>NC_137454.1:273099229-275969422 GCF_964235325.1 Thermobia domestica | reverse complement strand
CTGTAACTTTTGTGTTAATGATAATAATTAAATAAAAAGCAGGTGGATAAATATTAGGTCTATGGTAAGAGTTGTCTTTATGGCGGCCATGTTCAAATCCGCAATTTTGAATCAGACAAAAGTTTTAAACAAAACGCATAACATTGACACCTTATTAATAGCAAATTTTACCATAAATTCAACGGTATAACAGGAAGGTACTGAAAGAAAGAGATATGTAACTCGTATACATATAATTTTAACTCGTATACAAATATAATTTTAACTGCGTAAAACCTTTGGGTCAAATAGACCCCCACGCGAGCACTTACGGGTTAAACAGGTGCAGAATATCAACAACAAGACAAAACCAAAAGTCATTAATATAAAACCATTCCCTGACACACACAGCCACTAATCTTACCCTTTCACAAAAAAAAACAGCATGGCAACAAACAAGAGATGTTGTCGTGTGTGCGTGGCACAGAGAAGGTGAGCAATAGTACAGTGAGGACAAGAGCGAGCGAGAAATAGATGTGAACAGGATACAAGAAAAACAACGAAATGGCGTGCAAGTACAGCATCAAACAACTAACATTGTAACGCCACCATTGTATTTTTGATTAACTTCTAGCCCGAAGTCATCTATTGCATTACTCTATTCCCATTTAATTTTGTGCTCGTTAATGATAAAGCAAAAATGGTTATACCGTTGGATTTATGGTCAAATTTGCTATTAATAAGGTGTCACTGTTGTGGGTTTTGTTTAAAAAATTGTCTGATTCAAAATAGTGGATTTGAACATGGCCGCCATCAAGGCAACTCTTACCATAGATCTAATATTTATCCACCTGCTTTTTATTTAATTATTATCATTAACACAAAATTTACAAGGTGGGGTAAAGGACTAATACATATGCTGCAACAATATTTAATTTCCCTGTAACTTTTTACCAATTGCGCGTAAATCTAAATTAACGTCACCATTGTTCTTCTGATTAAATTTGCGCCTTAAATCATGTATCATATTACCCTATTTCTATTTTAAAAACTTAACCTTAATTCAAAATGGCGGATTTCAAGATGGCCGCCGTCAGGTATATCCTTACTATATGACTTCCCCCTAGTCCTAATATGTACCCATATATTTGTTATTCACCTTTTGTCGTTACAAGAGGTCTTACAGGGCTTTTACCTGCAACTGTATGAAGACTATTCTGTACTTCCATGTGATGTTCTGGTAGCTGTATCTCCTAAGCCCCTGGAGCTTCGCACCTAAAACTTCACTGAAATACTGACCTCATTTAGTACTACTTTCTAATATGTGTCTCAGTCAGCAACTCGATTCACCCAAACGTAAGGTTTACTTGTGAGACCCAAAGAGGTCAAAATTTAGTAGTACTTCCGGTTTCAGTATTGGTTTACACTATAATTGGCCAGTTATGGTACATAGCACCTAACAGTTTCTGGGAGTGCTGTATTTTCAACGATTTCGCATATCAATCAACTCGAATTGACGAAAGAAAACGATATGTACCTCCATTGGTCACATCCGGTGAACTAATCCCGGTACACGGTGCCTAATACATTTTCCAGGATTGTGGTGTTTACAGCAATTGTACACGTGTAACATTTACAGTTTATATCAATCAACTCGTCTTGACTTATGGAAGCTGTCGGCACGAAATCTGTCTTTTCCGGTCAATTACTTTCAGTACACGGTATACAATATAGTTTCCGGGGATAAAGTGCTTCTAGCAATTCAAATCATGTAACCTATATTTCAATCAACTCTTGTTGATGAAAGAAACCAAACCATACCGAATTTGGTCACTTCTGGTACACGGTACCAGTTTCCAAGGTTGCGGTATTTTCAACGAGTTCACACACACATCATTTATATCAAAGCATTAAAGATTACTACCCAATTAACTCCTAAACTTACGAGGTGGTTGAATCAGATACAAACCTTTGATTTCACAAAAATTCACGTAAGGTCTAATCAAAACTCACTGTCTGACCTATTAAGTCGGCCTTTTGATGAACAAGACATGGAACTTCTCGACACTGAAGTTCATCCCTTTCATCTCTTGGCATTAGATGGAAACACTGACATTGCGCAACTCGAAAGGGATGATCCATTCTTCTCTAAAATACTGCGAACCTTACTCACGGAAAATGAAAGCGATAAAAACTACAAAACATGGCAAAAGCAATATGTTTTCAAAAAGCATTTACTGTACCGTAACATGTATTCACCAACACAACCGCGCATCTTGTTATGCATACCAAGGGTACTGCGTGATAGGGTATTTAACGAGTTTCACAATAACTCTTTAATTCATCCTGGATACCTGAAATTATACTACCTCATCCGTAGCAAGTATTATATACCGAATCTGAAAATTGGTTACATCACAAAGTTAACTGATGCTTAGATTGTGGCTACCTTAAACGGAGTTGCCAACAAAACATTGACACAGTTCAAGGAATGCCGTCGGGTGACCTATTCGACTGCTGGACCATAGATATATGTGCCAAACTTATGCCATAACAGGGTGACGAATACACAAACTTTTACGTAGGTGTGGAACAAATATCATCATTTACGGTCACTAAACCTATAAAATCTCCTACTACAGATGCATTCATAGATTTCATTACAACTGACATAATTATACCCTACGGCGTAATGAGAAATTTGCGTTTAGACCAGCAAAGTAGTCACGTGAGCTCGAAATCAAAAGCATTTTTCAATTCTTTAGGCATTAAGGCCTAGAGAATTGAGAATTTGCCGAATTTGCATAAATCTATAGGACAAGTTGAATCAAGAATTTCCAATTTACAAACAGCCCTCAAATTTCTTACCAGACAGGACCACAAACAGTGGCCATTGCATTTACACAAGGCTACGGCTACAATTAACCATACTCCATTAACACAGTTTGGGGTTTCACCGTTTCACATTTTATTAGGAAAGGAAGTGAGATTCCCAATTCAGAACTTTCTTCATGATGATACACCTCCCACTGACATCAATGACAGGCTAGTCATGCTCAAAGAACTACGGGACCTAATAGAATTAGGAGGGAACAATTGTTTCAAAAGCATAAAGAAAAAGAGGAAGCCAAAAACACCCCCACCGAATTCATTCTCGGTTCCCAAGTTCTTTTGAAAAGACTCAGCACAAAAAAATGAAAGTGGACCTTTCAGACAACTTTATACAGGCCCACACACAGTTGTGTATAAACTCGATGAAAATTCATATCAGATTGATGTTGGAGGGAAAATAAATAATGTTGCAGAGAACAGACTTAAACTATACATTCCAGACACAGAGAAAAATACAGTTTTTGAAACTAAATATAACAAACACCTACGCGGCATCAAGGCATAGGCAGCAGACATGGCATACAACCCCACCCAAATCAAACTTATAGCCCAATCCACTCCCACAATCCACGCAATCTCCGTTGCAGACAACTTATATAACTTCATTGCATCAATTGCACGCGTGTTTTTTTCCAACCAAATTGCTAAGCACATATTGCGATTATCTAAAACAGTAGTGCTCAACCTGTGTGTCGCTACCTATGTTGTCTTGTTCAGCAATACTTATAGTTTCACTACATTAAAGCATCATAGGTGAGTTACAAAGACATACGCTGCATGTATCTTTTGACGACCTTTAAGTCCATGGTATAAAAGCGTATAGTCAGTCACAAAAATTGAGCACTACTAGTCTAGAACAAGCTCACTGCCATTCATTAAGTGTCCCTCCTTAGCCCATGTACATTGTTAAGCATCCCTAAGTAGATTTAATATCTCAAACAGTCATGTTTTTTCCCTATCCAAACGGTCCAAAAATAGGTTTAGTGATTTTCATTCACTCTATCCTTCATTCACATTAGACGCTCATCCTTTTCCTTTCTATTCATTAACAGTCACACTCATGCAAGTTTGCCGCCTTTGTCTCCCACTCGCATGATTTACTTAATGCTCCTGTGGAACTAAATTCAAAACAATCCTCCTCATGAATGGCGTATCGTGACACGCACACACACACAAAAGGGAATACATAGGCGGTCACGAATATATAGGCCTACCCAGCAGGTCAACACTCGCGACAATCCCATAAGTTTTAGACCCATCCTATTAGGATAATTGCCATATTAAATACTACTAATCATTACATTACGCAACTACCCTTCTCAAATAGTACAAGATTAAATTCATTTTACACATTAGAACGAATATTGCATGACACAAATTACGTCCCGATGGATTTCATAAGTACCGAGTGAGGGACCGGGATACATCAATGACAGAGGCTAAGCCTCACGTATCTAACGCTTATGATTTAATCCAGCCAGAAAACAGACACGTGCATTACGGTGGACATACCTTGGCTTTCAGGCATAAGTCATTCAATCCGCAATTGATCACATTTTCAAAGAACAATAATAAAAACCAATAAAACTTTAACTGGGGGAAACGCACCCCCCTTTCACCTGACGAACGCAAATTGATAAAAGAGAATGTGCAAAGAAGAGGAAATGATTCTCATTGATTAGTCCGAAAGCCCCCTCACCAAATTGAACACCGATTCGTATCAACAGCTGTTTCACTTCAACTTACAAAAAAACCTACCAAAAACATCACTTCTTGTTCCTTTCTCTCAGCACCAACAATATAATGAAACATCGAATTTAACAGGATTCACCGTATAAGTAAAAATAGGGGATCCTTAGTGACTAATTCCCACACTCAGTCACCTCACATTAAAACACACTGGATTACGTTCAGTAATATTACATATGCCTACATTGTTAATGTCACATACAATGCAGTTAAACCGAGGGTCAAAATCACCTGCCTCACATCTGCAGTACGGCATTATTGTCTACTAATGAAGCTCTAATTGTGACGTTATCACTAATATTTTAGCATCCATCATTCTTTAACAAAAATCTCAAGCACAAAACATTCACGGTTATTATGAACATCAACTAATTCTTTCTAACCCTCTCGCACATCATTAATCATTCTTTAACAATTATAACAATTCAATTGCAGAAAATTGTTCTTAGTGACAAACGTCACAAACGTATGAACTTCAACTGTATATAGATGAGAGAATTGTCTTATTAATTACACCAGTTCATTGACATAATAGGCATCCAATATTGTTTGTTAATGAATATTTATTAAGAACTACTAGGAACGGCTGAAACCTCACAATCTCATTGTGGGTCATGTCGCTTTCAAGGCATCCGCTCCTTTCGTTTTCCTGAGCCTGAAACCTAAAAGTCTCTTCTCAGAGATCTTTTGGTCATGTCGATTTCCTAGTGAAATCATGCCCACCAAACTAGCATTTAGCTAATGAAATACATGCAATATTCATAAAGTCACATTAGTTCCACTTATCATAATGAAACCATAAAATTCACATTTAACAATAAAGAAAAAAAGAAAACATACCTATTATCTTCTAAATGATGTCGAGGATTGGCTCAACTTCCTAATTGACACTGATATATTCTCACGAACCTGTGTCCTTTTATCAAGGCAGTTTTGAACGCATTAGCTCCGTATATACGCCCTCGGCAACATAAATGACGAACAGATCAATAACACAATACACGTCAGACATAACGTCTACAAGGTAAAAATACGATTAAAATCGGCAAAACTATTTTTTGGTAGGCAACAAATTCCTCCAGCATTCCGTTGTAGAATACACCAACCTTGAAATTTCATTGATAAATATGCTGCAAATGACACACGTTTCAAGTTCATTCCAATTTCTTTTTACAAACAACTCTAAGGACAAATTTTTTATATCATCGTTAACTAACATTCACTTCACTTTATCTCATACTTACCTAAAACCAAAAAAAGAAAGAAAATACAGAGCAGAAATACCAAGAAAAATTGTGAAAGTAACAATTAGATAATCATCTTCAGTAAATCTGATAACAAGGAAGTTTCGGTTACAGTACTACACTTAACAGCTCTTATGTCCTTTGGACGAAAGAGAAATTTTATAGTCTTGTACAGTACTTTAAAAACAATGATGAATAATACAAAAAGATTTAAAACGCTTTACCCCGCAGCTAATAGTCCTACTTGTTTTCATCATCCCATTTTCTGTCAACGAGAAACAATACAAAAAAAGTTCACGGATTCATTTCCTTCCAAGAAATAACAACTACATGTCATTGAAAGAACACACACAATATGAAGCATTTCAGTCTATAACTTTCACCAGAGATCATTTTCACAGTAACATCCCAATATTAGCACCAAGCAACTTACGCTACCATACAAGAAAACATAGAACACCACAAGCTTCTAGATATACAGAATGTACATTAATATTATTATTATTATTATTATTATTATTATTATTATTATTATTATTAATACCGATACTAATAGCATTCATTAACGTCAAAGGGTTACTTTCTCAGCAACCATATCACCGTATTCAACCATTGTATTACTCATAATATGCATAGGAAACGTTAACAAACCATTAAGCTTTTCAATTTTATTGACAACAAATAACTATTTACTTTCTTTTTCGTTCTTTCATTGCAGGATAATCCTCCTTCTCTTTCAAACCCCAACTCTCCATGCAACTTTGGATCCGCAAGGAGTAGAAGTAACGATTGGGTTAGATTTCTTGAGAATACACCATACAATTACATATACCTCCTTAGCACCCCTCATTTATACCTTTGATATCCCTGTTATTGAAACCAATCAAGTGAACATAGATTGTTCTCCTGTCAATGGCTCAAAATTTTGTTTACCTTTACTCCAGATCATACAAGCTGCTAATAACTTTTCCCAAGACTTAATGCAGGCCACATATAATTCGAAGTATGGGTCTATACCCAAACAAAATAAACAAAAAAGAGCTTTACTTCCCTTCTTAGGGAGTTTCTTAAAATGGAGTACAGAAGTAGCAACTGAATCAGATCTAGCACGATTTCATTCCAATGAAGAAGAACTTAAGAATCACGTTCAAAATCTGGAACAGAGAGAAATAACAGTGCATTCCCAGTTGCAAAACGTGTCGAAACTCGTGTCCCGTTTGTCAAAAGAAACTAAGCAGGGATTCCAGGATGTTCAAAATGCTTTTAACAGAATCATTCGGGATGAAAAACTATTCAGAACGACATTCTTTCGAATCGGAACAAATGATCTCTTTTTTCGAATTATTTTTTTAACTTAGATACATTACTTTTGAATAGTGTCCCTCATTTACTAGAAGCATGTGTTTTTAATGACATTTATACGGCATGTAATGAGAATAGATTACTACCACTCACCATGCTGGAATCCGACCTTAAAAAACTAAATATCAAATTAGCCAAGAAAAATAAGCAAATTAACCCCTTATTCACATCTCATGCAGCTTATCAAATGATGGTGGCCTATTGTAACATTTCCCTATCAAAAGTGTATCTCACCATCAATATCCCGGTTATACCCACAAATACACTTTATATGTTACACATATTATTTGTATATCCTATTGGATTACCTAACAAAACATGTACACTGCATACAGATGTCAAATATGCATTATTTACAACTATGCATTATCCCACACTATCCCCATGACAGAAGAAGCAATGCGGGATTGCAGGATCACTAGTAAACCATTCCTTTGCAAAGTACCCTCCATTTCATTTGTACACAAAATCAAAGTCGTAATCACTCAATTCTCCAACAATGAATATATACTCACAAACCCACCGCATCCTTTAATAGTTGAACCCCCCCCCCCAGGCATACAACATGAACTAATTACGCCAAAAACAAATACCATAAGACTAACTTTACCCTGCGAACATAAACTCTTCTCAAAGGGGACACTACTTATTACACAAGATGATCTATGTGGTACTAATGAAATCATTATGAGACACATCTTAATACATCACGCGTTGTCAATCAACGATTCCCTTTTTCAGCTCACCCCAGACAGACTCTTCACATATAAGACAAATCTAACCAATATCCCATTTAATTTTACTGACAGTATTTCCACAATAAACGCCATAGAAGCAACAGACAATAATCCCACCTGGAATAACTGGATACCTCCAGAGCTTACCGATCCTATAACCACTAGTTTAACGACACTTCAATTCATTTTAACTGTTACTAATTCCATTTTACTCTTCCGGTTGTATAACAAATTCAAACAACTGCAAACAACATCCAGCTCCACAGCTTCAGAACTAATCCCATTACCAAACATACACTAACAGTTCTTTCTTTCTTTCTTTCTTTTTTTCTTTCTTTCTTTTTTTTTTACAGAAAATGGGTCGCAGTGCTATACCAACTTCCGCATCCTATCCTTGCACTCTCTTATTCCGATTTCACATTAATTACAGTTACTCCCGTCTCGTTCCTACTGTTAATCATTTTAGGGCTATGCTGTTACAAAAAATACCTAGCCCACAAAACCTACCAACAAGTTAGACAGCATGTGGCTATTCCCCTCCAACCATTGATTGACCCCCATTTTTCCAACCCCCCTTCCCATCGCTAATCCATACTATACTCCACAAAGAATTAGTAATTGTGTTATATAAACAGTACTTATCCTCACGTACCGGGCACACAGTACTGGCGAATCCATTCAAAAAAAAAAAAAAGAAAAGAAAAGAAACTTCGATTTTTTTCCTTTAGTTCCTTCTTTTATTTTTTTAAAAACTTTTTTCCTTTTTGAACCTACTTCTAATCAACAAATTAACCTGATTTTCACCCAAAGATCTGTAATTTGCTGCATCTAATTATCATTCTTCTACCCATCCACACACATAGCGACAAACAAAATCAAAATACGAGTATATATAATTGAAATTGCACTGGGAAGTTGCTGTCATGTCTCTGCCTTGAATTGAGAAAAGCATGTCCTTTTGCTATCAAATAAATGTGGTATAAAAACAATACTCCACCCACCTACGCAACAAACAAACATACAAACCTCTCCTTTATCTCCTTCCTTTCACGTAATTCATCATACCTCTCATCCATTGATCCTCTCAAGCAATGATGCCTTCACAAGTAGCATCGAGGATGGTACACATTGGTTCGATTCACCATGCTGGATTCTGCTTCCGTTGAACGACGCAGACATCTCCTCAAGCAACATCGAGGACCGTACAGGAGGGTGGACATTGGTTCGATTCTCCATGCTGGATTCTGCTTCTGTTGAATGACGCAGACGTCTCATCCAAAACTCCAATGAAGAAGATGGTTCCCACAACCTACTACCAAGCTAGTGTAGTGATTTCTCATAGAAACAGACTTGCCTATGAACTATCATGGTATTTCAAGACAACGACGGGTTGTTGTACTCCTTCCTCCGGCGGATTGTATTACAGATGAAGAGGTCCTAGTGACGAGCACCCGGAAATTTTCACACCCAATGGGCGACAGTATATCCCCCTTCAGCGGACTAGAGGACTGGGTCATGCCATATTCTTGTGTTCATGGAATTTGTGTTGTAGTGTAGAACATCGTTGTACTGTGACAAGTGAGATGTTGTGAGTGTGAATTGTGATTCCTATTCTTGTTTATTCATTTACGAATTCCTTTATTATTATTATTATTATTCTTTTTTAAAACATGATTCACATTATTTTGAATCTAATACATTCTGTGACAGTGTTAAGTTGCTCACTGCCAGGACAGATTTTGCAAGAAAAAGGATAAGACCGATACACACAAAAAGGTGTTGTTCGAGTTATGTACTGATACAGTGGGGGAATGTGTTGGAAAACAGATTTTGCAAGAAAAAAATGGATGAGATAATTTAATATGTACTAAGAAGAAGAACTATTAAAATGTTTTTTTGAGAAAACAACCTTGCCTAAGGGACAAGAAAGACTTCTTAATTATTAGAAACATAATTAAAGTGTGATAAACACGAGGGATATAAGGATGACGGAAACACCCAAAGAAGAGAGGAGAACTCAGAGTCATGTGGGTGAGAGGACACCTTATACTCATGTAGGACCTTTTTCTGTTTGTAAATCTTAGTTGGAAAAGAATCTGAGCTAAGTAGGGTCTCTTGTGTCAAATATTTTGTGATTACAAAATTTACGTTATTCCAATGTAATCTTATTGTTTTTTTTTCATTTCTCAATAATCTCTCTCAGTGTGAATAAAATTTGCTGACTTAAGTGATCCTTCCGGTTCTTTTGCTTACTTCCATAGAGAAGAGATAAGAACCAACGTATGTGAATTGACAGCGGCGGATACTCATCACTACTGATACTATAAAATTCTTACATTTTTATTAAACAATAAACAATATGTAGTGTGCATGCAAACGCTTGTAACACCCCACCCCAGGAAACAGTGTTAGGTGCCATGTACCGGAAGTGGCTGACAGGAAGTAAACAATTTTGATACCTATCGCTTTCCTTCAAGGTAAATTTTATATATATATATATATATATATATATATATATATATATATATATATATATATATATATATATATATATATATATATATATATATATATATATATATGGGATGTTTCAAAACAACACCGACAATATTTCGGACCTGATTCCCGACACCAAGATAGGACAAAAAGTATAGAACAACCTGGCTGCATAAATGCTTCCTTTCGGAAATTGTGTTTAGTTACTATGTATCGGAAGTAGTTCTCCGGAATTCAGTAATTCAGGTACCGACCGAATTTTTCCTCAGCAAAAATTGATTGCTAACGTTACATGTGCGCAAAATCTAGGAACACTCCATCCCTGGAAACTGTATTAGGTACCGTATCCCGGAAGTGGCTGATAGGAAGTGACAAATTCCGATACTGATAGCTTTCTTTCGTCAAGAAAAATTGATTGGTATTTACGTTGCATGTGTGTAATTGCTGGAAACTGTATTATTCCGATTTACCCACTAATTTTCATGCTATTCGTATTGATAGTGTCTGTTTTGATAATTGCTGATTTTGCCAGCAGTCGCTGTTTTACTCGGCAGTTGTTTTAGCAATCGATGTTTCGACATCTTCTATTTTAATTGCTGGCTTCAATTGCAATTAACATTTAAAAGTTTCAATTGTACCATTGCAATTAACAATTAAATGTTTCAATTGTGCCTTTGCGATTGACAATTAAAAATTAAAAGTTTTAATTGCCTGGTGACTAATTAACAACTAACAACTGTAAATTTAATTGAATATTTTATTAATGAATTCAATTGCAATTGAAATTAATTGCAAAGGGTAAATTGAAATCTAGTCCAGTTTTATTTCCGGAGGAATTAGTTTCAATCGATTGATTAACTGCGATTAGTTTAAATTGAATTTCTCCAACACTGAAACTATCTCGACTAAATATTTTCTATCGCAGAACACGAGACATGATTTCCTAATTAAAATTCATAATGAATTTTCATTGCATGGAGAAAAATATTTAAATCTCTATTTCCTAAACTGAATTGTAAGATAAGAGCTCCTCCGAGGCGTACCGAACGCGTCCTCGATGCAGAACGCATTGTTTGATTCTCGACGGGACATCATGCATTTCGGATTCTACTTCTCATGTAGGCTTACTAAACTTAAACACAATTCAATCGAACGTGATGCATTTCGACTAGGAATTTTAGATTAAATTTAATATTTGCACTTCTCTCTCTCTCTCTTTTTTTTTTTTTTTTTTTTTTTTTGTTACAGAAGGTGAAAGCTTATACTCGTTGAGAGTTACTCGTGTCGTGATATTGAAATGAAATGAATTGAAACGAAATCTTTGAGTTTAACGTCCCACTTTTGCCGGTTAGGTTAAGGGAGACGATGATTAAGAGAAGTAAATGATGATGGGAGAATTGGTGGAATGGAATGTGAGAGGGAACGACAGTACCCTGAGAAAACCCACGGGCACGATGTTGTCCACACAAACCTATTTGGATGGGATCGAACCAGGGACAGGACGAGAGGTAAGCGCTCTACCACTGAGCCACTATGCACCCCTGTTGTGATATTAAAGAAACAAGTATAACACGTGATCAATTCTCACCGAATTGAAAATGATCTTTAAATGATGCCACGCTATTTAAAAAAAGGAAGATAAGGTAAACGCAACCAACAGCAATGTTTTCTGCAGGCATGCTTTAGATAGATCCATCTTGTTGAAACAACTTGAATAAACTGGAAAATAACAGCGTGCTCAAACAACTAGCAAGAGGAAGAGCGAAAAATTACCGCATATTTTTCTTCTTTTACGCACATATTTTTACGTTAGGTGTATGGGTTATCTAACGAACTGAAATCTACATCATTTTATGGACCGAGATTCTTACCGAAAAATACGTTAGTGTATGTTGGCCTTAAAACTTGAAATGTCGCTGGAGCTAGATTTCAAGGCATTCACATCAATTTTTATGTTTCAATGATTTATTCCTGTCCCATATATGCAACATTAATATAATGTGCATGATGCATTATGATTATTGTGTAAATATATGATTACAGTGGTATACCTATATGAACACAACTATGATTCAGTGAATAAACAACTACACTTGTTTTTTTTTTTATCCTCATCAAGAACTAAATTTTCCAAGAGGAAGCCGATGGAACATCTCAGGAAGAAGAACTAACAATTGGTGAAATACAAGCAATGTATTGATGGATAGCTTTAATTATAAAAGGTGTCGTTCACTTCTAGTTTCTTGGCAGTGTACATATATGAGATTTCTTATTCTCCTCTATGGATAGATCCATTTATCAATTTTAATTCTTAAATAATTGGAGCAAAAATACATAAGTGCAAAAGTTAGTCTTGTAGTAAAAGTTAATATCAAAACCATATAGGTATATATTTCGTAGAAACTTACCAAGCCAATAAATATGCAGAAAAGCTGTATGACATCAGTGTATGCTACACTGTAGAGGCCACCAAAAAGTGTGTAGAAAATAGCTATACAAGCACTGGCAATAACACTTGTTCGATGGTCCATGTCAATTATAACACTCAAGGTAGCACCTAGAAGAAACAGAATAAATAAATATTAATTTATATTTTCCATTCAGCTTTTGGACTATAATACAAATAGTTTTTACTCATCAAGAAAGTACCAAAATGTATAATTTAAAAGTAATGAAAACTAGTAGAATGCGAATATTGACAGGAAATTAGTATACTCTGTAATACCACAAGATTATCAGTGTTGTCAAAATAAAATAGTATGATTTCAAACGGCATTACATGTTATTTCATATTTCAAGTCATCATGATTAACGAATTACGATTATTTAAACAAGAAGCTTAAAAACTGTGTCTAGCTTTATTAAATAGCAATTAAATCTATGTATGATATAGTAGCCTAGGTTCCAAACTTATTTAGAATGACAATATAATAATAACACTGATTTTAGTAATAGATTCAGAGTTTGATTCTCTGCGGTATTCGTACCTTTCCGAAATTTAAGCAGATTATCACAATAAAAAAATATTTTTGAGGCACATTAAACAATCATTTTTCACATAATACAAGTTAAAAATATAACTTGTTAGCCTTCACATAAAAGTTAAAAAATATATCTCTTGTTAGCATTTCACATAAAAGTTTACTATCTTTGAATGTGTGTTGGTCGTGTCGAGCACACTACATATTTGTTAGCTTCTACCACTAACATTCCGAAAGGTTAAAAAAAAAAAAAAAAAAAAGATCTGGTGAGACACCTAAATTTGAGGCCTGTACTATAATCTAAAAATAAACAATAAATGAAGAATTTCTTAGGTTACTTAGGATTATTTAGAATTAAAGCATTAGAATTTTGCACGTAAGGTTGACAGAATATAGCAATTTAAACAAGATGAATGACCAACACTTTTAACAAGACTGTGAATTGAGAATAGGGTTAAATAGGGTACAGCAGATTTATGGTTCAAAAATTGGTGGGGAAAATAATGGTCATTTGGTTTCCACCTTGTCCTTGTCTCAAATTGTCTTGGTACTGTAAGAATATAAATAAGTTGAATCAGTTTAGCATTACACCACAGGTTCACGCCTTATTTACCGTCAGTGCTAAAAATGCCACAAAACATCAATTAATCATCTTTAGATCCATTAATGTAATATGTATAATGTTTTCCTCAAGAAATTGTTTTTACGTAGGTCACTTAGTTGAGGAAGATGATTTCTTGCAAGCTATTTGTCACCTATTTTTGCTTACTATTTCAAGTTCAGAACATATTTAAACGTTCCACAATCATTTTTAAAAGTATTTTTTGGAAAAGTTTATGTTTT
Organism: Thermobia domestica; assembly: GCF_964235325.1. NCBI lineage: Eukaryota > Metazoa > Arthropoda > Insecta > Zygentoma > Lepismatidae > Thermobia > Thermobia domestica. The sequence continues at coordinate 275,955,139 of NC_137454.1, read as the reverse complement.
AATAATAAGCTATCACACACACCGTAATGCACACACACACACACACACACACACCTTCACACTCACGCAATGTTGTCTTCCATTTTTGAGAACATTCCATTGTACCTTCGCAATCTTTAGAAGAAAGCACGTAACGTGAGAAACAAACTAATTTTATTATTGTTAGGAAGTTTGCTTTGTTCATGGAAAAAATGTGTGTTGACATCTTATAAAACCACATTGAAAATATCGAACGTAAGCAAGCTAAAATTCGAATCCTCTTCACACTAGGGACATAAATTCACGAAGTTTTAGCGTTGCTAAATATATTAGTGAATTCAAGTCCGAATTCAACCATGGTGGTAGCCCCTTAATATTCCTAGGGGTAATGTCAAGAGTAATCACTAAAATTAAAAAAAAGAGATGTTAGTGTCAAAAGCACAATTTTGGGGATCTTCAAGATCGAGTGATATTCCAGTGATATTAATATTCAGTCTCCATTAGCACCATGAAGGGATGTATGAAATTGTGATATTTAAAAATAATTTCGATTTCTCTCCAGCACACTTACAGATATATAAAATCATTGAAAACGACTAAAATTAGTGTATAGTCCTTAATTTCAGAATCACTAACTTCTGATGCCGTTTAACAAATCATTTACTACTTTAGCTTGGGGGATGGTGGTATGGAAATAAGAATCAAAAACGACTGAAATCAGTATGGAATCCATAGCTTTCAGGGTCCCTAACTTTATTGTCAACACTCCCTATACCATTTAAGACCTCCTATTAACATCCAGGATTCTTCGGAAGTGGTTGATAAAAAAAGAAAACGACTGATTTTAGTGTAGGATGAGATGGGAAGAAAATAAGATGACTAAAATGACTGAGATCAGTTCTGGATATATATTTGGGGTTCTCCAAGCTATTATATTCCAATTGGAATGACATTTAATGCCACGTATACGCAATTATGACGATATCAGTCGGATTTTTGAATATACAGCAGCAGCATAGAATTTGTTGTTCGCATGTTTTACTGTATGTAAAATATATAAATGTATATTCCAGCATAACAGCGCCTCTTCAGAGCAAATTCACCAAGTATCACTTTCAACCTAAGAAATAAAACACTACGGTAATAAGACATCCCAAGGGTAGAAATTTAGGAGGAGAGGAAACTAAAAATGTTATAAGACGACTAATTACAGTGTATTTTCCCAGTCGCTGATATGAATGGTACCACCTTCCCAATTGCGTTTATCTCCAAAATCATCCCCATCAGCAGAGCTTGCGGGGATGGTAGAGATGAATTAAAATAACAAAGCTCACTGTAATATTTTTTAGGTAATTCTTTTCGGGGTCGGGAAAATGTTTTTAATAACTTTTGGAAAGCACCAGTACAAGCTGGACTTTACAATTATATCAATTTAATTAAAGGTTTAATTTGTACTGGTGTACGCTGCCAATATATTCTGGGGGTAAGAGAGTTGAAATATATTTCATACACCGCCTCCAAGTGAGACCGTTTAGGTACCTCAGCTTGTACAGGTATGAATCAATCCTTCGAATTCACAACAATAGTGCAATTGTTCTTTTCTTCATTTAAACAAGTTATTTAAATTTATGTTGTGTAGAAAAACGGGTAATAATGTAGTTTTTGGGGGTGGGGTATAATCAGCAACGAAACATATACAATCTATATATCAATCGATTCAGCTTGTCAAAACAAATTCATAGATAAATTTTTAACTACTTCCGGATAACAACTTCCGGTTTACTGAACCTAATTTAGTTTCAAGTCGTGGGGTATAATCAGCAACGAAACATATACATTCTATACATCAATCGATTCAGCTTGACAAATCAAATTGATCGATACCAATTTTAACTATTTCCGGTTTACTGAGCCTAATTTAGTTTCAGGGGAGGGAAATAATCAGCACCGAAACATATACAATCTATATATCAATCGATTGAGCTTGACAAAACGAATCGATCGATACAAATTTTAACTACTTCCGGTTTACTGAGCCTAATTTAGTTTCCGGGGGTGGGGTATACAAACAACGAAACATATACAGTCTATATATCAATCGATTCAGCTTGACAAAATAAATCGATCGATACCAATTTTAACTACTTCCGGTTTACTATGCCTAATTTAATTTCTGGGGTATTATCATCAACGGAACATAAACAATCTATATGTCAATCGATTCAGGTTGGCAAAACAAATTGATCGATACCAATTTTTATCTACTTCCGCTTTACTGAGCCTAATTTAGTTTCCGGGGATAAGGTATAATAATCAACGAAATATATACAATTTTTATATCAATCGATTCAGCTTGACGAAGCAAATCCATCGATACCAATTTTAACAACTTCCGGACAACGTCTTCCGGTTTACTGAGTCTAATTTAGTTTCCGGAAGTGTGGTATACACAGCAACGAAATATACACAATCTATATATCACTCGTTTCAGCTTGACAAAACAAATCGATCAATACCAATTTTAAGTACTTCCCATTAGGCACTTCCTGCTTACTGAGCCTAATTTATTTTCCGGGGGTGGGGTATAATCAGCAACAAACAATCAGTATATCAATTGACTCAGCTTGCCCAAAGAAATCGATCGATGCAGATGTTAACTTCTTCCTTTTAGCTTTATTTCTTTCGCCCTTCTCGTTTTGTTTATTATCTCATTTTTACTTTGTCAGAAATCCTTTTAAATAAATATAGCTAAATCTCGTAAACTTAAGTAAGAAAGTCGTGTTCCTTCAAAGAAATAAATGGTGTGGGGACAACTGTTAAACAATAATATGAGCACGTTCTCGGCAAAGTCAACATTTAAGAATTATTTTATATAGTGTTTCTATTGAAATTAAAAATTGGAAAGATCGGTGTGAATTGGCTCACCCAACCTTATTTTTAAATAACCTTTAAGATTTATTCGAAATAAAAAATTTTCTCTTGAAGCCACTCAATAAGAATGGAAAAATAAACAATTTGGTTGAGATTTGAATCGAAATCTAAAAGCAGAAAAATTAGTATGAAGACCAGTGTGAAGTTGACCACCAAATATATCTTCAAACGTATCTTTTTGTAATTTGAAAAAGGCGATTTTTATCTTCAAGACAATCAACAAGAGATAAGTCACTCTCTTTCTGTTTTTCCAAAAAAAAAAAAAAAAAAACGAATTTTCTCTTCAAAATAACCACTAACAAATAATTAGCTTTTCCTTTGATTTGGAATATGACAGTGTTACCAGTTTGAAGTTTCATCGCCCATTTCTTTTGTAAACACTTTTTATGTTTTTCGATTTTTTTTTTTTTCAAAATAATCAACGATCGCGCATCAAACAATTGATTTTGGTTTTCAATCGAAATTTATAAGTATAGGGACCTGGCTAAATTTTGCCACATCTCAACTTTATTTTGTAAATATCTTCTTACTATTTTCGAAACAACCTATTTTTTTTTCAAATCAATTAATTCGAAACAGAAAATAAATGATTGGCTTTACTTTTAAAGCAAAATTTGAAAGTGTTGGGGAGGCCAGTGCGAACTTGCCTCGGAACTCCCTCGATTATTAGATAAATATTTCATCACGTTTTTCGAAAAAACGATTTTTCTTCAAAACAATCAATAACAAACGAAAAACAAACTGTTGACTTCGTTTTCGAATCAAAATTTGAAAGTAGGAGGGGCAGTGTGAAGTTACTCCCCAACTGTATTTTGTAACCCTTACGTTATTTTTCTTTTTTGAAACATTTTTTTTCTTCAAAACAATCAATATCAAACGAAACACAAATGATGGGCTTCGATTTCGAATCGATGTTTGAAAGTACAGGGCCAGTGTAAAGTTGTCCTTCTCCCTCAACTTTATTTTGTAAATATCTCTTTATTTGTTTGGAAACAAACGAGTTTTTCTTTAAAACAATCAATAACAAAAGATTTTGGTATCGAATCGAAATTTGAAAGCAAGGGCTAACTTCACATAGATGTAACTACATAACCGAAATAAAAACGTCGAAGTTCTTAATGTTCTCTGTTCATGTAATTGCTTTTTCATGTTCCTGTTTTGTTCTTAAGCAGACAGACCTGCTAACTAACTAACTTTATGGACTATAGAGGCTGAGGGTTGAATGCTGCGTTCACAAAAAAATCTCCATTCGCTTCTCTCCTTACGCAAAAGGATCCAGTTTCTAATTTATATTCCTATTTCTGCGAGATTCGTCTTAATATTGTCCTCCCATCTTCGCCTAGGATCTTCCGATTGGTCTTTCTCCAATTGGATTTCCAGGTAAAACTTTCAAACCACTCCTACTTTCTTCCATTCTGGCTACATGACGTGCCCACTTGAGCTACCTAGATTTCACAACCTTAACAGTGTTTGGCAAACAATATAAGTTATGCAGTTCCTCGTTATGAAATTTCCATCACTTCCCATTCCTGACGTTCTTGGGGACGAATATTCACCTAGGGATTTTATTATGGAATACTCTCAGTCTGTGCTCTTCTCTCAGAGTAAGCGACCAGTTTCAAAACCACCACAAGGATGATTATCGTTTCATAGATGTTAAGCTTCAAAATCTACGAAAGAATTTTCGAAGATAAAAGATTTTGATCTGAATAATAACACGAATTCCCTGCTTTCAGTCGAGATCTTATTTCTTCGTAGATATCGTTTTGGTCTGTTAATATATTACCCTAGCAGCACAATTACATAGCAGGCATATGCCTCTTATGTTCCCTCAGGTACTCCCATGCGCAAAAAAAAAAAAAAAATGCGCGTATACTGTAACTCAAGATTTTTCGCATTTATTCCATTTTCCTTACGTTTATGGGTAAAATTCAGTTATTAGTATGTGGAGATAATAGAAAGCAATTCATCTAAGGAGATATTTCCAAAAAATATAATAAAATAATAATAATTTAAGCAAAAAACAGAATTATGCTCGGTTTTGTGTATACTGGCAACGATGATTTCTAGGGATTTTTTCAGTAGCAGATCATAATTGCGGAGGGAATTCAGTAGGGGAATCGAGAAGCTGGATCAAGGAACTGGATAGTGGACTAAAATGTTGCATTTATTGGTTAAAACCTAGTGTGTAGATTGCCTGCCAAATATAAATTAGCTTCTGTAATAAGATGTCGTACGAAAATATAGAATTAAACAGAAAAACTCTTATCTTAAGGTTCGAAGCGATACGGACCATGGTTATGAAGATTATTTCTTTTAAAAAAGAAGCTAACACCATGTAGCCTCCGTGGTTCGGTGGGTAGAGTGGCGGAGTCGTAGTTATTTTATAATTTTGACACCACATCGAATCCCATCCCATTTCTTTTTATTTTCTTTCTTTTCTTTTCTTTTCTTTTCTTTCTTTCTTTTTTTTTTACAAAACATTATAATTTTCATGTTAATAAGAACCGAAGCAATATAATAAGGACAACTTACTGATATTTTGCTGTAATGACGTATTTATCCAGGATTAGAGAACTATTGTTAATAGCTATTGTTTTCTGTTCATGCTGTTGTATAGTTTCTCTCATCCTGTTTTCTTGGGGAAAAAACAATTTTGTCTCCAACGAAGTGTGAAGGATATATACGGACAGAAAAAGACATCTTAGTACCAAACGTGATTTATCGTGATGAAGTGGACTAGTTTGCCATTATTAAATAAAAAAATGAAGTTGGCTTTTCTTTAGGTTTTAGCTAAAAAAAATATTTTTTTTCTTTTTAAGACTATACTTTATACTTTATGAGGCAAGGTGTGTGATCATACCCACAAATTTAGCTAGGGAGTGAAAGATAATTGTTTATACAAACATTTTACAGGTTTAGGTGCGTGAAACACCAATACACCATGGTCTCGCTTATCCGACCATCCTTTGTTTCACATACCATATGATCCGATATATCATTGCAAATAGCACCAATCGGCAAGAAGATCTGCAAGTTGTGGTCAATCTATTTTTCATGCTGTGGAGTCTATCATCTAGCGCGCCCGTCTACACCTTGACTCATACGTCTATCATTCAGTGCAGACACGTATCCAGGTTTTCTATTCGGAGGGGGCCCAACACGAATCCTCGTAAGCACGTAATTCTAATGTTTTTAAATATCAATAATAATAATAATAATAATAATAATAATAATAATAATAATAATAATAATAATAATAATAATAATAATAATAATGCAACAGTTCTGTACCTTTCTTAAACATTTTCCTACTTTTCATTTATAAACCGATTTATTTTGGAAACTGCATTATAGCACAAACAAAATGAAACATATTTTCGATTGAAATTTAACTAAAGAAAACTGTCTGCTACGTATATCACATAACAAAAATAGCAAGAAGACATGGAGTGTATCGTTCTAATATATTAAAGTTAAAAACAGAACGGAAACGAATGTTAATCCTATTTAAAACTGTTCTTTAATTCCACCTGGACCTGGTATAATGGCATTGTGGCATGTTCTTAGAATTATAACAAGACAACAGCACATTGCCCAAAGTTTGGACACTGACTACTAGTAAACTGATATAAAAGAACCTCAAAAGGGTAAAGGCAACTTTATTAAAAAGTGCTTGAGTTTCGGAGAGAGACAGCTCTCAGGCCCTCACGCTGGATACGTCCCTGATTCAGTGCAGTGCAGTTATTTGTTATAAAACATTATTATTAGATGCGTAATATGTAAAATTGTATCGTAAGTTTTACTTTTAATAGGTCTTTTCTTAACACATCCATATTATCCAGCGTTCTGCCTTCCTGTTTATGTCGGATAAGCGAAACTCTACTGTATTTCCAAAGCTAGCATATACATGAACTAGAATTGTATCGTCCTAGAACAGACAACAGCCTGAAATGCTTATATTAAAAGGCTGGAATAAGAAAAGCATAAGTACTGATTTCGAAGCGTGAGAACAAATTAAAAACAATTCAATATATTTCCTAGGTATCAGATTATCATCTTATTATGTCGATGAGTATTCTTTTTTAAACATAGTTTTAAAAGTTATACCATTCGCAATATTCCTAAGGAAATCGAAAGAAAAACTCCTTGTGCCTTTTATGGCAAAGCGGCTTAAGTGCATGGTCCGAAACCGATTACCACGTTAAGGTATAGATAAAGTTCCCGTACTTCAAAATGCAAATCCGGGACGCTACTAAATTACGAGAATCTTTGAAATGCTTAAAACTGAAAGAAGTGTTGAATACTAATTTACTTTCCTCCATTAGATAGAGTTGTTCAAGTATTACGTTATCACATTTTTATTCATTTCACTAGATCTTCCAAGGACGCCAATTTCTCTTTAAATTTGGAGGGAGGGGCATTCAAATGCAGAAGATATATATATGAGGATTTTAAGACAAATTACACTCAAATAATGCCAAATATTGTATATTCATAAATACAAAGGAGGCCTACATGAGCTTTGAGCGGGCCCGGCCCCCCAGGATCGGCGCCCTTGCCTTCTTCCTAGTTAAGCAAACGTAAGCAGATGATTTATTCCCTCCCCCTGGTAAGCAAAAAAATTTTTTTCCTCAAGATCTGTTGTGTTTCGTGAAATAACAGCAGGAATTTCCTGATTACTTAACCATCTAAATGAATGTTTTCACTTAGAGCCATCCCGTCGATTCGCGTTGCCTAGGACTAAAATAAATTAAGGGTCAATAATAAAGATGAGACTTCCATATCAAACATGAAGAGACATGTGGATCGCAGATCTTTCTTTGTTCCAACTTTGATTTTTTCAAATCCATGATGGGAAATTATATTATGAGTACAATTTTCGAAATTAATAGTATACAATCGTAAAAATATCTTACAAAACGATGGTTTATTGCAAAATACTTTGACTCAAAGAATAAATTACAAGTAATACACTTGTTACTTTTCCTGAAGAGTCTAAGTCGTGAATGAGACGGAAGCTGTCGAGCGTAGTGCTTGGAACGATTGCCTCACTTGTTCTACCTTCCCGTGGCGCAGCCTTGATTCGACTTGATCCTAAACGGATTATTCAGAATTCGAAGTCGGAAGATGTTTCCCATTTTTCCAAAACACTCTTGATCGATTACAATCTGCCTCACTCGTGAGGGGACAATCCCATGCCGTAAGCGTCGGTGGACCACCGATAGGCAACTAGTGACATGTCCCCAAAAATTGGCGGTCCCGCAGCCAAAAATTGGTCCCACTTCCGTTTTGAAAATTATACCACCACCGGCAGAGAAGCGACGGAACGCCAACGAACCACAAAATTATTCCCCTAAAATACGTTAAATCGCCTATATGCGTAATTTTTTTGCATCAAGATGAGTCTAAAACCATTTTTTAAAAAAATAAAACGAAAGTGCCCTGAGCTGGGCGTGAACCATCAACCTTAGGGTTACTAATTGCGTGTTCTTCCGAATTCGTCACGGAGGCGATTATGAAGAGACAGCTTGTAGAGTGATAAATCGTTGAAGTCTTTTTAATATTTCTAATCAGAGTGCTTCTTTAACCGTGTATATTTGAAGACAACTGTTCGGAATCAAATCAAATGCACTCGTCATGTAATTTTATAACAAAATGGCAAGCGTCTATTTACTTTTTTCATAGTTCTCCCATATTCACTTGCTAGTGATCGGCGACAGTTGCCAACTAAATTCATACAATTATACGCACCCACCTCAAGATTTTTCACTTCATGATGTAAAGGCAGTTGAGCCCCGGAGCTCAAATATTGTCCTTATAATAACAATTCGTCAGGGAAAAATAATATATAATAATAACCGCATGCACATGACTGGCGATAGTTCATGTTGGTCCCTTTACGATTCTCCGTGACAAATCAAACGAGCGCGGACCAAAATGAAGTCCTCGTTCTTACGTTGTGGCAACTTCAATACCCCCGATTCTAGATATCTGCTTCGACTCGACGAATCACTGCCACTAGTGGCACGCTAGCGGTAATCCTTCGACGCGTCGCTATATCGACGATCGCCATTTACCGGCAAGTGAGCCACTAGGAGTTGGCGACGTTTACGGCATGGGGAAGCTAATAAACAAACAAAAAAATAATAATAATAAATCTAAAGCCTTATAAAAAAGTTTTCTGAAAAGTTACATCTAGCAAAATCATTTGTTGGTATTCCAGAACTGTGTGAATTCACCTTTATTCATAATTTACTTCTATCGTAGTTTTGATATTTGAATGATATGTCTGAAACTAACACAGGTCATTAATACGTTTTTTTTTTTTTTTTTTTTTGCTTTACTCAGATTTAGCAGTTTTACTTAACAGTCAGTCAATTTGGATCTGTGATATCAGAGTTTTAGAGATTTCCTTAATTTTTTCATTTCTAAAAAAGTTTGCGACTAACACCATTAACGTATCTCTTTCGATATTTCCATATGTAATGGCTTGGTCACTCCCAGTATATTTCAAACAATAAAATATTTACGGTGTCTTACTCCATTAATCTGAACTACATTTTATATCCAACAACTCTGTGCATTTTCCCTTAAATCTACAAACTTTCTACTAGGTTAAAACTCAGTATTTTCTATTTTCTTCCTTTCTTGCTAAAACGAAAGTGTTCTTTAGACAACCTGGAATGATGACTCTATACTACATTATGTTGCATAGGGCATTTTATGTAGCATATCATTTGACAGTTGGACACTTTCTTTTTATATTGAAAGCAACAGGGATTAAGTCCTTCTACACTTATATGATAAGTAAACACATTCTTTTTGATTCGTGGAATTGTGCCAATGCACTAGGTCCAGACAGTTTTTAATTTAAGATAATAATAATAATAATAATAATAATAATAATAATAATAATAATAATAATAATAATAATAATAATAATAATAATAATAACAATAGTTATTATTATTATTATTATTATTATTATTATTATTATTATTATTATTATTATTATTATTATTATTGACTTAAGTTTTCCTGAATATTAAGCAATATTTCACAAAAAGCTGGTATTTTTAAACAAATGTGTTCGATATCAAGTTTTCATAAAAGTAGTCACTCTCTCCTATAAATAATTTCAGAGGCGCCGCGGTGGCTCAGTGATAAAACGTTCACCTTTGGTGCATGGGATCCTTGGTTCGACCCCAGCTCGCACCAAGTGAATTTTGTGGTGGAGAAACACCATGTGCATGGGTTTTCTCGGGGTTCTTCCGTTTTCTCCCACTTTTTTCATTCCACCATTGCATTCATTTCTCATCATCACCGTGTCCTTTAGCCTAGCCGGTATAACCGTGGGTCGTAAAACTTAAAGATTTGATTTCAAATAAATCCAACCCAAACAGTTGCAGGAAGTATGTCATTTCGAATAAAACAAACCACTCTATAAAATTCTGAGTATTATTATTTTTTATATATACAATTCTAGCGGACCTTATTTCTAAATCGAAGGGTAAGAAGACTAAATTCACTCTCTTATTATTATAAATTCATTTCAATTGAAGCAGTTAAAATAGTTGGGAAAAATTAGAAAGCCATACCCTATATTCCAGTGTGCCACAACCGGATAACGTGGCACACTGGCGTGCCCAGCAAAATGAACAGTGTGACGCAAACTTTTACCTATTATTTACAAGAATATTTGTCGAGTTTATTTTATTTATTATTATGAACGATTCTTCCACGGATCAGCTCTCTGTATACAATTAAACAAACAAGTATCACATTGAGGGAATGAGTGTAATTATTTACTTTAATAGTAATAGAAATGTATATTTTTTTTTATATTTTCTACCGGGAATAACTGCATCCGGTCTAGAAAGCTGGGAGTAACAACAAAGGAACCCGATGTGCTAAACACACACCACCTACGCACTTCAATACACCAACGAAAGTGCAGACTATTCATGAATTAAAGTCTCTCTCTCAATGTATTCTCCTAACATATCTCCCAGCGATTACATTTTTTGGTATCTCAATCACTTCCTAGTAGGATAGGTTTACCTGGAGACCACTGATTAATTTGGTATTGGATGTTTCACTTTCTTACCTTTGGAGTTGACAGTCATCGGTTGGACAATCTCACACGCAAATATCTAATATTAACAACGTTTCTTCTATAAAGCAAAGATTCAAACTATATTTGTAAAAAAAAAAAATAAAAAAAAATAAGCAAAATCTTTACAGCTATTTTTGAAACAATTTAATTATTTTAAATTTTCATCCTTCAGTAAACTACCCTTATTTTTAGGTGTCGGAGAATATAGAATTCGAAACGATAAAGTGTTATGAAAACTTCATGTCTAGACTTAGGTCCAGATACGTCGAACAGTATGGTCTCTATTTGAATGCATGTAAAAGCGTGACGAACCAACAAAAGAACAGATGGACAGACATCAAAATCACTTTTTCGATATGTGGGGGCGTGAAACTTAAATTCATTTAAATCTCGGATTCGATTTTTATCACTATTACTACAATTTGTTCTTTCGTCGCTTGAACGTGAAAAAGAATAGGAATACAACGACACGTAAGGTGATAATTTGTAATTCCCAAAATTTAATGAGTTACGTTTAATGTGTTGCCATGCTAGAAAAAAAAACCTTATGCCTATTTGTTATATCATTTTAATATCAGTTTTTCACGCTGCTATATAATGTAGAAATATGGTATGATTATCGTTCATATTCATTCTATATTTGGAAATATTAGTGTTCCGTATACATAGATCTGTATAATTTAGTTACGTTCATCGAAAGGATTCTTGCACTTGTGGATATGAAAAAGAAAAGAGATAGAAAGTCCAATACTCTAAAAAGCAAAAAACAAGCACACACACACACACACATAAACGATCATTTAACATCAGGTCGATGTAACAAGGGTAAGACTGGACAGACTGTCAAGGTCGCGTATGTTCTTCCTGACACACAAACCCGAAGTGAGTTGTCTGCTGTTCAAGAACGGAAAGTAACATGCAAGACTATAAACTGAAAACAATAACTGTTTCCAATAGTACACGTATTCTAATACTGAATAAATACGTCGATTAAAGGATACTACCAATAAATTATTTCCTTATTATATTGTTTTGGTTCTTATTAACATCAAAATTATACACTTCCTATAATGTTTTGTAAAAAAAAATGGGATGGGATGGGATTCGATGTGGTGTCAAAATTATAAAATAACTATGACTCCGCCACTCTATCCACCTAACCACGGAGGCTACGTTGTGTTGGCTCTTTTTTTAAAGAAATAATCTTCATAACCATGGTGCGTATCGCTTCGAACCTTAAGATAAGAGTTTTTCTGTTTAATTCTATATTTTCGTACGACATCTTAGTTACAGAAGCTAATTTATATTTGGCAGGCAATCTACACACTAGGTTTTAACCAATAAATGCAACATTTTAGTCCACTATCCAGTTCCTTGATCCAAGTTCCCGATTCCCCTACTGAATTCCCTCCGCAATTGTGATCTGCTACTGAAAAAATCCCTAGAAATCATCGTTGCCAGTATACACAAAATCGAGCATAATTTTGTTTTTTGCTTATATTTTTATTATTTTATTATATTTTTTGGAAATATCTCCTTAGATGAATTGCTTTCTATTATCTCCACATACTAATAACTGAATTTTACCCATAAACGTAAGGAAAATGGAATAAATGCGAAAAATCTTGAGTTACAGTATACGCGCAATTTTTTTGCGCATGGGAGTACATGGAAATGTGCCCAGTATGTGCCTTATGTGCCTGTGAGAGAGTAATCACATGGATGGCAAATGATAGTCACAGTCTATGTCCGCCCCAAGGCACATGCCTGATACGTACCTGGGAAACTTACCTAGCATGTTCCAAATAGGTTCCCCATGCCGTAAGCATCAATGAACTAGACAATTACTCCCCCAAAATATGATAAATCGCCTATATGCGTAATATGTTTACATGAAGGTGAGTCTAAAAAACACTTTAAACAAGTAAAAAAATGTGCCTCAGGGTGGGCGTGAACCACCAACCCTTTGATTACTAGTCGCGTCCTCTTCTGACCTGGCCACGAAGTCGATGGGGAAAATGTTGCTTGTAGAGGGATAAATCCTTGAGGTCTTTTTAATTTGGCTAATCAGAGTGCTGTTGTAACCCTGTATATTCGACGAAAACCGTTTGGGATTAGATAAAATCCGCTCGCCGTGTAATTTTATAACAAAACGACGCGCGTCTCTTTACTTTATTTCACGGTTCTTCCATTTTCTCTTTCAAATGATCGGCGGCAGTTGGTATCTAGAAAATACAATTCTTTATCCCTAACTACGTAAATAATTAACTGTTCACATATGTATGAAAGATTCATTTTAATTTTTATTCATCAGTTATGTCATTTCTTTCTTCTACATTCATCTCCCAAATTTCATGCATTTGTTGCTTCTTTTTTCTAAGCGATAGTGTACTAGAAGGACAGAAAGTGGAGCAGAAAGCGTGAGAAACCGTTGCATGTTACTGCGCATGAGTAAATGCAAAGAGTTGACTGTCATTCGTGCGTCGCTGCAGATATCGATTACGTCATAAGTATCTGAAAAAGGATGCACCTAGAGTAAGTACCTCGAACATGAAAGACATATGTTCCAAGTGACGATATAAAAACAAATGATTATCACAGTGCTAAACTCAGCCAGGTATATCAAGGATACATTTATGGTACACAGTCGTAAATATCAATTAGGTGTAATAAGCAGTTAGCTAAAGTACATACTTAACACATGAATAACATATGTACAATGTGTCGGATACCTAAAAGGTAGCTGAGACCCCTAAATAGCACATGCCTAGCACATCTCGTACTGTTATGGTAGATATTTGAAAGTATCCACTTTATTGATAGAATTTTTTGAATTTTGACATTTCCATAACCCGACCCCGGAAACTAAATCAGGCTTAGTAAACCGGAACTGGTTAACAGGAAGTAGTTAAAATTAGTATTGATCGATTTGTTTGGACAAGCTCAATCGATCTATATAGATTGTATGTTTCGTTGCTGATTGTACCCCACCCCCGGAACCTAAATTAGGCTCAGTAAACCGGAAGTCCTTACCCGGAAATAACTAAAATTGATATCGATCTATTTATTTTGTCTACCTGAAATGATTGATATCTAGATTGTATATGTTTCGTTGCTGATTATACCCCACCCCCGGAAACTAAATTAGGCTCAGTAAACCGAAAGTGTATAACCGGAATTAGTTAAAATTTGTATCGATCGATTTATTTTATCAAGGTGAATCGACTGAAATTTAGAATGTATATGTTCATTTGAAGACGATACCCTACCCCCGCAAATTAAATTATGCTCAGTAAACCGGAAGTGGTTAACCGAAAATAGTTAAAATCTGTGTCGATCGCTTTGTTTTGTCAACCTGAATTGATTGATATATAGATTGTATATATTTCGTTGCTGATGAGACCCCACCTCCGGAAACTGAATCAGGCTCAGTAAACCGGAAGTGGCTACCGAAAACAGTTAAAATTTGTGTCGAGCGATTTGTTTTCCCAAACTGCGTCGATTGATATATAGATTGTATATGTTTCGTTGCTGATTATACACCACCCCCGGAAACCAAATTCGGTTCAGTAAACCGGAAGTAGTTAAAATTTGTATCGATCGATTTGTTTTGTCAAGCTGAATCGATTGGTCTTAATTGTACATGTTTCGTTGCTGATTTTAACCTACCCCCGGAAATTAAATTAGACAGCAAACAGAATGTGGTTGTCCAGAACTTGTTAAAATTGGTATCGATCGATTTCTTTTGTCACCCTGAATCCATTGATATATAGAAAGTATATGTTTCCTTGCTGATTATACCCCACCCCCGGAAACCAAATTAGGCTCAGCAAACAGGACGTGGCTCACCGGAAGTACTTAAAATTAGTATCGATCGATTTCTTTCGTCAAGCTGAATCGATTGATATATAGATTGTATATATTTCGCTGCTGATGATACCCTAGCCAGGAAACTAAATTAGGCTCAGTAAAGCGGAAGTAGTTAAAATTATTTCGATCGATTTGTTTTGTCAAGCTGAATCCATTGATATATAGATTTTATATATTTCGTTGATGATTATACCCCACGACCGGAAACTAAATTAGGCTCAGTAAACCGAAAGTGGTTAACCGGAAGTAGTTAAAATTAGTATCGATCGATTTCTTTTGTCAAGCTGAATCCATTGATATATAGATAGTATATGTTTTGTTGCTTTGTATACCCCACCCCCCTGAAACTAAATTAGGCTAAGTAAACCGGAAGTGGTTAGGCGAAAGTAGTTAAAATTGCTATCGATCGATTTGTTTTGTCAAGCTGCATCTATTGATATATATATTGTATATGTTTCGTTGCTGACTATACCCAACCCCCAGAAACTAAATTAGGCTCAGTAAACCGCAAGTGTATAACCGGAAGTAGTTAAAGTTAGTATCTATCGATTGGTTTGGTCAAGCTGAATGGATTGGTATATAGAATGAATATGTTTGGTTGCTGATTGTACCCCACCCGCGGAGAGAAAATTATGCTCAGTAAACTTCAAGTGGTTAACCGGAAGTACTTAAAATTGGTATCAATCGATTTGTTTTTGTCAAGGTAAATCAGTTGATATATAGAATAAATATGTTTGGTTGCTGATTATACCACCCCCGGAAACTAAATTAGGCTCAGCAAATAGCAAGTGGTTAACCGGAAGTAATTAAAATTCGTATCAATGGATTCGATTTGTCAAGCTGAATCGATTGATATTTAGATTTTATATGTTTCGTTGCTGATTATACCCCACGCCCGGAAACTAAATAAGGCTCAGTAAACCGGAAGTAGTTAAAATTGGTATCGATCAATTTGTTTTATCAAGCTTAATCGATTGATATATACATTGTATATGTTCCGTTGCTGATTATACCCCACCTCTGGAAACTAAATTAGGCTCAGTAAACCGGACGTGGTTAACCGGAAGCAGTTAAAATTGGTATCGATCGATTTGTTTAGTCAAACTGAATCGATTGATATATAGTTGTTATATGTTTGGTTGCTGATTAGAGCCCACCCCCGGATACTAAATTATTCCCCGATATTTGATTTAAACTTCTTAATTCTCGTACTTAAATAATCATAACAATAAAATTATAAATTAATATACACTGTAAATTACATACGGAATTTTTAAAGATATCACTTATAGTTCTTTTACTTGCTTCAAACACACTGATGACCCTTCCGATAATTAGAAAAAAAAACTAATTGTTACGAAACAGCTTCAAAAACAAACAGTCACGGGTAAAGTTTGAAAGAGAAGTGAAAAATATTTAGTTTTTAATTTTGACACTCTTGTGTCAATTAATATCTGAGAAGCCTACATTACTTTCCAGGTTTTAGATTCAGGTTTTGCGAAAACGATGAGTGAGTTTGAATTGCTTATGTGAACAAGTTTTCAAAATGTAGTCAATGCTTCTTGTGTAATGACAAGGCTTACAAATACAAAGAGCTTGTCAGTGATATGTTACTACACTTCCGACGATTGGAGTGTAACATGAGTGTGAAGCTACACTTTCTGCATGGCCACTTGAGTTACTCCCCAAGCAATTTTGGTCGCTTCAATGAGGAACACTGGGAAAGATTCCACCAGACTAAAAAAGAAAAGATATAAGGAAAAACGGAGTTATAACCAGTGATGAAAACTTTAATATTTATTTGCAGTAAATATTACCTGAAATAAAGTTTCATGAAGTGAAAATCTAATGATTCTTCATTTCTGCAAAAATAATAATAATAATAATAATAATAATAATAATAATAATAAAATAAAATAAAAAAAATCAATAACCTCAGATTTCACCTTTGATCTCACAAAATCATATTTCGTCAGTTTAATACGCGTAAAACGAAGTTTTCTCATAGCTTTACTACTTTTCAGGATTTCATACTTGCAACATGTAAAAATAAGTAGCGATAATATAAAGTACCTGCTGTACATTTTTGACTATCAAAAGTTCCAGTTTAGTATTGGACGAATTCAAATACTGAGTCAAATGTAACTCAAAAGCAAACTGACTTGTGTAGTTATTACTCGAATAAAACGATTTAAAAAAAACTAAAAACCTATACTATTAGCGCAGCGTTCTGAAAGTAACAATTTCATTTTAATTTACAAAATAAAAATGTATTTCTTCTTTATTATATATGTACATGTTCTATCGAATAATTATTTTAAATACATTTTTATACTTAATAATGGTAGTTTACATGCAAAATATCTGCTCTAAGGAATTGATTATTTACTACATTATGTAACAATTATCATAAAAAAATTGCTATTCTTCCAATTTTAAAACTAAACGAACGAACAAAAAGATAAAAGAGCTGTAAGCCACAATAAGTAACTTGATTTTAATTTATAAAACTTTTTTTTACCTACTTTTTCTACCGTATAGCTACTGTGCTGAACAGTGCCCAGTAAATTACTTTTCTTAAACGGAAATCCTCTCTTTGCCATGTTCATTACCCATTTGGAAATTTCTTCTTCTGCTTGTGGGCTCAGGAACGGCTCCCGGCCAAGAGGAATCTCAGTCTTCTGACGACCAGATAATTTATCATTTAAAGTTGTTATAGGAAACTGGAAGGTTCTCAATGACTGCCTTTGGGACATCATACCGGACCTTACCTGCTGAACAGTTTGTCAAGGCAGATAACGAATACTGGAATGGTTTCATTTTTTGAAACGTTTGATTCTGATTTTCGGGACACCTTCCTTGTTGGGGTTCTTAGTTTTGCCCATTGTCAAATTCTGAGCAGTAGTTAAGGATACTAAACAAAAATTGTAAACAATTATTTGTGATTAACTTCAAGTGTTTTTACTAGTCTATACATTGAGGAGAAGAGCCCGGGTCAAAAGTCTGAGATAATGCGATCAGCACGACGTAAGACCTCGATTAGATAGGCTCTCTATGACGAAACATTACTCAAAATGGTAAATCCTAATATTTTTATAATGGTTTGAAACCAAGAACTCTAAGATATAAGGTGTATGGCTAATAATTCAGTGTAAAACTCGGTATTCAATGCAAAAGAAATCAACAACTTAGTTAAAATAATATTTAAATCGCCAACAGCCCTTTCAATAACAATAATGTTCGATACAAAAGAACACTTTTCCTTAAAGGAACCTCTTTTATCGAACGGCATTTCGATATTACGAAATTGGTCTCGAATATCGAACACAATTTTCTTTTCCCTTCAAATAAGATGATAGCTGAAAAATAACAAATAAATATACATATATTGATATTAACACATCATATTATTAAAAGGATACCTTATAATGACATCATCACACATGGGAAAAAGGATTATTACTGCGGTACTGCACCTTACAAAAAATATAACGATTTCTCCAATCTCCCATCAAAACCACAGACTAGCGAACTTTCCCGCGTTCGCTAATATCGAAACGTATCGACCTATTGATTTTTATAAGGAGAGATTTGGAAGAGTGTGTTCACAAATTTCAGATAGTACGCAACGTTTTTGGTATTCTTATTTCTTAACGAAATGACCAAAGTGTTCGATATTTACTGCCATTACCCTATTCTAACTTTTATTTTGTAATGTGTTCGATGTCCTTTTACTTGTGGTTCTAGCTTTCACTTGCGCGTGAACTGTGGTTAATACTTTCCGCACGAACTGGACTACTTAGATGTACTACTTAAATAATAAATGTACTAAAAAATAAACTACCGATTAAATTTGGTCTAAGATAAGGTACTACATAACCTTCCTCTGTTCGTGATAATTGCATTTGTAAAACAGATTCAAATGATTTATCAATTTTATCAAGAATGAAGAGAATATTGAAGTACACTACATCGATTAATGAATAGATAATTTTCATTAATTGAAACTAAATACACAAATCAAAAGTACACAAATATGCTTACCCAAAGCTGCTAATATGCCTGCGGCCCAAAATACTTCTCCACATAGAGCTGGAAGGAAGAGGAGGCCTCCCATTCGTTCTCCAAATGTGTCTTGCAAAGGATCTAACATTGTAATGTATCCCTGCTGCCTCATTTTGTTGGCAAAGAAAATGCCTCCTGGAAATTAAAATTTAAGTATACTACTATTTATTTAACTATTTCGTTTACAGAATAATGTCAAAACCCTTCAGAATTCATTTCAGTCTTTACATCATTACTTTCTATTCAACTTGCATGCGCGATGTAAAATTTTTTAAGGAGTACATTCATAGATTTGCTTCATACATTCTGAGCGAAAATGAACATTTAGATTGCTCTTGTTCAAAATTCTCGTCAAATTGTGTATATAGATAAGGGGGAAAAGGAAAATACATTTGGAATCTAATATAACGGAATTACTTTCTTCCCTATTTCTTACAGGTATTCTACACCTTTCTTACTATATAAAATGCGGTATTACAAACAGAATTACAGATACCTACAACTTCACATCAGACGAAGGAGTAAAACCTAAGTTGAACTTATTCGTGCGGTGCTAAATGCATATAAAAGAAACAATTTACCTATGTCTATTATAATTTATTTTCTTCAGGATCAATATTGAATAGGAAGTTCTAAATTTCTATTATCTCATGGTATGTATAAGGGAATAACAGCCGGAATTCTTTTAAGAAACTATTTCAATATATACACAGTTTATTTTCTAGGGTATTAAAATCGTGGTACGGTAGCTCAATAGTCGAGCGCTCACATTTGATTTGATACGTTCCAGGTTCCCTCCAGAGCCATGTGGTATTCATCATCCTATTATATGGCTTTACCCGTTTTTTTTTTTCAGTTTTCATTTCACTAATAAATTTATTTACTTCCGCTTATCATCTGTCTCCCTTTCCAAGATATACAAGTGGAAATTATAAAGTTTCCAATTTGTTTCACACTGTATACATCCGACCAAAATTTCTCACATCTCTTTACAAATCACATAAAAGAATCAATAATCTTTATTATGATCACAAATGTCGTTTTGTTGGAAATACGCAAAGAAAACACATCTTTCAAAGAGTATTTTAATAAACAATTAAGAAATAAGCAAATTATAATTTAATAAATGAATCTTCGAAGCTTTTATCTCCAAACTCTAAGTTCCATTATCATAAACCTTATAAACGCGCAGTGAAATGAACAGAGATACATATATATACATGGCACAGCTTTAATGATCACAAGTAACATTTTAAATGTAAATTACTAAGTAGAAAAAAGACATAAAAGTTGCGAAGCGATCAGGCTTTTTGAATCCCTGATTTCCTTATATACTTCTACCAAGTGCATGAATGTGTAGAGTAGTTGGTTAGCCTTTGCTTCTCTCTTACTTTTTCCACAATTATCACTTCAAATTCCATATCCTGTAGTTACTGTGATAGTACCACGAGCTATCATAAATTATCCGCAAGCTTTGCCCACTGTACTTCCATACAAAATGTACCTTCCTCTCTGTTAACTTATTGGTTACTTCTAGAATTTTGAAAAATCGGTATACCAAAGAGTAAATGTCCTTTGTCCTCGCGGGCCACGAATGGAATACGAAAAACGTTACAGAAAAACAAGCTAAAAATCAACAGCAATGTAGACTACCAAGACGATCTACTGGGACCATCAAGCATTACAGGAAATGTATTCTAGTTTACGATCCGTTTCTCACTAAAACGACGAAGAGCAATCAGCAAGAGCAATCTATAACTCAGACACCCAAGTTATTAATATCAAAGTCAATTAAAATTGGCATCATTCTACTTATCTTTGCGGCGAGGAAAATATTACCCTAGAAATTTCTAGACAAAGATAAAAGGAATTTCAAACCTAATCAAATTTCGAATTTGCGACTTGGTCATAGCACAGTATTATCAAATTCTAGAATCTGGACATTTAAACCTTATTTACTGTCATAATATCTTAAATTATCAATACAATACTGAAATACCCAGAATCGCCCATTTCTAAGCGAAGCACATAAGGATCGTAAGTAATCACTAAACCTCATTCATAGAACATGTCAACATGCAAAATAAAACCTTTTCACAAGTCCGAGGATAGTGATTCCTACAAGCTCCGCCCAATAGTAGCAGGTAAATTGTAACACAATTGTACACCTCTCCAAAATATAATTGCATGTCCGAATTTTTCTGTCCCTTAAATTTCTAAGTTTGGCAACAACGCATAGTGAGCGAGGAGGGGAAGGAATGAACAAAGAAACAAGACTTAAGAACACAGCTCACAGTTTGCTGTTTGAAATTCTCAGTTCCTCTTTTATTACTTCTAATAACGATACTTCTAGTACAAAACAGTAGCTTAGCATTAATGCAGCAAAGGTTTACCTTTTTTAAAAAAGAAAAAACACAAACTTCTTGACGAAAAACAAAGATCGTCATAAAAACAAGGGTAATTAAGGAGTTCATGATCTATCAATGCAACAAGGAGCGTTCTCTAGTTATTCCGATAGCCACTTGTGTTCAGTAGTGTCTATTTTTTGTGTTGATGAAATACTTTTTATCCTGGTTCGAATCACACTCGATGCAATATTTTTTTTTATTTTGTAACTTTTCAGTCATTCTTGCCGTACATTTTATATTATATGTATTACACAGAAGTGATGGAACACTTTATAATCTATCCAAAAATAAGGTGTACAGGTGCGGAACCTTTCCTATATATCCCTATGTGAGTCCCCCTTAGTGCAAGTAACTTCTTTCATCGATCCATTAAATTTTCGAAAACTTGTAAATGAATCCGGAGATCTAGTGTTCAGGAAATCAGTATCAGATCTAACACCTCCTTCATCACTACCAGAACGCAATACGTATTACAGTATAACCTCGTTAACACGAACTCGCTTAAGCCGAACACTCGGTTAGGACGAACAAAATTTCGGTCCCGGCATCGCTGTACGTTATCTTATAGGAAGTTTTATCGGTTAACACGAATTTCGGTTAGCACGAATTACGAACTAATTTTTAGTCCCTTGAGTCAGTAAATGTTTTCATTTAACACGAACTTTCAATCCTTTGTTTTTTTCCAGATCATTTTTCTTATTTTAGATTTCACTCCAGATCAGTTTTTGTCATACAGTATTTATACAGACGAAAATTGCCTTGTAAATAAGAGAAAAACCAGAAACAGGTATCTTTCCTCTCTTATGAGGTGTTGATTCAGTCCTCCGTCAAGCGCTGAACATGCAGGTGCTTGGCAGACGAGCTGGCGACAGTTCGAGACAAAACATCTTCTCCCCGCCAAGTGAACTTTGTGGTGGACAAACACCGTGTGCGTGGGTTTTCTCGGGGTTCTCCCGTTTCCTCCCACTTTCTTCATTCTACCATTTCATTCATTTCTCATAATCACCGTCTCCTTTAGCCTTGCCGGCATAACCGTGGGACGTAAAACTCAAAGATTTCATTTAATTTCAAAACATCTTCTCTCCCCTGTAACTCCAAACTGGTGACAGCAATCATAAATACCTTTCCGTTACTAGCGGTACTCACCCTGCTAGCGGAGTTATCAATTTTATAACTTTACCTGGATTTTCTGTGGGGAAACTTTTTTTAAAATCTTCGAATATAGGATAATAAACTTACTGTAGTGTTTTCACTTTTCAGAGGATGGTACCTAGACCGAAACTAGTCTCGATCTCGATCTTAACTCGAATTTGAGACCGAGTAGTGTTTTCAAAATCGAGACGAGACCGAGACTACTCAGTCTCGTCTCGATACCATCTCTAGTGTTTTCTACGACATACATAATATACTGTAGTGGTATGTATAGTCTGTATACTGTAGTGCGTATGTATGGAGAAAATGTATTCGAATAATAAAATTTGGGTCCCCGGTTAACACGAATTCTTTTAACACGAACTCCTGATTTTTTAGTCCCTTGGAATTCGTGTTAACGAGGGTTTACTGTATTATTATTATTATTATTATTATTATTATTATTATTATTATTATTATTATTATTATTATTATACCTGTTTTGGCATGGAAGACCCGGGTTCGATTCCCGGCAGTGCTCATGTGGTTCGGGGCCTACGTTATGCTGTAGGTTTACTTCTTATATAACCTCACTGCCGAAAGGGTCGCTAAACTCATAATATATTATTATTATTATTATTATTATTATTATTATTATTATTATTATTATTATTATTATTATTATTATTATTATTATATTACTATTATTATTATTATTATTATTATTATTATTATTATTATTATTATTATTATTATTATTATTATTATTATTATAAGTAGAAATAGAAAAAAGGGTTTAGGGTACTAAATTTGGTGAGATATTTTATTCTTCCTACTATGAACGCTATTGTTGTTCTGGTGTATCAGAACCATTTTAGATAAGTTTTCACGACGATCTCACTTTTTTTCACTTAAAAGTCTTAATAGCTCTCAATAGTACCACCGCTTGCTACAGTCTATCTCACAAGAATGCACTCATTTGCATAATACCTTGGCCATCATCTTACTCCGAACATTCTCACTTACTGTATTATTTTACGAGAGGAGATGAGGTGTATTCTCTACTGTTTTCAAATCGGTTTTGTCTCAGTTACAATGTAGTGGATGTAAGCCATACATTGAATTATGATATATATATATATATATATAAACTACTTGTATCCTCTTCTTAATGATAAATGATGTGCTATAATGTGCTTTATATTTCACATTTTCCTTTGGAAAAGCTTGTCTGAAGACAAATCAAAATGAGCTGAGGCCATAGTGGGACACTATTTAGTATATCTTCGAACCTGCGCACGGCGATGTTCCAACTTCGAGGGGAAACGTACACTTAGAAAAAAATTAAACTCGCTGCCAACTGTGTACAGAATTCAGATTTGGGAACCTGCCTCGTCAATATTTTCCTCATGCACTGCCACGTTTGTATCTTCAAGACTTCATCAGAGGATGTTCTAACTTCTGATAGAAAATGTCTATAATATCTATAGCACACCAAAGGTTTTGATTTTGTAATACTGTTATGGGTAACATCAATGTTTTCTGGGACAGTATTATTGAAGGTGCACTGCAGCCAAGTTAATTAATAATGAACCTTCGACCTTTTAG
This sequence comes from Thermobia domestica, assembly GCF_964235325.1. Classification (NCBI taxonomy): domain Eukaryota; kingdom Metazoa; phylum Arthropoda; class Insecta; order Zygentoma; family Lepismatidae; genus Thermobia; species Thermobia domestica. The sequence goes on along the minus strand of NC_137454.1, from coordinate 275,931,028 downwards.
AAATCTGCAACGGAAATTCTCACAGTAGCATTAGAAGTTGCATGGTTCGTCAAGAATTGACACATTTAATTGGATTTTTAAGGTGATATCCTTCTAGTAGAGGTATCCAATTAAAGCTCGGTAATACGCACCAACGAGCCGGTTAGGTTGCGATGAGCTATGTTCGACTCGGCTCAGATGAACCATCCTCTCGAGTCGGCTTAGTTGAGGTGCGCCATCGGCTCGGTAGACGTGATACTCGTATATGAGCGGTCTTTGTGAGCTCGTCTCTGTGGTGAACAAGCCGCTAGCCGAAGAATTTAAACTAATTGCAAAATTAGAGTCGGCACATTTCATCCAACGCATAAAAATGGACTGAGTTTCGTCGCTAGAAGTTAGACCGGTTGTCGCTTTTATGGAAGTGATTGTATGTCCGGCTTAGGAAGTCTTCTTGTATCTAATCTCTCCTTATAGAAATCCTTGGTTCCGCAGTGAAGATTGTTAAAAAAGAAAGTTCTTTTAAGTCAACAACTCAATAATTTCTTATATAGCTATCTTGAAGAATTAATGGATTTACGCAGTGTTTAATGGATTAAGCACTCCATTAATGAATGGAAAAATTAATGTATTTACTCAGTAGCTTTTGTCAGTTCAGGTGAGTAGAGCCATCGTTTTTAATAGACATTTGAAAAACAAACACTAAAACGAACGAGATTTTTTATTATCGACAATAAAACTTGTTTAGAACACCATGTTTCGCAACCATACAGCACCGCAGGACCTTCATTGGAGAAAAGATATTCAAGTGACAATTACCTCAAATGTTCTTTACCGTTTATGCACTTTGCTGTTTTGTTGCAGATATCAGTAAAAGTGTTTAATGAGTATAAATTTTAGGCAACAACGACACCCTGATATTCTCTTATGCTTCACAGCGTAAGCGTGAAGATTCATGAATTATCGGAAATGAACTTTCAAAAACGTAGTCCGAACTTAACAGGCCTAATATAGGAACATCAAAGCAAAATGATGGTATAGAAATATAATTTGACAGAAACGTGAAATATCTTGTCTAGAGTTCAATCTATTGGTTAAGTTACTTTTAAAATTCATCCCGTTACTTTGTCATTAACTTTTCCTCATATACAGTATATGACACAAGTTACACTTGGTGATAGTTGTTATTTGGTGGTAACACTTGGTCATAACTCATTGTCAGTTGAAAGTAGCGCGCTATTTGTGGGGAAGCTACAATTGCCAGCTAAAAATTTCGTAACTCTAGATATAGCAGCGCTACAAGTCTAAGCCTGTAGCTAAACCTGAGGTACATATTTTTATAGTGCGTAGGAAATTTTGCAGTAAAGCTTCAAATAAATCTTTTCCAGGATGCAAAAATATTTTGTAACACCAACATTTCCTCACAATTTTTAGTAAATTTTTATATGATGACAGGGGGAAAACATCATTGTTTCCTAATTACTTTCTGCAATTATTTTCAATAATATTACAAGAAAATTTTCTGAAATAAATTGGGTACTAACGATCGGTGAAAAGGATAATAATGACAAAATAGACCTAAACGCCATTCTAACAGCGAAAGCATATACATTTTTCGGGGAAGGGGTAATACACACACATATATATCTATATATTTATCTATCTATCTATCTATCTATCTATCTATCTATCTATCTATCTATCTATCTATCTATCTATCTATCTATCTATCTATCTATCTATCTATCTATCTCTCTCTCTCTCTCTCTCTCTCTCTCTATATATATATATATATATATATATATATATATATATATATATATATATATATATATATATATATATATATATATTGAAAAACAGACAAAATTCATACTTTACTTTGAAATGCAAATTGACCGACAAAACTTTTATGAAATATTTTAACCAACCTTTTAAGTTCAGTTACGCATGTAAGTCCCATGACACATATTATAATGCATAATGCCAAGTGAACTGTATTTGTGACAAATGCTTAATTAGCGAATGCGTTTCTGAAAACTAGCTAATAGTTGTAGGGAACTAGAATTTTTATCATGTAGGTGTAGAGCAGCTACTTTTGAAAAGTAGCCTTCCGATCACTGCTCATACTAAAATAATGTTAGCAAATGGTGAATATACTGTATACTTGCCTTCTACGTGTGCCTCTCGGGTCTATTCTAGGTAATCTCGCTTTCCTCCATTTCAACAAGTGATAGAAGGAAATTTATCACATTTCTCAGTTGGTTTTCTGTATGCTCAGAAAACTGTTAAAGTTAAGGATATGATTTAGAGTACTCGGGTCATAACCAAAGAAGGGGCATGAAAACCATGGTCCTACTCGCCAGAACCGATGAAAAGTACTAAATACTGCTTAAATCGATTAATTCTTTACGATAGCTATGCAAAATATTTATCGAGTTGGAAATACTGGTGCCAACCGGCTCGGCTCGAGCCCTCAGCGACCGGCGTAGCTTGAACCTCAGGCTCGGTTCAACTGAGCCAACAGCGCCAGTCGGGTCGATTGGAATGAGCCAATGGCTTGTTTCGGTTTGGCTCAGGTGAGCCATGGACTAGAACCTGGTCGGTTGAGATGAGCTACCGGCTCGGCTCAACTAGGCTAAGGTGAGCCATCGGCTCGAGCCTGCTCGGTTGGAGTGAGCCATCAGCTCGGTTCGGCTCAGTTCAGATAAGCCATTGGCTCGAGCCGGCTCAGTTGAACCATCGGCTCTAGCCGGCACGGTTGTATGAGCAGTTTGGCTCGGTGGTGACTGAGCCGGGAGCCGAGCTGCTGTAACTGTTGACAACAGTACTACTTGGAACCTGAAAAACATCGATTTGAATGCAGCAGAGAAAACGACTCATCTCCACTCGCAAAATACTTATGAGATTGTTCGAGAAAATATGATGGCCAATGTTTCATGAAACTGAGGGCATTCTTTTGAGATAGACTCTAGCAAATAGTGGTACTATTGAGAGGTATTAAGACGTTGAAGTGAAAAAATGTGAGATCGTCGTGAAAACCTATCTAAAATGGTTCTGATACACCAAGATAACATACTGTCCCAAGGTGTAACCAGCGTCGTAACTTGGATTTTTCGTGGGATGAAGCATTAATACGCATAGTTAATGCGGCATCATAGAGAAGTTGTTTTTTTCTAATTCTTAAGCCCCCTTTTTCCATCTTTCTCTTACTCTTTATGAACCCACGGAGCCTGTGGGCCCTCCCGCACGGCAAGGTATGCGGTTCCTTTAGTTGTGCCCCTGACCCCATTTCATACCTTTCAAATTAATTAAAGTGACAATATTGACAAACCTCAAAGCCATACTAATACATATTATTTCTAGGGCACCTAATAGTAGACATTTTTACTGAAATGGGTCTTAGACTCATTTTTCTTTTATTTACCTTTTTGTGTTGTTTTGTTTATATCAGGTAGTGAACCTGTTTGAAGCTTCATTTATAATTTCATGTTCGTATCGTATATGGAGTGAAAAAAATTCTTAAAAAGGGCCATAATCGAACGGAGGGGAGCTCCCCAGGAAGGACCAGTTGCCCGATGCATGCCCCTGGGAGGAAATAAACGTCTCAGCAAATTTAGACCCTAAAACCCTAAAACCTTTTCTCTATTTCCTACTTAAAATAATAATAATAATAATAATAATAATAATAATAATAATAATAATAATAATAATAATAATAATAATAATATAATTGATTTTGAGTTTAGGGACTTTCAACAACGAGACTATATGACGTAGACCCCGAACCACATGAACTCCCGCCGGGAATCGATCTGGATCTCCCACGCTAAAGAAGCGTATGAGCTACTACTACTACTACTACTACTACTACTACTACTACTAATAATAATAATAATAATAATAATAATAATAATAATAATAATATGAATTGCGTTCTGGTAGTAATGAAGGAGGTATTAGGGCTGATAGTGATCTCCTGGACATTAGAACTCTGGATTTATTTTGAGGTTTACGAAAATCTTACGGATCGATGAGAGAACTAATTTGCACTAAGGAAGAATTACACTGGGATATACAAAAAAGTTTTACACTTGTATACCTTCTTATGTTTGGATATATTAGAAAGTTCATCATATCCGTGTAATACTATAAAAGTGTAAGGCAAAAATAAGTGAAATATTACAAAATGAAAAAAAGATTCGAACCAGGTTCAAAAGTACTAAATCTACACGGAAAGCAAGAACTTAACACACATGGCTATCGAAACAACTGTGAAGTTACATTCCTATTTCATGAATAGAGAACGAAATTCTTAACAAGTCCCTCTCCTTCTTTTCGAACGAGTATTGTAGTTTAAAAGCGTGTGTGCTATACTTACAACCAAGTTTTCTGCATTTTTTAAGTACCATGATGTTTTAAACGTATCATTACATTAAGTTATAAAAGAGAACTGAGTATTTCAAACAGCAAACTGTAAGTTGTGCTGGGAAGTCTCGTTATTTTTTTCTTGTGACTTCCCCTACCATTACCTCGACTGCGCTGTTGCGAAACCTACAATTTCAAGGGACTTTTAAAAATTCTGGCATGCAATTATATTTTGGAGAAGTGTACATTGTACCTATTCTACTGAAAACTTGGGTTTGCAAACGTAGGCTATCTAAAGACCTAACAAGGAACAGACATGAACATGTTATCCGGACATTCGAATAAAACCTAGTCCCTTCGATAAACATAACAAAAATATGTTGATACACAAAAAATTAGATACCATGGGCAACGTAGTAAGTCTCTGGGGCCCATTAACCCTGTTAGTATAAAGCAAATCGCAGACTCGCAGTGAAATAGCTATTGCATCAACACTGTTCATTGGAAAGTCATGGTTTAGTTCATTCTCTATAGCAGGAAACGAGCATTCCAGAGGTGCTATCTATTGGGGTCCATAATGTACTTGAAAAGAAAAAAAATGGGAAAATGTCGAAAAAATTCCCTCCAGAAATCCCTCCCATTAATTTTGAACCCCTCTGAAGTAGTCCTTTACAATCGAAATATATCTTGAAAAATACTATAGGGGATAAAAAATATGACTACCAAATTTTGTATTGATAGAATAGGTGTGAGGGGAAAACATTTATTGGTATATAATCTCTAACAAAATACTTTTGGGAATGGCTGTTTTAGAACGGGAATCGAAGGAAAGTGGTATTCTGTTGAATACACTGTTTTCAAGTTCTCAGAGAAGACTTGTGACCTTCTAGATTACTTTTAATCAGTAAATTAGTTAAGAACATGTTTCTTAGTTGTCCGAAAACGTTGTTTGCCTCCTAAAATCATATTCTCATTTTAATATATTTGACATAAATATTATTCTTCAGGTTAGAAGCCGAGGTCCTATGTGTGCACGTACTGCATACACTACAGACAAATGCGAATTTCTGATTTTAAGTGATGTATTTAGCATACTTCATTTATGCTAAATTAGCTTGAGCCAAAGAGTAAGTGTAAGTTTACTGAGGATAAAGTATACAGTTAGTTATCCAGTAAATTTTTTTCAATAAATGATAGACTATAACACGCATAACACTTTTGATTTTCAATTTAAGAATCATCATTTGCTATTGGAGTTTTTGGAGTTTTCATTCTACTGCAATATTTACGTTTCTTTGTCACATAATAATGTTTACTTGCAAATATCACTGAATTTCTTAAAAAATTTGTATTACAATTATGTTCTGTAATCAGTGAAATATAACGATTTTCTTCGAAGCTGAATAATGCATATTTTAATTACTACTCTACAAGTATCTCTTTCTTTAATTCTTTCGTGAAGCGTTAAGCTCTAAAAAATGCGGTTAGAACATTTTATCTATACTTACCTCATAAAAATATTTCGGAATATCATTCTCTAATTACCTGAATGCAAATTAGCATTATCACGCTGGCACTATTTCATAACACTTTGTCTTTTTATAATAGTGATAAGAAATTTGTACCAAAAGTGCTACGAAAATAAGAAAAAACATTTAGTTGGATTAATGAATTGTTTCTGAATTAAAGCAAGCTTTCCGTCTTCCAGAACAGCCTAAATTACAACTTAATCTTATATGTTACATACCAAAAACCAAACTTAACGCATATCCAAACGGAGCCTGGCACCAAATAAGTCCTCTTGTATATATAGCTTCCGCTGTTCCATTTATATATCCTCCACCAACCCACGTTGCTGTAATTAAAAGTGTGAACATCAACTTAACTCGCGAAATCTATGGAAAGTACCACACACGTAACTACTAAATAAAGTATACTCCGGAGTTCTTTAATAGGAAATCACATCAGCGGTAAATTCCGCCTAATGATTCTTAAATTCCGAATGATGGTTCACAACTATTATAGGAATGATTATGAGTTCTTATTATATTGGTTCCAATATGTCTGATAGACCAAAATAATGACAATTTTAAAGTCTTTGGAAGTTAAAGATTCCACCTGTAATGAAAAAATAATAATAATATTACTGTAACACTTTTCTATTCTGGTTTATCTTATTTTAAGATTCCTCCTACCCACCAAACTAACGGTAGTTAACAGAAAGCGTAAAATCGTAATAATTTCGAAAACGTATCTAACGATTTTGTTTGTAATTAGTATATCAATAAATAACAACAATATATTGTGGCATAACATTTTTGGGAGAAAGTCTATGGGAGATACCAATGAGAATTCTATTATACTTTGGAGTATACTTTAAAGCTTTCACTAATACTTTTACATTATCTTCTACGCCTAAATTGGGTTTACTACATCTTAAAGTACCTTAGAATTGATGATTTTATCCTTGCAATGAAGTCATCATAATTGACACGCCTTGAGCTTTAAGGCTTAAATACAATTACAGAAAATAATAGAAAAGGATTTAATAAGAATATTTGAGTATTGTTAATGCATATATGCTGTTTACTTATATCTATACTATTACTGCTTTAAGCGTTATTTGTTTGTAAAATATTAACACCGCCCCAGGTTTTCCAGAGTTAACGAACTCTAACAATATTAAATTCTTAGGCATATACCAGTTCGAAGTAAGTTTTTACCTAGTTGTACGTTAGTGATTATGTTCCAAATTGAAATGATTTATTACATCGAAACTCACGCGAAGAAATATATATATCACATTAAATCTGCTAAGAGCTTTCAAGGCAGAAAAACTACCAAGATATTAACACAAAAGATAAAAATAATCGCTTGCATTTAGAAATCACGTGGTGGTCATCCAAGGAAAACAAACGATCCAACAGTTTTATCGAAAGAAAGTTCACTGTAGACAATAATAGCAATTGTTACTGAATATTTATTTTTAATGAGAAAACTTATCGTACCTGCTATTGTATATAAATTAGTGAAAATCAAGGTAGTGTCATACCTGTATGGAAATATCCCAGGTCGTTTCCTCGTAGAAGAATTCGTTTTCAGAAATAGATACTATACAATACATGTTGCTAACATAAAATGTCAGGGTGTACCTCAGTTGGGGCAGAATAATTCAATGACATTTTCACAACATCAAAAGTTCATGGAAGGTCCTTGCATCATCTTAATTACCATGAGACTTACAGTATTTCAAGGATGATCTGATCATAAAAGGTTTGTAGTCGCAAGATACAAAATTGTTGAAAATTATAAAATAATCTTTGACATCACGTTTTGTGAAGCAGAATATTGTATCCTCATAACCCGCATAGTTATTAACAAATCTAAGCATTTATATGAGAGCTATAGAAATTGAGGATCCAGTGAAGTGATTTTTAAACGCAGCTAATACGGAGTGATCGACTATTATCTCACTGAGAAATGGTAATTCAAGGTACTGTTACCCAAATTGTTGTATAGGAGACAGTGGAATCTAATTTGTCCGAAGAAGTTGTAAGAAGTGAAGCGAAATATATAAATTATTTCACTTTTCTACCACCTAAATTACTTCTGACTATATATGCGCAAATACTTGACACCCTAACAAAGCATGTTCACAAAATTTGGACAACTAGATAAAAAGCAACGGAAGGGAACCATACCCAATAAACAAGGTCCAATTTTATTGATCAGATTAATCTATTTTCTTTTAAAGCTCAAATAATGTAAAGTGTGGTACGTGGTTTTATCCTTTCGATACAAAAGGATACCAATCTGTACCTAAAACGATCCTGGTGCAACCAATAGTATATCTCAAATAGTTTTGAATGTTAACTGTTAGGAATTTATGCAGGAAAGAGGAGTTTCCGGCTCAGCAAACATTTGATAACAAATAGGAAAGAAAGTCAAAACCAGGAGCACATTATTTTCAATATAAACTAATTATTTGCTGAGCAAAACTATATATTCTCATTAAAATTCAACACGTGTTACAGTTTCGCCAACTAACACTTTGGCTTCATCAGACAATATGTGATTCGGTATATCTGTACAATCGTATATACATACAACAGCTAAGATCTTTCTCTAAGCAGTTTCTCGTGTATAAGTAGTTATAATTCTTGCTTTCAAAACCGTACAATTAGATGATTGCTCACATGTGTCTTTTACGACACCAACGAAAAACATTTGTTCTAAATGATACACTTATTTGTAATTTTGGTTAATAGCCACATACTAATGTTGCCATTCAAAGAGCTACTAGAAGTCACTGCAACAAGGAAAAGCAACAGCAATCTCCTGAAGTAAAAACATATTGAGAAATTATGTTGTAAATGTACCTGTCATTGTAAATGTTTACCTGTCATTGTAAATATTCCTACAAACAAGCCGATGCTCCTTCCAGCGAGCATAACCTCCTCTTCTGAATCATTGCCAGAATCTTTCTTTTTTGCTGCCCAAATACCAACACCAAGAATGAGTATGTAAAAGATTATAATTGAAACTATCCCAGCTATGTTAATCATCTTGGTGAAGTGTCTGAAATAAAGTGTCAGAAATAAAAAGTAATTTTCATTATTGAAAACATTTCAGCCGAGTCTTTTAATATAATAATAAAAGTAAAGAATGATAATTACAGGAAGAGACAATCTGCTTACCTGTATATTAGAAATTATCAATTCAAATAAATAAATAACTACAATTTGCTTCTGGTTAAACGGGTACTGCTTGTTCCATATTTAGGACAGACTGGTTTTTGTTTCATTCCATCTAATGATGCGAGAACTTTTCTGCCTGATTGCATACAGTGACATATATGGCTCATTCCTACTGGCCTGTAGCATATGGTGTCAACTCGTGGTTAATTGTGGTGTCTTCTGCTAGCTGGGAGCGCTGAGTCCATTTGTGTACATGTTTAGCATGTTTTACTTTGTTAACTGTTAACTGCTACTAAAAGTAAAATTATTAGCTTGAATAGTAAACGCTGCTTGAAATAGTTCCGAGTCATTGTGTAACTAATATCCATCACATAAACTGCTAGTGTGAAGTATTGGACATTTTATTTATTTCAGAGACAAACAAAGCGTATGAAGCCACATACATTCTATCTGAAAAAAGAAGACGCATTTTGTGGAAACACAGAAATCATCAGAAATAACTCAATGAAACAAATTTCTCCGATGCTACACAATTGTCTGAATCTATTAGTGAACCGAAAACTGTCTTTTATTTCTCTTCTTTCCCTTTTACATCTCAACTGTTCCAACTAATAGTTGGCCAAACACGCATTCACTCCGTACAGAAAAGACTTGAAAAGCCAATTGATTTATCTACATCTAATGTCGAAGCTTTTGGGTTGTCTTGTCTGGATGTCTATCAAGGTACAACATTCCTTAAATTGCATCCCTAATGCCCTTGAAGTACTATGAGGAAATGAAATATAAATTGTATTTCACCGAGAATTCCTCACACGTACCTCACGACAACCAGGTTATGACAAGAAGCATAAGATAAAACCACTATTTGAACACATCAAAGAACAATGTCTGAAAGTTCCAATGGAGGAGTTTTGATCAACAAATCTGTGCATACAAAGCAAGAAGTTCGCTTAAACAATGCAACCCTAGAAAAGCCTCTGATGTAAGTGGTGTTCCTTACAAAATTCGAACTTTAGAGTGGTAAAGAGAATAATATGCCCCTTCCTGATGGTATGGATTATGGTTAATCTCGAAATATGATTGTCAGACTTGCTTTACCTGTTCCGGAAAATGTAAATCATAAGATATATTTTGACAACCATTTCAACAGTACTGAACTCCAAATTTATCTCGCCCAAACCGGCATTCACGACGTAGGTACAATTCGAATAAACCGTGTTCCTAGATACAATCTGATGAGTGAAGAATATCTCAAGAAAAAAGGCGTAAAAGGAAGCTAATGCAGAGATAGATGGAACCGAAATATCATGTGCACGTTGGTACACTCCGCATTAAAAGAATTGCGACAGTTAACGCCATGCAGTTAGGCCACCCAATATACACCTTCTTATCCCATAATCGTGTCAGCTAAAGAGACCTCGTTTCTCTCCTTCTTTCCTCTCTCCAATACTAAAATTAGCTAACAACATGAGCGCAATTCTTATTTCAAAGTACACCTGTATTACCTTCGCAAAATGAAATAACAAAATTGAGACGAAACAAGATTCGTGAATTGTAAGGAGAAACTGAAATACACAGAATGAAAAATGAAACCAATTGGATATCTATTACACAGAGATTCAGAAATAGGCAGAGACAGAGAAGAGGAGAGAAGAAGAAAAGAAAAGCGAGAACAAATAAAACTGTGGAATTTAACGTAGTAAGAAAAGAACCTAAAATTATCAAGTTCCGTTTCCAGAAATACAACAGTAATATAGAAATAACGTTTGATTTTACTTATTTTTTTCAGAACTATTCGAATATATAGAGGATGCTTTATTCATTATGTCCCTTTCATAATGGATAGCATACACAGTTTCAAGTAGAACTGTAGATCTTCGAGACGCATCTAGGATAATCTCAAGAGTTTAACACACATGCTTTGTTTCCGCGAGGTTCGTTTGCAAATTCGGTAGATTTTCATTGGACGTACTGTTCCAAAATACATTGTAATAAACGCAGTAGATAGCGTTGGTCATATCCTCCATTTCAGACTAGTAATGCAATCTGAACAAAAAAAAGCAACAAAAGAGAAAAACGAAAGGAGAAAAAGGTAAGAAAAATAGAAGAGTTCTATTTTACTGCTAATTTCTATTAGAAATACCCTATATTTTAAGTCTAAAGTGTATTGTAATAAAAAGTTACAAATGTTGGAAAGGAAAAGTTTATGTTCCTCATAGATGTAACATCTTTAAAATTTCAACTTGAAAAAACACACTGAATTATAGGATGGGAACAAATTTTGTGTCGAACTAAGATAAATACAATTTTGTTTTCAAATAACCAAGAGCTTACTATTTTCTAGTCTTTTTCCGAAGGTTTATCTGTTCCGAACATCCAGCATTGATTTAATCTCTTCCGGATATAACGTAATTTCCACTGATAGTATCAACATGCTAAGAGCTCAAACGGATCATCGTGTCACTCAAATGATGTTGGTTAGGTTATAGACCACCACTGGATCGAGAATTCAAATCCGTAGGGACCCAGTAATTCGACTGAGACTCGGTAACCCAGAGGATAAAAAAGAGGTTTTACTTATTCCCTTGCGTTTAAACAGTATTTCTGTTAGAGATGACCAGGACTAGAGATGTCATCCTCACAAGGGATGTTATCCTATATTAATAGTAGCATTTCGCACGCAAAAAGCGCACAATCGATAGAGGACTGGAAAAAGGAAAAAATCCAAATTTATACGTGCGGACACCCAAAAACACAGGAGATACAGAGGAAAGAAGGAGCATTAAAAATGTGCAGATAACAATGTAAAATGGATATTGACATAGAAATACCTGCAAAAGGAGTAAAGTTATCAAAAGGAGACTTGCACAACAGTATCGTAAGCAAACATTGTACCCACAGACGTGCTCAATAACTTCAGAGTTGTTGTCAACTGAGCACAAAATAAACTTTTGTGCAATGGCACGGGGCACAAATGATAACATATATAAAATATAATTATAATAAGTAACATACCTGTGAATTCCGGATGGACAGTGTTGCCAACTTGTGAAAATAGCCCTGTATGAAGTCCAAAGGTATAGCATTGCACATGTAGAAGAGTACATACAGTGCACGAGTCTAACTAGTGGAAACCAAAATATGAGACAACTAATAAAAATAGAAGCACTCAAGTACAAAAATAACAGACGAAGCACAGTGTTGAAACAGAGTTGCCAAAGTCGAAAATCAGAAAAGCATAAAAACAGAGCACAAACGCCTAAACGATGCATGCTCTTGGCGGACTCACTTCTGTAGTGCACGTAATTTTAAGCACCCTACACCTTATTGATAATCACTATGTCAGTGTTTCTGTCGATAAAGCGGTCCTCATGACGTTGGTCTCTATGAGGAGAGGGTCGCGTGAAAATGGTAATAAACGGACAGAAACTACATTTGTACACCAGGAGGGTATCCCTGATATTGTGTAATAATCGCAAGAAAAGGCGTAAAATGTAACACACGCAGTTTGCTTGTGGCACATTGTTTTATTGCGAACAGTTGACATGTAGTTCTGTAATGAGGGTGTGAGATAAGCAGAAACACTTCGTACAATGTGTACATCTGACGAAGCTCACATTAGTACATGTTTCTTCCTGGCATTCGTCTGATAGCGTGGCATCGAAACAGTATTCAATTTGTGCCAGAAAGTACGCTGGCACTTCATGAGTATAACCGCATCTGAAGAAGGCAAACTTGATCATCCCCGAAACCTGCCGGCGGAAAACTGGTAATGAGCAAGGAATTGCACACGTAGAAAACTATCTCTTCTCCAAATGTCGAACTCGCCAGTAGGCAAAACACTGTCCGTAATGAAGCGGACGAAGTTTTTGTACGAGCGAAAGAAACCAACATCAAGGGGCTGTATGAGTCCGGTGCATTTCTCGAGAGTTAATCTTCACTCAAAGGCGATGACGGCAGGAACTGTGTCCTGAGCAAGCGTCACATCCTTATTTGCACTCCATGATTCAGGAAGCAGAAGAACACGACTGGTAGAACTTGAAGGCGAAAACACTTGTGCCATGAGCGTTTCTAGATCGCCTTTCTTCGTGTTAGCAGTAGTTTCGGCGAGCGATCATGAGCTTTAGTTCTAAGAAAACGACCAGCGGGTTCCGCCACGAGCACATAGAGAGGGGAAAGAAGACTACCAGACATGGAAATCACCGGCATGATCATATAACAATGTGTAGTAGCGGCAAGAGAGCTCACCTCAATATTTATGAATTTAGCTCGTTTCACAGCAAAGTCAGGTGGGAATGCAGCTCCTTTTTGAAGTTACTTTGGTCACCATTAAATACCTGTTCAGGAGTGTACTTTGATGCGATTACGGTTCTCATATCAGAAATAAAATGATCTGCACTTACCTTTATCTTCATCCAATCCAGGTGGTAACCTCTTCCAAGTCGATAGGTAGCTGTTATAATACATACTATATTTTCGCTTAAAATTGTGTAACCATGTTCGTGAAGCTGTGAAATTGGAGGTGCCAATATGACCACTAAACGTCGGTTCAGCCATTAATTGGTGTTTTACGTGCAATCCCCACAAGCGAAGAATTCGGCCATGAACGATGGCGTTCCTAGCTCGGGCTTCTTTAAACAATTTGCAGACTTCCTCGTTGATACGTCTGATGGATATTCCTTTCCGACTGTTCTCAAATCTAGAAAGTTGGTGTGCGTAACACAGGCGTCTAAATTTGCTCTGAACCGTTGTAAATTTTAATCTGTTGTAACGTGGTGCTAATTGCATCTTGCCGTGTCTTGATTGTCTGGTAGAATACTTGTACGCATTCTCCAGAAATTCAGTTGGAAGATCTATATGTTGTCTCTTTGGAGGTAATAGCAGATAATCGGAACTACTACTTGTCGGTGATTGCGCTGGTGTGCAGGGTTTCTTTTTTCCTTGACTGGAAACTTGTTTCTGCCTCTTCAATGTCACTATCGATCACGCTCAAGCAACTATGATGCGATTCCGAATCAAGGACGTCGAATGCGCTGATTTCTTCCACATCGATGGCATTCCTCGTCAGTTTCTGTCTAATTTCCCTAAACATAACCACATCTGCGGGAGTAGGCGTAGTTTCGTTGATACCGAATTCATTTTTCAAAAGAGCAACTATACGCCCTAGGTCCATTGTATTGCTTTGCACTTATGAAACGTACGTACGTGTCTTGTGAATAGAGTAAACCGCGAATTGGTGTCTTAATGCTAAAAAGACGCGCACTCAATGCACACTAACAAACACACACACACAGCACCTGGAACACACGTTCCTTCTCGCAAACATCATGTGCTTACTGTACCGCAACTTTCTTTGCCATAAAAAAAAACACATCATGGAATAACGGTAGCAATATCACAGGCTTTGTCTGTCAACTAGCCCTTCATACGCACCGCGGAACTGTCCTATCACACAGTTAGTTTGTTACAAATTCCTCGCCAGCAACGTACCTCAAAGATAACTATACATACACGAATGTCTCCCAGTGGCGTACTCGTTTACACCCAATTGATTTTGTTTTGTTTATGTATACCTGTTCGTGATTCCCGCGGACGGCATGCTTGGGCACGCTTGGTTAAAAAGCGCCTTCCCCAAAGCCCCACGTCAAGATGTTTCAATTCGCTGATACACAGTTTACATTGATTGCGGGATGCAGAATACTATATCTATATCTATCTATCTACTTTTCTATCTATCTATCACCTATCTACATATACATAGGGTGTCCAAAAGGTACTGCTACAAGTTACATCGGACATTTCTCAAACAAAACTAACCATATCATCGTGACCTATCGTCCGGAAGTGGACATTGACGGTGCTACAGCCGTCGTTGCGTGGAAGAGTGGAACGTCAAACACGCCCACTACGAGTATGATCGGAGATAGGTCATCCCAGAGCATGCATCATTTCGGTGTTTGTGCTATGTTTTGATGCTTTTCTGACTTTCCACTTTGGCAACACTGCTTCGACACTGTGCTTCGTCCGTTATTTTCGTATTTTAGTGCTTCTATTTTTATTAGTTGTCACATATTTTGGTTACCACTAGTTAGACTCGTGCACTGTATGTACTCTTCTACATGTGCAATGCTATACCTTTGGACTTCATACAGGGCTATTTTCACAAGTTGGCAACACTGTCCATCCGGAATTCACGGGTATGTTACTTATTACAATTAGATTTTATATACATTAGATATGTTATCTAATGTATAGCTTTGCACTGGGTCCACTGTATAGCTTTGCACTTATGAAACGTACATACGTGTCTTGTGAATAGAGTAAACCCCGAATTGGTGTCTTAATGCTAGCAAAGACGCGCACTCAATACACACTAACAAACACACACACAGCACTTGGAACACACATTCTTTCTCGCAAACATCATATGCTTACTGCACCGCGCCTTTCTTTGCCATAAAAAAACACATCATGGAATAACAGTAGCAATGTCACAGGCTTTGTCTGTCAACTAGCCCTTCACACGCACCGCTGAATTGTCCTAACACACGGGTATGTTTGTTACAACTTCCTTGCCAGCAACGTACTTCTCAATGATAACTATACGTACACGAATGTCTCCCAGTGGGGTACCCGGTTACACCCAATTGATTTTGTTTTGTTTATGTATATCTGTTTGTGATTCGCAGGGACGGCAGGCTTGGGCACACTTGGTTAAATAGCAAATCAGGACGTTCCAATTTGCTGATACGCAGTTTACATTGATTTCGGGATGCAGAATACTATATCTATATCTATCTATCTGTCTGTCTGTCTATATATATAGGGTGTCCAAAAAGTACTAGTACTAATCACATAAGATATTCCTGACTCAAAACTAACCACATAATCGTGACCTATCGTCCGGAAGTGGACAGGGGCGGCGCTACAGCCCTCGTCACGTGGAAAAGTGGAACGTCAAACACGCCCACCACGAGTATGATCGGAGATAGGTCATCCCAGAGCAACCATCATTTCGGCGTTTTTGCTGTGTTTTGATGCTTTTCTGATTTTCCACTTTGGCAATGCTGCTTCGATAACGTGGTTCGTTCGTTATTTTCGTACTTCAGTTTTTCTATTTTTATTAGTTGTCTCATATTTTGGTTTCCACTAGTTAGACTCGTGTATTGTCTGTACTCTTCTACATCTGCGATGCTATACCTTTGGACTTCATACAGGGTTATTTTCACAAGTTGGCAACACTGTCCATCCGGAATTCACAGGTATGATACTTATTACAATTAGATTTTACATATGTTATCAGTTGTGCACGGTGCCATCGCACAAAAGTTTATTTTATGCTCAGTTGGCAACACTGTATTAACTCTGACGTTTTCAGCACGTCTGTGGGTACAATGTTTGCTTACGATACTGTTGTGCAACTCTCCTTTTGATGACTTTACTGCTTTTGCAGGTATTTCTATGTCAATATTTATTCTACATTGCTATCTGTACATTATTATTACTCCTTTTTTCCTCTGTATATCCAGTGTTTCTGGGTGTCCGCACGTATAAATTTGGATTTCTCCCTTTTTTCAGTCCTCTATCAACTGCGCACTCTTTGAGCGCGAAATGCTACTATCTATATAAGATGTTCCTCTGTCAAGGCACGAAAAATAGGACGCCGAAGTTAACAGTTAATTAGATTTTCGAGATCAGGTGTATCGGACTCTTCCTCCGTTTTAACTTGGAACATGAAGTGCGCGTGTGAGAGAGGGAGAGAAGGGGAGAAGTGAAAAATGCGAAGACAAGATAGGGAAACGTCAAGAAAGAGAGAAAGGGGGACGAATATAAATATAAACATATTTATCATTGCAGTGTATGGTGTAGAACGCCCATACTGTTTACTCGAACTATCGTCAGTGATGCCTTGTAAGTGCTCCATCGAAAGAGAAATCTCTGCAACCACTATTTTATGCGATTCCCCCCCTCCCTGATGGGTAATCGAACCAAAATTTTCAATTTGGAAATCTGGCACGTTACCACTACAACACTGATTTCTTAAGCCAAACTTTGTTTAAAAATTGTATAGTGTTTCTTTCTGAGAACGATAACACGAAAAGTGTATATTGCAGATCAATGATGTCTTTGGAATGTCCCGGTAATTCCCTTGCCCTTTCCCAACCACCATTCGTAAATCGTCTCTGTCCTGATACAGGTGTTTGCTTCTACTTTCTTATGTATTGCTTGTCCAGTATGATAAGTCGATTCTTCACAATCACATTTGTAAAAAAAGAAAACTGAACTGGATTTGAACCTACGTTCAATAGCTGCATTATTCAGAAGGCCATTACGTTACAACTACACTATTATGCCATCTATAATTACAAGCCAAATATTTCTTACTTTAACCCTGATCTTTGGAGCGAACCGGCATCTTCCTGTAACGTTACTTGCACCAAAGTGCACAACGAACTTGCTTTATTCGACGGCCTAGAGGGAAATTAGTGTCCACTGTTAAAGGAAAAACATACAATCTAGGAAAAGATAGAGCAATAAAACATATTTACAGTAATTTCGCCGTGCAAGTTCAAAAGAACATAAATAATAATAATAATAATAATAATAATAATAATAATAATAATAATAATAAGAATAATAATAATAATAATAATAATAATAATAATAATAACCTTTATTATAATATTGAACTTAACTATGTTTGTGACTCCTAATCTTTTGAACCACCTGCCCGATCTCTATCCGAATTTCAACATAGATAAGGTTCGAATTTGGGACGACTTTTACCATTTCAGTTTGACGGTGCAACGTAGGGTCCGGAGAGACGAAGATATATGTAAAAAAAAAAAAAAAAAATGAGAAATGAAAGTGACTGTCCCGACCCATCTCGATTAAATTTTCAACATGGATGAAGTTCCGGCCTAAGAGTGTGTTTATCTACTTACTATGACGTTATAACTTAGGGTTGGGGGAAGGGAGGGGTTAATAGAATAAATAATACTTGATAGCTCGTGAAACAAAGGGTCAATCGCGATCAAATTTATAATATAGATAAGGTTCAGGCCTGAGACGATTTTTATCGTTTCAATTTCACGAGAGAACTTGGGGAGGGGAATGGGAGAGGAAGATATATATATGAAACTAAATACAACTTAATGAGTCTTGAACCACCAAACCAATCTCGATCAAATTTTTAATCTAGATGAAGTTCGAACCTGATATGGTCATAGCACTTTGACGGTGTAACTTAAGAGATGGAGAGGGGAGCGACATATAAAAAAGAACAAAAAATTACGGGTGTAAGTGGCGAGTCTATAATTTTTTGAGTCGCTGAGATTAAGAGTGACACATCTGATGCTGTTTAAATCCAAATTCAGCCCCTCGACTTGGAGAAGGGGGAGACATATAAAAATGATCGAAATACCAATATCAGTGCCGATTTTATAGTTTTTCGGCTCGCTGAGATGAACAATGACACTGCAGGTGCCGTGCCCCACAACATAGGGTGTGGAGGGGATATATTAAACACATCGAAAGTGACCGATAACAAAGAGCGCTTTAGTAACCTAACACTGACTGAGTAACGGAACATATTACTATTTTTTCTCAATTTAACCCAACGAAGCGGGTAATTGATGTTAATAATAATAATAATAATAATAATAATAATATACTATTGCACTGTGAATGTGAACATTTATTATTATTATTATTATTATTATTATTATTATTATTATTATTATTATTATTATTCATGTACTTTTGAATTTGCACGACGAAATTACTGCAAAATATGTTTAATTTGTATATTTTTTCCCGGATTGTATGTTTTTCCTTTACTAGTGGCCGCTAATTTCTCTCTAGCCCGTCGAATAAGTCTATTTCGTTGTGTACTTTGGTCCGTTCGAAAGATCAGGGCTAAAGTAAGTAATATTTGGCTTGTAATTTCAAATGGCATGATAGTGTAGGAGTAACGTAATGGCCGTATGAATAATACAGCTAACGAACGTAGTTTCAAATCCAGTTCACGAAAAGTAATTTTTTTTTACAAAGTGATTGTGAAGATTCGATTTATCATACTGGACAAGCAATAAATAAGAATGTGGAAGCAAAAGCCTGTATCGTGATAGAGACGATTTATGAATGCTGGTTGGGAAAGGGCAAGGGATTACCAGGACATTCCAAAGACATCATTAATCATGATATCTTTCGCAGAAAGGAACACTACACCATTTGTTAAACAAAGTTTGGCTAAAGCAGTCGGTGGTGTAGTGCTAACGTGCCAGACTTCCAAATTGAAAATGTTGGTTCGATGAAGTATGATTCCCCATCAGGTAGTATGATTTTTTCGCATAAAATAATGGCTGCAAAGATTTCTCTTAAGATGGAGAACTTACAAGGCATCACTGGCGATAGTTTGAGTAAACAGTGTGTGCGTTCTACTCCATACACTGCAATGATAGGTATATTTAATATTTATATTCGTCCCCTATCTCTCTTTCCTTACGTTTACCTATCCTGTCTTTGCATTTTCACTTCTCCCCCTCTCTTCCTCTCTCTCACACACGCACTTTATGTTCAAAAGTTAAAACGGAGCAAGAGACGGATACACCTGGTCTGGAAAACCTAATTAGTTGTTAACTTCGGCGTCACGTTTTTCGTGCTCTGAGGATAACATCTCCAGTCCTAGCCATCTCTGACAGAAATATTGTTTAAACGCAAGGGAATAAGTAAAATCTCTTTTTTATCCCCTGGGTTATTGAGCCTCAGTCGAATTACCGGGTCGCTACGAATTTGAATCCTCGACCCAGTGGTGGTCTATAATCTAACCAATATCATCTCATTGACACGATGATCCGTTTGAGCTCTTAGCATGTTGATTCTATCTGTGCAAATTACGTAATACCCGGAAGAGATTAAATCAATCCTGGATGTTCGGAACACATAAACCTTCGGAAAAGACTAGAAAATGGTAACCTCTTTGGTTATTTGAAAACAAAATTGTATTTATACTAGTTGGATACAAAATTTGTTCCCATCCTGTAATTCAATTTTTTTTTTGAAGTTGAAATTTGAAAGATGTTACATCTGTGAGGAGCATAAACTTTTCCTTTTCAACATTTGTAACTTTACATTACGATACAGTTTGGACTTTTAAATAAGGTATTTGTGACAGAAATTTAGCAAGATAATAGAACTCTTCTATTTTCTACTTTCTTTTTCTTTTCTTTTCTTTTAGATTTTTTTTCTTCTTCTTCGTTCAGTTTGTATTAGTAGTCTGAAACGTAGGATATTACCAAAGCTATATACTTGGTTTATTACAATGTATTTTTAACAGTACGTCCAATGAAAATCTACCGAATTTGTAATCCAACCACGTGGAAACAAAGCATGTGTGTTAAACTTTTCACGATATTTTAGATGTATCTTCGAGATCTACAGTTCTTCTTGAAACTGCGTATGCTATGCATTATGAAAAGGACATAATGAATGTTTAAAGCATCCTCTATATATTCGAGTAGTTGTGGAAAGATGTATAAAAACAAACGTTATTTCTATATTACTATTGGATTTCTGGAAACGGAACTTTATAGTGTTAAGTTCTTTTCTTACTACGTTGAATTCCACAGTTTTATCTGTTCTCCCTTTTCTTTTTCTTCTTCTCTCCTCGTCTCTCTCTCTGCCTCATTTTTGAATCTCTGTGTAATAGACATCCATTGGTTTCAATTGTTCATTGTGCGTGTTTCAGTTTCTCCCTAAGTCAACCTATGAATCGTTTCGTCTTGTTTTTTTTTTTTCATTTTTTTCAAACTTGTACATGTGTAGTTTGAAATAAGAATTGCGCTCATGTTGTTAGGTAATTTTGGTATAGGAGAGAAGGAAGGAGGAGAGAAACGAGGTCTCTTTACCTGACACGATTATGGGATAAGAAGGTGTATATTGGGTGGCCTTACTGCATGGCGTCAGCTTTCGCAATTTTTTTGATGCGGAGTGTACAGCAAGCCAGAAAATTTTATTTTTACATTTGTGCGGAATCAACCAGTACGAAAGTGTATAAGATGCTTTTCTTCGGAGATGCTCGAAAAGATAGATTGTCCCAGCATAGTTTTGGTTTACAGCAAGCACATGGGAAGGCTCAATTCGCTATCATCGTTGTACAAAATAAGAATTCGTTCTAGGAAATGGTATTTTTTACTTTCCACGCAAGTGCTAAATTTCGCCGTAGTTTCCGGGTGGCTTTTGTATCGCCGGGTGATTATTCAGCAAGGCAAACCCTTAAGTGAAATGCTGAACTTACCTCAGTTCAGAATAGACGTTGCAGAGTGTCTTGTACTTTCTAGGAAGACAAATGGCAAGAAGAGGTCCGGTCGCCCAAATAGAGACACTAAAGCACAATTTTAACAAACAGATTCAAAGGCCAGCAAGAAACTGAAATGTTCTGGAAAATTATTTGTTCCATGTATGAAATGTGCCGTTCATCTGTGTTTGAACAAAAAGGACAATTGCTTCTTAGACTTTCACATTATATCGTGATTATTCTGAATTCAATTTCACTAGTGAATGTCTGACTAGTGCTTCTTATATTCCAGTATGTATCATTACTACATAGAAACAAAATTAACATATAAGACTAAAATGTTTACACTATGTATCGTTTATGGAAATTATAAGTTTCTGTTCCATTTATGACATATGCTAGTAACTTAGCTATAAGAGAATTGCTAATATGGCTGCTTTTCCTATGTTGAATTTTTTAGGTGAAATTAGTTTATTAAATAGAATAACGATAGTTTTACCGCTCGAACCAATACAGACGCCTTCTGGGAATTCTTGGTCGCAGTGAACATCTTCTTGCCACGCTAAGCTGAACTGGACTTATACCCGGCTCGACGACATCTCCAGAGGCCACTTGGAACTCTTCAATCTCCGTAGGTGTTTAATTGCGAGGTGGGTGAATTAAATTGTTTTTGGTGATCTTAATTGTGCATCTTGATTCCTCGCATCGACTCACGTCTAATTCTGTGCACCCAATATCCGACTTCAATGTTTGTGTTTTTATAAAGTGATTCTACAACAAAGGTTGTTAGCGATAACTATCTCTTCCATTTTATTATTTTATCGATTAAATTGTTACTAGGCTAAATTATCTAAGTCTCTAAAGAAATGAATATTTCTTTTGATTAATAAAGTATAGCCAAGCATGACCCTGTCTTGTGAAGTTACGTATTTGAGGTCCATTAATTATGTTAATCATCTTGTTTACATTGTATTAACTTTAACTTAATTCATTGTTGTGTAATAGGTGCCTCATTCTTAAGTCGTCGTTCCGCGACAAGTATTTATCTCTTTGCACGAGTCCTAGTTGTCTATTATTTGGTGTGCTAATTAATCTCTTTGTTATTGTGGACTTCACGTTAACTAGTGAATCCCTTTGGAGCCGCCACTGCCCCAATGCGCTGGCACTTACCTGCGGGACATTCGTAAATCCAGACTCCCTTATAAACTCGTTAAACTCGTGCTTTGAACTTTGTGATCAGTTGTTGCTGTTATTGTTATACGAAGGCACTCCAAGTATCCTGTTCCCCTCTATCAAACCACTCTGCCTACAGCCTTGTGGGTCGGTCCTTGTTTGAACAGGACGGATCTCCTCCTTTCCTTAATATTTAACTGTTGAGCCAAGAGACTGCTCAGCTCCACTTAATTTTAAACGTCACGCAACTCTTCAAGTAGGTGATATTCTCGAGGCCTTTCCGTGGTCATTTATTAATTATTCTTTAGTTTGATTACGGCAACCTTCGGTAGAGATAGCATCGCTAATAATCTCTTTTTATGTTCGTGACTTGTGGTGGGACTCCCTCACAAGTGGCCGTAAAGAATTTGATCCCCTCCTACCACGGCCCCGACAATATATTATATTAATGTTGATCAAGGTTGAAGTTAATATATAGCAGCTCAAGGGATATATGACAGTCTTAATGGTGATTCAATGTTAGCTCAACAATCACAGGATAACATTTAAAATGTATCTATTGATCGTTTAAATTTTCAGTATTTCGTTTCTTTTTTATGCCTCTTTTCTCGGATGGCTTATGAGAAACCATAGTATTGAAGATAATAAAAAAAATTCTCCGAGTAATTGGTACTCCCTGAGAAGTATTCTCCTATTTACCTCGAAAAGTAATGTAATTATTGTTCACTAAGGGGGTATATTATAACTGGAGAGATGTTAACGGCCTGACACCTAAAGATAGAAATTAGCTGCTTCTTTTTGAAATGTTCGCATCTCCTTAGTTGGGGACTTAATCCCAGTGATATCATTAACAGTGAGATGCCTCTTTTTTCGGCTTCAACTAATTTCTTAAGTAAATAGGGACCTAAATGACCACAGATTCAGGTCGAAACTGAGTGCAATTATTTGCTTCTTATTTTGAGATAAGTTGATAAGAACATCTTTTAGATGCAACTTAAATGTTATATTTAACTATTATCCCGATCATGATTAGTTTTCTCATGTTAGGGATCCATAAAAGAGTAAAATTAATAAAAAGGTTAGTCTGACGAGTGACCATGACGGTGTATTAGTGTGGGAATTTCTACATCGAAAATAAGGAAGATAACTGGAATCAGAAACAATCGTAGGGAGACGCGAATGCTGGCAGAAGATTTAGGGTGAAAGCAACATTTGAAGGGTGAACTTTTTTCTCGATCATTGATAGTTTTCTTCGAGTGTCAGTATCAGGCAGCAGTTTCAAATCTTAAGTGGTAAGTCAGTATAAAATGTAATAAAATGTGATGTAGTAGCCAGGTAGCTAATAAGGTGGAACCAATAATGACGTGAAACCGTGAAAGCCTGTTGCTATAAAGAATTTTGAGCCATGTACAGCGTCTGCAACATTAAATGGGGATTCGTAATACTCATTGCTTGCAATGCTGTGAAGTATAGTAATAAGAGAGTTGTAAGGAGGGACCTTGTGTTGCTTGAATGTGGTTAGCCTCTAATCTATGGTGGGCCCATGTGGCAATAACTCCTAAGGTTAGAAGAGCAGTATTGAGGAGAGGAACATGTATAGGGTTAAATGGTACAATTCCTGTAGATGGTAAGAGTAATCCAATTTCTACGGTTGGAGCGAGACTACTATGAAAGAAAGCCCAGAAAAAAGAAACAAAGAAAAATAACTCAGAAATAAAAAAAATAAGATTATACCTCATCGAAGGCCTAATGTTACTTGGATTGTATGTAGCCTTTGATAACTTCCTTCTCGGGTTACATCTCTTCATCATTGAATCATACCGAGAAAAAATAGAGAAGGGTCATATTGATGAAATCATTTGATGGGAATTGTAATTAAGGCTCCTATTACCCCATTGCGAGAACAACGACTTTGATCAACTAGGTGATAGGGGTGGTTTTGTGGCGTTGACATAGCAAACTTCTCTTGAATATAATGTAACTAAGACTGCAAATATATAAGATTGAATTACTGCAACAGCAGATTCTAGCATTAGAATAGTAATTTGCTCAATTATTAGCATTGAAAGTATGGATAGTAATAGAGAAGGTCCTGTATTACCTAGTAATGTTAGAAGGAGATGACCTGCAATTATATATGCTACTAATCAGACGGCTAGGATACCAGGACGGACGTTACTGATTATATCAATACATACCATCAAGGGCATTAGAGGGGCTGAGGTTCCAGACAGCACGAGATGCGCAAATATATATTGGGTGTGATTAATTCTCCCATAGATTATGAAGCTTAATCATAGAGGTAAGGCTAAGGTTAATGTAAAGGTTAGATGGCTGGAGCTAGTAAATACATATACTTCAGTGCAATTAGACCAAAGAAGGACAAAACCCTGACATTAAAAAAAAAGCAGAAACCTTTTTTTTTTAAATAATCATGATACTCTAGTCAGTAACTGAAAGAAAGTCCCAGAAATCCCGCGTTGGGCTTGCTCCCTATGGCCGCCATATTGGGTAGCCTATTTCCAATGCCAAAAGTTTACGTCGAGACCTAGCATTCACTTTAACTGACTATAATACAGCTTGTAAACACACCAGAGATATGAACTATTCTTGTTGAAAATATATTTAATTAGTTGTTCTTATTGTGTGAAAATTGAGGACATTTACAATTTCCCGAAAGCGAAAAAAAATACCAGAAATTTCTATGAACAGAAGTGAAAAATTTTGTTTTGGGATTTTTATTACAACATTGTAAAGAGAAGAAACAATAAAACAATCCGAAACCTTTCCTATTATGATCAATATACTCCATTCAGTAACCCAGAAAAAGTCTCAAAAAATCCTGAATCGGGTTTGGACACTATGGCTGCCATATTGAATAGCCTATTTCCAACGACAAAAATTTTCGTGGAGACCCAGCATTCACTTTAACTGACTATAATACAGGTTGTAAACACAGCAGAGATATGAACCACCTCGTTGAAAAAATATTTAATTAGTTGTTTTTATGATATGAAAAAGCGAGATATTTACGTTTTCCCGAAAGGGAAAAAACGAAATTCTACGAAATTTCTCAGAACAGAAGTGAATAATTGAGTTTTGGGATTTTTGTTACAACATCGTAGGGGCAAGAAACAAAATATGTACAATATTATTGGCTACACCCTAATATTAATATCTTCTAAAAGCTGAGATTTTGAAGGTTCATGTAATGCTTTGAATTCCCTCTTGATCCATATTGTAAGATTTTCACCTCTGCATCCGCAAGTTTTGTGTGAAATTATAAATGGGTTGGCATTTGCAGTCATCAATAACGTCTACAAACCGAAATATTGGCTTCGTTGAGGAAAGAAAGAAAACAGGACTTTTCCGATAATTTGAAGGAAATTTTAATATGTATATATATATATATATATATATATATATATATATATATATATATATATATATATATATACAGTGAAACTTGTATAAAGCGGAAAGCGAAGATCCAAATTTTGTTTCCGTTTTGAACAGATTTCCGTTTTATACAAATCTGAAAATAAATAGCTACAAAAATAAGACAGATGGAATTGGTTTTATAGTTTACCTTTATATTTGCTCTGGAACTTCAAAATGCAGTCTTTCATACTCTGCACACACACACACACACACACACACACACAATATTTTGTATTTTTGTAGTTTTCAGGACACACAATACTTAATATTCTCACAGCACGAAAACACTTCAAATGATGTGAACACTTCAAATAAATGCAAGAAAATCTACTGAAACTCAAGATGCAGTTTAGAAAGTTACACAAACTATTTTTAGTTGCAGTTTACCAACATCATCCTCCCCTATGCTTATTCACATTTTTCTACATTTTTTTCAAGGTAAGTTTTTTTGTTCTTTGCGACAAGACTTTTTTGTAACACTTCCCTGGCAGAATAGAATTGCTCTAGAAGGTCTGAATAATTTGAGTCAACCGCAAATTCAATGAGGTCTTCAACATAATGAAGAGCTTCTTTCAAAGAACCAATTTTAGGTTCTCTGATTTCTTCAACTTCGGTGACATCGTCGTCTTTTAATTCTTCAGTTTCAGGTCCATGCAAGAGATCCGCAGCCAGTAAGTACGCCAGAAATTTTTACTTCAATTCAAAATAAAAGGGGGGTGCTCTCAGAATAGTGATATAATTTTTAAACAAACTCAAACAAGAAAACAGTATATTTTGCTACGCAACTATTGCAATACTACTACTACCACTACTACTACTACTACTACTACTACTACTACTACTAATAATAATAATAATAATAATAATAATAATAATAATAATAATAGCTAGGTTCAATAAAGTAAGTTCGCGCATTTGAGCATTTATTATTATTATTATGAAACTAAGTAATACAGTGAAACCTCTCATAACGGACATCGGTGGAACACGATTATTTGTCCACATATGAGAGGTGTCCTTAAATGGAAGGGTTCTGGAATGGAATGGAATAAGAATGGAAGAATAAGAAAGTTTGTCCTCTTCTGGAAATGTCCACTATTGAGAGATGCCCGTTAAGAGCGGATTCACTGTATTAGGAATTAACCTCCACTATTTTACCCAGTAATTACACGTGAAATGATTACATACGAATTATTGTAATTATTTTGCAAAATTCTGCTATTATTTTAATTTATTCACCCCCAGCAAGTTTTAGTGGGTGATATTTTTGCAAAATATTAATTGGGGAAAAAAATCCATCGTCCCATGCTGAAATCATATTCGTTTAGTAATTTATACTGCACATAGTTCCAATTTCATTATTTTAATATTCTAACCCTGTTGTTAACGTTAATTGTTGTAATATTATTTGATCTCTTAATATCCGTTTCTGCCCCTTCCTGGCTACGTTATTGGCTCTGAATATCTTTCATAAGAAAATTATTCGTTGATTTAGTTGTTTTCCAGAAATCAAGTTTTTCAATTTATAAATATTTTGTATCTTCCTGTTTTGTCTTCTTTAACATATCCTAATTTTAATAATCCCTGGGCTCATAGTGGTCTGGTCTCTTGTAAATAGTTGAAAAGTGACCAAAAATTGCCAAGAGCACACAAAAAAGTGACCAAAATCTCATTATGCCCCCTTTTTCCTTTGTTAATTTCTCCATCACCTCTCTCTTTGTTTGTTGTTTTGTTTCTCCTTTACTTCTTTTTTTTTGCGCTTCCTCCTTTCTTAGGTTTTCAAGATAAGATTTGTAGTTACGGTAAGCAGACTTAGCAGATGTAAAAAGCTTCTGAGTAAGTGGAACCAATTCTGGCCTATTTCCGAACTTCGCATTAAGAGTTCTCAAAAACGTGAAATATTCAAAGTCATCACCTACTCTTAAGAACAACATACAAGAAGCATAACACAAGACGAACATGATGAACCACACAGACACACACACACAACTTTCAACGGAGCGTTAACTATTATGGGAGAAAATCTCAACCTCACCTTGAGAGCTTAAGCATCCATCAACCGTCCACTGTGCTTTAGAAAAAATAAAATCTGAAGTGAGAATAAAGCTGTTTCACATGTGGCAGCAAGTACTGAAGCTTTCAGAAGTAACAAGTTTTTGCCTTTTTCCATTTGTTTTTATATTTTTCTTAGAAAACTGCCAATGCAAAACATAAATCACACGAAAAGGTCAATTTACCTCTCAAAAAAGGAACTTTTAGTGACAATTTTTTAAAAAGTAACTTTTAGTGACTAACTTGAAAAAAAAAAGCAAATTTTAGTTAAAAAAGTGGCTGGCTATGAGCTCTGTTCCACTTAATGAATTTACGTGAATAAAAATATACTTTACAAAAAATTAAGCTAGCACCAAATGCGTTCTTGCATAACACTAGACTCAGTCTAAAATATATATAATTCTTACTTCGATCGATCTCTTCATTTCTGAAAACGTTTTGACTACACCCTTCTAACGTCCGTCCGTTGATACACCACTTGCAGAGCAGGCTCAAAACCAGCCACAGAGCTTTGGGGGGCCATGAATATGTTAGGAGGGGCCAAGTCATTAAAAATTCTCTTACAAAATCTAAATTGTGCATTTTGTATTGAGGTCTGAAGGTGACATGAAAAATTAAGGGAGGGCCAGGCCCTTCTGGTTGCGAACCTGTTGCAGAGTAGCACTTACAACTGAATCTGGTATAGGCTTATTACTATATTGTCACATTTTTCCTTATTGAGGAGGAGGTAGGTGAATGACCGCTCAAGACTCTGCCAATTTCAGTCATGTGCATCTGTCTATCAATCTCTTTTCTCGGAAACGATCGTGGAGCCCAGGAGGGTAGGTATGAGCGGGTCTGTTTTGTCAATTGTTTCGACCGAAACACCGCCCGAAACAATGAGGTCATGTGATTCTCGAAGCCGTACATGAGAACGAGGTCGCTTCGTATTTTGAAGTGAAATAAATAAATAAGAATATTGCCTTCTATCCTAAACGCTAAACCTTTTTAACTTGATGTAATAAATAACCCATATGATACTGATTGATACAATTGGATTTGGGGGAGTATTCCTTTTCCATCCAGGGGTGTGTGTAATAAAATTTGGAGGGGTGTTAGGGGGGTATTGGGGGGTGTAGATTACTCCCTGTCCGCAGCCGATTCAATCGTAGAATAAGTTACTACATCTTGATCACTTGAAATGTAAGCTGTTCCGTCATCCGGTTGTCCATTTTGTTGACGCAAGAGTTTAACGGCTTCAGCAGTCTCCGTTATTTCTGGTATGTCAGAAGTTTCCCAAGAAGAATTTTCAGTAAACCCAGCTTTCATAAAACATTTAGCAATGGTTTCCTTTCTAATTCTTTTAGCAGAAACAGCAGTCCAATTTACAGCATCAAGTACAGACACCGATTTCACTAACTGGCTTGCAGAATTCCTTGATGACATGTTACTTAATAGAGATTCCAGCACCAATCGCCTGTAGTGACTTTTAAAGGTGGAAATTACACTTTGGTTCATAGGTTGTGACACTTGTAGTATTCGCAAGAAACCAAGCCATAGTAACGTTGGACAATTTTATATGGGGATGGCATGGAGCATTGTCCAAGAATAACAGAACGTGACAATTTTCTTTCTTCATCTTCGCATTGAAAGAATTTAACCATTCTTCCATAATGGTACTTGTCATCCAAGCACTGTTGTTGTTTCACCACACAACTGGCAGACATTTAACATTTACATTTTTAAAGCAACGAGGTTTTGCAAATTTCCCAATCACAAGAGGCTTTTCCATTTCTCCTGTCATGTTCGCGCATAAAAACACAGTGAGTCTTTCTTTCGACATTTCCCCCCCTGTATATTTCTCCCCACGCAATGCCAACGACTTGCTCGGAAGTACCCGAAAGAATAGACCAGTTTCATCACCATTAAATTGTCATTTGGTTCATAGTTTTGTGTCAGTTTACGCACCTTGGGGACCCACTCTTCAATTGCTTTCGGATCGACATCTTTTGACTCACCACAAATTTCTCTCCACACAACATTATGCCAAGATTTAAAACTGTTCAACCACCCCGACGATGCTTTAAAATCAACTTTCCCAAAGATTTGACAATTGAAAGAGCTTGAGCTTGTAAGGTAGGACCAGAAATTGTCGATCAAGCACTGGCACTTACAAGTTTTTCGATCTGGCACTTACAAAACACTCCCATACATGTTCGTTTATTTTCTCGTTGCCCGCTTCGCGTTGCCATTCCCTTCCACCCAGCACTTCAGAATTTTGTCCTTGTTTTTTTAAGTGTATTATAAATTTGTGTTTTTCCGCACCTAAAACGGCACATGATTTCTTTCACCGAAATTTTGTCCTTTTTCTTGGATTCAATGATTTGTACTTTATCACCCAAAGTGCGAGTCACGTGTCTTTTAGCCATTGTGTGTATGGCTAAAATAAAAACACTATAGAAAAACAGCTTGTTTTAACCACAGAAGAAAAAATAACAATACTGAACACAAACTCAGAACACTGTAGAAATGAACTTGTCTCTCGCTCCACTCCCCCTCTAGTTATGTTTTTGATGACAACTTTCTGTCATTATGCTCGAAATGCATTTACTTGGGGCAAATTTAGTGAACCGTGAACAAGCACCAGCTGTAAATGAAGATTCTCAGATTTTGGAGAGCACAAAGACTTGTGGACTCTAGCATTATTTTAAGATCAGGTGAAGTTCACAGGTAGAGGATTGAAAGCAAATGCAGATAGAAAAAATGGTACATGAACAATAACCTGTCAATCATCTGCTTCAGTGCTTCCGAACAGTAAAAGATCGTCATAGGAAAACGACGTCAAATCTCTGGCGGTATTTTGTGATGCATTATTTAAAGGCAAGAACTAATGGAGGAGGGTTCACTTGTTCTATTAAGTGGCATTCCAGATCCATATTGATCTCTTCACCTCCAAATAAGACACGCACAAGAGAGATGAAAGGTAACCTGCTCCAGCCTTCCACTGCGAAAAAGAGATTCCGTTTTATGCAAGCTTCAAAGGTTCCCTGGGACTATTTTTGCTTTCCGTTTCCGCGTTAGGGAAGATTCCGTTTTACAGAAACTATTTGTAAAGGAATTCCTATAAGAGCTGCCGGGACTTTGAAAAATGTCCGCTATAGACAGATTTCCGTCTTATTCAAGTTCCGGTTTAAGCAAGTTTCACTGTATATATATATATATATATATATATATATATATATATATATATATGTTGTAAAGATTTCTTGGGTAGAGCAAATAATGTACTCGGGATTTGGACTTTTCCCTTCACCTTTTTATTACAAAAGTTTTATGTACACAAATTATAGTAAGAATTTCCTCTAATATTTAGGTGAGATTAGATAGGAGCCCGGTGACCAAGCGTCGTGGGCCTTGGGGTTAGGTACTCTCGGTGACCGTGCGTCGTGAGAGGGGTGTAGATTAGGTTTCTCTTTCTCGGTGACCGTGCGTCGTGAGAAAGAGGATAGGAACCCGTTGATCGTGCGTCGTGGGTATAAGGATAGGTACCTCTCGGTGACCAAGCGTCGTGAGAGGGGTTTTAGGTGTTGTGATCAATCCGTGAAGATTGATGTTGGTCGAGGTGTGCAGGTCCTTTTTATTCTGTCTTGTCGGCTTCCATCGTGGGTACTCGTCCTTCCGACTGATGGCGATGGTGATCGACTCCTCTTCGGGAACGTCGTCTGTTTGTTTGTGTTTATTATCAACACATGTAGTTCACACGTGGTTATTGCCTGGTACGGCAACGTGGGGATCCTTACACCCCCGGGGCGTAGAAAAAAAATAAGCCACTGGATTATTTTTTCGTGTTTGTGCCAGCACGTGGAGTCCGCATATTGGGCACAGTAGACACTGGAAAACACTATAACACTGAAACACAAAATCAAAGTTAAAAAGCACTGGTCACTGATATCACTGTTTGGGATATTATCACATAAGTAATAAAGTTGAAGTTGAGCACTGACAGTTTGTCCTCTTAAGCTAAGCAGGATCCGTATATTACGTCATCTCCCTCAGAGGAGAGGCTGTCGAAGCTCTGATGATTACAGTTAATAGTTATAACTACGTCACTGATGGAATGTCCGTAGTATATGTTATGAAGTTCGCACGTCAAAGAGTGCTATTATATAAAAGGTTTCGAATATTGGTCTAGTGCAGGCTAGTACTAGTTAATAGATGACAGAACATACTTAGAGAATGGCTAAAGTCATTACATTGATAATTGTAGTGACGGCGGAAAAAAGGTTGCCAATCAAAAGTCCTGATTTTCTGAACGCTCTGTATATGTAGGTTAATATGTTAGTGACAGTTATATGATAAGCAGCAGAGGAGCGAAGATAAAAATGTTATAGCTGGCCTTGTGAAGTTCGTTCGCTCGAAGTCGAAAGAAAATGCTGGCTTGCAATTTTGTTCACTGAAGGAAATTGTATGTATGTATGCTTATTTATATGACAGAATGCAGGTTGGTTAGGAATTAGAAGAGTGAGAAAAAAAGACAAGGGATCGCTTGAGATTTGAATACTAAGGTGGGTACTAGATTTGGTCACTTCAAATAGTTAGCTGCATCATATGCTGTATCTTGTTTTCTTCTATTCCATGTTTTATTTCTTTGTTTTTTTTTTTTTTTTTTTTTTGCCGCTGAAACATGAAGAGTGCGCTTCGCATGTCGCTCGTTTATATCTGCTGAGAGGATGATGATCTTGGTTTTCTCTCTTCTTATCTTCACTTTCCTTCTTCCTAGCTGGTGCGTTCGTCATCATTATCATTATATATGTATTCTTCTGCTGCATGAAATGGCTTAATCCTGTCAATGGAAATATTCTGTTCTCTCTCCCTGAAATTATGGGGCATGCAAACTCGATAGAGATTATTGTTTAGTTTTGAAATTATTGTAGCCGGTCCGCAGTATCTATCGGTCCATTGTGATGACTCTCCAATTCTTCGAAAGGGAAAGTAAATGAGTACTTTATCTCCAGTGTGAAAAGTTTGTTGTTCATGTCTTCTATCAAAGTACTTCTTTTGTTGTTCGTGAGCCTTCAGTAAGTTATGCCGTGTCTTTTCTCGAAGTTTTACGAGTTGGTCCCGTTCAAGCTGTAGCTGAGGGGTAATCTGAAGTTTGCAATCGCTGATGGTCCTGGGTTCGTATCCAAACATGAGGAAGAAGCTGGATTTCTTCGTTCCTGATTGAGCGAAACTATTTAAACCAAAAGTAATATGAGGCAATAATTTTGGCCATGTTTCGTGATTTTGTTGGACGAAAAATTTTAAGGAATTCTGCAGTGTTTTGTTCATAACTTCGACTAATCCTATGTCTTGATGGTTGAAAGCAGGGCAAAACTTAAATTCAAAGTTATATATCTCTGCTAGTTTTTGAAGTTTCTTCGCTCTGTGCACAGGATGTCTGTCTAGATGAAGGAAACGAAAGGCGCCGAATTTCAGAATTATTTCTTCCAATAAGAATTGTTCAATTGTATCTGCTGTAATCCCATTAACAGCCTTTGTCACTATATAGCGTGTACTTGTTTCGATGGCGACTAAAACATATTTTGGTTTTCCTTCTTCGTGCGGATAGGGACCTAAGCCGTCAAACATCCATCGTTCTCCTATATGGCCTATCGGGTGGTGCAGAAGTTCACCTTGTTGTTTTCTAGGTAGTTTTTTCAGGAGTTGGCACTCTCTACAGTTCTTGATTCTGAATGCCAAGTATGATTTCATGTTTGGCATGTAATATTTGTTAAGGACAGTCTTATATGTCTTAGAAAACCCAAAATGGGGAGCTGACGGGTCTTTATGAATAGACTCGAACCAATGTCCTGCCAAGCTTTTCGGGATGCACAAAAGATGAAGTAGCCCAAGTTCTGGATGTTTTTGTGTTCGATACAATATGTTGTCTTTTAATTGGAAATATTTGGCTGCTCTCGTGGTGGAACTTTTAGCCGGTTCTCCCCCTTCTAAAACTGTTATAATATCAGCGTATGCGTCATGCTTACGCTGTTCTTCTCGTAAGTTCTTCAAAGATCCTGAGTATTCTATTTGGAGAATAGGTTCCTCTAATGAATTAGAACTGTATGCAAGTAGATCTTCGATTGCCTGATGTGGGTCCATGGGTTCTGAAATATCACTGCTATTCTGCTCTAAGCGGCTAATGATATCAGCCGGATGTTTCTTTCCTTCGATGTGACAGATATCAAAATTATAGTCAGCTAAGAAAAGTCTATAGCGAGTGTATTTCCCCACTCTGTCCGGGTGACTACGTAAAGAGGTTAGACATTTTGCGTCTGTAAGCAATTTAAATTTACGATTGAGTAAGAAATATCTAAATTTGCGTAAAGCATATATAATAGCATACAGTTCTTTTTGCCATACTGAGCTCTTGATCTCAGTTTTTGTGAGACGTCTGCTACAATAGGAAACGATTCTTTCTTCGTTAGTTTTGGGATCAAAACAAGCTAATAGCCCTCCAATCTGGTGAGAGGATGCATCTGTGTATAGCCTTATCTCTAGCTTTTCGTCGAAATGATAGAGAGAAGGGGCATTCAAAATGTCTTCTTTCAACCTCTCAAATAATTAGTCATGTTTTTCTGTCCATTTAAATTTGGCATTTTTAGTAAGAAGTTGCTGGAAAGGTTCTATCTTGGTCGTGAAGTCCTTGATATGACTTCGTAAATAAGAGCATAGGCCAATAAAGCTCTTAAGTATGCGTTTGGTCGTTGGCTTTTTAAAATTCTTGATCTTCTTTGCGATTTTTGGTGAGATAACAGGTGCGTCTTCTTGGGGTTGGCTCGGAAGTCGTGTTTCCTTAATTTTTGAAATAAAAGCTCCAAATCTGAAAGTTGTTGTTCCCATGTATAAGAACCGATGACGATGTCATCTGCGAAATTGGTTATGCGTTTAGGTAAGCCGTCTAGTAGCATTTTTATTACTATAGTCAAAGATTGGGAAGAGGAACAATGACCCATTACGTATCTAAGGAATTTATAACTTTTGCGTGTATGATTTACCTCGAAAGTCATATATTTAGTGCTTTTTGGATGCAATTTTATTTGAAAATACGACTGGGAAATGTCCAAACTTGAAATCAGGTTTTTCCCTTTTAAAACCTGTAAAACGTCCTCTGTATTTTGAAATGGTATGCTTAGGTATTTTGTATAAACATTACATGCCTGGAGGTTCAATACAAGCCTGAAATCTGAACTGTTTGGCTTTTTAATTGCAATTAAAGGTGAGGAGAAATTACTAGTCTGCGTCTCCGTTATGATTTTTGCATCTAACAGCTGTTGTATCTGCTTATCAATTTGATCTCTTATCCCTAATGGAATCGGTGGGGAACGGTGATGGAATGACGCACTTTTATCTATACGAATTTTGTGTTCATATCCTCTAAAATAGCCTATATCCTCTGGGCTGTATGAAAACACATCCCTGTATTTATACAATAAATTGGTTACAGCTATTCGCTGGTATTCTGGTAAATCTGGATTTATATCAAAAAGGTTAATGTTAAAAGATTTAGCAGTTTGCCTTAACCTTTCCTTTATCTCTTCTTGAGTACGAAATTGATGCGCTTTCTTTTCGTCTTCTTCTGTTGTTAATGAAAATTCTTCACGCCCTCCTCTGTATACGCCACTGGTGTACCTTTATTTAATGTTATTATTCGTGACGTGGGATTGGAAATGAGTAATGTAAGGTCGTTACTCGGTACTCTCATGGTCATTGCCTGTAAGCCGTATCGGTCTAATAATGATTGCAATGGAGTAATGTAAAATGCAGCGTCATGAATTGTTTCTCTTTGAATCGATACAGGAAAGAAGAAATGTGATTTCGCTGGTATCGTAACTTTACTTGCTGTGATGACGTTTGCATTCCTTTGCAAGTGCAATGAGTGCGTAGTGTCTTGTCACATTTCTTCCGATTCTTGCTTTTCTATTGGAAACATAGGTTTCCTAGGTTTTCTGTATAATGATATAGATTTATTCTCCAAGTCTATTTGAGAAAAAAGCCTTGTGAGAATATCATTTCCAAAAATTGGATTAAAGTCAGCATCTATGATGCGGAAGTAATGTGAGAAAGTAGTGTTGCCAATTTTAAATTTAATTAAAGCTATTTCTTTTAAAGTTAGAACTTTGTTGGCAATGCCCTTGATACGAGTTTGAAATGGTATTAGCGTACACTTTGGGGGTACGTCCCGTCTTGACCATAGACTAAGACTAGAACCAGTGTCTATTATAGCTGGTAGACTGTTTGTATTCACATGAATATTGAGTAACAGTTTATTATTTTCTATTCCCATTCTAACATGTTCACGCTGTTCATTATTGGTCGTCTGGGTGAAAAAATTGGCGTCCGTGTTCTTAAGAGTTTCCGCTGTTGCCTAATCTTCTTGATTGCCATCACATTTTAATTGTGGTGGTATCTGTGTGGCCCGCGCCGACTTTTCGGAAATGGCCCGCGAGGCTTGACTTTGGCCTGCGAGCCCATCTAGGCGTTTCCCTGGTTGGAATTTTTTGGATTATTCCAACAGGTAGATGCTCCGTGGTTCTTCTTGTAACAAATTGAGCAGACTGATATTTTGTCGCCCTTTACAAAATTGTTCTTTCTTCTACCACCGTTATTTCCTTTATTGCCATTCTTCGCATCCGCTTTTTGTCCGTTTCCTTTA
The DNA here is from genome assembly GCF_964235325.1 of Thermobia domestica. NCBI lineage: Eukaryota > Metazoa > Arthropoda > Insecta > Zygentoma > Lepismatidae > Thermobia > Thermobia domestica. Next base: position 275,894,346 of record NC_137454.1, on the reverse strand, counting down.
TGAACTTTTCCTCCGTTGTTACGCCTATAATTAGACTTCATGGCATTCTGTGCTACCATTAACGATAACTCGGCCATTTGATTTGCTAATTTGGTAAGGTCCGTGTGAGGAGGTTGTGAGGGCGGGTTTTGACTATGGTGGGGGTGCGGATTCGAAACTTCAGTTGCAGAGGAAGTTGACTGAGGAGGGAAGATATTCTGCGATGGAGGTGCAGAAGGTAACGATTGCGAATAACTAGGAGCAGGTTGGGTGTGATGCACAGCAGAAGTTGGCTGTTGTGCATAGGTTGGCATGTATGAATTAGAATTCGTTTGGCTATAATGGTCGTACAAAGGAAGTGGTGAGGGGCGGTTAGGTTGGCCGATTAAAGAATGAATTTCCTGTGACAATTCTACATAATTCCTCTTTTGCATGAGATCTTGAGCTTTTTCCAGTTCGTGGAGTCGTTCCTGCAGCCGCTGGATTGTTGGAAAGGATTCCAACGCTATCTTTTGCAGCAAATTTCGTTGTAGTCCTAACGAAAGAAAATGAATTTTCTGTTCCTCTGAAGCCTCCGGCATCGGCTGTCTGATAGCCCTCAATTTCCTTAAGAAATATGAATCGACTGATTCATTTTCGTTTTGTTGAATTTGAAAAATTTCTAATTCCGCCTTATACGCTGGTATATTTGGGCTGGACAGAGAAACTAATTTGGTTTTTAGCTGTTCGTAATTTAGTGTGTCGAATTGATTCAGATTTTGCAATTGTAAGACAACGTCAAGAGCTACGTCCTGTAGATACATAGGAAGAATTTCTTTCTTCTTTTCGGGGGTCCAAGCCTGAAGTAAAGCCAGATGATCAAACAGCATGAAAAATCGATCGGGATCGTCAGTACTGTGACCAGAATATCTAGTTAAGTGAGGAATATTAAGAGGTATACGGGAGCCTGATTCTGCCATATTGTTATCACCTTACTTATATGTATTTTTCCCAGATCTAGTTGTCGGCATAAATACCTGCCAGCCTATAACGAATCAATCTACCGTTAAGAGTAATGAAAGTATTTATGAGAATACGGATACTATCTTTTATATGATCCTGCTTTTAGTAACACTTACACTGGATTGTAAAAAAGTTTCTAAGTCCGTGTTTTCGTTAATAAAAAGAGCGCCCCGTAGGAAAGTCCTTTAATGTCTGCAAATAGACGCCGACGCATCTACCATGTAAAGATTTCTCGGGTAGAGCAAATAATGTACTCGGGATTTGGACTTTTCCCTTCACCTTTTTATTACAAAAGTTTTATGTACACAAATTATAGTAAGAATTTCCTCTAATATTTAGGTGAGATTAGATAGGAGCCCGGTGACCAAGCGTCGTGGGCCTTGGGGTTAGGTACTCTCGGTGACCGTGCGTCGTGAGAGGGGTGTAGATTAGGTTTCTCTTTCTCGGTGACCGTGCGTCGTGAGAAAGAGGATAGGAACCCGTTGATCGTGCGTCGTGGGTATAAGGATAGGTACCTCTCGGTGACCAAGCGTCGTGAGAGGGGTTTTAGGTGTTGTGATCAATCCGTGAAGATTGATGTTGGTCGAGGTGTGCAGGTCCTTTTTATTCTGTCTTGTCGCCTTCCATCGTGGGTACTCGTCCTTCCGACTGATGGCGATGGTGATCGACTCCTCTTCGGGAAGGTCGTCTGTTTGTTTGTGTTTATTATCAACACATGTAGTTCACACGTGGTTATTGCCTGGTACGGCAACGTGGGGATCCTTACAATATATATACGTATGTCTTCCCAGGATGTAGAAATAGTACGAAGAAATTAACATGTATCCGCAAGTATTAGTTAATTTTTCTTTAGTCAGAAAGTCAATGCAGTTCCCAAGTGTGGATAAATAAGTGTGACTTTTTCTGGTGGTTTTAACATTCATTAATTTTTTTAATAGCGCATACTTATTTATCCACTTATTCATCACCTATGGAAGGCAATGGCTAACCACCATGGGTTTATTTTGCCCTAGGACCTTTAGGTCAAAGAATTGCATTGAGGCAGAACACTACATCATCATTATCACCAATTCAGCTAATGATTCTGGAAACTAGAATCTATTCTACTACAAGAAGAATTCTAGTAATTTGTAAAACAATGCTACTTCCTAGTTAGACAAGGTGAGAAGTTCTAGCGCGGAATTTGGAATGACCTTACAATTGAACAGGCTTTAACACATTCCGGACGGACTGCGAGCATAGCTCGCAGTGAATGTTTTGTCCCTGTAGACGGGCTGCGAGTTATGCTCGCACTGTACTATTCTTTTTTCTAGCAATGAAATAATGGGCGACGCTTGCACCCCGTTTCGTGTATTTGTTCAATTTCAAGCGCTAGGTGGCGTGTGTGTTGTTTTTGTCACAACTGAGCTGTAATCACACCTTTGTACGAATACGCGTTTTTTGCCTTTACTTGTGAAAATGGCGTCGAAATTATTAGATGCTGATGAGATTGTGGATATTACCTGTGACTTTCGAGTTTCCATGTGGACATAACAAGTATCATTGTTGAAACTCTCACATTGTGTATTTTGTGGCTCTTTTCCAACTATACCTTACATATTACATGCGTATAGGATATTTTTGTAGTTTTTGTTACATTGTAAAAAATTTTCTCGCTTTGCGTAATTGATATTTATAGATATACAGTAAAAGTTAGACAATGTGTACCAAGTGTTGAATGTTTCACACCTCTGTAAAGGGGAAGTTTTGTAGTTTATAAAATGGTATAATAAATAGCATTGTGTTGAAAACTCTATTTTCTACGAATTTTTAAAATATTCCAAAAAACCGTCGTCTACAGGGAAAAATCAGGTATTAAAAGGCCCGTCCGGAATGGGTTAATGAGAGCTATGAATAGTAGTGGTGGCTTCACCTGGGGACTAGGAATTATGCTTCAACTATTACTACATGGGTTTATTCCATGCATCCATATTCAAGAATAGTGGAAGCTGTAGATATCCACTGATGTTATCTCCGACTCTTCCGAACAACACGTTAACTTGCGAGAGTCTCGTCAAACTAGTGACGCCGGAAGTATCACTGTTTCATCAACTTGCTCCGAGAATATAAACCATTCGAGAGATGATCCCAACTTGCATCAATATCTACTGATCTACTAGCTGATGAAAATGTAAATTGTGATAAAGCATTAGAATTTAGACTGCTGTGATGAAAAAGATTGAGTGAAAGCACTTAAGTGAAATTCATCTGAAACGCAAGCCAAGTGTGAAGTCTTTGGGCAGCTTAACAAGATCAGTAATTGTGCGTAATGAAGCAATCTATATAAACCCAAACTAGCTTCTGCACTGCATGGTATGCACAGTTAGCTCTCAGGAACAATTATCAGAGATCTACAAACATGAACTATCTACGTATCCTCTTTCCTTATTTGATGAAGGAGGTCTACTGAGGAAAGGTACAAAATGATGATCGACAATATCCGTTTTGTCCTCAATTTCGACCCAGAAATCAGCAAGTAGTGCAGCAATCCAGAGTGTATCCTACATAGTTGATGGTGGGCATCTCTCGCAGTGTTTTGTATGGCAGCGTCCAGCCAAATTCTAAGAATACTGCATAAGCTGTTACAGGTTGCGGAAAAGCTTTCGTCGTATTTGATTGAAATAACGAAGGTATAAGGACAAAAGATGAGGAACATGTGCGATGTGTACGAAAAACTTACCACGTAGACATAGAATTAGAAAATAATATTACACAGTAAGACAGACTAAATTTCTCTTAAATCACAGCAACAAAATGAGATTCAGTCATCTTTGAGGCAAGTATCTCCATAAATCAGGATGCAAGGTACTCCAGCCCAAGGCAGATGTTTATATGCTGATTGCAACTAGGGCTATTACACAGACATAAAACACCTTAGAGTCATTTTGATTGGCGAAGACAAAGATTTATTAGTTCTAGTTGCCCTTGCTCCACTAGATACATCTTTGAAAAGAAAATGCCAGGAACGAAGACTTCTCCAGATAAGATTCACCATAGTAGAACTATTCAAGATGATATAGGTGATACGAAGGATTTTTTTCCTAATTCTACACAGCTTCACAGGATCCGATTCAGTTTCATCAATTTATGGCTCCTGCTCTGCTTTTTTAACTCTGGTTACTGAAAGTTAGAGTAATAAGGAACCTAGAGAGAAACTAATTATTTTCAATAATTGTTGAGTGTATGGCTTAAGCTGGTCAATCATTCTTTCTGTCACTGTATGGGTCAAAAGAGATCGGGAACTTTCTATGTCACCAACTAAATGATAAGACAACTTCCAAACAGCCTATATTTTTGCTGTTTAACTTAGCTGTACTTTCTCCTACAACAGGAGTCGCTCGTCAGCATTCACTAAGAGTCTTTTAACAAGTGCAGCAATGGCGTGATGTTGACATGGACATTTTATGCTAGGATTTGAAAATAGTTAATAGTTGTCTACGCCCCATACCAACTTCGAAGTCCGCTGCTCCTGAAGACTTCTTAAACCTTATCTCTTGTTCCTGCACCAACGAATGTAAAGGAAATTCTGTGCCGGAAGGAAGTTCTGTAACATTTTAACATACTATCCCTTGAAAATAAAATAACTGAATATTACTTATAATTTTAGCAGTCTTAAGATTCATTTTAATTCAAATATTCAACTCCTTATCAATAGGAGCAATACTTATTATCAACGCCATCATTACTTGCTTAATTAGTCAACTATAAGAGAATCACCTTGATTCTCTTATCTTCTTTTTCTAGTTTTCCTTGGAGGAATCATAGTCCTATTCATTTACGTTCGAGACTAGTATCAAATGAAATATTCACTCTAACCTCCAACATTTTCTTGTTAACTTTCCTCCGTTCCCCCCTCTTATTCCTCATCTGAATCATTAACCCTCTCCTCTTACCAAATATAATTTCAATTCCTGACCCTCATGTATGTAAACTTCTCCAAAATATAATTGCATGTCCGAACTTTCCTAAGTCCCTTAAAATTGTAGGTTTGGCAACAGTGCAATCGACGTAATGATAGGGGAAGTCACCAGAAAAAATAACTTGACTTCCCAACACAGTTGCTGTTTGAAACAGTTCTCTTTTATAACTTAATGTAATGAAACATTTAAAACATCATGGTACTTGGTAAATGCAGAAAACTTGGTTGTAACTACAGCACACACGCTTTTCGACCACAATATTCGTTCAAAACAATGAGGGGGAGTCGTTAAGAATTTCGTTCTCTATTCATGATATAGGAATGAAACTTCTGAGTTGCATCGATAGCAATGCGTGTTAAGTTCTTGCTTTCCGTGCGGATTTAGTACTTTTGAACGTGATTCGAATCCCACTCGATGCTCTTACTTTTTTCATTTTGTAATTTTTCATTTATTTTTGCTAAGTAGGAAATAGAGATAAGCTTTTAGGGTACTAAATTTGGTGAGATATTTTATTTCCTGCCACTTTGTCGTTACACCCAGGGCCGTAACTTGTGTGAAGCATCGGGCAACTGGACCTATCACGGGAGCTCCCCGCCATTGGATTGGGGCCCATTTTACGACACTTTTTACTCCATATACGATTCGAACATGAAATTATAAATGAAGCATCAAACGGATTCAGTACATTATACAAACAAAACAGCACACAAAGGTAAATAAAAGAAAAATGAGTCTAAGGCCCATTTCATTAAAAAATGTCTACTATTAGTTGCCCTAGAAATAATATGTATTAGTATGCCTTTGGGATTTGTCAATATTGTCCCCTTAATTAATTTGTCATGTATGAAATGGGCTCAGGGGAACAACTAATGCAAATGAAATGAAATCTTTGAGTTTTACGTCCCACGGTTATGCCGGTTAGGCTAAAGGAGACGGTGATCATGAGAGATGAATGAAATGGTGGAATGAAGAAAGTGAGAGGAAACGGGAGAAACCCGAGAAAACCCACGCACACGATGTTTGTCCACCACAAAGTTCACTTGGCGGGAGCAGGGTTTGAACCCGAGACCCCAAGCACCAGAGGTGAACGCTCTACCACTCAGCCACCGCGGCCCAACAACTAATGCAACCGCATACCTTGCCGTGCGGGAGGGCCTATAACTCCGGAGGTCCATAAAGAGTAAGAGAAAGAAGGAAAGAGAGGGCCCAAGAATTAGAAAAACAACTTTGCTATGGGGCCCTAACACGCGTATTACGGCGCTGGTTACACTCATGGAATGTATGTTACCTTGGTGTATCACAACCATTTTCTCAACGATCTTACATTTTTTCACTTAAACGTCTTAATACCTCTCAATAGTATCACTGTTTGCTAGAGTCTGTCTCAAAAAAATGCCCTCAGTTTCATGAAACATTGGCCATCATCTTATCCCGAACAATCTCACATGAGTATTTGGCGAGTGCAGATGAGGCGTTTTCTCTACTGCTTTCAAATCGGTGTTCTTCAGGTTCAAGTAGTAGTGTTGTCAACGGCTATAGCAGCTCGGCTCCCGACTCAGTCACCATAGAGCCAAACTGAGAACTGAGCCGAGCCAACAGCTCATCCAACCGTGCCGGTCAGAGCCGATGGTTGATCCCAACTGTGCCGGCTCGAGCCAAAGGCTTACTTGAGCTGAGCCGAACCGAGCTCATCGCTCACCCCAACAGAGCAGGCTCGAGCCGATGGCTTATCTTAGCCTAGTTGAGCCGAGCCGGTAGCTCATCTCAACCGACTCGGTTCTAGCCAATAGCTCACCTGCGCCGATTCATTCCAATCGACCCGGCTCGAGCTGCTAGCACAGTTGATCCGAGCCTGAGGTTCAAGCTGCGCCGCTGGCTCAGGACTCGAGCCGAGCCGGTTGACAACACTATTTCCAACTCGATAAAGGTTTTGCATAGGTATCGTAAAGAACTAATCGATTTAAGCACGGTTCAGGTGAGTAGGCCATGGTTTTCATGCCGTTTCTTTGGTTATGACCCGAGTACTCTAAATCATATCCATAACTTTAACAGTTTTCTGAGCATACAGAAAACCAACTGAGAAAGGTGATTAATTTCCTTCTACCACTCGTTGAAATCGAGGAAAGCAAGATCACCTAGAGTAGACCCGAGAGGCACATCTAGAAGGCAAGTATACAGTATATTCACCATGTGCTTACAATATTGTAGTATGAGCAGTGATCGGAAAGTCACCCTAAAAAAATAGCTGCTCTACAGCTACATGATAAAAATTCTAGCTCCCTATAACTATTAGCTAGTTTTCAGAAACGCATTCGCTAAGCTCTTGTCACAAATACAGTTTAGTTCGCATTATGTATTATAATATGTGTCATGGCATTTACATGCGTAACTGAATTTAACGTTTGGTTAAAATATTACATAAAAGTTTTGTCTGTCAATTTGCATTTGACAGTAAAGTATGCATTTTGTCTGTTTTTCAAATATATATATATATATATATATATATATATATATATATATATATATATATATATATATATATATATATATATATATATGTGTGTGTGTGTGTGTGTGTGTGTGTGTGCGAGTGTATTACCCCCTCCCCGAAAAATGTATATGCTTTCGCTGCTAGAATGGCGTGTAGGTCTATTTTAAGTCATTATTATCCTTTTCACCGATCGTTAGTAATCAATTTATTTCAGAAAATTTTCATTTTTTCTCCCTATCATCATATAAAAATTTACTAAAAATTGTGAGGAAATGTTGGTGTTACAAAATATTTTTGCATTCTGGAAAAGATTTATTTGAAACTTTAGTGCAAAATTCGCTACACACTATAAAAATGTGTAGCTCAAGTTTAGCTGCAGATTTAGATTTGTAGCGCCGCTATATCTAGAGCTACAAAATTTTGGGCTAGCAATTGTAGCTTCGCCACAAATAGCGCACACCTTTCGAACTGACTATGAGTTATGAAAGTGTTATCACCAAGTAACAACTATCACCAAGTGTAACTTGTGTCATATACTGTATATAAGGAAAAGTTAATGACAAAGTAACGCGATGCATTTTAAAAGTAACTTAAGCAATAGATTGAACTCTAGACAAGATATTTCACCTTTCAGTCAAATTATGTTTCTATATCATCGTTTTGCTTTGATGTGCCTATATTAGGGCTATTCAAAATTACGCTATATATATTTAAAAGTTTGGACTACCTTTTAGAAAGTTCATTTCCGATAATTCATGAATCTTCACGCTTACGCTGTGAAGCATGAGAGAATATAAGCGTGTCGTTGTTGCCCAAATTGATACTCATTAAACACTTTTATTGATATCTCCGACAGAACACCAGAGTGCATAAACAGTAAAGAAAATGTGAGGTAATTGTCACTTGAATATCTTTTCTGCAATGAAAATCCTGCGGTGCTGTTCTTTTTAGTGTTTTTTTCTGAAATGTCTATTTAAAACGATGGCTCTACTCACCTGAACTGACAAAAGAAACTGAACACAACGTAAATCCATTAATTCTTCAAGATAGCTATACAAGAATCCTATCGAGTTGGAAATTTACACCTGGCTCTACAACAACTTTGTTTTCTAACAATCCTCTTCACAACCGAACCCAGGATTTCTTTAAGGATAGATCAGATACAAGAAGACTATCTAAACCTGACATACAATCACTTCCATAAAAGCGACAACCGATCTAACCTCTAGCGACGAAACTCGGTCCATTTGAATGCGTTGAATGAAACGTGCCTACTCTAATTGTGCAATTCGTTTAAATTGGTCGACTCGCGGCTTGTTCACCACAGAGCCGAGCTCAGAAAGAACGCTCATATATCACGTCTACCGAGCCGATAGCGCACCTCAACCGAGCCTACTCGAGAGGATGGTTCATCTGAGCCGAGTTGGACAGAGCGCATAGCTCATCGCAACCTAACCGGCTCTGTGCTGCGTATTACCGAGCTTTTATTAGGTACCTGTACTAGAAGGATATCACCTTAAAAATCCAACTAAATATGTGTCAATTGTTGAGAAACCGTCAAACTTCTATTGCTACTGTGAGAATTTGCGTTGCAGATTTCTAAAAGGTCAAAGGTTCATTGTTAATGAACTTCGCTGCAGTGCACCTTCAATAATACTGACTCAGAAAACATTGACATATATATATAGGCCTATATCGTAATTCAATGTATGGCTTATGTATGACTGCAGCAAGCGGTGATACTATTGAGAGCTATTAAGACTTTTAAGTGAAAACAAAAGTGAGATCGGCGTGAAAACTTATCTAAAATAGTTCTGATACACCAGGACAACAATAACGTCCTTAGTAGGAAGAATAAAATAGCTCACCAAATGTAGTACCCTAAAACCTTTTTTCTATTTCTACTTATAATAAAAATAATAATAATAATAATAATAATAATAATAATAATAATAATAATAATAATAATAATAATAATAATAATAATAATAACAATAATAATAGATTTTGAGTTTAGCGGCCCTTTCGGCAGTGAGGTTATAAAGGAAGTAAACCTACAGTTTAACGTACGCCCCGAACCACATGAGCACCTGCCGGGAATAATAATAATAATAATAATAATAATAATAATAATAATAATAATAATAATAATAAAATAATAATAATAATGATAATACGAATTGCGTTCTGGTAGTGATGAAGGAGGTGTTAGATATGATACTGATATCCTTAACACTTCATCACCGGATTCATTTAAAGGTTTTCGAAAATGTTATGGATCGATGATATATTGTTTGCACTAAGGTGCACTCACAGAGGATATATAGGAATAGTTCTACACCTGTACACCTTATTTTTGGAAAATTAGAAAGCAGTCCATCACCTCCGTGTAACACATATACTATAAAAATACATATACATACACATATACGTCAAAAATGACTGAAAAATTACAAAACAGTATTGCATCGAGAGTGATTTGAACCAGATTAACCTTTACACGACGAACTTGGTCCTTTTCGACCAAAATAGAGACATTCGTGAACAATATTCTTTTTGTTTCATGTGTTTTTGATAAATAGGAGTATAGATATGGACTTGTTTGTAAACTCTTACGAAAACGCTTTAAATGGCGCCATATAAAAGGGGCTGAGGCATTAAAATCCCTTCGTCGTCTAAAGGTTAATGTAGGAAACTTTTTCCTTTTTTAAAAAAGAAAAAACACAAACTTCTTAACGAAAAACAAAGATCGTCATAAAAACAAGAGTAGTTAAGTTTATTATCTATCAATGCACCTCAAGGAGCATAATTTAGTTATTCCGATAGCCATGCACTTCAAGTAGTGTCTATTTTTTGTGCTGATGTAATAGTTTTAATGCTAAGGTACTGTTCTTTACTAGAAGTATCGGTATTAGAAGTAATAAAAGAGGAACTGAGAATTTCACACAGCAAACTGTGAGCTGTGTTCGTATGTCTTGTTTCTTTTTCATTCCTCCCCGTCCTCTCACTCAGAATGCGTTGTTGCCAAACTTAGAATTTTAGTGGACTTAGAAATATTCAGACATGCAATTATGTTTTGGAGAAGTGTACAACTTCCAAGAAATTCCTAGCATAAAATTTTACATAACATCTATCTTAATAAATATTATTATTAAATATATTAGCCGCATACTTATTTATTACCGCAATTGCTGTAGTAAAAATTACCTCACTATACCAAGGACCTCTAGGCCTTCCAAAACATACCGTATGCCAACACCAATTCGCTTGCATCATCCCCTTTTTAAAATTGCTAACAATGCCTTAGTTGATCTCCCTGCACCGATTAACATCTCATATTGATAAAACTTTGGATCCCTTCTTGGCCTATGCATAATTATTCAAATTGCTACTGGCTTATTCTTAGCAATACACTATGCCTCAAGAATTGAATTAGCCTTCAAGAGAGTAATTCACATTTGTCGAGATGTTAACTTCCGATGACTTCTTCGTACATTACGTGCCAATGGTGCATCCTTTTCTTCATCTGGCTTTACGTAGACGTCAGACGAGGAATATACTATGACCATTATCTTTACCTTCATACTTGAAGAGTAGGAGTTGCCATATTACTTTTAGATATGGCAACAACCTTTGTAGGATATGTTCTCCCTTGGGGTCAAATGTCCTTCTGAGGAGCAACGGTTATTACAAATTTACTTTCAGTTATTCCTTACTAGGGGACAATACTAGTGCAATGAATTTGGGGGGGAATTCGTTGTAGATAATGCTACCTTAAATCGATTCTTCGTCTTTCATTTTCTTTTACTTTTCATTGTAGCTGTTATATCCATAGTACATCTATTCCTTTACCAAAGGGTTTAATAGAAATCGGGATAAAATTCCTTTCTACCCCTACCTCTCAACAAAGGATACTATCGGTTTCATAGTAATAATAATGACCTTGATATTACTTACTCTATGAAACCCTACATACTAGGAGATCCAGAAAATTGTACCCCAGCGTATCCTCTAGTTACCCCTGTACACATTCAACCGGAATGGTACTTTTTCTTTGCTTATGCTATTTTTCGCTCTATTCCTAATAAATTACGGGATGTTATTAATTAGTACTATCAATCCTTATTTTTATAACACTATTCTTCCAAACCAGAAAGATACGAGGATTACAATTTTATGTGGTTTTGTATTAAATGAAAGATGCGGGGTTAGAAGTAGCCATCATTGATAATTTTGTTATAACTTATTTGAATTATCCTATTATATTTTATTACATTTAATTTATTATTGTACTTACCTTGAATTATCTTCGATTAATTATAATGGTGTTATTAGTATATTAGGGAGAATGAATAAAGGAATTCGGCAAATTTTTGGTCCGCCTTTTTATCAAAAACGTGTCCTTTCGTTATAATATAAGGTCTGACCTGTCCAGTGAGGGTTTAAATCTTGATCGTACGAATGTAGTATAATCATTACTCCTTTAATTGTGGGCTTGTATGAAAGGTTGAAGGAATGGAAGAGTCTATTTGTGATATTGAATTTTACTTTTGAGTGAAAAGGCTTAAATGTTTTAAGAGGACGATATGACCCTGTACAACTTTATATTTAAGTATTTATTTTTATAGTTGGAGATTAAATATTTGTTGTTGAAGTATTGTGTTGGGGCGACGAGAAGATGAGGATTACTTTTGAGTTTTCTGTTTTTTATGATCCTTTATTAGTGATAGATTACGTTACCCCAGGGATAACATCATAATTTTTTTTGAGAGTTCATATCGACAATAGAGGTTGCGACCTCGATGTTGGATTAAGATATTATCTAGGTACAGAAGCTTCGTGTATAAGTCTGCTCGATCTTTAAAATCTTACATGATCTGAGTTCTGATGGGCGTTAGCCAGATCGGTTTCTATTCCTTAACTTCAAGTAGTTCTTTAGTACGAAAGGACCAAGTACTAACAATATTCATTATTAAGGATTAAAAATAATCGATGATTACTTTGGCAGATAAGTGCATTAGATTTAGGATCTAATAATGGATGTGGTTAGTCCAGGTAACAGATGTCATTTCTGACTTAATTTTGATTATTTGTGTTTTGTTGGATTTGCATTTTTAATCTGTTGGAGCGAAAGGTCTACTATATATTCAGATCCGGCGGAGCTCCAAGAAGGTAGGAATTTGTGGTTTGCCACAGCCTTTTGCAGATGCGATGAAGTTATTTACTAGGGAGCAAGTTTTTCCTACTATATCTAATTATTATCCTTATTATTTAGCTCCTGTTGTTAGTTTATTCTTATATTTATTACTGTGGCTGAGAATTTCCTACGTAAAAGTTATGTTGACCTTTTCTTTAGGATTGTTGGGTTTTTGTGTTGTACTAGAATGGGTGTGTATACTGCAATGATTTCTGTATGATCTAATTCTTCATATTCTTTGTTTGGGGGCCTGCGGGCAGTTGCTTAGACTATTTCTTATGGAGTTAGTTTAGCTTTAGTTTTGTCATCCTTTGTAATTTTAGCTGAGAGATATAGATTGTTAAATTTCGGTTACTTTCAGGAGGAACTATGATTTTTGTAAATTACATTTCCTTTAGCATTAGTATGATATGCTTCTTGTTTAGCGGAGACTAATCGAACCACTTTTGATTTTGCTGAGGGAGAGTCGCAGCATGTTTCGGGATTTAATATTGAATATAGAGCAGGAGAGTTTTCTCTTATTTTTAGGGCTGAGTATTCTAGTATTTTGTTTATAATACTTTTGTTTAGTATTTTGTTTTTAGGTCATTATATTTTTTCTATTTTATTTTTTGTAAGGCAGTATTTATTACTTTTGGACTTATTTGAGTACAAGGTACTCTACCTTGTTTTCGTTATGACCAGTTGATATATCTTGCTTGAGAGTGGTTTTTTTTTTTTGCCACTTTCTCTTAATTATCTTTGGCACAGCCTTTTGCAGATGCGATGAAGTCATTTGACTTCATTATCTATCTTAATTATCTTTCGCGTTGTCACCGTTATTATTTAACTTTGTGCTGGAATACGCCATAAGGAAAATCAAAGATAGCAACCAGGGCTTCACCTGGTCATGGCATATGGTGATGATGTAAATTTAATAGGGGATGATAGGAGAACAATAGAAAGAAATGCACAGATCTTACTAAACGCTTGCAACGACATGGGTTTAGAAGTAATTGCAGAGAAAACTAAATACATGGAAGTGCGTCGGGACCGTAATTCGGCAAATTATAGATGCGTTAAAATATTAAATAATACTTTTGATAAAGTGGATACTTTCAAATATTTAGGATCAACATTAAGATACGAAAATCATATTAACGAAGAAATTAAATGTCGACTAAAAGTAGGGAATTCGTGTTACTATTCGGTTCAAAATATTTTGTCGTCGTGAATTCTGTCGAGGAATTTGCAGTTTAAAATATATAAAACGATAATCATGCCTGTTGTTCTGAATGGTTGTGAAACATGGTCGCTTACTCTGAGGGAAGAACATAGACTGAAAGTAATTGAGAATAAAATTCTGGGAAGAATATTCGGACCCAAGAGGAACGGGCACGGGGAATGGCGGAAACTTCATAACGAGGAACTACATAATTTATACGGTTTACCCAACATTGTTAGGGTCGTCAAGTCTAGGCGCCTTAAGAGGGCAGGCCATGTAGCTAGAATGGAAGAAAGTAAAAACGCTTTCAAAGTCTTGACTGGAAGACCAATCGGAAAAGGACCATTAGGAAGACCTAGGTGCATATGAGAGGACAATATTAAGATGGATCTTGCAGAGAGAGGAATACAAAGTAGAAACTGGATCCAATTGGCTAAGGATACAAGTCAGTGGAAAGCTTTTGTGAACGCGCCATTGAATCTCCGGGTTCCATAGAGCATAGAGTTAGTTAGTTAGTTAATTATCTTTTAATTTTGGGTGGAAAGAAGCGTCATTTTATCTCTTTCTTAATTTAAGTGTTTTAAATTGAGAAGAAGTTGTCAGAGCTTGGCTCTGTTGTATGTTATCACAGCATGTGCTTATTCGCAGCCAAAGAACTAGGTTTTTATTTAATAAGAAATCTCATAAGTGGAGAGATAGGGTACAAATAGGAAATAAGCAAAACAGACAACTCTAAGGATTTGTCCTGTTAAAATATAAGGATCTTCTACTGGTCGGGGACCAATTCAAGTTAAAGAGATTACCGTGCAGAATATAAATTTTGTTAATGGGATAAAATTGTAATCCTCGTATTTTTCTGGTGAGGAAGAATGGTGTTATTAAAATAAAGATTGATAGTACTAATTAATAACACCCCGTAATTTATTAGGAATAGAGCGAAAAATAGCATAAGCAAAGAAAAAGTACCATTCTGGTTGAATGTGTACAGGGGTAACTAGAGGATACGCTGGGGTACAATTTTCTGGATCTCCTAGTATGTAGGGTTTCATAGAGTAAGCAATATTAAGGTCATTATTATTACTATGAAACCGATAGTATCCTTTGTTGAGAGGTAGGGGTGGAAAGGAATTTTATCCCGATTTCTATTAAGCCCTTTGGTGAAGGAATAGATGCACTATGGATATAACTGCTACAATGAAAGGTAAAAGAAAATGAAAGACGAAGAATCGATTTAAGGTAGCATTATCTACAGCGAATCATCCCCCCCAATTTCATTGCACTAGTATTGTCCCCAAGTAAGGAATAGCTGAAAGTAAATTTGTAATAACCGTTGCTCCTCAGAAGAACATTTGACCCCAAGGGAGAACATATCCTACAAAGGTTGTCGCCATATCTAAAAGTAATATGGCCACTCCTACTCTTCAAGTATGAAGGTAAAGATAATGGTCATAGTATATTCCTCGTCTGACGTCTACGTAAAGCCAGATGAAGAAAAGGATGCATCATTGGCACTTAATGTACGTAGAAGTCATCCGAAGTTAACATCTCGACAAATGTGAATTACTTTCTTGAAGGCTAATTCAATTCTTGAGGCATAGTGTATTGCTAAGAATAAGCCAGTGCAATTTGAATAATTATGCATAGGCCAGGAAGGAATCCAAAGTTTCATCAATATGAGATGTTAATCGGTGCAGGGAGATCAACTAAGGCATTGTTAGCAATTTTAAAAAGGGGATGATGCAAACGAATTGGTGTTGACATACTGTATATTTTGGAAGGCCTAGAGGTCCTTGATATAGGGAGGTAATTTATACTACAGCACTTACGGTAATAAATAAGTATGCATCTAATATAATAATATTTATTAAGATAGATGTTATGTAAATTTTTGCCGTACATTTTTATAGTATATGTGTTACACGGAGGTGATGGACTACTTTCTTATTTACCAAAAATAAGGTGTACAGGTGTAGAACCATTCCTATATATCCCCATGTGAGTGCAGCTTAGTGCAAACAATTTATCATCGATCCATTAAATTTTCGAAAACCTTTAAGTAAATCCGGAGATGAAGTGTTAAGGATATCAGTATCATATCTAACACATCCATCATCACTACGAGAAAGCAGTTCGTATTATTATTATTACACTGTTCAACAAATTTTGATCGAAAGTGTGTAAATTCTCTGAAATTGCGATTTTTACATTCATTTAAGCATAATAAGAATTTACTTAGCTCAGGTTGTGGGAAAAAAATGCCCTTGTACAACAGTAGCTGTATATATACAATGTATTAATATTTATAGAACATTTAAGCAAAATCCTTGTGAAACCTACATTTCACTTTTTTTTTTATCTATTTCAATGTGATGTGATAAGCTGGGGAGTTAAGAAGTACCCTAACCTATAGCTTTCTATACCCTTGTACTTCCTTTTCCAAAATTGCGCAAATACCAGTTTCACAGCGATACAGAAAATAAAGTAACTGTGGTCAAGTTAAACATTTACAATTCCGTAATAAAGACCAGTATTAACATCAAAACATGAAAAATATGTACAAATACCTTTTTGTGCAAGAACTACACTGCAATGTAGACAAAAGTTTGAAGTGATCCGTTGTACAGGATTATGTTTATTTTATTTTGAGCGTCTTCGCTTGGCTTGCCTTTTGTAGGTTACATCTGGAGCATCCCTTGCAATAGTCCAACAGTAGTCGGCCAATATGTTAGAACTCCACTTTCCCTCATATCTCTTTTCCATGGCTGCAATATCTTGATGAAAACGCTCACCATGTTCGTCACTTACTGCTCCACAATCTTCGGGAAATAAGTTTAGATGTGAATGAAGAAAGTGGAGCTTCAGGGACATATTGCAACCAAGATTTTCGTAGCACAATAACAACTTTGCTACCAGTTGTTTGTAATTTGTTGCTCGGTGTCTTCCCAAGAACTGTGAACAAACACTTTTCAAGCTTTCCCACGCAGCTTTCTCCTCACCTTGGAGAATTACGTCGAACTTGTGATCTTTGAATAGTAGCATAATCTGTGGCGCTATGAAAACACCCTCTTTAACTTTGGCATCACTTAATCGAGGGAATAGTCCTCTTAGGTACTTATAGGCCTCATCCTCTTGGTTCATGCTCTTAACAAAACTTTTCATAAGACCTAATTTAATGTGGAGGGGGAAGCAAAATTCGGTTACGATCTACCAGTGGTTCATGTTGCACATTTTTCACTCCCGGCTGAAGAGTTTCTCTGGTACTCCAATCACTTTTGCGGTAATGAGATCCACGATCTCTACTGTCCCTTTCACATATAAAGCAACAATACTTTGTATACCCTAACTGCATACCTAGCAACTGTGCTATTTCTTTAAGGTCACCACAAATGAGCCACTGAAAATCGTAATATTTAATGGCTTGAAGTAAACGTTTCAAGTTTTCATAAAATTCCTTCATATGAACTGCGTAACCTACAGGAATTGAAGGAAGTTCATTTCCAATATGTAAAAGCACTGCCTTTAAACTCACCTTAGACGAATCTATAAAGAGCCTCCACTCCGTAGGTTCGTAATTAATTTTAAGTGCCCTCATGAGACCAATTACAGCTGTAAATGCCACAAGTGTGTCTTCCATAGTAAAAAATGAAGTGAACATCATCTCCCTATTCCGATACACTGAAATATTTACTTTTTCCTGCAATAAATTTCATTGCTTTAAGCGTGACGCTAAAATTTCGGCTTTGCTTTTCGAGAGGTCCAAGTCTCTGATTAGATCACATAGTTCCTCTTGAGTAAGTCTATGTGGGTCACATAGAGGTTCATCTACAACAAACGTAGGGTCCTTCGTAGTACTTGATTCAGGAGCTTCAACTTCTTGATCATCATCAGAAAAAAGATCGTATTCTTTAGGTGGGTCAGGAACAGATAGTCCTTCTCCATGTGGAACAGGGCGCATTGCAGAAAGAATGTAAGGATAGATCAAGGCTCGCTTCTTCTTCGTGGAAATTCCCTTCTTGACGGAAGGAACCATACAAAAATAACAGTCTCTGATGTGGTCGCTTGGCTCCCTCCAAATCATGGGCACTGCAAGAGGCATTGAGCGCCCCTTCCCATTAATCCAATTTCTTAGATTGCTGGCACAAGTGTTACACACAATGTAGGGTGCCCAAGATTTATCTTGGTCTCCAATTTTACAACCAAAGTAATATTGGTAGGCTTTTCTAGCTAGTGGTGTTATAGTCTACTTTTGTGAGGAAAATGTCACTTCCCCACACACGTAGCAGAAGCTATCCGCACTCTTTACACAATTTCGCGGGATTTTTGTTTATTGAAATCCTCAAAATGTCACTTGAGATAGTTTCGACAACTATTTAAAAGTATACATTCGAAATACCAGTATTTTTGCGTACTTGTAGTTGTATTTTTATGTCCTGCACTACACAAACGTCACACCCAAAACGCTGATAACTGTACTAAACCTGTATTTTCTAACAATAGCAGAACACTACTGAGATAAGGAACACAATGAAACCAAGCGTTCATATAGTTTCTCCAGTGTTGCCGGATCAGTGTAACATTTTACCCCAAACGAAGCGAATATATTTATTTTTAAAGCGTTTCTTATTAGACATGCCTGTAAAACGAAAAGTAGAGCTAATATTCGAAAATAACTTTCAAATTCGAGAACAGCACCACAAAATCAATAAGAATTAACTGATTTTGTTCAATTTACATTTTCGTTGTTGAAATTATTATTATTATTATTATTATTATTATTATTATTATTATTATTATTATTATTATTATTATTATTATTATTATTATTATTATTATTGATTATTATTATACCTGACTTAGGCATGGAAGACACGGGTTCGATTCGCTGGAGGTCTCATGTGCTTCGGGGCGTACGTTAAACTGTAGGTTTACTTCTTATATAACCTCACAGCCGTAAGCGGCACTAAACTAAAAATCTGTTATTATTATTATTATTATTATTATTATTATTATTATTATTATTATTATTATTATTATTATTATTATTATTATTATTATTATTATAAGTAGAAATAGAAAAAAGGTTTCAGGGTACTAAATTTGGTGAGATATTTTATTCTTCCTACTATGGACGTTATTGCTGTCCTGGTGTATCAGAACTATTTCAGATAAGTTTTCACGACGATCTCACTTTTGCTTTCATTTAAAAGTCTTAATGTGAGTGAACCTGACAGAACCCATTTTCGGAAATTGAAAATAAACCATGCACATCGTTTGTTCATCGTGTCTTCACGATTGTTCACATAATATTTTCGTTTGTTCACGATTTATAAACAATTTATACGAAAAAATACATGGGCGGTGCCAACTTCAAGCAACAGAACCAATTCTCAGAAATCGACAATAAATTATGCAAATCGTTTGTTCATCATTTGTTCACGATTGTTCAAATAAAATTTTCATTTCTTCACGGTGCCAACTTCACGTACCTGAAAATTATTGCAAATCGAAAATCAACCATGCAGATCGTTTGTTCATCATTTGTTCACCACTCTTAACATGAAAATTTCATTTGTTCACAATTTATAAACAATTTATACGAAAAACAAAATGGGCGGTGCCAACTTCAAGCAACAGAACCCATTTTAAGAAATCGAAAATAAACCATGCACATCGTTTGTTCACCGTTTGTTCACGATTGTTCACATAAAATTTTCGTTTGTTCACGATTTATAAACAATTTATACGAAAAACAAAATATGCGATGCCAACTTCACGCAGCAGAACCCATTTTCAGAAATCGAAAATAAATCATGCAGATCGTTTGTTCATCATTTGTTCACGATTGTTCACATAAAATTTTCATTTGTTCACGATTTATAAACAATTTATAATAAAAACAAAATGGACGGCGCCAACTTCACGTACCTCAAAATTATTGGAATTCCAAAATCAACCATGCAGATCGTTTCTTCATCGTCTGTTCACGACTGTTCACATACAATTTTCGTTTCTTCACAATTTATAAACAATTTATACGAAAAACAAAAAGGCCGGTGCCAACTTCACGCAGCAGAACCCATTTTCAGAAATCGAAAATAAACCATGCAATTCATTTGTTCATCGTTTGTTCACGATTGTTCACATAAAATTTGCGTTTGTTCACAATTTATAAAGAATTTATACGAAAAACCAATAGCGGCGATGCCAACTTCACGTACCTGAAAATTTTTGGAAATCAAAAATCAACCATGCAGAACGTTTATTCATCGTTTTTTAACGATTGTTCACAAAAAATTTTCGTTTGTTCACGATTTCTAAACAATTTATACGAAAAACAAAATGGGCGGTGCCAACTTCACGCAACAGAACCCATTTTAAGAAACCGAAAATAAACCATG
Organism: Thermobia domestica; assembly: GCF_964235325.1. Classification (NCBI taxonomy): domain Eukaryota; kingdom Metazoa; phylum Arthropoda; class Insecta; order Zygentoma; family Lepismatidae; genus Thermobia; species Thermobia domestica. The sequence continues at coordinate 275,874,116 of NC_137454.1, read as the reverse complement.
CACGTCGTTTGTTCATCGTTTCTTCACGATTTTTCACATAAAATTTTCGTTTGTTCGCGATTTTTAAACAATTTATACGAAAAAATAAATGGGCGGTGCCAACTTCACGCAACAGAACCCATTTTAAGAAATCGAAAACAAACCATGCAGATCGTTTGTTCATCGTTTGTTCACGACTGTTCACATAAAATTTTCGTTTGTTCACCATTTATAAACAATTTATACGAAAAACAAAATGGGCGGTGCCAACTCCACGCAGCAGAACCCATTTTCAAAAATCGGAAATAAACCATGCAGATCGTTTCTTCATCGTTTTTTCACGATCTTTCATATAAAATTTTCCTTTGTTCACGATTTATAAACAATTTATACGAAAAAACAAATGGGCGGTGCCAACTTCACGTACGTCAAAATTATTGGAACTCGAAAATCAACTATGCAGATCGTTTGCTCATCGTTTGTTCACGACTGTTCACATAAAATTTCCGTTTGTTCACGGCTAATAAACAGTTTATACCAAAAAACAAAATGGGCAGTGCCAACTTCACGCAGCAGAACCCACTTAAAGAAATCGAAAATAAACCATGCAGATCGTTTGTTCATCGTTTCTTCACGATTGTTCACAGAAAATTTTCGTTTGTTCAGATTTATTAAAATGTATACGAAAAACAAAATGGGCGGTGCCAACTGCAAGCAACAGAACCCATTTTATGAAATCGAAAATAAACCATGCACATCGTTTGTTCATCGTGTCTTGACGATTGTTCACATAATATTTTCGTTTGTTCACGATTTATAAACGATTTATACGAAAAAAATAAAGCGGTGCCGACTTCAAGCAACAGAACCAATTTTAAGAAATCGAAAATAAACCATGCACATCGTTTGTTCATGGTGTCTTCACGATTGTTCACAAAATATTTTCGTTTGTTCACGATTAATAAACAATTTATACGAAAAAATAAATGGGCGGTGCCAACTTCAAGCAACAGAACCCATTCTAAGAAATCGAAAATAAACCATGCAATTCATTTGTTCATCGTTTGTTCACGATTGTTCACATAAAATTTTCGTTTGTTCACAATTTATAAACAATTTATACGAAAAACAAAATATGCGATGACAACTTCACGCAGCAGAACCCATTTTCAGAAATCGAAAATAAATCATGCAGATCGTTTGTTCATCATTTGTTCACGATTGTTCAAATAAAATTTTCATTTCTTCACGGTGCCAACTTCACGTACCTGAAAATGTGCGTGAACCTGGCAGAATCCATTTTCGGAAATTGAAAATAAACCATGCACATCGTTTGCTCATCGTGTCTTCACGATTGTTCACATAATATTTTCGTTTGTTCACGATTTATAAACAATTTATACGAAAAACAGAATGGGCGGTGCCAACTTCAAGCAACAGAACCCATTTTAAGAAATGGAAAATAAACCATGCACATCGTTTGTTCATCGTGTCTTCACGATTGTTCACATAATATTTTCGTTTGTTCACGATTAATAAACAATTTATACGAAAAAATTAATGGGCGGTGCCAACTTCAAGCAACAGAACCAATTCTCAGAAATCGACAATAAATCATGAAAATCGTTTGTTCATAATTTGTTCACGATAGTTCAAATAAAATTTTCATTTCTTCACGGTGCCAACTTCACGTACCTGAAAATTATTGCATGTCGAAAATCAACCATGCAGATCGTTTTTTCATCGTGTGTTCACGACTGTTCACATAATTTTTTTTTGTTCACAATTTATAAACAATTTATACGAAAAAGAAAAAGGGCGGTGCCAACTTCACGCAGCAGAACCCATTTTCAAAAGTCAAAAATAAACCAGGCAGATCGTTTGTTCATCTTTTGTTCACGATTGTTCATATAAAAGTTTCTTTTGTTCACGATTTATAAACAATTTATACGAAAAACAAAATATTCGATGCCAACTTCACGCAGCAGAACCCATTTTCAGAAATCGAAAATAAATCATGCAGATCGTTTGTTCACCACTTGTTCACGATTGTTCACATGAAATTTTCATTTGTTCACGATTTATAAACAATGAATTCGAAACCCAAACCAGGCGGTGCCAACTTCACGTACCTCAAAATTATTGGAATTCGAAAATCAACCATGCAGATCGTTTTTTCATCGTCTGTTCACGACTGTTCACATAAAATTTTCGTTTGTTCACAATTTATAAACAATTTATACGAAAAACAAAAAAGGCGGTGCCAACTTCACGCAGCAGAACCCATTTTCAAAGGTCAAAAATAAACCAGGCAGATCGTTTGTTCATCTTTTGTTCACGATTGTTCACATAAAAGTTTCTTTTGTTCACGATTTATAAACAATTTACACGAAAAACAAAATATTCGATGCCAACTTCACGCAGCAGAACCCATTTTCAGAAATCGAAAATAAATCATGCAGATCGTTTGCTCATCATTTGTTCACGATTGTTCACATAAAATTTTCATTTGTTCACGATTTATAAACAATGAATTCGAAAACCGAACCAGGCGGTGCCAACTTCACGTACCTGAAAATTATTGGAAATCGAAAATGAACCACGCAGATCGTTTTTTCATCGTCTGTTCACGACTGTTCACATAAAATTTTCGTTTGTTCACGATTTATAAACAATTTATACGAAAAACAAAATATTCGATGCCAATTTCACGCAGCAGAACCCATTTTCAGAAATCGAAAATAAATCATGCAGATCGTTTGCCCATCATTTGTTCACGATTATTCACATAAAATTTTCATTTGTTCACGGTGCCAACTTCACGTACCTGAAAATTATTGCATATCGAAAATCAACCACACAGATCGTTTTTTCATCGTCTGTTCACGACTGTTCACACAAAATTTTCGTTTGTTCACAATTTATAAACAATTTATACGAAAAACAAAAAGGGCGGGGCCAACTTCACGCAGCAGAACCCATTTTCAAAAGTCAAAAATAAACCAGGCAGATCGTTTGTTCATCTTTTGTTCACGATTGTTCACATAAAAGTTTCTTTTGTTCACGATTTATAAACAATTTATACGAAAAACAAAATATTCGATGCCAACTTCACGCAGCAGAACCCATTTTCAGAAATCGAAAATAAATCATGCAGATCGTTTGCTCATCATTTGTTCACGATTGTTCACATAAAATTTTCATTTGTTCACGAATTATAAACAATGAATTCGAAAACCAAACCAGGCGGTGCCAACTTCACGTACCTGAAAATTATTGGAAATCGAAAATCAACCACGCAGATCGTTTTTTCATCGTCTGTTCACGACTGTTCACATAAAATTTTCCTTTGTTCACGATTTATAAACAGTTTATACGAAAAACAAAATATTCGATGCCAACTTCACGCAGCAGAACCCATTTTCAGAAATCGAAAATAAACCATGCAGATCGTTTGTTCATCGTTTGTTCACGACTGTTCACATAAAATTTTCGTTTGTTCACCATTTATAAACAATTTATACGAAAAACAAAATGGGCGGTGCCAACTCGACGCAGCAGAACCCATTTTCAAAAATCGGAAATAAACCATGCAGATCGTTTCTTCATCGTTTTTTCACGATCTTTCATATAAAATTTTCCTTTGTTCACGATTTATAAACAATTTATACGAAAAAACAAATGGGCGGTGCCAACTTCACGTACGTCAAAATTATTGGAACTCGAAAATCAACTATGCAGATCGTTTGCTCATCGTTTGTTCACGACTGTTCACATAAAATTTCCGTTTGTTCACGGCTAATAAACAGTTTATACCAAAAAACAAAATGGGCAGTGCCAACTTCACGCAGCAGAACCCACTTAAAGAAATCGAAAATAAACCATGCAGATCGTTTGTTCATCGTTTCTTCACGATTGTTCACAGAAAATTTTCGTTTGTTCAGATTTATTAAAATGTATACGAAAAACAAAATGGGCGGTGCCAACTTCAAGCAACAGAACCCATTTTATGAAATCGAAAATAAACCATGCACATCGTTTGTTCATCGTGTCTTCACGATTGTTCACATAATATTTTCGTTTGTTCACGATTTATAAACGATTTATACGAAAAAAATAAAGCGGTGCCGACTTCAAGCAACAGAACCAATTTTAAGAAATCGAAAATAAACCATGCACATCGTTTGTTCATGGTGTCTTCACGATTGTTCACAAAATATTTTCGTTTGTTCACGATTAATAAACAATTTATACGAAAAAATAAATGGGCGGTGCCAACTTCAAGCAACAGAACCCATTCTAAGAAATCGAAAATAAACCATGCAATTCATTTGTTCATCGTTTGTTCACGATTGTTCACATAAAATTTTCGTTTGTTCACAATTTATAAACAATTTATACGAAAAACAAAATATGCGATGCCAACTTCACGCAGCAGAACCCATTTTCAGAAATCGAAAATAAATCATGCAGATCGTTTGTTCATCATTTGTTCACGATTGTTCAAATAAAATTTTCATTTCTTCACGGTGCCAACTTCACGTACCTGAAAATGTGCGTGAACCTGGCAGAATCCATTTTCGGAAATTGAAAATAAACCATGCACATCGTTTGCTCATCGTGTCTTCACGATTGTTCACATAATATTTTCGTTTGTTCACGATTTATAAACAATTTATACGAAAAAATAAATGGGCGGTGCCAACTTCAAGCAACAGAACCCATTTTTAGAAATGGAAAATAAACCATGCACATCGTTTGTTCATCGTGTCTTCACGATTGTTCACATAATATTTTCGTTTGTTCACGATTAATAAACAATTTATACGAAAAAATTAATGGGCGGTGCCAACTTCAAGCAACAGAACCAATTCTCAGAAATCGACAATAAATCATGAAAATCGTTTGTTCATAATTTGTTCACGATAGTTCAAATAAAATTTTCATTTCTTCACGGTGCCAACTTCACGTACCTGAAAATTATTGCATGTCGAAAATCAACCATGCAGATCGTTTGTTCATCATTTGCTCACGACTGTTCACATAAAAGTTTCGTTTGTTCACAATTTATAAACAATTTATACGAAAAACAGAATGGGCGGTGCCAACTTCAAGCAACAGAACCCATTTTAAGAAATCGAAAATAAACCATGCACATCGTTTGTTCATCGTTTGTTCACGATTGTTCACATAAAATTTTCGTTTGTTCACGATTTATAAACAATTTATACGAAAAACAAAATATGCGATGCCAACTTCACGCAGCAGAAACCATTTTCAGAAATCGAAAATAAATCATGCAGATCGTTTGTTCATCATTTGTTCACGATAGTTCAAATAAAATTTTCATTTCTTCACGGTGCCAACTTCACGTACCTGAAAATTATTGCATATCGAAAATCAACCATGCAGATCGTTTTTTCATCGTGTGTTCACGACTGTTCACATAATTTTTTTTTGTTCACAATTTATAAACAATTTATACGAAAAAGAAAAAGGGCGGTGCCAACTTCACGCAGCAGAACCCATTTTCAAAAGTCAAAAATAAACCAGGCAGATCGTTTGTTCATCTTTTGTTCACGATTGTTCATATAAAAGTTTCTTTTGTTCACGATTTATAAACAATTTATACGAAAAACAAAATATTCGATGCCAACTTCACGCAGCAGAACCCATTTTCAGAAATCGAAAATAAATCATGCAGATCGTTTGTTCACCACTTGTTCACGATTGTTCACATGAAATTTTCATTTGTTCACGATTTATAAACAATGAATTCGAAACCCAAACCAGGCGGTGCCAACTTCACGTACCTCAAAATTATTGGAATTCGAAAATCAACCATGCAGATCGTTTTTTCATCGTCTGTTCACGACTGTTCACATAAAATTTTCGTTTGTTCACAATTTATAAACAATTTATACGAAAAACAAAAAAGGCGGTGCCAACTTCACGCAGCAGAACCCATTTTCAAAAGTCAAAAATAAACCAGGCAGATCGTTTGTTCATCTTTTGTTCACGATTGTTCACATAAAAGTTTCTTTTGTTCACGATTTATAAACAATTTACACGAAAAACAAAATATTCGATGCCAACTTCACGCAGCAGAACCCATTTTCAGAAATCGAAAATAAATCATGCAGATCGTTTGCTCATCATTTGTTCACGATTGTTCACATAAAATTTTCATTTGTTCACGATTTATAAACAATGAATTCGAAAACCGAACCAGGCGGTGCCAACTCCACGTACCTGAAAATTATTGGAAATCGAAAATGAACCACGCAGATCGTTTTTTCATCGTCTGTTCACGACTGTTCACATAAAATTTTCGTTTGTTCACGATTTATAAACAATTTATACGAAAAACAAAATATTCGATGCCAACTTCACTCAGCAGAACCCATTTTCAGAAATCGAAAATAAATCATGCAGATCGTTTGCCCATCATTTGTTCACGATTATTCACATAAAATTTTCATTTGTTCACGGTGCCAACTTCACGTACCTGAAAATTATTGCATATCGAAAATCAACCACACAGATCGTTTTTTCATCGTCTGTTCACGACTGTTCACACAAAATTTTCGTTTGTTCACAATTTATAAACAATTTATACGAAAAACAAAAAGGGCGGTGCCAACTTCACGCAGCAGAACCCATTTTCAAAAGTCAAAAATAAACCAGGCAGATCGTTTGTTCATCTTTTGTTCACGATTGTTCACATAAAAGTTTCTTTTGTTCACGATTTATAAACAATTTATACGAAAAACAAAATATTCGATGCCAACTTCACGCAGCAGAACCCATTTTCAGAAATCGAAAATAAATCATGCAGATCGTTTGCTCATCATTTGTTCACGATTGTTCACATAAAATTTTCATTTGTTCACGATTTATAAACAATGAATTCGAAAACCAAACCAGGCGGTGCCAACTTCACGTACCTGAAAATTATTGGAAATCGAAAATCAACCACGCAGATCGTTTTTTCATCGTCTGTTCACGACTGTTCACATAAAATTTTCCTTTGTTCACGATTTATAAACAGTTTATACGAAAAACAAAATATTCGATGCCAACTTCACGCAGCAGAACCCATTTTCAGAAATCGAAAATAAACCATGCAGATCGTTTGTTCATCGTTTGTTCACGACTGTTCACATAAAATTTTCGTTTGTTCACCATTTATAAACAATTTATACGAAAAACAAAATGGGCGGTGCCAACTCGACGCAGCAGAACCCATTTTCAAAAATCGGAAATAAACCATGCAGATCGTTTCTTCATCGTTTTTTCACGATCTTTCATATAAAATTTTCCTTTGTTCACGATTTATAAACAATTTATACGAAAAAACAAATGGGCGGTGCCAACTTCACGTACGTCAAAATTATTGGAACTCGAAAATCAACTATGCAGATCGTTTGCTCATCGTTTGTTCACGACTGTTCACATAAAATTTCCGTTTGTTCACGGCTAATAAACAGTTTATACCAAAAAACAAAATGGGCAGTGCCAACTTCACGCAGCAGAACCCACTTAAAGAAATCGAAAATAAACCATGCAGATCGTTTGTTCATCGTTTCTTCACGATTGTTCACAGAAAATTTTCGTTTGTTCAGATTTATTAAAATGTATACGAAAAACAAAATGGGCGGTGCCAACTTCAAGCAACAGAACCCATTTTAAGAAATCGAAAATAAACCATGCACATCGTTTGTTCATCGTGTCTTCACGATTGTTCACATAATATTTTCGTTTGTTCACGATTTATAAACGATTTATACGAAAAAAATAAAGCGGTGCCGACTTCAAGCAACAGAACCAATTTTAAGAAATCGAAAATAAACCATGCACATCGTTTGTTCATGGTGTCTTCACGATTGTTCACAAAATATTTTCGTTTGTTCACGATTAATAAACAATTTATACGAAAAAATAAATGGGCGGTGCCAACTTCAAGCAACAGAATCCATTCTAAGAAATCGAAAATAAACCATGCAATTCATTTGTTCATCGTTTGTTCACGATTGTTCACATAAAATTTTCGTTTGTTCACAATTTATAAACAATTTATACGAAAAACAAAATATGCGATGCCAACTTCACGCAGCAGAACCCATTTTCAGAAATCGAAAATAACTCATGCAGATCGTTTGTTCATCATTTGTTCACGATTGTTCAAATAAAATTTTCATTTCTTCACGGTGCCAACTTCACGTACCTGAAAATGTGCGTGAACCTGGCAGAACCCATTTTCGGAAATTGAAAATAAACCATGCACATCGTTTGCTCATCGTGTCTTCACGATTGTTCACATAATATTTTCGTTTTTCACGATTTATAAACAATTTATACGAAAAAATAAATGGGCGGTGCCAACTTCAAGCAACAGAACCCATTTAAAGAAATGGAAAATAAACCATGCACATCGTTTGTTCATCGTGTCTTCACGATTGTTCACATAATATTTTCGTTTGTTCACGATTAATGAACAATTTATACGAAAAAATTAATGGGCGGTGCCAACTTCAAGCAACAGAACCAATTCTCAGAAATCGACAATAAATCATGCAAATCGTTTGTTCATAATTTGTTCACGATAGTTCAAATAAAATTTTCATTTCTTCACGGTGCCAACTTCACGTACCTGAAAATTATTGCATATCGAAAATCAACCATGCAGATCGTTTGTTCATCATTTGCTCACGACGGTTCACATAAAAGTTTCGTTTGTTCACAATTTATAACCAATTTATACGAAAAACAGAATGGGCGGTGCCAACTTCAAGCAACAGAACCCATTTTAAGAAATCGAAAATAAACCATGCACATCGTTTGTTCATCGTTTGTTCACGATTGTTCACATAAAATTTTCGTTTGTTCACGATTTATAAACAATTTATACGAAAAACAAAATATGCGATGCCAACTTCACGCAGCAGAAACCATTTTCAGAAATCGAAAATAAATCATGGAGATCGTTTGTTCATCATTTGTTCACGATAGTTCAAATAAAATTTTCATTTCTTCACGGTGCCAACTTCACGTACCTGAAAATTATTGCATATCGAAAATCAACCATGCAGATCGTTTTTTCATCGACTGTTCACGACTGTTCACATAATTTTTTTTTGTTCACAATTTATAAACAATTTATACGAAAAACAAAAAGGGCGGTGCCAACTTCACGCAGCAGAACCCATTTTCAAAAGTCAAAAATAAACCAGGCAGATCGTTTGTTCATCTTTTGTTCACGATTGTTCACATAAAAGTTTCTTTTGTTCACGATTTATAAACAATTTATACGAAAAACAAAATATTCGATGCCAACTTCACGCAGCAGAACCCATTTTCAGAAATCGAAAATAAATCATGCAGATCGTTTGCTCATCATTTGTTCACGATTGTTCACATAAAATTTTCATTTGTTCACGATTTATAAACAATGAATTCGAAAACCAAACCAGGCGGTGCCAACTTCACGTACCTGAAAATTATTGGAAATCGAAAATCAACCACGCAGATCGTTTTTTCATCGTCTGTTCACGACTGTTCACATAAAAGTTTCCTTTGTTCACGATTTATAAACAGTTTATACGAAAAACAAAATATTCGATGCCAACTTCACGCAGCAGAACCCATTTTCAGAAATCGAAAATAAACCATGCAGATCGTTTGTTCATCGTTTGTTCACGACTGTTCACATAAAATTTTCGTTTGTTCACCATTTATAAACAATTTATACGAAAAACAAAATGGGCGGTGCCAACTCCACGCAGCAGAACCCATTTTCAAAAATCGGAAATAAACCCTGCAGATCGTTTCTTCATCGTTTTTTCACGATCTTTCATATAAAATTTTCCTTTGTTCACGATTTATAAACAATTTATACGAAAAAACAAATGGGCGGTGCCAACTTCACGTACGTCAAAATTATTGGAACTCGAAAATCAACTATGCAGATCGTTTGCTCATCGTTTGTTCACGACTGTTCACATAAAATTTCCGTTTGTTCACGGCTAATAAACAGTTTATACCAAGAAACAAAATGGGCAGTGCCAACTTCACGCAGCAGAACCCACTTAAAGAAATCGAAAATAAACCATGCAGATCGTTTGTTCATCGTTTCTTCACGATTGTTCACAGAAAATTTTCGTTTGTTCAGATTTATTAAAATGTATACGAAAAACAAAATGGGCGGTGCCAACTTCAAGCAACAGAACCCATTTTAAGAAATCGAAAATAAACCATGCACATCGTTTGTTCATCGTGTCTTCACGATTGTTCACATAATATTTTCGTTTGTTCACGATTTATAAACGATTTATACGAAAAAAATAAAGCGGTGCCGACTTCAAGCAACAGAACCAATTTTAAGAAATCGAAAATAAACCATGCACATCGTTTGTTCATGGTGTCTTCACGATTGTTCACAAAATATTTTCGTTTGTTCAAGATTAATAAACAATTTATACGAAAAAATAAATGGGCGGTGCCAACTTCAAGCAACAGAACCCATTTAAAGAAATGGAAAATAAACCATGCACATCGTTTGTTCATCGTGTCTTCACGATTGTTCACATAATATTTTCGTTTGTTCACGATTAATAAACAATTTATACGAAAAAATTAATGGGCGGTGCCAACTTCAAGCAACAGAACCAATTCTCAGAAATCGACAATAAATCATGCAAATCGTTTGTTCATAATTTGTTCACGATAGTTCAAATAAAATTTTCATTTGTTCACAATTTATAAACAATTTATACGAAAAACAAAATATGCGATGCCAACTTCACGCAGCAGAACCCATTTTCAGAAATCGAAAATAAATCATGCAGATCGTTTGTTCATCATTTGTTCACGATTGTTCAAATAAAATTTTCATTTCTTCACGGTGCCAACTTCACGTACCTGAAAATGTGCGTGAACCTGGCAGAACCCATTTTCGGAAATATAAAATAAACCATGCACATCGTTTGCTCATCGTGTCTTCACGATTGTTCACATAATATTTTCGTTTGTTCACGATTTATAAACAATTTATACGAAAAAATAAATGGGTGGTGCCAACTTCAAGCAACAGAACCCATTTTAAGAAATGGAAAATAAACCATGCACATCGTTTGTTCATCGTGTCTTCACGATTGTTCACATAATATTTTCGTTTGTTCACGATTAATAAACAATTTATACGAAAAAATTAATGGGCGGTGCCAACTTCAAGCAACAGAACCAATTCTCAGAAATCGACAACAAATCATGCAAATCGTTTGTTCATAATTTGTTCACGATAGTTCAAATAAAATTTTCATTTCTTCACGGTGCCAACTTCACGTACCTGAAAATTATTGCATATCGAAAATCAACCATGCAGATCGTTTGTTCATCATTTGCTCACGACTGTTCACATAAAAGTTTCGTTTGTTCACAATTTATAACCAATTTATACGAAAAACAGAATGGGCGGTGCCAACTTCAAGCAACAGAACCCATTTTAAGAAATCGAAAATAAACCATGCACATCGTTTGTTCATCGTTTGTTCACGATTGTTCACATAAAATTTTCGTTTGTTCACGATTTATAAACAATTTATACGAAAAACAAAATATGCGATGCCAACTTCACGCAGCAGAAACCATTTTCAGAAATCGAAAATAAATCATGCAGATCGTTTGTTCATCATTTGTTCACGATAGTTCAAATAAAATTTTCATTTCTTCACGGTGCCAACTTCACGTACCTGAAAATTATTGCATATCGAAAATCAACCATGCAGATCGTTTTTTCATCGACTGTTCACGACTGTTCACATAATTTTTTTTTGTTCACAATTTATAAACAATTTATACGAAAAAGAAAAAGGGCGGTGCCAACTTCACACAGCAGAACCCATTTTCAAAAGTCAAAAATAAACCAGGCAGATCGTTTGTTCATCTTTTGTTCACGATTGTTCACATAAAAGTTTCTTTTGTTCACGATTGTTCACATAAAAGTTTCTTTTGTTCACGATTTATAAACAATTTATACGAAAAACAAAATGGGCGGTGCCAACTTCACGCAGCAGAACCCATTTTCAGAAATCGAAAATAAATCATGCAGATCGTTTGTTCATCACTTGTTCACGATTGTTCACATGAAATTTTCATTTGTTCACGATTTATAAACAATTAATTCGAAACTCAAACCAGGCGGTGCCAACTTCACGTACCTCAAAATTATTGGAATTCGAAAATCAACCATGCAGATCGTTTTTTCATCGTCTGTTCACGACTGTTCACATAAAATTTTCGTTTGTTCACAATTTATAAACAATTTATACGAAAAACAAAAAGGGCGGTGCCAACTTCACGCCGCAGAACCCATTTTCAAAAGTCAAAAATAAACCAGGCAGATCGTTTGTTCATCTTTTGTTCACGATTGTTCACATAAAAGTTTCTTTTGTTCACGATTTATAAACAATTTATACGAAAAACAAAATATTCGATGCCAACTTCACGCAGCTGAACCCATTTTCAGAAATCGAAAATAAATCATGCAGATCGTTTGCTCATCATTTGTTCACGATTGTTCACATAAAATTTTCATTTGTTCACGATTTATAAACAATGAATTCGAAAACCAAACCAGGCGGTGCCAACTTCACGTACCTGAAAATTATTGGAAATCGAAAATCAACCACGCAGACCGTTTTTTCATCGTCTGTTCACGACTGTTCACATAAAACTTTCGTTTGTTCACGATTTATAAACAATTTATACGAAAAACAAAATATTCGATGCCAACTTCACGCAGCAGAACCCATTTTCAGAAATCGAAAATAAATCATGCAGATCGTTTGCTCATCATTTGTTCACGATTGTTCACATAAAATTTTCATTTGTTCACGATTTATAAACAATGAATTCGAAAACCAAACCAGGCGGTGCCAACTTCACGTACCTGAAAATTATTGGAAATCGAAAATCAACCACGCAGATCGTTTGTTCATCGTTTGTTCACGACTGTTCACATAAAATTTTCATTTCTTCACGGTGCCAACTTCACGTACCTGAAAATTATTGCATATCGAAAATCAACCATGCAGATCGTTTTTTCATCGTCTGTTCACGACTGTTCACATAATCTTTTTTTTTGTTCACAATTTATAAACAATTTATACGAAAAAGAAAAAGGGCGGTGCCAACTTCACGCAGCAGAACCCATTTTCAAAAGTGAAAAATAAACCAGGCAGATCGTTTGTTCATCTTTTGTTCACGATTGTTCACATAAAAGTTTCTTTTGTTCACGATTTATAAACAATTTATACGAAAAACAAAATATTCGATGCCAACTTCACGCAGCAGAACCCATTTTCAGAAATCGAAAATAAATCATGCAAATCGTTTGTTCATCATTTGTTCACGATTGTTCACATAAAATTTTCATTTGTTCACGATTTATAAACAATGAATTCGAAAACCAAACCAGGCGGTGCCAACTTCACGTACCTGAAAATTATTGGAAATCGAAAATCAACCACGCAGATCGTTTGTTCATCGTTTGTTCACGACTGTTCACATAAAATTTTCGTTTCTTCACTATTTATAAACAATTTATATGAAAAAAATGGGCGGTTCCAACTTCACGCAGCAGAACCCATTTTCAGAAATCGAAAATAAACCATGTAATTCATTTGTTCATCGTTTGTTCACGATTGTTCACATAAAATTTTCGTTTGTTCACAATTTATAAAGAATTTATACGAAAAACAAATAGCGGCGGTGCCAACTTCACGTACCTGAAAATTTTTGGAAATCAAAAATCAACCATGCAGAACGTTAATTCATCGTTTTTTAACGATTGTTCACAAAAAAATTTCGTTTGTTCACGATTTATAAACAATTTATACGAAAAACAAAATGGGCGGTGCCAACTTCACGCAACAGAACCCATTTTAAGAAACCGAAAATAAACCATGCAGGTCGTTTGTTCATCGTTTCTTCACGATTTTTCACATAAAATTTCGTTTGTTCGCGATTTTTAAACAATTTATGCGAAAAAATAAATGGGCGGTGCCAACTTCACGCAACAGAACGCATTTTAAGAAATCGAAAATAAACCATGCAGGTCGTTTGTTCATCGTTTGTTCACGACTGTTCACATAAAATTTTCGTTTGTTCATCATATATAAACAATTTATACGAAAAACAAAATGGGCGGTGCCAACTTCACGCAGCAGAACCCATTTTCAAAAATCGGAAATAAACCATGCAGATCGTTTCTTCATCGTTTTTTCACGATTGTTCATATAAAATTTTCCTTTGTTCACGATTTATAAACAATTTATACGAAAAAACAAATGGGCGGTGCCAACTTCACGTACGTCAAAATTATTGGAACTCGAAAATCAACTATGTAGATCGTTTGCTCATCGTTTGTTCACGACTGTTCACAAAATTTTCGTTTGTTCACGGCTAATAAACAGTTTATACCAAAAACAAAATGGGCAGTGCCAACTTCACGCAGCAGAACCCACTTAAAGAAATCGAAAATAAACCATGCAGATCGTTTGTTCATCGTTTCTTCACGATTGTTCACAGAAAGTTTTCGTTTGTTCAGATTTATTAACAATTTATACGAAAAACAAAATGGGCGGTGCCAACTTCACGTACTTCAAAATTATTGGAAATCGAAAATCAACCATGCAGATCATTTGTTCATCGTTTTCTAACGATTGTTCACATAAAATTGTCGTTTCTTCACGATTTATAAACAATTTATACGAAAAACAAAATGGGCGGTGCCAACTTCACGCAACAGAACCCATTTTAAGAAATCGAAAATAAACCATGCAGATCGTTTGTTCATTGTTTCTTCACGATTGTTCACATAAAATTTTCGTTTGTTCACCATTTAGAAACAATTTATACGAAAAAATAAATGGGCGGTGCCAACTTCACGCAGCAGAACCCATTTTCCAAAATCGGAAATAAACCATGCAGATCGTTTGTTCATCTTGTCTTCACGATTGTTCACACAAAATTTTCGTTTGTTCAGATTTATAAACAATTTATACAAAAAACAAAATGGGCGGTGAAAACTTCACGCAGCAGAACCCATTTTCAGAAATCTAAAATAAACCATGCAGATCTTTTGTTCATCGTTTGCTCACGATTATTCAATAAAATTATCGTTTGTTTACGATTTATAAACAATTTATACGAAAAAACAAAATGGACGGTGCCAACTACACGCAGCAGAACCCAAATTCAAAAATCGAAAATAAACCACGAAAACCGTTTGTTCATGGTTTGTTCAAGATTGTTCACATAAAATTTTTGTTTGTTCACAATTTATAAACAATTGTACCAAAATCAAATTGGGCGGTGCCAACTTAACGTACCTGAAAATTATTGGAAATCGAAAACAGACCACGCAGATCTGTTGCTCATCGTTTGTTCACGATTGTTCACAAAAAAATTTCGTTTGTTCACGATTTATAAACAATTTAAACTTAAAACAAAATGGGCCGTGACAACTTCACGTACCTGAAAATTATTGGAGATCGAAAATCAGATCGTTTGTTCATCGTTTGTTCACGACTGTTCAATAAAATTTTCGTTTGTTTACGATTTATAAAGAGTTTATACGAAAAAACAAAATGGGCAGTGGCAACTACACGCAGCAGAACCCATTTTCGGACATCGAAATTAAACCACACTGACCTTTTGTTCATCGTTTGTTCACGATTGTTCACATAAAATTTTCGTTTGTTCACAATTTATAAACAATTTATACGAAAAACAAATTGGGCGGTGCCAACTTCACGTACCTGAAAATTATTGGAAATCGAAAATAAACCATGCAGATCGTTTGTTCATCGTGTCTTCACGATTGTTCACACAAAATTTTCGTTTGTTCAGATTTATAAACAATTTATACAAAAAACAAAATGGGCGGTGAAAACTTCACGCAGCAGAACCCATTTTCAGAAATCTAAAATAAACCATGCAGATCGTTTGTTCATCGTTTGCTCACGATTATTCAATAAAATTATCGTTTGTTTACGATTTATAAACAATTTATACGAAAAAACAAAATGGACGGTGCCAACTACACGCAGCAGAACCCAAATTCAAAAATCGAAAATAAACCACGAAAACCGTTTGTTCATGGTTTGTTCAAGATTGTTCACATAAAATTTTTGTTTGTTCACAATTTATAAACAATTGTACCAAAATCAAATTGGGCGGTGCCAACTTAACGTACCTGAAAATTATTGGAAATCGAAAACAGACCACGCAGATCTGTTGCTCATCGTTTGTTCACGATTGTTCACAAAAAAATTTCGTTTGTTCACGATTTATAAACAATTTAAACTTAAAACAAAATGGGCCGTGACAACTTCACGTACCTGAAAATTATTGGAGATCGAAAATCAGATCGTTTGTTCATCGTTTGTTCACGACTGTTCAATAAAATTTTCGTTTGTTTACGATTTATAAAGAGTTTATACGAAAAAACAAAATGGGCAGTGGCAACTACACGCAGCAGAACCCATTTTCGGACATCGAAATTAAACCACACTGACCTTTTGTTCATCGTTTGTTCACGATTGTTCACATAAAATTTTCGTTTGTTCACAATTTATAAACAATTTATACGAAAAACAAATTGGGCGGTGCCAACTTCACGTACCTGAAAATTATTGGAAATCGAAAATAAACCATGCAGATCGTTTGTTCATCGTTTGTTCACGATTGTTCACATAAAATTTTCGTTTGTTCACGATTTATAAACATTTTATCGAAAAACAAAATGGGCAGTGCCAACTTCACGCAGCAGAGCCCATTTTCAAAAATCGAACAGACATTGTTCAATGACAAATATGTACAAGGGAAAAGTTCTTGTTTTAAGCAGCACAATTGTCCAATCATAAGTTTTTGCTTTTCACATTTTTAGCAAGTTCCTAAATAACAGAAGGCAATGCTGGAAAATGTCATCTCTACGTAGAACACCAATACTTTCCTTGCAAACAACTCAGGGGCATTTTCTGTCTGTTGCATCAAAAACTATGTAGTTGAATGTCCAGAGCTTCCGTTTATAAATACTTATGGAGTTGTTAAGTTTTTGCGCTGGTTGACAATTTTGTAAATCCAAAAGCAGAGTACGACGAAACTTCTTTTCACTGGATCTATCTTCGTCCGTAGATTTCAACTTCTAAATATCTGCTTCATCAACGTGTTTCCTCCACAACCTTTTTCTCATATTCTGTACAGCTCTTCATTTTGATACAAAAGTCATCACAAGCATAACAAGAATTCTTGGAGAGAAATTTGAAAGCGATATTGAAATCTCCATGGAATATTCAACGATAAATTGATTTCTTCACTGGGGCTAGATTTCGTTCTTTGCACATTTCAGTGTACAATTGATACATCATTGCTTTCTTCAGATTATTTCCAAGGTAAAAGTTCTTATTTTTGTTTCTGGTATAATGGCTCTGTAAAGATGAGAAGCTTACGTGAAGGGTAAGGGGAAAAAGAAAGGAATGTCCATATGTGTCCTTTATCGGGTGCTTTGTCCTATCTGTTGGTGACTCTTGGTACTATTTGACAGTATATGCCATGAATGCGTAGATGTCGAAATGTCCATGTAAAAAGGATCAAAAGATTTGACTACCCTGTTCTTTTTTACGCGGTTTAAAATATAGAAACGCCGTTTTCTCGAAAATGCAGCTTTGTGACATTCCTCCTTTTTTCCCTTTGCCCTTCATGTGTTCTTTTGCAATAAAGATGCTTTGTTCCCCAGTTTTGTTTGTCCTCTACCATGTTTGGAAATTACTTCACCTGATGAGGCACGCCTTTTCAGCATTACTTTTTCTATGAACTTCCTTAAAATAGTTAGTGTATTAATAAAGAACTGCTTACATACTCGCTCCTTCCTTCTTTAAATCACAAAACTGTATGCACGACTCATGTCTCTTAGTTCATCACCAGTTCTTGGACGCTTGCTTTTCATTGGAGTTTCAACAACATACGAAATAATAAACTGTCTTTTTTGGTCCTTATTACTGCATGACGAACAATTCTCTATGAAGTTCTCTGCTCCTTTTCACCTGCAGTAGATAAACACTTGTTCTTGCAATTACATATGCCCCTTATTTCCTTGGCTTCCATCATAACTGGATTCTTACCGCTGAAATCTTCGAACATCTCACCTTTTAATCGTGCTCCTTTTGCCCTGTTTCTACGTCACTGATCTGCATTTGCAACTTTTCTCCGTTTCCGTATAGTTCCTGTTTCGTTATGTACTTGTGTTTCCGCACCAACCTCTGGCACAACAGCTGATGATTCACCTTCTTCACTATGCTGAACTTCATTTTGTGGTTGTTATCTGTCAAGTTCCTCTTGGTGTTGCTCACCTTTGCTATTATCATTTTGGAACAATCTTTTTCTAACCTTATAACTTACACTTTATCTTTATCTGTGCTTGGATGAGTCGAAGGATTGTATAACGATTCCGAATCAACAAACGATTATTCATCTGATGACTTTCTGACAAATTAACATCTTCACTTATATCTTCTTGCTCCACACTTTCGTTGTTATCAGATTTCTCTTTAACCATTTCAAGAATTTTACATCCACTAGAAAAACGGCCGGACATTTTGCACTGAGAACTGATGCGACTGGAATGTGCAAAAAATTGTAACTCATATGTACTTTGTATGAAAGCGCAATCCACATGTTACAGTTGCTTAAAAGGAGAAAGGGGTAAGTTAGATCTTGTACACTTACTTCTTTTTGCCTTTAAGTGCCTTGGGACTTATAACCAATTTTATTTCCTAAGGTATTCACAATTACAAGTTTTCTAAGAATGAGATTTCAGAACATATGTTTCAAATCTGCCAATAACTCATTTTCATAAAAAAAGAGACTTACTCCCTCTGCCTTTAAGGTCCTGAATTGCCCAATCAAAATATAATGAACGTTGTAGGCCAATATTTAAAAAATATCAATATAATGCCGTTACCTTGTCTGCACATTTTCCATTTGCTGTTATTTGTAACGGAAAATCTAGGCCATGTCCTTAGTCGACATAACGATCAGCACTAGTACGATCACAGAAATAGAGGAAATTTTTCCTTAATAGCCCAAAATACATGTATTTCTAAGAAGGGTCCTAAATACTGGAATTCTTATGTAAAACATGTTACCAAGGGAAATTAAAAATATCAATTCAGAAACTCATTTTAAGAAACAACCTTCGAATTACCTAAGCAACATTGTTTTTATTCAACACGAATATCTAAACAGGAGTTAAACTAAAATAAGAAAGGAAACTAAATAGTTACATCATTTATACAAGATTCTCGAGCATACTATGATGGATTCTACAAACTGCAGGTACTACAATTTCATATTCAATGTCAAGGTAGCATATGGCGGAAGTACATTACCCATATTTATTTCGAGTTTACTGCAAAAATTTGTAATCAACAAATTAATAATTATTTAAATGTATATGCAACCTTAATGTATACGTATATATAATACCTATTATACCGACCTCATGACAAATTCTATATTATACTCTGTATAATAAAAAGGATGCAAATAAATACAATACAAAACATGGGTAAACGATCAGTACAATACTCAGATCTACAATCAGTTAGAAGACCCGTCCCACATGG
Source organism: Thermobia domestica (assembly GCF_964235325.1). Lineage (NCBI taxonomy): Eukaryota > Metazoa > Arthropoda > Insecta > Zygentoma > Lepismatidae > Thermobia > Thermobia domestica. Next base: position 275,854,449 of record NC_137454.1, on the reverse strand, counting down.
TGAAGGTTTTCTTGTGACAGTGCCGCCAGACGTACGGACAGTAGACAGCAGTGATGTTCATGAAAGTGAAGATGTCATGGATACTGAGAGTGAAAACAGTACATACAGTGCACGTACCAGAGAACCACATTTGATAACGCAAGAGGAACTAAACGACCTTGTTAGAAACTTGAACCTACCCAAACAACAAGCTGAACACAGCCTCAAGACTTCAAGGTTGGAACTTTCGTCAAAAGGAAACGAAAGTGACATTTTATCGTGAGAGATTACATAACTTCCTCAAATTTTACAGCAGTAGAGATGATTACATGTATTGTACTGACGTGGAAGGACAGATGCAGGCATTACAAACAAAGTCGATGACTTGCGTTGATTGTTGTACTACTCAAAAGGAATTATGAAGCGTGTTCTCCTCTACAACGCTAATACGGACCCTTCCATTCCAACTGGAAATTCCCTTCATTTGAAAGAGAGGTATTAAAATGTGAAACTCCTTTTCCACAGAGTGAGGTAAGCTCAGCATCAGTGGAACATATGTGGCGACTTGAAGATGATTGGTTTGGTGTTAGGGTTACAGTTGGGCTATACAAAGTATTACTGCTTTCTGTGTGAGTGGGTCAGTAGAGCAAGGGATGTGCACTACACACAAAGAGAATGGCCTACTCGTACATCATTCACTCCCGGAATTAAGAATGTGAAAGAGAAACCCCTTGTTGATCCGAAGAAAATTTTTCTGCCTCCCCAGCACATTAAATTAGGACTTATGATGGTGTTCGCGAAAGGGTGGGAAAAGGAAGGACTAGGATTTAAGTATCTCCAGAAAAACATCCCAAAAATATCAGATGCTAAACTAATAGAAGGTGTATTCATTGGGCCCCAGATACATCTGTTGATGAAAGGTAACATATTAGAATCAAAACTGACTGAGATGGAACGGAAAACCTGGAATTATTTTTAAGAATATCTCAGAAAACTCTCTGGGAAATAACTGAAATGCGAACTATGTGCAAATAGTGGAGTAGTTGTTGTCAAACCTGCACACTATGGGATGGAACATGTAACTGAAAATGCATTTTCTACAGTTACCTGTCCTTCTTTCCCGAAACCTAGGAGCTGTTTCTCATGAGCACAGTGAGAGGTTTCACCTATCCATACTGACAGAGTAGGGGTACAAAGGAAAATTTGGTGCGTCAATGTTCGCAGATTTCTACTGGAACTTGGCACGTGACACATTCCCCACATCAAACAAGAGGCACGCTTCATAAGTGTTTCTTTTCGTTTGATTGCCAATGTATAAGTGCGGAATTTCAGCCGCGGCTTTTCCTCACTTACACGTGGAAACTTACACGTGAAACTGTAGTTTTCATTGCTATGGGCAAAGGAGTTTTTCGCAGTTTGATATACAGAATGTTTGATTTGTTTTTATAAATCTCGCGTTTTGGGCTATACAATTGCTCATTTTGTAGCCAAGTAAATAACTTTACATGATTAAATATACAAGATTAAATACGCAGATTCCCAATTAAATATGCAAACTCTAATACGTACATATTCAACTAGCGAAAAACCCCTTGCCCCTATTCATTGTATGCCAATCCAATATGAATGGAAATACCACAAAATACACAGAAATACATTTTCTTTTATATTTCTGAGATCCAGATGAGTCACGTCTATATATTTTTTAATCTCGTTTTCAATTCAAAGTCACAATATTTATTAAAATTCATACATTAAAAAAATTTAAATTATTATTTGCAAATTTTTCAACAACAACAGCACATCTCACTTCAGATTCGTAATCAGAAGGTCCAAAACTATAAAGAACATCTACTTTAATTCAGGAAAGAGAAAACAGTAAAAATTTGTAGGAGTGTCTAATGAACGGCAGTGACGTTCTGCATCCACATACTACAAACAACAAAAAATGTGTTAAAAATTAAATTAGAAATACAAATTGAAAATACACCTTTGTTTTCCACATCAAAATTATACGTGTATGTGCACCCCTAAAAGATTTATTTGACGAAACGGAACATTTATTCACGGTTGTAACTAGCATTGCCACTGGATTCCTAATCGATCCTAATATTGTTGAACATGTAATTATATACGATTGGAATTTATTATTCTTCCCCGTAATCCTGAAAACTGTGGATTCGACAATAATGATTTTCAATTATGTTTATATCTTACGTTCTTTTCTCCACTAGTATTACTAGTATAGGTCAGTATCAATGGTGTCAGTACTAGACTCGGAGAACACGGAAACTTTATTCGGTATAGGTCTTTCATTGTTTATTATTATTATTTTTGAGGTTACTCGATTAAAATTGCCAAGAGTTGAACACGATTTAGTTACATTGTACACAAGTATAATATTGTATACAATATTTGCTTGTATTTTTAACTACAACGTAAAAGTTATTGTAATTCATAATCTGGATTGCTATCAAGCGACTTGAACGCTTGAGGCAACTTAATGTTCATAAAGCTTCTTTTCCTTTATGTATAGATGATATACAAAAAAATATTGAGTTGATCTTGAGTTTAACGTCCCTTTCGACAGCGAGGCTATATGATACATTTACCTACTGATTAGCATGGAATCCGAACAAGAGCTGACATGGGGAATCGAACCGGGTCTCTTATGTCAACCGTGCGTACGTTAACCACTTAACCACAAAGGAACTCGGTATCATAATAAAATACCACACATTACTTCACTGACAGACCTCTGTTTTATATCAGTTAAAATAGTATTTGTGGACACTGTACCGAAAAATGTAATTGCCATTCATGCACTGTGAGAAAAACAAAGAACAAACAATAAAAACGCAACAAGGAAAAGGATTCAATGTAAAGTGCTTTGCCTCTCTCGAATAAATCACTCAATATATTACAAGTGCATATCTCTAGCGTTTCTAGTAGAACTATTAAAACGCGCTGGCTTTATAAATTGCGTGTATGCTCTAGTGGCTAGCATGCGCGTCCCTGGTGCATCAATTGAGACTTCGCTTGAGGGAAACAAGAGCAAAACCGACATAAGATTTGCACATTTTGTAGTATAGTATATTAATAGACAATTGATTAAAGTATTCTCCAAGCTCGTGAGGGTAAATGTGCTGGGTGTATGCTGGGCTACAACTGTTATAATTTCCCATGCTATTATCGTCTGAAATGACGCACCTGGTTATAGCATACACCCAGCATTACCAAAAGGGATTTCCCCTTATCCCTCTTGCAATTCGCACACTGTCCACTGAAAGACACGAAGCACCAAGAATATTTTTTTCACAAAGGCTGTGGTTACCATAATATATCTAGTGATATCAATATGTAGTGGCGTATTTAGGATTTTCTTTCGAATAGAGGCTACACAACACGTGAATAAGCACTTACATAAATAAAGGAGGGGAACCAAAACGTTATGAAAATGTGGGTTGGCTGGCACGTGCTGTGTGGCCATACGGTTAGCGTATTGGCCTGCAGAATCTTAGATCCTAAATTCAATTATCGCGCAAAATAACAATTTTTGTGTGTACTTTTTGTACACAAAAAATGTCATTCATTTTTACTTCGATAAAAAAATGTATTTATCCGAAATTTATTAATTTGCAAGAAAATACAAAAAAAAGTTTGTTTTTGTTCTAAATAACCCTTTGACCTCTAATCATAATGACCTTATTATTCAGTACCACTTCATAAAGCTAGTTTTGAAAACAATTATCGAAATTTGTATGTGTAACTTGAATAAAGTATTAATTGAAGCTAAAATGTGTAAAATTGTTATTTGTTGACACAAATGAAGATCTTTTCTTGCACGGGAATCGAACTCCAGACCTGTGAGGCCGGACTCCAGCGCGCTAACCATCAGACCACAGACTACAGGACCGATAAGCGATATTTTCATAACGTTTTCTTGCTCACATTTTGTGTGTCGATTCAAGCTCCATCCGTATATGGCCTGTCTTCCCTTCTGGTTAAAACCATTGAACAGTTTTTCCCTGAGAATGCAAATGTGCAATACGAAGTTTCGGTTCGCATTTAATATTTTAAAGTTATTCCTCGTACCCCCGAAGGACTTAGCGATAGGGATTGCGTTTGGTATCATAGGATACCCTTTACAAAACTATTTAAAACGTGTTGTTTTTGCTTTCCTGTTCTGTATATTTCGCGACATTATTCATCATTCTGTACTATAAAAAGACACACACACATATATATAATGCTTGCGTTTTCCATAAAAAAAATTGCAAGTATAATTCATTATTTTATCCATTTACAAAAAGGTTCCAAATAAAGAATTTCTACTTCCCAATATGAACTTAAAGCAAAGTCAGATTTTCTGATTTTTTCACTTCTTATGAAAGGGACGTTAAAGTCAAAATCAACTTAACTCATATCTTGATATAACCGTACCGATCCAAGATTTCGAAAAAACGAACACACGCTATGTCTGTTTTTTTTTTTTTTTTTTTTTTTTTTTTTTTTTTTTTTTTATCGGGCTTCGAAAGTGGATCTTGTAGTGGAATGTGTTGTAATAAAAGGATGTACAGGTGCAGAAGTTTCAAAGCAAATATCAGGCCAAGGGGCAAATATGTCGAATGATTTTTATTAAATTAGTGCCATTTTAGCAGGTAGATATTACACATAAAGATTACATGTTTTTTACATTCTGTAGAACAACGGTTTTAAGAGACAAAAGCCCCACCCAAAATTTTGAAAGTTGACGACCGAAAAGCAAGAAGAAGTGAACCCAAGTGAATGAAATTGTGCACAGATATTGTAGACGTAAAAATAAGGAATATGTTTTCCATATTTTCCTGGAAAAAACCGCTGGATGGAGCATTGACTCCTCAAAACCTTTGATCACGAAATATCAAAAGTGCTAATAACATTCCCAGAAGTGCTTAAAGGACATGAAGAATTGCAACGAAATTTTGTGTAGTGATAATACGCAAAAATAATTAAATAGACCTATGTGCCAAATGAATATGTGACAAAAGCTCCCACCAAAAATTTTGAAATTTGACGTCTGAAAGGCAAGAGGAAGTGGACAGAAGTGATGAAACTGTGCAACGATATCTTACACGTAAAATGAGGGAATACTGTTTCTTGTTTTCCTTTAAAAAAAAAAAAGTTGGGCCGGGCACAGACCTTCTAAACCGTTGATTAGGTTATATCAAAAGTACAATTCGTCGGAGGCCTTGGTCCCTATAGTGTTTTGGTGACCAAGGCCCCGTTCGAAAAAATAAATTTTACCGTAATAGCACAGGAAGGAGTGCACCGAAGCAAATGAAATTGTGTGTAGGTATTATATGTGTTAAATACGGCCTCTCGTGTTTCCCAAGCGTCCGCGTCCGATTTGCTTAAAATTTGCCACATCCACAGTAAATAGGAATAAATCGATACATCTTTCTGTCTATGCGGAGAAACGTTGTAAGGGTTAAAGGTGCCTCCCAAATACTGTAAAATACGCTATAGTGTTCGTGCTCTTGATGATATGCCAAATTTGATGAAATCGGATGGGGACATTTGTTGAACACGAAAGGCCTTTTTTTACATAAATAATATATAAACACAATTTCATTCGCTTCCGTCCACTCTTTCCGCCACCCAACCTTTCGGTCAACCCATCCGTTCTATTATTATTATTATTATTATTATTATTATTATTATTATTATTATTATTATTATTATTATTATTATTATTATTATTATTATTATTACTGTTATTATCAGGAAAATTCGAATCACGTATTCTCTCATCTTACTTCCATAATATCTGTAAACAATTTCATTGACTTTCAACCACTCTTGCCTTACGGGCGTCAACTTTCAAACTTGAGTGGATGTTTTTACCCACAAAACCGTTTCTCCACAGAAAATAAACAACCAGTATTCGTTCCTTTTTTGTGTTTTGTTTCTATACAAAGTTTCGTTGCAATTCATGTTCTTCACGCACTTCTGACAAACTGTTATTATAACTTTTAATATTTCGTGATCAAAGGTTTGGAGGTGGCTGTGCCCGACCCGACGTTTTTTCCAGGAAAATGCGAAGCACGTTCTCCCTCATTTTAAGTCTACAATGTCTGTGCACAATTTCATTCACTTCCGTCCTATCCTTCTTGCCTTATGGACGTCAACTTTCAAAATTTTGTGCGCGTGCTTTTGCCCCCTAACAGTTTTTCCGCAGAAAATTAAAAACACGTATTCGCTTAGGTGTAGTATCTGCTATTTTTTTTAAAAATCAAAATCGGAATGTTAAACTTGGGAATCGTTACAACATTAAACTTGTAGAGCTTTAACCAGGCCGCAGTGGCTCAGTGGTAGAGCGTTCACCTCTGGTGCATTCGATCTCAGCTCGCCCCAGGCGAACTTTGTGGTTGACAAACACCACGTGCTGGGTTTTCTGGAAATTCTCCCGGTTTCTTCATTCCACCCTTTCAATCATTTCTTATCATCACCGTCTCGTTTAGCCGAGTCGACATAAAGGTCTGACGTAAAACTAAAAGATTTCATTTCCTTGTAGAGTTTAACATCCCTTTCAGCAGCGAGACCATATCAGACGGAACCTACTGATTAATGTGGAATTCAAACCACATGAGCTCGGGCCGTTAATGGAAGACCAACTTAGTACGTAACAAGTAGTGACTGTATGAATACATGTATCATAAAAATGTCTTGAAGTCTGAAACTCAAATATTATTATTATTATTATTATTATTATTATTATTATTATTATTATTATTATTATTATTATTATTATTATTATTATTATTATTATTATTATTATTATTATTATGTTACATATTACTTGAGATCCAAACTATATGTGGAGTATTTTAGAAGGAATATTGCCTAATTGATAAAGCTTATGTGAATTGTTAGGTTTTTACAGGCGTGGATGTGCTCTTCTCACCCTGGGAAAGCACTAATTACGTAAATTGCTCTTCCACTCTACAAATAAAGCAATGTTTAGCACAGAAAGCACTGGAAAAAAATTAAAAAGGAAAGTAAAACTTTACATATTTTTTTTCTGTGAAACAGATTATTGTTTACATTTACTGGAAAATGTTATTTTCGCCAAAAGATGGAACTTTGAAATAAACAGTAACGGAACGATTTAATTTCTTTCTATGGGCCAAAAGAAACACGTGTCCTTTCTAAAGAGAGCAGAAACATAGAACATAAACATAAATCTAATCATCTGCTGAACTAGTACTCACAGAACCAACTAACTAACTTTATGGCCTATGGGACCCGGAGGTTCAATGCCGCGTTCACAAAAGCTCTCCACTGACTTCTATCCTTAGCTAACTGCATCCAGTTTCTACTTTGTATTCCAATCTCTGCGAGATCCATCTTAATATTGTCCTCCCATCTGCGCCTAGGTCTTCCTAATGGTCGTTTTCCGATTGGTCTTCCAGTCAAGACTTTGAAAGCGTTTCTACTTTCTTCCATTCTAGTTGCATGCCCCTCCCACCTAAGCCTCCTCGGCTTGACGACACTAACAATGTTGGGTAAACCTTATAAATTATGTAGTTCATCGTTAGGAAGTTTCCGCCAGTCCCCATTCCCGTTCCTCTTGAGTCCGAATATTCGTCTCAGGATCTTCTCAAATACTTTCAGTCTATGTTCTTCCCTCAGAGTAAGTGAGCATGTTTCGCAGCCATACAAAACAACAGGCATGATTATCGTTTTGTATATTTTAAGCTTCAAATTCCTCGACAGAATTCACGACGACAAGATATTTTGAACCGAATAGTAACACGAATTCCCTGCTTTTAGTCGACATTTAATTTCTTCGTGGATATGATTTTCCTATGTTAATATTGATAATAGATATTTGAAACTATCCACTTTATGAAAAGTATTATTTAATATTTTAACGCATCTATAATTTGCTGTATTATGGTCCCGACGCACTTCCGTGTATTTAGTTTTCTCTGCATTTACTTCTAAACGCATGTCCGTGCAAGCGTTTAATAAGATCTCTGCATTTCTTTCTATTGATCTCCTATCATCCCCTATTAAATTTACATCATCAGCATATGCCGTAACCTGGTGAATACCGTTCAACTCGAGACCCTGGTTCCTATCTTTGATTTTCCTTATAGCATATTCCAGAACAAAGTTAAATAATAATGGCGAAAACGCATCTCCTTGTTTCAGGCCATTTTCGACGTAAAAGCTCGTGGACAAAAATTTTCCTACCCGGACTTTACTTTGGGATTCATTTAAACATATCTTAATTAATCTAATTAGCTTTCTCGGTATTCCAAGTTCTGTAAGAACGTTGTATAATGTTTCTCTCCTAAGCAAGTCGTACGCCTTTCTAAAATCAATAAATAGTTGATGCACCGGGATATTGTATTCCCACTTTTTACGAGTATTTGGCGAATGGTAAGTATTTGGTCGATAGTTGATCGATTTCGTCTAAATCCGCACTGATAATCTCCAATAATTTCATCTGCGTATTGGGTCAGTCTTGCTAATAGAATATTTGAAAGAATTTTATAGGATGTTGACAGAAGAAAAATGCATCGATAATTATTAGTCAGTTTTGACGCCTTTCTTGTGAATTGGAACAATGATTGATTCTTTCCACTCTTGTGGCAATTCTTCCTTGTTCCAGACAAGGAGAATGAGTTTGGCACAGAACAGTAAATTTTAAAAATTATCCTTTTAACATTTTGATTTTGTCTTGTGCTTAAAGGCACTTACAAGTTCAGTACAATATTGTCTGTTAACGTGTAAAAATTGCCTGAAGGAAAGTGGAACAGAATACTAAAGAGTTGTGCAGTGCTCACTTTAAGTCAAACAACATATTAAAATAAGGAGTGAAACCTGGCTGTTAGCAAATAAAAAGTATGACCTGTTGGAACAACCAATTGCACATACTGATAGAAATGGAAGCTGCTGCTAGAAATAGAAGAGATTCAAATGCTTCAGCAAAAGTTAAATAATGCTTCGTAGCAATTGAAATCCGACTATGAAAAATTATGACCGCAGCGAGATTCGTAAACGGACTCCGACGTTAGTAGTCCATAACTTTAACGTCTGAGCAGCGACTATTTGCTTGCTTTCGTCTGATATCGATGCATTTCGGCACAACTTTGGAACATAAACATAAATATTGAAGCGAAATAATTAGAATAATGGGAATGTCAGTTTCAAATGTTCACTATTGCAACCCCAGTTGGGCATATAATATTACGCAAACTATTTTATGTACAACCATTAATATTTATTTCCTTTTCATAAACATGCTCTTATGAAAACAATACAGATTTCCTAAAAAATTCAATGTATAGATAATTGTTGTGTTGAGATTATTTTCAGTTTAGCGTCCTTTTCAGCAGCGATCATATGTGACAGGACCTAGTGATTAACATGGAATCCTGACCACATGAGCTTCCGCTGGAATCAAACCTTGTTCTCCCACGCCAAAGGCATAGATAATTATGTCCTACATAGCAGCTAAAATTCTTGCTATAAAGTATAAAATAACCAAACATTTGATGTAAATAGATTAGAAACCTAAGATATTGCAGATTACTGAAGTGAGATTTAACTGAATTTTAAGCATTATACATCTATAGGATTGTTCAACTTGCTTTATAAAGATGCAGATTATGAATTATACTAATTTTTTCAATGAAATTAACTTAAATATTTAACTTTGATGTCCCATGCTTATGTCGGCTAGGTAAAAGAGACGGTGATGATAAATGAATGTAAATTGTAGAACGAAGAAAGTGGGAGAAAACAGGAGAACCGTGAGAAAACCCACGCACACCGTGTTACTTCACCACAAATCTTACTTTGTTCAAGCTGGGATCGAACCAAGGACCCCATGTACTAGAGTTGAACGTTGTACCATTAAGCCACAGCGGCAATATGAAAAATACAACAATATTTACTCTCTCTCTCTCTCTCTCTCTCTGGATATATATGCCAGTGAACTTCCGCCGGGTGGTGATGATGATTTTGAGTTTAACATCCCGCTCAGCAGCGAGGCTATATGAGACGTGGGCGTACTGATTAACATGGAATCCGAACCATATGAGCTCCCACCGGGAATCGAACCTGGGTCTCCCACGCCAAACGTCCGTACGGTATCTCCCGTCGGAAAATGAAACCTGTTCTCATTTTAAGAATGTTAACATTCCTTCTTTTACTATCTACGTATAATTTGATGGACATGGCGAGTAAATACTGCTTAGCTTTTAAACGTGACAATTCATCTCATTTTGTTTTTTGACTTATAGCTAAGTAATTACTATTCGGAGTATTCTAGTTTAATTTTAGTAGAATTCCGCTAGATTTGCGAGCCATTGCTACAGTAAGCAAATAGCTGCATATTTGTCACGCCATAACTGGAATAAAAATTATATTCTATATGCGATACTCTAAGCGTAAAACTGTATGTAAGAACTATTGCCCCTTTCTGTTCAGTCACTTTTCCCAATGCGACACAAGTCAGTGAATGGTTGCCTCGTAGAATTTTCTGAGTTGCAAATCATTTTGAACGTACTGCTGGAGATCGTCGTCCGAGGTGAATCGTTCACCCCTCAGAGCCTTTTTTAAGGGGACCAAAAATGGCATAATCGCAGAAAAGGAGATCTCACTCTACGGAGGGCTACCGAGAATCTCCCACTTGAATTTGTGCACTACTGCCCTTACTGGGTTGGCCGTATGAGGTCGGACATTGTCTCGATCCCCTAAGTTTATTCCGAAATAGGCGTAATATGCACGTTTTACAAACGATGTAACTGTTGGTTACAGATGTGGCAGAAATAATTAGGACTGTTACGACACTTCCTACGTTCTATTTCGATTCAACAATAAACAGCACAGCTAGACACAACAACAAAACATACGACGACCCTTAGTTCTGACAATCACAGCTTATATCACTGTTGCCACAGTCCTAGCTCTGGAGTGGGCTGAAAAATAGTACCAAATTGAAGCAAAAAGGGCTCAATTCATTATTTTATACCAGTGTAATGCATGGCTCTATAATACGAAACTAAAAGAGGTAAAGTTCTAGAACACTCCCTCCCCTTCTTCAAAGAATCCAAATCAACAAAGTGCTCTTTTTAAAACATCCAAATAGGAGGACCCTGAACAACAGTGGAAGTAGATTAAACTTTTCTCGCACGTAGGAAGTATAACAGAGGCTGCAAAATTAAATGGAAAAACAGTTATCATTTTCGGTATGTGTTGTATGGAAACCAAACGAGCCTCTATTTCAAAGTGAACAATAAACCAAAGCGGTAATATGTCCATATATCACAAAATATATACACGACGAGGAACAAACCGATCATCTCCGAGTTCGTGTATAAAAAGTACGTTAAAATAAAATATTAAAATATAAATTATTGCACTTTATTCTCGCTTATTTCACGACCAACATTCATAAAAAAATGTAAAAACGGTCGAGGGTCCTAAAACATTTCTTAAAAGATTTCATAACACATTATTAATAAATGGTGCTGAATTGGGTAGAATTGTACCAACTTTTTCACAAAATGGGCTGAAAATGCCAGCGTGGTACCAACGGGCCGATGAATGACAGAAAGGGCTGAATTTGGTACAATTGTACCAAATGTGGCAACAGTGGTTTATATAGCGCTGTTATTGCATTCCCAATGTGTAACGTGTTGTGATATGATTGCGTCATCTAGCAGATACTGTACATATTTTTTCAATGTTAGCAGAATAAGAACTGGACGTCTTTTATTATAAATTTAGAGATAATCAGAAGGATATGGCCCCCAAAGTATCTTTTTATATTTGTAACTATAATCAGTACTATGTACGATTATAACGCTATTTTCCTCTCCCCTGCCCCTATATTTTAAGAAAACTGTACGTGATAGAGCAAAACTAACTACAATTTTGATTTCTCAGGTCAAAAACGATAAGAAACGTTAGTAGTTTCAAAACAGCAAAATCATTGTAGAGCAGTACTTTCATTAATATGGTTTTGTAGTTACGAGTGTTTTACAAAGTTTAACACAAAGTTTAACACTTCAGAATGACAAGAGGTTTTGGTATGTATTTCAAGTGGAAAAAAATAAACACTGTTGCTAATGCATTTTCTCGTAGGCACAAGTTACAATTATGAATATGAAAGTATATTTTTTAAAGAAATGAATATTGTGGTACTCACCAATGCGTTTATTCACTTCATGTAGACGGAAATTTTTATATTTGTTACATATTCAATATAACTATATCTTCCTAAAACAAATTCTACATGTTTGTAACTCCTGAACTAAATATCTTATCATCATTGTGCATAATTTATATGTAAACTACTGGTAATACTGACAAGTTAATAGTTATTTCTCCGAACTTGTGAATTCTAAATAGAGTGAAAAATTGTTTCAGTAATACGGTGATCGATGCTTATTATATCTATTATATTAGTTGAATGTAGTAGTTAATCTAGTATATTAATTTAATTCTTAGAGAGCAGTCTACGAACATATAAAACGTCTATATTTTTTAAATAGGGGTTTCGTAAATTCACTATCCAATTTATCTGTATTTTAATTTTATTCTGCAGATCATTAAAATAGAAAATGTGGTGTTTCAACGACTACTATTCTAGCACAATTTTTAAAAAAATATTGCAGATAAAAAATCTTTATGAAATCATGGTGATTCCTGCCTTTTTGGCGTCCTACCATAAATCTCTTCATTTAGTCGAGGCCCTCCTTCCACAAGGTTACCACCTAGACCCAGATGGAACAGTTCAAGAAAATTCTACCAAATGGAAAAACATAACAGATACCGACCTTCCAGAGGATAAAGCCAGACTTCTTGCTGCTTCATCCCCTCATTCTGGGGAATGGTTGAATGCACTACCTTCTCCCCATTAGATCTTCACATGTGTAATGAAATCTTCCTCATCCCAGTAGCCTTAAAAATAGGTTCAATTGTTTGTGAGCCACATAGCTGTCCAGCCTGCGGGCATCAAGTTACCCAACACGGCCTGCATGGCCTTTCATGCATGAAGAGTATTGGCAGAAACTCCAGACACTTCTCTGTTAATGATCATTTTGCGAGCCCCCACCACGGCCAGAATTCCTCCTATACGTGAACCGTCGGGTTGTTGTCGTTGCTATGGTAAGCTACCCGACTGCATGAAGCGCATGACTCATTAGTACCTTGAATGAGACACAAATCACTTCTATGGGGCTCCTTGTTCGGACACGTTTGCCAACTCAAGTCCCCCGTTGACTGCTATGAATACTGGAGAAGTTGCTAGACATAGAGAGATAGAAAAGGGAAAGAAGTACAACAACCTCCTCGATAAATTTATTTTTGCTCAAATAACAATCGACACTAGTGGGGCATGGTGTCCTAGAAGCCTGGACTTTATCAGAGAGGTAGGTAGACGCATTTATATCGTTTCTGTAGATGTTCGTTCACCATCTTTCTTAATACAACGTATATTCATTGAGATCCTATAATTGACACCTTGCCGCTCGGATGGGAGCTGGAGGAGGTGTTTCTTCTCTAGTGCAAAAGAAACTACCGAACAATATCATAACTACAAGTGTTAAGTGTATTTTTAATAATGACAAAATGATTTTAGAAAATGTTTCTGGCATAATCTAAAAACATATGCTCAATTTCATTTATAATTCCAGAGATTTCATTGTTACTTGTTTCCCTATAGTCTATTTATTGTATCACTAAGAGTTAGTATCTACTACTAAGAAAAAAGAATTGAATGTTATTACATGTTTCTGTTAAATTAGCATTAGTACCTCAAACAGGAAGAACAATCTTGTACTTGTATAAAATAAAACTCAACTAACTTACTAACTATATGTCCTATGGAAGCCGGAGGTTCAACGCGGCGTTCACGAAAGCTCTCCACTGAATTCTATCCTTAGCTAACGCATCCAGTTTCTACTTTGTATTCCAATCTCTGCGAGATCCATCTTAATATTGTCCTCCCATCTGCGCCTAGGTCTTCCTAATTGTGGTTTTCCGATTGGTCTATCAGTCAAGAATTTGAAAGCGTTTCTACTTTCTTCCATTCTAGCTACATGACCCGCCCTCCTAAGCCTCCTAGACTTGACGACCCTAACAATGTAGGGTAAACCATATAAATTATGTAGTTCCTCGTTATGAAGTTTCCGTCATTCCCCATTCCCGTTCCTCTTGGGTCCGAATATTCGTCTCAGGATCTTGTTCTCAATTACTTTCAGTCTATGTTCTTCCCTCAGAGTAAGCGACCATGTTTCGCAGCCATACAGAACCATAGGTATGATTATCGTTTTGTATAAAATAAAAGAAGTCTTAAATGAAAAAAAATATTAAATATTTTCTTTTAATATACACCCTGTCGTTAAAAATACATCAAACTTTAAAATGGTATTACGTCGCTTTAGATAATCGTATTTAATGAAATTAGTCACATTTTAAAAAATACTCAATATTTTACTGTCACTCAGAAATTGAGTGTGAGTTAACGAGTGACATCAAAACAATATTCCCATTCACACCTCACATAATCCAATATATCTGATGATATGGACTGGATGAATCGTTGATACGAATTTGCACTATCTTCAGGCTTTGAAGCAATCGGGCTAAATAGACACAATCCTTTACGTAACTCAATAAATAGAAGTCCCAGACCGGTAAGTCAGGCGACGTCGGTGACCACTTGTGAGAGACATTATAATAATTTCCGACACATCAAATTCATCTTCCTGCAAACCCCTTCCTTCAGATGTTCCCAAACATATAAATGCTAGTGGAGAGGTGCTCCATCTTGTTGAACAATAAACTTATTGCCTTCTTTCAATTATGAAAATAATCAGTTAGTGACCATGTCACCTTAAGTTGGATCTCTAACAGTTGCCTCTCAAAAGAAAAATGGGCCATAGACTTGACACTACGATATGGCACAAAAGACATTCACTTTGGGGTAGTCTCTTCCAACTTCCGAAATGGCATGTGGATGCTGTGATCTATTGCGATCCAGCGTGGCAACGTTTCTCCGGTAGGCTACTTGGCACCTTGCCGCTCGAACGGGTGCTGGGGCAGCTGTTTCTTCTAAAGTGCAGCAGAAACTAACGAACAGTATCATAACTACGAGTTTTAAGTGCACTTTTAATAATGAAAAAGAGATTTCAGAAAGTTTTTGTGGCATAATCTAAAAAACCCTAACCCCGTAACTAAATATCCTTACATTATGTTTGTTCACTTTTCCAGTAACGTGAAATGTTGCCTCATTACTGACAATTATTTTTCCTGACAGATTATTATCCTCCATTCGTGTATCAAAAAATGCTTACAGAAATCTAGTCATTTTACAGTGTCATGAGATTTCAATTATTGCACTAATTGCTGTTTATAGAGGTAAAACTTCAGTCGCGTACACAGGATCTAAGACACGGTGGACTTAGGGATTCAACTGCTGAGTAGCTCTACGGACAGACTTATGGCTACGTAGAGTTGTACTAGAATTCCCGCATTGACAGATGGTCTCCCTGAATGGCCTTTCCGTTGATGATATGTACAGCCACAATCTACAAAATCTTGGTATCACTTCAAAATTGACTTGTAAATTAATCATTGCAGTTTTGGAAAATTTAAGATTGCTAATAAAACTCCTACTGAAAAAAGTAGTATATAGTTTTAAAATATATATGCTCCTTTGGTCAGTGGAGTTTTACTAACAATCAAAATTGACATCTGTTAGGAACCTGATGTTGAAACCTTTGAGTAAAGCACGGTGAACCTACACCGAATCCTGCGTGCTCTGATATTCCAAAACACACCAACATGGTTCTTCGAGGGTCAGCATCTCCTCAAAACACATCCGTGAACATGGCCCCACCTTTGACGCACTAACGATAAAATTAATGTCAATCGTTAGTGCTTCTTAGTGCACCAACTCCTAAAATTAGTGCTTCATTAGTGTTGGCTCTAGAGCCAAAACAATGGTACATGCTGGTCCCCCACTTCAAGCAATAACGAAAAAATAGTGCCATTCGTTAGTGCTTACTTAATGCTTTCAGACAATACCAATAGCTTCGATAGTGCTTTCCTATTAGTGTAGATATAGCAAATTATGTCACGATACTCCCATAAGAAACGCATGGGAAATTTTTTATTGTCAACGTCAAATTCAAAAGCACTAATGATCTCTTCTAGTGCAATCGTAAGTGCATCGTTAGTGCTTCTTGAAAATACTAATAGTTCCGTTAGTGCCTCACTATTAGTATAAATATAGCCAATTACATGTCACAAAACTCCAATAAGAAATCCATGGGGAATTTATCATTGCGTTAAGCTCCCGTCAAATTCAAAAGCAATAATGATCTCTTCTAGTGCAATCGTTAGTGCGTCATTCGTGCATCTTAGTGCAACAATCCTTAACGTTAGTTCTTCATTAGTGTAGGTGCTACAAATAAAAACCTTTGGGCGGATAGCGTGAATTTAGTCCCCACTGTAAGCACTAACGAAAAATTTAGTGCCATTCGTTACGGCATCGTTAGTGATTCTAGAAAACACTGATAATACTTAGTGCTTTCAGATAATACTAATAGCTTCGATAGTGCTTCACTATTAGGTAGATATAGCAAATTGTATCACAACAATCCCATAAGAAATACAGGGGGATCGCGTCAAATTATCGCCAATTTCAAAAGCACTAATGATCTCTTCTAGTGCAATCGTTAGTATATTGTTAGTGCTTCTTGTGAAGGCTTCTGTTGGGAGGGTCTAGCATGTAAGTAGCTTTCGCTATGTTTAATACAATTGAAGCACTAATGTTGAGTACGACAATAAGAACAAGTAACGTAATAGTTACAATTACACTAATATATTATTATTGGTGTTTTTAATTTTGGCGGAAGAATTTTACAAAATTGAAAATGCTACGTGTCTAAATTTAGTCCCGCGCACATCTCAAGCAGTGTTGAATTCAGACATTTTCACCCGGAGGGGAGGGGGAATATGAACTCCTCGGGGGAGAGGAGATTGGGTGAAGTAATTTCTACATTTCGTGATTGAAATTTTGAGAGTTTCTCCGTGAGGGAATGAATTTTCTTCGGGGGAGAGATTCCCCCCGGGCTACCCCTGAATTCATCCCTGATATCAAGTACTACCAAAACGTTTCACATGGTTAGTGCTTCGTTAATGCGCATTAGTACACTGAACCCTAACGTTAGTGCTATGATAGTTTAGGAATTATTAGTGAATATCATTGCAGGACTAAATTGATTTTTTTCTAATTCTACCTTTATTGACCTACAAAGATGAGATAGACGTTAAAAGTTAGTGCATCGTTATTGCTTCCCGAAACAAAAACCATTAATGTTAGTGTATTAAAGTTTAAGAGTTATAAGTGAACAACTCACTCGGTGCTAAATTTAATTTTAGCGAATTCTACAAGAATTGTCCCACAAAGGTAGAATAAATTTGAAAGATTAGTGTGTCGTTAGTGCTCCGAAAGACACTAAGCATTAACGTTGCTCCTGCCGTTGCTTAGGAGTTAAAAATGAATAACTCGGGGGCGAACTTTAGAAATTTGTGAAAATTCGGTAATTTTAAATTCACTCTCGTTCGAGTTATTCATTAATAATTCCCAAACTACGATTTCACTAACGTTAGAGATAAGGTAGCACTAAGGTTAGAGCTTTTTGGAGTATTAACGCTGTATTAACCTTTCACGTTTATTCCATCTTCGTGAGAGAATTATTGTTAACTTCGATAAATTTTAATTTAGGCCCGAGTGTGTTATTTACTTATAACTCCTAAACTATGACAGCACTAACCTTAGGGCTCAGTGTTCTATAGAGCTCTATTAACGGACTAACCACTGGTTTTACTCCCACTTTTGTAACACAATTACCAAAAAAATGTGAAAAAGTTGAAAAAATCTAACGTTAGCATCGTCCGAGTTATTCAATAATAACTTCTAAAGTATGATAGTAGTAACGTTAGTGTTTAGTGCACTAATGTGCAATAACGAAGCACTAAACATGTAAAAAGCTTTAGTAGCACGTGAGAAGCATGCGGAGCTAAATTTAGACACACAGCATTTTTCCTTTTGTAAAATTCCCCCACATTTAAAAGCACTAATAACCACATATAGTGCAGTCTTAGCAGGTCTTATTGCAGAACTCCTAACATTACTGGTTCAACAGTATGGACGGTAGAAAGTAATACTTAGGGGAAGCTAACTATACGCTAGCCCCTCCCCATACAATCATTTACGTCGAGAAGCATTAATGTTTGGTCTTGGTGCACTATCTAGCAACAACGACAGACTAACGATGTTAATAGAAGAAATCACTACTATTTTTGAATTTCGTGCGCATTTGACCCACTGAAAAATTCCCTATGTTTTTCTTATGGGACTATCCTGACACATAATTTGGTTTATCTAAACTAATATTGAGGCACTAATGAAATGATTAATGATTTCTAGAAGCACAAACGATGCATTATTGACTCATCGTTAGTGCTTTCTTGGGAGGCCAAGGGTTAAACCAATAGAATCACTAATGTTGGTAGTTAGTGTTTTAAGAAACACTAACGATTGCAATAGAGGATATTAATAGTGTTTTTGAATTTGGCGGAAATTTGACGCAATGAAAAATTCCCCTTGTATTTCTTACAGTAGTTTCGTGATATAAATTGCTATAACTGCACTAATAATGATACTTTTAGTGTTTTCTAGAAGTACTAATGATGCACTAAGGGATGGCACTAATTCTTTCGTTAGTGCTTAAAGTGAGAGACAAGCGTGCATCACTGTTTCGGCTCTACAGCATACACTAACAAAGCACTAAAGTTAAGGGTTGATGCACTAAGAAACACTAAGAATGCGTTAACGAATGACACTAATGATTTCGTTAGAGATTGTAGTACTGGAAATCTGCACGCTGGGTCACAAAAGTTTTTACTTTTAGCACCTACACTAATGAAGCACTAACGTTAGTTGTAGGCGCCATAACATATATTAATGAGGCGCTAACAATTGCACTAGAAGAGATCATTAGCGCTTTTGAACTTGGCGCGAATTAGACGCAAAAATCAAGTTCCCATGTATTCCATATGGGAGTTTAATGACATGTAATTGACCACAACTACACCAATAGTGAAGGACTAACGAAACTCTGTTTTCTAAAAGCACTAAAGAAGCAATAACGAATGGCACTGATTTTGTCGTTAGTGCTTAAAGTGGGGGCCAAGGCCACGGTAGGCCTCCAAAGGTAGTACCTACATTAATGAAGCACAAACGTTAGGGGTTGTTGCACTAACAAGCACTAATAATGCCCTAACGTTTGCACTAGAAGAGATCAGTACTACTTTTGAATTTTGCAGTAATATGACGCAATAAAAAGTGTTCCATTCATTTCTTATGACAGTTTCGTGACGTATAATTGGCTATATCTACACTAATAGTGAAGAACTAAGAAAACGATTACTTTTTCTTAGAAGTACTGACGATGCACTAAGGAATGGCACTAAATTTTCGTTATTGCTTGAAGTGGGGTGCCAGCGTATACCATTGAATTGGTTCAGGAGCCTATACTAATGAAGAACTAACGTTAGGGGTTGGTGCACCAGAAAGCACTAACGAGGCACTAACGAATGGCACTAACTATTTCGTTAGTAGATGAAGTGGGGGCAGCGTGAACTTGGCCCCAAAAGTATTTTTACTTGTAGCTTCCACACTAATGAAGCACTAATGTTACGTATTGGGACACTAAGAAGCGCTAATGATGCACTAATGATTTCACTGGAAGCAATTATTAGTGCTTTTGAATTTCGCATCAATTAGACGCACCGAACAAGTATTTCTTATGGGAATTTCGTGACGTAATTGGTCATAACGACACTAATATTAAAGCACGAACGAAACCATCAGTGTTTTCAAGTACTAATGATGCACAAACCAATGACACTACTTATTTCGTTAATGCTCGAAGTGGGGGGCCAAGTGCACGCTAGAACCAAAAGATTTTCTTTACATGTATTTAGTTCCTACACTAATGAAGCACTAAGGTTAGATTTGGCGCTCTAAGAAGCACTAATGATGCACTAACGATTGCACTAGAAGAGATCGTTAGTGGTTTTGAATTTGGCGGGAATTTGACGCAATGAGAAATTCCCCATGAATTTGTTATGGGAGTTTCGTGACGTAATTAGCCATAACCACACTAATAGCAAAGCACCACCGAAACTATCAATGTTTTATACTAGCGCTAGCCAATTTCATTAATTTTATCGTTAGTGCTTGAGGTGAAGCATCATGAACTTGGCCCCCAAATGTTTTTACTAGTAGCACCTACATTAATGAAGCACTAACGTTAGGGGATGGTGCACTGAGAAGCACTTACGATTGCACTTGGTCATTAGTCCTTTTGAATTTTTTGGTAATTTGACGCAATGAAAAGTGTACCATGCATTTCTCATGGGAGTTTTGTGACTTATAATATCTACACTAAGAGTGAAGCAAAAACGAAACTACTGGCATATGCAAGAAGCATTAACGATGCATTAATAATGCTACTAATTTTTTTCGGTACTGCTCGAAGTGGGGGCAGCGTATACCATTGTTTTGGCTATAGCGCGTACACTAATGAAGTACTAACGTTATATGTTGGTGCACTAGGAAGCAGTAATGATGCAGTAAAGAATGGCACTAGTTATTTCGGTAGTGCTTGAAATGGGGGAGAAGCGTGAACTTCGCCCCCAAAGGTCTTTTTACTTGTAGTTCCCACACTTACAAAGCACTAATAATAAGGGTTGGTGGACTAAGAAACACTAATAGTGCACTAACGATTGACTCTAATTTTATTATTAGTGCGTCAAGTGGGTAGCCAAGTTCACGGACGTCCTTAAAACTTATATCTAATAACAACACATCCCAAAGAAAGGAAATAAATTTACGTTAACACATTACGGGATAACAGGAAAATAAAAGCTTCACAAGTGACCCCGGTAAAAACAGCAACTGCCTGCCAAAAATCCAACAGTGAACCCATATCGACTAACCTCACGGTAAATATGAGTGAATTTATTTCTTTTGTGTGTATGTGTGCGCGTTTGATCCCCTCCATTATTGACATTGATGTTCATTATTTTTCGATGTTAACACACAAAAATATAGATATATATATTTAATGTGACCAATTTAATTTAAATACGATTAACCGAAGCGACGTAATGCCACTTTAAAATATGATCATCTGTTTCTGAACACAGTGTAGTTCAGGTTTATTGCCAATTTATGAAAATTTTATTTACTACTAACTGTAATATTTCCTCGACATATTTTAATAATGGTAGCAAGAAATTTAATAGCAATACCGTTATGCAAGATTTCGGAAATTAACATCCTCTTATTCTTAAAGCAGGATGACTAGTAAATGTTGCAGAGAAGTTCAATTCCTACTCACTTCTTTTGAATCTAGTAGTGAGTGATCTGGTGAAGTAGAATCTAGTGAACTACTTCACGAGATCACTTCATGAACCTAAAACGCATGAATATAAATGAATATTGTATTATTTTCAATATATCATATAGGATTTCAATATTAAAATTTTCTTTTGTACTTTAATGTATATTTGATACTCAGATATTTGTTAAATAATTTCTTGAAACACTACGTTCCGCACAACACGGAGTACTCGGGTAAGTGCAAATAGCTATGCGTCAAATGAAAGTAACTAATACGAAAAGAACGATAAGTTCTACAAGATATGGATTAACTACATGAAGTAGTTAATCATGCTTATCAATGAGGATGCACCAAGACGTAGAAAATGCAATAGAGGTCGGAGCGAGGAAGACTATGCTGTAATACAACAGCGGCCAAGGTGAAATACTTGGCAGTATTGTCTCACGATGATTTACCGAATGTATACATGATCCACCACCAAGCAGACAATGAATACAGTCCTATTTTTGAAGTTCACAGCATCAAATAAACACGCATTGAACAAGGGCGAACTTACTGCACACGCGAGTCAGTGCATACCCGCACACGACGTAACGACTGCGTAAGCACATGGTCGAGTCTAAGCCGAATTTCAACTAATTCAGCAGTATATAGTAAACACGTGATACAAACCGAATTCTGGCCTGCCGTGCACAGCGGTCGGTGACAAGATTGTGGCCGCCCCTTTCCGACCATACCCAATTCCGATCCTTAGAACCACCCTATAAAAATTAAAATTGGGTTACTTTTGTTAATATGCAGCAAACGCCTGGGATACCTGTGAACTGGTGTGTTGGTTTGGAATACGAATAAAAGCATATGTCATTCCTTAGTGAACAGAGCAGCCATGAGAGTACAGCACAAAATGTAAGCTACCATAGAGACAGCATCAGAAATTCGTCGGGAGAGAACACTGACACGCCTGAGCGTGTAGCACGAGGATATGAAGCACAGCATTCGTAAATGCGCAAACCACGGAGCCAGAATCTATACGGGTAGTGAGGAATACAACTTACATGCAAAAAAAAAAAAAAGAAAGAAAAAAAAGCTATACGAAGAACCTCTCACGACGTAACGTTAATGATGATTAGCTACCTTCCACATAAAATATTATTCTCCCCCAAAATAGTCTGCACTTGATTTTGGTATCCGAAACGTGAGCAAAGCCAAGCTTGAACAGCAGCTTGTATGTTCCGCGTTATAAGTTCATAAGAAAGGACAGAACGCAAAAAAGCGCTATTGGAGTTGGTATCTATGTGAGGGATGACGTGGATACGAAAATTCTGACTGTCACCACACAAATACAGCTTTTGTACAGAGTACACTATCATTGAATGTAGTTTCTGGGATTAAAAAAAAATCTAATCTGTTCGGTGTACAAAGCGCCAAAAGCAAATTTTAAAAATTTCGAAGATGAAATAGTGCAATACTTCTTTAGTTCTCGCTGATTTTAATTGTAACATGCTAAAGTCGAACAGGGAAAGTGAAACATTCATGATGTTTTGTCCGGCCTTAACCTAACAATGTGCCCTCTAACTTAGGTATATCTTACCACGATCTAGTGTTCGCCAGCTACTCTACACATACTCCAAAGAGACAGTCAAAATTTATTTCGTACAGAAACAGAATAAAGTAAGAGAAGTTGCCCTTTTCTTTGTTGCGGCAAATAGTATTCCTTCGCAGGTAATCTACAATTCTTCGTCTATAGACGAACAACTTAATTTCTTTAATACCGCGATATTAACACTACTTATAAGCATCCTCCACTCATTAAACGCAAAGTATCGCGACCTTCTTCCCCGTGGATAACTAAAAATAGTCTAAATTTAATGGCTAAACTCGATTCCTCTTATGGACAATACACGAAATCTCGTAAAGATAATCCAGTACAAGCTGATGACTGTTTTAAAAAATAAATAAAAAAAACTTACGGAATAGATGTACACACTTAATTAGGAAAGCCAAAATGGAATTTGCCTCGAACCTTGCCAACAGCACTGGTAACTCAAAAATTTTCTGGGAAAAGGGATATTAGGAATCAAGAGCAGTAGGAAACCAAATATTGCTAACAATAAAAAATGAAATCTTTAAGTGTTAAGTCCCACCATTATGTCGGTTAGGCTAAAGGAGACGGTGATGATGAGAGATGAGTGAAATGGTGGAATGAAGAAAATGGGAGGAAACGGGAGAACCCCGAGAAAACCCACGAACACGGTGTTTGTCCACCACAAAGTCCACACGGCGCGAGGTGGGAACCCAAGCACCGGAGGTGAACGCTCTACCACTGAGCCACCGTGGCCCCATGGCTAACAATAACTTTACTGCAGATGATCATAATAACAATTTTTGTGACTTTAAATTTTTAAGTAATGCAAAATCTAGAATTACATATGATGAGAGTTCAGAATGTACTGAAAACGTTTTATCCTTTGAATAAAATTAAATGCTACTCTAGCTGAGCAAATTAGTATTGAATTTATTTTTTAAAAAAATGTTTTTTATACTAAATCCCATCATCGTTCTCTTATGAGCGGCACTTTTCCATCTGCTTGGAAAACAGCTGAAGTCCTAGTGTTCCCCAAAACAAGTAATATCAAAAGTATTGATGATTTTGGGTCAATTAGAATTTTACCTGCTCCTTCAAAGGCATTAGAATACATTGTTAGTGATCGAATTCGAACCCGTCTACTGAGATACAAGTTTTTTTGATCCGTTTCAATCAGGCTTGAGAAAGTACCACAGTACTGCTATTACTTATGTTACTGATGACTTTAGACTAGCAATGGATAGAAAGCAAGTAACTGTTCTTGCTCTACTAGATTTCCCTAAAGCTTTTCAATCAATTATACTTAAGATTCTCTTCCATAAATTGGCGACGAAATTTAACTTCTCCAATGGTGCTGTAAAATGGGTTAAAAATGGGTTAAAAATGGACGCTCACTCACGGCGTCCCTCAAGGAAGCATCCTTGGCCCTCTCCTATTCTGTCTGTGCGTTAACGACCTTCCTTCTGTCTTACAATACTGTATCACCTATACGCAGATTATTTTCAAATGTATATCCCAGGTCTACCTGAAAACTTGGACAATTCAATAAACGAATGACGATTTGCACCGCATTTACTTCAAGTCAAAAGAAAATGGATTAGCCATTAATCCACTTAAATCGAAGTGCATTTGCGTTTCCTCTAAACGACTCATACAAATGCACCGATCGAATATACCAACAGTACAGATGAATGGAACAATTATTCCATTTTCTGAAACTGTTACAAATCTTGGGGTAATAATAGATCAATTTCTTGAGTGGAAACCTCACATTAACCCTAGACGTAAGAAAGCGTTCTGGTCTTTGCATTCACTCAATATACAGAGTTTTCATAAAGTCTGGATGGATTTAATTTGCTTATAATTTTTGTAAAAGTGCTCATAATGAAATCAAATAAAGTGCAAACGGTAGCGAAAGGATTAAATTTTTAGTTGGCAACACTGTTAGATAAGCGGCAACTCTGAACACGTTGAGAGAAGGAGAGGGAGGGCAAGTGTCAGTTTCTTACCAAATTCCATCCATTGTTGTTTTCGTTGTTGTTTCAAGGTTGGCTGTTAAAAGTAAGTTGTAAGCTGTATTGGTGTGTGCGTCTTTTAAAGAAATAAATAAATGAAAAACTTCTCTGAGAAGACTATTTTTTTTTTACCGTATCAAAGATGGCGCCGGTGAAACGGAAAGCGCAATGTGTTCTGTGGTACGCAGAGCTAAAATCAACAATTCTGGTGTGTCGAAAGTTCACCAAAGAGTTCAAAAAGCCGGCACCGACTAAGAGTGCAACCCGAAAGTGGCATGCTAAGTTCTTGGAGACAGGAAACGTCCTGGACAGTCCTCGAAGTGGGAGGCCGCCAAGATCGCCTGCAACAGTGAGCAGAGTAAGGGAGAGCATTATCAACAGCCCACAGAAGTCGATTCCTAGACGGTCCAAATGGCGCCCAGTTGGAGGTGTGGCGGTGAATGAACTGAGCTGGTGCAGATTACAGGTAAAACTTTAATCCTTCCGCTACCGTTTGCACTTTATTTGATTTCAATATGAGCATTTTTATGAAAATTATAAGCAAATTAAATCCGTCCAGACTTTATGAAAACCCTGTACTAAAGAAAATTCTATCCACTGAAACGAAGCTACTACTTGTAAAATCTATATATCCTCACCTTGGTATTGTGATGTACCTCTATCAGACTTAAATGAATAATTAGCTTATCGTTTGCAACGTATCCAAAATGCCTGTGTGCGGTTTGCTTATAATCTCAAACGATCAAATCATTTAACTCCACACTACAGAAAGATGGGCCTTTAGAAACTTGCTGATAGACGTTATTTCCGTCGACTCAGAAATCTCTTTAAGGCTTTGCGTTTTTTACAACCGTCCTAGTTATTTCAACGTTTGCAAGCACTAAATGCTCACCACGATCACAATACAAGATCACGTGTAAATAAACTCCTCTCTCTTCCCCTACATTTGTCAAAATTCTACTCGAACGCGTTCTTTGGATCCACTATCCGTACATGGAATGAGCTTCCATCCAACACAACGCAATCACAGACAATCAATCTATTTAAGAAGTCGGTTGAACAGACCCTAAGTCTATCAAGGCTTACTAACATCTGAAAAAATGCAGATTTTTATTGTTTCTACCTTTTATTTGGTCTTTTTGTTCACTAAATGAATGCGACTATATTATGTGGTTATTTGTTATAATCCATGCATCTGATGTGCTGCATGTGTGTATGTGTGTGTGTTTTTGTGATTGGGAGTGTTTTACACATTTTATACAGATTTTAATATTATTATTGTATTACTAGGCTAATCATGATCATTGCATGGTCAAGTGGGAGACAAGGTATGATTAGCCTTAACTTCGCCATGTAAAGTAATACTAAATAAATAAAGACTGGTAACAGTACAAGTACTGAAGGCACCAGTAGCTTGCCGAATGGCTAAATGATGAACTGCGTTAAGCTATCTCAGCAAAGAGGAACAAGCTGAGGCATAAGCAACACAATCATGGTCTAACTTGGACCACACTAGACCACGATATAAGGGAGCAGAAGAGTACGATCAGCACCAAACGTGCACTGGAACAGAACACGTAAGTTCAGATCGCTAACTTAAAAAGAACAAATGTGCTGTCAAAGAACAGACCCAGAAAATGGACCGTATCAATTGACAAACGTCACCCGATATACATGTTAGAGTAAACCAGTCAAGTCAGGGGTAAAAGTGAGGGAAAACGCGGGGGAACGGCGTGCCCCCACCTCCAAGATATAAGTAAGCCGTCCCCAGTTCCTAAAAAAATACAATGGGCAAAGGTAGGCAGAGGGACGGCGTGACGTCATGTCTTTACTTATGGTCCCCCTACCACTTCAGTTTCACTTTTACCCCTGAGTGCGTTTGCTGCACAAAAGAATACATTGATATTTCTCTGTGGAGGAGCGAAATTCTTTCTCGTTCGACGATCAAACAATACAATAGCGAGCCAATTGACGTTCAGAAAACGTCTCGGGTGTGTTAAAGCAGACCACAAATAGGATACTTCAGCTGCGAAAGAACACTCTTGACTGCTATAACACCGTGACACTGGGTGAGAACAAGGCCTTCTGGAACACCATTTTCTTGGTCAAAGCGCTCAGAAAGGCAATATCCCGCACGCACTCGAAAATATCGTTCATCAAAACTTTTCAGAGAAGTGAGCCCACGAAGACTAGTCATATAATTGTGTAAATATTGTAATTAAAAATTGAACAGCGGAAGCATCTACATGCATAATCATTACAACAAAAATATTGAAATCGAAATTAAATCCTCTGAAAGATGAGAAAAAATACATTAAAAGAACACTTGCATCCGTAGAAGAACGAAACTAATAGAAAGGTAGAAATCAAATGACATATTCGTTCATGCTTCACTCAGACTATATTCCCTTTAACATGCTGACCTTTAATATAAGATATTTGGAAACAAATTGTAAATAGAAAATTACTTTTCAGAAAGGGGGGGGGGGAGGATAAGGACGTCATATAAACCAGCCAACAGGAAATTACGTTTAGCACCAGCAGCTACAAAACCTTTTCCTGTCATCTCAAATATATTTAAAATCTTTACAATATCAAGCAATTAGATTCTGATTACGTTCTTCTACAAAGACAATTCTTCTCAGAGTATAAACACCTCATCCAGTTCCTTGCCAGGTGGTAAAGTGCCAAGGACCGACGAGACGTTACCACGTTGGATAGAAACGGATATGCGCTGTATTAGATAGGATGTGGAGCGAACTTCGCCGGAAACACAAGAAATGCGTCTTCCTACCTCCCTAATGAATTCTAGACATCTTGCACCCCAAGCACCACTTGTTTCAATAGCGATTGGAGTGAAAACAAACTTTTCGAGAAGGTTGTTGTATTTTCTTTGCTCTTCAGCTTCTCTGCGATTAGCAACAGCTCCAGCGTTCCTTATTGACAGAGGAAGACTTGAATGAGCGTATGTATCAGCGCATGTGAAGTCCCACAATAAACATTTACCTCTCATCCATGGAATCAGTGTCATCCCATCCGGTCGCTTTCCATCCGAACGACAGCAACCAGAAGGTTCCCGTATTGAAGGAAATACAGCTGTGTTGAGGGCTCGTAGTATTATATCATTTACCGAGGAATGTCGGGCGAATCTACCAGCGCTCTTCATGCATGAAAGGCCATGCAGGCCACGTTGGTTAACCTCATCCCCACAAGCTGGACAGCGATGAGGCTCACAAACTGCTAAGCCTAAACGTAAGGCTGCAGCAATTCGAAAGCTTTCATTTGACAAATGAAGACCTAAAGGCGGAGAAGGTATCGCCATCAACCATGCACCCGCTTCGGGAGACGAGGCAGCAAGAAGCCTGGCTTTATCTTCTGGAACAAGAACAGATTGTAACAAATGATTATGTAATTAAATGTAATTAAAAATGGTGTCATATTCCATCTATAAGTTGGAAAAAGTGTTAAGATGTTCTTGACTAAGCAAGATCGCATTCACGAAACAAGAAGTGAGATTATAAATACCACAGCAGGCGTGTATTTACTATGCGTTGAACAGCTTAGAAACGCAGTTCTTGAGAGTAATACGTCTGTAGTTGATGGAACTGGATGCGACATTCTTTTATATCAACATGCGATTAACAAGAGTCTCACGACAACAGCAGGTGGGGAAAAATGGGATAAAGATGCATCTCGATGACGAGATGCGATAAAGCAATTGTAATAACACAAATAGTGTATCGCAGGTAGGTTTGATAAGAGCTGTAGTCAGTTCCCGACGCTTTAATCCAGCAGAATCAAACTAAACAACCGTCAAAGAGGCAATGTAGTGCTTGCCATAGGTGATGCGGAGGATTATCGGGTTCTACTTTAACCTTCTTCGAAAATGGACAAACACTGCGGGATAGTGAGCAGATATATGAGGCGTTGGATGGCAGTGGCGTAAGTAACTTTTTAGAAATTTTAATATATTGGAACTTACACCACTTCGTCGTGCAGGGTCATCGTGAATTCGAATTTACAACGTTCTGTATACTTCCATCTCTTGGCCTATTTTTAAGTGAGATGCGCAACTTAGCCATCCACTAGGTAATGGTTTCAAGTTCACGGAAATGGCATAATCTCATTATGACTCCCAACCAAGAGAACCTCAGGCGCTGACAATATAAGCTTCATATTTCTACGTTTCGCAGGTCTACTTTTTTCTTTTTCGCTCTCGCTCATGTTTAACAAATGTTTCATAGAAGGATATTTTCTCTCTTCTTGGAAAACAGACCGTGTCTCCCCATCTATAAATCCAGACCGAAAGATCACATGCCATCCCACAGGCCTATTTCGCTTCTTTCAAACATATTCATCTTCTGCGAGAAAATTATCAAAGACAAACTTCTCAAATTTACCTCTCCCTATATTAACAAAGTCCAACATGGTTTCGTGTCCAGTAGCTCTTGTCTTACTAGCCTAAGTAACATGCTAAATCATGCCATAAATAGTATCTCCAAGAATGCACAACTTGACACTATCTATTTCGATTTACCCAAAGCCATCGATTTCATTAACCATGCTTATCTAATTTACAAAATCTCCAATAGAGCAAAATCTTATTATTTGCCGACAACTGTAAACTCTTCACGAAATCAACAGTACAGAAGATTCCGACCTTCTTCAAAACGTCATAGATAATAATTTTTCCTCTTGGTGTAAACATGGCTCTTAAAAGTAAATCCCGTTAAGAGTAGATCCTTGACATTTTCTCTGCAGAAAAATATTGTACACATCTCATACAACATAAATGGTTCACCCATCACGAGAGTGACTTGTCATAAAGATCTTGGAGTTACTTTTCACACAAAACTAACTTTTACAGAACATATAAACGCTATCACTAAAGAATCGTTCTAGGACTTTTGTAAACATTAACAGAGATAAGGAACCTCTCTTCTTTAGCAACGTTCTACAAGACAATAATTTCTCCTAAATTGGAATATTGTTCAACTATCTGGATGATGGCAGCTCCTACAAACCTATCCCTGCTAAACTCAATTCTCAACTTTTTTCTGACAAGGGTACGTTTCACAGTACCTCGCACACATGCAATGAAAAAACACGAAGTGTTACGAACACTAAATATTCAACTACCTGACACTCGTCATAAAATCTATGATCTCAAATATCTCTACAATCTCACACATGACCAATTCAGATTCGAAACGTTACTCCCAGAATTGTATTTCCGATTTCCATTCAGACAAACTCGTAAAACACATCCTTTTCATTTACTACAACATAGACTAACAGTTGAACGGTCTCTGTTCTACAGGCTTCCCAAGAAATACAATGAAATATCACATACGTTTATTTAATTCTGAAACTGCATATAACTGTGCATTACGACGTCATTTTAATGGATAAATCCAAGTCACCTATTGTTATTACTTGGTTATTATTATTATTATTATTATTATTATTATTATTATTATTATTATTATTATTATTATTATTATTATTATTATTATTACTGAAAGTATTTGAGAACAAGATCCTAAGACGAATATTCGGACCCAAGAGGAACGGGAATGGGAAATGGCGGAAACTTCATAACGAGGAACTACATAATTTATATGGTTTACCCTACATTGTTAGGGTCGTCAAGTCTAGGAGGCTTAGGTGGGCGGGGCATGTAGCTAGAATGGAAGAAAGTAGAAACGCTTTCAAAGTCTTGACTGGAAAACCAATCGGAAAAGACCATTAGGAAGACCTAGGCGCAGATGGGAGGACAATATTAAGATGGATCTCGCAGAGATTGGAATACAAAGTATAAACTGGATGCAGTTAACTAAGGATAGAAGTCAGTGAAGAGCTTTTGTGAACGCTGCATTGAACTTGCGGGTTCCATAGTCTATAGACCATTATTATTGTTATTATTATTATTATTATTATTATTATTATTATTATTATTATTATTATTATTATTATTATTATCTTATGTTATCGTCCCTTAGATTTCTTAGGTATTCCACTGTAAATTGGCATTCTGCTGTATCTGGAATTATGTTTGTAAACAAACAAATTTTTGAAAGAAAAATTAGTTACGCCACTTTGCCATTCAACTCCTCATACGTATATAGACACAAGATGGTAAGGCAAAGTCTTAGATGCAACTGCTGTAGCACACCATCAACACACAAAGCAGGTGAAACCAGAGTTATTACCAGTAAGAATGCTAACTCGCAACTCTCTAGATACGGGTGCTCAACAGTTGAGGGAGTAACATAATTTCTGCAGGTTTGGCGCTTCGAGAATTTTACAAGGTGATGAGTCCGCGTTCGCAGTTTGAAAAATAGGTTAAGTTTTTATCAGTTGGATGACATCAATATCACCAGCCAGTATAAGCTAAGAGATATCCGCAGACCATCGAGGTACTAGCCTGCTGGAACCGTCGACACTGCATTCTGGGTTGGAATCAGGAGCAGCTGTGAGGATTGTGATTGAAAGTTTCTGCTACAGACACCATGACGCAATGGAACACTGAGAGCACGAAAATTAGGCAAGTCAGCACATTTCAGATTGAGCTGGCGAAAGGAAATCGGTATTACAGTAAAACCCTAGACAAATAACAGAAAATGATCACTATCACGAAGATCAGGTTGCACTCTTCACGTCAATGAGGTTGATAGACAAGTATTGCATATGAAGATATCGATACAGAAACACGTTACATTTACGGAGAAATGAGTCGGACAGCCAACACGGAGTATGCGTATCTCATTCTCTTGTATACACGACTCCAAAAGTGCATTACCACCTGCAATTCTCCCTTTCCTGCAATAGCAGGCAACCCAATAAGCTCGGCGGTTGGGTTGGTTGCGAATTCGAAAGGCGCTGGACCAAATCTCAATTTTGTAATAAATATATCAGTGTGGCAAACTACAAATAAGATAATAAAACAAATATTTAAAAATTACAATTTTATTATCGTGACGGAGTTGGATGACATTAAAAGTTACAAAATGATCTTACTTCAGCAGTTCAAACGAGGTCAATGGCAAAAAACAGATATTAGAGGAAAGCATTTCTCTCCTCACCACCACCAAAAAAAGAAAAAATATAAGAAAGAAAAAAGGACATAAAGTTACGTAAGTTTTAATATAAAAGTCCCACTCTAATTTGTGAAAGTTGACACCCGAAAGCAAGAACAACTTAACCAAAGTCAATGAAATCGTGCACAGATATTGCAGACGTAAAACAAAGGAATACGAGTTTCGTATTTTCCTTGAAAAAGGGTTGGGTGAGGAACGGACCCCTCCAAACCTTTCATCACGAAATAAGAAAACTGCTAGTAACAGTGTGTCAGAAGTGTGTAAAAGACATGAAGAATTGCAACGAAACTTTTTGTATGGAAAATACGCAAAAAATAAAGGAATACGGGCTTTTTTAATTTTCTGCGGAAAAACGGATTTAGGGGCAAAAACTACAACCCAAAATTTTGAAACTTGACGTCCGAAAGGCAAGAAGAAGTGAACCGAACTAAATGAAATTAAGCACAGATATTGCACACGTAAAATGAGGATACGGGTTTCGTATTTTCCTCGAGAAAACGGTTGGGTGGGGCACGAACCCCTCCAGACCTTTGATCACGAAAAATTAAATGTGTTGGTAACAGCATGTCAGATGTGTGTAAAAGAACATCAAGAATTGAATCAAACTGCGAGTGTGGACAATACGCAAAAAATAAAGGAAAATATTTTTAAAAATTTTCTGTGGAAAAACGGTTTAAGGGGCAAAACTCAAACCCAAAATTTTGAAAGTTGATGCCCGAAAGGCAAAAGGAAGTGAACCGAAGTGAATGAAATTGTGCACAGATATTGTAGACCAAATTGGGGAATTCGCGTTTCGTATTTTCCTGGAAAAAACGGTTGAGTGGGGCACCGATCCATCCAAACCTTTGATCACGAAAAATCAAAAGAGCTAGTAACAGTATGTCAGTCAGATGTGTGTAAAGGACATGAAATATTAAAACGAGACTTCTTGTATGGATAATACAGAAAAATTAAGGAATACAGGATTTTCAATGTTCTTCGCAAAGACGTTATTAGGGGGAAAAACAACTTACCCCAAAATTTTGAAATTTGACGTCCGAAAGGTAAGTAGAAGTGAACCTAAGAGCAAGAAATTTTGCACAGATATTGTGAAAATAAAATGTGGGAATACTGGCTCCGTATTTCCTTAAAAAAACTGTTAGGTGGGCACGGACCCCTCAAAACATTTGATGACGAAATATCAAAAGTGCTAGTAACAGTATGTCATATTTGTGTAAAGGACATGAAGAATTCCAACCAAACGGGCAATACGCAAAACATGGAGAAGGCTATTTTCTGTGGAAAAACGGTTTTAGAGGCAAAAGCTGTCACCCAAAATTATGAAACTTGCCGCCGGAAAGGCAAAAAGAAGTGAACCGAAGTGAATGGCATTGTGCAAGGACATTGTAGACATAAAATGAGGGAATATGGGTTTGCTATTTTCCTGGAAAAAGGGGTCGGTGCGGCACGGACCCCCCACTAACCTTTGATCACAAAATATCAAAAGTGCTAATAGCAGTATGTCAAATGTGTGTCTAGGACATTAAGAATTGCAACATAACTCAGTGTATGGACAATACGCAAAAAGTAAACGAATACGGGTTTTTCTAAGTTCTGCGGGAAAACGGTTTTAAGGGGCAAAAGCTCCTACACTAATTTTTGAAATTTGAGCCCGAAAGGCAAAACGAAGTGAACCGAAGTGAGTGCAAATGTGCACAGATGTTGTAGACATAAAATGTGGATACGGTTTTCATATTTTCCTGGAGAAAATGGTCGTGTGAGGCTCGGACCCCTCCAAACTTTTGATCACAAATAATTAAAATGCTAATAACGGTATGTCAGAAGTGCATAAAGGACATGAAGAACTGGAACAAAACGTTTTGTATGGATAATACGCCAGAAATAAACCAATATGGGTTGTTTTATGTTCCGCTGAAAAATGGTATTAGGGGCCAAAAGCTCACACACAAAGTTTTGAAAATT
Organism: Thermobia domestica; assembly: GCF_964235325.1. Lineage (NCBI taxonomy): Eukaryota > Metazoa > Arthropoda > Insecta > Zygentoma > Lepismatidae > Thermobia > Thermobia domestica. Next base: position 275,820,323 of record NC_137454.1, on the reverse strand, counting down.
GACGCATGAAAGGTAAAAAGAAATGAACCGAAGTGAATGAATCTCTCCACAGATACTGCAAATACTGTAGAAGTAAAATGAGGGAGTACGGTTTATTATTTTCCTGGAGAAAAGGGTTGAGTGGTACATGGATAATACGCAAAAAATGAAGGAATACACGATTTTCTATGTTCTTCGAAAAGGTTTTAGGGGGAAAATTTTGCAATTGGACGCCCGAAAGGTAAGAAGAAGTGAACCGAAGTGAAAGAAATGTTGCACAGATATTGTAGAAATAAAATAGGGGAATACGGGTTTAGTATTTTTCTGGAAAAAGTGGTTTGGTGGAGCACTAACCCATCCAAACCTTTGATCATGAAATGTCAAAAGTGCTAGTAACCGTATCTGAGATGTGTGTAAAGGACATGAAGAACTGCAACGAAACTTTGTGTGTGGACAATACGCAAAAAATAAGTGAATATTGTTTTTCAATTTCCGCGGAAAAACTGTATTAGAGGGGAAAAGCTGTCACCCAAAATTTTGGAAGTTAACACCCGAAAGGCAGAAGAAGTAAACCGAAGTGAATAAAAATTTGCACAGATATTCCATACGTAAACTGAGGATACCAGTTTCGTATTTTCATTGAAAAAAACTGTTGGATGGGGCAAGGACCTCTCCAAACCTTTGATCACGAAAAATCAAAAGTGCTAGTCACAATATGTCAGATGTGTGTAAAAGACATGAAGAATTGCAACATAACTCAGTGTATGGACAACACGCAAAAAGTAAACGAATACGGGTTTCTCTAAATTCTGCGGGAAAACGGTTTTAGGGGGCAAAAGCTCCTGCACTAAATTTTGAAAGTTGAGCCCGAAAGGCAAAAAGAAGTGAACCGAAGTGAGTGCAAATGTGCATAGATATTCTACACATAAAATGAGGATACGTATTCACATTTTCCTGAAGAAAATGGTCCTGTGGGGCACGGACCCTCCCAACCTTTGATCACAAAAAATTAAAATGCTAATTATAGTATTCAGAAGTGTATAAAGAACATGAAGAATTGCAACGAAACGTTTTGTATGGATAATACGCCAGAAATAAAGCAATATGGGTTCTTTTATGTTCTGCTGAAAAATGGTATTAGGGGGCAAAAGCTCACACACAAAGTTTTGAAAATTAACGCACGGAAGGCAAAAAGAAATGAACCGAAGTGAATGAATCTCTCCACAGATATTGCAAACGTAAAATGAAGGAATACGGTTTCCTATTTTCCTGGAAAAAAGGGTTGGGTGGTTCATGGACCCCTCTAAACCCTAGATCACGAAATATCAGAAGTGCTAGTAACAGTATGTCAGATGTGTCTAAAAGACATGAAGAATTGCAACGAAACTTTTTCAATGGAAAATACGCAAAAAATAAAGGAATACGAGCTTTTTTAATTTTCTGCGGAAAAAGGGATTTAGGGGCAAAAGCTAGCACCCAAAATTTTGAAACTTGACGTCCCAAAGGCAAGAAGAAGTGAACCGAACTGAATGAAATTAAGCACAGATATTGCACACGTAAAATGAGGATACGAGCTTCGTATTTTCATTGAAAAAACGGTTGGATGGGGCGCGGATCCCTCCAAACCTTTGATCACGAAAAATAAAATGTGTTGGTAACAGCATGTCAGATGTGTGAAAGGACATGAAGAATTGAATCAAGTTGCGTGTATGGACAATACGCAAAAATAAAGGAAAAGATTTTTTAAAGTTTTCTGTGGAAAAACGGTTTTAAGGGGCAAAAGCTAAAACCCAAAATTTTGAAAGTTGACGCCCGAAAGGCAAAAGGAAGTGAACCGAAGTGAATGAAATTGTGCACAGATATTGTAGACCAAATCGGGGAATCAGCATTCGTATTTTCCTGGAAAAAACGGCTAAGTGGGGCACCGATCCCTCCAAACCTTTGATCACGAAAAATCAAAAGTGCTAATAACAGTATGTCAGTCAGATGTGTGTAAAGGACATGAAATATTGAAACGAAACTTCTTGTGTGGATAATACACAAAAAATAAAGGAATACAGGATTTTCTATGTTCTTCGCAAAGACGTTATTAGGGGGCAAAACAACTTACCCCCAAATTTTGAAATTTGACGCCCGAAATGTAAGAAGAAGTGAACCTAAGAGCAAGAAATTTTACACAGATATTGTAGATATAAAATGGGGGAATACGGGTTTAGTATTTTTCTGAAAAAAAAAACGGTTTTGTGGGGCACCAACACCTCCAAACCTTTGATGATGAAATATCAAAGGTGCTGGTAATCGTATCTGAGATGTGTGTAAAGGACATGAAGATCTGCAACGAAACTTTGTGTGTGGACAATACGCAAAAAATAAGTGAATATTGTTTTTCAATTTCCGCGGAAAAACTGTATTAGAGGGGAAAAGCTGTCACCCAAAATTTTGGAAGTTAACACCCGAAAGGCAGAAGAAGTAAACCGAAGTGAATAAAAATTTGCACAGATATTCCATGCGTAAACTGAGGATACCAGTTTCGTATTTTCATTGAAAAAAACTGTTGGATGGGGCAAGGACCTCTCCAAACCTTTGATCACGAAAAATCAAAAGTGCTAGTCACAATATGTCAGATGTGTGTAAAAGACATGAAGAATTGCAACATAACTCAGTGTATGGACAACACGCAAAAAGTAAACGAATACGGGTTTCTCTAAGTTCTGCGGGAAAACGGTTTTAGGGGCCAAAAGCTCCTACACTAAATTTTGAAAGTTGAACCCGAAAGACAAAGAGAAGTGAACCGAAGTGAGTGCAAATGTGCATAGATATTCTACACATAAAATGAGGATACGTATTCATATTTTCCTGAAGAAAATGGTCCTGTGGGGCACGGACCCTCCCAACCTTTGATCACAAAAAATTAAAATGCTAATTATAGTATTCAGAAGTGTATAAAGGACATAAAGAATTGCAACAAAACGTTTTGTATGGATAATACGCCAGAAATAAAGCAATATGGGTTCTTTTATGTTCTGCTGAAAAATGGCATTAGGGGGCAAAAGCTCACACACAAAGTTTTGAAAATTAACGCACGGAAGGCAAAAAGAAATGAACCGAAGTGAATGAATCTCTCCACAGATATTGCAAACGTAAAATGAAGGAATACGGTTTCCTATTTTCCTGGAAAAACGGATTGGGTGGTTCATGGAACCCTCTAAACCCTAGATCACGAAATATCAGAAGTGCTAGTAACAGTATGTCAGATGTGTGTAAAAGACATGAAGAATTGCAACGAAACTTTTTCAATGGAAAATACGCAAAAAATAAAGGAATACGAGCTTTTTTAATTTTCTGCGGAAAAAGGGATTTAGAGGCAAAAGCTAGCACCCAAAATTTTGAAACTTGACGTCCGAAAGGCAAGAAGAAGTGAACCGAACTGAATGAAATTAAGCACAGATTTGCACACGTAAAATGAGGATACGAGCTTCGTATTTTCATTGAAAAAACGGTTGGATGGGGCACGGATCCCTCCAAACCTTTGATCACGAAAAATAAAATGTGTTGGTAACAGCATGTCAGATGTGTGAAAGGACATGAAGAATTGAATCAAGTTGCGTGTATGGACAATACGCAAAAATAAAGGAAAAGATTTTTTAAAGTTTTCTGTGGAAAAACGGTTTTAAGGGGCAAAAGCTCAAACCCAAAATTTTGAAAGTTGACGCCCGAAAGGCAAAAGGAAGTGAACCGAAGTGAATGAAATTGTGCACAGATATTGTAGACCAAATCGGGGAATCCGCGTTTCGTATTTTCCTGGAAAAAATGGCTGAGTGGGGCACCGATCCCTCCAAACCTTTGATCACGAAAAATCAAAAGTGCTAATAACAGTATGTCAGTCAGATGTGTGTAAAGGACATGAAATATTGAAACGAAACTTCTTGCGTGGATAATACACAAAAAATAAAGGAATACAGGATTTTCTATGTTCTTCGCAAAGACGGTTTTAGGGGGCAAAACAACTTACCCCCAAATTTTGAAATTTGACTTCCGAAATGTAAGAAGAAGTGAACCTAAGAGCAAGAAATTTTACACAGATATTGTAGATATAAAATGGGGGAATACGGGTTTAGTATTTTTCTGGGAGAAACGGTTTTGTACAGCACCAACGACTCCAAACCTTTGATGATGAAATATCAAAGGTGCTAGTATTCATATCTGATATGTGTAAAGGACATGAAGAATTGCAACGAAACTTTATGTATGAACATTACGCAAGAAATAAATGAATTTTTTTAATTTTCCGCGGAAAAACGGTTTTAGGGGCAAAAGCTCTCACCCAAAATTATGAAACTTGCCGCCGGAAAGGCAAAAAGAAGTGAACCGAAGTGAATGAAATAGTGCACGGACATTGTAGAAATATAATGAGGGAATGTGGGTTTGCTATTTTCCTGGAAAAAAGAGGTGGGTGCGGCACGGGCACCATCTAACTTTTGATCACAAATATTAAAAGTGCTAATAACAGTATATCAGATGTGTGTCAAGGACATTAAGAATTGCAACATAACTTAGTGCATGGACAATACGCGGGTTTTTCTAAGTTCTCCGGGAAAACTATTTTAGGGGCAAAAGCTACCACATTAAATTTTACAAGTTGAGCCCAAAAGGCAAAACGAAGTGAACCGAAGTGAGTGCAAATGTGATTAGATATTCTACACATAAAATGAGGATACGTATTCATATTTTCCTGAAGAAAATGGTCCTGTGGGGCACGGACCCTCCCAACCTTTGATCAAAAAAATTAAAATACTAATTATAGTATTCAGAAGTGTATAAAGGACATAAAGAATTGCAACAAAACGTTTTGTATGGATAATACGCCAGAAATAAAGCAATATGGGTTATTTTATGTTCTGCTGAAAAATGGTATTAGGGGGCAAAAGCTCCCACCCAAAATTTTGAAAATAAGAATAATAAAGTGAGCTGAAGTGAATTAAATTGTGCACAGATATTGCAGACGTGAAATGAGGATACGAGTTTCGTATTTTCCTGGAAAAAACGTTAGGATGTTGCACTAACCCCTCCAAATCTTTGATCCCGAAAAATCAGAAGAGATAGTAACAGTATGTCAGATTTATGTAAAGGACATGACGAATTGCAACATAACTTTTTGTAAGGACAATACGCAGAAAGTTAATGAATACAGGTTTTTTCATGTTCGGCGGGAAAACGGTTTTTGGGGGCAAAATCTCCCAAATAAAATTTTGAAAGTAGACTCCCGAAAGGCAAAAACAAGTTAACCGAAGTGAGTGAAATTGTGCAGAGATATTATAGACATAAAGTGAGTGAATACGGGTTTCGTATTTTCCTGGAGAAATCGGTTGGGTGGGGCACCGACCCCTCCAAACCTTTGATCACAAAAACTGAAAATTGCTAGTAACGGTATGTCAGATGTGTGTAAAGGAGATGAAGAATTGCAACAAGACTTTTTGTATAGACAAAAATTAAAGGCATATGTGTTTTTTTTTTGTGGAAAGACGGTTTTAGTGGCAAAAAACCGAAAACCAAAATTTCGAAAGTTGACGCTTGAAAGTTAAAAAGTGAACTGAAGTGACTGAAATTTGGACAGATATTGTAGACAAAAAATTAGGGAATACGGTTTGCGTATTTTCCTGGAAAAAACGGTTAGGTGGGGCACGGACTCCAAGCCTTTCATCACGAAATATCAAAATATCTAGTAACAGTATATCAGATGTGTATAACAGACATGAAGAATTGCATCAAACTGCGCGTATGGACAATACGCAAAAATAAACTAATACATTTTTTTAATTTTGGTTAATAACGGTTTTGGGGGGGGAAAGCCCCCGTCCAAAATTTTGGAATTTGACCACAAAAGACAAGAAGAAGTGGACCGAAGTGAATGAAATGTGCACTAATATTGAAGAGGTAAGGTGAGGGAATGTGTGTTTCGTATTTTCCTGAAAGAAAAAAAAACTTTTGAGTGAACTGAGGCGTTGAGTTGCGGGAGGAGTGAACCGAAGCGAAAGAAAGATATTGGATATGTAAAATATGGCCTTTCGTTTTTGACAAGTGTTGTGCCTCCATTCGATTTCTTCAAATTTCGCAGATCAAGTAACAGCAAACACAAACAGTGTAGCTTTTTCTATAGTATTTCAGGAGGCACCTTTAACCCTTGGAATGTTTTTTCCGCATTAAGAAAAATACGTGTCGATTTATATCCAGTTTGCTATTGATATGTCAAATTTGAAGGAAAACCGATAGGAACACTTGAGAAACACGAGAGTCCTCGTTTTACATATAATATGTACACACAATTTGAATTGCTTGGGTCCACTCCTTCCTGAGCTATATTTCCTTTTTTTTCGGATGGGACCTAGGCCCCAACACTGTTTTTCCGCAAAAATTAAAACATGTTTCAAATATTGTTTTGCAAATAGTCCCTTTACGAAGTTTCGTTGCAATTCTCCATATTCTTTAGGAACTTTTGCGTATGGTTATTTGCACTTTTGATATTCCGTAATGAACAGTTTAGAAGGTCCGTGTCTCACTCAACCGATTTTTCCAGGGAAATACGAAACCCAATTATCTCATTTTTCGTCTACAATATCTGCGCACAATTTCATTCAATTCGGTGCACTTCTTCTTGCATTTTGGGCTTCAAATTTCAAACTTTGGAATGGGGGCTTTCGACCTTTAAAACCGTATTTCCGCAGAAAACAAAAGAAAAACCGTATTCGTTTATTTTATGTGTATTGTCCCTACACAATGTGTCGTTCCAATTCTTCATGTCCTTCAAGCACTTCTGTTATTAGCAGTTTTGATACTTCACGATCAAAGTTCTGGATGGGGTGTGTGTCCCACCTAAACGGTTTTCTTTTTATCAGGAAAATAAGAAAAAGGTATTTCGTCATTTTATGTCGACAATATCTGTGCACAATTTCATTCACTTCGATTCACTTCCTCTGGCCTTCCGGGCCTTAACTTTCAAAATTTTGGGTGATGGCTTTTGCCCCCTGAAACCTTTTTTAACACAAAATAAAAAACCCATGTTCCTTTTTTTGGTATATTGTTCATACACAAACTTTAGTTGCAATTCTTTGTGTCCTTTACACATATTTGTCATATTGTTACTATCACTTTCAATATTTCGTGATGAAAGTTTTAGAGGGGTCTGTTCCCCTCCTAGTCGTTTTTCCAGGAAAATACGAAACACGTGTTCCCTCATTTTATGTCTGCAATATGTGTGTAAAATTTTGTTTACTTCGGTTTACTTGGTTTCACGAATAAGTAAGTAAGCCGAATCGTTTAATTCGGCTTACTTACGAATAACAAAACACGTATTCGTTTATTTCATGTGTAGTATCTACCTCCCAAATGTTATCAAAATCGGAGTGTTACACTTTAGAGGTGTTGCTTGTTAATAATAATATTTCTTTAAAATTTTATGAAAAATAGAGGGAATTAAAGCGAAAAATTGGGATCAATTGGAACTTTCGGCTCCTACCAACATTGAAAGAAATGACAGCACAAGTATTTGGATGCAAGGTAGACATGAAATTTGAAACTGTGATTTAACTATATTTCTGTCATGGTTTTAATGCACACTGCGAAGTTCTTAAATGCTAATTAAGTCAGGATTTTACATCCAAATTAAATTGCAACATAATAATTCTTGTTAGAAAACCCGCATCGGCAATGCGAATTTAAGATTAGCCGATACTTTAGATAGCATGGAAAAAAGGCGAAGAGTGTAACCTAAGTGTGCGGCCTAGTGGGTTGCGAGGTGATTTAATAAATTGCATGTCTTCTACTCGGCAGAGTCCACCTCAACTGTTTCATTTTGTTTTAAAACAAAACATTTTTGTCATGAGTTACATTTAGGGATGCGCACGAGACGAATCGAGACAGGGTTTTCCTGAAAAAATCCGAGTCGCCACGGCACTTCCAATAGAGAAATATACATTTTTCGAGTCGAGACATCGCTTTTTAGCACATTTTCGAGACGAGACAGCCACAAATCTTGTCTCGTGCGCATCCCAAGTTACATTAGCACACACTACATGAGTGACAATTTATATTATGATAGAATATATTATGGGCTTTAATAGAAAACGTGTAGACACTCGATAATTATTACGTAGTAAGATTTCAATAGATTCAGTGCTTGATCGTGCCGTGTATGAAGTTATGAAATATGAATTGGTTTCAAAAGGTGCGATGCAAGGGGAATTTTATAGGGGCTACAGCCCCCCCCCCCATGACGCTCAGGTATACAGTGGATAGAGTGTGTTTCAACCCTACTTTAATTACACTGGGTAAAGTTGGAAACTATGGTTTAGTCCATTTCTTGATCATATCCTGGTTCTGCGGTGTTAATATGTGGTCAGAACTTGCTGTTCTAGAAACAAGTTCATACACGATAAAATAGTATTTCTGCATTATGCACCTTTTTAAACTATTTTCAATATTTGTATGTATCTTCAGACAAGCCTTCCTCGAAAAGTTTGATTTATTGGATACTGTATTTCTAACGATACTTCCATTATCAAATAGTGTATGTAGTTTTATTTAACATAGAATTGCATACGCCAAAATAGTAGAAAACATTCTCATCGTTTTAACTTTTCTTGTGTTGATTTTGAGCTTAACGTCCCTTTCAGCAGCGAAGCTATATGAGACGTGAACCTACTAGTTAACGTCGATGCCGAATCACATGAACTCCCACAGGGAATCGAACATGGGTCCTCCATGCGTTAACTTTACTTGAATTTACTCGAACGCTCTCAAGCGGATTTAAGACGGTGGACTTGCCACCCGTAAGTTTTTTAATGAATGTATATCTTGGTAATTATTTTAATTTTACTTTTGAAAAGGTGTAAGCATTTCGCTATTTTTTAAAAAAATCCTTGAATTATACGTAATCAGTGTTGAATACAGGATCCATTTTTGTACGTGGCAATAGTAACTTCCATGGTCCCCTCTCTTCTACCTCTAGACACAGAAATATTGTTTTTAATAACTGCCAAATTACGATTTTTATCAATAAAGAGTAACTGTCCTACTAATTCTTGTATCGATTTCCTGCTAAGCAAAGATAAAGTGAGAGCTCCTCCGTGACTAAGCGGTTAGAGTACGCGCCTTTGGCGCGGGAGACCCGGGTTCGACTCCCGGCGGGAGCTCATGTGGTTCGGATTCCACGTTAATCAGTAGGTCCTCGTCTTATATAGCCTCGCTGCTGAACGGGACGATGAACTCAAAATCAACTCAACTCAACTCAAAGATAATGTGAATCTGTAAAGGTAGGGAAACGGTAGGTAGCGGCATGACGTCACGCCGTCCCCCATGACTATCTTTGCCCATTGTAATTTCTTAGGACCTGGGGGGACGCCGTACACATTTTTGAAGGTAGGGGACGGCGTCCCCTGCATTTCGAAGAACTTTTACCCCTGCTGCTAAGTATAAATTACTGTGAGGACTAACGAAAAATATTATGTAGTAATATTAATACTACTACCATTACTACTACTACTACTACTACTACTACTACTACTACTACTACTACTACTACTACTACTACTACTACTACTACTACTAATAATAATAATAATAATAATAATAATAATAATAATAATAATAATAAAGGATCTGAATGATGAAGATATTTTTTTAACTTTCTATTGCACTCCCTGTGGGCTTCCGTGAATCTGGATATATTGTTTTTATAAGGAATAAAGAGGCTTCAAACAACAACGATTTGTATAAAAGTCTTATTAGCTGTTTTACGAAGAACTAAGCAACTGACAACTGACCTTGTGTCTGTTTTTCTTTTTAACACAATGTTACGAGGCACAGAAGCCTGCGGGCATTTTTTTTGCCTGAGTGTAGCTTCAGTACTAAAATCAAGACTTTCATTCTGTCGAATCAGCTTGTTGGTTGTGCAATGTTTTGCCTTCAGGCGATCGACTAGGTAGATAGATAGAAGAGTCAAGAAAGAAAGAAACGAACAAACAAAACGATATGCTTATTTCATGGAGAGATGCTTGCTTCTTGGCATTAAGTGTTTGAAAACCAAAACTATTCTGAATATCCATTTTGTTATTTCCATAATAAGTATAAAGGGAAATGTTAATTCTCATATATAGTAGGGGTAAAACTGAAGGGGAACGCGAGGGGAACGTTATATACATAATAACATAGCATATTTCTTTCCAAAATTTTATAAAAACTATTTATTTTATAGAGTTCAAAATTCGACCAAATGTTTATTAGTATTAATATTGCATGTTCACTTTTACTTTTTCTTGCTAAGATAATATTATAGCGCGCTAATTAAAAATTAATGTTCTTCCATTTAAAAGCTGTTTAAGATATTGGCTGCATTTTGCAACAGTGTAGAACAGCAGATAGGAATCTAACCAGGTAGATTTCTTTCTGTCTCTGTCCTCGCTAGGTCACGTGCGTGAACTTAGGGTTGTCCGCGGAGAAAAAGAAACCGATGGAATGCAGATTGATAGCAAATAAAAGCAAAGTCTGTTTTCCCTCTCTTCATAGATCGTAAAGATTTCCTTGATTCTATGTAAACATCTCCGCGAATAATTACCTGTACAGGAATATTGCAGCTAACAACGTACGAAAGTTTCAGAAAATCTGTCTATTTTGTTTTCAAGTGAGGGAAGTCTGTTCATCTTATAAAATCAGTTTCGAACTGTAGAGCGTAGAACAAACTCACTTATTTTTTGCATCAACTGACAAAAGTTTACATACAGATCAAAGAGAAGTCTTAGTGCGTTTGCACACGGCAACGATAATATCGGTGGAAGCATCGATAATGTCGGCAGTGAAATCGACTTCAATGTACTCAAATCGTAGCTTACACACGCCACCGATATTATCGGCCGATCCTCCGACACGCAGATGCTGTCGGCCAAGTCCCCGATAATGTCTGCGGTATCGCCGACACCGATTTTGTCGGTGGCAATGTTTTCTTATGATTGGATGCACATGTGGCCGATAATGTCGGCCGGCCAATGGGTTAGATGAAGAGAGTGAGTGACAAGGCGCTGTGTATTTTTGTTTCGTTTCTTGTCTTTCGAATTTCGATGTTTCCATTTTTTCTATTATAATTGTATAATAATATTATTATTATCTTGTCCTATAAAAAACTTCGGAACATCTTATTATTTTTTTACAATCTCTGTTTTGGAGTAGGTAATTCCCTTTATTAAATAAGTATAAAATGTGGGAAGTTTGAAGAGTACTGGTTTCCTTCTAAATAGCTATTACCAAATAGAATATAGGAAATTTAGATAACCAATTTCTTGATTATTTTCCACTAATTTTTAATTTTTGTTCTTTCTCTCTCTCTCTCTCTCTCTCTCATACACACACACACACACACACACTTTGATGGTATATTTTTTAATCTATTAATGCATTTAAATTTCAATACATGCTGGAAATTAATTTAAGCGTGATTTTCAAATTTTGATACACTGTGAACATAAGCATATGGAAAAAATCCTGATTATTATTACTTCCTTTTATTTTCATTGGAATTGTGTGCAGATCACTTTTCCCGGTTCCACTCAATAAGCAATGATTGAATACAATATTTTTTTACAAGTCAAAGTAGAATTATTATTTTGAAACGAAACCAACGCAATCAAACACTCTTTCCCAAGCTCCAAGGACAAGTTACTCACTTGGCATTTTCTTGATTGTGATCTCAACAATAGGGATGTGACTTCATGCTTCACTTGTTACAGATTTTTTCTCTCACTTCCAAAACTATCCCAAATCTCCCATTTTAAAAAATAATGTGTAGAATGGCAATTGAAAACAAAGACCTAAGCTATGTATCCAAGTTTTCCCTCTCTCCTTTGTACCGGGATCAACTCCCTGATAGAGTTCTGCAGTTTAGCTACAGTGACTGGATGAAAATGTTGTGTATTATTGCATTCTTACCTTTCTAGTTTTTGTTAGATTTTTAGAGATGGCAGGAATTTTTCCTTTCGATATTTTAACCGTTATTGAACTTGTGGAATGTAGACTTTGCATATGGGATAAGATAAAATACTCTTTCAAGGACAGAATTGAAAAGCAAAAAGCGTGGCGAGAAATGTATGCAAGCATTGTCCAGGATTCTGAGTTCATGGACAAAAAGAAACAAGAAACAACAGGTATGTATGCAACAGCGCAAATCTGTCTTTAAAATTGGGGGGGGGTAAGATCGTTCCCATATTACGTATATATATACATATATAGCGATGTTCAAAATATATCTGTAGCCGAGAAACAATGCTGTAGAGGATCAGGGGAGCAGAATTGTCTTCAACATTGGGAGGCGGGTAGATTTGAGGCTTATTCTGAGTGGACATTAATTTCATCGCACTTTCCTTTCTAGCGATCGGACACAAATAATCAAATTTCTCTCCCAAAAAACACATTTCAAATCGGATTATTGGGGAGGACAATCTCCCCAGTTCCAAGATTGGAGGGGACATGTCCCATTCATCCCCCCGGGATTTGCTCGTGTATGTATGGAGCAATGTAAAACAGAATTACTAATTCGAATTTTATCATTTAATCTACTATGACATTAATGTTAACTACATGGAAAACAAAATAATATATATACATGTGTTTTCATTGGGAAGGCCGATGGGGGCTGAATTTGAACGTAAACACTATCGGGTTTGTCACTATACATCTGAGCAATCCCGATAAATATGGATTCGACACAAATATTGATCATTTTCTACTACTTTTACATGTCCCGGTAAACGCCCCCTGAGACCCCCTGGTTCGAATTGTGAAAAATCGCCTCTGGCCTCCAGCCGATACCGCGAAAACTATGAATGTGACACTAAAATCTGCCATTTTCTACTACTTTTACATATTTCCATAAAAGCCCCTATGATCCTCTGGTTCGAATTTTGAAAAAAAACCACGCCTCTGGCCAGCAGCCGATGGGGGCAGTATTTGGAAGTCAACGCCTGTGTATCACCATTCATCTCAGTGACAGTGAAAACTATTGATTTGAGACTAATATCGGTCATTTTCGATTATTTTTACATGTCTCGCAATTCTCCACCCCAGTGACTCCCGGCCCGCATACAATGGTGGCTGAATTAGAAAATCATCGCTAATGAAAGTATCACCATTGATCTCAGCGACCGCGAAAACTGTGAAATCGACACTAATATCGGTCATTTTCTACTACTTTTACATGTCTAGGTTAACGCTCTCCTGAGACCCCCCCCTGGTTCGAATTTAGTCAAAAACGCTTCGCCTTGGTCTGGGACCTGAACAAAGGTATCCGTGGCCAAAATTTGGTAATTCTCGGCCAACTTGTCTGGTTCCCAGGCCGGTCCCGGTTGAAAAAAAAACTCTTCGTCTTGATCTGTGGCCTAGACCAAGCTACCCGCGACCAAATTTTGAAAAGTTTCGTCCACTCGTCTGGTCCACGGGCAGCACACACATAGAGAGACAGGCACTCAAGCAAACTCTATTTTATTTATATTAAAAAGGTCAGATCCACCGTTATTGTAATAGAGCGGTGCTTGAGTGATTGATCGTAGAAATTCAAACTCCAATGAGTGATAATTTCATAGCCTTGTTTTATTACAAGTTTAAACTCTTTAGTCAGTAGAGAAGAGGGGATGATTCTTGGGTCAGAGTTGATGCCAATGGATTTCGGTGGGTCTTGGGTCACAGTGTGTGACAGTGGTTCATGGTGGGTGGTGGGACAGAGTGGGTCACGGTGGGTCATGGGTCGCGTTGGGTGGTAGGTCAGTTGGTCGTGGCTAAAGTTTTCATTGCCCCACACTCTCTCTGAACTACAGTGTTGAAAATTAATCAGTGAAAATCAATTGCAAGTGATCAATCAATTGAAAGTAATTGCTGTGGAAATCAAAAATTGCAATTGAATTAATTGCTAATTAATTTCAATTGCAATTGAATGACTGAATTCAATTGCAATTACTTTCCACTGCAATTACTTTCAATCGATTGATTAATTGCAATTGATTCTTCTTTATTAATGGCCAACTGCAATTAACAATTAACCATTACTTACTTCCGTTGTCAATTGCAATTAACAATTAAATTTACAGATTAATTGTTAATTGTCAATTCAATTGAAATTTGCCCAACACTGCCACTCTTCTCTTCACTGTCCCGATCCGGAACTTCAAACTTTTTTTTCCTTCTATCGAAGCCAGTACTGCCTATTTGGGAAAAGTCTCAATGTAGAGGATTGCTAGTGGTAAAAACGATGCATTCGCCGTTTTGTTGGATGGGAGGGGGGCTGGTGGAATGTGCCGTAAAATTTTACGTTGGCCCCATAGGAAAAAATCTAGATTCGACACTGCTAATATATATATATATATATATATATATATATATATATATATATATATATATATATATATATATATATAATTGAGAAACACTATGTTTGTGACTCTAAATCTCCCGAACCGCCCCACCGATCGTAATCAAATTTTCAAGATATATGAGGTTTGGATCTGGAAACATTTTTGTAATTTCACTTTAACGGTACATCCTAGGGGGAAGGGGAGGGGGACGTATAAATAGAAACTAATAAAACCTAATAACTTTTGAACCACCCAACCAATCTTCATCTAATTTTCAACAAATATGAGGGTCGAGCCTTGGGTGTTTTTTTATCGTTTCACTTTGACGAGCCAACGTAGGGAAGGGAGAGGGGGCAGATATATGTAAAAAAATAATAAAAATGTCTGGCTCTGTGACTTCATCACTCTTGAACCACCCGACCGATCTAAATCAAATTTTCAATATACAAGAGTTTAGGGGCAGGGATTACTTTAGGATATTCACTTTGACGAAGCAACGAGGGGAGGGCGAGAAGGAGAGAAATTTAAAAATGATCAAAAATGACCGATATTAATGTTGAATACATAGTTTTCGGGCCCGATGAGACAAACAGTGACACTTCTGATGCTGTTTCAATCCAAGTTCAGCCCTAATAGTTGGGAAGGGGAGGATACAATGGAGGGGAGGGGGATAAACGTTTAAAAATGATCGAAACTGAGTAATATTAGTGTCGAATCAATAGTTTTAGAAGTAGCTGAGATTAACAGTGACAATTCTGATTTCGTGTGGCGCAGCACGGGGAAGGAGGAGCTATATATAATAATAATAATCGAAAATGACCAATATTAGTGCCTAATTCATAGTTTCCGGGATCATTCTGATGAACTGTGACATTTTCGATCCGGTTTCAATGCAAAATCAGCTCCGCCACTTGCGGGAAGGGGAGAAAGTGATACAGTATATAAAATGATCGATAATGGCCACTATCAGTGTCAAATTTATAGTTTTCTGGGTCGCTTAGATGAACAGTGGTACTTTCTATTATGTTTAAATTCAAATTCAACCCCACAACTTGGGAAAGGGAGGAAGAGGTATTTAAAGATAATGGAAAATGACCGTTAATTAGTGCTGAATCCACATTTGTGGGGGGTCGCTGAGATGAACAGTGAAACTTTCGTTGCCATGGCCCGCAACATAGGGGAGGAGGAAATATATATATATATAAATGACCGAAAATGACCATTATTGGTGTCGAATCCATGATTTTTGGGGTCGCCGAGATGATCAATGATCTTTCCGATGCTGTTTAAATCGATGCCATTAAAAACGAAAACAGCATGTTTCACGGGTACTAAACACATGAAATACGGAGTTGTGCTTTTAAATTTTCATTTTAACTTAGCAAAGCGGGTAATATATGCTAGTAATACTAATAAAGCTCAGGTACTGTCCTTTCTCTATTTCAAAACCACCTATTATTTAAATCTCTTTGCTATAATATCTATTACTGGAGCTAGCAGTATATTTTTGTTTTTCGTCCTTATACAACACCAAGGTTATAAAGGAAGGTCTTTTTAATGTGGGTTCGGAACTTGAATCTGATAGGTCGTTCCCAACCATACTATCTCGCCTCCAGAAAAACTGGATTACAGGGCAGAGTCTAAAGCAAGAAATTTCTCTCTTTTGCTAAAAAAACTTTAGTTCGCATACTAGTCATAGCACATGTTTAGAGGTTTTTCAACGAATCTGTATGAGACGAGACCTGCAAAGGAGTCGAATCTGGTATCCTAAAACAAAAAAGTCCTAATGGCTGGCTACTTTAATGCTCATAAAGTCATTCTAATGTAAAAATTTTGGGTGAGCCCGGCCCCCTAGACTCCCCGTGGATACGAGCCTGTGTGATCCCCCACCCTCGAACACAATTTTCTGGAGGAAAGCCTCTATTCTTCCTTTTGTCTGTCTAGTTTACTAAAAACATGAAAAGCAAACTAGGTCACAGAGCATTAAGTTGGAAATGATGGACATGTTGCGTTCCAGACATATTTCGTACCGTTGATGATTTTGGGAGGTTTTCCAGGGACAAAATTCACCTCGGAGTTATATCTCCTATGGTGCTCAATATGAGTTAAGTTGATTTTGTCGTCCCTTTCAGCAGCGAGGCTATATAAGACGGGACCTACTGATTAATTGAGAAACCCGAACTACATGAGCTCTCACCGGAATCGAACCCGGGTCTCTCACGCCAAAGGCACGTACGCTAACCACTTAGACACGAAGAAGCTCGGGCTCATATTAGAAAAGAAGAAAGCACATTATGGGAATTTCAGTGCAGACAACTAAGTACGACGACTGTTAATTGAATATTTTTCATCTTGAATATATTGTAATAATGGTCAATCATATTTGATAATGTCATTTTTTAAAAAAATAGCATTCTCTTTTCTGTAAGTTACTACAGTATACAAGTTAAATTTCACACAGTGTGCAAAAGAGGGGAAGGGATTACAATGTACGATGGGCTTCGTTCGCTTCCTATCTGATGGACAAAACCTTTCTGGTAAAATTCAGCGTTTCAAAGAACCTGTGTGGTTCACTGATAGCTACACATAAATTGACAGAATTTTAGTATTGTCTGCCTGAGGCAAAGTCTTAATTTTAGTACTGAAGCTGCCTGAGGCAAAAAAGCAAGCACACCGCTGGCGTGGTGGCTTCTGTGTCTCGTAACATTGTGTTTAAAAAACAGACACAAGGTCACTTGTGAGTGCTTAAGCAATTGATAAGCCTTTTTTTCTTTTATACAAATCATATTGTTGTTTGAAGCCTCTTTATTCCTTACATAAACAATATAACCAGATTCATGGGAACGCACAGCAATTGTAATAAAAGTTGAAAAATATCTGTATCATTCAGATACTTTATTATTATTATTATTATTATTATTATTATTATTATTGTTATTATTATTATTATTATTATTATTATTATTATTATTATTATCACATAATATTTTTCGTTAGTCCTCACAGCAATTAATACTTAGCAGCAGGGGTTAAAGTGCGTAGGAACGCGGGGGACCCTATCCCCACCTCCAAAAAACTGTGTACGGCGTCCTCCCACTTCCTAAGCAATTACAATGGGCAAAGATAGGCATGGGGGACGGCGTGACGTCATGCCGCTACCTACCGTAACCCTACCCTTTCAGATGATTCCATCCCATCTAGCCTAATCCCACCTCGCCTAACGATTTATCAGCCACTTATATCTCCAAAATAAGAATGTCTACCATTTTAGGCGATATGGGAATTCCCATATTACTTAATCCCATCTCGCCTAAAATGGCGGTAGGATGCAAGGAGGGAATTTCTGTACTGAAGAGGGAATTCCTCTAATAGAATTTTAACCAGATATTTCAATCAATATTGGCAATCTCTGTCAATTACAATATAAATACATAATAAGTACTATACAAGATGAAAGCAAACGAGAAAGGCGATTTAGTAAATTTAGTTCACTTTTGGTTTGTTTTTGGAATACTGGAAATTGATTGGCAAGGAGAAGCTAATCAGAAACAGGATAGAAATATAGAGGGTGTTTCAAAACAACACTTACAACGTTTGAGAGCTCATTCCTGACACCATGATAAGACAACCTGGGTGCACAATGTTTCCTTTTGGCGCTATGACCAGCCAAAAACTAGTCGGAAAAATACCCAAAACAGCCGTAACTCGAGAACAAGATTTCGGATCGAAGTCGGGGGAAAGGAAATGTATATTATTTTTAGCCATGGCTACCATTAATGCACAACCCGATATGGTAAAGAGGCAGCACAAAGGTCACCTCAAATAAATTGAAGATTTATGGGGATATTTTATGAAACGTTGACCGAGGCAAGTTAACTACAATTAAATACGATATTTCAACTAACAGGAATCTTAGAACACGGTCAAAGTTACAAGAACATCATTAAAATTATAAAAAAGCTAAGATGGACACATTTGATTGATCTACTTTGTCTCAGTATAGAATTGGCTATCGAGGAAGAACTGAAATTATTTGAAGTCCATAGTGTTTAAATGTTATGCCTTATAGGCTAATGAAGACAGAGAGATCACGCATGGCTATGGGGTAGCGTCTGCGACTTTCGCATAGGAGACCCGGCTCCGATTCGCGGTGGGAGCGCAAGCAATTCGTAGCTCACGTTAATCTGTAGCACCATATCTCATGTAATTTTGCTACCGAAGGGATCCTAAACTGAAATCCGATCCAATAATAAAGAGAGGTAATAGATGGAAGCTAATTTTTGGGAAATAATTTGTGAAATGGGAATGTAGGATAAAACAGGATAATTCCGAGAAATCTCACGGATACGATGGTATCCAATACAAATTTTATAGTCTGGGATCGAACGAGGTTCATCCCACACCAGAAGTAAGCGCTCTATCACTAAGTCACCCTGCCCCTACTTTGGAGGAAACACTATGATTCTGACATGTATCGATATACTAAATATTGTGTGTGATAAACCAACATACAAGAAGGACAAACGGTCAGAATGTGGGATTTGTGGAGTTTCCTTTGTGCGAAAATGGTAAGTACGTTTTTCTATGTCAGTTATTCTTAACTGGATGCCCGCGTCTCTTAGGGATTTGGGGAAGACAAGGTGACTCAGTGGTAAACACTTGCCTCTGGTACGTGGGGCCTCTGGTTCGATCCTCAGCCAAGAAATTTTATGGTGGACACCATTGTATCGTGTGTGGGTTTTCTTGGGATACTTCAATTTCCCTCCACATTCTCATTCCATCATATCGTTCATCAACATTCAATTGCCTTAATGATAGTCTCCTTTAGACTAAAGAGCATAATCGTGGGTCGTTAAAATGAAATACTTCATTTCATTTTACAGGGGTTGCATAGAGTTTGTCGGTGGGTTACCGGTAAGATAATTTTTAATAGGTTGTATTATTGATACTAATATTTGTAAGAAAGAAGGAGTCTATAAGGCTCATAATTTTCGAAAGGCTAAGAACTACAATTGTACGTTGATTATAAGAAATGCTAAAGGTACGAACTAAATTTGATTTGTGAGTCTTTTAGCATTATTTGTATTATGGACAAGAAATAACTCACATATCTACAAACCAAAAAAATTAACAGTGAAATTTGATTTTCGACAATGAAATATAATAATATACAACTTGGATATCAAATTTCGAGGTTAGTTTTCTTGGCTTTGGACATGTTCAACTTACATGTGTTTTCGTGATAGTCCAAACTTTCAACATACGAGTATCAGTCTCCTAGATTTTCGTAAATAACTATGAAGATTATCCTAAATCTAACAAATAAGTACAGATAACGATCACTAAATTTCATAATTGACTCTTGAGAGCATGCTAGCCCTAATTGATATATCACGTCACTACCTTTCCATTTCCAAAATTATCACTGATTTCAAAATGACGGATTTCAAGGTGCCGCCAGAGGTTCGTGATCTACTCTGCCCATTCTTCTTCTGTCAATATGTGAAACTATCACCGTTTGCATTGTCTATCTCTCACTATTTTCATGATTCAACAGTTTATTTGATGTATTTCAATAACATAGCATAGCTTTCCTACCCATCAATTTTGACCCCTTCCGTTTCTTATGACGTTCAGCCCTTATAATTTTGCAAATATACATATTTCCATATCCTCTATCAGTCGCACTACGTCTCATCCCGCAACTCGATTCATCCATTTGGACCCTTTACTTGTCAGACAATTTTTATTGATGGAGAAACAAGAAAATAGTTCTATAATGACTGACAAGTAACACTTCCCAAGTGTAACACTCCGATTTTGATAAAATTTGGTAGGTCGATATTACACATAAAATAAACGAATACGTGTATTTTTATTTTCTGCGGTAAAGCTGTTTTAGGGAGCGAAAACCCAGATCCAAAATTTTGAAAGTTGACTGCCGAAAGGTAATAACAAGTGGACCGAAGTGAAATTGTGCACAGATATTGTAGACATAAAATGAGGGAAAACGAGTTTCGTATTTTCCTGGAAAAAACGGTTAGTTGGGCCACGGACCCCTCCAAATCTTTGATCACGAAATATCAAAAGTGCTAATAACTGTATACCAAAAGTGCCTAAAGAACATGAAGAATTGCAACGAAATTTTGTGTAGTGAAAATATGCAAAAAAAATCTAATGTGTTTTCTATTTTCTGTGGAAAAACGGTAAAGGGGAAAAGGCCCCCACCCAAAATTTTGAAAATTAACGCCCGAAATGCAAAAACAAGTGAACCGAAGTGAATGCAATTGTGCACAAATATTGTAGAGGTAAGATGAACGAATACGTGTTTCGTATTTTCCTGCAAAGAAACAACTTTTGGGTGGACCGAGGCGTCTGGCGGCGGAAGAAGTGGACAGAAGCGAAAGAAATTGAGTTTAGATATTGGATATGTAAAATAAGACCTTCCGTGTTTCACAAGTGTATCCATCCGATTTTTCAAATTTGGAAGATCAACAGTAAGCACAAATAGTACATGTACTATTTTATAATATTTCAGGAGGCAGCTTTAACGCTTACAATGTTTTCGTGATCAAATGTTTGGAGGGCTCCGTGCCCCACCCAACCGTATTTTTCCAGGAAAATACGAAATCCATATTCCCTTATTTTGTGTGTAAAATATCTGTGCACAATTTCATTATCTTCGGTTCACTTCTTGTCTTTCGGGCGTAATCTTTCAAAATTTTGGATGATAGCTTTTGCCCTCTAAAACCGTTTTCCGCAGAAAATAAAAACCCGCTTTCATTTATTTTTTGCGTATTGTCAGCATGTAAAGTTTTGCAGCAAATTCTCCATCTCCTTTACACACATTTGACCTAGTGTTTCTAACTCTTTTCATATTCCGTGACCAAAGGTTTGGAGAGGTCCGTGCACAACCCAATCGTTTTTTCCATGAAAATACGAAACCCGTACCCTCATTTTACGTCTGCGATATCTGTTCACAATTCCATTCAGTTCGGTTAACTTCTATTTGCCTTTCGGGCGTCAACTTTCAAAATTTTCGATGCGAGCTTTTGCCCCCTAAAACCGTTTTTCTACAGAAAATTAAAAACTCGTATTCGTCTATTTTTCGCGTATTGTCCATACACAAACTTTCGCTGCAATTCGTCATGTCCTTTGCACACATCTGACATACTGATACTAGCACTTTTGATATTTCTTGTTCAAATGTTTGGAGGGTTCCGTCCCCACCCAACCGTTTCTTCCAGGAAAATACGAAACCCATATTCTTTAATTAGATGTCTGCAATATCTTTTCGCAATTTCATTCACTTTGGGCTACTTCTTCTTGCCTTTCGGGCGTAAAATTTCAACATTTTGGGGGGGGGAGCTTTTGCCCCTTAAAATAGTTTTTTTCCACTGAATATAAAACCCCTGATTCATTTATTTTTGCGTGTTGTCCATACACAAAGTTTCGTTGTAATTCTTCATGTCCTTTACACATATCTGACATGTTACTATCACTTTTGATATTACCTGGTCAAATGTTTGGAAGGGTCCGCGCACCACCTAACCGTCTTTTCTAGGTAAATACGAAACCCGCATAAGCACATTTTCTGTTTACAATATGTGCAAAATTTCATTTACTTTGGTTCACTTCTTATCTTTCGGGCGTAAATTTTCAAAAGTTTGGTGTCTGTACTTTTGCCTCCTGAAACCACTTTTCCGTAGAAAGTAAAAAAAAAAAAAAAAAACAATATTCCTTTGTTTTTTGCGTATGGTCCATTCACGAAGTTATGTTGCAATTTTTGATGTCGTTACACACATCTGACATACTGTTACTAGAACCTTTGATATTTCGTGATCAAATGTTTGGGGGGTCCGAGCCCCACCTAACCGTCTTTTTCAGGTAAATACGAAACCCGTATACTCACATTTTATGCCTATAATATCTGTGCAAAATTTCATTCATTTTGATTCACTTCTTCTTATCTTTCGGGCGTCAACTTTCAAAAGTTTGGGGAGGGTACTTTTGCTCCCTGATACCGCTTTCCCGTAGAAAGTAAAAACAAAACGGTATTCCTTTGTTTTGTGCGTATTGTCTATACCTGAAGATTCGTTGCAATTTTTTATGTGCTTTACACACATTTGACATAGTGTTACTAGCACCTTTCATATTTCGTGATCAAAAGTTTGGAGGGGTTCGTACCCCACACAACCTTTTTTTTTTTCAGGTAAATACGAAACCTGCATGAGCACATTTTATGTCTACAATATGTGCAAAATTTCATTCACTTTGGTTCACTTCTTATCTTTCGGGCGTAAATTTTCAAAAGTTTGGGGTGGGTACTTTTTCCTCCTGAAACCGCTTTTTCGTAGAAAGAAAAAAAACAATATTTCTTTGTTTTTTGCGTATGGTCCATACACGAAGTTATGTTGCAATTCTTGATGTCGTTACACATATCTGATATACTGTTACTAGAACTTTTGATATTTCGTGATCAAATGTTTGGGGGCTCCGTGCCCCACCTAACCGTCTTTTTCAGGTAAATACGAAACCCGTATACTCACATTTTATGCCTACAATATCTGTGCAAAATTTCATTCATTTTGATTCACTTCTTCTTATCTTTCGGGCGTCAACTTTCAAAAGCTTGGGGTGGGTTCTGTTGCCCCTGAAAGAATTTTTCCGCAGAAAATAAAAAAAACGTATTCCTTTTTTTCGCGTATTCTCTATACGTAAAGTTTCGTTGCAATTTTTCGTGTTCTTTACTCACATTTGGCATAGTGTTACTAGCACTTCTCATATTTCGTGATGAAAGGTTTGGAAGGGTCCGTGCCCCATACAACTTTTTTATCAGGAAAATACGAAACCCGTATCCTCATTTTACGTCTGCAATCTCTGTTTACAATTTAATTCACTTCGGTTCACATCTTCTTGATTTTCGTGCGTCAGCTTTAAAAATTTTGCGTGGGGACTTTCGCCCCGTAAAATCGTTCTTCCACAGAACATAAAAACTCGTATTCGTTTATTTTTTGCGTATTGTCCATACAGAAAGCTACGTTGTGATTCTTCATGTCGTTTCACACATCTGACATACTTTTACCAGAACATTTGATATTTCGTGATCAAATGATTGGAGGGGTCCGTGCCCCACCTAACCGTCTTTTTCAGGTAAATACGAAACCCGTATACCAATATTTTATGTCTACAATATGTGTGCAAAATTTCTTTCACTTCGGTTCACTTCCTTTTATCCTTCAGGCGCCAACTTTCAAAAGTTTGGGTTGGGTACTTTTGCCTACTGAAACCGAGTTTACGTAGAAAGTAAAAAAACAATATTTCTTTGTTTTTTGCGTATGGTCCATACACGAAGTTATGTTGCAATTCTTGATGTCGTTACACACATCTGATATACTGTTACTAGAACTTTTGATATTTCGTGATCAAAATTTTGGAGGGGTCCGTACCCCACACAACCTTTTTTTTTTTTTTAGGAAAATACGAAGCCAGTATCCTCATTTTACGTCTGCAATCTGTTCAGAATTTCATTCACTTAGGTTCACTTCTTCTTGCCTTTCGTGCGTCAGCTTTCAAAATGTTGCGTGGGGACGTTTGACCCCTAAAATCATTTTTCCACAGAAAATTAAAAAAACAATATTCCTTTGTTTTTTTTTTGCGTATGGTCCATACACGAAGTTATGTTGCAATTCTTGATGTCGTTACACGCATCTGACATACGGTAACTAGCGTTTCTCATATTTCGTGATCAAATGTTTGGGGGATCTGTGCCCCACCTAACCGTCTTTTCCAGGTAAATACGAAGCCCGTATACTCACATTTTATGCCTACAATACCTGTGCAAAATTTCATTCATTTTGATTCACTTCTTCTTATCTTTCGAGCCTAAGCTTTCAAAAGTTTGGGGTGGGTTCTTTTGCCCCTGAAACCGTTTTTCCACAGAAAACAAAAAAACCGTATTCTTTGCTTTTGCGTACTGAAATTTCGTTGCAATTCTTCATGTCTTTTAAACACATTTGACATAGTGTTACTAGCACTTTTCATATTCCGTGATCAACTGTTTGGAGGGGTCCATGCCCCACCCAACATTTTTTTTTTCAAGAAAATACGAAACCCAATCCTCATTTTACGTCTGCTATCTCTGTTCACAATTTCATTCACTTCGATTTACTTCTTCTTACCTTTCGGGCATCAGCTTTAAAAATTTTGCGTGGGAACTTTTGCCCCCTAAAATCGTTTTTCCACAGAACATAAAAACCTGTATTCGTTTATTTCTTGCGTATTGTCCATACACAAAGTTTCGTTGCAATTCTTCATGCCCTTTACACACATTTGACATACAGTTAGTATCACTTTTGATATTTCATGATCAAATGATTGGAGGGGCCGTGCCCCACCTAACCGTCTTTTCCAGATAAATACGAAACCTGTATATCCACATTTTATGTCGACAATATGTGTTCAAAATTTCATTCACTTCGGTTTACTTCTTATCTTTCGGGCATTAACTTTCAAAAGTTTGGGGTGAGTTCTTTAGCCCCCTGAAACCGTTTTTCCGCAAAAAATCAAAAAACGTATTCCTTTTTTTCGCGTATTCTCTATACCTAAATTTCGTTGCAATTCTTCACGTCCTTTACACACATTTGACATAGTATTACTAGCACTTTTCGTATTTCGTGATCAAAGGTTTGGAGGGGGCCATGCCCCACCCAACATTTTTTTTTAAAGAAAATTCGATACCCGTATCCTCATTTTACGTCTGCAATATCTGTGCTCAATTCATTCACATGCACTTAGATTCAGTTCTTGTTTCCTTTCCGTCGTCAACTTTCAAAATATTTGGTGAGGCTTTTACATTAAACCTTCACATTATGTAACTATTTTCTTTTTTATGAGATTATTTTTTATTGCGGGGGGAGGAGATAAATGCTTTCCTGTGATATGTGTTTCTTGCCATTCATGTTGTTTGAACTGCTTAAGTAAGATCATGTTGTAACTTTTGATGTCATCCAACTCCGCCACGATAATGAAATTGTCATTTTTAATAGTTCGTTTTATTCTGTTATTTGCAGTTTGCCACACTGATATATTTGTTACAAAATTGAGGTTTGGTCCAACGCCTTTCGAATTCACAACCAACCCAATCGCCGAATTTCTGGGTTGCCTGCTATTGCAGGAAAAGGAGAATCGCAGGTGGTAATGCACTTTTGGAGTCGTGTATACAAAGTCAGTAACCTGACGTCCCCGATTGTCGTGTGGACAAAGCCCCACAGTCTGTAATAGTCTTTAAGATTTGAACAAAAGAGACTGTCATTTAAGCTGATAAACCTTAAGAAGATTAGGGTTCGTAAAAACTTATGTATCAGGAACAAATGGTAAGCCGGCGAGTGAAGAAAACTCGCACCGGAACAGTTTCCAGTCCGGAAATCTATGTGAAATTGTTGAGAATCTGAAAATCGGAGACATGTGACTACACTGCTAACAAACCGACCAGCACTATTATAAATAAGAGAAAAATGATTAGGCCTGAAATGAGTTTCCTCCGGACAAAACTGGTAAGTGGTCTGAAAAGTTGCATCAATTCCTCATGTGACTACTGTTCCAATTGAGGTTATACGAAGATTCACCATAATTAAGACCACGTTTGATCGAACCCTTCCACTTTGACCTAGTACCGTCCACTCTGTGTCCATTTTTCCATTTTCCACCATGTTAGATTTTGTGGAAAGTACAGGTGGCTTACGAACATTTGTAGATTTTGGTGTTTTCGAATGAATATATGAATACCCTGTCCACAATTTCATAAAGAGCACAAAGAGCAGCACTCGCATTATACGACGAGCTGGTGTAACTTGTTCTCATGTAGAACAGGGCACGTGTTCTGGCGCTTAAGAAAGAACTTTTTTAATGAGGATAGCAGACAGTCCCTTAACAGCAATCGGATGTTTTGCTTGGGCATTGGCACATCAACATATTTAATTCCAAAATACTGGATTGCAGACATCTGGATACTTGGTATTTCCACACTATATACAACTTCAGATTATGTCTTATTTTATTTTCGTTTGTGTTTTTTTCGAGAGGATTAAAATATGCATTTGTGAAAAGAAAATGTGTTTGAGAGACGCATTTTCACACCAGGCGCTTGCGAGAAGTTGCCCTACTGCGCTGGCTATCCCTTAAGCACGAACTGAAGTTGTATTCGGTTTCAAGAAAACAATTGCATTCAACAGAAATGCATGGCCCCGGAAAAAGACAAATTCGAACTAAAAGATAAAAAGGATTCCGAAAGCCCACAAGACAAGAAACTGTGCAGATTATTTTACATTTGAGATTTTATTTTACTTTATTTTCTATTCCTTTGTTCAATTTTTTTTACACATATATTTTCGGACTTGGACATCAGATAAAACAAGATAGACGTGCTCAATAGCAGGCTGTTGTACAGAAGCGAACATCAACCCGAGATGAAGAAAATACCTACAGATCATCCACTTCTCAAGACTGGTACCAATGAATTAAGGGAGTACTGCATACCCTCACGGTGGGTGCTCATGCGCTTCATTTTTCCCTTTCTAAACTACAAATTCAACTGTCAGAAATAAGCCAAAGCAACGTTGGCGTCTAGAGAAAGCTGTCCTTATTCTAAACTTATATATATATTGTGCTCTATGGCAGACTTTAAATTCTGGGTGAGGGGCCTGGCACAGCTCCCTACCTGGACCAGTGACTGGCTGAAATTTTACACTCATGAAAAACGTTCAATAATAAGTTTAGATACGATATAAATACTGAAGTTCTCTAAAAAAAACCGTGATGTTAGTAATTATATTTTTAAACAGGAAAACTTCCCCAATGTGTATCATTCCGTTCATATATCCTCCTACCTGATTTCATGATTGCATTTAAATTCTTTTACAAATCTGACAACTATCCCGACAGAACAGATTCTCTGAAAAGAAAATCACATATAATATAGACTATAAAAGTTTTTAGACAAATTTTGCGATTTAGTTCTGTTTATTTATTTTTAATGAGTTTTGCATTCCCTTCAGCAACGAGGCTACATGAGACGTGTTGGACCTACTGATTAACGTCGATTGCGAAGGACACGAGCTCGCAATGAGTATCGAAACTAGGTCTTTTACGCCAGAGGATTGTATACTAACTAGGGATGGGTAAAACCGTTTTTTATATAAAAACAGGAAACCGGTTTCCAGAAAAATCGAAACCCGAAAAACCAACATTTCAGTTTTCTTTAAAACCGGTTCAATTTTCACTGAAACCAATTTCGATTTTTCCAAAAACCGGTTTCGCTGAAAAATTTTGGAAGACAAAAATCTATTTCTGTGGAAGCATATTCGGTTTCCGGAGAACTACAAAACACTATTCTGGTCAGAAATAGAACAAATTTTGAAAAAAACAGGAACCGGTTTTGGAGAAAAGTTATAACCAGTATCGGTGAAAACCGAGCCGGTTTTGAAGAAAACTGAAACCGGTTTTGGTGAAAAACAGAAATCGTTTTTTTGAAAATTTTTCGTTTTTGTGTCCACCAGTAATACTAACTGCTTAGTCACGAATGAGTTCTATATCTATCGTTTTTCAAGAGAATTTCCATCATATTCAACACTTCTCTCCATCCCACGAAACTAGTCATTAGAGCAAATCTGGTAAGTTTTACTAGTTAGTGCGCGCACTTGTGATTCTAATCACTGGAAAACTTGCTCCCTCTTAGCCTCATTTTTACATACGTGAATACGGTAAAATAGCAGGAACAAAGTCTATACTATAAGGAAGGTGCTAAAGAAATTTCAGTTCTATGGTGGTCAAATATTCGGTGTAGGATCCTGGAGCATTGTAGGTAGCTGCAACATTGTCCTGATGTAGGAAACAGGTTTCGATTGTTGAATTTTGTCATACGTTCTTCATACATTCAATGTCATTACGCTATCACTGTTCAGTGTACCACTCAGCAGAGACTGTCTTTTTACTCTTCAAAGCAACACGCTTCAAAATTCCACCCGATATGAAGAATACAACTATCACTTTTACTGATCTGGATTTTCTCTTAGCTACTTGTGTATCTTCATCATAAAAGACAAACTTAGTTCTGAGTCTTAATCGAGACTTCATACGACACGTAATAGTACAACGAAGTGTCGTGAGCTGTCACGCTGTTGTTCACATATTGTCCCTTATCAAGCATTTGTAACATGTCTTAGCACCATATCATACATTGAGTCATCTCTTCTTCAGTTAGACAATGCGACACTCAGAAACAACGAAACTTCATCACGTGCAAATGATCTTGTTCAATCGAATGAATTTTTACCGAAATCCAGAATATTATCTTCAGCTGTTTTCAAAAAAGGGACCTTATGTTTGTGTTCATTGAAACTTTTTCTCAGGATTACAATATCTACAACATATCACGGTTTCAAGCAATTCCACGGAAATCCAATTTCCACAAGGATTGTGTGGGGTTCTTTAATTTCAGTTCGTTTATCATTAGAACCTATAAACTGGTACTGATGTTACGAGATTCGATATCTAAATTGTATTATATTAATCTATAAAAATCGTACTCTGATTCACAATTACTTGAATATGGGGCTTATTACAAGATAGGAAGAATACGAGACATTTTCAAAAATTATTTTATACATTCAGCTTTTAACTCCCTTATCATAAGACATCTAAACCGGCAGTTACCTTACGAGAATCGTAACGAAATTATACAATAGTAACCTACATAAAACCCACTCTATTTGAAACGCACTTAGAATGCGAAGACGTCATTACGAATGGCCAGAAATACGACACAATTTCCAAAATAAATTTATATTTTGAATTTCAAGACGTATAAACGAAATTCTCTTACGCAAACCGTAATACAAATTATACAACGTTGATCTAACTGTATCTAAGTAAATCACACTATAGTTGATACCAATTGGATCTTATTACTAAAGACCAAAAAGAATTTTATGCATTCAATTTTATTCAGCTCGTTTACGTTTCTGCTACGTTCTACTATGAAGTGAAAGTGACTTCATATGAGTCCTAATCTAAATTATACATAATTAGTGTACAAAATGGCCACGCTTATTGAACTCCTTCCACCCTTGTAGGACTGATGAATATGGAGACGTCAATATAAAACACCATAAACAAGACAGTCATAAAATAAATTTAAACATTGTTCCTGTGTTAATTTGTGGATATTTCAAAGGGCTTATTTCAAGAATTGTGTTTATACAACAACTCTACGACAAAGTGATTCAACATTAAACCATTATCTGCGTTTGGCCAATCTAAATCGTATTCGTGGCTATGTGTTCTGTACTTTTCTTTACACTATAGAATTCCTATACACTGATATGGACTATAATTCTAAGGTTTTTCCAGCATTGAATACCGCATGTTGAATTTCACATTGTTGAAATCACTAGCTCTGAAACTACTGTATCCACCTTAGGTGCATATGAACTTCTTTGTCCTATTCTGATGTAAGGAATTACATGTTAAAGTTTGTCGAGGAAGTTCATTAAGACTTTATGTATTGTCTATGACATTGTGTATGCATTATACTATGATGAATAGTATATTTTAAAAAAACGACGCGTTTCATACCTGTACATTTACCTACGTTTGACTGTTTCAAGGAAATGCAGGAAGTCTCTATGTTAATTTACTTCTTAGCATAAATATTCCTCGAGCAAGAAGAATAGGTTAATTTGAAAAATATTTGATATGGCTAATTGAACTCCTTCCACCCTTGTAGAACTGATGAATCTAATAAGCTTGTGACAAGTACTATCTTCAAAAGTGACCTCAAAATTTCAGACAGTTTCGAGCTATCCCTCCAGTAGTGACAACGCAAAGTCGGTTATACAGTACTCGTACAAGGTCATCCCATCAGTACATACGCTCCGGCAAATAAGGTAACTATACTTAAATTAAGGTAACTGAGGACAAGTAAACAGGAGAAATGGCTGTTCCTCTCAAATGTTTATGTGCTCCTTCATTTGACCTTATCTCCGTAAGGCTATAGCTGGAGTCCATACATTCCCCGGTAGATACGGAGTTTCGCAAGATGTAAAGTATTCTTCTTTTCTAACTCTTGTCCCCATCTCTATCATGAAACCACGAGAAACGTAACCGTTAAACGGGTACAGAAACTCACGTTTAAACTAATGGTTTGGAAACATTCAAACACCCTCTTCAAATTCCATCATTGGATATGTTATTTATTTTGCACACGAAGAAAATCAATTCTTTTCTTTGACAGCGAAAACCAAATATTCAACAGAAAAGCAGATCAAATTTGATGTATTTCCAGATAGAAATCCCGAATGTCTAATTTTTCGTAGCAGTGGTAATGTTTCACTACTTGCATCTCGTTATATGGGTCTATTGAATTTTGACAGATTTAGTGGGGAAAGCTAAATTTAGTGTAGTTTGAAAATCAAGTTGTATCTTGCAGGGTCGTTCATTATAATCACAAGAAAGAAGTACATGTTACTCAAATTTATGGTTTCCAGAGAAATTCGTAAGATTTTTAAGTTTCTTTTAATGAATCTGTCGTCTCATTTCCTCTTTTTGGACGAATGTCTCCAAAAATTCAATTCCAGATATTGTTACACGCAAGTTTTGAGTCGATCCATAAACAGCAGGATCGTATCTCCCACATCTCCAGAGTACTGGATGGCTTTGAATCCAATGATGACTTTTAGAATTAAGATTGAGTCCAAACGATACAATACATACGTAGTAAAAAGATGGCAAACATATGAGTCCAAACGATACAATACATACGTAGTATAAAGATAGTAAACATACGAACAGAGGATAAGAAGGAGCATTTAAATTAATTTTTACACAGTACAAATTTGAAATTTCTATATAAATAAACCGCATTACGACAGAAAATGAACTATTTAATATCGCTAAGATGATATAATGACTATGATGAATTTGCATATGGTAAAAAAGATAATAAGACTGAACAGGATTCATACCGGAAATAATGCGTAACAAAATAATAGATTCGTTTCTCATTGTCATAAAATAAATAATTCAAATGCTTCACTCTTTTTAAATTTCACAAACTCTGACCTTATTCTATACAAAATACCTAAAAATTAAGATTAATTATCTGTAAAGATATTTATAATTCATTCAACAGTTATTTATATGAGCAGAAATGGTAACAGTTGTATGTAACTTTTTTTTTAAATTCCAATAAACTGGAAAAAAGATAATGTAATTAAAAACAATTACACACTAAAGATTTTCTCTCAACTTCCAGGTACACTTTCAAAATAAAATAATGTTTCACTCACGTCCAAAATGATTGTCGCATATCTATAACAGCCTTGTTGTGCGAATATAATTGAATAATTATATCGCATGGTACTTTTAATACTGTTACTATGTGTATACTTGAGAAATGTACCGTATATTTGTGGTAAATTTCATTTAAAAAATCATAAATACGAAAATTAGAATGAGTATAGCAAAATGTTGCTAAATGGACAAGAAAAGTGTTTCTCGTTATAGTTATTTACAGCTCTTTTGACATAAAATTTATCACATATATATCTCTGTCGATTATACACATAGTAGGAGTGTTAAAAGTACAATGCGATATCATTATCCAATTATATTCGCACGACAGAACTGTTATGGATATGCGACAATCATTTTGGACATGAGTGTACATATTGATACAAACCAATTTCATCCAGTAAATCATTTTCAAAGGGAGTGCTGTCTATCACGTCGGACCCCGAGCCGCTAATAAAGATTATTTTGGCTATTGACTACCATGTGTTTCTACTTATTTCTATGACAATAGGCAGCTAATGTGGGTCACCAGTAAATGGATTATTTTATTTAAAAAAACAGACTTAATTAATTGTGTAGTATTTGATTTGCATTGGAAAATCCTTTCTTATATAGTAATTTACTAATGACAACTACAATACGTTTGGTAATATCAAATTGGAAATGCATAAGTCTACGTGTAAATAATATGTACATAGTCTACTTACCTGATAATCTTAAGAGGTTGTCTTCTCAATAATTTTAAATAGTATGTTGTATTTTTGTGTTAAAACGTTTGTATGTTTCTTCTTTCAAGGTTTTTTCTATTAGACGATAGCAATAGCACACAAAAATAAACTTCAATTTCACATATAAAATACTCGAAAATATTGTCAGATTACCACAAAAATAAACTCACAACTTTCTATTTAAATATACACTTATTTTGCACATTTGTGTTTTTTATTGTTATATTTTAATGAACACTAATTTACCTTTGAATTGAATAAGACTGTTGATTTAAACTACCTTCATTTATCTGATAAGATTTCCGATATGTTCCGAATTCAAAACAAACAAGGAACTTTTGCACTAACAAAAATATTCCGATGCCTATGCTAGAAATGATTCTTATATTTAAAAATAATTTGGAGCAATATTATCACTAATCCCTGACTGGCAACTACTTCGGTTCTTATATATTAAAGGAGTATATTTCCAAAATATATTTTTGTAAATAATACTGGTTTAGTAATTATTAGTAGTTTTCTCTATGACATTTCCTTTTGTACTTTTTTTCGTTATGTCTGGTATGTTGAAGTCGTACTAGATTCGTAATTTCTTTGGACTTATCGGACCACAGTATTGAGAATTTCCTTATATATATTTGTCAATGCAATAAAATTTTTACTTCATATCCAAAATATAGAATCGTTGAATCAATAATTTCCAAGCAACAATCACCCCAGCGAAGAGATGTCTTTTGAGAAGGGGTGTTTTTTGTTCTAAACCCTAGGGCACACATTGACAAAACATTGACAACGGGACTATTTTTCCGAAATCAAATTATACGATATTTCGATGAAAAAATTAACCTATTTTTTTTTTCTCGTTCACAAACGTTTACTAGCAGTTTATTAACACTATGTGTATGGAGATATGATTAATATTACTGTATTTATAATTTTGTCTACTAAACTGCTGCTAAAACGACAACGAGAAATACTATAACTTTAGAACGCAAAAACACTTCCACACAACCAATCCGTGTTCAAGTAGTAGAAGAGGAAATCGGAATTTCAATTTGTAAAATTGAATTTTCGGAGCTACGTATTTCTAAAGAAAAAAATCACTGCACACATATATTGACTTCTTTAAAACACACTTGAATTCATCAATAGAACATATTCACGTACTATTTCTTTACTTAGTTAAGAGATGAAAACTACTAAAAGTCAAATTGTATTGACTTAGCTGTTTATATAAGTATACTTTTTATCAGATATTTTCATGTAATACGTCGAAGGGAAAAGAAACACTTCAGACTTGTATAATACAACCCACAATTAAGGAATACTGGCACAACAGAGCGCTCTAACGGCAAATTCTAGAAACGTTCCTTAAAGTTGATACAGGTACCACGCGATCGGAGAGAATACGATGTGATTCACACGACGATTAGATCAACAAATCCACTAGCCTTATAAGTATTAGCCTTAAAGTAGAAGATAATGTATCCTTATAAGCAACGACAAACAATTATAATTAATTTTAAAGCGAAAATTTTAAATTAATTGTTAATTTTTTCAGAAAAAAAATAGTTGTTGAGAAAGAAACGGAAATAACGTAATATTGTTCTTATTACTAGTTAATGTAAATATGTTTAGAGAGCAAAACAGGTACTGCTGAAAACAATATGATAATATATTATCGTTAATTTAATATCTGTCTTTGCTATCCTTCCAATGCAAATAGAATTTTCTTTTCGTAACACATTAGGCCTATTTTTCTATTCGCCATTGGTACAGCAGACAGCTGCTCAAAAGTTCAGAAACACGAACAGCACAGTATTGATCGCACATTTCCCTCTATGACGTATCCACTCGCGTCAGATATTGTACCGTGATTGGTTCACGAATTCTGGAGAAGGGAGGAAATGAAATATTGAGCGAGAGTGAGTAGAGGGGACTAATAACCTCTCCGTATCATTTAAAAGCATTGATCTATTTATTAATAAGAAGTGCCTATACACAAAACGCCTTCAGTATATTGGTCATTCGTTATTGTTTACAAAAGACCCTCTTCTGCTGAGGAATATAAGCAAAATATCTTGGCTACTCGAATAAAATAATTTTCTAGTAGATTATTGCATATCATTCAAATGGATTTCTACTTACATCCCAATCAATAACAAACACATATTTTTCGTTCTCCTCTCTCTCTCTCTCTCTCTCTCTCTCTCTCTCTGCTTATATATATGTTTCCGAAAAGTAGGGGCTCACACTCCTTCAGCAGCCATCTAAATTTTGTCCTTGTGGAGACCAACCCAGGAGAAACGCTGTTTTATTGTCATTTGTTTTCCTATACCTGTAAAATATTTTCCTGGTTGTTTAACCAATTCACTGGCCAGATCCATTTTTATTTTGTAAACAGCTGTTCACATTTCATGACGCTTTCAATTTTATGAAAATAGAATATCTGAAAGTCTATTTTCCGTTATGAAAACTGAAAACGTTTTTCAATTTTTCAATCTACATCTATTATAAACACCAAAATTAAAATTGGTTTTGAAATTATAAATATTTTCAAAATCCTACACCTATTAGTGGTTTTGATGTCGTCTTAATTGCAAAAAAAGTTCCCTGTAAATAAGGGTGTTCAGATTACTAGAAACGGTAAACCCTTTCTTTTAAATTTAGGAGTACAAGTCCCTTTTTTTTAAAATTCATTCCACAGTGCCCGAAATGGGAGAGACGAATGTCATTTCCAGAAGCTTACATATTTTGGAAATGAATTAAACCTTAAATGTGCACACGAGTATGTTAAGTGAAGTTCGAGTTCAGAATCATCACTACGTCTAGTAGTAAGGCAATCAATGTGTGAAACATTATATGGTTAGAGAACTACGTGATAGGCATAAACTCCATTCATTTTCACTTCTAGGAGATGGAAAGAAAAGGAAAATAATCATCATGATAGATTTGTCATCATGCAGGGCAACTAACAATTTGTTCACACAAACAAGAAAGAAAAATAATGCATGAAGAAGGCAGAAAGGAGAGACTGAAAAAAATGTGAGAAAGGAATGAATAAAATTTTAACGCTTAAATATACACAGTCTACGTCTTTCTCCATGCTTGATTTCTTCGTGCTCTTCTCCCTTTATGGGACAATCCGTTTCAGTTGCAATCGCAAACGTCATTGACAGCTTTTCTACCAACAAA
Source organism: Thermobia domestica (assembly GCF_964235325.1). Lineage (NCBI taxonomy): Eukaryota > Metazoa > Arthropoda > Insecta > Zygentoma > Lepismatidae > Thermobia > Thermobia domestica. The sequence continues at coordinate 275,784,685 of NC_137454.1, read as the reverse complement.
ATAATTATAATCCAAGAGGGTATCGAACCAACAAAGTGCAAAATGAGAGCTACACAGTTCATAACATATTGTTGTTTCATCACCATTTAAATTGCTTACTATCAAATTTAAACCCAGTTTCGTGTGAATTATGGATGTTATTTATGGCCTTTAGACATCTAACTCCTCCTGCTTCTATAAAAGACAATAGAGTGTTAATCTTTAGTTAAATACGAGGGCAATCCAAAAAAGGTCTCCTATATAATTTAGATATACAAAGAACCGTTTATTTTCTATAATTGCTACATCACTTTAAAGGTTGAAGAAAGCTTCATTTTTCTACATAATCGCCATTTCGATCGATGCATTTTTGTAGACGCTGTGGCAGTTTTACAATGCCCATGTCACACCAGCTTGCAGCCACGCCCTTGCACACACACATCTTCCGATATTGCAACTTTTCCCTTAAAATCCTGTGGATGGTGCTTCTGGTAACCTCAGGAACCAAAATGCAGAGAGCATCCAGAGTGATCCTCCGATCTTTACGTATGAGTTCCTCTACTTTCGCGATTGTCTCGTCGGCAATTGATAGCCTCCTGCTCCTTTCCTCGTCATGAATTTCAGTACCACCGGCTGTAAACTATCTACACCACTTGCAAACGTTTTTGACATCCATGCACGACTATCTATTCACTTCCGTCAATTGGCGATAAATTTCAACCGGTTTAACGCCTTTTGCGTTCAAAAATCGAATAACTGCGCGAACTTCGCATTTGGCAGTAACGTTCATCGGGAGCTCCATTTAGAATGGCTGCCAAGCCAAGACTGAGCAGTGATGCCAATTCCTTCAGAGTCGTTTTCCCTTCACAAGCTTCAGAATTTCCCTTTTCCGGACAAAATTTCCCTTCATCCAAACAGTTCAAGTACTTAGCAAACGTATTTTTAATCGTTTTCGCTTCCACCCCCTCTCTCAATCTTATAACCACATACAAGCAGATACCTGACAGCCTTCCTTTCAGCTTACGCAGAATTTGACTTGATTTGTTGTTTAGGTATCTAAGGCGTCGCGATAGAGGAAGGGAAAGGATATGGAAAGGTGTAGGCCAGGTGTATTAAAGGTGCAATCTGTCCATTTGCCTAGTGTGGCTGAGGAAAAACCCTATAAATACCTCGGTCAGGACGGACTACCTAAATAAATCAAAAAATATAAAATAAATATTATGTAAATGTAATTTTTATCCTAGACATTATTATAGATTTTAATATTAATGTAACCTAAGGTACAAAGAAAATATTAAGTATAGATTTGATATGTACTTACTTCAGAACAGCTCTTCCATATTTACTGAAACGAATACGGACAGTTACAAAGAAAACTACCTGCTACTGTCTTTGGCTGTACACGAGGAATGTTCGTAAGCACAATACAAAGTTTAGAGATGCGTAATTCTTAAGAATTAATAATTCTGTGCGCACAGTCACCAGAAAATTTGTAAACTTACACAAACACACATACACTAATGACCCAGTATTCGCCCATATATACATATTTACATTCACGACACGCAGATTATCTTCTCTTACATCGATTAATCCTCTTCACAATCAATTTTCTGGTTGGGAAAAACATCTTCTGATTGGGAAAACCAAACTGTTACAATAGTTGGAGTGATAATTTAATTGAGAAATATTTCATCTTATTGCATTGCATTTAATTCAACAATGGGAAGATTAATTCTGATAAAAGATTTTAAATCATCATCATCATCATAGGTATTCTGCCTTTATTGGCAGGTCACTTGCCGCAACTGAGAAGCTTCCATGCTCCACGGTGCTCCGCTAACCTTTTCGTCTTCGCGTATGATCTTTCTCTTTTAATATCATCCATTAATTGTAGTCTGCTTCGCCCCTCCCTCTCTTTCCCGCCACCATACCCTCTAAGACGTTCCTCATGATACAATCATGATGATCGGTGATTTTAAATATGCATTGTTGTAATGTTTCGAATTTAACTGAATATGTTGATCGATGTGCAATGTTGATAAATATTAACGAATGCAAAGCAAGATAACTTGTGAGAATATATGTGAAATATGTGCAGCGGATTATGTTTGGAACAAATAGGATGTTGAAATTATACTGAATTTTAATGAGAATAATCAGATACGTAAATATATTCAATCTGTAAATGAATGAAGAGAGGTTCAAATTTCCCTGCAATATTGAAAGATCACAAGCAATTTCCCTTTTTCCCTTTTCTCCAAAATTTACTCAAAATTTTTTTGCGCCAAGGGAAATTTCCCTTCAATTGGCATCACTGAGACTGAGCATCCGAGCGAAGCGCCTGAGTGCTTATGTGGTAGCGGAGAAGGCACCACCCACAACAGTGTTGCCAACAACCGTATTAAAAGTTTCTCTACGTCCCCCAAAAAAATAGGAGACTTTTTTTTTTTTTGATTGCCCTCGTATCACCATAATCTTCAGAACTTAGATCTCGTTTCACGAACCTTTGTGTATATTGTTATTGTTTTATCAGATGTGTATATTGTTATTGTATACGAGACTGCTTAAGTAGTTCACTAGAGAGGAAGAAAGAAGGCTCAAATGAGATACTGTACTATGCAAGAACGAAAGGCTCAGTCTTTGTATCAAATCAAGTTCCATAGAGAATTTTACATGAGGAATTTGCGCTTACGATTTTGTTCTGTTTTCGTGATACGAAAATTTTCGTTCTTTTGCCTAGCTACTTCGCGATCTTGACACAGTCAATTAAACTAAAACGGTCCAATACGTGGGAGATATTAACCGAAATATGAGCAAAGCGACGTTGCACTTCCGGTGCGTACTAGCCCCAATTTTGGCTGTTTGTGCTGGTCAGTTTTAACGCATAATAAGTCTACTAAAGCAGACAACGGTGGTAAACTTTCGAGGCCAATTTAACTCACCATTTTAACGCATGTATGTATCCTAAGCCTGTGTCACAAATTTAAGGATAAACAAAACAACATACATTACAACTCGGAATGGGAAACCAATTGCGTACAAATCAATGATTTTACAATTCCCAAACAACAGCGATACACTGTTAACTTTTCCTTTGTGAAAATGTACATAGAGTAGAGTGCTAGAGGGGCCTGACACGAACCAATAATGGCAATAACAAGAATATTAATAATAATAATAATAATAATAATAATAATAATAATAATAATAATAATAATAATAATAATAGCCTTCACAATGTAATTGAAACATTATAGCCTGTCCAACACGTTAATTTCGTTAATCCAGTGATCACCACGAGGTGGTTCGCGGACTCCAAGGGATCTGTACTGTGTAAGCAATAAACAATCATTTGCTTGCAGTTCTTGTATTTACAAGATAATAAATACAAGAAACTCATCAGCTTTCATACAAATTTAGTCTCTGTCTTAAACCTTAATAAAGACTTATTGGAATGGGCGGGGGTTAATGGGGACATCAGCATCAAGACTGTATGTCTACGTCACGATAAACACGGTTTCTGAGGACTGCACGTTTAAAAAAAGGAACTAGCTCACCGAATATATTCCGAAGGGACAAAAGGGGTTCTAAATGAAGAGAAAAAATGCAAAGAAGGTAAAAGGATAAATAAGATTAAATATCTAACAATAACAATTGTTATTGTTATTGTTATTGACAACAAAGATTTATGTTGTGTAAATTAGTAAGTAGTTCATAAAGAGTACAAAATTCTTCACACAAATTTAATGAAATAAAGTTAGCAGAAATTACATTACTTACCAATATGATCCGCATGGGCAATTGCCACCGAGAATCGTCGGGACGCCATCGTTTGTTGGGTGGCAGCTGCCGAGAAAGGCGGCTCAGTGTGGGCTCGACGGCAGAATCGGTGTCGGCGCTTTCAGGCCCCAATAGTTGCTGTATCGTCGCCCTGGTTGTAGGAGCCCGTGGTGGTTGCACCGCGCTTCACGAAAGGAACCACTAAAGCGTTAAGCGAACATATGTGCAAAAACACAAACGCATAAAGAACAAGTTGGTGCAGGAATACGTAGTACAAGGTCACGAATACTTTAAACAGGTTATAAAAATAATAATAATACCAGAAAACATGTTAATAGAGAAATAATGAATTAAAAGTCACGTGGTGGAGAGGAGGTCAAGGTTCCAGCAAATAGAGCTGGACTTCTGTAAGCTGTTTCCATATGCCTCAGTGGTGAACTCACTAAAAAGAAGACATAGAAGTTAGAAATAATAAAGATGTCAAGGACTGTGGTTTTCTCTCTGTCCAAGAACAAAATATTACCTGAACTATTTTTATTTAATGTATGAGATACGGTCAACACATTTTTTACACTTTGTGAAAAAAAATTATTTCACCTTCTTTATTTGCTTATTAGACATTACCTATTGAACAGATCGGTGGCTACCAGCCTCCAAACAAGAATTTCCCAGGAATGACCTACAAATAAGAATATCCCATGCTGTATGGCAAGACGGCAGGTTGATAGCATGAAGCTTCACGCTGACATTGTGACGCCTTTTATTTCTTTCATATTTATTCCTAAAACGATTCGAAGAGGCGGAGACCGCCGGTTTCAGGTTGCCAACATGACGCAGTCAGCATTTGCTGTTCGACGTCGACACAGCAGAATTTTGCAGAATGGTTCAGCAATGCAGGAATACTGATTCTCAATTTTTACACTTTTGTGGGTGATGGTCTTCATGCACAGAGCTACATAATGGGTATTCACGAAGAACAATAAATCAAAACAGCAAATTATTTCCTTTTTATGTATCGAATTTTTCTTCACAAATACTTTGCATAAACGGGCAAGGGATCCAAAAATACGTCTTTGCGGGCAAGGAATCTAAAAATTCGTATAAGCAATGGGAGTATGTTCCATATGAAATATCACTTCAAATGGGGAGGTAATTTTCAATCAGGCCGATGTCAGTTTTGAAACATATTGAGAATTCATTTGGAACAGCTTTCATACAATAGTTATTTATGGACATATTTTTACATACTCAAATTAAAATTTTAACCTTTCACCGTTAATCGAGATTCGCAGGTTACAGCAGGCACGTACACAGGAAATAATTTCGTTATTGGTCAAACGAATTTGGGGTTCAAATTCAACATAGGATATGTAATATTAAAATTTGTAAACTTGTCCCTATAATTAGACTAAATTTGCAGAAAAATCGGGATTTTGGGGGTAATCCGGACTCCCAAAACGCAGCCCTGTATATGTCCCTGGATTTGAGCACAGTCTCTCGCGAATCAAAGAAATATTTCAAATAAATCTTACTTTTAACATAGAACCTCATTCCGATATGTCTAAAAGGGGTTCCCATTTGCAATTTCAAAGTTATTCTTATCCTTCTAATTGGTGGGATATGGAAAGAGGCGACTTCTTTAACAATTTAAGTTGCCCTCCTAAATAAAAGCACCTTTATTTTATGAAATGTTTTGATGTCAAATATTGACAAAGATTGCTTAATTGTAAATGCTATGATACCTGAGTAAGATTTTACTTTCACTAGTGATCGATATATCTCCTGTTCCTTTAATTAAATATTGCTAAAGTGAAGAGATGGTAAGGGATTATAGAGATATTATTATTAGACATTTTTAGTATTTATTAGAGATTATAGTGAAGAAATAATCCTGCTACTTAGATATGCAGTCTAAGGTATGTATCTTATTTCTGTGTTATATAATCATGCAGAAAGTTCACTTTTAACCTTGCATAAGTTGGATGTGTTACATTCACACACAAACATAAATAAATAAGTAAATAAACGGAAGATGTAATATACAAGTTGCAAGATAAGTTTTACTTAGAAATAGAAGAGACAGTTCGACATAAACGTTGACAATATCCATACTATGTCTATGGTTATTTTGCTTTTACCTTTTTCAAGCACTTAGCCACATGAGAGCTAGTACCATCATCATTGATGTCCTAGCGTTCCTTCCATTTCTATATTCTACTATAGTTTCATAATTCATAATCACCATGTCTCTTAGCCGAAAGGACTCAATTGTGGAAGGAAGAATTTAACATGAGTGATGCAATAAGCTTACAATCGGGCACTTTTTTTACCTTGGTGTATTAGGCTTTTGCAATGATAAGACAAAATGTTTACCTCTTGTGATATCGGATTCACACTTTCAGATTTCTAGAGGTGGCCGCAGTTTTTTTCATGAAGGATTTATTACCATCTTGAAAGCTTGCTATTTTGCACAAGTTTAGTACAGACACTCGAGACTTCATCTTCTTTCTTTCAACATACCTTTCAATCATATACTACTTGATTCTCCTTGTCGTTTGCATATTTTCATCTGGACACCACCTGGGACTGTCCGGAGGACCCTCGGGCAAATGTTTCGTGTTTCCCGGTTTTGACGTGTTTGAATGTTTCAAACTTCTAGAGGTGCCAACGGACTTCATGCCAACGGACTTTTACTTTTCTGATACAACCCTTTTCCCGATGCCCTAGGAATCGATATACCACCTTTGAGCAACTATCGACCTCACGCCAAAAATTAGCGGCTCCGCAGCGGGGATCCCAGTTTGCCACACTTCCGTTTTGAAAATTATACTACCAGTGGCAGAGGCGCAACGACTATCTCCCAAGTTATTAGAAACGCTTTCCAAATCCCGAAAACTATGAATTCGAAAAATATTACAATAATTTTTGAAATTTTGTTTTTAGCATAACCAGTCCCTCTCAAGATGGGGATGAAACGCCATTGAGAGCATCACAGCTGTTGTCATTGGCCCGGAAAACTATGGATAACACACTACGATGAGTCGTTTTACATTATTTTTGCATGTGACTCCTCCCAAATTCCATCCGTTGGGATATCTTACTACCACAATATTGTTTTCTTAGATCGAAAGTAATATGCCTCCTATTTTTGGCAAAAGTTCAACCTGACATTCTTAGTTATGCTGGAATATACATTTATACACACACAATAAAATATTTGCTGTGTGAGCAACACCTTCCATGTTCCCCTTTAAATTATGATCCAGCTGATATGCTCGTCAATAATTAAATGTGGCATTACATTTCATTGTGATTGTAATCTAGAGCGTGAAAAGCCCAAATTATAAATTCGACACTAATCTCAGTCAATTGAATATTTTATTTTTTCATCCTTAGCACCCCACACTAATATCGTCGTTTTTTATTCCTAATAAATGTGAATCCTTTCCCAGAAACCAATGGTAAACTTTGATTTTTAAATGGTACAGTGTCGAGAATCAATTTACGGACCCCTAGAAGTATGGACTCGATGCTAATGTTTGTCGTTTTTGATTCTCTTTTTCATGAAACCATTCTACCGAACACAAAGATACTAATGGGTTGAACTTGGACATATGCTTCACCAGAAGTGTTGCTATTATCTCGGTAAACCCGAAACTATAGACTCTAACATTACTCGTTTCGAATCATTGTATATGTTGCTTCCTTCCATTACTCCTAGATCTGCTAGGGATCTTACCCACACTGGAAGCAGAACTTAAACTTGTAGGTCATCTGAACTGCTGCAAATGAACTTGGGACCACGAAATCTATGGAATCGACACCAACATTGGTGATTATTAATTATTTCTACATGTCACAATTTTACCCACTTCTTCAGGGTGCTAATGAAGGCTGAACTTAAATGGCATCTCGAGTGCAACCATTTATCTAAGCGACCTCCAAAATTATGGACTCAACACTAATATAGTTCTTTATCATTTTGATGTCTCCCTCTCCCATTTCTCTTAGGAAGGCTAATGTGTATTGTTAACCCTGAGTTTAATTTGGACTTGAATGGCATTAGAATTGCTACGAATTAACTTAACGACGCTGAAAGCTTACGATTCCACACTAATATCTGTCGATTTCTATACATTTACGTCACTACCTAACACCCCTAGGTACTAATGGGTAAGGTTGGGCAGAGTCGAGCTAAAACTCGAATTCGGATCGCCTTTCGACGGGTCAAAGGTAATTTTCTCGAGTCGAGTTACTAGCCGAGTCGTTGTTTTTAAGGTCGAGTTTCGAGTCGTATCGAGTTTGATAAATGCTCTCTCGGCTCAATTGGGCAGACAATTTGAGTCAGCTCGGTTGTGATGAAATACCGACTCGGTTCAGGCGAGCCCTTGGCTCCATCCGGCTTATTAGAAACTAGTCCATCGCCTCGGTTTGACTCAGCTCAAATGAGCCAAAAGCTCGAGTTGGCTTGGTTACTGTGAGCCTTCGGCCCGGTTCGGATCTGGTCAGGTGAGCCATCGGCTCCAGCCAGCTCGATTGGCTGAGCAGTTCGCTCGACTCACTTCTCGGTTTGGCTCGATAGTGAATGAGTTGCGATTCGAGCCGTTGACAACCCTAAACCCGGGCCGAGGAAATTTGACCATGTTCGGCATTAACCTTACAATTTTTAATAATTTTAGGCTTGAGCCCAAATACCTGCTCCTCCGGAACTCAAACCCAGAACTTCTTCCATGTCGAAAACGTCTGCAACACCTAGTAGTCCACGTGGCGGAAAACGTCGATCGTCGTATAGCGGTTTACAGTTCGTGCGCCACTCTCGGTATCGACTGTGCAAAGTCGATACAGATATCTAGAATTGATGGTTTGAAGTTAGTAGCGCAGAATTCATGTTGGTCCGTGATCTTTCGACTCGCCCAAGACAATCTCGAAGAAGTCAACACGAACTACCGCCATTCATGAGCGTGCGGTCATTATTATGTATAATTTTTCCTGACGAATTGCTCCTAAAATGAAATTGGGGTCAAGAGTATCTCCTACCTCGACATCATAAAGTGAAAAACCTCTAGATAGTTGCATATAATTGTGCGTATGAATTTAGATGGAAACTGTCGGCGATTATTAGAAACTGAATATGACAGAACTATTAAATATAGTGAATAGACGCCGGTTATTTTGTTATAGAATTACGTAGCAAACGCATTTTAACTGATCCCAAATGGTTATTGTCGAATATATATAAAGTTAAAGGAGTACTCTGATTGGCCAAATTGAAAAGACTTCAACGAATTATCCCTCTATAAGTGAAGTTTTGTTCATGACTCCGTGGTGAAGTCGGAAGGGCGCGCTCCTAGTAATCAAAAGGTTAGTGGTTCGCGTCTATTGCGCTGTACTTTTCTTTTAGTGCCTTCTAAACCAGTGGCGGCCGGTGGATTGTGGTTTCGGTGCAGTACGAACAATAAGAGACAAAAGATATAAAGTGGAATCATTGACTAATCAACATAACTTTAGATGCAAATGCTATGTGACATGTTAAATTAAATAAAATTCTGTTTTCAAAAAATAAAAAAACGCAGAACATTTTATCCGATTAATCACCTTTATTAATTAGTAAGTTCATTCTCCTCTCTTTTTGAATGGAGCAAATCTGTCTAATACATGCTAGTTGAACTCTGGTATTCTTATTGTCAGGTCTTTTTCGATGGAAAGCATAACCAATGGTGATAACCTTTCTTCGGACATTCAATTCCTTGAAAGTGTCAATTCTTTTTCATGTAGAAAAATACTTTTCGTCTTTTGCTGACGCCATAGGTACAGTTAATATTAATTTCAGAAGCTTTGTAGATTCACTAAATATTTTTTCTAGATTATTGCGTACGATTCATTCTTGCAAACTCAGTTCCTGACAGGGATCCGAATTCCTCTTTAGCGTTGATTGAACAGAGTTCATAACAGAGATTAGTGTTATAAAAAATGTCCACACACTTTATTCACAGTTTATCCAGAAAAAATTAAAATAAATTAAGGAAATGTATCTAGTGCAAACATTACTGCCATAAAACATCCTGTAAATTTAAACTTGATTTTTTTTCGAACACTCTCCTGAATTGTCGTTTGCTTGTTTAGTCTAAGCCTTAATTGCAAGTTTTTTTCCTCAGTTGAAAGCTGGTCAATGTTTTTTGTAAGTTATTTACAGAAGTCACGGTATACAATTCATTCAGAATTTGTAGGTTATTTACAGAATTAAACCACACACAATAAAATTAAATCTAATAATTAAAAACCAAAACAATTGATACAAAAGAGGTACTGGTATATGAATTCCGAATGTCACATATTCATACATCAACACACACACGCATGTGCGTAAAAGAAGAAACTACATTCCAAATCATCCGTCTTGGTTGTTACGCAATGCACGATGAACGCAATATACTTCCACATGAGGTGAAACAATGCTTATCAATGTCATATGTTCTGGAAAGGAAACCTCGAAACCCGCCAGATGTAGGATCAGCATGTGTAAGGTAAAAGTCGAACATCAATACAAACAGCACTGCCAGTTCTACACCCAGAAATATGTGTTGGGAGGGGTTCGATACGTCTATACAATATATACACTTTTCTTATTCTGCATCCAAAAAGACGATAAGTAATTCTTAATTACTGTCACCTATATTCTTAGCAAAAAAAAATGATAGAACGATTGTTTTTAAGAAAAGAGAGAGTACATAGCACGTAAGAAAAGAGTATAAAATATACTTATTTTATAAAAGAAATATGTATATACTAAAATACTATCCACAGAGGGAGGGGGCGATTCAACAATACTGGATTATTAATATTTGAATCACAAATGACTGTGGAAGGAGCCTTCATTATCAACATAAGCTAAGAATTAACTTGTAAATGCGGGTCTACTTTCATTTCTTTTCTGCTCTACTAGATATTTTCTTTCTTATTTTGTAATTCTACAATCACTTTGTTAATTGTCATTATATTGATTTGCTTCAGTATGGTCCTGTAATTTAATAATATGAATGCATAAAAACAAATTCCATTTGTTAATTGCTAGTGAAAGAAAAGTCAGAAAGCTTATTTAGGGCGAAAAACCTTGTCGTTCACTGGAAACCGTGCTGTGTTGCAGAAGCACTGCAACGACCAGTCTCTTTAACTTCTGAGATAGGGTAAAGGAGACTTAACATTCGCTCCAATTGCCGCGGTGAAGGAATCTGGTCGTTCTATGCTTGCTGCCACACAATATAAATTAGAGGCTCTGTGAGGGATTATTTTTCGTTTTTTAAAACGGATTAACTGAATGTACAGTTACAAAAGTAGAAAAATATGTTATTTAAAGTGTATATATGCGAATACTAAAAAGTATTTTTCTGTTCTTTACTATTATTGATAATATTTCTTTTTTTTAATACTTTGGACGTTGCGCAACGCTGCAACACTAACATCAGCCGCCACTGCTCTAGACTCACCTTGATGTCAACAAATCACGATTATAGGTGAATTAACGTGTTTTGACGGAGTAATTCCGGGGTTCATTGGTGTACCATCGGGTCTCTGCCGCTCGTGGTATCATTTTTAAAACGGAAGTGGGGCCACCGCGGATAGTCGCTGCGGGGTAGTCAACTTTGGCGACATGTCGCTAGTTGCCCATCGGTGGTCCACCGACGCTTACGGCATGGAGGTCGTGAACGATGTCCTTGCCTCCAAGATTTCATGACTACCGAGGTCGGCAGTCAACCAATTTTTATTATTCCGATACCGATCGCCTGTGTTTACACACGCTGTTAATAATAATAATAATAATAATAATAATAATAATAATAATAATAATAATAAATAAGTTGTAGTAGTAGCAGTATCATTGATGATTAGAGCATTATATTGTGTATGTAGAATACTTGAATGGAATACATGAAACTTCACACAAGATTTGGCTCGTCTTTGGTCGCCTCGACTCGAAACTGGACCCAAATTTCTGTCAACTGGAGGATATTTTTCGACCAAGTTCTGGAGCCGAGCTGAAGGATGTCACTTTCGGATCGAGTCCAGTTTCAAAGAAATGTCACTCCTGACCATCCCTATTAATGGGAGCTTAATCGGAGTTAAGTGGAATCGAAAGTGGCATTATTTAAATAAGCGACCCCGAAAACTACGGATTCGATACTAATATCGATCGTTTTCTATCGTTCTTTAATAAGTAACAACCTCTCACTCGAAACAACACTCTCCAGACTGTAAGAAGTGCTGTTATGATTACTATGGGCATACATGAGTTGGAACACACACATACATACATCCACTTTCATACGCATATAAACACAGAAAAAGAGACAGAGAGCTGTTAACGCATCACTACTTCCATATACAAAGCATACAAAATATTTAACTCAAATCCGTAAGGCATTTTCGTTGTGGCTTGCTTTCAGTTTCTTCACGTGACAGGGACGGCGCCAGAAACGCTTGATGGGGTGGGCGGAAAGAAGCGGACATAGTTGCCGGGTGGGCGGACAATGAAAATGAGAACTGGGCAATGTAGACATGTTTTTGACAATAATTAAGTTTCATTTTTTATACTCTTTATTTAGCTGAGGCTCAAACCGAAATAGGGAAGGAACAGCGATGTGGAAAACAGCTGTCTTGGCCTTATAGAAGGCACAATTCCGGTATTCGCCTGGTGGGACTGAAGAAATTCAGGACTTAGGATGGGCTGCGGGAGTTCGTGGATATATGCTCGACCTACCGAATTCCGCGTGGCGACACACTAAATATATTTACAGTTTTTTTTTTTAAAAAAACAATAATAACGGTATGTACTGTGTAGTCCATGAAGTTCAAGACAGCTTTACCTCCTCTCCCTCCAAGAATGCACATAAATGCATAGAAATAAAAAAAAGGTTCAAAAAACACAGACTAACGGATAATACTCTACCTTTCGTTAATAACATAAAATACACAGATATCTTTGACACTGAACCTCAAGTTAGCATATATATATATATATATATATATATATATATATATATATATATATATATATATATATATATATATATAAATTTGATAAATAAGTAAATAGCAGTTAACAAAACTTCATCATGATCCACAGAAAGAACAACGTATTTTAAACTGTGAATGGCAGATCACATGGTACGAACAAGCTTACAATAAACTTTTATACCTGCACTTAAATTAAGAGAATTTTGCATTACTAGCATGTTGCGCTAGAACATGCGTCGATTTTTATGTCCAGCATGAATGCGTTTACCACATCCTCTACAGTAATATTCATTAGCCCTTAAGAGATCCGGGGTTTTTGGGCTATTTTTTAGACTTTCATTCAAGCAGCTACTGCATCATCACTATTTATCCTAGGATCATGGTTCATACCTCATTCTCTTCAGAACGGAGCTGGCTTTTAAATGATATCACTTGCATGCTCATACCATATACCAGGAGCGGGAAAAATGATGTCAAATGGAAAATTTCGGAGGGAAAAATTTTTTTCTCGCACTTTGGGCCCTCCTGGAGCGACCCTGTGTAAACGTAGCCATCTAAAAAAAATCTGATAAATAGTACTTGGTATACTGAATGTGTGTGCCAAATTTCAAGTTTCAATCTTGAATACCAAGGGCGGGAGAAATTTTATCAGGAATTCCCACCATGCCCCAAATTACCGTAAAACACCATGATCTCAGGTAAAAAAATTCCTGAGACATCCCTAATTACCCTAGGGTCACGTTCCTCCCATCACTCTCTTCAAAATAGAACTGCCTTTCAGGCGGTATGACTCACGTGTCTCCATCATGTATCTAAGGCGGGAAAATGAGGAAAAACGGGATTTTTTGGGTCTAAATATCCTTTTCTCAACTTTTAGCCCCCTTGGGCCCCCCTGTTCTAACGCAGAGATCTGAAAAAAATCTGGTAAATACTACTCGGTGGGCTGAATGTTTATGCACAATTCCAATTTTCCAGGTGCAAAAGTAAGCCCGCCAAAAAAAAAAATATACCGACAATGTCCCATATTCCCGTATACAGAGGGAATTTTTTAAACATTCCCTGAGACATCCCTAATTACCCTAGGGTCACGTTTCGCCTGTCATTCTCTTCAAAATAGAACTGCCTTTCAGGCGGTATGACTCACGTGTCTCCATTATGTAACTAACGCGGGAAAATCCCGTGAAAGGGATTTTTGGTAAAAAATTTCCCTTTTTCAACGTTTAGCCCCTTTGTACCCCCCTGTTTTAACGCAGAAATCTGAAAAAATCTGGTAAATACTACTCGGTGGACTGAATGTTTCTGCACAATGTCAATCTTCTAGGTGCAAAAATAAGCCAGCACAAAACTAGTACCGAAAATGTCTAAAATTTCCCTATACAGAAGTATATTTTGATAAAAATTCCCTGACACTTCCCTAATTACCCTAGGGCCATGTGTCGCACATCATTCTCTTCAGAATAGAACTGTCTTTCAGGCGGTACCATTCACTTGTCTCCATCATGTATCTAAGGCGGGAAAATGAGGGAAAACGGGATTTTTGGGTAAATATATCCCTTTTTTCAACTTTTTGACCCTCTGGATCCCCCCTGTTTTAACGCAGAAATCTGAAGAAAAAATCTTATAAATACTACTCGGTGGACTGCATGTTTGTGCAAAATTTCAATCTTCTACGTGCAAAAATAAGCCCGCCAAAAATACTTTACATAAACCCCCCAAAAAAAGTATTACACGAAAATATAAATTTTAGAATTATGACGTCATCACCTCCTATGTCTCGACACAGGAAGGTGTGAAACCATACGTAATGTCTTCTGCAATGCCTCTGGACTTAAAAAAACCCGGACGAAAAAGCTCAAATAGGAGAGTTATAACGCAATGTGCCATGAAACACCCCGTATGGTACAAATTGTACCATGAGATCCCCAAAGGGTTAAAAGTTTTCTTTCTACTGAGAGGAAGCAAAGATCGCTTAGGCTACCGTCAGTGACGGATCTAGCCCGGGGCCGGAGGAGCCTAAGCCACCCAGTTTTCTGGATAATAAAAATAATTTAAGCTATTATTTATATATCTTTCGAAGTTTATAGTAAGCTCACAATACACCTATCAAAGTCTGGGGTGTGGCTGCTCCACCAGTTTTTACCTTCTAGATCCGCTTCTGGCGACCGTTTGCCATTCGATTTTTTAGATATGTTTTATCCCGTCTAAGACACGAGAAAGAATGCTCACATAGTGAACTAGATACAGGAATGGTGACAACAATTACGGCTAATTTGTGAATTTCATGAAAGCATTTTTGAAACTATCCATTACTTCAGTAAACTGATTTAGATTTAGATTTCTGGGCTTTCGGCATCTATGGCTATTTACTTCAGTAAAGTGAGAACCGGAGGTAATTTTGCATTGCTTTTCCTCCTCATAAGGCTTCAAAACTTTCAGGACAAGTTTCAGTTCCACGTTTACACTATCGACACTATCCATAATGACGTGCAAGTGGTTGGATTTTCTCAAATGAGAGGAAGTGTTCACTTTTAGGATGAAGACTGCTTATCCCATATAGAATACTTGTATTTTCTGTAAAACGCCTATTCATTTCTTCAATATTTCTTCAAATATTCTGTCAAGTACAGCAAGAAATATCCTAAATCTGTAGTCTTCTTGGGATTAGATATCTTCTTCCTCAACAGATATTTGCTCAGTCATAATATACTGATGTAAATGATGGGGCAGTGATCGTGTTCTGGACATTGGGCCCGTTAGAGATATACAGTTATTTTCAGCAAGACTCAAAGACTCATTTCAAGTTTTTTCGAACTCCTCCACTGTGTTTCGAATTTCAGCAAAATAATCCACTACACCGTTCGTAACTAAAACAGCATCATCCAGTGTGCTCTCCTTATTTTGTAGATAATGTGGCAATCTTTTCAACTTCCCAAGAAGAAGTGTGAACAAGTTGAGTTGGAACACAAACTGAAAATTAACTTCACTCAATAGACGTCTTTCTTCAGAAGAGCGACTGCGATTTTCATTACTTATCTCAGGAAGTGTTAGAATAACTGCCCTAAACGTTCTCTTCATAGCCACACAAGCTGCAACCTAAGATAAACGGGTAAAAAGTATTTTGTTAGTGGTTCAGAAGATACTTAATGCCATAAATAATACTATATATTGAATACCATACGAAGATAGTACATTAGAAGCCATCATTTTCTGTGTAGTATCACTGACGACACCTCAGCAATATACAAGGGACTCGATGACCGATTAGTGGAAGGTCATTAAGATGATGCAGTGTCCTGTCCGAAGGTCCCTGGGCAAAGTGAAATCATGATGGTTTACCATAGCCTTTCATGCAACGATGATAACCTCCTAAGAACGGAACCTAGAGTAGGATCCAAATCACTTGTGTTCCCACTGGGAATCGAATCCGGAACTCACCGGGGACACTCGAAGATCAATAGGAGTAACATTATTTCGCATCTGCTTATTTTCATGGTAACTGTGCGGACAAAATGTGGACCAGTAATAATCTTCGATAACTACAGCAGGAAGCACGCGTTAATTCGAATATTTGCTTGAGCTGTTCGGGTTATTAAATTGTTTGGCGTAAAAGGGAGTGCTCAAAAGCCACAAATCCAGTTACAAACGAATATTTGTCAAGGTTTATTTCTAATCTAAAATATGTACAGTACCGTATATGTAGTTAAGCATTCAAAAGTAATTTGAAACAGTCTTGTATTCAAGAAAAGTTACCTGATTTAGTCACACAATTCACAACAACTGTTTCTGTTTGAGCAACCAGTCTAAAAATATCAACCCCGCCGGCTAAATATCATTCGGATAAGCGCAGGGTTAGGATTCGGGATGGGTTTGGATTAACGTGAGCAGCCTGTATTGCTAATGAAGAAACAAAATATGGAAATGTGTAATTAAATGAGCTTGTATAAAAGCAAGTCACCCATACTCATGTCCTATGGAACATGCTGCCAATCACGTTTACACCATGCGAGGGGAAACAATTTTAGCAATTCTAGCCGTGCTAACTTTATTGGTCCTCAGCAATTTGCGAATTATCTGGGAATGATGGGGAAAAAACTAGATACACCATGTAAGTTTTATTTTTTGTGTGTGTTATTTCCTTCTGGACTAAAAACTGGAATTAGAAAGGAAGGTTGTAACCTGCCAGCCCCACCAACTGTTTTACATATCAAAATGTAAATATAGTAATTTACATATATAATTTAATTTAATTTGAAAGCCAGATTAAGTAGTAATTTTAATCATATATAAATTCAGATATAAATAGGTATAAATGGAAGTATTTATATACAAAATGATATTCATATTATAGTTTAAACGTACGACTAAAAAAAAAATATCTGTCTAAAAAGCACTCAGCTTCACAAAATTTCAACTTTAGCATCACACAACAGGAAAATTCGAGAAGCTAAGAGTTCAATAACCTTTGAGCTAACATAGTTGCTAACCTAAAGTAAAGGGGCATGTCCAAAAAGAAGCAGGTTTGTAACGTATATTCTATAAGGAACAGAAATCAGAGAAATAAAATGAAGTTAGAAGCATTGACTAGTAACTATTGTTACTTCCAAACTCAACTCTATTGTTTGCGGGTACACACTTTAATGCTAAATTTTTGTGACAATAAGTGTGAAAAATCCAATTTGACCTGTATTTTCACACCTCTGAGGAAAACCGTTAGACTAGTAAGCGAGCCTGACCGAAAAAAAAAAAGAAAGAAAACATAGCATTTATGTCAGGAGTACCAGATTTAAAGAGTATATTATTAATAAGTAATATTTAATATTAAAATGTTCTTGGAAATTCCGATACCAGTTAAGAAAAATGTTACACGCGGCCCCGCATCGATAC
Organism: Thermobia domestica; assembly: GCF_964235325.1. Taxonomy (NCBI): domain Eukaryota; kingdom Metazoa; phylum Arthropoda; class Insecta; order Zygentoma; family Lepismatidae; genus Thermobia; species Thermobia domestica. Next base: position 275,767,027 of record NC_137454.1, on the reverse strand, counting down.
CTCGTTTTAAATATGCTTTCCATTCAGTCAAAACTATTTCGCAGCCACTTCTGAATGAGGACAGGTGGTGTGTCTGGAGGGGGGAAGCCAGCAGACAACTCACCACCAAGACGGATTTTTTTTTGTTTATCAAGCATCTGAAAGGATGACAGCTCCACACATTTTTAAAAATATGTAAAACAATTATGTATCATGTTGTATTTAGGGTTATTGTTTGTCCTATATAAAGGTTTAATCTCAATTTATTCATATTTTGATAATGTAAACAATAGTGCAGACGAATTCTTTCTCAACCCGCCACCTGAGCGCAGTTTTGAATTCGGCCACTAGAGGCGTCACCCATCAGGGGCAAAAAGTTTCTGCTTCTACTTGTCCTAACTGTATCCACGCCCTATGCTACAAATAAACAAGTTGAAAAAAAAAAACAATGATTCGAAGTAATTAAAATAAAGTTTGGGAAAAAGGAACATACTGGTGTGTGAGAATAAGTTTCAAATTCATGGGTGAATAAAGAAAGTAGAGTGACAATAAGTAAATTTTTAATTATTTACAAAATTTGTCAAAATGTCGCCGGCTCAACGCGGGTGGCACTTCACAAAGGGGATAAGGTCAACAACCCCAAAAACAATGAAGGTAGAGGGAGTCTACAACTATTGAGAGACAACCGGCGAAAGAAAAATAGAGAACCATAGGGAGAGGACAGTTAGTTCGTGGTTAACCGCAAGTTCGTCAACTTCAATAGTGTTTTCTTCTTTCGGAAACTGTGATCAGTTTAATGTTAAGTTGTGATGCAGGCATGGACAATTAGTGGACCCTGGTCCAGAGATTAATTGAGATAGTTGTGAAGGCTCGTTGAAATGGAACAAAGCTAGATATTACTTGAAAAAAAAAGTATGAAATAATTTTGGATTTCTGTTGAGTGATAGTGCGAGTAACTGTGATACCGAACAAAGTCGTGAGTGTTCAGTGAAAACTATGCATACATAATTATTTATAAATAAATAAATAATGTTAGGAGTTATTAGCTACGCTAATAAAGAAAATGTGGAATCGTGAAAAAAAAAACATGCCCAATTGACCTGCATCAGAAAAATTTTTCCTTGAGAGTGTGAAGTAGGCAACGTATGGATCACAAAAGTTCTTTACTTCTCTCATAAAGCCTATCTCGGTGACCAAGTTCCAGAATCCCAAATTCCTAAACCAAGGCAAGAAGGACTTTGTCAGAAGCCTTGTTGTGGAGGAACAGAACATATTCACCACCCATCGACAGGAGAGCGGTCGGAACACGAACGGAAGCAGAAGAAGATATGAGAAGACTATCCCAGAATTGAAAAAAAAGGAAGAAGAGGAATACTCATAGTGAGGAGTGAAAGAAAAAGGACAAATGTTATAGAGATATTCCCCTAAATAAACAAAAAGAGAAAGAATGGACTTTACCGAAAATTTAAATTCCCTACATTGAATCGATCGATTCTACATATATATAGTTTTATATTAATTGTGTCTGTGTACAAAAGGTGTATAGTGCTAGTGAAGTAGTGAAATAAATCTGTCTTGTGATAATCCGATCTTGGAGCTATGATCTTTTAGATGCTTACAACCATCCTGGAGGCAGAGGTGAGTACATTTGCATGTTTGCTAATCTCTTTCAGGTGTGCCGCTTGGCCGGGTCCAGAAGAGGCTGTGAACACTCTTTCCCAGTCCTCATTTAAAATTTTATCTGATGGTAAAGATTCTCTGGCAACAAGATGGCAGGAGGACGTGTTATAATAGCCATACCAGAGAAAGTCGCCAAAGGGGCAAGGCGACTATAAACTTTGAACTCACGTGGGAGGAGGATTTGATTAATTTTCACAAATCATTTTGGCTTAATTTCATAGTTTCTATTCGTATAAATCCCAAGTATAACCTTGCTAATAATTTAATCTTATTAGATAAATGCATTACAAGTCTCAAAATTTCCTCCACCCATCTCTCATGTGCTGGAAATTTGAGAGTATTTTCATTGTGGTGACTTTAAGTAACTACTTAACGACGACCATCCAGCTCTGAACATGAGAGAGCCCTTTACATGGGGATTATCCAGAGTGATGCCCTTAACAATTTGACGCCCAGCTAAAGTGCTATTCCCATGCTAGATTTAGGCTGCTGGGAAATTTATCATCAGATAAAAAGTTATCTTGAAAAATTTCGCGGATATATGAAATATTTTGTGTTCCCCAAAATTTCCAAGAACATTTTAGTATTCTTTTGAAAGGTTCAAAATGGTGTGTTAAAACGAAATCTTATAGTTACATATGTGTCTAATTTTGGCTTCAATTTGTGTCTTAAATAGAGTTCAAGGGGGGCATTAAATTTAAGAATTTCCAAATTTAGAGAATTTATAATATTTAGAGATAATTTCAATTTTAGAGATATTCGCAAATTTATGGTTATCACACGTAGGCAATTACGGAAAATGGATCAGAATCTGCTACAATTTCAACACGCGCAACCGCGAGGTCCAGAATTAGAAGGAAGTTTAGGAGATAGGGAGGATAATCAAGAAAATAATGTTAGTAAGGGAGGTAATAATGAAGAGATTGAGAGTAACACGAGTAATCCCACTTCCAAACCGGGAGATGAACAAAATGGAGGGTACAGTCAGGTGTTAGCATTCTTGAAAGAAATGCAGAACTCACAAAAGGAATTTGAATCTCGTATGGTAAACGCGCACTTAGAATTACAAAAATCCCAGACAGAAATGCAGAATTTCTTGTGTAAAGAATTTGAGTCGCGGATGCTAAAATCTCAAGAATTATTGTCTAGTAAAATTGATAAAACAAATTTAGAAATTCAAAACACGCGTAAAGATTTAGAGAATGCGCAGAGAGCTCTTGAAAATAGACTAGGTGAGGCATTAGAAAATTCAAAACAAGAATTCCAAGAAAATTTAGAAACCACCGTCAGACAATTGAACCAATCGTTAGGAGATATGAACCGGAAGTTAGAGGCGACCGAAGATTCAATCGAACAGACTAGAACGGATCTTAGTGTCAAATTAGTAAGTTTAGAAGAGAGACAAGAAAATATACAGGGTCAGGTAGACCAAACAAGGGTAGAAGTAGCAGAAAGAATACAGGAAGTAGTTGTAGAACAGGCTGGATTAAGAGAGAAAGTTAGGAGAGAAATTCATGAATTAGATGATTCCATGAAGCGTTTAAAGGAAACATTAAGAAAAGAAACAGAAGAAATGATAAATACAAAAATGGGCGTAGTAAACAATCAAGAGAGTAGACAGACCGGAGAATTACAATTACCAGTAATTCAAGAAATTTCTTCGTGTACACCCACTGCTCCTCATGATGCTTTTCCTCCGCCTGTGAGTCCGCAACCCGCTTCACAGATCACACGGACTGATAGCCAAATGGCTCAGTTAACCTCTGCTGTGAATTCTTTCATTCACCGTGATCTGAATTTACCAGTTTACAATGGAATGGAAGATGAGACACAAACTTTCAACTTTTTGACTGACCTAGATAATTATTTTGAACTGACTGGTGTAAGTAACGAATCACGCTTATCTTTCATTCCCAGAACATTGAAGGGGTCCGCTAGTCATTGGTATAAGGTAATGAAACCAAAAATTTCTTCCTACTCGGAGTTTGTTGAAGCATTTAGGTCCAATTACTTGAGTCGAGAACGACTGGCAACCCTGCGTGCTAATATCCTTACCAGTCGGTATGATGTAAAATTACACAAGAGCATGTGTGAATATTTACTAGAAACTTTACACCAAAACTCGATTCTTTCACCTCCATTAGACGAAGAAACTTTGCTTAAAGTGATCCCACGCCAGCTTCCGTTATGGGCCTATCGAATAATTATTGCCTCTAAACCGCAATCAATAGCTAATCTATTGGAGCTCGTAAAAGAAATTCAGGCCACGAACCGAGCACCAGAAAATTTCCCACAAAGAAGAAGTATCAATGTGATGGAAGTCTCACGTGAGCAAAGACATTCAAATGCAGTGAGACGGGGAGGAAGAACGGGAAATAACACACAAGACCCATATCCTCGGAACAATAGAAGGAATGCGAGACGCAACTCAAATACAAATATGGGAAATGGCCCTGGGAACCGTTCACGAAACAGGAACGGTGATTCACCCCAAAACAATAATGAAAACAACACCTACAGGCGGCAGGGTACAAGGCCACAGCGAGGTGTTTATATGGGTCAAGGGGGGAATCGTTTTAGAAGGAATAACAACCACCACGATTACAACGACAATGAGCAGATTCAAGTTCTAGAGTTGAATGACCCCTCAACCGCGGAGAGAAATAGTAACACTCAGGCAAACAATACAAATGCAAGAGAACGTACCTCACATGTGCCATGAGGATTTGTTGCACACACTGAGGGAAGTTCTGATACAAACATCTTGAGTACCGCATCTTGTATTCCACTGACAAATTCTACCCAGTGTGTGCTAATTTGTAATAATAGTAGTAATAGTAATTCTGCAGAAGAAGAAGAGAAAGAAACCCAGGTCAAAGTTGTAGAATATCGTGAAAAGAGGGAAATAGAAAATTGTAATATTTGTGAAAATATTGTAAAAACAAAACATTTCAACACCCTTCCAGATACAGATACACTCACATTAATGTTAAAGAATGGAAAAAGGGTCCCTCTAGACAAGCTAAAATTTCAACAAGCTAATGCAATTTTTGATCAATTATTAGAAACGAAAGATGATCCTGTAGTGAAAAATAATATTATCACCTTACCAGAAATTCAAGTAAGTATTTTTGCACGTCCTGTAAATGCGTTACTCGATTCTGGCAGTTCCATTTCTGCTTTGAGCTTAGAATTGTGGGAAACGGTGAAATCATCTCACCCCACACCAGCTTTTTTAAGAGTAAGTAATATGAAGGTTACCTCTGCATTTGGAAAACGGGTTGCAGAAGTCCAGGGGCAGACGATGTTACAAATTGTCTTTAGTGGGAAAACCTTTAATACAGTGGGTATTATAGTACGCGGGCTGAATCGTGATTTAATTTTAGGTTCTCAGTTCTTTTCTGAAACTGGCGCAATTTTAGATTATTCAAAGAGTCTGCTAACTCTTCAGAAGCCACACGAAGTACAAATTAATTTTCGAGACATCGAGATTAATGAGACAGACTTAGTGTTGAGAAGCTTAGAAGAAATGCTTCATTGCGGGGATTTAAGTAAAAGTTACGGTGAAAGTAGGTGTGGACCGGAAGTGCCCATCACTTTTCGTCAGGTAGAATTGTGTGAGTTTAGGGAAAAAATCCCATGCATAGGGTGGATAAGAGGAAGTACCCCACCCCTACCGAATTAGAGAATGTAGTTCTATCCCCTGCAGACTGGCTTCAAGTAGAAACTAAAGCCACAGCCAGCGAGATAAAGGAACATGTTAATCAGTATGAAGAATTGGACATTAGGCAGAAGAATGAGTTAGTAAACTTATTAATGAAACATCGAGATATTTTTGACGAAAGGCCTGGTACTATTAAGAATTATGAACATACAATAGAGGTCACCGACTCCAGCCCTTTTAGATCGAAAATGTATGCTTTTCCCACCAAATTTCAAAATCTCATTAAAAATGAACTCAACGGATGGATCGCGTTTGATGTGATTACTAAAAAGAAATCTGAATATAGCCAGCCCTTGGTAGCTGTATTAAAACCGAACGGTAAAGTCCGGCTTTGTTTGGACGCTAGAAAACTGAACACAGTGATTCGGGGAGAGACCGATCAACCGATCCCACCCATAGACATGTTAAAGACGTTAAGTGGCATGAAATATTATACAAAACTAGACATAGTGGAATTTTTCATTCATGTGAACGTGAGAGAAGAAGATCAAAAGTTCTTAGGCTTTGTATATGAGGGTATTTCGTATTGTTTTAAGAAATTGCCTTTCGGCACAAAAACTAGTTTGTCATCCTGCATAAGAGCGCTTGATAATATTCTGGGGGATCAAGTGAGACCCTTCTGTAATAGTTATGTCGACGACCTGGTAATATCTAGCCCTAGTTTTGAGGAGCATATAAACCATTTAGACAAGGTCTTAACATTATTAAAGGAAGGAGCAGTAACACTGAGATTGCGAAAATGTGAATTCGCAAGAACTAAAATTAAAATTCTTGGTTACGAACTTTCACAGGAAGGAATAGGAAAAGACAAAGAAAAAATTGAAAAAGTAATGGAATTTCGAGCACCCCGGAATGTTAAGGAAGTAAGGAGTTTAATTGGATACTTAAGTTACTACCGGTGTTTCAGCAACAAGTACTCAGATGTCCTGTACCCACTTTTTCAGTTATTGAAGAAAAATGTGAAATTTAAATGGACAAGTGAACACCAAGCAGCGCTAGATAAAATTAAGGACATTTTCCAGGAGGAAGTAGTTATTAAGAAACCGCTTCCGGATAAAGAAGTAATTCTGGAAGTCGATGCCAGTGACCGAGCGTGTTCAAGTTTAGTGTATCAAATAGATGACCAGGGGGACAAACAGATCATTGGAATGTCCTCTCGAGTTTTCTCAGGTCCCCAGAAGAACTACAGCACGACCGAAAAGGAAATGGCTGCACTAATAGAGGGCGTAACCAAGTTCAAACAATATTTGGTAGGGAGAAAGTTCCGAATTCGCTCGGACCACCAATGTCTAAAATTCATACTGTTATGCCGACTCACGAGTCAGAGATTGGTTCGGTGGGCATTATCGTTGGCAAACCTGAATTTCACGTTCGAATACGTCCCATCAAACGAAAATATGGCTGATTTTCATTCGAGGTACCCACCAGGCGAAAATTCCAATTTCGAAATCGACGCGAAACCCACACTGAAAGAATCTCTTATGGGAATCTTAGAAGAAATACCATGCGAATTACGAAGCCTTATAACTATGTTGCCTGAACTCCAAACCTCAGATTCTTTCTTTGGACCACTAAAGAAAAAGGTTGAGAACCATGAAGACTCTCCAAAAATCTCGGGAAAGAACCATAAATATGAAATATTGAATGGCCGACTTTGCAAAAGAGACAGCATGGGAGTGAGAATCTGTGTACCTGCCGTGATGGTAAAACCACTCTTGAGTTACTATCACGAGCAAAATGGTAACATGTCAGCAAGCAAATTAATGCCGCAGTTGTCAGAATGCTATTTCTGGCCGAAAATGAGGCAAATCATTAGAAAATATTGTGGGTCATGTCATTTATGTCAAGTCACCACTCCACCAAACTGCTACTTAAGTGGGCCACTAAACCCAGTCATACCACAGCAAAGTGGGACCTTCATTTGTGTGGACTTCTGTGGGCCCCTCGTAAGAGGAAAGGGTGGTTTTCAATATATTTTAGTGTTCCTGGATGCTTTTTCTAAGCTTGTAGGATTGTATCCTTGTAAGCGGGCCACCACACAGATCGCCATACAAAAGTTAAAAGACTTCTTAAAACTCTGTCCGAATGCAGAGATAGTACTTACGGACCGGGGGTCACAGTTCAAATCGGGCCTCTGGGAAGAAGAGATGAAGAAATTAGGCCTTAAACACGTCATGAGTACGGCTTATTACCCACAAGGTGAAATGGCCGAGACTGCTGTCAAAAGCACTGTTCGTGCCTTACGAAAACTCTGCCATGACAACCAAAGAACATGGCCAGAACATTTAAGCAAAGTTGAACGCTGTTTGAACACGGCCAAACACCTAACTACTAACTTATCACCGTATGAAGTACATTTGGGTGTGTCACAGACGAGAGATGTCGCCAAACTTTTCGAAGTACCGGAAGTTGAAAAATCAGCTAGTATACAATATTACATAGACATAGCTAAAAAAAATTTGGAAAAGAAAGCCAAAGCCAGGAAAGAATATTACGACAAACACCACCACACTGTACAGTACGAAATTGGAGACCTCGTACTAGTGCGCGTCTTTCCCAAATCAGATGCACTCTCAGGGGTGTCCAAAAAACTCATGGTTCTCTATTCTGGTCCCTGGCAGGTATGCAACAAGACCAACACGAACGTCTACACATTAAAAGATTTGAACACAGGAAAAGAAGTCATAAAAAGAAATGCATTCCACTTGAAGAAATATCATCTTCGAGAATCAGACGAAGGAGAGAAGGGAGTAGAAGGGCAGGAAACTACTCAGGAGAAAGTGTAAATATAGCAAGTTAATTATGCAAAATGTAATATTATCGCATATAGATCCTCACATGTATAAAACTCTTATTTTATTCTTTTTGTAATTTCAACTTGGTAGTATTTCTATTGCATGAGTAAATTTCGAGTAAAGTTTGCAAAGAAGTTATTGAGCATATTAAATTAGGACAAACATATGTATAAAAAAAAGGTAAACACTATATTATTAAGAATTGTTGAATGTGTCAATACTTGAATAAGTTACAGTGTAACATTTGTGTTCCTAGGATAGAGCAAGTGAGTTTTTGTTAATGAATGACTTAAAAAAAAACTAGCACTTCGCCTTTCTAGTTAAGTGTAGTAATATCTATAGGATGGTAATGAACTATATAAAGACATTTCCTTGCAATTTTTCTACATTTGCATGTTGTTTTTTTTAGGTGATATTAAAGTGCATGTAAGAGCATTTAAAAAAAAAGAATCGTAGATATAGGTACATACATATATGTATATTATAGTATCAAAAGAGAAAATAAATTGACTAGGTACGGAATTATAGAATATTATCTACAAAAAAATCCTAAAATTCCGTAAAGGGGGGATTGTAACCTGCTAGCCCCACCAACTGTTTTACATATCAAAATGTAAATATAGTAATTTACATATATAATTTAATTTAATTTGAAAGCCAGATTAAGTAGTAATTTTAATCATATTAGGATTAATTCAGATATAAATAGGTATAAATGGAAGTATTTATATACAAAATGATATTCATATTATAGTTTAAACGTACGACTAAAAAAAAAATATCTGTCTAAAAAGCACTCAGCTTAACAAAATTTCAACTTTAGCATCACACAACAGGAAAATTCGAGAAGCTAAGAGTTCAATAACCTTTGAGCTAACATAGTTGCTAACCTAAAGTAAAGGGGCATGTCCAAAAAGAAGCAGGTTTGTAACGTATATTCTATAAGGAACAGAAATCAGAGAAATAAAATGAAGTTAGAAGCATTGACTAGCAACTATTGTTACTTCCAAACTCAACTCTATTGTTTGCGGGTACACACTTTAATGCTAAATTTTTGTGACAATAAGTGTGAAAAATCCAATTTGACCTGTATTTTCACACCTCTGAGGAAAACCGTTAGACTAGTAAGCGAGCCTGACCGAAAAAAAAAAGAAAGAAAACATAGCATTTATGTCAGAAGTACCAGATTTAAAGAGTATATTATTAATAAGTAATATTTAATATTAAAATGTTCTTGGAAATTCCGATACCAGTTAAGAAAAATGTTTCACGCGGCCCCGCATCGATACCTCGTTTTAAATATGCTTTCCATTCAGTCAAAACTATTTCGCAGCCACTTCTGAATGAGGACAGGTGGTGTGTCTGGAGGGGGAAGCCAGCAGACAACTCACCACCAAGACGGATTTTTTTTTTGTTTATCAAGCATCTGAAAGGATGACAGCTCCACACATTTTTAAAAATATGTAAAACAATTATGTATCATGTTGTATTTAGGGTTATTGTTTGTCCTATATAAAGGTTTAATCTCAATTTATTCATATTTTGATAATGTAAACAATAGTGCAGACTAATTCTTTCTCAACCCGCCACCTGAGCGCAGTTTTGAATTCGGCCACTAGAGGCGTCACCCATCAGGGGTAAAAAGTTTCTGCTTCTACTTGTCCTAACTGTATCCACGCCCTATGCTACAAATAAACAAGTTGAAAAAAAACAATGATTCGAAGTAATTAAAATAAAGTTTGGGAAAAAGGAACATACTGGTGTGTGAGAATAAGTTTCAAATTCATGGGTGAATAAAGAAAGTAGAGTGACAATAAGTAAATTTTTAATTATTTACAAAATTTGTCAAAATGTCGCCGGCTCAACGCGGGTGGCACTTCACAAAGGGGATAAGGTCAACAACCCCAAAAACAATGAAGGTAGAGGGAGTCTACAACTATTGAGAGACAACCGGCGAAAGAAAAATAGAGAACCATAGGGAGAGGACAGTTAGTTCGTGGTTAACCGCAAGTTCGTCAACTTCAATAGTGTTTTCTTCTTTCGGAAACTGTGATCAGTTTAATGTTAAGTTGTGATGCAGGCATGGACAATTAGTGGACCCTGGTCCAGAGATTAATTGAGATAGTTGTGAAGGCTCGTTGAAATGGAACAAAGCTAGATATTACTTGAAAAAAAAAAGTATGAAATAATTTTGGATTTCTGTTGAGTGATAGTGCGAGTAACTGTGATACGGAACAAAGTCGTGAGTGTTCAGTGAAAACTATGCATACATAATTATCTATAAATAAATAAATAATGTTAGGAGTTATTAGCTACGCTAATAAAGAAAATGTGGAATCGTGAAAAAAAAAACATGCCCAATTGACCTGCATCAGAAAAATTTTTCCTTGAGAGTGTGAAGTAGGCAACGTATGGATCACAAAAATTCTTTACTTCTCTCATAAAGCCTATCTCGGTGACCAAGTTCCAGAATCCCAAATTCCTAAACCAAGGCAAGAAGGACTTTGTCAGAAGCCTTGTTGTGGAGGAACAGAACATATTCACCACCCATCGACAGGAGAGCGGTCGGAACACGAACGGAAGCAGAAGAAGATATGAGAAGACTATCCCAGAATTGAAAAAAAAAGGAAGAAGAGGAATACTCATAGTGAGGAGTGAAAGAAAAAGGACAAATGTTATAGAGATATTCCCCTAAATAAACAAAAAGAGAAAGAATGGACTTTACCGAAAATTTAAATTCCCTACATTGAATCGATCGATTCTACATATATATAGTTTTATATTAATTGTGTCTGTGTACAAAAAGTGTATAGTGCTAGTGAAGTAGTGAAATAAATCTGTCTTGTGATAATCCGATCTTGGAGCTATGATCTTTTAGATGCTTACAACCATCCTGGAGGCAGAGGTGAGTACATTTGCATGTTTGCTAATCTCTTTCAGGTGTGCCGCTTGGCCGGGTCCAGAAGAGGCTGTGAACACTCTTTCCCAGTCCTCATTTAAAATTTTATCTGATGGTAAAGATTCTCTGGCAACAAGATGGCAGGAGGACGTGTTATAATAGCCATACCAGAGAAAGTCGCCAAAGGGGCAAGGCGACTATAAACTTTGAACTCACGTGGGAGGAGGATTTGATTAATTTTCACAAATCATTTTGGCTTAATTTCATAGTTTCTATTCGTATAAATCCCAAGTATAACCTTGCTAATAATTTAATCTTATTAGATAAATGCATTACAAGTCTCAAAATTTCCTCCACCCATCTCTCATGTGCTGGAAATTTGAGAGTATTTTCATTGTGGTGACTTTAAGTAACTACTTAACGACGACCATCCAGCTCTGAACATGAGAGAGCCCTTTACATGGGGATTATCCAGAGTGATGCCCTTAACAAGGTTTACATGGATTGTGATGTCAAATAATGGACTTCAAGGAATAATAAACACATATTCCTCCTATTAGTATATATGGGGAGAGGTGGGGGGAGAAACTTTAGTTTTCTTTCCTAAAAGGAAATTTACAGTAACAACAATAGTAATAATGCATAAAACAATAAAAATCACGTATATGTCAATAACTGAAATTCAAGTAGAGATATTAACAAATTTTTTTTTTCATGTGTCTGCGGCAATTACGAGGATTATTTTTACATTTTTTTCCAGCCCTATGAAATCGGTTTAAATGGCTTCGTAGTTCACGAGATGCTTTAATTTAAAGGTTAATCACGACTTTTGGCGTCATTATACAAGTATTACTACAAGTATATGTCTTAAAATCATTGTTCATTGCTGAGTTAAACTGTCCTACAACATTTTTCATTACAATCCAGAGTAATACCTATTGCTTTTGAAGTACAGGATGTCACCTTCATTACTCTACTTCTGTTGGGGTGGGCGAATAGGTGGGCGAGGCCGTCCATCGGGTGGGCGGTCGCCCACCCCCGCCCACCCTTAATGCCGTCCCTGTCACGTGACCTTCGGGCGTCGCGAGTTCCTTAAGTGACAGTTTGAGGCTAGCTATTTTTTTTTGACTAGAACCACGATCCGATTTTGGATATGCTCTAGGTCTCTGACTACTTTTGAAGAACGTAAATATGCTGTAATGCTAATATTGAGAAGTTGCATGCGTATAACAAATAGCTGCAAATAAATATACTACACAATTTATTTATTACTATTACACAATTTTCTTAATTAGTATCTAATATTCGCATATGGCATACCGAAGTTATGTCAACATCTGTCACATCTTTAACATAATAATTACTTACGTCGTGAAGTGATTATATGAATATATATTATATGAACGGGGCAACTTCAAAATTTGAAATGGAAAGTGGTATAACTGTTGGAATCATTCGAAAGAACATTAAATGTCATGCAACTTTTAGAGGACAAACTTTGTCATACCCTTTCCCATTCAGCCGGTAGAGATGTTGCAGATTTGATTCTGACTACCCGTAGCAGGCCTTTATCTCAGCTAATAATACACATAGAGCCGTCAAACAAACAATTGAACTACCAAATCGTATGTGTAAAATGCAATAAAAAAATTATCGCACCAGTGGCGTATCGTGAATATCCCTAATGGGGGTAACTTCAAAATTTGAAATGGAAAGAGGGGTTGGTTGTGCCTCCATTGAAACAAGCGCACAATGGGGGAAACGTCGAGAGGAAACACGTTGGCATATTTCTTTCTCTGTGGCAGCAACACGATCGCATTACGAGGTCAAAGTCAGATGATGCGAGGGTTTCTGCATGCGGAAACAAAGGGAAGAGTAAATACTGGTCTGAATCGAAAGGGACGTACAATTGTATCCTCGTCGCCAAAAGTGCCTTTACATCGCCGTGACGGGTATGTGACCACGCAGTACTCTAAGGAAGAGATGGTTGCATAAGAAATTTTGATTAATTTTGAAGAGTTTTTATTTTGACTAGGGAAATAACGTAGGTATAGGGAGTAAGGGCATAGATTTAAAGCATCAGTGCACTGTCATCTCTGAAAAGATTTGTATTCTCAGTTTTTCAAATTATTGTCTTATATGTTAAGTTAAAAACTGATAACAACTGCTAGTAGCGCTGTTACTCTTCAGGAATTTACTACATGTTCGGGCTTGAATTATTTCATTCGCCTCACTGTAATTATTTGAGAATGGAAACTGATTAAGCTGAACGTGAATATGTTTCCCGTAAAGCAAGGGCCGTAATAAATGTAAATAAGGTTCTCATTATTATATAAAACACATAAGTATTTATTCCGTGTATAGAATAATACAATACAGTAACTAGGCAACATCATAATCACTAACGCCCGCAGGGTTTTTTCCAACGGGAGGGAAGAAGTCCGATATACAGCTTTCGTTTTATTCCCTATATATATTAACAGTAATAACATTTATCATTGATAGCGTATATCGTCTTTCGCCACTGTAGCCTATTATTCAGAACATTCATCTCCAGACATGATGTCGAGAGAATAGAAAGAAATAGATATGAACAGTGGTGTAACTAATTTTACTGCGCCTTGGATCGATCGATCATCGATTTACTCATACTCCCCAGGCCCCCTGCCCCAGGTATTTCAGCTGCTGCGTTATATATATGGTTCCATGTCAGAAGACCCAGACAAAAGGGCAAAGACAGAAAGACCCAAGTCATAAAGTGCGCTGCGTCAAACGGGCCCGAGTCAAAAGATCTCCGCAACAAAAGGGCCCGAGTCAAGAGGCCCTGCGACAAACGGGATCGGGTCAAAAGGGTCCGAATCAAAACGCCCCTCATAAAAAGGACCTGGATCGAAAGGTCTCCGCAACAAAAGGGCCCGAGTCAAAGGGCCCCGAATCAAAACGACCCTCATAAAAAGGGCCCGAGTCAAAAGGTCTCCGCTACAAAAGAGCCAGAGTCAAACATCCTGCGTCAAAAAGGACCGAGTCACAAGTGGCCGAATCATAACGCCCCTCATAGGAAGAGCCATAGTCCAAAGGAGCCCACGAGAAAAGGATCCGAGTCAAATGGCTCTGCGTCAAATGAGCCCGGGTCAAAAGCGGCTCCGCTACAAAGGGGCCCGAGTCAAACGACCGCACGTCAAAAGGTTGCGGGTTAAAAAGGCTCTAGACAAAAGGGACCAAATAAAAACGCACCTTATAAAAAGAGCCCGGGTCAAAAGGGTTCCACGACAAAGTTACCTGAGTTAAAAGGCCATGCGTCAAATGGATCCGGTTCAAATAAAGCCGCAGTCAAACGGCCTCGCGTCAAAAGGACCCGGGTCGAAATGTTTCCTCAACAAAAGGGCCCGAGCCAGAAGGCCCGAATCAAAACGCCCCTCATCAAAGGGCCATAATCAAAAGAGTCCCACGGCAAATGGACCCAAGTCAAAAGGCCCTGCATTAAACGGGCCTTGGTCGAAATGGGCCCCGCTACAAAAGGGCCCGAGTGAAGTCGGCCTCACATCAAAAGGAATCGGTTCAAAAGGTCCCACAACAAAAGGGTTCGAATCATAACGCCCCTCATAGAAAGGGGCCGAGTCCAAAGAAGTCCCCCTATAAAAGGGCCCGAGTCAAACGGCCGCACGTCAAAAGGTTGCGGGTTAAAAATGTTCTAGTCAAAAGGGGCCACATCAAAACGCACCTTATAAAAAGAGTTCGGGTCAAAAGGGTTCCACGACAAAGTTACCTGAGTTAAAAGGCCCTGCGTCAAATGGACCCGGGTCAAATAAAGCCGCAGTCAAACGGCCTCGCGTCAAAAGAGCCCGAGTTGAAAGGTCTCCTCAACGAAAGGGCAAGAGCCAGAAGGCCCGAATCAAAACGCCCCTCATCAAAACGGCCATAATAAAAAGAGTCCCACGGCAAATGAACCCGAGTCAAAAGGCCCTGCATTAAACGGGCCTGGGTCGAATGGGCCCTGCTACAAAAGGGCCCGAGTGAAGTCGGCCTCACATCAAAAGGGATCGGTTCAAAACGTCTCCACAACAAAAGGGTTCGAATCATAACGGCCCTCATAAAAAGGGGCCGAGTCCAAAGGAGTCCCCCTACAAAAGTGCCCGAGTCAAACGGCCGTGCGTCAAAAGGTCGCGGGTTTAAAGGACTGGAGTCAAAAGGGGCCGAATCAAACCGCCCCCCATCAAAAGAACCCGTGTCAAAAGGGTTTTACGACAAAGGGACCCGAGTCAAAAGGCCGTGCGTCAAACGGGCCCGCCTCAAAAGGACCCGGGTCGAAATGTTTCCTCAACAAAAGGCCCGAGCAAGAAGGCCCGAATCAAAATGCCCCTCATCAAAAGGCCCCGGGTCGAAGGGCTCCGCAACAAAAGGGCCCGAGAATCGTTTGTTAACACAACGCAAACATTTGACATTTAGATAGGGATAATAAACATAACAATTATAATGATGTCTGCAGAATTTTTGTGTAGATTGGTACGGAATGACAGCCAACTTCAGTAACGGAGGCGACTCTTGAAGGAAGTGACATTGGTAAAAATTAACATTTTACGAACGCAATCCACAAGAAGTTAACTGCGCAAATGTATGGTGGAATTTCATTTACGGTGGAAAACATTAAGCGTGTTTGCACACGATACCGACAAAATCGGAGGAAGCCCCGATAATATCGATGTCGGAGTCGGCGTACTTTGCACACGTCGCCGACAATATCGGTGGAAGCCCCGACAATATCGTTGCCGGTGATGAGCGAAGTAAGCGACACACAAAAAAATCTCCATATATGAAAACAAATAAAAAAAATAATAATTGGGAAAATTATTTTTTAAAACAAGGACTACAAAAACTGTTCTGAAGAGGTGTGGAGGACGGTACAAAACTTAGAAAAAATAGTCCTATGCCTAAACATGTTTAGATTTAACAGTGCAGTTTTAAATAGATGCTGTAAACATATTATTTTCGTTTCGATGAGAATTGATGCTGCTGTACATTACAAACTATATTAGTTTTATTTTTGTTGGAACACTGTTACATATTGTATGTATATTATTTTGTTTTCGTGCAATTAACATTAATGTCATAGTAGATTAAATGATAAGATTCAAATTAGTAATTCTGTTTTACATTGCTCCATACATACCCGGCGCAAATCCCGGGGGGATGAAGGGGACATGTCCCCTCCAATCTTGGAACTGGGGAAATTGCCTCCTCCCAATAATCCGATTTGAAATGTGTTTTTTGGGAGAGAAATTTGATTGTGTCCGATCGC
The DNA here is from genome assembly GCF_964235325.1 of Thermobia domestica. Taxonomy (NCBI): domain Eukaryota; kingdom Metazoa; phylum Arthropoda; class Insecta; order Zygentoma; family Lepismatidae; genus Thermobia; species Thermobia domestica. Next base: position 275,750,654 of record NC_137454.1, on the reverse strand, counting down.
CAGAAAGGAAATTGAGATGAAATTAATGTCCACTTAGAATAAGCCTCAAATCTGCCCGCCTCCCAATGTTGAAGACAACTCTGCTCCCCTGATCCTCCACAGCATTGTTTCTCGACTACAGAAATAGTTTGAACATTGCTATATATATAATATGGGAACGATCTTACCCGCCCCTCCCCAATGTTGAAGACAGATTTGCGCTGTTGCATACATACCTGTCGTTTCTCGTTTCTTTTTGTCTATAAACTCAAAATCCTGGGCAAGTCTGCATAAACTTTTCGCCATGCTTTTTGCTTTTCAATTCTGTTCTTGAAAGAGTCTGTTATATTATCCCATATGCAAGGTCTACATTCCACAAGTTCAATAAGGGTTAAAATATCAAATGGAAAAATTCCTGCCATCTCTAAAAATCTAAGCAAAACTAGAAAGATACGAATGTAATAATACACAACCTTTTCATTCAGTCACTGTAGCTAAACTGCAGAATTCTATCAAGGGGTCGATCCCGGTACAAAAGGGAGAGAAAAGACTTGGATACATAGCTTTGGTCTTTGTTTTCAATTGGCATTCAACAAATTATTTTTAAAAAGAGGGAGGTTTGGGATAGTTTTGGAAATGAAAGGAAAAATCTGCAACAAGTGAAGCGTGAAGTCATATCCCTATTGTTGAGATCACAATCAAGAAAATGCCAAATGAGTAACTTGTCCTTGGAGCTTTGAAAAGAGTGTTTGATTGTGCTGCTTTCGTTTCAAAATAATAATAATAATTCTACTTTGACTTGTCAACAATAATTGTATTCAATCATTGCTTATTGAGTGGAACCGGGAAAAGTGATCTGCACACAATTCTGATGAAAAAAAAGAAAGTAATAATAATCAGGATTTTTTCCATATGCTTATGTTCACAGTGTATCAAACTTCGAAAATTACGCTTAAGTTAATTTCCAGAATGTATTAAAATTTAAAAGCATTAACAGATTAAAAAATATACCATCAAAGAGTGTGTGTGTGTGAGAGAGAGAAAGAACAAAAATAAAAAAAGAAGTGGAAAATAATCAAGAAATTGGTTATCTAAATTTCCTATATTCTATTTGGTAATAGCTATTTAGAGGGAAACCAGTACTCTTCAGACTTCCCACATTTTATATTTATTTAATAAAGGGAATTAGCTACTCCAAAACAGAGACTGTAAAAAAATAGTAAGCTGTTCCGAACTTGTTTGTAGGACAAGATAATAATGATAATAATAATAATAATAATAATAATAATAATAATAATAATAATAATAATAATAATATACAATTGTAAGAGAAAAAATGGAAACAAAAAATTCCAAAGACAAGAAACGAAACAAAAATACACAGCGCCTTGTCACTCACTCTCTTCATCTAACCCGCTGGCCGGCCGACATTATCGGTGGCGTGTGCATCCAATCATAAGAAAACATTGCCCCCGACAAAATCGGTGTCGGCTATACCGCCGATAGTATCGGGGGCTTGGCCGACAGCATCTGCGTGTCGGAAGATCGGCCGATATTATCGGTGGCGTGTGCAAGCTACGATTTTAGTACATTGAAGTCTATTTCACCGCCGACATTATCGGTGGTTCCACCGATATTATCGTTGCCGTGTGCAAACGCACTAACGGTCTCAAAACAAAAGATCAAACAAAACACATCAACTACTTTTGTTCATTGTTATGCATATTGTGATTATTATTATTATTATTATTATTATTATTATTATTATTATTATTATTATTATTATTATTATTATTATATTACTTTTATTATTATTATTATTACTATTTTTATTAATAATAATAATATGCAAGGTCAGTGGTAGCCCATGCCTTCAAACCAGTATACGCCACTGTTTGAAACTATGAACTCTACATTAACATCGGTCGTCTTTCGATCATTTTAAGTTCGAAGGTGTGCTAGGGTGTCTTACCCCTTCCCTCAAAGCATGAAAAGCATACAATATTTTCGAGAACATAGCCAGGGGCAGAGAGGGAGTGACACATAACACACACAGCTCGCTGTGTAGCTGCAAGAGACCTATGGGTAATTATAGTTGCCCTCTTGTTACAAGGCGTTCAGTCAAGTAGTAGGTATCAAGGTCAGTTCCTGCAGTTGAACACAAACTTGACTGTTAGGAAACAGAAGCATAAAACTAGTCTCTTTTGTTTACCTTTTACGAATATTTTTTACCTTAATGCGTACAGCTTACATCTGGCGTAGATTTAAAAGGCATGTTATGTCAAGTATATATTCCCTAAAAGATATGAGTACTCAAAAGGCAAAAATCTTTAGCTACTTTTGTTTTCCTTTTTCTATTAGCCAGTGGAAGCGTTGTTTCAACATCCTTCTTGGAGCTTGCTTAGCATTCACTTCCTCTTTTTAGTTGAGCTTTCGGCTATGAATACTAGGGATGGCCGTATTTTGTTCGAAAAATACTTTTTCGAAAATTTAATTTTTCGAAAACGAAAAATGGAAAACGAAATATTTTTCGAAAATACGAAAAATTTTTCGAGAAACGAAATACGAATTTTTTTCAAAAAAACGAAAAATCTTTTTTTTTCGAAAAACGGAAAACGAAAACTACCGAGAAACGGAAAACGGATAATTTTTGTAAAACAAACTGAATTTATTTCATTTGATAGTACTTCCAAACTATAGTATACTATGCATACGTATAGGAAGTCTTATAGAACGGCTATGTTCATCTGTCTGCCTATCCATCCGTTCGTCTATCAGCTGGTATCAGAGCAAGAGCGGTAAGAAACAGCGAGAAGCACAGGTTTGCAACACGAATAGATTCATCTAATACATTTGACATTTATTTAATCCAGAAGTGGTAGAGATCTATCGCTTTCTGCTACATTGTTGATCAACACAGAACACAAACGGTAACATATAGAAAGACGCGGTTTTCCAGAACCAATTCAGTGTCCCAAGAATATATTCAATGTTCGCCCTTATTACACTTGCAGCTTAAGCTATGCATAAGTGTCGGAAGTCTTTAGAATGGCTTTTTCCGTCTGTCTGTCGAGAGGTGTTAGAGCAAAACAGTAACAAATACTGAGAAGTCGTTTCTTGCCCCTAAAATGAGAAGTCGATTTAGAGCCCCTAAAAGAGGTTCGATCTCCTAAATTAACCCTCCATTTAAAACTGTAATTGGTTCAAATACCATTTTTGGTTTCAATCTGTATCGCTATAGAACGAAAAGAGTAATAGATAGCGAGAAGCGATTTATTGCAAACAATTTAGCGTCTTAAGACAACACACAACTATCCACAACATTCAATCAAAACCAGAAATTGTTTATATTTGCTATTATTTCCGGTTTCAATACTGAATTACGAGATATCGAAATGTAGATTTTTGCAATCGATTCAACTACCTAGAAATAGCTCTATCTTTTCCCTTAATCCTCTATTCTGATCGGAAGTTGTTTAAAATAATCATTTTCGGTTTAACATTGATCGATATAGAACAAAAATAGTAATAGATAGCCAGAAGTGTGTGTGTGTGTGTTTTAAACGAATCGATAGAGCGTCTCAAGAGTATATAAGCTGTATATCATCTCAACGCACAATACTATCGAAATTGAAAGTGGCTGAATTTACTAGTATATTCAATAGGGATTCAATATGGATTTTTATAAAGCTAAAGCTTGAAGAAATAGTGATGCGGTTTTTCCCGATCGACTAAGCGTTCTAAGAATAGGCTCTACCTTCTCCCTTGATCTCTATTCACACCAGAAGTGGTTCAAATTAACGATTACTAGTTTCAACATTAATCGCCACAGAACAAAATTGGTAATAGATAGCGACAATTGGTTCACCTACAATCGATTCAGGTTCTTAAGAGAAAATACAATTACAATCCGCAACACTCCACAAGGGCAGAAATGGTTGAAGTTTATTACTATTTTTGATTTTGTAGGTAATACTAATTTTCATTGAGCAAAATCGGTCAGAGATATCGAGATGAATTTTTTTTAATTAATCCAGCATCTCAAGAATAGATTCCACCTTCTTCGTTAGCACTTCATTTGAACCGAAAGTATTCAAATTAACCATTTCCGGTGTTAACACTTGTCGCGATAAAACAAAAATTGTAATAGATAGCAACATGCAATTTTCTGCAATCAATTCAGGGTTTTAAGAGAACATATCGTCATAACCTGTTTCACTCTGTTGTAAACGAAAATGCTTGAAATTTACTACTACTTTCGGTTCGAATACTTATATTCATAGAACAAAAACTATAAAAGATATCGAGAAGTTTTCTAAAATCGATTTAGCATCCTAAAAATAGATTCCGTCTCCTCCCTTAACCCTCTATTCAAGCCGGAAGTGGTTCAAATTAGCCATTCCTGCTTTCAATCTTTATCGCCATAGAACAAAAACGATAAGTGAAAGCTAATAATGGCTTTCTGATACGGATTCAGCATCCGAGCAACAGATTCTATCTTTGATCTTATTAATCTATTCCAACCAAGAGTTTTAGTTGTGCTACTTGTTGTACTGAAGTTTGAATATTCAATTTGCATGGATTGCAAGTCTCAGTTCTTTTTTTTTTTTTAGTTTTACACTCTGAAACGAAACTCATTTGTTTCTCTACAAAAACAGGAAGTAGGAAAAATGTATCACAATCATGGGGGATCCAGGGGTCGATCGCCCCCCAGAAGAGAACACTCTTATTTTATATATAAATAAAACCGATCCCAGAGTTGGAGCTCGTGAAAATAGCTCTAAGTAGCAGTATTATAACCCCTGCCAGAAGTCCGTCCTGGATAAGCCCCTGATCACAACTCCCGGTTTCAGTATTGATCACCATAGAGCAGTGGTGGTAGAAGATTTCTAGGTAGTAGAGCAGTGGTGTAAATTAGAAGTGGTAGTAAATTTCTACCACAGGATAAAACTCGGAGATAGTCTACTGCGAAGGTACTGAATTCATGGTAATAGCGAGAAGCATGAATTCAGTACCTTCGCAATAGACTATCTCCAAGTTTTATCCTGTGGTAGAAATTTACTACCACTTCTAATTTCAATAGTGATCACCATAGAGCAAAAATAATAAGAGATATATTTATATATATGAATCCAGGATTCGAAGATTGTCATATCGATCGCTATCCCTCTATGTAAACCGGAAATAGTGAGAAACTACCATTTCCGATTTCATAGTAAAGAAAAGACGATAGCCGGAAGCAGTTTTTGATATGGATTCTGTGCCACAATGGTAGTTTCCATCTCTAAGTTTAATGCAACCGAAAGTGATACTTACTATATATCTGGTTACAGTCTTTTTTGTCATAGAACGAGAAGTACTAGGAAGCGACAAACGTTTCTTTTAAATATATAATTTCATTATTCCAAGAAAAGATTTCAAGCACTGCCATTGGTCTAGTGGCTAACGCGTATTCCTTTGATGCACATGGTCCCGAGTGGGAAAACATTGAACGTGTTATGGTGGTTCGGATCTCACTTTAAAATGTAGGTCTACGTCTTGTATAGTCTTGCTCGATACTGAAAAGGGACGCTGAACTTCAACAAACAACCAAATAAAAAAATTTCATCTTAGCAGTATTCTTCTACTGAAGTTAGTAGTAGTAAAAACTAATACGAAAACGAAGACCCACCTATTTAAACTTTGAATTCTCGTTTGATGAGATTATTATAGTCAGATACTTAGTTCTTTGTCCTACCGTATATAAAACATCTTTAGAACAAATAAACCATTCATTAGTATTTTGTTAGTATTAAATTGCTTATTTTTGAAAGAATCAAATTGTTTTTGATACTGACTTAATTAGTTATAGAAAATAAGAGAAATGAATGGGGGATCTTAGTGAGAAGTTTTTAGTATCAGTACATATAATCACTTCATGTTTCATATTTTGTTAAAATCAATTGTTAAAAGTCAATTTATTACAGAGTTGCCTGACACTATCACGATCAGTTTATACAGGATCCTTCTATTTGGCAATTTGGTAGTCTTTTTTTTTTTTTTTTTTTACATTATAAAATATACCGTCGGGCTAATTGCTGTATCGCCGGACAAATTTTAGGAAATTTACCGGGTCAATTGGAGAATGTATTTAAGTTTATGAGGAAGAGTGATTGAAAGTCAGGTAAGGAGAATAGCAAAAACTCAGATAGAGATTGTATTTGCTGGTTGTTTTTGATGTGGTAAGCGGCACTGTATGTGGAGGCGGATGGACTATTTCGCGGAGAGGTACACTTGTTTTACTATACGGATCCATAGATTGTAAAATGTATAGTTAAATTTGAGCAAACCTTTAATTTGCCCATTTCATGTCGAGAACAGAAACCAGCAAACCCCTGTGGGGCTTCTAACCCGTTCCTACTACTATCACTACCCCTACTCCCACTACTACTACTACTACTACTGCTACTCCTACTCCTACTCCTACTTATACTATGGATCCGTATAGTAAAACTGCGCATCTAATAACATAATCTAACGTAACTTAATGTAATCCAACCAAATATAACCGAATGCAATATATTTTGCTCCATTTTTTCGATTTTCAAATTGGTCCGGCGATTCAGCAGTAATGCCATATTGTCGATAACACATTAATAATCACTATTAGTAAATAACTATTTTTTAATATTCTGTAAAATATAAATTTTACACTGTTTACCTTTGTGCAGTAGCGTAGCCAGGATGTGTGTTTGGGGGGGGGCAAGTGCTGTTATAGGTACATATAGAAACATTACAAACAAAAAAATATATAAACATAAAAACATATAAAAAATTACAAACGTCAAAGTACCAAAGTACATTGTCGGACCTCTTTGGGGGGACCCCGGCCCCTATGCCCCCCTTCCCTACGCCACTGCCTTTGTGAATTATTATTTCTAATTTATATCCCTCAAGAACCGAGAACCAAGGGTCTGTGGATCACAATATTTCACGCTGAGCTCGCACGCGTACCAGACTCGTTAAAGTCTATGACCATATCAACTTTGGCCAATATCGGATAAGACTAACGCGTTTTAATGAAATTTATTGATCTACTAAGTTCAATTCCAATTTTTCTGGACAGTATTTGGAGACAACTACAGGCTAGTCAGAGCATCAATGCAACTCTGTACTGTCAGCAGTTGAGCCGTGTTCAAGAAAAAACTCAAGACTCTGGAGCTAGCACTTGTGAATCGGAAAAGGGTCCTCCTGTTACAGGACAACGCTAAGCCCCACGTGGCTAGGATGACCCGGGACACCATTCTACACTTTGGATGGGAAACTCTATTGCATCCGCCATAATCTCCGGACATTGCACCGTCCGATTACCACCTTTTCCATTCCTTGGACAATCAGCTTAGAGGACGCCAGTTCAAATCCCGGTGTTAACACTTGCAGTCCATAACCATACTAATTTTAGTTGTGATTGGATGAGTTTCATCAATAGTAGGCACTACACACTATCCTTTCATTAGATCCAGATCCAAGGAGCACGGTAGGACAGTGTTAGAACGCTTTCCTCTTGTGCATTTGATCCCAGGCCAAGTAATTCGGTCGAGAGAAGGCGGAAATCGAGAGAAGACGTGTTGGTTTAACGCTCCGGTGCTCAGTGAAGTGTGACATGGGAGTATCAATTGGTGTGTGGAGGGCCAGAATTGGCTTGTTTAGAAATGCTGGGAAGAAAATACTGTGTAGTAACCCAAGTGTGGGTAGTATCTCAAAATCGAAGAAAGCATACTACGTGTATGGGCTTGTGGTACTTGCTATGCTATTGATTTCAGGAATAGAGGAGAACCCAGGACCCCCTAATTCACATAAATCTGATATAGCAGAGATTAAAGATATGCTCGGTGCTTTGCGTAATTCAAATGATAGTGTTGTGTCAGAAGTGAAACGATTAAACGATACTGTGGCTAGACTAGTGGACAGACTTGAAAACATTGAGGGCAAGTTCGAAAGAATGTCAAAGGAAATCGGTGAACTACAAGACTATACGAGTTATCTTGAAGGTAAAATAGAAGACTTAGAAAATAGGAGCAGAAGACAAAATTTAGTTTTTTATGGAATAAGTGAAAGTGCTAATGAAACATAGGAAGAAAGTGAACGCAAAGTTTCTGAAGTGATACGGAATAGATTGGGAGTGGAAATAAATGAACTTGATCTCGATAGAGTCCATAGATTGGGAAGGAAGACTGAAACAAGAAATCGACCTATAATATGTAAATTTTTAAGCGACAAGAAAAAAGAGAGTGTGCTACGAAATAGGAATAAACTGAAAGGCTCTAACATTTATATTGATCAGGACTACTCTTACAAAGTAAGACAACAACGCAGGAAACTACAGTTTTATTTAAATAATGCTAGGAGAGCGGGTTCTTATGCATATCTGCAGTTCAGGTACTTAAACATAGACGGGAGGAAATTTACATTATGGGATCTGAAGAATGGAAAACACCAAAGGGACCAGGAGCGCGAAGACAATAGAACACTTGTGTCGCCAGCAGTAAAGCCGGAGGTCACGGTCCTTCAACCTTCAACTGTCAGTGAGGAAACCCAAAACAACCCCATCCCTCAATCGTCTCTCTCCCCCTCAAGAAAACAGGCGCAGAGTGAAAGTTTGGTCAACCGGAAATCAGACTACACCAGATGAGAAAAATGCCTCAAGGGACAGTTCAATGTAAATACAAACAGCAATGTCCATCTACCTAATCTTGCTTGTGACAGTATTGAAGATAAAAGTAATGAAAGAAGTGAAAACAAAATCAAAGCGAGAAATAAATCTTTTTCATTTTATTTTCAAAATGTAAATGGACTTAGGAGCAAACAATCTGAATTTTTTACAAGAGTACTATCAAATAATTATGATATAATTGCAATTGTTGAAAGTGGTCTGTGTGATAGTTTTTATAATTCGGAATTTTTTGATTGTAGATACACTGTATTTAGAAAAGATAGGAATCTTGAATTGCTTGGGAAGTCAAAAGGTGGAGGGGTATTACTGGCGGTACTTAAAAAACATAGAATGTTTCATGTTAATTCAGATGACAATGGATTTGAATGTATTCTTACAAAACTTGTGACAAATAGTGTAACTATGTATGTTTGTGCTGTTTATATACCACCCGACTCCAATTTAATAATTTATGAAAATTTTTGTCAATTCATTGAAACCAATTGCCCGGTAGGGAGCACAATTCTTTGTATGGGAGACTTTAATCTTCCAGAGATAAATTCAAGTTTATCCTTTTTGAATTCATCAGGCGCCTGTAAAAGTCTTTTCAACTTTATTAATTTATTTGGTCTAAATTCGATTAACAATGTACAGAATGAGAATGGTCGCACATTGGACTTAGTAATTACTAATGTTGATGACGCTTCTATTGAAAAAGTTGAGCACCCTTTGGTTTCTGAAGATAGGCATCATCCTGCTTTGGAAGGCTTATTGTACCTAAATCAACTATCAATAAGAGATAAACTGCAAAACAATTTGCAAGGTTTTAACTTTAGAAAGGCAGATTTTACTAAAATGTACAATGAATTACTAAATGCTAACTGGGACTGCCTCAAAGATCTGAATGATATTAACGTGATTGTTGATAAGTTTTATGAAATTATTTATAATGCGATACATGTAAGTGTTCCCTCTAAGAAATTTTTGAACAAAAATTAACCCTGTTGGTTTACGTCCAATATTATTAAAAAAATTAAATGTAAGTCCTATCACCATAAAAAATGGAGAAGCGGTATGGGTGATGTTTTGTTTCACAAATGGGAATTTTGTAAACTCCGGAAAGAATTGAAAACAGAAATAGCGTTAGCGTATAAATCTTTCGTTTTTGAATCGGAACACGTGGTAGAGAGGGATCCTAGTCAATTCTGGAATTTTATAAAAAGTAAAAATAGGCATCTTTCTACAGGCTTCCTTACGTATAATGGTAAGGAACTGAGAAACAATAATGATATTGCAGAGGAATTTGCTAGCTATTTTAATTCGGTTTATAGTAATGACAGAGCGCATTATGATACAAATGGATTCATGCCTGATGGGACAGCTTACGAAACATTAGATATGTTTTTCTTAAATGAAATCGCTTTAGAGGATGTTGAGGAAGCCATAAGAATGTTGAAACCCAAAAGATCGGATGGTATACCACCGTACATTCTTAAGGGTTGCATAGACATTGTTAAGCATCCTCTACATACAATTATAAATAAGTCATTAAAAACAAGCGTGTTTCCAGACAAGTGGAAAGAAGCCATAGTTTGTCCTATCCCTAAATCTTGTGATGCGAAGAATATACAGAATTTTAGGCCTATTTCTATTTTATCAGCATTTGCCAAGGTCTTTGAGCAAGTAATATTTAAGAGGATAATGTGTCATGTAAAACCCGTCATGTCAGTATATCAGCATGGCTTCTTAAAGAATAGATCAACATCTACTAATTTAACCATTATTACAGATTTTATTGCAAATGAATTGGATAGAGGGGGTCAAGTGGATGTGATCTATACTGACTTTTCAAAAGCCTTTGATTTGGTAGACCATGATGTACTGTTGCAAAAACTAACGACTTTTAATTTCTCTATGCAAGCAAAAAGTTTTTTCGCATCCTATCTGCAAAATCGTCAACAGGTCGTCATGTACAAAGGATATGTATCTAAAAAATTCACAGCCTTATCAGGAGTTCCTCAAGGTTCAAATCTTGGTCCACTCTTATTTCTATTAGTGATAAATGACCTACCGTCTTATATTCATTATTCTAACACTCTTCTATTCGCTGATGACCTTAAAATATTCTCCAAAATTAATTCGCTTGAAGACTGTGCAAAACTACAAATAGACTTATGTAATATTAGGAACTGGTGTGACAATAACAAGTTTAAGTTGAACATAAATAAATGCAAAACTCTTTCCTTTACCCGCAAAGAAAACACTATTAAATATGACTATTCTATTGAAGGAACTATTTTAGAGAAACCTACTTTAATTAAAGATCTAGGAGTGCTATTGGATTCTAAATTAAGTTTTACTCATCATATTGAAACAATTGTTCATAATTCATACAGAAATCTTGGCTTTGTTATGAGAATAGGTAAGGAGTTTCAAAACGATGCTACGTTAATGAAACTCTACTTTTGTTTTGTGAGATCGCAATTAGAATATGCGACTCTGTCTTGGTCACCAAAAGCACAAAAACACATAGATATGATTGAAAGAATACAATCAAAATTCTTGAGATTACTTGCTTATAGAAAAACTGGTATGTATCCAAAATACGAGTCATATTCAGAAATAGTACAAAACTTCAATATGAACACGTTGAAACAACGGAGAGAATATACGGATCTTTTATTTTTACACAAATTACTACATGGTAAAATTGACTGTCCCAGTCTTACTTCGAAGGTTCAATTGGATGTCCCATCAGGTAAAACCCGCGTAGGAAATAGCAGTACATTTTACTGCAGAAAGGCAAGAACAAATATCCTCGCTAAGTCTCCTATATGGAGAATGAGTGCTTCCTACAATGCAATTGAAAGGATAACTTCTATAGATGTTTTTGGAATGTCGGAGACAGTATACAAGAATAGCCTTAAAAATATGTAATAATGAAAATATATAAATGTATAACCTTGTTTAAATATATATATATAACTAAGGGTAAATGTATTTGTAAGGAACAACACTGTAACTGGGCCTAGAGCCTGTTGTGTTGAATAAAAAAAAATAAAAATAAAAAAATAAAGTTCGTGGCAGACAACATCGTGTCCGTGTATTTTCCCGGGATACTCCCATTTCCTCCCACATTATCATTCCACGAATTCCGAAAACTTTTCGAGAAACGAAAAATCATCGAAAAAGGGAAAACGATTTTTTTCGAAAAACGATTTTTTCGAAAAAACGAAAAACTATTTTTTTCGAAAAACGAAAAATCTTTCGAAAAAACTAAAAACAATTTTTTTTCGAAAAATGAAAGACACAAACATTTCCGAAAAACGGAAAACATTTTTTTCGAAACACGAACGAAAAACCAAGAAATGAAATTTCCGAAAATCGAAAAACAGATTTTTTGAAAAAGGCCATCCCTAATGAATACCACCGCGACAAGTCGTGGTTCTTATGATAGTGGCGTATTTTCGTCCGGAGAAATTATGGAAATAATAAATAATGTAGACTCCGACGCATTTGAAACGGACGATGAATGTAGTTTGTACGAAGATTCTAGCATCAATGTATGTGACACCATTCCTCTTTTCATATAACATCACTGCTGAACGGGACGTTAAACTCTAAATCAAAACTCAACACATACCTCTTTCTATTTAAAAATATTGTGTGGTATACAATATTCGGAATTCAAGATGGCTGCCATGATGTGCACTAAATCATTTAACGCAGTTTATACACCAATGCCAAATTGCAAAATTTGCTTTTCCTCCGTCTGTGCGTCTCTTTGTTATAGCCCTGTCATAATACTTTCCCTATTTGATACATATGTAAAACATAGCATACCCTGTCTCAAACAGATGAAATGTCAAAAATGAATTCACATTCTCATTTGTGGGAATATTTAAGTCTAAGTTGAAGTGTAAAATCATAACCTTTTACATTTAAAACAATATTGTGTGATATGCAATATGGCGGAATTCAAGATGCCTTCCATGGTGACCACACTCCAAATCAATGCAATTGACATGTCGTTATTATTGTTCTGTCCCAATACTTTTCAGTAACCCCGTATACAGATCCACATATGTCGTCTTACAGCAAAATTAAACACGTGTGTGAAGTTGGCCCCCCACTTTCAAATTTCGATTCGAAACTGAAGCCAATCGATTGTTTTTCGTTTGTTATTGATTGTTTTGAAGAAAAAATCGTTTGTTTCGAAAAACGTACACAAATATTCAAAAAATAAAGTTGGGGGGGCCAACTTCACACTAGTCCCCCACTTTAAAATTTCGATTCGAAACCGAAGCCAATCGTTTGTTTTTCGTTTGTTATTGATTGTTTTGAAGAAAAACTCGTTTGTTTCGAAAAACGTATGGACATATTCACAAAATAAAGTTGGGGGGGCCAACTTCACGCTGCAACCCCACTTTCAAATTTCGATACCAAACTGATGCCAATCGTTTGTTTTTCGTTTGTTATTGATTGTTTTGAAGAAAAAATCGTTTGTTTCGAAAAAGTTAAGATTTTCACTAAATAAAATTTGGGGGTTGGCAATTTCCCGCTGGGCTCTCTAGTATGAAATGTCGACTCAGAACTGAAGCCAATCGTTAGTTTTAAGTTTGTTATTCGTTATTTTGAAGAAAAAATCATTTGTTTCGAAAAACGTACAGTAATATAAAAAAACATGAGGGGCAACTTCACACTAGCCCCCACTTTCAAATTTCGATTCGAAACAGAAGCCAATCGTTTCCTTTTCGTTTGTTATTGATTGTTTTGAAGAAATGATCGTTTGTTTCGGAAAATGCACGGTCATATTCACAAAATAAAGTTGGGGGGCAACCTCACACTAGCCCCCACTTTAAAATTTCCACTCCAAACTAATGCCAATCGTTAGTTTTTCGTTTGTTATTGTTTGTTTTGAAGAAAAAATCATTTGTTTCGAAAAAGTTACAGAGATTTTCACTAAATAAAATTTGAGGGTGGGCAATTTTGATTCCAAACTAATGCCAATCGTTTGTTTTCGTTTGTTATTGATTGTTTTCAAGAAAACATCGTTTGTTTCGAAAAACGTACGGACATATTCACAAAATAAAGTTGGGGGCGGGCAACTTCACGCTGGCCCCCACTTTAAAATTTCGATTCCAAACTAATGCCAATCGTTTGTTTTCGTTTGTTATTGATTGTTTTGAACAAAAAATCGTTTGTTACGAAAAACGCACGGACATATTCAGAAAATAAAGTCGGGAGGGCCAACCTCACACTAGCCTCCACTTTTAAATTTCGACTCCAAATTGATGCCAGTCGTTAGTTTTTCGTTTGTTATTGTTTGTTTTGAAGAAAAAATCATTTGTTTCGAAAAAGTTACGGAGATTTTCACTAAATAAAATTTGAGGGTGGGCAATTTCCCGCTTGGCCCCCACTTTCAAATTTCGATTCGAAACTGAAGCCAATCGATTGTTTTTCGTTTGTTTTTGTTTGTTTTGTAGAAAAAATCGTTTGTTTCGAAAAACGTACAGTAATATTCAAAAAACATAGGGGGCAACTTCACACTAGCCCCCACTTTCAAATTTCGATTCCAAACTAATGCCAATCTTTGTTTTCGTTTGTTATTGATTGTTTTGAAGAAAGAATCGTTTGTTTCGAAAAACGTACGGACATATTCAGAAAATAAAGTTTTGAGGGCTAACCTCACACTAGCCTCCACTTTTAAATTTCGACTTCAAATTGATGCCAGTCGTTAGTTTTTCGTTTGTTATTGTATGTTTTGAAGAAAAAATCATTTGTTTCGAAAAAGTTACGGAGATTTTCACTAAATAAAATTTGAGGGTGGGCAATTTCCCGCTTGGCAACCACTTTCAAATTTCGATTCGAAACTGAAGCCAATGGATTGTTATTCGTTTGTTATTGTTTGTTTTGAAGAAAAAAACGTTTGTTTCGAAAAACGTATAGAAACACTCAAAAAATAAACTTGGGGGGGCAACTTCAGACTAGCCCCCCACTTTAAAATTTCGATTCGAAACCGAAGCCAATCGTTTGCTTTTCGTTTGTTATTGATTGTTTTGAAGAAAAAATCGTTTGTTTCGAAAAACGCACGGCCATATTCACAAAATAAAGTTTATGGGGCCAACCTCACGCTAGCTCTCACTTTAAAATTTCGACTCCAAACTGATGCCAATCGTTAGTTTTTCGTTTGTTATGGTTTGTTTTGAAGAAAAAATAATTTGTTTCGAGAAAGTTACGTAGATTTTCGCTATATAAAATTTGAGGGTGGGCGATTTCTTGCTTGTTCCCCCACTTTCAAATTTCGATTCGAAACTGTAGCCAATTGTTGTTTTTCGTTTGTTATTGATTGTTTTGAAGAAATAATCGTTTGTTTCGAAAAGCGTTCGGACATATTAACAAAATAAAGTTGGGGGGCCAACTTTACGCAGCCCCCCACTTTTAAATTCCGATTCCAAATTAATGCCAATCGTTTGTTTTCGTTTGTTATTGATTGTTTTCAAGAAAACATCGTTTGTTTCGAAAAACGTACGGACATATTCACAAAATAAAGTTGGGGGCGGGCAACTTCACGGGGCCCCCACTTTAAAATTTCGATTCCAAACTAATGCCAATCGTTTGTTTTTCGTTTGTTATTGTTTGTTTTGAACAAAAAATCGTTTGTTTCGAAAAACGCACGGTCATATTCACAAAATAAAGTCGGGGGGCCAACCTCATACTAGCCTCCACTTTTAAATGTCAGCCAATGGATTGTTATTCGTTTGTTATTGTTTGTTTTGAAGAAAAAAACGTTTGTTTCGAAAAACGTAGAGAAACATTCAAAAAAAACTTGGGGGGGGCAACTTCACACTAGCCCCCCACTTTAAAATTTCGATTCGAAACCGAAGCCAATCGTTTGCTTTTCGTTTGTTATTGATTGTTTT
Organism: Thermobia domestica; assembly: GCF_964235325.1. Classification (NCBI taxonomy): domain Eukaryota; kingdom Metazoa; phylum Arthropoda; class Insecta; order Zygentoma; family Lepismatidae; genus Thermobia; species Thermobia domestica. Next base: position 275,735,060 of record NC_137454.1, on the reverse strand, counting down.
GAAGAAAAAATCGTTTGTTTCGAAAAACGCACGGTCATATTCACAAACTAAAATTTATGGGGCCAACCTCACACTACTCTCACTTTAAAATTTCGACTCCAAACTGATGCCAATCTTTAGTTTTTGGTTTATTATTGTTTGTTTTGAAGAAAAAAACGTTTGTTTCGAAAAACGTACAGTAATATTCGAAAAAACATGGCGGCAATTTCACACTAGACCCCACTTTCAAATTTCGATTCGAAACAGGAGCCAATCGTTTCTTTTTCATTTGTTATTGATTGTTTAAAAGAAATGATCGTTTGTTTTGAAAAACACGGTCATATTCACAACACAAATTTGGGGGGTAACCTCACACTAGCCCCTACTTTAAAATTTCGACTCCAACCTGATGCCTATTTTTAGTTTTTCGTTGTTATTGTTTGTTTTGAAGAAAAAATCATTTGTTTCGAAAAAGTTACGGAGATTTTCACTAAATAAAATTTAAAGATGGGCAACTTCCCGCTTCGCCCCCCACTTTCAAATTTTGATTCGAAACTGAAGTCAATCGATTGTTTTTCGTTTGTTATTGTTTGTTTTGAAGAAAAAAACGTTTGTTTCGAAAAACGTATAGAAACATTCAAAAAAGAAACTTGGGGGGGGGCAACTTCACACTAGCTTCCCACTTTAAAATTTCGATTCGAAACTGAAGCCAATCGTTTGCTTTTCGTTTGTTATTGATTATTTGAAGAAAAAATTGTTTGTTTCGAAAAACGTACGAACATATTCACAAAATTTAGTTGGGGGGCCAACATCACGCTGTGACCCACTTTCAAATTTCGATTCGAAACTGAAGCCAATTGTTGTTTTTCGTTTGTTATTGATTGTTTTGAAGAAATAATCGTTTGTTTCGAAAAGCGTTCGGACATATTTACAAAATAAAGTTGGGGAACCAACTTCACGCAGCCCCCCACTTTTAAAATTTGATTCCAAACTAATGCCAATCGTTTGTTTTCGTTTGTTATTGATTGTTTTCAAGAAAACACCGTTTGTTTCGAAAAACGTACGGACACATTCACAAAATAAAGTTGGGGGCGGGCAACTTCACGCTGGCCCCCACTTTAAAATTTCGATTCCAAACTAATGCCAATCGTTTGTTTTCGTTTGTTATTGATTGTTTTGAACAAAAAATCGTTTGTTACGAAAAACGCACGGACATATTGAGAAAATAAACTTCGGGGGGCCAACTTCACACTAGCTTCCCACTTTAAAATTTCGATTCGAAACTAATGCCAATCGTTTGTTTTCGTTTGTTATTGATTGTTTTCAAGAAAACATCGCTTGTTTCGAAAAACGTACGGACATATTCACAAAATAAAGTTGTGGGCGGGCAACTTCACGGGGCCCCCACTTTAAAATTTCGATTCCAAACTAATGCCAATCGTTTGTTTTTCGTTTGTTATTGATTGTTTTGAACAAAAAATTGTTTGTTTCGAAAAACGCACGGTCCTATTCACAAAATAAAGTTGTGGGGGCCAACCTCACACTAGCCTCCACTTTTAAATTTCGACTCCAAATTGATGCCAGTCATTAGCTTTTCGTTTGTTGATGTTTGTTTTGAAGAAAAAATCATTTGTTTCGAAAAAATTACGGAGATTTTCACTAAATAAAATTTGAGGGTGGGCAATATCCCGCTTGGCCCCCACTTTCAAATTTCGATTCCAAATTAATGCCAATCGTTTGTTTTTCGTTTGTTATTGATTGATTTGAAGAAAAAATCGTTTGTTTCGAAAAGCGTTCGGACATATTTACAAAATAAAGTTGGGGGGCCAACTTCACGAAGCCCCCCACTTTGAAATTTCGATTCGAAACTAATGCCAATCGTTTGTTTTCGTTTGTTATTGATTGTTTTCAAGCAAACATCGTTTCTTTCGAAAAACGTACGGACATATTCACAAAATAAAGTTGGGGGCGGGCAACTTCAAGCTGGCCCCCACTTTAAAATTTCGATTCCAAACTAATGCCAATCGTTTGTTTTTCGTTTGTTATTGATTGTTTTGAACAAAAAATCGTTTGTTTCGAAAAGCGTACAGTAATATTCAAAAAACATGGGGGTAACTTCAGACTAGCCTCCACTTTCAAATTTCGATTCCAAACTAATGCCAATCCTTTGTTTTCGTTTGTTATTGATTGTTTTGAAGAAAGAATCGTTTGTTTCGAAAAAGTTACGGAGATTTTCACTAAATAAAATTTGAGTGTGGGCAATATCCCGCTTGGCCCCCACTTTCAAATTTCGATTCGAAACTGAAGCCAATCGATTGTTTTTCGTTTGTTATTGTTTGTTTTGTAGAAAAAATCGTTTGTTTCGAAAAACGTACAGTAATATTCAAAAAACATAGGGGGCAACTTCACACTAGCCCCCACTTTCAAATTTCGATTCCAAACTAATGCCAATCGTTTGTTTTCGTTTGTTATTGATTGTTTTGAAGAAAGAATCGTTTGTTTCGAAAAACGTACGGACATATTCACAAAATAAAGTTGGAAGCGGGGAACTCCGCGCTGGCCCCCCACTTTAAAATTTTGATTCGAAACTGAAGCCAATGGATTGTTATTCGTTTGTTATTGTTTGTTTTGAAGAAAAAAACGTTTGTTTCGAAAAACGTATAGATACATTCAAAAAATAAACTTGGGTGGGGCAACTTCACACTAGCCCCCACTTTAAAATTTCTATTCGAAACCGAAGCCAATCGTTTGCTTTTCGTTTGTTATTGATTGTTTTGAAGAAAAAATCGTTTGTTTCGAAAAACGCACGGCCATATTCACAAAATAAAGTTTATGGGGCCAACCTCACACTAGCTCTCACTTTAAAATTTCGACTCCAAACTGATGCCAATCGTTAGTTTTTCGTTTGTTATTGTTTGTTTTGAAGAAAAAATCATTTGTTTCGAGAAAGTTACGTAGATTTTCACTATATAAAATTTGAGGGTGAGCGATTTCCCGCTTGTTCCCCCACTTTCAAATTTCGATTCGAAACTAACGCCAATCGTTTGTTTTTCGTTTGTTATTGATTGTTTTAAAGAAAAAATCGTTTGTTTCGAGAAAGTTACGTAGATTTTCACTATATAAAATTCGAGGGTGGGCGATTTCCCGCTTGTTCCCCCACTTTCAAATTTCGATTTGAAACTGAAGCCAATTGTTCTTTTTCGTTTGTTATTGATTGTTTTGAAGAAATAATCGTTCGTTTCGAAAAGCGTTCGGACATATTAACAAAATAAAGTTGGGGGGCCAACTTCACGAAGCCCCCCACTTTTAAATTTCGATTCCAAACTAATGCCAATCGTTTGTTTTCGTTTGTTATTGATTGTTTTCAAGAAAACATCGTTTGTTTCGAAAAACGTACGGACATATTCACAAAAAAAAGTTGGGGGCGGGCAACTTCACGGGGCCCCCACTTTAAAATTTCGATTCCAAACTAATGCCAATCGTTTGTTTTTCGTTTGTTATTGATTGTTTTGAACAAAAAATCGTTTGTTTCGAGAAACGCACGGTCATATTCACAAAATAAAGTTGGGGGGGCCAACCTCACACTAGCCTCCACTTTTAAATTTCGACTCCAAATTGATGCCAGTCGTTAGTTTTTCGTTTGTTATTGTTTGTTTTGAAGAAAAAATCATTTGTTTCGAAAAAGTTACGGAGATTTTCACTAAATAAATTTTGAGGATGGGCAATATCCCGCTTGGCCCCCACTTTCAAATTTCGATTCGAAACTGAAGCCAATGGATTGTTTTTCGTTTGTTATTGTTTGTTTTAAAGAAAAAATCGTTTGTTCCGAAAAACGTACAGTAATATTCAAAAAACATGGGGGGTAACTTCAGACTAGCCACCACTTTCAAATTTCGATTCCAAACTAATGCCAATCGTTTGTTTTCGTTTGTTATTGATTGTTTTGAAGAAAGTATCGTTTGTTTCGAAAAACGTACGAACATATTCACAAAATAAAGTTGGGGGCGGGCAACTCCACGCTGGCCCCCCACTTTAAAATTTCGATTCCAAACTAATGCCAATCGTTTGTTTTTCGTTTGTTATTGATTGTTTTGAAGAAAAAATCGTTTGTTTCGAGAAAGTTACGTAGATTTTCACTATATAAAATTTAAGGGTGGGCGATTTCCCGCTTGTTCCCCCACTTTCAAATTTCGATTCGAAACTGAAGCCAATTGTTGTTTTTCGTTTGTTATTGATTGTTTTGAAGAAATAATCGTTTGTTTCGAAAAGCGTTCGGACATATTTACAAAATAAAGTTGGGGGGCCAACTTCACGCAGCCCCCCACTTTTAAATTTCGATTCCAAACTTATGCCATTCGTTTGTTTTTCGTTTGTTATTGATTGTTTAGAAGAAATGATCGTTTGTTTTGAAAAAGTTACGGAGATTTTCACTATATAAACTTTGAGGGTGGGCAATTTTCCGCTTGGCCCCCCAGTTTCAATTTTCGATTCGAAACCGAAGCCAATCGTTTGTTTTTCGTTTCTTATTGATTGTTTTGAAGAAAAAATAGTTTGTTTCGAAAAACGCACAAACATAATCACAAAATGAAGTTCGGGGAACAACTTTACACTAACCCACCCCCACTTTCAATTTTCGATTCCGAACTAATGCCAATCTTTTTTTTTTCGTTTGTTATTGATTGTTTTCAAGAATAAATCGTTTGTTTTAGAAAAGTTACGGAGATTTTCACTAAATAAAATTTGGGGTTGGGTAATTCCAGCTGGTCTCTTTAGTATGAAATTTCGACTCGAAACCGAAGCTAATCGTTTGTTTTTCGTTTGTTATTTATTGTTTGGAAGAAAAAATCGTTTGTTTTGAAAATTGTACTGACATAAACAAAATGAAGTCTCGGTTGCCAATTTCACACTAGACCCCACTTTCAAATTTCGATTTGAAACCGACGCCAATTGTTTGTTTTTCGTTTGTTATTGATCGTTTTGAAGAAGAAAATGTTTGTTTCGAATCAGATACGGACATATAAACAAAATAAAGTAGGAGTGGCGAATTTCACGGTTTCCCCACTTTCAAATTTCCACTCGAAACCGACGCCAATGATTGGTTTTTCGTTTGTTATTGAATGTTTTGAAGAAAAAATCGTTTGTTTCGAAAAAGTTACGGAGATTTTCGCTAAATAAAATTTGGGAGGTGGGCAATTTCCCGTTGCGCTCTCTAGTATGAAATGTCGACTCAAAACCGAAGCTAATCGTTTGTTATTGATTGTTTTGAAGAAAAAATTGTTTGTTTGGAAAAACGTACAGAAATATTCAAAAAATAAAGCTAGGGGGTGCCATTGGCCGTTTCATGTTGTAGAATACATTCTGGTCGCTCCTTGATGTGATTCAATTTAAAGTTCTATAACTTACTCTCTAATTAAAGTAGGAAGATAATTTTGGTATTAATGTGATTATGAAGGATGAAGCATCCCGCCGATATGTATTTCATGTATCTGACAGTACTTCAAGGGACCGGGGTGGGGAACTCCATTTTTTTTCTATCAGGATTTTGGCCCTTGGGGTGCATTCATAAAAATTGGTTTAGAAAGCAATGAAGTAGTTCACTACATGCTGAAACCCCTATATGCGTACTTGTTGCTTGTATGGGGGAGGAGGCTAAAGTTGGACAAGTTTTTGAGTCTCAGTTTTTTGTCGTGAATTACATTTATTTTCAGGGCGACTTTTTCTAAGAATATGGAGGGAATTGTACAAATGTTACCTCGTTGAGATCTGCGTTCTTTAGAGTTTCCAACGATGTATGAATCATGACTCTATGGTAATTAAGTGTGTCAGCAGAGTTCCCATTGGGAGAGTCTACGATTTTTTTTTTCAAGTTAGTACAATTACGAACACAAAATGTGCATCATCAGAGCCAAGAATACAAGTTGGCATCATCAAACCATACTCTTGGGGTTTCATATAGTGGACTACTTTATTGCTTCACATACCAAATAATTTGAGTGTATCCCGAAGGGGAAAGGACAGGGGCGTCATTTAGGGGGCCAAGAGGGAGCAATTGCCTTCCCAAGTGTTTGAGCAATACATTTACTTTAATCAATTGTCTACTAATATACTAGTACAAAACGTGAAAGTCTTATGTCGGTGGTGCTGTTGCCCCCCTCAAGCGAAGTCTGAAATGACGCCCCTGGAGAAGGACTGCCTTCCCCAAAATCCTGATGCAACAAACAAACAAAAAAACACGTAATTACCCTCCCCTATCCACCGTGGTACCCTTCCCATACATAAAATATATATTAGCCGAAAGCTTCATCCTTCAGAAACACATTTATATTAAAATTCCGTTCCTAGCTTAATTAGTGGGTGAACTATTGAGGTTTAAATTGAGTGACGTTAAGGGGCGACCAGAATTTGACTGTTAACAGCATCAGACGGCTCAATGGCCGTAACTCTGTAACGATGCATTTCCTGACATAAACTTTTTGCTTGTCTACACATAAGGGATCCACCCCTGAAATTTTGCCTTACCTTTTTGTTACACCCTATATATATATATATATATATATATATATATATATATATATATATATATTTGTGTGTGTGTGTGTTTGTGTATGATAAATGCTTAATTTTGCATAGTTGCTTGCTCCAGGGAGGTTTTAAATCGCGAAATCGAATATAGACTAGATAATAAACTAGTATTTCTTTCTTTTATTTTAAACTTTAAAAATTAGAATTGAAATAGTACAACACATATAGATTAGATAATAATGCGATGCTTTATAATTGCTATATAGGAGGGCGTGCTGGGAAGTTCTTAGCTTTGCCCCTTTCCCCCTTCTGATATTTATAAAGGTGCATTTCGCTAGCCCCCCCCCCTCACCTTGGAGTTTCGAAACAAAATATATGCCAATCGTTTGTGCTACGTTTGTGCCGGAATGTACCGCAAAAATTTCGTTTGTACCACTTCCGATACAAAGTTATAAGAGTTGTAAAGTGGGGGGCTGGGGAAACGGCAGCCCCCCACCTTGGAATTTCGAAACGAAACCTATGCCAATCGTTTGTGCTACGTTTGTGCCGGAATGTACCGCAAAATTTTCGTTTGTACCACTTCCGGTACGAAGTTATAAGGGTTTTAAAGTGGGGGGGGGGGCTGGAGAAACGGCAGCCTCCAACCGTGTAATTTCGAAACAAAATCTATGCCAATCGTTTGTGCCGGAATGTACAGCAAAAATTTTCGTTTGTACCACTTCCGGTACAAAGTTATAAGAGTTTTACTGTGGAGTGGCTGCGGGAAACGGCAGCCTCCCACCTTGAAATTTTGAAACAAAACCTATTCCAATCGTTTGTGCTACATTTGTGCCGGAATGTACCGCAAAAATTTTCGCTTGTACCACTTCCGGTGCAACGTTATAAGAGTTTTGAAGTGGGGGCTGGGGAAACGGCAGCCTCCAATCTTAGAATTTCGAAGCAAAACCTATGCCAATCGTTTGTGCCGGAATGTACAGCAATAATTTTCGTTTGTACCACTTCCGATACGAAGTTATAAGAGTTTTAAAGTCGGGGGTGGTGGGGAAACGGCAGCCCCGTACCTAGGAATTTCGAAATGAAACCTATGCCCACTGTTTGCACTACTTTTAGACAGGAACGTATCGCAAAACTCTTTTCTGTACCACTTCCGGTACAAAGATACGAGAGTTTCAAACTACGGGGCTTCCGTTCTCATAACCCCCTCGGAATTTCGAAACGAAACCTATGCCAATCGTTTAACAACATTTGTATCGGAATGTATCGCAAACATTTTTGTTTGTATCACTTCCAGTACAAAAGTATGACAGTTTTAACTAGGTGGCTTCCGTTTCCAGAAACCCCCACCTTGGAATTTCGGGATAAGACTATGTCAATCGTTTGTGGTATGTTTTTACCGGAATGTACCGCAAAAAAAAATACGTGCCTGAAGTTGGCCCCCCACCTCTCCCAAATTAAACCAAACGTTGCACATCGTTAGTGCATCGTTAGTGCACATCAGTGCATTTAGAACTAACGTTAGTGCTATCAGCGTTTACAAGATATTGAAGATTTTGGTGGGGGGGCAACTTCAAATGAAGTTAGCCCCCCACCCATCTTTATGCAGACAGATTTTCACAAAACTTAGCGCATCGTTAGTGCATCGTTAGTGAACTTAAACACACTAAGCACTACTGTAAGTGCTACCATATTTTGGGATTTATTCAAGATTTTTGGTGGGGGAGCCAACTTCAGAAATATCAAATTCTATACAAATAGAGGTAGAAACATGGGGTTAACGGTAATCGTTAGTGCATCGCTAGTGCACTTAAAAGCACTAAGCACTAACGTTAGTGCTACCAAAATTTGGGATTTATTCAAGATTTTTGGTGGGGAGGCCAACTTCAGAAACATCAAATTCTATACAAATAGAGATGGAAACATAGAGTTAACGGCAATCGTTAGTGCATCGTTACTGCACTTAAAAGCACTAAGCACTAACGTTAGTGCTAACATATTTTGGGATTTATTCAAGATTTTTGGTGTGGGGGCCAACTTCAGAAATATAAAATTCTCTACAAATAGAGGTAGAAACATAGTGTTAACGGCAATCGTTAGTGCATCTTTAGTGTACTTAAACGCACTAAGGACTAATGTCAGTTCTACAATATTTTGGTATTTATTCAAGATTTTTGGTTAGGAGTCAACGTCAGAAATATCAAATTCCATACAATTGATGTATAAATATGGGGTTAACGGCAATCGCTAGTGCATTGTTAGTGCACTTAAACGCAATAAGCACTTACGTTAGTGCTAGCATATTTTGGGATTTATTCAAGATCTTTGGTGGGGGTCCAACTTCAAAAGTATCAAATTTTATACAAATAGAGGTAGAAACATGGAGTTAACGGCAATCGTTAGAGCGTGATTAGTGCACTTAAATGCACTAAGCACTAACGTTAGTGTTACCACATTTTGAGATTTATTCAAAAATTTTGGTGGGGGCCAACTTCAGAAATATCAAATTCCATACAAAGTGTAAGTATTTTCAGGAAGCAGTAACGAATGCACTAATTACTTTGTTAGTGCCTGAAGAGGGCGCAAATTCACGCTGACCACCAAAGATATTTTACTTGTAGCACCTACACTAATTAAGCACTAACGTTAGGGGCTGGTGCACGACGAAGCACTAACGATGCACTAAGGATTGTACTAGAAGTGATCATTAGTGCTTTTTAATTTGGCAGAAATTTGACACGGTGAAAAACTCCCCTTAAATTTCTTATGTGAGTTTCCTGAGATGCAACTGGCCATAACTACACTAATAGTGAAGCACTAACGAAAGCGGCTCTAATTTTTTCGTTATTGGTTGAAGTGGGGCGCCAAGTTCATGAAAGCTTCCAAAGGTGTTTTTACTTGTAGGACCTACATTAATGAAGAACTAACGTTAGGTGTTAATGCACTAAGAAGCACTAACGATTTCAGTAGAAGAGGTCATTAGTGCTTTTGATTTTTGGCGGAAATTTGACGCAATGAAAAATTCCACATGAATCTCTTCTGGGATTTTTGTGGCATATAATTGGCCATATCTACATCAGTAGTTAAGCATTAATGGAACTATGAGTGTTTTGCAGAAGCGCTAACGATACATTAACGAATGGACTTATTTTTCGTTACTGCTAGAAGTGGGAACCAAGTTTACGCTGGCCCGCATAGGTTTCTTACTTGTAGCACCTACACTAATGAAGCACTAAACTTAAGTGTTGGTGCACTAGGAAGCACTAATGTTACAAGGAAAGAAAACTTTCGAAATTATCGTGAACTTAGCCCCCACTATAAGCACTAACGAAAAAATTAGTTTTATACGTTAGTGCATTGTTAATACTTCTAGAAGATACAAGTAGTTTCGTTAGTGTTTCACCATTAGTCTAGAAATGGCCAATTGTAAGTCTCAAAACTCCCATAAGAAACACATGGGGAATTATTCATTGTATCAAATTCCCATCGCATTCAAAAGCACTAATTACCTCTGTTAGTGCAATTGTTAGTGCATCGTAATTGCTTCTTAGAGCACAAACACCTAACGTTAGTGCTTCATTAGTGTAGGTGTTACAAGTAAAAAAAACTATGGGGAAGTCAGCGTGAATTTCGCACCCACACTTTAAGCACTAACGGAAAAAATAGTGCAATTCGTTAGTGCTTCAATAAAGCACTAACATCGTTAGTGCTTCAATATTAGTGTAGTTATGGCCAATTACATATCACGAGACTCACAAGAAATTTAGGCAAATTTTTCATTGAATCAAATTTCCGCCAAATTCAAAATCACTAATGATCTCTTCCAGAGCGATCGTTAGTGCATTGTTACTGCTTCTTAGTGCATCTACACCTAAGGTTAATGCTTCATTAGTAAATGTGCTACAATTAAAATATCTTTTGAGACCAAAGTGAACTTAGCGCCCCCACTTCAAGCACTAACTAAAAATTTAGTGCCATTCGTTAGTGCATTGGTAGTGCTTCTGGAAAACACTAACAGTTTAGTTAGTACTTCAATATTAGTTTAGTTATGGCCAATTACATGTAACGAAACACATAATAAATTTATAGGAAATTTTTCATTGCATCAAATTTCCGTCAAATTCAAGAGCACTAATGATCTCTTCTAGTGCAATCGTTAGTGCATGGTTAGTGCTTCTAGAAAACACTAACAGTTTCGTTTGTCCTTCAATATTAGTGTAGTTATGAACAATTACATATCACGAAACTCCTATAAGAAATTTATTGGGAATTTTTAATTGCATCAAATTTCCGCCATATTCAAAAGCACTAATGATATCTTCTAGTGCAATTGTTAGTGGTTCTTAGTGCACCAACCCCTAACGTTAGTACTTCATTAGTGTAGGTGCTACAGGTACAATATCTTTGGAGGGCACGGTGAACTTGCCCCAACTTCAAACACTAGCAAAAAATTAATGCCATTCATTAGTGTATCGTTAGTGCTTCTAGAAAGCACTAAATGTTTGTATGGACTTTTATATTTCTGAAGTTGGCCCCACCAAAAATCTTGAATAAATCCCAAAATATGGTAATGCTAACCTTAATGCTTAGTGTATTTAAGTGCACTAACGATGCAATAACGATTGTCTTTAACTGCATGTTTCTACCTCTATTTGTATAGAATTTGATATTTCTGAAGTTGGCCCCCATCTAAAATCTTGAATAAATCCCAAAATATGGTAGCACTAACGTCAGTGTTTAGTGTTTTAAGTGCACTAACGATGCACTAACGATTGCCGTTAACTCTATGTTCCTATCTCTATTTGTATAGAATTTGATATTACTGAAGTTGTCCATCCCACCGAAAATCTTGAATGAATTCCAAAATATGGTAGCACTAACGATACGTTTAAGTGCACTAACGTTTGCCGTTAACCCCATGTTTCTATCCCTATTTGTATAGAATTTGATATTTCTGAAGTTGACCACCCCACCAAATTTTTTGAATAAATCTCAAAATATGGTACCACTAACGTTAGTGCTTAGTGCGTTTAAGTGCACTAACGATGCACTAATGATTGCCGTTAACACTATGTTTCTACCTCTATTTGTATAGAATTTTATATTTCTGAAGTTGGCCCCCATCGAAAATCTTGAATAAATCCCAAAATATGTTAGCACTAACGTTAGTGCTTAGTGCTTTTAAGTGCACTAACGATGCACTAACGATTGCCGTTAACTCTATGTTTCCATCTCTATTTGTATAGAATTAAATGTTTCTGAAGTTGCCCCCCCACCAAAAATCTTGAATAAATCCCAAAATATGTTAGCACTAATGTTAGTGCTTAGAGCTTTTAAGTGCACTAACGATGCACTAACGATTGCCGTTAATCTCATGTTTCTACCTCTATTTGTATAGAATTTGATATTTCTGAAGTTGGCCTCCCAACCGAAAATCTTGACTAAATCCCAAAATATTGTAGCACTAACGTTAGTGCTTAGTGCTTTTAAGTGCACTAACGATGCACTAACGATGGGCTAAGTTTTGTGAAAATCTGTTTGCATAAAGATGGGTGGGGGCTAACTTCATATGAAGTTGCCCCCCCCACCAATAATCTTCAATATCTCGTAAACGCTGATAGCACTAACGTTAGTTTTAAATGCACTAACGTGCACTAACGATGTGCAACGTTTGGTGTAATTTGAGAGAGGTGGGGGAGCAACTTCAGGCACGTAAAAAAATTTCGTTTGTACTAGCTCCGTTACAAAAGTATAAGAGTTTAAAAGTCTGGGCTGTAGAAAAGGAAACTCCCCCTTTCAATTTCCAAAATTGTAGATTTTCGTAATCGTTTGTACTACGTGTGTAACAAAATGTACTGCAAAACTTTTGCTTTTACCACTTCTGTTAAAAAGACATAGAAGTTTTAACTAGGGAGCTGCCATTTCCAGAGCCCGCCATTTTGGAATTTGGAAACAAAACCTATGACAATCGTTTGTACTACGTTATTTCTGGAATGTGTCGTAAAAATCTTCGTTTGTACCACTTCCGGTACAAAGATAAAAAAGTTTTAAACTAAGAAGCTGCCGTTTCCACAGCCCTCCCCCCCCCATTGTGTTTCCAAACAAAACTTATGTCAATCCCTTTTACCATGTTAGTACCGGAACGTACAGCAAAAAAATTCGTTTCTTTTCCTTCCGGTACAAAGATAAGGGAGTTTTAATCTATGGGGCTGCCGATTTCACAGGCTCCCACCATTGAATTCGAAATAAAACATATGCCAATTATTTTTTTACGTTTGTAGCGGAATGAACATAAAAATTTTTCGTTTGTACCACTTCCGGTACAAAGATATAAAAGTTTGAAACTAGAAGGATGCAGTCTCCAAACCTCCATACTTTAAAACTTCTATACTTTTTTAACGAAAGCGGTACAAACAAAAATTCTTCCTGTACATTCCGGCACAAATGTAGCACAAACGATTGGAATAGGTTTTGTTTCGAAATTTTAAGGTTGTTGGCTGCCGTTTCCCCAGCCCCCACTTTAAAACTCATAACTTCATACCTGAAGTGGTACAAACAAAAATTTTTGCGGTACATTTCGGCACAAACGTAGCACTAATGATTAGCATAGGTTTTCTTCCGAAATTCCAAAGTTGGGTGATGCCGTATCCCCAGCACTTCACTTTAAAATTCTTATAACGTTGTACCGGAGTGGTACAAACGAAAATTTTTGCGGTACATTCCGGGTCAAACGTAGCACAAACGATTGGAATAGGTTTTGTTTCGAAATTCCAAGCTTGGAGGCTGCCGTTTCCCAGCCCCCACTTTAAAAATCTTATAACGTTGCACCGGAAGTGGTAAAAACGAAAAATTTTGCGGTACATTCCGGCACAAACGTAGCACAAACGATTGGCATAGGTTTCGTTTTGAAATTCCAAGGTTGGAGGCTTCCGTTTCCCCAGCCCCCCACTTTAAAACACTTATAACTTCGAGCCTGAAGTGGTACAAACGAAAATTTTTGCTGTACATTCCGGCACAAACGATTGACATAGGTGTTGTTTCGAAATTCCAAAGTTGAAGCCTGTCGTTTCTCCCGCCCCACTTTAAAACCGTTATAACTTCGTACCGGAAGTGGTACAAACGAAACTTTTTGCGGTACATTCCGGCACAAACGATTGGCATAGGTTTCGTTTTGAAATTCCAAGGTTGGAGGCTTCCGTTTCCCCAGCCCCCCACTTTAAAACACTTATAACTTCGAGCCTGAAGTGGTACAAACGAAAATTTTTGCTGAACATTCCGGCACAAACGATTGACATAGGTGTTGTTTCGAAATTCCAAGGTTGAAGCCTGTCGTTTCTCCCGGCCCTCCCCCCACTTTAAAACCGTTATAACTTCGTACCGGAAGTGGTACAAACGAAAATTTTTGCGGTACATTCCGGCACAAACGATTGGCATAGGTTTTGTTTCGAAATTCCAAGGTAGGGGGTTGCCGTTTCCCCAGCCCTCACTTTAAAACTCTTATAACTTCTACCGGATGTGGCAAAAACGAAAATTTTGCGGTACATTCCGGCACAAACGTAGCACAAACGATTGGCATAGGGTTTCTTTCGAAATTCCAAGGTTGCAGGCTGCCGTTTCACCAACCCCCACTTTACAACCCTTATAACTTCGTACCGGAAGTGGTACAAACGAAAATTTTGCGGTACATTCCGGCACAAACGTAGCACAAACGATTGGCATAGGTTTTGTTTTGAAATTCCTAGGTGGGGGGGCTGCCGTTTCCGCAGCTCCCCACTTAAGAGCCCTTATAACTTCGTACTGGAAGTGGTAGAAACAAAAATGTTTGCGGTACATTCCGGCACAAACGTAGCACAAACGATTGGCATAGGTTTCGTTTTGAAATTCCAAGGTGGGGGGCTGCCGTTTCCCCAGCCCCCCCACTTTAAAGCTCTTATAACCTCGTACCGGAAGTGGTACAAACGAAAATTTTTGCGGTACATTCCTGCACAAACGTTGCACAAATGATTGGCATAGGTTTTGTTTCGAAACTCCTCGCTAGAGCCCCCAATCGAAACAAACGATTTTTTCTTCAAAATAACCAATAACATACTTAAAACTAACGATTGGCTTCAGTTCTGAGTCGACATTTCATACTAGAGAGCCCAGCGGGAAATTGCCAACCCCCAAATTTTATTTAGTGAAAATCTCCGTAACTTTTTCCAAACAAACGATTTTTTCTTCAAAACAATCAATAAAAAACGAAAAACAAACGATTGGCATTAGTTTGGAATCGAAATTTGAAAGTGGGGCGAGCAGCGTGAAGTTGGCCCCCCAAATTTATTTTGTGAATATGTCAGTACGTTTTTGGAAACAAACTATTTTTCTTCAAAACAATCAATAACAAACGAAAAAGAAACGATTGGCTTCGGTTTGAATCGAAATTTGAAAGTGGGGGTTGCTAGCGTGAATTTGCCCCCCCAACTTTATTTTTTGAATATTACTGTACGTGTTTCGAAACAAACGATTTTTTCTTCAAAACAATCAATAACAAACGAAAAACTAACGATTGGCTTCAGTTCTGAGTCGACATTTCATACTAGAGAGCCCAGCGGGAAATTGCCAACCCCCAAATTTTATTTAGTGAAAATCTCCGTAACTTTTTCGAAACAAACGATTTTTTCTTCAAAACAATCAATAACAAACGAAAAACAAACGATTGGCATTAGTTTGGAATAGAAATTTGAAAGTGGGGGGCAGCGTGATGTTGCCCCTCCCAACTTTATTTTGTGAATATGTCAGTACGTTTTTCGGAAAAAACGATTTTTCTTCAAAACAGTCAATAACAAACGAAAAACAAACGATGGCTTCGGTTTCGAATCAAAATTTGAAAGTGGGGGGCTAGCGTGAATTCCCCCCCACAACTTTATTTTTTTAATATTACTGTACGTTTTTCAAAACAAACTATTTTTTCTTCAAAACAACCAATAACAAACGAAAAACAATCGATTGGCTTCGGTTTCGAATCGAAATTTTAAGGCGGGGGGACTAGTGTGAAGTTGGCCATAACTTAATTTTTTGAATATTACTGTACGTTTTTCGAAACAAACAATATTTTCTTCAAAAAAATCAATAACAAACGAAAAACTAATGATTGCCTTCAATTCTGAGTCGACATTTCAAACTAGAGATCCTAACGGGAAATTGCCAATCCCAAAATTCTATTTAGTGAAAATCTCCGTATCTTTTTCGAAACAAACGATTTTTTCTTCAAAACAATCAATAACAAACGAAAAACAAACGATTGACTTCGGTTTCGAATCGAAATTTTAAAGTGGGAGGCTAGTGCGAAGTTGGCCCCCCACTCTTATTTTTTGAATATTTCGATACGTATTTCGAAACAAACGTTTTTTTCTTCAAAACAAACAATAACAAACGAATAACAATCGATTGGCTTCAGTTTCGAATCAAAATTTGAAAGTTTGGGGCAAGCGGGAAATTGCCCATCCTCAAATTTTTTTAGTGAAAATCTCCGAAACTTTTTCGAAACAAATGATTTTTTCTTCAAAACAAAATATATCAACGAAAAACTAAAGATTGGCATCAGTTTGGAGTCGAAATTTGAAAGTGGGGGCTGGCGTGAAGTTGCCCCCCCCAACTTTGTTTTGTGAATATGACCGTGTTTTTCGAAACAAACGATCATTTCTTCAAAACAATCAATAACAAATGAAAAAGAAACGATTGGCTCCTGTTTCGAATCGAAATTTGAAAGTGGGGTCTAGTGTTAAGTGCCCCCCCATGTTTTTTCGAATATTACTGTACGTTTTTCGAAACAAACGTTTTTCTTTTCAAAACAAACAATAACAAACGAAAAACTAAAGATTGGCATCAGTTTCGAGTCGAACTTTTAAATTAGGGGCTAGTGTGAGGTTCCCCCCCCCAACTTTTTTTGTGAATATGACCGTGTTTTTCGAAACAAACGATCGTTTCTTCAAAACAATCAATAACAAATGAAAAAGAAACAATTGGCTCCTGTTTCGAATCGAAATTTGAAAGTGGGGTCTAGTGTGAAGTTGCCCCCCCCATGTTTTTTCGAATATTACTGTACGTTGTTCGAAACAAACGTTTTTCCTTCAAAACAAAGAATAACAAACGAAAAACAATCGATTGGCTTTAGTTTCGAATCGAAATTTGAAAGTGGGGGCCAAGCGGGAAATCGCCCACCCTCAAATTTTATATAGTGGAAATCTACGTAACTTTCTCCAAACAAACGATTTTTTCTTCAAAACAATCAATAACAAACGAAAAACAAACGATTGGCATTAGTTTGGAATCGAAATTTTAAAGTGGGGGGCCAGCGTGAAGTTGCCCGCCCCCAACTCTATTTTGTGAATATGTTCGTAAGTTTTTCCAAGCAAACGATTTTTTCTTCAAAACAATCAATAACAAACGAAAACAAACGATTGGCATTAGTTTGGAATCGAAATTTGAAAGTGGGGCTAGTGTGAAGTTGCCCCCCATGTTTTATGAATATTACTGGGCGTTTTTCGTAACAAACGATTTTTTCTTCAAAACAAACTATAACAAACCTAAAACTAACGATTGGCTTCAGTTCTGAGTCGACATTTCATACTAGAGAGCCCAGCGGGATATTGCCAACCCCCAAATTTTATTTAGTGAAAATCTTCGTAACTTTTTCGAAACAAACGATTTTTTCTTCAAAACAATCAATAATAAACGAAAAAGATTGGCATTTGTTTGAAGTTTGCCCCCCAACCTAATTTTGTAAATATGTACGAACGTTTTTCGAAACAAACGATTATTTCTTCAAAACAATCCATAACAAACGATTGACTTCGGTTTCGAATCGAAATTTTAAAGTGGGGGTCTAGTGTGAAGTTGGCCCACCAATCTTATTTTTTGAATATTTCTATACGTATTTCGAAACAAACGTTTTTTTCTTCAAAACAAACAATAACAAACGAGTAACAATCGATTGGCTTCAGTTTCGAATCAAAATTTCAAAGTGGGGCCAAGCGTGAAATTGCCCATCCTCAAATTTTATTTAGTGAAAATCTCCGAAACTTTTTCGAAACAAATGATTTTTTCTTCAAAACAAACAATAACAACGAAAAACTAAAGATTGGTATCAGCTTGGTGTCGAAATTTTAAAGTAAGGGCTAGTGTGAGGTTGTCGCCCAACTTTATTTTGTGAATATGACCGTGTTTTTCGAAACAAACGATCATTTCTTCAAAAGAATCAATAACAAATGAAAAAGAAAGGATTGGCTCCTGTTTCGAATCGAAATCTGAAAGTGGGGTCTAGTGTGAATTTACCCCCATGTTTTTTCGAATATTACTGTACGTTTTTCGGAATAAACGATTTTTTCTTGAAAACAAACAATAACAAACGAAAAACAATCGATTGGCTTCAGTTTCGAATCGAAATTTGAAAGTGGGGGCCAAGCGGGAAATCGCCCACCCTCAAATTTTATTTAGTGAAAATCTCCGTAACTTTTTCGAAACAAGTGATATATTCTTCAAAACAAACAATAACAAACGAAAAACTAACGATTGGCATTAGTTTGGAGTCGAAATTTGAAAGTGGGGGCTAAGCGGGAAATCGCCCACCCTCAAACTTTATATAGTGAAAATATCCGTAACTTTCTCGAAACAAACGATTTTTTCATCAAAACAATCAATAACAAACAAAAACAAACGATTGGCATTAGTTTGGAATCGAAATTTTAAAGTGGGGGGCTAGCGTGAAGTTGCCCGCCCCAACTCTATTTTGTGAATATGACCGTGTTTTTCGAAACAAACGATCATTTCTTCTAAACAATCAATAACAAACGAAAACAAACGATTGGCATTAGCTTGGAATCGAAATTTGAAAGTGGGGGCTAGTGTGAAGTTGTCCCCATGTTTTTTGAATATTACTGTACGTTTTTCGAAACAAACGATTTTTTCTTCAAAACAAACAATAACAAACGAAAAACTAACGATTGGCTTCAGTTTCGAATCCAAATTTGATAGTGGGGGTCAAGCGGGAAATTGCCCACCCTCAAATTTTATTTAGTGAAAATCTCCGTAACTTTTTCGAAACAAATGATTTTTTCTTCAAACAAACTATAACAAACGAAAAACAAACGATTGGCATTAGTTTGGAGTCGAAATTTTAAAGTGGGGGCTAGTGTGAGGTTGTCCCCCCCCAACTTAATTTTGTGAATATGATCGTGCATTTTCCGAAACAAACGATAATTTCTTCAAAACAATCAATAACAAACGAAAAGGAAACTATTGGCTTCTGTTTCGAATCGAAATTTGAAAGTGGGGGCTAGTGTGAAGTTGCCCCTCATGTTTTTTTGTATATTACTGTACGTTTTTCGAAACAAACGATTTTTTCTTCAAAATAACCAATAACAAACTTAAAACTAACGATTGGCTCCAGTTCTGAGTCGACATTTCATACTAGAGAGCCCAGCGGGAAATTGCCAACCCCCAAATTTTATTTAGTGAAATTCTCCGTAACTTTCTCGAAACAAACGATTTTTTCTTCAAAACAATCAATAACAAACGAAAAACAAACTATTGGCATTAGTTTGGTATCGAAATTTGAAAGTGGGGGGCCAGCGTGAAGTTGCCCGCCCCAACTTTATTTTGTGAATATGTCCATACGTTTTTCGAAACAAACGATTCTTTCTTCAAAACAATCAATAACAAACGAAAAACAAACGATTGACTTCTGTTTCGAATCGAAATTTTAAAGTGGGGGGCTAGTGTGAAGTTGGCCCCCCAATCTTATTTTTTTTAATATTTCTATACGTATTTCGAAACAAACGTTTTTTTCTTCGAAACAAACAATAACAAACGAATAACAATCGATTGGCTTCAGTTTCGAATCAAAATTTGAAAGTGGGGGCCAAGCGGGAAATTGCCCATCCTCAAATTTTATTTAGTGAAAATCTCCGAAACATTTTCGAAACAAATGATTTTTTCTTCAAAACAAACAATACCAACGAAAAACTAAAGATTGGCATCAGTTTGGAGTCGAAATTTTAAAGTAGGGGCTAGTGTGAAGTTGCCCCCCCCAACTTTATTTTATGAATATGTCCATACGTTTTTCGAAACAAACGTTTTTCTCTTCAAAACAAACAATAACAAACGAAAAACTAAAGATTGGCATCAGTTTCGAGTCGAACTTTTAAAGTAGGGGCTAGTGTTAGGTTGCCCCCCAAACTTTTTTTGTGAATATGACCGTGTTTTTCGAAACAAACGATCGTTTCTTCAAAACAATCAATAACAAATGAAAAAGAAACGATTGGCTCCAGTTTCGAATGGAAATTTGAAAGTGGGGTCTAGTGTGAAGTTGGCCCCCCCCATGTTTTTTCGAATATTACTGTACGTTCTTCGAAACAAACGTTTTTTTTTTGCAAAACAAAAAATAACAAACGAAAAACAATCGATTGGCTTCAGTTTCGAATCGAAATTTGAAAGATGGGGCCAAGCGGGAAATCGCCCACCCTCAAATTTTATATAGTGAGAATCTCCGTAACTTTCTCGAAACAAACGATTTTTTCTTCAAAACAATCAATAACAAACGAAAAACAAACGATTGGCATTAGTTTGGAATCGAAATTTTAAAGTGGGGGGCCAGCGTGAAGTTGCCCGCCCCAACTTTATTTTGTGAATATGTCCGTACGTTTTTCCAAACAAACGATTTTTTCTTCAAAACAATCAATAACAAACGAAAACAAACGATTGGCATTAGTTTGGAATCGAAATTTGAAAGTGGGGGCTAGTGTGAAGTTGCCCCCCATGTTTTTTGAATATTATGTGCGTTTTTCGAAACAAACGATTTTTTCTTCAAAACAAACTATAGCAAACCTAAGACTAACGATTGGCTTCAGTTCTGAGTCGACATTTCATACTAGAGAGCCCAGCGGGATATTGCCAAGCACCAAATTTTATTTAGTGAAAATCTTCGTAACTTTTTCGAAACAAACGATTTTTTCTTCAAAACAATCAATAATAAACGAAAAACGATTGGCATTTGTTTGAAGTTTGCCCCCCAACCTAATTTTGTAAATACATTGAAACCTGTCTTTAGCGGAATCGAACGGGACTGGCAAAAATTTCCGTTAAAGTCAGGTTTCCGCTTAGTGGAGGTAGACCTTTCCTCTTGAAAAAAATACATGCTTATAAAGGGGCATACTGAGAAAATATTGTTCTACGTACATCGTTTGATTACAGTACTTCTTTCTTCTACGAATAAATACACAAAAAAATTAAAATGAATACAAAATATACTCTGCACACGTTTTCTTTATTTTTCTAATAGCCAAGCACTGTTTTCTGTGTACATTGCTGCTTGGCTGCTTGACTTACCGCATACACTTTAGCCTGAGAAATTATACTAAGTGAATCAGAATCATTTTTCCGTAAGACAAATTTTTCAGTTCCTTTAAACTTCTGAGAGCATCTTGATATGTATTTATTCTACACTCTTCTTCAAACTCGATATCGTATTCATCTTCTTCCTCTATCTCGTTTTCTTCTTTCCGACATTCCGTATGATTTTTGATTAAGTTGCGGGAATTAAGGACAATTTGTGGGGGGTGAATATGAGTAGTGGTTGGGAAAGGTAAACACTGTCCAGAAATATTTAACAAAAGAACTAACATTTTATCGCAGACAGTGTAATGTATGTGTCTCACAAACTGTCTAAGCATCTTCTAAACGCTGTAGTCCGGAACTCAGAATTTTCCGTTAAATGTTTATTTTTATTTCCGTTGTCCGCGTAACACAATTTCCGCTTAATGAAGGGACTTTTTACACGTTTTGTTCTCCAATATTCACGGGACCGTGAAATTTCCGTTTAAGACAGTTTTCCGTTTAATAAAGGGTCCGTTGAAGACAGGTTTTACTGTATGTACGAACGTTTTTCGAAACAAACGATTATTTCTTCAAAACAATCAATAACAAACGAAAAACAAACGATTGACTACGGTTTCGAATCAAAATTTTAAAGTTGGGGGCTAGTTAGAAGTTGGCCCCCCAATCTTATTTTTTGAATATTTCTATACGTATTTCGAAACAAACGTTGTTTTCTTCAAAACTAACAATAACAAACGAGTAACTATCGATTGGCTTCAGTTTCGAATCAAAATTTGAAAGTGGGGGCCAAGCGGGAAATTGCCCATTCTCAAATTTTACTTAGTGAAAATCTCCGAAACTTTTTCGAAACAAATGATTTTTTTTAAAACAAACAATAACAACGAAAAACTAAAGATTGGCATCAGCTTGGAGTCGAAATTTTAAAGTAGGGGCTAGTGTGAGGTTGCCGCCCCCAACTTTATTTTGTGAATATTACCGTGTTTTTCGAAACAAACTATCATTTCTTCAAAAGAATCAATAACAAATGAAAAGGAAACGATTGGCTCCTGTTTCGAATCGAAATCTGAAAGTGGGGTCTAGTGTGAATTTACCCCCATGTTTTTTTCGAATATTACTATACGTTTTTCGAAACAAACGATTTTTCTTCAAAACAAACAATAACAAACGAATAACAATCGACTGGCTTCAGTTTCGAATCGAAATTTGAAAGTGGGGGCCAATCGGGAAATCGCCCACCCCCAAATTTTATTTAGTGAAAATCTCCGTAACTTTCTCGAAACAAATGATATATTCTTCAAAACAAACAATAACAAACGAAAAACAAACGATTGGCATTAGTTTGGTATCGAAATTTGAAGTGGGGGACAGCGTGAAGTTGGCCCCCCAACATTATTTTGTGAATATGTCCGTACGTTTTTCGAAACAAAAGATTTTTTCTTCAAAACAATTAATAACAAACGAAAAACAAACGATTGGCTTCGGTTTCGAATCGAAATTTTAAAGTGGGGGGATAGTGTGAAGTTGGCCCCCCGAACTTTATTTTTTGAATATTTCAATACGTTTTTCGAAACAAATGATTTTTTCTTCAAAACAAACAATAACAAACGAAAAACTGACGATTGGCATCAGTTTGGAGTCGAAATTTTAAAGTGAGGGCTAGCGTGAGGTTGGCCCCATAAACTTTATTTTGTGAATATGACCTTGCGTTTTTCGAAGCAAACGATCATTTCTTCAAAACAATCAATAACAAATGAAAAAGAAACTTTTGGCTTCTGTTTCGAATCGAAATTTGAAAGTGGGGGCTAGTGTGAAGTTGCCCCCCATGTTTTTTGAAGTTTACTGTATTTTTTTCGAAACAAACGATTTTTTTTTCAAAACAAACTATAACAAACCTAAGACTAACGATTGGCTTCAGTTCTGAGTCTACATTTCATACTGGAGTGCCCAGCGGGATATTGCCAACCCCCAAAATTTGTTTAGTGAAAATTTTCGTAACTTTTCCGAAACAAACGATTTTTTCTTCAAAACAATCAATAACAAACGAAAAACAAACGATTGGAATTAGTTTGGTATCGAAATTTGAAAGTGGGGGAGAGCGTGAAGTTGGCCCCCCCAACTTAATTTTGTGAATATGTCCGTACGTTTTTCGAAACAAACTATGTTTTCTTCAAAACAATCAATAACAAACGAAAAAAACGACTGGCTTCAGTTTCGAATCGAAATTTGAAAGTGGGGGCCAAGCGGGAAATCGCTCACCCCCAAATTTTATTTAGTGAAAATCTCCGTAACTTTCTCGAAACAAATTATATATTCTTCAAAACAAACAATAACGAACGAAAAACAAACGATTGGCATTCGTTTGGTATCGAAATTTGAAAGTGGGGGACAGCGTGAAGTTGGCCCCCCCAACTTTATTTTGTGAATATGTCCGTACGTTTTTCGAAACAAACGATTTTTTCTTCAAAACAATTAATAACAAACGAAAAACAAACGATTGGCTTCGGTTTCGAATCGAAATTTTAAAGTGGGGGGATAGTGTGAAGTTGGCCCCCCCAACTTTATTTTTTGAATATTTCAATACGTTTTTCGAAACAAATGATTTTTTCTTATAAACAATCAATAACAAACGAGAAAAACGATTGGCTTCGGTTTCGAATCGAAATTTTAAAGTGGGGGCTAGTGTGAAGTTGGCCCCCTAATTCTATTTTTTGAATATTTCTATACGTTTTTCGAAACAAACGTTTTTTTCTTCAAAATAAACAATAACAATCGATTGGCTTCAGTTTCGAATCAAAATTTGAAACTGGGGGGCCAAGCGAGAAGTTGCCCATTCTCAAATTTTATTTAGTGAAAATCTCCGTAACTTTTTCGAAACAAATGATTTTTTCTTTAAAACAAACAATAACAACTAAAAACTTAAGATTGGCATCAGTTTGGAGTCGAACTTTTAAAGTAGGGGCTAGTTTGAGGTTGCCCCCCCAACTTTGTTTTGTGAATATAACCGTGTTCTTCGAAACAAACGATCATTTCTTCAAAACAATCAATAACAAATGAAAAAGAAACGATTGGCTCCTGTTTCGAATCGAAATTTGAAAGTGGGGTCTAGTGTGAAGTTGCCCCCATGTTTTTTCGAATGTTACTGTACGTTTTTCGAAACAAACGATTTTTTCTTCAAAACAAACAATAACAAACGAAAAACTAAAGATTGGCATCAGTTTGAAGTCGAAATTTTAAAGTAGGGGCAAGTGTGAGGTTACCCCCCAACTTTATTTAGTGTATATGTCAGTACGTTTTTCGAAACAAACGATCATTTCTTCAAAACATTCAATAACAAATGAAAAAGAAACGATTGGCTCCTGTTTCGAATCGAAATTTGAAAGTGGGGTCTAGTGTGAAGTTACCCCCCATGTTCCTTCGAATATTACTGTACGTTTTTCAAAACAAACGATTTTTATTTCAAAACAAACAATAACAAACGAAAAACAATCGATTGACTTCAGTTTCGAATCGAAATTTGAAAGTGGGGGCCAAGCGGGAAATTGCCCACCCTCAAATTTTATTTAGTGAAAATCTCCGTAACTTTTTCGAAACAAATGATATATTCTTCAAAACAAACAATAACAAACGAAAAACTAACGATTGGCATAAGTTTGGAGTCGAAATTTGAAAGTGGGGGCCAAGGGGGAAATCACCCACCCTCAATTTTTATATAGTGAAAATATCCGTAACTTTCTCGAAACAAACGATTTTTACATCGAAACAATCAATAACAAACGAAAAACAAACGATTAGCATTAGGTTGGAATCGAAATTTTAAAGTGGGGGGCCAGCGTGAATTATCCCGCCCCAACTCTATTTTGTGAATATGACCGTGTTTTTCGAAACAAACGATCATTTCTTCAAAACAATCAATAACAAACGAAAACAAACGATTGGCATTAGCTTGCAATCGAAATTTGAAAGTGGGGGCTAGTGTGAAGTTGCCCCCCATGTTTTTTGAATATTACTGTACGTTTTTCGAAACAAACGATTTTTCTTCAAAACAAACAATAACAAACGAAAAACTAACGATTGGCTTCAGTTTCGAATCCAAATTTGAAAGTGGGGGCCAAGCGGGAAATTGCCCACCCTTAAATTTTATTTAGTGAAAATCTCCGTAAGTTTTTCGAAACAAATGATATATTCTTCAAAACAAACATAAACAAACAAACGAAAAACTAACGATTGGCATTAGTTTGGAGTCGAAATTTGAAAGTGGGGGCCAAGCGGGAAATCACCCACCCTCAATTTTTATATAGTGAAAATATCCGTAACTTTCCCGAAACAAACGATTTTTTCATCAAAACAATCAATAACAAACGAAAAACAAACGATTAGCATTAGGTTGGAATCGAAATTTTAAAGTGGGGGGCCAGCGTGAAGTATCCCGCCCCAACTCTATTTTGTGAATATGACCGTGTTTTTCGAAACAAACGATCATTTCTTCAAAACAATCAATAACAAACGAAAACAAACGATTGGCATTAGCTTGGAATCGAAATTTGAAAGTGGGGGCTAGTGTGAAGTTGCCCCCCATGTTTTTTGAATATTACTGTACGTTTTTCGAAACAAACGATTTTTCTTCAAAACAAACAATAACAAACGAAAAACTAACGTTTGGCATTAATTTGGAGTCGAAATTTTAAAGTGGGGGCTAGTGTGAGGTTGCCCCCCCAACTTTATTTTGTGAATATGATCGTGCATTTTCCGAAACAAACGATCATTTCTTCAAAACAATCAATAACAAACGAAAAGGAAACTATTGGCTTCTGTTTCGAATCGAAATCTGAAAGTGGGGCTAGTGTGAAGTTGCCTCTCATGTTTTTTTGTATATTACTGTACGTTTTTCGAAACAAACGATTTTTTCTTCAAAACAAACAATAACAAACTTAAAACTAAGGATTGGCTTCAGTTCTGAGTCGACATTTCATACTAGAGAGCCCAGCGTGAAATTGCCAACCCTCAAATTTTATTTAGTGAAAATCTCCGTAACTTTTTCGAAACAAAGGATTTTTTCTTCAAAACAATCAATAACAAACGAAAGAAAATCTATTGGTATTAGTTTGGTATCGAAATTTGAAAGTGGGGGGGCAGCGTGAAGTTGCCCCCCCAACTTTATTTTGTGAATATGTCCATACGTTTTTCGAAACAAACGATTTTTTCTTCAAAACAATCAATAACAAAGGAAAAACAAACGATTGGCTTCGGTTTCGAATCGAAATTTTAAAGTGGGGGCTAGTGTGAAGTTGGCCCCCCCAACTTTATTTTTTGAATATTTCTGTACGTTTTTCGAAACAAACGATTTTTTTCTTCAAAACAATTAATAACAAACGAAAAACAAACGATTGGCTTCGGTTTCGAATCGAAATTTTAAAGTGGGGGGATAGTGTGAAGTTGGCCCCCCGAATTTTATTTTTTGAATATTTCAATACGTTTTTCGAAACAAATGATTTTTTCTTCAAAACAAACAATAACAAACGAAAAACTGACGATTGGCATCAGTTTGGAGTCGAAATTTTAAAGTGAGGGCTAGCGTGAGGTTGGCCCCATAAACTTTATTTTGTGAATATGACCTTGCGTTTTTCGAAGCAAACGATCATTTCTTCAAAACAATCAATAACAAATGAAAAAGAAACGTTTGGCTTCTGTTTCGAATCGAAATTTGAAAGTGGGGGCTAGTGTGAAGTTGCCCCCCATGTTTTTTGAAGTTTACTGTAATTTTTTCGAAACAATTGATTTTTTTTCAAAACAAACTATAACAAACCTAAGACTAACGATTGGCTTCAGTTCTGAGTCTACATTTCATACTGGAGAGCCCAGCGGGATATTGCCAACCCCCAAATTTTGTTTAGTGAAAATTTTCGTAACTTTTTCGAAACAAACGATTTTGTCTTCAAAACAATCAATAACAAACGAAAAACAAACGATTGGAATTAGTTTGGTATCGAAATTTGAAAGTGGGGGACAGCGTGAAGTTGGCCCCCCCAACTTAATTTTGTGAATATGTCCGTACGTTTTTCGAAACAAACTGTTTTCTTCAAAACAATCAATAACAAACGAAAAAAACGACTGGCTTCAGTTTCGAATCGAAATTTGAAAGTGGGGGCCAAGCGGGAAATCGCTCACACCCAAATTTTATTTAGTGAAAATCTCCGTAACTTTCTCGAAACAAATTATATATTCTTCAAAACAAACAATAACAAACGAAAAACAAACGATTGGCATTAGTTTGGTATCGAAATTTGAAAGTGGGGGACAGCGTGAAGTTGGCCCCCCCAACTTAATTTTGTGAATATGTCCGTACGTTTTTCGAAACAAACGATTTTTTCTTCAAAACAATTAATAACAAACGAAAAACAAACGATTGGCTTCGGTTTCGAATCGAAATTTTAAAGTGGGGGGATAGTGTGAAGTTGGCCCCCCCAACTTTATTTTTTGAATATTTCAATACGTTTTTCGAAACAAATGATTTTTTCTTATAAACAATCAATAACAAACGAAAAAAACGATTGGCTTCGGTTTCGAATCGAAATTTTAAAGTGGGGGCTAGTGTGAAGTTGGCCCCCTAATTCTATTTTTTGAATATTTCTATACGTTTTTCGAAACAAACGTTTTTTTCTTCAAAATAAACAATAACAATCGATTGGCTTCAGTTTCGAATCAAAATTTGAAACTGGGGGGCCAAGCGAGAAGTTGCCCATCCTCAAATTTTATTTAGTGAAAATCTCCGTAACTTTTTCGAAACAAATGATTTTTTCTTTAAAACAAACAATAACAACTAAAAACTTAAGATTGGCATCAGTTTGGAGTCGAAATTTTAAAGTAGGGGCTAGTTTGAGGTTGCCCCCCCAACTTTGTTTTGTGAATATAACCGTGTTCTTCGAAACAAACGATCATTTCTTCAAAACAATCAATAACAAATGAAAAAGAAACGATTGGCTCCTGTTTCGAATCGAAATTTGAAAGTGGGGTCTAGTGTGAAGTTGCCCCCATGTTTTTTCGAATGTTACTGTACGTTTTTCGAAACAAACGATTTTTTCTTCAAAACAAACAATAACAAACGAAAAACTAAAGATTGGCATCAGTTTGAAGTCGAAACTTTAAAGTAGGGGCAAGTGTGAGGTTGCCCCCCAACTTTATTTTGTGTATATGTCAGTACGTTTTTCGAAACAAACGATCATTTCTTCAAAACATTCAATAACAAATGAAAAAGAAACGATTGGCTCCTGTTTCGAATCGAAATTTGAAAGTGGGGTTTAGTGTGAAGTTACCCCCCATGTTCCTTCGAATATTACTGTACGTTTTTCAAAACAAACGATTTTTATTTCAAAACAAACAATAACAAACGAAAAACAATCGATTGACTTCAGTTTCGAATCGAAATTTGAAAGTGGGGGCCAAGCGGGAAATTGCCCACCCTCAAATTTTATTTAGTGAAAATCTCCGTAACTTTTTCGAAACAAATGATATATTCTTCAAAACAAACAATAACAAACGAAAAACTAACGATTGGCATAAGTTTGGAGTCGAAATTTGAAAGTGGGGGCCAAGCGGGAAATCACCCACCCTCAATTTTTATATAGTGAAAATATCCGTAACTTTCTCGAAACAAACGATTTTTTCATCGAAACAATCAATAACAAACGAAAAACAAACGATTAGCATTAGGTTGGAATCGAAATTTTAAAGTGGGGGGCCAGCGTGAAGTATCCCGCCCCAACTCTATTTTGTGAATATGACCGTGTTTTTCGAAACAAACGATCATTTCTTCAAAACAATCAACAACAAACGAAAACAAACGATTGGCATTAGCTTGCAATCGAAATTTGAAAGTGGGGGCTAGTGTGAACTTGCCCCCCATGTTTTTTGAATATTACTGTACGTTTTTCGAAACAAACGATTTTTCTTCAAAACAAACAATAACAAACGAAAAACTAACGATTGGCTTCAGTTTCGAATCCAAATTTGAAAGTGGGGGCCAAGCGGGAAATTGCCCACCCTCAAATTTTATTTAGTGAAAATCTCCGTAAGTTTTTCGAAACAAATGATATATTCTTCAAAACAAACATAAACAAACAAACGAAAAACTAACGATTGGCATTAGTTTGGAGTCGAAATTTGAAAGTGGGGGCCAAGCGGGAAATCACCAACCCTCAATTTTTATATAGTGAAAATATCCGTAACTTTCTCGAAACAAACGATTTTTTCATCAAAACAATCAATAACAAACGAAAAACAAACGATTAGCATTAGGTTGGAATCGAAATTTTAAAGTGGGGGGCCAGCGTGAAGTATCCCGCCCCAACTCTATTTTGTGAATATGACCGTGTTTTTCGAAACAAACGATCATTTCTTCAAAACAATCAATAACAAACGAAAACAAACGATTGGCATTAGCTTGGAATCGAAATTTGAAAGTGGGGGCTAGTGTGAAGTTGCCCCCCATGTTTTTTGAATATTACTGTACGTTTTTCGAAACAAACGATTTTTCTTCAAAACAAACAATAACAAACGAAAAACTAACGATTGGCATTAGTTTGGAGTCGAAATTTTAAAGTAGGGGCTAGTGTGAGGTTGCCCCCCCAACTTTATTTTGTGAATATGATCGTGCATTTTCCGAAACAAACGATCATTTCTTCAAAACAATCAATAACAAACGAAAAGGAAACTATTGGCTTCTGTTTCGAATCGAAATCTGAAAGTGGGGCTAGTGTGAAGTTGCCTCTCATGTTTTTTTGTATATTACTGTACGTTTTTCGAAACAAACGATTTTTTCTTCAAAATAACCAATAACAAACTTAAAACTAACGATTGGCTTCAGTTCTGAGTCGACATTTCATACTAGAGAGCCCAGCGTGAAATTGCCAACCCTCAAATTTTATTTAGTGAAAATCTCCGTAACTTTTTCGAAACAAACGATTTTTTCTTCAAAACAATCAATAACAAACGAAAGACAATCTATTGGCATTAGTTTGGTATCGAAATTTGAAAGTGGGGGGGCAGCGTGAAGTTGCCCCCCCCCAACTTTATTTTGTGAATATGTCCATACGTTTTTCGAAACAAACGATTTTTTCTTCAAAACAATCAATAACAAACGAAAAACAAACGATTGGCTTCGGTTTCGAATCGAAATTTTAAAGTGGGGGCTAGTGTGAAGTTGCCCCCCCCCCAACTTTATTTTTTGAATATTTCTGTACGTTTTTCGAAACAAACGATTTTTTCTTGAAAACAATCAATAATAAACGAAAAACAATCGATTGGCTTCAGTTTCGAATCGAAATTTGAAAATAGGGGGGCCAACTTCACATTCGTAAATTAAACTAATGTTTTCCACAGAATATTTTTCATACTATGTATTTTTATACTTTGATCCAGGAGTAGAAATGGAATTTTAGAAGTAAGGAGAAAGTCAGCAATACATAGAGTTTGATTTTGCTATGTCACGAGAATACAAACTGAGAAAGACGGTAGTTAGGGGCGGACTGGCCAGGGCCCTTAGGTCGCAATCGCGGCCTAGGCCCTCTAAGAAAACAATGATGAAAGAATAAAGAAAGAAAGAGAAAGAAAAGCTAAAACAAAAGAGAGCTAAATAATTCGGTAGCTCAGTGCTATTATGCTACCAACACACACTCCTCTTCCATCTTTCCATCAATCAGTAAGTTATCTTTTTCAGTAGGGTTCTTTTGTTACTAGATTTGTGGCTAGGTCCATATTTCACTATGGTCTTTTATTATCAGAAACTGTGATTAAGTTCGTACCTGGGGCCTTGGGCCCTTCTTTCAATATATTGGACAGGTGGGACTTTCTTTCATTACATTGAGAAGTTGGGGCCCTGGGCCCTTTATTCATTATATTGGGCAGTTGGGCCCTTATTTCATTTCATTGAGCAGTTGCGGTCCTAGGCATGTTTCTCATCATGTTGAGCTGTTGGGACCTGGGACCTCTTTTTCATAATGTTGGGTAGTTGCGGACCTTTCAAGGTTGAAGACTGGTGCCTGGTTTGTAGCTGGGTTCATATTTAACCACAGGCTGATTGGTTCTTTATGGATGTTAATACATCTTGTAGGTCTATATTTGATGTCAAAAATGGAAAAACAGCGCATTTTAAATTTTTTTTTCCATCAAAAAGTTTACAAAATAACAGGAGAAAACAATGAAAGACGCCAAGAAAGCGGGCATTTTCAACATAATGGTTGATTCTATCCAAGATGTTTCAGGGCTTAATCAGCTGGATATAGTAATTCTCTACGTTATAAACGGTCAAGTATTTGAGCAGCTGTTAGCAGTTGTCGTAAACAGCTTGGGCGTCTCTGGCGGGGAGACGAGGGGGACGCGTCCCCCCAATATTTTGTTCTAATTTAATTTATTTACTAACGACAGAATAACATATAAATAATAATAATTATATTTATTGGTCATATAATATTCAGGCTGTTAACAGAGTTCTTGATATGCCTCACGGGGTCCGTGAAGGTAAGCAGAAATGTAACAAATGGAATTAAAGGTAATAAACAGGTTGGGCTAGATAGTACCATTTAAATAACTTTCTTTGATGTCCTCCCCAAATTGTATATGCCAGAGACGCCAGTGGTAAACAGTGACGTTACAAGACAAGTAACTTATAATGAAATCAAAAGAGTACTTTGTGACAAAAATGTTCTGATGTCTGATATTGTAAGTTGCTCTTTTGATGGAGCTGCTAACTTCAGTGGCTGCTATTAGGGAGTTAAAGCATTACTGGAGAAGGGTAATTCTGAAATCATTTTCACCAAATGCATGGCTTATGCTCTTCACCACCCGCATGGATTATGAAAAATTCGACTGAGTAGATCCCTGAAGATGCAAATTTATTTGAAACCAGTGCCGCGTTCTGTCTGAATACTACAAAGTAAAGGATGTTTGTAAGAAAATGATTGATGCAAGCCACGAGGGACATGACAGACTACGAAAAGTTCAAGTTGGTACGACACGATGATGGAAACAAGGTACTGAATGCAGTAGTGGACACTAACGAATTTCGCTACGAAACATGAAGCCAAGACGAGGACGACTGTCTATCATCAAGATTTCTTTCATTTTTATTGTTCCTCAATGATGATGTACAGGACAGGGGTTTTAATGCGAAATCAAAATTTTAAGCTAAAGTTTGCTGAATAAATGGACAGAATTTAACACTGTAATGAGGACTTCTGTGTTTCAGGACTTATTTACGGAAACGGAACCTGTCTCAAAATACCTGAAGTCTCACGGATTGGACTATCTTACAAACTGGAGACTTCTAGACAATTTGCAGCAGCAGCTTCAGAAAAAAATAGAGGCAAAAGATGTCTGTTTAATGCTTCACGAAAATACAAAAATATTTTGTGTGAAAATAAATCAACAGCTTGCGCAATCTGGTGTAGAGATAGCAATGGAAAAAGACTTTCTGCACAGAATAATCTTAAAGAAGAAGAAAATGCTAGGAGAGCAGATGAACTGGAAAAGAACTTAAATATAAGTGAAAATGATTTATTCAGAATAAAAAAACTTCAACGAAAATTCTGAATACAGCTTTTACATGTGTCAGTGATAGATTTCAGCAGCCAAAACAACTCCAAATACTGGAACCCAAGCACTTTTCAGAAATCAAGAAGAATGATGTATCTGCAAGAGCTTTCAGAGTTCTTGCGAAAAAAAAAACTAAATATAAAACAGGAGAAAATATACAAAGAGCTCCACCAGTTCTTTGTCGTGCATTTCACTGTCACAAAACGTTATGGTTTTTGATGATCCTGAAGAGAATGATGCCCCTGAATCCGTAGAAGATGATGCATCTGAGGATGCTATGGGAGATGGAACATCTTTGGACGGGATTCACGGTAAGAGTGATAATGATGCTGCAAACACCTTGTATAAAAATTGTTTGTCATGTGCAGGGAA
Source organism: Thermobia domestica (assembly GCF_964235325.1). NCBI lineage: Eukaryota > Metazoa > Arthropoda > Insecta > Zygentoma > Lepismatidae > Thermobia > Thermobia domestica. The sequence goes on along the minus strand of NC_137454.1, from coordinate 275,702,234 downwards.
AATTTTGTACCAATTTCTGTCAGTCTAGTTGCTTTAATAATTTATACATTGTATACAAACATGCGTTGTCTCTACCATGCACGCAAGTGACATGTGGAAGGTGCTTCTCAAAGTTAAAGTTAGAGTAAACAAATCTCAGAGCTAGTTCGTGTGAAGATATTTTGGACACATTTTTGCTAATGAATATGGAAAGAGACGTGTTAAATTTAGTGTCTGTGAAGGAAGTTATTCAGGAACTCCGCAATTCATAAGCTGAACTGCAATGAATCTTAACTTTTTATAAATTATTAGTTATTTAGTGGTTTAGCAGTGTTTATCATTTTCAGTAAAACTATCGTGTTCATTCCACAGTCAAAAGTTATTATTAGTTGTTTAGTGTTACAATTTTTAGTAAGCTGTCCTGTTCATTCCATAGTAAAACTTATTCGCTATTATTTGTTTAGTGTTTCAGCTACTATACAGAGTGTCTCAAAAGTCCCATGACATACGGTAACTCTCTTATTATCAGAGTTATAACAAAATATAGGCGGGAAAACGGTCTCCAAATATGATGTTTTCAATCTCAAGTGCAAGAAATTTTCAAATCGGACAAGCCGTTTGGGCTGTACACTCTATATGCGCCCAATGTTACATGAAAATGCAACGTTACCATTTACTCGGACCTACAACATAAATGAATGAAGTTACTGTCTATTAAAAGCATTATATTTGTAGGTGGTTTCTCCTCTTACATTTTGATGTAACTCTGATAATAACAGAGTTATCCATGTTAGGGGACTTTTTAAACACCCCGTGTGGCAATACAATAATAATTATAAAATATTCTCTTGATAGTTTATGTTTCTGAAAATCCTGTGCTTGCTGTGACATCAAATTTCCAATGACCAATGATAAATTATAGCTCGCAACAACTATCAAGTAATAACGAATTTACAACTGCATAACGCGATGGCTCATCGCAGATGTTCATTGTACGCAGTTGCGCAACCAGGATTTTATTTTGGGAGGGGCTAAGAATATCCAGTACAGTAGTCTGCAAACGACGTGCTGCACCACTTGATGTGGACAAATTGAAATTTTGAATTCTCATTACAAGCAATTTAGTTATCCTTATTATTAATATGCTTAAAAACCTTAAAATGAAAATTCCAATTCACAAACTCCCTATTATTAACGGTTACAAGTTTTAAAATTTGCGCTATAATAATTATTTTTGCATAAAATGACGCACTTTTTACTAACATTTATTACTCTAAGAAATTAATGTAGGGGTTTTCACTGGGTATTTCTCCTTTCGTACAGTGCTTTGACTTAATTCAATATTCATTTATGCATTGATCTATTTTGAAATTTCACCAAAATTTGTCTGCAGCGCTGCTGTATAAGGTAGACCAGGTTTGTTTCGGAGAGGGAATGGGCCCCGAGTTCATAGCTGGTTGCGCCACTAATTGTACGTTATTTTAGAAATTGGTGTTATAGTCTGAGGGCCCTCCTTGGTAACCGCGGCCTAGGCCCTAATACACCCAGTCCGCCTATGACGGGTGTGCAAGCAAACTTTCTTGGAGAACGACTTAAGCGATACCAAGTGTTCCAAAACAATCAACAAGCAAACAAAACTAATATTACCATTCAAATTTCCTATTTGTTACTAATAACTACAGATATATTTGCTTCATTTGCACAAACACTTCAACTGACTAAGGGGACAAAATCCTCTTGTGTATGCCTGATATCCACTCTTGCTTTGATCTCAAGCTTTTCACCCGTGGAACCGTATTTAACGGGCCCTTTTGACGCGGGGTCTTTCTCACTTGTGACTTTTTGACACGGGCCCTTTTGACTCGGGCCCAGTTGACGCCTGGCCGTTTTGACCCGTGCCCTATTGTAGTGGTGCCCCTTTCGATCAGGGCCCGTTGGACGCAGTTTCTTGTTGACTCTGGCCCTTTTGTCACAGAATCCTTTAGACCCGGGCCTTTTCGACGCGGGGCTGTTTTGACTCGGCCATTTGTAGCGGGTCCCCTTTTGAATCGTGTCCGTTTGATGCAGGGCCCTTTTGACTCGGACCCTTTTGTCGTGGGACTCTTTTGACCCAGGCCCTTTTCATGAGGAGCGTTTTGATTCGTCCCCTTTTGACTCGGGCCTTTTTGTTCCGTAGACCTTTTCACCCAGGCCCTTTTGACAGGGGTCCATTTGACTCGGGTCCTTTTGTAGCGGGTCCCTTTTCACTCTGGCCCGTTTGACGCAGAGCCCTTCCGACTCGAACCCCTTCGTAGTGGGAACCTTTTGATGAGGGGTATTTTGATTCGGGCCCGTTTGACGCGGGGCATTCTGACTCGGGTCATTATGTCGTGGGAACCTATAGACACGGGCCCCTTAAATCAGGGGCGTTTTGATTCGGGTCTTTTGACTCAAACTCTTTTGTTGCGGAGGTTTTGACCCGGGCAATTTTGACGAGGGCCATTTTGACTCGGGCCTTCTTGTAGCGGGGCATCTTTTCACCCGGGTTCGTTTCAGGCAGGTCTCTTTTAACTCGGGCTCTTTTGTCGTGGGACCCTTTTGACGCTGCCCTTTTGATTAGGGCACTTTTGACTCCTGCTCTTTCCTTTCGGAGAAGTTTGACCCAAGCCCTTTTTTCGCGGGTCCGTTTTGACTCGTGCCCATTTTAGAGGGAACACTTTTGACTTCTGCCCTTTTGTTGCGGAGACCTTTTGACCCGGGCCCATTTGACGTGGGAAAGTTTTGACTCGGGCTCCTTCGTAGCGGGACTCTTTTGGTCCTGGGCATTTTCATGAGGGGATTTCGTTTCGGCCCATTTTGACTCGGACCCTTTTGTTGCGGAGACCTTTTGACGCGGGGCCATTTCACTCAGGTCGTTTCGTAGCAGCAGGACCCATTTTGACCCTGGCCCGTTTGACGCAGGTCTCTTGGGACTCGAGCCCTTTTGTCGTTGGTCCCTTTTGACCCGGGCTCTTTTTATGAGCGTCGTTTGATTCGGCCTCTATTCAATCGGGCCCTTTTGTTGCGGAGGCCTTTTAGCACGGGCCGTTTGACTCGGGCTGTTTTGTAGCAGGGCTCTTTTTCAGCCGGGTTCGTTTGAGGCAAGTCCATTTTTACTCGGACCCTTTTGCCATGGGACCATTTTGACCTGGCCCTTTTGATGAGTTTCGTTTTGATTCGGGCCCTTTTGACTCCTGCCCTTTTGTTGTGGAAACCTTTTGACTTGAGCACTTTTGTTGCGTGGCCATTGTGGTCTGGCTCTTTTGTAGCGTGATAACTTTTGACTCGGGCTCTTTTGACTTGGGCCCTTTTGTTACGGAGACGTTTCGACCCGGGCCCTTTTCACATGGGTCATTTTTACTCGGGCCCCTTTGTAGCGGGTCCCCTTTCAACCCGGGTCCGTTTGAAGCAGGACCGTTTTAACTCGGGTCCTTTTGTCGCGGGCCATTTTGACTCTGGCCTATCGGTCTTTGCCATTTTGTCGGGCCCTTCTGACATGGAACCATATATATAACGCAGCAGCTGAAATACCTGGGGCAAGGGGCCTGGGGGAGTATGAGTAAATCGAAGATAGATCGATCCAGGGTGAAGTAAAATTAATCACATCACTGTCATCAATTCTTTTTCTTTCGGCATCATATCTGGAGATGAATGTTCTGACTAATAGGCTACAGCGGCGAAAGACGATATACGCTATCAATGATAAATGTTATGACTGTTAATATATATATGGAATAAAACGAAAAACTCTATATCGGCCCCCCCCCCGTTGGAAAAAATCCTGCGAGCGTTAGTGATTATGATGTTGCCTAGTTACTGTATTATATTATTCTATACACGGAATAAATACTTATGTGTTTTATATAATAATAAGAACCTTATCTACATTTATTACGGCCCTTGCTTTAAGACAACGAAACATATTCATGTTCAGCTTAATCAGTTTCCATTCTCAAATAATTACAGTGAGGCGAATGAAATAATTCAAGCCCGAACATGTCGTAGTGAATTTCTGAAGAGTAACAGCGCTAGTAGCAGTTGTTATCAGTTTTTAACTTAACATATAAGACAATAATTTGAAAAACTGAGAATACAAATCTTTTCAGACATGACAGTGCACTGATGCTTTAAATCTATGCCCTTACTCCCTATACCTACGTTATTTCCCTAGTCAAAATAAAAACTCTTTAAAATTAATCAAAATTTCTTATGCAACCATCCCTTCTTTAGAGTACTGCGTGGTCACATACCCGTCACGGCGATGTAAAGGCACTTTTGGCGACGAGGATACATACGCCGGATCACACTGTCTAAGTATGGACAACAATGGCGTCAACAAGAGACCACGTCGGGGGAGGGTATATACTGTAACAGTAAGCAGAGGTACATTTGCTACTATTGAATTAAGCTCTAAATAGGGAACCAATAACATAAGCAGTATTTGAAGAGAGTGGTTCCATATGGCTATGACAGAAGCCCAGTGGGTGGAGAGAACTATGATGAGGGACAATGTACGATGCTCTAACAAAACGGAAGAAGCTATTGGTTGCAACAAAGAAAGACGAACAGAATGTGCTGATGCCAAAGCATGGAACATAACATGGGGACAGAAAGCTGAGGCGTTGCAATCAAGCCATTGGAGAAAGGTGAGTAAAGAGCGAAAGTATCAGCTTAGCTTCTGCGGAGTGTGGTCGACGACTCCTGGTTTTCAAAAATGTTCAAAGTTATGTCCCCGAACAGCAATAAAGCGATTTATTCGCTGTACGTAATGGTGAGCAACAGCTTGCAACAGCTTCGGCCACGTTGATGGTCCAGAGAGCGGTTGTAATGCGGTCTTGCACCTTGCGAATTGTAGTTGGTCGGTTAATTCCTAAATTCAACATCAGAGAAAAAGTCCATAGAAGTAAGGTCGGGCGACTGCGAAGGAAACTGCGGATTGGAACCTCTTCCGATCCAGCATTGCGGAAATAAAACATTTAGCTCTTCCCTACACATGGCAGTATTATGAGCTGGACTATTATGGATCTAATTGGATTATGGATCTAATTGAAACCACAGCGTCTGACGTATATGGAGCGGTACGTTTCCCAATAACGGCTGTACATGGTGTCGCAAGAAATCATGAAACATTGTACCTCTAAAATGACCAGCAAGAAACCATGGTCCAATGACCTGATTCCCTACAATGCCACCCCACACCTTAATGCGCCATCGGTGTTGCCGATTGACTTCTCTCATCCAGTGAGAGTTCTTCGCTGCCCAGTAATGTGCATTGTGGAGATTCACGTTGCCATCACTGCAGAATGCCCTTCATCAGTCTATAAAATGAAGTGAATGAAATTCGGTTGTTCTTTCACGCGATTGACCACCTAGTTGCAGAGCAGAAGCCGTAAATTACAGTCCGCATCACTTAGTTATTTATACAGAGAGAGGTGGTAGGGTGAAAATATGATCTCTACAGAATACGCAAGACTGATACCACGATCTCGTGCGATCTGCCGCGAAGATACATGAGGATTTACTGTAATAGCGGCAAGTACATCAATGGCAACGTATTCATTTTGTACGACCCTTCTCCGGACACCATACCATCCAGGCATGTTGCCTATCTGCCGCAATCGTGCTGCTAATCTCCGCAGCAGATTGTGGGAAATAGCTTGTTGTTGTGGATAGCGTTCAGCGTATAATTGAGCTGCAGCCCTATAATTTCCCGGCATTCTCCTAAAATCATGAGCATTTGGAATACTTCCAAATTCGTATACCGCATGAATGTTATTTACTACCGACACTTCCTACTACAATCACTCAAACATCAAGATAATAAAAGAGGTTTAACTGTTTGTGGAAGTTTCGTATTCGTCCCGACACAAGCTTGTAATGCACAAAGGTGGTAGAACTCAATGCACGACACCTTGTCCAGTACACGGACCACTTCAACTCACTGCAGAGGTTAATCACTCTCGGACTCTACACGCTTGTGTTACCTGTTTTGCCTACAGCATCGCTCCTTCTGCCTTCTGTCTGACATAGTAGCAATCGCCTATTCGAGGCCGCATAGACTATGTCTTGAGCAAGGTCATGTACGTTATAGCTACTGGATCTACAAGAGTACCACCACATAATCACTGGCAACGATAAATGAGTGTGCTGTTTGAAACAACGACAAACAAGCCCACAATACATGCTCCCGGATTTGAAAGATATTTCATGTTGTTCGTACGCACAAAAGATATATCGCGCGTCCCCGTCATTGTGGGTCTGGGCTATCCTTGGCTTAGGCCTCGAGTTAATCCTGCAAAGGGGTTGGTGGTTGTTTGCCAGGGCATGGTTTGCACGTACCCTCCCGGCATTCGCCTGGTGTGACTGGGGACACCCTCGCAACATCTGACTTTCACCTTGTAATGCGATTGTGTTGTTGCCAACGAGGAAGAAATATGCCAACGTGTTTGCTCTCGAAGTTTCTCCCATTGTGCGCTTGTTTCAATGGAAGAACAACCAACCCCTCTTTCCATTTCAAATTTTGAAGTTGGTCCCCATTGGAGATATTCACGAAACGCCACTGATGTCGCTACTAGTTTTATTGCATTCTACACATACGATTTGGTAGTTCAAATGTTTGTTTGACGTTTCTATTTGCATTATTAGCTAAGATAAAGACCTGCTACGGGTAGTTAGATACAAGTCTTCAACAACGCCTCTACCTGTTAAATGAGAAAGGATATGACAAAGTTTGTCCTGTAAGTTGCACGACATTTTATGTCCTTTCGAACGATTCCAACAGTTATACCACTTTCCATTTCAAATTTTGAAGTTCACGAGACGCCTAGGTATTCACGAGACGCCACTTGTATCGCTACTATTTTTATTGCATTCTACACACACGATTTGGTAATGCAATTTTTTGTTTCAAGGCTCTACATACAGTAGTAGCTGCAACATAGCCGTGGCACGTCTTTATTGAATCACCCTGTATATACAGCGTGTATCAAAAAGAATCATCCGGTTTTAAACAATAATATCTATTCTGTCTTTTCAGAAATGTGAGTGAACAACGTACTGTTGGAAAGAGGAACATCTCTAGTTGTACATGGATTCCGCTACGTAGCAGCATTGTGCTTGAGTAAACGCCCACTACGGTTCTGGTTAAAATGGCATCTGGACAACAGAAAGCGTTTCAAGTACTACGTTTTACGGAGTGCGAGTCAGTGATAACTGCTCAGTGACTTTCGTACTAAGTATGTTGTAGATCTTCCTACTGCACAGAGCATTAGACGATGGCATGAACAATTCCGAACAACAGGTTGTTTGTGTAAGGGAGAATCACCGGGATGTCCTCGAGTGCCCGACGCAGACGTGGAGTGGGTCAGGCAATGTTTTGCACGCAGTCCGCAGAAATCCGTTCATCGTGCTGCTCGAAAGCTCCACATGGCCTCGATGTCAGTCTGGCGTGTGTTGCTCATGAGCTCACTGTTTTTCACTGTTGTACATAAAAATATTTAAATTTGTTTGGATTCATAAACGATTTAAACAGAAAACAAATTGGGCATTAAAAAGTTTACCTATTGATAAAATTTCAGAAAACAAATCTATGAATATCATTTGTTGATGGTTTGCTTCCATTGTTCAGATAACATTATCGTTTGCTCAGGATCGCAGATTAGTCTTATTTTGCAGCAAGCACTTAACCTACTTTTGAAAATTTCCTTAATGATAAATATAAAATGTAAATAACAAAATTTCCTTTGGTTCGCAATTTATTCGAAAATGAAAATGGGCCGTGCGAACATATGAAAATTTTCGGAAATCCTAAATAAACCATGCAGATCGTTTGTTCTGGATTGTTCACACAAAATTAAATTATTCACGATTTCTATTGAATTTATGCACAAAATAAAAAAGAGGATGAGATTTTTTACTTTCCTGAAAAATATTCGAAATACGAAATAAACTACACAGACAGTTTGTTCATTGTTGCTCATGACTGCTTTGATGATTTGGTCCATGTTCCGTTAAGGGGGTCCAGAACTACACTGAACCCCCTTAAACTAACCTAACCTAACCTGACCTAAGCTAAGCTAAGCTAACCTAACCTGACCTGACCTAACCTAATATGACGTTATATTATGTAATCAAACGAAAATCAATAGAAAGAAGTGGTGTCCAAGACACTGGACCCCCTTAACGGAACATTGACCGATGATTTTTCTCTTCTGCACAGTTACGAAAAGAATTATGGTGGGTGGGTGGTGCCAATTTTACTTTCTTTAATAATTTCGGAAATCCGTGAAAATGCACACATAGCTTTTGTTGTTTTTATTTCGATCGTTCACATAACACACTTGTTTACTCATCATTTATGCAAAGAAACAAATTTAGCATTTATCGTTACTAAAGCCATTCTCGTTAATCAAATGTAAGTCAAGCATGGATTATTCATCGGTTGATCACGACAGCTCACACAGTTTCCGTTTGTTAAAAAAAAAAAAAGTAAATAGTTTACAGAAATCATCTAATTGGCTGGGAAAATATTCACATATTTATACTTTCCTCAACTCGTGATCTATAAACAATGTATACCAAAAACAAACCTGTCGGTGGCAGCTACAAATGGCAGGACACATTTTGTGTAATGCAAATTAAACCAGGCTCGTTCATAAATATTCACACAAACTTTTGTTTACGATGTACAAGCAAATTACATGAAAACCCATGCAGAGACTCACAATGTACTTGAAAAATAGAAAACTACATTAAACCAACTGATTGTTTGTTCTAGTCTAGTTTTTGTTCACACGGAATTTTAACATTTGTTCTTATATATTTTTTCACATTTTGAAAAAAAATATATACCAATGCCAAATTATAGCTGCCATTTTCACGTGCCTCAGAAAATTGTAAAGATCGTAAAATATAATCTTTTGTCCATCAATTGTTCACGTTAAATTTTAATCTGTCCATGTTCTTAAAACAATTATATAAAAGCATGGTGGATTGTGCTACAGTAATTTTATGTTACTGAATATCTTTCAGGAAGAGAAAATAAAGCAAGTAGAACGTTTCTTCATTCCTTCGCTACTCGTCAGGTATTACCTGACCAGCGAACGAGTGCGGGCGGACAGTTTTGGAACCAAAATACAAACAACAGTGTTTCGAACCAGATTATTTGTAATTAATCTATCACAGTTATTTTTGCCCTGTTCATATTAAACCACTTCACGCATATGTTCTAGATAAGGCAAACACTTTTTTAAAAGTTATGTAAGTTATTTCCAGAACATTTTAAAGGACTTGCAATCAAAGTACATCCAGTCTCCATATTAATTTGGCAATAACTTGCGAATAAACTAACCTCAGTGTTGTATCAAGAAACACTGAGAATTTTGTAGCATTCGAGTGTAAGGAATTCCTACTTCTTCTATTAACAAAACCTGGAAGTTCATCTTTGTGAATCAAAGTTCTATTTTGGCAACTGTGCTTTCATTGTTTAAAGCAAATTCTATTGCGCATTTTTCAGGTAAGACGTATTCGAAATTGAGACCAAATTGGACCATGAGATCTCCGATCAATTGTCTGAGCAGTATATTGAGTAACAAACTTCTTTTGCATTGAAATTATTTTCGGATGTGCTGAAGTCTGGTCAGACAGAAACCGATAATCTTTGACCACCACACTCCTAACCAACTCCAACTCCTAACCGTATCAATGTGGTCATAGACACATGGAGGGAAGAGACAGACAGGAGGACAGAAAAGGGGAAGAGGGAAAGGAAGGTATTACGTATGGCAACATTTAGTTTTTTTCTTCTTCCGAAAGACGCACAAATTTTATGACGGCTTCTTTGTGCAAAATATAAGCCTTCCTACTAGCTATTTCTGGGCGCACTTTCTATATCTTCATATAGATGGTGAAATGAAGGAAATTGAGAATTAATCATTTCGAACATTTTTCACCGTTTATTCACATCAACTCATAAAATTTTCATTTCGTAAGGTTTTATAAGAAATTTATAAATAAAACGTTTATGGGCCTGAACCTGGGAGAACCCTTTTCCGGAATCTATAATAAATCATGCAGATCGTTTGCTTATCATTTGTTCACGGTTCTCCAAGTAATGCTTTTAATGCTTAACTCATATAACCAACTTATATAAAAACAAAATAGGAACGAATACGAATCTGGCAGAATACATTTCCGGAAATCAGAAATATACTACCAAGATCGTTTGTTCATTGTTTCATCCAAGGGTAGATAACTTAACGAAATGTGCAATATTTACAATTCGTTATCTGTTACGGTTACTATTTTGAAACCCATTTCTGCACCTAGTTAATAACGTTATTAGTCAGTGTAACTTTTAAAATGGTACGCTCTGAATAACGTTACTCTGAATAACCTTACTCACTGGAACTTTCTGCATTTTGGTACTGTAGTAATATCACCAAGGGATTAGCGTTACTCGAAATACCCATCTATGTCGTGCCGACTTGAGATTGTTAAGATAAAATTGGTTCCAATAAATACCAGTTTTCTCTCGAACCCAAGGTGCTTTGTTCCTTGATTTTAGCGATAAGAAACGTGTTGAAATTCTGCAGGACATTTTTGTGTAAGTAGACATATTTTCGTTATGATGAGTACCATTTCTATGCTTTTCTTTTCTTTCTCGGTTACCTTTCGTACCTGTATTTCTTCTTCTTTAATTCTGATGGTCTTGGAGTTACGCTTGTGTAACGTTTAAAAGTCTTCATTATACTAGTAAATAAATTCTAGGTTTTTCAGTCTGCTGTGTTTTCTCCCATACTTAAGATTCACTAAACACCTTAGGCCCTGGGCACATGTCCTTTGAGAATAGCATTACTTTGATTGTCCTGTATTTAAAAAGAGGAAAAAGAAAATGTTCAAAGAGTTAAGTTTTTAATATAAGCTTATTGATAAGACTTTTACTTCTTGTGATGACATTGGCGGTAGTTGAGTTGATTTAGAGTTTAACGACCCTTTCAGCAGCGAGGCTTTATGAGACTGAACCTACTGATTAATATGGAATCCGAACCACATGAGCTCACTGCGGGAATCAAACCGGGTCTCCCAGGCCAAAGGCGCGTACGCTAAGCGCTTAGCCATGAAGGAGCACACTTCCCGTAGTCACCAGATATGCCTATTTCACAACAGACTTGCACTGACCAATGTCATTGAAGCTCGAGCTCACTTCCTACCAAGGATCGAACCCGGGACTACATACACCAAAGTTACACATACACTGGGCACCAGGGAAGCAGGAAGAACAGTTCATTTGCTTGCAACCAATTTTTCTTTATAAATCAAATACACATCAGTGGTGTAGTGAGAAACTCATCTCAGGAGGCCCACACACAAGCATTATATATATATATATATATATATATATATATATATATATATATGGGGTCGGATCCAGGATTTTCTGAGCGGCGTGCACTAATAACTACCACACATTTGAATTGAATTGCAATTTTTTAAAGGCCTTTAGGCACCTGTGGTGTGCATGAGAAAATCCCTGGAAACGCTGTCTGTTCTCGGTGAGTCTTTTTGTTGAACTTTTAGAAAATTGACTATCAAGAATTAGAATATCAATTTTGCAAAACTTCCCTTTGATTTAAGACCAAATCGAAACATGACAGTAGAAATTATCGGAAAGAGTTGTTATTTTCACTCCTAGCTTCTCACTTTAGATAATATATATTTACAAGGAAGGGGCATGCACGTGCACCTTTACAGGCCCTAAATCCAGCCATATATATATATATATATATATATATATATATATATATATATATATATATATATATATATATATATATATATATATATAGGGTGTGCGGCACGTAAAACCGGCCCGTCGTAATATCCTGGTATATTGTGTTTTTGGCAACACTTAAATAATCTACCTTCCTACCAAGAGATGGCGTGTCGAGGTCGGGTCGACTTACGTGACCTGCAGCAGTCACGTGCAGCCGCAGCCAGTGAAACTTGTCGAAACCAGTTGAGAAAAAGGCCTCGTTGTGTTAAGCCGGGTGAGTGTCAGTGTGTGATAATGCCGTATTCCATACCCGAGCGTGTTGCCATTGATGAAGGGTTCATTCTCACTGGATCTTTTGTGAAAACAAACAATTTGTTTCGAAAGAAATTTCCAGGACGTTCTGTGCCAGCAAAAAGTACCACTCAGGAATTGATTGAAAAATGGCGGCGTACAGGATCGGTTCAAAATGCTCCCAGGAACAGCCGACCATCTGTCTGCACACCTGAATTAAAGATGCAGGTGGAGGAGATAATGACAAGAAGTCCTCGAAAGTCAACCAGGAGATTGAGTCAACAGGTTCATGCGAGTGAGAGAAGTTGCAGACGTGTTTTAAGGAGACTGAAGTTAAAACCGTACCGGATAAGTGTTGTGCAAGAACTGAAGGAGCCTGACCTGCAGAAGAGGGTGCATTTCTGTTCATGGCTGTTGAGCAATGTTGCCAGTGGTTTCTTGGATCCACTAATGCTCATCATGAGTGACAAGGCGTGGTTCCAACTGTCTGGGAACGTAAATTCCCAAAACAACCGGTATAGGTCGACAGAAAATCCACACGCAATCCACCAGGTACCCTTGCATGATGAGAAGATTGGTGTTTGGTGTGCCATTTCCGCCACACGCGTTATTGGGCCCATATTCTTTGAGACGACAGTGAACAGTGACGTGTATATGGGAATCCTGAAGGAGTTTTATACACACTTGACCGAAGAGGAGCGTCAGTTATGTTATTTTCAGCAGGACGGTGCAACATGCCACACATCAGCTGCTCATTGTCCCTTGTGCATGAGATGTTTACACCAGAGAGGACAATCAGCAAAGGCTTGTGGCCTCCTCGGTCACCAGACTTGTCCACGTGTGACTTTTACTTACGGGGACTGTTAAAGGGAAGAGTATACGAAACAAAACCACACACAATTGAAGAACTCAAGACCACGATCCAGGATGTCACCAATAGCATTACAACACAAGAACTGACAAGGGTATATATGAATCTCCTCAATCGTGCTCACATGTGTGTTGAAGTGGGCGGAGGACACTTTCAGCACCTGCTGTGAAAGCTGCTGTGAAGGTGAGTAGTCATGTTCAATACATTACATTTCATTTATGTGTTGTAGTTAATCATATTTAATACATTACATTTCATTTTATGTGTTCACTTTACGGGCCGGTTTTACGTGCCGCACCCTGTATATATATATATATATATATATATATATATATATATATATATATATATATATATATATATATATATCGGGGGTCCGGAGTGCCAGGTCACCATGGCAGCTAGGAAAACGAATCTAGTGTTCTTTTAAACAATTGGTTTTATTTAAATCAAATTTACAAACGTTTTAAACATTTTGTTTTAAACACATGTATTTTTAAGACTTGTTCTAAACATATTTTTATTTTATTATTTGTAAAGAAAAATCTGCTAGAGAAAGAAAATTGTCAAAAAGTGCTAGCAATTCAGAAGACTATTTTCTTCTCATTTGAATATTTTGACTTCTCGTGGCTATAGCAGGTCAATGTGGTAACCTACAATTTATTTTGTCTCCTTTTCTCCCTTTTGGTTTTAACGTTCATTGTATTGTTTAAATGCTTCTAAGTTAACTTGAGAGAAAGTGTCATAGTCGAAGGTTGGACTACTTGTAGAACTGATATTAAAAAGTAAATAAAAGAATTATCATGGAACAAGTTTTTGTGTTGTATTCAGGAAACAAACAAAGGGTTCTTTGCTAAATTGCGGTTCTGAAATTAACATATCACAGGCATTAGTTGATACAGTAGCCTACATGTTGGTTCTCACTAGGAATTCTGCCAGACCTCGCCAATGGAGGGTGTCACCCGAATAACACAGGGTGACATTGAGACATCTTAAATTTGGTTCAAGTTGAGGAAGTGTAATGACCTAATTCACAATCTAGATCAGAGCTGTCCAAATGGCGGCCCGCGGGCCGCATGCGGCCCGCCAAACCATTTTCTGCGGCCCACAAAGCTCTCACGACATACGATTGTTATTACTGATAATATTTTCATTTATGTTCATTTTTTTTAATGTTTCCACTCTTCTTTCGAAATAAGGCATCCATTTAGCGTTTCTGTACAACAAAAAGGCCTGGACATCCAAGACAACACTGAAGTCGTTAATGTAGCTATAGGCAAGGCATCGTTGCTGAAAGGAACGATTACTTCAATTAACCAAACCAAACCAACCATACCAATTCACCAGAAAAAATTGTGAAGAATTGCTTCAGAAGCTGTGTTGAAGGTTCTTCTCTTTTACATCTTCTGCGGCTCGCAACCGCAAGATTGGATGTAGATATCCCAGCCGTTGTAAACTCTCCTAGTCACCCTCATTTATCACATTGAATGTAATATTTCAAATACATTTTTATATTTTTCTTTTGTAGTATAATAATAATAATAATAATAATAATAATAATAATAATAATAATAATAATAATAATAATAATAATATATTTCAACCATAATTTATTATTATTATTATTATTATTATTATTATTATTATTATTATTATTATTATTATTATTATTAGCTGCGGTTCTCCACTTTGCTAGCAAAGACGGTTATAGCCCTCAGTCTCATTATAATTGGACTCCACTGATCTAGATCCTTGCACACTCTGCACAGTCCTCTATCAGGAAAACTTCCTCCGTTGCTGAGCTTCGGTAGTAAACTACTAGCCACTCAGAATAGACTGCATGGATTATTTTCCAACCTTCCTTGCTCTTAGGAAAGACTTTCCTTGGAGAAACCCCCCTCGCGATACCCATATAAAACCTACGACACGCAAGCCTCAAGGAGCACTCATGCAAATTTCAAACCTCCTTCCTCATGCCTGGCTGCCGAGCTACGCGTCTGAGTCATCGCCACTCAGGTTCCCGGATCTATCTCCTGGACAAAGCTATTCCATGGTACGGTCCAATCGATATCTTAAATAAACTTTTTACATCGCCAGTGCCTCTCTGTCACCACCGCGTTCGCTAATTCTATAGTGTCCCTCCTCAGGCCGCTTATCGACCAGCAGCGTTTATCGAACTCTGCCCACTAATAATCTTCGTTCTCGTCCGCCGCGTTTTCGCCGCCATACCAATATATTCCTAGTTTGCCGGTACCTCTATTGCATCCATCTACATATTTGCTGCTGTACTGTGAGACTTCTGGCGAAATCTCGGGTAATCGGGTTACCTGTACAATATTTCGCTTTACACCCTCGACTGGAGTTTTCTTCATTTTTCATTAAAGTATATTTTAGCTATTGGTCACTTGGTAGTATTCAGCCTTCGACACTTTTTCACCGCAGGAAGTTAGGTAGTAAGGAAATAAATATGTGAATTCCGGAAATTTTGCGCTCTTCTCCGGGAAGGAAACAAAAATCATTAATTAGGAACAAATTTTTTCGTTCACAAAACCTAATCGTGGAGAGTACAAAATTCCCACATCGATACGTTCATAAATACACTTCGACCTCACCACACGAAAAAAAAATCAAATTGATCACGTTTTACTTGATAGAAGAAGGCAATCTAGTATGATGTGCGGTCATTTAGGGGGACTGATTGCGACACTGATAGCAGTGATAATAAGAAATATATAGTTGGATAAAGGAAATATTCCATGTCCAAAAACGGAGAGATATAATTTAAAGAAACTAGAAGAGAGCTCGGTAAGTGAGGAACACCAGATTGATGTTTTTAATAAATTTTCGGTAGAAGATTCGGAGTGCATTAGTTTTGAGGATAGTTTGATTGAAATTAGAGATAGCATTAAAATTTCAGCAAAAGAAAAATGGCAACAGTCGTCAATACGTAGGAATGTTGCCAGATTCTGTAAACGAAAAACCCGGGCATGAATGTCGGGCTACTATAAGGTCAGGGTACTTACTGGTTTGGTCACACTAAACGGTCAGAATTACCTGTCTCTTCAGGTTAATACTCAATTTTTTTCTGTTCATTCTATACACAGTTAACATTAATGGATATATATATATTGCAGCAAAATTTTATCTGGCCCCACTTCGAATTCCAGAAACTCTGGATGGTAGTCTTTATCAGCGTAAAGGAAGTCACGCATATGCAATCCAAAAATGCATATTTCAATAATTTTCAGTGTGTGTTCAGAGTATTCCATACAGGGTGAAATTCCCAGATATGCCATCAACCGAATTTTGAGATGTGCTCTAACTTTATCATTGCTCCAAAGTAGGCAAACGAAGAGCCTCGATAGCATTGAACACATAATCCTTTGGCGCGATGTGTTAAGGATCATCAGCAGTACGGTTTCCTGTACTCGGGAAAAGGCATGCTGCATGTTTTCTGTCACTCTTATATGTGAAGAAAACGTGAAGTACACCGTAACAAAATACATTGCATGACACATTATTTGGAACACAAAAAGCATGAAGCTGTCAGTTACTAACACTTCCGACTTCCCTCCGAAGCATTGGATGTCTGTTGTTGTCAAGG
This sequence comes from Thermobia domestica, assembly GCF_964235325.1. NCBI lineage: Eukaryota > Metazoa > Arthropoda > Insecta > Zygentoma > Lepismatidae > Thermobia > Thermobia domestica. The sequence continues at coordinate 275,685,698 of NC_137454.1, read as the reverse complement.
CTTATTTTCTGCCTACTTTGGACCCTCCTTGAATTCAGGGCATATCTTAACCCTGGTAAACCCATTGTTCAAGTAAGAATTTTTGAATAAAACTTTCATGGTTCACTAAATGATTGTCTTAGATAACACAAATGTCCAAAAATAAATTTTGAATGAATTGGAGACCCAATGTGACACCTGTGACTAAGCGAGGAACAGACGTAGTTTACAACTTTAGTTTAGTACATGAACAATTACTATTTTACCAGAGCAATTATTGTCCTTTTAGATACAGGAAAAATAAATTATTAGGGAGTTAAATATTTACTTATCATAGGAATACATAAAATATATCCGGAAGCTGAAAGGCGCTCCAGAACTCCATGAGTCACATGCAGCTATTGACAAGAAATATTGAATAAAATTACTAAAACCTGAAGAAAAGCAACGAAACAAAGCTTGCTTCAAAGGTTTAGGTGTGGCTTATAAAGTACAATGGGTATTTGTGTAAAACGTTTGAAACTAACTTTATAAGGTCAACAGGAAATCAATATGACACCTGTGATACACTGGGGATTTGTGGGTTAAACTCTATTGAGACAGTATCTGAGAATTACATCCTGCACGGAATACCCTGTATGCCTATTCAATATTGACAAAATTTGCGCTTTTGGAATGTGTAGGCATGGCTTTCTTTACGCTGATAAGAACCACCATCCATAGTTTCCGGAATTCGAAATACGGCCTGTTGAAATTTGGCTTTTCCGCGATTTTGGAAAGTCCTAGCTCTGAAACTATGCACTTTTTGCCATAGGTCCATATGAACTTTTTCTCTTATTTTGGTGTAAGAAATCATCTCTTACAGCTTGTCGGTATAATTCATATATATCATACACACACATAATATATATGTTAATGCCAGTGGCATATTTAGGATAATCTTTCGGAGGGGCATTAGAAGCAGTAAGAATCATTTGTGCCGTACTATAAAGGAAAAAAATAATAATGAAATTATTTGGGGGGCTTGGGCCCGATAGCCACCCGCTAAATACGCCACGGGTTGGTACTGTTACTATATTGTAGCAAATGAATAAATGTATGAGTTTTATTTTGAAGTAATACAATTAAAGAGAGAACATTCACAATCTATAATAAAGTTAATAAGCTATGCACGTTCAAGTTATTACTCCCATTCCTGATAATTATCTAATTTAAAAATCTTCGAAAAATGATCTCACATAATCAAAGAGTTCTAAGAAGCTCATAATTCAATACATATTTAGTTGTTGACACACGCAGGCGATTTCTTTGCTCCGTCCATTGCACATTAATGAGAGAGAATATCCTTTCCACGTTAGCATTATGGCCAGGCACACTGATGATAAGTTCACACAGTTTTAGTAACTCCGAGTACTGCTCCAAACACTCGCACTGTCCAAATAAATAGATCCACTACTCCTGACATGATTTACTACCCCAGTCTTTCTCCTTCACAAGTTAAGAACTGATTGAATAATATTGAATCATCAATTGTTTGATCATTTTTTACATACAGGGTATCTTTAATGGGACTGGCGGTTTTAAAAGTGTATAGTTTTAATATAGTCAGAGATACAGGAGAGAGAAACATCCATATTGAAGAAAACTTAAAAAGTTTTTTTTCATCAAATTTTCATACTTGAAGAACCACCGGTGACGGCGCTAGTATCGCCGATCAACAGAAATGGCGTCGGTAGTCGAGAAGGGTCAATGAATGTGGTGGTTTGCAGAGACATAAGATGTTGTTCAAGTTCAACGAAACTTTCGAGGTGTTTAGCACAAAGATCCTCCATCAAGCAACACTATCCAGGCGTGGATTTTTTTTTATCAACGAGGACTGTAGTGAAACAACACAGTGGTGATAAATCGCGTGTGTCAGAAGAAGTTATGGAAACAATAAGAGAGTGTTTCTCAAGTAGCCGTAGGAAGTCAATTCGCGCTGCGAGCAGGCAATTGGCAATTCCAAAGTCAACAATGCACGATGTAGTACACAAACGATTAGATTTGCGCACGTATAAGGTGCAGCCACAGAGAGCATCATTTGCTACTAAAATTCTAGACAGGATTGATTTTTACCATAATTTTTTATTGAACGTTGTTTTTTCTGATGAGGCTACTTTTCACTTGTCTGGCTCTGTTAACAGACACAATGTTAGGATATGGGGATTTGATAATCTGCATGCGTACAAAGAACATTCTAGACATAGTCTCAAATTGAATGTTTGGTGTGCTTTAAACATAATGCGTTATAGGCCACTTCTAGAGCAAACCATAACAGGAAATGTGTTCTCAGACACTTTGCTGTTCTCCAGTTACAACATTTACAATCTCAAGTGTTATTCCATTGGATGGTGCCACGCCACATTGGAGGCTACAGGTAAGGGGGTATCTTGATACTGAACTTCCTGGAAGTTGGATAGGCCGTGACGGGTCAATTAGGTGGTCTCCACACTCTCCTGATGTTATCCTTTTGCACTTCTTCCTGCGGGGATATGTGATAGACCTTGTGTATTCTGGTGAAAAGAAGCGTAACCTTGATGAACTGTAGAACCGTATTAGGAATGCGATTGCTTCAGTAATACCTCAGATATTACAGAATACGTGGAGAGAGATTGAGTTAAGGTTAGATATTGTAATAGTTACAAATAGAGATCACGCGGAGTTACACTAAGTTAGAATGACTAGTAAGACCAAAAAAACTTTTTGAGTTCTCGTTTAAAATACAAGTTTTCTTTCCTTCTGTATCTCTGACCATATGAGGAGCGGTTTTCTAGACTCGATAGAGCACTTCTTTTTTTTTCTTTTTTTCTTTTTCTTTTTTTTTTTTTTTACAACGATTGAATTTTTGTTGTTATTGTACATAACACTATCGAGTTCTGACAAAACGTTTATGATTTAGTATTCTGTAACATTTCAATATCTGTCAATTGTGATTTCACAGCTCGATTGGTAACACAAGAAGCATATCAGAAAAAAACGTTTCTCAAAATTATCTCGAAATACCTCCGTTTCTCATAATTTTCTCTATCGAATTTTCAAAAAACGGTCCTCATATTAAAACTATACACTTCTGAAAACCGTCAGTCCTATTCCGAACTGTAGAAAATTAACCGTCTCTTGCACTTCATTCCACGTTGTTGTGGAACCTAGAGCATCCATTTAGAGATAGAAAAGTCCTTGAGTGCCGTTATCCACATATAAGCTGAACAGGTTTCATAGAACTCTTCAATTCAACATACAATTTTTGAATAGCTCAAGCTCATACTTCATCTTCTGGTTTCTTCTCTAAAGATTTCACTTTCAGAGGTAGAAATCATTCTTCTATTCCTTCGTTTATAAATGTAGGATTATCCTCTAAAATACAACTTCTATTACATTAATATCTGCCTTTTCTATTTTACGTGTTTGTTGTATACTCATCTGCCTATATACAAACCAAAGACATGGTGCCCCGCCACATTGGAAGCTACAGGTAAGGGGGGGGTATCTTCTGGTTTCTTCTCTAAAGATTTCACTTTCAGAGGTAGAAATCATTCTTCTATTCCTTCGTTTATCAATGTAAGATTATCCTCTAAAATACAACTTCTATTACATTAATGTCTGTCTTTTCTATTTTACGTGTTTGTTGTATACTCATCTGCCTATATACAAACCAAAGACATGGTTCACTTTGCGGATTTTCAAAGAGGCTTCCTAAAGCTTTTGATGCTATATCTTCTGAGAAAAATGATTTCAGTACATCATAAAGTATCAATACCTTCTTGTCTGCAGCAAACAAAACGATTTTGTGTATGACACCAATGTGCGGTATTCTACATCCAAATCTCAGAAAACTCTTTAGGACAATGCGTACAGTATATATATAGAAAACTAATTCAAAGTTTAATTACAACTGTCTCCATATCTTGTCAAAACATCAGCTGCTGTCTTCGCCACATTATGAAGTATATGAGCTCGGCATCCGAAAACCATAAGATCTGGAATCAATTTACGCTTCAATTTTCCGAACACATTATATTCGTACGTTGAATACCAGCAAAGTTTGTATTTGCTTTGTCACTACAAAACGCAATGTATTTACTCTTATGAATGTTATTTGCTTCTGATATATTAACGCAGTAATTGCTTATTTCACAGGCTTTCATTTTTTAACGAATCTACTTTAAGCAGTTTTACGCTTATGCAATTTTTTGGTGCAAAGTATTGAAGAATCAAGGACAATATTTTCTTTACATCATAGTTACTAGCGACGGTGGCAATACCGAAATAGTGGACATTTTCTATATCACCACATACTTGTTTTGTATTGAAAGGAGCTAAAATGAATTTCACTATCGCCAGGGTACGAAATCCCGAGGGGGACGGGAGGGATTTCCCCACCACCAAAAATTTTATACTTGCGTTTCCCCCCACCAAAATATGTAAGGGGGGACACTTTAATATGAAAATATAAGTAGGTCTATAATGAAAATTTTCAAACAAACAATAAATTTGAATGCATGCCTGTTTTTCTAAAACGTAGTTTAGTTGTAAAGGTATCAGGTGTTTAACTTTGTCGGCTGTTTCTTTGTGACGAGATGGAGACCTTTATTCTCTGGCGTACCAGTTGCGTGCAAAATTGGTAAAATTTCTTAAACAGTTGACGAATCTACAAACAGGTTTGCGGATAAGCACTTGCTTTTATATGCAGCATATGTGGACGTAGAAAATAACCATTGTTGTTGTTTTTTTTATAAATTAGTGCCTGTAGAAAATGCCGATGCAAAATTCATTGGAGAGAAAATTATTCCAGCCTTTTCCGAAGATGGCATATTTTTAATCTTAAAGAAAAACTTGTTAGATTTGGTTCGGACGGGAATGAAGTGTTTACTGGGAAAAACAAGGTGTTGCTGCCCAAATTAGAAGAAATGTCGACCAGTGTCTAATTAGCGTACACTACATGGCACATCGAATCGATCTTGTATCTGAAAGAGTTTTTGATGTTGTGAATGCTGTTCACAACTTTGAATATTTGTTAGGCGAACTTCATACAGCTGCAAAACTTAAAAGTATCGCGACAGTCACAGATGCCGCAGGACACGTGCCTGAAGTTGCCCCCCCCCACCTCTCCCAAATTACATCAAACATTGCACATCGTTAGTGCATCGTTAGTGCACGTTAGTGCACTCAGAACTAACGTTAGTGCTATCAGCGTTTACGAGATATTGAAGATTTTTGGTGGGGGGCCAACTTCATATCAAGTTAGCCTCCCCACCCATCTTTATACAGACAGATTTTCACAAAACTTAGCACATCGTTAGTGAATCGTTAGTGCACTTAAACACACTAAGCACTACCGTTAGTGCTACCATATTTTGGGATTTATTCAAGATTTTTGGTGGGGGGGCCAACTTCAGAAATATCAAATTCTATACAAATAGAGGTAGAAACACGAGGTTAACGACAATCGTTAGTGCACTTAAACGCACTAAGCACTAACGTTAGTGCTACCATATTTTGTTATTTATTCAAGATTTTCGGTTGGGGGCCAACTTCAGAAATATCAAATTCTATACAAATAGAGGTAGAAACACGAGGTTAACGGCAATCGTTAGTGCATCGTTAGTGCACCTAAACGCACTAAGCACTAACGTTAGTGCTACCATATTTTGGGATTTATTCAAGATTTTTGGTGGGGGGGCCAACTTCAGAAATATCAAATTCCATACAAAGTGTCAGTATTTTCAGGAAGCACTAACGAATGCACCAATTACTTTGTTAGTGCTTGAAGTGGACGCAAATTCACGCTGACCACCAATAATATTTTACTTGTAGCACCTACACTAATTAGGCACTAACGTTAGTGGTTGGTGCACGAAGAAGCACTAACGATGCATTGAGGATTGTACTAGAAGTGATCATTAGTGCTTTTTCATTTGGCAGAAATTTGACACAGTGAAAAACTCCCCTTAAATTTCTTATGTGAGTTTCCTGAGATGTAACTGGTCATAACTATACTAATAGTGAAGCACTAACGAAACTGAAAGTATTTTTTTAGAACCACGAACGATGCACTAACAAACGGCTTTAATTTTTCGTTATTGGTTGAAGTGGGGGCGCCAAGTTCATGAAGGCTTCCAAAGGGTTTTTTACTTGTAGGACCTACATTAATGAAGAACTAACGTTAGGTGTTAGTGCACTATGAAGCACTAACGACTTCAGTAGAAGAGGTCATTAGTGCTTTTGATTTTGGCGGGAATTTGACGCAATCAAAAATTCCACATGAATTTCTTATGAGATTTTTGTGGCATATAATTGGCCATATCTACATCAATAGTTAAGCATTAACGGAACTATGAGTGTTTTGCAGAAGCGCTAACGATACATTAACGAATGGACTTATTTTTCGTTAGTGCTTGAAGTGGGAACCAAGTTCACGCTGGCCCGCAAAGTTTTTTTACTTGTAGCACCTACACTAATGAAGCACTAAACTTAGGTGTTGGTGCACTAGGAAGCACTATTGTTACAAGTAAAGAAAACTTTTGAAATTAGCGTGAACTTAGCCCCCACTACAAGCACTAACGAAAAAATTAGTTTTATTCGTTAGTGCATTGTTAGTACCTTTAGAAGATACCTTTAGAAGATAACGGAAAAAATACTGCCATTCGTTAGTGCTTCTATAAACCACTAACAATTTCATTAGTGCCTCACTATTAGTGTAGTTATGGCCAATTACATATCACGAGACTCACAAGAAATTTATGGCAATTTTTTTATTGAATCGTATTTCCGCCAAATTCAAAATCACTAATGATCTCTTCTAGAGGAATCGTTAGTGCATTGTTAGTGCTTCTTAGTGCATCTACACCTAAGGTTAGTGCTTCATTAGTATAGGTGCTACAATTAAAATATCCTTTGAGGCCAGAGTGAACTTAGCGCCCCCCACTTCAAGCACTAACTAAAAACTTAGTGCCATTCGTTAGTGGATTGTTAGTGCTTCTAGAAAATACTAACAGTTTAGTTAGTACTTCACTATTAGTTTAGTTATGGCTAATTACCTGTTACGAAACTCACATAATAAATTTATGGGAAATTTTACATTGCATCAAATTTCCGTCAAATTCAAGAGCACTAAAGATCTCTTCTAGTGCTATCGTTAGTGCTTCTAGCAAATACTAACAGTTTCATTAGTACTTCAATATTAGGGTAGTTATGGACAATTATATGTCACGAAACTCCCATAAGAAATTTATTGGGAATTTTTAATTGTATCAAATTTCCTCCAAATTCAAAAACACTGATTATATCTTCTAGTGCAATTGTTAGTGGTCCTTAGTGCACCAACCCCTAACGTTAGTACTTCATTAGTATAGGTGCTACAAGTACAATATCTTGGGAGGGCACGGGAACTTGCCCCAACTTCAAGCACTAACAAAAAGTTAATGTCATTCGTTAGTGGATCGTTAGTGCTTCTAGAAAGCACTAAAGGTTTGTATGGACTTCGATATTTCTGAAGTTGGCCCCCCACCAAAAATCTTGAATAAATCGCAAAATATGGTAGCACTAACGTTAGTGCTTAGTGCGTTTAAGTGCACTAACGATGCACTAACGATTGTCGTTAACCTCGTGTTTCTACCTCTATTTGTACAGAATTTGATATTTCTGAAGTTGGCCCCCCACCAAAGATCTTGAATAAATCCCAAAATATGGTAGCACTAACGTTAGTGCTTAGTGCGTTTAAGTGCACTAACGATTGCCGTTAACCTCGTGTTTCTACCTCTATTTGTATAGAATTTGATATTTCTGAAGTTGCCCCCCCCACCAAAAATCTTGAATAAATCCCAAAATATGGTAGTACTAACGTTAGTGCTTAGTGCGTTTAAGTGCACTAACGATGCGCTAACGATGTGCTAAGTTTTGTGAAAATCTGTCTGCATAAAGATGGGTGGGGGGGCTAACTTCATATGAAGTTGGCCCCCCCACCAAAAATCTTCAATATCTCGTAAACGCTGATAGCACTAACGTTAGTTCTGAGTGCACTAACGTGCACTAACGATGCACTAACGATGTGCAATGTTTGATGTAATTTGGGAGAGGTGGGGGGGCCAACTTGAGGCACGTCCGCAGGACTGCTAAAAATCAAAAGATTGTTTCACATACGTTGGATTTGAAATGAGAAGCATGTATTATTTGCAGTCTTTACATACTTTTCTTGTATAATGCAATTCCTACTTTTGGAGTATGAAAATGCTGACCACTTCAACGGAGATAGTTTTAAACTGAGTGGTATTTACAAAAAAAAAAAAAAAAAATCTGTTGGAGAAAAAGAAGATTCTATTGCTCGGTTTTCTTCGGGATATTGCGTCCATTCTGTCTAATATTAGTAAAACGATGCAAAAGGAACCAGTTTCGTACAATGAAATAGAGCAAGAATTGAATATTTAATCCAAGTTCTGAGAGAAATGCATATAAAAGATGATGCCTACCAAAGTCCTTGTATTAGTGCACTGCAGACAAGCGTCTGATACAGGGAGTGATGATAGTGAGTTTGATCAAATAAGGGGGCAGGTTATCCAGGGTTTAGTAGAAGTGGAGAGAAGGTTTCCTTCTAATGATGTCCTAAAGTGCTTTTCAGTGTTCGTAACGGCATGAGTAAGATCGTTTATACGGTAACGTAGACGAATATAAAGAAGCTCAATTGTTTGGATTAAATCCTGATACTGCAGTGTTAGAATGGCTTGGTTTGATTTAGTTTAACGTCCCACGATTATGCCTGCTAGGCTAAATGAGACGTGGACCTACTGATTATAATTGAATCCGACCAGTTTGGTCGTTCAATTGTACACCACCGGGAATCGAACCAGTGACCACGAATCGAAGTGAAGCGTGCTAGCCACTAGACCAAACGGGGGTTCTACAGTGTCAGAATGGAGAGAGTACAAGTCAAGTTCTAAGTCGATAAATGATTTTCAAGTTCTTAAAGATTTAACGCGGAAAGTTCGTTCTGTGCCATTATCAACTGCTACCTGTGAACGTGGAGTCAGTGTTGTTTATATTAAAAGTTTCGAAAGAACCCGTATGTTGGCGAGTACCTTTTAATCTTTATTAACAATTAAACTCAGTGGATCTCCTTTAAAATTATGGGATGCTGTTACTGCTGCTCATACGTGGACTTCTTCTGACCATCACATGTTCACCTCTCGTTACACACGGAAAGAAAGTGAAGTTTAATCTTAATTTTTTTTCTCTAAGGTAAGATACGTTATTGCAAACTATATTTTAGGTCTATCTACAGTAACACAATCATTCATTACTCGTATTATTGTGACTCTCTCCGCTAGTCTACTGGCTAGCATTCGCACACCATCTTCGGTGCACGGGGTCCCGGGTTCGATTCCCGGAGGAAGCGCCTTACAAAAATTTGAACGATTACCGTGGTTCGGATTCCACCTTAAACTGTAAGTCCACATCTCATAGCTTCGCTGCTGATAAGGGACACTAAATTTAAATAAGCAAATCAATCGTATTGTTGTATTTGTGCTTTCATTTTCTAAGGTTTAACCTCCTACGAATATTCAGTAAAACTAAGGAAGACTGTCATGATAAGATAGATAATAATGGTGGATTAAGGTAGTGGAAGGAGGCGGGAGGACCTCGAGAAAACCCACACACAATTGTTTGTATACCACAAGCAGAATTTGGCGCGAGCTAGGATCCAGACAGGGATTCCACGCACCTGAGGTGAGCGCTCAACCACTGAAGTAGCACGGCTTTTTGTTGTCTATCAAGTATTTGTATTAAAATTATATCTGTTATTTATAATAATATATTCTTGCTAATAATACAATATAAATACATAGTATTATTTAGACTTACATAAGTGACCGGATATCTGAGCGACCAAACTGAAATACTAAATACTTCGCGAAGAAACGGGAATTTCATAAATAATAAAAACTATGCTCTGACTCTACTATTCATGGGGATCTATGGCTGGCCAGGTGAAGCGCTTCAAATTAGTAGTTCTAATGCTTGGTTAGGACATCGGTTCTCAGGGACTATTATTTCTGGCTTATAGATCACTACCGCATTTTCGTGAATGCAGTCTTCAATATGATGGTAAACACAAGGGTACTGTGGTCCCACGGGACTCTAACCTTGGACCATACGCACCGAAGTGTATATTAAATGTAGTAGATATGTTACCAATTTTGGAAAAATGAATAAATAACATTAAAGTATTTTTTAAATAATAATGTTGACTAGTTTGAACATTAATTATTATTATTATTATTATTATTATTATTACAAGTAATAATAATAATAATAATAATAATAATAATAATAATAATAATAATAATAATAATAATAATAATAATAATCCATTAAAATTTCAACTTTTTGGAGGCTCTACGAAACATTAGTGTGGATCGCTGAACTTCTTCCCCCCACCATTTTCAAATGATTTCGCACCCTGACTATCGCTGTTGCTTTAGTTCTCCTTAAGGCGATGTTTATTGCTGTTTTGGAATCACCAAAACTTTTAGAGATTAACTTGCTAGTATAGTCCATCGATTTAAACTACCTCTCCTGAAAAGAACATTTGCACCTGGGTATAAGAGACATACTTTATATGTAATGTATATCCCCTGGACTAGATAAAATGCTTGAATGTAAAAATTGTGTCCTACAACAGTGCTATTCAACCGACGGTACGCGTACACCTGGTGGTACGTGAAGATATTTCTGGGGGTACATAATCCTAAAATAAGAATATTTTCAATATTTATTTAATTATCATAGTTGGAGATTTTTTTCTTTCCAGTGGTTTCAGTGTGTTAACATTAATAAAACTGAAGCACAGAACTTGTTTGAATCCAGAATGAGCTCTGATTCTCGCACTTTCAAGATTGGACCAAGAACCAAGGAGTTGGCGTCCCGGAAACAAGCTAAGGCATGTCGTTAACAGCTTAGTTATAAAATTACTTTTAGTTTTTTTTTTTTAATTTTTAACACTGTCTTCAATGTGCGAATTACTAGGAAGAATGAGGGAAAATCCCCCTGAGTAGAACTAGATATCTCCTATATGTTTTTAAATTTCCCGGCTTAATTTTTTCAGATGTGCACTTTATGCCCCTCAACAGAACAAGTGTATTAAGTTGAGTTCATTTCGATTTAATTTCCTTTAAACAGCTTTAGGAGAACACAATTGATGACGAACTGTGTCTAGGGGTACATGAAAGAAAAAGGTTCAATAGCACTGTCTTAGAAGACGCGACAAAACGAAATAGTTTAAATGCGGTTAACATGCAGCGACTGAGAGCAGTATCGCCATTGTTGATTAAAGGTCAAACAGCGAAGCAATTCTGCCTTGCCGATTCAAGTATAAAAAACCTAGTAGTTAAAGCCCGTCACCGAGAGAAAGACTATCTTTACGATTGAAAGTCATATTCAAGAAATTATTTCCATAATATATGCCCTTTCTTGAATATATTTTACCCGGCTTCTCTGCAAGCTAAACAACCCACAGGACGAAAGAATGGACGTAATTTTCAAACTCCTTTTTGTTTGTCTAATAAAATTAATTGGCTTTACAAATATTCCAAAAATCACCCATTTTTAGGTTAGATATACACCTTATTAGTTCTTCCAGGTGATTTTTTTAATCTGGAGAACGAAAGCCGGGACAAACAGGCGTCCCGAAAACCTTTTTCGGAACAGTTAATTCTATCGTTGAAAACCTGGACTGTGTGGCATCGTTATGTAGAAACAAACCATGATTCGATCAGGAATGCATTAAACCAGCAGAGAAGAGAAAACGGGCAAAGTTACGATGGCTACAAAATCCGAATAAAATAACTACACAAAATTTTGCAATCAGACGGAAAACTCAAAACTTTTAAATAGAACAAAGAAACGCGATTTTTTGAAAGCTAAAATTAAGGAACTTGATGATAATAGCTGCCTTCCATTTCAATTAAGGCAGAACATGTACCATCACTATCTCAGATATTGATGAAACTTTTTTTTTACAGCCACTAGACATGTTTTTAAGAGACCTATATTTTTTTGTTTTGTCGAAAAAATTTTCCCGCCAAGTAATGGACCATGAAAGACGGGGAGTACAATTTATGAATTGTAGAAGACATGGAAAATGGTCAACTTCGGAGCCTCACCATTCGGCTATGGAGACAGGTAGAGTTATAATTATTGTTGTGGTATGTACATAGGGATATAAATAAACTATATTTTATTATAGTTTGGTTTCCGCATGCGTATATTTTAGTACATAAATTAACAAATGAACGTCAATTTATCTGAAAAGTCGAAGTTTGCGAATTTTTTTCGAGCACTTTCGGTTCGAATTTTAAAATTCTGTTTTCACGGTTGGTAAGGACTAACTACCCGCTTTCCGAAAAAAAAAATGTATCGCTTCTGTGTGCAACAGTTTTGTCGCAAAATATTCGAGAAATTGTAAAATTTTCAAAAATCGCCATTTTCTCGAAAACACCATCTTTTAAAATTCTAAAATTTTGTCAGATGGTTCAACTTTACATGAATAATAAACACACCAAATACCATTCTCGACCAATGCTTCATGAATTAACTGCAGCCTTTTAAAGTTAGCGAAGTTTCGTTAACTTTGATGTCACAGTTCGCAACACTGGAAAAAATAAAAGTGCAATGATTTGATGACGTTTGTGGTTCCATTCATTAAATGAAGAATAAAAGGTTTTGTTGACTGTTTTTTTCATTATTTTGATCAAGAAGGCTCTCTGAAATAGTAAAATGAGCCTCCCCGTACTCCTCCGTTTTCTTAAACCGAAATAATCTGAAATGGAAATTACGATTACGAAACACACAAATTTTATATTTACTTGAAATGGCTATCCAATAAATTCTGATGACCTGCAAAAAGCCTGAACTATTACCTCAGTGATGATTTGGAAGTCTCAATTAAGTGCGATGTCATTACAGTGATCGAAAAAAGACAAATAGTTTTCTTACGCGTTCCAAAGAAATTTACTGACTTTTTAAACAGAACAATCCCAACATAAGAATGGGTCACTCGGAATTTTACAGTATTCGACTAAAGTGGGTCAGTCCGCAACCTGCGAGGGAAGTGTGTATGTGTGTGTGTGTGTACTGTGCAAATTTTAAGTTAGCTGCTACTGCGTTGCTACAAATCAAAGGTGCAGCCTGTATTGAATCTGTCATGAGTGACCTATTTCCTTTAGTAGTATGAATGACAACTGTCTTCTTCAAGAATGCGGTGAATGTCCTGGAGTGGAAGGAATAAGTGTGGAGTCTTTAATTATTGATCCTGATGAAAATGAAAGTGTTACGTACGCCATATGAGAAAACAATAATCTCGTTAAAAAACTGTGCCACTTTCTGTTTTCGTATCGTACATTGCTGGTTTAACTGTAAGAATTGTAATTCATGACTACAACAAGAAAATCCAAAGAGAATTAATTGCTACCGAAAAGCACCGTATAAAATTTTAAGATAGAAATTCTATTTTACTTCATGTGGACTACGCTGAGTTGAGTTGATTTTAGTTTAGCGTCCCTTTCAGCAGCGAGGCTATATGAGACGTGGACCTACTGATTAACGTGAAATTCGAACCACATGAGCTCCCGCCGGGAATCGAACCCGGGTCTCGGACTACGCTGAAAACTGGATTATTATTCTGCAAAATGAAATTCAGAGTTATCACCGGAATATGAAACAACTGACAGTTTTGTTGTAATAAACGACGATAAAACACACGATTCGGCTTATGTACTCATAGCCATAGACAAGATTCTAAAAACACTCGAAGAAAAGCGAAAATATATTTTATAGAAAAATGTTTGAATACGTGAAAATAAGTGTCTACAATTGAAGGTATGAAAATGACAACCAGATAAAGACCAATTTCTAGAAAATAAGATTTTCAGATATTTGAAATCTATGTTCAGTGGTATATGAGTGAGTGTGAAAACAAGAGTTGCATGCTTACCCATTAGCCCTGAAGAGGGCTTTTAAACTTACCCGTTTTTTCGTTGACAATGAGAACCAGACAACGACCGGATCTATCTGGTTTTCGTTCCTAGTTTCTGAATAAATATGTTCTGGCTACCCTGGCTACCACTAACATTTTGTGCACAGTTAATTTCAGACGAACACGAGTATTGTAGTCCTCCTCGTGCAAGAAGTACTGCGTTATGATAGAACTAAGTAGCGATAGTTTTGTGGACGATTCAGATGCCGATCCAGATTTTGTTCCAAGTGAATGAGATGATCGTGATGTGATACAATTACAGCGAAAAGCATGAAAACGGAAGAGAAATGTGGAAAAGCGGAAGCAGAACATTCGCAAACGTAATCTTAATAGCGGGAAACCATACATATCTAAGAGAGGAAAGCCGATGCCAGGACGTATTTCCGAAGACTGTTCTTGTAAGAGTAAGTGCACTCAACAGTTTTCCAGTTCAGCAAGGGATAAGATACTACAAGACTTTAATAATCTGAATGATAAATTATTGCAAGATGCATACCTGTCAGCGCTAATACTATTCTGTGAGATCCAGCGAAGGCGTCCTGACCTCATATTGAAGAGACGGGGTAATCCATCACAAAAGAAGTTTGTAATTCAAGAGAAGAGAAGTGCATCATTTAAATATTACGTAAACGTAGATGGCAAAGAACACCAAATTTGTAAGAGTGGCGTTTGTAGTTTACATGGCATCAAAAAAAGTAGGGTTGAAAGGCTTGCCTTATACAAAAAAGGTCGGTAGCACGCCTCCGATGGATATGAAAGGGAAATCTGAAGGTTCCAGGGTTAATAAAAAGCCAGAGAATGTTGTGCGTCAAGTAATAGAGACCACATCAAATCTTTTCCTACCAGGAAATCACACTATTCTCGAAGAGATTCTCAGAGAGAATATTTACAACCAGACCTTACTGTGAAAAAAATGCATGAACTTTACTTGGATAAACATGAACCAGAGGTTTTTCATAATATTTCTCAAGGGATCAAATGTAAGCCAGAAATTTCGTACGAATATTATAATGTTTTTAACACCACATTCAATTTAGCTTTTGGTAAACCTCGCAGTGATGTGTGTCCTACTTATGACGAATTAAAAGTCAAAATAGATAGTGCAATAGATGAGGATAAAATGAACTTGCAGTGTGAAGGAGAGGTGCATTTGTTAAAAGCACAAATATTCTACGATGACTTGAAAGAAAAAAGCAAGCAAGCCCAGGAAGATCCATCAGTCGATGTTTTATGTTTAGACTATCAGCAGAATTTCCCTCTCCCTGTTCTACCTGTTGGAGAAATATTCTACAATATACAAATATGGATTGTGCTTTTATTTCGCCAAGACAGGAACATCAAAAATGTATATGTATGATGAAACAGTCGCAAAAAAGGGAGCAAATGAAACTGTGTGTTTCCTTAATCATTACATTGAAAACTTCGTGGACTCAAGTGTAAAAACTCTGTATATTTTTACAGACGACTCTGGAGGACGAAACAAAAACGTAACTCTTGTCCAGCATTTGTCTTTACTTGCTACTACTAAGAAATTTGAAAATATCGTTCATCACTATCCAGAACGAGAACACTCGTTTCTCCCATGTGACAGAGAGTTTACACAGATTGAAAAGATCAGACGCCAAAAAGAGTATGTATGTATACCGGAGGAATGGTATTCGCTTGTTCAGAGAGCATCCAAAAAGTTTCGCGTCATAAAAGTTCAGCAAAACATGGTCAAGGACTTTCATAATTTCTTGGCACCTTGGTTCGTTAGGAACATAAAGAATGCGGGCAAGGCGTTCAAAATCTCTACTTACAAGGTTTTCCAGTATAAAGACCAAAACATTTGTGTATCCCACGGACACTCTCCGGAAATAGAATATGATTGTTTTATCGGAGTCAAGAAGATTGCAGACATTAGTGAAGTAAACCTGAGCAATGCACCTCGAGCTTACTACAACTCCCTTCCAATTAGCGCAAAGAACTTGCAAGATGTGCGCAAATTGTGTTCCAAATATGTTCCAGACATTTATAAAGGATGGTATGCCAATCTTCAAAGTGTAGAAATTGAAAATAACACGAGTGATACTGATACAGATATGAACGAGTAGCAGACATTTTCAGTGAGTGTGAAAAAATGACATCTCCATATTCATTTTTGTATTTCTGTAACAATGTTCTGTAAAATAAAAAATAAAGATCTTTTTTATTGTTAACTATAAGTATCTTGTACACTTAAGAGTTACACTTAATTCCAATCATGTTGTAGCAATTATATTGGATATACGTAAGTATTCTTTGGTCTTTACCTTGTTATCACTCTCACTGAGTTAATATTTTTATCTGGTTTTGTTTTCTACGTCTTCTGTAAAATTAGCATTTTGGTCTTTATCTGGTTGTCATTTTGATGCCTTCAATTTCCCAAACCGTGTCAGTGATTTCTGATGGTGCTGCATCCCACTTCAAAAATCGCTTTCAGATGTTCGAGATGCAGACAGGTCCGATAAAGCAGTGGTTTTGCAGTGAAACCGGCCATGCAAGGGTCTGTGCAACGGTACTGGGAAGGGGGGGAGGTGTAAAGAATGTGGCAACGCTGCATAACCTTAAGCAAAAACAGATACACAGTATTAAAACCGCAGAAGAAAAAATGAAAAGCTATTTTTAAGTTTTACGTCCCACGCTTATGCCGGTTAAGCTAAAGAAGACGGTGATTATGAGAAATGAATGAAATGGTGGAATGCAGAAAGTGGGAGGAAACGAGATAACCCCGAGAAAACCCACGAACACTGTGTTTGTCCACCACAAAGCCCGCAAGGCGCGAGCTGGGATCGAACCAGGGATCCCAAACACCGGTGGTAAACGCTCTACCACTGAGCCACCGCGCCCCCAATAAAACCGCAGAAGAATTTGTGAGTATAGTGCAAGTACAACTTCCAGGTATTACTCTCGTTTTGTTGCCTGGAACTGAATTCCACGACTTCCGAAATAAAAAAAAAGGGAAAGTATGCGACCGGTAACTGGTATTCAACGAAGTCATTTTTGGCTTTCGGAAAATGGTGAAGTTTTTATGGCAGTAACGGGTCACCATGAACTAACTTCATGCTTCCCCCAAAATCGAACTTCTGCAATTCAAAGTGTAGATTTAAGAAATCTGCAAAAAGGAACTTTTGTTAAATACATATATGTATGATAACCAGTGGTACTTAGCAGAAATATTATGAATAAATCATGAATTACGTCAAGTTGAAGGGCTGTTTATGATTCTACATGGACCTTCAGCATTTGTGACTATCGACAATGTGCTACGCAGGGGCGGATCCAAGACGGACTTCTGGAAGGGGGGGGGGTAATACTGCTACTTAGAGGTACTTTTAAGAGCTCCAAACCCTGAGATCGGTTTTATTTATATATAAAATATAAAAGTTTCTTCCCCCTAGATCCACTCCTGGACGAGTTGTGAGTGAGCCAACACCTATTGAGGCACTTGCACGGTTACATGCTATTAGCGAAGAAGACACCAACCAAGCAAATGATTGGTCCATGTAAAATAATAATAATAATAATAATAATAATAATAATAATAATAATAATAATAATAATAATAATAATAATAATAAAAATTAGTGAAATTTTGTTTCCGAAGACCATTTTAAGTGAGTGAACTTGAAATTTGTGCGTTTCGTAATCGTAATTTGCACCTCAGATTATTTCGGTTTAAGAAAACGGAGGAATAGGGAGAGGCTCATTTTACTATTTCAGAGCACCTTCTTGATCAAAATAATGAAAAAAAAAACAGTCTAGAAAACCTTTTATCCTTCATTTAATGAATGGGAACCACAAACATCATAAAATCATGGCACTTTTATTTGGTCTAGGAATTAATTCGTGCGGGTGGACAAGAGATGGCGCAACGAACGGAGCGTCCCACAGTTCCGTGTATCCACACATGTGTTGCAAACCCCTGTCATCGCGTATCGTTCGTAGTATAGGGCAGTGGATTAAAGCGTCAACAACACCAGTTTGTAGTTAAGTGAACATGGCGCAATTTGTGCCTGATAAAGTGTTCTTGCGGGGTGTCCTGCTGCATTACTTTAACATGCAGAAAAGTGCGACTGAAAGTCATCGTATTTTGGTGGAAGTGTATGGTGACCATGCTCTAGCTGAGCGAACGTGTCAGAAGTGGTTTGCACGGTTTAGAAGTGGTGATTTCGGCTTGGCAGACCAAGAGCGAGCTGGACAGCCAAAAAACTTTCAAGACGAAGAATTGACAGCATTGCTCGAGCAGGATTCGTGTCAAACGCAGGAACAACTTGCAGCAGCATTAGGCGTTGATCAAACAACAGTCTCCAAACGCTTGAAAGCCATGGGAATGATTCAAAAGATGTCACATTGGGTTCCACATGAATTGAAAGACAGAGACGTTGAAAGACGAAAAACCATTTGCGAATTGCTGCTTCAACGACAGAGCAGAAAGGGGTTTCTGCATCGAATTATTACGGGTGATGAGAAGTGGATCCATTACGAGAACCCTAAACGAAAAAAGGCCTGGGTGAAACCAGGTGAACCAGGTCCATCACAACCAAAACGAGATATTCACTGTGCAAAGGTTATGCTGTGCATATGGTGGGATATGAAAGGTGTGGTGTACTATGAGCTGCTGCAACCGGGTGAAACTATGAATGGAGAACGTTATCGACGACAATTAATGCGTTTGAAGCAAGCTCTGGCCAGAACACGACCAGAATGGGAGAACAGACATGATAAACTTATTGTTCAACATGATAACGCTCGCCCACATGTCGCAAAACCGGTCAAAACCTATTTAGAAAATGTCGGATGGGAAGTTTTACCCCACCCGCCGTATTCACCAGACGTTGCTCCTTCGGACTACTACTTGTTCGATTGCATGAACAACGATTTGATTGGACAGCGGTTTACTTCTTCAGAAGATATCGAAACATGGGTCTCTGACTGGATCGCTTCCAAGGATGAGGACTTCTTTCGCCACGGAATCCGTACATTGCCTGATAGATGGGAGAAAGTGGTGGCTAGCGATTGACAATATTTTTCTTAAGGTATTTATGTATTTTGTGTTTGTACTACAGCTTCAATGTGTGCGTACCAACCGCACGAATTAATTCCTAGACCAAATATTTTTCCCAGTGTTGCTAATTGTGACATCAAAGTTAACGAAAGTTCGCTAACTTTAAAAGGCTGCAGTTAATTCATGAAGCATTGTTCGAGAATGGTTTCTGGTGTGTTTATTATTCATGTAAAGTTGAACAATCAGACAAAATTTTAGAATTTTAAAAGATGGTGTTTTTGAGAAAATGGCGCCCAAAAATGGCGATTTTTGAAAATTTTACAATTACTCGAATTTTTTGCGACAAAACGGTTCCACACAGAAGTGATACAATTTTTTTTTTCGAAAAGCGGGTAGTTAAGTCTTACCAACCCTGAAAACAGAATTTTAAAACTCGAAACGGAAGTGCTCGAAAAAAATCGCAAACTTCGACTTTTCAGATAAATTGACGTTCATTTGTTAATTTATGTATTACCTGTCAGGAAACTAAATGTACACCTATTTTTCGAGTCTGGCTTTCCTGCGCTCCATCCGTGGAGAGTATGACAATTAAATCAATCAAATATTTACTGAGGGGCAAAAAGAAAAGTTTAATCTGAGTAAGACATTGCAGAGGGGCACAAGCTCTGAATAGTGCATAGTGTAAATAAAGGACGACACCGAAACAGAAAGCCAGAAACAGCTGTTAAACTTAGAAAAAAGAGTAAAAATTGTCGAAGTGGGAACATGAAACACAAATACAACAAATACGCCGACAACTCAACATTCACCATGCTATGATCTTGGCATAGTGGTTAAGGTGCTGGATTACAAATGCGAAGGTCACCAGTTCGAATCCCCGTCAAGGACATTTTTAAAAATTTTTGTTGATAATACTTACAGCTCATGACAGGGTAAAAGAGGTCGTATTTAGTAATGCTTAGCACTGATAATACTTTCTGTCTTTGCGTATTGCTTTTATTCTTTTCTTCATTTCGAAAGAGAATAATATCCGAACAAAGGCCACCAAATTTCTCTTATTTTGAATGTAAACGACATTTGCGATTAGTGAAGAATAAAAATTGAACGTTCCGAAGTAGCTGCAAAAAGTAAAAAGAAAAACATGGAAGTGGACCGTACTCATGGTTACTAAAAATACAATTTCTACATGCCTTACACCTCCCCCCCACGTTTCTACGTTACCAAGTAAGAGGCTTCTGTTTAGGTTAGACTGGTCAATACGTTTTGCAAAGGGGCCCGGTTTAGCTCTGACGCAGCACAGGTGCGAGAAGGGAGCAAAACACTTTCTCTCTCTCCCTCTGTGTGTCTATTTATCTATCTCTCTATATAACGCTATTTGCGAATGCCATAACCACCCTAATTTTCAGCGGATTGAGACGAAAGTTGGCACAAACGTTAATTGTTGAAATATCTTGATCAGTTCGTTAACCAGAATAATCAGATGAAAATGTTCAAAATGGCGGCCCTTCAAACTCTTAAAAAAGTTCCAAGGGAACCAAATTTCGCCCATAAATAGGTATTCATAAAGTTTGAATAACTTTTCCTCTTTTACTGAAATATTTGTGACCAGGGACTTATCCTCTTTTATTGAAATATTGTACCCGATTAATCGCCTAAACAAGGTTTATGCTCTTTCGCTACGGTCAAGCTTTTTTTTTTTTTGCAGGAGGGGGTTATTTCCTATCGCAACAAGATGATTATTAGTGATGATATGGAATTAAACATTGAAAGTGAAGTAACTTGTGAAACGTGGTATTTGAAAGAATAATATAATAATTGTGCTTTCCTCTAACACAGAGAACTGTAAATGATGTATTTTGAGTTCGGGAGCGTGAATGGCCAGGAGTGTTATTTGATTGGCTTTTTAGTAAGACTTTGCAATGCAAATAAAGGTAGGCAACATTAGTGGTAAGTAAATAATAATAATTATTATAATAATATTATTATTATTAATAATAATAATAATAATAAGTGTTGTTTGTGGCAAGGCAATATCTTCCTCAATTCTTCTTCAAACGTAATGGTTGTAACGCCATATCTCCCTTACAAACAAAATATTAGCAATTTATATCGAGAGAACGGGAAATTGTATAGTGATGGGAGCAACGTTGGGCAGTATGCACTCATAGTACTCAGAAAAATAAGGGATTTCAATGCAAAATGAACGAAGAGTCATTGTCATGGGGAGTCATGGGGCCACGGCAGAGCCCTCTTTAGGCAAAATGTCATTAACTTACTTCGAGAGAACAGGAGGTGGTGAGATAGGACTAACGTTGGACACCGTGGACCCATAAGGAGCATCGAGAAAATTCGGGGGGCGGACGCCAGCGAGCCTTCCTTATTTCCACGTAATAGTATAAAATTATATTGTCGAAATACACACACGAGTGAGCTACTAATATTTCATATTATTATTCTGATTATTATTATTATTATTATTATTATTATTATTATTATTATTATTATTATTATTATTATTATTATTATTATTATCGACAGCGTCTTTTCATTACGTGAGCATGTTTGACATGAAACCAAAGAGAAGATCCTTTATTCGTAGAAAGAGTAGGAATAGTAAGTTACTTTAACTGAGAGCGACAGCGAAAAATACGAAAAGAGTGACTAACTGTAGCGAAAAGGAACAATTCTTTCTCTCAAATGGATAAAAAATCAAGCCGAGATAGATTGGCGGACGGCGCGAAAAGCCAGTGCTTTGTCCACTTTTTTAACTGACTCGCCGAACGTTTTTCAGTAATTTACTTATTGCTAATTTTACTTGCTTCATTCGTTTAACTTGCTTTTTGTAATAACTTATAACAACAGGGACACGAACACAGAAACATCGATAGCAGTTAAATATCACAGATTCTCTCCCGCCGGGAATCGAACCCGTGACACCATACACCAAAGGCGCACGTGCTAGCCACTAGACCAGCAGGGAGGGCATAGCTCAGTCTCTGTGTCGTTAGGGATTACGACCACTGTATTGCCAGCTATCACTTCTGTAGGTTGTATACTATGATCACATGTTTCTTCTTTGCTGGAAGAGTTAAACCTACATTCTATGTAAGACATGAGGTATTTAGACCTACATGCTCTTCATATAATGTAATAAAAGAGTCATGCTGAGAATAAGAAAAAGAACATTCCTTGGACAAAATGGAAACTATTGGCATCGGAAATATTTATCTACGAGGCATGCGCAGTAGTATATTTCAGAACAGTTACTGTTTAGTTCAGTAAACGAAGAAAGGGGTATAAAAAAGCAAATATGTCGTGTCAACGAGATCGACCAGTGTTGACAGAGGCGGAAGCAGATGTGTAGTAATACAACAACTTGGTTAAATTGATAATTGGTTCTTTATTCTGTAGTAGATCGTATCACAACTTTACGGAAGAGCAGAGAAAGACTTACTGACGCTATAATATAGTAGTATAATATAATATTACATGAACATGTTTGGAACGAACCAATAATGTTTCTGTAATGATATTTCCATCAAAGTGCATGCCGTAGTTAATTTTTCGTTGATCTAGAGACAATTTAGTGCCCATTAATAAACTAAATAACATACAATGGAGTAAAATTACAGAAATGATATCGTATTATAGAGTAATTTCGCCGTGGAACTTCAATGGTATAATAATAATAATAATAATAATAATAATAATAATAATAATAATAATAATAATAATAATAACAATAATAATAAATTTTCATCGGTCCTGCGCGGAAAGTGAGAACTAAATCAATCACAGGTTTAGTCAAGGTAAGGAGAAAAGCCTAAACTGAATAAGACATTGAGCTGGGAATAAGAATAGTGCATGGTCTAAATAAAGGACGACACCGAAAGAGGAATCCAGAAACAGCAGGTAAACGGAGAAGAAAGGGTAGAAATTGTTGAAGTGGAAACATAAAATACAAATACGAATATGGATGAGCACGAGTCGAGCCAAAATTCGACTCGACTCGAGTTCAATTCTAGTCGAGTCAAAGGTAATTTTTTTGAGTTGAGTTCCGAGCCAAGTTGCTGTTTTCGAGGTCGAGTTTCGAGTTCAGTTGAATTTGATAATGGCTTGCTCGCTCGTTCAGCTCGTTTTAACTCGTTTTGATATAATGGCTTATTAGACTGGAAAGCGAAACCCATGAGAAATGTAAGCAGTAACGTGGAATACTTTTAGTGTTGCACACGACAGGGGTGCGTCTCGTCTCGTAATTTTAGTGCATCTCGTGGGGCAATTTTAGTGTATCTTGTCTCGTCTAGATAACGAGAAGACAATAGTTTTTTTTTATTATTACGAGACAGCCTCAAATGTCGTAATCACCAATATAAGTATATACTGTAGTTCTTAAAATCAAGGCTAAGACATGCACGTCCGAATTCTTCAGCCCAAGCAGAAGACCAACTCGGGTAGTCATATCAACCGGCTCGTCTCGTATCAACTGAACGAACAGCTCGAGTCAGCTGTCACTCGTCGGCTCGGTCGAATTGAGCCGATGGGTCGAGCTTTCTCGGTTTGGTTGAGTCACCTACTCGGCTCATGTGAACCGGTTCGAGCCAGCTACGTTGAAACTAGCCCATCGGCACGTTTCGACTCAGCTCAACTAAGCCGATGGCTCAAATCGGCTCGGTTGGGTGAGCTGTTGGCTCGGCTCACTTCTCGGTTCGGTTCGAAAGTGAACGAGCTGTAAGCCGAGCCGCTCGAGCCGTTCAGAAGCCTAAACCCGGTCCCAGCTGTTTTGAACATGTTTGGATGAAGCCTATAACTTTTAACAATTTTTGGCTCGAGCCCGAATACTTGCCCCTTCGGAACTCAAACCCAGAACGTGACCGATGTCCTTGCTTCCTGAAGACTTCTCGACGACCGAGGTCGACAGTCAATTAGCTTTTACTATTCAGATACAAACCGCATATCTTTTAAAGATTATACACGGTGTTGATATAATAATAATAATAATAATAATAATAATAATAATAATAATAATAATAATAATAATAAAAGTTTTAAACTTGCCCTGAAATTTGGCAAAACTTACTTAAAAGTAGAGATTTCGGGGAAAGGGTTCCGTACCTTCAAGACACACCTCTGCAACTATAAACATTTAAAACTAGAACGTTTCATTGAAGTTTCATGTAGGAAGTATTCTACTCTATGTTTTAAGGAAAATAACTGTAATACATATAACTGAATATCACGCAACAGTAAGGCATATGATAAACAAATTTTTAGGATATGCAGAGGTAAATATAAAAGCTTTGCTACAAAATACCTACACAGAGCATTATTCAATGAGCTCTGAAATAGAATGTAACGACATAGCCTATCAGATTCAGTCTACAGAGCAATTGTTAGTTAAAGAATGGACATACACTATTTCGAGAATCGAGAAAAGACCGGAAATGTTTACGATACTTTTCGTCTCGTCTCGATTCTCATCTCCAAAGAGAGACGAAGATTTTGAGTTAGCCTTGACCTGTCTCGAATGTAAAATGTTAATTCTCATGTTATTTTATTTATTTTAGAAACAAGATGAGAAATTCTTCTTCTCGTGAGCAACATTAAACCAAACCGAAATATTCTTTCCAAATGTCACGTGTCTGCTTGTAATGGTATGACCTGAGCGGTAATTAGCTCCTAGCTTTTAATCTTCTACTAATAACTATTATTAGTTTATTAATATTACTATTATTATTCCTGAAGATTTGATAGTTCAAGTATTGAAACATCCGAGTACTCAAATATCTGAATATAATAAAACGTATGTTATCGCTGATCAATCGCCAACAAAATTCCTAAAGTTTAAAAAAAAAATCACAACGTGCATTCGCACAAGCACCTCGACAACTGAACCGCGATCGCTACGCGGTAAACGATTCGTTTTTAGTCTGGTTACGTTAGGTTTCTTTGTCTCCGCTTGCAAACTTGTATGTTACATTTCTTCGATTCAAAATGTCTTTCGTATTTCTTTTATGATGTCGGCAAAGTTTACATTAATAACTTCAGTTGTTCCTAAACCGTTGGTTCTCAAGTTTTCGGAAGCGGAACTTTCACTTTCCGGATTTCGGAAATTTATGGAATTCAGTTAAACTCCCTAATTCAGAAGAATTCCGGAACTCGGGAAGAATCCGGAATTTAGAAAATTCCGGAATTGAGAAAAACTCCGGATATTTTTTCGAATTCCGGAATGTTAACGAAATCAGAATTATCTAAATTCCGGGTTTTTCCGAATTCCGAAATTATTCCAAAATCGGAATTTTCCAAATTCCGGAATTTGTCCGGTTTTACCTTCGGGAGTCCGGAAAGCAATAATTCCGGAATTGGCTATCCTTAGTTTATACACAAACTTCTAGAACACTAAGCTAGTAGCTGTCTACAAACAAACAGGTAATGCAAAGCATTTTGTATCCTGCAATACGTCATGTATTAAGATCCGACAGCAGTTTCAGTATCGAACCAGAAATTGCATGTTATCTAGCTACTGGAAGCTGAGGTATAAAGAATTGTATTGTCTTATACAACCCTGCAAACCACTGAATATCTAAACGACTTCCGTTAAATCCAAGTTGTAGTACTCACAGTTACATCCATTTGTGTCTATATGATCGTGTTACTAAAGCTTACTATATTATAGCGTCAGAGAGTCTTTCTCTGCTCTTCCGTAAAGTTCTGATACGATCTAATACAGAATAAAGAACCAATTATCAATTTAACCAAGTTGTTTTATTACTACACATCTGCTTCCGCCTCTGTCAACTCTAGTCGATCTTGTTGACGCGACATGTTTGCTTTTTATACCCCTTTCTTCGTTTACTGAACTAAACAGTAACTATTCTGAAATATACTACTGCGCATCCCTCGTAGATAAATATTTCTGATACCAATAGTTTCCATTTTGTCCAAGGAATATTCTTTTTCTTATCCCCAGCTTGACCCTTTTATTACATTATATGAAGAGCATGTAGGTCTAAATACCTCATGTCTTACATAGAATGTTTAACTCTTCCAGCAAAGAAGAAACATGTGGCCATAGTATACAACCTACAGAAGTGATAGCTGGCAATATAGTGGTCGTAATCCCTAACGACACAGAGACTGAGCTATGCTCTCCCTGCTGGTCTAGTGGCTAGTACGTGCGCCTTCGGTGTATGGTGTGCCGGGTTCGATTCCCGGCGGGAGAGAATCTGTGATTTTTAACTGTTATCGATGTTTCTGGGTTCGTGTCCCTGTCGTTATAAGTTATTAGAAAAAGCAAGTTAAACGAGTGAAGCAAGTAAAATTAGCGATAAGTAAGTTACTGAAACACGTTCGGTGAGTCAGTTAAAAAAGTTGACAAAGCACTGGCTTCTCGCGCCGTCCACGCGAGTTCGAATCTATCTCGGCTTGATTTTTTATCCATTTGAGAGAAAGTATTGTCCTTTTCGCTACAGTTAGTCACTCTTTTCGTATTTTTCGCCGTCGTTCACAGTTAAAGTAACTGACTATTCTTATTCTTTCTACGAATGATGGATCTTCTCTTTGGTTTCATGTCAAACATGCTCACGTAATGAAAAGACGCTGTCTATAATAATAATAATAATAATAATATGAAATATTAGTAGCTCACTCGTGTGTGTATTTCGACAATATAATTTTATACTATTACGTGGAAATAAGGAAGGCTCGCTGGCGTCCGCCCCCCGAATTTTTTCGATGCTCCTTATGGGTCCACAGTGTCCAACGTTGGTCCCATCTCACCACCTCCTGTTCTCTCGAAGTAAGTTATCGACATTTTGCCTAAAGAGGGCTCTGCCTTGGCCCCATGACTCCCCATGACAATGACTCTTCGTTCATTTTGCATTGAAATCGCTTATTTTTCTGAGTACTATGAATGCATACTGTCCAACGTTGCTCCCATCACTATACAATTTCCCGTTCTCTCGATATAAATTGTTAATATTTTGTTTGTAAGGGAGATATGGCGTTACAACCATTACGTTTGAAGAAGAATTGAGGAAGATATTGAATTGCCACAAACAACACTTATTATTATTATTATTATTATTATTATTATTATTATTATTATTATTATTATTATTTTTGTTGTTGTTGTTATTGTTTTACTTACCACTAATGTTGCCTACCTTTATTTGCATAGCACTGTGTTACTAGAAAGCAAATCAAATAGCAAAAGCAAGTGGTTCGGATTCCACGTTAATCAGTAGTCCACGTCTCATTTGGCCTCGCTGCTGAAAAGGGACGTTAAACTCAAAATCAACTCAACTCCACTCGAAATACATGGAGGAGGCGTGGTGCCTCAGTGCATACTGTGTTTGCTTGTTGAAGTGAGTAGACGTGTCTTCGCTCTGTGCAACAAGCTCTGACGTGTTTACTTTCAACGCTGCCTTCCTTAGCAATCAGGTTTGCTGTTGTTGTTTTTTTTTCTTTTTTTTCTGTGTTCTTTTTGTGAGTGAATTAGTTGAATGAACCATGTCGTTAAAAAGGGTAAATACTCTTAAATATGATTTTGGTGGTGTTTCGCAGCGACCAAGCACCTTGAGTTTGCATCAGTGGCTCAGTGATAACTTCAAGTTTACTGTTGATGATGTATTAAGTATCGAAATGGATGTTTATCGCAAATTGTTATATGTGAAACTTCGTACCGAAGAGCTTTGTGAATCAGTTTTGCGTACTTCTGACGGAACTGTGTACTATAGTGATACAGCTGGGAACCATCCAGTACCAGTTTTGTGGGCCGATGTGCAAATTGTAACCGTTAAGTTGCTTTGTACGCCAATGGAACTTGATGATGCTGAAATTAGAAGAGTTCTTGGGGACTATGGTGTTATTTCTAAAATTTCAGATGAACTTTATTCTGCTGATCATGTTTACCCTATACGAACCGGGCGTAAATTGATACGAATGGAAGTGAAACGACCTATTCCATCGTTTGTTGTAATCCAAGGACAAAAGTTTTGTGTTACGTACCCCAATCAGACCCGTACATGCCTCAGGTGCAATGGGGCACATATGTATTCTAATTGCCCCCTTAGAGTTCCCAGTGATCCCAACAGTTATGCAGCTAAGGTTGCCCCTACACTTCGCACTAATAATTCTGCAGATCGTCTCATGCCTAAATTTGACAGTTTGCCCATTACTTCCCGCCCTTGGAACAAACCCACCATCAGTGTATCATGCTCATCTGACTCCAGTGTGCCTACAGTAGATGCAACTCAATTTCCAGAACTACCAACTACGAATGTTTCCTGTGAGCCGAACAATGCTACTAGTGTCTCTTCAGAATTGCCTGTACGTGCGTGTCCTAATCCTTCTACTGAAAAAACAGAAGCCCCACAGCAGTTACCAATTACATCTGATGCCCACTTGTCTACTTGTGTTACGGATGTTGAATCAGTTTCTGGAGAACATGACTTCTCATCGATTACGTCGGCTTCTACGATCGTTCATCGTAACGAGTGCTGTACTTCTGGTTCCCAGGACAATTGTGGTTCGTCTGAGGATATGCTTTGTGCACCGTCCACCCCATCCCCGCCTAGTGAGATGCAGGGTGCTTCTCCTATCACGGACTTCAATGCAATTAGTGACGAAAATCGAAATCGCCGCAAGCGTTCCAAACGTAATGAACTGAGTCAAAAACTGTTTAAGAAGTGTGAAAATGACCCGACCACATCTATTGTATCTACAAATATTGATACTATGTCATGATATCATGGTTGGTGCATGCGTTATGTGTCAATGGCTCCAGATCAATTATGTTACGATCAGTTAGTATCTCCTATACTGCGTTAGATTGACTTATATGTCATTCCGATGTTCTACGCTTCCATTCACAGTTTTACTTGTTTTTAATTATGCTCTTATCTTTATTTTCTTCGCTCTTTCTATTGTATTGGTGGTGTTATGTGCTTTCTAGTGTGATGATGCTTAAAATTGCTACGATTAACATTCATAACTTGCAAAGTTCTGCCAAACAATCTGCACTACGTGACTTTTTGCATGTAGAGGGTATTGATGTTGCTCTTTTACAAGAAGTTGGTCTTTTTGAACTGAATCTCGGTCCAACCTATACTGTAGAAAATAATTTTGACAATAGTGGCACAGGTACAGCGATTGTTTTTCGCGATTCAACAAGTTTCTCTTCTCCTGTGTTCCATCCGTCCGCTCGAATCATACGTGGTAACCTAGGCGATATCAATCTTGTAAATCTTTATTCTCCGAGTGGTTCACAAGCTCGAACCAGGCGAAATACTTTCTTTTCCCAGGACGTTGCTCTGTCGCTTGGATCCAATGTTGAAAGGTTAATTTTGGCAGGAGATTACAATTGCGTTTTAAGGCCTGAAGATCAAACGCCGGGATTTAACTACTGCCATGCTCTCCAGGAATTAGTGACTGGACTTCATTTACGAGACACATGGATCTGTCTGAAGCCGCAGGCACGGGATTACACCTACCTATCACACCAGAGTGCGTCACGCCTTGACCGCATATATGTCTCTCCCGTATTGGTGCCCTGCATTAAGCAAGTTGAAATTGCCCCCACCTCCTTTTCTGATCACTCAGCTTATATTGTATCCTTCACTGTTCCTGATCTAACTGTTGAACGAGGTCGCGGTTATTGGCAATTCAACGCATCGTTATTGGAAGACGATCAATTTTGTGCTGAGTTTCAATCCAAATGGCATTACTGGCTTAGACAACGTCAATACTTTCCTACTGTTAGTGATTGGTGGCACGGTTATTTCAAACCACGATTTGCAAGTTTCTGTCGGTGGTACTCAGCTGAAAAGTCCAGAGATCTTCGTAATCTGCTTTACTTTTATACCAGGTGTTTGCGCGAAGCTCGCTGTGCTGCTGTTTCTGACTTCACTATGTTCTCTCAGGTTAAGCGTTATCAAGCCTTGCTTCTCAATTTGCATCGCCGCCGTATAGCAGGTATCAAGGTCAGAAGCAAGGTTCCAATAATAGATGCTGATGAAGAGCCATCATTACATCATATTCTCAAAGAAATCAAACGAGGCCAAGGAAAATGGATCCATCGAATCACAGATGACAAAGGACATCTTCATCAGGATGCTGCTTCCATTAAACATGTGTTTTGGTTGCACTACTCCAAACTTTATGGTATGACTAACATTACTCCAACGTCTGAGGAATTTTCTACACCACCCTCTGCTCTTCTTGATGATGCTGCACAGCAATCTCTTGTTCGCCCTTTTAGTATTGAAGAGGTACAGCACGCTGTCCTTGCAGCTCCCAAAGGTAAATCTCCAGGGCTCGATGGAATCTCTGCAGAATGGTATGTCAAGTTTTTCCCTCTAATTGGTGAAATACTGACCTGTATCGTTAACGAGTATTTCAGTACTAACCCACAGCGACTGTATCGTAGCCCAGGTGTTACAGTATTTATACCTAAGCAAGCACATCCCACAAGTGTTAATCATTATCGCCCTATCACTCTCCTCAATTGTGATTACAAGTTACTTGCCCGTTGTTTGAACAATAGACTCAGACTCTATATTGATATTCTCGCTGGACCATTTCAATATGCAAGAGTAGGTGTGAAGAAAATATACCACGTACTTCAAACTATTCGAGATGTTATCGCAAATTTTCAGACTCACACTACTAGTCATGCCTTGCTTGCCTTAGATTTTAACCAAGCCTTTGATCGTGTAGATCACAATTATTTGTGGTCACTAATGAAGGATATGAACGTTGGAGACTTATTTGTTCGTTGGATTCGCGTCCTGTATGATGATGCGCAATCAAAATTAAAAATCAATGGGTTCCTTACTACACCTTTTCAACTCAAACGCAGCGTCAGGCAAGGATGTCCATTAAGCATGACTCTTTTTGTCATTTCTATCTGTCCCCTACTATACAGAATTGCCGAGCGTATCCAAGGCCTTAATATTTGTAATGTTCCTGTCAAGGTGTATGGTTTTGCTGATGATGTGCATGTTTTCCTTCGTGATCCACAGGATTTAGCAATAGTTGAAGACTGCGTTCAAGAGTACTCTGAACAGTCAGGAGCACTTCTTAATAGACTGAAAACGAACCTCCTGCCGTTAGGAAATGGTTCTACAACTGCATTTATAAATTTTCCTCAAGTAGTGAAGAATATGAAAGTACTTGGCATTTATTTTTCCTGTAACTTGCATGAGAGTATAGCCAAAAATTTTGACGATGTTTTTCTGAAGATAAGATCTGTTTTACATCAGCATAGATCTCGTAACCTCTCGTTGATATCTAGGGTCTACTTTGTAAATACATATGCCTTTTCCAAGTTGTGGTACATCTGTCAAATTCTGCCTATGCCTACACCTTACATTCAGAAGTTCACCAGCATTGCTAACTGGTTTGTGTGGACAGGTATGATTTTTCGAGTACGCTATCCAATTCCATGTCTACCATATAGTGCCGGGGGACTAAACCTTCTACATGTTGCCAGCAAAACGAAAGCCTTATTTTCTCACCGGGGGTTCCAAAACATTCAAGGTATTGGAGATCACCTCAGTACTACGCTCCTTTCGTCTCTCGTAGCTACTAATGATGGATTACTACCAGTGAACTTATCTATGATTCCTACCGATTTCTGGTATTTTAAAGATGTCATATGTAATTATTTTTATTTGTCTGTGAGTGGCCTGCCAAACTTACCTCAAACAGTAAAACTTCTCTATAAATTGTTTCTACACGAACAACCCAGCGAACGTCATCATATAATTTCCAAATTCCCATCTGCGAATTGGCAACGTATTTGGAGGAACATTTCATGTAATTTTGTGTCCACCTCAGCTCGTTCGTTATGGTATAGATGTGTTAATAACATAATAGATACTAAAGCTAAACGGCATCATCTTCAAATTACAGATGACAACCAATGTCATATTTGTGGGAAAGTTGATACTTTGGAACATCGTCTCACTACCTGTAACGAATCTCTCTCCGTTTGGAAAACTTATCGTGAAATGGTTCAGTACTTGTGTAAAATAAGCATGGATTGCATTACTGTTCAAATGATCTTGTTTCCTGATTTTAGATTTTTTCCTACAGAGAAGCAAAATTCTGTTGTTTGGCTATCTGCTAATACTATAGAATTTATTCTGTCGCCTAGGTTACCTCAAGCACATCACACATACAAGGATTTCCTTTGTTCACGATATGGTAAATTCCCACCACCAAGAAAGAAAAAACTCTTTGCACATTACCTCAACTACTTATTGTATGGACGCCCGCTATAATTGACATGTATTTTTTTTTTAATTTCCCCTACTATACATTGACTTTGTACCAATGTACACAGTGTGTACCGATATGTAACTTTATTTTTGTATTTTGATACAATATGTAACGTCAATTAGTAAAAAATAAAAAGTGATTAAAAAAAAAAGTGGTAGAGCGTTCACCTCCGGTGCTTGGGGTTCCTGGTTCGATCCCAGCTCGCGCCGTGTGGATTTTGTGGTGGACAAACACCATGCTCATGGGTTTTCTCGGGGTTCTCCCGTTTCCTGCCACTTTCTTCATTCCACTATTTCACTCATCTCTCATCATCACCGTCTTCTTTAGCCTAACCGGCATAATCGTGGGACGTAAAACTTAAAGATTTCATTTCATTTTTTCGAAATACATGATTTACAGTTCTCTGTGTTAGAGGAAAGCACATTTATTATATTATTGTTTCAAATAACACGTTTCACAAGTTACTTTACTTTCAATGTGTAATTCCATATCATCGCTAATAATCATTTTGTTCCGATAAAAAATAACCCCCTCCTGCAAAAAAAAGGCTAACCGTAGCGAAAGGGCATGAATCTTCTTTAGGCGATTAATCGGGTCCAATATTTCAATAAAAGAGGATAAGTCCCTGCACACAAATATTTCAGTAAAAGAGGAAAAGTTATTCAAACTTTTTGAATACCTATTTATGGGCGAAATTTGGTTCACTTGAAACTTTTTAAGAGATTGAAGGGTCGCCATTTTGAACATTTTGATCTGATTATTCTGGTTAACGAACTGATCAAGATATTTCAACAATTAACGTTTGTGCCAACTTTCGTCTCAATCCGCTGAAAATTAGGGTGGTTATGGCATTCACAAATAGCGTTATATATATACAGAGAGATAGATAAATAGACACACAGAGGGAGAGAGAAAAAGTGTTTTGCTCCCTTCTCGCACCTGTGCTGCGTCAGAGCTAAAGCGGGTCCCTTTGCAAAACGTAATGACCAGTGTAACTTAAACACAAGCCTCTTACTTGCTAACGTAGATATGTGGTCGGGAGGTGTAAGGCATGTAGAAATTGTATTTTTAGTAACCATGAGTATGGTCCATTTCCATGTTTTTCCTTTTACTTTTTGCAGCTACTTCGGAACGTTCAATTTTTATTCTTCACTGATAGCAAATGGCGTTTACATTCAAAATAAGAGAAATTTTGGTGGCATTTGTTCGGATATTATTCTCTTTCGAAATGAAGAAAAGAATAAAAGCAATATGCAAAGACAAAAAGTATTATCAGTACTAAAAATTACCAATAATAATTGCTGCGAAAAACTAAATATGACCTCTTATATCCTATCATGAGCTGTATGTATTATCAACAAAAATTTTAAGAATGTCCTTGACGGGGATCCGAACTGGCGACCTTTGCATTTGTAATCCAGCACCTTAACCACTAAGCCAAGATCATAGCATGGTGAAAGTTGAGTTGTCGACGTATTTGTTGTATTTGTGTTTTATGTTCCCATTTCGACAATTTTTACTCCTTTTTCTAAGTTTAACAGCTGTTTCTGGCTTTCTGTTTCGGTGTCGTCCTTTATTTACACTATGCACTATTCAGAGCTTGTGCCCCTCTGCAATGTCTTATTCAGATTAAACTTTTCTTTTTGCCCCTCAGTAAATATTTGATTGATTTAATTCTCATACTCTCCACGGATGGACTCGAAAAATAGGTGTACATTTACTTTCTGACAGATAATACAAAAAGATACGCATGCGGAAACCAAACTATAATAAAATATAGTTTATTTATATCCCTATGTACATACCACAACAATAAGTATAACTCAACCTGTCTCCATAGCCGAATGGTGAGGCACCGAAGTTGACAATTTTCCATGTCTTCTGCAATTCATAAATTGTACCCTTCGTCTTTGATGGCCCATTACTTGGCGAGAAAATTTTTTTCGACAAAACAAAAAGATATGGGTTTCTTAAAAACATGTCTAGTTGCTATAAAAGAAGTTTCAACAATATCTGAGATGGTGATGGTACATTTTTTCTTGCCTGAGTTGAAATGGAGGGCACCAATAGTAAAAATTTAAAAAAATCGGAACACGCATAAGGGGATCAACGAATTTAAGAAAGGCTATCAATCTCGTGCTTATATATTAAAACAAAGCTGACGGAACAGTTCTTTCTGATATGCATAACATCTTAAATAGATGGAAAGGTTTCTTTGATGATTTGCTGAACACACTACCTGAAAGTAATGTGCATTGAAAAATGGATGTACGCACCGCAAAACGGTATATTCCAGAAACCAACTGAATAAAAGTAGAAGCCTTTGTAAAGAAAACAAAGAAGTACAAATCTCCGGGGATAGACGAAATTCCGGCTGGAACAAGAAAGAATTGCTACAAGAGTAGAGAGAATCAATCATTGTTATAATTCAAAACAAAGGTGACCAAACTGACTAAAAATTTTTGAGGCATTTTTCTTCTGTCAACATCCTATAAAACCCTTTCAAATATTCTATTAGCAAGATTGAATCCATACGCAGTTTAAATTATTGAGATTATCGGTAAGGATTTAGTGTAAATCGATTAACTATCGACCAAATACTTACCATTCGACAATTACTCGAAAACAAGTGAAATTACAATACCACGCTACTTGAACTATTTATTGATTTGGAAGGCGCACGACTCGGTTAGGAGAGAAACATTGTACAACGTTGTTACTCAACTTGGAATACCGAGAAAGCTAATTAGATTAATCAAGACATATTTAAATGAAACCCAAAATACAGTCTGGGTAGGAAAATTTTTGTCAACGGGCTTTCTCGTCGATAATGGCATGACACAAGGAGATGCGTTGTCCCTATTATTACTGAAATTAATTCTCCAATACAAGCAAAGTCAAAGATAGCAACCAGGTCATATAGTTGAACTGTATTGACCAGGTTACGGCAAATGCTGATGATGTAAATTAAACAGGGTATGATAGATCAAAACATGTATAAAGAAATGCAGTGATTTGATTAAACGCTTGCATGGAGATTGTTTTAGAAGTAGATGAAAACAAAAAACCTAAATCCATGGAATTTCGTAAGAACCGGAACAGTCAAATTATGGATGCATTAAAATTTGAAATAATACTTTTGATAAAGTGGTTTTTTTTTCATTATCTAGGATCAGTATTAAGAGTCGAAAATTATATTCGTGAAGAAATAAAATGTGTACTAAAAGCTAAGAATTCGAGTTGCTATTCGGTTCAAAAACTTGTCGTCGCGAAAGTAATTTGAAGCTTAAAATTTATAAAACGTTAACGTTTTATTTTTACTCTGAAGTAGAAAATAGACTGAAAGTATTTGAGAACAAGATCCTGAGACGAATATTCGGACCCAAGGAGACCGGGAATGGGGAATGACGGAAACTTCATAGCGAGGAACTACATAATTTATACCGTTTACCAAACATTAATAGGGTCATCAACTGTAGGAGGTTCAGGTGGGCAGGTCATATAGTTAGAATGGAAGAAAGTAGAAAAGCTTTCAAACTCTTGACTGGAATACTAATCGGAAAACAAGCATTACTAAGACCTACGCGCAGATGAGAGAACATTATTAAATCGGTATCGCGGGAATTGTAATACAAGGAAGAAACTTGATCCAATTGGCTAAGGATAGAAGTCAGTGCAGAGCTTTTGTGATCACGGCATTGTACCTGCGGGTTCCATAAACCATAGAGTTAGTTAGTATATGATAGGTGCTCCTTATGCGTACTATATTGTATCATGGATTGAATTTGTCATTTATTAGGAAAAGACTGCCTAAGTGCTACAGAGCTATTCCAAAGAAACATGTTGTTAACCAGGCTAGAGCAAATTTGCTGACTGAATGAAGTTCAACATGCGGAAATTTTGACAATTCGGAAGAATATTATTCTACTTTAATGATTATTTTACTGCTAGTCATCATCCGCTACCAATCCAGTGGATAGACTGGACAAATAAAGGCAAGGAATTTAAATAAGTAGTGGACTCAAACAAATCTCCTGATATAAAGCTATTGGCTGGTCTTCTAATATTCCAATATATTGTACAGAAGCCAGCTTTAACCATTTCTTTTAGTATGAAGAAAATATTGAGAACTCCCTTCTCCAGCGACGTAATATCTGAGAAGAGATTCGAGCTACTGCTTAAGGACTTGTATTTCAATATCGAAAACGAGTATAATCCAAGAAAGGGAACCAATTCCTAACCTTTGTACCATCACACGTTCTTTATGATTTCGTATCAAAGTATAAATAATCTTTCGCAGCATGGATGAATATTTGTGTGGACGAAAGCCTACTGCTTTCAAAAGGACGATTAGGTTGTAAAGTGAACAATGATAATGATGATGATGATAATTGGAGTGATACATGTATCTGGTTTACTTAATATGTAACAAACTTTTTTGGATGAAACTCCTTGGCGAATTACTTGTTAATAATACCTGTATCAATTATAATTTAAGCATCACTTGATTTTGTGAAAGAAAATTAAATACACATTGTGCAAACAAAAATTGAATATTCTCCGTTCAAGAAGTAAAGATATGAATACAGAAAAACACGTAATTCTATCACCTACATAATTTATAATTATAATAATATAATTTTACGTAATTTATAATAATAATCAACATATTGACTTTATACGAATTCTAGGAGTGTATGAATGTTATATCCAGTGAAAGTATAACATCACGGATTCTCCAAATTTCCCCACAAAACTTGTGGCTCGCACTATACTTTATATGTGATCAAGCAAGCTGCTCACGAACTTGATCAACAATACCACTAGCTTAAGAATTTGGTAGTCTAGAATAAATCTTGACCTAAGGTTGCATGTTGCTGACTACATCATACTACAGATCTTAGTAAATAATATATTTTTTTATGATTGGAAATAGAGGAGCAAAAACTTCTGATGTTGACAGATACTTTGGCTGAAGATTGTCACTACCAATGAGCTGCATTTAAAACTTACCACGATAGAGCAAGGAGGAACAAATATGACGACGGAACAGCTTCTTTTCCTTGTAAAATTCAACTTCTACCTGTGGGCATTTAGTTTGTAGTCAAGATTGACAATGGCTCCTCTCATATGTGCTCCAATATTAAATGTCTCTAGGTTGCGTTTCCAATAATGACATTTTAGTAGCCAAAATATTACTTTACCCTCAATACTAGCCACCGATGAGTTTGGCTTACATTGCTTATTTGGACGTTTGTAAGAGGCTTGTACTGCTTGCAAGATTCGCATTAAATCTGTTCAGGGTATCCATTAGAGAACTATTCTTTCTCCTGTTGGTGTTCCAGGGAGTCCCATCATAATTTTCAATTTTAGTACGTTGTGTTGCGGCTGGTAATTCGTACGTTCGTACATTCCCAGCAATCAAAAAGCTCCGAAAGGTAATAGAAAACCTATTTGCACAAGATGATTACATAAAGTGGAATAGATTCCGCAAGAACTTGCGAAGGATAGTAAAACCAATTGACAATGTCGTGTCGTGAGAAACAACAATGGCGGAACAGGGCCACCTGAGTTAAACAAACATATCGGTAACCATCGCACGATTAAAGATTCCCGACTGAGTGCTTCAGAACTTAGTAGATCCCAAACTCCTATTAGAGTAAGTGGTCGACAAAGCTGGTACCGACCATGACTACTTAGAGGCTGTTGACAAGTTAAATCAAGTTCTGCGAAAGCTTCGGGTCATCATGAGAGATACAATTGGGAGTAAAAGGATTCTGAAGTCACACACAGTCAAACCTTTTGGTGAAGGCAATACACGTGATAACTTTCGAAACGTGGATACTTTGGATACTTTGGAAACATGGTGCTGCATCATCGCCGGTGATAAAGGTGTATAAATTTGTCATCAGCAAGCATCGTCCCGGTAAAAAGCAGAAATAAAACATGTGGAATGTGATGGAAGGATTCAGTTGTGTTGGCTTGTAAGCCTATGAAAATTGATATTGTGTTTGTGTCAAACAAACACCTTAATCTCTTATGCGACATTTTTAGTGACTATACATGAAGGGGTCCGATAACCCGCAGAGTCCGACAACTCTGATAACTGTAATTCATGACTTGGGAACTGAATTTACGATATACCCGGCTTAACACCACGGTATTTAAAAGGGTGGAAAAAGGCAATTGGAACGGAATGGACTGTTTCATTCGAATTCTAAAATCTTATATAGAAAGAAACCGTGCCAGGCTTGCTTTATAGCGAAAAGAATTGCGTTGTTTAAGTGAACCCTTATTTGTCAGTTTTTAGAATTTCTAGTTCTTCTATAAAGCTGATGAGTAAGCAATATCTTATTTTCTCACAAAGTCTTGCTAATGATGAAATATTTAAACATCATAAGGGTTTGCCTCCTGCCTAACTCTTATTTATTTTGAAGCAGTTTGACATGCCGTATGAACCCGAAATTCTAAAGTAGGCTTTCATATACGTGTTATACATCAGTGCAACGAAGTCAAGAAATTCCGCAAAATGCTATCATTTACAACCTTTCTAATAACACCTTCAAATTTAGAAAACATACGACACTAGCCTGATCTATTGGTCTCCTTCTCGTTCAGAAGTTTTGCCTTGTATCCTAGAGTCACCGTCGGGTTACACAGCGAGCTGCAAACTATCTGATATTCTGAAACAGTCTTTTCTGAAACAATATAGGACCATCTCATAGACTACCAATGCTTATTGCACTCAACACCCTGGTACACACACACACATTAACAGGCAACACTGGCAAAATTATATCTACCAGTGTTTCGTTGGCTGAGACTTTAAGAACATCATATTTTACAAAACATAGTCTCATCTATTGCTCGATGAACTCTAGTTACCTCACGAAGCCCTCTAAACAACGACTGTGTCACCTCTAAATATTTTTCAGACCACGCTCTAAATTGGGACCCTCTCAAAGTTATCAAATACTTTGTTCTTCTAGTAGAGCACCAGCGGGGATGTTGGACCCCTCTGTCTAACTCCGTGCTCATATTTGAAACATCAACAAGCCGCTTTCTACAAAAATATTCTCATGATCGTCTTGGCTTACATCCGCCTGACTACGAGAATATCGTGAGAAAAAAATATTGTGTGCGTTTAGGAAGAAAATACTTCTTCCCCAACTATCAGAACCTCTTGTTCCCTACGAACCAATCTGTACTCAATGTAGACGATATCTATTTGTTCAGCCACACCTTTGCAAGAATCTTCAACCGGTATTGATGAGTGGTAAGACTAGCTAGTAACTAACCTCCAACGTCCCGCACTTCTTACAGGGACACCCGCAGAGTCCCTGTTTTCATTTCACTCTTACTCTGTCATAAACAATGGAAACTATCAAAACTATTATGTACGAAGATAGTTTTCATTTCAATGAAAGTACGCACCAGCATTATTAGCACACCGTTGAAGGCGGTTACCAACGTTCCTCACAGACCTTCGGAACATGATTTCTATCCACGCACACTCTTCTTTATTGATTGCTCATAAAGTATTTAAAACTGGGGACGTATGAGATAAGAGAGGAGTGATTTCTGGCCCTTATTCTGTTGTTTGCAACACTGACATTCTTCTGAAGCTGAATGAGATGTATTTCGTGCCTCACTTGAACTCTGTTGATTGGGCGAGGATGACGTTCTCTTTGAAGAAAACAAGAAAAAACATGTAGTTATGTTTGCTTTCTTCCAGTGTAGCAAATGAAATGCTTCCGACACCTTCCTCTCTCCCTCTCCTTGCGTTCTTCCTTCTCTAACTCGTTCTTGCTGTAAGCGATTTCTCTGTGTCTGTAGAATTTCTCTATTCTCTAAACCTTCTTCCTCTTCGTCGCGCTTCATTTCTATTCTTCTTACTGTATATTTCTTACGAAATTTGTCTTCATATTCCTAACCATGTCGCTTCTCTTATGGCAGCATGGTGTTGGAACAAAATGAAGTATAAGCTTTTTAGACAGGGCCATAATAAAACAAGAAAAGAGTTCTTAGTTACGATGTAGAAGCAGAGAAAGTGCTCAGCGCTGGCGTACTGCGATAAGAGGAGCGACGTGGCGACAACAATGTGAGCCGATGCTAGGACTAAGTGGGGCCGTCACTTCGAAAATTCGTCTCGACACCCTATGATCTGGATTTCTTTATTTGGTCCTTGGCTTTTATATCTGACAATGAAACACATGTACACAAATGCCCCATCCCCAGGGTCAAACACGAATTCTGGCCAACTCAATTATGCTAACCTACAATAGATGTTTATATCAATTTAGAGGATCATTTCTGCATGTTTCTGATTTTATAAAGAAGTATAATGTCGAATCATAAATATTATGTAGCAGGCGGATGAGAATGGGTAGACTTTCCCTGAATATTTACCACTAGTCGCCCTTACAGAACTATGTAGGTCGATTACAGGGTTTAAAAATTTTTAA
The DNA here is from genome assembly GCF_964235325.1 of Thermobia domestica. Lineage (NCBI taxonomy): Eukaryota > Metazoa > Arthropoda > Insecta > Zygentoma > Lepismatidae > Thermobia > Thermobia domestica. The sequence goes on along the minus strand of NC_137454.1, from coordinate 275,644,882 downwards.
ACGCGAAACGCGGTAGAAAATAATTTTATCATTGTGATTAATATTTTTACGCATAGTTGACGTGATGCGAAATTTGATTTTCCTAGCAGTTCCAAGGCATACAAATGTTTGCAAAGCACACAGCAGTGCTATTTTTGCATATATTTTGGATAAACGTATCAAGAGACCATCTTGTGTTCAGGGTTGACATAAACTCCTGAATTACGTTGTTGTTTAAATTTCAGTTAGTAGCCATTTTGCACCGGGTTCTCGTAGAGAGTCGAAATTTGTTCTATCTTTTCTCCCTTGTACCACCTATTACGTTATGACCCGTAGCTATGGACCTATGCACTTTCAATCTTCATGTTCTACGTTTTCATCTGCATGATCTTAAAAGAAGTGTTTGCACACCTTCATTGGCCTATACTCTTTGTCTCATCCTGTTGTCAGAAATCATCTCAGAAACTCAGACAGTTTTGCTTTGAAATGTCTTATATAATTATTATCCAAAGCTTGCGGAACATAATACAATGCTTAGAGGTTTAGAAGAATAAATATATCTTGTTTAAAAATAATAAACCAATATTTCTTCTCCTGTGTTCTAATGTTTCAAATTTAAAATTTTCAAGGCCAATGTAGCTTTTAACTTTGGGTTGATTTTTTTTTTAAATGTAACAAATCTTAAAAACTTATTTTGAGTACGCTCAATCTAGAATGAGTATTTCTTGATATTAGAGTTCCATATATTACTACCATATTCTAAATTAGGCGTGAGGTATGCATAATAACACACAATTAAAGTTCGTCATTTTGGAAATCTTATGAAATCTTATTTTAATGAAAAAAGTGTTATGAAAATTTAAAAATAGTTGAGCAGGGTTAAAAACCACGGCAAAAACTATTTTCAGAACCAGAGGTTCTCCTTGTACGATCGGCCACGAATGCTGACAGCACTCGGTCTTAATTTCCGCTATATGTAATTCATGAATCTTGATTTAACGTTTGTGTCGGTCAATAAGATCAGAGGATTTCTGAAGTTCTTAAAATCAGCGAACTGCATAGCTGGAGATAGGCACGTAGCAAGGATTACTTAATAACGGGGTCCGTGTCGAAATATTAAGGTTACCACACCGGGGACGTGACATGAAATATTAGGATAACCCTCAAAAGGCTGCATCAATCTAAACAATTTTACTGACTGTGCGTATTAGAAGTAAGTACGAGAGGGATGAGTTTTAAAATGTTTGTTTAAATAGTGTTTTGTGATCGAATAATTCTCGCGGAGGATCAGCTTATGATAAATTTTCTTTGCAAAAGAAAACAGAAAGGAAAGAGAGTTCCAGGTAAATTCAATTACAGTGTAGTTACATTAAATTACGATCGGAATACTCGATTGACTTACTCTTTACGTTGAATTTGTAATAAATTTCGAAACGAAAACTCTTCATAAGAACAATGATAATCTGGTGGTGATTAAAGCAATTGAAAATCAATTTTTCTTATAGCTTCATCGATATAAAAATTCGGCTCATTATAGTTTCTTCTTTTAACTTGCATGTTAGGAAACGTGTTCGAAGAATTTATTTATCTATTTAATTCATTTTCTGAATGCATGCGGACGCTCACTAACTAGATGCGTATGGAAATCAATAATAGACTTACTTCATGATGAACAAATTCCAAGGTCCTTCGAGATTCTCAAAGGTTCGACTCAGTTTTTACTTCAATTTCGGATAAACTCGCGAATTAAAGGACAGCTGAAAGCAATTCTAGGTTAGGTTATAGGGTAATAAAATATTGATCATAATTCACACTTTCATTAAGAACGTCGAATTTAGTGCTTTATTTTTCATATCATTTAACATCAATACTAGTATTTTCTCCACAAATCGGCGGAAAACTTACTACTCTATTTTACTAGGAAGATAAGTTGCATATATTGTGAATAAATACAATAGATGGTAGAATTTTTGAATTATAAGAAGAAGTTTACGAACACATACCCCATCAGGTTTAAGCATACAGTTTTTGGTTTGAAAAAGGTTTGCCTTGCAACAAGGTTCCTCGCTCCTAAATGAATAGCATTAAATTCCACGAGCATTAACTAAAATAGATTATCATTCAATTGCTGTTGTAAAATCAAAGGGCATGCACCAAGTCTACAGTGTCAATGACATTACTACGCCAAACGGCGCTTCGCAAATTGAAAGTTTTATATATAAAGTCCATGGCCATTTCCATAAAACGGAAATTTTAAATTCAAAGCACGTTGGTACTATTTCCTTACGGAACCATTATAAAGTCAAACGGTCTTTTCATACTCCTCCTCAGTGACTCCAATCGGATCACTTGTACTGTTCATCATTTCGTAATCAATGGGAATTGTGTTTCCATTTAACGTGTATATTGCGTGAGTGTTGATACGAAAAAACAAAAAATGTTCAAAATCGAGTCATCTCGAGTTCACAAATACATACAACATAAAATACATACAAATACATCAAATAGTTTATGTATGATACAAAAACGACCGATAATGAAAGTTTAAGTAATAATGTATCAAATAATTGAAATGCTATATGAATAGTGTCTTCGTTGCATTTTGCTCCCTATTGTTTGCTCTGTGGGGTAGAGCTGACGTAAGGTAGCAACGACTTCTGTACTTTAGTCGCGACATAGTTCTATTTATTTTGAAAGGATCTAATTTTCGAAGATGCAACATATCATCGTTTATATAGGATCTCACTTTTCAAAATGGCAGACGATACTGCTCTAACTTTCTGTGGGTAGGTAGGATTCACATTTTGAAATTTGATGAACAATCAATGTAGGTATCACATTTTTTACCTCGCCGCTGTGGTGACCTGAACATGCGTGTGTGCGGCTTTTCAATCCGAGGATGAAGCGTTTATCTACCTTTCGTTCGTTTCGCAAATTGCGATTACTGGTCATTCTTCAAATTTTGACATTGTTAGCAATGAGAATACGTACAGAGGTTTGCAATGCATAGAGCGGTGATTCTTTTCCCATACTTTTTACTTATTTATAAAGAGACCATCCTGGGTGGAACGTGACCATTGTGGTTTACATTCCATCCGCGGCCATATTGCACCCCATTCATAGTTATGTAGTTATTATCCTTTATTCTTCATTTTCTGTTTTCGTCAACATGCTCCGAAAGGAAGCTTTGTGCACCTTGATTAGTGGATACTAGCTCTCTCATTCTGGGGTTAGAAATCATCTCACAAAGTTTGTCTTTGTTGTTTTGCAATATCCTATGTGTTTATATTTCAAAATTTGGGAAACGTAAATTTTTTTTCATGGAACGTTACAATTAAATCTATAAAACGATGAAATTTGTTTTTAATTTGCGCTGTACATAATAGGGATTTAAAACTGAAAGAAAACATACAGGGTTCAGTTTTAGTGGAAGAATAGATATATCGTTATACAATGTTATATAGACCACTGAATTTGTTTTTCAGTTCTTTGGTATTTGCTTATCAATTCCGTTGTATGGTAACGTACGAAACACGTGCAGAACTCACCACTAGGCTAATTTGTACAAGCAGTCATAACCAGACTATAGTACAAAGATTAAAATCAATCAACGTTAATAGCTAATGTAGATAAGAAGTTACAACCAATTTTCATCTTCCAAACACCATGATTTAGAAACGCGATCTCTTAGGAAGCAAATGATAGCGCTCCTGTAGAACAAGTAAAGATGATGTAAAGTATCATCGCGATCGGTAAATTTGACTTTGTTTTACACTTTCATGTGCAAGAAGGCCTTAGAGACATCATGAGGTAGGTGTAGTGAAAGGCGCTCCGCTCGCGGCCTTAGAGACATCATCAGGTAGGTGTAGTGAAAGGCGCTCCGCTCGCCGCTCTTGAAGACCAGTGTCACTAGACTAACAGTCCTTTGAGGAACAGAACAAGTGCCTGGTACGCGTGATCAGTAGAAGTTGGACTAGTAATATAACGAAACGCGTTGGAGTTTCTATGTTAGTGTGTGCAATAGGTGAGTGCATTTGTTCTTGGGATTTTTTTCTCTACAAGGAACGATACGCTAAATTTACTACTACAATGTTACCAAAATGATAGCCAATAACGATTATGTATTTCTACACGAACAAAAACAGCACTCATATTAGAATCTGGGTAGCAATAATGTAGACAGACAGATTCATACACATGTAATGAAAAGACAATAATGCAATAGAGCAAGTTTTCCAGAGTGTTTTTCAAATGGGCTGCTCAAAGGCTTGTTTGGTCTTGACTTGTTCTATAACCCAGCCTGGTTCTGTGTTTTGCAGGTATTTTATTCCCGGGTATATAGCCAACGGAATTGAACACTCAAACTACTCCGATATCGATATAACGCAATACAAGCCACGATAAAAAGTAAGGTAACAGTATCCTGAGAAAGAATCACTATATGCTAGTATCTCTTCATGTATGTTGTAGGTGTTGGTGGTTTTAGAGGTCCACAGAGACTTATACGTCATACGGAAACATTGTGGAAACTTGAATCTAAAGGTGCTTCCATGATGTGGAAACATCCTTCATCCAAAAGTTTACCAAAAAAATCGTCCAAGGCCACTTTCCTTTTGGATCTTCCTGGTGTCATTTGACAGGAATTCCCTACACCGCGTACCACGATCACTGCTTGGAGTTGCTGTCAGACGTTTGAAAGACCGAGAGTGTCCATACATAGGAAAACACCTGAAGCACAAAGGGAGTGTGTCTTATTGTTACACCACAATGCTCGACCGCACTCCGCCCAACTCAAAGCTTGACATTTTACAACTTCTTTTTTGAACACCCTGCATACAGCAATTTCCATCTGTTCGGACCCATAAAGAATAGTGCTCAAAGACAACACTTTAACTAAGTGCAAAAGTCACAGATTGCAGTGGAAATCTGGTTGAACACCCTTGAACAAGTGTTTAGTAAAATATGGAGGGTATGTGGAATGATAGTATGTAGTGTGTCATGTATCCATGTAATAGTATAGACAACGGAAACGAATTTTTCGCAGAAAAGTTGACACGAACATGAGACTCCTGCTTTAGAAGTCCCGGTTGAGACGTCGATTTAAAATTGCATCAAATATTCATAATTTACGGAGAATTTTGAAAAGGATGCAGTTATCCCTCAAACATTAATCAATCAGTTGTTGGAAACTTAACTACATAATGTAGCCATTTCGTGAGAAAATAAGAAAGCATTCTCATTACCTTTATAAAAACTGGAAATTCTAGAAAAGAAAATGTTGGTTTATATCCAAACGATATGATTGTCGAAAACCAGGAGACTTGTAGATTTCGAACGACAGAGAGCACATTACGTTCGAATTGCCTTTTCCCAGCCGTGTAAGAACCGTACTGTTTTACCACGGAATCCTTATGTAGTTGCAACTTCTGATTTAATGTTTCCATAGTCGTAACGACCCGCAGATTGTAGAACCTTTGTTGTAAAGGCTCAAAATGATTCTTTTATGTCACGACAGCTAGTATTAACTTTGATTACAAAGTAAAGCCGCACCAAGTATTAATTAAATTTTCAAAATTAGGAGCCATTCCGCTGTCATAATTGTTGCTTCGAGCTGTAACGGGATGCTTTACAAGTTTTTGGTTCACTTTGGCAAAATAAAATAAGAAAGTTATTGATATCAAATACCAAAACCCGCACATAAATATTGGCTGGATACGCGCAACACTGTTTCCCTCAAGGACAGAGATCAGAAGCTTGCATGATTGTGTATAAAGTTGTTGGGAACAGCATGTCATGTGCGGAAAAATGAAATAAAATCCTAGGTGTTAAATAGTGACTTAATATAATAATCATACACTTCCGGATATCGTATAATTTCAATCTTATTATTGCTATAAATAATGTAAAGTGATTGTAAGATTGCACGTGTTAGTGTATGCATACATTATCGCCTTGAGCGGAGAATTTCCAATCGGAGGTTTACCACGTGTAGAATATTTTTTTTTTACAAAGCCAAGTGAATAGTCCTAAGTTAATTATAATTAATAGGAATACCACCAGGGTCTTATAACAAACTTTCATACATATTAATGTATAAAAAATACATATATCATTAAACCTTACATTCTTAGAAATTGATTCTCTGTCAGGATTATAGTTGTGTTTATTTTTGAAGAGTATGTATTATAATACGCAGAAGTTGGAATCTATTGAAATATATTACTATTTCAAATAATGAAATAGTAAATTTAGTTCATGATTCCTTGTACAGAACAAAGAATTGTCGAGACTATAAACACTCATTGAAAGTCATAGTACCGTACACGGCTCTAGCTTATTTCAATATTTGCTGGTCCAATTTCTTCTGCTCTCACTATCGCAGACACTGGCGTTGGTCCTTACGACTGTCAGCCTAGGTAACGGACTTTCAAGTGCGCCTAGAACGTTGCGCCTTTCGGTTGAGTTGCCTCATGATATTTCCCATATGTTTTAACATTAAGAGGAGATGAGATGTGATGTATTCCATATGTCTGTAATGAAAATAAATTCTCTGTCTTATTCTCTGCTTCCATCTGGAGAGGGCAGTTGAGTGTGTATGTGGCCGAGTTGAGGCTATATGAGAATTGTTTGCACCCTACTCGCCCAAATGAACAAAGTGACTGTTGAGTAGCATAGTCCGACCGATTAACATGAAATTTACTTGAGCGGGAATATCAAATCCCTTCTCTCTTTGATAGATGCTTTAAGTATTACCAGTCTTCACAATGTAGTTTTGAACTATACGAGAGCCAACAATATGCTGTGTAGGTAGTAAACCTCGTGTCGTTCTAGGAAATGTGGGATGTCTACCTACTCCAGGGCAAAGTGTTAATTGCTGTTTGCATCATCCAAAATTATGGGAGGACAAAGTCCAACCCAAGGATCAACATATCACCTGCTTCGCATTTTGCGTGGATCTTAAGAACCAGGGATGCATTGTGGTCCGGTAGACCCAGATCCCAAAATTGGAGGGATTACCAAAATTTATATTATTGATTTTACTCCGTGTGAAACGGAACTGATTAACGTACAAGTATTCTTCGGATCTACTGACCTGGAAATCTCATCGTCGCCTAAGGTGTCATCGCCATTATTGAGCTGTTATATTTAAGATATTTAAGAAACTCGTGAACCGAAATTTTTTAACATTATGATTTTTTACGAAATAAGTTACTCATGCTTTAAATACAGAGTTTAGTACAAAAATCAGTCGCCTGCGATGGCGTCATTTGCGTCATTAAAAAAGCCTAACACTGCGTATACTGCAGATAGCCGTCAAGATATATCACGTATCATGTTTCTGCAGTAAATATGTTCACGTCCCTTGGCAATGCTGTACGCTTATCGACTGTTCAGAGTTACCAACAGTCATCGTTGAGGAACGTTGTGTACTGGTTGAAGTACTGCTGTTATAAAATCCATTGCATAGGTGATTCCCCTTTGTTTGGATGCAATGTCCTGTAATAATTCGACGACGAATCTCCAGCGTAAAAAATAAACGTGAGCAACGAAGGATAATTCCAGCGAAATATTACAAGAATAGCAAGGGTCAAGGGGAAGAAGACAAGAACTGTAAATGAATAGCGACAGCCGGTATCACCAAAACAAGAAGCAAATTGTTGTGTGGTTTTTAATGATCCTTTATGATAGGGAACTCTTTGAAGCTTGACACACGATTTTCGTGTAAGAGGACATTACTTTCTACCCGGTGATCAGGAATAAAACATGTATAAGAAGGATAGAGAGAGTGTACGGTGGGCCACGGAAAATGACGAACAAGGTCTACGAGATAGGCAACCCAACTAACCCCTGCTTCAAGATTAATTAGCCCTGGTAGTAGATAGCACAGCAGCATGAAATTGCCCGCAGCTGTTAAAAGCAGAAATCGTAAAGAGTGCTTTTGTGCAGAAGTGGAGCGAAACGGTGGCTAACGAAATGACAAAGGTAGTCTTTGGATATTTGTACTCACAGTACTTCTTGTGTATATGATACACACGTAAAAATATACACAGCTAATTGAAAAAATATACGGATATCCTAGGTGCTGATGAAGTAGGTTATCTTTTCAACTAACTTAAAACTCTGCGCTGAGTTTTGAAGCTGTTAACGGTGGTCCTAGTTGAAAATGAATTAAAAATATGGATGGAAGAACCCAACACCCAATGAAAATGTCGGGGATCTAAACTAGGAATGCGCACGAGTCAAGACATGTATCGAATCTCGACTCGACTCGACTCGAATTCGAGTCGAGATTCGATTCCGATTCTACAAATCACTCTGCACAGTTCTGTGTCAAAGTACACTCTTGCAACTTCTGTCTTGCACCACTAAGTTCAAAAACGAGTAGCCACAGGCCAAACTCACTTGAATATTTTTCAATATTCTTTTCTCTTAGGCTGCGAAGGACCTTCCTAGGTGGAAACCGTCCCGTTATACTCATATACAGTCGCCCCCAAATCGAGCGTACAACTTATTTATTAACATGAAAGTGCACAACCGACGTCTGCATACCTAAAGTACGCTGAACAAATTTAGATCTAATGACATATAACATAACTGGTACAGTGTTACATAGACTATACAGATTATATAGGTTAATAAAACTATTGGTAAAAATTATATTCGGCTTACAGAATTAATAGACCACTACGTGAAGGTTGAAATTTTCTTTAACTAACCTATGTAGGTTGCAGTAACTCTCCATATAGGAGATTGGTTAAGATGTTTGTTTTCGCTGTCATACAAAAAATGTGTTTTTCGAAGTAGTGCGATATTTAGTAGATGGTACGTGGATACATATTTGTTCGTTAAGATAAGGACAGTCTATTTCGCCTTAGAGGAGTTTGTGTAAAAATAACAAACCAATATTTTTTCTCATCTGTTCTGATGTTTGAAATTTAAAATTTTCAAGGTCAATGTAGCTTTTAACTATGGGTTGAATTCTGTTTTAAGTGTAACAAATCTTAAAAACTTATTTAAAGTGCGCTCAATTAAGAATGAGTATTTCTTTATATTAGAGTTCCATATACTACTACAATATTCTAATTTCGACGTGTCGTATGCATAATACAGCACAATTAAAGTTTTGGAAATCTTATGAAATCTTAATGAGAAAATGTGAGAAAAGTGTTAATGAGAAAATGTGATGAGAACATAACACTTAATGAGAAAAGTATTATGAAAAGTTAAAAATAGTTGCGCAGGGTTCGAAAAAACGGCAAAAACTATTTTCATAACTAGAGGTTGTCCTAGTACGATCGGCCACGAATGGTGACAGCACTGGGTCTTAATTTCCGCTATATGTAGCTCATGGCTCTTGATTTGACGTCTGTGTCGGGCAATAAGATCAGAGGATTTCTGAAGTTCTTGGAATCAGCAAACTGGATAGCTGGAGATAGGCACGTAGCAAGGATTACGTAATAACGGGGTCCGTGTCGAAATATTGAGGTTACCACACCGGGGACGGGACATGAAATATTGGGATAACCCTCAAAAGACTGCATCAATCTGAACAATTTTACTGACAGTGCGTATCAGAAGTGAGTACAAGAGGGAAACCTCAGGGAGAGTTTTAAAATGTTTGTTTAAATTGTGTTTTGTGATCGAATAATTCTCGCGGAGGATCAGCTTATGATAAATTTTCTTTGCAAAAGAAAACAGAAAGGAAAGAGAGTTCCAGGTAAATTCAGTTACAGTGTAGTAACATTAAATTATGAATAATGATGGGCGCCGACAAAATATTTTCTCTGCAGTGGGTTGTGTTAATTGTCATGTGTGTACGAAACATGTACATCTCCTCTATTGTTATATGTATTGTTAGGTGATCCTTATACGTTTTGCAAGTCTTCATTCACGATTTTGACAGCTCACCAAACGATTGAAATATATAAGCCGGCCACACCCAGCAAATATGGATATAATTTGAGAAAGCGCTTTACACTATCTAATTAATTTATCATTTCACATTTTTATTCCAGTATCTTTTCCGAATCCAAATTACTGGTACACAATCAATTACGTGTTAAGACAGGGACGTAGACAAATAACCCCAGGCGTTTCTACCCCCGTAAGACATTTATGAAAGACATTAGACATTAAAAATAAAATAAGGGCTAAAGTTAGGTTTTCCTTCTAAATTTCTCCGGGGAAGGACCTCCTCGAAATAAACTAGTTGGCAAAGGACTCCCCCCGAAACCTAATCCTGGCTACGTTCCTTGTTAAAGATCATAATAGGTTCTGAAAATATTTAAGAATGTACTAAAAATCAGGAAAATTCTTATTATTCATTGTTTTCTTCACTGAACCTATCTTTTGAAGGAAATTCGGCTGAGTGCTTAGATTACAGCTGCTTGCAAGATTAGTTATATTTGCACGAACGATGTAAAGCGTCCCCGCGAGACCTAGTCGTTAACGCCCGCGCCATTAGTGCGAGCTGTCCCGGGTCAATTCCCGGGGTGATCACTCTGTCGGAAAATTTAACATCTTTTTCAGCCCTTCCGTCCAGAGCTCTCCTGCGTTTTCCTCACTCCTACCTTGCAAAAACCGGAATGGTACCTCACATAGGTCCCAGCCCACTTCCTTCCCCACCCATTTATTTCTTCCTTCCCCTTGCTCGGATGTGTGATCGCCGATAAACGTCATCCCTCAATAGTGAAATGCTTAAGACCGTAGATGTCGGAGTGCCCATAAATTGCATTAATTGAATCAACGAACACTATACGAGTTGCACAAACGTGGTTCAAAAAAGCTTTCGAAATTTTTATGAACAAATAGCTGTTTCGATAATCCTGAAGAATCCCTCAACCAAAGTCGCGCCTAACACTTTTGTTGACAAGCTTAAAGAGTGAATTGTTCAGGTCATGTTTGTTCTTAATGATTAGCTTCACTTGATGAAGCTCTACAGACAAATTATGTTTCACTTAAACAATGATATGTCTCTACTCTGTAGGATTTGACTTTTTCCAGGCTCTTATGCACCCTGGTGTTATGGCAGGTAAATAGTAAATACAGTTGTCGAGTGATTAATTACAGTCATCACAGATTTAGGACTCCCTCTTCTTTCAGTGTATAGACACTGAAAAATATCGGATCAGAGACGGGATCATCATATTCCTCAAACTTTATTCCTGTTTCTCACTGCGGAGATGTTTGCTCATTACGATTTATAGACTTTCGACTATGGGCATGATGCTGCTCAACATTTCCAAGTTATGTTATTCACGTGTAAAACCTTCACCACACGTTTTGACCATGTTTGACATAAGAAGCATTTTTATTCTTAATTTGCGCCCTCATGATGACCCGAAAAATTAGATGATGAACTTAAAGAGAATGATTGAACCTTCGCACAATCTCCAAGTTATCATGGTAGGCACCAGCGACCACTTACTCTAATAGGAGATTTTTTCCCCCAAACGTCTGATTCTCTGAGTAAGGTATCTTTACTCGTACGATGTTTACCGAGATGTTGTTTTAGAAGACCATGCTCAGGTGCTGCTGTTCCTCACGAAACCCCGATGCCAATTGGTTTTACTATCCTTCTTAAGTTCTTTCGGAATCGAGTTCTCTGTAAGTAATCATCTTGTACAAATCGGTTTTCTACTAGTTTTCGGAGCCTTTTTATTGCAGGGTACCAATTACCAGTCGTAGCGCAACGTATTAAAATTATTGAACAATTATGGGACTCCTTGGATCACTTAAAAGATTGGATGTGTAATGAATGCTCTCATCAGTTTTAACGTTAATCTTGCAGACAGCAAGGAATTTAAGCCAAACTCATCAGTGGCTAGTTGAAATGTTAGATTGAAGGAAGCGGGGAAAGCGGGGGAACCCCGATCATAATGAATACCGTTAAAAACCAAAACCTAATTGCACTATCACTATCTCGAACAGAATCTTTCTGTTTGATTAAATTAACGTCCTACGTTATTATTGGGTCTATATCGTACGGTACATACAATTTAAGGTTGGGATCCAAACCATTGCGTTCCAAGAGTGCTCCCACTGGGAATGAAACCCTGGACAAGGTGCACCACAGATGCGCGAGCCAGCCACTACGCTGAGGCCGGATAATCTTTTTGAAAATCTTGAATGAAAAGGAGACTATGTTCTATCTAAACAACACCTTAAAACTGAAAATAACGTTGTCTACAAAATTAATTCAATTTACTTTTTTGCAACCGCCGTTCATTTATTTACCCAAACAAGTAGAGGTGAAACTTAACGTACATACATGTAAAACACGGTAGGTAAGTACATGTATAAGGAATAAATAAGACCATAACTTGTTGCACCTGAAGCTAGAAAAATACATGTAGAAAGTATTTTTATTGGGTTCATTTCTGTACTTGCATGAAAAGAAACTCTACAAATCCTTAAAACAGTTCCCATACTAACTCCCCTCCCTTCTATTCCATGTAGTAGAGCTTTATAGTCTAGTAGTGCTTCATCATGTGAAGATAATCATTAAGAACAAAAATGACTATTCTAATTATTAAGAACAAAAATGACCTGAACAATTCACTTTTTAAGCTAGTTTACAAAAGTGCTAGGCGCGAAATATGTTGAGGGAACTGTTCTTCAGGATTATCGAAACAGCTACTAGTTTATAAAAAATTCGAAACCTGTTTTGCGACCCGTATAGTGTTCGTTCTTTCAATTAATGCAATTTATGGCCACTCCGGCATCTACGGCCTTAACACTAGAAACACGGAAATTTTGAAGCCCCTAGAAGCACGAAGCAGTCAAATTGACTTTCCGTTTCTGACTAAAATGTAGAGTAATGGTGACACAGGATGAACGTTTTTAATGACATTCGTAATGTCACATTCACAAATAAGCCTACGAATTATATTATTTATTTTATTATTTTTATTGATAAGCATTAAGTGCATTAATATTATATATTAAAATATTTATGAATAAAATAAGTTCGATATCAGTATTTTTAAAATAATGAAAAAATAATCAAAGATTACTCTCAACTCTTAGATATTATCTTTCATTGTAAAATAATATATGCTATGATATCTTTCTAAACGTCTTCTTAGGAGGAGATCATTACAAAGTCACCTACACTTGGCGCATATTACTCTCTTTCAGATCTCTGCAGTACCCATTCCACAAACATACATTCGACATTTGAAGCACATCTCAACTGTTTTGCTGTTTTATTTAATTGTACTTGACAAATTTCACGTGTGTGTGGAAGGAACTTCATTTTCTTCAGATACACTGTAATTGCCTTCAGCGACATTGACCATGAACTCCTCGGCCAAGCGTTGGAAATATTGTCCCTAATTATTTTCTTTCCAGTACCTTCTCTGTGTATCATCCAGGAATTAAAACATGCCTAATCAACCATGTTGAAAACGTACTTTAGCCACCGTCTACACGCACATATCACAGTGTGTTTCTCCTCTACTTGATCAACGATGACTACACCAAACTGTGTCTGATTGTAATATGTTATAGTTTCGGGTCTTTCCTTGGTGTCACAGAAATTGATACTGACTTATGCATGGAACTCAACACAGAAACGTTTTTATTCCGCTTACATTTGTAGACAGTTAATGTACTGCCACTCTGATCGCAATAAACATCACAGTGAAGTAGGTCTTTTTTGGGGGGGAAGCACGTAGTGGTGGTGCTTTAGTAAAGTATCTTGTTTTGCTTTATTGTCGCAACCAAGCTAGTAGAGCTGAACTTTAAGCCCTAAGAGATTCAGCAAGATTCCTTGTGAAGAAGTTATCACATGTCACATGTATTCTTTATTTTAGTAAAAGGACTTATCAAACTAGGCACTACAAATTCACCTTACTCTATTCCAAATCCTTGCCTCGAAATGGAAAGCCATTGATGTCGGCAAATAACCAAATCTTGATGCCAAATTTATCGGATTTATTTGGCATATATTGCAGGATTCGACATCTAACTTTCGTAGAATAGAGTTGCTTGTCAACAGCCACGTTGTCATGAGTTTGTAACATTTTATGTACTTCTCAAGAAAGGAATCCCACAGTTCGGATGCGGTTGCGAATTTGTTCGTTTGAAGTCTTCGATATCTTGTCACCTTTTCTTCAAATCTCAAGTACTGTCTTATTTCACAGAACCCATCTCTATTCATTGTTTTCCTATAAATTGGTGACCTGGTTGTTCTCTCCACGACCGTAATGAGTATTGCTAACGCACCAGTAACACTTTGGTAAATAAAAAGTCCCAAATAAGGTTGTAGTTCTGAAAGAGCTAATGTCCATGTTGGTGACTTCAGTTGCCTCTTTGCGTCAGGTTGTTGCACTTTAGGATATGATTCATCATTGAATCATCAAATAGTAAACGAAAAGCACTACTACATTCTTCCACAGACACTCGTCGCTTGGTAAAATCTGTCAGTCCTGGAGCTTCGTGAACAATATTCTTTTTAGATATACGGCAAACGTCACCTTGTCCCAAATCCAATTTTGTCCACATTGTTCCATCTGGAACAATAAACTCTCACCACTACTGGCGTTGTCTTCCCATCACTATCTTCCACTTCTTCCACTTCTTCACAGTCATACTCATTCTAGATTGAGCGAACTCAAAATAAGTTTTTAAGATTTGTTACACTTAAAAAAAAATCAACTTAAAGTTAAAAGCTACATTGACCTTGAAAATTTTAAATTTGAAACATTAGAACACAGGACAAGAAATATTGGTTTATTATTTTTAAACAAGATATATTTATTCTTCTAAACCTCTAAGCATTGTATTATGTTCCGCAAGCTTTGGATAATAATTATATAAGACATTTCAAAGCAAAACTGTCTGAGTTTCTGAGATGATTTCTGACAACAGGATGAGACAAAGAGTATAGGCCAATGAAGGTGTGCAAACACTTCTTTTAAGATCATGCTGATGAAAACGTAGAACATGAAGATTGAAAGTGCATAGGTCCATAGCTACGGGTCATAACGTAATAGATGGTACAAGGGAGAAAAGATAGAACAAATTTCGACTCTCTACGAGAACCCGGTGCAAAATGGCTACTAACTGAAATTTAAACAACAACGTAATTCAGGAGTTTATGTCAACCCTGAACACAAGATGGTCTCTTGATACGTCTATCCAAAGTATATGCAAAAATATCACTGCTGTGTGCTTTGCAAACATTTGTATGCCTTGGAACTGCTAGGAAAATCAAATTTCGCATCACGTCAACTGTGCGTAAAAATATTAATCACAATGATAAAATTATTTTCTACCGCGTTTTGCGTTTAAAAATTTTAAAACCCTGTAGTCGACCTACATAGTTCTGTAAGGCCGACTAGTGGTAAATATTCAGGGAAAGTCTACCCATTCTCATCCGCCTGCTACATAATATTTATGATTCGACATTATACTTCTTTATAAAATCAGAAACATGCAGAAATGATCCTCTAAATTGATATAAACATCTATTGTACGTTAGCATAATTGAGTTGGCCAGAATTCGTGTTTGACCCTGGGGATGGGGCATTTATGTACATGTGTTTCATTGTGAGATATAAAAGCCAAGGACCAAATAAAGAAATCCAGATCATAGGGTGTCGAGACGAATTTTCGAAGTGACGGCCCCACTTAGTCCTAGCATCGGCTCACATTGTTGTCGCCACGTCGCTCCTCTTATCGCAGTATGCCAGCGCTGAGCACTTTTTCTGCTTCTACATCGTAACTAAGAAATCTTTTCTTGTTTTATTATGGCCCTGTCTAAAAAGCTTATACTTCATTTTGTTCCAACACCATGCTGCCATAAGAGAAGCGACATGGTTAGGAATATGAAGACAAATTTCGTAAGAAATATACAGTAAGAAGAATGGAAATGAAGCGCGACGAAGAGGAAGGAGGTTTAGAAAATAGAGAAATTCTACAGACACAGAGAAATCGCTTACAGCAAGATCAAGTTAGAGAAGGAAGAACGCAAGGAGAGGGAGAGAGGAAGGTGTCGGAAGCATTTCATTTGCTACACTGGAAGAAAGCAAACATAACTACATGTTTTTTCTTGTTTTCTTCAAAGAGAACGTCATCCTCGCCAAATCAACAGAGTTCAAGTGAGGCACGAAATACATCTCATTTAGCTTCAGAAGAATGTCAGTGTTGCAAACAACAGAATAAGGGCCAGAAATCACTCCTCTCTTATCTCATACGTCCCCAGTTTTAAATACTTTATGAGCAATCAATAAAGAAGAGTGTGCGTGGATAGAAATCATGTTCCGAAGGTCTGTGAGGAACGTTGGTAACCGCCTTCAACGGTGTGCTAATAATGCTGGTGCGTACTTTCATTGAAATGAAAACTATCTTCGTACATAATAGTTTTGATAGTTTCCATTGTTTATGACAGAGTAAGAGTGAAATGAAAACAGGGACTCTGTGGGTGTCCCTGTAAGAAGTGCGGGACGTTGGAGGTTAGTTACTAGCTAGTCTTACCACTCATCAATACCGGTTGAAGATACTTGCTAAGGTGTGGCTGAACAAATAGATATCGTCTACATTGAGTACAGTTTGGTTCGTAGGGAACAAGAGGTTCTGATAGTTGGGGAAGAAGTATTTTCTTCCTAAACGCACACAATATTTTTTCTCATGATATTCTCGTAGTCAGGCGGATGTAAGCCAAGACGATCATGAGAATATTTTTGTAGAAGGCGGCTTGTTGATGTTTCAAATATGAGCACGGAGTTAGACAGAGAGGTCCAACATCCCCGCTGGTGCTCTACTAGAAGAACAAAGTATTTGATAACTTTGAGAGGGTCCCAATTTAGAGCGTGGTCTGAAAAATATTTAGAGGTGACACAGTCGTTGTTTAGAGGGCTTCGTGAGGTAACTAGAGTTCATCGAGCAATAGATGAGACTATGTTTTGTAAAATATGATGCTCTTAAAGTCTCAGCCAACGAAACACTGGTAGATATATTTTTGCCAATGTTGCCTGTTAATGTGTGTGTGTGTACCAGGGTGTTGAGTGCAATAAGCATTGGTAGTCTATGAGATGGTCCTATATTGTTTCAGAAAAGACCGTTTCAGAATATCAGGTAGTTTGCAGCTCGCTGTGTAACCCGACGGTGTCTCTAGGATTCAAGGCAAAACTTCTGAACGAGAAGGAGACCAATAGATCAGGCTAGTGTCGTATGTTTTCTAAATTTGAAGGTGTTATTAGAAAGGTAGTAAATGATAGCATTTTGCGGAATTTCTTGACTTCGTTGCACTGATGTATAACACGTATATGAAAGCCTACTTTAGAATTTCGGGTTCATACGGCATCTCAAACTGCTTCAAAATAAATAAGAGTTAGGCAGGAGGCAAACCCTTATGATGTTTAAATATTTCATCATTAGCAAGACTTTGTGAGAAAATAAGATATTGCTTACTCATCAGCTTTATAGAAGAACTAGAAATTCTAAAAACAGACAAATAAAGGTTCACTTAAACAATGCAATTCTTTTCGCTATAAAGCAAGCCTGGCACGGTTTCTTTCTATATAAGATTTTAGAGTTCGAATGAAACAGTCCATTCCGTTCCAATTGCCTTTTTCCACCCTTTTAAATACCGTGGTGTTAAGCCGGGTATATCGTAAATTCAGTTCCCAAGTCATGAATTACAGTTATCAGACTTGTAGGACCCTGCGGGTTATCGGACCCCTTCATTATTGTCACTAAAAATGTCGCATAAGAGATTAAAGTGTTTGACACAAACGCCATATCAATTTTCATAGGCTTACAAGCCAACACAACTGAATCCTTCCATCACATTCCACATGTTTTATTTCTGTTTTTACTGCGGCGATGCTTGGTGGTGACAAATTTATACACCTTTATCACCGCGATGATGCAGCTCCACATTTCCAAAGTATCCACGTTTCCAAAGTTATCACGTGTATAGCCTTCACCAAAAGGTTTGACTATGTGTGACATCAGAATCCTTTTACTCCCAATTGTATCTCTCATGATGACCCGAAACTTTCACAGAACTTGATTTAAGTTGTCAACAGTCTCTAAGTAGTCATGATCGGTACCAGCTTTGTCGACCACTTACTCTAATAGGAGTTCGGGATCTACTAACTTCTGAAGCACTCAGTCGGGAATCTTTAATCGTGCGATGGTTACCGATATGTTTGTTTAACTCAGATGGCCCTGTTCCGCCTGTTGTTTCTCACGACACCCCATTGTCAATTGGTTTTACTATCCTTCGCAAGTTCTTGCGGAATCTATTCCACTTTATGTAATCATCTTGTGCAAATAGGTTTTCTATTACCTTTCGGAGCTTTCTGATTGCTGGGAATGGACGAACGTACGAACTACCAGCCGCAACACAACGTACTAAAATTGAAAA
Organism: Thermobia domestica; assembly: GCF_964235325.1. Lineage (NCBI taxonomy): Eukaryota > Metazoa > Arthropoda > Insecta > Zygentoma > Lepismatidae > Thermobia > Thermobia domestica. Next base: position 275,626,524 of record NC_137454.1, on the reverse strand, counting down.
TTATGATGGGACTCCCTGGAACACCAACAGGAGAAAGAATAGTTCTCTAATGGATACCCTGAACAGATTTAATGCGAATCTTGCAAGCAGTACAAGCCTCTTACAAACGTCCAAATAAGCAATGTAAGCCAAACTCATCGGTGGCTAGTATTGAGGGTAACGTAATATTTTGGCTACTAAAATGTCATTATTGGAAACGCAACCTAGAGACACTCTTAATATTGGGGCGCATGTGAGAGGAGCCATTGTCAATCTTGACAACAAACTAAATGCCCACAGGTAGAAGTTGAATTTTCACAAGGAAAAGAAGCTGTTCCGTCGTCATATTTGTTCCTTCTTGCTCTATCGTGGTAAGTTTTAAATGCAGCTCATTGGTAATGACAATCTTCAGCCAAAGTATCTGTCAACATCAGAAGTTTTTGCTCCTCTATTTCCAATCATAAAAAAATATATTATTTAGTAAGATCTGTAGTATGATGTAGGCAGCAACATGCGACGTTAGGTCAAGATTTATTCTAGACTACCAAATTCTTAAGCTAGTGGTATTGTTGATCAAGTTCGTGAGCAGCTTGCTTGATCACATATAAAGTATAGTGCGAGCTACAAGTTTTGTGGGGAAAACTTGGAGAATCCGTGATGTTATACTTTCACTGGATATAACATTCATACACTCCTAGAATTCGTATAAAGTCAATATGTTGATTATTATTATAAATTACGTAAAATTATATTATTATAAATATAAATTATGTAGGTGATAGAATTACGTGTTTTTCTGTATTCATATCTTTACTTCTTGAACGGAGAATATTCAATTGTTGTTTGCACAATGTGTATTTAATTTTCTTTCACAAAATCAAGTGATGCTTAAGTTATAATTGATACAGGTATTATTAACAAGTAATTCGCCAAGGAGTTTCATCCAAAAAAGTTTGTTACATATTAAGTAAACCAGATACATGTATCACTCCAATTATCATCATCATCATTATCATTGTTCACTTTACAACCTAATCGTCCTTTTGAAAGCAGTAGGCTTTCGTCCACACAAATATTCATCCATGCTGCGAAAGATTATTTATACTTTGATACGAAATCATAAAGAACGTGTGATGGTACAAAGGTTAGGAATTGGTTCCCTTTCTTGGATTATACTCGTTTTCGATATTGAAATACAAGTCCTTAAGCAGTAGCTCGAATCTCTTCTCAGATATTACGTCGCTGAAGAAGGGAGTTCTCAATATTTTCTTCATACTAAAAGAAATGGTTAAAGCTGGCTTCTGTACAATATATTGGAATATTAGAAGACCAGCCAATAGCTTTATATCAGGAGATTTGTTTGAGTCCACTACTTATTTAAATTCCTTGCCTTTATTTGTCCAGTCTATCCACTGGATTGGTAGCGGATGATGACTAGCAGTAAAATAATCATTAAAGTAGAATAATATTCTTCCGAATTGTCAAAATTTCCGCATGTTGAACTTCATTCAGTCAGCAAATTTGCTCTAGCCTGGTTAACAACATGTTTCTTTGGAATAGCTCTGTAGCACTTAGGCAGTCTTTTCCTAATAAATGACAAATTCAATCCATGATACAATATAGTACGCATAAGGAGCACCTATCATATACTAACTAACTCTATGGTTTATGGAACCCGCAGGTACAATGCCGTGATCACAAAAGCTCTGCACTGACTTCTATCCTTAGCCAATTGGATCAAGTTTCTTCCTTGTATTACAATTCCCGCGATACCGATTTAATAATGTTCTCTCATCTGCGCGTAGGTCTTAGTAATGCTTGTTTTCCGATTAGTATTCCAGTCAAGAGTTTGAAAGCTTTTCTACTTTCTTCCATTCTAGCTATATGACCTGCCCACCTGAACCTCCTACAGTTGATGACCCTATTAATGTTTGGTAAACGGTATAAATTATGTAGTTCCTCGCTATGAAGTTTCCGTCATTCCCCATTCCCGGTCTCCTTGGGTCCGAATATTCGTCTCAGGATCTTGTTCTCAAATACTTTCAGTCTATTTTCTACTTCAGAGTAAAAATAAAACGTTAACGTTTTATAAATTTTAAGCTTCAAATTACTTTCGCGACGACAAGTTTTTGAACCGAATAGCAACTCGAATTCTTAGCTTTTAGTACACATTTTATTTCTTCACGAATATAATTTTCGACTCTTAATACTGATCCTAGATAATGAAAAAAAAACCACTTTATCAAAAGTATTATTTCAAATTTTAATGCATCCATAATTTGACTGTTCCGGTTCTTACGAAATTCCATGGATTTAGGTTTTTTTGTTTTCATCTACTTCTAAAACAATCTCCATGCAAGCGTTTAATCAAATCACTGCATTTCTTTATACATGTTTTGATCTATCATACCCTGTTTAATTTACATCATCAGCATTTGCCGTAACCTGGTCAATACAGTTCAACTATATGACCTGGTTGCTATCTTTGACTTTGCTTGTATTGGAGAATTAATTTCAGTAATAATAGGGACAACGCATCTCCTTGTGTCATGCCATTATCGACGAGAAAGCTCGTGGACAAAAATTTTCCTACCCAGACTGTATTTTGGGTTTCCTTTAAATATATCTTGATTAATCTAATTAGCTTTCTCGGTATTCCAAGTTGAGTAACAACGTTATACAATGTTTCTCTCCTAACCGAGTCGTGCGCCTTCCAAATCAATAAATAATTCAAGTACCGTGGTATTGTAATTTCACTTGTTTTCGAGTAATTGTCGAATGGTAAGTATTTGGTCGATAGTTAATCGATTTACACTAAATCCTTACCGATAATCTCAATAATTTAAACTGCGTATGGATTCAATCTTGCTAATAGAATATTTGAAAGGGTTTTATAGGATGTTGACAGAAGAAAAATGCCTCAAAAATTTTTAGTCAGTTTGGTCACCTTTGTTTTGAATTATAACAATGATTGATTCTGTCTACTCTTGTAGCAATTCTTTCTCGTTCCAGCCGGAATTTCGTCTATCCCCGGAGATTTGTACTTCTTTGTTTTCTTTACAAAGGTTTCTACTTTTATTCAGTTGGTTTCTGGAATATACCGTTCTGCGGTGCGTACATCCATTTTTCAATGCACATTACTTTCAGGTAGTGTGTTCAGCAAATCATCAAAGAAATCTTTCCATCTGTTTAAGATGTTATGCATATCAGGAAGAACTGTTCCGTCAGCTTTGTTTTAATATATAAGCACGAGATTGATAGCCTTTCTTAAATTCGTTGATCCCCTTATGCATGTTCCGATTTTTTTAAAATTTTTACTATTGGTGCCCTCCATTTCAACTCAGGCAAAAAAATATAAAATTGTACCATCACCATCTCAGATATTATTGAAACCTTTTTCATAGCAACTAGACATGTTTTTAAGAAACCCATATTTTTTGTTTTGTCGAAAAAAATTTTCTCCACAAGTAGTAGGCGAACAAAGACGGGGAGTACAATTTATGAATTGTAGAAGACATGGAAAATTGTCAACTTCGGAGCCTCACCATTCGGCTATGGAGACAGGTAGAGTTATAATTATTGTTGTGGTATGTATCCTCGTCGCCAAAAGTGCCTTTACATCGCTGTGACGTGTATGTGATCGCGCAGTACTGCAAGGAAGGGATGGTTGCATAAGAAATTGTGATTAATTTTGAAGAGTTTTTATTTTGACTATGAAATTAACATAGGTGAAGGGAGAAAAGACACAGATTTGAAGCATCAGTGCACTGTTATTGAAGCATCAGTGCACGAAAAGATTCGTATTCTCAGTTTTTCTATTTATTGTTTTATATGTTAAGTTAAACACCACAATGTGTATCACTGATATCGCAGATCGTATTATTTTTAAAATCGTGTTTGTAACCTATCGTCAAAACATTCATCTCCAGACATGATGTAAAGAGAAGAGAAAGAGATACGACATCTGTAAAATATGTATATGTGATTCAATAAGTAACTGTAGAAATTAGTTAAAGGACACATAAGAGAGCGAAAAGCAGGTCTAGAAATCTGAACTTTTTAAAAACGTCCTAGATAGATGAAAATATAGTTAAAAATTGCGAAAGGTATCATGTAATTTAACTTTCTTTTCTAGTATACTCTTTCCTTCACATCCAAACATCTCTATTCAGAATTACGAGATAAAGGTGAGGAGAGAAACATTTCCATTTCAAGAATTATATCAGGAAAAAAATCTTTTGACTTAGACTAGTGTCGAACTCGCAACCCTTGAGTCCATAGCTCAGCGCTATACCGATTTTTTTAACTATTTATTTACATGCTTAGTAGTACATAAAGATCACAGGAAGGTTTAACATTAAAAAAAAAACTCACCAATACATATTGATAGTATATACAAAAGACCAGACGATTAAGTTAAGACTTAAAAAATTAGCAAAATATTTCCGCTTACGAGCAATAGAAATGCTGGTAGCAGCGGATTTTAGGAAAGCAAGGTAAAGATCAGGGTGATAAGGTCCGGGGGTGGTTAACAAATAGACAATAGTGTGTGCCACAAACCAAATAACAGTATTATTCTTTGTAACAGGGTAGTAATTAAAATCTGGGTAAAGTATTAAAGCTGTGGCACGAAAAGAGGAAGGAGGAAGACGGCATATTTTGCTTAAAAGTACACACAACTGCTGCCAAATACTAGTGACTGAGGAGCAAGTTTCGAATCTATGACTAAGAGAGTCAGGTTGTTGGCAAACATTACACAAGTTATCAGCACCAATGTTTAAGTGATACAAACGTTCTTTTGTTTCATATGCATTATTAACAATAACATACCAAAGAGATTTGTGGGTATAGTTCAGAAATTTAGCATGAACATTACACCAGATACGAGACCAGTTATGAGAGGGTTGCTTGACTATTATATGTGGTGTAACTGCGGGATGAATGTTTAAATAGTACCAATACAAGTCCTTAACAGACATGCATTCTATTTCACATTTTGTCAAAAGTGCATAAGCCATGTCTATTATGACATCTTTCAGGTGAGGATATTTCCAACTCCAAGGGAAGGCATTGATAGGTCCCTCAAGGTCAATACAGGCAAAACACGCTGCAAACACCGCTGCAGAGACAGTGCTGTGAGTAGAACACGCGACCTGACAGCTGCGATGTAACAAGAGAGCTTTGGCTTGAATGTTTACATCTAGAAAGCCAATGCCCCCGTCCTTGGGAAGCAAACGTAACTGAGTGGAAGACACACGTAATAATTTGCCGTGCCAAAGGAAAAACAACGCAGAACTATGTAAGGAGCGGGCGATATTGTGGGGGAGGGGATAAATCTGGGCGAGGTGCCAGAGTACGCTATACCCAGTCTGTTTAAGAAACAACATTCTGCCTAATAAACTAAAATGACGATGTTTATGAAAATAAAGAATATTTTTAATTTTTGCAGCAACGTGGGCAAAGTTAGTAGTAATGGTACGTGTGGTATTAGGAAACCACTCAATTCCTAGTATTTTAAGAGAGTCGACAACCGCAAAATAAACCCCATACTCTTGAGTACAATTGTCATTTAAACACATAATTTTCGTTTTACTGTCATTTAATTTTGCACCAGATATGCTTTGATACTTGGTTAGTAAATACACAATATGTTGAATTTCTACAGGGCTGTTCACGAAGTAATGTGTGTCGTCGACATAGCTTTGTGCAACAATTTTAGTATTATATACAGGGACCCCTGGTAAAACAGATTGAACAGAAAATAACAAAGGAGCCAGAGATAAACTAAATAAAATACTGGACATGCTATCGCCTTGAAGGATTCCGTTATTAAAAGGAATCGCTACACTTAAGCCACCATTAATCTTCATCTTAGTGATTCTCTGAGAATAGACACCTTTAATCATAGAGATAAATTTGTCACCAAAGCCAAAGTGAGTTAACACATTAAACAAATATTGATGCTGAATTCTATCAAAAGCCTTAGAGTAGTCCGTTGAAAGAATAGCCACTGTATGATCAGTTCTACACTCATGATATGCTATAAAATCTCGAAGATTGGATAGCGCTTCATACATACGGCGAGTCTGTCCATGGGCATATTGACAGGGGCTTAAGAGATCTTCAATGTATGTTTTCATTCGCAGAGTGAGGCAACGGGTCAAAATTTTGAGGTCCGTACACAGTAAGCTGAGCGGTCTAAGGGCATCAACGTCATGGGCGTTTGCATGTTTGGGAACCAACACAGTGATACCCGTTCGTAAGGAGGTTCCTAAAATGCAACTATCACGATACTCGTTAAAAAGGTCAGTGAGAAAGGGAGCAAGGATGTCAATAAAAGTGACATAGAATTCCACGGGCAAGGAGTCGACACCAGTGGATTTGCCTCGCTTACCAAGTTTAATGGAGGTCATGACCTCGTCTACCGTGAAGGGCTGGCTAAGACGCTCCCTGTCACCATCGGTTAAGGTAGCTGGTATGTGTTCAAAAAGAGTATCATCAGTGACAAACAAAGAAGGCGTGGCATAGAGATGTTTAAAATGTTCTATAAGATATGCAGTCACGTGAGGTCCCTCATATAAATGTCCATCGGGGTCTTGAAGATGCGAAATCAGCTGTTGTTTACCTCTACTACGTTCTCGCTGTACGTGGACAGTACTAACAGATTCTGTGGAATCAGTCGAAGGAATCTTGCTACGAACAATATGGCCGTACATACGTCGGCGATGCATAGAGAGAAGAAAAGCCTTGATTTGATGAATTTGAGGCCGAACAGATTCTCCTTGAGCCTGCGCCTTCACATAGTCTCGTAAAAGCTTAGAATAATATGCATACTGTTCACAGAAGGCCTGATGACGATGAATACTGTATTGTTTACTAACAAAACGAAACACAGGTTTTACACGTTTCTCCCAAAAGTTCATAAAAGTACCTTTATAGCTGCGTTTCTCCTCCATTAAGGATGCCCACTCAGCACGGATGACAGATTGATAGTCCGCTTCAGCGAGGATCGACGTATTAAAATACCACAATGAATTACTTTTAAGGAATTTTGTTACAGGTAAATTGATAGTCATAACGACACAATAATGATCACTAAAAATCACAGGTTCAATTTTGATGTCCTTGACGTAAGGCAATAAGATGTGGCTGACGTAAATTTGATCAAGTCTCGAGGATGAATGCGATGTCCAAAAAGTATGACCCGGAACGCTGGGAAAATAGAAACGCCACACATCGACGAGGTCATATGTTTCAATCACTTTGTGTAGGGAAGGTGAGAAGGGGTAATGAGGCTGGGCATCTATCTCTGAAAGTACTGCATTAAAGTCTCCAGCGAGGATACAGGGGTTGGACCCATTATATAACGCCTGCATGAGATCAGTTTCGAAGAAATTGTTCCTTGCTCTAGTTTGAGAGTTCCCAGCAGGAGCATAACTGTTACATAACCGTATAGTCCGTAGTTGGCCCACAGTAAGTCTATCAGTTAGAGGAGTAGGATGTTCAAGAAAGTCTATATCACTTCTATATATAATTGCAGTTCCTAAGCCTTGGGGATTAAAATTAGAGCACCAGGAGTGAGTAAAGAGGTTGGAAAATTCAGGCAAAGCCACTTCCTGTGTGAAGAGGATATCTATCTCTGCTTTACGGATGAAATCACTCAAAGCATGTTGCTTAACCAAGGAACTTAAACCGTTTAAATTTAGAGTGGCGATACGAAAACTATACATTTGGATCCACCAAAGAAAAAAAATGGTAGAAAGGAGAAAGAAGAGGACATTAGAGAGAGAAGGGATATTCCGAAAGATCCGATGCACTGTCAATCCCTTTCCTAGGACGAGACTTTGAACGGGTACGAGCGGACTCTACAATATAACTATCTTGAGACTTTATTAACTTCAAAGAAAAATCACTGTCGCCACTTTCAGTTTTCTTTTTCTTGCGCCGGGTTTGGGACAAAAACACATTGTCACTTGCACTAAGGTTACTAGCAGTAGAAACAACCACATCACTGGGCAAAACACTATCACTAGTAGGTGGGGCGTTGACACTAGGTGGGGCACCAGAAGGGGACAGAGAGGTGAGAGTTGTCACATCAGATTGGCGGTGCACAGAAGGAACGTCATCACTGTTGAGAACACGTTGGTCAGAAAGTGAACATAAACCTGTATCAGGTTCCTGTGGAGGCTCAACAATATGGTCATCACTAATGGGAGGGGCCTCTTCAATATTCACTGTGCCGTTGGCAGAATCCATAGTATCAGAAGTCGACGGAGCTGTATGCATCATGGAATCACAAGGAAGGTGCACGGGAGGATCGGGCGATTTGACAGCAGGAATGTCACGAGGCGACGTCAGAAGTGGGAAGGTGTTGAAATTAAGTAATTCTGGTGTGGGCGTTGCGGAAGGAAGATTAACAGGAGCAGGGCGTGACAAAGGGGAAGATCGGAGTACGGGACGAGAGGATAGGGGAAGGGTACTAGAGCGACGCTTATCACAATCTTGGAAAAAATGTAGAGGACTATCACAGAAACTGCATGTCTTGATTTGACCATTATATGTGACCCCACAATCGTAAACCTGCGATTGTCACATACGAAGCTATGGAATGCTTAATGTTCATGCGTATCAACTTCCTGCCAGTACGAGTTTTATAAATGTGACCTGCATCATAGTATTCGTCTTCAATATGTTGCACCTCGCCGTACTTAGAAAGCACACTGATGATTTTAGCATTATCTAGTTCACTAGGACATACGTGTAGTTTAACTAATTGCGACATATTACTAGCAGAATCAAGGTCCAGAACAAATTCACTGTCATCATCTTTGTACACAACTTTACCTTGTGAATCACGTAGTATTTGCTCATAAGTAATCTGGTTTAAGAGTTTAATATACAATATTTTCCTGTTGAAGTCCATTTCTATTGAAATAACCTGGTCCGGGGATAATTTGAAGGTTGAAGCAATCCACTCATGGAGTTTAATCGACGTGGGACGATTACTGACAGGACGAAAATTAATTCGTATAGTATTCACTCGTAAACTAACCATGTCGCAAAACCGTTATCAAAAGACCAAAAGAATAGCACTGGGTTGTAATAAAGACGTTCACAGTCCAATACCACACACAAATGTGCAAAAGCACGAGGAACAAAAACGAAGCGTTCGCAACTGCACACAGCTTACAAGCACACAGCAGACGAGCGGTGTGCACACCGTGACTGCACAGACCGAACTGATTGAGCTAACAACTTCTGCAGGAAAAGCCTGATTTCTACAACTACAGGTTGCTGAATGGTGTGTATTAACCAAGTTGGCCGAGATAATTGCTTCATATAGCTATTGCAATAATAATAATAATAATAATAATAATAATAATAATAATAATAATATAAAGCAGAAGAACAGAATTTAAAAAGTCGCATATGTTAAAAGTTTGACGTGCAGAGTAAGTCCTAATATGAGATTTTATTAATTATATATAATCAATGTAAGCGTGGTTTATTCGTGCATGCTACTCAAACTGCGCAACTCACTACCCTAGTCCCATAAGGGTTGTACGCACATGGTACCGTAGCCTTGCGTCCTCCAACCGTGAAGAATGTTTCGGTTTGAACCTATGCGTGTCCTAAGAGGAAGGAGATTCAAAGAAAGAAAAGTGGTTTAGAAATTATGCTAACGTAGAATGTCTCACGAGGTGAGGTGATATAGAGTTCAGCATGTCTTTCAGCTACTACTCTATACAAGACGTGCATCTACGACTTAACGTGAAACCCGAACTACACGACTCCTGACGAGAATCGAAACCCGTATCACCTCTAATTCTATTATGGGAGACACAGGAACATGTAAAAATAATCGAAAATGAACTATATTAATGTTAAATCCATAGCTTTTGAGTACCAAATTTCTCAAAAGTAAATCCCCACGTTAAGCGGGTTTGCATATCCAGGCTCCTAACTATGAAAACATTTACGATCACTCTAACCCCAATCATTTCACAGATTCAACCTGTTGTATATAAGTTATTAGGACGTAAAATTGAACATAATTTATACGAAAAAGACTTTTATGCATTGCAAGACCTGTAACTGCCAAATATTCACCACAAACTTATAGTCGTATCGACATAAACAAAAAGAAGTGTGAAGCAGGAAACTACTTTACCCAAAAGTCAAAAGAGACGCACTGAAGACATAGGAACGGGTCGAGCGGTTTGGGTCATTCTTCTTTCAATTACAAGTTTATGTGTTCAAACCGTGAAGTGTGTATTCGTTTTTTTTTCTTTTTTTAAGTGTGTTCCTATTTTCATGAGAGAACTGAGAACATTTCTTTAGATAAATCTTTGGCAACTGCTTTTCTCTCAAATTCCATTAGAAGGGAACATTATATGAATTGCAAATCTAAAATCCACAGCTGAGAACAAAATATTATGTTCAATATTTCATTATTATCCTTTGATTTGTAATGAAAAACTAACTATAAGCATTGACGATTTCAGAAGATTCTCCCCCGGTAATGGTCAATATATGAATGAGAGAAAACTGATAAAACATTATTAGTCCCCTTTGAGCATGATCGAAGATAACTTATGGCCACGAAGGGGGAAATTTATGTCGACAGAGTCTCAAATTCTCCCACAGGTCATGCCCTGAAATCATCACTGTTTGAAAGGTTTCCTTAACAAATAGAATATTACATTTATTTCTCGTTCTACGTTTTGAAATGGAAATATCATAATTTTAAAGTGAATTATAATACGATAAACATAAAGATTTATAGAACTAATGAAGTAAATATTCTTGTGTAAGTTATCGATTTCTAATCAGATTAAAACTCGAATATTCGTTTGCATCGCACTTTAAAGTAAATCCTCTCTCTATATAATTCTTACTGGAAAGTATGTTTAACTCCAATTACTTAATCAATATTTTTAATAATATATTTTTATTGTAATACTTTTACTATTCAATGTCGTATACACTACATTTCCCAAAGCAAAACCTCGCAAATGTATAGTGGACTAGTGAATATTATCAAATAAATTATCATTTTGTTTACGTAAATACTTCATCGCCTCGTTTGCAACTTCGTACTTTAAATAATAATAATAATAATAATAATAATAATAATAATAATAATAATAATAATAATAAAATCATAACCATACCTTTATCAGAATTTCAGGCTTAGTCAATAAATGAATTCAACGTGGTCTCTATTCGAAGTTCTATTTAATCGAAACCGCTAGAAATACAGAGAGAAACTTCGAGAACAGTAGATAGATAATGGGGATTCTGCAGACAAATTCATTATTAGCCCACTTTAACTATATGTCACCCTATCATCTCTAATAACTTCTAATCTACTCCCTAATAATTTGCAGCGCACTCCCTATCCCAAATAACTTCTATCACATCTCAAATAACTTCTATCTTACTCAAATAACTTCTAATGCATTCTATCACTAAATCTAGTTACAAAAAAGTCACTAAATCTAGTTACAAAATCACTAAATTTGGTTAGAAAAACAAAAAAATCACTAAATCTAGTTATAAAAATCACTAAATTTAGTAAAATAAAATTACAAAACACTTTTATGATTTTACCATAAAAGTTAACTAAATTCTACATAATTAGATAATACTTACAAATTAGTATATTGATTGTTACAAGTTCGGATATTGATAATGGAATCTTCTGCTAACCTCATTCTCTATAGGAAACAATGACTTCTTAAACTCTGTCCACTGATCATAATTCAAGCTGAATAGACAACCGTTAATATCAGAAACCACTTGAACTTCGGTTTCCACATTTTTCACAATTACATTGAAATTTTTAGTAAGTATAAATTTCTTTTGAGCATCCATTCTATTCACTCCATTTTTTACTTCTGACAACATATTTTTGATCATTTTTATCATTCTTTGGATTCACATACAGAACTCAACAGTTGGATAATTATCTTTTAAACCAGTGTATTTGATTTTTATTCCATCTTTAACGATCTCATCAATCATTTTCTCTGTTAAGTGTTTTGTAAATCTAGGTGGAAGAAATACCTTAAACTTCTCACATTCAACTAAAATGCTCTTTCCAAACTTAGTTTTAATCTTTTCCATTTTCACAATCTTATATTCTGTATTTAATTCTAATTCTCTTAATCCAATAACCTGTTTTTGTTCAAGGCTTCCAAGTTTATTTAAAAGTTCAATATGACTCGCCATCGTATTTATTATATTAAAACTTTTTAAAAATCAGTTTCTAATAGCCTCGAATTTCGTTAAGTATGTCATTGATTCTGTTAACAATATCTCTTACATTTTCATCTGTTAATTCACCATTCATGAGCTTAATTACATTAAGCTCATCTTTAAACAGCCGAATTCGATTCACCATATATTTATAATATTCTTTCTTTGAAGCTATATTAAACCGTGTTGATAGACCAGTGATAACAGCAGAAGCCGAAGCAAATGCAGTTGTAATAATTGAATACACTGTAACAGGAATAAATACATTGATGAACCCTGTAGAAGCTGATAATAGAATTGATAACGTAATAAGAGTAATATAAACACATTTTATTCTCTTGAACTTCCTTTTGTTTTTCATTAATAACTTCTCAAGATTTAATATAGTATCTTCAATTAACACAATTAAATTCTCACGTGGAATGTTATCTGGAATAGTCATTTTATTAAATAAGTTTTTATGATATTATCATAAAAACACTTACAAACTAAACTAATCTAATAAACATATAATTGGTTTATATCTTCTCAATTATTTTTTCTTTCTCAACATCATACTATAAATTTTTCTTACCAATCATAACAACATAGCAAATTGTTTTATCTGGTACATCGCTTTCAAAATTAACAGTCAGTTTCAAATTAGTTCTATCACTTACAGTTACTGATTTATGCTTGCTTGTGTTAATTACGAACATTGGTCTATTTTCTAAAAACTCTTTAGGATAATAAAACATCTCAGTATTTCCAATTGTAGCTCGCTTATATACCGTATACATTTCATAAACTTTCAAATACTTATGTTTAACAAAATCTAAGTTTAAAGATTCTAATGGGAAAGATTCATTTCTAGAATTACGAAAATGGATATTCTGAACTTTACAATGATCAAAATAGCTTGAATCTCTTTCTTGATTATCATTTCTATCAGTTTGGAAAAAGGTAATCACAAAATTAGACATATCAAATTCACTTGAGTTAAATTGTGTGGTTAAATCGAATTCTAAATATTTACCACTAACTGATTTCTGCAAACATTGATACGTGTTGAATGAAATAGGAATTTTACCTTCTTTTAACATATTTGATCTTAACAAGGTGGCATAGTTAGGTTCATAATTAACAATAGGCATTCTTAACTCCATATTTGTAATCTTAATTTTACCTGGATGCGGTTGATCATTCTCATATGTTCCATCCTGTTTTTTGTTTTCCAAATAGCAAATGCATTATCATCAGAACCACTTCTTTTAAATGTATATTTCAATCCTCCTTTCCACATAATATCTTTAAAATCTGAACAAAATCCTGGCAAAAGTCTTAGCAAAAACACTATTTCTTCATCTGTTCTTGCCCACGTAATTCCTTCCCATCCACATTCATCATAGTGATTTGCCTCTGGTTTTGAAATCGTACATGTGTTTACAGCTGTTGAAGTTAAACCAGGATAATCTATAATATCTAATATCTGACCATGCTTACTAACTTGAATTTGAGAAAACAAATGTGGGAAGAAATTATTAATAAGTCTAATATTTTGACCAGTAGTATATTCTCCATCACCATCTCTACCTCTAATTTCAAAAGTTACATACATATCAGCATAATAAGGATGTATGAAGCCATCACCCACGTTAATATCAAATTCAATAGACCTGTTTGGCTTATTTAAATTCTCGATTGTTTTTTGATTAGGTTTAAAGGATTGTAATTCATATGATTCTATCTTATCCATATTTATTATAAGAAATATTTATAATCGTTTTATGAATTAAGCCCATACATTAAACCCATAAAACTTAAATATAACTTCTCCAAATATCCTTATTCCTATTCAACTGACTAATAATTTCTGAAAAACTATACTCATCTGTAAACATTTTTAACACTGTAATGCATAAATGTCCACAAATTACCTCGTTAAAATGTTGTATACGGCTGCTATTGTACTCTATATTATGGCCAAGATATTTTACGAGTGTTTTTGGTGGATTACCTCCAAATGAATAAAACACATACTTTCTATTTCCTTTTTCCAATAACAAATCCAATGCGTTCCTATATTTTTAGACGTATCAAAATTAATAATACCACACTCATTCTTCCTTGGCTGTTTAGGCAATTCATCACTCATAAATACACCTCTAAAGTTTCTTATCTTAAGTTTGTTAACAAGTTGTATTAGGTCCAAATTACTTAAAGGTTTAATTTCTTCTTTTTCTTTACTGTTTTGGAGTTTACGTTTTTTGAAAGCTTACCACCTTGTTTTTCTTCCATTGCTAAGTTATGTCGCTTTTGTTCCTCTAATTCCATTTTATTCTTTTTTGCATCATCTACAGTCTTAGCAATAGCAGCCGCACCTCCAGCAACAGAACCTAGAGCACCTATTAAAGCTAAAATCGTTGGAATAGTAAATATAAAACCACCATAATGAACTTTATTATCATTTGCCTTCATTTCTTTGTTTATTTTCTTAAGTTGTGGTATAGAAAGAGATAGAGACATACATTGTCCTTTACTTAGTTTTGCTTCCTTTTGTTTGAGTTGTTTGTAAGTTAAAATGTGATCTATATTTAATTGTTTAAGTTCCTGATTAGGAATCGTAAATGTAAAACCTTTTAACTGCATATTTATTATATAATTAAAAGCTTTTTATGAAAAATTTCCATAAAAAGTACATATATACCTAAATCTAAAAAATACTTATAAACCTAATCTTACTTTCATTACTTATAAACCTAATCTTACTTTCATTACTTATAAACCCAAACCAAATCTTACTTTTGTATTCATCACTAAAGCAGTTCTAAGAGCAGGTAGTTTTTCAGTTATTAAATTAGCATCTTTAGCAAAAACTCTTTCCCAAGCTTTATTTTCTAATTCCTTATCTGCAATATGTCTTGATTCTGTATCTTTATTATCCCTATAGTATATATCATGTTCTTTACAAGCCTCACCTAATTTGTTAATACCTTCATCGCCTCTTTCTAATCTTTCTTGAAGTTTTGTACCCGGACCGCAAAATTCATAACCTGGAATATGCAACTCAAATGGAAGTTTATTAATCAAAACATTTACTAATCCTTTTCCATACTTTTCACTATTCCAAAATTTTGGTGGCAGCGTATTCAATATCTTAATCAAATAACCTATACCTTTTGGATCATTAGGTATAAATTGTGCAAGTTTAGAATTAATCATATCCATAATACCTACTTTCTCATTATAAAAGTTATCATTTCCAGATTTTTCTTCCCCATCAATAACAATCAAGCGATCAATCAGTTTTCTCACATCATTAATCCATATGTATTCTTTTGATAATTCGTTATATACCTTTATTCCTTCTCCAGATTTTGGTGTCTTTTTTGAAGGTGTTGTTGGTTTTATATATTCATCCCAAATAGGTTTGATAATTTCTTTATATTTTTTACCTTTACTAGATTTTTGTTTCCTTGTATTCGGATCATTATTATGAAATGCAACACTAGAATCAATTACTATTTGTTTATATTCTTCTAGATCATCATCATTATAATTTGTTGAATTATGTTTTGTCAATAATTCCCATAAACCTTCTGTTCCTGTATAATGTCGATTATTAATAACTAAATCATCACCATGAATTTTAACTTCCGCATTTCCTATCATATGTATAACTTTCCCATCTTCATCATATGGTTGTATTCCAAAACTTTTATCATCTCTAGTTGCATAATATCTTGAGGCAATATTACCAAAATGAGTTGTTGCTAAAGATTCTATTCCTTCTACTTTATATTTAATTTGTTTTTTCATGTGTTTTATTTCTTCTGTTATAGGCGTATCACTTTCATTTATAGAACTATCATACATAGGTGGTGTTTCTAATAAGCTTGAATCCACTCTAGCACTTTTATGTACAACTGGAACTAACTCTTGAATTAGATTTTTAATTTCTTCTACTACTTTTGATATATCTTGCCCTAAATCTTTAATTGCATCAATAACAGGCTGATCTTGTTCTTTAAATTTTTCATACTTACTTCGATTACTTTGTTTAATTTCCTTAAATCTTTTAATAAGTTCTTCTTTTAACTTAATATGCTTCTTAGCTTTATTAACATCCATTTATTATATAAAGAAAAAAATAAAAACATAACATAACATAACATAACATAACATAAACATAACATAACATAACATAACATAACATAATATATACGTTCACCTGCATTCATATACGTTTAGTTTACACTTTTAGAAATTCTTTAATTTTATTTCTATATTTACCATTATTCACCTTCCTAGTCATATCTATTGTTAAGAAACCATGTTCTTCACTCCAACACTTGCTACATAATAATTGTAATTTTTCAAACGACATATCAGATACAACAAATTCATCATATATATGTTTTAAATTTACATTGTCCTGTCTAAATATACAAATGAAGTTTAAGTTGTCCCTAATTAATTGTTTTGGCACTTTAGAATATGTTTGTCCAAGATAGAAACAGTTCAAACCCTTATGACGCCCTCGAGTAAAATATTCTCTAACGTGATTTTGTTCTTCTAATATGAAATCATGAAATACTACCACAGAATAGTCCTCACATTCATCTAATGGAATAATCTCTTCATTGTTTCCTTTTATTATTGCTACTGTATCTTTAATATTACGTTCTATATCTCGAAAAAGTTGTATTAAGTGTTGATATTTAGGTTGATTTAAACTTTTAGAATATATATAAACATTTGCATATTTTAACCATTTAGGTGCTAACAAAAAATTATCAATCATTAACGTCGTTTTACCACAACCACTAGGCCCAACTATTAAACATCTTATATCATCAGGTAACAACTCTCCATTCCTCTTTCTCTTCGCCGTTTCTTCTGTTAACCTTACTTTAATATCCCAATTATCCATATTAGTTATTTATTATATAATAAATGAAGGTATTTAATTTAAATGGTTATTCATCTGTATTAAACATTTCATTGCATTACCCATTTGAAAACGATTTAGAAGTAGCTGTTGCAGGATTTTACACAACATACTTAACTCCAAACATTACAGAAAAAAATAATAAGTTGACATATTGTAGTAGCGTAGCCCCTGAACTTTCAAGGCAACTCATAATTCAGCCTAGTCAATATAGTTTACAAGAATTACAAGAATATATTATATCAAACCTTCCATATACCACCAATTCTTTTAAAAATATTCAATTTACTGAGGATAGAAAGAAAAACAGAGTTAAAATATTTAGCAAGGTGTGTGATATAACTTTAGATACCATTAACACTGTATTAGGTTTTAGTGAAAAGAACTTGACTGAAAATATAGAACATGTTGGAGATAAGGTGCCAAGGTTTCATCCGTTTGATACTATAAATATTCACTGTGATTTAGCAGAAGGTATGATTTTAAAAGATAACGCACACAACGAAACAGATTTAATAGCAACGTTTAGAACAAATGCAGAGTTTAGAGAACCAATTATATATGAACCTAATGAAAAAATATTTTTCCCAATACATCACAATAAATTTAATTATTTCAAAGTTTCAATTAAAGATGAGAATGGTGATTTGATTGATTTTGGTGGAGCTCGTATAACTGTTTTACTTGCTGTTAAATAATTCAAATTATTATATAATAAATATGGATATTTTTGGTAATGTTAAAAGTAAGATAAGTGATCTAGATAAAGTTTTTACACCAAATAATACAACATGGGTTGATTTTAAAAACAAAAGACTTGTTAATGTAGGTGATGCTATTGACCAACAGGACGCAGTTACTTTTCATCAGTTTGTATCAATAAATAGCCAATTAGATAAATTTGTTACAAAAGAAGATTTCCAAATATCAAACAGAGAAGCAAATATGTTCATTATGAAGAAAGAAACTATACATCTATTATGTCGATTGAGAACTAAAAATGTTAAAGACCCAACCTTTAGAATATTTAATCTATCGAATGGTTATAAGTTTCTCTATAATGGGAAAATAATGCATATAGAATTAAGTTTGGATAAATACTACCTACATATATTTTTGAATGATACTCTAGTTGAAACTTTTCCTTTAGACATTAAAAAAGGTGATGTAATTACGTTTCAAGCAGATAAAAATTCAGCTTTTGAAGAAGGTCAATTATTGTTTGTTATTATGTACATAGAAAGAGAACTTAAATGATTTTCTATACAATAAATAATGATGATGTATTGTGTTAAGTGTAAGAAATCAACAGATACAAAAATAGATAACATTAGAATAGAACAGACAAAGAATGGAAGATATGTTAAGAAAGGTATATGTGTTGTATGTGGTACTAATAAATCTCAATTCATTAAAAAACCCGATTGACTATATGAAGGTGAAGGTATTAGAGAAGATATTATAGAAGAAATTCAAAAACCATCTAGAAAAAATTATCCTAGGTTAAGTGTTATTGTTAAAGGTATAGATGATTTATGGCAAGCGGATCTTGTGGAAATGGATAGTGGTGTGTTAAAAGGTGTTTCAAAATTAAATAAAGGGTATAAGTATTTGCTAACGATTATAGATGTGTTTTCAAAATATGCATTTGCTGTTCCTGTTAAAGATAAGAGCGGTAAGAATGTTACAGAAGCATTTGAATCAGTGTTAAAAGTAAGAAAACCTAATAATTTACAAACTGATCAAGGTAAAGAGTTTTACAATAAAGAATTCGAAGATTTGATGGGAAAAAACAATATCAATCATTACTCAACATATAGTGGTAAAAAAGCTTCTGTTGTTGAAAGATTTAACAAAACACTTAAACAAAATATGTGGAAGAAATTCACTGTTCAAGGTAATTATAAGTGGTTAAAAATATTACAAGGTTTGGTTGATGAATATAATAACAAAGTACATAGAACAATTGGTATGAAACCTGTAGAAGTGAATAAGAAAAATGAGCATGCGATATTGAAAAAAGTGTATAAGAAAGAATATAAGTCTGTTAAGTTAAAGTATAAGATTGGTGATTATGTTCGTATAAGTAAAATTAAAGGTTTGTTTGAAAAAGGATATACACCAAATTGGTCAACAGAAGTGTTTGTTATTAATGAGGTTATACCATCTAATCCACCAACATATAAAATTAAAGATTTAAACAATGAAGAAGTTAGAGGAAGATTTTATGAACCAGAATTATTGAAAACTAAATATAAGGATGAGTATTTGGTTGAAAAAATATTGAGAAAGAAAGGTAATAAAGTGTTTGTTAAATGGTTAGGGTTTGATGATTCACATAATAGTTGGATAGATAAGAGTAATGTAATATTATAAATGTTATATTTTATGATTATTTCATAAAAGGTATAAATAGTTTATTAAATGGTTATGGTTTAATAATTTGTATAATAATTAAATAAATAAAAGTAATATAATATTATAAATGTTATTTCATAAAAGGTATAAATTGTTTATTAAATGGTTAGTGTTTATTAAATGGTTAGGGTTTAATAATTTGTATAATAATTAAATAAATAAAAGTAATATAATATTATAAATGTTATTTCATAAAAGGTATAAATTGTTTATTAAATGGTGAGGGTTTATTAAATGGTTAGGGTTTAATAATTTGCATAATAGTTAATTAAATAAAAGTAATATAATATTATAAATTTTATCTTTTATGGTTATTTCATAAAAGGTAATATAGTGTTTATTAAATGCTTAGGGTTTAATAATTTGTATAATAATTAAATAAATAAAAGTAATATAATATTATAAATGTTATTTCATAAAAGGTATAAATTGTTTCTTAAATGGTTAGGGTTTAATAATTTGTATAATAATTAAATAAATAAAAGTAATATAATATTATAAATGTTATCTTTTATAGTTATTTCATTAAAGATAAATATGATAAGAAGGTGAATGATAATTATGATGATGAGTGAGTTTATGAAAATGATTTAATTTTTATCATATTAATAATGACTTTGATGGGGTAATCCCATAAAAGCCCTATACTAACACAACACACTAATATATGTAGACAATTGCAGGAGTGTACAAGTATTAGCAGTTGTGTTAGGAAAAATAAGTATGCTAATGTTGGTATATATAACATGAGAAAAATATTATGAAAATGAACTAAAAAATTTGGTAAATATATAAATAAACGATACAGTATTTTTTCATATAAGATGAGTATAAATAATGTTAATTTTACTGGTGAGGAGATGAAGGAGATGTCAATTACAAAACTAAAACTAATATGTAAAGTCAAGAAAATCCGTAACTATAGTTCTTTAAATAAGAGTGAATTAATAAAAAAATCGAACAATATCAAAATGAACCAGATGATTGAAAGTTATATACACAATGAAAGTTGATGAATTAAAAAACCATTGTAAAAGGAAAGGAATAAAAGGTTATTCTAAATTAAGAAAGGCTGAACTTATTGACCGTATTAAAAAATATGAAGATGAGCAAAACAGATCACAAATTAGAAACATATTTCCATTTAAACAAGATGTTTTTGAAGAATCGGAACCACAACGAATACCAATTAAAGTAGAAACAAAGGAAACAGCAATACAGAAACGATTACAAACTATCACAATTGAAAACATAGGAGGATATAAAGATACAGTGAAGTTTTTAAATATAAGTGGGAAAGTAGTTATTAACAAAATCAAGGAAGAATTAAAGCACCATCCATTAAAAGTCAACCTTGTATTCATTTGTGATTATATTAAAGATAAAGAAGTACAAGAACGCAACTTTAAAACTATGAATGAAAGAATATTACAATCAACTGACTTAGATGAATATATAACCTATGCTAAACAAAAACTATGTAGAGAGATTGAGGAATTTCAAGGTAGAGGATCAGGATGGACATTGCACCAAATTAAACATTTAGAAATCAGACTAAATAAATATGTACCATTACGAGCTTCTTCACATATTGACCTTCCTAAACCAATTAAAGATAAGAAAGCAGTAATCAATATTAAAAATCAAGATAATAAATGTTTCTTATATTCAATTGCAAGTTATTTAAAACCTATTGATAGATGTTCTCAATATCAACGACCTTCACACTATACAGAAATTGTGAATGAGTTACAAGATAAATATTGTAATGGTATTGAATTTCCTGTACAATTAAAAGATATAGTAAAGTTTGAAAAGAGAAGTAACATATCCATTAACGTGTATAGTTATGATGATGAATATAATATATACCCACTTCAAATCACAAAAAAAATAAGCAGGACAAGCACGTTAATTTATTATATGTAAAAGATGAAAATAATAGTCATTTTTGTTGGATAAAGGATTTATCGATATTAATAAGAAGTCAAGTAACAAAACATAAGGAAAAATTGTACTTTTGTGATAGATGTTTGGTAAGACATTTTAGAAATGAGGAGCAATTACAACAACATGAACTATATTGTAAGGAGCATGAATCTGTTAGAATAGAACTTTCCAAAACCATATGATAATCAAATACAGTTCCAAAATTATAATAGATCATTTAGAGTACCATTTACGATATATGCCGATTTTGAATGTTTGTTATGTAAAATGGAAATAGACCATAATTGTTCTAAAACTGTGAAGTATCAAAAGCATTTACCAATGAGTTTCTGTTATTATATTAAATACTCAAATGGTGTGTATAAAAGTCCTTTTAGTTATATTGGTTTAGATGCTGCAAAGGTGTTTGTGGAGAAGTTAAAACAAGAAGCAATAGAAATAAAGAAAATATATAACAAAAGAGTTGAAATGAATGGTCTAACTAAAGATGAAGAAAATAGATATAATAATTCCAATAGTTGTCATATATGTGAGAGAAACTTGAATGATTTACCACCAGCAATTGAAAAACAAATAAATATGTTAAATAAGAAAATACAATTCGCTAAAGATAATGATAGCATGGTTGAAAAGTTAGAAGAATGGAAACATGAATTAGGAAAATGTTTAAAGGATATAAATAAAAATAAAGCAAAAGTAAGAGATCATGATCATTTAACTGGAAAGTTTAGAGGTGCAGCTCACAGTTATTGTAACTTAAGCTATCGAAATCCTAATTTTATTCCAGCATTTATTCACAACTTAAGTGGTTATGATACTCACCTGTTTGTTAAAGAACTTGCTTATGATAAGAATGAAATAAAACTAATTGCAAATAATGAGGAAAAATATATAACATACTCAAAATATGTGAAGGTTGATAAAAAGAATGGAAATAATTTACGATTTCTAGATTCATTTAGGTTTATGCCAAGGAGTTTAGCAGAACTAGCAAATAACCTTACAAAAGAACAATATAGAGAAACGTCAAAGTACTTCCCTAATGATTTGTTAGATTTAGTAATTAAAAAAGGTGTGTACCCATATGATATTATTGACTCAATTGAAAGATTAGAAGAAACAAAACTACCTTCAAAAGAAATGTTCTTTAATAAACTTACTAACACCCACATCAGTGATGAAGATTATGAGCATGCGGAAAATGTTTGGAAGTCATTCAATATTAAAAATCTAGGTGAATATACAGAACTTTATAACAAGACAGATGTATTAATATTAGCTGATGTATTTCAAAGTTTTAGAGATGTGTGTTTAAAAGCATATGGTTTAGATCCTGCTTGGTATTTCACTGCTCCTGGTTTATCGTGGGATTCAATGTTAAAGATGACTAAGATCAAACTAGAAATGTTAACTGACTATGACAAAATATTAATGATAGAAAAAGGTATAAGAGGTGGAATTTCACAATGTAGTAAGAGATATGTAAAAGCAAATAATAAGTATTCGAAAAATTATAACAAAGACGAACCTTCAAAGTATTTGGCTTATCTAGATGCAAATAATTTATATGGATGGGCTATGAGTCAGTACATGCCTTACAAAGACTTTAAATGGGTTCAACCTTACAAAAACATAATGAATATTCCAGATGATTCAGAAACTGGCTACATATTAGAAGTTGATTTAGAATATCCAAAATACTTACATGATAAACATACATATCTACCATTAGCTCCAGAAAATATGTGTCCACCAGGATCGAAACATTCAAAATTATTAACAACGCTTTACAATAAAGAAAGATATGTTATTCACTACAGAAACTTAAAATTGTATATGTCACTTGGGATGATATTAAAGAAAATTCATAGAGTATTAGAGTTCAAGCAATCAAATTGGTTAAAGGAATATATTGATCTAAATACAAATATGAGAACAAAAGCTAAGAATGATTTCGAGAAAGATTTTTACAAGTTAATGAACAATAGCGTATTTGGTAAAACAATGGAAAACATTAGAAAGAGGCCATCTATTACCTTAGAATGTGATCCAATGAGGGTGGAAAAGTTAATAGCAAAACCGAACTTTGATTACAGAACCATATTTACTGAAGATTTGTGTGCGATACATATGAAAAAAGAAAATTGACCTTCAACAAACCTATATATGTTGGTATGAGTGTGCTAGATTTGTCAAAACTATTAATGTATGACTTCCATTACAACATTATGAAACCTAAATATGATATTGATATAGGCTTATGTTATATGGATACTGATAGTTTTATATATGAAATTAATACAGATGATTTCTACAGAGACTTAAAAGAAATGGTTCATTTATTTGATACAAGTGAATATGGAAAGGATAATCAATATGGAATACCATTAGTAAACAAAAAAGTATTAGGAAAGATGAAGGATGAAAACAATGGTAAAATAATGACAGAATTTATTGGGTTAAGATCAAAGATGTATGCCTTTAAAGTTGAAAATAAAGAGAAGAAAAAGCAAAAGGAATAACAAAATGTGTAGTAGCAAAAGAGTTACAATTTGATGATTATAAGCAAACCCTATTCAATGATGTGAAACATATAAAAATATAAATCTAATTCGAAGTTGTAAGCATGATGTGTATACCATAGCTGTAAATAAGTTAGCATTAGATTCGAATGATGACAAAAGATATATACTAGAGGGTGGTATAAGTACATTAGCTTGGGGGCATTATAAGATATAGTTAAAATGTATTTATGTGTAGTTTAGTTTTAGGTCATATTTAATTAACTTTTATGTTTAGTTTATTTTTAGGTCATATTTAATTAACTTTTATGTTTAGTTTATTTTTAGGTCATATTTAATTAACTTTTATGTGTAGTTTAGTTTTAGGTCATATTTAATTAACTTTATGTATAGTTTAGTTTTAGGTCATATTTAATTAACTTTTATGTGTGGTGTAGTTTAGTTTTAGATCATATTTAATTAACTTTTATGTATAGTTTAGTTTTAGGTCATATTTAATTAACTTTTATGTATAGTTTAGTTTTAGGTAAAATTTAATTAACTTTTATGTGTGATGTAGTTGATAGGTGTTAGTGAGTAATTATGTATAGTTTAGTTTTAAGTAAAATTTATATTTTTAAGTCATAAAAGTTGTTTTTATAATTTTATCCTTAGACATAGGCAACCAGTAACGTGTTAGAAAAAAATTATAAGAAAATAGAAACTATTTACCGTTTGAATTTTTAAAATCGGTTAATATTTGACGATGTTATAGCCAATTGAAAATTTCGGGATTTTTTACGGGTTTATTTTTGAGTTTTCGGGAAAATGTTATTCTTTAAAAAAGTCTTAAAGTTTTATTTGACTTATGGTAATGTTTTTTTTTTTTTTCGATTTGTTGAAATTTTGTGGAGATATTGAAAAAGGGAAAGGTATCCTTTGGGTTATGCAACCATTTATGCATTTTAAAAAATTGGTTATGTTATTAGTATTCTATTACCGTTTGAATTTTTGAAATCGGTTAATTAGGGACCGAGGAATTAAATAATAACGTTATTTGGGGGTGGGACTTCAAGCGTTGCCAACTCACTTTTAACAATTATCATATTTATTAGTAATGGGGTGAATTCATCCCGATATGTTTTAAAGCGATATCTTGAAAAATTAAAATCCTGGAACGTTCCGAAAAAATATATTGAGTTGGAGACACTGCATGGTAAAACATTAGTTTCGTTGGCGGGTTTATTTAAACAGTTTCTCGTTCATGCTAGCTATGTAACACGGAAAGTTTTTTAATTTGCATAGTTGAAGTTGTCCGATCAAAAATTTTCATGAGCGACGATTGTGAATCAAGAAATCGAAGACAGACACTCCGGCAAACGTTTCATCTGGGTTAATGCTGGCGGAGTTAATGCTGGCGGAGTTGCTTATAAAAAGAAAGAAAATTAGTTGTTGCTGCTCCGGTTGACTGAAGAGAATGTGAGTGTGTGCACAAAACCTTCTGTGTTGGGTTGTATAAATACAGGCGGCAAAATGCTAAATTCGTTATTTTTTTTTCGATTTTGATAATTGAAACGGCATTTAAAAGAGCATGTATCAGAGTTTAAAATGCAATTGTCTATTCTTGTTAAATGTTGTTAGATTTAGTGATTTTTTTATTTTTGAAACTAGATTTAGTGACTTTTTGTAACCAAATTTAGTGATTTTTGAAGTCAAAACCAGTTATAACCAGATTTTGTAACCAGATTTAGTGATTTTTTGAAGTCAAAACCGATTATAACCAGATTTTTGTAACCAGATTTAGTGATTTTTTGTTTTTGTAACTTGATTTAATGATTTTTTGTAACTAGATTTAGTGATTTTTGTAACTAGATTTAGTGATAGGATGCATTAGAAGTTATTATGAGTAAGATAGAAGTTATTTGAGATGTGATAGAAGTTATTTGGGATAGGGAGTGCGCTGCAAATTATTAGGGGGTAGATTAGAAGTTATTAGAGATGATAGGGTGACATATAGTTAAAATGGGCTAATAATGAATTTGTCTGCAGAATCCCCATTATCTATCTACTGAGAACAGATAAAAGAAAAATGTTACCTTGGTGGGACTGGAACTAACCTTTAAGAGTTCCTTACAATTTACAGACAAATGCCTTAGGCACTTCGTTTCTTTTCTTTAAGTTAACTGATTCACCGAATGTATCTGAGTAACTTGTCTCGATTTTCTGGTCGGTTATATACGTTTTATAATCATTTCCGTTAATCTTGAACGACAGGAACACGAATACAAAAACATCTAAGAGAATTAAAATTCCTAACTCTCCCACCGGTAATCGAACCCGGGACCCCATACACCTAAGGCACACATGCTAGCCACTAGACCAGCGGGGAAAGCTAGTGAAATGCATTTTGTAGTATCTGAAGTTTACACCTATTTCATCCTGCTGTAATAATGTATACCGTATTCGTTACTTTGAGGAATGATATATGTTATTCATATAGGTTCTCTTACGTATTCGTCCGTAAATATTATATAAATTATCAGAATTATTCATGGTCTTCCATGGAAATTCACTGGCGCATGCACAGTAGACAGGCAGTGTAATTGAAAGGTGAGTTCAACAGATATTATATATTTCGCCAACATTATTTAATAGCTATGTAGAAGAGATAGCAAAAAATGAGTTTTCAGAATGAAGATGGAATTTCGGTAGGAGATAGAATGATGAGATGTATACGGTTGGGGGTTGATATGATAGTTGTTGCAGAATCTACAAAGAAAATTAATAAGATGTAGAAAACTTGAGAAAGGCTTCTGAAGAATATTGAATGAAAATAAATGTTAGAAAGACAAAATCCATAGTGATAGAAACGAAGGGATCGGTGTCAAATATAGAAGTAGGAGCGGAGAAAAAAACAGGTGACTAGTTTTTGAAATCTGAATAGTATTATTAGTGATATGATATGCGAACGTGAAATAAAAGCAAGGATAGAAATGGTGAAAGAAGCCTTTAGAATGAAGAAAATACTATTTTGTGGGGCCTTAGAGTTGAAAAGAAAAGACTCATAAAATGCTTCGTGTACTGTATTTTACTGTATTTATAGGACAGAAACATTGACATTACGCAGAAATGATGAGAAACAATTGGAGGCTTTCGAAATATGTGCGTGGAGAAGAATGGAGAGAAATAGCTGGGTCGAGAGGAAAACGAATGAGATGGTTGGAAATGGAAGGAGAAAAATATTATTAAGAAGAGTAAGAGAAACTGGTTGGAATATTGGTTAGGAAGGAACTGTATCATGAGGGATGTGCTGGAGATGGAGGGGACGAATTAGACTATATAGAAACATAATTAGGCTATTGGCGATATCAAAACAGAAAAATCGTATGTGAAGATGGAGAGGTTAACAGAAGATTGTGGAGCATGGCAGCTTCTCAGCTACGGTAAGTGACCGCTGGTAATGGCGGAATACTTCTGATATAATGATGCTGATTATGCACAGAAGAAACAGAAAGATCCACTTTACTGTCATTGCTAATACGAATCACAATGCAAATTTCTACAAGTTGTCAAAATGCCTAGCTGTAAAGGCTGTAGAGAACTATCTGTTAGTCTGCGAGGAGAAATTATAGTCGAGTAAAAGTGGAACAAACTCTCATTCAGATCGCTTGGGTTTTGGGCTGCGACGAGAAAGCAGTGAAGAAATTGATTTAGTGGTATGAATAATAATAATAATAATAATAATAATAATAATAATAATAATAATAATAATAATAATAATAATAATAATAATAATAATAATAAGGTAATAGTTAAGAACAGCTACTTCTCATCTCCCGTGCACGAGGATACATCTTACTGTTGCACTACCTAAACACCCTAAGTACAAGGGCAAGAACTCAGTCTATTACCTACTTTTTAACATCCTAGATAGTAAATGAATAATTCCTGAAAGTATGGCGTTTCTCGTCATTCCCTAAATGGGAAGTACGGCTCCTTAACTATAACCAATAATAATAATAATAATTTATTTCACAATTAATTTCTGCCAGTAGCTTTCGCCCCCTTACTCCCACTTCATGCTTACTCAGGAGGAAGCTGCGCGTCCCCAGGTTGGGAACCACTACTTTCCAATAAGGAATTCTGATATCCTGTTAGAAATTTGCATTCTGACTAATATCAGAAAACTGCATTCTTCTGTTTCTACTGCGCATGCACCAGTGAATTTCCATGGAAGATCATGAATAATTCTGATAATTTATATAATATTTACGGACGAATACGTAAGAGAACCTACGGTAAACATTATTACAGCAGGATGAAATAGGTGTAAACTTCAGACACTACAAAATGCTTTTCACTTGCTTTCCCCGCTGGTCTAAAAAAAAAAAAAAAAAAAAAAAAAAAAAGTGGCTAGCACGTGTGCCTTAGGTCTATGGGGTCCCGGGTTCGATTCCCGGGGGGGAGGTTAGAATTTTAATTCTCTTAGATGTTTTTGTATTCGTGTTCCTGTCGTTCAAGATTAACAGAAATGATTGTAAAACATGTATAACCGAGTAGAAAATAGAGACAAGTTACTCAGATACGTTCGGTGAATAAGTTAACTTAAAGAAAAGAAAAAACTGTCTAAGGCATTTGTTTGTAAATTGTAAAGAACTTGTACAGTCGGCGAGAACTATCCTGGCAGTGACGTCAACGCTCTCAGTTGCAAGGCTACCAACTTACGCTATTCACAAATAGTGCTTAGATGGTACGCTTCGCACGCCACGTCGTAACTACAGTTTAAAATAATGCTGGTAGCGAACTAGAGAGAATTTAGATAACAATGTATTTGAATAATGCTAGCATATATATGTGCATTGTTACGACAAAGAAAGAAAAAATAAGATTAGATCCTATATTTATGTCGTCAAACGACAATATCTTTCCTTTTAAAAAGCAGTTTTCTATTTCCAATAGATTTTTTTTTAAACCTAAATCCCAACATGCACAGTATTTGTTGTAATGCCGACTCAAAACCTTTGAAGTCAATGCTTTTCTTAAGTTCGCACAATAATTTATTTAAGGTGGCGACAATGTCTTCAGCATAGAGATTGTGAATTGTTCTACGAAATACTACTTCATCGAAAGAATCTAAATTTATTTGTCTTTTCTGTATATTTGGCCTTGCTTTACAGGGTGTTACGACGGGTTGTTCAGACTTTACTCCTTCTCTTTCACAATTCGCCACACGGATCTCTCACTGACACATGTTGCTCGAGAGGTTTCATGAACACTGTCAGATTTATTATTGTTTGCTGCAAGAAAAGTTGTAAACATTAAAAACAATGTCTCCTGCATCACAATGCAACGGCTTGCCTTTCTTTAAGGTACTATCACCCATTCTTATACACTAAATTTCGAGAACGAGAATAAAACAAAGGATTGACAACTTTCACCAGTCAGCATAGACTGTACAGCCCTACACAAAGAAAACTCGCGCTTTTCAGTTCATTTCATTTCGCTTTTGTTTTTTAATTTGTTTGTGTGTTTTTCCTGGAATGCTGTTCTTATGTCCTATTGGTAAATGTTATACTTTTCGAAGCTACCCTCACTAACCCCCACGCTCTGTTTCCGCGACCAGCAAACACATTCATATATCATCCTCTAACTCAAGAACCGTGATAGGTAAAGACATGGGAGTTTCTTTAAAATAAACTTTGGACTCCCCTTCTCATTTCGTCCACAGCATGTTTGTGTCTATCTTCAATAGAACGAAAGTTTCTAGCATGTTGAAATCTGAGTGTTATTAGAACAGAATAAACATAAATGGCTATCATTTAAAATTATTTTCTACATACTTATAATATAAAATTCAAATATAAAATAACCATGTTCTTCATGAAAATTATATAAATATAATAGCAAAAAATGTAGCATTTATATCTCCTCGAACTCCAGTTATCGTTATACAAAGATGAGAAGTATATTTATCAAAAACGAATCTCCCATTTCGGTTCATTTCCTTTAGCTTCCCTGTTGTAGAGAACGGAGCGTGCTTTTAAGTTGGTATTTCTGTTCGCGCATTTTCTCTTTCCTGGGATTGGACGTTAAATTGAACGATGCGTCTGCTTTAACCAGTGGGATAGCATTTGAACAAGAGCGAAGTCTACGTCACTGCCAGGATAATTCTCGGGCACTGTAAAAGTTACTTCCAATCCCACCAAAGTAACATTTCTCTTTTACTTGTTCTCGAAGTTTCTCTCTGTATTCCTATCAGTTTCGATTAAATAGAACTTCGAATAGAGACCACGTTGAATTCATTTATTGACTAAGCCTGAAATTCTGATAAAGGTATGACTATGATTTTATTATTATTATTATTATTATTATTATTATTATTATTATTATTATTATTATTATTATTATTATTATTATTATTATTATTATTATTATTATTATTATTTAAAGTACGAAGTTGCAAATGAGGCGATGCAGTATTTACGTAAACAAAATAATAATTTATTTGATAATATTCACTAGTCCACTATACATTTGCGAGGTTTTGCTTTGGGAAATGTAGTGTATACGACATTGAATAGTAAAAGTATTACAATAAAAATATATTATTAAAAATATTGATTAAGTAATTGGAGTTAAACATACTTTCCAGTAAGAATTATATAGAGAGAGGATTTACTTTAAAGTGCGATGCAAACGAATATTCGAGTTTTAATCTGATTAGAAATCGATAACTTACACAAGAATATTTACTTCATTAGTTCTATAAATCTTTATGTATATCGTATTATAATTCACTTTAAAATTATGATATTTCCATTTCAAAACGTAGAACGAGAAATAAATGTAATATTCTATTTGTTAAGGAAACCTTTCAAACAGTGATGATTTCAGGGCATGACCTGTGGGAGAATTTGAGACTCTGTCGACATAAATTTCCCCCTTCGTGGCCATAAGTTATCTTCGATCATGCTCAAAGGGGACTAATAATGTTTTATCAGTTTTCTCTCATTCATATATTGACCATTACCGGGGGAGAATCTTCTGAAATCGTCAATGCTTATAGTTAGTTTTTCATTACAAATCAAAGGATAATAATGAAATATTGAACATAATATTTTGTTCTCAGCTGTGGATTTTAGATTTGCAATTCATATAATGTTCCCTTCTAATGGAATTTGAGAGAAAAGCAGTTGCCAAAGATTTGTTTAAAGAAATGTTCTCAGTTCTCTCATGAAAATAGGAACACACTTAAAAAAAGAAAAAAACGAATACACACTTCACGGTTTGAACACATATACTTGTAATTGAAAGAAGAATGATCCAAACCGCTCGACCCGTTCCTATGTCTTCAGTGCGTCTCTTTTGACTTTTGGGTAAAGTAGTTTCCTGCTTCACACTTCTTTTTGTTTATGTCGATACGACTATAAGTTTGTGGTAAATATTTGGCAGTTACAGGTCTTGCAATGCATAAAAGTCTTTTTCGTATAAATTATGTTCAATTTTACGTCCTAATAACTTATATACAACAGGTTGAATCTGTGAAATGATTGGGGTTAGAGTGATCGTAAATGTTTTCATAGTTAGGAGCCTGGATATGCAAACCCGCTTAACGTGGGGATTTACTTTTGAGAAATTTGGTACTCAAAAGCTATAGATTTAACATTAATATAGTTCATTTTCGATTATTTTTACATGTTCCTGTGTCTCCCATAATAGAATTAGAGGTGATACGGGTTTCGATTCTCGTCAGGAGTCGTGTAGTTCGGGTTTCACGTTAAGTCGTAGATGCACGTCTTGTATAGAGTAGTAGCTGAAAGACATGCTGAACTCTATATCACCTCACCTCGTGAGACATTCTACGTTAGCATAATTTCTAAACCACTTTTCTTTCTTTGAATCTCCTCCTTCCTCTTAGGACACGCATAGGTTCAAACCGAAACATTCTTCACAGTTGGAGGACGCAAGGCTACGGTACCATGTGCGTACAACCCTTATGGGACTACGGTAGTGAGTTGCGCAGTTTGAGTAGCATGCACGAATAAACCACGCTTACATTGATTATATATAATTAATAAAATCTCATATTAGGACTTACTCTGCACGTCAAACTTTTAACATATGCGACTTTTTAAATTCTGTTCTTCTGCTTTATATTATTATTATTATTATTATTA
This sequence comes from Thermobia domestica, assembly GCF_964235325.1. NCBI lineage: Eukaryota > Metazoa > Arthropoda > Insecta > Zygentoma > Lepismatidae > Thermobia > Thermobia domestica. Next base: position 275,594,308 of record NC_137454.1, on the reverse strand, counting down.
TTATTATTATTATCATTGCAATAGCTATATGAAGCAATTATCTCGGCCAACTTGATTAATACACACCATTCAGCAACCAGTAGTTGTAGAAATCAGGCTTTTCCTGCAGAAGTTGTTAGCTCAATCGGTATAGCGCTGAGCTATGGATTCAAGGGTTGCGAGTTCGAAACTAGTCTAAGTCAAAAGATTTTTTTTCTGATATAATTCTTGAAATGGAAATGTTTCTCTCCTCACCTTTATCTCGTAATTCTGAATAGAGATGTTTGGATGTGAAGGAAAAAGTATACTAGAAAAGAAAGTTAAATTACATGATTCCTTTCGCAATTTTTAACTATATTTTCACCTATCTAGGACGTTTTTAAAAAGTTCAGACTTCTAGACCTGCTTTTCGCTCTCTTACGTATCCTTTAACTAATTTCTACAGTTACTTAGTGAATCACATATACATATTTTACAGATGTCGTATCTCTTTCTCTTCTCTTTACATCATGTCTGGAGATGAATGTTTTGACAATAGGTTACAAACACGATTTTAAAAATAATACGATCTGCGATATCAGTGATACATATTGTGGTGTTTAACTTAACATATAAAACAATAAATAGAAAAACTGAGAATACGAATCTTTTTGTGCACTGATGCTTCAATAGCAGTGCACTGATGCTTCAAATCTGTGTCTTTTCTCCCTTCACCTATGTTAACTCCATAGTCAAAATAAAAACTCTTCAAAATTAATCACAATTTCTTATGCAACCATCCCTTCCTTGTAGTATTGCGCGATCACATACCCGTCACAGCGATGTAAAGGCACTTTTGGCGACGAGGATACATAGGGATATAAATAAACTATATTTTATTATAGTTTGGTTTCCGCATGCGTATCTTTTTGTATTATCTGTGAGGAAAGTAAATGTACACCTATTTTTCTAGTCTGACATTCCTGCGATCCATCCGTGGAGAGTATGAGAATTAAATCAATCAAATATTTACTGAGGGGCATAAAGAAAAGTTTAATCTGAATAAGACATTGCAGTGGGGCACAAGCTCTGAATACGAATAGAGCATAGTGTAAATAAAGGACGACACCGAAACAGAAAGCCAGAAACAGCTGTTAAACTTAGAAAAAAGAGTAAAAATTGTCGAAGTGGGAACATAAAACACAAATGAAACAAATACGCCGATAACTAACCGTTCTTCATGCCATGATACTGGTGTATTGGTTATTGTGCTGGATTACAAATGCATAGGTCGTCAGTTCGAATCCCCGTCAAGGACATTTTTAAAAATTTTTGTTGATAATACATACAGCTCATGAGAGGATAAAAGAGGTCGTATTTGGTTTTTCGTAGCAATTATTATTGGTAATGTTTAGTACTGATAATACTTTTGTCTTTGCGTATTGTTTTTATTCGTTTCTTCATTTCGAAAGAGAAGAATATCCGAACAAATGCCACCAAAATTTCTCTTATTTTGAATGTAAACGACATTTGCGATCAGTGAAGAATAAAAATTGAACGTTCCGAGGTAGCTGCAAAAAGTAAAAAGATAACATGGAAATGGACCATACTCATGGTTACTAAAAATACAATTTCTACATACCTTACACCTCCCGACAACATTTCTACGTTAGCAAGTAAGAGGCTTGTGTTTAAGTTACGCTGGTCATTACGTTTTGCAAAGGGGCCCGCTCTCTGACGCAGCACAGGTGCGAGAAGGGAGCAAAACACTTTTTCTCTCTCCCTCTGTGTGTCTATTTATCTATCTCTCTGTATATATATAACGCTATTTGTGAATGCCATAACCACCCTAATTTTCAGCGGATTGAGACGAAACTTGGCACAAACATTATTTGTTGAAATATCTTGATGAGTTTGTTAACCAGAATAATCAGATGAAAATGTTCAAAATGGCGGCCCTTCAAACTCTTAAAAAATTTCAAGGGAACCAAATTTCGCCCATAAATAGGTATTCAGAAAGTTTGAATAACTTTTCCTCTTTTACTGAAATATTTGTGTGCAAGGACTTATCCTCTTTTATTGAAATATTGGACCCGATTAATCGCCTAAAGAAGATTCATGCCCTTTTGCTACGGTCAGGCTTCTTTTTTCGCAGAAGGGGGTTATTTCCTATCGGAACATGATGATTATTAGTGATGATATGGAATTGAAAGTGAAGTAACTTGTGAAACGTGGTATTTGAAAGAATAATATAATAAATGTGCTTTCCTCTAACACACAGAACTGTACACCATGTATTTCGAAAAAATGAAATGAAATCTTTAAGTTTTACGTCCCACGGTTATGCCGGTTAAGCTAAAGGAGACGGTGATGATGAGAGATGAGTGAAATGGTGGAATGAAGAAAGTGGGAGGAAACGGGAGAACACCGAGAAAACCCATGAGCACGGTGTTTGTAAACCACAAAATCCACTGGGCCCGACCTGGGATCGAACCAGGGACCCCAAGCACCGGAGGTGAACCTTCTATCACTGAGCCACCACGCCCCCTCCATGTATTTCGAGTGGAGTTGAGTTGATTTTAAGTTTAACGTCCCTTTTCAGCAGCGAGGCTATATGAGACGTAGACCTACTGATTAACGTGAAATCTGAACCACATGAGCTCCCGCCGGGAATCGAATCCGGGCCTCATGTATTTCGAGTTCGGGAGCGTGAATGGCGAGGAGTGTTATTTGATTTGCTATTTAGTAACACATTGCTATGCAAATAAAGGTAAGCAACATTAGTGGTAAGTAAAACAACAACAACAACAATAATAATAATAATAATAATAATAATAATAATAATAATAATAATAATAATAATAATAATAATAATAAGTGTTGTTTGTGGGAATTCAATATCTTCCTCAATTCTTCTTCAAACATAATGGTTGTAACGCCATATCTCCCTAACAAACAAAATATTAGCAATTTATATCGAGAGAACGGGAAATTGTATAGTGATGGGAGCAACGTTGGACAGTATGCTCTCATAGTACTAAGAAAAATAAGCGACTTCAATGCAAAATGTACGAAGAGTCATTGTCATGGGGAGTCATGGGGCCACGGCAGAGCCCTCTTTAGGCAAAATGTCGATAACTTATATCGAGAGAACAGGAGGTGGTGGGATGGGACCAACGTTGGACACCGTGGACACATAAGGAGCATCGAAAAAATTCGGGGGCCGGACGCCAGCGAGCCTTACTTATTTCCACGTAATAGTATAAAATTATATTGTCGAAATACACACACGAGTGAGCTACTAATATTTCATATTATTATTATTACTATTATTATTATTATTATTATTATCGACAGCGTCTTTTCATTACGTGAGCATGTTTGACATGAAACCAAAGAGAAGATCCATCATTCGTAGGAAGAATAAGAATAGCCAGTTACTTTAACTGTGAACGAGGGTGAAAAATACGAAAAGAGTGACTAACTGTAGCGAAAAGGAACAATACTTTCAAATGGATAAAAACTCAAGCCGAGATAGATTCGAACTCGCATGGACGGCGCGAAAAGCCAGTGCTTTGCCCACTTTTTTTTAAGTGGCTCACCGAACGTGTTTCAGCAACTTACTTATTGCTAATTTTACTTGCTTCACTCGTTTAACTTGCTTTTCCTAATAACTTATAACGAAAGGGACACGAACACAGAAATATCGACAACAGATAAAAATCAAAAATTCTCCCCCGCCGGGAATCGAACCCGGGACACCATACACCAAACGGGCACGTGCTAGCCACTAGACCAGCAGGGAGGGCATAGCTCAGTCTCTGTGTCGTTAGGGATTAGGACAACTGTATTGCCAGCTATCACTTCTGTGTGTGTATCACATGTTTCTTCTTTGCTGGAAGAGTTAAACCTACATTCATCTTTATTGGGAGAGGTGCATTTTCTACATAAAAAAATAATGGCAAAAAATAAAAGCTGCACCAGATAATACTATTATCTCGAAACGGCCGAAAATGTCACATAGCAGGTATTGAATTGCCGACGACGATATGCTTTTAAGTAGCGATAATAAAACTACGGAACTACTTTTAAAAGGTTTTCTGTTCCATGAGATTTTTTAACTGCTTCTATATGTTCTTTGCCTATTGAATTGACTTCTAAAATCCGTCTCCTGTGTATAATTTCTATACAATTTCTATACAATTCTATACAAACCCATATTTTGCAGTAAGGGTCATCACTTATTTTTATTTTGCATTTGTTTTCAGTTAAACTTTAACAACAGAGCTTATATTTACAATATTGATGTTTCTATTCTGTTTTTCAGAATACATCATTGCTTCTTGTGTACATTTGTAATGTATGCAGCTCCTACATACTTCCAAGTCAGAGGCGCAATATAACATCATTTGTTAGGCGTGCCTATTAAGGTGGGTCGAAAAATTTATTCGCCTGGGATCGCAAGAGGGATATGTAATCATCTTGCAAAATTTGCAGGAAATCGGTCAACATCTTCCGGCCCCACCAACGACATCTTTGTTTAGCGTGGTTCATTGATCTTTTTCTTTTTACATATAATTGCGCAATTTGTATGGTGACTGTTGGAGTTTCTAAAATCCGAAAACGCCTGAGGTGTCAAATGTCGCCTATTAGTTTTTCTACGTTCAATGCAAAATTTGGACAGAGTCGGTCAACATCTTCTGCCCCCACCAACGCCATCTTTGTTTTTCCGTTGTTTCTTTAGCTGTTTTACATGTAAATGCGCTTTTTGTTTGGTTATTGCTGAGTTTCTAAAATCCGAAAGAGCCTGGAGTTTCAAAAGTTGTTGCTTATTAAACCATAAAACCACCCTGCAAAATTTGGAAACAATTGCCCAATATTTTGGAACACATCCGCGCCCTCTTGATTCAGCTGTGGCATTTAAGGTCCTCTTGATACCATATTGCTATTCACCTTATATCGCGTTTGATTCCATTGTTCTTAATGTTACTTTTTCCATCCATACGTAACAATATTTGTATTTATACTTGATCAATTCCGCGGTAAGTGTCGCAACGAAGGGAAAATTTGAAGTTTCACCTTGGCCTAGATAAGCATTAAAACTCATTTTTAAGAATGCTGAATTTTTCATACATGAAAAACATGATACCAACGGTGATTTGTAGATGGCTCTGCAGGAGGTAAAATGTGGTCACTTCCATGTTGGAGAATATCAAACCTAGATTTACATTTTAACACTAAGTTTTTCCCTGCTAATTCCTGTAGGTAATTGAAGATCGCGTATGATATTGATTAAGTTAATATTTGTGTTAAATCAGTGACATTGTTTTGCGCATAAGCCTGTTCCCTTGCGGACGCATTGTAGAAAATAGCCGCAGTAGTAGCACGAATTACTCCGAACTCCATTACTCCGAATTAATTTGTTCACCCATTAGTATTCACGATACCCGGTGATTGTCCTCAAGACCCTTATATGCAACACTGTTGTTTACCTCTATAAACCCTCTCCTAATATCGCGTACACCTTCATTAGTTTTCCCTTAATATAACTTACTAAAATTTTCACTTCTCCGCTTGCTGGTATCCGTCGACATTTGGGAGGTTGTGATGATGTTTACCCCAAGGTTAACATACTACGGATAACGGCGAAAGAAGTATCACCCTAGTCTTTTTTATCGTTCGCTTGGACAGCATAAGCAGATATTATCGTAATACACATGCCGTTGGACATCAAAATACGCAAAAATACCGTCACAACTATTTCAGCATTCCCTCAAGCTCACAAAAATTCATGAACTACACGAACCATTCCTAGTTTGCGAAGTCTTTTTTCTGTGTTGACATTTCACTTCAAACCTGACGGACACTAACGCAGTAGCTTTCGGTCACCAAAGGGGAATAGGATACGATGTGCAGCTTTTAGTAATGTAAAGGAAAAACTTCGACACCAATAAATTGGTACCAAAACTAAGATCGGCAAAGATCTCACTTAGTGCAAATGTTAATAAATTGTTATTCAAACCACAAACCTAAGTGCTTATTAGTGTAGGTGCTACACGTAAAACACTTTGGGGATCAAATTCAGGCTGCTCCCTCTTCAGGCTTTTGAAAAAAGGGCCAGTTCTGTGTGCAAGAACAACTAACGTAATTGCTTATTAGTGATGTATCCAGAGCCAAGACAACAGTAGGGATCATTACAGTCTCCGCGGATTTCCAGCACTTACGAAAAACAGTTAATTTCGTTAAGGATTTTCTTCTTAGTTCTGAAACTCCTAACGTTAGTGCAGAAAAACTTCTATGTAGAGGAAAACCCAGTCAAACTTTCAGTATGTTTGTTCTGAGAAAGCCGTTATACTTTTTCGAACGTCTGAAATCCCGGAGTCGCTCTCACAGAAGGCGAGAGCGTTAGCATTTACGCCACGTTTAGCCACAGTAGATGAGTAGAATAAGGTATATAGTAAAACACTTCATAGTTGGAATATTTCTAAAGATGATTTAAAGACACATTAGTAGTTTAATGTTTGTTGAAAAAAGGTCAATTTAATTTTTTAAAACATAAAGACATGTAATTTTAATATTCAGACTTCTTACAGAAAGCACACACATCATGTCAATACACATGCCTATTCACCAATACGCAAAACGGAATTAAAATCATGCCCAAAACAACAGAAAAGAAAATGAAAGTATGACAAGCAAGCCTTCTATATGGAAATCCGAGGACAACATTACAAAATGGGTTACACGAAAGGGTTAATGAAATATTTCGACAAATGCGACCCAATACAGACTTCAGAAAAAAGGTTTGATATAACGAAATCAGGTTTACCAAGAAAAAAGTCTAATGTTATTCATAGTTTCAAAGATCGTGCAGAAAGAACAGAAAACAACCCCATTTAAAAGCGAATTCTAGGGAAAAAACGGTATTATGGCTTTCTTAAATGGCACCTTTCGCTGTGTCAGCGAAATCCTCAGGATTTAACATTGAATCGTTTCTGTGTTTCAGAAGAAAACATGATTGTGGTTTAGAAATCTCTAAGAATATCTAACAACAAGAGATGCAATAGTTATTGTAAAAGATTGTACCAGAATCTTCAATCGAGATGTAACACCTTTTAGCATGTGTCCTAAAACCACGAAGATTTTAGTCGAGAAAGTTTCCAGAAATTTGTGTAAAATGTAAAGAGTTAATGAAAAGAAAAAAACAGTGTTGCTTTTGTTTAATTCTAATGATCAAGTTATTGTTTTCGTGTTTTGTATGTAAGACATCTAAGAAATGTAATTGAGTGTATGCCTCAAGACTTCTTAGGACGATCAGAAAACTGGTGGAAAAAAGTCTCATTTTACTTGAATATCTTGCTAATTTTTTCAACAAGTGGGTAACTGATATGAGCTTTAAAATTACAGTTCTACTATTAGTAGGTGATCAGAAAAGTCACGTTACGATTATAGCAAATGACGATCCAAAGTACTACAAATGACGATCAGATAGACTCTCAGGTTGAACATAAAAAATACCAATATCCCCAATAATATGAGCCCATCAACATTTCTTCCAAAAAATTTTAAGGATTTTTTCATTGCTGAAAGATTTCTCGTTGCTATCCTTAAGGGCATTGTCGAAGACAAATAGAAAAAAAGCAAAAGAAGGAAAAGACGAAGAAAGTAGTTCAAAAGACATCTGAAGAATGAATTTCTTTTTATTTTTTTTTTTTACGTAAGATTTCTACATAGTTTGTTACTAAAATAATTACTAACATGTCCTCTTTTATTTTCGTAACAAACCAATCTTGGTGCGTTGTCAGTAAAATTGTTTAGATTGATGCAGCCTTTCGAGGATTATACGAACATTTCGACACGGACCCCAATATTACGAAATCCTTGGTACGTGCCTGTCTGCAGCTATGCATTTATGCTGATTCCAAGAACTTTAGAAATTCTCTGATCTTATTGACCAACACAGATAGGACATCAAAAGTCATGACCTAAATATAGTGGAAATTAAGGCCCAGGGCTGGCAGCCTTCGTGGCCGATGGTACAAGGACAACACTCTAGTTATGAAATTTTTTTGCCGTGGTTTCGAACCCTGCGCAACAATTTTTAAATTTTCATAACACTTTCTTCATTAAAATAAGAAGATTTCATAAGATTTCCAAAATGACGAACTTTAATTGTGCTGTATTATGCATACATCAGGTCAAAATTAGAATATTGTAGTAATATATGGAACCCTAATATACAGAAATACTCATTCTTGATTGAGCGTTCTCAAAATAAGTTTTTAAGATTTGCTACACTTAAGAAAACAAAATTCTACCCAAAATTAAAAGCTAAATTGACCTTGATAATTTTAAATTTGAACATTAGAACACACAAGAAATGTTGGTTTATTATTTTTGCACAAACTGCTCTATGGCGAAATAGACTGTCCTGATCTTAAAGAACAAATATGTATGCAAGTACCGTCCACTAAAAATCGCACTACTTCGAAAAATACATTTTTTGTATGACAGCGAAAACAAACTTCTTCAGATCTCCTATACGGAGAGTTGAGCAACCTACAACATGTTAGTTAAAGAAAGTTTCAACCTTACCGTACTGGCAATGGAAGTAAGTATTTTTAAGAAGTATGTTAATTCTGTAAGCCGAATATAATTTTTACCAATAGTTTTATTAACCTATATATTCTGTATCATCTCTGTAACAGTGTAATTGGATCTGGGCCAGTTATGTTATATGTCATTAGATCTAAATTTGTTCAGCAGGTAATATAAGTTTGAAATACGCACTTTAGGTATGCAGACGACGGTTGTGCACTTTAATGTTAATAAATAAGTTGTACGTTCGATTTTGGCGCGACTGTATATGAGTATAACGAGATGGTTTTCTCCTAGGAAGGTCATTCGCAGCCTAAGAGAAAAGAATATTGCAAAATATTCAAGTGAGTTTTGCCTGTGGCTACTCGTTTGCCAACTTAGAGGCGCAAGACAGAAATTGCAAGAATGTACTTTGACCGAGGGCGTCCAGAATGATTTGCAGAAGCGGACGGTCTGTAGGTGAAACGAATTTAAGGAAGCTGCACCAAACCCAAAAGTGACTTGAAGGCCAAAGGTCGAAGCAAGAGTTGTAAAATGCAAAAGAAATTTCGGAAAATGGCTACTGAGGAGGATTAAATTGAAGTGATAGGAGTACTGATGCGTCTCATACCAGTCTACCAGAAGATTCTATTTAATGGCTGAGTATTTGGTTGGGTTACGTGCTCGAATAGTCTATGTCGGGTAAACCGCTCCTTGCTGGTTTAACCTTTGGTGTTGAGCGCTATCTGTCCCATGCCCCGACGGGACAGGTAAAGCATAAGACATTTCCTCTACCTAACGCATTGTAGAAACAGTCACAGTCGCAGTCGAGATTCCACTGCTCTGAGTCTATTTCTCCGCAAAATTGATTGAACGAACCCATCGATTTTCCTAAAAGCCCTTTATTTTTAAAACTAATGTTAGGGTGTAAAAACCCTCTCCGAACACCAACTTGAATACAGATTCAAGAGGTCTCTCTTAATATAGCTTACTACAATTTTAACATGTGTGCTAGCTGCTATCAATGACATTGGGCAGGGACGGAAATGTGTAGTGCAACTTACAACGTACCACGGATAATGGGTTACGAAGTATCACCCCGGTCTTCTTTGTTGTTTGATCCAACAAAATAAGCAGAAATTCTCAACCACACATCCGAAGTTCGATATGTGAACAGGTAATAATACAGTAACACAACTGCTTCAGCGTTGCCTCAAGCTCAGTAAATATCCATCAACTAAGCGAGCCATTCGTAGTCAGTGAAAACCATTCTTTGTGTTCACACTAGTCTTGGAAACCCGGCGTAGACTAGCATTGTTGATACCAACAATGTAAAGTCAAATTTGGCTCCATACGAGGATATGTTGTAGGTAACCAAACGAGAGCTGGATACACTGTGGAGCACCTTGTCATAGTGAGTGCAAAGTTATATCACTCCGAGACCTTGAATCGATTCCTTACAGGCAGCATCGCTTTCATGCAGTTTCCTGCAGCATTTCTTAGATTCAACTTCTGGATATTCAATGGAAGAAGAATAATTTGTCAGAAAATGAGATAACAGCTATTTCACTTAAGATGCGAACTGATCAAGTAGCCCTCCAACAGGCTAAATCCGCCCTCAACTTACGTCATAATTTGTTTTATTTGAGCAAACAAGAAAACGTCCTCCTAATATTTTAAATATATTATTGAGGAAAATCGAGGCTAGTTATTTTGAAAACTTGAGGTTGATGTTAGGTGGTCATTTTACCAAATTTGACATTATTTTTATCTTTTCTTCTAGGAGAGGGAGGTTCTCCTCTGTCATATCATTATATACCATATCATCTATATCATTACGCTCAAGCGACAATGACGATCCCGAACGTATACGCTAGCTAAGTACGGAACTGCAGTTGTTTTATTGCTGCACCCTGGGCGCGCAATGACATCCAGCATTAAAGGATGTCAATAAAAAAGAAACGAGCGCGGATTTTCATTTCTTTGTAGTCAAATGGAAAGCAGGAAACAAAAAATCGAAGACAAATGGAGCAGGAGACCGATAGCCAAGAAATATCTTTAGGGAAGATGAAGAATACTCCAGTTGTGTTTGAAAGTGATAATACATGTAACGCGATTACTCGGGAATGCACCAGAACTCTCGCAGGACAGCAGCACTCATGTAGATGAATGCAGTAGAAGATGACCTTCATACAGGCTAACTAGGAATGTGTTGGTATAGAAGCGAAAACGCGGCAGTCGAGAAGGAGCACATTTGTTGTGAAGAATGCGAAAAAGGCTGCAGGTTGACAAGAGGCCTGAGGTAAGACAATGATACAATTAACGAACTCGGTGCAGACAGAAGGGCGGTGGCCATTTTAAAAGAATATCCTAATAAATCGATTGGATCGTAAACATCTATTGGCTTGTGCGGGAGATGGATAGCGCAGACTTCACTGGCAATCATCCTGATGCTTAGCTCGGCAGGCTGGCGCGGGAATTAAGGTTTGGGATATCTGTTAATGAGCCTTGAAGTTCGCGCGTCGTAGGATTTATGAGTATCGCGAGAGGGGTTCGGAAAATATTCGGACTTCTCTAAGAGGAAAGAGACTTGGAAAATATTTGAGCGATTATGTTATGAGTGGTAGTGGGGTAATACCTACGGTCAGCAACGGACTTAGTATTCCTGCCGGAGGACTGTGCAGAGTCTTGCAAGGAATCCAGGCTATTGTGTGAAATATACTTCCGTAAGTTTTACGAAACCCAAAATGTATTGTGGGCTTGAAGCCGAATTAAGAACACAACAATATAATAGCAAATCTTAACTAAATGGATAATTAAGTAAATGTGATCGATTTCATATAGCGGGAACCGGGATAAAGAAATAAATCACTCTAGTTAAAACCAAGTCAGCTGTGAACGCGATGTAAATTATTGCAGTGCCCTTGGGACAAGTGGCTACGTAGTACTACCCAAGTACGCAAGTAGTACCCACGTAGGCTAGACAGGGAATAGGCGAGAATATCTAAGTATAAACTATGGAACTGCGTTCTTGTACTTTCGGCCTGCTGCCGCCTTAAATTACTTGTTGTTGGGGGGATCGATTGGGTGGAAACGATAAAAGAAGCAAAATGGCGTTAGTTCACCAAGACCTGGTATAAATGCAATTGCTTTACCCAGGACTAAGTCAATCCATGCGGAGGGTCGGTGAAGCGTGATACTGTGGATTTACAATCTAGATTAAGAATGGCGGTAGGGTCCATTCTTACTCTACTCTTAAGGGTGAAGAGGTGTTTTTTCTTGGAACACCAGTAGGGCGAATAGGTGTTTTTTTCTCAAAGGAGTAAGCTTATTATCCAGTTAATCACACAACAAATCAATGGTGATCTCGTTGTCAGTGTCTTAAGTGAGTGGCAGTGCGAAAGCAGATCTCTCCTCAATTCTTCATATTAGGGTCAAACTGAAGGGAAGTTAAAATTAACGGCTTTGTACCTTATTGCTTCCCAGAAGTTGGTAATACATGGTCGTGAAATGTTAGGCGCTAGGACCGCTCCAGGCTCTGTTGTGTAGTTAGAGGTGGCTATTGGTTTTGCGTGCGCCTTGTGCAACTAACAATATGTGCTGCCAGCCAACGTATTACGGATATGGGGATAGGAAGTAGCGCCTTAATCTTCTTGATAAATAATTGAAGTTGCCGGCTTTAAAATGTGAATACCTGTTTCTTTTGTCTAGTTTGTAGGAACCACTATGCAAACTTCGACAACTTGCCTTTTCATTGAAGGCGAATTTTTACAAGGGGTTCTACTTGAAGTTTTTACTTTTGTCTTATTTTGAAACAGTTTTCTTCACGAAACAAGTACATTTTGCAAGCGTATAAGAAGTTTGAAATCCAATGCGTGTGGTATACTCCACCTGGAGCTCTCCCTTGTTCTTTTACTGGACTATGACCAGTTTATGTAAAGAGAGTTGAATTATTTCCAATAAAACCGCTCTGGGTTGGTTGTTAGTTTTTAAAGTCAAGTAATAAAACACTGACTATAGAGACTTTAAAATCATCAATGGCAGCAATATTTCACAACGCTAATATTTTGATTTCTGTAAATAACCATGCTCCATTGAATCTTTTGAAGAAAAGTACATCAAAGGGACCTGAAGCTATAAAAAATAAAAGCAAATACTAATAATAGTAATAAGAAGAATAAATAGAATAAAGTAAAAAGATTAGTGATTCCTTTTTAGCTTTGTGTTGCAGAAAGCACATGCTTTATTTTTAATCGTGACAACGGCACGATATCAGTTCTTTACAAGGGCTTGATTGCTCATTCAACAGTCCGACATTTTTAAATTTTTGAAAAGTTACAGGTACAAAACTCACTGATTCTGACTATTTTTACGTCCCTGATATGAATATGGTATCCATGTTACTACATTAGCCCCCATTTTTGTGTAAAGCATAGTTGCCAGATTTATCATAATACAGAAAATGAGCTATGAGGAAGACTACCGGCCAATAAGCTGTTTGCGTGGCGAAAGGGTATAAACTTCATTTCGACACTTGTTCACGAGAGACATTTAGTTTTAAACAGATTCTTAAAATTAATTTGTTAAAACAAACCAGCTAAAAAAAATTATATATTTTGGTTTGTGTATTAACAATAAAAAATTTTTATATTTTGTTAGTGTAGACCTATTAGCATTTACATACACAGAGTAATTTATAAAGTCTAATGTTTAGAGCATCAATAAGACTATCTGATTTACTTTTTTTTTATGAAATGTTGGGTCCTTTCTCTTCACTCACCAGGAATAGCCGCAATCAATTCAGGGTTCCAACGTCTTTGATATCGAGTTTCCATCAACATTTGTGGTGAAACCGTTCTCCCATTTCGTCGCCTCAATTTGCAAGATTTTCTGAGAAGGGAACGCAGAAAGTGGATTTTCTAAAGACATGTCACATCTCAGAGCTTCATATCTGAACAGAAATTACGGCACTACACCCTCGTAATTTTACTCTATAGTTTAGCCCGAAAAAACTTTTACAACTTGAACAAAAGCACGCCCGGCGTAACTCTTTGTCGTTTAAACTCTGTTCAAACAGTTCGTAAAGGAGAAGTTTGCGGTCCTGTGAGAAAGTTTTCTTTTAATTTACCATCACTTAGTTTTAGAAAACACTTTCTAACTAACTAACTAACTATGTCCTATGGAACGCGTAAGTTTAATGCCGCGTTCACAAAGCTCTCCACTGACTTCTATCCTTAGCTAATTGGAGCCACTTTCTACTTTGTAGTCGTATCTCTGCGAGATCCATCTTAATATTGCTCTACCATCTGCGCCTATGTTTTCCTAATGTCGTTTCCGGATAGATCTTCCAGTTAAGACTTTGAAATCGTTTCTACTTTCTTCCATTCTAGCTACATGGCCTGCGCACCTAAGCCTCCTATACTTGACGACCCTTACAATGTTGGGTAAACCGTATAAATTAGGTGGTTCTTCGTTATGAAGTTTCCTCCATTACAGTTTTTTTTTGCGTCCGAATATTCTTCTCAGGATGTTCTCAAATACTTTCAGTCTATGTTCTTCCCTCAGAGTAAGCGACTATGGTTCCCGACCATACACAAAAACAGGCATGATTATAGTTTTATATAATTTAAACTTCAAATTCTTCGACAGAAGTCGCGACGACAAAAGATTATGAACCGAATAGTAACACGAATTCCCTGCTTTTATGTCGACATTCCGTCTTTTAAAAATGATCCTAAAATTTGGAAGTATCCCCTTTATCCAAAGTATTATTTAATATTTTAACGCATTAATAATTTGCCGCATTACGGTCCCGACGCACTTCTATGTATTTAGTTTTCTCTGCAATTACTTTTAAACCCATGTCCCTGCAAGCGTTTAATATGACTATATTTCTTTCTATTCTCCTATCATCCACTAGTACTTTTACCTGAACATAGGCCATAACCTGGTGAATACCGTTTAAGTCTAGACCCTGGGTGCTATCCTTGATTTTTTTATGGCGTATTCCAGCACAAAGTTAAATAATGGCGACAACGAAAATCCTTGTTTCACTGCATTTTCTACGTGAAAGCTCATGGACAAATATTTTTCTACCCTGAGTTTACTTTGGGATTCATTTAAACATATCTGAATTAATCTAATTAGCTTTCTCCGTATTCCAAGTTCTGTAAGAACGTTGTATGTTTTTCTCCTAACCGAATCGTACGCCTATCTAAATGAATAAATAATTGTTGTACTGGTGTATTGTATTCCCACTTTTTTTCGAGTATTTAGCGAATGGTAATATTTGGACGATAGTTAATCGATTTCGTATTAATCCGCACTTATTTCCATTCCAATCCAATAATTTCATTTGCGTATGAGGTCAATCTTGCTAATAGAATATTTAAAAGATTTTTTAGGATGTTGACAGAAGAGAAATTCTTCGATAGTTATTACAGTCAGTTTTGTCGTCTTTCTTGTGAATTGCAACAATGACTGATTCTTTCCACTCTTGTGGCAATTCTTCCTTGTTTCATATAAGGAGAATGAGTTTGTTTATCTTGTTCCACAATTTTTCACCTCCAGCTAAAATTAACTCATCCGGAATTTTATCTATATACGGAGATTTGTATCTTTAATGTCTTTATAGCGATGTCTACTTCAATTCGATTGGGTTCAGGAATATACGGTTCAGAGTGTGTATCTTTTTTCCTCCACGCACATTAGTTATTATCTGCGTGGGCAGCTAATCATCAAACAAATCTTTACATCTCTTTAAGAGGCTATCCGTATCAGTGAGAACAGTTCCGTCAGCTTTCTTTAATATATAAGCACGAGGTTGATAGCCTTTCTTAAATTCGCTGATCCCCTTAAAAATATCCCGAATATTTTTTTAATTTTCACTATTATTTTCAAGTACCTTCCAGCTTTTGAAATCAATTGTCACAGGTATCAGCGGGCAGCTGATTTCTCGTAACTAAAACGGAAACGCGGATTTCCAGATTGCCACCGCTAACATAGCCTCAATAGTATGTGCCTTCGTTTGTAAATACCCCTACGATATGAAATTATAATACTTCAAACCATTCGACTTTTGCCAGAGGGGTCATTTGAAAATTTGCATTAACCTGTATTGAATAACTTGTGTTTACAAGTAACACATTTCACTTAATAAATGTAAAAAGCCTAGAGAAATCTAGTCATCAAATAAAACCTAAGTTTAATTGCAAGATTTTCTTAACAACACATTTATCCAAATTCTTCTACCTTCTATGTACATTTTGTTAAAGAATAGTGTAATGCACGCTCGTGTTCAAAATGATTATTGCATAACATTCCTGTTGTGCGAATATAATTGAATAATTATATCGCAAAGTAGTTTTAATATTGCTACTATGTGGTAAATTTCATAGAAAAAATATAAAAACGAAAATTATAATGTGTATAGCAAAATGTTGCTAATGGAAAGAAAAGTACTTTTCGATACATTGTTCTTATTCAAATCACTTATGACATAAAACTTATTACGTATATATACCTGCCGATTATACGTATACATGGAGGAGTATACATATTCAATGCGATATCATTATGCAATTATATTGGCACAACATAACTGTTATAGGCATTCTACAATCATTTTCACATGATTCTATAATTCAACTATGCAAAATCGCAAAGGATCCCAGCTTAACTGCTAGAAGATACTATTTTTTTAAACCACTAAAAACAGTTTTGTTTCAACTGCACAGAATATTTTTCTCGATTCTTTTTCCAATCGTCAAGTGCTTCTTAGCTTCGTCTCGTTTTATCTATAAGCGCTGAAAAAATAGATTCAAGTACTCAAGAGGACCGTCATTGATTTACTGTTTCCCTGTAAATTATGGTTTTCTCATTTAAAAAATTGTTTCAATTCAGGAGGCAAAAAATGGTAGAGGAATGAAGAAAGGTGAGGCAGACAGTGGGAGGAAAGGCCCCCTATATGATATCAATACGGAATATCGACGGTCACGATCGCTAAAGGATGCAATTAACGGCCCAGACTGTGGAACTTATAATGGTGCACTCTAGCACCAGTGTAGGGTTCTTGACTAAAGTGTATCCACTAAAAGAGAAGAAAAGACAGATTTCGTCTCGTAGGTAATGAAAGCGAATAGGTGCTGAATGTATGGTTGGCTGAATGTATCGAGCTGTATCTATAGCAAACAGATACCGTAGGGAAAATGAAGAAAACTCCAGTGGGAGAGAAAACTGAAAATAAAGTCTCGGGCCTGTGCGAGGTGTCCAGGCACATGAAAGTAGCACAGATGTAGGCGGTCAAGAAATGCGTTTTAGGGCGTAGATAAGGCGAACGAGAATTAGTAGTGCTAATGGGCAGAATGCGGATCGATATCACCCCAGATCGATAAGTTGTCTGAGGAAAGACAGGGAATTAGATTACGCGGTGGAGAGAGAGTGCAGTGGCTAAGGGAGAAACGTATTCTAGGGTATAAATAGCACAGTACCGACGGAATAGCTCTGTGCAGGAGAACAATACGAAGACCAGAAATTCGATTCGCTAACAGGGAGCAAGGAGTTATAACGTGGATAACACCTAACCATTTAAGAATGCTAGAAGGACTGAGTCTTCCTCAACTCTTGTTGGCGTAACTGCAGGGTTTAAAAGGTGTTTTCTTTTCCTAGCGGAACTTTATAGAGTTTGTGTTTCGATTAGAGTGGCACTTAACGGAAAGGTGTACTGGTGCCTTATGCGTTCCAGACCAATCTAGATCAAGTTGTCCTGCAAATATATCCATAGCTATGAAGTTACGGTATCAAAACTTGCTAGTACAGGGTTGAATTGTGTATGACGTCTCAAGCTCTTGCTAGAACCGTTTCTTGCTTAATTAAGCGTCGCTTACGCGGTTGGATACTCCTCGCTATTGTCGCTAGCTTAGAGCTGGTGGGGTAAAAGTATTATTCCAGTGAATTTAGAGTAAAAGTTGTCCAAACCCGGAATTTTATAATGACAAGCTGAGAATTGGTAGAGTCGTTCACATCGATGTTCTGAGCAACACACTCAAAGTCCCAAAGAAAATTGAATAATGGGTACAAGGATATGACGTCATCAGGATAGCCGGCGTCTGAATTTATCCCTTAATATTATAAACGTCGTATCTTCTCGATATTTATGGTAGAAAGTTCATTCTTGCTTATAATAGATTCATAATTATACTTATAACGACATCTCGTCATACTCGTATTTGCTGGAATTAGAGAAATAAAAAAATATTTCGAAAAATTTGCGAGAAGAAAGATATTGCATACTCTTCATCTTTATTAGATTATTATTTATCACCTTTATTATTATTCATTATTGCGTACTCTTCAACTTTGTCTATCGATAGTAGGATTAAGAACAGATTGTAATGTAATGGGATGAGTTGGTGCATTATGGTTCTCACAATATGCTATACGTTTCGCATAGTCCACGTTAATCTCATCGAGAGGAAAAATTCCAGACGTTGAAAATCCACTATTAATTAACTCTCTGAAAATTCCTTCTTTAAACCTGTTTTGAAAAGGGGATAAAATTTTGCACAATAAAAGAGTTAATGAAAAGGAAACAAAACACAGTGTTGCTTGTGTTTAATGCTAGTGATCAAGCAATTGTTGTATTGTTTTTGTATGTAAGACTTTTAAGATATGTAATTATTGCATGCCTCAAGATTTCTTAGAACGATCAGAAACCTGGTGGAGAAAAAGTTCCATTTTAGTTGAATATTTTGCTAATTTTTTCATCAAGTGGTTAACTGATATTAGCATCAAAATAAAGGAATTCATATTATGATTTTGACGTTAGCGAACTGTATTTTTTTATTCCGATTTCAAAGCTTTAAATACACTTATATGAAGGATGTAGCAGTAATGTTGATTTAGGATACAAAGTGTGAGGGATGATTCCGTTAGCCTAGTAAAATACATTTGTTATAATCGTAACGTGACTTTTCTGATCCCCTACTAATAGTAGAACTGTAATTTTAAAGCTCATATCAGTCACCCACTTGTTGAAAACATTAGCAAAATATTCAAGTAAAATGAGACTTTATTCCACCAGGTTTCTGATCGTCCTAAGAGACAATTACATCTCTCAGATGTCTTACATACAAAAACACGAAAACAATATCTTAATCATTACCATTAAAAACAAACAATAATGTGTTTTTCCTTTTCATTAACTCTTTCCATTTCACACAAATTTCTGGAAACTTTCTCGATTAAAATCTTCGTGGTTTTAGGACACAAGCTAAAAGGTGTTACATCTCCATTAAAGATTCTGGTACAATCTCTTACAATATCTATTGCATCTCTTGCTGTTAGATATTCTTAGAGATTTCTAAACCACAATCATGTTTTCTTCTGAAACACAGAAACGATTAAAAGTTAAATCCTGAGGATTTCGCTGACATAGCGAAAGGTGTCATTTAAGAAAGCCATAATACCGTTCCTTCCCTAGAGTTCACTTTTAAATGGGGTTGTTTTCTGTTCTTTCTGCACGATCTTTCAAACTATGAATAACATTAGACTTTTTTCTTGGTAAACCTGATTTCGTTATATCAAACCTTTTTTCTGAAGTCTGTATTGGGTCGCATTTGTCGAAATATTTCATTAACCCTTTCGTGTAACCCATTTTGTAATGTTGTCCTCGGATTTCCATATAGAAGGCTTGCTTGTCATACTTTCATTTCCTTTTCTGTTGTTTTGAGCAAGATTTTAATTCCCTTTCGGCTATTGGTGAATAGGCATGTGTATTGACATGCGTCTGATTTCTGTAAGAAGTCTGAATATTAAAATTACATGTCTTTATGTTTTAAAAAAATAAAATTGACATGTTTTCAACAAACATTAAACTACTAATGTGTCTTTAAATCATCTTTAGAAATATTCCAACTATGAAGTGTTTTACTATATACCTTATTCTACGCATCTCCTGTGGGTAAACGTGGCGTAAATGCTAACGCTCTCGCCTTCTGTGAGAGCGGCTCCGGGATTTCAGACGGTCGAAAAAATATAACGGCTTCCTCAGAATAAACATACTGAAAGTTTGACTGGGTTTTTCTCTATATAGAAGTTTTTCTGCACTAACGTTAGGCGTTTCAGAACTGAGAAAAACCTTAACGAAATTTTTTCGTAAGTGATGGAAATCCGTGCATAATGACGTAATCCCTACCGTTGTCTTGCCTCTTGATACATCACTAATACGCAATTACGTTAGTGGTTTTTGCACAGAGAACTGGCCCTTGTTTCAAAATGCCTGATGCAGGAGCAGCCTGAACTTGATCCCCAAAGTTTTTTACGTGTAGCACCTACACTAATAAGCACTTAGGTTTGAGGTTGGAATAACAATGCACTAACAGTTGCACTAATTGAGATCTTGGCCGATCTTGGTTTTGGTACCAATTTCTTGGTTTCGGAGTTATATAAGTTTTGCCTTTATATTACAAAAAGCTGCACATCGTATCCTATTCCCCTTTGGTGACTGAAAGCTACTGCGTTAGTGTCCGTCAGGTTTGAAGTGAAACGTGAACACAGAATAACGATTTCGCAAACTAGGAATGGTTCGTGTAGTTCAAATATTTTTGTGAGCTTGAAGGAATGCTGAAATAGTTGTGTGACGGTATTTTTGAGTATTTTGATATCCAACGGCATATGTGTTAAGAGAATATCTGCTTATGCTGTCCAAGCGAACGATAGAAAAGACTAGGGTGATACTTCTTTCGCCATTATCCGTAGTAAGTTAACTTGGGGTAAACATCATCACAACCTCCCAAATGTCGACGGATACCAGCAAGCGGACAGGGGAAAATTTTAGTAAGTTATATTAAGGGAAAACTATTGAAGGTGTACGCGATATTCGGAGAGGGTTTATAGAGGTAAACAACAGTGTTGCATATAAGGGTCTTGAGGACAAACACCGGGTATCGTGCCTACGAATGGGTGAACAAATTAATTCGGAGTAGGGTCTAATGGAATTCGGAGTAATTCGTGCTACTACTGCGGCTATTTTCTATTTAACTCAAATATTAACTTAATAAATACCATACGCGATCTTCAATTTCCTACAGGAATTAGAGGGAAAAACTTAGTGTTAAAATCCAAATCTAGGTATGATATTCTCCAACATGGAAGTGACCACATTTTACCTCCTGCAGAGCCATCTACAAATCACCGTTGGTATCATATTTTTCATGTATGAAAAATTCAGCATTCTTAAAAATGAGTTTTAATGCTTATCTAGGCTAAGGTGAAACTTCAAATTTTCCCTTCGTTGGGTCACTTACCGCGGAATTGACCAAATATAAATACAAATATTGTTACGTATGGATGGAAAAAGTAACGTTAACAACAAAGGAATCAAACATGATATACGGTGAATAGCAATATGGTATCAAGAGGACCTTTAATGCCACAGCTGAATCAAGAGGGCGCGGATGTGGGCCAAAATATTGGGCAATTGTGTCCAAATTTTGCAGGGTGGTTTTGTGGTTTAATAAGCAACAACTTTTGAAACTCCAGGCGCTTTCGGATTTTAGAAACTACAGCAATAACCAAACAAAAAGCGCATTTACATGTAAAACTGCTAAAGAAACAACGGAAAAAGCAAAGATGGCGTTGGTGGGGGCAGAAGATGTTGACCGACTCTGTCCAAATTTTGCATTGAACGTAGAAAAACTAATAGGCGACATTTGACACCTCAGGCGTTTTCGGATTTTAGAAACTCCAACAGTCACCATACAAATTGCGCAATTATATGTAAAAAAAGAGAAAAAGGAAAAAAGATCAACGAACCACGCTAAACAAAGATGTCGTTGGTGGGGCCAGAAGATGTTGACCGATTTCCTGCAAATTTTGCATTATTATTACATTTCCCATTTGCGACCCCAGGCGAATAAATTTTTCAACCCACCTTAATAGGCATGCCTAACAAATGATGTTATTTTGCGCATCTGACTTGGAAGTGTGTAGCAGCTGCATACATTACAAATGTACACAAGAAGCCATGATGTAATCTGAAACACAGAATGGAAACATCAATATTGTAAATATAAGCTATGTTGTTAAAGTTTAACTGAAAACAAATGCAAAATAAAAATAAGTGATGACCTTTACTGCAAAATATGAGTTTCAAATTGTATAGAAGCTATAGCATACACAGGAAACGGATTTTAGAAGTCAATTCAATAGGCAAAGAACATATAGAAGCAGTTAAAAAATCTCATGCAACAGAAAAAAATTTAAAAGTAGTTCCCTAGTTTTATTATCAGTACTTAAATGCATATACTACCTTCTAAACTGAAAATAATAGTTAGTTCGACATTTTAAGTTTGATGTTTGAACGATATACACTAGAGCGTGCTAGGGTTTTTGAGGTCACCGATTAGGAATCGGAGGTTGATTAACGTGCATTACGTCAGTATCAAGGTCATTTGAAGGTGAAATTGAGAGGGAACGTTGCAAAAAAAATGAAGAAAGAGCATATACATGTTATTGAGTTGCTAGATCCAATTTTGTCACTTTCTTGAGCCTGCAAGTTCATTTTAAGGTGAACCTGAAAAACCGTTGAAGAAATCTGAAAGAAATAGTAAATGTGATTTTAGGGTAACTAAAGAAGATTGCAATGATTCGCAATCACTTTAAATGCAAGGTTTTTATTTTACTTACCTTAGATAATATGCCTGTAAGTTCATTTCAATGTCATTGCATGATCATTTTAAGGTGAACCTAAAAGCCGTTGAAGAAATCTGAAAGAAATAGTAGATGAGATTTTAAAGTAACTAAAAAAGATTGCAAAGATTCGCATTCACTTTTGCTGCTAGGTTTTCATTTTACTTACCTTAAAAATGTGCATGCGCGTGTGTGTATGTATGTGTATGTATGTATGTATGAAAGTATATACGTAGTATCTACGTTAATATCAACAACAAATCAAATATTTCAGTGAAGCTACTATGAAACATATACGAGATGCTAGTAATCGTAATGATAATCCAACTAAATTAAGGTGAAACACTGGAGGTTGAAGTTCAAGAATGATGAGATGTGAGATCCAGAACAAAACTTTATTGAAGAAGACTGCAAATGATTGACTGGAAAAGTAAATAAACAATATTAATGCTAAACTTGATTAACACCGACCTCGGATTCCAAAGCAACTACTATTAAACCTCTCTATGTCTTTTCAAATTTTTCCGACAGGTTTTCTAGTTTAACCCTGAAATGACCTTCAAATGACCTTGTCGGGTCTAGAAAATGATATAATCGGAAACAGCTACTATATAAAAATCGGTATACTTTTTGTTCAAAGTTTTGCAATGTTTCCTCTCGATTCAATAACAAAATGACCTAAAATCTAACGTGATTTAGGTTAAACAATTTCGTATCCTGAATCAGGAACTTTCAAAACCCTAGTATTCCTTATTGAGAATCATCCGTACTTTATAGATAAAATGTCGAGCTAAGTTCTTCTGTATTCAGTTTACGAGGGTGCGAACGTCTTATTGATCTCCACTTAAACACTGAAACTTTTCGCTACTCGGCGACGTATGTTTTCATCAGTTTCACTGCAACCTGAACAAGAAGTCGTCTGAGCTCTACGAAAATGTTGCGATGTTTCGGAAAAATGTTTACCTCAAATACCGCCGTGAAAAGTAATCACAGGGGTTAAGATCGTTACTATGAGATGGCAAAAATTGCCCAGCAAGAAACCGATCTGGAAATCGATAAGAATTAACGCGGATGTGAAAAATTGCGTGTAAGAAATCCAAGAGAAGTTTCGCAGTGTGCGGTTTGGCTCTATCTTGCATGAACCACTGCGAGTTGCCAGCAATTGCGGGACAATGTTATTAGGTCGCATAGGCAAGTTACGCTCATTTTCTACTTTTTCTTCGAAGAAGGCCTAATCAGTCTTTGGCTTGATGCTGCAAGCCACACTGTTATCCTGGGAGTGTGGTGTTGTTTTTCATGATTCAACCGTAGATTTTCATTCCAACAAAAACGCATATTTTCTTTGTTGACCACTCCGTCCTAATGGAAATCCGTCTCGTTATAAAAGTAAACGTTCAAAAGGATTCGTAGCTAATTCCAATACTAATCTATGTTGCTTGTGATCATTTGTGACTCATCTTGTATGGATAAAAATGAAGGTCATCGTTCAGAATTTGTTAAACCAAACGTCTTCATACGCCAAGTTCAACAACGGCAGTTCGTGGACATCGTGTTGGAAATGGATATCTGTTGGAATTGTCACCCAGATCGCCTGATTTACAACCGGTTTTTCACCAGGGTCACTTAAAATAAATTTCCAGGGAATGCCCGGGTTAAATTTCTGCTTGAATCTGATCTTGCCAGACCACAATGCATCCCTTCTCCTTAAGATCCACGCAAACATCAATACATATGACATCTTTTTGCTTGTTCTTCCCCGCTTTCTGCGAGAGTAATCAAATTGAAGCCAGTTGGAGCTATACTTTTACTTGGAATAAGTGAAGTATTTTCGCTTTCTACTGCAGAAGAAATATATTGCGAAGTACCATGAGAGTTAATACGGGACAAATCTTTTTCTTTAAATCCTTAAACAGTGACATAAATACCTTCGTGTAGAGCTTTGAGTATATTTACATGAGCAGCTATTTTTTCTCTTTCAGAATTAAAGATTTGGCTGTCTCTCCAAATTGGATACTAGTAGTATTTTATTGAGTTGGATACTGCTTGGTCATTTACGTTTCTATTTCTTCTAAGACCACATTTTCATCAACATATAAAGTTGGGGTGAATACTTAATTTTGTTTATATCGATTGTAGGATATGAAAAGATCGTAATCTATAACAATGAGATGGTGCTTTTAGTGTTGTCATAAGATGTTATACATTTCGATTAGACGACGTTATTCTTATCGAAAGGAAAATTTCCAGATATCCGTAATATACTTCTAATTAACTCGGCAAAAATACATTCGTTAATTGTTTTCAAAAGAGGACATAATTTTGCCTTGATAAGAACGGAACTGATAATCTCATTTCATATTTTCGTTCTGTGAAAAATACATTTCGATTTCAATGCTCTGAAAACAATTATCTGCAGGATGTAACAAATTTATAGGTTAAGACACAATTGTTAGGATGTAGAATGATTCCGTTAGCCGAGGAAAATTCATTGTCTTCCATCCTAACGCGAATGTTCTGTCCAGCTACTAAGGGTAGAACTGTTATTTTGGTGCTCATATCAGTCAACAACTTGTTGAACACATTAGCTAGGTATTCAAGTAAATGAAACTTTTTGTGATCATCCGGTTTGTGATTGTCCTAAGAATAAATGAAATATGTGAGTTTTACGTCTCACGGTTCGTACTAAAAGTATGTTTTCAGGGATACTCTCGATTATACCTCGTTGAGGTCTTACATACGGATTCACTAGAACAATAGCTTGATCATCAGCAGGAAATGCAAGCAACCCTCTGTTCACTTTTTGCATTTCACACAAATTCGTGGAACCTTTGGGAACTAAAATCTTCCAGGTTAAAATATTGCAGGTACTAAAATATGTTATATCTGGATTAAAGATTTTGGTACAATGATCTACAATATCGCATCTATTGCTGTTAGATATTCTACTAGCTTTCTAAACACAATCGTGTTTTCTTTTTGAAACTCAAGCAACATTCATTGATATAACCTCAGGAAAGCGCAAAAACAGTGAAAGATGTCTTTGAAAGAAGCCATTAGAGCATTTCTTGTTGGAGTTCCACTTTTAAAAGGGGTTGTTTTACCATCTTTCAGCACGATCTTACAAACTATATCAAGAACATATACTTTTTCTTCGTAAACTTGATTTCGTTAAATCGCGCAACAATTTACTCCCGTCCGCTTGGCAAGACTGTATGGTGTCTCATTTGTAGGGGTATTTTTTAACACTTCCATGTAACTTCACTACAGGGCATTTACCCAACTTCCCCACATTCAGATATTAAAATATTTTGTAGTCAGCTGTTATCTGCGTCTTATGTGAGCTTACGTGTGCTCATATTAACACACAAATTGGATGTATGAAAAGTGCACTCCAGGGTATCGCCTGTGTGCGATATTCTCAAGTAGTATTCCAAATTTACGATTATTTGCGCGTAAAATTTTGATTTGTGCGCGGAAAGCAACAAAGATCACTAGACAAGAACGGACAGAAAATTCATTACTTGCACAAAATCAAAGAATAACAACTTCAGAAATCTACTGAAACTCCATATGTGCGCCAAGTGCATAAAATAACTTTAGTGTGCGATTAAAGAAACCTAAGATGTAACGTACTAAAACATGTAAATCGGTAAAGTTCAAAGAGTGCACTTTAAGCAATGAAATAATACATAAACTTATAACATTTCTTCCTATGTGAAATATATTTGACCTTAAGTGCGTTCAATATGATTTTCTCTGCGAACATGTAATCACTTGAAAACGATAATAATAGTGCACTCCATAAAGGAAAAAAGTATGATATTTGTTTACGACTTCCTATTTAGTTGTCTAGTAGTATTCCATATGTGCGAATAAAATTCCATTTGAACACTCACAGGAACGAACAAGATCCATAGACGGATATCACGAAAGTAAAAGTACACTTTTCTTTGATTCTGGCATTCCTGCGCTCCATCCATGGAGAGTATTAAAATTAAATTAAACAAATGATTCCTGAGGGACAAGAAAGAAAGTCTAATTTGAATAAGAGATTGCAGAGGGGCACAAGCTGTGAATACGAATAGTGCAAAGTGTAAATAAAGGACGAAACGGAAAGAGAAAGCCAAAGCAGCTGCTACACGCAGATGTTTTTCAACTTCATAAAAAATTTAACATCGCTTAAAAAGTTGCTAGCGGCCTCATCCGCAACCCCCAAAATTGAAGACAGATTGCGTCGCTGGGTGGATGGTAGGTGGCAACTTATCCTCTGGTAGGTGGCAATTTATAATTGTTTGTTTCTAAACCTTATCTTACTTTTATAGCTCTGTTAGTAAAGTTGATCAAACGTTAAAAATTGTTGATCATATCCGATCGAACGATTGACTTAAAAAAATGTGGAATCGGTGCTTAATTGGATTGGCCCTCGATTCTGTAACCATTATATCACTGTTACTATAGTTGTACAAACATTGAAAATTGTTGATCATATATGTGCAAACTATTACCAAGCGATTGAAATAAGAAAAGATGAATCGAAATTGATGTGGGAGGTGGCCCTCAAATTTATACCCCCAATCTATATTAATATAGTTAATTAAACAATGAAAATTTGTGATTCAAACCTGATCAAACTATGATCAAACGACTGTCAACGAAACATTTCGAATTCTAGGTGAAGGGGGCACGCAGGTAGTTAGCCCCCATTAAAAATAGCTTATATTTATGTTAGTAGATTAATGAAACCTTTAAATTGTTGATCACACCTGATAAAAGGATGGCAAAAGATTGACATTAGAAAAGATAGAATCTTAGGCGAAGGGAGGCAGCTCCCCATTATGTAATAATTATATATCTGTTTATATTTTGGGGAGGGGTGGCTCAGTGATTGAACGTTTAACTCTGGTGTCCGGGGTCCCTGGTCCAACCCAGCTCGCGATGTGTAGACTTCGTGGTAGACAAACGACGTGCTTGTGTGTTTCCTCGGAGTTCTATTGTTTCGTCCCCCTTTCACATTTTACCCTGTCATTCAATTCTCCCTAATCACTGTCTCCGCTATTCTAACCGGCATAGCCGTTTCACGCAAAACAGAGATTTGATTTAATTTTTATTATTAGTATAATTAATTGATCAAACGTAGAAAATTGTAAATCGAACCTGATCAACCGATGATCAAACGATTTACATTGGGATATTTTTAAATTTAACTCGAGGTCCTGAAGATACTTTTAATATTGTGGAACATGTCAGAACAGAAATTGTGAATCTTAAGTATAAATTAAATGCCCAAAAGTAGAAGTAGAATTTTCAAATGCTGCTCCATCGTAATAATTTTTCCTTCGGTCTGTACCCGTGGTAAGTTTTAAAACCAACTCATTGGTATTGATATCTTTCTGGGAATGTATCTGTCAACATAAGTTATTGCTCTATGATTAATTGATAAAAACTATTGTACTTTTTGTTTACCAACATCTGGATTATGATCTAAGCGGGTAACTAGCACCGTTATGGCAAGCTTATTTCTAGACTACCAAATTATAAAGCTAGTGGTATCGTTGATCAAATTCGTGAGCTGCTTGCTTTATCACATATAAAGTATATATATCTTGTACACAGCCTCTGGTGTACGACTAGCGTGTCTGCCTACCACAGCGCATTTGGGTAACCCAAACGTGACACTTGCCCTTCTTTGATGGGTCATTCTGACTAAGGCTTTTTCCTGGGTTTTACACTACTACCCGGTGATGATCTCTTCTGTAGGGCCAGATCCCTTCTCTCACCTAAAGTGCCAATGTTATCTTGCACTAGAGGCCCGATGTCTCCCTGTCTCATTTCCTTGAAAAATAAATGAACCAATAAATATTCTTTGTAGTTGAACATCTTTTGGAGGTCTCGTCGTCGGTGGTAAACTTGTCTCATCTCATTTCGTTCGATCTCCTGATGAATATTACATATTTCAGTTGAAAGGGCTTAATAAGTGTAGACTCAACTATTTGAGAGGGAATATTAGCAGCGCATTACATTAGCACTTTGGCCTTGATGACCGCCAATAACAAACACTTCTTCTTTTTATATTTCTGATACGTGGGGAGAAACGGATAGCTCCAACCAGCAAGAACAACGTATTTTATTATTACCATGAGTAGGGTCAAGCGTGTTTTAAAATTATAATTCTGAATACTGGTTATTTTGTAAACGTTTTACTTTAATGGCCTCCAGTTCCTTTTTCATTTATTTCTCTCTACTAATCAGATTTGACTATCTCTAAGTGAAAAAATTAAGTCATATTTGGATATTGATATATTCTATTGTAATAATAGCAATAATACGTGTAATAACACTAGGCTTTCGAGACAGCCTGTGATTATTAGACAACTGGGAAAATATATTTTTGGTGACTGTAATATATAAATTATTATATAAAAACAATAAATATAATTATAATAATATCATAAGGGATAGTGGGGATCAAAGTATTTGCGAAAGAAATTCATTTTCTAACAAGCCCTTAAACTTACGTAGCTGTAATTCGTTAAATTAACTCTATTGAAAATTAAGATAACGTCTGCTAGCTTTTCTTAAATTCACATTTATTGGGAGAGAAGCATTTTCTTCATATGCCAATAAAAAATGAGTTAGTTTGTACAAATTATCGAAAACCACTGATAGTTGAGAAAGGAGAAATACAGCCGGTTTCGATTCCCGGCGGGTGCTCATGTGGTTCGGGTTCACGTAAATCCGTACTTCATACGGTAAGGGTCTTTGAACGGGCAATTAACGACATCTCGGCGATAATTCTCTCCCCGAAAACTCGAGTCGAGGGGGCCTCTCTTCTGTTTTAAATATTATACCACCAGCGGTCTACCAGTGTCAGCCATGCGAGAAAACGCCAATGAACCACAAATTTACTCCCCACCCCAAAATACGTAATTTGTTTACTTTAAGAACAGTGTCAAAAGTTTTTTTTACAGTGGGCGTGAACCACCAACGTTTGGATTACTAGTTGCGTGCTCTTCCGACTAGGCCACGGAGGCGATGAAGAAAACGTCTTTGGTAGAGGCATACCCTTAAGGTATTTTTCATTTGCCTAATCACAGTGCTCCTGTAACAATGTAAGATAATATAATATATATCCACATGACTGGCGATAGTTCGTGTTAGTCTCATCGTTAATCTGCGGGACAAATCGAGGAGGCCGGGAACGAAAAGATGTCGCCGCTGCTATGGGGTAGTTACTTCTAAATCACGACTATGGATATCGTGGGTACTTCTAAACCACGACTTTCGACCCGGCAAGATCCTGCCATCAACGGCACACTAGCGGCAATCTCTCGACTATTCCCTCTAATGACGATGGACATTTACCGTTAAGGTTTCGGACGGGGAGCATGTGGATTCTATCAGAAATAAGAATTCATATTTTAATTTTAATTTTTCAGTGTTACTTTTTATTCTACACGTTTTTTTTACTATAATACACCTTGTAGAGCAATCTTTGGGCTTTTGATTGTGGTTGTTGCACGACGGTAATACACATATTAACCATTATACGACATTTTTTAATAATAACTGTAATTGAGAAAATGCCATTTTTCTATTTTAAAATCCTATTTGAAGAGACATACAGAAAAAAATCACAATCATGTCCTTTTCATTACAGAAGCTGCTCCGTACATGAAGAGACCAGCACGTTCATTGAAAGTGCTGTTCCCCAACGTGATTGAATTAAATGTTTACTTCACGGAATACATGGAATTGCTGCAGATAAGAGTGTTGTACCCTAAACGAGACAACCTAATTTCAAACAAAAAAAAATATTTCTGAAATTTCCTTCCCGGTGTCGGATTTCAAGGAATTTCGCAATACCTTTCTCTTCCTTCACAGCTGATTATCACGATGTGTTGGACCTGAATTTCAGCTGCAGTGTGTTATGCAAAGAACCTGGAAACGATCCATGTTGGAACAATTATCAGAAGAGGATGCTGCTTCAATTTCCGTGGTAAAAAGCTTACGTGTTGTTCAGTCAGGAGTAATCATGCATTCATTTTAGTGCATTATGGTAAGTTGCCAGACTATGACGTAACTAGTGAAAAGATGTATTATCCTTCCAATATCATTACAGATCTTTGAAGAAACAGTAGACTAGCTAGGAAATGTGCCAGGGGCATAAGGCTGGCTGTAATGAAAAATGCAAACATGTTGAGGCATGTAATAAGAACTTGAAAATTGAAAATTAGTGATGTACCTAACGGTTAAGTTGAAGCTCTGGTATACTAGTATTAACGCTTCAACTCATCTGTCACCACGACCCCTATCACTTCAATTTACCTTCATACGACAAACAGCGGACGGCTGTATCGCGCGTAACACTCATAGAAACCCGGAAAGGAGATACTCTCATAAAAAATGTGCTTAATGACACCCCCCCGTGAGGTGAAGCAGCCTTACCAATATGATCATGGTATTAGAGCTCATTGAACGTGAAGGTTTTTTTTATGTAATTTGTTCTCTGGGAGATCAAGTGTGCATTTAAGGCATTTAGTGGAATTAGACATCCGTGCCCTATATGCGTGCGTATAGCAATACCAGTAATCTTTTGAGCGGTATAAAAGTAAGGATCTTCTTAAAGCAAGTAATATGTGTTATTTATTTCCAGACGTGGCAATATCACGGTATGCCATTGCACAGGCATATTCGGCAATACGAGGAAGAGAATTTTTATCTTCTCTTAAAGCAAATTCAATAAAATGGTTTGAAAATAAGAGAAACAAGCTTATATGGAGTTCCGAGGAGAAAATAAGATGGGTTTCACAGAAGAGTTCTTGAAAAACCTCTACAAACTTGACCCAATACAGGCACGATACGGTATCCGAGTATATATACCCAATATTATGGATTTTCTTAAAAAACATCTTTAACTGTCAGCCAATTCCTGAGGGTTTAACAATTAAACGTGGCTGTGTTTCCGAAGATATAATGTAAATGTGGTATAGAAATCTGAAGGAATATCTAATAGCAATTATTGCAGTAGTTATTTAGAAGATTCTTGCATAATATTCAATTTAGATAAAACATTTTTTAATGATGTGCCCTAATGCTGTTTGTGGACGATCCAAGAAAGCTTGAAAAAGAGCATTCATGCCTCAAATTTACAAGTTCAAGGGAGTATTGTTCAAGACAGTTGTCGAATGGTCTTGAAACAACTTTTACACGATTATTAAGACAATAAGGTTATAACTCCCAAAAGTTACAGGAATTTGTATGAAATGAAAGAGGTAATAAAAAGGAAACAACACAGTGTTGGTTGTACTTAGTGCTGATAATCAAGTTAATACCTATAGTAGTCTACCTGTATGTAATACATTTAAAAGATATTTTTGAATGTATGACTTAAGACTCTTTCTTAGGACGATCTGAACCGGATGGGTAAAAAGTAACGTATACTTTGAATACTTTGTTTAGGTATTCAAGAAGTTGTTAACTGTTATAAGCATAAAAGGCCAGTATACTCTTAGAAGATGGATACAAAAGTAAAGTTAAGATGGAAATCCATTAATTTTGTTCAGCTGTCATGGATGAAATAGGAACGGAAATTATCCAGAAGTATCTAAAACCATCAAATGGTATGGCTTTAAGATTTATTAAATTTCTCCCCTTAATAAAATTGTCATTATTAAGGCAGAAAAGTAAGTGTTTGGGTCTGTTTCAAACACGCACACACAGACCGACACACGCACACACCGACACACAAATAAGGCATCGGAAACATAAAGATCACAAAGTGTTAAATTCTATGGGAATGAACGATATTGTCCTTAGATGTGAATGACAACACCACGTGCAGCAGATCTCCTTATAACCAAAGTTATGTCATGCCTGAATGTTCATTACCGTCTACGTCCTTAGTGTCGAGAAAAGTACCAGTTAGGTGCGAAGCTGAAAAACGAACATTTTCATAACGAGCAACACCAAGATACCAAAGAATGGAAGCCACGTGCGAGCAACATGCGAGAACACAAACTCTACACGGGCATTTGCAATACCATCCAACAATAGCGTCGGCTCGTGATTTTTATGGATCATATTCAATGAAAAGTCTGTACTGGTAACTCTGTACATGTCGAGATTGCATTTTAAACCTCAGGATGTGTGGAGTGATATGCAAATGGAACAGTGAAAAATTACCATCAGATTTCATGTGGTATGCTGCATATGCGTGGGGATTTTGGATTTGATAAATTCAAGAATGATTTTGAATAATTCTTCTTCTGTCAATCGGGGGAAGTCAGTAATTGACGATCCGTCAAACGGTTCCCAAATGTTTGCTGAGCGTTTGTCACTATCACCGGATGTCTGTAGCTTTTTTGTAGTTCGTTTGTTAAACAAGAACGTGATAAGATTTCAATACTTTCGTCAGACTTTTCTGGTGCATCGTTGGTCAAAGGAAACGCAAACTGATTCTCTAAGGCACCAGCAATGAGCAAATACTCGCGTAAGTAAGGAAGAGCCGCAATTGGAACCCTATCCCTAAACATCTTGTACTTCATTCTGAGATGACCATTTTTCGCTTCCACATACAACCTGTCCTTTGTGATAATACGGGATTGGTTTTCAGCAAGGCAGTCATGCTGCTGCTTTCCCTTTTCTAAAAGACATGGCATTTTCGCAATAATCCCCGCCCCCCCAACACCAGCATGGAATTTCGGAATCCCTTATCACAACCAAAACACAGTCCCGTGATTGTAAGAGCTGGTTTAAACCATTTGCTGTGTCGCCGAACGTAGGGTTTGTAATACTAGCATCATTATTTACTCCAACAAATGGACCAACCCACTGGGTGTAATGATTTTCATCGGTTTTACTAAAGGACGTCCTTTTTGCACACTATACAGACGCCTTTGCAGAATGTAGTTCGTCGATATTTCGGTGTAAATGTATGTTCCGTCAAATACTAAAACCAGCTTATCCCCTAACCCATAAAGTTTGCGGGCCCAAGCTGGAACCTTACTCAGAAGAAACGAAGAGATAAATGCCTTGAACCCAATACGGACGTAAAATTGTCTCATCAAAGCCTGTCTGATTTCAATGCATTTGACACACTTCCGTGGCATGGATATCCAAATATTGCTCCCAGAAAGTAATTGCAAAGATTATGCCTGAGTCTCATTAACAACATGCTCAGTCTGGTTTCAACGCTTGTAACACTGCTGTTATGTAAGGTGTCACAGAAGCTGCACAGCACAGTCAACTGTTCATTGTTCAATCCCGTGAAAACTCCTAACTGTTCTTCAGGAATTTCAGCGAGGTTCACCTCATATGCACAGGCACAGTTGACGTATCTTCGACGTTGAGATCCGATCCCTGACTACCCATTTCTGGTTGTTTCTCCACACTTCTCAATAAAAACTTGCCTTTATGTAGCATATTGTACATAGTACTGTTGACGGACCGAAGCACTGGAATGACTTACCTTTGCTCCCACGCATGTGATTACCCGCTTGTAAGCCCTCACTTCCACACACCGGGCGCTTTCTTTGCCCTCTAAACCATAGTTCGCACATGGAACATTGACGATGTTTAACCGTGCTTCAACCTGAAGCCATTTGTCACACACGTCACAGAATTGTTTTGAAATGAATAATGTGGCTTATGCATTACACTTTTCTACACTGGCGAAACCTACATGAAAATAAGACCAAATAGTACACAACGACAAACTTCGTTTAAATTTCGCGAAAAACAAAACAACCAAAGCCACTGGACAAAGGATGCAGGAGTTGCAACTTCTTGGAGGCACAATGAAGTAGGGACAACACACGATTCGATCACCACCTACTTACAGTCAGTAAAGACGAGTAAGCTACTACAGAAATGACACTTCTACTGTATTTCCCTCAGTAGAGGCAGCCTCGCAACAGACAGATACCGAATATGAAGCGAATGTTTGCATATACACCTCAAACGTCCGGAACAGTCAAACAGAACATAATGCCACTGACGTTTTCAACTATTAGTTGCCCCTTACCCTGCTGTAGATCATAATATGACAATGGTCTTATTTGTCATAATATGTCCCTGGTGGATGAATGGATAAGCTCTTCTACTTGTACTCAAGGGATGCGAGGTTCGATTCCCGGTGGGGACGAAAAAGTCCGGATCCCTTGCTCAACTGTAGGTTCCATCCTTCGGACGCCACCATCTCATGGCAGGCAATGTCAAACCATCGTGGGTTCACCTTGCCCAGTGACCTTCGGGTCACAACCCTGCCATCAGGAGGAACACCACATCATCTTAATCTGCACTTCGGAGGCGCTGATGGTACGTAATA
The DNA here is from genome assembly GCF_964235325.1 of Thermobia domestica. Lineage (NCBI taxonomy): Eukaryota > Metazoa > Arthropoda > Insecta > Zygentoma > Lepismatidae > Thermobia > Thermobia domestica. Next base: position 275,559,759 of record NC_137454.1, on the reverse strand, counting down.
CAACTCCCAGCCACCAAATACACTCCCATACAGTCTATTAAACTACCAGATGGTGCCCAAGTTCAACACCCTGTATCAGCTAAATGAAACATGACACCACTTTCGTTTCTACGAATTATTTGCATCGTATGTGCAAATCATTAATCTCACAAGTAAACCTTACGTTTGGGTGAATCGAGTTGCTGACTGAGACACATATGAGAAAGTAGTACTAAACGTGCTCAGTATTTCAGTGAAGTTTTAGGTGCGAAGCTCCAGGGGTTTAGGAGATACAGCTACCAGAACATCACATAGAAGTACAGAATAGTCTTCATACAGTTGGAGGTAAAAGCTCTGTAAGACCTCTTGTAACGACAAAAGGTGAATAACAAATATATGGGTACATATTAGGACTAGGGGGAAGTCGTATAGTAAGGGTATACCTGACGGCGGCCATCTTGAAATCCGCCATTTTGAATTAAGGTTAAGTTTTTAAAATAGGAATAGGGTCATGTGATACATGATTTAAGGCGCAAATTTAATCAGAAGAACAATGGTGACGTTAATTTTGATTTACGCGCAATTGGTAAAAAGTTACAGGGAAATTAAATATTATTGCAGCATATGTATTAGTCCTTTACCCCACCTAGTAAATTTTGTGTTAATGATAATAATTAAATAAAAAGCGGGTGGATAAATATTAGGTCTATGGTAAGAGTTGCCTTGATGGCGGCCATGTTCAAATCCGCCATTTTGAATCAGGCAAAAGTTTTAAACAAAACGCATAACAGTGACACCTTATTAATAGCAAATTTTACCATAACTCCAACGGTATAACCATTTTTGCTTTATCATTAACCAGCACAAAATTAAATGGATCGCTCCTTACGACTACTGCTTTGACGGAATTGGTAACGACAAATGTGTCAAGTGTAACTCGATTGCCTTTGTCAGGTGTGCTCACTATGAGCAGAGCATTTGTGCAAGTCATGCACTCTTTTTTGAACTACATACTGATTGTACTAATTGAGGTCTTTTCTGGAAGAAAGACCCAAGTTCACTTATGACTCAATTCCACTTTGATCATTTTTCCTTAAATTAGCAACTTGTTTATGCGATAACAAATGCTGGTTAATGATAAAGCAAAAATGGCTATATCGTTGGATTTATGGTAAAATTTGCTATTAATAAAGTGTCACTGTTATGCGTTTTGTTTAAAACTTTTGTCTGATTCAAAATGGCGGATTTGAACATGGCCGCCATCAAGGCAACTCTTACCATAGACCTAATATTTATCCACCCGCTTTTTATTTAATTATTATCATTAACACAAAATTTACAAGGTGAGGTAAAGGACTAATACATATGCTACAACAATATTTAATTTCCCTGTAACTTTTTACCAATTGCGCGTAAATCAAAATTAACGTCACCATTGATCTTCTGATTAAATTTGCGCCTTAAATCATGTATCACATGACCCTATTCCTATTTTAAAAACTTAACCTTAATTCAAAATGGCGGATTTCAAGATGGCCGCCGTCAGGTATAACCTTACTATATGACTTCTTCCTAGTCCTAATATGTACCCATGTATTTGTTTTTCACCTTTTGTCGTTACAAGAGGTCTTATAGAGGTTTTACCTCCAACTGTATGAAGACTATTCTGTACTTCTATGTGATGTTCTGGTAGCTGTATCTCCTAAACCCCTGGAGCTTCGCACCTAAAACTTCACTGAAATACTGACCACATTTAGTACTACTTTCTCATATGTGTCTCAGTCAGCAACTCGATTCACCCAAACGTAAGGTTTACTTGTCAGAGTTCTGGACGATACTTACAAAAATCCGAATATGACATTTAGTTTCCCATACAGTCCATTATAAACATTTGCGGTATTTTGGCCCTACTTTCTTGAAATCGTTATCAGTGTCGTCGAAATATTTTTTTTCCGGGGGAGATACCTTCATATTTATAAGAATACAGCAAAAAGCGAGGCAAATAGAACTTTTATTTTTGACGAGAACTTACACAGGGTCCTTTATTGCAAATTGAACGGAAAGATTAATTCCGTGGAGCTATTCCGATCTCGAAAAAAGTTTTTCTGAAAATAGATGTTGAGAGAACCTCGTATATTGTTCCCAAGCGTTTGATTACCAATATAGCGAATGGTTCTGTAGTAGTACTCTCCACAGAGTTAACATGAATCTTACTGGCAGTAAGGAATTTGTCATACCCATTTTTGGGTGGCTGCTAAAAGTTATTTACATAGCAACCTGAAAACCTTCTTAATATTGGGCCCATGTGGGCCATTGTGAACCTCAACTACAAAGTAAACGCCCTCAAGCAGAAGTATAATATTCACAATGAAGGGAAGCCTTTCCGTAGACATACTTCTTGCTTCGAACTGCATCGTGGTAAGATTTAAAAGTAGCTAATTGGTAGTTACAATATTCAGCAAAAGTATTTGTGTGCGTCAGTTTTTTATCTTCTATGACCAAATATGAATAAAAAATAATATCAATTGCTAAACTTTGGTCTACGATCTAGGCGGGGAACATGCAACGATACAAGATTTATTGTATACTAAGAATATTTAGAGCTAAAGGAATTGATGACCAGATTCGTGAGCAGCATGGTTGATCACATATAAAGTACCTTGCTATCGACATTCCTAGATTTCGTAGAAAGTCAATGATAATATTCATGTAAATTATGTAAACTAGGTAAAATATGTGTATGTATTCATACATTAATCAGTTTAGCCGTGTTTTTTTATCGTCATTTTAACACATGTGTAATTTTCGTTTGCAAAAACAGATTTTTATGCGCGGGAATAGAACTTAAGACCTCTTAAACAGGACTCCAGTACGCGAACCATTTGACCTCAAACTCCGTGACTGATAATTCATACTTTCTTAACGTTGTCTTGGTCGCTTTTTTGTGTGTGTCAATTGGAGAGAGAAAGATATTTTACTGTGAATTTTATAGAGGAGAATACCAAGTGATGACTTACATGTAACACTTCTTAAGTGTAACACTCCGATTTTTATAAAACTTAGCAGGTTGATAGTATACATAAACGTATACGTTTTTTTTTATTATCTACGTAACGGTTTTAGGCGGCAAAAGCCCTCAACAAAATTTTTGAATTTTGACGTTCGAAAGGGAATAGTAGAGTCCCTATTTAAAAGTCGCGTCAAACCTTCAAATGGCTTTATAAAAATCCAGATTATGAATTACATAAAATTTTTACATTGTAAGTAAAAACACAAGCATATATTGTTTTTATATCTCTCACATACTCTCTCTCTCTCTATCCCTTTCCACTTATTTGTCTCTCTCTTTTTTTACATGTACACTTGTATATTGCAGTAGGTATCAGGAGCATTAATTCATTTTGCATTATCAAATTTTCATTTTGAACGTGTGTTTTAAGGTTGGTAATCAAATCAGAGATCTGAACGAATTAAAACAATTAACGTTCTTCATTTTTTAGAGTCTTCGTATACAAAAGATGGATATTGTGAATAAATGTGACTGAGGTTTGAAATGTAACGAAATGAGCATTTTATTTTGTTGAGAACTACAAACCAGAACTTTATAATTAAGGAAATGTATGCATCTATTGAAAAAAGTTCCGGTACTGCAGAGGTTGTGCAACTTGACCACTGAACCATGATGACTACGCGTTAATTTATTAGTTTTTAGTCTGTTTATTTGTGTAATATACACGCGGTATTTGATTCAAAGTAAAGGAGTTCTGTATTTTTTAAAAAAATCTGCACAGTTGATAATTTAGTGAATACATTGATATGATGCCCCGCGAGTCGTAAAGTACATATTCCTGTGTTTTTCCAATCCTTTTGACTAAACAAGCTACTGTTTTGAGTGACAAGAAATGGCTCTTTATTAAGGCGAGCCAGAGTAAGTAACGCGTTAGGTGAATGGTTAGCGTGGAGATTTAATAATTTTACAGTCGGGCTTCGATTTGCGCCCTCTTCCTTTACACTATTTCCTATGTTTCATTTACAAGCCTGAGCTCCAGTTGGATGCTGCTAAACGAAGATAATCTCCAGTCACTAAATCAGTTAAAGATAATTACATTAGTATTGTTTCATCCTGAATCTCCGTTGCTAAAAACATGATTGTTGAACCAATCACTAGTATTAGCGCAGATAACTTTTCTTCTACCGCTCCATCACAAAATAAACACGTAGTTTTAATGTCCACAGTTGGTGCACTTGATCTTGTTTTAACTTCCTGAGATATCCCAGGAGCTAACTCAACTCTTGTTTGCTGCCTCTTTTTCCTCAGGCGCTCAAGTTTCTGTTTGTCAAATTTTGTACGACATGACTTATGAAATTTTCGTGAATTTGACACTAGATTTTGAACAATGCCACCACTATCTCGTAATTCAACAATTGGAACAGATTCCGGCAAAGCTCCAAGGTTAGAGAATTCATTTAAGTCTTCACCAAGTGATTTCAGTCAAGTTTCCGTTGCATTTACGAGAGAGGATGCATTTTCTTCCTGGCAGATTGTTCCCATTTAACCTCCGGATTGAGCGGAGCTGCTGAATCAAACTCAATTAATTCCAGTTTTCTCTTTTTAGACATCTTAGTATTTTAGTTCAATCTACAAGAACAAAATAATAAGTTGCTAAGAAGCCATATAGATAGCAAAACATTGGGAAAATATCAAACTATTAAATATTTATTACCTATAATATGTGTCCTTCAACACGAGATTACTTAAAAACACATAGTTAAAATTAACTACAATAGTACCTTTGGATTTACTTATAAGGTCTGAACACGTCATTCAAATTTTTAAAAACGATTTTTTCATGTTTATTACAGTAAATAGCATGTTTAATTATGCATTAAAATGGAAGTAAATATGCCACAATTCTTTATATTTGTAAATCTATTGCCTTAATATTTGTAAAAGGGCGTTATTTGAATTTAGCATGCCAATGAACATATAAATTGGCCCGAAGAACGGCAAAATTGGAGTATTTTCAGTTTGTGCCCCCATTTTGGACATCTTGAATCCTGTCCAAAGGAGTAATCATCTTTGTGCTGAAATGCAAAGCCGGAATCAAAGTGTCGAAGACTGAAATGCAGCAGGAGACCATAGCCAAGAAATACCTCGAGGGAAAATGAAGAATACTCCAGTCGGGGTTGAAAAGTGAAAATACACGTAACGCGATTACTCGAGAGTGCAACAGAACTCTCGCAGGACAGCAGCACAGATGTAGATGAATACAGTAGAAGAAAGCCTTTATACATGCTAACTAGGAATGTGTTGGTATAGAAGCGAAAACGCGGCGGTCGACAATGAACACATTTGTTGGGAAGAAGGCAATAAAGTCTGCAGGTTGATAAGCGGCCTGAGGAAAGACAATGATAGAATTAGCGAACCCAGTGGTGACAGAGGGGCAGTGGTCATATTAAAAGAATACCTTAATAAATCGATTGGACCGTAACCATGTATTGGCTGAGTGCGGGAGATGGATAGCGTAGACTTCACTGGCGATAATCTTGACACATAGCTCGGCAGGCTGGCACGTGGATTAAGGTTTGGGATATCTGTTAATGCGCCTTGTAGTTTGCGCGTCGTAGGATTTATATGGGTATCCCGAGAGGGGTTCGTAATGTCAGAGACTTCTCTAAGAGAAAAGAAAGTTTGAAATTTTCTAGCGATTCTGTTATGAGTGGCTAGTAGTTTAATACCTAAGCTCAGCAACGGACGAAGTTTTCCTGCCGGAGGACTGTGCAGAGTCTTGCAAGGAGTCCAGGCTATTGGGTGAAATATACTTCCGCAAGTTTCACGAAACCCAAAATGTATTGTGGGCTAGAAGCCGAAGTAAGAACACAACAACATAAAATCAAATCTTCAGTAAATGTCTTACGAAATAGAGATCAACTTCAGATAGCGGGAACAGGGACAAAGAAATAAATCTCTCCAGTAAAAACCAATTCACCTGTGAACGCGTTGTCAATTTTGCAGTGTCCTTGGGACAAGTAGCTACGTGGCTCTACCCACGTAGGCTAGGCAAGGAATAGGCGAGAATAGCTAAGTATAAACTCTGGAACTGCGTTCTTGTACTTTTGGCCTGCTGGCGCCTTAAATTACTCGTTGGTGGGAACGATAAAAAGTAGCAAAATGGCGTTAGCTCATCAGGACGTGGTATAAATGCAATTGCTTTCAGCACGACGAAGTCAATCCATGCGGTGGGTCGGGGAAGCGTAATACTATGGATTTACAATCTACGTAAAGAATGGCGGTAGGGTCCATTCTTACTCTACTTTTACGGGTGAAGAGGTGTTTTTTCTTAGAACACCAATAGGGCGAATAGGTGTTTTTTTCTCAAAGGTGTAAGCTTATTATCCCACACAACATATCAATGGTGATCTCGTTGTCAGGGTATTTTAGGAATAGCTTGTTTTGTTATTCAGCGTAAGCATTTACTGATGGTTTTATTAAGACTTGAATTTATTGTGTTAATAAGTTTTTTGCGTCTGTCTTATTCCTTAGGTAGTTTGTATGTTGAAAATTATTTTTGTTTGTTATTTCTAACTTTTAGTGTTTGTGAAAGTGAGTGGCCGGTCGAAAGCAGCCCTCTGCTGGATTCTTCTTATTAGGGTGAAACTAAAGGGAAATTACAAGTGACGGCTGGGTACCTTACTGCCTCCCAAAAGTAGGTAATACATGGTCGTGATATGTTAGGCGCTAGGACCGCTCAAGGCTCTGTTGTGTAGCTAGAGATGGTTATTGGTTTTGGGCGCGCCTTGTGCCGCCAACGATATGTGCTGCCAGCTAATGTATCACGAATATGGGGATAGGAAGTAGCGCCTTAATCTTCTTGATAAATAATTGAAGTTGGCGGCTCAATCTGTGAATACCTGTTTCTTTTACGTGTGGGTAAGAACCATTAGGTAACCTTCGACCACTTGCCTTTTCATTGAAGGCGAATTTTCAGAAAGGGTTCTACTTCAACTTTTTACTTTTGTGTTGTTTTGAAACCGTCTTCATCACGAAACAAGTACATTTTGAAAGCGTATAACAGGTTTTACCATCCAATGCGTGTGGCATACTCCACCTGGATCTCTCCAATGATTTTTTCCTGGAGTATGGCCAGAGTAAGTGAAGAGAGTTCCATTAATTCCATATAATCCGCTCTGGGTTGGTTGGTACTTTTTAAAGTCAAGTAATAAAACACTGACTACAGAGACTTTAAAATCATCACTGGCAGGAATATTTCCAAAACGCTGATATTTTTCTTGGTGTATATAACTATGCTACATTGAATTTTTGAATAAAAGTACACCAAAGGAACTTGAAGCTCCAAAGATAAAAGTAAATACTAAGAATAGTAATAATGAGAAGAATTAGAAGAAAGTAAAAAGACCAATAATTCTTTTTTAGCTTTGTGTTGCAGAAAGCACTTGCTTTATTTTTAATCGTGTGTTAACTGATGTACTGTCAAAGCCTACTAAGTTGTTTAACAAAGCCTGTTCAGTTAGTTTATTATAAAATGCATTTGCTGCATTTGAACCAGTACTACTTTCAAGTTTTGGCACACCAAGCAATTTATCTTTACCATCTGTAGATACTAAGACGCGAAAAGGATCTACTACATCAGTGCACAAAATTTCAGGAAGAATGTTTCAATTCCAAAGAATTATAACTGGATCATCAAAACAGATTCGTTTATATGTTAAAAGACAGTGTTTCTTCCTGCTTTCATTTTGCGTTGAAAATTTCATCGTCATAATGTGAATGAACTTTGGTCATGACCTTGCTATGTTGCGAAAGGGAACCATTAGCTTAAGGCTTCCCTATTGGAAACTTTATTGCAATCTAATGCACTAGTGACCTTACCGTTGTAATTGTTTCAAAATGCCATTCTATATGTAATTCCGTATTATTTTGCTTTTTCCAAAGAATAAAATGAAATGAAATCATTCAATTCTAGGTCCCACAGTTATGCTTGTTAGAGTAAACAAGACGCTGATTAGCAGAAATGAATGAAATGGTACAATGAAGAAGTGGGAGGAAACGGGAGAATCCCGAGAAAACCTAGGAGGACGGTGTTTGTTCACCACTAAGTCCACACGGCGCTAGCTGGGATGATGGCCTTTACGTACTATACAGCTCTTGTATTCATGTATCTTTTACCAGAGCATTAATGTATCTTTTAATGATGAATCGTCTTAACGTTCTTATACAATTGTGAAAAGGAACATCAGATATTCCGAGAACACTGAACATCGCATGCAGAAGTCTGTACTTAGGAGAGAATGCTTAACACACTTGCAGTTATATTAACACTGTTTCTAACAACCGCACGATATCAGTTCTTTACAGGAGTTCATTATTCTTACACAGGCCGACGTTTTTAAATTTTTGAAAAGTTACAGATACAAAACTCACTGATTCTGACTAATTTTACGTCCCTGATATGAATATGATATCCATTTTACTACATTAGCCACCATTTTTGTGAACCGCATACTTGCCAGATTTATCAAAATACAGAAAATAGGCTATGATGAAGAGTACCAGCCAATAAGCTTTTTGTGTGGCGAAGGGGTATCAACTGCATTTTGACAGTTGGTCAAAAAAGACATTCAGTGTTGAAAAAATTCTTAACATTAATTTGTTGAAACAAACAAGTTAAAAAATTATATATTCTGTTTGTTTATTAGCACTAAAAAATTATATATTTTGTTAGTGTTGGCCTATTAGCATTTACATACACAGAGTAATTTATAAAGTCTAATGTTTAGAGCTGCAAATACTAGTATCTGCTTTACTTTTTTTAAAATGAAATGTTGGGTTCTTTCTCTTCACTGACCAGCAATAGTCCCCATCATTTCAGGGTCCCAACGTCTTTAATATCTAGTTTCCATCGTTCTTATTTCCTGGTGAAACCGTTCTCCCACTTCGTTGCTTAAATTTGCAAGATTTTCTGCAAAGAAGTTGAGAAGGGACTGCAGAAAGTGGATTTTCTAAAGACATGCGACATCTCAGAGCTTCATATCGGACCAGAAATTACTGCACCACACCCTCGTAATTTTACTCTATAGTTTATCCCGAAAAAACCTTTACAACTTGAACAAAAGCACGCCCGGCATTTAAATGTTTGTCGTTTAAACTCTGTTCAAAGAATTCGTCATTGATAAGTTTGCGGTCCTGAGAAAACGCCTTCTTTTAATTTAGCATTACTTAGTTTTAGAAAACACTGTATAACTAACTAACTTCATGGCCTATGGAACGCGGAAGTTTAATGCCGCGTTCACGAAAGCTCCCCACTGACTTCTATCATTAGCTAATTGGAACCACTTTCTACTTTGTAGTCGTATCTCTGCGAGATCCATCTTAATATTGTTCTCCTATATGTGCCTAGGTCTTCCTGATGGTTGTTTACGGATAGGTCTTCCAGTTAAGACTTTGAAAGCGTTTCTACTCTCTTCCATTCTAGCTACATCACCCACCCACCTAAGCCTCCTAGATTTGACGACCCTAACAATTTTGGGTAAATCGTATAAATTAATTACTTCCTCGTTATGAAGTTTCCGCCATTCCCCATTCCCGTTCCTTTAGGGTCCGAATATTTTTCTCAGGATCTTGTTCTCAAATATTTTCAGTCTATGTTCTTCCCGCAGAGAGAGCGAACATTTTTCCCAACCATACAGAAAAACAGGCATGATTATTATTTTATATATTTTAAGCTTCAAATTCTTCGATAGAATTCGCGACGACAAGAGATTTTGAACCGAATAGTAACACGAATTCATTGCTTTTAGCCGACATTTAATTTGTTTGTAAATATGATTTCCGTCTGTTAATATTAATCCTAAATATTTGGAGGTATCCGCTTTATCAAAAGGATTATTTAATATTTTAATGCATTCAGAATTTGCCGTATTACGGTCCCGACGCACTTCTTTGTATTTAGTTTTCTCTCCAATTACTTCTAAACCCATGTCCCTGCAAGCGTTTAATGTGTCTGTATTTCTTTCTATTCTGGTAACATCCCCTAGTACTTTTACATGACTATATGCCATAACCTGGTGAATACCCTTTAACTCTAGACCCTGGTTGCTATCTTTGATTTTCCTTATGGCGTATTCCAGCACAAAGTTAAATAATGGCGAAAACGAATCTCCTTGTTTCACTCCATTTTGGACGTGAAAGCTCATGGACAAAAATTTTCCTACCCGGACTCTACTTTGGGATTCATTTAAACATATCTTTTTAACCTAATTAGCGCTCTCGGTATTCCAAGTTCTGTAAGAACGTAGTATAACGTTTTTCTCCTAACCGAGTTGAACGCCTTTCTAAAATCAATAAATAATTGATGTACTGGGGTATGGCGTTCCAACTTTTTTTTCGAGTATTTAGCGAATGGTAAATATTTGGTCGATAGTTAATCGATTTCGTCTTAATCCGCACTGATAATCTCCAATAATTTCATTTGCGTATGCGGTCAATCATGCTAATACAATATTTGGAAGGACTTTATAGGATGTTGACAGAAGAGAAATGCCTCGATAATTATTACAGTCAGTTTTGTCGCCTTTCTTGTGAATTGGAACAATGACTGATTCTTTCCACTCTTATGGCAATTCTTACATGTTACATATAAGGAGAATGAGTTTGTGTATCTTGTTCCACAATTTTTTTTTCTCCAGCTAGTATTAACTCATCCGGAATTTTATCTACATACGGAGATTTCTGTTTCTTTAATTTCTTTATAGCGGTGTCTGCTTCTATCCGATTGGGTTCTGGAATATACGGTTCTGTGGTGTGTATCTCCTTTTCTCCACGCACATTAGTTATTGTCAGCGTGTTCATCAAATCATCAAAGAAATCTTTCCATCTATTTAAGAGGCTATCCGTATCAGTGAGAACTGTTCCGTCAGCTATCTTTACTATATAAGCACGAGGTTAATAGCCTTTCTTAAATTCGCTGATCCCTTTATAAATATCCCGAATATTTTTTATTTTTACTATTATTTTCGAGTACCTTCGAGCTTTCAAAAAGTCGTGGCTCTCTTCTAATTTCTTTAAATTAAACCTCTCCGTTTTCGGACGTTGAATATTAACCTTACTGAACGATACTCTCTCAATTCATCATGGATAAGTTTGAAGTCCTGTGAAAACTTCTTTTAATTTGAGATCACTTAGTTTTGGAAAACATTGTCCAAGATACTTAAATTTTTCACTTTCTTTGTCCATAGCTTTTACGAAATTCTTCATGAGGCCAAACTTAATATGAAGAGGTGGAAGCAGCACCTTGGCTGCGAATAACACATCAAAGAACACGAATGAGGAGCCCAGCTTTCATCTTGATCACCGATCTTGCAGCCAAAATAAAACTAATATCTTTTCCTAAGATCATCATTTGTCTATCTAATCTGGGACTTAACCTGAGATATATTCCGGATTCCGGGGCCACTATTTGTGTGAAAACTGTTTTCCTGTTGTTCTTGAGTCCCAAACCTCCGTGAAGTTGGCCTCCCCATAGGACCACTAATGATCTCTTCTAGTATAATCGTTAGTGCATCGTTAGTGCATGTTAGAACACCAACTCCCATCATTAGTGCTTCAATAGTTTGGACGCTAGAAGCAAAATAGTTTGGGGCGCCAACTTCAAGTTAGCCCCCCAAAAAGCACTAACGATTAAATATAGTGCAATCGTCAGTGCACCATTAGTGCTTGCAGAAAACACTAAGAATTTCGTTAGTGCTTCACTATTAGTGTACCCATGGCCAATTACATTTCAGGAAAGCCCATAAGAAATACATGGGGAATTTTTCATTGCGTCAAATTCCCGCCAAAGTCAACTGCGCTAATGACATCTTCTAGTGCATCATTAGTGCTTGGTTAATGCTTGTTAGAACACCAACTCCCAACATTAGTGCTTCAATAGTTTGGACGTTAGAAGCATAAAATTTTCGAGGTAGGCAGTTCGTGTTATCCCCCAGAAAGCACTAACGATTAAACATGGTGCAATCGTTAGTGCATCGCTAGTGCATCTAGAAAACACTAATAGTGCTGCTAGTGCTTCATTATTAGTGTAGATATGGCAAATTGTATGTGGTGAAACTCACGTAAGAAAAACATTGGGAATTTTTCATTGGGTCAAATTCCCGCCTAATTCAAAAGCGCTAATGAATCTTCTAGTGCAATCGTTAGTGTTTTGTTAGTACTTCTTAGAACACCAACTCCAAACATTAGTGCTTCAAGAGTTTGGACTCTACAAGCAAAAAACTTCAATGAGCGGGCCAACTTCACGTTAGCCCCCCCAAAAATACTAACGATTAAACCTAGTGCAATGGTTAGAGCATCCTGAGTGCTTCCAGAAAACACCAATAGTTTTGTTAGTACTTCAACATTTGTGTAGAAATGGCCAATTAGATGTCACGAAAAGCCCATAAGGATTACATGGGGAATTTCTCATTGGGTCAATTTCCCGCAAAATTCAAAGGCGCTAATGATATCTTTTAGTGGAATCGTTGGGGCTTTGTAAGTTTCTTAGAACACCAAGTTGAAACATTAGTGCTGCAATAGTTTGGACGCTGGAAGAAAAAGAACTTTTTCGGTACAACTTCACGTTAGTCCCCCAGGAAACACTAACGATTAAATCCCGTGAAATTGTTAGTGCATCGTGAGTGCTTCCAGAAAACACTAATGGTTTTGTTTTGCTATGGTTTTAGTGTAGATATGCCCACTTATATGTCATAAACAAAGGTGTCCAAACTCACCAGGACGGCGCTCAAGAGTTCGAAACTTACGCTCACTCGACCTCAACTTCACGAAGTTAGAGTGAGATCAGGCTGGTGATGTGACCGTGAAGTTTAGTGAGCTCTAGGTGAGACTGGTGAGGGGAGCGTTGAGTGAGAGTGAGGTCAGACCGGTGATATGAGCGTGAGGTTGAATGAGTGTGAGGTCTGACTGGTGATGTGAACGTGAGGTTGAATGAGCGTGAGATCAGGCTGGTTATTTGAGCGTGAGGTCAGACTGGTGAAGTAGCGTGAGGTTGTGTGAGTGCGGGGACGAAATGAGTTTGTGAGCGTGAGGTGTAGTGAGTTTAGGTCCAAGTAGTCATCTCTGGTTACGAAACTCCCATAAATATATGGGGAATTTTTCATTGGGTCAAATCCCGACTAATTCAAAAGCGCTAATGATATCTTTAATACAATCATTAGTGCTTCCTTGAGCACTAACTCTTTAACATTAATGATGCAATAGTTTGGACACTAGGAGTAAAAACCTTGGAAGGACAAACGTGAAGTTGGCCCCCCAGGAAGTACTAACAATTAAACCTAGTGAAGTTGATAATACATTGTTGGTGCTTCTACAGAACACTAATAATTTCGTTAGTGCTTCATTATTAGTAACGCAACTCACGTAAGAAAAACATTGGGAATTTTTCGTTGAATTAATCTTCCTCCAAATTCAAAAGCCCTAATGATCTCTTCTAGTGCCATCGTAATCTTTTTTCCTTAATTCATATATAAACAGTCATTTTATTATTTTTTTCTGCAATGTTATACGATACGATAAAAATTAACTACAATCCTTTGCTAATTTTAGTATCTTTAATTCTGTTTGTTGAGTATGTAAAATGGTGTTTACGAGTTTTGGAACATAACGTTAATTGATCTCTTACAATAGTGATATTTATTAGTGAACTTTAGGCTTCATGATTCAAAGTTGTATACGAAGATGAAAATCCTAAGAAGATTATAATTAAAACAAGGTAAGTGTCTTTACAGTTAATTAATATGGAGTAATTATTTAATGTAAAGTAACTGTTATTGATTAAACTTTCGCACACAAATTCTTGAACAATTCTAATAAAGAGATTCCTGTTGTCACCCCGGCTACCCTAGAAGACATATGCAACCGTAAATACAAATTGTTAACAGGGTTGCCATCAACAAACGATTTTTAATACCATACAGTGTTCTACTAATTATTCGATATACACAAACCAAATAAAAACAATGAAGGCATACTTCAATCATTATAAATGTATCAACTCAACGGTGATATGTTCACACGACTCCAAAAGTGCATTACCACCAGCAATTCTCCTTTTCCTGCAATAGCAGGCAACCCAAATAGCTGGGCGGTTGTGTTGGTTGCAAATTCGAAAGGCGTTGGACTAAACCTCAAGTTTGTCACAAATATATCAGTGTGGGAAACGGCAAATAAGAGAATAAAACAAATTGTTAAAAATGGTAATTCTATTATTGTGACGGAGTTGGATGACATCAAAAGTTACAAAATGACTTACTTAAGCAGTTCAAACAAGATGAATAATCAGAAACAGATATAAGAAGAAAGCATTTCTCTCTTTCCCCCCAGCCACCCAAAAAAAGGAACTCGCAAGTACAAAAAGCAAAACAGCACAAAAACAAATAGCTAAACGAAACGAAAAAGAGGCAAACACAGAATAGGGGACACCAGTGGCGTAGCAGACTTGCGGCCCTCCCGTGCAAGGTAAAGAGATCGGACCCTAGGTGTAAACCCCATTGTTATAATAATAATAATAATAATAATAATAATAATAATAATAATAATAATAATTATTATTATTATTATTATTATTATTATTATTATTACAAATTCGTTTCCTTTTCAAAATCTCTGATTCACCTAAGAGCATGAATGCATATAGCAATGATGTGTGCACGTTTAGTCAACGAGCATTAGCAAAGGCCAAGAGGGATGGAAATCTCCGAGAGAGAGAAATAAAAAATTTCTTATGGTAAATTGAAGTTCAAAGTTTGAATGCAAATTTGCAAGTGAATGTATTTACATTGGAATTTGTAGTAATAAAGATATTATCATTAGAAAATAATATTCTAAAAAAGTAAGTTTAATTTCTTCCTCCATCTTTTTAGGGGCCCCTTATAACCCCCCGAAAATAGATATCGAAAATTTAAAACGATATATTCATGTCCATATATTTGCGATATCGAATAATATAGATATCGACGATAGCGATATATCGACATAACACAGGCCTAGGTCCGAGAAGTGATGCTTGAAATATACCGGAATCAACTATCAAATTCTAAATAAGTTATCCATTTCCGTATTCAATGTTGAGGGGGAAGGGTGTGAACCCGAATAGAAATTTACGAAAAAAGTTAAGATAAAAGTAAGTTTTCCGTTTCCGTTTGAATACAAAACTATTAACAGAAAACTATTATTGTAATATACCTTTTACTACCTTTTCTGATCGTTATCAGAAATCACCGACAGTAGACATACCTTAAATAGTATACCAATACACTCTATAACTTTTCACAACCAAGCAAACCGAAAGATGAATTTCCTGTGATGTTAAAGTTGAATGTTCTACAAAATAGTCATAATTCATTGGCCATATTTCTATCAGTACAGTGAAACCTCTCTAAAGCGGACAGCCGTGAGGAATCAAAAATTGTCCGCTATAGAGAGGTGTCCGCCTTACAGAGGCTTCAATATTTTCTTACGTAAATTATTAATCAAGGTGATATGTAATTTTTTTAAAAAAAATACTTTGCATGAATCGTGTATTTACGAATATTACCAAATGTTACGGTCCGCTATCCAATACTCTATGTTCAAGGCACAACATTGAAATAAGATGTTATAGTTTACACTTGTCACTACTGACTACGTTTTCAGTATGTCGCTTTAATTTGTGGGTTAATTGCAGTCCAGAAGTGTCGTTTTTGAGACAATATGTGTACCCACGGGCATAATAATAATAATAATAATAATAATAATAATAATAATAATAATAATAATAATAATAATAATAATAATAATAATAATCGTCTTCTGCTTGGTTAGAGAATCCAGAGGGACAGTAGCGTAACATGTCATCCTAAACGGCGGGCAACTGTCAATCACTTTTGTGTCTAAACAGCTTGGGTGGGAGTGGGATGCAAGCAAAGGACATGAGAGTGTTGATAAACAGAGAGGCATCATCTGGGTTGCTGAACAGACAGTTGAGGAAGCTAAATGTCACATTGTTTCCTTGGTTACACATATATGAATTACTAAAAATGAATTCTTACTATATTTTTAACTTGTTTCTAGAGAAAGTGTCCGTAATACAGAGGTAAATAATGCCTATAAAAGACAGAAAAGACTGTCCGTGTCCGTACTTGAGAGTGTCCGCTTTAAAGAGGTTTGTCAATATGTTTTTTCGTATTGCAGTGTTTGGGGATTACAAAATACGTCCATTACGAGAGGTGTCCGCTTTATAGAGGTGTCCGCTAGTAGAGGTTTCACTATACTTTGTTTACGGACTAAGAGCAACAAGACTAACAGAACTAGAAATCAGAGATTTCATTCCGTTTTTCTCTCAGACTAAAATATTTCTGCATTTTCCTGCCATTTTCATTTTATTGAAATAAGTTCCCTATCCTGGGCTAATTCTGGCTACCGCGGTGTTGAAGTAATCGGTAATCGAAAGAGTAAAGTTTGTCAGCTCTCAACCCTCGACAGTTTGTTAAAAGAGATTTCAAATTTCATGTTGTTATTTCTTCATTACTAAAACATTTCTTGTTGATTCCATTCATGGTGAATTATTGAACTCATACACACGAAAAAAATATTTTGACAGCTAACACCGTGCAACTAGACCATCCAATATACCCCTTCTTATTCCATAGATGTGTCTGTAAAAAGACCACCCCTCTCTCTCCTCGTTTCCTTTTCTCCCGTATTAAAATCAACAACAAGATTGAGCACAATTCTAATTTCAAACTATAGATGTATTAGTATCAATAAAGTGAAAGAATAAATACGAGACGAAACGAGATTCATAATTAATATAGGGAATATCTTAAACACTTCCTAATGAAAAATTAAGACGAATAGATATCTGTTAGAGGTACAGAAGTGAGACAGAGAGGAAAAAGGAGACAGAAGAAGAGAAAGAAAAGAGACCTAAGACAAAATATTTGACGTAATAAAAGAACTTACCATTATAAAGTTCCGTTTCCAGAAGTCCATCAGTAATATGGAAATCGAGTTTGTGTGTTTAATATTTTTTCAGACCTAATGCAATATATAGAGAATGTTTGAAAGATTAATTAAGTCACTTTCGAAATGAATAGTAAACTTGGTGGTCAAATTAAATAATTTCCAGTGACACTGTAGAGTTCCGAGACACATCTAGGTTCATGCAAAAAGTTAAACACACACCTCTTGTATCCCCGTGGTTCAGTTGCAAATTCGGTAGTGTTCATTAAACGTACTGATTAGAAATACATTATAATTAACCTAGTATGTCTGTTTCTTGGACAATCACCCTAGAGGAAGCCAGTTTAAATGTTTAGTAGAGGTGCAAAATGCATTTGATACATTCTTCGCTTCATGGCCCATCGCGAAGGAATCCATGGCCTTCCAGAACGTTTGCAGAATTTTGTCGATGCTGATGGGGACTATTTTAAATCTTCCAGGTACAACTGTGTTAAAAAGAAAAATTGCTTTTACACTGTAACATATTTTTCCGCAACTTTGTTTAGTTACGTATAATTTTTTCTTTGGGTGTTATCGGGAGAAAGAAGTTAGTATCTAATATTTCTTTAAAATTTAAGCAAAAGTGATGGGAAATGAAGATGAAATAAGCGAAAAATAGAAATCAATAGCAACTTTCATCTCCTGCCAACATACTAGTGCAAAGTCCTTATATGCTACTTAACTTAGGATTTTACATCCAAATGAAATGAAATGAAATCTTTAAGTTTTACGTCCCACGTATATGCCGGCTAGGCTGAAGAGACAGTGATGATGAGAAATGAAGAAAGTGGTGGAATCAAGAATGTGGAGGAAACGGGAGTACTCCCGAAAAAACCCACGCACACAGTGTATATCTACAAGAAAGTTCACTTGGCGCGAGATGGGATCGAACCAAGAACCCCATGCACCAGAGTTGAATGCTCTGTCACTGAACCACCGCGGCCCTCTACATCCTATTGTATTGTATTGTATTTATTTACTCCATTTGAAACCAAGATACATTTGGTATTTGGAGGGTTCAGACAGTCCTCTTTCTTGTTTCAAATACACTTAGAAAAAGAAATATGTTACACTATTTAATACACATTATTGTAAAGATAATCTGCTACGCTGTAATATACTTTATCCACCAGGAATCTCTTGAGTTTCTTTTTAAAAACATTTATATTTTCTTCATTTTTTATTTCTCTGGGCAGCTTATTGTAAATTTGTACTCCCATATGGCTTGGGCCTTCCTGTACTAATGTTAGCTTTGTAAAATATTGTCTTCTTTCATTTTGTTGTCTGGTATTATAAGCGTGACTTATTTGGGTTCCATCTTTCAATCTAGCTGCATAGATTGCGCTTTCGTATACATACATAGATGGTAGGGTAAGGATGTGGTGCTGTTTAAATTTTTCTTTGCATGATGTTGTCATGTGTAGACCAAATATTATCCGTATTGCTTGCTTCTGTTTCATGAAGACTACTTTGCGGCTTGAAGATTTGCTCCAGAAAATGATGCCGTAATTTAGTATACGGTGTATAACCCGTAGTATACTTGGCTCAAAGCTTTAGTGTTTAACGTTTCTTTTAGTATCCTGAGTGCATAAAGTCTGGAATTTAATTTTACTATTATTTCTTTAACGTGGGTTTCCCAAGTTAGATTTTCATTTATATTTAATCCTAAAAATTTAATTTCATGTGTGAAATCTAGTTTTAGATCGGTCAATTTATTTTAGGTTTCTTTTATTTTCGTGTTTTGTTTTGTGTGAAAAAGTAGGTATTTTGTTTTTGTGTTGTTTATGCATAAGCAGTTACTTTCGAACCATTTTTTGGCTTGATCCAATACTCTACATGTGTTGTTCCTTAGCTCACTTACGGTTTTACCCTCTACAACTACGCTTGTGTCATCTGCATATAAAATTACTTCATAATTCTTCGATATTCCAGGAAAATCATTTATATACAGTAGGAATAGGATTGAACCTAATATTGAGCCCTGAGGCACGCCGTTGCGGACTTGTCTTGGGTTTGATAAATATGTTTTTACATTCCCATTTTGTATGTGGGAGACTTCAACTGCTTGCGTCCTCTCCTGTAAATAGGTTTCCATCAGCTGTAACACTTTCTCCCTTATGCTATAATGCTCAAGTTTTCGTAAGAGTGTTATGTGGTTAACAAGATCGAAAGCTTTGCTTAAATCATTTAAAATGCTTAAGATTAGTATTTTATCATTTAGCCCTTTTAGTATGTTTTTTATAAGCGTATATGTTGCCGTAGTTGTGTTTTTCAAAGTTACAAAACCGTGTTGTTCATGGCATAGTATCTGCTGTTTTTTCAAGAAATTTATTAGTCTCTTTTTAATTAGTTTCTCAAATATTTTATTTATTTGGTGTAAGAGTGATATCGGTCTGTAATTTTGTATCAATGTTCTGTCTCCCTGTTTAAAGATTGGTTTTATTTTAGCTTCTTTTAATTTTGTTGGATATTTTCCTGTATTGAAACTTTCATTGAATAGGTATGTGAGTATAGGTACTAAATTCCGGCTGTTCTGCTTTATTATTTCAATTGGAATTTCGTCGCTTGTAGCTTTATTTGGGTTTAATCTATTTATTTCATAAAATACCTCATGTTCGATTATCGGCATGAGGAACATAGTTTTGCATGTCCTAGGTTTAAAATTTTTTAATAGTTCAATAGCCTTTTCGCTATCTTGCATCTTATTCGTTAATTTATCTCCAATATCGATTAAGTAATCATCAAATATTTCTGCTATTTGGTCAAGATTCGTGATCTGTGTCTGATTGATATAAAGAGTAATATTGTTTTGTGTACGTTCATTTTTCCTTCGTGTATTTTGATTAACTACGTTCCAGAATGTTTTTGTTTTGTTATTTGCTGTCATTATTTTGTTTGTGTAGTAACCTTGTCTAATATTACGTAATTTTCTTTTGTATTGATTTATAAATGCTTTATTTAGCGTTTTATTTCCTGTTTGTTGGGAGTTTTTCAGTAAACGTCTTTTTATTTTGCTGAGTTCCCTAACTTCTGGTGTCACCCAACATTTTCTAGTGTTTTTTGTATTATTTTTTATTATTATTTTCGGGAAGAATATGTCAAAAATACAGTGAATACGATCAAAAAGGCGTTATATTTTTCGTCAGTTGTGCATTTGTTATACACGTCCACTCATGTTTCGTTTGTTACTAATCTCGTAAACTTCTCTTTATGTCTTAGGCTGTAGTTTCTGGTTGTGCGTGTTTCGTGTGTATTGTCAATTGTTTGTTGTGTTTCTATGTACATCATCTGGCATGTGTGATCAGATAGCCCATCAATTATATCATATTTGATGTCATCTTTTACATTAGTAAATACATTGTCAATAGCCGTTTTTGAGTGCGTGGTTATTCTAGTGGGTTTATTTATGATGTATGTTATGTTATACATTTTTAGAAGTGTTGCAATATAACAATTCTCGTTAAAAACCCAAATCGGCAATTTGAATTAAAGATTAGCCTATACTTTAGACAGCATGAAAAAGTGTAAAGAGCATAACCTAACTATGTGGCCGAGTATGTGTCCTCCACGCTGGTTTACTGGATAGCACGTGAGGCTTTGGTATGCGTTATCTCGGGTTCAATTCCGTGTGGGACAGCTTTCGAAATTTAAATGTTCTCGATGTGTGCGTGTCCCAGTCGTTCTAGGTTACTGCAAAATCAAGTTAAACAAGTAAAAAGCGAACAAAAGTAAATAGAAACGTACTAATAAGCAGATAAGCAAGTTAATGAGGCAGAATCGGTGCAACAGTTAACTTTAGAAAAAAGTGTATTACGAGACAGATTAATAAATTACACGTTTTCTACGCGCAGTTCAAGACAACTGTAATGCTTTCAATCTTTTCTTCTTAAAGAAATCCAACTTTCTAAACATTAGTACACATTACATCTGTAACAATTTATATGATAGCATATACCATGAGCTTTAAAAGAAAAAGTGCAGTCACTCATTAATTATTACGTAGTAAGTTTTAATAGGTTCACTGCTTGATCGTGCCATCTGTGAATGTTATGAAATTTGAATTCTTTCTTTTATTTTATGATGATCACTGATGCGAATATGTGTGGTCACAAATTACGCTTCCAGAAGTCGCAAGTTCACACGCGATAAAATATCATTTCTGCATTACGCACCCTTTTCAACCACTTGCAATATGTTTATTTATCATGAGAGAAATCCTCCACGAAAACTTTGCTATATTGGATACTGTATTTCTGACAATGTTTCAATTATCAGATATGTAGTAGGGATGGCTAGAACCGGTTCTAGAAGATCGGGTTGCGGAACCGGTTTTTCGGATCCAGGCCTGGAACCGATTCTTTGGATCCAAGTCGGTAACCGGTTCTCCAGGTCCAGGATCCAGCTCCGAAACCGGTTCTGAAAACCGGATCTCTAAGAACCGGTTCCTCGCGGAACCGATTCCGTTGGCACCGAATCTTTGTCACCATCCCTACGCTAAACGCGAGCTGCTGGCAGGCTGTGAATACTGTGCTAGATGAAGTGGTGCAAGCGACAGGCAGGCGCCGAGGCGGCTGCTCCTTGTCTAATTGGGCTAAATAAAGTGGGTAACTGGTAAACTCATTGGCTAAACAGACAAACTGGCCAACTCATTTGGCTAAACACCCGCTGGTGAACCAAACTTTTTTTCTGGTGGCACAAAAGGGTCTGGGCGGGGGGGGGCACAAGCGCATAGTCCTCTTCTCATTTTTTGAAGGTGAACTTTGTACCTCCTTTACGTGTTTTTGGTGGCTTTTCGAATCAGGTCTGGAACCGGTTCCTAAGATCTTGTTCTGGAACCGGGTTTTCGAATCCAGGTCCGGAACTGGTTCCAGAACCGGTTCTGAATACCGGATCTCCGAGAACCGGTATCTCGCGGAACCGGTTCCACTGGAACCGGAACTTTGTGGCCATCCCAAATACGTAGTTTCACTTAAAGTAGAATTTCACACTCCAAAAGATTTGAGACCTTTATCATTCTTTTTACTTTACTTGTTATCTAGAGTTTAACGTCCCTTTCAGCAGCGAGGCTATATGAGAGATGGACCTACAGATTAACGTGGGATCCGAATCGCATGAGGTCCCACTAGGAATCGAGCTCGGCTCTCCCACACCTTAGCTTTACTTGAATTTGGACCCAAACGCTCTCAAGCGGATTTAACAGGGTGCATTTACTACCCGAGTTTTTCAAAGAATGCATTTTTTACTAATTATACTACTTTTTATTTTAGAAAAGTGCAATCATTACGTTTGTTTATTTCATACATAGTCATTGTTGAACAAAGTTCTCATTTTTATATGTGGCAATAGGATTTCCCCCTCTTCTGTCTCTAGGTCCATTCATATTACTTTTAATAAACGCCAAACTACGATTTTTATCAACAAAGACAAGCTGTTCTACTAACTCTGGTAAATGATAATAATAATAATAATAATAATAATAATAAAGCATCTGAATAATAAAGATATTTTTTCACCCTTCTTTAAAATTTCTGTGGGCTTCTCTGAATCAGAATATGTTGTTTGATAATGTATAATGCAGAACGGTTTCAAACAGCAATCTGGCAAAAATTATTTGTGAAAAAACAAACGTCTCATCAGTTGTTCTACAAAGAGCTAAACAACTGATCTTGTTTCTGTTTCCCTTTAAATACAATATTACAATTTACAAGGCACAGACAAAAGGAGAGAGCCAAGTGATTTTTGATTGCCAAACTGAAGACAGGCATTCTGTCAATATATTGCAGAGCTATCAATAAGTATCACACACAGGTTCTTTCCAAACGTTTTGGTATAACAGGTTAAACAAACTACGTTGTTGTAGGTAAGGGATGAGAGACTAAAAGACCGATAAGTGTTGGAGCTCAGGGCTGTAAATAGAAATTTCGTTGCCCGGGGCGAAGTAGAATTCGGCGTCCCCTAACACTTACTTTACCAAGCTTTGAATTTTCCTTTCTGTGTTTTTATTTTTAACATATAAAAGAAACATCATTATGTTGTTATGCTACGCTGATTTTCTTACCAAGCTGCTTAGACAGACCATTGCAAAGCCAAAAGCGATCGTTATGTATTCTTTAACAAATAGGATCCGCTCTCAAGAGGCTAATTTCAGATCTCCTGTTAAACTTTACAAAACTATCTTGTATACAACTCTATTTGGAGAATAATTATGAAAAAAGCATGGAATCGAACCTCCTACCTCAGGGGGACCATGTTACACACGGAGTTCGTGGATGCGAGTGGTGGCGTTGTAAAGGTCCGGCTTCCCTGAGTGCAGTAGTAATGTCAGAAATCAGGCCCAGGCCACGAAGTTTAAGGAATTGGGCCCTGACGTTATGGGCACGGGTCACTTCTAATCACCTATTAAACATTAAGTTGTTGGACGGAGTTGGTGGCATTTGAAAGGTTTTGATTCGTTGAGTATAATTGTGATGTCAGAAATCGATCCCTAGTCTTGAACCACAAGTAACGGGGTTCCGAAGTTTTAGACGCGGGTCCTTTCTAATCCTCTTTTAAACAGGGGGTTGTTGGACGCGGATGGTAACATTGGAAAGATACTGTTCGATTGAGCACAGGGTAATGTCCGAAATCGGTTCCTGGCATCAAGGCTCCAGAAATGAGGACCCGAATTGGCTCAATCTCAATACCTGGTTGCGCAAGATAGAACAGTATTTATAGCTGTATTAATGGTTTTATCTCGCGTAATCAAATATTGAGATTGAACCACATGCAAATGCTTACATCACAACCCAAATGTTTGGGACCCGGATCTCATTTCTGACATCACCGCAATGTTTAAGGGACAAAGACTTCTCCAATGATTAAAGCAGGTCAATGATAATAGAAGAATTGGTGGAATGAAATGTGGGAGGAAGCAGGAGTACCCTGAGAAAACCCACGGATACGACCTTGTCCACCACAAAATAACTAGGCAGAGGATCGAAACATTAAGGACCCCACCCATCAGAGGAAGCGCTCTACCATTTAGCCACCGCGCCTCACAACAAAAACAAGAAAATTGGAAGTTACTAGGAAACATTTTAAGATGCAATATCTTACAAAGGTGCAATATCTTTCCACTGCCCGATGATCATCTTTTAACAACTCCATGAGCAGAATAGACTGATATGTCCCTCTCTTATATGATAATTTTAAAACCATATACGTTATTCGGATATTATCCTTTATTCGTCATTTGGAAGTAATCCGAATGTTCTATTATCCCCCCTGGAGTTCAGTTTTCCGAATGTTCTATTATCCGGATATTATCCGTTATCTTAATGTTATAAGTTATTCGGATAAATCCATTATCCGAATAATATCGGAAAACCGGATATATTGATATCCAGATACTATCTGTCATCTGGATATATCCGTTATCCGGATATTATCTGTCAACCGGATATTATCCGTCATAAAGATATATCCGATATCGGGATATTATCTGTCATCCGGATATCATTTATCCAGATCTTATTCGTCATTTGTTATCCTGTTATTATCCGTTATCCGGATATTATCCGTTATTTATCATCCGGATAGTATCCGTTATCTGGATGTTATCCGTCATACGGATATAATCCATTAGCCGGATATTATTAGTCAGCCAATATCTAGATACTATCCGTTATCCGTCATCTGGATATTATCCGTTTTCCGTCATTAGTTTTGTTATCCGTCGTCCAGATATTGCAAATCCGAATAAGTTTCTATGTGATATCCGAATAAAAAGTTATCCGGATGTGGCCATCGTCAGGAGCAGACACGAACTAAAGTATTCAAAGTCTGCTACACAAAAGCAGGGGCGGATCCAGGGGGCGATCAGGGCGATCGTCCCGTAGAAATTAAATCTTTCTTCTTTTGTATATAAATAAAACCCCTTCCAGAGTTTGGAGCTGTTAACAGTAGCTCTATGTAGGAGTATTACAAACCACCGAGCCCCCAGAAGTCCATCGTAGATCCGCCTTTGGAGAAGAGTGTGGTTGAATAAACACTTATTATTAATATTCAGTTTGAACATCTCAACAAATAAACAATACTTTCATTCACTTCTATCCACTACTGTATTCTACTGAACTGTAACGACTTTTTATGTAAAAAAATAATTATTCATTTTTCAATAATTGTAAATGTTTAAGTTCAGTAATTCACCATGATTAGAGTCAACTAGAAGTGTTTTTGTAAGGAAGAAATAACAAAATGAACTGTGAAATATCTTTTCTCAAACTTTCGAGGGTTGAGAAAGGACAAACTTTGCTCTTTCGTTTACCGATTACTTCGAAACCGCGGTAGCCAGAATTAGCCCAGGATAGGGAACTTATATCAAGAAAATGAAAATGGCAGGAAAATGCAGAAGTCTTTTAGTCTGAGAGAAAAAAGGAATGAAATCTCTCATTTCTAGTTCTGATAGTCTTCTAGCTTTTAGTCCGTACCAAAGTACTAATAGAAATGTGGCCAATGAATTATAACGATTTTCTAGAACATTCCACTTTAATATCACAGGAAATTCATTTTCCGGCTTGCGTGGTTGTGAAAATTTATAGTTTGTTGGTATACCATGTAAACTATAAGTACTGTCGCTGATTTGTGTTAACGATCAGAAACAGTAGTAAAAGCTAAATTACTGTAATTGTTTTCTGTTAATAGTTTTGCATTCAAAGGAAAACGGAAAACCTACCTTTATCTTATTTTATTCTTAAAATTTCTATTCGGGTTCACACCCTTCCCCCTCAACATTGAATACGGTAATGGATAACTTATTTAAAATTTGATTGTTGATTCCAGTATATTTCAAGCATCACTTCTCGGACCTAGGCCTGTGTTATGTCGATATATCGCTATCGTCGATATCTATATTATCGTAAGATATAAGGGGCCCCTAAGACTTGCAATGGATGAAGAAATTAAACGTACATTTTACAATATTGTTTTTTAATAATAATCTTTAATACTACAAATTGCAATGTAAATACATTCACTTGCAAATTTGCATTATTATAAGATATAATTTCTTAGACGCTAAAACTATTCCGTTCCCTGAGGAAAGAAACTACAAATCACGTGCAAAAGCAAGTGCTTCGAACTTCGAACTGGAATTTACCATAAGAAAGTTCTTTTATTTCTCTCTCTTGGAGATTTCCACCCCTTTTGGCCTTTGCGACCGCTCATTGACAAAACGTGCACACATCATCGCTATATGCATTCATGCTCTTAGGCAGATTCAGAGATTTTGAAAAGGAAATGACTTTCTAATAACAATAATAATAATAATAATAATAATAATAATAATAATAATAATAATAATAATAATAATAATAATAATAATAATAATAATAATTATTATTATTATTATTATTATTATTATAACAATGGGGTTTACAACCAGGATCCCATCAGTTTATCTTGCATGGAAGAGTCGCAAGTCTGCTACGCCACTGGTGTCTCCTATTCTGTGTTTGTCGTTTTCGATTCGTTTAGCTATTTGTTTTTGTGCTGTTACGCTTTTGTATGAAACCATTATATTATATAACTTTTTTCGATTTGTGAGTTTTTTTGGGGGGAGGGAAGGGGGAAAGAGAGAAATGCTTTCTTCTTATATCTGTTTCTTCCCATTCATCTTGTTTGAACTGCTTAAGTATATCATCTTGTAACTTTTGATGTCATCCGTCACAATAATAAAATATTCATTCTTAACAATTTTCTTGTTCTCCTATTTGCAGTTTGCCACACTAATATATTTGCCACGGACTTTAGATTTAGTCCAACGCCTTTCGAATTTGCAACCAACCGAACCGACGAGCTTTTTGGGTTGCGTGCTATTGGAGAAAAGGTGAATTGCAGGTAGTAATGCACTTTTGGAGTCGTGTATACATATCACCGTTGAGTTGATACATTTATAATTATAGAAGTATGCCTTCACTGTTTTTATTTATTATTTTGTGTATATCGAATAATTAGTAGAACACTGTATGGTATTAAACTTCGTATGTTGTCGGCAACCCTGTTAACAATTGTATTTAGGGTTGCAGATGTCTGCTAGGGTAACCGGGGTGACAACAGGAATCTCTTTATTAGAATTGCTCAAGAATTTGTGTGCAAAAGTTTAATCAATAACAGCTACTTCACATTAATTTATTACTCCACATTAATTGTAAATATACTTACCTTGTCTTAATTACAGTCTTCTTAGCACTAACAAAACTACTAGTGTTTTCTAGAAGCACCAACAATGTACTATCAATGGCACTAGGTTTGATTGTTAGTGCTTCCTGGGGCTAACTTCATGTTTGTCCTTCCAAGTTTTTTGCTTCTAGTGTCCAAACTATTGCATCACTAATGTTAAGAGTTATTGCTCTAAGAAGCACTAACAAAGCACTAACGATTGTATTAAAGCTATCATTAGCGCTTTTGAGTTTGTCGGAAATTTGACCCAATGAAAAATTTCCCATGTATTTATGGGAGTTTCGTAACCACAGGTGACCACTTTGACCTAACCTCACTCAACATCACGTTCAAAAAATCATTTCGACCTCACACTTACATCACCAGTCTGACCTCTCGCTCTAATAACCGGCTCACTCAACCTCACGTTCACATGACCAGTCTCACCTCACGTTTACTCAACCTCACGCTCACATCACCAGTCTGACCTCACCTTCACTCAACCTCACGCTCACCTCACCAGTCTCACCTAGAGCTCACTGAACCTCACGCTCACATCACCAGCCTGATCTCACGCGCACTTCGTGAGGAAGAGGTCAAGTGAGCTTAACTATCGAACTCGTGAGCGCCGTTCTCATGAGTTTGGACACCTTTGTTTATGACATATATCTACACTAATAGCAAATCAAAACAAAACCATTAATGTTTTCTGGAAGCACTAACGATGCACTAATGATTGCATCAGGTTTAAACGCTAGTGTTTCCTTAAAGGCTAACGTGAAGTGGCACCCCCAAGTTTTTTGCTTCTAGCATCCAAACTATTGCAGCACTAATGTTTCGACTTTTTGTTCTAAGAAGCACTAAAAAGCACTAATGATTGCACTAAAAGATATCATTAGCGCTTTTGAATTTGGCGGGAATTTGACCCAATGAAATATTCCCCACGTATTCCTTACGGGCGTTTCGTGACATGTAATTGGCCATAGGCACACTAATATTAAAGCACTAACGAAACTATTAGTATTTCCTGGATGCACTAACGATGCACTAGCGATTGCACTAGGTTTAATCGTTAGTGCTTTCTGGGAGACCTAACGTGAAGTTGCCCCACCAAAGTTTTTTGCTTCTAGCGTTCAAACTATTGAAGCACTAATGTTGGAAGTTGGTGTTCTAAGAAGCACTAACGATTGCACTAGAAGATATCATTAGCGGTTTTCAATTTGGCGGGAATTTGACCCAACGAAAAATTCCCAATGTTTTTCTTACGTGTTTTGTCACATACAATATGCCATATCTACACTAATAATGAAGCATATGTAAACTATTAGTGTATTCTAGATGCAATAACCATTGCACTAGGTTTAATCGTTAGTGGTTTCTGGGGAGCTAACATGAAGTCGCCCCTCGAAAGTTTTCTGCTCCTAGCGTTCAAACTATTGAAGCACTAATGTTGGGAGTTGGTGTTCTAAGAAGCTCTAACGATTCCATTAGATTTAATCGTTAGTGCTTTCGGGGGGGCTAACGTGAAATTGCCCCCATATTTGTCGCTTCTAGCATCTAAACTGTTGAGGCACTAATGTTGGGAGTTGGTGTTCTAAGAAGCACTAACGAAGCACTATCGATTCCAGTAGAAGATACCATTAACGCATTTGGATTTGTCCTAAATTTAACCCAATGAAAAATTCCCCATGTATTCCTTAAGGGCTTTTCGTGACAGGTAATTGGCCATATCTACACTAATAGTAAAGCACTAACAAAATTATTAGTGTTTTCTAGTAGCACTAACAATGCACTAAAGATTGGACTAGGTTTGATCGTTAGTGCTTTCTGGGGGCTAACGTGAAGTTCATTCGCCCCCCCCCCAAAGTTTTTTGATTCTAGCGTCCAAACTGTTAAAGCACTAATGTTGGGAGTTGGTGTTCTGAGAATTACTAACGAAGCACTAACGATTGCACTAGAAAATATCATTAGCTCTTTTGAATTTGGCGGGAATTTGACACAATGGAAAATTCCCCATGTATTTCTTATGGGCTTTTCGTGACATATAATTGTCCATAGGCACACTAATATTGGAGCACTAACAAAAAAATTAATGTTGTCTGGAAGCACTAACGATTGCAATAGGTTTAATCGTTAGTGATTTCTGGGGCGGCTATCGTGAAGTTGGCCCCCCATAGTATTTTGCTTTCAGCGTCCAAACTATTGAAGCACTAATATTGGGAGTTGCGTTCTAAGAAGCACTAATGAAGCACTAACGATTACACTAAAAGAGATCGTTAGTGCTCCTAGAGGAAGCAAATTCTCAGAGGTTAGTCCCAAAGACACAAAAGCAACAGTACTTGGTAAATCCACATTACAGACCAAGTAATATTACAATAAGTTTTAAATCTCCGCAAATTAGCCAACCATATTTTTTGTAGTTAATACGATTTAAAACTAGTGTAAGATTATCGTAAGTAGGTTTAATCGAAATCGAGTGTGCCACAGGAATAGACTGCAGCTTATTTCAATTATAAAGTAAAGCTGCTTTCAGACTGTACTTAGATGAATCTATACACCAATCGGATGGATTATCTTGAATTTCTAATTCATTCATCAGACCATACGGAAAGGGAACCTTGCATTCTGTAGTAGTCTGAAAATGGCTCGTTCCTTTTCCTGTAGTGAGTGTGAGTAGTTCCAGGAGAAAGTAAATTCCACTCTTTGAGGCCACCACCCAAAATTTGAGCTTTCTCTTTCGAAAGTTTTAACTCTCTTACTAAATCATTCACCTCATATTGTAGAATGAAGTGAGGCTCATTTTTTACCTGGAAGGAACTGTCTCTGAAATCTTCATCTGGCGATATTGAGTTGGTGTCCTCATCTCTTCCTGTAGGCGATGTAATATCGATAGTTTCCCAATCTTTCGGAGGAGTAGGTACAGGTAAATATTCTACATGGGGCACTGTTCTGATAGCGTATTGCAAGTTTGGGTATTCGATGGCACGGTTTCTTCTTGTTAGTTCCTGCTGTATTCGTCATACAGAATTAACAATCATTATAATAGTTCCGGGGTTCTCTCCATATCATCGGAACAGCAAAAGGCATCCTTCGTTTCGTTCCTTTAAGCCAGGCAGTCAGAGTCGCATGACACACCAAACAATACAAACGAGGGGCCCAACTTTTATCTTGATCACCGATCTTGCAGCCAAAATAAAAATATGTTTTACTAACGTCATCATTTATCGATCTAATCTGCGACTTATCCTCAAATACACCACAGACATATCATAATCTGTCCGGTGTTTTTACATCCTCTACAGGGAGAACTTGACATTTTGCACAGGATAGCGAAACTTAGAGCAACAGCACAACCACTTATTCCACAAAATCACTAAAGATACTGAAAACAGCGCAGCCGACGCTTTATTCGCCCGCGTCATCGTGTCGTTTATTGTTGCCACATAGACCCTATTTCCAAGCCGTTTCAACAAAATGAAAATATTGGCAAAAATGCATAACGCCAAAATACGAGCTTAAGTAAAACGGCTATCAATTTCGAATTCAGCATACTGAAATTAATGAGAATCAGATATTTTCCTTTCTGTAAGTAAAGGGACGTCGGCCAGTGTTATTGAACCATAGGGGTTTCATCTTCATCATTTGTCAAAATCTAATCGAACTCTTCAAATCGTTAGACTGACCGCTCTGATGTCATTTACAACTTTTAGGTTTTTCATTATTTTTCTCCCAAATGTAATGCTGAGTTGCTACTCAATTCATCCGGATGTTAGGTGCACAACACAATATTATTCTAGCTTTTAGTTACATTAATTTTTATAAGCTTGAAAAATTTCATCGAGCTCGGAAAAGTCCGACTGTAGTCTCTCGCCGAGCACGATATCCGCAGAAGATGACAGCATATTGACGGAATGAAGCATCCAAGGGTTTGTATGTTAGGTTCCATCCCAGCATTTGGCTGATGTAAACGAGTAAAACAGATATCTGTTGTACTGAAAATCTGTTGTACTTTTTCCAGAGTAACCTCATCTCTGGGCCCGGTGAAATAGAAGGGGCTACACTAAGTCAGAAGAATGAAGTTGATAATGGAACACTTCGTAGCTGAACTGAAATATTTCTAAAGATCTGCTATGGATTGCAATATATTAGTAATTTTAATGTTTGTTTAAAATAAATCAAATGAGAATTTTGTTAAAACCAAATACATTTTATTATTTATCTTCATGCGTGGCTGAGAAATCACATCATGCCATCGCACAGGCCTATTCACCAATACGCAGAAGATAAATTTAATCTTGTCTTAAAACAATATAGAAGGTAGTAAGTAAGAGAAACAAGAAAGTAAGAGAAGCAAGCCGTCTATATGAAGTTCCGTGGACAATCATGAAAGATAGGTTAAATGGTAGAGTTCCTGAGAAACCTCGATAAATGGGACCCGATACAGTTTTGACTGAAGTGGAGGAGAGTAAATTAGCTTAATGTTTTTTTGATCTAGTGAAAGCAAGTTGTGGAAGAAAAATCTGGTATTCTTGATACAGTTCATAAGATCGTGCAGAAAAACAGTAGAACAACCCCATTTAAAAGAGGAACTCCAGGGAAGAAAAATGGCATTGTGGCTTTCTCAAAAGACATCTTACACTGTCAGCGAATTCCTGACATTTAACAACGAATCGTGCTGTGTTTCAGAAGAAAACATACGAATATGTTTAGAAATCTGAAAGAATATCTAACAGCAATTGATGCAGTTGATATTTTAGAAGACTCTACTAGAATGTTCAATGGAGATGAAACATCTTTTAGCACGTGCCCTAGAACCGGTACAACTAAAGGCGGTACAACTTTGGACCGTCCAGAAATTTCTTACGCCGCAGGTACGATTTGAACATCCTTTCAGTATAATAGCTGATCTAATGACATAACGCATGTTTTTTGCTTACTTTTCCTGCACAGATTTACTGTATGCAGAAGAGTAGATTATATAGTATTAGTACTTGATATTAAAATAGACCGGAACCTAGTGAATCCTACGCAACTCTGTATGTAAGCCCTAGTGAGCAGCAAGGACGCTAATTAAATGCAGATTTGATAGACTCGTGTGTTAACAAACAGAAGATTTTCTTTAAATAAATATCCGTAAGAACACAACTCTTTGGGTTATACAGTTTTAATAGGTTAACCATCAAGAAGAAGGCGAGAGCGTTATGTGTGCTAAGTGCATTTCTTTAGCAGGAAGCACTCTCAAACAGTATTGTAGTAGCATATAAACGGGAAGTTTAGCAATTGCTTGATTATCATTGATAAATTAATACTTATGTTCTTTACATTTGGTATCACAACAATTTTCTATTTCAAGGGCCCACCTAAATAAACAGAAGTACACTCATGTCCAAAATGATTGTCGCATATTTATAACTGTCTTCTTGTATGAATATAATTTCATCATGATTTTGCAGGGTACTTTTAATACTGATACTATGTGTATAATCGGGAAATGTATATTTGTGGTAAATATCTTAGGAAAAGAATGATAAATACGAAAATTAGAATGAGTAAAACAAAATGTTGCTAAATGGACAATTGAGTTTTATTTTCGTTTTATTGTTCTTATTTACTGCTCTATTGGCATGAAATTTGCCACATACATGTCTTTGCCGATTATACACATACTAACATTATAAGAAATACCAGGCAAATTCGTTATCAAATTATATTCCAACAACAACATATTTATAGACATGCGACAATAATTTTGGACATGGGTGTACATTCCCAAACCTATTCATCTGTGATATCCTAGTCTTATTAAAGGGAGAAAAAATACACAGTTTTTTAAGTGGTGTGAAATTGAATAATGTGAATTACGTAGCTCTGCTTCGTTTTTGTGACCTTGGTACACAACACAAGATCCTACGGAATCGGATACATTGTTAAATTCCTTTACTAGCTGTAAGCCAATGCGTATTAAGGAATACACGCCGATGTCCACTGCAGACTTCACAGCATTGTAAGGACATAAGCCGGCATAAGGATTACCGGACACCTCGAAATGGAACCCCCGACTTATTGGCACGCCTGTTGCACTCTAAACCAGTAATCAAAAATCGAATATCCCCGTCCATCCTCAAAAATATTTTTTTAATTACCGCATAACTTAGAGATCGATTTAACCCGGCAATTCCCGTAGTTTTATTTATAAAGATTAAACGTTGTCGCAAAAAAAAAGTTTTTACTTTGGCACTCCTTAATACATATTTCATTTTATTTTGACAACTCATACCCCGGTATTGCGGTACCATGGTGTCACCCACAGGTGACACTGTCAATACGTGTTCAAATTGAAACCATCCTAAACTTAATGAGAGAGGAAGTTTTATTGTAAGTATTTATGTTTCTCGTGTATATATTTTGAATGCAACAAAAATTAAACCTATATAAGGTATTGCACACACACTACAAAAAATATCCAAAATAAATTGAGGTTCAAAAACCAAAGCAGTACATGAAACAGTTTGAACGCCATCAAACTGAGTTTGTTGCCTATTCTGCCAACCTTGTGTTCGGATTTGAAAAAAAAAATCATCGATTGGCATTATGGAACTTAAAATAGCTATGCTGATGTAACCCAACCTCACACTTTCAACACATTATTCTAGTTCTTTTGTAGCAGAAACCGCATCTTCTTTGGGGACATCCACACGGTTATGATCTTCAACACTTCCTCTATTTCGCTGCTCCAGTGAAACTCTTGATGAAACAGGTGATGCACACACAATACTTTACTTAGCATGTTTCCCACATTTTTGGCAATAGGCTTGCACTACTGCTCTCCTGAAATCACAATATGTAAATCGACTCCCAGTGGTTGTGGTTCTAAATATTAGCCAAGCATTCTGGCACGCTGCGTCGATTCCGAAAACAAGCAGAGGGAACCACCAATTTTTACAACGGTAAAATATGCGCATACGGTGAAAATTTTCGTCAAACCTTTCTAGCCCTCCCATGTATCTGTTATATTTTTGTATAACTGACGGGCATTCAATTTGTTCAAGTTTCAAGGGGGGCGTAAGAATGAAAGCTCTACTACACGTCGATCCCTGTTGGTTTCAACTTATTGCCCTAGGTTTTATACGACATAAGGACAATCAATGCTTACTGCTCAGCACATTGAACCTTTGAGACTATACCAAGCTGCTTTTCAGACAGAAGCCAAGTAGCTTAACAAAATTCCGAAACATTTATATTACACTTATGGTTGTAAGCTTGTAAAGGATTCACATGCAGGTCCTTCATAAAATTCCTGAAATCTAATAGAGTTTTTTAGGTAATTAAGAACCTGGTTACCTTGTAGACCCAGCCCCGCTTCTCATGGCCTGTGAGAAAAGTAGGCCGATGAATTTATAAAGTTAGCTATTTAATGCACTGACTCGCGATACAGAGTAATTATACAGACCTTGTAGAACAGGTGTAGAACACAGACATCAACAAAATTATAAATTGACAGATTGTTTTTTTTTTTTTTTGTACTTAGGTAACATTCAGAGATTTTCAGTTAAGAACACCTGAAAGATCAAAAACTTCTTAGGCTTACTTTCCACATCTAGGAGCTGAAGCTCTGAATTTTCTCCCTTAGTAATAGTGTTCGAGTTCTTGCTCGTCTCGGTGCCCAAAGAAAGTAATAGATTCTGAGAAAAACTTTTGCTTAGCTTGAAAGTTAAACTTGCGTCTATAGAAAATTTCCAGGCGTCTTTCGCAACCTTGACTCACTTCATCAAGATGAACCGTATTCCAAGATGAACCGTGCGAGTTTATTTCATAATGGCTGTTTTACACTTACATGTGGCTCGTTTATAATCCTATTTTGCAATCACATTTTATCTACAGGTAAGTAAGCTTATCCGGCGGGATCCCATGGTAGCTGTGTGGGTCCTGGAATTCTCATTATCCTGTTTCACACACCAACCTCATTCGATTGGGTTCATGCTTACACCATTTCGCTCTTGGACTTTAAGCTACTTCCCAATTGAATGGTGCACACCTGCTGTGTTAGTTGGGGAAAAGTGGCCATATTGAAGCTGTGTAACTACTCTTTGTTATACCTGATAGCCTTATACCAGAAAAGACATGTTTCCTTCTCCATATATGCGAATAAAAAATGTCAGATCTTGACCATTGTTTCAGGATTGAGATTTGGTTGGTTGAACACTGACTAAATTGCACAATTCTTTTCCTTTTGAAGGATCTTTAAGGTTGCTAACTATTCTCTCCTGAGTATAGCTGAGGTCGTGTCACAGAATATTGCATCATGAAAAAAGTAAAAGCTAAGTTTTAATAACACTAAAGTTTCTTTAAATTGAATGAATTCGTAGCATTTACTTTCGGTTCTGCTTGTATGTGGTCTTCGGGAAGTCTTTTACCAAGATTCTTAAAAGATCTCCCCAGAAACAACTACAGATTTCCCGTTTCTAATTTCTTCTAATACTGTTGTCCATATACAGTTACTTTTGCCCTTTCGAAAACTGATTGCATCATTTGAAGCCGACTAGTATTGATCTGCAAGTTTGAATTGTCGTGGCTTGAATTGTCGTGGCTTGAATGGCAGAATTAAATACGATCATTGCAGACATTTCCCGATAGCTCTTTTTCCTATTATGGCACTTTCTATGTCTAATTGTACTTTATATTCTAAAATATTATGTGAAAATAGAGTTTAACATAATTTATATACGTACTAAACGCAGATTTGAGTTACCATTTTTAGTCCACACCATTGCTTGTATAAGGACTCTTCCTTCTAAGTGTGGGTTTTAATACACCAGACACGAGAGACTCTCCAATATTCACCGCAATCGAATTGACTTTGTTGCGCATTGAGATATTATCAAACATCCTAAAGGCGGTACAACCTTGGACGGTTCAGAAATTTCTACAGCTGAATAACGGTTTGACCACCTTTCCAGTATAATGGCTGATTTAAGTCATAACGCATGTGCTTTGGCTACTTTTCTTGCAGTTATTTTCTGAATGTAGATGAGTACAATATTTAATATTAGTACTTGATATTGAAGTATTGAAGAAATACAGAGGCACCACACTGCTTATATAAAAACAAGATTTCTGTATCTCACCATTACACAATCGTGTTACACACGTGTTGTTCTCTTATCAAATCGAAGGCAAGCAGTTAGCATGCAATAAAAGGAACCAGACATAGTATAATTTGATAAGGAGCGTAGTCAGATTATGATTTTTCAACTGCAACTTACACGCTGAAATAGACTAAAATCTGTTGAAAAATTATTTGCATATGGCATATCTACAAGGCTGCCGACTCTTGCTTTCTGCAGAGAAAACAGTATTACTAACTGTAGATATCAAGCCCTTCTACACGCAATAATGTCGACTAAAAATGGCCAGTTAAATCTGCGTTTACTACGTATATAAATTATGTAAAGCGCATTTTCACCTTATATTTTTTGGACAAAAATTACAATTAGACACGGAATCAGTTGAAAGACAAAAAAAGGTTTCGTAATTTATCTCAACGATCGAATTTAATTCTACAATTGAAAAAATGAAATGAAATGAAATCTTTGAGTTTTACGTCCCACGGTTATGCCGGTTAGGCTAAAGGAGACGGTGATAATGAGTAATGAATGAAATGGTGGAATGAAGAAAGTGGGAGGAAACGGGAGAACCCCGAGAAAACCCACGCACACGGTGAATTCTACAATTGAAGCCACAATTCAATCACGGTTCTTCAGAAACTTGGAGATCAATACTAGACGGCTTCAAATGATGTAAGCAGTTTTCGAAGGAGTAAAGGTACCTGTATATGGACAAAAATAATGGAAGAAAGTACAAACGTGAAATCTGTAGCTGTTGGTGGGTCTCATTCAGATCTTTAAGAATCTTATTAGAATTCTTCATGAGCAGTTGCTGATTCTTTTAAAGCCACATGTAATCACAACCGAAAGGAAATGCTACGAAATCTTTAAATTTAACACTAGAAGGACCAAAACTTTTACCTCCCTAGAAGTACCGAGCCGTCATTTTGACGGCTATTTAATTCCAAGAGATGTATATAATTTTTCTTTATATTTCTCTTATTTTAGCTTTAATTTAATCTGTTTAATCGACTAGCTTATGTTTTATGTAAGTTTTTCTCGCGATATAATACAGGGTGATCCACTAAACCCCGTCAATATATTAAATATAATATTAATATCGGAAGTTCGGCCACAGGAGAGTGACAAGAAAAATTAAAATAAAGAAATAATAGTTGTATTCCTACGTATGAAATCCTTTTTATACTAGTCACGTGATCACCCTACCTGCTCTGTAAACATTGCCTGGGCTATTTTCTTTAGCACAGATCGTGTGTATAATGTACCAAAATAATTAGTTTTATATCAAACGTTTTATTACATGGAAGTGAATTTACATTTTCAAAATATTTTTATTTCAACTTGTATGCACTGAACTCAAGACAGCAACACCTTTCTAGCGCTTACACTTGTGTACAGTGAGTGGATTTCCTGATTGATCTTCATATACGTTTGTAGTGAACATATCCTTTTCTTTCTCATTCAAGAACATTTTGGGAAATTCTCCTGTTTGGACGCAGACTACCAATCAAGGTCACCTTTTTCTTCTTCAAAGATTCGACTCATTTTTAACCTGTAAGAAAAGTTATCGCAAGTAACATTCAGTCCTCTGTTGATAAAAGGATCCATCGTTTTCCGAACAATATATTCGATAATTGTAAGTCCCGACGTCGTTCTTAGTAGTTTTCCAGGCAGGGAAATAATTTTAGTTCATACTGTGACTTTACAACTGAAGCAATCAAATTTGAAT
This sequence comes from Thermobia domestica, assembly GCF_964235325.1. Taxonomy (NCBI): domain Eukaryota; kingdom Metazoa; phylum Arthropoda; class Insecta; order Zygentoma; family Lepismatidae; genus Thermobia; species Thermobia domestica. The sequence goes on along the minus strand of NC_137454.1, from coordinate 275,521,679 downwards.
CCAAATTTTTCAGGCTTGTTAGGCATACATTACATGAATTTGCATCTTAGTAGAGAATAACTGTTCATCCACACAAACACTGTCGTGGGTTTTATAGTGCCTGATACAATTCTCAATGAATAAGTTCTACACAGATTATGCCAAAGCAAACTTGCTTGCTTTTAGTCTTCAAGAGCTAGGACATTTTTCATCAAATCAAAGATACTTCATTATTTCAAGAAACACCTTTCTTTCCATAATCTTTCTGTAAAACGCTGGTCCATAGCTTACGTTCTATAGTTCCTTTACGGTATATCTGAAGCTACACGAAATATCAATATTGCTAGAAATGAAACGGATTCTGTAATTGACAGTAGCCAAAGAGAATCTTGACGCTCTCTGAGCTTCAAGAACGGCGCATTTCAGAATGTTTCTCAACATTGTTTCGTCTATGAACAAGCGCAAAGCATTATCAAAATCATCATCTTCAATATGATGTAACGCATAATATAACAAACAGGTTTCTCGCGAAGGATGTTGTGTGAGGTAGTATGACCAGCATTGTTCTGTTTGTCCACTTTATTCCAACGTGTCCCGTGAGATCCTATAAAAATATTTGATCGATTACTTCTGGAAACTTCTGTATCTGTTTCCTTCCTCTTATCCGAAGCAGTAGCTTCAGACACTACATTCTCGCTACTACTGCTGTCTTCATCGAAGCAGTCTCCCTGTTGTTTTTCCAAGCGAAATTGATTTTCACTCAAATCTTAGAAAGTACGTAACATTTTATCAGGTCTCATGTTGCTTTTGTAATTATTCATATGTACCTTCAAGAAAACTTTTATTTCCACAGAGAACAATGTTACCAACAAGATACGAACATAATTGTAGAAGGAAATATATCTTTCAAAGAAGTGTCATATATCTTTTTGCTTACAGCAATGAAAAGCAGAAATAAAACATTTCAAATAGCAAACTCGTTGGGAAAAATAATGTAAAATATTTCAGAATTTACTATTTCCATCAGAGATACTACCACATAGCGTACAACCTATAAGACAGTCCATATTAACAGAAAAATATAGATTTTTAAATGAAGCAGTCAAATTGACGGTCTTGTCCTTCTAGGGGTATACAACAAAAATATGTATTTATTTAAAATAGACAAACAATGTTTATATGCTTTATCAAACCTCTCTTTAAAATAAGTATTATCAAACCTCTCTAATAAAATAAGTCCTAAAGTATGGTTGCGTCACTCAAGGAAATATATGAGATATAGAAAATCGTTTTACGTGATGCCGTCAAAATGACGGCTTGGTCCTTCTAGTGTTAAAGAATCTTGAGTTTCATTAAGAGAGTACTTTCACTTTTTTCATGATTCAACAGGCTGTGACACGACCTCACCTATACTCAGGAGAGAATAGTTGCCTGCCTTCAAAATCCATCAAAAAGAAGAAGAATTGTGCAAGTTAGTCAGAGTCTTCAACCAACCAAATCTCAATCCTGAAACAATGGTCATGATTAGACATTACTTATCCGCCTGTATGGAGAAGGAAACATGTCCTTCTTGGTATAAGTCTATCAGGTATAACAATAGTAGTTACAAAGCTTCAATATGGCCACTATTTCCCCTACTAGCACGGCAGGTGTGCAGCATTCAATACGGAAGTACCTCCAAGTCCAGGAGCGAAATGGTCTAAGCATGAACCCAATCGAATGAGGTTGGTGTGTGAAAGAGGATATGCGAATTCCAGGACCCACACAGCAACCATCGGATCCAGCCAGATAAGCTTACTTACATGTAGATAAAACGTGATTGATAGATAAGATTGTGAACGAGCCACATATAAGTGTAAAACAGCCAATATGAAGTATTCGATGTTTTCCGCATTCTGCCAAGAGAGTTCATTTACAAAAGTAAGATCGGAAGACAATCTGATTTAGATTATGACGAACAACAGCTCTAGAAAACCAATATGTCATTGACAACGGCATAATTGTTGATCCAATCAGTTATGATTATTATTTTGTAATAACGTCCCCGCCTAATAGTCCTAACAAAATGGTCATGAAGACGATCTTCATGAAACTATAAGTGAAAGTGTAAAGACAAGGTATAAAACATAATGGTGGTTTATTGTTCTGTTTACATATTTTGGAATCTTTTAACACGAGCTCCTTTGGTACCCGAAGAGAAAACGAAACCGTAGCAGGACACCGTATCACAGTGGCATTGACGGTAAGAATATCGTATCACATTTTGTCATTCTGACATCGTCTTTCCTTTTAATGCCATACACTCATGTTCTTGGTGTGTTAAGGCTGTCTTACTCGGAAGATTTAATCAAGTCTTCACTAGCCTCTTGCGTCTCGATATCACTTTCTCAAACAACACTTGGATAGCTATTAATCTTGTGAAAGCTTCGCCACAACGATTGTGAAATGGTGAGATACACACCTATCCTTTAGATATAAGCAGTGTAGTCCTTCTGTATTTCTTCAATATTTTAATATCAAGTATTAATATTATATATTCTACTCTTCTGCATACAGTAAATGTGTACAAGAAAAGTAAACAAAGCACATGCTTTATGACATTACTTCAGCCGTTATACTGGAAGGGTGTTCAAATCGACCTGCAGTCAAAGAAATTTCTCAACGGTCCAAAACTGTACCGCCTTTATGAGGTTTCCAGTTAAGTAATTTTTAGGCACGATTGACTACATTATGTCAGGAAATGGTATGAAAGAACTTTTGAGTATCCTTTACACTATGACAACTTTAATGAAAATGCTGAATGGTCATGCCTACTCTTGATCATTGATAACTCACTCTAGAATTTGCTCCGGGATCTCTACATGTGGTTATGAAGACATTTAAAACCCTCGGAGAAGATGACAAAATCTAGGATCTGCGATCATATTCAACAAAGTCTGGATGACGAAATCAATATGCAACATTTACAAGAAAACGAAACTGCAAGATAAAAAACTAATCACGAAATCTAAAAATTTAGACGGTGACCTCTTCCGAACCATTAACATTGGCTGCAATATATAGAGTAGGTCATATTCGTATTGCAATTCATCCAAAGAGATTAGGTTGAACAGGGGACTAGAAACTTCATTTGTTGTTAATTAAATTAATGCTTCCGTTTTCTCACTCTGCTGGTCATCTTTTCTCTGTAAAATTTGCACATCAATAATCTCACTGATGGAAGCTCAGGAGGCAACAACGGTATGAGAGAATTACAAGATATTAAAAACTCAAGGAACATTCACAATTCGCAGAAAAAGAGGACTTCTTGATCATTCCAAATGATATGATAATCGAACAGTGTTCAACAAAAACCACAAAATTTTTTAGGGGATTAATTAAACGTGAGACATAACGTTAGCAAGATTAATACTTCATTACCAAATACTGTTACTATTAAAGAAGATCTATACGACTTTTGAAGGAAACAGTTCATCACCTGAGCGGCACATTGAGCTAATGCCACCTTCCTTGTCTGAAAATATCTGAATGGGAAGAATGTCAATTCGAATGCGGTGGATATTTAGATCTCTCTCGTGTTGTGTTTTAAAATCCACACTTAGAAGGAGGAGCCATTTTACACGAGATGGTGTGGACTAAAAATGGCAACTCGAATCTACTTTAACTACGTATATAAATTATGTTAAGCGCTATTTTCACATTATATTTTATGGATATAAATTACAATTAGACACGAAAAGTGCCGAAAGACAAAAAAGAGGTTTCGGGAAATATCTGCAACAATCCAATTTAAGTCTGCCCTTGAAGTCACGACAATATAATACCAGTTCTTGAGAAACATGCAGATCAATAGAAGAGGGCTTCAAATGATGCAAGCAGGTATGTGTATATGGACAAGAATATAGGAAAACACTACAAACAGTAAATCTGTAGCTGTTGATGGGTCTGATTCAGATCTTCTAAGAATCTTACTAGAAGACTTCATGAGCAGATGCTGATTCTTTTAAGGCCACATACAAGCTGAACTGAAAGGAAATGCTACGAAATTATTAAATTTAAAATAACTCTTGCGTCATTGTGACACGTCCTCAGCTATACTCAGCAGTGAGTAGTGGGCAGCCTTCTAGATCCTTCAAAAAGAAGAAGAATTATGCAAGTTATTCAGAGTCTTCAACTAACCAAAACCCAATCCTGATAAATTGGTCAAGATCACACATTTCTTATTCGCCTGTATGGAGAAGGATTCATGTCCTCCCTTGTATAAGCCATATCTGGTATAACAAGGGAGTCGTTGCAAAGCTTCGATATGGACACTTTTAACCCTACTAACAAGGCAACTGTGCAGCAATAAATTTAGAAGTACCTCCAAGTCCAGGAACGAAATGGTCTAAGCATAAACCCAATCGAATAAAGTTTGTGTGTCATAGAGGAAATAACAAATTCTAGGAAAGACACAGCTACCATCAGCTCCAGCCGGCTAAGGTTACTAACCTGTACATAACAAGTGACTGCAAGGTAGGATTGTGAACGAGACATATTTTAGTATCTTTTATATTAAATTTTGAAGGTTTTCTCCATTTTGCTAAGGGATCATGTGGGAAAAATAATCTCCTATTGGAGTAAGTGGAAGCCTGAGCTGGTGCTTACCAATGATAACTTGTAGACTGTGCGAAAGTTCAATCATTCTCTTCCCACATGGTACTTACAAATCAGACGTTTGTGGGAAAAATAATCTCCCATTGGAGTAAGTGGTAGCCTGAGCTGGTGCCTACCAATGATAACTTGTAGACTGTGCGAAAGTTCAATCATTCTCTTTAAGTTCATCATCTAATTTTTCGGGTCATCATTAGGGCGCAAATTAAGAATAAAAATGCTTCTTATGTCATACATGGTCATAACGTGTGGTGAATGATTTACACGTGTATAACACAAATTGGAAACGTTGAACAGCATCATGCCCCCAGTCGAAGGTCTATAAATCGTAATTAGGAAGCATCTTCGCACTGAGAAACAGGAATAAAACTTGAGGATTGTGATGATGTTGTCTCTGATCCAACATTTTTCAAAGTTGTCCTAGGGCTCCCTAGTTGACAAAGGGAGTCCTATAATCCGCGGAGTCCTAAATCTGTGATGACTGTAATTTATCACTCGACAACTGAATTTGCTATTTACCTGTCTTAATACCATGATGCATAAGAGACTGGAAAAAGTCAATTCGTACAGAGTAGAGACATATCATTGTATAAATGAAACCTAATTTGTATGTTTTCTTTTTTAGAAGTTTAAGTTCTTAGACTTCTAGCAATGGACGAGTAAGCAATATAATATTTTCTATCTCTCTTGCTAAGCTTTCATTAATTTGCTACGATTTTAACATTAATAGGTTTGTCCCCCTGCCTAACTCCAGGTTCATTTTAATTATCTTGACATTGTAATCTTAATCCAGATTTCTAGATTAGGGCTTCATTAATGTGAGCTTACATCAGAACAACGAAGTCAAAAAATTCTTCAAAATACTATCATTTGCTACTTTTATATTTAAAACCAACAAATTTAGAAACACATGACGTTAACCTGAATCTTCTCGTAGAGAAATCCTTGTCTTGTGTCATAAGACACGGTCGGGGTACATAACGAACTGAGTGATAGTTTCCTGGTCTTTTCTGAAACAAAATCTGACCAACTCATAGACTACGAGAGCATATTGCAATCAACACCCCGGTAGAATATATATACATGAAAAGGCATCAATGGCAAAAAAATATACCTACCAATATGAGCATCATATTTGACTGAACATACAGTCTCATCATCTATTCCTGGATGTGTTGTAGTTACATCACGAAGACCTCTGAACAACCCTTCTGTCACCTCTAAATAATTGTAAAACGATGATCTAAACTTAAAGCCGCTCAACGTAGCTTAATCTGAGTTCTTCTAGTATAACACCAGCAGCGATGTTGTTCTCACCACCCTCAATCCATGCTTATATTTGAACATCGACAAGCCGACTTCCAGAAAAAATACTCTAACTATTGTTTTGGCGTACATACGCAATTTGAACTACATCAATTTCGATGGAATAATAATAATAATAATAAAGCATCTGAATAATAGAGATATTTATTTAATCTTCTTAAAATTTCTGTAAGCTTCTCTGAAATTTCGTTGCCCGGTGCGAAGTAGAAATAGGCGTCACATGACACTCACCTTAACAAGCTTTGAATTTTCCTTTCTGTGCTTTTATTTTTAACATACTGCTGCTGCTACTGTTTCGTCTCGAATGAGAAGAGTTAGTGATGTTCCTTCTATTCCTGCCCAAGCCTCAAAGATCAAGTATATTGTACCAATGTCTTTATGGTTTGTAGAAAATAATCATCGTTGCAAATGAAATTAAATAGGGTGGCCGAAGCACTAGGCGATAGATTGAAAATCTATCTATGGTTAATAAACCTCCTAATAGGTTTTATAGTCAATATTTATGATATCGGACTGCAATTCCGGAGTAGTAGTTAATATACTAAGACCTAAAAGATTGCCTTTTATTTATAGCTTTAAAGGCCATTAGTTTTTTTAACTTAAAGTCTTTGTTTAAAGGATGTTGGCAGTTAAAGGTAAAATATTTATGCCTCTTAATGAAATAATAATGAATATTGATCTAATCGACGTTTCTTGATTTTTTTTCATTAAGGATATTCATGTTTGGATATGATGATTAATAATGAAGGCAGCGTAAGCTATTCGCATATAATAGAAAAGGGTAATTAGTGCTGTTATTACTATTAGGTAAGAATAATAAATGACATTTGTTCGGCAGTTTTTATAATAATGATTCATTTGGGTAAAAATCCTAAGAATGGCGGGAGGCCACCTAAAGATAAAAGACTAGTGAAAATAGCTAATTTTCTTGATACAACAATTTTATTAGAAAAAGTTTTATTAATATGAAATATATTTTTATTGCGAAAAGAGTGACTGCTATTGCTGAAAGTAAGGCATAAAATAGGAAGTAGAAGGATTATGTTATATCACTTAATAGTAGGGCTATAAGTAAAGAGCCAGTGTGATTAATAGATGAGAATGCTATGATTTTACATAGTGATGTTTGATTTAAACCTCCGATTTAGCCTACTACTAAAGATAAAATTAAGGTTAGGTGGATTACATTTGTAGGCTTTAAGCTGTAACAATGTAAGCCAAGGGGCGCTAATTTTTGTCATGTTATTAAAATAATGCAGTCTATTCAAAGTATGGTCTGTATTACTTCGGGCATTCAGAAGTGGAGAGGAGCTGCGCCTATTTTAAAAAGTAAGGAAATATTGATAAATAGTATGTAGTTTGCAGTCCTATGTAGACTAAAATAATTGCTATTAGTAGAAAGGATTTTGCAATAGCTTGTACTAAAAGGTATTTTAAAGCTGATTCGGTGTGACGTTGATTGTTGGTCTTTGAAATCAGGGGGATGAATGATGAGAGGTTAATATCAAGACCAATTCAAACGAAATGAAATGAAATCTTTGAGTTTTACGTCCCACGGTTATGCCGGTTAGGCTAAAGGAGACGGTGATCATGAGTAATGAATGAAATGGTGGAATGAAGAAAGTGGGAGGAAACGGGACAACCCCGAGAAAACCCACGCACACGGTGTTTGTCCACCACAAAGTTCACTTGGCGGGGGCTGGGATCGAACCCGGGACCCCAAGCACCAGAGGTGAACGCTCTACCACTGAGCCACCGCGGCCCCAAGGCCAATTCAAGTACCAAATCATGATGAGGAAGTTAGGGAAATAAGAGTTCCTAACACAAGTGTTGTGGAGAATAAAAGAGTCTTGGGATTAGTGAGCATTAGAAAAAGAAGAATAATCTTCATATGCGGGGTATGAGCCAACTAGCTTATCTTGGCTTATCTTTCTACACTTTAGTGTACGGCGCACGTTGATTTTTGTTGTCAAAAGTGAAAGTTTAATTTTTTTAGGTGTAATAAGAGTATATTGAAATAGTTGTTTTATCCTATCACGATAATCCTTTAATCAGGCATCTTATTATTTAATAATTATTTATAGTGGTATATGAGAATTTAAATAGATCAATATTGTGTTATAATAATTAAATTTAGAAATATTATATATTAATAATAATTAAAATTCGAAAATCTATTAAATCCTCTTAATTAACCTGAGATACCGGCTAAAGGTATATTGATAAGCTTAACGTATCCAGTATATGCTAGTTTTTACAGCATATGTGTGAGGAGAAAGAAAATATACTTGTATAGGATACAATTTTGTTTGAGGGGGAAAAAACTAAATTGTATCCTAGACAAGGGGAAAAATAGGGTTTATTAAATACTAATTTTTATTAATTAGATTAAATACATAATTAATTATTATTTATTTTAGCGTTATAAATTAATAATAAAGTATTATCCTGGCTTTTCTTCACTAATTTATCTAGTTGTACATGTAACCTTCCTGATAAGAAATGAATATTATTGATCTTAAAGGTAAATAATAAAGTACAATTATTGGTCGCAGTACTTGTTTTTGTTTATTGATTAATGTTTGAAACAGTTAAGGTTTAAGGAGACCCAGCGAAATTCGTGCCAGCTGCCGCGGTGAGACGAGGGAGTTGAAGGGAAGAGGTAGTGATGGTTAAGCTGTAGTTATAAATTTAAATTAAAGGACTTTGTTTTATTTATTTTTAGGTGAAATTATTTAAAATAATGAGTTCTATGTTTGAGGCTATGAAATTATTTGTTAAACTAGGATTAGATAACCTATTATTTTTAATGTAAAATGTAATACCTGGGTAATAGTAGTTATGTTCTTGAAACTCAAAGGATTTGACGGTATTATAGGCTGTTCAGAGGAATCTGTCCCGTAATCGAGAATCCACGATATATTTTACTTACTGTTGTTTGGCAGTTTGTATACCGCCTTAGTTGAAGGTATTAGAGACTGTTAGAGACCTTCATTATCTTTATTGAGGAGGACTTCAGGTCATGGTGCAGTTTATCAGTAAGAGGAGATGGATTACAATAGAATGCTTAAACGGATTTTATTATTAAATTATTTAAATGAAGGTGGATTTGAATGTAATGTTAGTTATGTTGCTATTATGAGTAGGGCTCTCAGATATGTACACATCGCCCGTCGCTCTCATTTGTTTAGGTGAGATAAGTCGTAACATAGTGGGCGTACCGGAAGGTGTGCCTAGATTGGATTAATAGCAAAATAGAGCTTGTTAGTTGAGCTATTCGTTTACATCGAGGAGGTTTCTGTGCAATTGATTGAAGGATGTTCTTATGCATATAATTTTTTTATATTGAGGCTAAGCGAATCAACTATAATTAATGATATAGAATTAATTTGTTTATATTATAGTTAACAGTTGTTTATATTTATATTTTAGTTGTTCCTAATCATCTATATAAGATTGTCTTCCATTCTGGCATTTCTACATGAACCTTCTTGGCAGAATACACAAAAACCTGAATACTTTATATCGGATCTTTTACACTAAAATGTAGCTCGTTCACAAACCTATCTTTCAGTCACTTTTTATCTACAGGTAAGTAAGCTTATCCGGTTGGAGTTGATGGTAGCTGTGTGGGTCCTAGAATTCGCATATCCTATTTGACACACCAACCTCGTTCAATTCGGTTCATGCTTAACCCATTTCACTCCTGAAGTTTTTGCTCGTTAACTTGTATGTATCCTGCTACAATTTCGTTTTCTAATCGGCTACCAAAGCCTCTCGGGTTAAAAATTTCGAAAGTATGTAAACTAAAGAATATACCACCTATTGGTTTTCAACAGCTTTGTTCGTCATTATCTATATAAGATTGTCCTCCGATCTGGCATTTGTACATGAAGTTTCTTGGCTAAATGAGAAAACCTTCAATATTTCATATCTGTTCTTTTATACTAACATGTGGCTCGTTCATATTCTACTAGTGTTACTAAGTTGGTAGCGAACACAGGACTGACTGTACAGTTAATATTTTCCAACTAACCGTCTAAGGGAAGATCTCAAAACAACCTAAAATCAATTCTTCATCTTTCTCATCGATCAAATCATCGGTCTCAGACCCAAAGTAAGGCTGCTTTGGAGGTTAGAATATAATGGGTTCAAAAGCAAATTTTACAGGATACAATCGGGAAAATATTATTAATGAGGGACCAGAACATAGTGAATCCTAATCATCTCTGTATATAAGCCATAGTGAACAGCAAGGACGCTAATTAAATGCATATTTGATAGTCTCGAGTGTTAACACACAGGAGACTTTCTTTACATAATATATCCGTAAGAACACAACTCTTTGTATTAATCAGTGCCTATTAGGTTAACGATCAAGAAAAGGTGACACCGTTATGGGTGTTATGTAGATTTCTTCAGCAGAAACCATTCTCAAATAGTATTGTAGTTGCTTATAAACGGGAAGTATAGCTATTACTTGATTATCATTGATAAATTAATACTTATTTTTTTTACATTTGGTATCACAACATTTTTCAATCCCAAGGGCCTACCTAAAACAAACCGCTGTCCGTTCCCAAACCTATTCGTCTGTAATACCCTCTACTTATAAAAGGGAGAATTATGAAATTTCAGTCGGTGGGAGGACACGCAAGCTCTATTCACGTTAGCGAGATGAGGTAGTGGTGAATTTAATAAATAAGAATACAGAAATTCTTCTTATTGATCATTCTGTCTCACATATGAAAGGTGTCAAAAAGATAAAACAGTTTGTGCGCTAATCTGCTACAGAGGGGAATTTACTAGAACTTTACTCACCGCTGAGAAAACGTTTAGAAGATCGAGAAATTCAAATCCCCTAATAAGCTTAATAAGAGTGTGCAATATGGCAGTCTCGAGTGCAAGATGAAGCGTGCAAGTCAGAAAGACTTTAAGGTTCTAAAGCCTGAAGATTATTGGGATAGATACGTAGCGTTATCAATATAGATTCTTGATCAAGTGAATCAAGGTTGCAAAAGGCCCTCGAAATTTTTAAAAAACGCAAGTTTAACTTTCAAGCTAATCGATGTTAATAGCAGTATTTATTACTTTCTTTGGGCACCGAGACAAGTAAGTACTCGAACACTATTACTAAGGGAGAAAATTCAGGGCCTCTGCTCCAAGATGTGGAAAGTGAGTAAGGACACAAGCCGGCATATATGCTGCTCGTGTTAAGGAATTCAAAAAATGTAAACATAACAATAAACCACCTTCTTTTATACCTTGTTTTTATACCTTCATTTAAAGTTACTTCAAGATCATCCTCATGTCAATTTTGTTAGGTCTATAAGGCGGTGACGTTAACACAAAATAATAATCATAACTGATTGGAGCAAGAATTATGCCGTTGTCAATGACATGATTTTCTACAGCTGTTGTTCCTAATCATCTATATCAGATTGTCTTCCATTCTGCCATTTCTACATGAACTCTTTTGGCAGAATACACAAAACCCTGAATACTTTATATCGGCTCTTTTACACTAAAATGTGGCTCGTTCACAAACCTATCTTACAGTCACTATTTATCTACAGCTAAGTAAGCTTATCCGGCTGGAGCTGATGGTAGCAGTGTGGGTCCTGGATTTCGCATATACTGTTTCGCACACCAACCACGTTCGATTGGGTTCATACTTAGATCATTTAACTCCCGAAGTTTTTGCTCGTTAACTTGTGTGTATCCTGCTACAATTTCGTTTTCTATTCGGCTACCAAAGCCTCTCGGGTTAAAAATTTCGAAAGTATGTAAACTAAAGAATATACCATCTATTGGTTTTCAACAGCTTTGTTCATCATTATCTATGTAAGATTGTCCTCCGATCTGGCATTTGTACATGAAGTTTCTTGGCTAAATGAAGAAAACCTTTAATATTTGATATCTGCTCTTTTATACTAACATGTGGCTCGTTCATATTCTACTAGTGTTACTAAGTTGGTAGCGAACACAGGACTGACTGTACAGTTAATATTTTCCAACTAACCGTCTAAGGGAAGATCTCAAAAGAACCTAAAATCAATTCTTCATCTTTCTCATCGATCAAATCATCGGTCTTAGTCCCAAAGTAAGGCTGCTTTGGAGGTTAGAATATAATGGGTTCAAAAGCAAATGTTACAGGATACAATCGGGAAAATATTATTAAAATGAAGGACCAGAACATAGTGAATCCTAATCATCTCTGTATATAAGCCATAGTGAGCAGCAAGGACGCTAATTAAATGCATATTTAATAGTCTCGAGTGTTAACACACAGGAGACTTTCTTTACATAATATATCCGTAAGAACACAACTCTTTGTATTAATCAGTGTCTATCAGGTTAACGATCAAGAAAAGGTGACACTGTTATGGGTGTTATGTAGATTTCTTCAGCAGAAACCATTCTCAAATAGTATTGTACTTGCTTATAAACGGGAAGTATAGAAATTACTTTATTATCATTGATAAAATAATATTTCTTTTACATTTGGTATCACAAAATTTTTCATCCCAAAGGGCCCACCTAAAACAAACCGCTGTCCGTTCCCAAACCTATTCGTCTGTAATACCCTCTTCTTATAAAAGGGAGAAGTAAATCCACGGTTTTTTAAATGGTACGCTATCCTATAATGTGAGCTAAAGAGCTCTAAAAGTACTACTGCTTTGTTTTTGAAACCTGGGTACAAAACATAAAATACTACGCCCTCGGAATCATTGTTCAAACTAGTCTTTTACAACCTTGACTCACTTCATCTAGATTCTAAATTGATAACGCTACGTATCTATCCCAATAATCTTCAGGCTATAGAAATTTAAGTCTTTCTGACTCGCACGTTTCATCTTGCACTGTGTAGAGTGCCATATCGTACACTCTTTTAACCTTATTGGAGGATTTGAATTTCTCTATCTTCTAATCGTTTAATCACCGGGAAGTAAAGTTCTGGTAAGCTTTCCCTCTGTAGCCAATTAGTGCAACAACTTTATTAGCTTTTTGACACCTTTCATACCTGAGACAGAATGATCAACAAGATGTATTTCTGCTGACGTGAACAGACCTTGCGTGTCCATTCCATCGACTCAAAAGTTTCCTCTCAAGAGCAGAAACCTACTCCACAAAATCTACCTGATTAATATCCAGCAGTTAGGCTTACGAAGTGTACTTATCACTAACAGTGAAAAAGTCTGTCATTTGGCCTGGTATGTATGCGAGCATATTCATGTCCGTTGACCTGAGATATTCTAAATCACCAAGTAAATACCTTTACCAAATTAGAAGCACAAGATTGTCTGTAGAATTCTGCTTAGATGATCGCAGAATCCGTCAGACACAACATAGCGGAATATCATGGCAAAGTGCCTAGAGTACATTCCTTGCATAGTCCAGCTTAGAGCCGTTAACATTGGCAACAACAAAGTCGAAACACATAGATATGTGCTTCGATCTATACTTCAGACTGTTTTCAGGGAACATTGTATTATGAAGTTGCAAAACATTCTGATATTCTACTAAGAGGAGATGTCGAGATACGTGTTGTACTTTCCTTAAAACGAATGCAAGCAGTTAGCATGCAATACAACGCACCAGAGGCACGAATAGACACATTATGTCAGGAAGTGTTATAGAAGAACTTTGCTGTATCCTGTACATTATGACAAGTTTGGTGATAATGCTGAATGGCCATGCCTACTCAAGATCATTGAGAACTCACTTGTAGACTTTGCTCCGGGACTTCTACATGTGGTTATGAAGACATTTACTACCGTCGAAGGAGATCACAAAATCTAGGATATGCGAACTTTTCAACAACGTCTGGATGAGGAAATCACTATGCAAATGAAGCTGCATGACAAAAACCATATTAAGAAATCTCAAAATAAGATGGTTACATTTTCCGAACCGTTAACTTTGACTGCAGTATCTAGAAAAGGTCATAACCGTATTGCAATTCATCCATGGGTCTAAATTGAACAGGGGACTAGAAACTTCATTTGATGGCAATTAAATTAATACTTCCGTTTTCTCACGCAGCTGGTCATCTTTTCTTTGAAAAAATTGCACATCACTATATTCAACAAATGGAAGCCCTGGAGGTGTCAGAGGATTACAACAATTAAAAACTCAAGGAACATTGACATTCTGGAACGAAATTCCAAGTGATATAATTTTCGAACAGTTTTTAATGAAGGCAACGAAATTTTCTGGGGGATTAATTCAACGTCAGACACAACCTTTGCAAGATTAATTTTTCATTCCCAAATACTGTTACGATAAAAGAAGTCTACAGAATTTTTGTGGGCATCAGTTTATCATCAGAGCGATACGTCGATCAAATGCCACTCTCCTTGTGTGATAATATGTCAATGCGCAAGAATGTCAATTCGACAGCGGTGATTATGCAGTCTCTCTATTGACTTGTGTTTTAAAAGCCACACGTAGAAGGAAGAGCGTCTACACGCAATGGTGTTTACTAAAAATGGCAACACAAATCTCCGTTGTAAACGTTTATAAATTATGTTAAACTCTATTTGACGTTATATTTTATGGATTTAAATTACAATTAGGCATGGAAAATGCCAAAAGATCAAAAAAAGCTTTCGGGAAATATCTGAAACGATCCAATTTTTATCTGCCATTGAAGCCACGACAATTCAATCAGAGTTGTTGAGAAACTTGGAGATCAATAGTAGACGGTTTCAAATTATGCAGACGGTGATCAAAAGATAAAGGTAGCTGTATGTGGACAACAGTAATAGAACAAACTACAAACGGGAAATCTGTAGATGTTGATAGGTCTGATTCAGATCTTTTAAGAATCTTACTAGAGGACTTCATAAGCAGTTGCTGATTCTTTTAATGTCAATAAAACACTACTGAAAGGAAATGCTACGAAATTATTAAATTTAAAGAAACTTTAGCATCATTAAAAGATTGCTTTCACTTTTTTCATGATGCAACAGGCTGTAACACGACCTCAGCTATTCTCAGCAGTGAATAGTTGGCAGCCTTCAAGATCCTTCAAAAAGAAGAAGAATTGTGCAAGTTAGTTATATTCTTCAACCAACCAAAACTCAATCCGGACAAAATGGTCATGATTACACATTTCTTATTCGCCCGTATGGAGAAGGAAACATATCCCCCCTGGTATAAGCCATATAACAAGGGAGGAATATTACAAAGCATCAATAAGGCCACCTTTCCCCCTACTAACTCGGCAGCTGTTCAGCATTCAATTCGGAAGTACCTCCAACACCACGAGCGAATTGGTCTAAGCATGAACCCAATCGAAAGAGTTTGGTGTATGAAATAGGATATGCAAATTTTAAGGACCAACACAGCTACTATAACAAAGGACTGCAAGATGTGAACGAGCCACATATGTTAGTATAAAAGAGCAGATATCAAATATTGAAGGTTTTTTCCATTCTGCCAAGGGACTACATGTACAAATATCGCACCGGAAGACAATCTTATATAGATGATGACGAACAAAGTTGTTGGAAACCAATATGTCATAGACAATTGCTAATTGTTGATCCAATCAGTTATGATTATTATTTTGAAATAACGTCCCCGCCTTATAGACCTAACCAAATGGACATGAAGACGATCTTGATTTAACTTTAAAAGGTAAAAAAAAACAAGGTATAAAACATGAAGTTGGTTTATTATTTAGTTTACAATTTTGGGAATCTTTAACACGAGTGGCTTTGGTACCCGAAGACAAAACGGAATTCTAGCAATACACACACAAGTTAACGAGCAAAAACTTCCGGAGTGAAATGGCCTAAGCATGAAGCCAATGAAACGCGGTTGGTGTGTGAAAGACGATTTGCGAATTTCATGACCCAAACAGCTACCATCAGTTCCAGCCGGATAAGCTTACTTACCTGTAGATAAAAAGTGACTGAAAGATAGGTTTGTGAACGAGCCACATTTTAGGGTAAAAGAGCCAATATGAAGTTCAGGGTTTTGTGTATTCTGCCAAGAGAGTTCATGTAGAAATGGCAGAATGGAAGACAATCTGATATAGATGATTAGGAACAACAGATGTAGAAAATCAACATGTCATTGACAACGGCATAATTCTTGTTCCAATCAGTTATGGTTATTTTTTTGTGTTACCGTCACCGCCTTAAAGACCTAACAAAGCGGACATGAAGATGATATTGATGTAACTTTAAATGAAGGTATAAAAACAAGGTATAAAAAAGGTGGTTTATTGTTCTGTTTACATTTCTTGGGATTCTTTAAACCGAGCAGCATATATGCCGGCTTATGTTTTTACTCACTTTCCACATCCTGGACCAGAAGCCATGAATTTTCTCCCTTAGTTAGAGAGTTCGACTACTTGCTCGTCTCGGTGCCGAAAGAAAGTAATAAATACTGCGTAATAACACAGGTAACAAGACACGTGTTGTTCTCTTATCAAAACGAATGCAAGCAGTTAGCATGCACTACAACCAACCAGACATAGTAATATTTTATAATAAGCGTACTGAGATTAGCCTTTTTCAATTACAATTTACACGCTGTAATACTAAAAAAATTTGTTGTAAAATTACCTTCATATGGGAAAAGATTTAAGATTTACTTACAAGACTGCCGACTGTTGTTCTCTGCAGAAATAATGGTATTACTAATTGTAGATATTAGGATGCATTTAGATAAAAAGATAATAACAGTAGATGTCGAGATGCCCCATGAAACATTCATTAGAACGTGTGGAATCAGTTTGCTTGCAGTACAACCGACGAGAGCGGGCGGGTTGAAATGGGAAAAGTACGGCAGCTCATATTGTCATTAGGACATGCTAATTCGAAATATTCGAGTTCGAACCCAGTGACGAACTGAACAAGAAGTCTTCAGTTTAGAAGGAATGAATATCACGGTGAGCTCATAATGTATAGTAAAGAGAAAGCGCGTTAAAATGATGTTCAAGTTGATGGGTCACTTGCGATAGGACAGTGAATTCCGAGCTTGTGAAGCTTTTTTTAATATCCATCCACACCGACACAAATCGCCTAAAATTAAAACATTAGTTGAGATGTCACTCGACATCATTGTAAAGGTATTCTACAAAGTCTGAAAACAGATATTAATAAGAGATTAAATCGATCTCCAAGTGATGCGGTTATTAAAGAAATAACTTTGAGGATGGACGGAGATGTTTGATTTTCATTTATTGGTTCAGAGTGCAACAGGCGTGCCAATAATTCGAGGGTTCTATTTCGAATTGTCTGGTAAGGCTAAACATCTTATGCCGGCCAATGTCCTACTTACATTGTGTGAAACTTAGAAGTAAGCAGTGGACATAAGCATCTATTCCTTAATTCCTATTGGTTTACAGCTAGTAAAGGAATTTAACAACGAATCTGAGGACGTAGGATCTTGTGTACCTAACTCTCAAAAACGAAGCAGTAGTTCTTTTAGAGCTCCTTAACTCATAATTTGCAATGGCGTACCATTTAAAAAACCGTGGATTTACTTCTCCCTTTAATAAGACGAGGATATCACAGAACGCAAACGGTTTGTTTCAGGTGGGCCCTTGGGATTGAAAAATGTGATACCAAATGTAAAAATTTAAGTATGAATTTATCAATTATAATCAAGCAATTGTTATACTTTTCTTTTATATGTAAGTACATTACTTTTTAAGAGTGCTTCCTGCTGAGTCAAACAATAAACAATTGTTATAAACATACAATTGAATTGTACTGTAGTACGCGAAAGTGATATTTTAATGAATTGGTTTTTGCTCGTTAACTTGTGTGTGTCCTGCTACGGTTTCGTTTTCTCTTCGGGAACCAAAGCCGCTCGTGTTAAAGAATTCCAAAATAGGTAAACTAAACAATAAACCACCTTTATGTTATATACCATGTTTTTAGAATTTCTTTACAACTAGATCTTTAATGACCATTTTGTTAGTCTATGAGGCGGGGACGTTATTTCAAAATAATAATCATAACTGATTGGATCAACAATTTAGCCGTTGGCAATGTCATATTGGTTTTCAGCTTCTTTGTTCGTTATCATCTATATAAGATTGTCTTCCAATCTGCCATTTGTACATGAAATAACTTGGCAAAATGGAGAAAACCTTCAATATTTCGTATCTGCACTTTTATTCTAAGATTTCCTCGTTCACATTCCTATCTTGCAGTCACTTGTTATGTACAGGTTAGTAACATTAGACGGCCTGAGCTGATGGTAGGTGTGTGGGTCGTGGAAAACGCCTATCCTCTTTCACACACAAACCTCATTCGATTGGGTTCATGCTTCGATCATTTAGCTCCTGGAGTTGGAGGGACTGCCGAATTGAATGCTGAACAGCTGCCGTGTTAGCAGAAAGAAAAGTGGCCACATTGAAGCTTTGTAACTACGCCCTTGTTATACATGATATGGCTTATACCAGGGAGGGCATGTTTCCATCTCCACAGAAGCAAATAACAAATGTGTAATCTTAACCATTATGTCAGGATTGAGTTTTGGTTGGTTGAAGACTCTCACTAACTTTCACAATTCTTCTTTTTGAAGGATCTTCAAGGCTGCCATTTATTCATTGCTGAATATATAGCTGAGGACGTGTCACACGAGGCCTGTTGCAACATGAAAAAGGTGAAAGCAATCTTTTAATGAAGCTAAAGTTTTTTAAATTTAATAATTTCATAGCATTTCCTTTCAGTTCTCCTTGTATTTGGCGTTAAAAAAAAATCAGCAACTGCTCATGAAATCATCTACTAAGAACCGAATAAGACCCATCAACAGCTACAGATTTCACGTTTGTAGTTTCTTCCATTATTCTTGTCCATATACAGCTACCTTTACTTTTTCGAAAACTGCTTGCATCACTTGGAGCCGTCTAGTATTGATCTCTAAGTTTCTCAAGAACTGTGATTGAATGGTCGCGGCTTCAATGGCAGATTTAAATTCGATCGTTAAGATATTTCACGAAAGCTCTTTTTTGTCTTTCGGCACTTTCCGTGTTTAATTGGAATTTAACTCCATAAAATAGCGCTTAACATAATAGCGCTTAACATAAGTTGGAAATAGCGCTTAACATAATTTATAAACGTATTTAACGCAGATTTGACTTGCCATTTTTAGTTCACGCCATTGCGTACAGAAGGACTCTTCCTTGCACGTGTGGGTTTTAAAACAAAACACAACCGAGACTCTGCAATACTCACTGCATTCGAATTAATATTCTTGCGCACTGAGATATTTTCACACAAGGAATGTGGTATTAACTCAACGTGTCGCTTAGACTAACTGTTTCCTACAAAAGTCCTGTAGAACTTCTTTTACTGTAACAGTATTTGGCAATGAAGGATTAAACTTGCTAACGTTGTTTCTCACGTTGAGTTAATCACCAAGAAAATTTCGTGGCCTTCTTTAAACACTGTTGGATAATTATATCATTTAGAACTTCTTTTAAGAAGGCCTCTTTTCCTGCGAATTGTGAATGTTCCTTCAGTTGTTATTTCTTCTAATCGTCTGATACAGTCCTGTCCTCCTGGTATAAGCCATACAAGATATAACAAGGAAGTACTTACAAAGATTCAATATAGCCACTTTTGCCATTTCTAACACAGCAGCTCAGCCGCATCGCACTCGGAAGTAACTTGAACTTCAGGAGTGAAATGGTCTAAGCATGAACCCAATCGAACGAGGTTGGTGTGTGAAAGAGGATATGCGAATTCCAGGACCCACACAGCTACCATCAGCTCCAGCCGGATAAGCTTACTTACCTGTAGATAAAAAGTGACTGTAAAATAGGATTGTGAACGAGCCACATTTTAGTGTAAAATAGCCGATATGAAGTATTCATGGTTTTGTGTATTCTAAAAAGTGAGTTCATGTAGAAATGGCACAATGGAAGACAATCTGATATAGATGATTAGGAACAACAGATGTAGAAAATTAACATGACATTGACAACGGCTTAATTCTTGATCCAATCAGTTATGATTATTATTTTGTGTTAAAGTCACCGCTTTATAGACCTAACGAAATGTTTACACGACTCCAAAAGTGCATTACCACGTGCAATTCTCCTTTTCCTGCAGTAGCAGGCAACCCAATAAGCCGGCGTCGGGTTGGTTGCGAATTCGAAAGGCGCTGGACCAAACCTCAATTTTGTAATAAATATATCAGTGTGGCAAACTGCAAATAAGAGAATAAAACAATTTGTTAAAAATGATAATTTTATTATCGTGACGGAGTTGGATGACATTAAAAGTTACAAACTGATCTTACTTCAGCAGTTCAAACAAGGTCAATGGCAAGAAACAGATATCAGAGGAAAGCATTTCTCTCCTCAATACCACCAAAAAAAATCATAAAAAATAAAAAGGGACATAAAGTTACGTAAGTTTTAATATAAAAGTCCCACTCTAGTTTGTGAAAGTTGACACCCGAAAGGCAAGAACAACTTAACCAAAGTGAATGAAATTGTGCACATATATTGCAGACGTAAAACGAAGGAATACGAGTTTCGTATTTTCCTGGAAAAAGGGTTGGGTGAGGCACGGATCCCTCCAAACCTTTACCAAAACAACTTACCCCAAAATTTTGAAATTTGACGACCGAAAGGTAAGAAAAAGTGAACCTAAGACCAGGAAATTATGCACAGATATTGTGAAAATAAAATGTAGGAATGCTGGCTCCGTATTTCCTTAAAAAAAACTGTTAGGTGGGCACGGACCCTTCCAAACATTTGATCACGAAATATCAAAAGTGCTAGTAACAGTATATCATATTTGTTTAAAGGACATGAGTTCCAACGAAACTTCACGTACGGGCATTACGCAAAAAATGGAGAAGGGTATTTTCTGCGGAAAAACGGTTTTAGGGGCAAAAGCTCTCACCCAAAATTATGAAACTTGCCGCCGGAAAGGCAAAAAGAAGTGAACCGAAGTGAATTGCATTGTGCAAGGACATTGTAGACATAAAATGAGGGAATATGGGTTTGCTAATTTCCTGAAAAAAGGGGTCGGTGCGGCACGGAATCCCCACTATCCTTTGATCACAAAATATCAAAAGTGCTAATAACAGTATGTCAAATGTGAGTCAAGGACATGAAGAATTGCAACATAACTCAGTGTATGGACAATACGCAAAAAGTAAACGAATACGGGTTTTTCTAAGTTCTGCGGGAAAACGGTTTTAAGGGGCAAAAACTCTTACACTAAATTTTGAAAGTTGAGCCCGAAAGGCAAAAAGAAGTGAACCGAAGTGAGTGCAAATGTGCACAGATATGAAGACATAAAATGTGGATACGGTTTTCATGTTTTCCTGGAGAAAATGGTCGTGTGAGGCTCGGACCCCTCCAAACCTTTGATCACAAAAAATTAAAATGCTAATGACATTATGTCAGAAGTGCATAAAGGACATGAAGAACTGGAACAAAACGTTTTGTATTGATAATACGCCAGAAATAAAGCAATATGGGTTCTTTTATGTTCTGCTGAAAAATGGTATTAGGGGGCAAAAGCTCACACACAAAGTTTTGAAAATTGACTCACGAAAGGTAAAAAGAATTGAACCGAAGTGAATGAATCTCTCCACAGATACTACAGATACTGTAGACGTAAAATGAGGGAATACGGTTTATTATTTTCCTGGAAAAAAGGGTTGGGTGGTACATGGATAATACGTAAAAAATAAAGGAATATACGATTTTCTATGTTCTTCAAAAAGACGGTTTTAGGGGCAAATTTTGCAATTGGACGCCCGAAAGGTAAGAAGAAGTGAACCGAAGTGAAAGAAATGTTGCACAGATATTGTAGAAATAAAATAGGGGAATACGGGTTTAGTATTTTTCTGGAAAAAGCGGTTTGGTGCAGCACTAACCCATCCAAACCTTTGATCATGAAATATCAAAAGTGCTAGTAACCGTATCTGAGATGTGTGTAAAGGAAATGAAGAACTGCAACGAAACTTTGTGTATGGACAATACGCAAAAAATAAGTGAATATTGTTCCTCAATTTCCGCGGAAAAACTCTATTAGAGGGAAAAAGCTCTCACCCAAAATTTTGGAAGTTAACACCCGAAAGGCAGAAGAAGTAAACCGAAGTGAATAAAAATTTGCACAGATATTCCATACGTAAAATGAGGATACCAGTTTCGTATTTTCACTGAAAAAAACTGTTGGATGGGGCAAGGACCTCTCCAAACCTTTGATCACGAAAAATCAAAAGTGCTAGTCACAATATGTCAGATGTGTGTAAAAGACATGAAGAATTGCAACATAACTCAGTGTATGGACAACACGCAAAAAGTAAACGAATACGGGTTTCTCTAAGTTCTGCGAGAAAACGGTTTTAGGGGGCAAAAGCTCCTACACTAAATTTTGAAAGTTGAGCCCGAAAGGCAAAAAGAAGTGAACCGAAATAGTGCAAATGTGCACAGATATTGCCGACATAAAATATGGAAACGGGTTTCATATTTTCCTGGAGAAAATGGTCGTTTGGGGCACGGACCCCTTCCAAACATTTGATCAGAGAAAATTAAAATGCTAATAACAATATGTCAGAAGTGTATAAAGGACATAAAGAATTGCAACAAAACTTTTTGTTTGGATAATACACCAGAAATAAGGCAATATGGGTTCTTTTATGTTCTGCTGAAAAATGGTATTAGGGGGCAAAAGGTCACACACAAAGTTTTGAAAATTGACGCACGAAAGGCAAAAAGAAATGAACCGAAGTGAATGAATCTCTCCAAAGATATTGTAAACGTAAAATTCCTATTTTCCTGGAAAAAAAGGTTGGGTGGTTCATGGACCCCTCCAAACCCTAGATCACGAAATATTAGAAGTGCTAGTAACAGTATGTCAGATGTGTGTAAAAGACATGAAGAATTGCAACGGAACTTTTTGATGGAAAATACACAAAAAATAAAGGAATACGAACTTTTTTAATTTTCTGCGGAAAAAGGGATTTACGGGCAAAAGCTAGCACCCAAAATTTTGAAACTTGACGTCCGAAAGGCAAGAAGAAGTGAACGGAACTGAATGAAATTAAGCACAGATATTATAGACATAAAGTGAGTGAATACGGGTTTAGTATTTTCATGGAGAAATCGGTTGGGTGGGGCACCGACCCCTCCAAACCTTTGATCACAAAAACTGAAAATTGCTAGTAACAGTATGTCAGATGTGTGTAAAAGAGATGAAGAATTACAATAAGACTTTTTGTATAGACAAAAAATAAAGAAATACGTTGTTTTCTTTTTTGCGGAAAGACGGTTTTAGGGGCAAAAAACCCAAAACCAAAATCTCGAAAGTGGACACTTGAAAGGTAAAAAGTGAACTCAAGTGATTGAAATTTGGACAGATATTGTAGACAAAAAATTAGGGAATACGGTTTGCGGGGCATGGACTCCTCCAAACCTTTCATCACGAAATATCAAAATATCTAGTAACAGTATATCAGATGTGTGTAACGGACATGAAGAATTGTATCAAACTGTGTGTATGGACAATACGCAAAAAAATACGAATACATTTTTTTAATTTTGGTTAATAGCGGTTTTGGGGGGAAAGCCCCCGTCCAAAATTTTGGCATTTGAACACAAAAGACAAGAAGAAGTGGACCGAAGTGAATGAAATGTGCACTAATATTGAAGAGGTAAGGTGAGGGAATACGTGTTTCGTATTTTCCTGAAAAAAAAAAAAAACTTTTGAGTGAACTGAGGCGTTGAGTTGCGGGAGGAGTGGACCGAAGCGAAACAAAGATATGGGATATGTAAAATATGGCCTTCCGTGTTGACAAGTGTCGTGCCTCCATCCGATTTCTTCAAATTTGGCAGATCAAGTAACAACAAACACAAACAGTGTAGCTTATTCTATAGTATTTCAGGAGGCACATTTAACCCTTGGAATGTTTTTCCGTGTAAAGAAAAAAACGTGTAGACATATCCAGTTTGCTATTAATATGCCAAATTTGAAGGAAAACCGATAGGAACACTTGAGAAACACGAGAGTACTTATTTTACATGTAATATCTACACACAATTTGATTTGCTTGGGTCCACTCCTTCCTGAGCTATATTTCCTTTTTTTCCGATGGGATCTAGGCCCCAACACTGTTTTTCCGCAAAAATTAAAACATGTTTCATATATTGTTTTGCAAATAGTCCCTTTACGAAGCTTCGTTGCAATTCTCTATATTTTTTAGGAACTTTTGCGTATGCTTATTTGCACTTTTGATATTCCGTAAAGAACAGTTTAGAAGGTCCGTGTCCCACTCAACCGCTTTTTCCAAGAAAATACGAAACCAAATTATCTCACTTTTTGTCTACAATATCTGCGCACAATTCAATTCAATTCGGTGCACTTCTTCTTGCATTTTGAGCCTCAAATTTCAAAATTTGGGATGGGGCCTTT
The DNA here is from genome assembly GCF_964235325.1 of Thermobia domestica. NCBI lineage: Eukaryota > Metazoa > Arthropoda > Insecta > Zygentoma > Lepismatidae > Thermobia > Thermobia domestica. The sequence goes on along the minus strand of NC_137454.1, from coordinate 275,497,314 downwards.
TGCCCTCTAAAACCGTATTTCCGCAAAAAAAAAAAAAACGTATTCGTTTATTATATGCGTATTGTCCCTACACAATGTGTCGTTCGAATTCTTCATGTCCTTCAAGCACTTCTCTTATTAGCAGTTTTAATATTTCACGATCAAAGTTCTGGATGGGGTGTGTGTCCCACCTAAACGTTTTTCTTTTTATCTGAAAAATAAGAGAAAGGTATTCCGTCATTTTGTCGACAATATCTGTGCACAATTTCATTCACTTCGATTCACATTCTCTGGCGTTCCGGGCCTTAACTTTAAAATTTTGGGTGATGGCTTTTGCCCCCTGAAACCGTTTTTCAACACAAAATAAAAAACCCGTGTTCCTTTTTCTTGGTATGTTGTTCATACACAAAGTTTCGTTGCAATTCTTTGTGTCCTTTACACATATTTGTCATATTGTTACTATCACTTTCAGTATTTCGTGATGAAGGTTTTAGAGGGGTCCGTTTCCCTCCTAGTCGTTTTTCCAGGAAAATACGAAACACGTGTTCCCTCATTTTATGTCTGCAATATGTGTGTAAAGTTACGTTTACTTCGGTTTACTTGGTTTTACGAATAAGTAAGTAAGCCGAATAGTTTAATTCGGCTTACTTACGAATAAGAAACGCGTATTCGTTTATTTCATTTTATCTACCTCACAATTAAAGCGAAAAATTGGGATCAATTGAAACTTTCGGCTCCTACCAACATTGAAAGAAATGACAGCACAAGTATTTGGATGCAAGGTAGACATGAAATTTGAAACTGATATTTAACTACATTTCTGTCATGATCTTAATGCACACTGCGAAGTTCTTAAATGCTAATTAAGTCTGGATTTTACATCCAAATTAAGTTGCAAAATAATAATTCTTGTTAGAAAACCCGCATCGGCAATGCGAATTTAAGACTAGCCGATACTTTAGATAGCATGGGAAAAGGGTGAAGAGTGTAACCTAAGTATCTTCACTTGTTACAATTTTTTTTCTCTCACTTCCAAAACTATCCCAGATCTCCCATTTTAAAAAAATAATGTGTAGAATGGGAATTGAAAACAAAGACCAAAGCTATGTATCCAAGTTTTCCCTCTCCCCTTTGTACCGGGGAGAGTTCTGCAGTTTAGCTACAGTGACTGGATGAACAGGTTGTGTATTATTGCATTCTTACCTTTCTAGTTTTCCTTAGATTTTTAGAGATGACAGGAATTTTTCCATTCGATATTTTAACCGTTATTGAACTTGTGGAATGTAGACTTTGCATATGGGATAAGATAACAGACTCTTTCAAGGACAGAATTGAAAAGCAAGCATTGTCCAGGATTTTGAGTTCATGGACAAAAAGAAACGAGAAACGACAGGTATGTATGCAACAGCGCAAATCTGTTTTCAACATTAAAGGGGGGGGGGACGGGTAAGATCTTTCCCATATTATATATATACATATATAGCGATGTTCAAAATATTTCTTTTGCCGAGAAACAATGCTGTAGAGGATCAGGGGAGCAGAATAGTCTTCAACATTGGGAGGCGGGGAGATTTGAGGCTTATTCTGAGTGGACATTAATTTCATCTCACTTTCCTTTCTAGCGAACGGACACAAATAATCAAATTTCTCTCCCTAAAAACACATTTAAAATCGGATTATTGGGGAGGACAATCTCCCCAGTTCCAAGATTGGAGGGGACATGTCCCCTTCATCCCCTGGGATTTGTTCCAGTGTATGTATCGAGCAATGTAAAACAGAATTAATAATTCGAATTTTATCATTTAATCTACTATGACATTAATGCTAACTACATGGAAAACAAAATAATATATATACATGTGTTTTCATTGGGAAGGCCGATGGGGTCTGAATTTGAACGTAAACACTATCGGGGTTGTCCTTATACATCTGAGCAATCCCGATAAATATGGATTCGACACAAATATTGGTCATTTTCTACTACTTTTACATATCCCGGTAAACGCCCCCTGAGACCACCTTGGTTCGAATTGTGAAAAAATCGCCTCTGGCCTCCAGACGATACCGCGAAAATTCTGAATGTGACACTAAAATCTGCCATTTTCTACTACTTTTACATATTCCGATAAAAGCCCCTATGATCCTCTGGTTCCAATTAGAAAAAAAAACAGGCCTCTGGCCAGCAGCCGATGGGGGCAGTATTTGGAAGTCAACTCCTGAGTGAGTATCACCATTCATCTTAGCGACAGTGAAAACAATTGATTTGAGACTAATATCGGTCATTTTCCATTATTTTTACATGTCTCGCAATTCTCCACCCCAGTGACTCCCGGCCCGCATACAATGGTGGCTGAATTAGAAAATCATCGCTAATGAAAGTATCACCATTGATCTCAGCGACTGCAAAAACTATGAAATCGACACTAATATCGGTCATTTTCTACTACTTTTACATGTCTCGGTTAATGCCCTCCTGAGACCCCCCTTGGTTCGAATTTAGTCAAAAACGCTTCGCCTTGGTCTGGGACCTGAACCAAGGTATCCGTGTACAAAATTTGGTAACTCTCGGCCAACTTGTCTGGTTCCCAGGCCGGTCCCGGTTGAAAAAAAAAAACTCTTCGTCTTGATCTGTGGCCTAGACCAAGCTACCCGCGACCAAATTTGGAAAACTTTCGTCCAATCGTCTGGTCCACGGGCCGCATACAGATAGAGAGACAGACTCACAAGTAAACTCTATTTTATTTATATTAGAAAGGTCAGATCCACCGTTATTGTAATAGAGCGGTGCTTGAGCGATTGATCGTAGAAATTCAAAATCCAATGAGTGATAATTTTATAGGCTTGTTTTATTACAAGTTTAAACTCTTTAGTCAGTAGAGAAGAGGGCATGATTCATGGGCCAGAGTTGTTGACAATGAGTTTCGGTGGGTCTTGGGTCACAGTGTGTGACAGTGGTTCATGGTGGGTGGTGGGACAGAGTAGGTCACGGTGGGTCATGGGTCACTATGGATGGTGGGTCAGTTGGTAGTGGCTAAAGTTTTCATTGCCCCACACTCTCTCTGAACTACACTGTTGAAAATTAATCAGTGAAGATCAATTGCAAGTTATGAATCGATTGAAAGTAATTGCTGTGGAAATCAAAAATTGCAATTGAATTAATTGCTAATTAATTTCAATTGCAATTGAATGACTGAATTCAATTGCAATTACTTTCCACTGCAATTGCTTTCAATCGATTGATTAATTGCAATTGATTCTCCTTTATTAATGGCCAACTGCAATTAACAATTAACCATTACTTTTTCCGTTGTCAATTGCAATTAACAATTAAATTTACAGATTAATTGTTAATTGTCAATTCAATTGAAATTTGCCCAACACTGCCACTCTTCTCTTCACCGTCCCAATCCGGCCCTTCAAACTTTTTTTTCCTTCTATCGAAGCCAGTACTGCCTTCTTAGGAAATGTAGAGGATTGCTAGTGGTAAAAACGATGCATTCGCCATTCTGTTGGAAGGGGGGCTGGTGGAATATGCCTAAAATTTTACGATGCCCCCATAGGATAAACTCTAGATTCGACACTACTAATCTATATTATAAAAGAGAACGTACAAATCCTTTGTTCCCTCATCACGCTAATACGGCTGAACCAATTTCTTTTATTTTTGGGGGGTTATTAGGATTTGGACCCTAGATGGTTTTTATCATATCACTTTAATTTTTAATTACCAGTGTCTTGAGATAATTGACCATTCAAGTGTCCATAACGTACAAATCCTTTGTTAGTTCATCATAGGTATAAAAATAAACGTATTTTTAATGCAACCCGCATGACCGTGTCACTCGGCGGGTTAACATAAATGACAGGCGCTATAATGTTAACATTTACTGCAATTTGAAAGCGAAAAAGTAAAAATTATCTAAGTAACAAAGTTTATTGCGTTCCGGGGTGACCGCAGCGAAGCGGGTCACTCGGCGGGTTAACATAAATGACAGGCGCTATAATGTTAACATTTACTGCAATTTGAAAGCGAAAAAGTAAAAATTATCTAAGTAACAAAGTTTATTGATTTCCGGGGTGACCGCAGCGAAGCGGGGTGAACGCTGCTAGTATATATATATATATACGTGAGAAACACTATGTTTGTGACTCTAAATCTCCCGAACCGCTCCACTGATCTTAATCAAATTTGAAACATGGATGAGTTTTACGGCTGGGCTGGTTTTAGGCTGTTCACTTTGATGGTAGAACTTAGGGGGAGGGGGGTAAAAATAAATAAAATTTAATAATTCCTGAACCACGCGACCGATCTTGATTAAATTTTCAACATAGATGAGACTCAGGCCTGGGATCGTGTTAAGTTTGACCAAGCAACGTGGGGGCGGAGAAGGAGGAGAGATATATATAAAAATCAATTTATATAAGACTGAAAGCCACTATTCTTGTAACTTAATAACTCTTGAACTATATCTTGAATATCCGACCGATCGCAATCAACTTTTCAAGATAAATAAGGTTTGGATCTGGAAACATTTTTGTAATTTCACTTTAAAAGTACATCCTAGGGGGGCGGGGAGCGGGATGTATAAATAGAAACTAATAAAACCTAATAACTTTTGAACCACCCAACCAATCTCGATCTAATTTTCAACAAATATGAAGGTCGGGCCTTGGTTGTTCTTTTATCGTTTCACTTTGACGACCCAACATAGGGGAGGGAGAGGCGACAGATATATGTAAAAAAATGTCTGGCTCTGTGACTTCATCACTCTTGAACCACCCGACCGATCTAAATCAAACTTTCAATATACATGAGTTTAAGGCAGGGATTACTATAAGCTATTCACTTTGACGAAGCAACGTACGGGAGGGTGAGAGAGAGAGAAATTTAAAAATGACCAAAAATCACCGATATTACTGTTAAATCCATGTTACTGCTAGTTTTCGGGCCCGATGAGACAAAGAGTGACACTTCTGATGCTATTTCAATCCACTTTCAACCCTAATAGTTGGGAAAAGGGAGGGTACAATGGAGGAGAGGGGTATAAACGTTTAAAAATGATCGAAACTGAGTAATATTAGTGTCGAATCCATAGTTTTAGGAGTAGCTGAGATTAACAGTGACAATTCTGATTTCGTGTGTCGCAGCACGGGAAAGGGGGATCTATATATAATAATAATAATAATCGAAAATGACCAATATTAGTGCCTAATCCACAGTTTTCGGGATCATTCTGATGAACTGTGACATTTTCGTTCCGGTTTAAATGCAAAACCAGCTCCGCCACTTGCGGGAAGGGGAGAAAGTGATATATAAAATGATCTATAATGGCCACTATCAGTGTCAAATTTATAGTTTTCTGGATCGCTTAGATGAACAGTGGTACTTTCGATCATGTTTAAATTCAAATTCAACCCCACAACTTGGGGTAAGGGAGGAAGAGATATTTAAAGATAATGCAAAATAACCGTTAATTAGTGCTGAATCCACATTTGTGAGTGGTCGCTGAGATGAACAGTGACACTTTCGTTGCCATGGCCCGCAACATAGGGGAGGAGGAAATATATATATATAAATGACCGAAAATGACCATTATTGATGTCGAATCCATGATTTTTGGCGTCGCCGAGATGATCAATGAACTTTCCGGTGCTGTTTAAATCGATGCCATTAAAAACGAAAACAGCATATTTCACGGGTACTAAACACATGAAATACGGAGTTGTTTTTTTAAATTTTCATTTTAACTTAGCAAAGAGGGTAATATATGCTAGTAATACTAATAAAGCTCAGGTACTGTCCTTTCTCTATTTCAAAACCACCTATTTTTTAAATCTCTATGCTATAATATCTATTACTGGAGCTATCATTATATTTTTGTTTTTAGTCCTTATACAACACCAAGGTTATAAAGGAAGGTCTTTTTAATGTGGGTTGGGAACTTGAATGTGATAGGTCGTTCCCAACCATACTATCTCTCCTCCAGAAAAACTGGATTACAGGGCAGAGTCTAAAGCAAGAAATTTCACTCTGTTTTGCTAAAAAAAAACTTTAGTTCGCATACTAGTCATAGCACATGTCTAGAGGTTTTTCAACGAATCTGTATGAGACGAAACCAGCAAATGACACAGGACTGAAAGTTGAGCTTACACCAGGAGTCGAATCTGGTATCATCCTTTAAAAAAATCCTAATGGCTGACTACTTTAATGCTCATAAATCATTCTAATGTAAAAATTTTGGGTGAGCCCGGCCCCCTAGACTCCCCGTGGATACGAACCTGTGTGACCACCACCCTCGAACACAATTTTGTGGAAGAAAGCCTATATTCTTCCTTTTGTCTGTCTAGTTTACTGAAAACATGAAAAGCAAACTAGGTCACAGAGCATATAGTTGGAAATGATGGACATGTTGCATTGCAGACGTATTTCGTACCGTTGATGATTTTGGGAGGTTTTCTAGGGACAAAATTCACCTCGGAGTTATATCTCCTATGGTGCTCAATATGAGTTGAGTTGATTTTGTCGTCCCTTTCAGCAGCGAGGCTATATAAGACGGGACCTACTGATTAATTGAGAAACCCGAACTACTTGAGCTCTCACCGGAATCGAACCCGGGTCTCTCACGCCAAAGGTACATACGCTAACCAATTAGCCACGAAGAAGCTCGGAGCTCATATTAGAAAAGAAGAAAGCACATTATGGGAACAACTAAGTCCCAGACAACTAAGTCCGTTCAGTGCAGACAACTAAGTACGACGACTGTTAAAAGAATATTTTTCATCTTGAATATATTGTAATAATGGTCAATCTTATTCGATAATGTCATTTAAAAAAAAACATTCTCTTTTCTGTAACTTACTACAGTATACAAGTTAAATTTCACCTGTGCAAAAGAGGGGAAGGTATTACAACCTACGATGGGCTTCGTTCGCTTCCTATCCGATGGACAAAACATTTCTCGTAAAATTCAGCGTTTCAAAGAACCTGTGTGGTTGACTGATAGCTACACATAAATTGACTGAATTTTAGTACTGTCTGCCTGAGGCAAAGTCTTAATTTTAGTACTGAAGCTGCCTGAGGCAAAAAAGCAAGCACACCGCAGGCGTGGTGGCTTCTGTGCCTCGTAACATTGTGTTTAAAAAAACAGAAACAAGATCACTTGTCAGTGCTTAGTTCCTTGTAAAGCCTGATAAGGCTTTTTTTCTTTTATACAAATCATATTCTTGTTTGAAGCCTCTCTATTCCTTACAAAAACAATGTAACCAGATTCATGGGAACCCACAGCAATTGTAATAAAAGTTGAAAAAATATCTGTATCATTCAGATACTTTATTATTATTATTATTATTATTATTATTATTATTATTATTATTATTATCACATATTTTTCGTTAGTCCTCACAGCAATTAATACTTAGCAACAGGGGTTAAAGTGCGTGGGAACGCGGGGGACCCTATCCCCACCTCCAAAAAACTGTGTACGGCGTCCTTCCACTTCCTAAGCAATTACAATGGGCAAAGATAGGCATGGGGGACGGCGTGACGTCATGCCGCTACCTACCGTACCTCTACCTTTTCAGAAGATTCCACCCCATCTAGCCTAATCCCACCTCGCCTAACGATTTATCAGCCACTTATATCTCCAAAATAAGAATTTCTACCATTTTAGGCGAGATGGGAATTCCCATCTTACTTAATCCCATCTCGCCTAAAATGGCGGTAGGATGCAAGGAGGAAATTTCTGTACTGAAGACGGAATTCCTCTAATAGAATTTTAACCAGATATTTCAATCAATATTGGCATTCTCTGTCAATTACAATATAAATATATAATAAGTACTATACAAGAAGAAAGCATAGGGGGAAGACGATTTAGTGAATTTAGTTCACTTTTGGTTTGTTTTGGGAATACTGGAAATTGATTGGCAAAGAGAAGCTAATCAGAAACATGATAGAAATATAGAGGGGGTTTCAAAACAATACAACGTTTGAGAGCTCATTCCTGACACCATGATAAGACAACCTGGGTGCACAATGCTTCCTTTTGGCGCTATGACCAGCCAAAAACCAGTCGGAAAAATGACCAAAACAGCCGTAACTCGAGAACAAAATGTCAGATTGAAGTCGGGGGAAAGGAAATGTATATTATTTTTAGCCATGGCTTCCATTAATGCACAAACCGATATGGTACAGAGGCAGCACAAAGGTCACCTCAAATAAATTGAAGAATTATGGGGATATTTTATGAAACGTTGACCGAGGCAAGTTAACTGCAATTAAATACGATATTTCAACTAACAGAAATCTTAGAACACGGTCAAAGTTACAAGAACATCATTAAGATTATAAAAATTCTAAGATGGACACATTTGATTGATCTACTTTGTCTCAGTATAGAATTGGATATCGAGGAAGAACTGAAATTATTTGAAGTCCATAAAGTTTAAATGTTATGCCTTATAGGCCAATGAAGACAGAGAGATCACGCATGGCTATGGAGTAGCGTCTGTGACTTTCGCATAGGAGACCCGGCTCCGATTCGCGGCGGGAGCGCAAGCAGTTCGTATCTCACGTTAATCCGTAGCTCCATATCTCATGTAATTTTGCTACCGAAGGGATGCTAAACTGAAATCCGATCTAATAATAAAGAGAGGTAATAGATGGAAGCTAATTTTGGGAAATAATTTGTGAAATGAGAATGTAGGAGAAAAGAATATAATTCCGAGAAATCTCATGGGTACGATGGCATCCACTACATATTTTATAGTCTGGGATCGAACGAGGTTCATCCCACACCAGAAGTAAGCGCTCTATCACTGTCACCCTGCCCCTACTTTGGAGGAAACACTATGATTCTGACAGATGTATCGATATACTACATAATGTGTGTGAAAAACCAACATACAAGAAGTACAAACGGTCAGAATATGGGATTCGTGGAGTTTCCTTTGTGCGAAAATGGTAAGTACGTTTTTCTATGTCAGTTATTCTTAACTGGATGCCCGCGTCTGTTAGGGATTGGGGGAAGACAAGGTGACTGAGTAGTAAACACTTGCCTCTAGTACGTGGGGCCTCTGGTTCGATCCTCAGCCAAGAAATTTTGTGGTGGACACCATCGTATCGTGTGTGGGTTTTCTTGGGATACTTCAATTTCTTTCCACATTCTCATTCCATCATATCTACCATCAACATTCACTTGCCTTAATCATTGTCTCCCTTAGCTTAAAGAGCATAATCGTGGTTCGTTAAAATGAAATACTTCATTTTATTTTACAGGGGTTGCTTACAGTTTGTAGGTGGGTTACCGTTAAGATAATTTTTAATAGGTTGTATTATTGATACTAATATTTGTAAGAAAGAAGGAGTCTGTGAGGCTCATAATTTTCGAAAGGCTAAGAACTACAATTGTACGTTGATTGTAAGAAATGCTAAAGGTACGAACTAAATTTGATTTGTGAGTCTTTTAGCATTATTAGTCGTATTATGGACAAGAAATAACTCACATATCTACAAACCAAGAAAACTAAGAGTGAAATTTGATATTCGACAGTGAAATATAATAATATACAACTTGGACATCAAATTTGGAGGTTAGTTTTCTTGGCTTTGGATATGTTCAACTTACATGTGTTTTCGTGATAGTCCAAACTTTCAACATACGAGTATCAGTCTCCTAGATTTTCGTAAATAACTATGAAGATTATCCTAAATCTAACAAATAAGTACAGATAACGATCACTAAAGTTCATAATTGAAAGCATGCTAGCCCTAATTGATACATCACGTCACTACCTTTCCATTTCCAAAATTATCACAGATTTCAAAATGACGGATTTCAAGGTGCCGCCAGAGGTTCGTGATCTACTCTGCCCATTTTTCTTCTGTCAATATGTGAAACTTTCACCGTTTGCATTGTCTATCTCTCACTATTTTCATGATTCAACAGTTTATTTGATGTATTTCAATAACATAGCATAGCTTTCCTACCCATCAATTTTGACCCCCACCGTTTCTTATGACGTTCAGCCCTTATAATTTTGCAAATATACATATTTCCATATCCTCTATCAGTCGCACTACGTCTCATCCCGCAACTCGATTCATCCATTTGGACCCTTTACTTGTCAGACAATTTTTATTGATGGAGAAACAAGGAAAATAGTTCTACAATGACTGACAAGTAACACTCCCCAAGTGTAACACTCCGATTTTGATCAAATTTGGTAGGTCGATACTACACATAAAATAAACGAATACGCGTATTTTTATTTTCTCCGGTAAAACTGTTTTAGGGAGCGAGAAGCCAGACACAAAATTTTGAAGTTGACGCCCGAAAGGTAATAACAAGTGGACCGAAGTGAAATTGTGCACAGATATTGTAGACATAAAATGAGGGAATACGGGTTTCGTATTTTCCTGGAAAAAACGGTTAGTTGGGCCACGGACCCCACCAAATCTTTGATCACGAAATATCAAAAGTGCTAATAACAGTATACCAGAAGTGCCTAAAGAACATGAAGAATTACAAAGAAATTTTGTGTAGTGAAAATATGCAAAAAAAAAAAATCTATGCGTTTTCTATTTTCTGTGAAAAAACGGTAAAGGGGAAAAGGCCCAAACCCAAAATTTTGAAAATTAACGCCCAAAAGGCAAAAACAAGTGAACCGAATTGAATGCAATTGTGCACAAATATTGTAGAGGTAAGATGAACGAATACGTGTTTCCTGCAAAGAAAAAACTTTTGGGTGGACCGAGGCGTCTGGTGGCGGAAGAAGTGAACAGAAGTGAAAGAAATTGAGTGTAGATATTGGATATGTAAAATTAGACCTTCCGTGTTTCACAAGTGTATCCATCCGATTTTTCAAATTTAGAAGTTCAACAGTAAGCACAAACACTATATGTACTATTTTCTAATATTTCAGGAGGCAGCTTTAACGCTTACAATGTTTTCGTGATCAAATGTTTGGACGGGTCCGTGCCCCACCCAACCGTATTTTTCCAGGAAAATACGAAATCCATATTCCCTTATTTTGTGTGTAAAATATCTCTGCACAATTTCATTCTCTTCGGTTCACTTCTTGTCTTTCGGGCGTAATCTTTCAAAATTTTGGGTGATAGCTTTTGCCCTCTAATACCGTTTTCCACAGAAAATAAAAACCCGCATTCATTTATTTTTTGCGTATTGTCAGCACGTGAAGTTTCGCAGCAATTCTCCATCTCCTTTACACACATTTGATCTAGTGTTACTAACACTTTTCATATTTCGTGATTAAAGGTTTGGAGAGGTCCGTGCACTACCCAATCGTTTTTTCCATTAAAATACGAAACCCGTATTCTTTAATTAGATGTCTGCAATATCTTTTCCAATTTCATTCACTTCGGGCTACTTCTTCTTGCCTTTCGGGCGTCAACTTTCAAACTTTTCGGTGCGAGCTTTTGCCCCCTAAAACCGTTTTTCCGCAGAAAATTAAAAACTCGTATTCGTCTATTTTTCGCGTATTGTCCATACACAAACTTTCGCTGCAATTCGTTATGTCCTTTTAAACATCTGGCATACAGATACTTCTTGTTCCGAAACAATATCTTTTCGCAATTCTTGTTTGCAAAAAGCAATGTCTGCAATATCTTTTCGCAATTTCATTCACTTCGGGCTACTTCTTCTTTCATTTCGGGCGTAAAATTTCAACATTTGGGGGGGGGCTCTTGCAACCTAAAATCGCTTTTTTTTTCCACTGAATATAAAAACCCGTATTCATTTATTTTTGCGTGTTGAACATACACAAGGTTTCGTTGTAATTCTTCATGTCCTTTACACACATCTGACATACTGTTATTATCACTTTTGATAATTCCTCGTCAAAGGTTTGGAGGGATCCGTGCATCACCTAACCGTCTTTTCCAGGTAAATACGAAACCCGCATAAGCACATTTTATGTCTAAAATATGTGCAAAGTTTCATTCACTTTGGTTCACTTTCTTGTCTTTCAGGCGTATATTTTTAAAAGTTTGCGGTGGGTGCTTTTGCCTCCTGAAACCGCTTTTCAGTAGAAAGTTAAAAAGAAACAATATTCCTTTGTTTTTTGCGTATGGTCCATACACGAATTTATGTTGCAATTCTTCATGTTGTTACAAACACGTCTGACACACTGTTACTAGAACTTTTGATATATCGTTACCAAATTTTTGGGGGGTCCGTGCCCCACCTAACCGCCTTTTTCAGGTAAATACGAAACCCGTATACTCACATTTTAGGCCTACAATATCCGTGCAAAATTTCATTCATTTTGATTCACTTCTTCTTATCTTTCGGGCGTCAACTTTCAAAAGCTTGGGGTGTGGTCTGTTGTCCCTGAAAAAATTTCTCCGCAGAAAATAAAAAAAAACATTCCTTTTTTTCGCGTATTGACTATACGTAAAGTTTCGTTGCAATTTTTCATTTTCTTTACTCACATTTGACATAATGTTACTAGCACTTCTCATATTTGGTGATCATAGGTTTGGAAGCTTCCGTGCCCCATACAACATTTTTATCAGAAAAATACGAAACCCGTATCCTCATTTTACGTCTGTAATCTCTGTTCACAATTTAATTCACTTCGATTTACTTCTTCAGAACTTTTGATATTTCGTGATCAAATGATTGGAGGGACACGTGCCCCACGCAACTTTTTTTTAGAAAAATACGAAAACCGTATCCTCATTTTACGTCTGCAATATCTATGCACAATTCATTCATATGCACTTCGGTTCAGTTGTTGTTGCCTTTCCGTCGTCAAATTTCAAAATATTTGGTGAGGCTTTTACATTAAACCTTCACATTATGTAACTATTTTCTTTTTTATGAGATTATTTTTTGTTGCGAAGGAAGGAGATAAATGCTTTCTAGTGATGTGTTTCTTGCCATTCATCTTGTTTGAACTGCTTAAGTAAGATCATGTTGTAACTTTTGATGTCAGCCAACTCCGCCACGATAATAAAATTGTCATTTTTAATAATTCGTTTATTCTGTTATTTGCAGTTGGCCACTGAAAGATTTGTTACAAAATTGAGGTTTGGTCCAACGCCTTTCGAATTCGCAACCAACCCAATCGCCAAGATTTTTGGGTTGCCTGCTATTGCAGGAAAAGAAGAATCGCAGGTGGTAATGCACTTTTGGAGTCGTGTATACATGAAGATGATCCTGATGTAACTTTAAATGAAGGTATAAAAACAAGGTATAAAACATGGTGGTTTATTGTTCTGTTTACATTTTTTCGAATTCTTTAACACGAGCAACATATATGCCGGCTTATATCCTTACTCACTTCCCACATTTGGAGCAGAAGCACTGATTTTTCTCCTTTAGTAATAGTGTTCGAGTACTTGCTCGTCTCGGTGCCCAAAGAAAGTAATAGATACTGCTATTAACTTTCGATTAGCTTGAAAGTTAAACTTGCGTCAAAAAAAAATTCGAGGCGTTTTTTGCAATCCTCAATCACTTCAAGATTCTATATTGCAAACGCTACGTATCTATCCCAATAATCTTCAGGCTATAGAACCCTGAAGATTAATGTGCCATATCGCACACTCTTATTAAGCTTATTTGAGGATTTCAATTTTTCGATGTTCTAAACGGTTTCTCACAAGTGAGCAATGTACTGGTAAACTTCCCCTCTGTAGCACATTTGTGCAATACTTTATTAGCTTTATAACACATTTCATACCTGAGACAAAATGATCTACAAGATGTATTTCTGCTGACGTGAACAGACCTTGCGTGTCCATTCCATCGACTCAAGGGTTTCTTCTCAAGAGCAGAAATCTACTCCACAAAATCTACCTGATTAATCGCCAACAGTTGTTGCTTACGAAGTACTTATCTCTAACACTGAAACAGACTGTCATTTGGCCTGGTATGTATGCGAGCATATTCATGGCCGTTGACCAGAGCCACTCTAGATCTCCAAGTAAATTCCTTTACTAAAATAGAAGCACCTGATCGTCTGTAGAATTCTGCATAGATGATCGCATCATATAGCGGAGTATCACGGCATAGTGCCTAGAGTCCATTCCTTGTATAGTCCAGCTAAGAGCCGTTAACATTGGCAAGAAGAGAGTCGAAATACACACATATGTGCTTAGAACTATACTTTAGACTGTTTTTGGAGAACACTGTATTACTGACTTACAGAAACATTCGGATATTTTACTAAGAAGAGTTGTAGAGATACATGTTGTTTTCTTATCAACACGAATGCAAGCAGTTAGCTTGCCATACAACCAACCAGACCTAGTAATATTTTATAAGAGATGAATGAAAAAGTTATCTGATAACACGCTAGCATTGTCTTGATAAGAACATTTACAACATTTACAACTCTCGGAGGAGATGACAAAATCTAGGATATGGGATCTTATTAACAACGTCTGGATGACGAAATCAATATGCAACATTTACAACAAAATGAAACTGCATGACAAAAACCATATTAGGAAATCTCAAAATTAAGACGGTTACATTTTCCAACCGTTAACTTGGGCTGCAGTATATAGAGAATGACATAATAGTATTGCAATTCATCAAAAGGGAGTAGATTGAACAGGAGACTAGAAATTCTATTTGAGGGTATTAAATTAATGCTTCCGTTTTCTCACGCAGCTAGTAATCTTTTCTATGAAAAATTTGTACATTACTATACTCAACAGATGGAAACCCTGGAGGCAAATACGGTATCAGAGAATTGAAAAAAATTAACAACTCAAGGAACATTCACAATTGGCAGGAAAAGAGGCCTTTTTGAGCGAAATTCCAAGATATATGATTATCGAACAGTGCTTAATTAAGGCCACGAAATTTTCTGGGGATTAACTCAACGTGAGACCCAACGTTAGCAAGATTATTCCCTATATCCCAAATACTGTTACGATAACAAAAGTTCTCCAGGACTTTTGTGGGCATCAGTTTATCATCAGAGCGAAACGTTGAGCTAATGACACCTTCCTTGTGTGATAATAATTCAAAGCGCAAGAATATCAATTTGACTACGGTGAATAATGCAGAATCTCTGTTATCTTGAGTATTAAAACCCACACGTACATGGAAGAGCCCTTCTACACGTAATGGTGTGGACCAAAAGAGGCCAGTCAAATCTGCGTTAATTACGTATATAAATTATGTTAAGCGCTATTTTCACCATATATTTTTTGGACATAAATTACAATTAGACACGGAAATTGTCGAAAGACAGAGAAAAAACTTTCGTGAAATTTCTCAACGATCGAATTTAGTTCTAACATTGAAGCCGCCACAAGTCAATCACGGTTCTTCAGAAACTTGGAGATCAATACTAGACGGTTTCAAATGATGCAAGCAGTTTTCGAAGGAGTAAAGGTAGCTGTATATGGACAAGAATAATGGAAGAAACTACAAACGGTAAATTTGTAGCTGTTGGTGGGTCTGATTCAGTTCTTTTAAGAATCTTGGTAGAATACTTCATAAGCAGTAGCTGATTCTTTTAAGGCCACATTGAAGCAGAACCGAAATCATTAAATTTATGGAATCTTGAGCATCATTAAAAGAGTGCTTTCACTTTTTTCATGATGCAACAGGCTGTGACGACCTTAGCTATACTCAGGAGAGAATAGTTGGTGTCTTCAAGATTCTTCAAAAAGAAAAAGAATTGTGCAAGTTAGAGTCTTCAACCAACCAATCTCAATCCCGAAAAATGGTCAAAATTAGACATTTCCTATCCGCCTGTATGAAGAAGGAAACATGTCCTCTTGGTTTAAGCCTATGAGGTATATCAGAAAAGTAGTTACAAAGCTTCAATATGGCCACTTTTTCCGTGACTATCACGGCAGGTTTGAAGCATTTAATTCGGAATTACCTCCAGCTCCAAAAGCAAATTGATCTAAGCATTAACCCAATTGAATAAGGTTGGTGTGTGAAAGGGGACATGCGAATTCCAGGACCCTCACAGCTACCATCGGTTCCAGCCGGATAAGTTTACTCATCTGTAGATAAAATGTGATTGCTAGATAGGATTGTGAACGAGCCACATGTAAGTTTAAGCTTACTCATCTGTAAATAAAAAGTATTCAAGGTTTTCTGCACTCTGCCAAGGGACTTCATTTACAAATGGAAGATTGGAAGACAATCTGATTTAGATTATGACGAACTACAGCTGTAGAAAACCAATATGTCATTGACAACGGCTTAATTGTTGATCCAATCAGTTATGTTTATTATTTTGTAATAATGTCCCAGCCTTATAGACCTAATAAAATGGACATTAAGACGATCTTGATGAATCTTTAAAGGAAGGTGTAAGGACAAGGTATAAAACATGAAGGTGGTTATTGTTCTGTTTACATAATTTGGAATCTTTTAACACGAGCTGCTTTGGAACCCGAAGAGAAAACGAAACCGTAGCAGGACACATTTTAGGTAACGACCAAAAACCAATTCATTTAGATATCACATTCGCATACTACAGTATCATTCAATTGTACGTTTATAACGATAGTTTATTGTTTGATTGTTTATATGTTAAGATGTTCAACAGCAGATGATTCACTCCAAGGATTCTGCCACCTGCCAGGACATTTATGATTATGTAACTGCCGTTTAATTTACGACTCTCCTGAAGGGAAGTAAAGTTTAACACTTTTAATAAAGAACGAAGTATGGATTTTCCGTACATGCAAAAACTCCATGTACATTTTTATTCAAGATGATGTATTAAGAATGAAAGCTCTACTACACGACGATCACAGTTGGTTTCAACATATTTGCCTAGGTTTACTACGACAAAAGTATAATCAATGCTTACTGCTCACCACCTTGTTCCATTGCGACTGCACCGACCTACTTTTAAGACAGAAGCCCGCGAAGCTTAACAGTTGTCAGTAACAGTTATACTAGACTTATAGTCATAAGCTTGTAAAGGATTCAAATGCAGGTAATTGGCCTGAAAATCTAGTAGGAGATGCTTAGGTAAATAGGTGCGTGATAACCGTGTAGAATCAGGCCCGCTTCTCTTAGCGTGTGAGACAATTCCGGAGAATGAATTACTAAACCTAGCGTTGTAAAGCACTGATTCGGGATATTAAGAAGTTATACAAGCTTGGTAGAACAGGTGTAAAACAGAAAAGTCAACAAAATTATCAGGTGACAGATTTTTTTTTTTTTTGTACTTAGGTTACATTGGGAGGTTTTCAGTCAAGTACACCTGAAAGATATAAAACTTCCTATGCTTGCTTTCGACATGTTTTAACAGAAACCTTGAATTTTCTCCCTTAGTAATAGTGTTCGAGTACTTGCTCGTCTCGGTGCCCAAAGTAAGTAATAGAGATTGCAAAAAACTTTCGATTAGGTTGAAAGTTAAACTTGCGTCTATAAAAAATTTCGAGGCGTCTTTTGCAACCTTCACTCACTTCATCAAGATGCTATATTGATAACCCTACGTATCTATCACACTAACTTTTAGGCTATAGGACCTTAAAGTCTTTCTCGCTCGCGCGGTTGATCTTGCACTACAGACTGCCATATCGCACACTCTTATTAAGCTTATTGAAGGATTTAAAATTCTTAATCTTCTCAACATTTTTTCACCGGTAAGTAAATTCTGGTAAGCTTCCGCTCTGTAGCAGAATAGTGGACCAACCATATTAGCTTTTCGACACCTTACATATCTGATACGGAATGATCAGTAAGAGTTATATCTGTAATCTAATTTATTAAATTCAAAACTAACTCAACTCGCTGACGTGATTAGAGCTTCCGTTTCCTGCCACCGATTGAAAGTTGTCTTCTCAAGAGCAGAAAGTTACTCCACAAAATGTACATGATTAATCGCCAGCATGTGAGGCTCACGAGGTGTATTCATCTCTAAGACTGAACCAGACTGTCATTTGGCCTGGTATGTATGCGAGGATATCCATGGCCGTTTACCAGAGTCATACTAGATCACCAAATAAATTCGTTTACAAAAATAGAGGCACCAAATCGTCTGTAGATTTCTGTTTAGGTGTTCCCTGCATAAAGCCGAATAACATGGGAAGCGGCCTAGAGTATATTCCTTCGTAGAGCCGTTAACATTGGCAAGAAGGAAGTCGAAATAAACAGATAAGTGCTTAGTGCTTAGTCCCATTTGAACCCACCCTCTCTCGTCGGTTGTACTGCATGCAAACTGATTCCACTCGTTCTAATGCAAGTGTCATGCCGGATCTCGACATCTACTGATATTATCTTTTTATCTAAGTGCATCCTTATATCTGCAATTAGTATTACCATTATTTCTGCCGAAAGCCATGTTCGGCAGCCTTGTAGATAACTCTTATTTCTTCTGCCATATGAATGTTATAATTCAACAGATATAAGTCTGATACTACGTTTGAGTTGCAATTGAAAAAACCTAATTTCACTACGCTTCTTATGAAATATTGCTATGTCTGGTTGGTTGTAGTGCATGCTAACTGCTTGCATTCGTTTTGATAAGCCCGTATCTCGACATGCCCTCTTAGGAAAATGTTATCTAAACGTTTCGGTATCTTAGAATTACTATTTTTTCTGAAAAAAGTCTCAAGTATAGATCTAAGCACTTATCTGTGTATTTCGACTTTGTTCTTGCCAATGTTAACGGCTCTACGAAGGAATGTACTCTAGGCAGCTTCCCATGGTATTCGGCTTAATGCAGCGAACACCTAAGCAAAAATCTACAAACGATTTTGTGCTTCTAGTTTTGTAAAGGAATTTATTTGGTGACCTAGTATGGCTCTGGTAAACGGCCATGGATATCCTCGCATACATACCAGGCCAAATGACGGTCTGGTTCAGTCTTAGAGATGAATACACTTTGCGAGCCTCAAATGTTGGCGATTAATCATGTACATTTTGTGGAGTAACTTTCTGCTCTTGTGAAGACAACTTTCAGTCGGTGGGAGGACACGCAAGCTCTATTCACGTCAGCGAGTAGTGGTAGTGTAGAATTTAATAAATAAGATTACAGAAATTCTCCTTGGAGATCATTCCGTCTCAGATATGAAAGGTATCAAAAAGCTAATACACTTGGTACACTAATCTGCTATAGAGTGAAACTTAACAGAACTTTACTCACCGTTGAGAAAACGTTTAGAAAATTGAGAAATTCAAATCCTCCAATAAGGTTAACATTTTAAGCCGGCGTGTTTGTTTTTAAAATGTACTCAGAAAAACAGCCATTTTTGGTGTTTTTCAGTAAAGAATTAAAAAATATTCTATAGGTTATATTGTGTGTTTGTTACACCATATGAAAGATCAGTGTTTCCTCTACATTTACAAACAATCATTACAAGCATACATGCGACATAAGGGGAGCTATAATGGTTTATCTTGGATATGATTTTCGATATAGGAAAAAATCCGTACTTTGTCCGGTTAGCCATTGTCAATGACATATTGGTTTTCAACAGCTGTTGTTCGTCATGATCTTTATAAGATTGTATTCCGATCTGATATTTGTACATAAAGTACCTTGGCAGAATGGAGAAAACCTTCAATATTTCATATATGCTCTTTTATACTAACATGTGGCTCGTCCACATCCTATCTTGCAGTCACTAGTTATGTACAGGTTAGTAACCTTAGCCGGCTGGAGCTGATGGTAGCTGCTGGGTCCTGGAACTCGCATATCCTTTTGACACACACCTCATTCGATTGGGTTCATGCTTAGACCATTTAGAGCCTGGAGTTATAGGGACTGCCGAATTATATGCTGAACAGCTGCTGTCTTAGTAGGGGAAAATATGGCACTATTTAAGCTTTGTAACTACTCCCTTGTTATACCTGATATGGCTTCTAACAGGGTGAACATGTTTCCTTCACAAACAGGCGAATAAGAAATGTGTAATCTTGACCTTATTGTCAGGATTAGTTTTGGTTGCTTGTAGACTCTGACTAACTTTAACAATTCTTCTTCTTTTTGAAAGATCTTAAAGACTGCCAACTATTCATTGCTGAGTATAGCTGAGGTCTTTTGCGTGATGAAAAAAGTGAAACCAATCTTTTAATGACGCTAAAGTATCTTTAAATTTAATAATTTCGTAGCACTTCCTTTCAGTAGTGCTTGTATTGGCCTCAAAAGAATCAGCAACTGCTCTTGAAGATTCTTAGAAGTATTGAATCAGTCCCATTAAAAGCTACAGATTTCCCGTTTGTACTTTCTTCCATTATTCTTGTCCATATACAGCCACCTTTACTCCTTCGAAAACTGTTTGCATCATTTGAGGAATTGATCTCTAAGTTTCTCAAGAACTTTGATCGAATTGCCGTGGTTTCAATGGTAGATTTAAATTGGATCGTTGCAGATATTTCCCAAGGCTCTTTTTTGTCTTTCGGTACTTTCCGTGTCTAATTGTAATTTAAATCCATAAAATATAAGGTGAAAATAGCGCTTAGCATTATTAATATACGTACTTAATGCCGATTTGAGTTGCCATATTTAGTCCACACCATTGCGGGTAGAAGAACTCTTCCTTCTACGTGTGAGTTATAAACTCAGTACAACAGAGACTGCAATACTCAGCGCAGTCGAATTGATTTTCTTCCGCATTGAGATATTTTCACACAAGGAAAGTGGCATTAGCTCAACGTGCCACTCAGCTGATAAACTGTTTCCCTCAAAAGTACTGTAGAACTTATTTTATCCTAAGATTATTTGGGAATGAAGCATTAATCTTGCTAACATTGTTTCACGTTGAGTTAATCCCCAGAAAATTTCGCGGCCTTCATTAAGCATTGTTAGATAATCATATCACTTGGAACTTCGTTTAAGAAGGCCTCTGTTTCTGCGAATTGTGAATGTTCCTTGAGTTGTTAATTTCTTGTAATTCTCTGATACCGTATTTATTTCCAAGGCTTCCACCTGTTGAGTTTAGTGATGTGCAAATTTTTCATAGAAAAGATGAACAACTGCGTGAGGAAACGAAAGCATTAATTTAATAGCCTTCATATAAAGGTCCTAGTCCCCTGTTTAATCTAGTCCCTTTCGATGAATTGCAATACGATTATGATCCTCTCTATATACTGCAGGCCAAGTCAACGGTTCGGAAAGTGTCACTGTCATAATTTTGAGATTTCCTAATATGGTTTTTGTCATGCAGTTTCATTTTCTTGTAAATGTTGCATATGGATTTCCTCATCCATACGTTGTTGAATAAGATCTCAGATCCTAGAGTTTGTCATCTCCCCCGACGGTTGTAAATGTCCCCGAGCAAAGTCTAGAAGTAAGTTCTTAATGATCTTGAGTAGGCATGGACTTCGGCATTTTCACTAAAGTTGTCATATTGTTGACGATACTCCAAATTCCTTCTATTCCATTTCCTGAAATAATGTATCCATTCGTGCGTAGAAATTACTTAACTGCAAACTTTGGACCGTTCAGAGATTTCTTCAGCTGATTTACATTTTGAACATCTTTCCTGTATAATGGCTGATCTAATGTCATAACGCATGTGCTTTGGTCACTTTGCTCGCAGTTTGTTACAGTATGCAGATGAGTAGAATATTTAGTATTAGTAGTTGATGTTGAAATATTGAAGAAATATAGAGGGATTACACAGCTTATATCAAAAGAAGAGGTCTGTATCTCACCAATACACAATCGTTGCGGCGAAGCTTTCACAAGATGAATAGATATCCAAAGGTTGTTTGAGAATAGGAAATTGAGACGCGAGACCTGAGTGAAGACTAGATCAAATCTTACGAGTGAGACAGCATTCACACACCAAAAACATGAGAGTATTATTGCATTACAGGGTAAGTGGATGTCAGAATGAATAATTGTGATACGATATTCTCTTCAGACAAAGGTACCGTGATATAAGATTACTTTTTCAATCAAAAACTTGGATATGGAGAATTTTCATCAAGGGACATTTGAAATAAATGACTTTTTCTGCTCTATGAAAGGTGTGGTACTTAGTTACTAATCAAACATACAGTGAGCTTTAATGAAAAGATTATTTTATTAGCCCACAGTTTCGTTGCTTTGTGATGATGACCAAAGTGTTACTAAGTTGGTAGCGAACACAGGACTGACTATACCGTAAATATTTCCACCTAACCGTTTAAGAGAAGATCTTAAAGAAGTAAAATCAATTCTCTATTTGTCTCACCGATCAGATGACAGGTTTCATGCCCAAACGAAGGCAGCCTTGCAGGTTAGAATATAATGGGTTCCATAGCAAGTTTTTTAGGATACAATCGGGAAAATATTATTAATGATAGACCGGAAACTAGTGAATCCTAAAAAATTATGTATGTAAGTCCTAGTGAGCAAAAGACGCTATTTAAACGCACATTTGATAGCCTCGAGTGTTAACACACTGGAGAATTTCTTTAAGTAATAAATTCGTAGGAACACAAATCTTTGGAATAAAACGTTTCTATGATGTTAAGAATAATGATAAAGGTGAGAGCGTTGTGAGTCCTAAGTACATTTCTTCAGCAGGAATCACTCTCTAATAGTATTGTAGTTGCATATAAACGAGAAGTATAGCAATTGCTTGATTATCATTGATAAATTAATACTTAAGTTCTTTTACATTTGGTATCACAATATTTTTCAATCCTACGGCCTCGGATTCGATGTTGAATTCGTTTACTTCTAGAAGCCTATAGGAATTAAGGAATACATACCGATGTCCACTGCTAACTCCTAAATTTCACAGCATTGTAAGAAGGACATAAGCCGACATAAGTCCTTTAGTCTTACCGGACACCTCGAAATAGAACCCTCGAAATATTGACACGCTTGTTGCAGTCTAAACCACAAATTAAAAAAAGTACATCCCCGTCCATCCTCAAAATTATTTCTTCAATCACCGCATCACCTAGAGATCAAATTAATCTCTTATTAATATTTCTTTTAAGAAATTGTAGAATACTATTACAATGAAGTCAAGTGACATCTCTGCTAATGTTCTCATTTTAAGGAGATTTCTGTCGTTGTAGATCCATATTACAAAAAGTTTCACAAGGTCAGAAATGCATGTTCCATCGCAAGTGACCTATCAACTTGTCCATGATTTTAACGCGCTTTCTCTTTACTATACCTTCTGAGCTCACCGTGATATTCAGTCTTTCTCAGCTAAACACTACTTGTTCCGCACGTCACTGGTTTCAATATTCAATATTTCAACTCCAATATATCAAATTTGCAAGTCCTAAGGACAATATGTGCTGAAGTACTTTTCCCATTTGGACCCACCCTCTCTCGTCGGTTGTACTGCATGCAAACTGATTTCACTCGTTCTAATGCAAGTATCATGGCGGAGCTCGACATCTACTGATATTATATTTTTATCTAAATGCATCTTTATATCTACAATTAGTATTACCATTATTTCTGCAGAGAGCCACATTCGGCACGCTTCTAGATAAATCTTATTTCTTCTGCTATATGAATGTTATAAATCAACACATATCAGTGTATTACAGCGTGTGAGTTGAAATTGAGAATTCCTCATCTCACTTCGCTTCTATCAAATATTACTATGTCTGGTTGGTTGTAATGCATGCTAACTGCTTGCATTCGTTTTGATAAGAGAACAAAACATATCTCGACATCTCCTCTTAGCAAAATGTTATCTGAACGTATCGGTATCTTAGAATTAGTATGTTTTATGAATGCAGTCTGAAGTATAGATCTAAGGACATATCTGTGTACTTCGACTTTTTTCTTGCCTATGTTTGCTCTACCATGGAATGTACTCTAGGCAGCTTCCCATGGAATTCCGCAATATGAAGCGAACACCTAAGCAGAAATCTACAAACGATTTGGTGCTTCTATTTTTGTAAAAGAATTTATTTGGTGATCTAGGGTGGCTCTGGTCAACGGCCATGGATATGCTCCCATACACACCAGGCCAAATCACAGTCTGGTTCAGCGTTACAGATGCCAAAATCTAGGATATGCGATCTTTTCAACAACGTCTGGATGAGGAAATCACCTTGCAACGTTACAAGAAAATGAAGCTGCATGCCAAAAACCATATTAAGAAATCTCAAAATAAGATGGTTACATTTTCCGAACCGTTAACTTTGACTGCAGTATATAGAAAAGGTCATAACCGTATTGCAATTCATCCATGGGACTAAATTGAACACGGGACTAGAAACTTCATTTGATGGCAATTAAATTAATACCTTCGTTTTCTCACGCAGCTAGTCATCTTTTCTTTGAAAAAATTGCGCATCACTATATTCAACAAATGGATGCCCTGGAGGCAAATACGGTGTCAGAGTATTACAACAGGAAAAAACTCAACGAACATTGACATTCTCGAACGAAGTTCCAAGTGATATGATTATCGAACAGTTTTTAATGAAGGCAACGAAATTTTCTGGGGGATTAACGCAACGTCAGACACAACGTTTGCAAGATTAATTTTTCATTACCAAATACTGTAACGATAAAAGAAGTCTACGTTGATCTAATGCCACTTTCCTTGTGTGATAATATGTCAATGCGCAAGAATGTCAATTCGACTGCGGTGATTATGCAGAGTCTCTATTGTCCTGTGTTTTAAAAGCCACACGTAGAAGGAAGAGCAATGGTGTGGACTAAAATTGGCAACTCAAATCTCCGTTGTAAATGTTTATAAATTATGTTAAACTCTATTTGACGTTATATTTTATGGATTTAAAATACAATTAGACATGGAATGTGCCAAAAAAGAAAAAAAGAGCTTTCGGGAAATATCTGCAATGATCCAATTTTTTTCTGCCATTGAAGCCACGACAATTCAATCAGAGTTTTTGAGAAACTTGGTGATCAATAGTAGACGGTTTCAAATTATGCAGACGGTGATCAAAAGATAAAGGTAGCTGTATATGGACAACAGTAATAGAAGAAACTACAAACGGAAAATCTGTAGCTGTTGATGGTGCTGATTCAGATCTTTTAAGAATCTTAATAGAGGACTTCATAAGCAGTTGCTGATTCTTTTAATGTCAATAAAAGACCTATTGAAAGGAAATGCTACGAAATTATTAAATTTAAAGAAACTTTAGCATCATTAAAAGATTGCTTTCACTTTTTTCTTGATGCAACAGGCTGTAACACGACCTCAGCTATTCTCTGCAGTGAATAGTTGGTAGCCCTCAAGATCCTTCAAAAAGAAGAAGAATTGTGCAAGTTAGTTAGATTCTTCAACCAACGAAAACTCTATCCGGACAAAATGGTCAAGATTACACATTTCTTATTCGCCCGTATGGAGAAGGAAACATTTCCTCCCTGGTATAAGCCATATCAGGTATAAAAGGGAAGGAATATTTCAAAGCATCAATATGGTCACTTTTCCTCCTACTAACACGCCAGCTGTTCAACATTCAATTCGGAAGTACCTCCAACACCACGAGCAAAGTGGTCTAAGCCAATCGAAAGTGTTTGGTGTGTGAAAGATGATATGCAAATTTTAAGGACCCACACAGCTACCATAACAAAGGACTGCAAGATGTGAACGAGCCTCATGTTAGTATAAAAGAGGAGATAACAAATATTGAAGGTTTTCTCCATTCTGCCAAGGGACTCGTTCCCCATTCATGTACAAATATCACATCGGAAGACAATCTTAGAGATGATGACGAACAAAGTTGCAAACCAATATGTCATTGACAATTGCTAATTCTTGATCCAATCAGTTATGATTATTATTTTGAAATAACGTCCCCCCCCCCTTATAGACCTAACCAAATGGACATGAAGACAATCTTGATTTAACTTTAAAAGAAGGTAAAAAAAACAAGGTATAAAACATGAAGTTGGTTTATTATTTAGTTTACATATTTTGGAAATGTTTAACACGAGCGGCTTTGGTACCCGAAGACAAAACGGAATTCTAGCAGGACACACACAAGTTAACGAGCAAAAACTTCCGGAGTGAAATGGTCTAAGCATAAAGCCAATGGAACCGGTTGGTGTGTGAAAGACGATTTGCGAATTCCATGACCCACACAGCTACCATCAGTTCCAGCCGGATAAGCTTACTTACCTGTAGATAAAAAGTGACTGAAAGATAGGTTTGTGAACGAGCCACATTTTAGTGTAAAAGAGCCGATATGGAGTAATCAGGGTTTTGTACATTCTGCCAAGAGAGTTCATGTAGAAATGGCAGAATGGAAGGCAATCTGATAATGATAGGAAGGAACAACAGATGTAGAAAATCAACATATTGACAACGGCATAATTCTTGATCCAATCAGTAATGATTATTATTTTGCGTTACCGTCACCGCCTTACAGATCTATCAAAATGGACATGAAGATGATCTTGATGTAACTTTAAATGAAGGTATAAAAACAAGGTATAAAAGAAGGTGGTTTATTGTTCTGTTTACATTATTTGGAATTCTTTAACACGAGCAGTATATTCCACTTTCCACATCTTGGAGCAGAAGCCATGAATTTTCTCCCTTAGTAATTATGTTCGATTACTTGCTCGTCTCGGTGCACAAAGAAAGTAATAAATACTGCGTAATAACACACGTAATAGGACACGTGTTGTTCTCTTATCAAAACGAATGCAAGCAGTTAGCATGCACTACAACCAACCAGACATAGTAATATTTGATAAGAAGCGTACTGAGATTAGCATTTTCAATTACAACTTACACGCTGTAATACTTTGTACGCTGTAATACTTTGTACAATACGCTGTACTGTTTTGTAAAATTACCTTCATATGGCAAAAGATTTATGATTTACTTACAAGACTGCCGACTGTTGTTTTCTGCAGAAATAATGGTATTACATATTGTAGATATCAGGATGCATTTAGATATCAAAATAGTAACAGTAGATGTCGAGATCCCCGATGATACATTCATTAGAACGAGTGGAATCAGTTTGTATGCAGTACAACCGACGAGAGCAGGCGGGTTGAAATGGGAAAAGTACGGCAGCTCATATTTTCCTCAGGACATGCTAATTCGAAATATTCGAGTTCAAACCCAGTGACGTACTGAACAAGAATTCTTCAGTTTAGAAGGAATGAATATCACGGTGAGCTCATAAGGTATAGCAAAGACAAAGCGCGTTAAAATTATGTTCAAGTTGATGGGTCACTTGCGATAGGACAGTCACCTCGGAGCTTGTGAAGCTTTTTGTAATATCCATCCACAACGACAGAAAAGGCCTTATAATGAGAACATTAGTTGAGATGTCACTTGACATCATTGTAAAGGTATTCTACAAAGTCTGAAAACAGATGTAAATAAGAGATTAAATCGATCTCCAAGTGATGCGGTGATTAAAGAAATAACTTTGAGGATGGACGGGGATGTACAATTTTTATTTACTGGTTTAGAGTGCAACAGGCGTTCCAATAATTCGAGGGTTCTGTTTCGAAGTGTCCGGTAAGGCTAAACGGCTTATGCCGGCCTATGTCCTACTTACAATGCTGTGAAAATTAGAAGTGAGCAGTGGACATCGGCATCTATTTCTTAATTCCTATTGGTTTACAGCTAGTAAAGGAATTTAACAACGAATCTGAGGACGTAGGATCCTGTGTACCTAACTCTCAAAAACGAAGCAGTATTTCTTTTAGGGCTCCTTAAATCACAATATGCAATGGCGTACCATTTAAAAAACTGTGGGTTTACTTCTCCCTTTAATAAGACGAGGGTATCACAGAACAAACAGCGGCTTATTTTAAGTATTGAAAAATGATATACCAAATGTAAAAATATAAGTATTAATTCATCAATGATAATGAAGCAATTGCTGTACTTTTCTTTTATATGTAAGTACATTACTTTTTGAGAGTTCTTCCTGCTGAAGAAATCTATTTAGGACTCATAACCTTTTTCTTAATTGTTAGCCTGATAGAAATGGTTTAATCCAAAGAATTGTGTTCTTATGGATTTATTATGTAAAGAAAGTCTCCTGTGTGTTAACACTCGAGGCTATCAAATATGGGATTAATTAGCGTCGTTTGTGTTCACTAGGACTTAGATACAGAGATGTGTAGGATTCGCTAGGTTCCGGTCTATCATTAATAATATTTTCCCGATTGTATCCTGTAAAACTAGCTATTGAACCCATTATATTCTAACCTCCAAAGCAGCCTTGCTTTGGGTCTGAGACCGGTGATTTGATCGATGAGAAATATGAAGAATTGATTTTAGGTTCTGTTGTGATCTTCCCTTAGACGGTTAGCTGGAAAATGTTTCCCGTACACTCAGTCCTGTGTTCGCTACCAATTTAGTATCGTCTCCTCCGAGGGTTGTAAATGTAGAGTTCCCCGAGCAAAGTCTAAAAGTGAGTTCTCAATGATCTTGAGTAGGCATGGCGTTATGAGTCCTAAGTAGATTTCTTCAGCAGGAAGTACTCTCAAAAAGTAATGTAGTTACATATAAACGGGAAGTATAGTAATTGATAGATTATCATTGAAAAATTAATACTTATATATTTACATTTGGTATCACATTTTTCAATCCCAGAGGCCCACCTAGCAAACCGCTGTTCGTTCTTTGATACCCTCGTCTTATTAAAGGGAGAAGTAAATCCACGGTTTTTTAAATGGTACGCCATTGCATAATGTGAGTTAAGTAGGTATAAAAGCACTACTGCTTCGTTTTTAACACCTAAATACACAACACAAGATACTACTGCCTCCGATTCATTGTTGAATGTCTTTACTAGCTCTAAGCCAATAGGAATTAAGGAAAACATGGCTACGTCCACAGTTGATTTCTAAATTTCACAGCATTTTTAGAAAGACATAAGCCGCCATAAGCTCTTGAGCCTTACCGGACACCTCGAAATAGAACCCTCGAATTATTGGCACACTTGTTGCACCCTAAACCACTAAATAAAAATCGAACATCTCCGTCCAACTTAAAAATTATTTTTTTAATCACCGCATCAATTACAGATCGATTTAACCCGGCAATTCCCATAGCGTTGTTTATAAAGATTAAACTTTCTCGCAAATAAAAGTTTTTATTAGGCACTCCTTAATACATATTTTATTTTATTTTGAAAAACTCATACCCCGGTACCTTGGTGTTACCTACAGGTGAAACCGGCAATACGTGTACAAAGTGACACCATGCTAAACTTAATGAGAGTGGAAGTTTTCTTGTAAGTATATATGGTTCTCGTGTATATATTTTGAATGCAACAAAAATTCAACCTATATAAGAGATTGCACACACATTACAACAAATATCCAGCATAAATTAAGGTTCAAAAACCAAAGCAGTTCATGAAACAGTTTGAACGCCATCAAACTGAGAGTTTGTTTTTCTTTTCTGCCAACCTTGCGTTCCGATTTGAAAAAAAAAATCATCGATTGGCATTATGGAACTTATACCAGCAATGCTGATGTAACCCAACCTCGCACTTTCCACACACTATAGTTCTTTTGTAGCAGAAATCGCATCTTCTTTCGGGACAATCCACACGGTCGTGATCTTGAACACTTCCACTATTTCGCTGCTCCAGTGAAACTCTAGATGAAACAGGTGATGCATACACAACACTTTTCTTAGCACGTTTCCCATATTTTTGGCAATAGGTTTGGACTACTGCTCTCCTGAAATCACAATATGAAAATCGACTCCCAGTGGTTATGGTTCTAAATATTAGGCAAACATTCTGGCACGCTGCGTCGATTCCGAAAACAAACAGAGGGAACCACCACTTTTTACCCCGGTAACTTATCCGCATAAGGTGAACATTTTCCTCAAACCTCTCTTCCCCTCCCCTGTAACTGTTATATTTTTGTATAACTGACGGGTATTCAATTTGAATCTTTCTTCTTTTCAATTCGATCATTCCTATTCTATCAACTTTCGGAATTGAGAGCTGGGAGTGACAGTTAGACGCAATAGTCACTACACTATCATTCCGCTTGACAATCGTAATGTCTGTCGTGCACTTGAAAGACATGGATCCTCGATTGATTTTCTTTAGCATATGTGTGTCTTCGAAAGGGCATTTCTGAGTTCTGTTTTCCCTAATAGTCCCTGTTCCACCAGTGTTACGGTTTGGAAGTTCTGTTAGAAGGGGCAAGGATGTAAAAAAGTTGTCGAAATACTGATTACAAGGACCTAATTCACGAGGAAGACGTGATTCTATCTCGAGTACAACAGCAGCACAAAAACCCAATTCGTCTTGCTTGCGTAAATGTGCAGAATTAGATTCTTGATAAGGCTCAAATGTGATCAGGTATCCCTCGCGTGTAGCAGCAGACCACACCATAACCAAACATGAACATCCTTAATGAAAAAAAAATCAAGAAACGTCGATTAGATCAATATTCATCCTTATTTCATTAAGAGGCATAATTATTTTACCTTTAACTGCCAACATCCTTTAAACAAAGACTTTAAGTTAAAAAAAACTAATGGCCTTCAAAGCTATAAATAAAAGGCAATCTTTTAGGTCTTAGTATATTAACTACTACTCCGGAATTGCAGTCCGATATCATAAATGTTGACTATAAAACCTAATAGGAGGTTTATTAACCATAAATATATTTACAATCTATCGCCTAGTGCTTCGGCCACCCTATTTAATTTCATTTGCAACGATGATTATATTCTACAAACCATTAAGACATTGGTACAATATACTTGATCTTTGGGGCTTGGGCAGGAATAGTAGGAACATCACTAAGTCTTTTCATTCGAGCAGAACTTCGTCGACCAGGTAGCTTAATTGGTGACGACCAAATTTATAACGTAATTGTTACTGCTCATGCTTTCATTATGATTTTCTTCATAGTTATGCCAATTATAATTGGGGGCTTTGGTAATTGCTTAGTACCTTTAATATTAGGAGCACCTGACATAGCATTCCCCCGTCTAAACAACATAAGATTCTGATTGCTACCACACTCACTAACTCTACTATTAAAAGGAAGAATTGTTTAAAGTGGTGCGGGAACCGGATGAACTGTATATCCTCCTCTCTCCAGAGCCATTGCTCACGCCGGAGCCTCTGTCGATCTTTCTATTTTCTCCCTCCACCTAGCTGGGGTATCCTTAATTCTTGGGGCAGAAAATTATATTACAATTGTAATTAACATACGAACTCCCGGAATAACTTTAAAACGAATACCATTATTTGTTTGATCTGTAGTAATCACTGCTGTATTACTTCTTTTATCTCTTCGAGTATTAGCAGGGGCTATTACAATACTTTTAACTGACCGAAATCTTAATACCTCCTTCTTTGACCCTTCAGGAGAAGATCCAATTTTATATCAATATATATTCTGATTCTTTGGTCATCCCGAAGTTTACCATTTAACTAATCAAGGGATGAATTTAAAGGAACCACAATTATTATTTACTTGTCTCATGGATCAGATCACTGGTATTAGGTCCAAAGTAAGGCTGCTTCGGAGTTTAGAACATAATGGGTTCCATAGCAAGTTTTTCATTAAGCAATCCGGAAAATATTATTAATGATAGACCTGAAACTAGTGAATCCTACACAACTCTGTATGTAAGCCCTAGTGAGCAGCAAGGACGCTAATTAAATGCATATTTGAGAGTCTCGAGTGTTAACACAGAGGAGACTCTTTGGATTATACAGTTTTCATCAGGTTAACGATCAAGAAAAGGTGAGAGCGTTATGGGTGTTAAGTAGATTACTTCAGCAGGAACCACTCTCAAATATTATTGTAGTTGCTTATAAACGGGAAGTATAGCAATTGCTTGATTATCATTGCTACATTAATACTGAATCACAAGTTTATTAAATTTATCACAACATTTTTCAATCCCAAGGGTCCACCTAAAACAAACCTCTGGTCTTTCCCAAAGCTATATGACTGACACCCTCGTCTTATTAAAGGGAGAAGTAAATCCACGGTTTTTTAAATGGTATTATGCAGCACTACAGTTATTATTATTATTTGTTATTATTTGTATTATTTGTTAAGCACTACAGTTTCGTTTTTAATACCTAGGTACACCACAAGACTTATTTTTGAGATTTCCTATTATGGTTTTTGACATGCAGTTTCATTTTCTTGTAAATGTGTCATAATGATTTCGTCATCCAGACATAATTGATTAAGATCGCAGATCTTATACTTTGTCATCTCCTCCGACGCTTGTAAATGTCTTCATAACCCGATGTAGAAGTCCCGTAGCAAAGTCTAGAAGTGAGTTCTGATGATCTTCAGTAGGCATGGACATTCAGCACTTTCACTAATGTTGTCGTAGTGTACAGAATATCCAAAAGTACTTCTATACCATTTCCTGACATAATGTGTCAAATCGTGCCAAGAAATTACTTAACTGGAAACCGTTCACAATTTTTTGGCGGTAAAACTTTTGACCGTTCACAATTTTTTTAGCTGCACTTATTTACTGTATGCAGAAGAGTAGAATATATGGTATTAGTACTTGATATAGAATTAATGAAGAAATACAAAGGGAATACATTGCTAATATTAAAAGGAGAGGTGTGTATGTCTGAATTACTCTGTCGTTGTGGCGAAGCTTTCAGAAGATAATAGCAATCCAAAGTTTGTTTGAGAAGAGGAAATCCAGACGCGAGACGCTGGTGAAGAATTGTAAAGAGTATGACTGCATTGACAAACCAAGAACATGAGTGTATAGCATTAGAAGGAAAGAGGATGTCAGAAAGAAGAATTGTGATACGATATTCTTAAGACAATGCGATCGTGTTATCAGATTACTTTTACATTTAAAAACAAGGATATAGAGAATTTATATCAAAAGACTTCTGAAATAAATGAGTCTTTCTGCTCTAAGAAATGTGTGGCATTTAGTTACTTATGAAAGAATATAGTGAGCTTATATGAAAAGACTATTTGATTAGCGTACAGTTTGGTTGCTTTGTGATGACCCGTGTTACTAAGTTGGTAGTGAACACAGGACTAACTATACCGTAACTATTTTTCACCTAACCGTGTAAGAGAAGATCTCAAAAGAACTTATAATCGATTCTTTATTTGTCTCATCGATCAGATCACCGGTCTCAGACCCAAAGTAAGGCAGCTTCGGAGGTTAGAATATAATGGGTTCCCTAGCAAGTTTTTTCATTATGCAATAGGGAAATTATTATTAATGATAGACCGGAACCTAGTGAATCCTACACATCTCTGTATGTAAGCCCTATTCAACAGCAAGCTCGAGTGTTAACACACAGGAGACTTTCTTTCAAAAATATATATTCGTAAGAAAACAATGCTTTGGATTAAACCATTTCTATTAGGCTAACAATTAAGAACAAGGTGAGAGCGTTATGAGTCCTAAGTAGATTTCTTCAGCAGGAAGCACTCTCAGAAAGTAATGTAGTTACATATAAGCGGGAAGATTAGCAATTGCTTGATTATCATTGATAAATTAATACTTATATTTTTACATTTGGTATCACATTTTTCAATCCCAAGGGCCCACCTAATACAATCCGCTGTTCGTTTTGTGATAGTCTTGTTTTATTAAAGGGAGAAGTAAATCCACGGTTTTTTAAATGGTACACCATTGCATAATGTGAGTTAAGGAGCTCTAAAAGCACTTCGTTTTTGAGAGCTAGTCACACAAGAGCCAATGGTCTCAGAATCGTTGTTAAATTCCTTTACTAGCTGCAATCCAATAGGAATTAAGGAACAGATGCCAATGTCCACTTCTGACTTCTAATTTTCACAGCATTGTAAGTAGGACATAGGCCGGCATAAGCCGTTTAGCCTTACCGGACACTTCGAAATAGAACCCTCGAATTATTGACACGTCTGTTGCACTCTAGATCACTAATTTTTCAACAAATTTTTTGAGTATTACAGCGTGGAAGTTGTAATTGAAGAATGCTAATCTCACTACGCTTGTTATCAAGTATTGCTATGTCGGATTGCTTGTAGTGCATGCTAATTGCTTGCATTCGTTTTGGTAAGAGAACAACACGTATCTCGACATCTCCTCTTAGTTAGATATCTGAATGTTGCTTTAACTTGGTAATACAAAGTTCTCTGAAAACAGTCTGTAGTATAGATCTAAGCACATATCTGTGTGCTTCATCATTCTTCTTGTAAATGTAAGG
This sequence comes from Thermobia domestica, assembly GCF_964235325.1. NCBI lineage: Eukaryota > Metazoa > Arthropoda > Insecta > Zygentoma > Lepismatidae > Thermobia > Thermobia domestica. The sequence continues at coordinate 275,463,292 of NC_137454.1, read as the reverse complement.
GCTCTTAGCAGGATTGTCGAAGGATTGCACTTTAGGCAGAATAGGCAGCGAACATCTATGCAGAATTCTACAGACGATTTGGTGCTTCTATTTTTGTAAAGGAATTTACTTGGTGATCTACGACGGCTCAGGTCAACGGCCATGGATATGCTCGTATACATACCAGGCCAAATGAAAGTCTAGGTCAGTGTTAGAGATGAGTTCACTTCGTAAACCTCAACTGCTGGCGATTAATCGGTACATTTTGTGGAATAGCATTCTGCTCTTGAGAAAATACCTTTGTTGATGTCTGTGTTCTACACCTTTTCTACCAGGCCTGTATAACTTCTTTGCCTATACGTTGACTGCCAAAGATGAAATTCGATTCCGATACCCCAGGGCCATCATATGTTCTATCCTGAAATTCAATCTTTTAACTTCACATATGCTTCAGGTGTACTGTTTTTGAATCAGAAATGTACCTGTTACTCAGGGGAGGCGAGGCCCACATACAGACCTCATGGCCTCTCAATAAGTTTAGAAGAAATACACCCCATCTACGCCGCAGGCCATTCAGAGGTACTTTACTACAGGGCAGGATGGCCACATAAACTCTTTTAACAAAGCCAAGACTAAAGCCCAAGCCTGGAAAAAACGACGTAAAGAAGAAGACATATGAAGCCCCCATGTGGGTTTCCTGGCCCTTATGAAATACTTACTATGTTAAGCCCATAAGCGGGCTTCACAGTAATCAACGTGTTAAACCGCTAGTTTTATAAATACATTAACCGGACTTGTCTCATAGGCCAAGAGAAGCGGGCCTGGGTCTACAAGGTAATCACGTACCTAATTACCTAAAAATCTCCTATAGAGTTTCAGGCCAATAATATGCATTTGAATCCGTTACAAGCTTACGACCATAAGTGTAATATAACTCTTACGGAAAATTATTAAGCTTCGTGTCCTTCTGTCTGAAAAGTAGCTTGGAATAGTCGCAAAGTAACAAGGAGCTGAGCAGTAAGCATTGATTGTCCCTATGTCGTATAAAACCTAGGGCAATAAGTTGAAACCAACTGGGATCGACGTGTAGTAGAGCTTTCATTCTTACGGCCCCTCTCGGATAAAAATTTACATGGAGTCATTGCATGTACCGCATATCGAAACATCGTTGTTTATTAAGAGAGTTAAACTTAGCTTCTTTTTAGGAGATTCAAAAAATAACGGTAGTTACACAAATTTTAGTGTCCTTGCAGATGTCACAATCCTTGGAGTCAATCATCTGCTGTAGAACATCTTAACACATAAACAATGAAACAATTAACAATTGTTATAAACGTACAATTGAATGGTATGTAGTACGCGAATGTGTAGTGGTACTGTAGTATCCTTTTTCAAACACAAACCTCATTCAATTGGGTTCATGCTTAGACCATTTCGCTCCTGGACTTGGAGGTACTTTCGGATTGAATGATGCACACCTATCGTTCTAGTAGGGGAAAAAGTGGCCATATTGAAACTTTGTAACTACTTTTTTGTTACACCTGATAGGCTTATAACAAGAAGGATATGTTTCCTTCTCCATACAGGCGGATAAGTAATGTCTAATCTTGACCATTGACAGTTGTTTGAAGAATGTGACTAACTTACGCAATTCTTCTTCTTTTTGAAGGATCTAGAAGGCAGGCAACTATTCTCTCCTGAGTATAGCTGCGGTCGTGTCACAGCCTGTTGCATCATCAAAAAAGTGAAAGCACTCTTTTAATGAAGCTCAAGATTACTTATATTTAATGTTTTCGAAGCATTTCCTTTCTGTTTTGCTTCCATGTGGCCTTAATGGAATCAGCAACTTCTCGTGAAGAATTCTACCAGTAATTAAAAATCGAACATCCCCGTCCATCCTCAATTTTTTTCTTTAATCACCGCATCCCTTCTCACCGCATCACCTCATCAAAATAGAATCTTGATGAAGAGAGTCAAGGTTCTATAGACGCCTCGATATTTTTTATAGACGCAAGATTAACTTTCAATTTAACCGAAAACTAATAGCAGTATCTATTAATTTCTTTGGGCACCGAGACGAGTTAGTACTCGAACACTATTACTAAAGGAGAAAATTCAGGGTTTCTGCTCCAAGATGTGGAAAGTGAGTAAGGATGAAAGCCGGCATATAAGGTGCTCTAGTTAAAGAATTCCAAAGAATATAACAGAACAATAAACCACCATGTTTCAATGATATGTAGATTTTCTACTGTTATTGATACTAATCATCTATATGAGATTGTCTTCCATTCAGCCATTTCTACATGAACTCTCTTTTAAGAATACACAAAACCCTGAATACTTCATATCGGCTCTTTTACACTAACATGTGGCTCGTTCACAATCGTATCGTTCTGTCATTTTTATCTGAGCGACACGTTGAATTAATTCTTGTGTGAAAATATCTTCATGCGCAAGAATATAAGTTCGAATGCGGTTAATATTGCAGTCTCTGTTGTGTTGTGTTCTAAAACCCACACGTAGAAGGAAGAGTCCTTCTGCACGCAATGGCGTGGACTAAAAATGGCAAGTCAAATCTGCGTTAAGTACATTTATAAATTATGTTAAGCACAATTTTCAACTTGCATTTTATTGATTTGAATTACAATTAGACACGGAAAGTGCCGAAAGACAAAAATGAGCTTTCGAGAAATTTTTGTAGCGATACATTATGTCGGGAAATGGTATAGAACTTTGGTGTATCCTGTACACTATGTAAATTTTAGTGTAAATTTTGAATGGCCATGCTTACCTAAGATCATTGATAACTCACTTCTAGACATTGCTCGGGAACCTCAACATGTAGTTATGAAGACATTTACAACCGTCCGAGACGATGACAAAATCTAGGATCTGCGATCTAATACAACTACGTCTGGATGAGGATATCAATATGCAACATTTAGAAGAAAATGAAATTGCATGACACAAAGAATATTAGAACACCCCGAAATTAAGATGGTGACATTTTCCGAACCGTCAACTTTGGCTGCAGGATATAGAGAAGGTTATAATCGAATTGCAATTCATCCAAATGGACTATATTGAACCGGGGGACTAGAAACTTCATTTGAAGGCATTAAATTAATGCTTCCGTTTTTCTCACGCAGCTGGTCATCCTTAAAATATTGGCAGATCGCTATACTCAACAGATGGAAGCCCTGGAGGCAAATACGGTATCAGAAGATTAGAAGAAATTAACAACTCTAGGAACAATCTCAATTCGCAGAAAAACAGGCCTTTTGAGCGAAGTTCCAAGTGTTATGATTATCGACCAATGCTTAATGAAGTCCACGAAATGTTCTGGGGGATTAACTCAACTTCAGACACAACATTAGCAATATTAATCCCTCATTCCGAAATAGTGTTACGATAAAAGAAGTTATAAAGGACTTTTGCGGGCATCAGTTAATCATCAGAGCGACACGTTGAGCTAATGCTACCTTCCTTGTGTGATAATATTTCAATGTGCAAGAAGTCAATTCGACTGCAGAGAATATTGCAGAGTCTCTATTGTATGGTGTTTTAAAACCCACACGTAGAAGGAAGAGTCCTACACGCAATGGTGTGGACGACAAGTGGAAACTCAAATCTGCGTTAAGTACGTTTATAAATTATTTTAAATTCTATTGTCACCTAATATTTTAGAATATAAATTACAATTCTAATTTATGGCGACATGGAAAGTGCCATAAGAAAAAAAAAAAGAGCTTTCGGGAAATATCTGCAACGATCGAAGTTAATTCTGCCATTGAAGCCACAACAGTTCAATTACAGTTTTTGAGAAACTTGCAAATCAATACTAGACGGTTTCAAATGATGCAAACAGTTTTCGAAGGAGCAAAGGTAGCTTTATATGGACAACAGTATTAGATGGAGCTATAAACGGGAAATCTGTAGCTGTTGATGGGTAAAATCTTGGTAAAACACTTCATGAAGACCACATACAAGAACAATTGAAAGTAAATGATACGAAATCATTAAATTTAAAGTCACTTTAGCGTCATTAAAACTTAGCTTGCACTTTTTTCATGATGCAACAGGCCGTGACACGACCTCAGCTATACACAGGAGAGAATAGTTTGCAAGCTTCAAGATCCTTCAAAAAGAAAAGAATTGTGCAATTTAGTCAGTCAAATCTCAATCCTGAAACAATGGTCAAGATCAGAAATTTCTTATTCGCCTGTATGCAGAGAAAAACTTGTCTTTGCTGGTATAAGGCTATCAGGTATAACAAAAAGTAGTTACAAGGCTTGAATATGGCCACTTTTTGGCCTACTAACACGGCAAGTGTGAGCCATTCAATTCGGATGTAGCTTAATGTCGACGGCTTATGTTCTGCTTACAACGCTGTGAAATTTAGAAGTCAGCAGTGGACATCGGCACTATTACTTAATTCCTATTGACTTACAGCTAGCAATGGAATTCAACAATGAATCAGAAGGTGTAGGAACTTGTGTTGAGTACCCAGGTCTTAAAAACGATGTAGTAGTGTTTTTAGAGCTCGTTAACTCACATTATACAATGGCGTACCATTTAAAAAAACGTGGATTTTCTTTTCCTTTAATGGTATCACAGACGTTTAGTTCTGGGAACGAACAGCGGTTTGTTTTAGGTGGGCCCTTGGGATTTAAAAATGTTCGGATACCAAATGTAAAAAAATAAGTATTAATTTAACAATGATAATCAAGCAATTGCTATACTTCCCGTTTATATGCAAATACAATACTATTTGAAAATGCTTCCTACTGAAGAAATCTACTTAGCATCCATAACGCTCTCACATTGTTTTAGATCGTTAGCCTGATAGAAACTGTTGAATCTAAAGAATTGAGTTCTTACGCATATATTATTTAAAGAAAGTGTCTGTTTGTTAACACTCAAGGCTATCAAATGTGCATTTAAATAATGTTCTTCCTGCTCACTAGGCCTTACATACAGCTGTGTTGGATTCACTAAGTTAGGGTCAATCATTAACAATATTTTTCCGATTGTATCCTGTAAAACTTGCTATGGAGCCCATTATATTCTAACCTCCAAAGCTGCCTTACTTTGGGCCTGTGACCGGTGATCTGTTCGATGTGCCAAATAAAGAATCGAATTAAAAACCTTTTGAGATTCTGTTTTACACGGTTAGGTGCAAAATATTTACCGTATAGTCAGTCCTGTGTTCGCTACCAACTTAGTAACACTGGTCATCACAAAGCAACCAAACTATGGGCTACCAAATAAGCTTTTAATGTAAGCTCACTTTATGTTTGGATTAGTAACTAAGTGCCACACATTTCAAAAAGCAGAAAAAGTCATTTATTTCAGAAGTCTCTTGATGAAAATTCTCCATATCCAAGTTCTTGAATGATATAACGGTAGCATTGTCTTGATAAGAATATTGTATCGTATTTCGTCCTTCTGACAACCTCTTTGTGTGTCAATGTTGTCTTACTCGGAAGATTTAATCAAGTCTTCACTCGCGTCTCTATTTCCTTTTCTCGAACAACCTTTGGATTGCTATTTATCTTGTAAAAGTTTCGACACAACGATTGTGTAATGGTAAGATACACACTTCTATCTTTGATATAAGCAGCCTAGTCACTCTGCATTTTTTCATTATTTCAACATCAAGTACTAATACTATATATTCTACACTTCTGCATAATACAAATAACTGCAAGAAAAGGTGGTCGATAAGAAATTTCTGAACGGTTCAAAGTTGTACCACCTTTAGAAGGTTATCGTATTAAGTAATTTCTAGACACCATTGGATACATTGTGTAATGAAATGGAATAGAAGAACTTTTGGATATCCTGTAGACTATGATAACATTAGTGAAAATGCTGAATGGCCATGCCTACTCAAGATCATTGATAACTCACTTCTAGACTTTGCTTTGGTACCTCTACATGTGGTTATGAAGACATTTACAACCGTTGGATCACATGACTGATTCTAGGATCTGCGATCGTTTTCAACGACGTCTGTAGGAGGAAATCAAAATGCAACATTTACAATAAATGAAACTGCATTACAAGAACCATAATAGGAAATCTCAAAATTAAGACGGAGACATTTTCTGAACCTTTAACTTTAGCTGCAATAATAGAGGAGGTCATAATGGTATTGCAATTCATCGAAAGGGACTAGATTGAACACGGGACTAGGACCTTTATTTGAATACAATTAAAATAATGCTTCCGTTTTCTCACGCAGCTGGTCATCTTCTCTATGAAAAATTTGCACAACACTATACTCAACAGGTGGAAGCTTTAGAGGCAAATACGGTATAAGAGGATTACAAGAAATTAACAATTCAAGGAACATTTATAATTCGCAGAAAAAGGTGCCCTCTTGAGGGAAGTTCCAAGTGATATGATTATCGAACAGTGCTTAATGAAGGCCACGAAATTTTCTCGGGGATTAACTCAACGTCAGACACAAAATTAGAAAGATTAATCCTTCATTCCCTTAGGATTAATCTTGCTCTATTTTCGCCTTATATTTTATGGATATAAATTACAATTACACATGGAAAGTGCTAAAAGAGAAAAAAGAGCTTTCGGAAAATATCTGCCACGATCGAATTAAATTCTGCCATTGAAGCCACGACAATTGAATTACCGTTCTTGAGAAACTCTGAGATCAATACTAGACGGCTTCAAATGATGCAAACAGTTTTCAAAGGAGCAAAGGTTACTGTAAATGGACAACAGTAATAGAAGAAACTACAAACGGGAAATCTGTAGCTGTTGATGGGTGTGATTAAAGTTTTTTTCAAAAATCTTGGTAGATGACTTCATGAGCAGTTGCTCATTCTTTTATAGCCACATACAAGAAGAATTGAAAGGAAATGCTACGAAATTAATAAATTTATGGTAACTTTGGCTTAAAAGATTGCTTTCACTTTTTTCATAATGCAAAAGCTATGACACGACCTCATCTATACTCATGAGTGAATAGTTGGCAGCCTTCAATTTCCTTCAAAAAGAACAAGAATTGTGAATGTTAGTCAGAATCACAAATAATAATCATAACTGATTGGACCAACAATTAAGCAATTGTCAAGGTCATATTAGTTTTCAACAGCTTTGTTCGTCATCATATATTCCGTTGTCTTCCGATCTGCCATTTGTAAGTTACATGGCAAAATGGAGAAAACCTTCTATATTTAATATCTGCTTTTTTATACTAACATGTGGCTCGTTCACATTCCTATCTTGCAGTCACTTTTTATGTACAGGTTAGTAACATTAGCCGGCTGGAGCTGATGTTAGCTGTGTGGGTCCTGGATTCGCATATCCTCTTTCACACACCAACCTCATTCGATTGGGTTCATGCTTAGATCATTTAGCTAGATCAACAATACTAACCTTAGTGCTCAGTGCGTTTTAGTGCACTAATAATGCACTAATGTTGTGATAAGTTTGGTGAAAATCTGTCAGCATAAAGACGATTGACTTCATATGAAGAATGACCCCATCAAAAATCTTCAAAAACTCGTAAACTCTGATAGCACTAACGTTAGTTCTTAGTGCACTAATGTGCACTAACGATGCACTTCCGATGGACGACGTTTGGTGTAATTTGGGAGAGGTGACGAGCCAACATCAGACACGTAAGTTGATGGCTTGTTCATGGTAGATTGCGTAAGTTCAAGGTCAATTTTCTCGAAATACTGGAAAGCCAAAATTTTTTTAAAAAGTCGTGCAAAAGTATACAAAATTCATACATTATTTTTGTTTACTTAAGTCATCGGTATGAAGATTCCGCACTCCAAGTTGAGGGTTGAGTTCGAAATTTTAGAGCTAATTTTCTGGAAACACAGGGGTGAACAAAATTATTTGAGTTTGGTTGATATTGACTTTAACGTCCTTTCAGCAGCGAGGCTATATGATGCGGCCGAGACCTACTGATTAACGTGGAATCCGAACCACATGAACTCCCGCTGGGAATCGAACGCAGATCTCCCACACCAAAGGCGGTGCGTACGCTTGCATGCATGTACCGCATATCGAAATATAGTTCTTTTTAAAGAGAGTTAAACTTTGCTTCGTTTTAGGAGATTCGTAAACTAAACGGTAGTTACACAATTGTTACTATCCTTGCAAATGGCAGCATCCTTGGAGTCAATCATCTGCTGTAGAACATCTGAACATATAAACAATCAAACAATAAACAATTGGTATACAATTGTCATACAAACGTACAATTGAATTATACTGTTGTACGCGAATGTTATAATGAATTGTTTTTTGTTCGTTAACTTGTGTGTATCCTTCTACGGTTTCCTTTTATTCGGGTACTAAAGCCGCTCGTGTTAAAGGATTCCAAAATATGTAAACTAAACAATAAACCACCTTCATGTTTTAAACCTTGTTTTTATACCTCCTTTTAGAGTTACATCAAGATCGACTTCATGTCCATTTGTTAGGTCTATGAGGCGGGGACGTTATTTCAAAATAATAATCATAACTGATTGGATCAACAATTAAGCAATTGTCAAGGTCATATTAGTTTTCAACAGCTTTGTTCGTCATCATATATTCCGTTGTCTTCCGATCTGCCATTTGTAAGTTACATGGCAAAATTGAGAAAACCTTCTATATTTAATATCTGCTTTTTTATTCTAACATGTGGCTCGTTCACATTCCTATCTTGCAGTCACTTTTTATGTACAGGTTAGTAACATTAGCCGGCTGGAGCTGATGTTAGCTGTGTGGGTCCTGGATTCGCATATCCTCTTTCACAAACCAACCTCATTCGATTGGGTTCATGCTTAGACCATTTAGCTCCTGGAGTTGGAGGGATTACGAATTGAATGCTGAACAGTTGCCGTGTTAGCAGGGGGTAAAGTGGCCATACTAAAACTTTGTAACCATTCGCTTGTTATACCTGATATGGCATATACCAGGTAGGGTATGATTCCTTCTCCATACAGGCGAATAAGAAAATTGTAATCTTGACCATTTTGTCAGGATTGAGTTTTGGTTGGTTGAAGACTCTGACTAACTTTCACAATTATTCTTTTTGAAGGATCTTGAAGGCAGCCAACTATTCACTACCGAGTTTACCTGAGGACGTGTCACAGCCTGTTGCATCATGAAAACAGTGAAAGCAATTTTTTAATGACGCTAAAGTTTCTTTAAATTTAATAATTTCGTAGCATTTGCTTTCAGTTCTGCTTATATGTGGCTTTAAAAGATTCAGCAACTGCTCATCAAGACTTGTACTAAGATTCTTAGAAGATCCGAATAAGACCCATCAACAGCTACAGATTTCCCGTTTGTAGTTTCTTCCATTATTCTTGTCCATACAGAGTTACTTTACTCCTTCGAAAACTGCTTGCATCACTTGAAGCCGTCTAGTACTGATCAAGTTTCTCAAGAACTGTGATTGAATTTTCGTGGTTTCAATGGCAGATTTAAATTCGATCGTTGCAGATATTTCCCGATATCTCATTTTTGTCTTTCACCACTTTCAGTGTCCAATTATAATTTAAATCCACAAATTTAAGTTGAAAATAGCGCTTAACATAATTTATGAACGTACTTAACGCAGATTTGATTATCCATTTTTAGTCCACGCCATTGCGTGGCGAGGGTCTCTTCCTTCTACGTGTGGGTTTTACAACACAACACAACAGAGACTGCAATATTCACCGCATTCGAACTTATATTTTTATACATTGAGATATTTTCACACAAGAAAGGTGGCATTAACTCAACCTGTCGCACAGATGATTAACTGTTTCCTTCAAAAGTCCTGTAGAACTTCTTCTATCGTAACAGTATTAGGGAATGATGGATTAATCTTGCTAACGTTGTGTCTGACGTTAAGTTAATTCCCCAGAAAAATTTGTGGCCTTCTTTAAGCACTGTTTTATAATCATATGAGTTGGACCTTTGTTGAAGAAGTCCTCTTTTTCTGCGTATTGTGAATGTTCCTTGAGTTGTTAATTTCTTGTAATCCTCCGATACCGTCCTGTCCTCCTGGTATAAGCCATATCAGATATAACAAGGAAGTAGTTACATAGATTCAATATGGCCACTTTTCCCATTTCTAACACAGCAGCTGTGCAGCATTCAATTCGGAAGTACCTCGAACTTCAGGAGTGAAATGGTCTAGGTATGAACCCAATCGAACGAGGTTGGTGTGTGAAAATGGATATGCGAATTCCAGGACCCACACAGCTACCAAGGTTTAAGTTTCAAGCTAAGCGAAAGTTTTATCAGAATCTATTACTTTCTTCGGGCACCGAGACTAGCAAGTACTCGAACACTATTACTAAGGGAGAAAATTCAGAGTTTCAGCTCCAAGATGTGGAAAGTAAGCCAAAGAAGTTTTTGATCTTTCAGGTGTTCTTAACTGAAAATCTCTGAATGTAACCTAAGTACCAAAAAAAAAATGAAAAAATCTGTCAATTTATAATTTTGTTGGTGTCTGTGTTCTACACCTGTTCTACCAGGTCTGTATAACTACTCTGTATCGCGAGTCAGTGCATTAAATCGCTAACTTTATAAATTCATCGGCCGGCCTTTTCTCACAGGCCAAGAGAAGCGGCCCTGGGTCTACAAGGTAACCAAGTTCTTAATTACTTAAAAACTCCTATTAGAATTTCAGCAATTTCATGAAGGACCTACATGTGAATCCTTTACAAGCTTACAACCATAAGTGTAATATAAATGTTTCGGAATTTTGTTAAGCTACGTGGCTTCTGTCTGAAAAGCAGCTTGGTATAGTCTCAAAGGTTCAATGTGCTGAGCAGTAAGCATTGATTGTCCTTATGTGGTACAAAACCTAGGGCAATAAGGTGAAACCAACATGGATCGACGTGTAGTAGAGCTTTCATTCTTACGCCCCCCTTGAAACTTGAACAAATTGATTGCCCGTCAGTTATACAAAAATATAACAGACACATGGGAGGGCTAGAGAGGTTTGACGAAAATGTTCACCGTATGCGCATAGGTTACCGTTGTGAAAATTGGTGGTTCCCTCTGCTTGTTTTCGGAATCGACGCAGCGTGCCAGAATGCTTGGCTAATATTTAGAACCACAACCACTGGGAGTCGATTTACATATTGTGATTTCAGGAGAGCAGTAGTGCAAGCCTATTGCCAAAAATGTGGGAAACATGCTAAGTAAAGTATTGTGTGTGCATCACCTGTTTCATCAAGTTTCACTGGAGCAGCGAAATAGAGGAAGTGTTGAAGATCACACCCGTGTGGATTGTTCCCAAAGAAGATGCGGTTTCTGCTACAAAAGAACTAGAATAATGTGTGGAAAGTGCGAGGTTGGGTTACATCAGCATAGCTATTTTAAGTTCCATAATGCCAATGGATGATTTTTTTTTCAAATCCGAACACAAGGTTGGCAGTAGTGATGTCCCTTCACGTATGAACTATTGCAGGTGTCTGGGACTTGCGATAAAAAGACAGTCAACACATGCAAAACCACAACATTCTCATTTATCGGAGTGGCAACAAATCAACAATAAAATTGTGTATTGCGATCTATTTTTTTCTTTTATTTATTTTAAGAAAGGGAGGGTGTTTTTTGTTAACAAAAGAAAGTGTGGCAGTACTATTTCAAAACAAGGTGAAAGAATAATGATAATATAAAAGATCTCAGTTTAAGTGGATGTGATTTCAAGTTGGATTTCATAAGTTGCAGGTTTAGTGATCTTAAATAGGGATTTACCTTATTTTCTATTTAGCTTAGTGTTGTCATATTACCCGATTTTTGCGGGTACCGCCCGATTTTCAGGTTCTATATTCGTCCCTCGCTTAAACGTATCTTAATCACGAAAAACCACCCGCTTTTTGGGATTGAAGAAAAATCTAAGACGACTTAATGGATAAAGTCTTGGCATATTCAACGTAAGCCGCTACAACTCTGAGAATCTTAACCGCTGAACCTCAGATTTTTATATATTTCATAAACTAGATCACAAGGAATACGAATCTGAAGGATTTTTGACATTCTGACTTCCGGAATTCGAGATATTAAAACTTTAAGTTTAATACAGATATATTCTCTATACGAAAAATATTACGTCCTGTGAGATATATAAAGGTAACCAAGAAAGTTCTGTAGCTTTTTGTGGAGGTCTGTGTTCAATTGATCCTCACACCGTGAGTTGAATGCGAATGGAGAAAAGGCGAAGGTCAGATGTTGGTGTGGGTATATCCTACATTCTACCTGCTTGTGGCAGTTCAGTTACAACGTGAACTTGTGTAAGGACAGAGTGAATATGGAACCTTCACATAACGTCATAAGGGCGTGTATGCTGTACGAGTTTAAACTTGGGTCAAACGCCACTGCAGCGGGGCGGAAGATATCTCAGGCATTTCGTGAGGGTGTCGTGATTACGCAGACAGTGCAAGTGTGATTTAGAAAGTTTAAGGATGGTGACAAAACACTCACGAAAGACGCACCACGTGCCGGAAGACCAACACATGTACAAAACGAAAATCTTCAGGTAGCAATTGAGGCGAACAGTGAAGGGACCTATGAGGAACTGGGGCTAACATTCAATGTGAGTGGAGAAACCATCCGGCAGCACCTCCATCAACTTGGGAAGCACCACAATTAGAGTCTATTGGTCCCACATAAATTAACTCCGGGCCAGAAGGCTACGCGAGCAGACACCTGTGTTTCTTTGCTGTCTCGTCTGAGAAAGGAGCCATTTCTGGACAGGATGTTGACATGTGATGAGAAGCTCCATGGCGTCGTCATCATTGGTTAAAATCCCATGAACTGGTTCCAAAACAGCTGAAACCAGTAATGCAGCAGAAAGTCCTGCTGTGTGTTTGGTGGACTGCTTGTGACATCGTACATCGGGAACTGTTACCGGCTGGTCAGAGCAGAACATTAATGCAACTGTTTACTGTCAGCAGTTGAGTCGTATTCAAGAAAAACTCAAAACCCTGGAGCCAGCACTTCTCAATCGCTAAGGTGTTCTCCCGTTACGGGACAACGCTAAGCCCCACATGGCTAGATTGACCCCGGACACCATGCTACGCCTTGGATGGGAAACACTATTGCAACCGCCATACTCCCCAGACATTGCACCGTCCGAATATCACCTGTTCCATCCCTTGGATACTCACCTTAGAGAACTCCAGTTCAACTCCGTAGTAAAAGTGCAAAATACACTTGATACTTTCTTCGCTTCACGGTAAACCAAGTTCTACCGCGAAGGAATCCATGCCCACCCCGAACGTTGGGAGAAGGTTGTTGATACTGATGGGTACTATTTTTGATCTTCCAGGTACTTCTTAGGCAGGGATGTAGCCACGGGTGATTTCCTGGCCCTCCTAATGATTTCCTGGCCCTCCTAATGGCCAGATGTTAAAACATCATCGTGAGATTACTTCGCTTCAGTCATTTAAAAATAACAAAGTTTACATATAATTAATAATTTACGGTAAAATAGTATGGAAAAATAGTATTTTACCATACCGATCACAAACTAGTATGGTATTTCTTCCTTATAGCCATCCGAAAATAGTATGGTATACTCTTTGTGACAGCAGATTACACAATTTACGGCGATTGTATTTGACAGTTTGAAGACAAACGTTTTGACAAGGTACTATAAATTCTATCATAAAACAATGGTACTAAATCGTAAGTACATTATATTATTTATATGCTGTAATTAGTGTTTTAAGAAAACTTTTCATCAGACGGAAAATTTCGTGAAAAGCAACGTTTTTATTCAGTTTTTCAGTTTGGAATTCATTCGCTTTTTTAAATGCTATTTCGTGTAAAACAGTGAGATATAGCTGTTAATAAAATAATTATGTCTTTTTCGTCACGAATAATAAATAATCATTTTTGTCAGAAAATCTTAAATACATTAAGTGCAATTTCAAAGAAAATCAGTCTTATGTATAAAAGTAACCAAGAAAGTTATGTCGCTTTTTGTGGAGGTCTGCGATAATTGGCCCTCACTGGCAGCAGGGTTTCGTCGAGTCGAAACATATATCTCGTGTCGGGGTGTTGAAGTTACCACCGCGTAGCAGCGACCCGCGAGAACTTTGTTTTGGTCCGCACTTCTTAGATTCTTTGCCGAGAATCGTGAAGGGACCAACATGAACTATCGCCAGTCCTGTGCATGCGGTTATTATTATATATTATTTTTTCCTGGAGAATTGTTCGTAAAGTGAGCTCCTGGGGTCAAGAATAACCTATGCCTCAACATCATGAAGTGAAAAATCTTAGATAAGTGCGATAATTGCATGAATTTAGATGGCAACTGTGGTCGATCATTAGAAAGTGAGTATGGGACAACTATGAAATAAAGTAAATAGACACGCGTCATTTTGTTACAAAATTACACACATTTTATCTAATTCCAAACAGTTATCGTCGAATATATACGGTTAAAGGAACACTCTGATTGACCCAATTAAAAAAGATCTTAACGCTTTATCCCTTTCAAAGCGACGTTTCCTTCATCGCCTTCGTAGCGAAGTAGGAAGAACACTTGCATAGTAATCATAAGGTTGGTGGTTTGAGTCCCCTGCGGTGTAATTTTTTGATACTTTTTAAAGTGTTTTTTACACTCACCTTAATGTAATAAATCACACATATAGCCGGTTTAACATTTTGAGGGAGTAATTTTGTGGTTCGTTGGCGCTTTGTCGCGTCTCTGCCGCTGGTGCTATAATTTTCAAAACGGTAGAGGGGCCACAGGGAGTCGTCGCTGCGGCGCCGCCAATGTTTGGCAAGATGTCGCTAATTGCCCATTTGTGGTCCATCGACGCTTACGGCATGGGGACAATTCAGTGTGAGTGGCGAAACCATTCAGCAGCACCTTCATCAACTGAGAAAACACTAGAAGTTGGGTCGATGGGTCCCACATAACTTGATTCCGGGTCAAAAGGCAACGCAAGCAGACACCTGTGTTTCTTTGCTGTCTCGTCTGAGGAACGAGCCATTTCTGGACAAGGTGTTGGCATGTGATGAGAAATGGGTCCTGTACGAAGTTCCACGGCGCCGTCATAATTGGTTAGCATCCCATGAACAGTTCCAAGACAGCCGAAACCAGCACTACACCAGAAGAAAGTCCTCCTGTGTGTTTATGAACTGCTCGCGGCATCATGCATCGGGAACTGCTACCAGCTGGTCATCGCATCAATCAACTGTGCACTGTCAGCAGTTGAGCCGTGTTCAAGAGAAACTCAAAACTCTGGAGCCAACACTTCTGAATCCCAAAGGGGTCCTTATGTTACAGGACAACGCTAAGCCCCTCGTGGCTAGGATGACCCGGGACACAATTTTACGCCTTGGATAGGAAACACTATTGTATACGCCACACTCACTGGACATTGCACCGTCCGATTATCATCTGTTCCCTTCCTTGGACAATCACCTTTAAAGGATGCCAGCTCAAATCCGAAGTAGAGATGCAAAATACACTTGATACCTCCTTCGTTTCACGGAACACCAACCTCTACCGCGATGGAATAAATGGCCTTCCAGAACGTTTACAGAAGGTTGTCGTTGTATTCTTAATCTTCTAGATACGTGTTAGGTGACATATAAATGGTGGTGGGTGAGAAAGCGATAGAACTTTCTTGTTTACCTTTATAGATCGGTTCTGTGTATTGAAATAGTTATGAACAAAGGTATAATGTTTGGTCGGGGGCAGTAGTTCATGGTTAAACATAATACAAACTATCTGTAAAATAATTTATGAAATTATTATTATTATTATTATTAACAATAATAATAATAATAATAATAATAATAATAATAATAATAATAATAATAATAATAATAATGAGAAGAAGAAGCTAAAAACATTGTTTTTTAGTTTTCTGGAAGGAAACCAAAATTTTCCAGTTTGTTTCAGGCTTCAAAAACACTAGCTGCAACATCTTTTTTTTTTTTAGATTGTAGCTGGTCCCCCTTCAGAAACGACGAGCCCCTCCTACAGAAACCTGCTGTCTACACCCCTGGTCTTAGGTGACATATCGATGTGACTTTCTTCGTTAATTTTATACATACTATGTAAAACTACTGTATAAGTTCTAGCATCTCAAGTTCGGGAAGTCGGAATGTCAAAATTCATCAGATTCGTGTTCCTCGTGGTCTAGTTGACAAAATATATAAAAATTAGTTTTGGTCCAGTTTGCTTCCGTGGTCACTTTATGTTCGAATATCTCGAGTTCCGAAATTCGGAATGTCAAAATTCCTTCAGATTCGTGTTCCTCGTGATCTAATTTACAAAATATATGAAAATCAGGTGGGGTCCAGTTTGCTTCCCTGCAGCCGAAAAGTACATTGGAAGTGTCATCAAAGAAGTAACTTTAAAAAAAACTGCGAAGGATCCAAGGTCAGTATTTGTAAAACACAAGTTCACATCAGTACTTACGGTTTAGAACTCCCCACTTTTCTCACTTTAAAATATTGCAACCTTAATTTAGCTGTGACCTGTACAACCATCGAACTATGTTTCCTGCACAGTGCTGCATATATTACCATAATAGTCTTGGAGCAAATAAAAAAAGTTAAAACACAGACAAATCAATACAATAGTCTCGAACGATAAATGCTTTCACAATTGTTAAAAGGTGTAATTAAAAATATCAAACATTGTTTCTGCTTTGAAAAGGACAAACAAAGTTTCGTGTATAAAACCGCAAACACGGTTTCGGGCGGCTTTCGTTTTCGAAAACCGCTTTTGCGGTTTCGGTTTTGAAAACCGCATTTGAGGTTTTCGGTTTTCAGAAAACCGGTTTTCTCAAAAACCGAAAACCGCAAATGTCACAAAAATTCAACAGCACTAGTTGGCAGAATAGGCAACAAACTCTCAGTATGATGGCGTTCAAACTGTTTCATGAACTGCTTTGGTTTTTGAACCTCAATTTATGCTGGATATTTTTTGTAATGTGTGTGCAATCCCTTATATAGGTTTAATTTTTGTTGCATTCAAAATATATACACGAGAAACATAAATACTTACAATAAAACTTCCACTCTCATTAAGTTTAGGATGGTGTCAATTTGAACACGTATTGACAGTGTCACCTGTGTGTGACACCATGGTACCGCAATACCGGGGTATGAGTTGTCAAAATAAAATGAAATATGTATTAAGGAGTGCCTAAATAAAAACTTTTTTTTGCGAGAACGTTTGATCTTTATAAATAAAACTATGGGAATTGCTGGGTTAAATCGATCTCTAAGTTATGCGGTGATTAAAAAAATATTTTTGAGGATGGACGGGGATGTTCGATTTTTGATTACTGGTTTAGAGTGCAACAGGCGTGCCAATAATTCGGGGGTTCTATTTCGAGGTGTCCGGTAATCCTTATGCCGGCTTATGTCCTTAGAATGCTGTGAAGTCAGCAGTGGACATCGCCGTGTATTCCTTAATACGCATTGGCTTACAGCTAGTAAAGGAATTTAACATTGTATCCGATGCCGTAGGATCTTGTGTTGTGTACCTAGGTCACAAAAACGAAGCAGTAGTGCTTTTAGAGCTACGTAATTCACATTATTCAATTTCACACCACTTAAAAAACCGTGTTTTTTTTCTCACTTTAATAAGACTTAGGATATCACAGATGAATAGCTTTGGGAAACTACTTCTGTTTATTTAGGTGGGCCCTTGAAATAGAAAATTGTTGTGATACTAAATGTAAAAAACATAAGTATTAATTTATCAATGATAATCAAGCAATTGCTATACTTCCCGTTTATATGCAACTACAATACTATTTGAGAGTGCTTCCTGCTAAAGAAATGTACTTAGCACACATAACGCTCTCGCCTTGTTCTTGATGGTTAGCCTATTAGATACTGTTTAATCCAAAGAGTTGTGTTCTTACGGATATTTATTTAAAGAAAATCTTCTGTTTGTTAACACACGAGTCTATCAAATCTGCATTTAATTAGCGTCCTTGCTGCTAAATAGGGCTTACATACGAGTTGCGTAGGATTCACTAGGTTCCTCTCTATCATTAATCAAATTTTCCCATTTGTATTCTGTAAAACTTGCTATGGAACCCATTATATTCTTACCTCCAAAGCAGTTTTACTTTGTGCCTGAGACCGGTGATCTGATCAATGAGACATATAGAGAATCGATTTTAAGTTCTTTGGAGATCTTCTCTTACACGGTTAGGTGGAAAATATTTACGGTATACTCTGTACTGTGTTTGTTAACAACTTAGTAATACCGGTCATCACAAAGCAACCAACCTGTGGGCTAATCAAATAATCTTTTCATATAACTTTACTGTACGCTTTGAAGAAAAAGTCATTTCTTTCAGAAGTATCTTGATGAAAATTTTCCATATCCAAGTTCTTGAATGATATCATAGTAGCATTGTCTTGATAAGAATATCGTATCAGATTTCGTCTTTCCCTCTAATGCTATACACTCATGTTCTTAGTGTGTGAAAGCTTTTTTACTCGGAAGATTTAATCAAGTCTACACTACCGTCTCTCGTCTTTATTTTTTTTTCTTAAACAACCTTTGGATAGCTATTCATCTTCTGAAAGCTTCGCCACAGCGATTGTGTAATGGTGAGTTACACACCTGACCTTTTGATATAAGCAGTGTAGTCCCTCTGTATTTCTTCAATATTTTAATATGAAGTACTAATACTATATATTCTACTCTTCTGCATACAGTAAATCTGTGCAAGAAAAGTAAACAAAAAACATGCGTTAAGACATTAGATCAGCCATTATACTGAAAGGATGTTCAAATCGTACCTGTAGCTGAAGAAATTTCTGAACGGTCCAAAGTTGTACCACCTTTAGGAGGTTTCCAGTTAAGTAAGTTCTAGGCACGATTGGTTACATTATGTCAGGAAATGGTATAGATCTTTTGGGTATCCTGTACACTATGGCAACTTTAGTGAAAATGCTGAATGGCCATGCCTACTCAAGATCATTGAGAACTCATTTCTAGTTTTTGCTCGGTGACCTCTATATGTGGTTTTGAAGACATTAACAACGTTGGGAGGAGATGACAAAATCAAGGATCTGCGATTTTATTCAACAACATCTAACTAACTAACTCTATGGCCTATGGAACCCGGAGGTTCAGTGCCGCGTTCACAAAAGCTCTCCACTGACTTCTATCCTTAGCTAATTGTATCACGTTTCTACTTTGTATTCCTATCTCTGCGAGATCCATTTTAATATTATCCTCCCATCTGCGCCTAGGTCTTCCTAATGGTCGTTTTCCTATGGGTCTACCAGTCAAGACTTTGAAAGCGTTTCTACTTTCTTCCATTCTAGCTACATGACCTGCCCACCTAAGCCTCCTAGAGTTGACGACCCTAACAATGTTGGGTAAACCGTATAAAGTATGTAGTTCCTCGTTATGAAGCTTCCGCCATTCCCATTCTCGTTCCTCTTGGGTCCGAATATTCTTCTCAGGATCCTGTTCTCAAATACTTTCAGTCTATGTTCTTCCCTCAGAGTAAGCGACCATGTTTCGCAACCATACAGAACAGGCATGATTATCGTTTTATATATTTTAAGCTTCAAATTCCTCGACAGAATTCGCGACGACAAGAGATTTTGAACCGAGTAGTAACACGAATTCCCTGCTTTTAGTCGACATTTAATTTCTTCGTAAATGTGATTTTCGTCTGTTAATATTGATCCTAAATATTTGAAAGTATCCACTTTATCAAAAGCATTATTTAATATTTTAACGCCTCCACAATTTGCCGTATTACGGTCCCGACGCACTTCCATGTATTTAGTTTTCTCTGCATTTACTTCTAAACCCATGTCCCTGCAAGCGTTTAATAAGATCTCTGATTCAACAACATCTGGATGAAAAAATCAAAATGCAAAATTTACAAAAAAATGAAACTGCATGACAAAAGCCATATTAGGAAATCTCAAAATTGTCGTATTAAAATTAGGGCAATAAGTTGAAACCAACTGTGATCGACGTGTAGTTGGTCTTTCATTCTTACGACATCGTCTTAGATAAAAATGTACATGGAGTCTTTGCATGTACGGAATATCTAAACTTCGTTCTTCATTAAGGGTGTTAAACTTTACTTCCCTTTAGAAGAGTCGAAAACTAAACGGCAGTTACATAATCTTAAGTGTCCTGGTAGATGGCAGTTTCCTTGGAGTCAATCATCTGCTGTTGAACATCTTAACATATAAACAATCAAACAATAAACAATTGTTATAAACGTACAATTAAATGATACTTTAATACGCGAATGTGATATCTAAATGAATTGGTTTTTGGTTGTTACCTTAAATGTGTCCTGCTACGGTTTCGTTTTCTCTTCGGGTACCAAAGAAGCTCGTTTTCAGAAACCACCTTCATATTTTATACTTTGTGCTTACGCCTTCATTTAAAGTTTCATTAAAATCGTCTTCATGTCCATTTTGTTAGGCGGAGACATTATTACAAAATAATAATCATAACTGATTGAATCAACAATGAAGCCGTTGTCAATGACATATTGATTTTCTACAGCTGTTGTTCGTCAACACCTAAATCAGATTGTTTTCCGATCTATATATTTTCCACCTAACCGTGTAAGAGAAGATCTCAAAAAAACTTAAAATCGATTCTTTATATGTCTCATTGATCAGATCACCCGGGTCAGGTCTAAAGTAAGGCTGCTTTGTAGATTAGATATAATTGTTTCCATAGCAAGTTTTACAGGACACAGTCGGGAAAAATGTCGACTAAAAGCAGGGAATTGGTGATACTATTCGGTTCAAAATCTCTTGTCGTCGCGAATTCTGTCGAAGAACTTGAAGCTTATAATATGTAAAACGATAATCATGCCTGTTGTTATGTATGGTTGCGAAACATGGTCACTTACTCTGAGGGAAGAACATAGACTGAAAGTATTTGAGAACAGGATCCTGAGAAAAATATTCGGACTCAAGAGGAACGAGAATGGGGAATGGCGGAAACTTCATAACGAGGAACTACATAGTTTATACGGTTTACCCAACATTGTTAGAGTCGTCAACTCTAGGAGGCTTAGGTGGGCAGGTCATGTTGATAGAATGGAAGAAAGTAGAAACGCTTTCAAAGTCTTGACTGGAAGACCCATAGGAAAACGACCATTACGAAGACCTAGGCGCAGATGGGAGGATAATATTAAGATGGATCTCGCAGAGATAGGAATACAAAGTAGAAACTGGATGCAAATAGCTATGGATAGAAGTCAGTGGAGAGCTTTTG
This sequence comes from Thermobia domestica, assembly GCF_964235325.1. Taxonomy (NCBI): domain Eukaryota; kingdom Metazoa; phylum Arthropoda; class Insecta; order Zygentoma; family Lepismatidae; genus Thermobia; species Thermobia domestica. The sequence goes on along the minus strand of NC_137454.1, from coordinate 275,442,078 downwards.
TGAACGCGGCACTGAACCTGCGGGTCCCATAGGCCATAGAGTTAGTTAGTTAGTTAGTTAAGCGCTATTTTCACCTTATATTTTATGGACATAAATTACAATTAGCCGGAAATATACGAAAGACAAAAATCTTTCGTGAAATATCTCAGCGATCGAATTTAATTCTGCCAATGAAGCCACGAGAATTCAATCACGGTTCTTCAGAAACGAAGATCAATACTAGACGGCTTTAAATGATGCAAGCAGTTTTCGAAAGAGTAAAGAGTAAAGAGTATATGGACAAAAATGATGGGAGAAACTACAAACGGGAAATCTGTAGCTGTTGGTGGATCTGATTCAGATCCTTTAAGAATCTTGATAGAATCTTCATGAGGAGTTGCTGATTCTTTTAAGGCCACAAGGGAGCAGAACCGAAACTAAATGCAATGAAATAAATAAATTTAAAACTTCATTACAAGAGTGCTTTCACTTTTTTCATGATGCAACAGGCTGTGACACGACCTCAGCTGTGCTCAGGAAAGAATAGTTGCCTGCCTTCAAGATCCCTCGAAAAGAGGAAGAATTGTGCAAGTTAGTTAAAGTCTTCAACGAACCAATATCAATCCTGACACAATGGTCAACATTAGACATTACTTATCCGCCTGTATGGAGAAGGAAACATGTCCTTCTTGGAATAAGGTTTTCAGGTATAACAAAAAAGTAGTTAGAAAGCTTCAATATGGGCACTTTTTCCCCTACTAGCACGGCAGTTGTGCAGTATTCAATTCGGAAGTCCAGGAGCGAAATGGTCTAAGCATGAACCCAATCGAATGAGGTTGGTGTGTGAAAGAGAATATGCGAATTTCAGGGCCCCCACAGCTAGCATCGGCTCCAGCCGAATAAGCTTACTTACCTGTAAATAAAAATTGATTATTAAATAAGATTGTGAACGACCCACATGGAGGTGTAAAAGAGCCAATATGAAGTATTCCAGGCTTTCTGTATTTTGCCATGGGAGTTCATTTACAAATCTAAGATCGGAAGACAATCTGATTTAGATTATGACGAACAACAGCTGTAGAAAACCAATATGTCATTGACATCGGTATAATGATTGATCCAATCAGTTATGATTATTATATTGTAATAACGTCCCTGCCTTATAGACCAAAAAATGGACATGAAGACGATCTTGATGAAACTATAAATCAAGATGTAAGGACAAGGTATAAATCATGAAGGTGGTTTATTGTTCTGTTTATATATTTTGGAATCTTTTAACACGAGCTGCTTTGGTACCCGAAGAGAAAACGAAACCGTAGCAGGACACATTTCAGGAAACAATCAAAAACCAATTCATTTAGATATCACATTCGCGTACTACAGTATCATTCAATTGTACATTTATAACAATTGTTTTTTGTTTGATTGTTTATATCTTAAGATGTTCAACAGCAGATGATTGACTCCAAGGATTCTGTCATATGCCAGGACACTTAATATTATGTATCTGCCGTTTTGTTTTCGACTCTCCTAAAGGGAAGTAAAGTTTAACACTCTTAATTAAGAACGAAGTTTAGATATTCCGTACATGCACTGACTCTATCTAACGTTTTATCTAAGATGATGTCGTAAGAATGAAAGCTCTACTACAAGACGATCACAGTTGGTTTCAAATTATTTGCCTAGGTTTAATACGACATAAGTATAGTCAATTTTTACTGCTCACCACCTTGTGCCTTTGGACTGTACCAGCCTACTTTTCAGACAAAAGCCCGCGAAGCTTAACATTTTAATGTAACAGTTATATTAGACTTACGGTCGTAAGCTTGTAAACGATTCACATGCAGTCAATTGGTCTAAAAATCTAGTAGGAGATCCCTAGGTAAATAGGTGCGTGATTACCGTGTAGAACCAGGCCCGCTTCTCTTAACCTGTAATAAAAGTCCGGCCATTGAATTACTAAAGCTACCGGTGCAAAGCACTGATTCGCGATGAAAGGAAGTTATACAGGCTTGCTAGAACAGGTGTAGAACAGAAACATCAACAAAATTATCTGGTGACAGATTTTTTTTCTTGTACTTAGGTTACATTGGGAGATTTTCAGTTAACACCTGAAAGATATAAAACTTCCTAGACTCACTTCCCATATTTGGACCAGAAGCCCTGAAATTCCCCTGTTGGGAATAGTGTCCATGAGGTTGATCGTCTCGCTGCCCAAAGAAAGTAATAGATTCTTTCTGCTATTAACTTTCGCTTAGCCTGAAAGTTAAACTTTAGTCTATAAAAAATTTCCAGGAGTCTTCATCTACCTTGACTCACTTCATCAAGATGCTATATTGATAACGCTACATATCTATAGACCTATACAGGCTATAGAACCTTCATGTTTTTCTGGCTCACTCAGTTTGTCTTGCACTACAGACTGCCATATCGCACACTCTTATTAAGCTTATTGGAAGATTTGAATTTCTCGATCTTGTAAACTGTTTCTCACCGGTGAGCAAAGTTCTGGTAAACTTCACCTTTGTAGCAAATTAGTGAAACAACTTTATTAGCTTTTTGACACCTTTCATACCTGAGACAGAAATTTCAACAAGATGTATTTCTTCTGACGTGAACAGACCTTGCGTGTCCTGTCCACCCACTCAAAAGTTTCTTCTGTAGAGCAGAAAGCTACTCCACAAAATCAACCTAATTAATCGCCAACAAGAGACTTACGAAGTGTACTTATCTCTAACACTGAACGAGGCTGTCATTTGGCCTGGTATGTATGCGAGCATATTCATGGCCGTTGAACAGATCCATTCTAGATCACCAAGTAAATTCCTTTACTAAAATAGAAGCACCAGATCGTCTGTAGAATTCTGCATAGATGATCGCATCATATACAGTAAACCCTCGTTAACACAAATTCCAAAGGACTGAAAAATCAGGAATTCGTGTTAAAAAAATTCGTGTTAACCGGGGACTCAAATTTTATTATTCGAATACATTTTCTCTATACATACGCACTACAGTATACAGACTATACATTCCACTACAGTTTATTAGGTGTGTCATAGAAAACACTAGAAATGGTATCGAGACAAGACTGAGTAGTCTTGGTCTCCTCTCGGTTCCAAATTCGAGACAAGACCAAGACTATTCTCCATCTTGATACCATCCACAGAATTGTATCCAGACGAGACTGAGAGTTTCGGTCTCGTCTCGATTTCTAAAAGCTCGACTCGGTCTCAAATTCGAGTTAAGATCGAGATCGAGACTAGTTTCGGCCTCGGTATTATCCTCTGAAAAGTGAAAACAGTACAGTAAGTTTATTATTATATCTTCGAAGATTTAGAAGAAAATCCAGGTCAAGTTATAAAATTGATAACTCCGCTAGCAGGTTGTTTACCGCTAGTAACGGAAAGGTATTTATGACTGCTGTCACCAGTTTGGAATTACAGGGGAGAGAATATGTTTTGTCCCGAGCTGTCGCCAGCAGCTCGTCTGCCTAGCACCTGCATGTTCAGCGCTTGGCGGAGGACAGAATGAACACCTCATAAGGGAGGAAAGATATCTGTTTCGGGTTTTTCTCTTATTTACAAGGCAATTTTCGTCTGTATAAATACTGTTTGACAAAAACCAATCTGGAATGAAATCTGAAATAAGAAAAATAATCCAAAAGCAAACAAACAAACAAAAAAGAATTGAAAGTGTTCGTGTTAAATGAAAATCTTTACTGACTCAAGGGACTAAAAATTAGTTCGTAATTCGTGGTAACCGAAATTCGTGTTAAGCGATAAAACTTCCTATAAGATAACGTACAGCGATGCCGGGACCGAAATTTTGTTCGTCCTAACCGAGTGTTCGGCTTAAGCGAGTTCGTGTTAACGAGGTTATACTGTAGCTGAATTTTGGCAAACTACCTAAAGTCTTGCATAGTCCAGCTAAGAGCCGTTAACATTGGCAAGAAAAAAGTCGAATCATACAGATATGTTCTTAGTACTATACTTTAGACGGTTTCCAGAGAGCATTGTACACCGACTTACAGAAACATTCAGACATTTTATTAAGAAGAGATGTCGAGATACATGTTCTCTTATGAAAACGAATGCAAGTTGTTAGCATGCACTACAACCAGCCAGAAATAGTAATAATTTATAAGAGGCGTAGTCAGATTTGGATTTTTCAATTAGAACTTACACGCTGTAATAGACTAAAATCTGTTGAAAAATTACTTTCATATGGCATATCTACAAGGCTGCCGACTGTGGCTTTCTGCAGAAATAATTGTTTTATAAATTGTTGATATCAGGATGCATTTACATAATAAGATAATAACAGTAGATGTCGAGATCCGCCATGATACTTGCATTAGGCAAGTGGAATCAGTTTGCATGCAGTACAACCGACGAGAGTGGGCGAGTTAAAATGGGAAAAGTATTGTAGCTCATATTGTTCTTGGGACATGCAAATTCGAAATATTCGAGTTTAAACCTATTGACGTGCGGAACAAAAAGTCTCTAGGTGAGAAAAAATGAATATCACGGTGTGCTCTTAAGGTTTAGTACAGAGAAAGCGCGTTAAAATGATGGACAAGTTCATAGGTCACTTGTGATTGAACAGGCATTCGCGAGCTTGTAAAGCTTTTTATAATATGCATCCTCATCGAGAAAAATCGCCTTAAAATGAGCACATTAGCAGAGGTCACTTGACTTCAGTGTAATAGTATTTTACAATGTCTGAAAAGAGATATCAATAAGAGATCAAGTCGATCTCAAAGTGATGCGGTGATTAATGAAAAAATTTGAGGATGGACTTGGATGTTCGACTTTTAATTACTGGTTTAGATTGCAACAGGCGTGCCAATAATTCGAGGGATCTATTTCGCGGTGTCCGGTAAGGCTAAACGGCTTATGCCGGCTAATGTTCTTACAATCCTTTGAAATTTAAAATTCAGAAGTGGACATCGGTATCTATTCCTTAATTCCTAATAGCTTACAGCTAGTAAAAGATTTCAACAATAAATCCGAGGCCGTAAATATTGTGTTGTGTACCTAGGTCTCAAAAAGGAAGCAGGAGTTTTTTTTAGAGCTATTTAACTCACATTATAGGATGGCGTACCATTTAAACAATGGTGGATTTACTTCTTTTTAAAAGACGAGGGTATTGCAGTTGAATAGCTTTGGGAACGAACAGCGGTTTGTATTAGGTTGAAAAATGTTGGGATTGAAAAATGTTGTGATACCAAATGTAAAAAAGATATCTATTAATTTATCAATGTTAATCAAGCAATTGCTATACTTCCCATTTATATGCTATATAAGTTTTAAAGATTTTTTCCTGCTGAACAAATCTACTAATGGCTCATAACGCTCTCATCTTTTACTTTATTGTTAGCCTGATAGAAACGGTTTAATCCAAAGAGTTGTGTTTTTACGAATTTATTATTTAAAGATAGTCTCCTGTGTGTTAACACTCGAGGCTATCAAATATGCGTTTAATTAGCGTCCTAGCTGCTCACTAGGACTTACATACATAGTTCTGTAGGATTCACTATGTTTTGGTCTATCAGTAATAATATTTTTCCGATTAATCCTTCTTTCCCAAATACTGTTACTATAACAGAAGTTCTGCAGGACTTTTGTGCCCATCTGTTTATCAGTTCATCAGCTTTATAAATGCATCGGCCGGAATGGTCTCACAGGCTAAGAGAAGCAGCCCTGGGTCTACAATTTAATCACGTTCCTAATTACCTAAACAACTCCTATTAGAGTTTCAGGCCAATAACCTGAATGTGTATCCTTTACAAGCTTACGACCGCAGGTGTAATATAACTGTTACGGAATACTGTTAAGCTTCGAGACCTTCTGTCTCAAAAGCAGCTTGGTACAGTCGCAAAGGATCAAGGTGCTGTGATGTATACATTGATTGTCCTTATAGCCTATAAAACCTAGGGAAATAAGTTGAAACCATCTGGGAACGACGTGTTGTAGATGTTTCATTTTTACTCTTGGATTAAGTGTACATGAGGTCTTTTCATGTACCGCATAGCTAAACTTTGCCTCTTTTTGGAGATTCGAAAACCAAACGGTAGTTATAAATATAGAACCTTGATGAAATGAGTCAAGCTTGCAAAATACGCCTCGATATTTTTTATAAACTCCAGTTTAACTTTCTGCCTAATTGAAAAATTATCGCAGTCTCTTTTAAACTCCTTGGGCAGCGGGACGAAAATGTTATCGGACACTATTCCCAAGAGGGGAATTTCAGGGCTTCTGGTGCAAGATGAGGGAAGTGAATGTAGATGAGAATGAGGGATTTATATCTTTCAGGTGACTTAACTGAAAATCTTCCAATGTAACCTAAGTAAAAATAAAAATTCTGTGAATTGATTACTTTCTTGCTGTCTCTGTTATACACCTGTTCTACCAGACCTGTATGACATCTTTGTATCGCGAATCAGTGATTTACACTGCTAGCTTTAGTAATTCATCGGCCGGAATGTGATGTATCAAATCGTGCCTAGAAAGTGGAATCCTCCTAAATGCGGTAAAACTTTGGACCGTTCATAAATTTCATCTGCTGAAAGTTTGATTTGAACACCTTTCCAGTAAAATGGCTGACCTAATGTCATAACGGATGGGCTTTGTTCACTTTTCTTGCACTTATTTACTGTATGCAGAAGAGTAGAATATTTAGTATTAGTACTTGATATTGAAATATTGAATAAATACAGAGGGACTATACTGCTTATATCGAAAGGAGAGGTGTTTATCTCACCATTACACAACCGTTGTGGCGAAGCTTTCACAAGATGAATAGCAATTTATGGTTGTTTGAGAAAAGGAAAACGAGACACGGGTCGCTAGTGAAGACTTGATTAAATCGAAGTGTGAGACAGCATTGACACACCAAGAACATGATCATTAGAGGGAAAGAGGATGTCAGAATGAATAAATGTGATACGATATTCTTATCAAGACATACTACGTAATATTGTTCAAGAACTTGGATATAGAGAATTTTCATCAAGAGACTTCTATAAATGACTATTTCTGCTCTAAGAAATGTGTGGCACTTAGTTGCTAATCAAAGCATACAATGAGCTTATATAGAAAGATTATATGATTAACCCTCAGTTTTGTTGCTTTGTGAGGACCAGAGTTACTAAGTTGGTAGAGAACTCAGGACTGATTATACCGTATATGTTTTCCACCTAACCGTGTAGGAAAAGATCTCAAAAGAACTTAAAATCGATTCTTTATTGGTCTCATTGATCAGATCAGCGGTCTCAGGTCCATAGTAAGGCTGCTTTGGAGGGTAGAATATAATTGGTTCCATAACGAGTTTTACAGGACACAATCGGGAAAATATTATTAATGATAGACTGGAACATAGTGAATCCAACACAACTCTGCATGTAGGTTTTAGTGAGCAGCAAGGACGCTAATTAAACGCATATTTGATAGCCTCAAGTGTTAACACCATGTAGACTTTCTTTAAATAATATATCCGTAAGAACACAATTCTTTGGATTATACAGTTTCTATCAGGCTAACGATCAAGAACCAGGCGAGAGCGTTATGGGTGCTAGGTAGATTTCTTCAGCAGGAGGCACTCTCAAATAGTATTGTAGTTGCATATAAACGGGAAATAAAGCAATTGCTTGATTATCATTGATAAATTAATAGTAATTATTTTAACATTCGGTATCCCTACACTTTTCAATCCCAAGGGCCCACCTAAAACAAGCCGCTGATCGTTCCCAAAACTATACGTCTGTGATACCCTCGTCTTATTAAAGGGAGAAGTAAATCCAAGGTTTTTTAAATGGTACGCCATTGTAGAATGTGAGTTAATGAGCTCTAAAAGCACTACTCCTTCGTTTTTGAGACCTAGGTACACAACACAAGATCCTACGGCTTAGGTTTCATTGTTGAATTCGTTTACTACCTGTAAGCCAATAGGAATCAAGTAATAGATGCCGATGTACCCTGCTGACTTCTAAATTTCTAAGCATTGTAAGTAGAACATAAGCCAGCATAGGATGTTTAGTTTTACCAGACACATCGAATTGGAACCCTCGAACTATTGGCGTGCGTGTTGCACACTCAACGACAAATTAAAAATCGAACATCCTCGTCCATCCCTAAAATTATTACTTTTATCACAGCGTCACTTAGAGATTGATTTAATCCATTATTTAGTATCTCTTTTCAGAAATTGTAGAATACTATTACAATGAAGTCCAGTGACATCTCTTCTAATGTTAATATTTTAAGGCGATTACTGACGTAGTGGATGCATTTTACAGAAAGCTTCACAAGCTCGGGGTGCATGTCCTATCGCAAGTGACCCAGCAACTTGTCCATCATTTTAACGCGCTTTCTCTTTACTATACCTTATGTGCTCACCGTGATATTCATTCTTTCACGGCTAAAGGCTTCTTGTTCCACACGTCACAGGGTTTTAATTCGAATATTTCGAATTTGCAAGTCCCAAAAACAATATGAGCTACAGTACATTTCCCATTTCAAACCGCCCGCTCGTCGGTTGTACAGCATGCAAACTGATTCCACTCGTTCTAATTCAAGTATCATGCCGGATCTCGACATCTGCTGTTATTATATTTTCAATTAATGCATCCTGATATTTATAATTAGTAATACCAATATTTCTGCAGAACACCACAGTCACCAGCCTTCTAGATAAATCCTTTGCCATATGAAAATAATTTTTCAACAGATTTTTGAGTGTTACAGCGTGTAAGTTGCAATTGAAAAATCCTAATCTCTCTACGATTCTTATCAAATATTACTATTTCTGGTTGGTTGTTGTGCATGCTAACTACTTGCATTCGTTTTGATAATAGAACATGTATCTCGAAATCTCTTCTTAATAAAATGTCTCAATGTTTCTGTAAGTCGGTGTACAATGTTCTCTGGAAACCGTCTAAAGTATAGTTCTAAGAACATATCTGTGTGTTTCGACTTTTTTCTCGCCAATGTTAACGACTCTTAGCTGGGCTATGCAAGGAATGTACTTTAGGTACTTTGCCAAAATATTCCGCTATATGATGCGGTCATCTATGCAGAATTCTACAGACGATCTGGTGCTTCTATTTTAGTAAAGGAATTTACTTAGTGATCTAGAATGGATCTGGTCTACGGTCATAAATATGCTCGCATACATACCAGGCCAAATATCAGCCTCGTTCAGTGTTAGAGATAAGTACACTTCGTAAGTCTCTTGTTGGCGATTAATTAGGTAGATTCTGTGGAGTAGCTTTCTGTTCTAGAGAAGAAACCTTTGAGTCGATGGACAGGACACGCAAGGTCTGTTCACGTCAGAAGAAATACATCTTGTTGAAATTTCTGTCTCAGGTATGAAAGGTGTCAAAAAGCTAATAAAGTTGTTTCACTAATTTTCTACAAAGGTGAAGTTTACCAGAACTTTGCTCACCGGTGAGAAACAGTTTAGAAGATCGAGAAATTCAAATCTTCCAATAAGCTTAATAAGAGTGTGCGATATGGCAGTCTGTAGTGCAAGATAAACTGAGCGAGCCAGAAAGACATAAAGGTTTTATAGCCTGTGTAGGTCTATAAATATGTAGCGTTATCAATATAGCATCTTGATGAAGTGAGTCAAGGTAGCTGAAGACGCCTCGAAATTTTTTGTAGACTAAAGTTTAACTTTCAGGCTAAGCGAAAGTTAATAGCAGATAGAATCTATTACTTTCTTTGGGCAGCGAGACGATCAACCTCTCGGACACTATTCCGAACAGGGGTATTTCAGGGCTTCTGGTCCAAATGTGGGAAGTGAGCCTAGGAAGTTTTATATCTTTCAGGTGTTAGCTGAAAATCTCCCAATGTAACCTAAGTACAAGAAAAAAAATCTGTCACCAGATAATTTTGTTGATGTTTCTGTTCTACACCTGTTCTAGCAAGCCTGTATAACTTCCTTTCATCGCGAATCAGTGCTTTACACCGGTAGCTTTAGTAATTCAATGGCCGGACTTTTCTCACAGGTTAAGAGAAGCGGGCCTGGTTCTACACGGTAATCACGCACCTATTTACCTAAGGATCACTTACTAGATTTTTAGGCTAATTGACTGCATATGAATCCTTTACAAGCTTACGGGCTTTTGTCTGAAAAGTAGGTTGGTACAGTCGCAAAGGCACAAGGTGGTGAGCAGTAAAAATTGACTATACTTATGTCGTATTAAACCTAGGTCAATAATTTGAAACCAACTGTGATCGTCGTGTAGTAGAGCTTTCATTCTTACGACATCATCTTAGATAAAATGTTAGATAGAGTCAATGAATGTACGGAATATCTAAACTTCGTTCTTTATGAAGAGTGTTAAACTTTATTTCCCTTTAGGAGAGTCGAAAACTAAACGGCAGATACATAATATTAAATGTCCTGGCATATGACAGAATCCTTGGAGTTAATCATCTGCTGTTGAACATCTTAAGATATAAACAATCAAACAAGAAACAATTCTTATAAATGTATAATTGAATGATACTGTAGTACGCGAATGTGATATCTAAATGAATTGGTTTTTGATCGTTACCTGAAATGTGTTCTGCTATGGTTTCGTTTTCTCTTCTGGTACCAAAGCAGCTCGTGTTAAAAGAATCCAAAATATATAAATAGAACAATAAAACACCAATCATGATTTATACCTTGTCCTTACACCTTGATTTAAAGTTTCATCAAGATCGTCTTCATGTCCATTTTGTTAGGTCTATATTATCTGAGAGTCCATGTTATTGAACCGGTTTATCGGTCGTCATTTGTAGTCCATAGGATTAACTTGGAGATGGAAATCAGAATGTTTCGTTACGCTTGCTGTTCCTTTATATTTTTGACGCTGATTTATCCTTCTCTCGTATTTTTATTATTCATCTTTCCTTATTACTTTCATTTCTGGATACGAAAGGGGGGGAACCACCCCTTGGCTACGTGCCTGTCCCCAAAGCATCGACGATCTTCTGCCAACGTTCTGGGAGACCACGGATTCCATCGCGGTAAAACTTCGTGGAGCATGAAGCGAAGAAGATATCAAGTGAATTTTGTATCTCTACTATGGATTTGAACTGGCATCCTCTATGGTGATTGTCCAAGGGAAGAAACAGTTGATCGTACGGTACAATGTCCGTGGGGTATAGCGGATGCTATAGTGTTTCCGATTCAAGGTGTAGAATGGTGTCCCGGGTCATCCTTACAACATAGGGGTTAGCGTTATCCTGTAACACGAGGACCCCTTTGCGATTCAGAACTGCTGGCTCCACATCTTTGAGTTTTCCTTGGACACGGCTCAACTGCTGACAGTACACAGTTGCATTGATGCTCTGACCAACTGGTAGCAGTTTAAGATGCACAATGCAGCGAGCACTCCACCCAACACACAAGAGAACTTTCTTCTGATGCAGTGCTGGTTTCGACTGTTTTGGAACTGGTTCATGAATGCTAACCAATGATAGCGGCACCGTAGAGCTTCGTACAGGTCCCACTCATCATCACATGTCAACATCCTGTCCAGAAATGGCTCCTTCCTCAGACGAGACGACAAAGAAATACAGGTGTCTGTTCGCGTTGCCTTCTGGCCCGGAGTTTAATCATGTGGGAACCATCGACCCAACTTGTAGTGTTTCCACAGTCGATGGAAGTGCTGCCGAATGATTTCTTCACTCATATTGAATTGTAGTCCCTGTTCCTCACACGTCTGGCACTGTAAGCCTAAATTGTTGCTTGCACATCTTCATTTTGTACATGTGTTGGTCTTACGGCGTATGATGCGTCTTCGAGTGTTTCGTCACCGTCCATAAACTTATTAAACTACCACTGCACTATTCGCGTAGTCACGACACCCTCACAAAAAGTGGCCCTGTAGTGGTCAAACTGTCAGTGATTTGTGGTTGTGTTCATTGAGACTTTTCTCAGAAACATCATATCTACAACATGTCACGGTTTCAAGCCGTTCCACGAAAATCCGATTTCGGTAAGGATTGTGGGGGGTCCTTTGTCATTTCGAATTGGGCATTGGCCCTATAACCCTTTTCTCAGAAAGACGACAAAACCGGTATTCCCTACTTTGAAGTCATCTTTGCATGGGCAGAGTTTACTTTCTTTAAAGTGGCCCTTTTAATCAAGGGGACCCTTTCTTGAAAAGGGGCCCTTTGCCCCCCTTCAACCTATTTCCCGAAAGAAAGAAAATTACGTGTCGATTTATTTTCGGTCTTATATATATGGGCCAAGTTTGAAGGAAATCTGATGAAGAGAAACGGAAAATTATTATTTATATACAGTAAAACCTGCCTTCAACGGACCCTTTATTAAAAGGAAAACTGTCTTAAAGGGAAATATTTCATGGTCCCATGGACTTTGGAATAAAAGACATGTAAAAGTTCCTTCATTAAGCGGAAACTGTGTTATGCGGACAACGGAAAGCAAAATAAACCTTTAACGGAAAATTCTGAGTTTCAGACTACATCGTTTAGAAAATTTTTAAACATCCTGTGAGAGGGTAAACATATACTGTCTGCGATAAATACTTCGTTCTTTTGTCAAATCTTTATGGGCAGTGTTGACCTTTGTCAATCACTACTCATATTCAGCTCCCACAATTTTTCACTAGTCCTACGTAGCATGTCAGCTGTCAGTCTTCTTTGAAGGAGTACTTCTGTTCCGCTTGTGTAGCAACTAGCGACAGCCAACAAAAATGAGAAGAATACAGACAAAACAAAGTTCTGGAAAAAAGGAATTGAGGTAAAGCAGAAATTATATATCTCCAGCACGTGTCGTGAAAACAAGGACGAAAGAGTTCAGAGGACTTTCAAAATTCCACAGAAAGCTTTTCTGTGTCCTGAAGTATACCGCAGCCAAGTAGTAGCAATGTATGCAAAAAATCCTGCTTGACTATTGGGAAAATTAAAGGGAAGTGTGCACAGCATATTTTGTGCTTATTTTAAGTTTTTTTGGGGGTATTAATCCGTTGAAGGAAAAAGTACTGTAATTGAACAAGTTGCGTACATGATTATATTTTCTCATTATGTCCGTTATAAGCATATATATATTTTTAACGGAAAGGTCTATCTCCATTAAGCGGAAACCTGTCTTTAACGGAAATTTTTGCGAGTCCCGCTCGATTCCGCTGAAGACAGGTTTCACTGTATAAACATTAAGGCTGTCGTTTGGTGGGGAAGTCATTTCGGGGGCTGGCCCCGTTGGGAGCCCCCCGTGGCTACACTCCTGGAAGAGATAAAAAAACAATGCAAGCCGTTCTCACTGTCATGGCACCCAAGCAGGGGGTTTCTCACACTCTTTTTTATGCTAGTCACTTTCATCCAGGTGGATGAAACAAAGATCAGCAGTGTGTCAGAAATATAAAGATCTAGAACCGGTTTTCTTGTATCTTCATTAAAATAATAATAATAAATACAAATTTCCACTTGTAGAATGCAATAATTCGGCGTGAGTCGATGAATGCTTTAACATTGTAATTGAATCTGGAACACTATCACAAAATCATTGGTGCATCGTTACTGATTCTTAGTGCAACAACCCCTAACGATAGTGGTTCATTAGAGTTGGTGCAACTTGTCCATCAACTTGTCCCAGCATTTTAACGCGTTTTCTCTTTACTATATCTTATGAGCTCACCGTGATATTCATTCTTTCACGGCTAAAGGCTTCTTGTTCCGCACGTCACAGGGTTTAAATTCGAATATTTCGAATTTGCTTGTCCCAAAAAAAATATGAGCTGCCGTACATATCCCATTTCAAACCGCCCGCTCGTCGGCTGTACTGCATGCAAACTGATTCCACTCGTTCTAATGCACGTATAATGCCGGATCTTGACATCTGCTGTTATTATATTTTCAATTAATGCATCCTGTTATCTATAATTAATAATACCAATATTGCTGCAGAACACCACAGTCGCCAGCCTTGTAGATAAATCTTAAATCTTTTGCCGTATAAAAGTAATTTTTCAACAGATTTTTGAGTGTTACAGCGTGTAAGATGCAATTGAAAAATCCTAATCTCACTACGATTTTTATCAAATATTACTATTTCTCGTTGGTTTTTGTGCATGCTTACTACTTGCATTCGTTTAGATAAGAAAAACAACACGTATCTCGATATCTACTCTTAGTATAATATCTGAATGTTTCTGTAACTTGGTAATACAATGTTCTTTTAAAATAGTGTGAAGTATACATCTAAGCACATATCTGTGTGTTTCGACTTTCTTCTTGCCAATGTTAACGGCTCTTAGCTGGACTGTCCAAAAAATGTACTCTAGGCAGTTTGCCATGATATTCCGCTATATTCAGCGATCAATTTTACAGAATTCCACATACTATTTGGTGCTTCTATTTTTGTAAAGGAATTTACTTGGTTATCTAGGAGGGCTCTGGTCAACGGCCATGGATATGCTCGCATACATACCAGGAAAAAAGACAATCTGGTTCAGTGTTAGGGTGAGTACACTTCGTAAGCCTCGAATAGGACAGTATACGCAAGCTCTATTCACGTCAGCGAAATGAGGTAGTGTTGAATTTAATAATTAAGAATACAGAAATTCTTCTTCTTGATCATTCCGTCTCAGATATGAAAGGTGTCAAAAAGCTAATACAGTTGATGCACTAATCTGCTACAGAGGGGAAGCTTACCAGAACTTTACTCACCGGTGAGAAAACGTTTAGAAGATCGAGAAATTCAAATCCTCCAATAAGCTTAATAAGAGTGTGCGATATGGCAGTCTGTAGTGCAAGATGAACCATGCGAGTCAGAAAGTCAGAAAGACAAGTTCTATAGCCTGTATAGGTATATAGATACGTAGCGTTATCAATATAGAATCTTGATGAAGTGAGTCAAGGTTGTAAAGGACGCCTCGAAATTCTTTATAGACGCAAGTTTAAGTTTCAGGCTAAGCGATGTTATTAGCTGTATCTATTACTTTCTTTGGGCAACGAGACGAGCAAGTACTCGAACACTATTACTAAAGGAGAAAATTCATGGCTTCTGCTCTGATGTGGAAAGTTAGCCTAAGAAGTTTTATATCATTCAGGTGTTCTTAACTGAAAATCTCCCAATGTAATCTAAGTAAAAAAAAATCTGTTCGGAAACAGAAGATATAAAGTGGACTCATTGACTAATCAGCATAAATTTAGATGCAAATTCTATGTGATATATTAAATTAAATAAAAATCTGTTTTTAAAAAATAAAAAACTGCAGAACATTTAATCCGATTAATTACCTTATTTAATTAGTAAGTTCATTCTTCTCTCTTTGATTGGAACAAATCTGCCTAATACGTGATGGTTGAACTCTAGTATTCGTATTGTCAGGTCTTTTTCGATGGAAAGCATCACCAATGGTGATAACCTTTCTTGGGACATTCAATTTCTTGAATGTGTCAATGCTTTGTGATGTGAAAAAGAACTTTTCTTCCTTTACTGACGCCATAGGTACTGTTAATATTAATTGCAGAAGCTTTGTAGATTCACTAAATATTTTTTCTAGATTTTTGTGAACAATTCATTCTAGCAAACTCAGTCCCTGACAGTAATCCGAATTCCTCTTCAGTGTAGACTGAAGAGAGTTCGTAGCAGATATTAATGTTATAAAAAAAATGTACATTGAGCACGCTTTATTCACAATTTATCTAGGAAAATTTCAAATAAATTGTGGAAATGTGCCTAGTGCATACAACATAACCGCCATAAGGTGTCCTGTAAACTTAAATCGTTTTTTTTTCGAACTCTCTGCTGAATTGCACTTTGCTTGTTTTGTCTAAGCCTTAGTTGTGTTTTTCCTCAGTTGAAAGCTGGGCATTTTTTCTAAGTTATTTACAGAAGTCATGATGTGCAATTCATTTAGAATTTGTAGGTTATGTGCAAAATTAAAGCATACACAATAAAATTGTAACTAATAACCAAAACAGCTGATACAAAAGAGATACTACTATATGAATTGCGAATGTCACATATTCAAATATAGGGCTGTAAACTGGCTGGCTTTTTATTGGCCTGGCCGGAAAAATTGATGTTATTTTGATTAAAGCCGGTGACGGGTACAAACTTCTCACTAGCCCCTTTATAACCGTTTTTTTAATTTGTATCAAGTTCGAAGTATAGATATTGAAAAGTAGCTGTCATTCTGTAAACTCAAAACTTAAAAAATTTTAGAGATGACAGGGACTGTATCAGGGAAAATTTTAAATTTACTTTCAAGGAATTTTATACATTTATTAAGAGTGGAAAGGACTTCTTAAAGCAATTTCCTATAGTTGAAGTAGAGACTATATGTTTAAAGAGTGAATTTCATTTTCGAAATCCAAAATTGTCACGAAAATATTATTATACTTTCGTTCATCTGTTTCGATGGTTTTAAAGGAATGGTAGTTACTGGTAAATACAATAAATTGATCAATGCCGTTTGATCAATTTCAGTTTCTCTCTTTAGAACAATGTATCTATTAAGCTTATTAGTGAATGTTCTAAGGACATACAGAATAGGGTGTTAAGGCACTTTCGTTCACGATAGTACATTTCCTTTCCATGGATAGGTCCGAACACAGATACTTCAAGCTGAGACCTATATCACAAAAAATTTTGAGGAAGTGTCGTTTTTTTTTTTATTTTACAGAATTGGCAACCCTATTCATATATCAACACACACACACACACATACACACATAAGCGTAAAAGAAAAAAAGAACTACATTCCAAATCATCCGTCTTGGTTGTTACGCAGTGCGCGATGAACACGATATACTTCCACATGAGGCGAAACATTGTTTATCAACGTTCTGCAAAACAACCTTGAAACCCGCCAGATATAGGAACAACATGTTAGCTGGGAGGGGTCCAAGGTATTTTAGGAAGGTCCAATACGTCTACGTAATAACGAACCTGTCTTTTAGTGTACCCGAAAAGATAAGCAATTCTTAATTAATGTCACCTATTTTTTTAGAAAAAATGATAGAACGATTATTTCAATAAGAAAAGGAAGAGTGCATGATGAGGCGCAAAATAAAATATTTAGCTTAAATCAATCATTTCTCTCTTAAACAAGTATAGTTCGTTAAGAAAGTCTACAAATGCTAGTCGAGTTTCGAAATTTTGGGGAGGTCCGGAACCGGTGCCCCCCCCCCGTGGCTACGCCTCTGAGCATTGCTAACTAGTCCCAAATTCAATGTGGCGTTCCCCACCATACAGTTCTATCAAGAGTATAAAATATACTTATTTTATAAAAGAAATATGTATATACTGAAATACTATCCACAGAGGGGATATTCTGCATATTGACTTATTAATATTTGGTTCACAAATTACTGTAGAAGAAATTTTCATTATCTATATAAGCTAAGAATTCACTTGTAAATGCGGATCTACTTTCATTTGATTTCTGCTCTACTATATATTTTATTTTTTATTTTGCAATTCAACTTTCACGTTTTTTAATTGTCATTATATTGATTTGCTTCAGTATAAGTACTGTAATATAAAAATATGAATGCATAAAAACAAATTCCATTTGTTAACTGCTAGTGAAATAAAATTTAGAAATCTTCTTGAAAAACCTTCACATTCACTGGAAACCGTGCTGTGTTGCAGAAGCACTACAACGACAAGTTCCTTTAACTTCTGAGATAGGGGAAAGGAGACTTAACATTTGCTCCAATTCCCGCGCTGAAGGAATCTGGTCGTTGCATTCTCGCTGCAACATAATGTAAATTAAAGACTCTGTGACGTATTATTTTTCGCTTTTTAAAACGGATTAACGAAACGGACAGTTAGAGAAGTAAAAAAAATATGTTATTTAAAGTATATATGGGAAGTATTTTTTTCTGTTCTTTACTACTATTGCTAATAATATTTTTTTCTTGAAATACTTTGGTCGTTGCGCAACGCTGCAACACTAACACTAGCAACACTGGTTCTACACCTGTTCTACCAGGCCTGTATAATTACTTTGTATTGTGATTCAGTGCTTTAAACCGCTAGCTTTATAAATTCAATGGCAGGACTTGTCTCACAGGCCAAGAGAAGCAGGCCTGGGTCTACAAGATAATCACGTACTTAATTACCTAAAAATCAGCTCTTAGAGTTTGAGAACAATAACCTGCATGTGGATCCTTTACAAAATTACGACCATAAGTGTAATATAATTTTTACGGAAAATTGTTATGCTTCGTGGGCTTCTGTCTGAAAAGCCTGTTGGTCCAGTCGCAAAAAAACAAGGTGCTGAGCAGTAAGCATTTATTGTCCTTATGTCGTATAAAACCTAGGACAATAAATTGAAACCAACAAGGATCGACGTGTAGTAGAGCTTTCATTCTTACGATAAAAATGTATGTGGAGTCTTTGCATGTACCGCATATCGACACATCGTTCTTTTTTAAGAGAGTTAAACTTTGCTTCTTTTTAGGAGAATCGAAAACTAAACGGTATTTACACAATTGTTATTATCCTTGCAGATGGCAGAAATTTTGGTGTCAGTCATTTGCTGTAAAACATTTTAACATATAAACAATCAAACAATGAACAATTGTTATAAACGAACAATTGAATTTTACTGTAGTAGGCGAATGTGATATCTTAATGAATTGGATTCTGCTTGTTACCTTGTGTGTGTCCAGCTACGGTTTCCTTTTCTCTTCTGGTACTAAAGCCGCTCGTGTTAAAGAATTCCAAAATATGCAATTTAAACAATAAACCACCTTCATGTTTTATACCTTCATTTAAAGTAACATCACGCTCGTCTTCATGTCCATTTTGTTAGGTCTATGAGGCGAGGACATTATTTCAAAATAATAATCATAACTGATTAGATCAACAATTAAGCAAAGTCAATGTCATATTGGTTTCCAACAGCTTTGTCATCATATATTCCGTTGTCTTCCGATCTGCCATTTGTACATGAAGTAACTTTGCAAAATGGGGAAAACCTTCAATATTTCATATCTGCTCTCTTCAACTAACATGTGGCTAGTTCACATTCATATCTTGCAGTCACTTCTAATGTACAAGTTAGTAAGATTAGCCGGCTGGAGCTGATTGTAGCTGTGTGGGTTCTGGAATTCACATATCCTCTTTCACACACAAACCACATGCGATTGGGTTCATGCTTAGACCATTAGGCTTCTAGAGTTAGAGGGACTTCCGAATTGAATGCTGAACAGCTGCCGTGTTAGCAGGGGGTAAAGTGGCTATATTGAAGCTTTGTAACTACTCACTTATTATACCTGATATGGCTTATACAACGGAAGACATGTTTCCTTCTCCATACAGGCGAATAAGAAGTGTGTGATCTTGACCATTTTGTCAGGATTGAGTTTTGGTTGGTTGAAGACTCTGACTAACTTTTACAATTTTTCTTCTTTTTGAAGAATCTTGAAGGCAGCCAACTATTCACTGCTGAGTATAGCTGAGGACGTGTCACAGCCTGTTGCATCATGAAAACAGTGAAAGCAATCTTTTAATAACGCTAAAGTTTCTTTAAATTTAAGAATCTCATAGCATTTCCTTTCAGTTCTGCTTATATGTGGCTTTGAAAGAATCAGCAACTGCTCATCAAGACTTAGAAGATCCGAATAAGACCCATCAACAGCTACAGATTTCCCGTTTGTAGTTTCTTCCATTATTCTTGTCCGTATACAGCAACCTTTACTCCTTCGAAAACTGCTTGTATCACTTGAAGACGTCTAGTATTGGTCTCCAAGTTTCTCAAGAACTGATTGAATTTTCGTGGCTTCAATGGCAGATTTAAATTCGATCGTTGCAGATATTTTCCGAAAGCTCATTTTTGTCTTTCGGCACTTACCGTGTCTAATTGTAATTTAAATCCATAAATTTAAGTTTAAAATAGCGCTTAACATATTTTATAAACATACTTAACGCAGATTTGACTGGGCACTTTTAGTCCACGCCATTGCGTACAGAAGGACTCTTCCTTCTACGTGTTTGTTTTAAAACACAACACAACAGAGACTCGGCAATATTCACCGCATTCGAACTTATATTCTTGCGCATTGAGATATTTTCACACAAGAAAGGTGGCATTAACTCAACGTGTCGCTCAAATGATAAACTGTTTCCTTCAAAAGTCCTGTAGAACTTCTTTTATCGTAACAGTATTAGGGAATGAAGGATTAAACTTGCTAACGTTGTGTCTGACGTTGAGTTAATCCCCCAGAAAATTTCGTGGCTTTCTTTAACCACTGTTGGATAATCATATGAATTGGACCTTCGTTTAAGAAGTTCTCTTTTTCTGCGAATTGTGAATGTTCTTTGAGATGTTAATTTCTTTTAATCCTCTGACACTGTCCTTTCCTCCTGGTATAAGACACATCAGATATAACAAGGAAGTAGTTACAAAAATTCAATATGGCCACTTTTCCCATTTCTAACACAGCAGCTGTGCAGCATTCAATTCGCAAGTACCTCGATTTTCAGGAGTGAAATGGTCTAAGCATGAACTTAATCGAACGAGGTTGGTGTGTGAAAGTGGATATGCGAATTCCAGGACCCACACAGTTACCATCAGCTCAGCCAGATAAGCTTTCTTACCTGTAGATAAAAAGTGACTGAAAGATGGGATTCTGAACGAGCCACATGTTAGTGTAAAAGAGCCGATATGAACTATTGTGGGTTTTGTGTATTCTGCCATGAGAGTTCATGTCGAAATGGGAGATTGGAAGACAATGAACTGTGTTAACAATAAGCCACCTTTGATGTACCGACAATATGTATTTAATGATATATTGTAGGGAGGTATAAATTGCCTAGGCAAAAATTACCCCCCAGTAGAGTATTATGTAGTGTGTTAACAACAAGTTTATTTTGATGTATCGACAATGTATATTTAATGAAATATGGGAGGGGGTATAAACTGCCTAGGCATTAATTACCCCCGGTAGAGTATTATGCAGTGTGTTATTATTATCCTATCTTTGATGTACCGACAACTAGTATTTAATGAAATATGAGAGGGGGTATAAATTCCCTAGGCAATAATTACCCCCTGTTGAGTATTATTAGTGTGTTAACAATAAGCTACCTTTGATGTACCGACAATATGTATTTAATGAAAATGGGAGGGGGTATAAATTGTCTAGGCAATATTTACCACCTTGTAGAGTATTATAGTATCTAAGTGATGCGGTGATTAAAGAAATAATTTTGAGGATGGACGGGGATGTTCGTTTTTTAGTTAGTGGTTTAGAGTGCAGCAGACATGCCAATAATTCGAGGGTTTTATTTCGAGATGTCCGGTAAGGCTTATGCCGGCTTATGTTCTTCTTAGAATGCTGTGGAATTTAGAAGTCACCAGTGGACATCAGCATATATTCTTTAATTCGTATTGGCTTACAGCTAGTAAAGGAATTCAACATTGAATCCGAGGCCGTAGGAACTTGTGTTGTGTACCTAGGTCTCAAAAACTAAGCAGTAGTGTTTTTAGATCTCCTTAACACATTTCACAATGGCCTATCATTTAAAAACCCGTGGATTTATATCTCCCTTTAATAAGACGATCTTATCACAGATGTATAGGTTTGGGAACGAACAGCGGTTTGTTTTAGGTGGGCCCTGGGATTGAAAATGTTGTGATATCAAATGTAAAAAACATAAGTATTAATTTATCAATGATAATCTAGCAATTGCTATACTTGGCGTTTTTGTGCAACTACATTACTATTAGAGAGTGTTTTCTGGTGAAGAAACCTACTTAGGACTCACAACGCTCTCATCTTTTTTTAATTCTTAGCCTGATAGAAACGGTTTAATCCAAAAAGTTGTTTTCTTAGGAATATATTACTTAACCTTCTGTCACTCGCGCTGTTCGAAAAAAGCAAACAGGTGAGCAAAAACTAATGATTTTTACGAACGGTCGCATTAGAGGAGTCACCCTTACTGCTATTCCTCAAGTGGTTCCTCCCTCTCTTCCTACCAAAAGCTTTCAGACGTGCTGCAACTGTAGTAGCTTCCAGTATAGGTTGAGGAAATACTTTCGTCTGTGTTTGCTTTTTTCAAACGCGCGAGTAGTTCCGTGATTACAGTAGCAACCATATATTTTTTTGGAGTTTGAAATTTTCGAACGCGCGATCGTTAATGTAAGAATTATTGTTTATGAGTGTAGTTTCCTTTTTCTAAGCAATGTCTCGCTTCTAGAGTACAAGTGAGTTACAGAAGTGGCTTGACAATATTAATGGAAACGATATGAATGTGAGTTACAGTTACAGTGAAAGTATTTGGACAAATTATGAACAAGTTTTGACGAAGAACGCACTGCAACTGTACAACACGAGCGGAATTAGTAGCTTTATTTCGACGTCTTTATTTGATTACCACAAAGAAGGGAGCACGTGTTGATGTAACATCACTGTGGGCATGTGACGGAACAGGAATTCCAATCGTAAGAGCAGCAATGAGTTACAAGAGTTTTTACTGCTACTCACGGCCACTAGATTTGATGATTTCAAAACCCGACCTCAGATAAGTGATATTGAGAAGCTGTAGATATACCACATTGACTTGACACCTAGTCTTCTGTTCATAGCGCTGCTATTGGCTGAAGAAATCCACTCCCATTCGCCAAGGCTCTCTCGTTTAGCAACAGCAGAACCATTATTGGCTCAAAGCGTGGGTGTGTCGTCGATTTGAGTTTTAGTTCGCATTTTAGCCATGGATCAAGACATTTTGACAGCACTATAGCAGCAATTCGAAATGTTCTAACTAATTTACTATACAATTGCATGCATTTCTTCAAATAAATGTTACTAAATATATTATTGTACCTCAAAATGCCAATGTTGGAAAAAAGAAAACACGCAACTAGTTATGTTACTAAATTTGACGCGAGAGACAATAGGTTAAAGAAATACTCCTGTGTGTTAACACTCGAGGCTATCAAAGATACGTTTAAATAGCGTCCTTGCTGCTCACTAGGACTTACATACATAGTTGTGTAGGATTCACTAGGTTCCGGTCTATCGTTAATAATACTTTCCCGATTGTATCATGTAAAACTTGCTATGGAACCCAATATATTCTGGAAAGTAGCCTTGCTTCGGGCCTGAGACCGGTTATCTGATCGGTGAGACAAATAAAGAATCGAATTTAAGTTCTTTTGAGATCTTCTCTTACACGGTTAGGTGGAAAATATTTTCAGTATAACTAGTCCTGCGTACCCTGCCAACTTAGTAACACTGGTCATCATTACAAAGCAACCTAACTATGTGCTAATCAAATAATCTTTTCATATAAGCTCACTGTATGCTTTGATTAGTAACTAAGTGCCACAACTTTCATAGAGCAGAAACAGTTATTTATTTCAGATGTCCCTTGATAAAAATTATCCATATCCAAGTTTTTGAATGAAAAAGTAATATTATATCACGGTAGCATTGTCCTGATAACGATATCGTATCACATCTCTTCATTCTGACATCCACTTTCCCTCTAATGCTATACACTCATGTTCTTGATGTGTCAATGCCGTCTTACTCGCAAGATTTAATCAAGTCTTCACTGGCGTCTCGCGTCACGATTTCCTATTCTCCAACAATCTTTGGATAGCTATTCATCTTCTGTAAGCTTCGCCACAACGATTGTGTAATGGTGAGTTACACACCTCACCTTTTGGTATAAGCAGTTTAATCCGTCTGTATCTCTTCAATATTTCAACATCAAGTAATAATACTAAATTTTCTACTCATCTGCATACTGTAAATAACTGCAAGAAAAGTGACCAAAGCACACGCGTTATGACATTAGATCAGCCAATATACAGGAAAGGTGTGCAAATCGTAACTCAGATGAAGAAATTTATGAACGGTCCAAAGTTGAACCGCCTTTGCTAGGTTTGCAGTTAAGTAATTTCTACTCACGAATGGACACATTATGTCAGGAAATGCTTTAGAAGAACTTTGGTGTATCCTGTACACTATGACAACTTTAGAGAAAATGCTGAATGACCATGCCTACTCAAGATCATTGAGAACTCACATCGAGACTTTGCTCGGGGATCTCTACATGTGGTATGAAGACATTTACAACCGTCGCATGAGATAATAAAATCTAGGATTTGCGATCTTATTCAACAAAGTCTGGATGAGGAAATCAGTATGAAACGTTTACAAGAAAATGAAACTGCATGACAAAAACCATACACGGGAATCTCAAAATTAGAACGCTGACATTTTCCGAACCGTTAATTTTAGCTGCTGTATATAGAAAAGGTCTTAATCGTATTGCAATTTATCAAAAGGGAGTAGATTGAACAGGGGACTAGAAGGCAATTAAATAAATTCTTCCGTTTTCTCACGCAGCTGGTCATCTTTTCTATGAAAAATTTGCACATCACTATACTCAACAGATGGAAGCCCTGGAGGCAAATACGGTATCAGAGTATACAAGAAATTAACAACTCAAAAGAACATTCACAATTCGCAGGAAAAGAGGCTTTCTTTAGCGAAGTTCCAAGAGATATGATTATCGAACAGTGCTTAATTAAGGGCACAAAATTTTCTCGGGGATAAACTCATCGTTAGACACAACGTTAGAAAGGTCATTCCTTCATTCCCAAATACTGTTACGATAACAGAATTTCTACAGGACTTTTGTGCTTATCAGTTATCAGTTCATCAGCTTTATAAACAACTCAAGGAACATTCACAATTCGCCAAAAAACAGGCCCTCTTGAGCGAAGTTCCAAGTGATTTGAGTATCGAAGAGTTCTTAATGAAGGCCGCGAAATTTTCTGGGGGAATAAAGTCAACGTCAGATACAACGTTAGCAAGATTATTCCCTCATTCCGAAATACTGTTACGATAAAAGAAGTTTTACAGGACTTTTGTGGGCATCAGTTTATCATCAGAACAACACGTTGAGCTAGTGCCGCCTTCCTTGTGTGATATTAATACAATGCGCAAGAATATCAATTTGACTACGATGAGTATTGCAGTCTCTATTATATTGTGTATTAAAACCCACACGTAGATGGAAGAGCCCTTCTACACGGAATAATGTGGACTAAAAATGGCCAGTCAAATCTGCGTTAACTACGTATATAAATTATGTTAAGCGCTTTTTTCACCTTATATTTTATGGACATAAATAACAATTAGACACGGAAATATACGAAAGACAAAAAAAACTCTCGTAATTTATCTCAACGATCGAATTTAATTCTGCCATTGAAGCAAAAACAATTCAATCACGGTTCTTCAGAAACTTGAAGATCAATACTAGACGGCTTCAAATCATGTAAGCTGTTTTCGAAGGAGTAAACGTAGCTGTATGTGGACAAGAATTATGGAAGAAACTGAAACGGGGAATCTGTAGCTGTTGGTGGGTCTGAATCAGTTCTTTTAAGAATCTTGGTAGAATTCTTCATGAGCAGTTGCTGATTCTTTTGCTACGAAATCATTAAATGCTACGAAATCATTAAATTTAAAGAATCTTGAGCTTCATTAAAACAGTGCTTTCACTTTTTTCATGATTCAACAGGCTGTGACACGATCACAGCTTTACTCAGGAGAGAATAGTTGCCTGCCTTCAAGATCCTTCACAAAGAAGAAGAATTGTGCAAGTTAGTCAGAGTCTTCAACCAACCAAATCTCAATCCTGAAACAATGCTCAAGATTAGACATTACTTATCCGCCTGTATGGAGAAGGAAACATGTCCTTCTTGGTATAAGCCTATCAGGTATAAAAAAAAGTAGTTAAAAAGCTTCAATATGGCCACTCTTTCCCCTACTAGCACGGCAGATGTGCAGCATTCAATTCGGAAGTACCTCCAAGTCCAGGAGCGAAATGGTCTAAGCATGAATCCAATCGAATGAGAATGGTGAGTGAAAGAGTATAAGCGAATTCCAAAACCCACACAGCTACCATCGGCTCCAGCCGGATAGGCTTACTTACCTGTAGATAAAAAGTGATTGATAGATAGATAGGATTGTGAACGAGCCACATGTAAGTGTAAAAGAGCCAATATGAAGTATTCCAGGTTTTCTGCTTTCTGCCAAGGGAGTTCATTTAGGAATGTAAGATCGGAAGACAATCTGATTTAGATGATGACGAACAACAGCTTTTGAAAACCAATATGTCATTAACAACGGCATAATTGTAGATCCAATCAGTTATGATTATTATTTTGTAATAACGTCCCCGCCTTATAGACCTAACAAAATGGACATTAAGACGAACTTGATGAAACTTTAAATGAAGGTGTCAGGACAAGGTATAATTCATGAAGGTGATTTATTCTTCTGTTCACATATTTTGGAATCTTTTAACACGAGCTCATTTTGTACCCGAAGAGAAAACGAAACCGTAGCAGGACTCATTTAAGGTAACGAGCAAAAACAAATTCATTTAGATATCACATCCTCGTACTACAGTATCGTTCAATTGTACGTTTATAAAAATGTTTATTGTTTTATTGTTTATATGTTAAGATGTTCAACAGCAGATGATTGACTCTAAGGATTCTGCCGTCTGCCAGGACACTTAAGATTATGTAACTGACGTTTAGTTTTCGACTCTCCTAAAAGGAAGTAAAGTTTAACACTCTTAATAAAGAACGAAGTTTGGATATTCCGTACCTGCAAAGACTTTATGTACATTTTTATCCAGACCGGGTCGTAAGAATGAAACCTCTACTACACGTTCATCGCAGTTGGCATCAACTTATTGGCCAAGGTTTAATACGACATAAGTGCCTACTCCTCACCACCTTGTTCCTTTGCGACTGTGCAACCTACTTTTCAGACAGAAGCCCGCGATGCTAAATAATTTTCTGTTACAGTTATACTAGACTTATGGTCGTAAGCTTGTAAAGGATTCACCTGCAGGTATTTGGCCTAAAAATCTAGTAGGAGATCCTTAGGTAAATAGGAGTGTGATTACAGTGTAGAACCAGGCCAGCTACTCTTAGTCCGGCCAATGAATTACTAAAGCTAGCGGTGTAAAGCACTGATCCGCGATAAAAGGAAGTTATACAGGCTTGGTAGAAAAGGTGTAGAACAGAAACATCAAAAAAATTATCAAGGGAAAGATTTTTTTTTTTTTTTTTTACTTGGGAGATTTTCAGTTAACCTCAAAGATATAAAAATTGTTAGGCTCACTTTCCACATCTTGGAGCAGAAGCCATGAATTTTCTCCTTTAGTAATAGTGTTCGAGTACTAGCTCGTCTCGGTGCCCAAAGAAAGTAATAGATTCTATTAACTTTCGCATAGCTTGAAAGTTAAACTTACGTCTATAAAAATTTCGATGCGTCTTTTGCAACCTTGACTCACTACATAAAGATGCTATATTCATATAGCTACGTATCTATAGACCTATACAAGCTATAGAACAAAGTCTTTCTGACTCTCACGGTCCATCTAACACTACAGACTGCGATATCGCACACTCTTTTAAGCTTATTGGTGGATTTGAATTTCTCGATCTTATAAACGTTTTCTCACCGGTGAGTAAAGTTCTGGTAAGCTTCTCCTCCCTTCCAGATTAGTGCACCAACTGTATTAGCTTTTCGACACCTTTCATACCTGAAATGGAATGATCAACAAGAAGTGTTTCTGTAATATTATTTATTAAATTCAACACTACCTAATCTCGCTGACGTGAATAGACCTTGGGTGCTCTGTCCATCGACTCAAAGGTATCTTCTCAACAGCAGAAAGCTACTCCACAAAATGTATCCAATTAATCGCCAGCAGTTGAGGCTTACGGCTTACGAAGGCTTACTCATCTCTAACACTGAACAAGAATTTCATTTGGCCTGGTATGTATGCGAGCATATCCATGCCCGTTGACCAGACCAGTCGTAGATCACCAAGTAAATTCTTGTATAAAAATACAAGCACCATATCGTCTTTAGAATTCTGCATAGATGATCGCTGCATATACTGCCTAGAGTATATTTCTTCAACAATTCCCTAAAAGCCGTTAACATTGGCAAGAAGAAAGATGAAACACACAGATATGTAGATCTAACACGTAGATCTATACTTCACAATGTTTTCAGAGAACATTGTATTACCAAGTTAGAGAAACGGTCAGATATTTAACTAAGAGGAGATGTCGAGATACGTATTGTTCTCTTACCAAAACGAATGCAAGCAGTTAGCATGCACTACAGCCAACCAGACATAGTAATATTTGATAAGAAGCGTAGTGAGATTAGCATTTTTCAATTTCAACTTACACACTTTAATACTCAAAATTTGTTGAAAAATTACCTTCACATGGCATAAGATTTAAGATTTATTTACAAGGCTGCCGACTGTGGTTTTCTGCGAAACAAAAATATAACTAATTCTAGACATCAGAATGCATTTAGATAATAAGATAATTACAGTAGGTGTCGAGATCCGCCATGATACATGCAATAGAACGAGTGGAATCAGTTTGCATGCAGTACAACCGACGAGAGGGCGGGATGAAATGGGAATGGTACGGCAGCTCATATTGCCCTTAGGACATCCAAATTCGAAATAAACGAGTTTAAACCCAGTGACGTGCGGAACAAGAAGTTTTTAGCTGAGAAGGACTGAATATCATGATGACCTTGACTTATAGTAAAGAGAAAGCGCGTTAAAATGATGTTCAAGTGGATGGGTTAATTCCGATAGAACAGGCATCCCCAAGCTTGTGAAGCTTTTCCTAATATACATCAACAACAAGAGAAACCGCGTTAAAATTAGAACATTAGTTGAGATGTCACTTGACATCATTGTAATAGTATTCTACAAAGTCAGAAAAGTCATATTAATAAGAAATTAAATCGATCTCTAAGTGATGCGGAGATTAAAGAAATAATTTTTAGGATGGACGGGGATGTTCAATTTTTAATTAGTGGTTTACAGTGCAACAGGCGTGCCAATAATTAGGTGGAAAAAGTTTACGGTATAGTCAGTCCTGTGTTCACTACCAACTTAGTAAACCTGGTCATCACAATTCAACCAAACTGTTTGCTAATCAAATAATCCTTTCATATACGCTCACTATATTCTTTGATTTGTAACAAAGTGCCACACATTTCTTAGAGCAGAAAAATTCATTTATTTCAGAAGTCTCTTGATGAAAATTCTCTATATCCAAGTTCTTGAATGTAAAAGTAATCTGATAACACGGTAGCATTTTCTTGTTAAGTATATCGTATCACATTTAGTCATTCTGACATCCTCTTTCCCTCTAATGCTATACACTCATGTTCTTGGTGTGTAAATGCTGTCTTACACTTAAGATTTAATCAAGTCTTCACTAGCGTCTCGTGTCTCGATTTCCTTTTCTCAAACAACCTTTGGATTGCTATTCATCTTCTGAAAGCTTCGCCGCAACGTATGTGTAATTCTGAGATACACACCTCTGCGTTTGATATTAGCAATGTAATCCCTCTGTATTTCTTCAATATTTCAATATCAAGTACTAATACCATAATTCTACTTTTCTGCTTACAGTAAATAAATGCAGCTGAAGAAATTTCTTAACGGTCCAAAGTTGTACGGCCTTTACGAGGTATCCAGTTAAGTAACGAATAGACACATTATTTCAGGAAATGGTATAGAAGAATTTTTGGGTATCCTTTACACTATGACAACATAAGTGAAACTGCTGAATGACCATGCCTACTCAAGATCATTGAGAACTCACTTCTAGACTTTGCTCGGGGACCTCTACATGTGGTTATGTAGATATTTACAACCGTCGGAAGAGATGACAAAATCTAGGATTGCGATCTTATTAACTACGTTTGAATGACGAAATCAATATGCAACATTTACAAGAAAATGAAACTGCATGACAAAAACCGTACTAGGAAATCTCAAAATTAAGACCGTTACCTTTTCCGCACCGTTAAATTTGGCTGCAGTATATAGAGAAACTCATAGTCGTATTGCAATTCATCCAAAGGGACTAGATTGAATAGGTGACTACAATCTTCACTTAAAGGCATTTAAATTAATTCTTCTGTGTTCTCAAGCAGCTGGTCATCTTTTCTATGAAAAATTTGCACATCACTATACTCAACAGATGGAAGCCCTGGAGGCAAATACGGTATCAGAGTATACAGGAAATTAACAACTCAAAGAACATTCACAATTCGCAGGAAATGAGGCTTTCTTTAGCGAAGTTCAAAGAGATATGATAATCGAACAATGCTTAATTAAGGGCACGAATTTTTCTCGGGGATAAACTCAACGTCAGACACAACGTTAGCCAGATTAATCCTTCATTCCCAAATACTGTTACGATAACAGAATTTCAACAGGACTTTTGTGCTTATCAGTTTATCTGCCGGACTTGTCTCACAGGCCAAGAGAAGCGGGCCAGGGTCTACAATGTAATCACGTTCGTGATTACCTAAAGAACTTTTATTAGAGTTTCAGGCCAATAACCAGCATGTGAATCCTTTACAAGCTTACGACGACAGGTGTAATATAACTGTTACGGAATATTGTTAAGCTTCGTGACCTTCTCTCTGAAAAGCAGCTTGGTACAGTCGCAAAGGATCAAGGTGCTGCGAAATAAGCATTGATTGTTTTTATAGCCTATAAAACCTAGGGAAATAAGTTGAAACCAACTGTGTCGACGTGTTGTAGAGGTTTCATTCTTACGCCCCCTCTTGGATAAAAGTGTACATGAGGTCTTTGCATGTACCGCATATCGAAACTTCGTTCTTTATTAAGAGAGTTAAGCTTTGCTTTTTTTTTTTTTTTTTTTTTTTTTGGATATTCCAAAACTAAACGGTAGTTATAAATATAGAATCTTGATGAAATGATCAAGCTTGCAAAAGACGCTTCGATATTTTTTATAAACTCCAGTTTAACTTTCTGGCTAATAGAAAAATTATCGCACTCTCTTTTATTTTCTTTGGGCAGCGGGATGAGCAAGTTATTGGACACTAATTCCAAGAGGGGAATTTCAGAGCTTCTGGTACAAGATGAGGGAACTGAGCCTAGGAAGTTTTATATCTTTCAGGTGAGTTTACTGAAAATCTCCCAATGTAACCTAAAAAAAAAAAAAAAAAAAAAATCAGTCAATTAATGACTTTCTTGGTATGTCTGTTATACACCTGTTCTACCAGACCTGTATAACGCCTTTGTATCGCGAATCAGTGATTTACACCGATATCTTACCTGTGTGCAATTAGCCCCCATCATGCTAAATTTAAAGGTTTTTTTATGTCAATCGTTTGAGCACCGTTTGATCATGTCTGATCAACAATTTTTAACGTTTGATCAGCTTTACTAAGATAAATATAAGCGATATTTAGTTGGGTGGCTAACTACACGCTAGCCCCCCCTTCACGTCAGATTCGAAATTTTTTGATGTCAATCGTATAACCATCGTTTGATCAGGTTTGATCATCAATTTTCAACGTTTGACCAACTTTAGTAACAGAGATATAAGGGTTCCAAAATGGGGGGCCAGCCTCCCCTCCACCTACGATTCGACTTTTTCTTATTTCAATCGATCGATCATCGTTTGATCAAATATGATCAACAATTTTTAACGTTTGATCAGCTTTACTAACATAAATATAAGCGATATTTAGTAGGGGGGCTAACTACATGCTAACCCCCCCTTCACGTCGGATTCGAAATTTTTTGATGTCAATCGTATAACCATCGTTTGATCAGGTTTGATCATCAATTTTCAACGTTTGACCAACTTTAGTAACAGAGATATAAGGGTTCCAAAATGGGGGGCCAGCCTCCCCTCCACCTACGATTCGACTTTTTCTTATTTCAATCGATCGATCATCGTTTGATCAAATATGATCAACAATTTTTAACGTTTGATCAGCTTTACTAACATAAATATAAGCGATATTTAGTAGGGGGGGCTAACTACACGCTAACCTCCTTTTCACGTCAGATTCGAAATTTTTCTATGTCAGTCGTTTGATCATCGTTTGATCAGGTTTGATCAGCAATTTTCAACGTTTGATCAACCTTAGTTACAGAGATATAAGGGTTCCAAAATGAAGGGCCAGCCCCCTCTTTACCTCCGATTCGACTTTTTCTTATGTCAATCGTTTGATCATCATTTGATCAGGTATGATCAACAACTTTCATCGTTTGGTCAGCTTTACTAACATAAATATAAGCGATATTTAGTAGGGGGGCTAACTACACGCTAGCCCCCACTTTACATCAGATTCGAAATTTTTCTATGTCAGTCGTTTGATCATCGTTTAATCAGGTTTGATCAGCAATTTTCAATCCTTGATCAAGTATACTAACAGAGGTATAAGGGTTCCGAAATAAGGGCCAGCCCCCTCCCCTTTACCTTTGATTCGATCTTTTCTTATGTCAATCGTTTGATTATTGTTTTATCAGGTATGATCAAATATTTTTATCGTTTGATCAGCTTTACTAACATAAATATAAGGGATATTTAGTTAGGGGGGCTAACTACACGCTAGCTCCCCCTTCACGTCTGATTCGAAATTTTTTGATGTCAATCCATGATCATCATTTGATCAGGTTTGATCAACATTTCTCAACGTGTGATATACTTTGGTAACATAACGTTTACAAAATCGAGAGCCAGTCCCCTACACTTCCCATTTGATATTTTCTGATGTCAATCGTTTAATCTTCGTTTGATTAGGTATGAACAAAAATTTTTAACGTTTATTCAACTTTACTAACAGAGCTATAAAAGTTTGATAAGTTTGAGAAAGAAATAATGTTAAATTGCCATCTACCAGGGGAAACATTCGGTTATCTACCCAGCGACGCAAATCTGTATTCAAATTAGGGGAGGGAGTGACGGATAAGACCGTTAGCAATTTTTTAAGATGTTTAAAATATTTATGAAGTAGGGGGGGAGTGACGGATAAGACCGTTAGCAAATTTTTAAGATGTTTAAAATATTTATGAAGTTGAAAAACAATGCTATGGAGTATGAGAAAACTAGAATTGTCTTTAGGGATGCGCACGAGACAAGATTTGACGCTGTCTCGTCTCGAAAATGTTCTGTCAAATTGATTTCTTGACCTGAAAAACGTATATTTTGTATTGGAAGACCCGTGTCTTTACTCGAATTTTGTCAGGAAATTCCTGTCTCTACTCGTCTCGTGAGCATCCCTAATTGTCTTCAACATTGGGAGACCTGCAGCGGCACATTTGAGGCTAAACTGAGAGGACATAAATTTCTTCTTTCCTTCCTTTGTGGTGATCGGACACAAATAATCTTATTTTTCCCCAAAACACATTTCAAATCGAATTATTGGGGGTACAGTCCCCCTCAGTTCCAAGATTGGAGGGGACTCATCCCCCCAGAGATTAGCCAGTGTATCTACCTATGCAGAAAATTAAAGTAAATCGGAATTCTGTATGCTAATAGGATGGACCAAATAACTTGTTCGTCCCGCTGCCCTAGGAAAGGAAAAGAGACTCCGATAATTTTTCCATTAGCCAGAAAGTTTAACTGGAGTTTATAAAAAATATCGAGGCGTCTTTTGCAAGGTTGACTCATTTCATCGAGATTCTATATTTATAACTACCGTTTAGTTTTCAAATCTCCTAAAAAAAAAAAGCAAAGTTTAACTCTCTTAATAAATACGATGTTTCGAAATGCGGTACATGCAAAGACCTCATGTACACTTTCATCCAAGAATGAAACTTCTACAACACTTGGATCCCACTTCCTTTCAACTTATTTCCCTAGGATTTATAGGCTATAAGGACAATCAATGGATATTTCTACAATAGGATGGAAAAATAAAAATCTCTTCCCTGAAGGAAAATGAGTGCAGAAAGTTGGAGAGTATAAATTCTCTTCTTTTCGTTTCAAGTGAGTGAAATAGCACGTTGTTTCAAAATAGTGAGACTAAGGGAGTCAAGATGGGTATGTAAAACTAACATGAAAAGAGTTTTTTTTTTTTTAATTTGTAACTCTATTAATTTATAATTTATAATTTGGACCATGGAGTAGTGAAGAAACTCCTGAATCTGCAACATCAAATAACAGCTGAAGCATTTTTATGCATCAATTTACGGTAAGTACCGTATTGTAATCTTTTGTGTACAGTCGGAAACAATAATAAGAAACAATAGATCCAACCTATACTTAATATTGTTTCTGACTGTACATCTACTCTTGCTTACTTCTTACTTATTTCTGTATAATTTCCTTGTGTAGACTGCTAACAAACTTTAACCGTTTAGGTACATATGTGCCAAAGGTAGACATTTCGAGACCTTAGTCGACAGATATTTCCGCGTCGCTTGCCCCCTCCCCCCCCCCCTTCGGTGCCTTCACCTAGACGAAACTTACACCTTTCTGAGTATCTGTTAATAATTATGTTTGCAAGTTTCTACAAGCATTCGAAATTATATACAAAAATACATATTATTTTTGCTATTTTATTTCAAAACTTTACTCTCATATTGATGTATGTAATTTATATCAGATTGCACTACTGTAATACAAAGCTATGTTAAAGCCGTTATTCAGAGTTATATATTTTTACGCATTTTGTACTTTTAAAGATTTTACATAAACATTATTCTTCTCGTGCTAAACCGAGTACTTCAACCAATATATATAGATATATAGTGTATTTATAATTTATACACTATGTTAAGTGAAATGAAATGAAATTTTGAGTTTTACGTCCCACGGTTATGCCGGTTAGGCTAAAGGAGACGGTGATAATGAGTAATGAATGAAATGGTGGAATGAAGAAACTGGGAGGAAACGGGAGAACCCCGAGAAAACCCACGCACACGGTGTTTGTCCTCCACAAAGTTCACTTGGCGGGAGCAGGGTTTGAACCCGAGACCCCTAGCACCAGAGGTGAACGCTCTACCACTGAGCCACCGCGGCCCCACACTATGTTAAGTGTGGCAAGTGCAAACCATCATATCTTTCACTTACGAGCCGCCACCGCTATTAATTTTACTTTCTTCTCTACCTAGAAATTGTTTGGCTTGCTTGGAAAGAACTAAAATTTATTTAATTGTTATTTATTTGTAACGGTGTTCGTCCTACGGCATTTTCTTTGATAAGGACACCAGTGACCGCCATGACGTACAATGCAGCCGCAGGTTCCCGTGTAAGCTATTTTTTAAATACCTGTATATATGATTAACATTTTTCAAGGCAAAAGTAAGGTTACTTTTTTGAAGTGATCAGGGGTGTTGCCAGTAGGTTTAAGTAGGAGGGGCCCTACGTTTTTGAAGAGGGGTTAGCTACAATGTATAAAACAAACAAACAAAAAAAAGCATGTGTTGCAGTTAGTGTTTTTTGAGACCTGAAAAAGCGGAAAGTTTTGTTTCTTTGCGGAAAAGTAAAAACACTGTTTTTTAGCTTATTATTATTATTATTATTATTATTATTATTATTATTATTATTATTATTATTATTATTATTATTATTATTATTATTATTATTATTATTATTATTGCTTTTTCTTTATAAATTATGTTCCAGGTAGTTTTTATTGTTTCATCAAGAACTACTGAACCGGACCAAACTATATACCTTTGTGTATAACTTTTTCAATTTAAGCCCTTGGACACACAACCAATCTATAAAAGTTACCAAGAAAGTTATATTGCTTTTTCACCCACCACCTTCGAACATCGATGTGTTACCTCTGGCTAAGACTGCCTGGAAGATTAAAGGTAGTCCCCATCAGGCACGTAGCCAGGATTTTGCAAAAAGGGGGATCCGTGACGAAATACTGAGGTTATCACACTAGGGGCTTAATCATTCTAAACTATTTTACTGGCAACATATATTCTTTCGTTTAGCCAGGATTTCGTAATGGCGGGGGTTGAGGCGTGACATGAAATACTGTGGTTACACACCAGGGGATCGATCAATCGAAACTATTTTACTGGCAACGTACACATATTGTTTTTTTAGGACAGTAAAATGAGGATATGTTAGTAAGATTTTATTAAGGGAAACTATGATGAAATCTTGAGTAAAAGAAAATAAAAAGTATTGAAATGAATTAGTCTTCCGAGGTCATTCGAACTCAGTTCAACTTTTCTTCTTCTTTTTCTTATCTTCGTTTAATGCCGTCAAGCATAGCAATGAGATATTTTTCCGGAGTAAAGGTATGCTATAAAATGGATTAGTGTTGAAGCGAAATTCAAAATGACTCTTATTATTGGTGATTTTGGGCATTTCTTAAGTTCTATCTGAGAGTCTATGTTATTGAACCGGTTTATCGGTCTTCATTTGTAGTCCATAGGATTAAATTGTAGATAGATAGAATTCAGAATGTTTCGTTACGCTTGCTGTACCTTTATATTTTTGACGCTGATTTTTCGTTTTCTCGTATTTTTTTTTTTTTTTGTTTCATCTTTCCTTATTATTTTCATTTCTGGATCCGAAAGGGCGGGGGGTCCGGACTCACCCCATCAGCATCGACGATCTTCTGCCAACGTTCTGGGAGACCATGGATTCAATCGCGGTAGAACTTCTTGGAGCGTGAAGCGAAGAAGATATCAAGTGAATTTTGTATCTCGACTATGGATTTGAACTGGCATCCTCTAAGGTGACTGTCAAATGGATGGAACAGGTGATCGTACGGTGCAATGTCCGTGGGGTATAGCCGATGCAATAGTGTTTCCGATTCAAGGTGTAGAATGGTGTCCCGGGTCATCCTTACCACATAGGGCTTAGCGTTATCCTGTAACACGAGGACCCTTTTGCGATTCAGAACTGCTGCTCTAAATCTTTGAGTTTTCCTTGGACACGGCTCAACTGCTGACAGTACCCAGTTGCATTGATGCTCTGACCAACTGGTAGCAGTTTAAGATGCACGATGCAGCGATCACTCCACCTAACACACAAGAGAACTTTCTTCTGATGCAGTGCTGGTTTCGACTGTTTTGGAACTGGTTCATGGATGCTAACCAATGATGGCGGCACCGTAGAGCTTCGTACAGGTCCCACTCATCATCACATGTCAACATCCTGTCCAGAAATGGCTCCTTCCTCAGACGAGACGACAAAGAAACACATGTGTCTCTTCGCGTTGCTTTCTGGCCCGGAGTTTAATCGTGTGGGATCCATCGACCCAACTTGTAGTGTTTCCACAGTTGATGGAGGTGCTGCCAAATGATTTCTTCACTCATATTGAATTGTAGTCCCTGTTCCTCACACGTCTGGCACTGTTAGCCTAAATTGTTGCTTGCAGATCTTCATTTTGTACATGTGTTGGTCTTCCAGCATATGATGCGTCTTCGAGTGTTTCGTCACCGTCCTTAAACTAATTAAACTACCACTGCACTATCCGCGTAGTCACGACACCTCACAAAAGGCCTGGCATATCTTCTACTTCATTGCAGCGTCATTTGACCCCAGTTTGAACTCGTGCAGCATACACGCCTTTATGATTCTTTGGAGGTCCCATATTCACTCTGTTCTTACGCAAGTTCCCGGAATAACTGAACTGTCATAACCAGTTAGTACGTTGGATATACCCACACCAACAACTGGCCTTCGCCTTATCTCCATTCGCATTCAACTCACGGTGTGAGGGCCAATTTTATCACATACCTCCACAAAAAGGGACAGAACATTCTTGACTACCTTTATACATAAGACTGATTTTTGGAATTGCAGTTAATTTCTTTAAGATTTCCTGACAAAAGTATTTATTTACTATTCGTCAATAAAAAACATAATTATTTTATTAACAGCTATATATCCTGTTACACATCAAGTAGCATTAAAAAGAGCGAATTAAATCCGAAATGAAAAACTGAAAAAAAAAAACGTTATTTTCCACTGAATTTTCCATCTGATAAAAAAACACTAGTTACATATGAAAAATATATAATCTCGTTACTAATTTAGTGCCGTTGTTTGATGGTAGCATTTGAAGTACCTTGTTAAAACATTTGACTTCAAACTGTCAAATATGAATCGCAGTAAATTGAAGACTTCGGGGCAAAAACCCGTCAAGTCCAAAAAGTGAGAGTGTAAAGGAGATAGATTCACAAGGTTTTCTCGCAATCGGATTTTCTTCAAACTTGGCATATACTAGACCGAAAATAGACACCTATTTTTCTTTCGGAAAATAAGTTAAGGAGACCAAAGGACCCCTTTTCAAAAACGGCCTCCTTGCTTAAAAGGGCCACATTACAGAAATGAAACGCTGCAAGATGGAAAGATGACTTAAAAATAGGAAATACGTGTTTTGTCGTTTTTGCGAGAATAGACCTGTAGAGGGCAATGGTTCCCTTCGAAATGATAAAGGACACAACCCTTAGGAAATTGGATTTCCGTGGAATTGCTTGAAACTGTGATATGTTCTACATCTTATGTTCTTAAGAAAACGTCTCAATAGGCACAACCACAAATCACTGACCGTTTGGCCACTACAGGGCCACTTTTTTGAAAACAGCCGAATATACCACATTCTGAATTTTGGTAAAGTGACTAAAGCCGTGATGTGCTGAGAAAAATCTAAATGGAGATAACCACCAATCATTGATCGTTTGGCCACTTTTTTGAAAGCAGCCGAAGATAGTGATATTGTGGATTTCGATGAAAATGACTAACTGTGATATGTTCTAGATGATGTGATCCTGAGGAAAAGTCTGAACAAGCCAAGAAGCACAACCACCAATAACTTACTGGTTACTACAGGGTCGCCTTTTTGGAAAAAGAAGGTAACGGTATTCTGAATTTAGGTGGAATTGGTTGTAACTGTGATATGTTGTAGATATTATGACCCTGAGGAAAAGTCTTCACGGGCACAACTACCACTCACTGACCATTTGTCTGCAACGAAACCACTGTTTTGAAAGCAACCGAAAATAGTGATCTTGTGGATATGTGAAAATGACTGAAACTTTGTTATGTTGTAGATATTGTGATCCAGAGAAAAGGTTTTAATGGACATAACCACTAATCTCTGACCGTTTGACACTACGAGGACATTTTTTTGAAAGCAGCTGAGCCGAAGATAGTGATGTTCTGGATTTCGGTAAAAATGACAGAAAAAGATATGTTGTAGATATTGTCATCCTCAGAAAAAGTCTCAATGGACACAACCACCAATCACTAATCGTTTGGTCACTACAAGGCTACTTGAAAACAGCTGAGTACAACGATGTTCTAGATTTCAGTAAGATTGAGTAAGACTAAGATATCTTGTAGATATCATCATGAAATAAAGTCTTAATGGACACAACTATCGAATTATGATCGTTTGGCCACTACAGGCTCAGATTTAAAAAAAAAAACAGCTGAGTATAATGACATTTTTTATTTCAGTGTAAATGAATGAAACTGTGATACGTTGTAAGTCGTGATCCTAAGAAAAAATGTGTAGGGCATTCTAGAGTTTTCCTTTGTCTCGCAAAAAGAGCATCTGAATGTTATCTATAGGTATGCTTAAATAATATTGGCCGCTACTCTTCGATCCCTTTTTCGGGTTGTGAGATAATTTAGAACTTTTCATGATTTTATACTATTCTACCAGAATTCCAGGTATCCTTACCTTCTTCTGTTTTCAAAAATGTGGCCCCGTAGCTGCTAAATGGTCACCGATTGGTGTTTGGTTGTGTCCTTTAAGATTTTTTCTCAGGATCACAATATCTGCAACATATCATAATTTCAAGCAATCCCACCCACATCCAAAATACCGTTACCTTCTGTTCTTGTTTTAAGTGGCCATGTAGTGGCCAAACCGTCATTGTTTGGTGGGTGGGCACGTTGAGACTTTTCTCTGGATCACAATATCACACTATCTACAACATATCAAGGTTTCAAGCAATTCCACCGAAATCCAGAATAACGTTACCTTTTGCTGTTCTAAAAAAAGTGGCCCTGTAGTGGCCAAACGGTCAGTGATTGCTGGCTGTGCTTATTGAGACATTTTCTCTGGATCACAAAATTTACAACATTTCAGAGTTTCAGTCATTTTGATCGAAATCCACCATATCAGGATATTCGGCTACATTTAAAAACGTAGCCCTGCAGTGGTCAAACGATCAGTGATTTGTGGTTATATCCGTTAAGACCTATTCTCAGGATCACAATATCTACAGCATATCACGGTTTTAGTCATTTTTTACTGAAATCCAGAATGTCGTTATCATCGGCTGTTTTTAAAAAAGTGGCCCTGTAGTGTTCAAACGGTCAGTGATTTGTGGTTGTGTCCATTGAGACTTTTTCTGAGAAACATCATATCTACAACATGTCACGGTTTCAAGCAGTTCCATGAAAATCCGATTTCCGTAAGGATTGTGTGGTGTCCTTTGTCATTTCGAATTGGGCACTGGCCCTATAACCCTTTTCTCGCAAAAACGAGAAAACCGGTATTCCCTACTTTGAAGTCATCCTTGCATGGGCAGAGTTTAGTTTCTTTAAAGTGGCCCTTTTATTCAAGGGGACCCTTTTATGAAAAGGGTCCTTTGCCCCCCTTCAACCTATTTCCTGAAAGAAACAAAAAATACGTGTCGTTTTATTTTCGGTCTTGTATATAGGGGCCGTTTGAAGGAAATCTGATGAAAAGAAACGGAAAATCATTATTTATGTATAAACATTAAGTCTGTCGTTGGGGGGAAAATCATTTGGGGGGCTGGCGCCGATGGGAGTTTCCCTAGGCTACACCCCTGGAAGAGATAAAAAAACTATGCAAGCCGTTATCACTGTCATGGCACCCAAGCAGGGGGTTCCTCACACCCTTTTTTATGCTAGTTACTTTGACCCAGGTGGATGAAACAAAGATCAGCAGTGTGTGAAAAATATAAAGATCTAGAACCGGTTTTATTTTATCTTCATTAAAATAATAATAATAAATACAAATTTCCACTTGTAGAATGCAATAATTCCGCGTGAGTCGATGAATGCTTTAACACTGTAATTGAATCTGAAACACTATCACAAAATCATTTGTGCATCGTTACTGATTCTTAGTGCGAAGGGTTCCAAAATGGGCGGCCAGCCTCCCTTCACCTCTAATTCCACCTTTTCTTATGTCAATCGTTTGATCATCGTTTGTTCAGGTATGA
The DNA here is from genome assembly GCF_964235325.1 of Thermobia domestica. Lineage (NCBI taxonomy): Eukaryota > Metazoa > Arthropoda > Insecta > Zygentoma > Lepismatidae > Thermobia > Thermobia domestica. The sequence goes on along the minus strand of NC_137454.1, from coordinate 275,401,080 downwards.
TCAACAATTTTGAACATTTGATCAGCTTTACTAACATAAATATAAGCGATATTTAGTAGGGGAACTAACTACACGCTAGCCCCCCCTTCACGTCAGATTCGAAATTTTTTGATGCCAATCCTTGATCATCGTTTGATCAGGTTTGATCGACAATTTTCAACGTGTGAAAAACTTTAGTAACATATAAGGGTTACAAAATGGGGAGCCAGCCCCCTACACCTCCGATTCGATTTTTTCTGATGTCAATTGCTTAATCTTCGTTTGATCAGGTATGAAAACAATTTTCAACGTTTTGATTAATTTTACTATATAAGTTTGATATATAACTTTGATAAGTTTGAGAAAGAAATAATGATAAATTGCCACCTATTAGGGGAAACATTCTGTTATCTACCCAGCGACGCAAATCTGCATTTAACAAAAGGGGGCAGTGACGGATAAGACAGTTTGCATTTTTTTAAGATGTTTAAAATAATTATGAAGAAGGGGGGAGTGATGGGTAAGACCGCTAGCAATTCTTTAAGCTGTTTAAAATATTTATGAAGTTGAAAAACAATGCTGTGTTGTATCAGAAAACTAGAATTGTCTTAAGAAATGCGAACGAGGCAAGATTTGTGGCTGTCTCGTCTCGAAAATGTTCTGTCAAATTGATGTCTTGACTTGAAAAACGTATATTTTTGTATTGGAAGACCCTTGTCTTTACTCAAATTTTGTCAGGAAATTCCTGTCTCTACTCGTCTCGTGCGCATCCCTAATTGTCTTCAACATTGGGAGACCTGAAGGGGCAGATTTGAGGCTATTCTGAAAGGACAAAAATTTCTTCTTTCCTTCCTTTGTGGTAATCGGACACAAATAATCTTATTTTTCCCCAAAACACATTTCAAATCGAATTATTGGGGGGACAGTCCCCCTCAGTTCCAAGATTGGAAGGGACTCATCCCCCCAGAATTGAGACAGTGTATCTACCTATGCAGAAAATTAAAGTAAATCGGAATTCTGTATGCTATTAAGATGGACCAAATAACTTGTTCGTCCCGCTGCCCTAGGAAAGGAAAAGCGACTCCGATAATTTTTCCATTAGCCAGAAAGTTTAACTGGAGTTTATAAAAAATATCGAGGCGTCTTTTGCAAGGTTGACTCATTTCATCGAGATTCTATATTTATAACTACCGTTTAGTTTTCAAATCTCCTAAAAAAAAAGCAAAGTTTAACTCTCTTAATAAAAACGAGTTTCGATATGCGGTACATGCAAAGACCTCATGTACACTTTCATCCAAGAATGAAACTTCTACAACACGTGGATCCCACTTGTTTTCAACTTATTTCCCTAGGATTTATAGGATATAAGGACAATCAATGGATATTTCTCACACCTTGATCCTTTGCGACTGTAGCAAGCTGATTTTGAGGCAAAAGGTCACGAAGCTTAACATTATTGCGTAACAGTTATATTACACATGTGGTCTTAAGCTTGTAAAAGATTGACATGGAGGTTATTGGCTTTAAACTCTAATAGGTTTTTTTTTTTAGGTAATAGTAACGTCATTAAATTGTATCCCAGGGCCGCTTCTCTTGGCCTGTGAGACAAGTCCGGCCGATAAATTTATGAAGCTGATGAACTGATAAACAGATGAGCACAAAACTCCTGTAGATCTTCTGTTACCGTAACAGGATTTGGGAATGAAGGATTAATCCTGCTAACGTTGTGTCTTACGATGAGTTAATCCCCGACCCCTTCGTGCCCTTAATTAAGCACCCTTCGATAATCAATCATATCTCGGAACTTCCCTCAACAAGGCCTCTTTTCCTGCGAATTGTGAATGTTCCTTTAGTTGTTAATATCTTGTATACTCAGATACCGTATTTGCCTCCAGGCCTTCCATCTATTGAGTATAGTGATGTGCAAATTTTTCATAGAAAAGATGACCAGCTGCGTGAGAAAACGAAAACATTAATTCAATATCCATCAAATGATGATTGTAGTTTTCTGTTCAATCTAGTCCCTTTGGATGAATTGCAATACGATTATGACCTCTATATACTGCAGCCAAAGTTAAAGGTTCGGAAAATGTAACCGTCTTAAATTTGAGATTTCCTATTTTTTTTTTAAAGCTGTTTCATTTTCTTGTAAATGACGCATATTGATTTCGTCATCCAGACGTAGTTGAATAAGATCGCGGATCATAGATTTGTCATTTCATCCGACGGTTGTAAATGTCTTCATAACCATATGTAGAGGTCCCCGTATAATGTCTAGAAGTGAGTTCTGAATTATCTTGAGTAAGCATGGCCATTCAGCATTTTCACTGAAGTTTACATAATGTACAGGATACCCAAAGTACATCTCTACCATTTCCTGATATAATGTATCCATTCGTGCCTAGAAATTATTTAACTGCAAACTTTGGACCGTTCAAAGATTTCTTCAGCTGATTTACGATTTGAACACCTTTCCTGTATAATGGCTGATCTAATGTCATAACGCATGTGCTTGGTCACTTTTCTCGCAGTTATTTACAATATGCTGAAGAGTAGAATATTTAGTACTAGTAGTTGATGTTTAAATATTGAAGAAATAGAGAGGGATTACACAGCTTATATCAAAAGAAAAGGTCTGTATCTCACCATTACACAATCGTTGTGGCGAAGCTTTCACAAGATGAATAGCTATCCAAAGAATGTTTGAGAATAGGAAATCGAGACGCGAGACCTGAGTGTAGACTAGATTAAATCTTCCGAGTAAGACAGCATAGACACACCAAGAACATGAGTGTATAGCATTATACAAAAGGTAGATGTCAGAATGAAGAAATGTGAGACGATATTCTCTTCAGACAAAGGTACCGTGATACAAGAATACTTTTTCAATGAAAAACTTGGATATGGAGAACTTTCATCAAGGGATATTTTAAATAAATGACTTTTTTGCTCTATAAAAGGTGTATTAGTTGGCATATAGTGAGCTTATATGAAAAGATTATTTGATTAGCCCACAGTTTGGTTGCTCTGTAATGATGAGCAGTGTTACTAAGTCGGTAGCGAACACAGGACTGACTATACCGTAAATATTTTCCACCTAACCGTGTAAGAGAAGACCTCAAAAGAAGTGAAATCGATTATTTTTTTGTCTCACCGATGAGATGACAGGTATCAGGCCCAAAGGAAGGCTGCCTTGCAGGTTAGAATATAGTGGGTTCCATAGTAAGTTTTATAGGATACAATCGGGAAAATATTATTAATGATAGACCGGAATTTAGTGAATCCTAAAAAACTATGTATGTAAGTCCTAGTGAGCAGCAAGGACGCTATTTAAACGCACGTTTGATAGCCTCGAGTGTTAACACACTGGAGAATTTCTTTAAGTAAGACATTCGTAGGAACACAACTCTCTGGAATAAACCGTGTCTATCAGGCTTAACATTAAAATTAAGAAAAATGTGATAACGTTCTGAGTCCTACGTAGATTTCTTCAGCAGGAATCACTCTCTAATAGTATTTTAGTTGCATATAAACGGGAAGTATAGCAATTGCTTGATTATCATTGATAAATTAATACTTATGCTTTTTACATTTGATATCACAACAATTTTCAATCACAAGGGCCCACCTAAAACATACCGCTGTTCGCTCCCAAAGCTATATGTCTGTGATACTCTCGTCTTATTAAATGGAGAATTAAATCCACGGTTTTTTAAATGGTACGCCATTGCATAATGTGATTAAAGGAGCTCTAAAAGCACTACTACTTCGTTTTTGAAACCAAGGTACACAACACAAGATCTCTTGGCCTGTGAGACAGGTCCGGCCGATGAATTTATAAAGTTGATAAGCTGATAAACAGATGAGCACAAAAGTCCTGTAGATCTTCTCTTACCGTAACAGGATTTGGGAATGAAGGATTAATCCTGCTAACGTTGTGTCTTACGATGAGTTAATCCCCGACCCCTTCGTGCCCTTAATTAAGCACTCTTCGATAATCAATCATATCTCGGAACTTCCCTCAACAAGGCCTCTTTTCCTGCGAATTGTGAATGTTCCTTTAGTTGTTAATATCTTGTATACTCAGATACCGTATTTGCCTCCAGGCCTTCCATCTATTGAGTATAGTGATGTGCAAATTTTTCATAGAAAAGATGACCAGCTGCGTGAGAAAACGAAAACATTAATTCAATATCCATCAAATGATGATTGTAGTTTTCTGTTCAATCTAGTCCCTTTGGATGAATTGCAATACGATTATGACCTTCTCTATATACTGCAGCCAAAGTTAAAGGTTCGGAAAATGTAACCGTCTTAAATTTGAGATTTCCTATTTTTTTTAAAGCTGTTTTATTTTCTTGTAAATGACGCATATTGATTTCGTGATCCAGACGTAGTTGAATAAGATCGCGGATCATAGATTTGTCATTTCATCCGACGGTTGTAAATGTCTTCATAACCATATGTAGAGGTCCCCGTATAATGTCTAGAAGTGAGTTCTGAATTATCTTGAGTAAGCATGGCCATTCAGCATTTTCACTGAAGTTTACATAATGTACAGGATACCCAAAGTACATCTCTACCATTTCCTGATATAATGTATCCATTCGTGCCTAGAAATTATTTAACTGCAAACTTTGGACCGTTCAAAGATTTCTTCAGCTGATTTACGATTTGAACACCTTTCCTGTATAATGGCTGATCTAATGTCATAACGCATGTGCTTGGTCACTTTTCTCGCAGTTATTTACAATATGCTGAAGAGTAGAATATTTAGTACTAGTAGTTGATGTTTAAATATTGAAGAAATAGAGAGGGATTACACAGCTTATATCAAAAGAAAAGGTCTGTATCTCACCATTACACAATCGTTGTGGCGAAGCTTTCACAAGATGAATAGCTATCCAAAGAATGTTTGAGAATAGGAAATCGAGACGCGAGACCTGAGTGTAGACTAGATTAAATCTTCCGAGTAAGACAGCATAGACACACCAAGAACATGAGTGTATAGCATTATACAAAAGGTAGATGTCAGAATGAAGAAATGTGAGACGATATTCTCTTCAGACAAAGGTACCGTGATACAAGAATACTTTTTCAATGAAAAACTTGGATATGGAGAACTTTCATCAAGGGATATTTTAAATAAATGATTTTTTTGCTCTATAAAAGGTGTATTAGTTGGCATACAGTGAGCTTATATGAAAAGATTATTTGATTAGCCCACAGTTTGGTTGCTCTGTAATAATGAGCAGTGTTACTAAGTCGGTAGCGAACACAGGACTGACTATACCGTAAATATTTTCCACCTAACCGTGTAAGAGAAGACCTCAAAAGAAGTGAAATCGATTATTTTTTTGTCTCACCGATGAGATGACAGGTATCAGGCCCAAAGGAAGGCTGCCTTGCAGGTTAGAATATAGTGGGTTCCATAGTAAGTTTTATAGGATACAATCGGGAAAATATTATTAATGATAGACCGGAATTTAGTGAATCCTAAAAAACTATGTATGTAAGTCCTAGTGAGCAGCAAGGACGCTATTTAAACGCACGTTTGATAGCCTCGAGTGTTAACACACTGGAGAATTTCTTTAAGTAAGACATTCGTAGGAACACAACTCTCTGGAATAAACCGTGTCTATCAGGCTTAACATTAAAATTAAGAAAAATGTGATAACGTTCTGAGTCCTACGTAGATTTCTTCAGCAGGAATCACTCTCTAATAGTATTTTAGTTGCATATAAACGGGAAGTATAGCAATTGCTTGATTATCATTGATAAATTAATACTTATGCTTTTTACATTTGATATCACAACATTTTTCAATCCCAAGGGCCCACCTAAAACATACCGCTGTTCGCTCCCAAAGCTATATGTCTGTGATACTCTCGTCTTATTAAATGGAGAATTAAATCCACGGTTTTTTAAATGGTACGCCATTGCATAATGTGATTAAAGGAGCTCTAAAAGCACTACTACTTCGTTTTTGAAACCAAGGTACACAACACAAGATCTCTTGGCCTGTGAGACAGGTCCGGCCGATGAATTTATAAAGTTGATAAGCTGATAAACAGATGAGCACAAAAGTCCTGTAGATCTTCTGTTACCGTAACAGGATTTGGGAATGAAGGATTAATCCTGCTAACGTTGTGTCTTACGATGAGTTAATCCCCGACCCCTTCGTGCCCTTAATTAAGCACTCTTCGATAATCAATCATATCTCGGAACTTCCCTCAACAAGGCCTCTTTTCCTGCGAATTGTGAATGTTCCTTTAGTTGTTAATATCTTGTATACTCAGATACCGTATTTGCCTCCAGGCCTTCCATCTATTGAGTATAGTGATGTGCAAATTTTTCATAGAAAAGATGACCAGCTGCGTGAGAAAACGAAAACATTAATTCAATATCCATCAAATGATGATTGTAGTTTTCTGTTCAATCTAGTCCCTTTGGTTGAATTGCAATACGATTATGACCTTCTCTATATACTGCAGCCAAAGTTAAAGGTTCGGAAAATGTAACCGTCTTAAATTTGAGATTTCCTATTTTTTTTTAAAGCTGTTTCATTTTCTTGTAAATGACGCATATTGATTTCGTGATCCAGACGTAGTTGAATAAGATCGCGGATCATAGATTTGTCATTTCATCCGACGGTTGTAAATGTCTTCATAACCATATGTAGAGGTCCCCGTATAATGTCTAGAAGTGAGTTCTGAATTATCTTGAGTAAGCATGGCCATTCAGCATTTTCACTGAAGTTTACATAATGTACAGGATACCCAAAGTACATCTCTACCATTTCCTGATATAATGTATCCATTCGTGCCTAGAAATTATTTAACTGCAAACTTTGGACCGTTCAAAGATTTCTTCAGCTGATTTACGATTTGAACACCTTTCCTGTATAATGGCTGATCTAATGTCATAACGCATGTGCTTGGTCACTTTTCTCGCAGTTATTTACAATATGCTGAAGAGTAGAATATTTAGTACTAGTAGTTGATGTTTAAATATTGAAGAAATAGAGAGGGATTACACAGCTTATATCAAAAGAAAAGGTCTGTATCTCACCATTACACAATCGTTGTGGCGAAGCTTTCACAAGATGAATAGCTATCCAAAGAATGTTTGAGAATAGGAAATCGAGACGCGAGACCTGAGTGTAGACTAGATTAAATCTTCCGAGTAAGACAGCATAGACACACCAGGAACATGAGTGTATAGCATTATACAAAAGGTAGATGTCAGAATGAAGAAATGTGAGACGATATTCTCTTCAGACAAAGGTACCGTGATACAAGAATACTTTTTCAATGAAAAACTTGGATATGGAGAACTTTCATCAAGGGATATTTTAAATAAATGACTTTTTTGCTCTATAAAAGGTGTATTAGTTGGCATATAGTGAGCTTATATGAAAAGATTATTTGATTAGCCCACAGTTTGGTTGCTCTGTAATGATGAGCAGTGTTACTAAGTCGGTAGCGAACACAGGACTGACTATACCGTAAATATTTTCCACCTAACCGTGTAAGAGAAGACCTCAAAAGAAGTGAAATCGATTATTTTTTTGTCTCACCGATGAGATGACAGGTATCAGGCCCAAAGGAAGGCTGCCTTGCAGGTTAGAATATAGTGGGTTCCATAGTAAGTTTTATAGGATACAATCGGGAAAATATTATTAATGATAGACCGGAATTTAGTGAATCCTAAAAAACTATGTATGTAAGTCCTAGTGAGCAGCAAGGACGCTATTTAAACGCACGTTTGATAGCCTCGAGTGTTAACACACTGGAGAATTTCTTTAAGTAAGACATTCGTAGGAACACAACTCTCTGGAATAAACCGTGTCTATCAGGCTTAACATTAAAATTAAGAAAAATGTGATAACGTTCTGAGTCCTACGTAGATTTCTTCAGCAGGAATCACTCTCTAATAGTATTTTAGTTGCATATAAACGGGAAGTATAGCAATTGCTTGATTATCATTGATAAATTAATACTTATGCTTTTTACATTTGATATCACAACATTTTTCAATCCCAAGGGCCCACCTAAAACATACCGCTGTTCGCTCCCAAAGCTATATGTCTGTGATACTCTCGTCTTATTAAATGGAGAATTAAATCCACGGTTTTTTAAATGGTACGCCATTGCATAATGTGATTAAAGGAGCTCTAAAAGCACTACTACTTCGTTTTTGAAACCAAGGTACACAACACAAGATCTCTTGGCCTGTGAGACAGGTCCGGCCGATGAATTTATAAAGTAGATAAGCTGATAAACAGATGAGCACAAAAGTCCTGTAGATCTTCTGTTACCGTAACAGGATTTGGGAATGAAGGATTAATCCTGCTAACGTTGTGTCTTACGATGAGTTAATCCCCGACCCCTTCGTGCCCTTAATTAAGCACTCTTCGATAATCAATCATATCTCGGAACTTCCCTCAACAAGGCCTCTTTTCCTGCGAATTGTGAATGTTCCTTTAGTTGTTAATATCTTGTATACTCAGATACCGTATTTGCCTCCAGGCCTTCCATCTATTGAGTATAGTGATGTGCAAATTTTTCATAGAAAAGATGACCAGCTGCGTGAGAAAACGAAAACATTAATTCAATATCCATCAAATGATGATTGTAGTTTTCTGTTCAATCTAGTCCCTTTGGATGAATTGCAATACGATTATGACCTTCTCTATATACTGCAGCCAAAGTTAAAGGTTCGGAAAATGTAACCGTCTTAAATTTGAGATTTCCTATTTTTTTTTAAAGCTGTTTTATTTTCTTGTAAATGACGCATATTGATTTCGTGATCCAGACGTAGTTGAATAAGATCGCGGATCATAGATTTGTCATTTCATCCGACGGTTGTAAATGTCTTCATAACCATATGTAGAGGTCCCCGTATAATGTCTAGAAGTGAGTTCTGAATTATCTTGAGTAAGCATGGTCATTCAGCATTTTCACTGAAGTTTACATAATGTACAGGATACCCAAAGTACATCTCTACCATTTCCTGATATAATGTATCCATTCGTGCCTAGAAATTATTTAACTGCAAACTTTGGACCGTTCAAAGATTTCTTCAGCTGATTTACGATTTGAACACCTTTCCTGTATAATGGCTGATCTAATGTCATTACGCATGTGCTTGGTCACTTTTCTCGCAGTTATTTACAATATGCTGAAGAGTAGAATATTTAGTACTAGTAGTTGATGTTTAAATATTGAAGAAATAGAGAGGGATTACACAGCTTATATCAAAAGAAAAGGTCTGTATCTCACCATTACACAATCGTTGTGGCGAAGCTTTCACAAGATGAATAGCTATCCAAAGAATGTTTGAGAATAGGAAATCGAGACGCGAGACCTGAGTGTAGACTAGATTAAATCTTCCGAGTAAGACAGCATAGACACACCAAGAACATGAGTGTATAGCATTATACAAAAGGTAGATGTCAGAATGAAGAAATGTGAGACGATATTCTCTTCAGACAAAGGTACCGTGATACAAGAATACTTTTTCAATGAAAAACTTGGATATGGAGAACTTTCATCAAGGGATATTTTAAATAAATGACTTTTTTGCTCTATAAAAGGTGTATTAGTTGGCATACAGTGAGCTTATATGAAAAGATTATTTGATTAGCCCACAGTTTGGTTGCTCTGTAATGATGAGCAGTGTTACTAAGTCGGTAGCGAACACAGGACTGACTATACCGTAAATATTTTCCACCTAACCGTGTAAGAGAAGACCTCAAAAGAAGTGAAATCGATTATTTTTTTGTCTCACCGATGAGATGACAGGTATCAGGCCCAAAGGAAGGCTGCCTTGCAGGTTAGAATATAGTGGGTTCCATAGTAAGTTTTATAGGATACAATCGGGAAAATATTATTAATGATAGACCGGAATTTAGTGAATCCTAAAAAACTATGTATGTAAGTCCTAGTGAGCAGCAAGGACGCTATTTAAACGCACGTTTGATAGCCTCGAGTGTTAACACACTGGAGAATTTCTTTAAGTAAGACATTCGTAGGAACACAACTCTCTGGAAAAAACCGTGTCTATCAGGCTTAACATTAAAATTAAGAAAAATGTGATAACGTTCTGAGTCCTACGTAGATTTCTTCAGCAGGAATCACTCTCTAATAGTATTTTAGTTGCATATAAACGGGAAGTGTAGCAATTGCTTGATTATCATTGATAAATTAATACTTATGCTTTTTACATTTGATATCACAACATTTTTCAATCCCAAGGGCCCACCTAAAACATACCGCTGTTCGCTCCCAAAGCTATATGTCTGTGATACTCTCATCTTATTAAATGGAGAATTAAATCCACGGTTTTTTAAATGGTACGCCATTGCATAATGTGATTAAAGGAGCTCTAAAAGCACTACTACTTCGTTTTTGAAACCAAGGTACACAACACAAGATCTCTTGGCCTGTGAGACAGGTCCTGCCGATGAATTTATAAAGTTGATAAGCTGATAAACAGATGAGCACAAAAGTCCTGTAGATCTTCTCTTACCGTAACAGGATTTGGGAATGAAGGATTAATCCTGCTAACGTTGTGTCTTACGATGAGTTAATCCCCGACCCCTTCGTGCCCTTAATTAAGCACTCTTCGATAATCAACCATATCTCGGAACTTCCCTCAACAAGGCCTCTTTTCCTGCAAATTGTGAATGTTCTTTGAGTTGTTAATTTCTTGTATATTCTGATACCGTATTTGCCTCCAGGCTTTCCATCTGTTGAGTATAGTGATGTGCAGATTTTTCATAGAAAAGATGACCAGTTGCGTGAGAAAACGAAAGCATTAATTTAATTGCCTTCAAATAAAGGTTGTAGTCCCCTGTTCAATCTAGTCCGTTTGAATGAATTGCAATACGATTATGACCTTCTCTATATACTGCAGCCATAGTTAAGGGTTCGGATAATGTAACCGTCTTAAATTTGAGATTTCCAAATATGTTTTTTTTCATGCAGTTTCATTTTCTTGTAAATGACGCATATTGATTTCGTCATCCAGACGTTGTTAATAAAATCGCAGATCCTAGATTTTGTCATCTCCTCCAACATTTGTAAATTTCTACATAACCACATGTAGAGGTCCTCGAGCAAAGTCTAGAAGTGAGTAGTTAATGATCTTGAGTAGTCATGGTCATTGATCATTTTCACTAAAGATGTCATAGTGTACACGATCACCAAAGATCTTCTATACCATTTCCTGACATAATGTATCCATTCGTTCCTAGAAATCACTTAACTGCAAACCTTCTAAAGGGGTACTACTTAAGACCGTTCAGAAATTTCTTCAGCTGAGTTATTATTTCAACTCCTTTCCAGTATATTGGCTGATCTAATGTCATAACACATGTGCTTTGTTTACTTTTCTTGCAGTCGATTAGTGTATGCAGAAGTGTAGAATATATAGTATTAGTTTTTGATGTTGAAATATCGCAGAATTACAGAGGTACTACACTTCTTATATCAAAAGAAAAGGTGTGTATCTCACCATTACACAATCGTTGTGGCGAAACTTTCACATGATGAAAAGCTATAGAAAGGTTGTTTGAAAATAGGAAATCGAGACGCAGGTGAAGACTTGATTCTTAAATTTGAGATTTCCTATTTCTTTTTTAATCAGTTTCATTTTCTTGTAAATGACGCATATTGATTTCGTGATCCAGACGTAGTTGAATAAGATCGCGGATCATAGATTTTGGCATCTCATCCGACGGTTGTAAATGTCTTCATAACCATATGTAGAGGTCCCCGTATAGTGTCTAAAAGTGAGTTCTCAATGATCTTGAGTAAGCATGGCAATTCAGCATTTTCACTAAAGTTTACGTAGTGCACAGGATACACAAAGTACATCTCTACCATTTCCTGACATAATGTATCCATTCGTGCCTAGAAATTACGTAACTGCAAACTTTGGAACGTTCAGAGATTTCTACAGCTGATTTACGATTTGAACATCTTTCCTGTATAATGGCTGATCTAATGTCATAACGCAAGTGCTTGGTCACTTTACCTGTTACGGATACTCCCATTGGCACCTAGCTCTTCCTAATTATCGTCTTCCGACTGCTCTTCCAGTCAATACTTTGTAAGCGTTTCTACTTTCTTCCATTCTAGCTACAGGACCTTAGCCTACTGACTTGGTCACTAACAAATTAGTTAAACCGTATAAATTATGCAGTTTCTCGTTATGATGTTTCCGCCATTCCCCATTCCCGTTCCTCTTGAGTATAAAGATTCGTATCAGAATTTTGTTCTCAATTTCTTTCAATCCATGTTCTTCCCTCACAGTAAGCGACCAAGTTTCGCAACCATTCAGAACAACAGGCATGATTATTTTTTTGTATAATTTAAGCTTCAGATTCCTCATAGAATTCGCGGCGACGAGTTTTTCTAACCGAGTAATAATAATAATAATAATAATAATAATAATAATAATAATAATAATAATAATAATAATAATAATTTTAATAATAATAATAATAATAATAATAATAAGAAAATTATGAAATTAATCATTTTTTTTAAATAACTCGCCCCAACCGGAGTATTGTTCGCCACTGGCACCTCATGTCCTTTCGTCTTCTCCAAACACTACATGAGCACGAACACAGAAATACCGAGGACAATTAAAATTCCGACCTTGTTCTTCAGAGGAATTCGAATTCCTAGTAGGTTGCGCCTGATGATCAGCAACCTCATGATCATTTGGACTTTCTTTGCCACAAATTCCTCATATGATCATAAGAAAATAAACTAGTATTTATGGAAAATAAACATAAAACTGCTATTTCTATACGTGTCAATATAATTTAGAGAGTGTGAAAATAATTTGGTCCTTTTTTTCTCTGGAAATTAGATGTCGTGGCAAAGACGAAATTTAAATAAATCAGGACAATCCCTGCAACCGATTGCCAGCGTCGTAACGGATTTTTCTGGAGATACAATTATAATATGCTTATTTTGGCCCCCTAAGAATAGTTCTAATTCTTAAGCAACCTTTTTCCAATTTTCTCAATCTTTATGGGGGCCTAAGAGTCTGTGGGCACTCCGCCCCGGGAAGGTCTGCGGTAATACCTGGGCCAATTCCGTACATCACAAATTTACTGAAACAAGATTGATAATTCACAAAGGCATAGGATTAAATATTATTTCTAGAGCCGCTATTAGTAGGCATCTAAATATCGAGAAAGTAATTAAAACAGACAAATTGCTTATTTTTTTTTAAATATTTTTATTTATATTTTGCTTATATTTTCTTGTTTCCGTTACTATCAAGTTTCTTGTTTATATTTTACCATGAAACGACTTGTGTGGGTGGTTGGCACATTGAAATTCTATTTGGTGGAGCTGAATCTTTATCAAGTGTTTGTGCTTCCATCACAATTTCAATGCATACTCAGTGTGACATTCAAGATATATTCTCCAGAAAAAGAAAAGTGTAGGAATAAGGAGAATTGGAGAATTTCTCTAAATGGAAACAATCTTTTATCAAGTTGTTTCCAGTAGTTGTTCTAGATTTCATATTTTCGGCTCCTTTTAAGCATTTTGTGATTCATATGTGATCAATGTTTTTATATCTTTCAATATACAGTATATAATGAAAGAAAAAACACTACATACACATCAATATTGAAATTAACATTTGATGTTCATTAGAGGACACGCTCAACCTGAGAGATTGATCTCAGAATGGAGTAATGTTTCGTGCGTCATCTACTGACAATTTTACTTCCTCTCAGTGCTACCAACTGATGTCAGTGCTGCTTAAAGCTACGTGTAAGTTGGGTTGCATCTGTCTAGGCGTTCTCACAACTGTAAATGACCTGATTTCAAGTAATGGAATTAGAGCCCTTAGGGGGATTTCTTTTGTAGTTGGTTGTACAATGTTATATCGACAACGGAAAGATTTGACTGAATTTGTTTTTCAATTGAATTGGTAATTAGTTTCTGAATTCTGTTCTACTGGTTGGGTACCAAATACCTTCAGAACAAGCAGCTAGCCTAATTTTAAGAACAAGTCAAGAGCAGACAACACTACAAAAAAGAAAACTAATGAACGTGGAAGGGATAGTTAGATTAGAGGTTAGACCAATAATTTTTATCTTCCAAACTCTATTCCAATTTCTGAACGGCATAGCTGAGAAAGAAAATTATAGCATTCCTATTTAATAACAGTAGATCATATAATGTTTCATCGCAATCTTAGAAATTTGTCTGTCACTTGCATGATAGTCCACGTACTACTCTAGATTAGGTATAAAGTAAGATGTGTCGTTTGTGATGCTTAGCATTACTGTGAAGAAATAGAGCCTTACACCTCCGATAACCGTTAAATTTTTTTCTTGGTAGATCGTGATTTAATGAAAAAATGTATAGGCAATGAAATTGTATAATAACCAATCATTTTTATTTTACCTTAATGAAACTGTATATACTGATAGACGTTGATCCATCATGATCATTTGATTATACATTATGTTTCATGATAATGACGTATGCGGTACCGCCCGTAACCCAGCCTTCTTAGTGTTGTCCTGAATAGCGTAAATAAATCGTTGGATATGCATTCTAGAGCGAGAAATAATTCACGAGTTTTCATTCTCAAAATTCGATAACACCTCCTTTTCTTTTTCGAGTTAGGGGAAGCTAACGTTTGCTATCATATTCTGCTTTATTCAGTTAAAGTTACATCAAGATCAACTTCATGTCCATTTTGTAAGGTCTATAAGGCGGTGACGTTAACACAAAATAATAATCAAAACTGATTGGGTCAAGACTTAAGCCGTTGATTGATTTTCTACTGCTGTTGTTCCTAATCATCTGTATCAGATTGTCTTCCATTCTTTCATTTCTACATGAACTCTCTTGGCAGAATACAAAAAACCCTGATTATTTCATATCGGCTATTTACACTAACGTGTGGCTCATTCACAATCCTATCTTTCAGTCACTTTTCTCTACAGATAAGTAAGCTTATTTGGCTGTAGCTGATGGTAGCTGTGTGCGTCCTGGAATTCGCATACCCACTTTCACACACCAACCTCGTTCGATTGGGTTCATACCTAGACCATTTCACTCCTGAAATTCGAGGTACTTCCGAATTGAATGCTGCACAGCTGCTGTGTTAGAAATGGGACAAGTGGCCATATTGAATCTTTGTAACTACTTCCTTGTTATATAAGATATTACTTATACCAGGAGGACAGGACGGTATCAGAGGATTACAAGAAATTAAAAAATCAAGTAACATTCACAATACGCAGAAAAAGAGGACTTCTTAAACAAAGGTCTAACTCATATGATTATAAAACAGTGCTTAAAGAAGCCACGAATTTGAAGCCAGTCAAATCTGCGTTAAGTACGTTTATAAATTATGTTAAGCGCTATTTTCAACTTAAACCTATGGATTTAAATTACAATTGGACACTCAAAGTGCCGAGAGCCAAAAATGAGCTCTCGGGAAATATCAGCAACGATCGAATTTAAATCTACCATTGAAGCCACGAAAATTCAATCTCAGTTCTTGAGAAACTTAATCAATATTAGACGGCTTCAAGTGATGCAAGCAGTTTTCGAACGAGTAAAGGTAGCCTTATATGGACAAGAATAATGGAAGGAACTACAAACGGCAAATCTGTAGCTGTTGGGTCTTATTCGGATCTTCTAAGAATTTTAGTAGCAGTTTTGATAAGTTGCTGATTCTTTTAAAGTCATATATAAGCAGAACTGATAGGAAATGCTACGATATTATTAAATATAAAGAAACTTTAGCGTCATTAAAAGATTGCTTTCACTGTTTTCATGATGCAACAGGCTATGAGACGTCCTCAGCTATACTCAGCAGTGAATAGTTGGCTGCCTTCAAGATCCTTTAAAAAGAGGAATAATTGTGAAAGTTAGTCAGAGTCTTCAAAAAACCAAAACTCAATCCCGACAAAATGGTCAAGATAACACATTTCTTATTCGCCTGTATGGAGAAGGAAACATGTCCTCCCTGGTATAAGCCATATCAGGTATAACTTGGGAGTAGTTACAAAGTTTCAATATGGCCAATTTACCCCCTGCTAACACGGCAGCTTTTCAGCATTCAGTTCGGAAATCCCTCCAACTCCAGGAGCTAAATGGTCTAAGCATGAACCCAATCGAATGAGGTTGGTGTGTGAAAAAGGATATGCGAATTCCAGGACCCACACAGCTACCATGAGCTCCAGCCGGCTAATGTTACTAACCTGTACATAACAAGTGACTTCAAGATAGGAATGTGAACGAGCCACATGTTAGTATAAAAAAGGAGATATAAAATATTGAATTTTTTCTCAATTTTGCCATGTTACTTCTTGTACAAATCGAAGATCGGAAGACAATCCTATATATATGATGACGAACAAAGCTGTTGAAAACCAATATGACATTGACAATTGCTTAATTGTTGATCCAAAAAGTTATTATTATTATTTTGAAATAACGTCCCCGCCTCATAGACCTAACAAAATGGACATGAAGTCGATCTTGATGTAACTATAAAAGAAGGTATAAAACCAAGGTATAAAACATGAAGGTGGTTTATTGTTTAGTTTACATATTTTGGAATTCTTTAACACGAGCGGCTTTAGTACCCGAAGTAAAAGGAAACCTTAGAAAAACACACACAAGTTAACGAACAAAAGCCAATTCATTATTACATTGGCGTACAACAGTACAATTCAATTGTACGTTTTTAACAATTGTTTATTGTTTGATTGTTAAGATGTTCTAGATGTTAAGGTGTTAAGATGATTGACTCCAAGGTTTCTACCATCTGCAAGATTAGTAACAATTGTGTAACTACCGTTTAGTTTACGAATCTCCTAAAAAGAAGATAAATTTAACTCTCTTAAAAAAGAACGATGTTTCGATATGCGGTACATGCAAAGACTCCACGTACATTTTTATCCAAGAGGGGGCGTAAGAATTAGAGGTCTAATACACGTCAATCCCTGTTCGTTTCAACTTATTGCCCTAGGTTTTATACAACATAAGTCTAATCGATGCTTAATGCTCAGCACCTTGTATCTTTGCGACTGTACTAAGTTTCTTTTCAGTCAGAAGGCCACGAAGCTTATCGATTTTCCGTAAAAATTATATGACACTAATGGTTGTAATGTTGTAAAGGATCCACATGCAGGTTATTGCTGATTTTTAGGTAATTAAGTACGTGATTCCCATTAGACCCAGGCCCGCTTCTCTTGGCCTGTGAGACATGTCCGGCCATTGAATTTATAAAGCTAGCGGTTTTTTGCACTGAATCGCGATACAAAGTAATTATACAGGCCTGGTAGAACAGGTGTAGAACACAGACCAACAAATTTATCAATTGACAGAACTTTTTTTTACTTAGGTTATTTTGGGAGATTATCAGTTAAGAAACCTGAAAGATATAAAACTTCTTAAGCTCACTTTTCACATCTTGGAGCAGAAGCCCAGAATTTTCTCCTCTAGTAATAGTGTTCGAGTATTTGCTTGCAAGATAAACTTGCGTCTAGAAAAAATTTGAGGCGTCCTTGGCAACCTTGACTCACTTCATCAAGATTCTATATTGATAACGCTACGTATCTATCACACTAATCTTCAGGCTATAGAACCTTTCTGACTCGCACGGTTTATCTTGGACTACACAGCGCCTATCTCACACTCCTATTAAGCTTATTGGAGGATTTGAATTTCTCTATCTTCTAAATGTTTTCTCACCGGTGATTACATTTCTGGAAAGCGTCCCCTCTGTAACAGATTAGGGCACAACTGTATTAGCTTTTTGACACCTTTCATATCTGAGACGGAACGATCAACAAGAAGAATTTCTGTAATCTTATATATAAATTCAATCTACCTCATTTCGCTGACGTGAATAGAGCTTGCGTGTAAGGTATTTCTCAAGAGCAGAAAGCTACTCCACAAAAAGTACCCGATTAATCGCCAGCAGTTGAGGCTTACGAAGTGTACTTATCTCTAACACTGAACTTATCTCTAGCACTCTCTAACTGTCTTTTTTCCTGGTATGTATGCGAGCATATCCATCGCCGTTGACCAGAGCCCTCCTAGATCACCAAGTAAATTCCTTTACAAAAATAGAACCACCAAATCGTATGTAGAAAACTGAATTGATGATCGCTGCATATAGCGGAATATCATGGCAATCTGCCTAGAGTACATTCCTTGCACATTCCAGCTAAGAGCCGTTAACATTGGCAAGAAGAAAGTCGAAACACACAGATATGTGCTTAGATCTATACTTCAGACTTTTTAAAGAGAACATTGAATTACCAAGTTACAGAAACATTCATATATTATACTAAGAGGAGATGTCGAGATATGTGTTGTTCTATCATGTGTTGTTTCATATGGCAAAAGATTTAAGATTTATCAACAAGGCTGCCGACTGTGGTGTTCTGAAGCAATAATGGTATTACTAATTGTAGATATCAGGATGCATTTAGATAAAAAGATAATAACAGCAGATGTCCAGATCCGGCATGATACTTGCATTAGAACGACTGGAATCAGTTTGTATGCTGTACAACCGACGGGAGCGGGCGGTTTGAAATGGGAAATGTACGGCAGCTCATATTCTCCTTAGGACTTGCAAACTGGAAATATTCTAGTTTAAACCCAGTGACATGCCGAACAAGAAGTCTTTAGCTGATAAAGAATGTATATCGCAGTGAGCTAATAAGGTATATTAAAGATAAAGCGCGTTAAAATGATGTACAAGTTGATGGGTCATTTGGAATAGGATAATCATCCCGGAGCTTGAGAAGCTTTTTGTAATATGCATCCACAACGACAGAAATCGCCTTAAAATAAGAACATTAGCAGAGATGTCACTTGACTTCTTTGTAATAAAATTCTTCAATGTCTGAAAAGAGATATTAATAAGAGATTAAATCGATCTCTAAGTGATGCGGTGATTAAAGAAATAATTTTGAGGATGGACGGAGAAGGTCGATTTTTAATTAGTGGTTTAGATTGCAAAAGGCGTGCCAATAATTCGAGGGTTCTATTTCGAGGTGTCCGGTAAGGCTAAATCGTTTATGCCGGCTTATGTCCTTCTTACAATGCTGTGAAATTTAGAACTCAGCAGTGGGCATCGGCATCTATTCCTTAATTCCTATTGGCTTACAGCTACTAAAAGAATTCAACATTGAATACGAGGCCGTAGGATCTTCTGTTGTATAACTAGCTCTCAAAAACGAAGCAGTAGTGCTTTTAGAGCTACTTTACTCACATTATACAATTTCGTACCATTAAAAAACTTTGGATTTACTTCTCCCTTTAATAAGATAAAGTATCACAGTCGTATAGCTCTGGGAATTAACCGCGGTTTGTTTTAGGTGGGCCCTTGGGATTGAAAATTTTGTGATACCAAATGTAAAAAACTTGAGTATTAATTTATCAATGATAATCAAGCAATTGCTATACTTCTCATTAATATGCAACTACATTACTATTTGAGAGTGCTTCCTGCTGAAGAAATCTACTTAAGACTCATAACGCTCTCACCTTTTTCTTAATTGTTAGCCTGATAGAAACGGTTTAATCCAAAAAGTTATGTTCTTACGGATATATTACTTAAAGATAGTCTCCTTTTAGCCCAATCAATGAAGGTCAAAAAACATCAAAGTTCGGAAAAAATTTGGGGAAAGCTGATTTTCTCTGAAGTGATAGACCACTATGAGATGAACATTTTCACAAAAGTTCCAACCCCCTCCCTCTGGAGCTTTTCCTCCCACGCTCCCTCAAAATAGAAAAATGGGCGTTTTAGAATAAAGGCCATACCTTCAGAACTAATGGACATATTGACATGCTTCTTTTTTTCTCGTAACCTGTGAAATGTGCCTTACAGTTTCATATTCCTTACAAAGATTTTCATGAACTTAATGGTTTTTTGGCAATTTTAACCTAAAGAGTAAAAAATGAAAAAGATCGCCCGCGCCATTTTGTTTTTTTTTTCTTATTTTTCCTTACTGAATTGTGATATGAAAAATGTTTACTCTTAAAATTAGCCATGTAGAGAGGTAAATTTGAAGAGGAGCGGGCTCAAATTTTCGCCTCAAATATCATGGAGGGATAAAATGCATAACACTAAGTAAATGTGTTAAAACAGAAGTGGAGGTGAAGTTAACTCCGTTGGGACCATTTAATCCTGAAATTATTCGTATTCTCTCGTATGCCAAAAAAAAGTCACCGTACTGGGCTCTCCAATATTTTTGTGGAGGATTTTAATGACTTGAAAGTTACCAGAGGAATTGAATGTCGAACGGTACACCTCATATTTCCAATGAATGTTTTGTGGATTGCAGGCACAGATATGCAGCCCGGGTGGAATGGATTCGTGACTTCCGTAATGAGTAGAAGAGAAGATTGTGAGGATTCATATATATTAGGAATTTCCTTTATAAACATGGATCCTAGCAATCCATCAACAATTTTCTCTGCTCTCAGTTATGCTGCAGAACAATGTCAGAAGCAACGCCGTGTCTTTATTGTTACGTTCGATCAACCATTGTTTTTAAAGGCGGCTGAAATTGTAGAGTCAGCAAATCCCAACAGTGAAGTGTCAAAAATAATTCTGAGACTAGGAGGATTCCATCTATTAATGTCTTTTATGGGTGCTATTGGGAAGATAATGGAGGGGAGTGGTTTGGAAGATCTATGGGCTACAGTTTACGGTAAACCCACTGTGAACCACATTTGAATGGTCACGCATACGCAAGAGCTGTCCGAGCATATAGCCTTACTGCTTGTGCGATTCTTAAAGTGATGAAGAGCAGTTGTCCTGAAATAAATGGATCTCTTGCATATTTGGTAAATATTTCTAAAGATCTTCTTGAAAAGAGTTCTAGAAGAACCAAGATGTTCTAGAAGAACCAGGTGTTAAAGAACTTTGAGCAAATTTAACGATTTCTTGCAGGAAATTAGAACTTTAAGCAGTTCAATTAAGCTGTGGGTTAATCTCCTTAGACGGATTGATCATATAATGCTGTTTATCTTTGCAGAAAGAACAGGAAACTGGGATTTACATATGAATACAACAATTCAAATTCTCCCATATTTTCATGCTGCCGGACCACTCCCCTACGCTAAATCCGCCCACTTGTATGCACAAGAGATGTGCTAACTTGAATCAAAACTCACAAATCAAGAACTAGTTCTTTTTAAGGAGAAAGGATTCTTCACTATTAGACGGAAAGGCAAGTATTGGTCAAGAACGTGGTCTGATATGTGCATAGAACAAGATATGATGCGACCCATGAAATCTGTTGGACTGATACATGGCCGTGGCATTACTGACAATACTCTTTCAAAATGGGTACTTAGAACACCATTCTTTCTCAAAGTCCATGAGGCTGTAGAAGATTTTTTCGGAACAGTAATGCAGTTTAGCGAACAGCACGTGTAACTACGAAAATCCAGAATGAACAAAGACTTGTCAGACTTAAAGAAGTTTACAGCTTGCTTAGAAGAACACAATCCTTTTACAAAGTTGTCTGGTGAACTGGTCTCTTTGGCCACTGGGTATGTTTGTGATGATTCAATAAACTGTGATCAAGCATACGATGTCGGTTTGCTACCATGAACAAAATTAAAGGGAAAAATTTTCAAGAACTCAAACTGCACAGAATAGGTGAAGACACAGGCAGCACAGAAGTCAGCAAGAGTAAGATCAAAAGAGGTCAATATCAATTCTCAACAGCTTTTTAATCGGATATTGTGTGCCTCTGATAGCGCCAGCAAATTAAAGACATATTTCGAATATGAATTGGCAGTACGCCCACCAGCTCTGTTTGACGAAGTTTCTCTTCGAAAAGGTACAAAATCATCCCTGATGAAAGTTTTTGAAGAAGGAATCATCGAAGAACTAGATGTAAAGGATACAACATATATTGGAGACGGAGGGATTTTTCTTCACCATCTGCCATGGCCAAAAAATTGTACCTTAGGAGCTGTCTTAGAGAACTATTGTACACATGTTGTTAATAAATATGGTCAAAAATCTATCGTTGTTTTTGATGGTTACCCTAGTGAGCCTACCACGAAAAATGAAGAACAAAACAGGAGAGCGGCGAAAAAATCTTCACAAGACATAATTTTTTGTCAAAACACAATCTGTGCCCCGGGAAAAGACGAGTTCTTAGGTAACAGAAACAATAAGAAGAGATTATCGTTGGCTCTGGGGTCTGAACTCGTGAAACGGGATTGACTGTAATTACAGCAAAGAAAGACGCAGATGTTGACATTGTAATGACGGCCATTCAACAGTTGAAAACTGCTTCAAAAGTTATTGTTGTAGGATCTGATACTGACCTGGTAGTCTTACTTACTGCTTTGTCACCTGAGAAAGAAAGTGCTTCTGTTTACTTCTGTAAAGAGAAAGGTGGTGTGACTCCGAACACACGGTACTTCAGGAAGGAAACATTGATTGAAAAGTTTGGAGATTGCCGCCCACTACTTTTGTTCTGTCATGCGTTTACGGGATGTGACAAGACATCGTGTATGGGCAAATTAAAAGTAATAGATATGCTCAAATCACCAGAATTTCAAAACTGGGCCAGTGTTTTTGGATATTTCAAAATCTAAAGAAAAATATTATCTACAGGTGAAAGATTATTTTTGGCTTTGAATGATTTGGGAAAATACTCAAATTTGAACGAAGCACAGATTTTTGACTTTCACAAAGAAAAGTTCACTAAGATCTAACTTTGACCTGGCCAAACTACCTCCAACTTCTGAAGCGTGTAATGAACAATCGCTCAGAGTATTTTTGCAAGTACAGAAATGGTTAGGAAATAAACTTCCAGACAGAATGGGGTTGGAGGATAGAATTAATTAAAGAAAACGGACGCTCCAAAAAGACATTGAAACCTATTCCCACATCCAAGCCATTTGCACCAGACGAACTTCTGTACATAATATCATGTTCGTGTAAGCAAGGATGTAGGCAATACTGTAAATGTAATATAACTAAAATAGATTGCTCTGCAATGTGTGAACACTGTATGGGCTGTCTTGCCTAAATTCACAATTCTATTCCGAGGAAGAACTTGTCGAATTATCATCATAAAATTAAATAGTATACTGTATAGCTACGGAAGATTAATTTAAAAATACTGCAGTAAGCATAGTGGACATGTGAAAATTAAGATGTAAACATAATAAAACATTTTATAGATATAATTTCATACGCTGATTGACTGAAGAATCCAAGGCAAAAAATAGGGAAAAGAAGAGCAAACAATATATTTCAAATTTATATAGTTTATGTAGAAATTATTAGATTTATAAAAAAATAGAAAATAAAATAATTTTCACTTTTTAAGAATAAAACATAATGTGAAAATTATCAGTGTGTTGAATAGTTTTGGAGATAATACCTTTAGTCACAAACGCTTATTTTAAAATTTGGAATGGTAATGGGGATAGAGTAAGGCAGGACTAAACAGTAACAGCGGAGGCAGGACTAAACAAAAATGCTTTTCTAACAATGCACTGTTTATTTTTTTAAAAAGAGCTTTATTATTATTTTTTTTTCTTTCGAAATGAAACATAGTAACTGATATTTGAGGCGAAAATTTGAGCCCGCTCGTCTTCAAAATTACCTCGCTACATTGCTAATTTTAAGAGTAACCCTCACAATATATACACCGTTGGAAAGATAATTTTATGCTCTTTAAGATTTATTTGAAACATTTCTCCATATCACAACTCATTAAGGAAATATAAGAGGAAAAACAAAAAGGCGCGGGCGATTTTTTTCATTTTTTACTCTTTAGGTTAAATTTACCAAGAAACCATTAGGTTTATGAGAAACTTAAAGGAATACGAAATTTTAGACCACAGTCTACAGATTACGAGAAAAAAAGCATGTCAATATGTCCATTAATTTTGAAGATTTAGAATTTTTTTTTAAAACGCCCAGTTTTTAACTTTGAGGGGGCGTGGTGGGTAAACCTCCAGTGGAAGTAGAGAGGACTTTTTTGAAAATGTTCCTCTCATAGTGGTCTATCACTTGGGAGAAAATCAGCTTTACCCAAATTTTTTCCTTGCAAAAACCTTTATTGACAGAGCTATGTGTGTTACACTCGAACCTATCAAATATGCGTTTAATTAGCGTCCTTGCTGCTCACTAAAACTTACATGCAGAGGTTTGTAGGATTCACTAGGTTCCGGTCAATCATTAATAATATTTTCCCGATTGTGTCCTGTAAAACTTGCTATGGAACCAATTATATCTAACCTCCAAAGGAGCCTTTCTTTAGACCTGAGACCGGTGATCTGATCAATGAGACAAATAAAGAATAGATTTTAAGTTTTTTTGAGATCTTCTCTTACACGGTTAGGTGGAAAATATATACGGTATAGTCAGTCCTCAGTTCGCTACCAACTTAGTAACACTGGTCATCACAAAGCAACCAAACTGTGGGCTAATCAAATAAGCTCACTGTATGCTAAGTGCCACACATTTCATAGAATTGTAAAAGTCATTTATTTGAGAATTCTCTTGAGGAAAATTCTCCATATCCAAGTTCTTGAATGATATTACGGTAGCATTGTCTTGATAAGAATATGGTATTACATTTATTCATTCTGACATCCTCTTTCCCTCTAATGCTATACACTCATGTTCTTGGTGTGTCAATGCTGTCTTACTCGAAAGATATAATCAAGTGTTCCCTAGCGTCTCGCATCTCGATTTCCTTTTCTCGAACAACTTTGGATAGCTATTGATCTTGTGAAAGCTTAGCGACAACGATTGTGTAATGGTGAGTTACACACCTATCCTTTGATATATGCAGTGTAGACCCTCTGTATTTCTTCAATATTTTAATATCAAATACTAATACTCTACTCTTCTGCATACAGTAAATGAGTGCAAGAAAAGCGAACAAAGCACATGCGTTATGATATTAGATCAGCCATTATACTGCAAGGGTGTTCAATCGTACCTGGAGCTGAAAAAAAATTTCTGAACGGACCCAAGTTGTACCGCCTTTAGGAGGTTTCCAGTTAAGTAATTTCTAGGCACGATTTGAGACATCATGTAGGGAAATAGTATAGAAGAACTTGTGGGTATACAGTACACTATGACAACATTAGTGAAAATGCTGAATGGCTATGCCAACTCAACATCATTGACAACACACTTCTACACTTTGCTCCAGGACTCCACATGTGGTTATAAAGACATTTACAACCGTCGGAGGAGATGACAAAATCTAGGATCTGCGATCTTATTCAACTACGTTTGGATGACGAAATCAATATGCAACATTTACAAGTAAATGAAACTGCATGACAAAAACCATATGAGAAAATCTTAAAACTAAGACGGTGAGATTTTCAGAACCTTTAACTTTGGCTGCAGTATATAAAGAAGGTCATAATCGTATTGCAACTCATCCAAAGGTACTAGATTGAACAGGGGACTAGAACTATCATTTGAAGGCAATTAAATTTATGCTTCCGTTTTCTCACGCAACTGGTCATCTTTTGTATGAAAAATTTGCACATCACTATACTCAACAGATGGAAGCCCTGGAGGGAAATACGGTATCAGAGGATTACAAAAATTTAACAACTCAAGGAACATTCACAATTCGCAGAAAATGAGGCCTTCTTGAGCGAAGTTCCATGTGATATGATTATCGAACATGGCTTAATGAAGGACACGAAATTTTCTCGGGGATTAACTCAAAGTCTTTCTGACTCGCACGGTTCATCTTGCACTACAGAGTGCCATATCGCACACTCTTATTAAGCTTATTGGAGGATTTGAATTTCCCGATCTTCTAATCGTTTTCTCACAGGTGAGTAATGTTCTGGTAAGCTTCCCCTCTGTAGCAGATTAGTGCAACAACTGTATTAGCTTTTTGACACCTTTCATCTCTGAGACGGAATGATCAACATGAAGAATTTTTGTAATCTTATATATTAAAATCAACACTACCTCATTTCGCTGACGTGAATAGAGCTTGCGTGTACTGTCCATCGACGCAAAGGTATCTTCTCCAGAGGAGAAAACTACTCCACGAAAGGAACCCGATTAATCGCCAGCAATTGATGCTTACGATGTTTAGTAACACTAACACTGAACCAGACTGTCATTTTTCATGGTATGTATGCAAGCATATCCATGGCCGTTGACCAGAGCCCTCCTAGATTACCAAGTAAATTCCTTTACAAAAACAAAAGCACCAAATCGTATGCAGAATTCTGTATAGATGCTCGCTGCATATAGTGGAATATTATGGCCTAGAGTACATTCCTTGCACAGTCCAGCTAAGAGCCGTTAACATTGGCAAAAGACGCCTCGAAATTTTATATAGACGCAAGTTTAACTTTCAAGGTAAGCGAAAGTTAATATGAGAATCTATTACTTTCTTTGGGCAGCGAGACGATCAATTTCCCGGACACTCTTCCCAAGAGAGGAATTTCAGGGCTTCTGTTCCAAATGTGGGAAGTGAACCTAGGAAATTTTATATCTTTCAGGTGTACTTGACAGAAAATCTCCCAATGTAACCTAAGTACAAAAAAAAAAAAAATAAAATAAAATAAAATAAAATAAAATAAAAAAAAATCTGACACCTGATAATTTTGTTGATGTTTCTGTTCTACACCTGCTCTACCAAGCCTGTATAACTTCCTTTTATCGCGAATCAGTGCTTTACACCGCTAGCTTTAGTAATTCATTGGCCGGTCTTGTTTCACAGGCTAAGAGAAGCGGGCCTGGTACTACACGGTACTGACGCACCTTTTTACCTAAGGATCTCCTACTACATTTTCAGGGCAAATACCTGCAGGTGAATCCTTTACAAACTACGACTATAAGTCTAGTATAACTGTTACAGAAAATTTTTAAGTTTCGCGTTCTTCTGTCTGAAAAGTAGGTTGGTACAGTCGCAAAGGAACAAGGTGGTGAGCAGTAAGCATTGATTATACTTTATGTCGTATTAAAAATATGCCAATAAGTTGATACCAACTCCGATGAACGTGTAGTAGAGGTTTCATCCTTACAACCCGGTCTGGATAAAAATGTACATAGAGTTTTTGCATGTACGGAATATCCAAACTTCGTTCTTTATTAAGAGTGTTAAACATTACTTCCCTTTAGGAGAACTACTTCCATTTGATCAACAATTTTCAACGTTTGATCAACCTTAGTAACAGAGATATAAGGGTTCCAAAATGGGGGCCAGCCCGCATTTCACCTCCGATTCGACTTTTTCTTATGTCAATCGTTTGATCATCGTTTGATCAGGTATGATCAAAAATTTTTAATGTTTGATCAGCATTACTAACAAAATATAAGCGATATTTAGTAGGGGGGCTAACTACACGCTAGCCTCCCCTTCACGTCAGATTCGAAATTTTTTGATGTCAATCTTATGATCATCGTTTGAATAGGTGTGATCAACAATTTTCAAGGTTTGATCAACTTTAGTAACATAGATATAAGGGTTCCAAAATGGGCGGCCAGCCCCCCCATTCACCTCCGATTCGACTTTTTCTTATGTCAATCGTTTGACTATCGTTTGATCAGGTATGATCAACAATTACTAACGTTCGATCAGCTTTACTAACATAAATATATGCGATGTTTTGTATTCGACTAACCAGACGCTAACCCCTTTTCACGTAAGATTCAAAATTTTTTGATGTCAATCTTTTGATCATCATTTGATCAGGTTAGATCAACAATTTTCAACGTTTGATCAACTTTAGTAACATAGATATAAGGGTTCCAAAATGGGGTACCAGCCTCCCCACTTTACCTCAGATTCGAATTTTCTTATGTCAATCGTTTGATCGATCAACAATTTTTAGCGTTTGATCTGCGTTACTAACATGAATTTATGCAAATTTTAGTAGGGGACAAACTACACACTAGCCGCCTTCAACTCCGATTCGATGTTTTCTTATGTCAATCGTTTGGTCATCGTTTTATCAAGTATGATCAATAAATTCTAACGTTTCATCATCGTTACTAATACAAACATAAGCTATATTTATTACTGGGGCTAAGTAGGCGCTAGCCCCACTTCGTGTCAGAATTGAAATTTTTTGATGCCAATCCTGTGATCATCGTTTGATCAAATGTGATAAACAATTTTCAAAGTTTGACGAATTTTACTACCAGAGAAAGAAGGGTTTAAAAAAATGGGGAGCCAGCCCTTTCTCTTACACCTCCAATTTGGTGTTTTCTTATATCAGTTGTTTAATTACGTTTATTCAGGTTTGGTTATCATTTGATCAGGTTAGATCAACAATTGCCAACGTTTGATTAACTTTATTACAGAAACTTGCAACACTGCTAGAAATGAACAACTATTAAATATACTTAAGTGTATTTTAAGTGTCTTTTCA
Source organism: Thermobia domestica (assembly GCF_964235325.1). Lineage (NCBI taxonomy): Eukaryota > Metazoa > Arthropoda > Insecta > Zygentoma > Lepismatidae > Thermobia > Thermobia domestica. The sequence continues at coordinate 275,372,671 of NC_137454.1, read as the reverse complement.
AACAATAAAACAAGAATGTGTAATAGAAAGGGAACAATTACATAAATACCCTTTGGCTGAAATGCTGGGCTTCGCATGGTGAGAATAATATTTATTCAAAATCTTTAGAAGTAAAGAAATGCCTGACCTATATAATCGAATTAAATATATAAACACTATTAAACGTTTAATAGGGTCTAAAGGTTTGTCAACTTGGAGTCCGGAATCGGCAAATCCCATATTAAACATTTTACATCTTTTTAACACATTTGTACACCCATGTGTTTCCAGAAATTTGCGATCAAAATTCTACACTCCAATTTGATGTTCGGGTGCGGAATCACCAGATTCGAGATTTAGATAGCTAAAAATAATATGTGAATTTCGTACAATTTTGTACACCTTTAAAATAATTTTGTACACTTCTGTTTCGAGAAAATTAACGCCAAAGTTTCAAACGCAACGATCATGGTGGAGTACGGAGTGTTCATATCGAAGACTTGAGTGCACAAAAATAATCTACGAATTTTGTACACTTTTGTACACTTTTCGAAAATTTGTATTTCGCAAAAAATGGCCTTAAAGTTGTGGTTTCTGCCATAAGCAAACAATCAATTTGGAGTGCCATTTTTCAATATCGGTCATATACTAAGCAAATAAGGTTGTACCTCTCCCGTAGAATTTTGTACAGCATTCAAATAATTTTGTGAGCTCCTCCGTGGCTAAACGGTAGCGTACGCGCCTTTGGTGTGGGAGATCTGGGTTCGATTCCCAGCGGTAGTTCATGTGGTTCGGATTCCACGTTAATCAGTAGGTCCCGCCCGCATCATATAGCCTCGCTGCTGAAAGGACGGTAAACTCAAAATCAACAAACTCAAATAATTTTGTTCACCCCTATGTTTCCAAAAAATTAGCTCTAAAATTTCGAACTCAACCATCAACTTGGAATGCGGAATCTTCATACCGACGACTTAAGTAAACAAAAATAATATATGAATTTTGTACAATTTTGCACAACTTTTTAAAAAAATATTGGCCGCCCAGTATTTCGAGAAAATTGACAAACTTACGCAATCTACCATGAACAAACCATCAACTTACGTGTCTGATGTTAACTCCTCACCTCTCCCAAATTACACCATTCTCCATCGGAAATGCATCGTTAGTGCACATTAGTGTACTAGGAACTAACGTTAGTGCTATCAGAGTTTACGAGTTTTTGAAGATTTTTGATGGGGTCATTCTTCATATGAAGTCACCCGTATTTATGCAGACTGATTTTCACCATCATTACTGCATTATTAGTGCACTAAAACGCACTGAGCACTAAGGTTAGTATTACCCTATTCTGGGACATATTCAAGATTTTCGGTGGGTGGTCCGACTTCAAAAATATCAAATTCCATACAAACTGTTATTTTTTTCTTGAAGTACCAATGATGCACTTAAGAATTGCACAATTTTTTCATTAGTGCTTGAAGTATGGGCAAGTTCATATTGACCCCAATGATACTTTACTTGTAGCACCTACTCTAATGAACCACTAACGTCAGGGGTTGTTGCACTAAGAATCAGTAACGATGCACCAATGATTTTGTGATAGTGTTCCAGATTCAATTACAATGGTAAAGCATTCATCGACTCACGCAGAATTATTGCATTCTACAAGTGGAAATTTGTATTTATTATTATTATTTTAATGAAGATAAAATAAAACCGGTTCTAGATCTTTATATTTCTGACACACTGCTGATCTTTGTTTCATCCACCTGGGTCAAAGTGACTAGAAGAAAAAAGGGTGTGAAAGACCCCCTGCTTGGGTGCCATAACAGTGAGAACGGCTTGCATTGTTTTTTTCATCTCTTCCAGAGGTGTAGCCCAGGGGGGCTCCCAACTTGGCCAGCCCCCCAAATGATTCCCCCAGAAACGACAGCCTTTATGTTTATACATAAATAATAATTTTCCGTTTCTCTTCATCAGATTTCCTTCAAACTTAGCCCATATATACAAGACCGAAAATAAATCGACACGTATTTTTTTCTTTCAGGAAATAGGTTGAAGGAGGGCAAAGGGCCCCTTTTCAAAAAAGGGTTCCCCTGATTAAAAGGGCCACTTTAAAGAAACTAAACTCTGCCCATGCAAAGATGACGTCAAAATAGGGAATACCGGTTTTCTCGTTTTTGCGAGAAAAGGGTTATAGGGCCAGTGCCCAATTCGAAATGACAAAGGATCCCACACAATCCTTACGGAAATCGGATTTTCGTGGAACTGCTTGAAACCGTGACATGTTGTAGATATGATGTTTCTCAGAAAAAGTCTCAATGGACACAACCACATATCACTGACCGTTTGACCACTTCAGGGCCACTTTTTAAAAAACAGCCGATGATAACGACATTCTGGATTTCGATAAAAATGATTAAAATCGTGATATGATGTAGATATTGTGATCCTGAAAATAGGTCTTAACGGATATAACCACAAATCACTGATCGTTTGACCACTGCAGGGCTACGTTTTTAAATGCAGCCGAATATACTGATATGGTGGATTTCGATCAAAATGACTGAAACTCTGAAATGTTGAAAATGTTGTGATCCAGAGAAAATGTCTCAATAAGCACAGCCAGCAATCACTGTCCGTTTGACCACTACAGGGCCACTTTTTTTAGAACAGCAAAAGGTAACGTTATTCTGGATTTCGGTGGAATTGCTTGAAACCTTGATATGTTGTAGATAGTGTGATATTGTGATCCAGAGAAAAGTCTCAACGTGCCCACCCACCAAACAATGACGGTTTGCCCACTACATGGCCACTTAAAATAAGAACTGAAGGTAACGGTATTTTGGATGTTAGTGGGATTGCTTGAAATCATGATATGTTGCAGATATTGTGATCCTGAGAAAAAATCTTAAAGGACACAACCAAACACCAATCAGTGACCATTTAGCAACTACGGGGCCACATTTTTGAAAACAGAAGAAGGTAAGGATACCTGGAATTCTGGTAGAATAGTATAAAATCATGAAAAGTTCCAAATTATCTCACTACCCAAAAAAGGGATCAAAGAGTAGCGGCCAATATTATTTAAGCATACCGGTAGATAACATTCAGATGCTCTTTTTGCGAGACAAAGGAAAACTCTAGAATGTCCTACACATTTTTTCTAAGGATCACGACTTACAACGTATCACAGTTTCCTTCATTTACACTGAAATAAAAAATGTCATTATACTCAGCTGTTTTCTTAAAAAAATCTGACCCTGTAGTGGCCAAACGGTCATAATTCGATAGTTGTGTCCATTAAGAATTTTTTTCATGATGAGATCTTCAACATATCTTGGTCTTACTCAATCTTATTGAAATCTAGAACATCGTTGTACTCAGCTGTTTTCAAGTAGCTCTGTAGTGACCAAACGATTAGTGATTGGTGGTTGTGTCCATTGAGACTTTTTCTCAGGATGACAAAATCTACAACATATCGGTTTCTGTCATTTTTACCGAAATCCAGAACATCACTATCTTCGGCTCGGCTGCTTTCAAAAAAATGTCCTCGTAGTGTCAAACGGTCAGAGATTAGTGGTTATGTCCATTAAAACCTTTTCTTTGGATCACAATATCTACAACATAACAAAGTTTCAGTCATTTTCACATATCCACAAGATCACTATTTTCGGTTGCTTTCAAAACAGTGGTTTCGTTGCAGACAAATGGTCAGTGAGTGGTAGTTGTGCCCGTGAAGACTTTTCTTCAGGGTCATAATATCTACAACATATCACAGTTACAACCAATTCCACCTAAATTCAGAATACCGTTACCTTCTTTTTCCAAAAAGGCGACCCTGTAGTAACCAGTAAGTTATTTCTGGTTGTGCTTCTTGGATTGTTCAGACTTTTCCTCAGGATCACATCATCTAGAACATATCACAGTTAGTCATTTTCATCGAAATCCACAATATCGCTATCTTCGGCTGCTTTCAAAAAAGTGGCCAAACGATCAGTGATTGGTGGTTATCTCCATTAAGTTTTTTCTCAGGATCACAATATCTACAGCACATCACGGCTTTAGTCACTTTACCAAAATTCAGAATGTGGTATATTCGGTTGTTTTCAAAAAAGTGGCCCTGAAGTGGCCAAACGGTCAGTGATTTGTGGTTGTACCTATTGAGACGTTTTCTTAGGAACATAACATTTAGAACATATCACGGTTTGAAGCAATTCCATGGAAATCCAATTTCCTAAGGGTTGTGTCCTTTATCATTTCGAAGGGGGCCAGTGCCCTCTACAACTCTATTCTCGCAAAAACGACAAAACACGTATTTCCTATTTTTAAGTCATCTTTCCATCGGCAGAGTTTCATTTGTGTAATGTGGCCCTTTTAAGCAAGGAGGCCGTTTGTGAAAGGGGGTCCTTTGGCCTCCTTAACTTATTTTCCGAAAGAAAAAAAGGTGTCTATTTTCGGTCTAGTATGTGCCAAGTTTGAAGAAAATCCGATTGCAAGAGAACCTTGTGAATCTATCTCCTTTACACTCTCACTTTTTTGACTTGATGGGTTTTTCCCCCGAAGTCTTCAATTTACTGCGATTCATATTTGACAGTTTGAAGTCAAAGGTTTTAACAAGGTACTTCAAAGAGTACCATCAAACAACGGCACTAAACTAATTAGTAACGATATTATATATTTTTCATATGTAACTAGTGTTTTTTTTTTTATCAGATGGAAAATTTAGTGGAAAATAACGTTTTTTTTTCAGTTTATCATTTCGGATTTAATTCGCTCTTTTTAATGCAACTTGATGTATAAAAGCATATCGAGGTGCTAAAAAATAATTATGTTTTTTATTGACGAATAGTAAATAAATACTTTTGTCAGGAAATCTTAAAGAATTTAACTGCAATTCCAAAAATCAGTCTTATGTATAAAGGTAGCCAAGAATGTTCTGTCCCTTTTTGTGGAGGTATGTGATCCATTGGCATTCACACCGTGAGTAGAATGCGAATTGAGATAAGGTGAAGGCCAGTTGTTGGTGTGTGTATATCCAACGTACTAACTGGTTGTGACAGTTCAGTTATTCCGGGAACTTGCGTAAGGACAGAGTGAATATGGGACCTCCAGAGAATCATAAGGGCGTGTATGCTGTACGAGTTCAAACTGGGGTCAAATGACGCTGCAATGAAGAAGAAGATATGCCAGGCCTTTTTTGAGGGTGTCGTGACTACGCGGATAGTGCAGTGGTAGTTTAATAAGTTTAAGGACGGTGACGAAACACTCGAAGACGCATCATATGCCGGAAGACCAACACACGTACAAAATGAAGATCTGCAAGCAACAATTTAGGCTAACAGTGCCAGACGTGTGAGGAACAGGGACTACAATTCAATATGAGTGAAGAAATCATTTGGCAGCACCTCCATCAACTGTGGAAACACTACAAGTTGGGTCGATGGATCCCACATGATTAAACTCCGGGCCAGAAGGCAACGCGAACAGACACCTGTGTTTCTTTGTCGTCTCGTCTGAGGAAGAAGCCATTTCTGGACAGGGTCTTGACATGTGATGATGAGTGGGACCTGTACGAATCTCTACGGTGCCGCCATCATTGGTTAGCATCCATGAACCAGTTCCAAAACAGTCGAAACCAGCACTGCATCAGAAGAAAGTTCTCTTGTGTGTTAGGTGGAGTGATCGCTGCATCGTGCATCTTAAACTGCTACCAGTTGGTCAGAGCATCAATGCAACTGTGTACTGTCAGCAGTTGAGCCGTGTCCAAGGAAAACTCAAAGATTTAGAGCAGCAGTTCTGAATCGCAAAGGGGTCCTCGTGTTACAGGATAACGCTAAGCCCCACGTGGTAAGGATGACCCGGGACACCATTCTACACCTTCAATCGGAAACACTATTGCATCGGTTATACCCCACGGACATGCACCGTACGATCACCTGTTCCATCCCTTGGACAGTCATCTTAGAGAATGCCAGTTCAAATCCATAGTCGAGATACAAAATTCACTTGATATCTTCTACGCTTCACGCTCCACGAAGTTCTACCGCGATTGAATCCATGGTCTCCCAGAACGTTGGCAGAAAATCGTCGATGCTGATGGGGTGAGTCCGGACCCCCCGCCCTTTCGGATCCAGAAATGAAAATAATAAGAAAAGATGAAACAAAAAAAATACGAGAAAACGAAAAATCAGCGTCAAAAATATAAAGGTACAGCAAAGCGTAACGAAACATTCTGAATTCTATCTATCTACAATTTAATCCTATGGACTACAAATGACGACCGATAAACCGGTTCAATAACATAGACTCTCAGATAGAACTTAAGGAATGCCCAGAATCACCAATAATATGAGTCATTTTTCATTTCGCTTCAACACTAATCCATTTTATAGCATACCTTTACTCCGGAAAAATATCTCATCGCTATGCTTGACGGCATTAACGAAGATAAGAAAAAGAAGAAGAAAAGTTGAACTGAGTTCGAATGACCTCGGAAGACTAATTCATTTCAATACTTTTTATTTTCTTTTACTCAAGATTTCATCATAGTTTTCCTTAATAAAAAACTTACTAACATATCCTCATTTTACTGTCCTAAAAAAACAATATGTGTACGTTGCCAGTAAAATAGTTTCGATTGATCGATCCCCTGGTGTGTAACCACAGTATTTCATGTCACGCCTCAACCCCCGCCCTTACGAAATCCTGGCTAAACGAAAAAATATATGTTGCCAGTAAAATAGTTTAGAATGATCAAGCCCCTAGTGTGATAACCACAGTATTTCGCCACGGACCCCCCTTTTGCAAAATCCTGGCTACGTGCCTGATGGGGACTACCTTTATTCTTCCAGGCAGTCTTAGCCAGAGGTAACACATCGATGTTCGAAGGTGGTGGGTGAAAAAGTAATATAACTTTCTTGGTAACTTTTATAGATAGGTTGTGTGTCCAAGGGCTTAAATTGAAAAAGTTATACACAAAGGTATAATGTTTGGTTCGGTTCAGTAGTTCTTGATGAAACAATAAAAACTACCTGGAACATAATTTATGGTGTAAAAGCAATAATAATAATAATAATAATAATAATAATAATAATAATAATAATAATAATAATAATAATAATAATAATAATAATAATAATAATAATAATAATAAGCTAAATAACAGTGTTTTTACTTTTCCGGAAGGAAACAAAACTTTCCGATTTTTCAGGTCTCAAAAAACACTAACTGCAACACATGCTTTTTTTTGTTTGTTTGTTTTATACATTGGAGCTAACCCCTCTTTAATAACGACGGGCCCCTCCTACTTAATCCTACTGGCCACACCCCTCATCACTTCAAAAAAGTAACCTTACTTTTGCCTTCGAAAAATGTTAATCATATATACAGGTATTTTGAAAATAGCTTACACGGGAACCTGCGGCTGCTTTGTACGTCATGTCGGTCACTGGTGTCCTTATCAATGAAAATGCCCTCGGACGAACACCATTACAAATAAGTAAAAATTAATAAATTTTTGTTCTTTCCAAGCAAGCCAAACAATTTCTAGAAAATTGATAGCGGTGGCGGCTCGTAAGTGAAAGATATGATGGTTTGCACTTGCCACACTTAACATAGTGTATAAATTATAAATACACTATATATCTATATATATTGGTTGAAGTACTCGGTTTAGCACGAGAAGAATAATGTTTATGTAAAATCTTTAAAAGTACAAAATGCGTAAAAATATATAACTCTGAATAATAGCTTTGTATTACAGTAGTGCAATCTGATATAAATTACATACATCAATATGAAATTAAAGTTTCGAAATAAAATAGCAAAAATAATATGTATTTTTGTATATAATTTCGAATGCTTGTAGAAACTTGCAAACATAATTATTAACAGATACTCAGAAAGGTGTAAGTTTCGTCTAGGTGAAGGCACCGAAGGAAGGGGGGGGGGCAAGCGACGCGGAAATATTTGTCGCCTAAGGTCTCGAAATGTCTACCTTTGGCACATAAGTACCTAAACGTTTAAAGTTTGTTAGCAGTCTACACAAGGAAATTATACAGAAATAAGTAAGAAGTAAGCAAAGTAGATGTACAGTCAGAAACAATAGTAAGTATTGGTTGGATCTACCTCCACCTTTACTTATTATTGTTTCCGACTGTACACTAAAGATTACAATACGGTACTTACCGTAAATTGATGCATAAAGATGCTACAGCTGTTATTTGATGTTGCAGATTCAGGAGTTTTTTCACTACTCCATGGTCAAATAGTTACAAATTAAAAAAAAAAAAAAAAAAGAACTCTTTTCATGTTAGTTTTACATACCCATCTTGACTCCCTTAGTCTCACTATTGTGAAGCAACGCGCTATTTGAATCACTTGAAACGAAAAGAAGAGAATTTATACTCTCCAACTTTCTGCACTCATTTTCCTTCAGGGAAGAGATTTTTATTTTTCCATCCTATTAGCATACAGAATTCCGATTTACTTTAATTTTCTGCATAGGTAGATACACTGGCTAAACTCTGGGGGGATGAGTCCCCTCCAATCTTGGAACTGAAGGGGACTGTACCCCCAATAATTCGATTTGAAATGTGTTTTGGGGAAAAATAACATTATTTGTGCCCGATTACCACAAAGGAAAGAAAGAAGAAATTTATGTCCTCTCAGATTAGCCTCAAATCTGCCTCTGCAGGTCTGCCAATGTTGAAGACAATTAGGGATGCTCACGAGACGAGTAGAGACAGGAATTTCCTGACAAAATTCGAGTAAAGACACGGGTCTTCCAATACAAAAATATACTTTTTTCAGGTCAAGAAATCAATTTGACAGAACATTTTCGAGACGAGACAGCGTCAAATCTTATCTCGTGCGCATCCCTAAAGACAATTCTAGTTTTCTGATACTCCATAGCATTGTTTCTCAACTTCATAAATATTTTAAACATCTTAAAAATTTGCTAAAGGTCTTATCCGTCACTCCCCCCGTACTTCATAAATATTTTAAACATCTTAAAAAATTGCTAACGGTCTTATCCGTCACTCCCTCCCCTATGTTGAATACAGATTTGCGTCGCTGGGTAGATAACCGAATGTTTCCCCTGGTAGGTGGCAATTTAATATTATTTCTTTCTCAAACTTATCAAACTTTTATAGCTCTGTTAGAAAAGTTGAATAAATGTTCAAAATTTTTGTTCATACCTGATCAAACGAAGATTAAACGATTGACATCAGAAAATATCGAATGGGAAGTGTAGGGGGGCTGGCTCTCCATTTTGTAACCGTTATATGTTACTAAAGTTTATCACACGTTGAGAAATGTTGATCAAACCTGATCAAATGATGATCATGGATTGACATCAAAAAATTTCGAATCTGACGTGAAGAGGGGGGGGCTAGCGTGTAGTTAGCCCCGCTTACTAAATATCCCTTATATTTATGTTAGTAAAGCTGATCAAACGATAATCAAACGATTGACATAAGAAAAGATCGAATCGGAGGTAAAGGGGGGGCTGACCCTTATTTTGGAACCCTTATATCTCTGTTAGTATACTTGATCAAGGATTGAATATTGCTGATCAGACCTGATTAAACGATGATCAAACGACTGACACAGAAAAATTTCGAATCTGACGTAAAGTGGGGGCTACCATGTAGTTAGCCCCCCCTACTAAATATCAATTATATTTACGTTAGTAAAGCTGACCAAACGTTGAAAGTTGATGATCATACCTGATCAAACGATGATCAAACGATTGAAATAAGAAAAAGTCGAATCGTAGTTGGAGGGGGGGCTGGCCCCCCATTTTGGAACCCTTATATCTCTGTTACTAAGGTTGATCAAACGTTGCAAAATGTTGATCAAACCTGACCAATCGATAGTTATACGATTGACATCAAAAAATTTCGAATCCGACGTGAAGGGGGGGTTAGCGTGTAGTTAGCCCCCCTACTAAATATCGCTTATATTTATGTTAGTAAAGCTGATCAAACGTTGAAAGTTGTTGATCATACCTGATCAAACGATATTCAAACGATTGACATAAGAAAATGTCGAATCGGAGGTGAATGGGGGGCTGGCCCCGCATTTTGAAATCCTTATATCTCTGGTACTAAGGTTGATCAAACGATGAAAATTGATGATGAAACCTGATCAACGATGGTCAAACGATTGACATAGAAAAACTTCAAATCCGACGTGAAGGAGGGGTTAGCGTGTAGTTAGCCACCCAACTAAATATCGCTTATATTTATGTTAGTAAAGCTGATCAGACGTTAAAAATTGTTGATCATACATGATCAAACGGTGGTCAAACCATTGACATAAGAAAAAGTCGAATCGTAGGTGGAAGGGGGCTGGGCCCCCATTTTGGAACCCTTATATCTCTGTTACTAGGGTTGATCAAACGTTTAAAATTGTTGATCAAACCTGATCAATCGATGGTTATACGATTTACATCAAAACATTTCGAATCCGACGTGAAGGGGGGGGGGTTAGCGTGTAGTTACCTACCAAACTAAATATCGCTTTTATTTATGTTAGTAAAGCTGCTCAAACGTTAAAAATTGTTGATCATACATGATCAAAAGGTGGTCAAACGATTGACATAAAAATAATTTTAAATTTAGCATGAGAGGGGCTAACTGCACGCAGGTAAGATATCGGTGTAAATCACTGATTCGCGATACAAAGATGTTATACAGGTCTGGTAGAACAGATGTATAACAGACATAGAAGGAAAGTAATCAATTGACTGATTTTTTTTTTAAAGTTACATTGGGAGATTTTCAGTAAACTCACCTGAAAGATATAAAACTTCCTAGGATCACTTCCCTCATCTTGTACCAGAAGCCCTGAAATTCCCCTCTTGGAATTGGTGTCCAATGACTTGCTCATCCCGCTGCCCAAAGAAAATAAAAGAGACTGCGATAATTTTTCTATTAGCCAGAAAGTTAAACTGGAGTTTATAAAAAATATCGAGGCGTCTTTTGCAAACTTGACTCATTTCATCAAGATTCTATATTTATAACTACCGTTTAGTTTTGGAATATCCTAAAAAAAAAAAAAAAAAAAAAAAAACCAAAGTTTAACTCTCTTAATAAAGAACGATGTTTCGATATGCGGTACATGCAAAGACCTCATGTACACTTTTATCCAAGAGGGGGCGTAAGAATGAAACCTCTACAACACGTCGACTCAGTTGGTTTCAACTTATTTCCCTAGGTTTTATAGGCTATAAAAACAATCAATGCTTATTTCGCAGCACCTTGACCCTTTGCGACTGTACCAAGCTGCTTTTGAGAGAGGTCACGAAGCTTAACAATATTCCGTAACAGTTATATTACACCTGTCGTCGTAAGCTTGTAAAGGATTCACATGCTGGTTATTGGTCTGAAACTCTAATAAAAGTTCTTTAGGTAATCACGAACGTGATTACATTGTAGACCCAGGCCCGATTCTCTTGGCCTGTGTGACAAGTCCGGCAGATAAACTGATAAGCACAAAAGTCTTATAGAAATTCTGTTATCGTAACTGTATTTGGGAATGAAGGATTAATCTGGCTAACGTTGTGTCTGACGTTGAGTTTATCCCCGAGAAAATTTCGTGCACCCAATTAATCATTGTTCGATTATCATATCTCTTTGAACTTCGCTAAAGAAAGCTTCTTTTCCTGCGAATTGCGAATGTTCTTTGAGTTGTTAATTTCTTGTATACTCTGATACCGTATTTGCCTCCAGGGCTTCCATTTGTTGAGTATAGTGAAGAGAAAATTTTTCATAGAAAAGATGACCAGCTGCTTGAGTAGGCATGGTCTTTCAGCATTTTCACTAATGTTGTAATAGTGTAAAGGATACCCAAAATTCTTCTATACCATTTCCTGAAATAATGTGTCTATTCGTGCCAAGAAATTACTTAAATGGATACCTCGTAAAGGCGGTACAACTTTGCACCGTTCAGAAATTTCTTCAGCAGCTCTTACTTACTGTATGCAGAAAAGTAGAATTATGGTATTAGTACTTGATATTGAAATATTGAAGAAATACAGAGGGATTATATTGCTAATATCAATAGCAGATGTGTGTACTTCAGAATTACACAATCGTTGCGGCAAAGCTTTCAGAAGATGCATGGCAATCCAAAGGTATTTGAAAAAAGGAAATCCAGACACGAGACGCTAGTGAAGACAATTAAATCTTAAGTGGAAGACAGCATTGACACACCAAGAACAGCATTAGACGGAAAGAGGATGTCAGAATGACTAAATGTGAAAAGATATTCTTAACAAGAAAAAGCTACCGTGTTATCAGATTACCAGATATAGAGAATTTGGATATAGAACTTGGATATAGAGAATTTTCATGATGAGACCCCTGAAATAAATGAATTTTTCTGCTCTAAGTTCTGCTGTGGCACTTAGTTACTAATCAAAGAATACAGTGAGCTTATATGTGTGAGACCTGAAGCAAATCGATATAATGACAATTAAAAAAGTGAAAGCAGAATTGCAAAATAAAAAATAAAATATATAGTAGAGCAGAAATCAAATGAAAGTAGATCCGCATTTACAAGTTAATTCTTAGCTTATATAGATAATGAAAATTTCTTCTACAGTAATTTGTGAACCAAATATTAATAAGTCAATATGCAGAATAGTATTTTAGTACATACATATTTCTTTTATAAAATAAGTAAATTTTATACTCTTGATAGAACTGTATGGTGGTGAACGCCACATTGAATTTGGGACTAGTTAGCAATGCTCAGAGGCGAAGCCACGAGGGGGGTCCACCGGGTCCAGACCTCCCCAAAATTTCGAAACTCGACTAGCATTTGTAGACTTTCTTAACGAACTATATTTGTTTAAGAGAGAAATGATTGATGTAAGCTAAATATGTTATTTTACGCCTCATCATATAAAGTAATAATACTAAATACTCTACTCTTCTGCATACAGTAAATGACTGCAATAAAAGTGAACAAAGCACATGCGTTATATCATTAGATCAGCCATTATACGGCAAGGGTGTTCAAATCGTACCCTGAGCTGAAGACATTTCTGAACGGACCCAAGTTGTACCGCCAATAGGGGGTTTGCAGTTATGTAATTTCTAGGCACGATTTGATACGTCATGTCCGGAAATGGTATTGAGGAACTTTTGGGTATACAGTACACTATGACAACTTTAGTGAAAATGCTGAATGGCTATGGTTACTCAAAATCATTGAGAACTCACTTCTAGACTTTGCTTGGGGACCTCTACATGTGGTTATGAAGACTTTTACAACCGTCGAAGGAGATGACAAAATCTAAGATCTGCGATATTATCCAACAACGTCTGGATGAGGAAATCAATATGCAACATTTACAAGAAAATTAAACTGCATGACGAAAACCATATGAGGAATCTCAAAATTAAGACGGTGACATTTTCCGAACACTTAACTTTGGCTGCAGTATATACAGAAGGTTATAATCGTATTGCAACTCATACAAAGGGACTAGATTGAACAGGGGACTACAACCCTCATTTGAAGGCAATCAAATTAATGCTTCCGTGTTCTCACGCAGCTGGTCATCTTTTGTATAAAAAATTTGCACATCACTATACTCATCAGATGGAAGGCCTGGAGGCAAATACGGTATCAGAGTGTACAAGAAATTAACAACTCAAGGAAGATTTACAATTCGCAGGAAAACAAGCCTTCTTAAGCGAAGTTCCATGAGATAAGATTATCGAACAGTGCTTAATAAAGGGCACGAAATTTTTTCGGGGATAAACTCGAAAACACAACGCTTGCAGGATTAATCCTTCTTTCACAAATACTGTTACTATAACAGAAGATCTGCAGGACTTTTGTGCCCATCTGTTTATCAGTTCATCAGCTTTATAAATGCATCGGCCGGACTGGTCTCACAGGCTAAGAGAAGCAGCCCTGGGTCTACAATTGTATCATGTTCCTAATTACCTAAAACACTCCTATTAGAGTTTCAGGCCAATAACCTGAATGTGTATCCTTTACAGGCTTACGACCGCAGGTGTAATATAATTGTTATGGAATATTGTTAAGCTTCGAGACCTTCTGTCTCAAAAGCAGCTTGGTACAGTCGCAAAGGATCAAGTTGCTGAGATGTATGCATTGATTTTCCTTATACTGCTTATAACAAAAGGAGAGGTGTGTATGTCACTATAACACAATCGTTGTGGCGAAGCTTTCAGAAAATGAATAGCTAACCAAAGGTTGTTTGAGAAAAGGAAATCGAGACGCGAGTGAAGACTTGAATAAATCTTCAGAGAAAGACAGCATTGTCACACCAAGAATATGGGCGTATAGCATTAGAGGGAAAGAGGATGTAAGAATGACGAAAGGTGATACGATATTCTTATCAACACAATGCTACCGTGTAATCAGATTACTTCTTTATTCAAGAACTTGGATATGGAGAATTTTCATCAAGAGACTTCTGATATAAATGATTTTTTCCGCTCATTACTATTCAAAGCAAGTGCCACACACACTTATTTGAAAAGATTATTTGATTAACCCACAGATTGGTTGCTTTGTTATGACCGTGTTAGTTGGGGAAAAGTGGCCATATTGAAGCTTTTATCTACTTTTTGATATACCTGATAGCCTTGTACCAGGAAAAACATGTTTCCTTCTCCATACAGGCGAATAAATAATGTCAGATCTTGACCATTGTATCAGGATTAGGATTTGGTTGGTTGAAGACGGAATAAATTGCACAATTCTTTTCCTTTTGAAGGATCTTGAAGGTTGCAAACTATTCTCTCTTGAGGATAGCTGAGGTCGTGTCACAGCCTGTTGCATCATGAAAAAAGTAACAGCTAACTTTAATAACGCTAACGTTTCTTTAAATTTAATGATTTCCTAGCATTTACTTTCGATTCTGTTTGTATGTGGTCTTCAGGAAGTTTTTTACCAAGATTTTTAAAAGATCTTAATCACACCCATCAACAGCTACAGATTTCCCGTTTCTAATTTCTTCTAATACTGTTGTCCATATACAGGTACCTTTGATCCTTCGAAAACTGATTGCATCATTTGAAGCCGTCTAGTATTGATCTTCAAGTTTCTCAAGAATTGTGATTAAATTATCGTTGCTTCAATAACAGAATTAAATTCGATCGTTGCAGACATTTCCCGATAGCTCTTTTTTCTCTTATGGCATTTCCATGTCTAATGGTAATTTATCTTCTAAAATATAAGGTGAAAATAAGAGTTTAACATAATTTGTTTACGTACTTAACGCAGATTTGAATTGCCATTTTTAGTCCACTTATTGCGTGTAGAAGGACTCTTCCTTCTACGTGTGGGTTTTAATACACCAGACAAAAGAGAATCCGCAATATTCATCGCAATCGAATTGACATTCTTGCGCATTGATATATTATGAGACAAGGAAGGTAGCATTAAATCTAGGTGTCGCTCTGATGATTAACAGATGCCCGCAAAAGTCCTGTAGAACTTCTGTTATCGTAATAGTATTTGGGAATGAGGGATTAATCTGGCTAACGTGGTGTCTGACGTTGAGTTAATCCCCCATGTCCAGGTCCTCGAGTAAAGTCTAGAAGTGAGTTCTCAAAGATCTTCAGTAGGCATTGCCATTCAGCATTTTCACTAAAGCTGTCATAGTGTACAGGATACACCAAAGTACTTTTATACTATTTCCTGACATAATGTAACCATTCGTGCTTAGAAATTACTTAACTTCAAACCTCCTAAAGGCTTTACAACTTCGGACGTTCACAAATTTCTTCAGGTGCGTAACGGCTTGAACACCTTTTTGTATAATGGCTGATTTAATATGCTAAATGTTCTTTGCATGTGCTTTGTTCAGTTTTCTTGCAGTTATTTACTGAATGTAGATGAGTATAATATTTGGTACTAGTACTTGATATTGAAATATTGAAGAAATACAGGGGCGCTACACTGCTTATATAAAAACAAGAGGTTTGTATTTCACCATTACACAATCGTTGTTAGGAAGCTTTCAAAGAGGAATAGCTATCCAAATGTTGTTTGAGAATAGGAAAACGAGACGCGAGACACGAGTAAGGATTTGAATAAATCTTCCGAGTAAGACAGCATTGACACAAAGAATATGAGTGTATAACATTAGAGTGAATGTGGATGTCAGAATGATGAAATGTGATACGTTATTCTCATGATAATGCTACCGTGATACAAGACTACTTTTTCATTCAAAAACTTGGATATGGAGAATTTTCATCAAGGGACATATGATATAAATTCCTTTTTCTGCTCAATAAAGGTGTGGCGTTTTGTTACTAATCAAACCAAGTGCCACACACACTCATGTGAAAAGATTATTTGATTAGCCCACAGTTTGGTTGCTTTGTGATGATGACCAGTGTTACTAAGATGGTAGCAAACACAGAATTGATTATACCGTAAATATTTTCCACCTAACCGTTTAAGAGAAGATCTGAAAAGGTCGATGCTTTATTTGTCTCATCGATCAGATAACCGGTCTCAGGCCCTAAGCAAGGCTGCTTTGGAGGTTAAAATATAATGGGTTCCAAAATAATTTTACAGGATACAATCGGAAAAATATTATTAATGATAGACCACAACATAGTGAATCCTACACAACTATGTATGTAAGTCCTAGTGAGCAGTTAGGACGCTAATTAAACGCATATTTGATAGCCTCGAGTGTTAACACACAGGACACACAGGTTAATTTATTATTTATCTTTAAATAATAAATTCGTAAAAACACAACTTTTTGGATTAAACCGTTTCTATCAGGCTAACAATAAAGAAAAACATGACAGCGTTATGAGTCATAAGCAGATATCTTCAGCAAGAAAAAATCTTTAAAACTTGTATAGCATATAAATGGGAAGTATAGCAATTGCATGATTAACATTGATAAATTAATACATAACTTTTTTACATTTGGTATCACAACATTTTTCAATCCCAGGGGCCCACCTAATACAAATCGCTGTTCGTTCCAAAAGCAATTCAACTGTAATACTCTCGTCTTATAAAAAGAAATAAATCCACGGTTGTTTAAATGGTACGCCATCCTATAATGTGAGTTAAATAGCTCTAAAAAAAACTACTGCTTCCTTTTTGATACCTAGGCACACAACACAAATCCTACTGTCTCGGAATAATTGTTGAATTCTTTTACTAGCTGTAAACTATTAGAAATTAAGGAATAGATACCGATGTCCACTTCTGAATTTTAAATTTCAAAGGATTGTAAGAACATAAGCCGTTTAGCCTTACCGGACACCTCGAAATAGATCCCTCGAATTATTGGCAAGCCTGTTGCAATCTAAACCAGTAATTAAAAATCGAACATCCAAATCCATCCTCAAAATTTTTCATTAATACCGCATCACTTAGAGATCGATTTAATCTCTTATTAATATCTCTTTTCAGACATTATAAAATACTATTACATTAAAGTCAAGTGACCTCTGCTAAGGTGCTCATTTTAAGGCGATTTTTCTCGATGAGGATGCATATTACAAAAAGCTTTACAAGCTCGCGGAAGCCTGTTCTATCAGAAGTGACCTATGAACTTGTCCATCATTTTAAGGCGCTTTCTCTGTACTAAACCTTAAGAGCACACCGAGATATTCATTCTTTCTCACCCAAAAGACTTCTTGTTCACCACGTCAATAGGCTTAAACTCGAATATTTCGAATTTGCATGTCCTAAGAACAATATGAGCTGCAGTACTTTTCCCATTTTAACTCGCTCACTCTCGTCGGTTGTACTGCATGCAAACTGATTCCACTCACCTAATGCAAGTATCATGGCGGATCTCGACATCTACTGTTATTATCTTATTATGTAAATGCATCCTGATATCTACAATATATAAAACCATTATTTCTGCAGAAAGCCACAGTCGGCAGCCTTGTAGATATGCCATATGAAAGTAATTTTTCAACAGATTTTAGTCTATTACAGCGTGTAAGTTCTAATTGTAAAATTCTAATCTGACTACGTCTCTTAAATTATTACTATGTCTGGTTGGATGTATTGCATGCTAACTACTTGCATTCGTTTTAATAAGAGAACATGTATCTCGACATCTCTTCTTAATAAAATGTCTGAATGTTTCTGTAAGTCGGTGTACAATGTTCTCTGGAAACCGTCTAAAGTATAGTTCTAAGAACATATCTGTGTGTTTCGACTTTTTTCTTCCCAATGTTAACGGCTCTTAGCTGGACTATGCAAGGAATGTACTTTAGGTACTTTGCATTAATATTCCGCTATATGATGCGATCATCTATGCAGAATTCTACAGACGATCTGGTGCTTCTATTTTTGTAAAGGAATTTACTTGGTGATCTAGAATGGATCTTGTCAACGGCCATGAATATGCTCGCATACATACCAGGCCAAATGACAGCCTCGTTCAGTGTTAGAGATAAGTAAACTTCGTAAGTCTCTTGTTGGCGATTAATTAGGTTGATTCTGTGGAGTAGCTTTCTGCTCTAGAGAAGAAACCTTTGATTGGATTGACAAGACACGCAAGGTCTGTTCACGTCAGAAGAAATACATCTTGTTGAAATTTCTGTCTCAGGTATGAAAGGTGTCAAAAAGCTAATAATGTTGTTTCACTAATTTGCTACAAAGGTGAAGTTTACCAGAACTTTGCTCACCGGTGAGAAACAGTTTAGAAGATCGAGAAATTCAAATCTGCCAATAAGCTTAGTAAGAGTGTGCGATATGGCAGTCTGTAGTGCAAGATGAACTGAGCGAGCCAGAAAGACATGAAGGTTCTATAACCTGTATAGGTCTACAGATATGTTGCATTATCAATATAGCATCTTGATGAAGTGAGTCAAGGTAGCTGAAGACGCCTTGAAATTTTTTATAGACTAAAGTTTAACTTTCAGGCTAAGCGAAAGTTAATAGCAGAAAGAATCTATTACTTTCTTTGAGCAGCGAGACGATCAACCTCTCGGACACTATTCCCAACAGGGGAATTTCAGGGCTTCTGGTCCAAATGTGGGAAGTGAGCCTAGGAAGATTTATATCTTTCAGGTGTACTTGACAGAAAATCTCCCATTGTAACCAAAGTACAATAAAAAAAAATCGGTCATTAGATAATTTTGTTGATGTTTCTGTTCTACACCTGTTCTAGCAAGCCTGTATAACTTCCTTTTATCGCGAATCAGTGCTTTACACACTGAATTGCTTTAGTAATTCAACGGCCGGGCTTTTCTCACAGGTTAAGAGAAGCGGGCCTGGTTCTACACGGTAATCACGCACCTATTTACTTAAGGATCTCCTACTAGATTTTTAGGCCAATTGACTGCATGTGAATCCTTTACAAGCTTACGACCATAAGTCTAGTATAACTGTTACATTAAAATGTTAAGCTTCGCGGGCTTTTGTCTGAAAAGTAGGTTGGTACAGTCGCAAAGGCACAAGGTGGTGAGCAGTAAAAATTGACTATACTTATGTCGTATTAAATCTAAGCCAATAATTTGAAACCAACTGCGAGCCTTCATTCTTACGACATCATCTTAGATAAAACTATAGATAGAGTCAATGCATGTACGGAATATCTAAACTTCGTTCTTTATTAAGAGTGTTAAACTATACTTAATTTAGGAGAGTCGAAAACTAAACGGCAGATACATAATATTGTCCTGGCATATGACAGAATCCTTGGAGTCAATCATTTGCTGTTGAACATCTTAAGATATAAACATTCAAACAAGAAACAATTGTTATAAAGGTACAATTCAATGATAATGTAGTACGCGAATGTGATATCTAAATAAATTGGTTTTTGATTGTTACCTGAAATGTGTCCTGCTACGGTTTCATTTTCTCTTCGGGTACCAAAGCAGCTCGTGTTAAAAGATTCCAAAATATATAAACAGAACAATCAACCACCTTCATGATTTATACCTTGTCTTTACACCTTGATTTAAAGTTTCATCAAGATCGTCTTCATGTCCATTTTGTTAGATCTATAAGGCAGGGACTTTATTACAAAATAATAATCATAACTGATTGGATCAACCATTATCCTGATGTCAATGACATATTGGTTTTCTACAGCTGTTGCTCGTCATTATCTAAATGAGATTGTCTTCCGATCTTACATTTGTAAATGAACTCCCTAGGCAAAATACAGAAAACCTGGAATACTTCATATTGGCTCTTTTACACTTATATGTGGCTCGTTCACAATCGAATTTAGCAATCACTTTTTATCTACAGGTAAGTAAGCTTATTCGGCTGAAGCCGATGCTAGCTCTTGGGGCCCTGGAATTCGCATATTCTCTTTCACACACCAACCTCATTCGATTGGGTTCATGCTTAGACCATTTCGCTTCTGGACTTCCGAATTGAATACTGCACAACTGCCGTGCAAGTAGGGGAAAAAGTGCCCATATTGAAGCTTTCTAACTACTTTTTTGTTATACCTGATAGGCTTATACCAAGAAGGACATGTTTCCTACTCTATACAGGCGGATAAGTATTGTCTAATGTTGACCATTGTTTCAGAATTGAGATGGTTGGTTAAAGACTTTGACTAACTTGCACAATTCTTCTTCTTTTCGAAGGATCTTGAAGGCAGCCAACTATTCTCTCCTGAGTACAGCTGAGGTCGTGTCACAGCCTGTTGCATCATGAAAAAAGTGAAAGCACTCTTGTAATGAAGTTTTAAACTTATTGATTTCGTTGCATTTGCTTTCGCTTCTGCTCCCTTGTGGCCTTAAAAGAATCAGCAACTGCTCATGAAGATTCTACCAAGATTCTTAAAGGATTTGAATCAGATCTACCAACAGCTACAGATTTCCCCTTTGTAGTTTCTTCCATTATTTTTGTCTATATACAGCTATCTTTGCTATTTCGAAAACTGCTTGCATCATTTGAAGCCGTCTAGTATTGATCTCCGTTTCTGAAGAACCGTGATTGAATTCTCGTGGCTTCAATGGCAGAATTAAATTCGATCGTTGAGATATTTCACGAAAGATTTTTGTCTTTCGTATATTTCCGTCTAATTGTAATTTATGTCCATAAATTATAAGGTGAAACTAGCGCTTAACTAACTAACTAACTAACTCTATGGCCTATGGAACCCGCAGGTTCAGTGCCGCGTTCACAAAAGCTCTTCACTAACTTCTATCCTTAGCTAATTTCATCCAGTTTCTACTTTGTATTCCTATCTCTGCGAGATCCATCTTAATATTATCCTCCCATCTGCGCCTAGGTCTTCGTAATGGTCCTTTTCCTATGGGTCTTCCAGTTAAGACTTTGAAAGCGTTTCTACTTTCTTCCATTCTAGCTACATGACCTGCCCACCTAAGCCTCCTAGACATGAAGACCCTAACAGTGTTGGGTAAACCTTATAAACTATGTAGTTCCTCGTTATGAAGTTTCCGCCATTCCCCATTCTCGTTCGTCTTGGGTACGAATATTCTTCTCAGGATCCTGTTCTAAATTACTTTAAGTCTATGTTCTTCCCTCAGAGTAAGTGACCATGTTTCGCAACCATACAGAACTACAGGCATGATTATCGTTTTATATATTTTAAGCTCCAAATTCTTCGACAGAGTTCGCGACGACAAGAGATTTTGAACCGAATAGTAAACGAATTCCTTGCTTTTAGTCGACATTTAATTTCTTCTTGAATATGATTTTCGTTTGTTTATATTGATCCTAAATATTTGAAAGTATAAACTTTATCAAAAGTATTATTTGATTTTTTAAGGCCTCCACAATTTGCCGTATTACGGTCCCGACGCACTTCCATGTATTTAGTTTTCTCTGCATTTACTTCTAAACCCATGTCCCTGCAAGCATTTAATAACATCTCTGCATTTATTTCTACTGTTCTCCTATCATCCCTTATTAAATTTACATCATCAGCATATGCCATTACCTGGTGAATACCGTTCAACTGTAGGCCCTGGTTGCTGTCTTTGATTTTCCTTATAGCGTATTCCAGCCAAAGTTAAATAATAATGGCGACAACGCATCTCCTTGTTTCAGGCCATTTTGGACGTGAAAGCTCGTGGACAAAAATTTTCTTAAACGGACTTTACTTTGGGATTCACTTAAGCATATCTTAATTAATCCAATTAGCTTTCTCGGTATTCCAAGTTCTGTAAGAACGTTGTACAATGTTTCTCTCCTAACCGAGTCGTAAGCCTTTCTAAAATCAATAAATGGTTGATGTACCGGGATATTGTATTCCCACTTTTTTTTTGAGTATTAGGCGAGTGGTAAAAATTTTGTCGATAGTTGATCGATTTCGTCTAAATCCGCACTGAACATCTCCAATAATTTCATGTGCGTATGGGGTCTGTCTTGCTAATAGAATATTTGAAAGGATTTTATAGGATGTTGACAGAAGAGAGATGCCTCGATAATTATTACAGTCAGTTTTATTGCCTTTCTTGTGAATTGGAACAATGATTGATTCTTTCCACTCTTGTGGCAATTCTTCCTTGTTCCAGATAAGGAGAATGATTTTGTGTATGTTGTTCCACAATTTTTCGCCTCCAGCTAAAATTAGCTCAGCCGGAATTTCATCCACACCCGGAGATTTGTGTTTCTTTAATTTCATTATGGCGGCTTCTACTTCTATTCGACTGGGTTCTGGAATATACGGTTCTGCGGTGTGTATCGCCTTTTCTCAACGGGCATTAGTTTTAGGCTGCGTTTTCAGAAAATCGTTAAAGAAATCTTTCCATCTATTTAAGAGGCTATCCGTATCAGTGAGAACTGTTCCGTCAGCTCTCTTTAATATATAAGCACGAGGTTGATTGCCTTTCTTAAATTCGCTTAACCCCTTATACATGTCCCGAATATTTTTATTTTTACTATTATCTTCAAATTCCTTAATTTTGCTTTCAAAAAATCGCGTTTCTTTGTTCTAAAAGTTTTGGAAGTTTCCCGCCGGATATCCGAAATTATGTGTAGTTATTTCATTCGGATTTTGTAGCCATCGTAATTTTGCCTGTTTTCTCTTCTCTGCTAGTTTAATGCATTCTTGGTTGAACCATGGTTGGTTCCTACGTATTTCCGCGTGTCCCAATTTTTCTATTGCTGAACTTTTAATGGTATCTCTAATTTCAATCCAAGTATCCTCAACACTAGTGCATTCCGAGTCTTCTAAAACCGAGAATCTATTCGAAACTTCAATCTGGTATTCCTTTCTTACATGGCTCTCTTCTAATTTCTTTAAATTAAATCTCTCCGTTTTCGGACATTGAATATTACCTTTATTGAACGATAACCTCTCCCGTATTAACGCTACTACCAGGTAGAGATCAGTGTCACATTTAGCCCCTCTAAACTACTGGACGTCAATTATGCTAGATTGCCTTCTTCCATCTACTAAAACGTGATCAATTTGATTATGTGTTCTTCCGTCTGGTGATGTCCAAGTGTATTTCTGAACGTCGCGATGTGGGAATTTTGTACTCTTCACGATTAGGTTTTTGGATGTTGCAAAGTTCACGAGTCTAACAACGTTGTCATTACTTTCCTTATGCAAACTTTCGTTCCCTATAAACGGTTTGAAAATATCCTCTCGTCCTACCTTCGCATTGAAATCCCCTAATAGAACCTTCTTATGGTATCGCGGGAGTTGGTCAAATATCCGTTCCACTTCTTCGTAAAACCCTGTATCTTTTATATCTTCACCCTTATCTTCAGTTGGAGCATGTACATTTAAAACAATAATATCACACCACCGTCCCTTGAGAGTAATAAAAGAAAGTCTGTCAGTAACAAATTCAACCCGTTTAATTGCTGGTAATATTCGTTTGTGAACGAAAAACCCTGTTCCTAACTGGTGATTTTTATTTCCTTCCCCGTAAAAGAACGTAAAATTTCAGGAATTCTCAGATCCATTTCCTTCCCATCTAACTTCCTCAACTCCTACTAGGTCCATTCTGTATTTCTCTAACTCACTCGTAACAGATATTAACGCGCCTGCCCTATAAAGACTTCTAATATTCCATGTTCCAAATCTCAAGTCCATTATCTTTTGCCGAGATCGTGTCGTCATCAGTCCTTGTCCGAGGCTTTTGTGAATGTTTCTGAACAAGTGCCTTTTTTTTTTACAGATTGATGGTGTTAGCCTTACCCAAACCCTAAAGCTGGAGGACCACTCCAAGTCGTCTGTCCGCGACTGCTTATTCAGTATATTCACAGCTAACCTCTATATCTAGAGGCCTTCTTCTCGATAAGCAACCTGAGGACGCGCCATGCCGTGGTGACAGGAACCCACGTTACACGGAAAATAGCGCTTAACATAATTTATATACGTACTTAACCCAGATTTGACTGGCCATTTTTAGTCCACACCATTGCTTGTAGAAGGGCTCTTCCCCGTACGTGTGGGTTTTAATACTCAAGATAATAGAGACTCTGCGATATTCACCGTAGTCAAATTGATATACTTTCGCATTGAATTATTATCACACAAGGAAGGTGGCATTAGCTCAACATGTTGATCTGATAATAAACATGTTGATCTGATAATAAACTGATGACCACAAAAGCCCTGTAGAACTACTGTTATCGTAACAGTATTTGGGTATGAGGGAATAATCTTGCTAACGTTGTGTCTGACGTTGAGTTAATCCCCCAGAAAATTTCGCCGCCTTCATTTAGCACTGTTCGATAAGCATATCACTTAGAACTTCGCTCAAGAAGGCTTCTTTTTTGCGAATTGTGAATGTTCCTTGAGTTGTTAATTTCTTGTAATTCTCTGATACCGTATTTGCCTACAGAGCTTCCATCTGTTGAGTATAGTAATGTGCAAATTTTTCATAGAATAGATGACCAGCTGCGTGAGAAAACGGAAGCATTAATTTAATAGCCTTCAAATAAAGTTTCTATTCCCCTGTTCAATGTAGTCCCTTTTGATGAATTGCAATACCATTATGACCTTCTCTATATAGTGCAGCCAAAGTAAACGGTTCGGAAAATGTCACCGTCCTAATTTTGAGATTTCCGTATATGGTTTTTGCATTCAGTTTCATTTTCTTGTAAACGTTGCATACTGATTTCCTCATCAAAACTTTGTTGAATAAGATCGCCGATCCTATATTATGTCATCTCCTCCGACGTTTGTAAATCGAGTCACAACCACATGTAGAGATCCCCGAGCAAAGTCTAGAAGTTAAACCTCAATGATCTTGAGTAGGCATGCTCATTCAGCATTTTCACTAATGTTGTCATAGTGTACAGGATACACCAAAGTTCTTGTATACCATATCCTGAAATAATGTATCCATTCGTGTATTAACTGCAAACCTCCTAAAGGCGGTATAACTTTGGACCGTTCAGAAATTTCTTCAACTGAGTTATGATTTGAACACCTTTCCTGTATATTGGCTGATTTAATGTCATAACGCATGTGCTTTGGTCACTTCTCTTGCTGTTATTTACGGTATGCAGATAAGTAGAAAATTTAGTATTAGTACTTGATGTTGAAATATTACAGAAATACAGAGGGATTACACTGCTTATGTCAAAAGGAGAGGTGTGTATCTCACCATTACACAATCGTTGTGGCGAAGCTTTCAGAATATGAATAGTTATCCAAAGGTTGTTTGAGAATGGGAAAATCGAGACGCGAGACGCGAGTGAAGACTTGATTAAATCTTGCGAGTAAGACAGCATTGACACCAAGAACATGAGTGAATAGCATCAGAGGGAAAGCGGATGTCAGAATGAAGAAATGTGATACGATATTCTTATAAAGACAATGCTACCGTGATATACGATTACTTTTTCATTTAAAAACTTGGATATGGATAATATTCATCAAGGGACATCTGAAATAAATTACTTATTCTGCTCTATGAAAGGTGTGGCACTTAGTTACTAATAAAGCATACAGTGAGCTTATATGAAAAGATTATTTGATTAGCCCACATTTTGCTTGCTTAGTGATGATGACCGGTGTTACTAAGTTGGTAGCGAACACAGAATTGATTATACCGTAAATATTCACCATCTAACCGTGTAAGAGAAGATCTCAAAAAAACTAAAATCTATTCTTTATTTGTCTCATTGATCAGATCACCGGTCTCAGGTCTAAAGTAAGGCTCCTTTGGAGGTTAGATATAATTGGTTCCATAGCAAGTTTTACATGATACAATCGGAAAAATACATTTTAATGCTTCTATTAATGTAAAGGAATTTACTTGGTGATCTAGCAGGGCTCTGGTCAACGGCCATGAATATGCTCACCTATATACCAAGAAAAAAGAAAGTCTGGTTCAGTGTTAGGGTGAGTACACTTCGTGAGCCTCAACTGCTGGCTATTAATCGGGTTTATTTTGTGAAGCAGCTTTCTGCTCTTGATAAGATACCTTTGAGTCGATGGACAGTAGACGTAAGATTACAGAAATTCTCCTTGTTGATCATTCCGTCTCAGATATGAAAGGTGTCAAAAATCTAATACAGTTGGTGCACTAATCTGCTAGAGAGGAGAAGCTTAACAGAACTTTATTCACCGGTGAGAAAACGTTTAGAAGATCGAGAAATGCAAATTCTCCAATCGGGTTAATAAGAGTGTGCGATATGGAGTCCCTACTGCAAGATGAACCGTGCGAGACAGAATGACTTTATGGATCTATAGCCTGAAGATTAGTGTAATAGATACGTAGCGTTATCAATATAGAATCTTGATGAAGTGAGTCATGGTTACAAAGGACGCCTCGAAATTTTTTATAGACGCAAGTATAATTTTCAGGCCAAGCGAAAGTTATTAGCTGTATATATTACTTTCTTTGGACACCGAGACGAGCAAAAACTCGAACACTATTACTAAAGGAGAAAATTCATGGCTTCTGCTCCAAGATGTGGAAAGTGAGCCTAAGAAGTTTTATATCTTTCAGGAGTTCTTAACTGAAAATCTCCCAACGTAACCTAAGTAGAAAAAAAATCTGTGAATTGATAACTTTGTTGATGTCTGTGTTCTATACCTGTTCTACCAGGCCTGTATAATTACTTTGTATCGCGATTCAGTGCAGGAAACCGATAGCTTTATAAATTCATTAGCCGGGCTTGAATCACAGGCCCAGAGAAGCGGGCCTGGGTCTACAAGGTAATCGCGTACTTAATTACCTAAAGATCACTATCAAAGTTTCAAGCCAATAACCTGCATGTGGATCCTTTACAAGATTACAACCATAAGTGTAATATAATTTTTACGGAAAATTGTTAAGCTACGGAAAATTGTTAACGTCCTCAGCAGTGAGCATTGATTGGACTTAAACAAAATTTAAAGCAATAAGTTGAAACCCACAAAGATCGACGTGAAACCAACATAAGAGTTTTAATTCGCACGCCCGCTCTTGGATAAAAATGTACATGGAGTCTTTGCGTGTACCGCATACCGAAAAATCGTTCTTTTTTAAGAGAGTTAAACTTTGCTTCTTTTTAGGAGATTCGTAAACTAAACGGTACTTACACAATCGTTAATATCCTTGCAGATGGCAGAATCCTTGAAGTTAATCATATGCTGTAGAACATCTTAACATATAAACAATCAAACAATAAACAATTGTTATAAACGTACAATTGAATTGTAGTGTGGTACGCGAATGTGATAACATAATGAATTGTTTTTTTTTTATTAACTTTTGTGTGTCCTTCTACGGTTTTTTCTCTACTTCGATTACTAAAGCCGCTCGTGTTAATGAAATCCAAATTTTGTAAACTAAATAATAAACCACTTTCATGTTTTATACCTTCTTTTAAAGTTACATCAAGATCGTCTTCATGTCCATGTTGTTACGTCTATGAGGCGGGGACGTTATTTCAAAATAATAATCATAACGGATTGAATCAACAATTAAGCAATTGTCAAAGTCATATTGGTTTTCAACAGCTTTGTTCATCATATATATAAGATTGTCTTCCGATCGGCCATTTGTACATGAAGTAACTTGGCAAAATGGAGAAAACTTTCAATATTTCATATCTGCTTTTTTATACTAACATGTGGCTCGTTCACATTCCTATTATGCAGTCATTTGTTTAGTACAGGTTAATAACATTAGACGGCTGGAGCTGATGCTAGATGTGTGGGTCCTGGAATTCACATATCCTTTCTCACACATCAACCTCATTCGATTGGTTTCGTGCTTAGACCATTTAGCTCCTGGAGTTGGAGGGACTTCCGAATTGAATGCTGAACAACTGCCGTGTTAGCAGGGGGTAAAGTGGCCATATTGAAGCTTTGTAACTACTTTTTTCTTATACCTGATAGGCTTATACTAAGAAGGACATGTTTCTGCGAATTGTGTGTTTCATTTTTCTTCTTGCCAATGTTATCTGCTCTTAGCAGAACTGTTGAAGGAAGATACTCTAGGCAGTATATGCAGCGATCATTTTTGCAGAATTGTACAAACGATTTGGTGCTTCTATGTTTGTAAAGGAATTTACTTGCTGATCTACGACGGCCCTGGTCAACGCCCGTGTATATGCTCGCATACATACCAGGCCAAATCAAATTCTGGTTCAGTGTTAGAGATGAGTACACTTCGTAAGCCTCAACTGCTGGCGATTAATCGGGTACATTTTGTGGAGTAGCTTTCTGCTTTCGAGAAAATACCTTTGAGTCGATGGACAGGACACGCAAGCTCTATTCACCTCAGCGAGATTAGGTAGTGTTGAATTCAATAATAAGATTACAGAAACAGTTCTAGTTGATCATTCCGTTTCAAGTATGAAAGGTGTCAAAAAGCTAATACAGTTGGTGCACTAATCTGGGAGGTAGGGGAAACTTACCAGAACTTTACTCACCGGTGAGAAAACGTTTAGAAGATAGAGAAAAGCAAATCCTCAAATAAGCTTAATAAGAGTGTACGATATGGCCGTCTGTAGTGCTAGATGAACCGGGCGAGTAAGAAAGACTTTAAGGTTCTATAGCCTGTATAGGTCTATAGATACGTAGCGTTATCAATATAGCATCTTGATGAAGTGAGTCAAGGTTGCAAATAAGGCCTGGAAATTTTTTATAGACGCAAGTTTAACTTTCAAGCAAAGCGAAAGATAATATCAGAATCTATTACTTTCTTTGGTCACCCAGACGAGCAAGTACTCGAACACTATTACTAAGGGAGAACATTCAGGGCTTCTGCTCCAAGATGTGGAAAGTGAGCCTAAGAAGTTTTATATCTTTCAGGTGTTAACTGTATATCTCCCAATGTAACCCAAGTACAAAAAGAAAAAAAGAAAAAAAGGTCTTTTACCAGAAAATTTTCTTGATGTTTCCGTTGTACACCTGTTCCACCAAGCCTGTATAACTTCCTTTTATCGGGAATCAGTGCTTTACACCGCTAGCTTTAGTAATTAATTGGTCGGACTTGTCTCACAGGCTAAGAGAAGTGTGCCTGGTTCTACACGGTAATCACGCACCATTTACCTAAGGATCTCCTACTAGATTTTCAGGCCAAATACCTGCAGGTGAATCCTTTACAAGCTTACCACCATAAGTCTAGTATAGCTGTAACCGAAATTTTTTAGCTTCGCGGGCTTCTGTCTGAAAATAGGTTAGTACAGTCGTAAAGACACAAGGTGGTGAGCAGTAGGCATTGATTATACTCTTGTCGTATCAAACCTAGGCCAATAAGTTGATACCAACTGCGATAAACGTGTAGTAGAGGTTTCATTATTACGACCCGGCTGGATAAAAATGTACATCCGTCTTTGCATGTACGGAATATCCAAACTTCATTCTTTATTAAGAGTGTATAACTTTACTTCTCTTTAGGATAGTCGAAAACTAAACTGCAGTTACATAATATTTAGTGTCCTGGCAGATGGCAGAATCCTTGGAGTCAATCATCTGCTGCTGAACATCTTAACATATAAACAATCAAACAATAAACAATTGTCATAAATGTACAATTGAATGATACTGTAGTACTCGGATGTGATATCTAGATGAATTGGTTTTGGGGCGTTACCTTAAATGTGACCTGCTAAGGTTTCGTTTTCTCTTCGGGTACCAAAGCAGCTCGTGTTAAAAGATTCCACAATATGTAAACAGAACAATAAACCACCTTCATGATTTATACCGTGTCCCTACACCTTCATTTAAGTTTCATCAACATCGTGTTCATGTTCATTTTGTTAGGTGTATAAAACGGGGTCGTTATTACAAAATAATAATCATGACTCATTGGATCAAGAATTATGCCGTTGTCAATGACATATTGGTAGTCTACAGCTTTTGTTCGTCATCATCTAAATCAGATCGTTTTCCGATCTTACATTTCTAAATGAACTCCCTTGGCAGAATACAGAAAACCTGGAATACTTCATATTGGCTCTTTTACACTTACATGTGGCTCGTTCACAATCCTATCTATCAATCACTTTTTATCTACAGGTAAGTAAGCTTATCCGGTTGAGCCGATGGTAGCTGTGTGGGTCCTGGAATTCACATATCCACTTTCACACACTATAATCAATCAATTGGGTTCATGCTTAGACCATTTCGCTCCTGGATTTGGAGGTACTTCCTAATTGAATGCTGTACAGCTGCTGTTTGAAATGGGAAAGGTGGCCATATTGAATCTTTGTAACTACTTCCTTGTTATATCTGATATGTCATACCAGGAGGACAAGACAGTGTCAAAGGATTACAAGAAATCAACAACTCAAGGAACATTCACAATTCGCAGAAAAAGAGAAATTCTTTAACGAAGGTCCAACTCATAATATTATCCAACAGTACTTAAAGAAGGCCACGAAATGATCTGGGGGATTAACTCAACGTCAGACACAACGTTAGCAAGATTAATACTTCATTCCCTAATACTGTTACGATAAAAGAAGTTCTACAGCACTTTTGAAGGAATGAGTTTATCATCTGAGCGACACGTTGAGTTAATGCCACCTTTCTTGTGTGAAAATATCTCAATGCGCAAAAATACAAGTTCAAATGCGGTGAATATTGCAGAGTCTCTGTTGTGTTGTGTTTTAAAACAAATACGTAGAAGGAACAGTCCTTCTGCTTGCAATGGCGTGGACTAAAATGGCAAATCAAATCTGCGTTAAGTATGTTTATAAATTATGTTAGGCGCTATTTTTAACTTAAGTTTATGGAATTTTGTTAATATTTGACACGGTAAGTGCCGAAATACAAAAATGAG
The DNA here is from genome assembly GCF_964235325.1 of Thermobia domestica. Taxonomy (NCBI): domain Eukaryota; kingdom Metazoa; phylum Arthropoda; class Insecta; order Zygentoma; family Lepismatidae; genus Thermobia; species Thermobia domestica. Next base: position 275,341,517 of record NC_137454.1, on the reverse strand, counting down.
CTTTCGGGAAATATCTGCAACGATCGAAATTAAATTTGCCATTTAAGCCACGAAAATACAATGACAGTTCTTGAGAAACTTGGAGATGACTACTAGACGGCTTCAACTGATGCAAGCAGTTTTCGAAGGAGTGAATGAAGGTAGCTGTATATGAACAAGAATAATGGAAGAAACAAGAAACGGGAAATCTGTAGCTGTTGATGGGTCTTATACGGATCTTCTAAAAATCTTGGTACAAGTCTTGATGAGCACTTGCTGATTTTTTTAAAGCTACATATAAGCAGAACTAAAAGGAAATGCAATAAAATTATTAAATTTAAAGAAACTTTAGCGTCATTGAAAGATTGCTTTCACTGTTTTCATGATGCAATAGGCTGTGACACGTCCTCAGCTATACTCAGCAGTGAATAGTTGGCTGCCTTCAAGATACTTCAAAAAGAAGAAGAATTGTGAAAGTTAGTCAGAGTCTTCAACCAATCAAAACCCAATACTGACAAAATGGTCAAGATTACATATTTCTCAATCGATTGTATGAAGAAGGAAACATGTTTTCCCTGGTATAAGCCTTATCAGGTATAACAAGGGAGTAGTTACAAAGCATCAATATAGCCACTTTACCGCCTGCACACACGGCAGCTGTTCAGCATTGAATTCGGAAGTCCCTCCAACTCCAGGAGCTAAATGGTCTAAGCATGAACCCAATCGCATGTGGTTTGTGTGTGAAAGAGGATATGCGAATTCCAGGACCCACACAGATACCATCAGCTCCAGCCGGCTAATCTTACTAACTTGTACATAACAAGTGACTGCAAGATAGGAATGTGAAAAGCCACATGTTAGTTTAAAAGAGCAGATATGAAATATTAAGGTTTTCCCCATTTTGCCAAGTTACTTCATTTACAAATGGCAGATCGGAAGACAACGAAATATATGTTAACGAACAAAGCTGTTGAAAACCAATATGACATTGACAATTGCTTAATTGTTGATGCAATAAGTTATGATTCTTTTTTGAAATAACGTCCCCGCGAAATAGTCCTAACAAAAGGTACATGAAGACGTTCTTGATGTAACTTTAAATGAAGGTATTAAACATGAAGGTGGTTTATTGTTGAAATTGCATATTTTGGAATTCTTTAACACGAGCGGCTTTAGTACACGAAGAGAAAAGAAAACAGTAGCTGGACAAACACAAGTTAACGAGCAAAAACCAATCATTAAGATAACACATTCGCGTACTACAGTACGATTAAATTGTACGTTTATAACAAATGTTTATTGTTTGATTGTTTATATGATAAGATGGTTTACAGCAGGTGATTGACTCGCAGGTTTCTGCCAACTGCAAGGATAATAACAATTGTGTAACTACCGTTTAGTTTTCGATTCTCCTAAAACAAAGCAAAGTTTAACTCTCTTTAAAAAAACGATGTTTCGATATGCGGTACATCCAAAGACTCACGTACATTTTTATCCAAGAGGGGGCATAAGAATGAAAGCTCTACCACACGTCAATCCTTTTTGGTTTCCATTTATTGCCCTAGCTTTTATACGACATAAGGACATTAAATTCTTACTGCTCAGCACCTTGTTCCTTTGCGACTGGACCAACAGGCTATTCAGACTGAAGACCACGTAGCTTTACAATTTTCCGTAAAAATTATATTACACTTATGCTCGTAATCTTTTAAAGGATCCACATGCAGGTTATTGTTCTCAAACTCTGACAGCTGATTTTTAAGTAATTAAATACGTGATTACCTTCTAGACCCAGGTCCGTTTCTCAAGGCCTGTGAGACAAGTCCGGCTATTGAATTTATAAAGCTAGCGGTTTTTTGCACTGAATCGCGATACAAAGTAATTATACAGGCCTGGTAGAACAGGCGTAGACCTCAGACATCAACAAATTTATCAATTGACAGAATTCTTTTTACTTAGGTAACATTATGAGATTTTCAGTTAAGAAACCTGAAAGATATATAACTTCTTAGGCTAACTTTCCACATCTTGGAGCAGAAGCCATGAATTTTCTCCTTTAGTAATACTGTTCGAAACTTGCTCGATGCCCAAACAAAGTAATAGATGAAGTTTTAACTATCGATTAGCCTGAAATTAAACTTGCATCTATAAAGAATTTCGAGGCGTCCTTTGCAACCTTGACTCACTTTATCAAGATTCTATATTCGTAACGCTACGTATCTATCACACTAATCTTCAGGCTATAGAATCTTTCTGACTCGCACGGTTCATCTTGGACTACAGAGTGCCTATCGCACACTCCTATTAAGCTTATTGGAGGATTTGAATTTCTCGATCTTCTAAATGTTTTCTCACCGGTAAGTACATTTCTGGAAAGCTTCTCCTCTGTAGCAGTTTAGTGCATCAACTGTGTACTCTTTTTGAGACCTTTCATATCTAAGACGGAAGATCAACAAGAAGAATTTCTGTAATCTTATTTAATGAATTCAACACTACCTCATTTCCCTGACGTGAATAGAGTTTGCGTGTACTGTTTATTCGAGGCTTACGAAGTGTACTCACCCTAATACTGAACCCGGTTGTATGCTAGCATATTCATGGCCATTGACCAGAGCCCTCCAAGTTCACAAAGTAAATTCCTTTACAAAAAAAGAAGCACCAAATCGTATGTAGAATTTTGCATAGATGATCGCTGCATATGGCTGAATATCATGGCAAACTGCCTAGAGTACATTCCTTGCATAGTCAAACTAAGAGCCGATAACATTGACAAGTAGAAAGTCGAAACACACAGATATGTGCTTGGATCTATACTTCAGAATGTTTTAAGAGAACATTGTATTACAAAGTTACACAAACATTCAGATATATACTAAGAGGAGATGTCGAGATATGTGTTGTTCTCTTATTAAGCGAATGCAATCAGTTAGCATGCACTACAACCAACCAGACATAGTAATATTTGATAAGAAGCGTAGTGAGATAAGGATTTTTCAATTGCAACTTACACGCTGTAATACTAAAAAATCTGTTGAAAAATTATTTTCATATGGCAAAAGATTCAAGATTTATCTACAATGCTGCCGACTATGGTGTTCTGCAGAAATAATGGTATTTCTAATTGTAGTTATCAGGATGGATTTAGATAAAAAGATAATAACAGCAGATGTCGAGATCCGCTTTGATACTTGCATTAGAACGAGTGGAATCAGTTTGTATGCAGTACTACCGACGAGAGCGGGCAGTTTGAAATGGGAAATGTACGGCAGCTCATATTGTCCCTAGGACTTGCAAATTCGAAATATTCTATTTTAAACCCAGTGACATGCGGAAGAAGAAGTTTTTAGCTTTTAAAGAATGTATATCGAGGTGAGCTCATAAGGTATAGTAAAGAGAAAGCGGGTTAAATTGTTGGACAAGTTGATGGGTAATATGCAATAAAATAGGCATCTCCGAGTTTGTGAAGCTTTTTGTAATATGCATTCACAACGACAGAAACTGACTTAAATTGAAAACATTAGCAGAGATGTCAATTGACTTCTTTGTAATAGTATTAAACAATGACTGAAAAAAGATATTAATAAGAGATTAAATCGATCTCTAAGTGATGCGTTGATTAGATAAATTATTTTGAAGATGGATGGAGATGTTCGATTTTTAATTAGTGGTTTAGAGTGCAAAAGGCGTGCCAATACTTTGAGGGTTCTATTTCGAGGTGTCCGGTAAGGCTAAATGGTTTATGCCGGCTTATGTCCTTCTTACAATGCTGTGAAATTTATGTCAGCAGTGGACATCGGATCTATTCCTATTGTATTACAGTTAGTAAAAAAATTCAACATTGAATACGAGGCCGAATGATCTCGAAGGAATGATCAATGAGACAAATAAAGAATCGATTTTAAGTTCTTTTGAGATCTTTTTTACACGGTTAGATGGAAAACATATACTGTATAATCAGTCCTCAGTTCGTTACCAACTTAGTAACACTGGGCATCACAAAGCATCCAAACTGAGGGTTAATCATATAATCTATTCATATAAGCTCACTGTATGCTTTGATTAGTAACTAAGAGCCACACATTTCTTAGAGCAGAAAAAGGCATTTATAGAAGTCTCTTGATGAAAATTCTCTATATCCAAGTTATTGAACGATATTACGTAGCATTGTCTTGATAAGAATATCGTATCACATTTCGTCATTCTGACATTCTCTTCCCCTCTAATGCTATACACTCATGTTCTTGGTATGTCAATCTTCTTGTACTCGGAAGATTTAAACAAGTCTTCACTCGCGTCCCGATTTCCTATTCTCAAACAACGTTTGGATAGCTATTCATTGTGTGAAAGCTTCGCCACAACGATTGTCTAATGGTGAGATACACACCTCTCCTTTTTATATAAGCAGTGTAGTACCTCTTTATTTCTTCAATATTTCAACATATAACACTAATACTATATATTCTAAAAATCTGCATACAGTAAATGACTCCAAGAAAAGTGAACAAAGCGACGGCGTTATGACATTAGATGAGCCTTTATACTGCCAGGGTGTTCAAATAGTACCTTCAGCTCAAGAAATTTATGAACGGTCCAAAGTAGTACGGCATTTAGGAGGTTTCCACTTACGTCATGTTTAGTCACGATTGGATACATTGGTCAGGAAATGGTATAGAAGAACTTTTGGGTATCCTGTACCCTTGACAACATTAGTGAAAACGCTGAATTGCCATTCCTACTCAAGATCATTGAGAACTCACTTCTAGGCTACGCTCCTGGACCTCTATATGTGGTTATGAAACAATTTACAACCCTAAGGGGAATCACAATATCTAGGATCTGCGATCTTATTCAACAATGTCTGGATAACGAAATCTATATGCAACATTTACAAGAAAATGAGACCGCATGTCAAAAACCATATTACGAAATCTCAAAATTAACACGGTGACTTAATCGGGACCGTAAATTTAGCTGCAGTATATAGAGAAGGAAATAATTGCATTGCAATTCATGCAAAGTGACTACATTGAACAAGGGACTACAAACTTCATTTGTAGGCAATTCAATTAATGCTTCTGTTTTCTCACGCAGCAGGTCATCTTTTTTATGAAAAATTTGCTCATCATTATGCTCAACAGATTTAAGCCCTGGAGGCAAGTACGGTATCAGATTATAAAGAAATTAACAACTCAAAGAACATTCACAATTCGCAGGAAAAGAGGCTTTTTTAGCGAAGTTCCTAAAGATATGATTATCGGACAGTGCTTAATTAAGGGCACGAAATTTTCTCGGGGATAAACTTAACGTGAGACACAACGTTAGTAAGATTAATCCTTCATTCCCAAATACTGTTACGATAACAGAATTTCTACAGGACTTTTCTGCTTATCAGTTTATTAGTTCATCAGCTTTATAAATTCATCAGTCGGACTTGTCTCACAGACCAAGAGAAGCGGTCCTGGGTCTAAAATGTAATCACGATCGTAATTATCTAAAGAACTCCTATTAGAGATTCAGGCCAATAACCTACATGTGAATCCTTACAAGAGTACGACGATATTATGTAATATAACTGTTACGTTATATTGTAAGCTTCGTGACCTTCTGTCTCAAAGCAGCTTGGTAGATTCGCAAAGGATCAAGGTGCTGAGAAGTAAGCATTGATTGTCTTTATAGGATATAAAACGTCTGGAAATAAGTTGAAACCAACTGGGATCGACGTGTTGTAGAGATTACATTCTTACGCCCTTGGATGAAAGTGTAAATGAGGTCTTTGCATGTACCGCATATCAAAACATCGTTGTTTATTAAAAGAGTTAAACTTTGCTTTTTTTTTCTTTGTTTATTTCAAACTAAACGGTTCTTATAAATATAGAATCTTGATGAAATGAGTCAAGCTTGCAAAATACGCCTCAATATTTTTTTATACACTTCAGTTTAACTTTCGGGCTAATAAAAAAATTATTGCAGTCTCTTTTACTTTCCTTGGGCAGCGGGACGAGCAAGTTATCGGACACGATTAGCAAGAGAGGGATTTCAGGGCTTCTGGTACAACACTATTACTAAAGGAGAAAATCATGGCTTCTGCTCCAAGATGTGGGAAGTTAGCCTAAGAAGTTATATATCTTTCAGATGTTCTTAACTGAAAATCTCCCAATGTAACCTAAGTAAAAAAGAATTCTGTCAATTGATAAGTTTGTTGATGTCTGAGTTCTACACCTGTTCTACCAGGCCTGTATAATTATTTGTATCGCGATTCAGTGCAAAAAACCACTAGCTTTATAAATTCATTAGCCGGACAGCCACTCACAGGCCAAGAGAAGCGGGCCTGGGTCTAGAAGGTAATCACGTATTTAATTACTTAAAAATCAGCTGTTAGAGTTTGAGAACAATAACCTGCATGTGGATCCTTTAAAAGATTACGACCATACGTGTAATATAATTTTTACGGAAAATTGTAAAGCTACGTGGTCTTCAGTTTGAAAAGCCTGTTGGTCCAGTCGCAAAGGAACAAGGTGCTGAGCAGTAAGAATTTATTGTCCTTATGTCGTATAAAGCCTAGGGCAATAAGTGGAAACCAAAAAGGATTGACGTGTGGTAGAGCTTTCATTCTTACGCCCCCTATTGGATAAAAATGTACGTGGAGTCCTCGCATGTACCGCATATCGAAACATCTTTTTTTTTTTTAAGAGAGTTAAACTTTGCTTTGTTTTAGAAGAATCGAAAACTAAAAGGTATATACACAATTGTTACTATCCTTGCAGATAGCAGAAAAATGGGAGTCAATCACCTGCTGTAAACCATCTTATCATATAAACAATCAAACAATAAACAATTGTTATAAACGTACAATTTAATTGTACTGTAGTACGCGAATGTGATATCTTAATGAATTGGTTTTTGCTCGTTAACTTGTGTTTGTCCAGCTACGGTTTCCTTTTCTCTTCGGGTACTAAAGCCGCTCGTGTTAAAAAATTCCAAAATATGCAATTTAAACGATAAACCACCTTCATGTTTAATACCTTCATTTAAAGTTACATCAAGATCGTCTTCATGTCCATTTTGTTAGGACTATGTGGCGGGGACGTTATTTCAAAATAATAATCATAACTGATTAGATCAACAATTAAGCAATTGTCAATGTCATATTGGTTTTCAACAGGTTTGTTCGTGATCATATATTTCGTTGTCTTCCGATCTGCCATTTGTAAATGAAGTAACTTGGCAAAATGGGGAAAACCTTAATATTTCATATCTGTTCTTTTAAACTAACATGTGGCTTTTCACATTCCTATCTTGCAGTCATTTGTTATGTACAAGTTAGTAAGATTAGCCGGCTGGAGCTGATGGTATCTGGGTGGGTCCTGGAATTCGCATATCCTCTTTCACACACAAAAACATGCGATTGGGTTCATGCTTAGACCATTTAGCTCCTGGAGTTGGAGGGACTTCCGAATTGAATGCTGAACAGCTGCCGTGTGTGCAGGCGGTCAAGTGGCTATATTGATGCTTTGTAACTACTCCCTTGTTATACCTGATATGCTTATACCAGGGAATACGTTTCCTTCTTCATCCAATCGATTAAGTATCATCTAATCGATAATACTTTTGTTAAAGTGGATACTTTCAAATATTTAGGATCAATATAAACAAACGAAAATCATATTCACGAAGAAATTAAATGTCGACTAAAAGCAGAGAATTTGTGTTACTATTCGGTTCAAAATCTCTTGTCGTCGCGAATTCTGTCGAAGAATTTGGAGCTTAAAATATATAAAACGATAATCATGCCTGTTGTTCTGTATGGTAGCGAAACATGGTCACTTACTCTGAGGGAAGAACATAGACTTAAAGTAATTTACAACAGGATCCTGAGAAGAATATTCGAAACCAAGAGGAACGAGAATGGGGAATGGCGGAAACTTCATAACGAGGAACTACATAGTTTATACGGTTTACCCAACATTGTTAGGGTCGTCAAGTCTAGGAGGCTTAGGTGGGCAGGTCATGTAGCTAGAATGGAAGAAAGTAGAAACGCTTTCAAAGTCTTCACTGGAAGACCCATAGGAAAACGACCATTAGGAAGACTTAGGCGCAGATGGGAGGATAATATTAAGATGGATCTCGCAGAGATAGGAATACAAAGTAGAAACTGGATGAAATTAGCTTTTGTGAACGCGGCACTGAACCTGCGAGTTCCATAGGCCATAGAGTTAGTTAGTTAGTTAGTTAAGCGCTAGTTTCACCTTATAATTCATGGACATAAATTACAATTGGACGGAAATAGACGAAAGACAAAAATCTTTCGTGAAATATCTCAGCGATCGAATTTAATTCTGCCATTGAAGCCACGAGAATTCAATCACGGTTCTTCAGGAACGGAGATCAATACTAGACGGCTTCAAATGACGCAAGCAGTTTTCGAAATAATAAAGGTAGCTGTATATGGACAAAAATAATGGAAGAAACTACAAAGGGGAAATCTGTAGCTGTTCGTAGATCTGATTCAGATCCTTTAAGAATCTTGGTAGAATCTTCATGAGCAATTGCTGATTCTTTTAAGGCCACAAGGGAGCAGAACCGAAAGCAAATGCAACGAAATCAATAAATTTAAAACTTCATTACAAGAGTGCTTTCACTTTTTTCATGATGCAACAGGCTGTGACATGACCTCAGCTGTACTCAGGAGAGAATAGTTGGCTGCCTTCAAGATCCTTCGAAAAGAAGAAGAATTGTGCAAGTTAGTCAAAGTCTTCAACCAACCCATCTCAATCCTGAAACAATGGTCAACATTAGACAATACTTATCCGCCTGTATGGAGAAGGAAACATGTCCTTCTTGGTATAAGCCTATCAGGTATAACAAAAAAGTTGTTAGAAAGCTTCAATATGGCCACTTTTTCCCCTACTAGCACGGCAGTTGTGCAGTATTCAATTCGGAAGTACCTCCAAGTCCAGGAGCGAAATGGTCTAAGCATAACCCAATCGAATGAGGTTGGTGTGTGAAAGAGAATATGCGAATTCCAGGGCCCCCACAGCTACCATGTGCTCCAGCCGAATAAGCTTACTTACCTGTAGATAAAAAGTGATTGCTAAATAGGATTGTGAACGAGCCACATGTAAGTGTAAAACAGCCAATATGAAGTATTCCAGGTTTTCTGTATTTTGCCAAGGGAGTTTATTTACAAATGACGAACAACAGCTGTAGAAAACCAGTGTGCCATTGACATCGGGATAATGGTTGATCCAATCATTTATGATTATTATTTTGTAATAAAGTCCCTGCCTTATAGATCTAACAAAATGGACATGAAGACGATCTTGATGAAACTTTAAATCAAGGTGTAAGGACAAGGTATAAATCATGAAGGTGGTTTATTGTACTGTTTATATATTTTGGAATCCTTTAACACGAGCTCCTTTGGTACCCGAAGAGAAAACTAAACCGTAGCAGGACACATTTCAGGTGACCAAAAACCAATTCATTTAGATATCACATTCGCGTTCTACAGTATCATTCAATTGTACATTTATAACAATTGTTTCTTGTTTGATTGTTTATATGTTAAGATGTTCAACAGCAAATGATTGACTCCAAGGATTCTGTCATATATCAGGACACTTAATATTATGTATCTGCCGTTTAGTTTTCGACTCTCCTAAAGGGAAGTAAAGTTTAACACTCTTAATAAAGAACGAAGTTTAGATATCCGTTCATGCATTGACTCTCTCTACCGTTTTATCTAAGATGATGTCGTAAGAATGAAAGCTCTGCTACACAACGATGACAGTTTTTTTCAAATTATTGGCCTAGGTTTAATACGACATAAGTATAGTCAATTTTTACTGCTCACCACCTTGTGCCTTTGCTACTGTACCAACGTACTTTTCAGACAAAAGCCCGCGAAGCTTAACATTTTAATGTAACAGTTATACTATACTTATGGATGTAAACTTGTAAAGGATTCAAATGCAGTTAATTAGCCTAAAAATCTAGCAGGAGATCCTTAAGTAAATAGCTGCGTGATAACCGTGTAGAACCAGGCCCGCTTCTCTTAACCTTGTGAGAAAAGCCCGGCCATTGAATTACTAAAAGTACCGGTGTAAAGCACTTATTCGCGATAAAAGGAAGTTATACAGGCTTGCTACAACAGGTGTAGAACAGAAACATCAACAAAATTATCTGGTGACAGATTTTTTTTTTATTGTACTTTGGTTACAATGGGAAATTTTCTGTCACGTACACCTGAAAGATATAAAACTTCCTAGGCTCACTTCCCACATTTGGACCAGAAACCCTGAAACTCCCCTGTTGGGAATAGTGTCCGAGGAGTTGATCGTCTCGCTGCTCAAAGAAAGTAATAGATTCTTTCTGCTATTAACTTTCGCTTAGCCTGAAAGTTAAAATTTAGTCTATAAAAAATTTCGAGGCGTTTTCAGCAACCCTGACACATTTCATCAAGATGCTATATTGATAATGCTACATATCTGTAGACCTATACAGGCTATAGAACCTTCATGTTTCTGGCTCGTTCAATTCATCTTGGACTACACAGTGCCTATCTCACACTCCTATTAAGCTTATTGGAGGATTTGAGTTTCTCGATCTTCTAAATGTTTTCTCACCGGTGATTGCATTTCTGGAATGCTTCCCCTCTGTAGCAGATTAGGGCACAACTGTATTAGCTTTTTGACACCTTTCATATCTGAGACGGAATGATCAACAAGAAGAATTTCTGTAATCTTATTTATAAATTCAATCTACCTCATTTCGCTTACGTGAATAGAGCCTGAGTGTACTTCCCATCGACTCAAAGATATCTTCTCAACAGCAGAAAGCTACTCCACAAAAAGTACCCAATTAATCGCCAGCAGTTGAGGCTTACGAAGTGTACTTATCTCTCACACTGAACCAGACTGTCTTTTTTCCTGGTATGTATGCGAGCATATCCATGGCCGTTGACCACAGCCCTCCTAGATCACCAAGTAAATTCCTTTACAAAAATAGAACCACCTAATCGTATGTAGAAAACTGCATTGATGATCGCTGCATATAGCGGAATATCATGGGAAACTGCCTAGAGTACATTCCTTGCACAGTCCAGCTAAGAGCCGTTAACATTGGCAAGAAGAAAGTCGAAACACACAGATATGTGCTTAGATCTGTACTTCAGACTTTTTAAAGAGAACATTGTATTACCAAGTTACAGAAACATTCATATATTATACTAAGAGGAGATGCCGAGATATGAGTTGTTCTATCAAAACGAATGCAAGCAGTTAGCATTCACTACAACCAACCAGACATAGTAATATTTGATAAGAGCGTAGTGAGATTAGGATTTTTCAATTGCAACTTACACGCTGTAATACTTAAAAATCTGTTGGAAAATTTTTTTCATATGGCAAAAGATTTAAGATTTATCAACAAGGCTGCCGACTGTGGTGTTCTGAAGCAATAATGGTATTACTAATTGTAGATATCAGGATGCATTTAGATAAAAAGATAATAACAGCAGATGTCCAGATCCGGCATGATAGTTGCATTAGAACGAGTGGAATCAGTTTGTATGCAGTAGAACCGACGGGTGCGGGTGGTGTGAAATGGGAAATGTACGGCAGCTCATATTCTCCTTAGGACTTGCAAACTGGAAATATTCTAGTTTAAACCCAGTGACATGCCGAAAAAGAAGCCTTTAGCTGATAAAGAATGTATATCGCAGTGAGCTAATAAGGTATATTAAAGAGAAAGCGCGTTAAAATGATGTACAAGTTGATGGATCATTTGGTATAGGATAATCATCCCGGAGCTTGAGAAGCTTTTTGTAATATGCATCCACAACGACAGAAATCGCCTTAAAATAAGAACATTAGCAGAGATGTCACTTGACTTCTTTGTAATAAAATTCTTCAATGTCTGAAAAGAGATATTAATAAGAGATTAAATCGATCTCTAAGTGATGCGGTGATTAAACAAATAATTTTGAAATTGGACGGAGAAGATCGATTTTTAATTAGTGGTTTAGATTGCAAAAGGCGTGCCAATAATTCGAGGGTTCTATTTCGAGGTGTCCGGTAAGGATAAATTGTTTATGCCGGCTTATGTCCTTCTTACAATGCTGTGAAATTTAGAATCAGCAGCGGGCATCGGCATCTATTCCTTAAATCCTATTGGCTTACAGCTACTAAAGGAATTCAACATTGAATACGAGGCCGTAGCATCTTTTGTTGTGTAACTAGTTCTCAAAAACGAAGCAGTAGTGCTTTCAGAGCTACTTTACTCACATTATATAATTTCGTACCATTAAAAAAACTTTGGATTTACTTCTCCCTTTAATAAGACAAAGTATCACAGTCGTATAGCTTTGGGAATTAACCGCGGTTTGTTTTAGGTGGCCCTTGGGATTGAAAATTTTGTGATACCAAATGTAAAAAACTTGAGTATTAATTTATCAATGATAATCAAGCAATTGCTATACTTCTCATTAATATGCAACTACATTACTATTTGAGAGTGCTTCCTGCTGAAGAAATCTACTTAAGACTCATAACGCTCTCACCTTTCTCTTAATTGTTAGCCTGATAGAAACGGTTTAATCAAAAGAGTTATGTTCTTACGGATATATTACTTAAAGATAGTCTCCTGTTAGCCCAGTCAATGAAGGTCAAAAAACATCAAAGTTCGGAAAAAATTTGGGTAAAGCTGATTTTCTCCCAAATGATAGACCACTATGAGATGAACATTTTCACAAAAGTTCCCCCCTCCCTCTTGAGCTTTTCCCCCCACGCTCCCAAAAATAGAGAAATGGGCGTTTTAGAAAAAAGGCCATATCTGCAGAACTAATGGACATATTGACATGCTTCTTTTTTTCTCGTAATCTGTGAAATGTGCCTTACAGTTTCGTATTCTTTAAAGATTTTCATGAACCTAATGGTTTTTTGTCAATTTTAACCTAAAGACTAAAAAATGAAAAAGATCGTCCGCGCCATTTTGTTTTTTTTTATATTTCCTTACTGAATTGTGATATGAAAAATGTTTCAAATAAATCTTAAAGAGCATAAAATTATCTTTCCAACGGTGTATATATTTTGGGGGTTACACTTAAAATTAGCCATGTAGAGAGGTAAATTTGAAGACGAACGGGCTCAAATTTTCGCCTCAAATATCATGGAGGGATAAAGTGCATAACACTAAGTAAATGTGTTAAAACAGAAGTGGAGGTGAAGTTAACTCCGTTGGGACCATTTAATCCTGAAATTATTCGTATTCTCTCGTATGCCAAAAAAAGTCACCGTACTGGGCTCTCCAATATTTTTGTGGAGGATTTTAATGACTTGAAAGTTACCAGAGGAATTGAATGTCGAACGGTACACCTCATATTTCCAATGAATGTTTTGTGGATTGCAGGCACAGATATGCAGCCCGGGTGGAATGGATTCATGACTTCCGTAATGAGTAGAAGAGAAGATTGTGAGGATACATATATATTAGGAATTTCCTTTATAAACATGGATCCTAGCAATCCATCAACAATTTTCTCTGCTCTCAGTTATGCTGCAGAACAATGTCAGAAGCAAGGCCGTGCCTGTATTGTTACGTTCGATCAACCATTGTTTTTAAAGGCGGCTGAAATTGTAGAGTCAGCAAATCCCAACAGTGAAGTGTCAAAAATAATTCTGAGACTAGGAGGATTCCATCTATTAATGTCTTTTATGGGTGCTATTGGAAAGATAATGGAGGGGAGTGGTTTGGAAGATCTATGGGCTACAGTTTACGGTAAACTCACTGTGAACCACAATTGAATGGTCACGCATACGCAAGAGCTCTCCGAGCATATAGCCTCACTGCTTGTGCGATTGTTAAAGTGATGAATAGCAGTTGTCCTGAAATAAATGGATCTCTTGCATATTTGGTAATTATTTCTAAAGATCTACTTGAAAAGAGTTCTAGAAGAACCAAGATGTTCTAGAAGAACCAGGTGTTAAAGAAACTTTGAGCAAATTTAACGATTTCTTGCAGGAAATTACAACTTTAAGCAGATCTATTAAGCTGTGGGTTAATCTCCTTAGACGGATTGATCTTATAATGCTGTTTATCTTTGCAGAAAGAACAGGAAACTGGGATTTACATATGAATACAATAATTCAAATTCTCCCATATTTTCATGCTGCCGGACCACTCCCCTATGCTAAATCCGCCCACTTGTATGCACAAGAGATGTGCTAACTTGAATCAAAACTCACAAATCAAGAACTAGTTCTTTTTAAGGAGAAAGGATTCTTCACTATTAGGCGGAAAGGCAAGTATTGGTCAAGAACGTGGTCTGATATGTGCATAGAACAAGATATGATGCGACCCATGAAATCTGTTGGACTGATACGTGGCCGTGGCATTACTGACAATACTCTTTCAAAATGGGTACTTGGAACACCATTCTTTCTCAAAGTCCATGAGGCTGTAGAAGATTTTTTTCGGAACAGCAATGCAGTTTAGCGAACAGCACGTGTAACTACGAAAATCCAGAATGAAGAAAGACTTGTCAGACTTAAAGAAGTTTACAGCTTGGTTAGAAGAACACAATCCTTTTACAAAGTTGTCTGGTGAACTGGTCTCTTTGGCCACTGGGTTTGTTTGTGATGATTCAATAAACTGTGATCAAGCATACGATGTCGGTTTGTCTACCATGAACAAAATTAAAGGGAAAAATTTCCAAGAACTCAAACTGCACAGAAAAGGTGAGGACACAGGCAGCACAGAAGTCAGCAAGAGTAAGATCAAAGGAGGTCAATATCAATTCTCAATAGCTTTTTAATCGGATATTGTGTGCCTGTGATAGCGAGAGCAAATTAAAGACATATTTCGAATATGAATTGGCAGTACGCCCACCAGCTCTGTTTGACGAAGTTTCTCTTCGAAAAGGTACAAAATCATCCCTGATGAAAGTTTTTGAAGAAGGAATCATCGAAGAACTAGATGTAAAGGATGCAACATATATTGTAGACGGAGGGATTTTTCTTCACCATCTGCCATGGCCAAAAAATTGTACCTTAGGAGCTGTCTTAGAGAACTATTGTACACATGTTGTTAATAAATATGGTCAAAAATCTATCGTTGTTTTTGATGGTTACCCTAGTGAGCCTACCACGAAAAATGAAGAACAAAACAGGAGAGCGGCGAAAAAATCTTCACAAGACAATTTTTTGTCAAAACACAATCTGTGCCCCGGGAAAAGACGAGTTCTTAGGTAACAGAAACAATAAGAAGAGATTATCGTTGGCTCTGGGGTCTGAACTCGTGAAACGGTATTGACTGTAATTACAGGAAAGAAACACGCAGATGTTGACATTGTAATGACGGCCATTCAACAGTTGAAAACTGCTTCAAAAGTTATTGTTGTAGGATCTGATACTGACCTGGTAGTCTTACTTACTGCTTTGTCTCCTGAGAAAGAAAGTTCTTCTGTTTACTTCTGTAAAGAGAAAGGTGGTGTGACTCCGAACACACGGTACTTCAGGAAGGAAACATTGATTGAAAAGTTTGGAGATTGTCGCCCACTACTTTTGTTCTCTCATGCGTTTACGGGATGTGACACGACATCCTGTATGGGCAAATTAAAAGTAATAGATATGCTCAAATCACCGGAATTTCAAAACTGGGTCAGAGTGTTTTTGGATATTCAAAATCTAAAGAAAAATATTATCTACAGGTGAAAGATTAGTTTTGGCTTTGTATGATTTGGGAAAATACTCAAATTTGAACGAAGCACAGATTTTTGTCTTTCACAAAGAAAAGTTCACTAAGATCTAACTTTGACCTAGCCAAACTACCTCCAACTTCTGAAGCGTGTAATGAACAATCGCTCAGAGTATTTTTGCAAGTACAGAAATGGTTAGGAAATAAACTTCCAGACACAGAATGGGGTTGGAGGATATAATTAATTAAAGAAAACGGACGCTCCAAAAAGACATTGAAACCTATTCCCACATCCAAGCCATTTGCACCAGACAAACTTCTGTACATAATATCATGTTCGTGTAAGCAAGGATGTAGGCAATACTGTAAATGTAATATAACTAAAATAGATTGCTCTGCAATGTGTGAGCACTGTATGGGCTGTCTTGCCTAAATTCACAATTCTATTCCGAGGAAGAACTTGTCGAATCATCATCATAAAATTAAATAGTATACTGTATAGCTACGGAAGATTAAGTTGAAAATACTGCAGTAAGCATAGTTGGACATGTTCAAAATTAAGATGTAAACATAATAAACAATTTTATAGATATAATTTCATACGCTAATTGACTGAAGAATCCAAGGTAAAAAATAGGGAAAAGAAGAGCAAACAAAATATTTCAAATTTATATAGTTTATGTAGAAATTAGTAGATTTATAAAAAAAATAGAAAATAAAATAATTTTCACTTTTTAAGAATAAAACATAATGTCACAAACGCTTATTTTAAAATATGGAATGGTAATGGGGATAGAGTAAGACAGGACTAAACAGTAACAGCGAGGCAGGACTAAACAAAAATACTTTGCTAACAATGCACTGTTTATTATTTTTTAAAAATCTGTATTATTATTTTTTTCTTTCGAAATGAAACATAGTAACTGATATTTGAGGCGAAAATTTGAGCCCGCTCGTCTTCAAAATTACCTCGCTACATTGCTAATTTTAAGAGTAACCCTCACAATATATACACCGTTGGAAAGATAATTTTATGCTCTTTAAGATTTATTTGAAACATTTTTTCATATCACAACTCATTAAGGAAATATAAGAGGAAAAACAAAAAGGCGCGGGAGATTTTTTTCACTTTTTACTCTTTAGGTTAAAATTACCAAGAAACCATTAGGTTTATGGGAAACTTAAAGGAATACGAAATTTTAGACCACAGTCTACAGATTACGAGAAAAAAAGCATGTCAATATGTCCATTAGTTTTGAAGATATAGAATTTTTTTTTAAAACGCCCAGTTTTTAACTTTGAGGGGGCGTGGTGGGGAAAGCTCCAGGGGAAGTAGAGAGTACTTTTGGGAAAATGGTCCTCTCATAGTGGTCTATCAGTTGGGAGAAAATCAGCTTTACCCAAATTTTTTCCTTGCAAAAACCTTTATTGATAGAGCTATGTGTGTTACACTCAAACCTATCAAATATGCGTTTAATTAGCGTCCTTCCTGCTCACTAAAACTTACATGCAGAGTTGTGTAGGATTCACTAGTTTCCGGTCAACCATTAATAATATTTTCCCGATTGTGTCCTGTAAAACTTGCTATGGAACCAATTATATCTAACCTCCAAAGGAGCCTTACTTTAGACCTGAGACCGGTGATCTGATCAATGAGACAAATAAAGAATAGATTTTAGTTTTTTTGAGATCTTCTCTTACACGGTTAGGTGGAAAATATATACGGTATAGTCAGTCCTCAGTTCGCTACCAACTTAGTAACACTGGTCATCACAAAGCAACCAAACTGTGGGCTAATCAAATAAGCTCACTGTATGCTAAGTGCCACACATTTCATAGATAGTAAAAGTCATTTATTTGAGAATTCTCTTGGGGAAAATTCTCCATATCCAAGTTCTTGAATGACATTACGGTAGCATTGTCTTGATAAGAATATCGTATTACATTTATTCATTCTGACATCCTCTTTCCCTCTAATGCTATACACTCATGTTTTTGGTGTGTCAATGCTGTCTTACTCGAAAGATATAATTTAGTCTTCCCTACCGTCTCGCATCTCTATTTCCTTTTCTCAAACAACTTTGGATAGCTATTGATCTTGTGAAAGCTTAGCGACAACGATTGTGTAATGGTGAGTTACACACCTATCCTTTGATATAAGCAGTGTAGACCCTCTGTATTTCTTCAATATTTTAATATCAAATACTAATAATCTACTCTTCTGCATACAGTAAATGAGTGCAAAAAAGTGAACTAATCACATGCGTTATGATATTGGATCAGCCATTATACTGCAAGGGTATTCAAACCGTACCTGGAGAAAAAAAAAATTCTGAAAGGACCCAAGTTGTACCGCCTTTAGGAGGTTTCCAGTTAAGTAATTTCTAGGCACGATTTGATACATCATGTCGGGAAATAGTATAGAAGAACTTTTGGGTATACAGTACACTATGACAACATTAGTGAAAATGCTGAATGGCTATGCCTACTCATCATTATTGACATCACACTTCTACACTTTGCTCCAGGACTCCACATGTGGTTATGAAGATATTTACAACCGTCGGAGGAGATGACAAAATCTAGGATCTGCGATCTTATTCAACAACGTCTGGATGAGGAAATCAATATGCAACATTAACAAGTAAATGAAACTGCATGACAAAAACCATATGAGGAAATCTTAAAACTAAGACGGTGACATTTTCCAAACCTTTAACTTTGGCTTCAGTATATAAAGAAGGTCATAATCGTATTGCAACTCATCCAAAGGAACTAGATTGGACAGGGGACTAGAACCATCATTTGAAGACAATTTAATTTATGATTCCGTTTTCTCACGCAGCTGGTCATCTTTTGTATGAAAAATTTGCACATCACTATACTCAACAGGTGGAAGCCCTGGAGGGAAATACGCTATCAGAGGATTACAAAAATTTAACAACTCAAGGAACATTCACAATTCGCAGAAAATGAGGCCTTCTTGAGCGAAGTTCCATGTGATATGATTATCGAACATGGCTTAATGAAGGACACGAAATTTTCTCGGGGATTAACTCAAAGTCTTTCTGACTCGCACGGTTCATCTTGCACTACAGACTGCCATATCGCACACTCTTATTAAGCTTATTGGAGGATTTGAATTTCCCGATCTTCTAATCGTTTTCTCACAGGTGAGTAAAGTTCTGATAAGCTTCCCCTCTGTAGCAGATTAGTGCACCAACTGTATTAGCTTTTTGACACCTTTCATATCTGAGACGGAATGATCAACATGAAGAATTTTTGTAATCTTATATATTAAAATCAACACTACCTCATTTCGCTGACGTGAATAGAGCTTGCGTGTACTGTCCATCGACGCAAAGGTATCTTCTCCAGAGGAGAAAACTACTCCACGAAAGGAACCCGATTAATCGCCAACAGTTGATGCTTACGATGTTTACTAACACTAACACTGAACCAGACTGTCATTTTTCATGGTATGTATGCAAGCATATCCATGGCCGTTGACCAGAGCCCTCCTAGATTACCAAGTAAATTCCTTTACAAAAACAAAAGCACCAAATCGTATGCAGAATTCTGTATAGATGCTCGCTGCGTATAGTGGAAAATTATGGCAAACTGCCTAGAGTACATTCCTTGCACAGCCCAGCTAAGAGCCGTTAACATTGGCAAAAGACGCCTCGAAATTTTATATAGACGCAAGTTTAACTTTCAAGGTAAGCGAAAGTTAATATGAGAATCTATTACTTTCTTTGGGCAGCGAGACGATCAATTTCCCGGACACTCTTCCCAAGAGAGGAATTTCAGGGCTTCTGTTCCAAATGTGGGAAGTGAACCTAGGAAATTTTCAGGTGTACTTGACAGAAAATCTCCCAATGTAAAATAAGTACAAAAAAAAATCTGACATCTGATAATTTTGTTGATGTTTCAGTTTTACACCTGTTCTACCAAGCCTGTATAACTTCCTTTTATCGCGAATCAGTGCTTTACAATGCTAGCTTTAGTAATTCATTGGCCGGTCTTGTCTCACAGGCTAAGAGAAGCGGGCCTGGTACTACACGGTAATGACGCACCTTTTTACCTAAGGATCTCCTACTACATTTTCAGGCCAAATACCTGCAGGTGAATCCTTTACAAACGACGACCATAAGTCTAGAATAACTGTTACAGAAAGTTTTTAAGTTTCGCGGGCTTCTGTCTGAAAAGTAGGTTGGTACAGTCGCAAAGGAACAAGGTGCTGAGCAGTAAGCATTGATTATACTTATGTCGTATTAAACCTAGGCCAATAAGTTGATACCAAGTCCGTGTAGTAGAGGTTTCATCCTTGCAGCCTGGTCTGGATAAATATGTACATAGTTTTTTTTTGCATGTACGGAATATCAAAACTTCGTTCTTTGTTAAGAGTGTTAAACATTACTTCCCTTTAGAAGAACTACTTCCCTTTGATCAACAATTTTCAACGTTTGATCAACTTTAGTAACAGAGATTTAAGGGTTCCAAAATGGGGGCCAGCCCGCTTTTCACCTCCGATTCGACTTTTTCTTATGTCAATCGTTTGATCATCGTTTGATCAGGTATGATCAAAAATTTTTAATGTTTGATCAGCATTACTAACAAAATATAAGCGATATTTACTAAGGGGCCTAACTACACGCTAGCCCCCACTTCACGTCAGATTCGAAATTTTTTTATGTTAATCTTATGACCATCGTTTGAATAGGTATGATCAACAATTTTCAACGTTTGATCAGCTTTAGTAACAGAGATATAGGGGTTCCAAAATGGGCGGCCAGCCCCCCGCCTCACCACCGATTCGACTTTTTCTTATGAAAATCGTTTGACTGTCGTTTGATCAGGTATGATCAACAATTACTAACGTTCCATCAGCTTTACTAACATAAATATATGCGATGTTTTGTAGGGGACTAACTACACGCTAACCCCTTTTCACGTAAGAATCAAAATTTTTTGATGTCAATCTTTTGATCATCATTTGATCAGGTTAGATCAACAATTTTCAACGTTTGATCAACTTTAGTAACATAGATATAAGGGTTCCAAAATGGGGTACCAGCCTCCCCACTTTAACTCCGATTCGATCTTTTCTTATGCCAATCGTTTGATCGATCAACAATTTTTAGCGTTTGATCTGCGTTACTAACATGAATTTATGCAAATTTTAGTAGGGGACAAACTACACACTAGCCGCCTTCAACTCCGATTCGATGTTTTCTTATGTCAATCGTTTGGTCATCGTTTTATCAGGTATGATCAATAATTTCTAACGTTTCATCATCGTTACTAATACAAACATAAGCTATATTTATTACTGGGGCTAAGTAGACGCTAGCCCCACTTCGTGTCAGAATTGAAATTTTTTGATGCCAATCCTGTGATCATCGTTTGATCAAATGTGATAAACAATATTCAAAGTTTGACGAATTTTACTACCAGAGAAAGAAGGGTTTAAAAAAATGGGGCGCCAGCCCTTTCCCTTACACCTCCAATTTGGTGTTTTCTTATATCAGTTGTTTTATCTACGTTTATTCAGGTTTGAACAACAATTGTCAACGTTTGATTAACTTTATTACAGAAACTTGCAACACTGCTAGAAATAAACAACTATTAAATGTACTTAAGTGTATTTTAAGTGTCTTTTCAAACAATAAAACAAGAATGTGTAATAGAAAGGAAACAATTACATAAATACCCTTTGGCTGAAATGCTGGGCTTCGCATGGTAAGAATAATATTTAAGGAAAATCTTTAAAAGTAAATAAATGCTTTCGTATATAATCGAATTAAATATGTAAACACTTTTAGAGGTTTAATAGGGTCTAACGGTTCGTCTACTTGGAGTCCGGAATCGGCAAATCACATACTAAACGTGTTACATCTTTTAAACACATTTGTACACCAATGTGTTTCCAGAAATTTGCGATCAAAATTCCGCACTCCAATTTGATGTTCGAGTGCGGAATCACCAGATTCGAGATTTAGGTAGCTAAAAATATTATGCGAATTTCGTAGAATTTTGTACACCTTTAAAATAATTTTGTACACTTCTGTTTCGAGAAAATTAACGTCAAAGTTTCGAACGCAACGATCATGTTGGAGTACGGAGTGTTCATATCGAAGACTTGAGTGCACAAAAATAATCTACGAATTTTGTACACTTTTGTACACTTTTCGAAAATTTGTATTTCGAAAAAAATGGCCTTAAAGTTGTGGTTTCTGCCATAAGCAAACTATCAATTTGGAGTGCCAATTTTCAATATCGGTCATATACTAAGCAAATAAGATTGTACCTGTCCCATAGAATTTTATACAGCATTCAAATAATTTTGTGAGCTCCTCCGTGGCTAAGCGGTAGCGTACGCGCCTTTGGTGTGGGAGATCTGGGTTCGATTCCCAGCGGTAGTTCATGTGGTTCGGATTCCACGTTAACCAGTAGGTCCCGCCCGCATCATATAGCCTCGCTGCTGAAAGGACGGTAAACTCAAAATCAACTAAACTCAAATAATTTTGTTCACCCCTGTGTTTCCAAAAAATTAGCTAGTGTAGTAGGAACTAACGTTAGTGCTATTAGAGTTTACGAGTTTTTGAAGATTTTTGATGGGGTCATTCTTCATATGAAGTCACCCGTCTTTATGCAGACTGATTTTCACCATCATTAGTGCATTATTAGTGCACTAAAACGCACTGAGCATTAAGGTTAGTATTACCCTATTCTGGGACATATTCAAGATTTTCGGTGGGTGGTCCGACTTCAAAAATATCAAATTCCATACAAACTGTTATTTTTTTCTAGAAGTACCAATGATGCACTTAAGAATGGCACAATTTTTTCATTAGTGCTTGAAGTATGGGCAAGTTCATCATGACCCCAATGATACTTCACTAGCAGCACCTACTCTAATGAACCACTAACGTCAGGGGTTGTTGCATTAAGAATCAGTAACGATGCACCAATGATTTTGTGATAGTGTTCCAGATTCAATTACAATGGTAAAGCATTCATCGACTCACGCAGAATTATTGCATTCTACAAGTGGAAATTTGTATTTATTATTATTATTTTAATGAAGATGAAATAAAACTGGTTCTAGATCTTTATATTTCTGATACACTGCTGATCTTTGTTTCATCCACCTGGGTCAAAGTGACTAGAAGAAAAAAGGGTGTGAGGGACCCCCTGCTTGGGTGCCATAACAGTGAGAACGACTTGCATTGTTTTTTATCTCTTCCAGGGGTGTAGCCCAGGCGGGGGCTCCCAACGGTGCCAGCCCCCCAAATGACTCCCCCCCGAAACGACAGCCTTAATGTTTATACATAAATAATATTTTTCCTTTTCTCTTCATCAGATTTACTTCAAACTTGGCCCATATATACAAGACCGAAAATAAATCGACACGTAATTTTTTTCTTTCAGGAAATAGGTTGAAGGGGGGCAAAGGGCCCCTTTTCAAAAAAGGGTCCCCTTGATTAAAAGGGCAACTTTAAAGAAACTAAACTCTGCCCATGCAAAGATGACGTCAAAATACGGAATACCGGTTTTCTCGTTTTTGCGAGAAAAGGGTTATAGGGCCAGTGCCCAATTCGAAATGACAAAGGACCCCACACAATCCTTACGGAAATCGGATTTTCGTGGAACTGCTTGAAACCGTGACATGTTGTAGATATGATGTTTCTCAGGAAAAGTCTCAATGGACACAACCACAAATCACTGACCGTTTGACCACTTCAGGGCCACTTTTTAAAAAACAGCCGATGATAACGACATTCTGGATTTCGGTAAAAATGATTAAAACCGTGATATGATGTAGATATTGTAATCCTGAGAACAGGTCTTAACGTATATAACCACAAATCAGTGATCGTTTGACCACTGCAGGGAAAAAAAAGGTGTCTATTTTCGGTATAGTATGTGCCAAGTATTTGAAAATCCGATGGCTAGAAAACCTTGTGAATCTATGTCCTTTACACTCTCACTTTTGGACTTGACGGGTTTTTGCCCCGAAGTCTTCAAGTTTGAAATCAAGGTACTTCAAATGCTACCATCAAACAACGGCACTAAACTAATTAGTAACGATATTATATATTTTTCATATGTAACGTGTTTTTTTTTTTTCAGATGGAAAATTTAGTGGAAAATAACGTTTTTTTTTTCAGCTTTTCAGTTCGGATTAAATTCGCTCTTTTTAATGCTACTTGATGTGTAACTGGATATATAGCTGTTAATAAAATAATTGTTTTTTAGTGACGAATATTAAATAAATACTTTATTCAGGAAATCTTAAAGAATTTAACTGCAATTCCAAAGATCAGTCTGATGTATAAAGGAAGCCAAGAATGTTCTGTCCCTTTTTGTGGAGGTATGTGATCCATTGGCACTCAAACCGTGAGTTGAATGCGAATGGAGATAAGGCGAAGGTCAGTTGTTGGTGTGGGTATATCCAACGTACTAACAGGTTCTGACAGTTCAGTTATTCCGGGAACTTGCGTAAGGACAGAGTGAATATGGGACCTCCACAGAATCATAGGGCGTGTATGCTGTACGAGTTCAAACTGGGGTCAAATGACGCTGCAATGAAGTAAAAGATATGCCAGGCCTTTTGTGAGGGTGTCGTGACTACGCGGATAGTGCAGTGGTAGTTTAATAAGTTTAAGGACGGTGCCGAAACACTCGAAGACGCATCATATGCCGGAAGACCAACACACGTACAAAATGAAGATCTGCAAGCAACAATTTAGGCTAACAGTGCCAGACGTGTGAGGAACAGGGACTACAATTCAATATGAGTGAAGAAATCATTTGGCAGCACCTCCATCAACTGTGGAAACACTACAAGTTGGGTCGATGGATCCCACATGATTAAACTCCGGGCCAGAAGGCAACGCGAACAGACACCTGTGTTTCTTTGTCGTCTCGTCTGAGGAAGGAGCCATTTCTGGACAGGATGTTGACATGTGATGATGAGTGGGACCTGTACGAAGCTCTACGGTCCCGACATCATTGGTTAGCATCCATGAGCCAGTTCCAAAACAGTCGAAACTAGCACTGCATCAGAAGAAAGTTCTCTTGTGTGTTGGGTGGAGTGCTCCCTGCATGGTGCATCTTAAATTGCTACCAGTTGGTCAGAGCATCAATGCAACTGTGTACTGTCAGCAGTTGAGCCGTGTCCAAGAAAAAATCAAAGATGTGGAGTCAGCAGTTCTGAATCGCAAACAGGTCCTCGTGTTACAGGATAACGCTAAGCCTCACGTGGTAAGGATGACCCGGGACACCATTCTACACCTTGAATCGGAAACACTATTGCATCGGCTATACCCTACGGACATTGCACAGTACGATCACATGTTCCATCTTTTGGACAGTCACCTTAGAGGATGCCAGTTAAAATACATAGTAGAGATACAAAATTCACTTGATATCTTCTTCGCTTCACGCTCCACGAAGTTCTACCGCGATGGAATACATGGTCTCCCAGAACGTTGGCAGAAGATCGTCGATGCTCATGGGGACAGGCACGTAACCAAGGGATGGGTCCCAACCCCGCCTTTCGTATCCAGAAATGAAAATAATAAGGAAAGATGAAACAAAAAAAATAAGAGAAAAGGATAAATCAACGTCAAACATATAAAGGTACAGCAAGCGTAACGAAACATTCTGATTTCTATCTCCAAGTTAATCCTATGGAGTACAAATGGCGACCGATAAACCGGTTCAATAACATAGACTCTCAGATGGAACTTAAGAAATGCCCAGAATCATAAATAATAGGAGTCATTTTGAATTTCGCTTCAACACTAATCTATTTTACAGCATGCCTTTACTACCGAAAAAGATCTCATTGCTACGCTTGACGGCATTAAACGAAAATAAGAAAAAGAAGAAGAAAAGTTGAACTGAGTTCGAATGACCTCGGAAAACTAAATCTTTTTCAATACTTTTAAATTACTTTTAATCAAGATTTCATCATAGTTTTTCTGATTAAAAAACTTACTAACATATCCTCATTTTATTGTCCTAAAAAAAAATATCGGTAGGTTGCCAGTAAAATAATTTCGATTGAATGATCCGCTGGTGTGTAACCAAAGTATTTCATGTCACGCCCCATTCCCCCGCCATTACGAAATCCTGGCTAAACGAAAGAATATATGTTGCCAGAAAATAGTTTAGAATAATCAAGTTCCTAGTGTGATAACCGCAATATTTCGTCACGGACCCCGTTTTGCTAAATCCTCACTACGCGCCTGATGGGGATTACCTTTAATCTTCCAGGTAGTCTTAGCCAGAGGTAACACATCGATGTTCGAAGTTGGTGGGTGAAAAAGCAATATCTTTCTTGGTAACATTTATAGATAGGTTGTATGTCCAAGGTCTTAAATTGAAAAAGTTATACGGTACACAAAGGTATAATGTTTGGTCCGGTTCAGTAGTTCTTGATGAAACATAATAAAAACTACATGGAACATAATTTATGCAGAAAAAGCAATAATAGTAATAATAATAATAATTATAATAATAATATGCAATTAACTGTGTTTTTACTTTTCCTGAAGGAAACAAAGGTTTCCGATTTTTTAGGTCCCAAAAAACACTAACTGCAACACATGCTTTTTTTTGTTTGTTTGTTTTATACATTGTAGCTGGCCCCTCTTCAAAAACGAAGGGCCCCTCCTACTTGAACCTGCTGGCTACACCCCTCATCACTTAAAAAAAGTAACCTTACTTTTGCCTTCGAAAAATGTTAATCATATATACAGGTATTTTAAAAATAGCTTACACGGGAACCTGCGGCTACTTTGTACGTCATGGCGGTCACTGGTGTCCTTATCAAAGAAAATGCCGTCGGACGAACAGCGTTACAAATAAATAACAATTAAATATATTTTAGTGTTTTCCAAGCAAGTTCAACAATGTTCTAGGTAGAGAAAAAATTAAAATTGATAGCGGTGGCGGCTCGTAAGTAAAAGATATAATGGTTTGCACTTGCCACACCTAACATAGTGTATAAATTATAAATACACTATATACCTATATATATCGGTAGAAGTACTCGGTTTAGCACGAGAAGAATAATATTTATGTACAATCTTTAAAAGTACAAAATGCATAAAAATATATAACTCTGAATAACGCCTTTGGCATTGTTTTGTATTACAGTTGTGCATCTGATATTAATTACATACATCAATATGAAAGTAAAGTTTTGAAATTAAATAGCAAAGATAATAACGTATTTTTGTATATAATTTCCAATGTTTGAAAAAACTTGCAAACGTAATTATTAACAAATGCTGAGAAAGGTGTAAGTTTCGTCTAGGTGATGGCACCGAAGGGGAGGGGGCAGCGACGCGGAAATATTTGTCGCCCAACGTCTCAAAATGTCTATGTCCTTGGCCACACAGGTACCTAAACGTTTTAAGTTTGTTAGCAGTCTACACAAGGAAATTATACAGGATTAAGTAAGAAGTAAGCAAGAGTAGATGTACAGTCAGAAACAATATTAAGTATAGGTTGGACCTATTGTTTCTTATACCTCCACCTTTACTTATTATTGTTTCCGACTGTACACGAAAGATTACAATACGGTACTTACCGTAAATTGATGCATAAAGATGCTTCGCTTATATTTATGTTAGTAAAGCTTATCAAACGATAAAAATTGTTGATCATACCTGATCAAACAATAATCAAACAACTGACATAAGAAAAGATCGAATCGGAGGCAAAGGGGGGGGGGGGGCTGGCCCTTATTTCGGAACTTTTATATCTCTGTTATTATACTTGATCAAGGAATGAAAATTGCGTAAAAAGGGGGATAGCGTGTAGTTAGCCCCCCTTATTAAATATCGCTTATATTTATCTTAGTGAAGCTGAACAAACGTTGAAAGTTGTTGATCATACCTGATCAAACGATGATCAAACGATTGACATAAGAAAAAGTCGAATCGTAGGTGAAGGGGGGGCTGGCCCCCATTTTGGAACCCTTATATCTCTGTTACTAAAGTTGATGAATTGTTGAAAATTGTTGATCAAACCTGATCAAATGATGATCAAACAACTGACATAGAAAAATTTCGAATCTGACGTGAAGGGGGGTCTAACGTGTAGTTAACCCCCCCTACTAAATATCGCTTATATTTATGTTAGTAAAGCTGATCAAACGTTAAAAATTGTTGATCATACTTGCTCAAACGATGATCAATCGATTGAGATAAGAAAATGTTGAATCGGAGGTGAATGGGGGGCTGGCCCCCATTTTGGAACCCTTATATCTCTGAAACTAAGGTTGATCAAACGTTTAAAATTGTTGATCAAACCTGACCAAACGTTGATCAAACGATTGACATCAAAAATTTTCGAATCTGTCGTGTCGGGGGGGGGGCTAGCGTGAAGTTAGCCACCCTACTAAATATCACCATATTTATGTTAGTAAAGCTGATCAAACGTAAAAAATTATTGATCATACATGACCAAACAGTGGTGAAACGATTGACATAAAAATAATTTTAAATTTAGCATGAGGGGGGCTAACTGCACACAGGTAAGATATCGGTGTAAATCGCTGATTCTCGTTACAAGGATGTTATACAGGTTTGGTAGAACAGGTGTATAATAGAGACAGCAAATAAAGTAATCTATTGATTTTTTTTTTTACTTAGGTTACATTGGAGATTTTCAATTAAGTCACCTGCAATATATAGAACTTCCAAGGCTCACTCCCTCATCTTGTACCAGAAGCCCTGAAATTCCCCTTCTCGGAAACCGTGTCCGATAACTTGCTTGTCCCGCTGCTCAAAGAAAGTAAAAAATACTGCGATAATTTTTCTATTATCCAGAAAGTTAAAAAGGAGTTTATAAAAAATATCGAGGCGTCTTTTGCAAGCTTGACTCATTTCTTCAAGACTCTATATTTATAACTACCGTTTAGTTTTGTAATATCCTAAAAAGAAGCAAAGTTTAACTCCCTTAATAAAGAACGATGTTTCGATATGCGGTACATGCAAAGACCTCATGTAAACTTTAAGCCCAGAGGGCGTAAGAATGAAACATCTACAACACGTCGACCCAGTTGGTTTCAACTTATTTCCGTAGGTTTTATAGGCTATAAAAACTATCAATGCTTACTTCTCAACACTTTGATCCTTTGCGACTGTACCAAGCTGTTTTTGAGAGAGAAGGTCACGAAACTTAACAATATTCCGCAACAGTTATATTACACCTGTCGTCGTAAGCTTGTAAAGGATTCATATGCTGGTTATTAGCCTTAAACTCTAATAGGAGTTCTTTAGGTAATCACGAACGTGATTATATTGTAGACCAAGGCCGGCTTCTCTTGGCCTGTGAGACAAGTCTGGCAGATGAATTTATAAAGCTGATGAACTGATAAACTGATAAGCAGAAAACTCCTGTAGAAATTCTGTTATCGTAACAGTGTTTGGGAATGAAGGATTAATCTGGCTAACGTTTTGTCTGACGTTGAGTTTATCTCCGAGAAAATTTCGTGCACTTAATTAAACATTGTTCGATTATCATATCTCTTTGAACTTCGCTAAAGAAAGCTTCTTTCCTGCGAATTGCGAATGTTCTTTGAGTTGTTAATTTCGTGTATACTCTGATACCGTATTTGCCTCCAGGGTTTCCATCTGTTGAGTATAGTTAAGAGAAAATTTTTCATAGAAAAGATGACCAGCTGCTTGAGAAAACGGAAGAATTAATTTAATTGCCTTCAAATGAAGGTTGTAGTCCCCTGTTCAATCTAGTCCCTTTGGATGAATTGCAATACAATTATGAGTTTCTCTATATACTGCAGCCAAAGTTAACTGTGCGGAAAGTGTAACGGTCTTAATTTTGAGATTTCCTAATACGGTTTTTGTCATGCAGTTTCATTTTCTTGTAAATGTTGCATATTGATTTCGTCATCCAAACGTAGTTAATAAGATCGCAGATCCTAGATTTTGTAATCTCCTCCAACGGTTAAATATATACATAACCACATGTAGAGATCCCCGAGCAAAGTAGGGGTTACATTGCTAATATCAATAGCAGAGGTGTGTATTTCAGAATTACACAATCGTTGCGACAAAGCTTTCAGAAGATGAATGGCAATCCAAAGGTATTTGAAAAAAGGAAATCCAGACACGAGACGCTAGTGAAGACTTAATTAAATCTTAAGTGTAAGACAGCATTGACACACCAAGAACAGCATTAGACGGAAAGAGGATGTCAGAATGACTAAATGTGAAACGATATTCTTAACAAGAAAAAGCTACCGTGTTATCAGATTACCAGATATAGAGAATTTGGATATAGAACTTGGATATAGAGAATTTTCATGATGAGACCCCTGAAATAAATGAATTTTTCTGCTCTAAGTTCTGCTGTGGCACTTAGTTACTAATCAAAGAATACAGTGAGCTTATATGTGTGAGACCTGAAGCAAATCGATGTAATGACAATTAAAAAAGTGAAAGCAGAATTGCAAAATAAAAAATAAAATATATAGTAGAGCAGAAATCAAATGAAAGTAGATCCGCATTTACAAGTTAATTCTTAGCTTATATAGATAATGAAAATTTCTTCTACAGTAATTTGTGAACCAAATATTAATAAGTCAATATGCAGAATAGTATTTTAGTACATACATATTTCTTTTATAAAATAAGTATATTTTATACTCTTGATAGAACTGTATGGTAGTGAACGCCACATTGAATTTGGGACTAGTTAGCAATGCTCAGAGGCGTAGCCACGAGGGGGTTCCCCGGGTCCAGACCTCCCCAAAATTTCGAAACTCGACTAGCATTTGTAGACTTTCTTAACGAACTATACTTGTTTAAGAGAGAAATGATTGATGTAAGCTAAATATGTTATTTTACGCCTCATCATATAAAGTACTAATACTAAATATTCTACTCTTCTGCATACAGTAAATGACTGCAATAAAAGTGAACAAAGCACATGCGTTATATCATTAGATCAGCCATTATACGGCAAGGGTGTTCAAATCGTACCCGGAGCTGAAGACATTTCTGAACGGACCCAAGTTGTACCGCCAATAGGGGGTTTCCAGTTAAGTAATTTCTAGGCACGATTTGATACGTCATGTCCGGAAATGGTATTGAGGAACTTTTGGGTATACAGTACACTATTACAACTTTAGTGAAAATGCTGAATGGCTATGGTTACTCAAAATCATTGAGAACTCACTTCTAGACTTTGCTTGGGGACCTCTACATGTGGTTATGAAGACTTTTACAACCGTCGGAGGAGCTGACAAAATCTAGGATCTGCGATATTATCCAACAACGTCTGGATGAGGAAATCAATATGCAACATTTACAAGAAAATTAAACTGCATGACGAAAACCATATGAGGAATCTCAAAATTAAGACGGTGACATTTTCCGAACACTTAAATTTGGCTGCAGTATGCAACTCATACAAAGGGACTAGTTTGAACGGGGGACTACAACCCTCATTTGAAGGCAATCAAATTAATGCTTCCGTGTTTTCACGCAGCTGGTCATTTTTTGTATAAAAAATTTGCACATCACTATACTCATCAGATGGAAGGCCTGGAGGCAAATACGGTATCAGAGTGTACAAGAAATTAACAACTCAAGGAAGATTCACAACTCGCGGGAAAAGAAGCCTTCTTAAGCGAAGTTCCAAGAGATAAGATTATCGAACAGTGCTTAATAAAGGGCACGAAATTTTTTCGGGGATAAACTCGTCAAACACAACGCTTGCAGGATTAATCCTTCTTTCACAAATACTGTTACTATAACAGAAGATCTGCAGGACTTATGTGCCCATCTGCTTATCAGTTCATCAGTTTTATAAATGCATCGGCCGGACTGGTCTCACAGGCTAAGAGAAGCAGCCCTGGGTCTACAATTGTATCATGTTCCTAATTACCTAAACAACTCCTACTAGAGTTTCAGGCCAATAACCTGAATGTGTATCCTTTACAGGCTTACGACCGCAGGTGTAATATAACTGTTATGGAATATTGTTAAGCTTCGAGAGCTTCTGTCTCAAAAGCAGCTTGGTACAGTCGCAAAGGATCAAGGTGCTGAGATGTATGCATTGATTATCCTTATAGCTTATAAAACCTAGGGAAATAAGTTGAAACCATCTGGGATCAACGTGTTGTAGATGTTTCATTCTTCCTCTTGGATGAAAGTGTACATGCGGTCTTTGCATGTACCGCATAGCGAAACATCGTTCTTTATTAAGAGAGTTAAACTTTGCTTCTTTTTAGGAGATTCGAAAACCAAACGGTAGTTATAAATATAGAACCTTGATGAAATGAGTCAAGCTTGCAAAGGACGCCTCGATATTTTTTATAAACTCCCGTTTAATTTTCTGGCTAATTGAAAAATTTTTGCAGTCTCTTTTACACTCTTTGGGCAGCGGGACGAAAATGTTATCGGACACTATTCCCAGGAGGGGAATTTCAGGGCTTCTGGTGCAAGATGAGGGAAGTGAATGTAGATGAGTAAGAGGGATTTATATCTTTCAGGTGACAACTGAAAATCTTCCAATGTAACCTAAGTAAATTAAACATTCTGTGAATTGATTACTTTCTTGCTGTCTCTGTTATACACCTGTTCTACCAGATCTGTATAAAATCTTTGTATCCCGAATCAGTGATTTACACTGCTAGCTTTTGTAATTCGTCGGCCGGAATGTGTTGCATCAAATCGTGCCTAGAAAGTGGAATCCTAAATGTGGTAAAACTTTGGACCGTTCATAAATTTCTCCTGCTGAAAGTTTGATTTGAGCACCTTTCCAGTATAATGGCTGACCTAATGTCATAACGAAAGCGCTTTGTTCACTTTTCTTGCATTTATTTATTGTATGCAGAAGAGTTGAATATTTAGTATTAGTACTTGATATTGAAATATTGTTTAATTGCTGTGTGTATCCTTTACAGGCTTACGACCGCAGGTGTAATATAACTGTTACGGAATATTGTTAAGCTTCGAGACCTTCTGTCTCAAAACCAGCTTGGTACAGTCGCAAAGGATCAAGGTGCTGAGATGTATGCATTGATTGTCCTTATACTGCTTATAACAAAAGGAGAGGTGTGTATGTCACTATAACACAATCGTTGTGGCGAAGCTGTCAGAAAATGAATAGCTATCCAAAGGTTGTTTGAGAAAAGGAAATCGAGACACGAGTGAAGAAATCTTCCGAGTAAGACAGCATTGTCACACCAAGAATATGGGCGTATAGCATTAGAGGGAAAGAGGATGTAAGAATGACGAAAGGTGATACGATATTCTTATCAACACAATGCTACCGTGTAATCAGATTACTTTTTTATTTAAGAACTTGGATATGGAGAATTTTCATCAAGAGACTTCTGATATAAATGATTTTTTCTGCTCATTACTATTCAAAGCAAGTGCCACACACACTTATTTGAAAAGATTATTTGATTAACCCACAGATTGGTTGCTTCGTTATGACCGTGTTAGTTGGGAAAAAGTGGCCATATTGAAGCTTTTATCTACTTTTTGATATACCTGATAGCCTTGTACCAGGAAAAACATGTTTCCTTCTCCATACAGGCGAATAAATAATGTCAGATCTTGACCATTGTATCAGGATTAGGATTTGGTTAGTTGAAGACGGAATAAATTGCACAATTCTTTTCCTTTTGAAGGATCTTGAAGGTTGCAAACTATTCTCTCTTGAGGATAGCTGAGGTCGTGTCACAGCCTGTTGCATCATGAAAAAAGTAACAGCTAACTTTTAATAACGCTAACGTTTCTTTAAATTTAATGATTTCCTAGCATTTACTTTCGATTCTGTTTGTATGTGGTCTTCAGGAAGTCTTTTACCAAGATTTTTAAAAGATCTTAATCACACCCATCAACAGCTACAGATTTCCCGTTTCTAATTTCTTCTAATACTGTTGTCCATATACAGGTACCTTTGATCCTTCGAAAACTGATTGCATCATTTGAAGCCGTCTAGTATTGATCTGCAAGTTTCTCAAGAATTGTGATTAAATTATCGTTGCTTCAATAACAGAATTAAATTCGATCGTTGCAGACATTTCCCGATAGCTCTTTTTTCTCTTATGGCATTTCCATGTCTAATGGTAATTTATCTTCTAAAATATAAGGTGAAAATAAGAGTTTAACATAATTTGTTTACGTACTTAACGCAGATTTGAATTGCCATTTTTAGTCCACTTATTGCGTGTAGAAGGACTCTTCCTTCTACGTGTGGGTGTTAATACACCAGACAAAAGAGAATCCGCAATATTCATCGCAATCGAATTGACATTGTTGCGCATTGAGATATTATGAGACAAGGAAGATAGCATTAAATCTAGGTGTCGCTCTGATGATTAACAGATGCCCGCAAAAGTCCTGTAGAACTTCTGTTATCGTAATAGTATTTGGGAATGAGGGATTAATCTTGCTAACGTGGTGTCTGACGTTGAGTTAATCCCCCATGTCCAGGTCCCCGAGCAAAGTCTAGAAGTGAGTTCTCAAAGATCTTCAGTAGGCATTGCCATTCAGCATTTTCACTAAAGCTGTCATAGTGTACAGGATACACCAAAGTTCTTTTATACTATTTCCTGACATAATGTAACCATTCGTGCTTAGAAATTACTTAACTTCAAACCTCCTAAAGGCTTTACAACTTCGGACGTTCACAAATTTCTTCAGGTACGTAACGGTTTGAACACCTTTTTGTATAATGGCTGATTTAATATGCTAAATGTTCTTTGCATGTGCTTTGTTCAGTTTTCTTGCAGTTATTTACTGAATGTAGATGAGTATAATATTTAGTATTAGTACTTGATATTGAAATATTGAAGAAATACAGGGGCACTACACTGCTTATATAAAAACAAGAGGTTTGTATTTCACCATTACACAATCGTTGTGAGGAAGCTTTCAAAGAGGAATATCTATCCAAATGTTGTTTGAGAATAGGAAAACGAGACGCGAGACACGAGTGAGGACTTGAATAAATCTTCCGAGTAAGACAGCATTGACACAAAGAACATGAACGTATAACATTAGAGGAAATGTGGATGTCAGAATGATGAAATGTGATACGATATTCTCATGAAGATAATGCTACCGTGATACAAGACTACTTTTTCATTCAAAAACTTGGATATGGAGAATTTTCATCAAGGGACATATCATATAAATTCCTTTTTCTGCTCAATGAAAGGTGTGGCATTTTGTTACTAATCAAACCAAGTGCCACACACACTTATGTGAAAAGATTATTTGATTAGCCCACAGTTTGGTTGCTTTGTGATGATGACCAGTGTTACTAAGATGGTAGCGAACACAGAATTGACTATACCGTAAATATTTTCCACCTAACCGTTTAAGAGAAGATCTCAAAAGGTCGATGCTTTATTTGTCCCATCGATCAGATAACCGGTCTCAGGCCCTAAGCAAGGCTGCTTTGGAGGTTAAAATATAATGGGTTCCAAAGCAATTTTACAGGATACAATCGGGAAAATATTATTAATGATAGACCACAACATAGTGAATCCTACACAACTATGTATGTAAGTCCTAGTGAGCAGTTAGGACGCTAATTAAACGCATATTTGATAGCCTCGAGTGTTAACACACAGGACACACAGGTTAATTTATTATTTATCTTTAAATAATAAATTCGTAAAAGCACAACTTTTTGGATCAAACCGTTTCTATCAGGCTAACAATAAAGAAAAACGTGACAGCGTTATGAGTCATAAGCAGATATCTTCAGCAAGAAAAAATCTTTAAAACTTATAAAGCATATAAATGGGAAGTATAGCAATTGCATGATTAACATTGATAAATTAATACATATCTTTTTTACATTAGTATCACAACATTTTTCAATCCCAGGGGCCCACCTAATACAAATCGCTGTTCGTTCCAAAAGCTATTCAACTGTAATACTCTCGTCTTATAAAAAGAAGTAAATCCACGGTTGTTTAAATGGTACGCCATCCTATAATGTGAGTTAAATAGCTCTGAAAAAACTACTGCTTCCTTTTTGATACCTAGGTACACAACACAAATCCTACGGCCTCGGAATAATTGTTGAATTCTTTTACTAGCTGTAAACTATTAGAAATTAAGGAATAGATACCGATGTCCACTTCTGAATTTTAAATTTCAAAGGATTGTAAGAACATAAGCCGTTTAGCCTTACCGGACACCTCGAAATAGATCCCTCGAATTATTGGCAGGCCTGTTGCAATCTAAACCAGTAATTAAAAATCGAACATCCAAATCCATCCTCAAATTTTTTCATTAATACCGCATCACTTAGAGATCGATTTAATCTCTTATTAATATCTCTTTTCAGACATTATAAAATACTACTATATTAAAGTCAAGTGACCTCTGCTAATGTGCTCATTTTAAGGCGATTTTTCTCGATGAGGATGCATATTACAATAAGCTTTACAAGCTCGCGGATGCCTGTTCTATCAGAAGTGACCTATGAACTTGTCCATCATTTTAACGCGCTTTCTCTGTACTAAACCTTAAGAGCACACCGAGATATTCATTCTTTCTCACCTAAAGACTTCTTGTTCACCACGTCAATAGGCTTAAACTCGAATATTTCGAATTTGCATGTCCTAAGAACAATATGAGCTGCAGTACTTTTCCCATTTTAACTCGCTCACTCTCGTCGGTTGTACTGCATACAAACTGATTCCACTCGCCTAATGCAAGTATCATGGCGGATCTCGACATCTACTGTTATTATCTTATTATGTAAATGCATCCTGATATCTACAATATATAAAACCATTATTTCTGCAGAAAGCCACAGTCGGCAGCCTCGTAGATATGCCATATGAAAGTAATTTTTCAACAGATTTTAGTCTATTACAGCGTGTAAGTTCTAATTGTAAAATTCTAATCTGACTACGTCTCTTATATTATTACTATGTCTGGTTGGATGTATTGCATGCTAACTACTTGCATTCGTTTTGATAAGAGAACATGTATCTCGACATCTCTTCTTAATAAATTGTCTGAATGTTTCTGTAAGTCGGTGTACAATGTTCTCTGGAAACCGTCTAAAGTATAGTTCTAAGAACATATCTGTGTGTTTCGACTTTTTTCTTGCCAATGTTAACGGCTCTTAGCTGGACTATGCAAGGAATGTACTTTAGGTACTTTGCATTATTATTCCGCTATATCATGCGATCATCTATGCAGAATTCTACAGACGATCTGGTGCTTCTATTTTTGTAAAGGAATTTACTTGGTGATCTAGAATGGATCTTGTCAACGGCCATGAATATGCTCGCATACATACCAGGCCAAATGACAGCCTCGTTCAGTGTTAGAGATAAGTAAACTTCGTAAGTCTCTTGTTGGCGATTAATTAGGTTGATTCTGTGGAGTAGCTTTCTGCTCTAGAGAAGAAATCTTTGAGTGGATTGACATGACACGCAAGGTCTGTTCACGTCAGAAGAAATACATCTTGTTGAAATTTCTGTTTCAGGTATGAAAGGTGTCAAAAAGCTAATAAAGTTGTTTCACTAATTTGCTACAAAGGTGAAGTTTACCAGAACTTTGCTCACCGGTGAGAAACAATTTAGAAGATCGAGAAATTCAAATCTACCAATAACCTTAGTATGAGTGTGCGGTATGACAGTCTGTAGTGCAAGATGAACTGAGCGAGCCAGAAAGACATGAAGGTTCTATAGCCTGTATAGGTCTACAGATATGTAGCGTTATCAATATAGCGTCTTGATGAAGTGAGTCAAGGTAGCTGAAGACGCCTTGAAATTTTTTAAAGACTAAAGTTTAACTTTCAGGCTAAGCGATAGTTAATAGCAGAAAGAATCTATTACTTTGTTTGAGCAGCGAGACGATCAACCTCTCGGACACTATTCCCAACAGGGGAATTTTAGGGCTTCTGGTCCAAATGTGGGAAGTGAGCCTAGGAAGATTTATATCTTTCAGGTGTACTTGACAGAAAATCTCCCATTGTAACCAAAGTACAATAAAAAAAAATCTGTCACCAGATAATTTTGTTGATGTTTCTGTTCTACACCTGTTCTAGCAAGCCTGTATAACTTCCTTTTATCGCGTATCAGTGCTTTACACACTGAATTGCTTTTAGTCGACATTTAATTTCTTCGTGAGTATGATTTTCGTTTGTTTATATTGATCCTAAATATTTGAAAGTATAAACTTTATCAAAAGTATTATTTAATATTTTAAAGCCTCCACAATTTGCCGTATTACGGTCCCGACGCACTTCCATGTATTTAGTTTTCTCTGCATTTACTTCTAAACCCATGTCCCTGCAAGCATTTAATAACATCTCTGCATTTATTTCTACTGTTCTCCTATCATCCCTTATTAAATTTACATCATCAGCATATGCCATTACCTGGTGAATACCGTTCAACTGTAGGCCCTGGTTGCTGTCTTTGATTTTCCTTATAGCCTATTCCAGCACAAAGTTAAATAATAATGGCGACAACGCATCTCCTTGTTTCAGGCCATTTTGGACGTGAAAGCTCGTGGACAAAAATTTTCTTACCCGGACTTTACTTTGGGATTCACTTAAGCATATCTTAATTAATCCAATTAGCTTTCTCGGTATTCCAAGTTCTGTAAGAACGTTGTACAATGTTTCTCTCCTAACCGAGTCGTAAGCCTTTCTAAAATCAATAAATAGTTGATGTACCGGGATATTGTATTCCCACTTTTTTTTTAGTATTAGGCGAGTGGTAAAAATTTTGTCGATAGTTGATCGATTTCGTCTAAATCCGCACTGAACATCTCCAATAATTTCATGTGCGTATGGGGTCTGTCTTGCTAATAGAATATTTGAAAGAATTTTATAGGATGTTGACAGAAGAGAGATGCCTCGATAATTATTACAGTCAGTTTTATTGCCTTTCTTGTGAATTGGAACAATGATTGATTCTTTCCACTCTTGTGGCAATTCTTCCTTGTTCCAGATAAGGAGAATGATTTTGTGTATGTTGTTCCACAATTTTTCGCCTCCAGCTAAAATTAGCTCAGCCGGAATTTCATCCACACCCGGAGATTTGTGTTTCTTTAATTTGATTATAGCGGCTTCTACTTCTATTCGACTGGGTTCTGGAATATACGGTTCTGCGGTGTGTATCGCCTTTTCTCAACGGGCATTAGTTTTAGGCTGCGTGTTCAGAAAATCGTTAAAGAAATCTTTCCATCTATTTAAGAGGCTATCCGTATCAGTGAGAACTGTTCCGTCAGCTCTCTTTAATACATAAGCACGAGGTTGATTGCCTTTCTTAAATTCGCTTAACCCCTTATACATGTCCCGAATATTTTTATTTTTACTATTATCTTCAAGTTCCTTAATTTTGCTTTCAAAAAATTGCGTTTCTTTGTTCTAAAAGTTTTGGAAGTTTCCCGGCGGATATCCGAAATTATGTGTAGTTATTTCATTCGGATTTTGTAGCCGTCGTAATTTTGCCTGTTTTCTCTTCTCTGCTAGTTTAATGCATTCTTGGTTGAACTATGGTTGGTTCCTACGTATTTCCGCGTGTCCCAATTTTTCTATTCCTGAACTTTTAATGGTATCTCTAATTTCAATCCAAGTATCCTCAACACTAGTGCATTCCGAGTCTTCTAAAACTGAGAATCTATTCGAAACTTCAATCTGGTATTCCTTTCTTACATGGCTCTCTTCTAATTTCTTTAAATTAAATCTCTCCGTTTTCGGACATTGAATATTACCTTTATTGAACGATAACCACTCCCGTATTACCGCTACTTCCAGGTAGAGATCAGTGTCACATTTAGCCCTTCTAAACTACCGGACGTTAATTATGCTAGATTGCCTTCTTCTATCTACTAAAACGTGATCAATTTGATTATGTGTTCTTCCGTCTGGTGATGTCCAAGTGTATTTCTGAACGTCGCGATGTGGGAATTTTGTACTCTTCACGATTAGGTTTTTGGATGTTGCAAAGTTCACGAGTCTAACAACGTTGTCATTACTTTCCTTATGCAAACTTTCGTTCCCTATAATCGGTTTGAAAATATCCTCTCGTCCTACCTTCGCATTGAAATCCCCTAATAGAACCTTCTTATGGTATCGCGGGAGTTGGTCAAATATCCGTTCCACTTCTTCGTAAAAACTATCTTTTATATCTTCACCCTTATCTACAGTTGGAGCATGTACATTTAAAACAATAATATCACACCACCGTCCCTTGAGAGTAATAAAAGAAAGTCTGTCAGTAACAAATTCAACCCGTTTAATTGCTGGTAATATTCGTTTGTGAACGAAAAACCCTGTTCCTAACTGGTGATTTTTATTTCCTTCCCCGTAAAAGAACGTAAAATTTCAATAATTCTCAGATCCATTTCCTTCCCATCTAACTTCCTCAACTCCTACTAGGTCCATTCTGTATTTCTCTAACTCACTCGTAACAGATTTTAACGCGCCTGCCCTATAAAAACTTCTAATATTCCATGTTCCAAATCTCATGTCCATTATCTTTTGCCGAGACCGTGTCGTCATCAGTCGTTGTCCGAGGCTTTTGTGAATGTTTCTGAACAAGTGCCTTCTTTTTATAGATTGAGGGTGTTAGCCTTACCCAAACCCTAAAGCTGGAGGACCACTCCAAGTCGTCTGTCCGCGACTGCTTATTCAGTATATTCACAGCTAACCTCTATATCTAGAGGCCTTGTCCTCGATAAGCAACCTGAGGACGCGCCATGCCGTGGTGACAGGAACCCACGTTACACGGAAAATAGCGCTTAACATAATTTGTATACGTACTTAACGCAGATTTGACTGGCCATTTTTGTCCACACCATTGCTTGTAGAAGGGCTCTTCCCCGTACGTGTGGGTTTTAATACTCAAGATAATAGAGACTCTGCGATATTCACCGTAGTCAAATTGATATACTTTCGCATTGAATTATTATCACACAAGGAAGGTGGCATTAGCTCAACATGTTGATCTGATGATAAACTGATGACCACAAAAGCCCTGTAGAACTACTGTTATCGTAACAGTATTTGGGTATGAGGGAATAATCTTGCTAACGTTGTGTCTGACGTTGAGTTAATCCCCCAGAAAATTTCGCAGCCTTCATTTAGCACTGTTCGATAAGCATATCACTTAGAACTTCGCTCAAGAAGGCTTCTTTTTTGCGAATTGTGAATGTTCCTTGAGTTGTTAATTTCTTGTAATTCTCTGATACCGTATTTGCCTACAGAGCTTCCATCTGTTGAGTATAGTAATGTGCAAATTTTTCATAGAATAGATGACCAGCTGCGTGAGAAAACGGAAGCATTAATTTAATAGCCTTCAAATAAAGTTTCTATTCCCCTGTTCAATGTAGTCCCTTTTGATGAATTGCAATACCATTATGACCTTCTCTATATAGTGCAGCCAAAGTAAACGGTTCGGAAAATGTCACCGTCCTAATTTTGAGATTTCCGTATATGGTTTTTGCATTCAGTTTCATTTTCTTGTAAACGTTGCATACTGATTTCCTCATCAAAACTTTGTTGAATAAGATCGCCGATCCTATATTATGTCATCTCCTCCGACGTTTGTAAATGGAGTCACAACCAAATGTAGAGATCCCCGAGCAATGTCTAGAAGTGAAACCTCAATGATCTTGAGTAGGCATGCTCATTCAGCATTTTCACTAATGTTGTCATAGTGTACAGGATACACCAAAGTTCTTGTATACGATATCCTGAAATAATGTATCCATTCGTGTATTAACTGCAAACCTCCTAAAGGCGGTATAACTTTGGACCGTTCAGAAATTTCTTCAACTGAGTTATGATTTGAACACCTTTCCAGTATATTGGCTGATTTAATGTCATAACGCATGTGCTTTGGTGACTTTTCTTGCTGTTATTTACGGTATGCAGATAAGTAGAAAATTTAGTATTAGTACTTGATGTTGAAATATTACAGAAATACAGAGGGATTACACTGCTTATGTCAAAAGGAGAGGTGTGTATCTCACCATTACGCAATCGTTGTGGCGAAGGTTTCAGAAGATGAATAGCTATCCAAAGGTTGTTTGAGAATGGGAAAATCGAGACGCGAGACGCGAGTGAAGACTTGATTAAATCTTGCGAGTAAGACAGCATTGAAACCAAGAACATGAGTGTATAGCATCAGAGGGAAAGCGGATGTCAGAATGAAGAAATGTGATACGATATTCTTATAAAGACAATGCTACCGTGATATACTATTACTTTTTCATTTAAAAACTTGGATATGGATAATATTCATCAAGGGACACCTGAAATAAATTACTTAATCTGCTCTATGAAAGGTGTGGCACTTAGTTACTAATAAAGCATACTGTGAGCTTATATGAAAAGATTATTTGATTAGCCCACAGTTTGCTTCCTTAGTGATGATGACCACTGTTACTAAGTTGGTAGTGAACGCAGGACTAACTATACCGTAAATATTCACCACCTAACCGTGTAAGAGAAGATCTCGAAAGAACTTAAAATCGATTCATTGTTTTTCCCACCGATCAGACAACGGGTCTCAGGCCCGAAGGAAGGCTCCTTTGCAGGTTAGAATATAATGGGTTTCATAGCAAGTTTTACATGATACAATCGGAAAAATATTATTAATGATAGAACGCATATTTGATAGCCTCGCGTCTAAACACGAAGGAGAATTTCTTTCAGTAATATATTCGTAAGAACACAACTCTTTGGATTAAACCGTTTCTATCAGGCTAGAACTAAGAAAAAGGTGAGAGCGTTGTGAGTCCTAAGTAGTTTTCTTCAGCAGGATAAAATCTCTAATAGTAACGTTGTTGCATATTAATAGGAAATATAGCAATTGCTAGATTTTAGTCTATTTCAGCGTGTAAGTTAGAATTGAAAAATCCTAATCTCACTACGCTTCTTATCAGATATTACTATGTCTAGTAGGTTGTATTGCATGCTAACTGCTTGCATTCGTTTTAAGAAGAGGATAACACGTATCTCGACATCTCCTCTTGGTAAAATATCTGAATGTTTTGTAACTTGATAATACAATGTTTCCTGACAACAGTCTGAAGTATAGATCTAAGCACGTATCTGTGTGTTTCGATTTTCTTCTTGTCAATGATAACGGCTCTTAGCTGGACTTACCAAGGAATGTACTCTAAACAGTTTGCCATGAAATTCCCCAATATGCAGCGATCATCCATCCAGATTTCTACATACATTTTAATGCTTCTATTAATGTAAAGGAATTTACTTGGTGATCTAGCTGGGCTCTGGTCAACGGCCATGAATATGCTCACCTATATAGTTGTCATAGTGTACAGGATACACCAAAGTTCTTGTATACCATATCCTGAAATAATGTATCCATTCGTGTATTAACTGCAAACCTCCTAAAGGCTGTATAACTTTGGACCGTTCAGAAATTTCTTCAACTGAGTTATGATTTGAACACCTTTCCTGTATATTGGCTGATTTAATGTCATAACGCATGCGCTTTGGTCACTTTTCTTGCTGTTATTTACGGTATGCAGATAAGTAGAAAATTTAGTATTAGTACCTGATGTTGAAATATTACAGAAATACAGAGGGATTACACTACTTATGTCAAAAGGAGAGGTG
This sequence comes from Thermobia domestica, assembly GCF_964235325.1. Taxonomy (NCBI): domain Eukaryota; kingdom Metazoa; phylum Arthropoda; class Insecta; order Zygentoma; family Lepismatidae; genus Thermobia; species Thermobia domestica. The sequence goes on along the minus strand of NC_137454.1, from coordinate 275,298,206 downwards.
TGTATCTCACCATTACACAATCGTTGTGGCGAAGCTTTCAGAAGACGAATAGCTATCCAAAGGTTGTTTGAGAATGGGAAAATCGAGACGCGAGACGCGAGTGAAGACTTGATTAAATCTTGCGAGTAAGACAGCATTGACACCAAGAACATGAGTGTATAGCATCAGAGGGAAAGCGGATGTCAGAATGAAGGAATGTGATACGATATTCTTATAAAGACAATGCTACCATGATATACGATTACTTTTTCATTTAAAAACTTGGATATGGATAATATTCATCAAGGGACATCTGAAATAAATTACTTATTCTGCCCTATGAAAGGTATGGGACATAGTTACTAATATGCATAGAGTGAGCTTATATGAAAAGATTATTTGATTAGCCCACATTTGGCTTCCTTAGTGATGATGACCAGTGTTACTAAGTTGGTAGTGAACACAGGACTAACTATACCGTAAATATTCACCACCTAACCGTGTAAGAGAAGATCTCAAAATAACTTAAAATCGATTCATTGTTTTACTCACCGATCAGATAACGGGTCTCAGGCCCGAAGGAAGGCTGCTTTGCAGGTTAGAATATAATGGGTTTTATAGCAAGTTTTACATGATACAATCGGAAAAATATTATTAATGATAGAACGCATATTTGATAGCCTCGCGTGTAAACACGCAGGAGAATTTCTTTCAGTAATATATTCGTAAGAACACAACTCTTTGGATTAAACCGTTTCTATCAGGCTAAGAACTAAGAAAAAGGTGAGAACGTTGTGAGTCCCAAGTAGTTTTCTTCAGCAGGATAAAATCTCTAATAGTAACGTTGTTGCATATTAATAGGAAATATAGCAATTGCTAGATTTTAGTCTATTTCAGCGTGTAAGTTAGAATTGAAAAATCCTAATCTCACTACGCTTCTTATCAGATATTACTATGTCTGGTAGGTTGTATTGCATGCTAACTGCTTGCATTCGTTTTAAGAAGAGGATAACACGTATCTCGACATCTCCTCTTGGTAAAATATCTGAATGTTTTGTAACTTGACAATACAATGTTTCCTGAAAACAGTCTGAAGTATAGATCTAAGCACATATCTGTGTGTTTCGACTTTCTTCTTGTCAATGATAACGGCTCTTAGCAGGACTTACCAAGGAATGTACTCTAAACAGTTTGCCATGAAATTCCCCAATATGCAGCGATCATCCATCCAGATTTCTACATACATTTTAATGCCTCTATTAATGTAAAGGAATTTACTTGGTGATCTAGCAGGGCTCTGGTCAACGACCATGAATATGCTCACCTATATACCAAGAAAAAAGAAAGTTGGTTCAGTGTTAGGGTGAGTACACTTCGTAAGCCTCAACGGCTGGCTATTAATCGGGTTTATTTTGTGAAGCAGCTTTCTGCTCTTGATAAGATACCTTTGAGTCGATGGACAGTAGACCTAAGATTACAGAAATTCTCCTTGTTGATCATTCCGTCTCAGATATGAAAGGTGTCAAAAATCTAATATAGTTGGTGCACTAATCTGCTAGAGAGGGGAAGCTTAACAGAACTTTATTCACCGGTGAGAAAACGTTTAGAAGATCGAGAAATGCAAATTCTCCAATCGGGTTAATAAGAGTGTGCGATATGGAGTCCCTACTGCAAGCTGGACCGTGCGAGACAGAATGACTTTATGGATCTATAGCCTGAAGATTAGTGTAATAGATACGTAGCGTTATCAATATAGAATCTTGATGAAGTGAGTCATGGTTACAAAGGACGCCTCGAAATTTTTTATAGACGCAAGTATAATTTTCAGGCCAAGCGAAAGTTTTTAGCTGTATATATTACTTTCTTTGGACACCGAGACGAGCAAAAACTCGAACACAATTACTAAAGGAGAAAATTCATGGCTTCTGCTCCAAGATGTGGAAAGTGAGCCTAAGAAGTTTTATATCTTTCAGGTGTTCTTAACTGAAAATCTCCCAACGTAACCTAAGTAAAAAAAATCTGTGAATTGATAACTTTGTTGATGTCTGTGTTCTATACCTGTTCTACCAGGCCTGTATAATTACTTTGTATCGCGATTCAGTGCAGAAAACCGATAGCTTTATAAATTCATTAGCCGGGCTTGAATCACAGGCCCAGAGAAGCGGGCCTGGGTCTACAAGGTAATCGCGTACTTAATTACCTAAAGATCACTATCAAAGTTTCAAGCCAATAACCTGCATGTGGATCCTTTACAAGATTACAACCATAAGTGTAATATAATTTTTACGGAAAATTGTTAAGCTACGGAAAATTGTTAACGTGCTCAGCAGTCAGCATTGATTGGACCTATACAAAATTTAAGGCAATAAGTTGAAAACCACAAAAATCGACGTGAAACCAACATAAGAGTTTCAATTCGCACGCCCACTCTTGGATAAAAATGTACATGGAGTCTTTGCGTGTACCGCATATCGAAAAATCGTTCTTTTTTAAGAGAGTTAAACTTTGCTTCTTTTTAGGAGATTCGTAAACTAAACGGTACTTACACAATCGTTAATATCCTTGCAGATGGCAGAATCCTTGAAGTTAATCATATGCTGTAGAACATTTTAACATATAAACAATCAAACAATAAACAATTGTTATAAACGTACAATTGAATTGTAGTGTGGTACGCGAATGTGATAACATAATGAATTGGTTTTTTTCGTTAACTTTTGTGTGTCCTTCTACGGTTTTTTCTCTACTTCGATTACTAAAGCCGCTCGTGTTAAAGAATTCCAAATTTTGTAAACTAAATAATAAACCACTTTCATGTTTTATACCTTCTTTTAAAGTTACATCAAGATCGTCTTCATGTCCATTTTGTTACGTCTATGAGGCGGGGACGTTATTTCAAAATAATAAAAATAACTGATTGAATCAACAATTAAGCAATTGTCATAGTCATATTGGTTTTCAACACCTTTGTTCGTCATCATATATATAATATTGTCTTCCGATCGGCCATTTGTACATGAAGTAACTTGGCAAAATGGAGAAAACTTTCAATATTTCATATCTGCTTTTTTATACTAACATGTGGCTCGTTCGCATTCCTATCATGCAGTCATTTGTTTAGTACAGGTTAATAACATTAGACGGCTGGAGCTGATGCTAGATGTGTGGGTCCTGGAATTCACATATCCTTTTTCACACATCAACCTCATTCGATTGGTTTCGTGCTTAGACCATTTAGCTCCTGTAGTTGGAGGGACTTCCGAATTGAATGCTGAACAACTGCCGTGTTAGCAGGGGGTAAAGTGACCATATTGAAGCTTTGTAACTACTTTTTTCTTATACCTGATAGGCTTATACTAAGAAGGACATGTTTCTGCGAATTGTGTGTTTCATTTTTCTTCTTGCCAATGTTAACTGCTCTTAGCAGAACTGTTGAAGGAATATACTCTAGGCAGTATATCCAGCGATCATTTTTGCAAAATTGTACAAACGATTTGGTGCTTCTATGTTTGTAAAGGAATTTACTTGCTGATCTACGACGGCCCTGGTCACGCCCGTGTATATGCTCGCATACATACCAGGCCAAATCAAATTCTGGTTCAGTGTTAGAGATGAGTACACTTCGTAAGCCTCAACTGCTGGCGATTAATCGGGTACATTTTGTGGAGTAGCTTTCTGCTTTCGAGAAAATACCTTTGAGTCGATGGACAGGACACGCAAACTCTATTCACCTCAGCGAGATTAGGTAGTGTTGAATTCAATAATAAGATTACAGAAACAGTTCTAGTTGATCATTCCGTTTCAAGTATGAAGGTGTCAAAAAGCTAATACAGTTGGTGCACTAATCTGGGAGGGAGGGGAAACTTACCAGAACTTTACTCACCGGTGAGAAAACGTTTAGAAGATAGAGAAAACCAAATCCTCAAATAAGCTTAATAAGAGTGTACGATATGGCAGTCTGTAGTGCTAGATGAACCGGGCGAGTAAGAAAGACTTTAAGGTTCTATAGCCTGTATAGATCTATAGATACATAGCGTTATCAATATAGCATCTTGATGAAGTGAGTCAATGTCGCAAATAAGGCCTGGAAACTTTTATAGACGCAAGTTTCACTTTCAAGCAAAGCGAAAGTTAATATCAGAATCTATTACTTTCTTTGGTCACCCAGACGAGCAAGTACTCGAACACTATTACTAAGGGAGAAAATACAGGGCTTCTGCTCCAAGATGTGGAAAGTGAGCCTAAGAAGTTTTATATCGTTCAGGTGTTAACTGAATATCTCCCAATGTAACCTAAGTACAAAAAGAAAAAAAGAAAAAAAAGTCTTTTACCAGAAAATTTTCTTGATGTTTCCGTTGTACACCTGTTCCACCAAGCCTGTATAACTTCCTTTTATCGGGAATCAGTGCTTTACACCGCTAGCTTTAGTAATTAATTGGTCGGACTTGTCTCACAGGCTAAGAGAAGTGTGCCTGGTTCTACACGGTAATCACGCACCATTTACCTAAGGATCTCCTACTAGATTTTCAGGCCAAATACCTGCAGGTGAATCCTTTATAAGCTTACCACCATAAGTCTAGTATAGCTGTAACCGAAATTTTTTAGCTTCGCGGGCTTCTGTCTGAAAATAGGTTAGTACAGTCGTAAAGACACAAGGTGGTGAGCAGTAGGCATTGATTATACTTTTGTCGTACCAAACCTAGGCCAATAAGTTGATACCAACTGCGATAAACGTGTAGTAGAGGTTTCATTATTACGACCCGGCTGGATAAAAATGTACATCCGTCTTTGCATGTACGGAATATCCAAACTTCATTCTTTATTAAGAGTGTATAACTTTACTTCCCTTTAGGATAGTCGAAAACTAAACTGCAGTTACATAATATTTAGTGTCCTGGCAGATGGCAGATGGCAGAATCCTTGGAGTCAATCATCTGCTGCTGAACATCTTCACATATAAACAATCAAACAATAAACAATTGTCATAAATGTTCAATTGAATGATACTGTAGTACTCGGATGGGATATCTAGATGAATTGGTTTTGGCGCGTTACCTTAAATGTGACCTGCTAAGGTTTCGTTTTCTCTTCGGGTACCAAAGCAGCTCGTGTTAAAAGATTCCACAATATATAAACAGAACAATAAACCACCTTCATGATTTATACCGTGTCCCTACACCTTCATTTAAGTTTCATCAACATCGTATTCATGTTCATTTTGTTAGGTGTATAAAACGGGGTCGTTATTACAAAATAATAATCATGACTCATTGGATCAACAATTATGCCGTTGTCAATGACATATTGGTTGTCTACAGCTTTTGTTCGTCATCATCTAAATCAGATCGTTTTCCGATCTTACATTTCTAAATGAACTCCCTTGGCAGAATACAGAAAACCTGGAATACTTCATATTGGCTCTTTTACACTTACATGTGGCTCGTTCACAATCCTATCTATCAATCACTTTTTATCTACAGGTAAGTAAGCTTATCCGGTTGAGCCGATGGTAGCTATGTGGGTCCTGGAATTCGCATATCCACTTTCACACACTATAATCAATCAATTGGGTACATGCTTAGACCATTTCGCTCCTGGACTTGGAGGTACTTCCTAATTGAATGCTGCACAGCTGCTGTTTGAAACGGGAAAAGTGGCCATATTGAATCTTTGTAACTACTTCCTTGTTATATCTGATATGTCATACCAGGAGGACAAGACAGTGTGAAAGGATTACAAGAAATTAACAACTCAAGGAACATTCACAATTCGTAGAAAAAGAGAAATTCTTTAACGATGGTCCAACTCATAATATTATCCAACAGTACTTAAAGAAGGCCACGAAATGATCTGGGGGATTAACTCAACGTCAGACTCAACGTTAGCAAGATTAATACTTCATTCCCTAATACTGTTACGATAAAAGAAGTTCTACAGAACTTTTGAAGGAAAGAGTTTATCATCTGAGCGACACGATGAGTTAATGCCACCTTTCTTGTGTGAAAATATCTCAATGCGCAAGAATACAAGTTCAAATGCGGTGAATATTGCAGAGTCTCTGTTGTGTTGTGTTTTAAAACAAACACGTAGAAGGAAGAGTCCTTCTGCTTGCAATGGCGTGGACTAAAATGGCAAATCAAATCTGCATTAAGTATGTTTATAAATTATGTTAGGCGTTATTTTTAACTAAAATTTATGGAATTTTGTTAATATTTGACACGGTAAGTGCCGAAATACAAAAATGAGCTTTCGGGAAATATCTGCAACGATCGAAATTAAATTTGCCATTTAAGCCACGAAAATACAATGACAGTTCTTGAGAAACTTGGAGATGACTACTAGACGGCTTCAACTGATGCAAGCAGTTTTCGAAGGAGTGAATGAAGGTAGCTGTATATGGACAAGAATAATGGAAGAAACAAGAAACGGGAAATCTGTAGCTGTTGATGGGTCTTATACGGATCTTCTAAAAATCTTGGTACAAGTCTTGATGAGCACTTGCTGATTTTTTTAAAGCTACATATAAGCAGAACTAAAAGGAAATGCAATAAAATTATTAAATTTAAAGAAACTTTAGCGTCATTAAAAGATTGCTTTCACTGTTTTCATGATGCAATAGGCCGTGCCACGTCCTCAGCTATACTCAGCAGTGAATAGTTGGCTGCCTTCAAGATCCTTCAAAAAGAAGAAGAATTGTGAAAGTTAGTCAGAGTCTTCAACCAACCAAAACTCAATACTGACAAAATCGTCAAGATTACATTTTTCTCAATCGATTGTATGAAGAAGGAAACATGTTTTCCCTGGTATAAGCTTTATCAGGTATAATAAGGGAGTAGTTACAAAGCATCAATATAGCCACTTTACCGCCTGCACACGCGGCAGCTGTTCAGCATTGAATTCGGAAGTCCCTCCAACTCCAGGAGCTAAATGGTCTAAGCATGAACCCAATCGCATGTGGTTTGTGTGTGAAAGAGGATATGCGAATTCCAGGACCCACACAGATACCATCAGCTCCAGCCGGCTAATCTTACTAACTTGTACATAACAAGTGACTGCAAGATAGGAATGTGAAAAGCCACATGTTAGTTTAAAAGAGCAGATATGAAATATTAAGGTTTTTCCCATATTGCCAAGTTACTTCATTTACAAATGGCAGATCGGAAGACAACGAAATATATGTTAACGAACAAAGCTGTTGAAAACCATAATGACATTGACATTTGCTTAATTGTTGATCCAATAAGTTATGATTATTATTTTGAAATAACGTCCCCGCTAAATAGTCCTAACAAAAGGTACATGAAGACGTTCTTGATGTAACTTTAAATGAAGGTATTAAACATGAAGGAGGTTTATTGTTTAAATTGCATATTTTGGAATTCTTTAACATGATCGGCTTTAGTACCCGAAGAGAAAAGGAAACCGTAGCTGGACAAACACAAGTTAACGAGCAAAAACCAATCATTAAGATATATCACATTCGCGTACTACAGTACGATTAAATTGTACGTTTATAACAAATGTTTATTGTTTGATTGTTTATATGATAAGATGGTTTACAGCAGGTGATTGACTCCCAGGTTTCTGCCAACTACAAGGATAATAACAATTGTGTAACTACCGTTTAGTTTTCGATTCTTCTAAAACAAAGCAAAGTTTAACTCTCTTTTAAAAAAACGATGTTTCGATATGCGGTACATCCAAAGACTCCACGTACATTTTTATCCAAGAGGGGGCATAAGAATGAAAGCTCTACTACACGTCAATCCTTTTTGGTTTCCACTTATTGCCCTAGCTTTTATACGACATAAGGACATTAAATTCTTACTGCTCAGCACCTTGTTCCTTTGCGACTGGACCAACAGGCTTTTCAGACTGAAGACCACGTAGCTTTACAATTTTCCGTAAAAATTATATTACACTTATGGTCGTAATCTTTTAAAGGATCCACATGCAGGTTATTGTTCTCAAACTCTAACAGCTGATTTTTAAGTAATTAAATACGTGATTACCTTGTAGACCCAGGTCCGCTTCTCAAGGCCTGTGAGACAAGTCCGGCTATTGAATTTATAAAGCTAGCGGTTTTTTGCACTGAATCGCGATACAAGGTAATTATACAGGCCTGGTAGAACAGGCGTAGAACTCAGACATCAACAAATTTATCAATTGACAGAATTCTTTTTTACTTAGGTTAAATTGGGAGATTTTCAGTTAAGAAACCTGAAAGATATATAACTTCTTAGGCTAACTTTCCACATCTTGGAGCAGAAGCCATGAATTTTCTCCTTTAGTAATACTGTTCGAAACTTGCTCGATGCCCAAACAAAGTAATAGATGCAGCAATAACTTTCGATCAGCCTGAAATAAAACTTGCATCTATAAAGAATTTCGAGGCGTCCTTTGCAACCTTGACTCACTTTATCAAGATTCTATATTCGTAACGCTACGTATCTATGACACTAATCTTCAGGCTATAGAATCTTTCTGACTCGCACGGTTCATCTTGGACTACAGAGTGCCTATCGCACACTTCTATTAAGCTTATTGGAGGATTTGAATTTCTCGATCTTCTAAATGTTTTCTCACCGGTAAGTACATTTCTGGAAACCTTCTCCTCTGTAGCAGTTTAGTGCATCAACTGTGTACTCTTTTTGAGACCTTTCATATCTGAGACGGAAGATCAACAAGAAGAATATCTGTAATCTTATTTAATAAATTCAACACTACCTCATTTCCCTGACGTGAATAGAGCTTGCGTGTACTGTTTATTCGAGGCTTACGAAGTGTACTCACCCTAATACTGAACCCGGTTGTATGCTAGCATATTCATGGCCTTTGACCAGAGCCCTCCAAGTTCACAAAGTAAATTCCTTTACAAAAAAAGAAGCACCAAATCGTATGTAGAATTTTGCATAGATGATCGCTGCATATGGTGGAATATCATGGCAAACTGCCTAGAGTACATTCCTTGCATAGTCAATCTAAGAGCCGATAACATTGACAAGTAGAAAGTCGAAACACACAGATATGTGCTTGGATCTATACTTCAGAATGTTTTAAGAGAACATTGTATTACAAAGTTACACAAACATTCAGATATATACTAAGAGGAGATGTCGAGATATGTGTTGTTCTCTTATTAAGCGAATGCAATCAGTTAGCATGCACTACAACCAACCAGACATAGTAATATTTGATAAGAAGCGTAGTGAGATAAGGATTTTTCAATTGCAATTTACACGCTGTAATACTAAAAAATCTGTTGAAAAATTATTTTCATATGGCAAAAGATTCAAGATTTATCTACAATGCTGCCGACTGTGGTGTTCTGCAGAAATAATGGTATTTCTAATTGTAGTTATCAGGATGGATTTAGATAAAAAGATAATAACAGCAGATGTCGAGATCCGCTTTGATACTTGCATTAGAACGAGTGGAATCAGTTTGTATGCAGCACTACCGACGAGAGCGGGCAGTTTGAAATGGGAAATGTACGGCAACTCATATTGTCACTAGGACTTGCAAATTCGAAATATTCTATTTTAAACCCAGTGACATGCGGAAGAAGAAGTTTTTAGCTTTTAAAGAATGTATATCGAGGTGAGCTCATAAGGTATAGTAAAGAGAAAGCGCGTTAAATTGTTGGACAAGTTGATGGGTAATATGCAATAAAATAGGCATCTCCGAGTTTGTGAAGCTTTTTGTAATATGCATTCACAACGACAGAAACTGACTTAAATTGAAAACATTAGCAGAGATGTCACTTGACTTCTTTGTAATAGTATTAAACAATGACTGAAAAAAGTTATTAATAAGAGATTAAATCGATCTCTAAGTGATGCGTTGATTAGATAAATTATTTTGAAGATGGACGGAGATGTTCGATTTTTAATTAGTGGTTTAGAGTGCAAAAGGCGTGCCAATACTTTGAGGGTTCTATTTCGAGGTGTCCGGTAAGGCTAAATGGTTTATGCCGGCTTATGTCCTTCTTACAATGCTGTGAAATTTATGTCAGCAGTGGACATCGGATCTATTCCTATTGTATTACAGTTAGTAAAAAAATTCAACATTGAATACGAGGCCGAATGATCTCGAAGGAATGATCAATGAGACAAATAAAGAATCGATTTTAAGTTCTTTTGAGATCTTCTCTTACACGGTTAGATGGAAAACATATACTGTATAATCAGTCCTCAGTTCGTTACCAACTTAGTAACACTGGGCATCACAAAGCATCCAAACTGAGGGTTAATCATATAATCTATTCATATAAGCTCACTGTATGCTTTGATTAGTAACTAAGAGCCACACATTTCTTAGAGCAGAAAAAGGCATTTATAGAAGTCTCTTAATGAAAATTCTCTATATCCAAGTTATTGAACGATATTACGTAGCATTGTCTTGATAAGAATATCGTATCACATTTCGTCATTCTGACATTCTCTTCCCCTCTAATGCTATACACTCATGTTCTTGGTATGTCAATCTTCTTGTACTCGGAAGATTTAAACAAGTCTTCACTCGCGTCTAGATTTCCTATTCTCAAACAACGTTTGGATAGCTATTCTTCGTGCGAAAGCTTCGCCACAACGATTGTCTAATGGTGAGATACACACCTCTCCTTTTGATATAAGCAGTGTAGTACCTCTTTATTTCTTCAATATTTCAACATATAACACTAATACTATATATTCTAAAAATCTGCATACAGTAAATGACTCCAAGAAAAGTGAACAAAGCACATGCGTTATGATATTAGATCAGCCATTATAGAGGTGGGCCCTTGGGATTGAAAAATGTAAGGAAACCAAATGTTAAAATAATTACTATTAATTTATTAATGATAATCAAGCAATTGCTATATTTCCCGTTTATATGCAACTACAATATTATTTGAGAGTGCTTCCTGCTGAAGAAATCTACCTAGCACCCATAACGCTCTCGACTGGTTCTTGATCTTTAGGCTGATGGAAACTGTTTAATCTAAAGATGTATTTTTATGGATATATTATTTAAAGAAAGTCTACTGTGTGTTAACACTTGAGGCTATCAAATATGCGTTTAATTAGCGTCCTTGTTGCTCACTAAAAACATGCAGAGTTGTGTAGGATTGACAAGGGTGCGGTCTATCATTATTAAAATTTTTTCCCGATTGTAAGCTGCAAGACTTGCTATGGAACCAATTACAGTATATTCTAACCTCCAAAGCAGCCTTACTTTGGGTCTGAGACCGGTGATATAATCGATGAGCCTAATAAAGATTCGATTTTAAGTTCTTTTGAAATCTTCTCTTACATGGTTAGGTACAAAATATTTACGGTATAGGCCGAAGTCCAGTGTTCGCTACCAACTTAGTAACACTGGTCATCACAAAACAACCAAACTGTTGGCTAATCAATTATTTTTTTCATATAAGCTCACTGTATGCTATGTCTAGTAACTAAGTGCCACACATTTCTTAGAGCAGAAAAAGTCATTTATAGAAGTCTCTTGATGAAAATTATCTATATTCAAGTTCTTGAACAATATTACGTAGCATTGTAGTGATAAGAATATCGTATCACATATCGTCATTCTGACATCCTCATCCCCTCTAATGCTATACACTCATGTTTTTGGTATGTCAATCTTGTTTTACTCGGAAGATTTAATCAAGTCTTCACTCGCGTCTCGATTTCATATTCCCAAACTACCTTTGGAGAGCTATTCATCTTGTGAGAGCTTCGCCACAACGATTGTGTAATGGTGAGTTACACACCTCTCCTTTTAAGGAATACGAAATTTTAAACCACATTTCACAGAATACGAGAAAAAAAGAAGCATGTCATTATGTCCATTAGTTTTGAAGATATAGAATTTTTTTGAAATGCCCATTTTCTAACTTTGAGGGTTCGAGGGGGGAAAAGTTCCAGGGGGAGGATAAGGGGACTTTTGGGAAAATGTTCATCTCATAGTGGTCTATCACTTGGGAGAAAATCAGCTTTACCCAAATTTTTTCCCTAAAAAAAACCTTTATTAACAGGGCTACACTCGAGCCTATCAAATATGCATTTAATCAGCGTCCTTGCTGCTCACTAAAACTTACATGCACAGACGATTTTAAGTTTTTTTTTGAGATCTTCTCTTACACGGTTAGGTGGAAAATATATACGTTATAATCAGTCCTCAGTTCGATACCAACTTAGAATCACTGGTCATCACAAAGCAACAAACTATTGGCTAATCATATAAGCTCACTGTATTCTAAGTGCCACACATTTCATAGAATAGTAAAAGTAATTTATTTCATAGAATAGTAAAAGTAAGTAATACTCTTGTTGAAAATTCTCCATACCCAAGTTGCTAAATGATATTACGATAGCATTGTCTTGATAAGAATATCGTATCACATTTATACATTCCGACATCCTCTTTCCCTCTAATGCTATACACTCATGTTCTTGGTGTGTCAATGGTGTCTTACTCGGATGATTTAATCAAGTCTTCACTCGCGTCTCGATTTCCTATTCTCAAACAGCCTTTGATTAGCTATTCATCTTGTGAAAGCTTCGCCACAACGATTGTGTAATGGTGAGATACACACCTCTCCTTTTGATATAAGCAGTGTAGTCCCTCGGTATTTCTTCAATATTTCAATATCAAGTACTAATATTTAATATTTTACAATTCTGCATACAGTAAATGACTCCAAGAAAAGTGAACAAAGCGACGGCGTTATGACATTAGATGAGCCTTTATACTGCCAGGGTGTTCAAATAGTACCTTCAGCTCAAGAAATTATATGAACGGTCCAAAGTAGTACCGCATTTAGGAGGTTTCCACTTACGTCATTTTTAGTCACGATTGGATACATTTGTCAGCAAATGGTATAGAAGAACTTTTGGGTATCCTGTACTCTATGACAACATTAGTGAAAACGCTGAATTGCCATTCCTACTCAAGATCATTGAGAACTCACTTCTAGGCTACGCTCCTGGACCTCTATATGTGGTTATGAAATAATTTACAACCCTCAGAGGAATCACAATATCTAGGATTTGCGATCTTATTCAACAATATCTGGATAACGAAATCTATATGCAACATTTACAAGAAAATGAGACCGCATGTCAAAAACCATATTACGAAATCTCAAAATTAACACGGTGACTTAATCGGGACCGTAAATTTAACTGCAGTATATAGACAACTCAAAGAACATTCACAATTCGCAGGAAAAGAGGCCTTCTTTAGCGAAGTTCCTAAAGATATGATTATCGGACAGTGCTTAATTAAGGGCACGAAGTTTTCTCGGGGATAAACTTAACGTGAGACACAACGTTAGTAAGATTAATCCTTCATTCCCAAATACTGTTACGATAACAGAATTTCTACAGGACTTTTCTGCTTATCAGTTTATTAGTTCATCAGCTTTATAAATTCATCGGTCGGACTTTTCTCACAGACCAAGAGAAGCGGGCCTGGGTCTACAAGGTAATCTCGTATTTAATTACTTAAAAATCAGCTGTTAGAGTTTGAGAACAATAACCTGCATGTGGATCCTTTAAAAGATTACGACCATACGTGTAATATAATTTTTACGGAAAATTGTAAAGCTACGTGGGCTTCAGTTTGAAAAGCCTGTTGGTCCAGTCGCAAAGGAACAAGGTGCTGAGCAGTAAGAATTTATTGTCCTTATGTCGTATAAAACCTAGGGCAATAAGTGGAAACCAAAAAGGATTGACGTGTGGTAGAGCTTTCATTCTTACGCCCCCTCTTGGATAAAAATGTACGTGGAGTCCTCGCATGTACCGCATATCGAAACATCTTTTTTTTTAAGAGAGTTAAACTTTGCTTTGTTTTAGGAGAATCGAAAACTAAAAGGTATATACACAATTGTTACTATCCTTGCAAATGGCAGAAACCTGGGAGTCAATCACCTGCTGTAAACCATCTTATCATATAAACAATGAAACAATAAACAATTGTTATAAACGTACAATTTAATTGTACTGAAGTACGCGAATGTGATATCTTAATGAATTGGTTTTTGCTCGTTAACTTGTGTTTGTCCAGCTACGGTTTCCTTTTCTCTTCGGGTACTAAAGCCGCTCGTGTTAAAAAATTCGAAAATATGCAATTTAAACAATAAACCACCTTCATTTTTAATACCTTCATTTAAAGTTACATCAAGATCGTCTTCATGTCCATTTTGTTAGGACTATGTGGCGGGGACGTTATTTCAAAATAATAATCATAACTGATTAGATCAACAATTAAGCAATTGTCAATGTCATATTGGTTTTCAACAGGTTTGTTCGTGATCATATATTTCGTTGTCTTCCGATCTGCCATTTGTAAATGAAGTAACTTGGCAAAATGGGGAAAACCTTAATATTTCATATCTGTTCTTTTAAACTAACATGTGGCTTTTCACATTCCTATCTTGCAGTCACTTGTTATGTACAAGTTAGTAAGATTAGCCGGCTGGAGCTGATGGTATCTGGGTGGGTCCTGGAATTCGCATATCCTCTTTCACACACAAAAAACATGCGATTGGGTTCATGCTTAGACCATTTAGCTCCTGGAGTTGGAGGAACTTCCGAATTGAATGCTGAACAGCTGCCGTGTGTGCAGGCGGTCAAGTGGCTATATTGATGGTTTGTAACTACTCCCTTGTTATACCTGATATGCTTATACCAGGGAATACGTTTCCTTCTTCATCCAATCGATTAAGTATCATCTAATCGATAATACTTTTGATAAAGTGGATACTTTCAAATATTTAGGATCAATATAAACAAACGAAAACCATATTCACGAAGAAATTAAATGTCGACTAAAAGCAGGGAATTTGTGTTACTATTCGGTTCAAAATCTCTTGTCGTCGCGAATTCTGTCGAAGAATTTGGAGCTTAAAATATATTAAACGATAATCATGCCTGTTGTTCTGTATGGTAGCGAAAAATGATCACTTACTCTGAGGGAAGAACATAGACTGAAAGTATTTGAGAACAGGATCCTGAGAAGAATATTCGGAACCAAGAGGAAAGAGAATGGGGAATGGGGGAAACTTCATAACGAGGAACTACATAGTTTATAAGGTTTACCCAACATTGTTAGGGTCGTCAAGTCTAGTAGTCTTAGGTGGGCAGGTCATGTGGCTAGAATGGAAGAAAGTAGAAACGCTTTCAAAGTCTTGATTGGAAGACCCATAGGAAAACGACCATTAGGAAGACCTAGGCGCAGATGGGAGGATAATATTAAGATGGATCTCGCAGAGATAGGAATACAAAGTAGAAACTGGATGAAATTAGCTAAGGATAGAAGTCAGTGAAGAGCTTTTTTGAACGCGGCACTGAACCTGCGAGTTCCATAGGCCATAGAGTTAGTTAGTTAGTTAGTTAAGCGCTAGTTTCACCTTATAATTTATGGACATAAATTACAATTGGACGGAAATAGACGAAAGACAAAAATCTTTCGTGAAATATCTCAGCGATCGAATCTAATTCTGCCATTGAAGCCACGAGAATTCAATCACGGTTCTTCAGAAACGGAGATCAATACTAGACGGATTCAAATGATGCAAGCAGTTTTCGAAATAGTAAAGGTAGCTGTATATGGACAAAAATAATGGAAGAAACTACAAAGGGGAAATCTGTAGCTGTTCGTAGATCTGATTCAGATCCTTTAAGAATCTTGGTAGAATCTTCATGAGTAGTTGCTGATTCTTTTAAGGCCACAAGGGAGCAGAACCGAAAGCAAATGCAACGAAATCAATAAATTTAAAACTTCATTACAAGAGTGCTTTCACTTTTTTCATGATGCAACAGGGTGTAACACGACCTCAGCTGTACTCAGGAGATAATAGTTGCCTGCCTTCAAGATCCTTCGAAAAGAAGAAGAATTGTGCAAGTTAGTCAAAGTCTTCAACCAACCCATCTCAATCCTGAAACAATGGTCAACATTAGACAATACTTATCCGCCTGTATGGAGAAGGAAACATGTCCTTCTTGGTATAAGCCTATCAGGTATAACAAAAAAGTTGTTAGAAAGCTTCAATATGGCCACTTTTTCCCCTACTAGCACGGCAGTTGTGCAGTATTCAATTCGGAAGTACCTCCAAGTCCAGGAGCGAAATGGTCTAAGCATAACCCAATCGAATGAGGTTGGTGTGTGAAAGAGAATATGCGAATTCCAGGGCCCCCACAGCTACCATGTGCTCCAGCCGAATAAGCTTACTTACCTGTAGATAAAAAGTGATTGCTAAATAGGATTGTGAACGAGCCACATGTAAGTGTAAAACAGCCAATATGAAGTATTCCAGGTTTTCTGTATTTTGCCAAGGGAGTTTATTTACAAATGACGAACAACAGCTGTAGAAAACCAATATGCCATTGACATCGGGATAATGGTTGATCCAATCAGTTATGATTATTATTTTGTAATAACGTCCCTGCCTTATAGATCTAACAAAATGGACATGAAGACGATCTTGATGAAACTTTAAATCAAGGTGTAAGGACAAGGTATAAATCATGAAGGTGGTTTATTGTACTGTTTATATATTTTGGAATCCTTTAACACGAGCTCCTTTGGTACCCGAAGAGAAAACGAAACCGTAGCAGGACACATTTCAGGTGACCAAAAACCAATTCATTTAGATATCACATTCGCGTTTTACAGTATCATTCAATTGTACATTTATAATAATTGTTTCTTGTTTGATTGTTTATATGTTAAGATGTTCAACAGCAAATGATTGACTCCAGGGATTCTGTCATATATCAGGACACTTAATATTATGTATCTGCCGTTTAGTTTTCGACTCTCCTAAAGGGAAGTAAAGTTTAACACTCTTAATAAAGAACGAAGTTTAGATATCCGTTCATGCATTGACTCTCTCTACCGTTTTATCTAAGATGATGTCGTAAGAAAGAAAGCTCTACTACACAACGATCACAGTTGGTTTCTAATTATTGGCCTAGGTTTAATACGACATAAGTATAGTCAATTTTTACTGCTCACCACCTTGTGCCTTTGCGACTGTACCAACCTACTTTTCAGACAAAAGCCCGCGAAGCTTAACATTTTAATGTAACAGTTATACTAGACTTATGGATGTAAACTTGTAAAGGATTCAAATGCAGTTAATTAGCCTAAATATCTAGTAGGAGATCCTTAAGTAAATAGTTGCGTGATTCCCGTGTAGAACCAGGCCCGCTTCTCTTAACCTGTGAGAAAAGCCCGGCCATTGAATTACTAAAGCTACCGGTGTAAAGTACTGTTTCGCGATAAAATGAAGTTATACAGGCTTGCTACAACAGGTGTAGAACAGAAACATCAACAAAATTATCTGGTGACAGATTTTTTTTTATTGTACTTTGGTTACAATGGGAATTTTTCTGTCAAGTATACCTGAAAGATATAAAACTTCCTAGGCTCACTTCCCACATTTGGACCAGAAGCCCTGAAACTCCCCTGTTGGGAATAGTGTCCGAGGAGTTGATCGTCTCGCTGCTCAAAGAAAGTAATAGATTCTTTCTGCTATTAACTTTCGCTTAGCCTGAAAGTTAAAATTTAGTCTATAAAAAATTTCGAGGCGTCTTCAGCAACCTTGACACACTTCATCAAGATGCTATATTGATAATGCTACATATCTGTAGACCTATACAGGCTATAGAACCTTCATGTTTCTGGCTCGCTCAATTCATCTTGGACTACACAGTGCCTATCTCACACTCCTATTAAGCTTATTGGAGGATTTGAGTTTCTCGATCTTCTAAATGTTTTCTCACCGGTGATTGCATTTCTGGAATGCTTCCCCTCTGTAGCAGATTAGGGCACAACTGTATTAGCTTTTTGACACCTTTCATATCTGAGACGGAATGATCAACAAGAAGAATTTCTGTAATCTTATTTATAAATTCAATCTACCTCATTTCGCTTACGTGAATAGAGCCTGAGTGTACTGCCCATCGACTCAAAGATATCTTCTCAACAGCAGAAAGCTACTCCACAAAAAGTACCCAATTAATCGCCAGCAGTTGAGGCTTACGAAGTGTACTTATCTCTCACACTGAACCAGACTGTCATTTTTCATGGTATGTATGCAAGCATATCCATGGTTAAAACAGAAGTGGAGGTGAAGTTAACTCCGTTGGGATCATTTAATCCTGAAATTATTAGTATTCTCTCGTATGCCAAAAAAAGTCACCGTACTGGGCTCTCCAATATTTTTGTGGAGGATTTTAATGACTTGAAAGTTACCAGAGGAATTGAATGTCGAACGGTACACCTCATATTTCCAATGAATGTTTTGTGGATTGCAGCACAGATATGCAGCCCGGGTGGAATGGATTCATGACTTCCGTAATGAGTAGAAGAGAAGATTGTGAGGATACATATATATTAGGAATTCCCTTTATAAACATGGATCCTAGCAATCCATCAACAATTTTCTCTGCTCTCAGTTATGCTGTAGAACAATGTCAGAAGCAACGCCGTGCCTGTATTGTTACGTTCGATCAACCATTGTTTTTAAAGGCGGCTGAAATTGTAGAGTCAGCAAATCCCAACAGTGAAGTGTCAAAAATAATTCTGAGACTAGGAGGATTCCATCTATTAATGTCTTTTAAGGGTGCTATTGGAAAGATAATGGAGGGGAGTGGTTTGGAAGATCTATGGGCTACAGTTTACGGTAAACTCACTGTGAACCACAATTGAATGATCTCGCATACGCAAGAGCTCTCCGAGCATATAGCCTCAATGCTTGTGCGATTGTTAAAGTTATGAATAGCAGTTGTCCTGAAATAAATGGATCTCTTGCATATTTGGTAATTATTTCTAAAGATCTACTTGAAAAGAGTTCTAGAAGAACCAAGATGTTCTAGAAGAACCAGGTGTTAAAGAAACTTTGAGCAAATTTAACGATTTCTTGCAGGAAATTAGAACTTTAAGCAGATCAATTAAGCTGTGGGTTAATCTCCTTAGACGGATTGATCTTATAATGCTGTTTATCTTTGCAGAAAGAACAGGAAACTGGGATTTACATATGAATACAACAATTCAAATTCTCCCATATTTTCATGCTGCCGGACATCTCCCCTATGCTAAATCCGCCCACTTGTATGCACAAGAGATGTGCTAACTTGAATCAAAACTCACAAATCAAGAACTAGTTCTTTTTAAGGAGAAAGGATTCTTCACTATTAGGCGGAAAGGCAAGTATTGGTCAAGAACGTGGTCTGATATGTGCATAGAACAAGATATGATGCGACCCATGAAATCTGTTGGACTCATACATGGCCGTGGCATTACTGACAATACTCTTTCAAAATGGGAACTTGGAACACCATTCTTTCTCAAAGTCCATGAGGCTGTAGAAGATTTTTTTTCGGAACAGCAATGCAGTTTAGCGAACAGCACGTGTAACTACGAAAATCCAGAATGAACAAAGACTAGTCAGACTTAAAGAAGTTTACAGCTTGGTTAGAAGAACACAATCCTTTTACAAAGTTGTCTGGTGAACTGGTCTCTTTGGCCACTGGGTTTGTTTGTGATGATTCAATAAACTGTGATCAAGCATACGATGTCGGTTTGTCTACCATGAACAAAATTAAAGGGAAAAATTTCCAAGAACTCAAACTGCACAGAAAAGGTGAAGACACAGGCAGCACAGAAGTCAGCAAGAGTAAGATCAAAAGAGGTCAATATCAATTCTCAACAGCTTTTTAATCGGATATTGTGCGCCTGTGATAGCGCCAGCAAATTAAAGACATATTTCGAATATGAATTGGCAGTACGCCCACCAGCTCTGTTTGACGAAGTTTCTCTTCGAAAAGGTACAAAATCATCCCTGATGAAAGTTTTTGAAGAAGGAATCATCGAAGAACTAGATGTAAAGGATGCAACATATATTGTAGACGGAGGGATTTTTCTTCACCATCTGCCATGGCCAAAAAATTGTACCTTAGGAGCTGTCTTAGAGAACTATTGTACACATGTTGTTAATAAATATGGTCAAAAATCTATCGTTGTTTTTGATGGTTACCCTAGTGAGCCTACCACGAAAAATGAAGAACAAAACAGGAGAGCGGCGAAAAAATCTTCAAAAAATCTTTTGTTCTGTCATGAGTTTACGGGATGTGACACGACATCGTGTATGGGCAAATTAAAAGTAATAAATATGCTCAAATCACCGGAATTTCAAAACTGGGTCAGAGTGTTTTTGGATATTTCAAAATCTAAAGAAAAATATTATCTACAGGTGAAAGATTAGTTTTGGCTTTGTATGATTTGGGAAAATACTCAAATTTGAACGAAGCACAGATTTTTGTCTTTCACAAAGAAAAGTTCACTAAGATCTAACTTTGACCTGCCCAAACTACCTCCCACTTCTGAAGCGTGTAATGAACAATCGCTCAGAGTATTTTTGCAAGTACAGAAATGGTTAGGAAATAAACTTCCAGACACAGAATGGGGTTGGAGGATAGAAGTAATTAAAGAAAACGGACGCTCCAAAAAGACATTGAAACCTATTCCCACATCCAAGCCATTTGCACCAGACAAACTTCTGTACATAATATCATGTTCGTGTAAGCAAGGATGTAGGCAATACTGTAAATGTAATATAACGAAAATAGATTGCTCTGCAATGTGTGAGCACTGTATGTGCTGTCTTGCCTAAATTCACAATTCTATTCCGAGGAAGAACTTGTCGAATCATCATCATAAAATTAAATAGTATACTGTATAGCTACGGAAGATTAAGTTGAAAATACTGCAGTAAGCATAGTTGGACATGTTCAAAATTAAGAAGTAAACATAATAAACAATTTTATAGATATAATTTCATACGCTAATTGACTGAAGAATCCAAGGTAAAAAATAGGGAAAAGAAGAGCAAACAAAATATTTCAAATTTATATAGTTTATGTAGAAATTAGTAGATTTATAAAAAAAATAGAAAATAAAATAATTTTCACTTTTTAAGAATAAAACATATTGTCACAAACGCTTATTTTAAAATTTGGAATGGTAATGGGGATATAGTAAGGCAGGACTAAACAGTAACAGCGGAGGCAGGACTAAACAAAAATGCTTTTCTAACAATGCACTGTTTATTATTTAAAATAAAAGCTTTATTATTATTTTTTTCTTTCGAAATGAAACATAGTAACTGATATTTGAGGCGAAAATTTGAGCCCGCTCGTCTTCAAAATTACCTCGCTACATTGTTAATTTTAAGAGTAACCCTCACAATATATACACCGTTGGAAAGATAATTTTATGCTCTTTAAGATTTATTTGAAACATTTTTTCATATCACAACTCATTAAGGAAATATAAGAGGAAAAACAAAAAGGCGCGGGAGATTTTTTTCACTTTTTACTCTTTAGGTTAAAATTACCAAGAAACCATTAGGTTTATGAGAAACTTAAAGGAATACGAAATTTTAGACCACAGTCTACAGATTACGAGAAAAAAAAGCATGTCAATATGTCCATTAGTTTTGAAGATATAGAATTTTTTTTTTAAACGACCAGTTCTTAACTTTGAGGGGCGTGGTGGGGAAAGCTCCAGGGGAAGTAGAGAGGACTTTTGGGAAAATGGTCCTCTCATAGTGGTCTATCACTTGGGAGAAAATCAGCTTTACCCAAATTTTTTCCTTGCAAAAACCTTTATTGATAGAGTTATGTGTGTTACACTCGAACCTATCAAATTTAATTAGCGTCCTTGCTGCTCACTAAAACTTACATGCAGAGTTGTGTAGGATTCACTAGTTTCCGGTCAACCATTAATAATATTTTCCCGATTGTGTCCTGTAAAACTTGCTATGGAACCAATTATATCTAACCTCCAAAGGAGCCTTACTTTAGACCTGAGACCGGTGATCTGATCAATGAGACAAATAAAGAATAGATTTTAGTTTTTTTGAGATCTTCTCTTACACGGTTAGTTGGAAAATATATACGGTATAGTCAGTCCTCAGTTCGCTACCAACTTAGTAACACTGGTCATCACAAAGCAACCAAACTGTGGGCTAATCAAATAAGCTCACTGTATGCTAAATGCCACACATTTCATAGATAGTAAAAGTCATTTATTTGAGAATTCTCTTGAGGAAAATTCTCCATATCCAAGTTCTTGAATGACATTACGGTAGCATTGTCTTGATAAGAATATCGTATTACATTTATTCATTCTGACATCCTCTTTCCCTCTAATGCTATACACTCATGTTTTTGGTGTGTCAATGCTGTCTTACTCGAAAGATATAATCTAGTCTTCCCTAGCGTCTCGCATCTCGATTTCCTTTTCTCAAACAACTTTGGATAGCTATTGATCTTGTGAAAACTTAGCGACAACGATTGTGTAATGGTGAGTCACACACCTATCCTTTGATATAAGCAGTGTAGACCCTCTGTATTTCTTCAATATTTTAATATCAAATACTAATACTGTACTCTTCTGCATACAGTAAATGAGTGCAAGAAAAGTGAACAAATCACATGCGTTATGATATTAGATCAGCCATTATACTGCAAGGGTGTTCAAATCGTACCTGGAGCTGAAAAAATTTTTGAAAGGACCCAAGTTGTACCGCCTTTAGGAGGTTTCCAGTTAACTAATTTCTAGGCACGATTTGATACATCATGTCGGGAAATAGTATAGAAGAACTTTTGGGTGTACAGTACACTATGACAACATTAGTGAAAATGCTGAATGGCTATGCCTACTCATCATCATTGACATCACACTTCTACACTTTGCTCCAGGACTCCACATGTGGTTATGAAGACATTTACAACCGTCGGAGGAGATGACAAAATCTAGGATCTGCGATCTTATTCAACAACGTCTGGATGAGGAAATCAATATGCAACATTAACAAGTAAATGAAACTGCATGACAAAAACCATATGAGGAAATCTCAAAACTAAGACGGTGACATTTTCCGAACCTTTAACTTTGGCTGCAGTATATAAAGAAGGTCATAATCGTATTGCAACTCATCCAAAGGAACTAGATTGAACAGGGGACTAGAACCATCATTTGAAGGCAATTAAATTTATGATTCCGTTTTCTCACGAGCTAGTCATCTTTTGTATGAAAAATTTGCACATCACTATACCCAACAGATGGAAGCCCTGGAGGGAAATACGGTATCAGAGGATTACAAAAATTTAACAACTCAAGGAACATTCACAATTCGCAGAAAATGAGGCCTTCTTGAGCGAAGTTCCATGTGATATGATTATCGAACATGGCTTAATGAAGGACGCGAAATTTTCTCGGGGATTAACTCAAAGTCTTTCTGACTCGCACGGTTCATCTTGCACTACAGACTGCCATATCGCACACTCTTATTAAGCTTATTGGAGGATTTGAATTTCCCGATCTTCTAATCGTTTTCTCACAGGTGAGTAATGTTCTGGTAAGCTTCCCCTCTGTAGCAGATTAGTGCACCAACTGTATTAGCTTTTTGACACCTTTCATATCTGAGACGGAATGATCAACATGAAGAATTTTTGTAATCTTATATATTAAAATCAACACTACCTCATTTCGCTGACGTGAATAGAGCTTGCGTGTACTGTCCATCGACGCAAAGGTATCTTCTCCAGAGGAGAAAACTACTCCACGAAAGGAACCCGATTAATCGCCAGCAGTTGATGCTTACGATGTTTAGTAACACTAACACTGAACCAGACTGTCATTTTTCATGGTATGTATGCAAGCATATCCATGGCCGTTGACCAGAGCCCTCCTAGATTACCAAGTAAATTCCTTTACAAAAACAAAAGCACCAAATCTTATGCAGAATTCTGTATAGATGCTCGCTGCGTATAGTGGAAAATTATGGCAAACTGCCTAGAGTACATTTCTTGCACAGTCCAGCTAAGAGCCGTTAACATTGGCAAAAGACGCCTCGAAATTTTATATAGACGCAAGTTTAACTTTGAAGGTAAGCGAAAGTTAATATGAGAATCTATTACTTTCTTTGGGCAGCGAGACGATCAATTTCCCGGACACTCTTCCCAAGAGAGGAATTTCAGGACTTCTGTTCCAAATGTGGGAAGTTAACCTAGGAAATTTTCAGGTGTACTTGACAGAAAATCTCCCAATGTAACCTAAGTACAAAAAAAAAAATCTGACACCTGATAATTTTGTTGATGTTTCAGTTTTACACCTGTTCTACCAAGCCTGTATAACTTCCCTTTATCGCGAATCAGTGCTTTACACCGCTAGCTTTAGTAATTCATTGGCCGGTCTTGTCTCACAGGCTAAGAGAAGCGGGCCTGGTACTACACGGTAATGACGCACCTTTTTACCTAAGGATCTCCTACTAGATTTTCAGGCCAAATACCTGCAGGTGAATCCTTTAGAAACGACGACCATAAGTCTAGAATAACTGTTACAGAAAATTTTTAAGTTTCGCGGGCTTCTGTCTGAATAGTAGGTTGGTACAGTCGCAAAGGAACAAGGTGGTGAGCAGTAAGCATTGATTATACTTATGTCGTATTAAACCTAGGCCAATAAGTTGATACCAACTCCGATGAACGTATAGTAGAGGTTTCATCCTTCCAACCCGGTCTGGATAAAAATGTACATAGTTTTTTTGCATGTACGGAATATCCAAACTTCGTTCTTTATTAAGAGTGTTAAACATTACTTCCCTTTAGGAGAACTATTTCCCTTTGATCAACAATTTTCAACGTTTGATCAACTTTAGTAACAGAGATATAAGGGTTCCAAAATGGGGGCCAGCCCGCTTTTCACCTCCGATTCGACTTTTTCTTATGTCAATCGTTTGATCATCGTTTGATCAGGTATGATCAAAAATTTTTAATGTTTGATGAGCATTACTAAAAAAATATAAGCGATATTTAGTAAGGGGCCTAACTACACGCTAGCCCCCCTTTCACGTCAGACTCGAAATTTTTTGATGTCAATCTTATGACCATCGTTTGAATAGGTATGATCAAAAATTTTCAACGTTTGATCAGCTTTAGTAACAGAGATATAGGGGTTCCAAAATGGGCGGCCAGCCCCCCCCCCTCGCCACCGATTCGACTTTTTCTTATGTCAATCGTTTGACTATCGTTTGGTCAGGTATGATCAACAATTACTAACGATCCATCAGCTTTACTAACATAAATATATGCGATGTTTTGTAGGGGAGTAACTACACGCTAAATCCTTTTCACGTAAGAATCAAAATTTTTTGATGTCAATCTTTTGATCATCATTTGATCAGGTTAGATCAACAATTTTCAAGGTTTGATCAACTTTAGTAACATAGATATAAGGGTTCCAAAATGGGGTACCAGCCTCCCCACTTTACCTCCAATTCGATCTTTTCTTATGTCAATCGTTTGATCGATCAACAATTTTAAGCGTTTGATCTGCGTTACTAACATGAATTTATGCAAATTTTAGTAGGGGACAAACTACACACTAGCCGCCTTCAACTCCGATTCGATGTTTTCTTATGTCAATCGTTTGGTCATCGTTTTATCAGGTATGATCAATAATTTCTAACGTTTCATCATCGTTACTAATACAAACATAAGCTATATTTATTACTGGGGCTAAGTAGACGCTAGCCCCACTTCGTGTCAGAATTGAAATTTTTTGATGCCAATCCTTTGATCATCGTTTGATCAAATGTGATAAACAATTTTCAAAGTTTGACGAATTTTATTACCAGAGAAAGAAGGGTTTAAAAAAATGGGGCGCCAGCCCTTTCCCTTACACCTAGAATTTGGTGTTTTCTTATATCAGTTGTTTTATCTACTTTTATTCAGGTTTGAACAACAATTGCCAACGTTTGATTAACTCTATTACAGAAACTTGCAACACTGCTAGAAATAAACAACTATTAAATGTACTTAAGTGTATTTTAAGTGTCTTTTCAAACAATAAAACAAGAATGTGTAATAGAAAGGGAACAATTACATAAATACCCTTTGGCTGAAATGCTGGGCTTCGCATGGTAAGAATAATATTTAAGGAAAATCTTTAAAAGTAAATAAATGCTTTCGCATATAATCGAATTAAATATATAAACACTTTTAGAGGTTTAATAGGGTCTAAAGGTTCGTCTACTTGGAGTCCGGAATCGGCAAATCACATACTAAACGTGTTACATCTTTTAAACACATTTGTACACCGATGTGTTTCCAGAAATTTGCGATCAAAATTCCGCACTCCAATTTGATGTTCGAGTGCGGAATCACCAGATTCGAGATTTAGGTAGCTAAAAATATTATGCGAATTTCGTAGAATTTTGTACACCTTTAAAATAATTTTGTACACTTCTGTTTCGAGAAAATTAACTTCAAAGTTTCGAACGCAACGATCATGTTGGAGTACGGAGTGTTCATATCGAAGACTTGAGTGCACAAAAATAATCTACGAATTTTGTACACTTTTGTACACTTTTCGAAAATTTGTATTTCGAAATAAATGGCCTTAAAGTTGTGGTTTCTGCCATAAGCAAACAATCAATTTGGAGTGCCAATTTTCAATATCGGTCATATACTAAGCAAATAAGATTGTACCTGTCCCATTGAATTTTATACAGCATTCAAATAATTTTGTGAGCTCCTCCGTGGCTAAGCGGTAGCGTACGCGCCTTTGGTGTGGGAGATCTGGGTTCGATTCCCAGCGGTAGTTCATGTGGTTCGGATTCCACGTTAATCAGTAGGCCCCGCCCGCATCATATAGCCTCGCTGCTGAAAGGACGTTAAACTCAAAATCAACTAAACTCAAATAATTTTGTTCACCCCTGTGTTTCCAAAAAATTAGCTCTAAAATTTCGAACTCAACCATCAACTTGGAGTGCGGAATCTTCATACCGATGACTTAAGTTAACAAAAATAATGTATGAATTTTGTACACTTTTGCACAACTTTTTAAAAAAATATTGGCCTCCCAGTATTTCGAGAAAATTGACAAACTTACGCAATCTACCATGAACAAACCATCAACTTACGTGTCTGATGTTAACTCCTCACCTCTCCCAAATTACACCAAACGTCGTCCATGGGAAATGCATCGTTAGTGCACATTAGTGTACTAGGAACTAACGTTAGTGCTATCAGAGTTTACGAGTTTTTGAAGATTTTTGATGGGGTCATTCTTCATATGAAGTCACCCGTCTTTATGCAGACTGATTTTCACAATCATTAGTGCATTATTAGTGCACTAAAACGCACTGAGCATTAAGGTTAGTATTACCGTATTCTGGGACATATTCAAGATTTTCGGTGGGTGGTCCGACTTCAGAAATATCAAATTCCATACAAACTGTTATTTTTTTTTAGAAGTACCAATGATGCACTTAAGAATGGCACAATTTTTTCATTAGTGCTTGAAGTATGGGCAAGTTCATCATGACCCCAATGATACTTCACTAGTAGCACCTACTCTAATGAACCACTAACGTCAGGGGTTGTTGCACTAAGAATCAGTAACGATGCACCAATGATTTTGTGATAGTGTTCCAGATTCAATTACAATGGTAAAGCATTCATCGACTCACGCAGAATTATTGCATTCTACAAGTGGAAATTTGTATTTATTATTATTATTTTAATGAAGATAAAATAAAACTGGTTCTAGATCTTTATATTTCTGATACACTGCTGATCTTTGTTTCATCCACCTGGGTCAAAGTGACTAGAAGAAAAAAGGGTGTGAGGGACCCCCTGCTTGGGTGCCATAACAGTGAGAACGACTTGCATTGTTTTTTATCTCTTCCAGGGGTGTAGCCCAGGGGGCTCCCAACGGGGCCAGCCCCCCAAATGACTCCCCCCCGAAATGACAGCCTTAATGTTTATACATAAACAATAATTTTCCTTTTCTCTTCATCAGATTTACTTCAAACTTGGCCCATATATGCAAGACCGAAAATAAATCGACACGTAATTTTTTCCTTTCAGGAAATAGGTTGAAGGGGGGCAAACGGCCCCTTTTCAAAAAAGGGTCCCCTTGATTAAAAGGGCAACTTTAAAGAAACTAAACTCTGCCCATGCAAAGATGACGTCAAAATAGGGAATACCGGTTTTCTCGTTTTTGCGAGAAAAGGGTTATAGGGCCAGTGCCCAATTCGAAATGACAAGGGACCCCACACAATCCTTACGGAAATAGGATTTTCGTGGAACTGCTTGAAACCGTGACATGTTGTAGATATGATGTTTCTCAGGAAAAGTCTCAATGGACACAACCACAAATCACTGACCGTTTGACCACTTCAGGGCCACTTTTTAAAAAACAGCCGATGATAACGACATTCTGGATTTCGGTAAAAATGATTAAAACCGTGATATGATGTAGATATTGTGATCCTGAGAACAGGTCTTAACGTATATAACCACAAATCAGTGATCGTTTGACCACTGCAGGGCTACGTTTAAAATGCAGCCGAATATCCTGATATGGTGGATTTCGATCAAAATGACCGAAACTCTGAAATGTAAAATGTTGTGATCCAGAGAAAATGTCTCAATAGGCACAGCCAGCAATCACTGACCGTTTGGCCACTACAGGGCCACTTTTTTTAGAACAGCAAAAGGTAACGTTATTCTGGATTTCGGTGGAATTGCTTGAAACCTTGATATGTTGTAGATAGTGTGATATTGTGATCCAGAGAAAAGTCTCAACGTCCCCAAACACCAAACAAAGACGCTTTGGCCACTACAGGGCCACTTAAAAAAAGAACAGAAGGTAACAGTACTCTGGATGTCGGTGGGATTGCTTGAAATCATGATATGTTGTAGATATTGTGATCCAGAGAAAAAATCTTAATGGACACAAACACCAATCAGTGACCATTTAGCAACTACGGGGCCACATTTTTGAAAACAGAAGAAGGTAAGGATACCTGGAATTCTGGTAGAATAGTATAAAATCATGAAAAGTTATAAATTATCTAACAACCCGAAAAAGGGATCGAAGAGTAGCGGCCAATATTATTTAAGCATACCGGTAGATAACATCAGATGCTCTTTTTGCGAGACAAAGGAAAACTCTAGAATGTCCTACACATTTTTTCTAAGGATCACGACTTACAACGTATCACAGTTTCATTCATTTACACTGAAATAAAAAATGTCATATACTCAGCTGTTTTTAAAGAAAATCTGAGCCTGTAGTGGTCAAACGGTCATAATTCGATAGTTGTGTCCATTAAGACTTTTTTTCATGATGAGATCTTCAACATATCTTAGTCTTACTCAATCTTACTGAAATCTAGAACATCGTTGTACTCACCTGTTTTCAAGTAGCCTTGTAGTGACCAAACGATTAGTAATTTGTGGTTGTGTCCATTGAGACTTTTTCTCAGGATGACAATATCTACAACATATCACGGCTCAAGTCACTTTACCAAAATTCAGAATGTGGTTATATTCGGCTGTTTTCAAAAAAGTGACCCTGTAGTGGCCAAACGATCAGTGATTTGTGGTTGTGCCTATTGAGACGTTTTCTAAGGAACATAACATCTAGAACATATCACGGTTTCAAGCAATTCCACGGAATTCCAATTTCCTAAGGGTTGTGTCCTTTATCATTTCGAAGGGAGCCATTGCCCTCTACAGCTCTATTCTCGCAAAAACGACAAAACACGTATTTCCTATTTTTAAGTCATCTGTCCATCGGCAGAGTTTCATTTCTTTAATGTGGCCCTTTAAGCAAGGAGGCCGTTTTTGAAAATTGGCCCTTTGGCCTCAACTTATTTTCCGAAAGAAAAAAAAGGTGTCTATTTTCGGTATAGTATGTGCCAAGTTGTTGAAAATCCGATGGCTAGAAAACCTTGTGAATCTATGTCCTTTACACTCTCACTTTTTGGACTTGACGGGTTTTTGCCCCGAAGTCTTCAAGTTTGAAGTCAAGGTACTTCAAATGCTACCATCAAACAACGGCACTAAACTAATTAGTAACAATATTATATATTTTTTATATGAAACGTGTTTTTTTTTCAGATGGAAAATTTAGTGGAAAATAACGTTTTTTTTTTCAGCTTTTCAGTTCGGATTAAATTCGCTCTTTTTAATGCTACTTGATGTGTAACTGGATATATAGCTGTTAATAAAATAATTATGTTTCTTAGTGACGAATATTAAATAAATACTTTTGTCAGGAAATCTGAAAGAATTTAACTGCAATTCCAAAGATCAGTCTGATGTATAAAGGAAGCCAAGAATGTTCTGTCCCTTTTTGTGGAGGTATGTGATCCATTGGCACTCAAACCGTGAGTTGAATGCGAATGGAGATAAGGCGAAGGCCAGTTGTTGGTGTGAGTATATCCAACGTACTAACAGGTTCTGACAGTTCAGTTATTCCGGGAACTTGCGTAAGGACAGAGTGAATATGGGACCTCCACAGAATCATAAGGGCGTCTATGCTGTAGGAGTTCAAACTGGGGTCAAATGACGCTGCAATGAAGTAGAAGATATGCCAGGCCTTTTGTGAGGGTGTCGTGACTACGCGGATAGTGCAGTGGTAGTTTAATAAGTTTAAGGACGGTGACGAAACACTCGAAGACGCATCATATGCCGGAAGACCAACACACGTACAAAATGAAGATCTGCAAGCAACAATTTAGGCTAACAGTGCCAGACGTGTGAGGAACAGGGACTACAATTCAATATGAGTGAAGAAATAATTCCGCAGCACCTCCATCAACTGTGGAAACACTACAAGTTGGGTCGATGGATCCCACATGATTAAACTCCGGGCCAGAAGGCAACGCGAACAGGCACCTGTGTTTCTTTGTCGTCTCGTCTGAGGAAGGAGCCATTTCTGGACAGGATGTTGACATGTGATGATGAGTGGGACCTGTACGAAGCTCTACGGTCCCGCCATCATTGGTTAGCATCCATGAGCCAGTTCCAAAACAGTCGAAACTAGCACTGCATCAGAAGAAAGTTCTCTTGTGTGTTGGGTGGAGTGCTCGCTGCATCGTGCATCTTAAACTGCTACCAGTTGGTCAGAGCATCAATGCAACTGTGTACTGTCAGCAGTTGAGCCGTGTCCAAGGAAAAATCAAAGATGTGGAGTCAGCAGTTCTGAATCGCAAAGGGGTCCTCGTGTTACAGGATAACGCTAAGCCCCACGTGGTAAGTATGACCCGGGACACCATTCTACACCTTGAATCGGAAACACTATTGCATCGGCTATACCCTACGGACATTACAACGTACGATCACATGTTCCATCTTTTGGACAGTCACCTTAGAGGATGCCAGTTCAAATCCATAGTAGAGATACAAAATTCACTTGATATCTTCTTCGCTTCACGCTCCACGAAGTTCTACCGCGATGGAATACATGGTCTCCCAGAACGTTGGCAGAAGATCGTCGATGCTCGTGGGGACAGGCACGTAACCAAGGGATGGGTCCCAACCCCCCCTTTCGCATCCAGAAATGAAAATAATAAGGAAAGATGTAACAAAAAAAAATAAGAGAAAAGCATAAATCAGCGTTTCCATCTCCAAGTTAATCCTATGGACTACAAATGGCGACCGATAAACCGGTTCAATAACATAGACTCTCAGATAGAACTTAAGAAATGCCCAGAATCATAAATAATAGGAGTCATTTTGAATTTCGCTTCAGCACTAATCTATTTTACAGCATGCCTTTAGTACCGAAAACCTATCTCATTGCTATGCTTGACGGCATTAAACGAAGATAAGAAAAAGAAGAAGAAAAGTTGAACTGAGTTCGAATGACCTCGGAAAACTAAATCTTTTTCAATACTTTTCATTTACTTTTAATCAAGATTTCATCATAGTTTTTCTGATTAAAAAACTTACTAACATATCCTCATTTTATTGTCCTAAAAAAATATCGGTAGGTTGCCAGTAAAATAGTTTCGATTGAATGATCCGCTGGTGTGAAACCACAGTATTTCATGTCATGCCCCATTCCCCCGCCATTACGAAATCCTGGCTAAACGAAAGAATATATGTTGCCAGAAAATAGTTTAGAACGATCAAGTTCCTAGTGTGATAACCACAGTATTTCGTCACGGACCCCCTTTTGCTAAATCCTCACTACGCGCCTGATGGGGATTACCTTTAATCTTCCAGGTAGTCTTAGCCAGAGGTAACACATCCATGTTCGAAGTTGGTGGGTGAAAAAGCAATATCTTTCTTGGTAACATTTATAGATAGGTTGTATGTCGAAGGTCTTAAATTGAAAAAGGTATACACAAAGGTATAATGTTTGGTCCGGTTCAGTGGTTCTTGATGAAACATAATAAAAACTACATGGAACATAATTTATGGAGAAAAAGCAATAATAGTAATAATAATAATAATTATAATAATAATAATATGCAATTAACTGTGTTTTTACTTTTCCTGAATGAAACAAAGGTTTCCGATTTTTTAGGTCCCAAAAAACACTAACTGCAACACATGCTTTTTTTTGTTTGTTTGTTTTATACATTGTAGCTTGCCCCTCTTCATAAACGAAGGGCCCCTCCTACTTGAACCTGCTGGCTACACCCCTCATCACTTGAAAAAAGTAACCTTTCTTTTGCCTTCGAAAAATGTTAATCATATATACAGATATTTTAAAAATAGCTTACACGGGAACCTGCGGCTGCTTTGTACGTCATGGCGGTCACTGGTGTCCTTATCAAAGAAAATGCCGTCGGACGAACAGCGTTACAAATAAATAACAATTAAATATATTTTAGTTTTTTCCAAGCAAGTTCAACAATGTTCTAGGTAGAGAAAAAAGCAAAATTGATAGCGGTGGCGGCTCGTAAGTGAAAGATATAAAGGTTTGCACTTGCCACACCTAACATAGTGTATAAATTATAAATACACTATATACCTATATATATCGGTAGAAGTACTCGGTTTAGCACGAGAAGAATAATATTTATGTACAATCTTTAAAAGTACAAAATGCATAAAAATATATAACTCTGAATAACGCCTTTGGCATTGTTTTGTATTACAGTTGTGCATCTGATATTAATTACATACATCAATATGAAAGTAAAGTTTTGAAATGAAATAGCAAAGATAATAACGTATTTTTGTATATAATTTCCAATGTTTGAAGAAACTTGCAAACGTAATTATTAACAAATGCTGAGAAAGGTGTAAGTTTCGTCTAGGTGATGGCACCGAAGGGGAGGGGGCAGCGACGCGGAAATATTTGTCGCCCAACGTCTCAAAATGTCTATGTCCTTGGGCACACAAGTACCTAAACGTTTAAAGTTTGTTAGCAGTCTACACAAGGAAATTATACAGAATTAAGTAAGAAGTAAGCAAGAGTAGATGTACAGTCAGAAACAATATTAAGTATAGGTTAGACCTATTGTTTCTTATACCTCCACCTTTACTTATTATTGTTTCCGACTGTACACGAAAGATTACAATACGGTACTTACCGTAAATTGATGCATAAAGATGCTTCGCTTATATTTATGTTAGTAAAGCTGATCAAACGATAAAAATTGTTGATCATACCTGATCAGACAATAATCAAACAACTGACATAAGAAAAGATCGAATCGGGGTAAAGGGGGGGCTGGCCCTTATTTTGGAACTTTTATATCTCTGTTATTATACTTGATCAAGGAATGAAAATTGCTGATCAAACCTGATTAAACGATGATGAAACGACTGACATAGAAAAATTTCGAATCTGACGTAAAGGGGGGGATAGCGTGTAGTTAGCCCCCCTTACTAAATATCGCTTATATTTATCTTAGTAAAGCTGACCAAACGTTGAAAGTTCTTTATCATACCTGATCAAACGATGATCAAACGATTGACATAAGAAAAAGTCGAATCGTAGGTGAAGGCGGGGCTGGCCCCCCATTTTGGAACCCTTATATCTCTGTTACTAAAGTTGATGAATTGTTGAAAATTGTTGATCAAACCTGATCAAATGATGATCAAACGACTGACATAGAAAAATTTCGAATCTGACGTGAAGGGGGATCTAGCGTGTAGTTAACCCCCCCTACTAAATATCGCTTATATTTATCTTAGTAAAGCTGATCAAACGTTAAAAATTGTTGATCATACTTGCTCAAACGATGATCAATCGATTGAGATAAGAAAATGTCGAATCGGAGGTGAAT
The DNA here is from genome assembly GCF_964235325.1 of Thermobia domestica. Lineage (NCBI taxonomy): Eukaryota > Metazoa > Arthropoda > Insecta > Zygentoma > Lepismatidae > Thermobia > Thermobia domestica. Next base: position 275,264,125 of record NC_137454.1, on the reverse strand, counting down.
GGGGGGCTGGCCCCCATTTTGGAACCCTTATATCTCTGAAACTAAGGTTGATCAAACGTTTAAAATTGTTGATCAAACCTGACCAAACGTTGATCAAACGATTGACATCAAAAATTTTCGAATCTGTCGTGTCGGGGGGGGGGGGGCAGCGTGAAGTTAGCCACCCTACTAAATATCACCATATTTATGTTAGTAAAGATGATCAAACGTAAAAAATTATTGATCATATATGACCAAACGGTGGTGAAACGATTGACATAAAAATAATTTTAAATTTAGCATGAGGGGGGCTAACTGCACACAGGTAATATATCGGTGTAAATCGCTGATTCTCGTTACAAGGACGTTATACAGGTTTGGTAGAACAGGTATATAATAGAGACAGCAAATAAAGTAATCAATTGACATTTTTTTTTTTACTTAGGTTACATTGGAGATTTTCAATTAAGTCACCTGCAATATATAGAATTTCCAAGGCTCACTCCCACATCTTGTACCAGAAGCCCTGAAATTTCCCTTCTCGGACACCGTAGGTTTTATAGGCTATAAAAACTATCAATGCTTACTTCTCAACACTTTGATCCTTTGCGACTGTACCAAGCTGTTTTTGAGAGAGAAGGTCACGAAACTTAACAATATTCCGCAACAGTTATATTACACCTGTCGTCGTAAGCTTGTAAAGGATTCACATGCTGGTTATTAGCCTTAAACTTTAATAGGAGTTCTTTAGGTAATCACGAACGTGATTACATTGTAGACCAAGGCCGGCTTCTCTTGGCCTGTGAGACAAGTCTGGCAGATAAATTTATAAAGCTGATGAACTGATAAACTGATAAGCAGAAAACTCCTGTAGAAATTCTGTTATCGTAACAGTGTTTGGGAATGAAGGATTAATCTGGCTAACGTTTTGTCTGACGTTGAGTTTATCTCCGAGAAAATTTCGTGCACTTAATTAAACATTGTTCGATTATCATATCTCTTTGAACTTCGCTAAAGAAAGCTTCTTTCCTGCGAATTGCGAATGTTCTTTGAGTTGTTAATTTCTTGTATACTGTGATACCGTATTTGCCTCCAGGGCTTCCATCTGTTGAGTATAGTGAAGAGAAAATTTTTCATAGAAAAGATGACCAGCTGCTTGAGAGAACGGAAGAATTCATTTAATTGCCTTCAAATGAAGGTTGTAGTCCCCTGTTCAATCTAGTCCCTTTGGATGAATTGCAATACAATTATGAGTTTCTCTATATACTGCAGCCAAAGTTAACGGTGCGGAAAATGTAACGGTCTTAATTTTGAGATTTCCTAATACGATTTTTGTCATGCAGTTTCATTTTCTTGTAAATGTTGCATATTGATTTCGTCATCCAAACGTTGTTAATAAGATCGCAGATCCTAGATTTTGTAATCTCCTCCAACGGTTAAATATATACATAACCACATGTAGAGGTCTCCGAGCAAAGTCTAGAAGTGAGTTCTCAATGATCTTGAGTAGGCATGGTCTTTCAGCATTTTCACTATTGTTGTCATAGTGTAAAGGATACCCAAAATTCTTCTATACCATTTCCTGAAATAATGTGTCTATTCGTGCCAAGAAATTACTTAAATGGATACCTCGTAAAGGCGGTACAACTTTGCACCGTTCAGAAATTTCTTCAGCAGCACTTACTTACTGTATGCAGGAAAGTAGAATTATGGTATTAGTACTTGATATTGAAATAGTGAAGAAATACAGAGGGATTACATTGCTAATATCAATAGCAGAGGTGTGTATTTCAGAATTACACAATCGTTGCGGCACAGCTTTCAGAAGATGAATGGCAATCCAAAGGTATTTGAAAAAAGGAAATCCAGACACGAGACGCTAGTGAAGACTTAATTAAATCTTAAGTGTAAGACAGCATTGACACACCAAGAACAGCATTAGACGGAAAGAGGATGTCAGAATGACTAAATGTGAAACGATATTCTTAACAAGAAAAAGCTACCGTGTTATCAGATTACCAGATATAGAGAATTTGGATATAGAACTTGGATATAGAGAATTTTCATGATGAGACCCCTGAAATAAATGAATTTTTATGCTCTAAGTTCTGCTGTGGCACTTAGTTACTAATCAAAGAATACAGTGAGCTTATATGTGTGAGACCTGAAGCAAATCGATGTAATGACAATTAAAAAAGTGAAAGCAGAATTGCAAAATAAAAAATAAAATATATAGTAGAGCAGAAATCAAATGAAAGTAGATCCGCATTTACAAGTTAATTCTTAGCTTATATAGATAATGAAAATTTCTTCTACAGTAATTTGTGAACCAAATATTAATAAGTCAATATGCAGAATAGTATTTTAGTACATACATATTTCTTTTATAAAATAAGTATATTTTATACTCTTGATAGAACTGTATGGTAGTGAACGCCACATTGAATTTGGGACTAGTTAGCAATGTTCAGAGGCGTAGCCACGAGGGGGGTCCACCGGGTCCAGACCTCCCCAAAATTTCGAAACTCGACTAGCATTTGTAGACTTTCTTAACGAACTATACTTGTTTAAGAGAGAAATGATTGATGTAAGCTAAATATGTTATTTTACGCCTCATCATATAAAGTACTAATACTAAATATTCTACTCTTCTGCATACAGTAAATGACTGCAATAAAAGTGAACAAAGCACATGCGTTATATCATTAGATCAGCCATTATACGGCAAGGGTGTTCAAATCGTACCCGGAGCTGAAGACATTTCTGAACGGACCCAAGTTGTACCGCCAATAGGGGGTTTCCAGTTAAGTAATTTCTAGGCACGATTTGATACGTCATGTCCGGTAATGGTATTGAGGAACTTTTGGGTATACAGTACACTATGACAACTTTAGTGAAAATGCTGATTGGCTATGCCTACTCATCATTATTGACATCACACTTCTACACTTTGCTCCAGGACTCCACATGTGGTTATGAAGACTTTTACAACCGTCGGAGGAGATGACAAAATCTAGGATCTGCGATATTATCCAACAACGTCTGGATGAGGAAATCAATATGCAACATTTACAAGAAAATTAAACTGCATGACGAAAACCATATGAGGAATCTCAAAATTAAGACGGTGACATTTTCCGAACACTTAACTTTGCTTGCAGTATATAGAGAAGGTTATAATCGTATTGCAACTCATACAAAGGGACTAGATTGAACAGGGGACTACAACCCTCATTTGAAGGCAATCAAATTAATGCTTCCGTGTTTTCACGCAGCTGGTCATCTTTTGTATAAAAAATTTTCTCTTCACTATACTCATCAGATGGAAGGCCTGGAGGCAATTACGGTATCAGAGTGTACAAGAAATTAACAACTCAAGGAAGATTCACAATACGCAGGAAAAGAAGCCTTCTTAAGCGAAGTTCCAAGAGATAAGATTATCGAACAGTGTTTAATAAAGGGCACGAAATTTTTTCGGGGATAAACTCGTCAAACACAACGCTTGCAGGATTAATCCTTCTTTCACAAATACTGTTACTATAACAGAAGATCTGCAGGACTTTTGTGCCCATCTGCTTATCAGTTCATCAGCTTTATAAATGCATCGGCCGGACTGGTCTCACAGGCTAAGAGAAGCAGCCCTGGGTCTACAATTGTATCATGTTCCTAATTACCTAAACAACTCCTACTAGAGTTTCAGGCCAATAACCTGAATGTGTATCCTTTACAGGTTTACGACCGCAGGTGTAATATAACTGTTATGGAATATTGTTAAGCTTCGAGACCTTCTGTCTCAAAAGCAGCTTGGTACAGTCGCAAAAGATCAAGGTGCTGAGATGTATGCATTGATTATCCTTATAGCTTATAAAACCTAGGGAAATAAGTTGAAACCATCTGGGATCAACGTGTTGTAGATGTTTCATTTTTCCTCTTGGATGGAAGTGTACATGCGGTCTTTGCATGTACCGCATAGCGAAACATCGTTCTTTATTAAGAGAGTTAAACTTTGCTTCTTTTTAGGAGATTCGAAAACCAAACGGTAGTTATAAATATAGAACCTTGATGAAATGAGTCAAGGTTGCAGAGGACGCCTCGATATTTTTTATAAACTCCCGTTTAACTTTCTGGCTAATTGAAAAATTTTTGCAGTCTCTTTTACACTCCGTGGGCAGCGGGACGAAAATGTTATCGGACACTATTCCCAGGAGGGGAATTTCAGGGCTTCTGGTGCAAGATGAGGGAAGTGAATGTAGATGAGTAAGAGGGATTTATATCTTTCAGGTGACAACTGAAAATCTTCCAATGTAACCTATGTAAAAATAAACATTCTGTGAATTGATTACTTTCTTGCTGTCTCTGTTATACACCTGTTCTACCAGATCTGTATAAAATCTTTGTATCCCGAATCAGTGATTTACACTGCTAGCTTTTGTAATTCGTCGGCCGGAATGTGTTGCATCAAATCGTGCCTAGAAAGTGGAATCCTAAATGCGGTAAAACTTTGGACCGTTCATAAATTTCTCCTGCTGAAAGTTTGATTTGAGCACCTTTCCAATATAATGGCTGACCTATGTCATAACGAAAGCGCTTTGTTCACTTTTCTTGCATTTATTTACTGTATGCAGAAGAGTTGAATATTTAGTATTAGTACTTGATATTGAAATATTGTTTAATTGCTGTGTGTATCCTTTACAGGCTTACGACCGCAGGTGTAATATAACTGTTTTCGAATATTGTTAAGCTTCGAGACCTTCTGTCTCAAAAGCAGCTTGGTACAGTCGCAAAGGATCAAGGTGCTGAGATGTATGCATTGATTGTCCTTATACTGCTTATAACAAAAGGAGAGGTGTGTATGTCACTATAACACAATCGTTGTGGCGAAGCTGTCAGAAAATGAATAGCTATCCAAAGGTTGTTTTAAAAAGGAAATCGAGACGCGAGACGCGAGTGAAGACTTGAATAAATCTTCCGAGTAAGACAGCATTGTCACACCAAGAATATGGGCGTATAGCATTAGAGGGAAAGAGGATGTAAGAATGACGAAAGGTGATACGATATTCTTATCAACACAATGCTACCGTGTAATCAGATTACTTTTTTATTCAAGAACTTGGATATGGAGAATTTTCATCAAGAGACTTCTGATATAAATGATTTTTTCCGCTCATTACTATTCAAAGCAAGTGCCACACACACTTATTTGAAAAGATTATTTGATTAACCCACAGATTGGTTGCTTCGTTATGACCGTGTTAGTTGGGGAAAAGTGGCCATATTGAAGCTTTTATCTACTTTTTGATATACCTGATAGCCTTGTACCAGGTAAAACATGTTTCCTTCTCCATACAGGCTAATAAATAATGTCAGATCTTGACCATTGTATCAGGATTAGGATTTGGTTGGTTGAAGACGGAATAAATTGCACAATTCTGTTCCTTTTGAAGGATCTTGAAGGTTGCAAACTATTCTCTCTTGAGGATAGCTGAGGTCGTGTCACAGCCTGTTGCATCATGAAAAAAGTAACAGCTAACTTTTAATAACGCTAACGTTTCTTTAAATTTAATGATTTCCTAGCATTTACTTTCGATTCTGTTTGTATGTGGTCTTCAGGAAGTCTTTTACCAAGATTTTTAAAAGATCTTAATCACACCCATCAACAGCTACAGATTTCCCGTTTCTAATTTCTTCTAATACTGTTGTCCATATACAGGTACCTTTGATCCTTCGAAAACTGATTGCATCATTTGAAGCCGTCTAGTATTGATCTGCAAGTTTCTCAAGAATTGTGATTAAATTATCGTTGCTTCAATAACAGAATTAAATTCGATCGTTGCAGACATTTCCCGATAGCTCTTTTTTCTCTTATGGCATTTCCATGTCTAATGGTAATTTATCTTCTAAAATATAAGGTGAAAATAAGAGTTTAACATAATTTGTTTACGTACTTAACGCAGATTTGAATTGCCATTTTTAGTCCACTTATTGCGTGTAGAAGGACTCTTCCTTCTACGTGTGGGTTTTAATACACCAGACAAAAGAGAATCCGCAATATTCATCGCAATCGAATTGACATTGTTGCGCATTGAGATATTATGAGACAAGGAAGATAGCATTAAATCTAGGTGTCGCTCTGATGATTAACAGATGCCCGCAAAAGTCCTGTAGAACTTCTGTTATCGTAATAGTATTTGGGAATGAGGGATTAATCTTGCTAACGTGGTGTCTGACGTTGAGTTAATCCCCCATGTCCAGGTCCCCGAGCAAAGTCTAGAAGTGAGTTCTCAAAGATCTTCAGTAGGCATTGCCATTCAGCATTTTCACTAAAGCTGTCATAGTGTACAGGATACACCAAAGTTCTTTTATACTATTTCCTGACATAATGTAACCATTCGTGCTTAGAAATTACTTAACTTCAAACCTCCTAAAGGCTTTACAACTTCGGACGTTCACAAATTTCTTCAGGTGCGTGACGGTTTGAACACCTTTTTGTATAATGGCTGATTTAATATGCTAAATGTTCTTTGCATGTGCTTTGTTCAGTTTTCTTGCAGTTATTTACTGAATGTAGATGAGTATAATATTTAGTATTAGTACTTGATATTGAAATATTGAAGAAATACAGGGGCACTACACTGCTTATATAAAAACAAGAGGTTTGTATTTCACCATTAAACAATCGTTGTGAGGAAGCTTTCAAAGAGGAATAGCTATCCAAATGTTGTTTGAGAATAGGAAAACGAGACGCGAGACACGAGTGAGGACTTGAATAAATCTTCCGAGTAAGACAGCATTGACACAAAGAACATGAACGTATAACATTAGAGGAAATGTGGATGTCAGAATGATGAAATGTGATACGATATTCTCATGAAGATAATGCTACCGTGATACAAGACTACTTTTTCATTCAAAAACTTGGATATGGAGAATTTTCATCAAGGGACATATCATATAAATTCCTTTTTCTGCTCAATGAAAGGTGTGGCATTTTGTTACTAATCAAACCAAGTGCCACACACACTTATGTGAAAAGATTATTTGATTAGCCCACAGTTTGGTTGCTTTGTGATGATGACCAGTGTTACTAAGATGGTAGCGAACACAGAATTGACTATACCGTAAATATTTTCCACCTAACCGTTTAAGAGAAGATCTCAAAAGGTCGATGCTTTATTTCTCTCATCGATCAGATAACCGGTCTCAGGCCCTAAGCAAGGCTGCTTTGGAGGTTAAAATATAATGGGTTCCAAAGCAATTTTACAGAATACAATCGGGAAAATATTATTAATGATAGACCACAACATAGTGAATCCTACACAACTATGTATGTAAGTCCTAGTGAGCAGTTAGGACGCTAATTAAACGCATATTTTATAGCCTCGAGTGTTAACACACAGGACACACAGGTTAATTTATTATTTATCTTTAAATAATAAATTCGTACAAACACAACTTTTTGGATCAAACCGTTTCTATCAGGCTAACAATAAAGAAAAACGTGACAGCGTTATGAGTCATAAGCAGATATCTTCAGCAAGAAAAAATCTTTAAAACTTATATAGCATATAAATGGGAAGTATAGCAATTGCATGATTAACATTGATAAATTAATACATATCTTTTTTACATTTGGTATCACAACATTTTTCAATCCCAGGGGTCCACCTAATACAAATCGCTGTTCGTTCCAAAAGCTATTCAACTGTAATACTCTCGTCTTATAAAAAGAAGTAAATCCACGGTTGTTTATATGGTACGCCATCCTATAATGTGAGTTAAATAGCTCTGAAAAAACTACTGCTTCCTTTTTGATACCTAGGTACACAACACAAATCCTACGGCCTCGGAATAATTGTTGAATTCTTTTACTAGCTGTAAACTATTAGAAATTAAGGAATAGATACCGATGTCCACTTCTGAATTTTAAATTTCAAAGGATTGTAAGAACATAAGCCGTTTAGCCTTACCGGACACCTCGAAATAGATCCCTCGAATTATTGGCAGGCCTGTTGCAATCTAAACCAGTAATTAAAAATCGAACATCCAAATCCATCCTCAAATTTTTTCATTAATACCGCATCACTTAGAGATCGATTTAATCTCTTATTAATATCTCTTTTCAGACATTATAAAATACTACTATATTAAAGTCAAGTGACCTCTGCTAATGTGCTCATTTTAAGGCGATTTTTCTCGATGAGGATGCATATTACAATAAGCTTTACAAGCTCGCGGATGCCTGTTCTATCAGAAGTGACCTATGAACTTGTCCATCATTTTAACGCGCTTTCTCTGTACTAAACCTTAAGAGCACACCGAGATATTCATTCTTTCTCACCTAAAGACTTCTTGTTCACCACGTCAATAGGCTTAAACTCGAATATTTCGAATTTGCATGTCCTAAGAACAATATGAGCTGCAGTACTTTTCCCATTTTAACTCGCTCACTCTCGTCGGTTGTACTGCATGCTAACTGATTCCACTCGCCTAATGCAAGTATCATGGCGGATCTCGACATCTACTGTTATTATCTTATTATGTAAATGCATCCTGATATCTACAATATATAAAATCATTATTTCTGCAGAAAGCCACAGTCGGCAGCCTTGTAGATATGCCATATGAAAGTAATTTTTCAAAAGATTTTAGTCTATTACAGCGTGTAAGTTCTAATTGTAAAATCCTAATCTGACTACGTCTCTTAAATTATTACTATGTCTGGTTGGATGTATTGCATGCTAACTACTTGCATTCGTTTTGATAAGAGAACATGTATCTCGACATCTCTTCTTAATAAAATGTCTGAATGTTTCTGTAAGTCGGTGTACAATGTTCTCTGGAAACCGTCTAAAGTATAGTTCTAAGAACATATCTGTGTGTTTCGACTTTTTTCTTCCCAATGTTAACGGCTCTTAGCTGGACTATGCAAGGAATATACTTTAGGTACTTTGCCTTAATATTCCGCTATATGATGCGATCATCTATGCAGAATTCTACAGATGATCTGGTGCTTCTATTTTTGTAAAGGAATTTACTTGGTGATCTAGAATGGATCTTGTCAACGGCCATGAATATGCTCGCATACATACCAGGCCAAATGACAGCCTCGTTCAGTGTTAGAGATAAGTAAACTTCGTAAGTCTCTTGTTGGCGATTAATTAGGTTGATTCTGTGGAGTAGCTTTCTGCTGTAGAGAAGAAACCTTTGAGTGGATTGCCATGACACGCAAGGTCTGTTCACGTCAGAAGAAATACATCTTGTTGAAATTTCTGTTTCAGGTATGAAAGGTGTCAAAAAGCTAATAAAGTTGTTTCACTATTTTGCTACAAAGGTGAAGTTTACCAGAACTTTGCTCACCGGTGAGAAACAGTTTAGAAGATCGAGAAATTCAAATCTGCCAATAAGCTTAGTAAGAGTGTGCGATATGGCAGTCTGTAGTGCAAGATGAACTGAGCGAGCCAGAAAGACATGAAGGTTCTATAGCCTGTATAGGTCTACAGATATTTAGCGTTATCAATATAGCATCTTGATGAAGTGAGTCAAGGTAGCTGAAGACACCTTGAAATTTTTTATAGACTAAAGTTTAACTTTCAGGCTAAGCGAAAGTTAATAGCAGAAAGAATCTATTACTTTCTTTGAGCAGCGAGACGATCAACCTCTCGGACACTATTCCCAACAGGGGAATTTTAGGGCTTCTGGTCCAAATGTAGGAAGTGAGCCTAGGAAGATTTATATCTTTCAGATGTACTTGACAGAAAATCTCCCATTGTAATCAAAGTACAATAAAAAAAATCTGTCACCAGATAATTTTGTTGATGTTTCTGTTCTACACCTGTTGTAGCAAGCCTGTATAACTTCCTTTTATCGCGAATCAGTGCTTTACACACTGAATTGCTTTAGTAATTCAACGGCCGGGCTTTTCTCACAGGTTAAGAGAAGCGGGCCTAGTTCTACACGGTAATCACGCAACTATTTACTTAAGGATCTCCTACTAGATTTTTAGGCCAATTGACTGCATGTGAATCCTTTACAAGCTTACGACCGTAAGTCTAGTATAACTGTTACATTAAAATGTTAAGCTTCGCGGGCTTTTGTCTGAAAAGTACGTTGGTACAGTCGCAAAGGCACAAGGTGGTGACCAGGAAAAATTGACTATACTTATGTCGTATTAAATCTAGCCCAATAATTTGAAACCAACTGCGAGCTTTCATTCTTACGACATCATCTTAAATAAAACTATAGATAGAGTCAATGCATGTACGGAATATCTAAACTTCGTTCTTTATTAAGAGTGTTAAATTATACTTAATTTAGGAGAGTCGAAAACTAAACGGCAGATACATAATATTGTCCTGGCATATGACAGAATCCTTGGAGTCAATCATTTGCTGTTGAACATCTTAAGATATAAACAATCAAACAAGAAACAATTGTTATAAATGTAGAATTCAATGATAATGTAGTACGCGAATGTGATATCTAAATAAATTGGTTTTTGATTGTTACCTGAAATGTGTCCTGCTACGGTTTCGTTTTCTCTTCAGGTACCAAAGCAGCTCGTGTTAAAAGATTCCAAAATATATAAACAGAACAATCAACCGCCTTCATGATTTATATCTTGTCCTTACACCTTGATTTAAGGTTTCATCAAGATTGTCTTCATGTCCATTTTGTTAGGTCTATGAGGCAGGGACGTTATTACAAAATAATAATCATAACTGATTGGATCAACCATTATCCTGATGTCAATGACATATTGGTTTTCTACAGCTGTTGCTCGTCTTTATCTAAATGAGATTGTCTTCCGATCTTACATTTGTAAATGAACTCCCTTGGCAAAATACAGAAAACCTGGAATACTTCATATTGGCTCTTTTACACTTACATGTGGCTCGTTCACAATCGAATTTAGCAATCACTTTTTATCTACAGGTAAGTAAGCTTATTCGGCTGAAGCCGATGCTAGCTGTTGGGGCCCTGGAATTCGCATATTCTCTTTCACACACCAACCTCATTCGATTGGGTTCATGCTTAGACCATTTCGCTCCTGGACTTCCGAATTGAATACTGCACAACTGCCGTGCTAGTAGGGGAAAAAGTGCCCATATTGAAGCTTTCTAACTACTTTTTTGTTATACCTGATAGGCTTATACCAAGAAGAACATGTTTCCTACTCTATACAGGCGGATAAGTATTGTCCAATGTTGACCATTGTTTCAGGATTGAGATGGTTGGTTGAAGACTTTGACTAACTTGCACAATTCTTCTTCTTTTCGAAGGATCTTGAAGGCAGGCAACTATTATCTCCTGAGTACAGCTGAGGTCGTGTTACACCCTGTTGCATCATGAAAAAAGTGAAAGCACTCTAGTAATGAAGTTTTAAATTTATTGATTTCGTTGCATTTGCTTTCGCTTCTGCTCCCTTGTGGCCTTAAAAGAATCAGCAACTGCTCATGAAGATTCTACCAAGATTCTTAAAGGATCTGAATCAGATCTACGAACAGCTACAGATTTCCCCTTTGTAGTTTCTTCCATTATTTTTGTCTATATACAGCTATCTGTGCTATTTCGAAAACTGCTTGCATCATTTGAAGCCGTCTAGTATTGATCTCCGTTTCTGAAGAACTGTGATTGAATTCTCGTGGTTTCAATGGCAGAATTAAATTCGATCGTTGAGATATTTCACGAAAGATTTTTGTCTTTCGTATATTTCCGTCTAATTGTAATTTATGTCCATAAATTATAAGGTGAAACTAGCGCTTAACTAACTAACTAACTAACTCTATGGCCTATGGAACCCGCAGGTTCAGTGCCGCGTTCACAAAAGCTCTTCACTAACTTCTATCCTTAGCTAATTTCATCCAGTTTCTACTTTGTATTCCTATCTCTACGAGATCCATCTTAATATTATCCTCCCATCTGCGCCTAGGTCTTCGTAATGGTCGTTTTCCTATGGGTCTTCCAGTTAAGACTTTGAAAGCGTTTCTTTCTTCCATTCTAGCTACATGACCGGCCCACCTAAGCCTCCTAGACATGAAGACCCTAACAGTGTTGGGTAAACCTTATAAACTATGTAGTTCCTCGTTATGAAGTTTCCGCCATTCCCCATTCTCGTTCCTCTTGGGTCCGAATATTCTTTTCAGGATCCTGTTCTAAATTACTTTAAGTCTATGTTCTTCCCTCAGAGTAAGTGACCATGTTTCGAAACCATACAGAACTACAGGCATGATTATCGTTTTATATATTTTAAGCTCCAAATTCTTCGACAGAATTCGCGACGACAAGAGATTTTGAACCGAACAGTAAACGAATTCCTTGCTTTTAGTCGACATTTAATTTCTTCGTGAATATGATTTTCGTTTGTTTATATTGATTCTAAATATTTGAAAGTATAAACTTTATCGAAAGTATTATTTAATATTTTAAGGCCTCCACAATTTGCCGTATTACGGTCCCGACGCACTTCCATGTATTTAGTTTTCTCTGCATTTACTTCTAAACCCATGTCCCTGCAAGCATTTAATAAGATCTCTGCATTTATTTCTACTGTTCTCCTATCATCCCTTATTAAATTTACATCATCAGCATATGCCATTACCTGGTGAATACCGTTCAACTGTAGGCCCTGGTTGCTGTCTTTGATTTTCCTTATAGCGTATTCCAGCACAAAGTTAAATAATAATGGCGACAACGCATCTCCTTGTTTCAGGCCATTTTGGACGTGAAAGCTCGTGGACAAAAATTTTCTTACCCGGACTTTACTTTGGGATTCACTTAAGCATATCTTAATTAATCCAATTAGCTTTCTCGGTATTCCAAATTCTGTAAGAACGTTGTACAATGTTTCTCTCCTAACCGAGTCGTAAGCCTTTCTAAAATCAATAAATAGTTGATGTACCGGGATATTGTATTCCCACTTTTTTTTTGAGTATTAGGCGAGTGGTAAATATTTTGTCGATAGTTGATCGATTTCGTCTAAATCCGCACTGAACATCTCCAATAATTTCATGTGCGTATGGGGTCTGTCTTGCTAATAGAATATTTGAAAGGATTTTATAGGATGTTGACAGAAGACAGATGCCTCGATAATTATTACAGTCAGTTTTATTGCCTTTCTTGTGAATTGGAACAATGGTTGATTCTTTCCACTCTTGTGGCAATTCTTCCTTGTTTCAGATAAGGAGAATGATTTTGTGTATGTTGTTCCACAATTTTTCGCCTCCAGCTAAAATTAGCTCAGCCGGAATTTCATCCACACCCGGAGATTTGTGTTTCTTTAATTTCATTATAGCGGCTTCTACTTCTATTCGACTGGGTTCTGGAATATACTGTTCTGCGGTGTGTATCGCCTTTTCTCAACGGGCATTAGTTTTAGGCTGCGTGTTCAGAAAATCGTTAAAGAAATCTTTCCATCTATTTAAGAGGCTATCCGTATCAGTGAGAACTGTTCCGTCAGCTCTCTTTAATATATAAGCAGGAGGTTGATTGCCTTTCTTAAATTCGCTTAACCCCTTATACATGTCCCGAATATTTTTATTTTTACTATTATCTTCAAGTTCCTTAATTTTGCTTTCAAAAAATCGCGTTTCTTTGTTCTAAAAGTTTTGGAAGTTTCCCGCCGGATATCCGAAATTATGTGTAGTTATTTCATTCGGATTTTGTAGCCATCGTAATTTTGCCTGTTTTCTCTTCTCTGCTAGTTTAATGCATTTTTGGTTGAACCATGTTTGGTTCCTACGTATTTCCGCGTGTCGCAATTTTTCTATTGCTGAACTTTTAATGGTATCTCTAATTTCAATCCAAGTATCCTCAACACTAGTGCATTCCGAGTCTTCTAAAACCGAGAATCTATTCGAAACTTCAATCTGGTATTCCTTTCTTACATGGCTCTCTTCTAATTTCTTTAAATTAAATCTCTCCGTTTTCGGACATTGAATATTACCTTTATTGAACGATAACCTCTCCCGTATTATCGCTACTTCCAGGTAGAGATCAGTGTCACATTTAGCCCCTCTAAACTACCGGACGTCAATTATGCTAGATTGCCTTCTTCTATCTACTAAAACGTGATCAATTTGATTATGTGTTCTTCCGTCTGGTGATGTCCAAGTGTATTTCTGAACGTCGCGATGTGGGAATTTTGTACTCTTCACGATTAGGTTTTTGGATGTTGCAAAGTTCACGAGTCTAACAACGTTGTCATTACTTTCCTTATGCAAACTTTCGTTCCCTATAATCGGTTTGAAAATATCCTCTCGTCCTACCTTCGCATTGAAATCCCCTAATAGAACCTTCTTATGGTATCGCGGGAGTTGGTCAAATATCCGTTCCACTTCTTCGTAAAATCTATCTTTTATATCTTCACCCTTATCTACAGTTGGAGCATGTACATTTAAAACAATATCACACCACCGTCCCTTGAGAGTAATAAAAGAAAGTCTGTCAGTAACAAATTCAACCCGTTTAATTGCTGGTAATATTCGTTTGTGAACGAAAAACCCTGTTCCTAACTGGTGATTTTTATTTCCTTCCCCGTAAAAGAACGTAAAATTTCAATAATTCTCAGATCCATTTCCTTCCCATCTAACTTCCTCAACTCCTACTAGGTCCATTCTGTATTTCTCTAACTCACTCGTAACAGATTTTAACGCGCCTGCCCTATAAAAACTTCTAATATTCCATGTTCCAAATCTCATGTCCATTATCTTTAGCCGAGATCGTGTCGTCATCAGTCCTTGTCCGAGGCTTTTGTGAATCTTTCTGAACAAGTGCCATTTTTGTACAGATTGAGGGTGTTAGCCTTACCCAAACCCTAAAGCTGGAGGACCACTCCAAGTCGTATGTCCGCGACTGCTTATTCAGTACCATTATGACCTTCTCTATATAGTGCAGCCAAAGTAAACGGTTCGGAAAATGTCACCGTCCTAATTTTGAGAATTCCGAATATGGTTTTTGCATTCAGTTTCATTTTCTTGTAAACGTTGCATACTGATTTCCTCATCAAAACTTTGTTGAATAAGATCGCCGATCCTATATTATGTCATCTCCTCCGACGTTTGTAAATTGAGTAAATTGAGCAGTTAACATTGGCAAGAAGAAAAATGAAACACACAATTCGCAGAAACATGTCCTTCTTACTATAAGCCTATCAGGTATAAGAAAAAAGTAGTTACACACCCTAGAGATCCCCGAGCAAAGTCTAGAAGTGAAACCTCAATGATCTTGAGTAGGCATGCTCATTCAGCATTTTCACTAATGTTGTCATAGTGTACAGGATACACCAAAGTTCTTGTATACCATATCCTGAAATAATGTATCCATTCGTGTATTAACTGCAAACCTCCTAAAGGCGGTATAACTTTGGACCGTTCAGAAATTTCTTCAACTGAGTTATGATTTGAACACCTTTCCTGTATATTGGCTGATTTAATGTCATAACGCATGTGCTTTGGTCACTTTTCTTGCTGTTATTTACGGTATGCAGATAAGTAGAAAATTTAGTATTAGTACCTGATGTTGAAATATTACAGAAATACAGAGGTTTGGTTTCGTGCTTAGACCATTTAGCTCCTGGAGTTGGAGGGACTGGAATTGAATGCTGAACAACTGCCGTGTTAGCAGGGGGTAAAGTGGCCATATTGAAGCTTTGTAACTACTTTTTTCTTATACCTGATAGGCTTATAGTAAGAAGGACATGTTTCTGCGAATTGTGTGTTTCATTTTTCTTCTTGCCAATGTTAACTGCTCTTAGCAGAACTGTTGAACGAATATACTCTAGGCAGTATATGCAGCGATCATTTTTGCAGAATTGTACAAACGATTTGGTGCTTCTATGTTTGTAAAGGAATTTACTTGCTGATCTACGACGGCCCTGGTCAACGCCCGTGTATATGCTCGCATACATACCAGGCCAAATCAAATTCTGGTTCAGTGTTAGAGATGAGTACACTTCGTAAGCCTCAACTGCTCGCGATTAATCGGGTACATTTTGTGGAGTAGCTTTCTGCTTTCGAGAAAATACCTTTGAGTCGATGGACAGGACACGCTAGCTCTATTCACCTCAGCGAGATTAGGTAGTGTTGAATTCAATAATAATATTACAGAAACAGTTCTTGTTGATCATTCCGTTCAAGTATGAAAGGTGTCAAAAAGCTAATACAGTTGGTCACTAATCTGGGAGGGAGGGGAAACTTACCAGAATTTTACTCACCGGTGAGAAAACGTTTAGAAGATACAGAAAACCAAATCCTCAAATAAGCTTAATAAGAGTGTACGATATGGCAGTCTGTAGTGCTAGATGAACCGGGCGAGTAAGAAAGACTTTAAGGTTCTATAGCCTGTATAGGTCTATAGACACGTAGCGTTATCAATATAGCATCTCGATGAAGTGAGTCAAGGTTGCAAATAAGGCCTGGAAATTTTTTATAGACGCAAGTTTAACTTTCAAGCAAAACGAAAGTTAATATCAGAATCTATTACTTTTTTTGGCCACCCAGACGAGCAAGTACTCGAACACTATTACTAAGGCAGAAAATTCAGGGCTTCTGCTCCAAGATGTGGAAAGTGAGCCTAAGAAGTTTTATATCTTTCAGGTGTTAACTGAATATCTCCCAATGTAACCCAAGTACAAAAAGAAAAAAAGAAAAAAAAAGGTCTTTTACCAGAAAATTTTCTTGATGTTTCTGTTGTACACCTGTTCCACCAAGCCTGTATAACTTCCTTTTATCGCGAATCAGAGCTTTACACCGCTAGCTTTAGTAATTAATTGGTCGGACTTGTCTCACAGGCTAAGAGAAGTGTGCCTGGTTCTACACGGTAATCACGCACTATTTACCTAAGGATCTCCTACTAGATTTTCAGGCCAAATACCTGCAGGTGAATCCTTTACAGGCTTACGACCATAAGTCTAGTATAGCTGTAACCGAAATTTTTTAGCTTCGCGGGCTTCTGTCTGAAAATAGGTTAGTACAGTCGTAAAGACAGAAGGTGGTGAAAGTAGGCATTGATTATACTTTTGTCGTATCAAACCTAGGCCAATAAGTTGATACCAACTGCGATAAACGTGTAGTAGAGGTTTCATTATTACGACCCGGCTGGATAAAAATGTACATCCGTCTTTGCATGTACGGAATATCCAAACTTCATTCTTTATTAAGAGTGTATAACTTTACTTCCCTTTAGGATAGTCGAAAACTAAACTGCAGTTACATAATATTTAGTGTCCTGGCAGATGGCAGAATCCTTGGAGTCAATCATCTGCTGCTGTACATCTTAACATATAAACAATCAAACAATAAACAATTGTCATAAATGTACAATTGAATGATACTGTAGTACTCGGATGTGATATCTAGATGAATTGGTTTTGGGGCGTTACCTTAAATGTGACCTGCTAAGGTTTCGTTTTCTCTTCGGGTACCAAAGCAGCTCGTGTTAAAAGATTCCACAATATGTAAACAGAAAAATAAACCACCTTCATGATTTATACCGTGTCCCTACACCTTCATTTAAGTTTCATCAACATCGTGTTCATGTTCATTTTGTTAGGTGTATAAAACGGGGTCGTTATTACAAAATAATAATCATGACTCATTGGATCAACAATTATGACGTTGTCAATGACATATTGGTTGTCTACAGCTTTTGTTAGTCATCATCTAAATCAGATTGTTTTCCGGTCTTACATTTCTAGAACAACTCCCTTGGCAGAATACAGAAAACCTGGAATACTTCATATTGGCTCTTTTACACTTACATGTGGCTCGTTCACAATCCTATCTATCAATCACTTTTTATCTACAGGTAAGTAAGCTTATCCGGTTGAGCCGATGGTAGCTGTGTGGGTCCTGGAATTCGCATATCCACTTTCACACACTATAATCAATCAATTGGGTTCATGCTTAGACCATTTCGCTCCTGGACTTGGAGGTAGTTCCTAATTGAATGCTGCACAGCTGCCGTTTGAAATGGGAAAAGTGGCCATATTGAATCTTTGTAACTACTTCCTTGTTATATCTGATATGTCATACCAGGAGGACAAGACTGTGTCAAAGGATTACAAGAAATTAACAACTCAAGGAACATTCACAATTCGCAGAAAAAGAGAAATTCTTTAACGAAGGTCCAACTCATAATATTATCCAACAGTACTTAAAGAAGGCCACGAAATGATCAGGGGGATTAACTCAACGTCAGACTCAACGTTAGCAAGATTAATACTTCATTCCCTAATACTGTTACGATAAAAGAAGTTCTACAGGACTTTTGAAGGAAAGAGTTTATCATCTGAGCGACACGATGAGTTAATGCCACCTTTCTTGTGTGAAAATATCTCAATGCGCAAGAATACAAGTTCAAATGCGGTGAATATTGCAGAGTCTCTGTTGTGTTGTGTTTTAAAACAAACACGTAGAAGGAACAGTCCTTCTGCTTGCAATGGCGTGGACTAAAATGGCAAATCAAATCTGCGTTAAGTATGTTTATGAATTATGTTAGGCGCTATTTTTAACTTAAATTTATGGATTTTTGTTAATATTTGACACGGTAAATGCCGAAATACAAAAATTAGCTTTCGGGAAATATCTGCAACGATCGAAATTAAATTTGCCATTTAAGCCACGAAAATACAATGACAGTTCTTGAGAAACTTGGAGATGACTACTAGACGGCTTCAACTGATGCAAGCAGTTTTCGAAGGAGTGAATGAAGGTAGCTGCATATGGACAGGAATAATGGAAGAAACAAGAAACGGGAAATCTGTAGCTGTTGATGGGTCTTATACGGATCTTCTAAAAATCTTGGTACAAGTCTTGATGAGCACTTGCTGATTTTTTTAAAGCTACATATAAGCAGAACTAAAAGGAAATGCAATAAAATTATTAAATTTAAAGAAACTTTAGCGTCATTAAAAGATTGCTTTCATTGTTTTCATGATGCAATAGGCTGTGACACGTCCTCAGCTATACTCAGCAGTGAATAGTTGGCTGCCTTCAAGATCCTCCAAAAAGAAGAAGAATTGTGAAAGTTAGTCAGAGTCTTCAACCAACCAAAACTCAATACTGACAAAATGGTCAAGATTACATATTTCTCAATCGATTGTATGAAGAAGGAAACATGTTTTCCCTGGTATAAGCCTTATCAGGTATAACAAGGGAGTAGTTACAAAGCATCAATATAGCCACTTTACCGCCTGCACACACGGCAGCTGTTCAGCATTGAGTTCGATAGTCCCTCCAACTCCAGGAGCTAAATGGTCTAAGCATGAACCCAATCGCATGTGGTTTGTGTGTGAAAAAGGATATGCGAATTCCAGGACCCACACAGATACCATCAGCTCTAGCCGGCTAATCTTACTAACTTGTACATAACAAGTGACTGCAAGATAGGAATGTGAAAAGCCACATGTTAGTTTCAAAGAGCAGATATGAAATATTAAGGTTTTCCCCATTTTCCCAAGTTACTTCATTTACAAATGGTAGATCGGAAGACAACGAAATGTATGTTAACGAACAAAGCTGTTGAAAACCAATATGACATTGACAATTGCTTAATTGTTGATCCAATAAGTTATGATTATTTTTGAAATAACGTCCCCGCTAAATAGTCCTAACAAAAGGTACATGAAGACGTTCTTGATGTAACTTTAAATGAAGGTATTAAACATGAAGGTGGTTTATTGTTTAAAATGCATATTTTGGAATTCTTTAACACGAGCGGCTTTAGTACCCGGAGAGAAAAGGAAACCGTAGCTGGACAAACACAAGTTAACGAGCAAAAACCAATCATTAAGATATCACATTCGCGTACTACAGTACGATTAAATTGTACGTTTATAACATTTGTTTATTGTTTGATTGTTTATATGATAAGATGGTTTACAGCAGGTGATTGACTCCCAGGTTTCTGCCAACTGCAAGGATAATAACAATTGTGTAACTACCGTTTAGTTTTCGATTCTCCTAAAACAAAGCAAAGTTTAACTCTCTTTAAAAAAAAAAAACGATGTTTCGATATGCGGTACATCCAAAGACTCCACGTACATTTTTATCCAAGAGGGGGCGTAAGAATGAAAGCTCTACCACACGTCAATCCTTTTTGGTTTCCACTTATTGCCCTAGCTTTTATACGACATAAGGACATTAAATTCTTACTGTTCAGCACCTTGTTCCTTTGCGACTGGACCAACAGGCTTTTCAGACTGAAGACCACGTAGCTTTACAATTTTCCGTAAAAATTATATTACACTTATGGTCGTAATCTTTTAAAGGATCCACATGCAGGTTATTGTTCTCAAACTCTAACAGCTGATTTTTAAGTAATTAAATACGTGATTACCTTGTAGACCCAGGTCCGCTTTTCAAGGCCTGTGAGACAAGTCCGGCTATTGAATTTATAAAGCTAGCGGTTTTTTGCACTGAATCGCGATGCAAAGTAATTATACAGGCCTAGTAGAACAGGGGTAGAACTCAGACATCAACAAATTTATCAATTGAAAGAATTCTTTTTTACTTAGGTTAATTGGGAGATTTTCAGTTAAGAAACCTGAAAGATATATAACTTCTTAGGCTAACTTTCCACATCTTGGAGCAGAAGCCATGAATTTTCTCCTTAGTAATACTGTTCGAAACTTGCTCGATGCCGAAACAAAGTAATAGATGCAGCTATAACTTTCGATTAGCCTGAAATTAAACTTGCATCTATAAAGAATTTCGAGGCGTCCTTTGCAACCTTGACTCACTTTATCAAGATTCTATATTCGTAACGCTACGTATCTATCACACTAAACTCCAGGCTATAGAATCTTTCTGACTCGCACGGTTCATCTTGGACTACAGAGTGCCTATCGCACACTCCTATTAAGCTTATTGGAGGATTTGAATTTCTCGATCTTCTAAATGTTTTCTCACCGGTAAGTACATTTCTGGAAAGCTTCTCCTCTGTAGCAGTTTAGTGCATCAACTGTGTACTCTTTTTGAGACCTTTCATATCTGAGACGGAAGATCAACAAGAAGTATTTCTGTAATCTTATTTAATAAATTCAACAATACCTCAATTCCCTGACGTGAATAGAGCTTGCGTGTACTGTTTATTCGAGACTTACGAAGTGTACTCACCCTAATACTGAACCCGGTTGTATGCTAGCATATTCATGGCCATTGACCAGAGCCCTCCAAGTTCACAAAGTAAATTCCTTTACAAAAAAAGAAGCACCAAATCGTATGTAGAATTTTGCATAGATGATCGCTGCATATGGCTGAATATCATGGCAAACTGCCTAGAGTACATTCCTTGCATAGTCAAGCTAAGAGCCGATAACATTGACAAGTAGAAAGTCGAAACTCACAGATATGTGCTTGGATCTATACTTCAGAATGTTTTAAGAGAACATTGTATTACAAAGTTACACAAACATTCAGATATATACTAAGAGGAGATGTCGAGATATGTGTTGTTCTCTTATTAAGCGAATGCAATCAGTTAGCATGCACTACAACCAACCAGACATAGTAATATTTGATAAGAAGCGTAGTGAGATAAGGATTTTTCAATTGCAACTTACACGCTGTAATACTAAAAAATCTGTTGAAAAATTATTTTCATATGGCAAAAGATTCAAGATTTATCTACAATGCTGCCGACTGTGGTGTTCTGCAGAAATAATGGTATTTCTAATTGTAGTTATCAGGATGGATTTAGATAAAAAGATAATAACAGCAGATGTCGAGATCCGCTTTGATACTTGCATTAGAACGAGTGGAATCAGTTTGTATGCAGCACTACCGACGAGAGCGGGCAGTTTGAAATGGGAAATGTACGGCAGCTCATATTGTCCCTAGGACTTGCAAATTCGAAATATTCTATTTTAAACCCAGTGACATGCGGAAGAAGAAGTTTTTAGCTTTTAAAGAATGTATATCGAGGTGAGCTCATAAGGTATAGTAAAGAGAAAGCGCGTTAAATTGTTGGACAAGTTGATGGGTAATATGCAATAAAATAGGCATCTCCGAGTTTGTGAAGCTTTTTGTAATATGCATTCACAACGACAGAAACTGACTTAAAATGAAAACATTAGCAGAGATGTCACTTGACTTCTTTGTAATAGTATTAAACAATGTCTGAAAAAAGATATTAATAAGAGATTAAATCGATCTCTAAGTGATGCGTTGATTAGATAAATTATTTTGAAGATGGACGGAGATGTTCGATTTTTAATTAGTGGTTTAGAGTGCAAAAGGCGTGCCAATACTTTGAGGGTTCTATTTCGAGGTGTCCGGTAATGCTAAATGGTTTATGCCGGCTTATGTCCTTCTTACAATGCTGTGAAATTTATGTCAGCAGTGGACATCGGATCTATTCCTCTTGTATTACAGTTAGTAAAAAAATTCAACATTGAATACGAGGCCGAATGATCTCGAAGGAATGATCAATGAGACAAATAAAGAATCGATTTTAAGTTCTTTTGAGATCTTTTTTACACGGTTAGATGGAAAACATATACTGTATAATCAGTCCTCAGTTCGTTACCAACTTAGTAACACTGGGCATCACAAAGCATCCAAACTGAGGGTTAATCATATAATCTATTC
Source organism: Thermobia domestica (assembly GCF_964235325.1). Lineage (NCBI taxonomy): Eukaryota > Metazoa > Arthropoda > Insecta > Zygentoma > Lepismatidae > Thermobia > Thermobia domestica. The sequence goes on along the minus strand of NC_137454.1, from coordinate 275,241,560 downwards.
ATATAAGCTCACTTATGCTTTGATTAGTAACTAAGAGCCACACATTTCTTAGAGCAGAAAAACGCATTTATAGAAGTCTCTTGATGAAAATTCTCTATATCCAAGTTATTGAACGATATTACGTAGCATTGTCTTGATAAGAATATCGTATCACATTTCGTCATTCTGACATTCTCTTCCCCTCTAATGCTATACACTCATGTTCTTGGTATGTCAATCTTCTTGTACTCGGAAGATTTAAACAAGTCTTCACTCGAATCTCGATTTCCTATTCTCAAACAACGTTTGGATAGCTATTAATCGTGTGAAAGCTTCGCCACAACGATTGTCTAATGGTGAGATACACACCTCTCCTTTTGATATAAGCAGTGTAGTACCTCTTTATTTCTTCAATATTTCAACATATAACACTAATACTATATATTCTAAAAATCTGCATACAGTAAATGACTCCAAGAAAAGTGAACAAGGCACATGCGTTATGGTATTAGATCAGCCATTATAGAGGTGGGCCCTTGGGATTGAAAAATGTAAGGAAACCAAATGTTAAAATAACTACTATTAATTTATTAATGATAATCAAGCAATTGCTATATTTCCCATTTATATGCAACTATAATATTACTTGAGAGTGCTTCCTGCTGAAGAAATCTACCTAGCACCCATAACGGTCTCGACTGGTTCTTGATCTTAAGGCTGATGGAAACTGTTTAATCTAAAGTTGTTTATTACGGATATATTATTTAAAGAAAGTCTACTGTGTGTTAACACTTGAGGCTATCAAATATGCGTTTAATTAGCGTCATTGTTGCTCACTAAAAACATGCAGAGTTGTGTAGGATTGACAAGGGTCCGGTCTATCATTATTAAAATTTTTTCCCGATTGTAAGCTGCAAGACTTGCTATGGAACCAATTACAGTATATTCTAACCTCCAAAGCAGCCTTACTTTGGGTCTGAGACCGGTGATATAATCGATGAGCCTAATAAAGATTCGATTTTAAGTTCTTTTGAAATCTTCTCTTACATGGTTAGGTACAAAATATTTACGGTATAGTAAGTCCTGTGTTCGCTACCAACTTAGTAACACTGGTCATCACAAAACAACCAAACTGTTGGCTAATCAATTAATTTTTTCATATAAGCTCACTGTATGCTATGTCTAGTAACTAAGTGCCACACATTTCTTAGAGCAGAAAATGTCATTTATAGAAGTCTCTTGATGAAAATTATCTATATTCAAGTTCTTGAACGATATTACGTAGCATTGTACTGATAAGAATATCGTATCACATATCGTCATTCTGACATCCTCATCCCCTCTAATGCTATACACTCATGCTTTTAGTATGTCAATCTTGTTTTACTCGGAAGATTTAATCACGTCTTCACTCGCGTCTCGATTTCATATTCCCAAACTACCTTTGGAGAGCTATTCATCTTGTGAGAGCTTCGGAACAACGATTGTGTAATGGTGAGTTACACACCTCTCCTTTTAAGGAATACGAAATTTTAAACCACATTTCACAGAATACGAGAAAAAAAGAAGCATGTCATTATGTCCATTAGTTTTGAAGACATAGAATTTTTTTGAAACGCCCATTTTCTAACTTTGAGGGTTCGAGGGGGGGAAAGTTCCAAGGGGAGGATAGGGGACTTTTGGGAAAATGTTCATCTCATAGTGGTCTATCACTTGGGAGAAAATCAGCTTTACCCAAATTTTTTTCTTGAAAAAACCTTTATTAACAGGGCTAAACTCGAGCCTATCAAATATGCATTTAATCAGCGTCCTTGCTGCTTACTAAAACTTACATGCAGAGACGATTTTAAGTTTTTTTTAGATCTTCTCTTACACGGTTAGGTGGAAAATATATACGTTATAATCAGTCCTCAGTTCGATACCAACTTAGTATCACTGGTCATCACAAAGCAACAAACTATTGGCTAATCATATAAGCTCACTGTATGCTAAGTGCCACACATTTCATAGAATAGTAAAAGTAATTTATTTCAAAATACTCTTGATGAAAATTCTCCATACCCAAGTTGCTAAATGATATTACGATAGTATTGTCTTGATAAGAATATCGTATCACATTTATACATTCCGACATCCTCTTTCCCTCTAATGCTATACACTCATGTTCTTGGTGTGTCAATGGTGTCTTACTTGGATGATTTAATCAAGTCTTCACTCGCGTCTCGATTTCCTATTCTGAAACAGCCTTTGATTAGCTATTCATCTTGTGAAAGCTTCGCCACAACGATTGTGTAATGGTGAGATACACACCTCTACTTTTGATATAAGCAGTGTAGTCCCTCTGTATTTCTTCAATATTTCAATATCAAGTACTAATATTAAATATTCTACAATTCTGCATACAGTAAATGACTCCAAGAAAAGTGAACAAAGCGACGGCGTTATGACATTAGATGAGCCTTTATACTGCCAGAGTGTTCAAATAGTACCTTCAGCTCAAGAAATTTATTAACGGTCCAAAGTAGTACCGCATTTAGGAGGTTTCCACTTACGTCATTTTTAGTCACGATTGGATACATTGGTATAGAAGAAATGGTCAGGAAATGGTATAGAAGAACTTTTGGGTATCCTGTACCCTATGACAACATTAGTGAAAACGCTGAATTGACATTCCTACTCAAGATCATTGAGAACTCACTTCTAGGCTACGCTCCTGGACCTCTATATGTGGTTATGAAATAATTTACAACCCTCAGAGGAATCACAATATCTAGGATCTGCGATCTTATTCAACAATGTCTGGATAACGAAATCTATATGCAACATTTACAAGAAAATGAGACCGCATGTCAAAAACCATATTACGAAATCTCAAAATTAACACGGTGACTTAATCGGGACCGTAAATTTAGCTGCAGTATATAGAGAAGGAAATAATTGCATTGCAATTCATGCAAAGTGACTACATTGAACAAGGGACTAGAATCTTCATTTGTAGGCAATTCAATTAATGCTTCTGTTTTCTCACGCAGCAGGTCATCTTTTCTATGAAAAATTTGCTCATCATTATGCTCAACAGATTTAACCCTCGGAGGCAAGTACGCTATCAGATTATATAAGAAATTAACAACTCAAAGAACATTCACAATTCGCAGGAAAAGAGGCCTTCTTTAGCGAAGTTCCTAAAGATATGATTATCGGACAGTGCTTAATTAAGGGCACGAAATTTTCTCGGGGATAAACTTAACGTGAGACACAACGTTAGTAAGATTAATCCTTCATTCCCAAATACTGTTACGATAACAGAATTTCTACAGGACTTTTCTGCTTATCAGTTTATTAGTTCATCAGCTTTATAAATTCATTTGTCGGACTTGTCTCACAGACCAAGAGAAGCGGTCCTGGGTCTAAAATGTAATCACGATCGTAATTATCTAAAGAACTCCTATTAGAGATTCAGGCCAATAACCTGCATGTGAATCCTTACAAGAGTACGACGATATTGTGTAATATAACTGTTACGTTATATTGTAAGCTTCGTGACCTTCTGTCTCAAAGCAGCTTGGTAGATTCGCAAAGGATCAAGGTGCTGAGAAGTAAGCATTGATTGTCTTTATAGGATATAAAACGTCTGGAAATAAGTTGAAGCCAACTGGGATCGACGTGTTGTAGAGATTTCATTCTTACGCCCTTGGATGAAAGTGTACATGAGGTCTTTGCATGTACCGCATATCAAAACATCGTTGTTTATTAAGAGTTAAACTTTGCTTTTTTTTTCTTTGTTTATTTCAAACTAAACGGTTCTAATAAATATAGAATCTTGATGAAATGAGTCAAGCTTGCAAAATACGCCTCAATATTTTTTTATACACTCCAGTTTAACTTTCGGGCTAATAAAAAAAAATATTGCAGTCTCTTTTACTTTCCTTGGGCAGCGGGACGAGCAAGTTATCGGACACGATTAGCAAGAGAGGGATTTCAGGGCTTCTGGTACAACACTATTACTAAAGGAGAAAATCATGGCTTCTGCTCCAAGATGTGGGAAGTTAGCCTAAGAAGTTATATATCTTTCAGGAGTTCTTAACTGAAAATCTCCCAATGTAACCTAAGTAAAAAAGAATTCTGTCAATTGGTAAATTTGTTGATGTCTGAGTTCTACACCTGTTCTACCAGGCCTGTATAATTACTTTGTATCGCGATTCAGTGCAAAAAACCGCTAGCTTTATAATTTCATTAGCCGGACTTGTCTCACAAGCCAAGAGAAGCGGGCCTGGGTCTACAAGGTAATTACGTATTTAATTACTTAAAAATCAGCTGTTAGAGTTTGAGAACAATAACCTGCATGTGGATCCTTTAAAAGATTACGACCATACGTGTAATATAATTTTTACGGAAAATTGTAAAGCTACGTGGGCTTCAGTTTGAAAAGCCTGTTGGTCCAGTCGCAAAGGAACAAGGTGCTGAGCAGTAAGAATTTTTGTCCTTATGTCGTATAAAACCTAGGGCAATAAGTGGAAACCAAAAAGGATTGACGTGTGGTAGAGCTTTCATTCTTACGCCCCCTCTTGGATAAAAATGTACGTGGAGTCTTTGGATGTACCGCATATCGAAACATCTTTTTTTTTTAAGAGAGTTAAACTTTGCTTTGTTTTAGGAGAATCGAAAACTAAAAGGTATATACACAATTGTTACTATCCTTGCAGATGGCAGAAACCTGGGAGTCAATCACCTGCTGTAAACCATCTTATCATATAAACAATGAAACAATAAACAATTGTTATAAACGTACAATTTAATTGTACTGTAGTACGCGAATGCGATATCTTAATGATTGGTTTTTGCTCGTTAACTTGTGTTTGTCCAGCTACGGTTTCCTTTTCTCTTCGGGTACTAAAGCCGCTCGTGTTAAAAAATTCCAAAATATGCAATTTAAACAATAAACCACCTTCATGTTTAATACCTTCATTTAAAGTTACATCAAGATCGTCTTCATGTCCATTTTGTTAGGACTATTTAGGACTATGTGGCGGGGACGTTATTTCAAAATAATAATCATAACTGATTAGATCAACAATTAAGCAATTGTCAATGTCATATTGGTTTTCAACAGGTTTGTTCGTGATTATATATTTCGTTGTCTTCCGATCTGCCATTTGTAAATGAAGTAACTTGGCAAAATGGGGAAAACCTTAATATTACATATCTGTTCTTTTAAACTAACATGTGGCTTTTCACATTCCTATCTTGCAGTCACTTGTTATGTACAAGTTAGTAAGATTAGCCGGCTGGAGCTGATGGTATCTGGGTGGGTCCTGGAATTCGCATATCCTCTTTCACACACAAAAAACATGCGATTGGGTTCATGCTTAGACCATTTAGCTCCTGGAGTTGGAGGGACTTCCGAATTGAATGCTGAACAGCTGCCGTGTGTGCAGGCGGTCAAGTGGCTATATTGATGCTTTGTAACTACTCCCTTGTTATACCTGATATGCTTATACCAGGGAATACGTTTCCTTCTTCATCCAATCGATTAAGTATCATCTAATCGATAATACTTTTGATAAAGTGGATACTTTCAAATATTTAGGATCAATATAAACAAACGAAAACCATATTCACGAAGAAATTAAATGTCGACTAAAAGCAGGGAATTTGTGTTACTATTCGGTTCAAAATCTCTTGTCGTCGCGAATTCTGTCGAAGAATTTGGAGCTTAAAATATATAAAACGATAATCATGCCTTTTGTTCTGTATGGTTTCGAAACATGGTCACTTACTCTGAGGGAAGAACATAGACTGAAAGTATTTGAGAACAGAATCCTGAGAAGAATATTCGGAACCAAGAGGAACGAGAATGGGGAATGGCGGAAACTTCATAACGAGGAACTACATAGTTTATACGGTTTACCCAACATTGTTAGGGTCGTCAAGTCTAGGAGGCTTAGGTGGGCAGGTCATGTAGCTAGAATGGAAGAAAGTAGAAACGCTTTCAAAGTCTTGACTGGAAGTCCCATAGGAAAACGACCATTACGAAGACCTAGGCGCAGATGGGAGGAAAATATTAATATGGATCTCGCAGAGATAGGAATACAAAGTAAAAACTGGATGAAATTAGCTAAGGATAGAAGTCAGCGAAGAGCTTTTGTGAACGCGGCACTGAACCTGCGAGTTCCATAGGCCATAGAGTTAGTTAGTTAGTTAAGCGCTAGTTTCACCTTATAATTTATGGACATAAATTACAATTGGACGGAAATAGACGAAAGACAAAAATCTTTCGTGAAATATCTCAACGATCGAATTTAATTCTGCCAATGAAGCCACGAGAATTCAATCACGGTTCTTCAGAAACGGAGATCAATACTAGACGGCTTCAAATGATGCAAGCAGTTTTCGAAATAGTAAAGGTAGCTGTATATGGACAAAAATAATGGAAGAAACTACAAAGGGGAAATCTGTAGCTGTTCGTAGATCTGATTCAGATCCTTTAAGAATCTTGCCAGAATCTTCATGAGCAGTTGCTGATTCTTTTAAGGCCACAAGGGAGCAGAACCGAAAGCAAATGCAACGAAATCAATAAATTTAAAACTTCATTACAAGAGTGCTTTCACTTTTTTCATGATGCAACAGGCTGTGACACGACCTCTGCTGTACTCAGGAGATAATAGTTGCCTGCCTTCAAGATCCTTCGAAAAGAAGAAGAATTGTGCAAGTTAGTCAAAGTCTTCAACCAACCAATCTCAATCCTGAAACAATGGTCAACATTGGACAATACTTATCCGCCTGTATGGAGAAGGAAACAAGTCCTTCTTGGTATAAGCCTATCAGGTATAACAAAAAAGTTGTTAGAAAGCTTCAATATGGCCACTTTTTCCCCTACTAGCACGGCAGTTGTGCAGTATTCAATTCGGAAGTCCAGGAGCGAAATGGGCTAAGCATGAACCCAATCGAATGAGGTTGGTGTGTGAAAGAGAATATGCGAATTCCAGGGCCTCCGCAGCTACCATCTGCTCCAGCCGAATAAGCTTACTTACCTGTAGATAAAAAGTGATTGCTAAATAGGATTGTGAACGAGCCACATGTAAGTGTAAAAGAGCCAATATGAAGTATTCCTGGTTTTCTGTATTTTGCCAAGGGATTTCATTTACAAGTGACGAACAACAGCTGTAGAAAACCAATATGCCATTGACATCGGGATAATGGTTGATCCAATCAGTTATGATTATTATTTTGTAATAACGTCCCTGCCTTATAGATCTAACAAAATGGACATGAAGACGATCTTGATGAAACTTTAAATCAAGGTGTAAGGACAAGGTATAAATCATGAAGGTGGTTTATTGTACTGTCTATATATTTTGGAATCTTTTAACACGAGCTCCTTTGGTACCCGAAGAGAAAACGAAACCGTAGCAGGACACATTTCAGGTGACCAAAAACCAATTCATTTAGATATCACATTCGCGTTCTACAGTTTATAACAATTGTTTCTTGTTTGATTGTTTATATGTTAAGATGTTCAACAGCAGATGATTGACTCCAAGGATTCTGTCATATGTCAGGACACTTAATATTATGTATCTGCCGTTTAGTTTTCGATTCTCCTAAAGGGAAGTAAAGTTTAACACTCTTAATAAAGAACGAAGTTTAGATATCCGTTCATGCATTGACTCTCTCTACCGTTTTATCTAAGATGATGTCGTAGGAATGAAAGCTCTACTACACAACGATGACAGTTTTTTTCAAATTATTGGCCTAGGTTTAATACGACATAAGTATAGTCAATTTTTACTGCTCACCACCTTGTGCCTTTGCTACTGTACCAACGTACTTTTCAGACAAAAGCCCGCGAAGCTTAACATTTTAATGTAACAGTTATACTAGACTTATGGATGTAAACTTGTAAAGGATTCAAATGCAGTTAATTAGCCTAAAAATCTAGTAGGAGATCCTTAAGTAAATAGTTGCGTGATTACCGTGTAGAACCAGGCCCGCTTCTCTTAACCTTGTGAGAAAAGCCCGGCCATTGAATTACTAAAGATACCGGTGTAAAGCACTGATTCGCGATAAAAGGAAGTTATACAGGCTTGCTACAACAGGTGTAGAACAGAAACATCAACAAAATTATCTGGTGACAGATTTTTTTTTATTGTACTTTGGTTACAATGGGAAATTTTCTGTCAAGTACACCTGAAAGATATAAAACTTCCTAGGCTCACTTCCCACATTAGGACCAGAAGCCCTGAAACTCCCCTGTTGGGAATAGTGTCCGAGAGGTTGATCGTCTCGCTGCTCAAAGAAAGTAATAGATTCTTTCTGCTATTAACTTTCGCTTAGCCTGAAGGTTAAAATTTAGTCTATAAAAAATTTTGAGGCGTCTTCAGCAACCTTGACACACTTCATCAAGATGCTATATTGATAATGCTACATATCTGTAGACCTATACAGGCTATAGAACCTTCATGTTTCTGGCTCGCTCAATTCATCTTGGACTACACAGTGCCTATCTCACACTCCTATTAAGCTTATTGGAGGATTTGAGTTTCTCGATCTTCTAAATGTTTTCTCACCGGTGATTGCATTTCTGGAATGCTTCCCCTCTGTAGCAGATTAGGGCACAACTGTATTAGCTTTTTGACACCTTTCATATCTGAGACGGAATGATCAACAAGAAGAATTTCTGTAATCTTATTTATAAATTCAATCTACCTCATTTCGCTTACGTGAATAGAGCCTGAGTGTACTTCCCATCGACTCAAAGATATCTTCTCAACAGCAGAAAGCTACTCCACAAAAAGTACCCAATTAATCGCCAGCAGTTGAGGCTTACGAAGTGTACTTATCTCTAACACTGAACCAGACTGTCTTTTTTCCTGGTATGTATGCGAGCATATCCATGGCCGTTGACCAGAGCCCTCCTAGATCACCAAGTAAATTCCTTTACAAAAATAGAACCACCTAATCGTATGTAGAAAACTGCATTGATGATCGCTGCATATAGCGGAATATCATGGGAAACTGCCTAGAGTACATTCCTTGCACAGTCCAGCTAAGAGCCGTTAACATTGGCAAGAAGAAAGTCGAAACACACAGATATGTGCTTAGATCTATACTTCAGACTTTTTTAAGAAAACATTGTATTACGAAGTTACAGAAACATTCATATATTATACTAAGAGGAGATGTCGAGATATGAGTCGTTCTATCAAAACAAATGCAAGCAGTTAGCATTCACTACAACCAACCAGACATAGTAATATTTGATAAGAGCGTAGTGAGATTAGGATTTTTCAATTGCGACTTACACGCTGTAATACTTAAAAATCTGTTGGAAAATTTTTTTCATATGTCAAAAGATTTAAGATTTATCAACAAGGCTGCCGACTGTGGTGTTCTGAAGCAATAATGGTATTACTAATTGTAGATATCAGGATGCATTTAGATAAAAAGATAATAACAGCAGATGTCGAAATCCGGCATGATAGTTGCATTAGAACGGGTGGAATCAGTTTGTATGCAGTAGAACCGATGGGAGCGGGTGGTTTGAAATGGGAAGTGTACGGCAGCTCATATTCTCCTTAGGACTTGCAAACTGGAAATATTCTAGTTTAAACCCAGTGACATGCCTAAAAAGAAGCCTTTAGCTGATAAAGATAGTATATCGCGGTGAGCTCATAAGGTATATTAAAGATAAAGCGCGTTAAGTACAAGTTGATGGGTCATTTGGAATAGGATAATCATCCCGGAGCTTGAGAAGCTTTTTGTAATATGCATCCACAACGACAGAAATCGCCTTAAAATAAGAACATTAGCAGGGATGTCACTTGACTTCTTTGTAATAAAATTCTTCAATGTCTGAAAAGAAATATTCATAAGAGATTAAATCGATCTCTAAGTGATGCGGTGATTAAAGAAATAATTTTGAAATTGGACGGAGAAGATCGACTTTTAATTAGTGGTTTAGATTGCAAAAGGTTTAGATGCTTATGTCCTTCTTACAATGCTGTGAAATTTAGAATCAGCAGTGGGCATCGGCATCTATTCCTTAATTCCTATTGGCTTACAGCTACTAAAGGAATTCAACATTGAATACGAGGCCGTAGCATCTTTTGTTGTGTAACTAGCTCTCAAAAACGAAGCAGTAGTGCTTTTAGAGCTACTTTACTCACAATATACAATTTCGTACCATTAAAAAAACTTTGGATTTACTTCTCCCTTTAATAAGACAAAATATCACAGTCGTATAGCTTTGGGAATTAACCGCTCTTTGTTTTAGGTGGGCCCTTGAGATTGAAAATTTTGTGATACCAAATGTAAATAACTTGAGTATTAATTTATCAATGATAATCAAGCAATTGCTATACTTCTCAATAATATGCAACTACATTACTATTTGAGAGTGCTTCCTGCTGAAGAAATCTATTTAAGACTCATAACGCTCTCACCTTTTTCTTAATAGTTAGCCTGATAGAAACGGTTTAATCCAAAGAGTTATGTTCTTACGGATATATTACTTAAAGATAGTCTCCTGTTAGCCCAGTCAATGAAGGTCAAAAAACATCAAAGTTCGGAAAAAATTTGGGTAAAGCTGATTTTCTCTCAAGTGATAGACCACTATGAGATGAACATTTTCACAAAAGTTCCCCCTCCCTCTGAAGCTTTCCCCCCCACGCTCCCACAAAATAGAAAAATGGGCGTTTTAGAAAAAAGACCATATCTGCAGAACTAATGGACATATTGACATGCTTCTTTTTTTCTCGTAATCTGTGAAATGTGCCTTACAGTTTCGTATTCCTTAAAGATTTTCATGAACCTAATGGTTTTTTGTCAATTTTAACCTAAAGACTAACAAATGAAAAAGATCGTCCGCGCCATTTTGTTTTTTTTTTCATACATTTCCTTACTGAATTGTGATATGAAAAATGTTTTAAATAAATCTTAAAGAGCATAAAATTATCTTTCCAACGGTGTATATATTGTGGGGGTTACACTTAAAATTAGCCATGTAGAGAGGTAAATTTGAAGAGGAGCGGGCTCAAATTTTCGCCTCAAATATCATGGAGGGATAAAGTGCATAACACTAAGTAAATGTGTTAAAACAGAAGTGGAGGTGAAGTTAACTCCGTTGGGATCATTTAATCCTGAAATTATTCGTATTCTCTCGTATGCCAAAAAAAGTCACCGTACTGGGCTCTCCAATATTTTTGTGGAGGATTTTAATGACTTGAAAGTTACCAGAGGAATTGAATGTCGAACGGTACACCTCATATTTCCAATGAATGTTTTGTGGATTGCAGGCACAGATATGCAGCCCGGTGGAATGGATTCATGACTTCCGTAATGAGTAGAAGAGAAGATTGTGAGGATACATATATATTAGGAATTCCCTTTATAAACATGGATCCTAGCAATCCATCAACAATTTTCTCTGCTCTCAGTTATGCTGCAGAACAATGTCAGAAGCAACGCCGTGCCTGTATTGTTACGTTCGATCAACCATTGTTTTTAAAGGCGGCTGAAATTGTAGAGTCAGCAAATCCCAACAGTGAAGTGTCAAAAATAATTCTGAGACTAGGAGGATTCCATCTATTAATGTCTTTTATGGGTGCTATTGGAAAGATAATGGAGGGGAGTAGTTTGGAAGATCTATGGGCTACAGTTTACGGTAAACTCACTGTGAACCACAATTGAATGGTCACGCATACGCAAGAGCTCTCCGAGCATATAGCCTCAATGCTTGTGCGATTGTTAAAGTTATGAATTGCAGTTGTCCTGAAATAAATGGATCTCTTGCATATTTGGTAATTATTTCTAAAGATCTTCTTGAAAAGAGTTCTAGAAGAACCAAGATGTTCTAGAAGAACCAGGTGTTAAAGAAACTTTGAGCAAATTTAACGATTTCTTGCAGGAAATTAGAACTTTAAGCAGATCAATTAAGCTGTGGGTTAATCTCCTTAGACGGATTGATCTTATAATGCTGTTTATCTTTGCAGAAAGAACAGGAAACTGGGATTTACATATGAATACAACAATTCAAATTCTCCCATATTTTCATGCTGCCGGACATCCCCCCTATGCTAAATCCGCCCACTTGTATGCACAAGAGATGTGCTAACTTGAATCAAAACTCACAAATCAAGAACTAGTTCTTTTTAAGGAGAAAGGATTATTCACTATTAGGCGGAAAGGCAAGTATTGGTCAAGAACGTGGTTTGATATGTGCATAGAACAAGATATGATGCGACCCATGAAATCTGTTGGACTGATACATGGCCGTGGCATTACTGACAATACTCTTTCAAAATGGGTACTTGGAACACCATTCTTTCTCAAAGTCCATGAGGCTGTAGAAGATTTTTTTCGGAACAGCAATGCAGTTTAGCGAACAGCACGTGTAACTACGAAAATCCAGAATGAAGAAAGACTTGTCAGACTTAAAGAAGTTTACAGCTTGGTTAGAAGAACACAATCCTTTTACAAAGTTGTCTGGTGAACTGGTCTCTTTGGCCACTGGGTTTGTTTGTGATGATTCAATAAACTGTGATCAAGCATACGATGTCGGTTTGTCTACCATGAACAAAATTAAAGGGAAAAATTTCCAAGAACTCAAACTGCACAGAAAAGGTGAAGACACAGGCAGCACAGAAGTCAGCAAGAGTAAGATCAAAAGAGGTCAATATCAATTCTCAACAGCTTTTTAATCGGATATTGTGTGCCTGTGATAGCGCCAGCAAATTAAAGACATATTTCGAATATGAATTGGCAGTACGCCCACCAGCTCTGTTTGACGAAGTTTCTCTTCGAAAAGGTACAAAATCATCCCTGATGAAAGTTTTTGAAGAAGGAATCATCGAAGAACTAGATGTAAAGGATGCAACATATATTGTAGACGGAGGGATTTTTCTTCACAATCTGCCATGGCCAAAAAATTGTACCTTAGGAGCTGTCTTAGAGAACTATTGTACACATGTTGTTAATAAATATGGTCAAAAATCTATCGTTGTTTTTGATGGTTACCCTAGTGAGCCTACCGCGAAAAATGAAGAACAAAACAGGAGAGCGGCGAAAAAATCTTCACAAGACATAATTTTTTGTCAAAACACAATCTGTGCCCCGGGAAAAGACGAGTTCTTAGGTAACAGAAACAATAAGAAGAGATTATCGTTGGCTCTGGGGTCTGAACTCGTGAAACGGGATTGACTGTAATTACAGCAAAGAAAGACGCTGATGTTGACATTGTAATGATGGCCATTCAACAGTTGAAAACTGCTTCAAAAGTTATTGTTGTAGGATCTGATACTGACCTGGTAGTCTTACTTACTGCTTTGTCTCCTGAGAAAGAAAGTGCTACTGTTTACTTCTGTAAAGAGAAAGGTGGTGTGACACCGAGCACACGGTACTTCAGGAAGGAAACATTGATTGAAAAGTTTGGGGATTGCCGCCCACTACTTTTGTTCTGTCATGCGTTTACGGGATGTGACACGACATCGTGTATGGGCAAATTAAAAGTAATAGATATGCTCAAATCACCGGAATTTCAAAACTGGGTCAGAGTGTTTTTGGATATTTCAAAATCTAAAGAAAAATATTATCTACAGGTGAAAGATTAGTTTTGGCTTTGTATGATTTGGGAAAATACTCAAATTTGAACGAAGCACAGATTTTTGTCTTTCACAAAGAAAAGTTCACTAAGATCTAACTTTGACCTGGCCAAACTACCTCCAACTTCTGAAGCGTGTAATGAATAATCGCTCAGAGTATTTTTGGAAGTACAGAAATGGTTAGGAAATAAACTTCCAGACACAGAATGGGGTTGGAGGATATAATTAATTAAAGAAAACGGACGCTCCAAAAAGACATTGAAACCTATTCCCACATCCAAGCCATTTGCACCAGACAAACTTCTGTATATAATATCATGTTCGTGTAAGCAAGGATGTAGGCAATACTGTAAATGTAATATAACTAAAATAGATTGTTCTGCAATGTGTGAGCACTGTATGGGCTGTCTTGCCTAAATTCACAATTCTATTCCGAGGAAGAACTTGTCGAATCATCATCATAAAATTAAATAGTATACTGTATAGCTACGGAAGATTAAGTTGAAAATACTGCAGTAAGCATAGTTGGACATGTTCAAAATTAAGATGTAAACATAATAAACAATTTTATAGATATAATTTCATACGCTAATTGACTGAAGAATCCAAGGCAAAAATAGGGAAAAGAAGAGCAAACAAAATATTTCAAATTTATATAGTTTATGTAGAAATTATTAGATTTATAAAAAAATAGAAAATGAAACATTTTCAATTTTTAAGAATAAAACATAATGTCACAAACGCTTATTTTAAAATTTGGAATGGTAATGGGGATATAGTAAGGCTGGACTAAACAGTAACAGCGGAGGCAGGACTAAACAAAAATGCTTTTCTAAAATGCACTGTTTATTATTTGAAAAAAAGCTTTATTATTATTTTTTTCTTTCGAAATGAAACATAATATCTGATATTTGCGGCGAAAATTTGAGCCCGCTCGTCTTCAAAATTACCTCGCTACATTGCTAATTTTAAGAGTAACCCTCACAATATATACACCGTTGGAAAGATAATTTTATGCTCTTTAAGATTTATTTGAAACATTTTTTCATATCACAATTCATTAAGGAAATATAAGAGGAAAAACAAAAAGGCGCGGGAGATTTTTTTCACTTTTTACTCTTTAGGTTAAAATTACCAAGAAACCATTAGGTTTATGAGAAACTTAAGGAATACGAAATTTTAGACCACAGTCTACAGATTACGAGAAAAAAAAGCATGTCAATATGTTCATTAGTTTTGAAGATATAGATTTTTTTTTTAAACGCCCAGTTTTTAACTTTGAGGGGGCGTGGTGGGGAAAGCTCCAGGGGAAGTAGAGAGGACTTTTGGGAAAATGGTCCTCTCATAGTGGTCTATCACTTGGGAGAAAATCAGCTTTACCCAAATTTTTTCCTTGCAAAAACCTTTATTGATAGAGCTATGTGTGTTACAGTCGAACCTATCAAATATGCGTTTAATGAGCATCCTTGCTGCTCACTAAAATTTACATGCAGAGTTGTGTAGGATTCACTAGTTTCCGGTCAACCATTAACAATATTTTCCCGATTGTGTCCTGTAAAACTTGCTATGGAACCAATTATATCTAACCTCCAAAGGAGCCTTACTTTAGACCTGAGACCGGTGATCTGATCAATGAGACAAATAAAGAATAGATTTTAGTTTTTTGAGATCTTCTCTTACACGGTTAGGTGGAAAATATATACGGTATAGTCAGTCCTCAGTTCGCTACCAACTTAGTAACACTGGTCATCACAAAGCAACCAAACTGTGGGCTAATCAAATAAGCTCACTGTATGCTAAGTGCCACACATTTCATAGATACTAAAAGTCATTTATTTGAGAATTCTCTTGAGGAAAATTCTCCATATCCAAGTTCTTGAATGACATTACGGTAGCATTGTCTTGATAAGAATATCGTATTACATTTATTCATTCTGACATCCTCTTTCCCTCTAATGCTATACACTCATGTTTTTGGTGTGTCAATGCTGTCTTACTCGAAAGATATAATCTAGTCTTCCCTAGCGTCTCGCATCTCTATTTCCTTTTCTCAAACAACTTTGGATAGCTATTGATCTTGTGAAAGCTTAGCGACAACGATTGTGTAATGGTGAGTCACACACCTATCCTTTGATATAAGCAGTGTAGACCCTCTGTATTTCTTCAATATTTTAATATCAAATACTAATACTGTACTCTTCTGCATACAGTAAATGAGTGCAAGAAAAGTGAACAAATCACATGCGTTATGATATTAGATCAGCCATTATACTGCAAGGGTGTTCAAATCGTACCTGGAGCTGAAAAAATTTCTGAAAGGACACAAGTTGTACCGCCTTTAGGAGGTTTCCAGTTAAGTAATTTCTAGGCACGATTTGATACATCATATCGGGAAATAGTATAGAAGAACTTTTGGGTATACAGTACACTATGACAACATTAGTGAAAATGCTGAATGGCAATGCCTACTCATCATCATTGACATCACACTTCTACACTTTGCTCCAGGACTCCACATGTGGTTATGAAGACATTTACAACCGTCGGAGGAGATGACAAAATCTAGGATCTGCGATCTTATTCAACAACGTCTGGATGAGGAAATCAATATGCAACATTAACAAGTAAATGAAACTGCATGACAAAAACCATATGAGGAAATCTTAAAACTAAGACGGTGACATTTTCCGAACCTTTAACTTTGGCTGCAGTATATAAAGAAGGTCCTAATCGTATTGCAACTCATCCAAAGGAACTAGATTGAACAGGGGACTAGAACCATCATTTGAAGGCAATTAAATTTATGATTCCGTTTTCTCACGCAGCTGGTCATCTTTTGTATGAAAAATTTGCACATCACTATACTCAACAGATGGAAGCCCTGGAGGAAATACGGTATCAGAGGATTACAAAAATTTAACAACTCAAGGAACATTCACAATTCGCAGAAAATGAGGCCTTCTTGAGCGAAGTTCCATGTGATATGATTATCGAACATGGCTTAATGAAGGACACGAAATTTTCCCGGGGATTAACTCAAAGTCTTTCTGACTCGCACGGTTCATCTTGCACTACAGACTGCCATATCGCACACTCTTATTAAGCTTATTGGAGGATTTGAATTTCCCGATCTTCTAATCGTTTTCTCTTAGGTGAGTAAAGTTCTGGTAAGCTTCCCCTCTGTAGCAGATTAGTGCAACAACTGTATTAGCTTTTTGACACCTTTCATCTTTGAGACGGAATGATCAACATGAAGAATTTTTGTAATCTTATATATTAAAATTAACACTACCTCATTTCGCTGACGTGAATAGAGCTTGCGTGTACTGTCCATCGACGCAAAGGTATCTTCTCCAGAGGAGAAAACTACTCCACGAAAGGAACCCGATTAATCGCCAGCAGTTGATGCTTACGATGTTTAGTAACACTAACACTGAACCAGACTGTCATTTTTCATGGTATGTATGCAAGCATATCCATGGCCGTTGACCAGAGCCCTCCTAGATTACCAAGTAAATTCCTTTCCAAAAACAAAAGCACCAAATCGTATGCAGAATTCTGTATAGATGCTCGCTGCGTATAGTGGAAAATTATGGCAAACTGCCTAGAGTACATTCCTTGCACAGTCCAGCTAAGAGCCGTTAACATTGGCAAAAGACGCCTCGAAATTTTATATAGACGCAAGTTTAACTTTGAAGGTAAGCGAAAGTTAATATGAGAATCTATTACTTTCTTTGGGCAGCGAGACGATCAATTTCCCGGACACTCTTCCCAAGAGAGGAATTTCAGGGCTTCTGTTCCAAATGTGGGAAGTGAACCTAGGAAATTTTATATCTTTCAGGTGTACTTGACAGAAAATCTCCCAATGTAACCTAAGTATAAAAAAAAAAATCTGACACCTGATAATTTTGTTGATGTTTCAGTTTTACACCTGTTCTACCAAGCCTGTATAACTTCCCTTTATGGCAAATACGTGCTTTACACCGCTAGCTTTAGTAATTCATTGGCCGGTCTTGTCTCACAGGCTAAGAGAAGCGGGCCTGGTACTACACGGTAATGACGCACCTTTTTACCTAACGACTCTCCTACCTAGATTTTCAGGACAAATACCTGCAGGTGAATCTTTACAAATTCGACATAAGTCTTAGAATAACTGTTACAGAAAATTTTTAAGTTTCGCGGGCTTCTGTCTGAAAAGTAGGTTGGTACAGTCGCAAAGGAACAAGGTGGTGAGCAGTAAGCATTGATTATACTTATGTCGTATTAAACCTAGGCCAATAAGTTGATACCAACTCCGATGAACGTGTAGTAGGGGTTTCATCCTTACAACCCGGTCTGGATAAAAATGTACATAGTTTTTTTGCATGTACGGAATATCCAAACTTCGTTCTTTATTAAGAGTGTTAAACATTACTTCCCTTTAGGAGAACTACTTCCCTTTGATCAACAATTTTCAACGTTTGATCAACTTTAGTAACAGAGATATAAGGGTTCCAAAATGGAGGCCAGCCCGCTTTTCACCTCCGATTCGACTTTTTCTTATGTCAATCGTTTGATCATCGTTTGATCAGGTATGATCAAAAATTTTTAATGTTTGATGAGCATTACTAACAAAATATAAGCGATATTTAGTAAGGGGCCTAACTACACGCTAGCCCCCCCTTCAAGTCAGATTCGAAATTTTTTTGATGTCAATCTTATGACCATCGTTTGAATAGGGTTGGATCAACAATTTTCAACGTTTGATCAGCTTTAGTAACAGAGATATAGGGGTTCCAAAATGGGCGGCTAGCCCCCCCCCCCTCGCCACAGATTCGACTTTTTCTTATGTCAATCGTTTGACTATCGTTTGATCAGGTATGATCAACAATTATTAACGTTCCATCAGCTTTACTAACATAAATATATGCGATGTTTTGTAGGGGACTAACTACACGCTAAATCCTTTTCACGTAAGAATCAAAATTTTTGATGTCAATCTTTTGATCATAATTTGATCAGGTTAGATCAACAATTTTCAACGTTTGATCAACTTTAGTAACATAGATATAAGGGTTCCAAAATGGGGTACCAGCCTCCCCACTTTACTTCCGATTCGATCTTTTCTTATGTCCATCGTTTGATCGATCAACAATTTTTAGCGTTTGATCTGCGTTACTAACATGAATTTATGCAAATTTTAGTAGGGGACAAACTACACACTAGCCGCCTTCAACTCCGATTCGATGTTTTCTTATGTCAATCGTTTGGTCATCGTTTTATCAGGTATGATCAATAATTTCTAACGTTTCATCATCGTTACTAATACAAACATAAGCTATATTTATTACTGGGGCTAAGTAGACGCTAGCCCCACTTCGTGTCAGAATTGAAATTTTTTGATGCCAATCCTTTGATCATCGTTTGATCAAATGTGATAAACAATTTTCAAAGTTTGACGAATTTTACTACCAGAGAAAGAAGGGTTTAAAAAAATGGGGCGCCAGCCCTTTCCCTTACACCTCCAATTTGGTGTTTTCTTATATCAGTTGTTTTATCTACGTTTATTCAGGTTTGAACAACAATTGCCAACGTTTGATTAACTTTATTACAGAAACTTGCAACACTGCTAGAAATAAACAACTATTAAATGTACTTAAGTGTATTTTAAGTGTCTTTTCAAACAATAAAACAAGAATGTGTAATAGAAAGGGAACAATTACATAAATACCCTTTGGCTGAAATGCTGGGCTTCGCATGGTAAGAATAATATTTAAGGAAAGTCTTTAAAAGTAAATAAATGCTTTCGTATATACTCGAATTAAATATATAAACACTTTTAGAGGTTTAATAGGGTCTAAAGGTTCGTCTACTTGGAGTCCGGAATCGGCAAATCACATACTAAACGTGTTACATCTTTTAAACACATTTGTACACCGATGTGTTTCCAGAAATTTGCGATCAAAATTCCGCACTCCAATTTGATGTTCGAGTGCGGAATCACCAGATTCGAGATTTAGGTAGCTAAAAATATTATGCGAATTTCGTAGAATTTTGTACACCTTTAAAATAATTTTGTACACTTCTGTTTCGAGAAAATTAACGTCAAAGTTTCGAACGCAACGATCATGTTGGAGTACGGAGTGTTCATATCGAAGACTTGAGTGCACAAAAATAATCTACGAATTTTGTACACTTTTGTACACTTTTCGAAAATTTGTATTTCGAAAAAAATGGCCTTAAAGTTGTGGTTTCTGCCATAAGCAAACTATCAATTTGGAGTGCCAATTTTCAATATCGGTCATATACTAAGCAAATAAGATTGTACCTGTCCCATAGAATTTTATACAGCATTCAAATAATTTTGTGAGCTCCTCCGTGGCTAAGCGGTAGCGTACGCGCCTTTGGTGTGGGAGATCTGGGTTCGATTCCCAGCGGTAGTTCATGTGGTTCGGATTCCACGTTAATCAGTAGGCCCCGCCCGCATCATATAGCCTCGCTGCTGAAAGGACGTTAAACTCAAAATCAACTAAACTCAAATAATTTTGTTCACCAATGTGTTTCCAAAAAATTAGCTCTAAAATTTCGAACTCAACCATCAACTTGGAGTGCGGAATCTTCATACCGACGACTTAAGTTAACAAAAATAATGTATGAATTTTGTACACTTTTGCACAACTTTTTTAAAAAATATTGGCCGCCCAGTATTTCGAGAAAATTGACAAACTTACGCAATCTACCATGAACAAACCATCAACTTACGTATCTGATGTTAACTCCTCACCTCTCCCAAATTACACCAAACGTCGTCCAGCGGAAATGCATCGTTAGTGCACATTAGTGTACTAGGAACTAACGTTAGTGCTATCAGAGTTTACGAGTTTTTGAAGATTTTTGATGATGTCATACTTCATATGAAGTCACCCGTCTTTATGCAGACTGTTTTTCACCATCATTAGTGCATTATTAGTGCACTAAAACGCACTGAGCATTAAGGTTAGTATTACCCTATTCTGGGACATATTCAAGATTTTCGGTGGGTGGTCCGACTTCAGAAATATCAAATTCCATACAAACTGTTATTTTTTTCTAGAAGTACCAATGATGCACTTAAGAATGGCACAATTTTTTCATTAGTGCTTGAAGTATGGGCAAGTTCATCATGACCCCAATGATACTTCACTAGTAGCACCTACTCTAATGAACCACTAACGTTAGGGGTTGTTGCACTAAGAATCAGTAACGATGCACCAATGATTTTGTGATAGTGTTCCAGATTCAATTACAATGGTAAAGCATTCATCGACTCACGCAGAATTATTGCATTCTACAAGTGGAAATTTGTATTTATTATTATTATTTTAATGAAGATAAAATAAAACTGGTTCTAGATCTTTATATTTCTGATACACTGCTGATCTTTGTTTCATCCACCTGGGTCAAAGTGACTAGAAGAAAAAAGGGTGTGAGGGACCCCCTGCTTGGGTGCCATAACAGTGAGAACGACTTGCATTGTTTTTTTATTTCTTCCAGGGGTGTAGCCCAGGGGGGGCTCCCAACGGGGCCAGCCCCCCAAATGACTCCCCCCGAAACGACAGCCTTAATGTTTATCCATAAATAATAATTTTCCTTTTCTCTTCATCAGATTTACTTCAAACTTGGCCCATATATACAAGACCGAAAATAAATCGACACGTAATTTTTTCTTTCAGGAAATAGGTTGAAGGGGGGCAAAGGGCCCCTTTTTCAAAAAAGGGTCCCCTTGATTAAAAGGGCAACTTTAAAGAAACTAAACTCTGCCCATGCAAAGATGACGTCAAAATAGGGAATACCGGTTTTCTCGTTTTTTCGAGAAAAGGGTTGTAGGGCCAGTGCCCAATTCGAAATGACAAAGGACCCCACACAATCCTTACGGAAATCGGATTTTCGTGGAACTGCTTGAAACCGTGACATGTTGTAGATATGATGTTTCTCAGGAAAAGTCTCAATGGACACAACCACAAATCACTGACCGTTTGACCACTTCAGGGCCACTTTTTAAAAAACAGCCGATGATAACGACATTCTGGATTTCGGTAAAAATGATTAAAACCGTGATATGATGTAGATATTGTGATCCTGAGAACAGGTCTTAACGGATATAACCACAAATCAGTGATCATTTGACCACTGCAGGGCTACGTTTTTAAATGCAGCCGAGTATCCTGATATAGTGGATTTCGATCAAAATGACCGAAACTCTAATATGTTAAAATGTTGTGATCCAGAGAAAATGTCTCAATAGGCACAGCCAGCAATCACTGACCGTTTGGCCACTACAGGGCCACTTTTTTGAAAACAGCAGAAGGTAACGTTATTCTGGATTTCGGTGGAATTGCTTGAAACCTTGATATGTTGTAGATAGTGTGATATTGTGTTCCAGAGAAAAGTCTCAACGTCCCCACCCACCAAACAAAGACGCTTTGGCCACTACAGGCCCACTTAAAAAAAGAACAGAAGGTAACAGTATTCTGGATGTCGGTGGGATTGCTTGAAATCATGATATGTTGTAGATATTGTGATTCTGAGAAAAAATCTTAATGGACACAAACACCAATCAGTGACCATTTAGCAACTACGGGGCCACATTTTTGAAAACAGAAGAAGGTAAGGATACCTGGAATTCTGGTAGAATAGTATAAAATCATGAAAAGTTCTAAATTATCTAACAACCCGAAAAAGGGATCGAAGAGTAGCGGCCAATATTATTTAAGCACACCGGTAGATAACATTGAGATGCTCTTTTTGCGAGACAAAGGAAAACTCTAGAATGTCCTACACATTTTTTCTAAGGATCACGACTTACAACGTATCACAGTTTCATTCATTTGCACTGAAATAAAAAATGTCATATACTCAGCTGTTTTTAAAGAAAATCTGAGCCTGTAGTGGTCAAACGGTCATAATTCGATAGTTGTGTCCATTAAGACTTTCTTTCATGATGAGATCTTCCACATATCTTAGTCTTACTCAATCTTACTGAAATCTAGAACATCGTTGTACTCACCTGTTTTCAAGTAGCCTTGTAGTGACCAAACGATTAGTGATTTGTGGTTGTGTCCATTGAGACTTTTTCTCAGGATGACAATATCTACAACATATCACGGCTCAAGTCACTTTACCAAAATTCAGAATGTGGTTATATTCGGCTGTTTTAAAAAAGTGACCCTGTAGTGGCCAAACGATCAGTGATTTGTGGTTGTGCCTATTGAGACGTTTTCTAAGGAACATAACATCTAGAACATATCACGGTTTCAAGCAATTCCACGGAATTCCAATTTCCTAAGGGTTGTGTCCTTTATCATTTCGAAGGGAGCCATTGCCCTCTACAGCTCTATTCTCGCAAAAACGACAAAACACGTATTTCCTATTTTTAAGTCATCTTTCCATCGGCAGAGTTTCATTTCTTTAATGTGGCCCTTTTAAGCAAGGAGGCCGTTTTTGAAAATGGGCCCTTTGGCCTCAACTTATTTTCCGAAAGAAAAAAAAAAGGTGTCTATTTTCGGTCTAGTATGTGCGAAGTTGAAGAAAATCCGATGGCGAGAAAAGCTTGTGAATCTTTCTCCTTTACGCTCTAACTTTTTGGACTTGGGTTTTTGCCCCGAAGTCTTCAAGTTTGGTCAAATGTTTTAACAAGGTACTTCAAATGCTACCATCAAACAACGGCACTAAATTAATTAGTATCGATACTAAATATTTTTCATATGTAACTAGTGTTTTTTTATCAGATGGAACATTTAGTGGAAAATAACGTTTTGTTTTTCAGTTTTTCAGTTCGGATTTAATTCGCTCTTTTTAATGCTACTTGTGTAACTGGATATATAGCTGTTAATAAAATAATTATGTTTTTTATTGACGAATAATAAAGAAATACTTTTGTCAGGAAATCTTAAAGAATTTAACTGCAATTCCAAAGATCAGTCTTATGTATAAAGAGTAAGAATGTTCTGTCCCTTTTTTGGAGGTATGTGATCCATTGGCACTCACACCGTGAGTTGAATGCGAATGGAGATCAGCCGAAGGCCAGTTGTTGGTGTGGGTATATCCAACGTACTAACTGGTTGTGACAGTTCAGTTTTTCCGGGAACTTGCGTAAGGACAGAGTGAATATGGGACCTCCAGAGAATCATAAGGGCGTGTATGCTATACGAGTTCAAACTGGGGTCAAATGACGCTGCAATGATGTAGAAGATATGCCAGGCCTTTTGTGATGGTGTCGTGACTACGCGGATAGTGCAGTGGTAGTTTAATAAGTTTAAGGACGGTGAAGAAACACTCGAAGACGCATCATATGCCGCAAGACCAACACATGTACAAAATGAAGATCTCCAAGCAACAATTAAGGCTAACAGTGCCAGACGTGTGAGGAACTAGGACTACAATTCAATATGAGTGAAGAAATCATTCGGCAGCACCTCCATCAACTGTGGAAACACTACAAGTTAGGTCGATGGATCCCACATGATTAAACTCCGGGCCAGAAGGGAACGCGAACAGACACCGGTGTTTCTTTGTCCTCTCGTCTGAGGAAGGAGACATTTCTGGACAGGATGTTGACATGTGATCATGAGTGGGACCTGTACGAAGCTCTACGGTCCCGCCATCATTGGTTAGCATCCATGAACCAGTTCCAAAACAGTCGAAACCAGCACTGCATCAGAAGAAACTTCTCTTGTGTGTTGGGTGGAGTGCTCGCTGCATCGTGCATCTTAAACTGCTACCAGTTGGTCAGAGCATCAATGCAACTGTGTACTGTCAGCAGCTGAGCCGTGTCCAAGGAAAACTCAAAGATGTGGAGCCAGCAGATATGAATCGCAAACGGGTCCTCGTGTTACAGGATAACGCTTAGCCCCACGTGGTAAGTATGACCCGGGACACCATTCTATACCATGAATCGGAAACACTATTGCGTCGGCTATACCCCACGGACATTGCGCAGTACGATCACCTGTTCCATCCCTTGGACAGTCACCTTAGAGGATGCCAGTTCAAATCCATAGTAGAGATACAAAATTCACTTGTTATCTTCTTCGCTTCACGCTCCACGGAGTTCTACCGCGATGGAATCCATGGTCTCCCAGAACGTTGGCAGAAGATCGTCGATGCTTTGGGGACAGGCACGAAGCCAAGGGGTGGGTCCCCCCCCTTTCGTATCCAGAAATGAAAATAATAAGGAAAGATTAAACAAAAAATATACGAGAAAAGGATAAATCAGCGTCAAAAATATAATGGTACAGCAAGCGTAACGAAACATTCAGATTTCCATCTCCAAGTTAATCCTATCGACTACAAATGACGACCGATAAACCGGTTCAATAACATACACTCTCATATAGAACTTGAGAAATGCCCAGAATCATAAATAATATGTCATTTTGAATTTCGCTTCAACACTAATCCATTTTATAGCATGCCTCTACTCCCGATAACGATCTCATTGCTATGTTTGACGGCATTAAACGAAGACAAGAAAAAGAAGAAGAAAAGTTGATCTGAGTTCGAATGACCTCGGAAGACTAAAACTTTTTCAATACTTTTTATTTACTTTTAATCAAGATTTCATCATAGTTTCTCCGATTAAAAACTTACTAACATATCCTCATTTTATTGTCCTAAAAAAACAATATGAGTACGTTGCCAGTAAAATAGTCTCGATTGATCGATCCGCTGGTGTGTAACCACAGTATTTCATGTCACCCCCCATCCCCCAGCCATTACGAAATCCTCGCTAAACGAAAAAATATATGTTGCCAGTAAAATAGTTTAAAATGATCAAGCCCCTAGTGTGATAACCACAGTATTTCGTCACGGACCCCCCCCTTTTACTAAATCCTCGCTACGCGCCTGATGGTGATTACCTTTAATCTTCCAAGTAGTCTTACCCAGAGGTAACACATCGATGTTCGAAGGTGCTGGGTGAAAAAGCAATTCTTTCTTGGTAACTTTTATAGATAGGTTGTGTGTCCAGGGGGTTTAAATGAAAAAGTTATACACAAAGGTATAATGTTTGGTCCGGTTCAGTAGTTCTTGATGAAACATAATAAAAACTACCTGGAACATATTTTATAGAGAAAAAGGAATAATAATAATAATAATAATAATAATAATAATAATAATAATAATAATAATAATAATAATAATAATAATAATAATAATAATAAGCTACTTAACAGTGTTTTTACTTTTCCGGAAGGAAACAAAAGTTTCCGTTTTTTCAGGTCTCAAAAAACACTAACTGCAACACATGCTTTTTTTTGGTTTGTTTGTTTTATACATTGTAGCTGGCCCCACTTCAAAAACGAAGGGCCCCTTTTACTTAAACCTGCTCGCTACACCCCTCATCACTTCAAAAAAGTAACCTTACTTTTGCCTTCGAAAAATGTTATTCATATATACAGGTATTTTAAAAATAGCTTACACGGGAACCTGCGGCTGCTTTGTACGTCACGGCGGTCACTATTGTCCTTATTAAAGAAAATGCCGTCGGACGAACACCGTTACAAATAAATAACAATTAAATATATTTTAGTTCTTTCCAAGCAAGTACAACAATGTTCTAGGTAGAGAAGAAAGTAAAATTGATAGCGGTGGCGGCTCGTAAGTGAAAGATATGATGGTTTTCATTGCCACACCTAACATAGTGTATAAATTCTTAATACACTATATACCTATATATATTGGTAGAAGTACTCGGTTTAGCACGAGAAGAATAATGTTTATGTAAAATCTTTAAAAGTACAAAATGCATAAAAATATATAACTCTGAATAACGCCTTTGGCATTGTTTTGGATTACAGTTGTGCATCTGATATTAATTACATACATCAATATGAAAGTAAAGTTTTGAAATTAAATAGCAAAGATAATAACGTATTTTTGTATATAATTTCCAATGTTTGAAGAAATTTGCAAACATAATTATTAACAGATACTCAGAAAGGTGTAAGTTTCGTCTAGGTGATGGCACCGAAGAGGGGGGGGGGGCAGCGACGCGGAAATATTTGTCGCCTAACGTCTCAAAATATCTACGTCCTTGGGCACGCAAGTACCTAAACGTTTAAAGTTTGTTAGCAGTCTACACAAGGAAATTATACAGAAATAAGTAAGAAGTAAGCGAGAGTAGATGTACAGTCAGAAACAATATTAAGTATAGGTTGGACCTATTGTTTCTTATACCTCCACCTTTACTTATTATTGTTTCCGACTGTACACGAGAGATTACAAAACGGTACTTACCGTAAATTGATGCATAAAAATGCTTCAGCTGTTATTTGATGTTGCAGATTCAGGAGTTTCTTCACTACTCCATGGAATTACAAATTAAAAAGAAACTCTTTTCATGTTAGTTTTACATATTAGTCTCACTAGTCTATAGCGTGTGAAACAACGCGCTATTTCACTCACTCGAAACGAAAAGAAGAGAATTTACACTCTCCAACTTTCTGCACTCATTTTCCTTCAGGGAAGAGATTTTTATTTTTCCATCCTATTAGCATACAGAATTCCGATTTACTTTAATTTTCTGCATAGGTAGATACACTGTCTCAATTCTGGGGGGATGAGTCCCCTCCAATCTTGGAACTGAGGGGGACTGTACCCCCAATAATTCGATTTGAAATGTGTTTTGGGGAAAAATAAGATTATTTGTGTCCGATTACCACAAAGGAAAGAAAGAAGAAATTTATGTCCTCTCAGATTAGCCTCAAATCTGCCCCTGCAGGTCTCCCAATGTTGAATACAATTAGGGATGCTCACGAGACGAGTAGAGACAGGAATTTCCTGACAAAATTCGAGTAAAGACACGGGTCTTCCAATACAAAAATATACGTTTTTCAGGTCAAGAAATCAATTTGACAGAACATTTTCGAGACGAGACAGCGTCAAATCTTGTCTCGTGCGCATCCCTAAAGACAATTCTAGTTTTCTGATACTCCATAGCATTGTTTTTCAACTTCATAAATATTTTAAACATCTTAAAAATTTGCTAACGGTCTTATCCGTCACTGCCCCCCTACTTCATAAATATTTTAAACATCTTAAAAAATTGCTAACGGTCTTATCCGTCACTCCCTCCCCTATGTTGAATACAGATTTGCGTCGCTGGGTAGATAATCGAATGTTTCCCCTGGTAGGTGGCAATTTAACATTATTTCTTTCTAAAACTTATCAAACTTTTATAGCTCTGTTAGTAAAGTTGAATAAACGTTAAAAATTTTTGTTCATACCTGATCAAACGAAGATTAAACGATT
Organism: Thermobia domestica; assembly: GCF_964235325.1. NCBI lineage: Eukaryota > Metazoa > Arthropoda > Insecta > Zygentoma > Lepismatidae > Thermobia > Thermobia domestica. The sequence continues at coordinate 275,213,715 of NC_137454.1, read as the reverse complement.
GACATCAGAAAATATCGAATGGGAAGTGTAGGGGGGCTGGCTCTCCATTTTGTAACCGTTATATGTTACTAAAGTTTATCACACGTTGAGAAATGTTGATCAAACCTGATCAAATGATGATCATGGATTGACATCAAAAAATTTCGAATCTGACGTGAAGGGGGCTAGCGTGTAGTTAGCCCCGCTTACTAAATATCCCTTATATTTATGTTAGTAAAGCTGATCAAACGATAAAAATATTTGATCATACCTAATCAAACAATAATCAAACGATTGACATAAGATAAGATCGAATCGGAGGTAAAGTTGGGGACTCGCCCTTACTTTGGAACCCTTATACCTCTGTTAGTATACTTGATCAAGGATTGAAAATTGCTGATCAAACCTGATTAAACGATGATCAAACGACTGACATAGAAAAATTTCGAATCTGACGTAAAGTGGGGGCTATTGTGTAGTTAGCCCCCCCTACTAAATATCGCTTATATTTATGTTAGTAAAGCTGACCAAACGTTGAAAGTTGATGATCATACCTGATCAAACGATGATCAAACGATTGACATAAGAAAAAGTCGAATCGGTGGTAAAGGGGGGGCTGGCCCTTCATTTTGGAACCCTTATATCTCTGTAACTAAGGTTGATCAAACGTTGAAAATTGCTGATCAAACCTGATCAAACGATGATCAAACGACTGACATAGAAAAATTTCGAATCTGACGTGAAGGGGAGGCTAGCGTGTAGTTAGCCCCCCCTACTAAATATCGCTTATATTTATGTTAGTAAAGCCGATGAAACGTTATAAATTGTTGATCATACTTGATCAAACGATGATCATTCGATTGAAATAAGAAAAAAGTCGAATGGTAGGTGGAAGGGGTCTGGCCCCCCATTTTGGAACCCTTATATCTTTGTTAATAAGATTGATCAAACGATGAAAATTGTCGATGAAACCTGATCAACGATGGTCAAACGATTATCAAAAAATTTCGAATCTGACGTGAAGGGGGGGCTAGCGTGTAGTTAGCCACCCAACTAAATATCGCTTTTATTTATGTTAGTAAAGCTGATCAAACGTTAAAAATTGTTGATCATACATGAACAAACGGTGGTCAAACGATTGACATAAAAATAATTTTAAATTTAGCATGAAGGGGCTAACTGCACGCAGGTAAGATATCGGTGTAAATCACTGATTCGCGATACAAAGATGTTATACAGGCCTGGTAGAACAGGTGTATAACAGACATACCAAGAAAGTAATCAATTGACTGATTTTTTTTTTTTTTAGGTTACATTGGGAGATTTTCAGTAAACTCACCTGAAAGATATAAAATTTCCTAGGCTCACTTCCCTCATCTTGTACCAGAAGCCCTGAAATTCCCCTCTTGGAATTAGTGTCCAATAACTTCCTCATCACGCTGCCCAAAGAAAATAAAAGAGACTGCGATAATTTTTCTGTTAGCCACAAAGTTAAACTGGAGTTTATAAAAAATATCGAGGCGTCTTTTGCAAGCTTGACTCATTTCATCAAGATTCTATATTTATAACTACCGTTTAGTTTCGGAATATCCTAAAAAAAAAAAAAAAAAGCAAAGTTTAACTCTTAATAAAGAACGGTGTTTCGATATGCGGTACATGCAAAGACCTCATGTACACTTTTATCCAAGAGGGGGCGTAAGAATGAAACCTCTACAACACGTCGACCCAGTTGGTTTCAACTTATTTCCCTAGGTTTTATAGGCTATAAAACCAATCAATGCTTATTTCGCAGCACCTTGATCCTTTGCGAATGTACCAAGCTGCTTTTGAGAGAGAAGGTCACGAAGTTTAACAATATTCCGTAACAGTTATATTACACCTGTCGTCGTAAGCTTGTAAAGGATTCACATGCTGGTTATTGGCCTGAAACTCTAATAAAAGTTCTTTATTTAATCACGAACGTGATTACATTGTAGACCCAGGCTCGCTTCTCTTGGCCTGTGAGAAAAGTCCGGCAGATAAACTGATAAGCACAAAAGTCCTGTACAAATTCTGTTATCGTAACAGTATTTGGGAATGAAGGATTAATCTGGCTAACGTTGTGTCTGACGTTGAGTTTATCCCCGAGAAAATTTCGTGCCCTTAATTAAGCATTGTTCGATTATCATATCTCTTTGAACTTCGCTAAAGAAAGCCTCATTTCCATCGAATTGTGAATGTTCTTTGAGTTATTAATTTCTTGTATACTCTGATACCGTATTTGCCTCCAGGGCTTCCATCTGTTGAGTATAGTGATGAGCAAACTTTTCATAGAAAAGATGATCAGCTGCTTGAGAACACAGAAGAATTAATTTAAATGCGTTCAAGTGAAGGTTGTAGTCACCTGTTCAATTTAGTCCCTTTGGATGAATTGCAATACGACTATGAGTTTCTCTATATACTACAGCCAAAGTTAACGGTGCGGAAAATGTATCGGTCTTAATTTTGATATTTCCTAATACGGTTTTTGTCATGCAGTTTCATTTTCTTTTAAATGTTGCATATTGGGGGACCAGCCCCCCTTACCTGCGATTCGATCTTTTCTTATGTCAATCGTTTGATCGATCAACAATTTTAGCGTTTGATCTGCGATACTAACATACATTTAAGCAATGTACTAACTACACACTAGCCCTCTTCACCTGCGATTCGGTCTTTTCGTATGTCAATGTTTTCGTATGTCCTGACACCTTTATTTAAAGTTTCATCAAGTTCGTCTTCATGTCCATTCTGTTAGGTCTATAAGGCGGGGACGTTATTACAAAATAATAATCATAACTGATTGGATCAACAATTATGCCGTTGTCAATGACATATTGGTTTTCAAAAGCTGTTGTTCGTCATCATCTAAATCAGATTGTCTTCCGATCTTACATTCCTAAATGAACTCCCTTGGTAGAATGCAGAAAACCTGGAATACTTTATATTGGCCCTTTTACACTTACATGTGGCTCGTTCACAATCCTATCCATCTATCAATCACTTTTTACCTACAGGTAAGTAAGCTTATCCGGCTAGAGCCGATGGTAGCTGTGTGGGTCCTGGAATTCGCTTATCCTCTTTCACTCACCATTCTCATTCGATTGGATTCATGCTTAGACCATTTCGCTCCTGGACTTGGAGGTACTTCCGAATTGAATGCTGCACATCTGCCGTGCTAGTAGGGGAAAGAGTGGTCATATTGAAGCTTTTTAACTACTTTTTTCTTATACCTGATAGGCTTATACCAAGAAGGACATGTTTCCTTCTCCACACAGGCGGATAAGTAATGTCTAATCTTGAGCAATGTTTCAGGATTGAGATTTGGTTGGTTGAAGACTCTGACTAACTTGCACAATTATTCTTCTTTCTGAAGGATCTTGAAGGCAGGCAACTATTCTCTCCTGAGTAAAGCTGTGGTCGTGTAACAGCCTGTTGAATCATGAAAAAAGTGAAAGCACTGTTTTAATGAAGATCAAGATTCTTTAAATTTAATGATTTCGTAGCATTTCCTTTCGGTTGTGATTCCATGTGGCCTTAAAAGAATCAGCAACAGCTCATGAAGAATTCTACCAAGATTCTTAAAAGAACTGAATCAGACCCACCAACAGCTACAAATTTACCGTTTCAGTTTCTTCCATAATTCTCGTCCATATACAGCTACCTTTACTCCTTCGAAAACTGCTTACATGATTTGAAGCCGTCTAGTATTGATCTCCAAGTTTCTGAAGAACCGTGATTGAATTGTCGTTGCTTCAATGGGAGAATTAAATTCGATCGTTGAGATAAATTACGAAAGTTTTTTTTGTCTTTCGTATATTTCCGTGTCGAATTGTAATTTATGTCCACAAAATATAAGGTGAAAAAAGCGCTTAACATAATTTATATACGTAGTTAACGCAGATTTGACTGGCCATTTTTAGTCCACATTATTCCGTGTAGAAGGGCTCTTCCATCTACGTGTGGGTTTTAATACACAATATAATAGAGACTGCAATACTCAACGTAGTCAAATTGATATTCTTGCGCATTGTATTAATATCACACAAGGAAGGCGGCATTAGCTCAACGTGTTGTTCTGATGATAAACTGATGCCCAAAAAGTTCTGTAAAACCTCTTTTATCGTAACAGTATTTCGGAATGAGGGAATAATCTTGGTAACGTTGTGTCTGACGTTGAGTTTATTCCCCCAAAATATTTCGCGGCCTTCATTAAGAACTGTTCGATACACAAATCACTTGGAACTTCGCTCAAGAAGGCCTCTTTTTCGGCGAATTGTGAATGTTCCTTGAGTTGTTTATAAAGCTGATGAACTGATAAGCTCAAAAGTCCTGTAGAAATTCTGTTATCGTAACAGTATTTGGGAATGAAGGATTGATCTTGCTAACGTTGGGTCTAACGTTGAGTTTATCCCCGAGAAAATTTTGTGCCCTTAATTAAGCACTGTTCGATAATTATATCTCTTGGAACTTCGCTAAAGAAAGCCTCTTTTCCTGCGAATTGTGAATGCTCTTTGAGTTGTTAATTTCTTGTATACTCTGAAACCGTATTTGCCTCCAGGGCTTCCATCTGTTGAGTATAGTGATGTGCAAATTTTTCATAGAAAAGATGACCAGCTGCGTGAGAAAACGGAAGAATTTATTTAATTACCTTTTAGTCCCCTCTTCGATCAAGTCACTTTGGATGAAATTCAATACGACTATGAGTTTCTCTATAAACTGAAGCCAAAGTAAATGGTGCGGAAAATTTAACGGTCTTAATTTTCAGATTTCCTAATACGGTTTTTGTCATGCAGTTTCATTTTCTTGTAAATGTTGCATATTGATTTCTATATCCAAACGTTGTTAAAAAGATCGCAGATCCTAGAGTTTTTCATCTAATCCGACGGTTGTAAATATCTACAGAACCACATGTAGATGTCCCCGAGCAAAGTCTATTATCGTAACAGTATTTCGGAATGAAGGATTGATCTTGCTATTGTTGTGCCTAACGTTGAGTTTATCCCCGAGAAAATTTTGTGCCCTTAATTAAGCACCGTTCGATAATCATATCTCTTGGAACTTCGCTAAAGAAAGCCTCTTTTCCTGCGAATTGTGAACGTTCTTTTGAGTTGTTAATTTCTTGTATACTCTGATACTGTTTTTGCCTCCAGGGCTTCCATCTGTTGAGTATAGTGATGTGCAAATTTTTCATAGAAAAGATAACCAGCTGCGTGAGAAAACGGAAGAATTTATTTAATTGTCTTCTACTCCCTTTTGATAAATTGCAATACGATTAAGACCTTCTCGATATACAGCAGCTAAAATTAACGGTTCGAAAAATGTCAGCGTTCTAATTTTGAGATTCCCGTGTATGGTTTTTGTCATGCAGTTTCATTTTCTTGTAAGTGTTGCATACTGATTTCCTCATCAAGACTTTGTTGAATAAGATCGCAGATCCTAGATTTTATTATCTCATGCGACGGTTGTAAATGTCTTCATAACCACATGTAGAGATCCCCGAGCAAAGTCTCAATGTGAGTTCTCAATGATCTTGAGTAGGCATGGTCATTCAGCATTTTCTCTAAAGTTGTCATAGTGTACAGGATACACCAAAGTTCTTCAATGCCATTTCCTGACATAATGTATCCTTTCGTGAGTAGAAATTACTTAACTGCAAACCTAGTAAAGGCGGTTCAACATCGGACCGTTCATAAATTTCTTCATCTGAGTTACGATTTGCACACCTTTCCTGTATATTGGCTGATCTAATGTCATAACGCATGTGCTTTGGTCACTTTTCTTGCAGTTATTTACAGTATGCAGATGAGTAGAAAATTTAGTATTATTACTTGATGTTGAAATATTGAAGAGATACAGACGGATTAAACTCCTTATATCAAAAGGTGAGGTGTGTAACTCACCATTACTCAATCGTTGTGGCGAAGCTTACAGAAGATGAATAGCTGTCCAAAGGTTGTTGGAGAATAGGAAATCGTGACGCGAGACGCGAGTGAAGACTTGATTAAATCTTGCGAGTAAGACGGCATTGACACACCAAGAACATGAGTGTATAGCATTAGAGGGAAAGTGGATGTCAGAATGAAGATATGTGATACGATATCCTTATCAAGACAATGCTACCGTGATATAATATTACTTTTTCATTCAAAAACTTGGATATGGATAATTTTTATCAAGGGACATCTGAAATAAATCACTTTTTCTGTTCTATGAAAGTTGTGGCATTTAGTTACTAATCAAAGCATACAGTGAGCTTATATGAAAAGATTATTTGATTAGCACTTAGTTTGGTTGCTTTGTAATGATGACCAGTGTTACTAAGTTGGCAGGGAACACAGGACTAATTATACTGAAAATATTTTCCACCTAACCGAGTGAGAGAAGATCTCAAAAGAACTTAAAATCGATTCTTTATTTGCCTCACCGATCAGATAACCGGTCTCAGGCCCGAAGCAAGGCTACTTTCCAGAATATAATGGGTTCCATAGCAAGTTTTACATGATACAATCGGGAAAGTATTATTAGTGATAGACCGGAACCTAGTGAATCCTACACAACTATGTATGTAAGTCCTAGTGAGCAGCAAGGACGCTATTTAAACGTATGTTTGATAGCCTCGAGTGTTAACGCACAGGAGAATTTCTTTAACCTATTGTCTCTCGCGTCAAATTTAGTAACATAACTAGTCGCGTGTTTTCTTTTTTCCAACATTGGCATGTTGAGGTACAATAATATATTTAGTAACATTTATTTGAAGAAATGCATGCAATTGTTTAGTAAATTAGTTAGAACATTTCGAATTGCTGCTATAGTGCTGTCAAAATGTCTTGATCCATGGCTAAAATGCGAACTAAAACTCAAATCATCGACACACCCACGCGTTGAGCCAATAATGGTTCTGCTGTTGCTAAACGAGAGAGCCTTGGCGAAAGGGAGTGGATTTCTTCAGCCAAGAGCAGCGCTATGAACGGAAGACTAGGTATCAAGTCAATGTGGTATATCTACAGCTTGTCAATATCACTTATCTGAGGTCGGGTTTTGAAAGCATCGAATCTAGTGGCCGTGAGTAGCAGTAAAAACTCTTGTAACTCATTGCTGCTCTTACGATTGGAATTCCTGTTCCGTCACATGCCCACAGTGATGTTACATCAACACGTGCTCCCTTCTTTGTGGTAATCAAATAAAGACGTCGAAATAAAGCTATTAATTCCGCTCTTGTTGTACAATTGCAGTGCGTTCTTCGTCAAAACTTGTTCATAATTTGTCCAAATACTTGTTAGTACATTTTACAATTTCATCAATCACGGCTATATCGATAAATCTAAAGTAAAGCATCAATTTACTCAGTGATACCCTTAGCAGTAATTTTCGGTTCTAGCATTTTTTTCACAATGTTTTAACACTTTGTCTTTGCCGATGCTGCCAGTCACTTCTTCCATTTTGTTTTTCTGTCGTTCCCAATCAAACAATCTTCACTATTTTCACTGTAACTGTAACTCACATTCATATCGTTTCCATTAATATTGTCAAGCCACTTCTGTAACTCACTTGTACTCAAGAAGCGAGACATTGCTTAGAAAAAGGAAACTACACTCATAAACAACAATTCTTACATTAACGATCGCGCGTTGGAAAATTTCAAACTCCATAAAAATATATGGTTGCTACTGTAATCACGGAACTACTCGCACGTTTGAAAAAGCAAACACAGACGAAGGTATTTCCTCAACCTATACTGGAAGCTACTAGAGTTGCAGCACGTCTGCGAGCTTTTGGTAGGAAGAGAGGGAGGAACCACTTGAGGAATAGCAGTAAGGGTGACTCCTCTAATGCGACCGTTCGTAAAAATCATTAGTTTTTGTTCACCTGTTTGCTTTTTTCGAACAGCGCGAGTGACAGAAGGTTAAGTAATATATTCGTAAGAAAACAACTTTTTGGATTAAACCGTTTCTATCAGGCTAAGAATTAAAAAAAGATGACAGCGTTGTGAGTCCTAAGCACATTTCTTCAGCAGAAAACACTCTCTAATAGTAATGTAGTTGCACAAAAACGGCAAGTATAGCAATTGCTAGATTATCATTGATAAATTAAATTAATACTTATGTTTTTTAAATTTGATATCACAACTTTTTCAATCTCAAGGGCCCACCTAAAACAAACCGCTGTTCGTTCCCAAAGCTATACATCTGTGATAAGATCGTTTTATTAAAGGGAGAAATAAATCCACGGTTTTTTAAATGATAGGCCATTGTGAAATGTGTTAAGGAGCTCTAAAAACACTACTGCTTCGTTTTTGAGACCTAGGTACACAACACAAGTTCCTATGGCCTCGGATTCAATGTTGAATTCCTTTACTAGCTGTAAGCCAATACGAATTAAAGAATAGATGCCGATGTCCACTGGTGACTTCTAAATTTCACAGCATTCTAAGAAAAACGTAAGCCGGCATATAAGCCTTACCGGACACCTCGAAATAAAACCCTCGAATTATTGGCATGTCTGCTGCACTCTAAACCACTAAGAAACGAACATCCCCGTCCATCCTCAAAATTATTTCTTTAATCACCGCATCACTTAGATACTATAATACTCTACAGGTGGTAATTATTGCCTAGGCAATTTATACCCCAATCCCATATTTCATTAAATACATATTGTCGGTACATCAAAGGTAGCTTATTGTTAACACACTAATAATACTCAACAGGGGAGTAATTATTGCCTAGGCAATTTATACCCCCACTCATATTTCATTAAATACTAGTTGTCGGTACATCAAAGATAGGATAATAATAACACACTTCATAATACTCTACAGGTGGTAATTATTGCCTAGGCAGTTTATACCCCCCTCCCATATTTCATTAAATACACATTGTCGGTACATCAAAATTAACTTATTGTTAACACACTACATAAAACTCTACAGGGGGGTCATTATTGCCTAGGCAATTTATACCCCTTCCCATATTTCATTAAATCCTAGTTGTCGGTACATCAAAGATGGCTAATTGTTGACACACAACATAATACTCCACAGGGCTTTAGTATTGCCTAGGCAATTAATACCCCCCTCACATATTTTATTAAATACTAGTTGTCGGTACATCATAGATGGCTTATTGTTAACACACTACATAATACTCTACATGTTGGTAATTTTTGCCTAGGCAATTTATACCTCCCAGAATATTTCATTAAATACATATTGTCGGTACATCAAAGGTGGCTTATTGTTAACAAACTACATAATACTCAACAGGGGGGTAATTATTGCCTAGGCAATAATTAGCTCCCTACAATATTTCATTAAATACATATTGTCGGTACATCAAAGGTGGCTTATTGTTAACAAACTACATAATACTCAACAGGGGGATAATTATTGCCTAGGCAATAATTACCTCCTTACAATATTTCATTAAATACACATTGTCGGTACATCAAAGGTGGCTTATTGTTAACACACTTTATAATACTCAACAGGGGTGGCAATTATTGCCTAGGCAATTTATACCCCCTCCCGTATTTCATTAAATACTAGTTGTCGGTACATCAAAGGTGGCTAATTGTTAACACACTACATAATACTCCACAGGGGGTAATTATTGAGAGGCAATTAATACCCCCCTCACATATTTCATTAAATACTAGTTGTCGGTACATCAAAGATAGCTTAAGAATAACACATTCCATAATACACAACAGGGGGTAATTATTGCCTAGGCAATTTATACCCCCCTCCCATATTTCATCAAATACACATTGTCGGTACATGAAAGGTGTCTTAATAATAGCACATTGCATAATACTCAGCAGAGGGGAAATTATTGCCTAGGCAATTTATACCTCCCTACCATATTTCATTAAATACACATTGTAGGTACATCAAAGGTGGCTTATTGTTAACACACTACATAATAATCTACTGGGTGGTAATTATTGCCTAGGCAATTTATACCCCCTCCCATATTTCATTAAATACTAGTTGTCGATACATCAAAGGTGGCTTATTTTTAACACACTACATAATACTCCACAGGGGAATAATTATTGCCTAGGCAATTTATACCTCTTTCCCATATTTCATTAAATACTAGTTTTCGGTACATGAAAGTTGGCTTAATAATAGCACATTGCATAATACTCAGCAGGGGGGTAATTATTGCCTAGGCAATTTATACCTCCCTACCATATTTCATTAAATACAGATTGTCGGTACATCAAAGGTGGCTTATTGTTAACACAGTACATAATACTCTACAGGGGGGTAATTATTGCCTAGGCAATTTATACCTCCCTCCCATATTTCATTAAATACACATTGTCGGCACATCAAAGGTTGCTTATTGGTAAGAGCTGGAAATAACAAACGCGTTGCTCTTCGAACTCGGTTCTTACTACTTCATTTCGATGCAAGTACGTATTCCAATGGAAAAACGAAGCTCGAATATATGTGAAATAATTTTTAACTTATGGCAACAAATACTATTCGAAGCTTTCTTGCACCCACTAGAAAACGTAAAGTTCTTAATATTTATTTGCATATATTTTATTGTAGACTGTTCACATAATGCCCACCGACTTCGATTTTACAAAATTTGAGAAATAAATTTCACTTTTTATTTAGTGGTCAATTTGAAGGCATTTTGTTATACTACCATTAAGAAACCCATATACATCTTATTACGAATCAATCATTATGGAACAATCTCATGTGTGACACGCAGCAGTGGTACCAATCTTTGAAAGTTTCATTTACAACTTTTTTCCTTTTTCTTTTTTAACTGATTTTGTGAGTAATGGTGCATTCAGTATAAAGGTACGACAAGATATTCTCTCTCTCACTCACTCTCTCTCTCTTTCTCTCTCTCTCTCTGTGGGTGTGTGTTTTTGCTTCAACTTTCCGGCGTAAGCGTGTGGATACTACCAGGTATACTGTCGTGTGTATATATGCTAGTGTGTGTGTGTGTGGCACGGGTACATGAAGTATTAATTGGGACCGCGTGGTGGAACTTATCGATATTAGTACGTACATACGAACGGCTATTACTTCACACGAAAACTTTGGACGAATGCGAATTTTTAAATTCTGCTTTTAGCAATAAATAAGTAGTGATTCCTCTCGAGGGAGTTCCCCTAAATGGTAGCCCCCACCATGTCCAATTCAAGCACAAATTTTCGCAATCGTTTTTATTTCGTTTGTACAGAATTGTGCAGGCGAAATGTTTATTTGTAGAATATTAGGGGCGACGCCAGAACGAAAACAAAGTGGGAGGGCTGTCTACATGGAAGCCACCTACCATGCCTAATTCAATCACAAATTGTCGCAATCCTATGTACGTCGTTTGTACAGAAATGTGCAGGTAAAATTTTCGTTTGTAGACAATTAGGGGCGCCGCCAGAACGAAAAACAAAGTGGGGGCTGTCTAAGTGGCAGGCACCCACCATGTCCAATTTAAGCACAAATTTTCGCAATCGTTTCTACATCGTTCGCACAGAAATGTGCAGGCAAAATTTTCGTTTTGCACAAAATTAGGGGCGCTGCCAGAACGAAAACAAAGTGGGGGCTGTTTTAATGGTAGCCTCCATCATGTCCAATTCAATCTAAAATTATTTCAATCATTTGTACACCGTTTGTTCAGAAATTTGCAGGCCAAATTTTCGTTTGTAAGCTATTAGGGGCGCAGCCAGAACGAAAACCAATTGGCGGCTGTCTAAGTGGTAGCCCCCCACCATGTCCAATTTAAGCACAAATTTTCGCAATCTTTTCTACATCGTTTGTACAGAAATGTGCAGGCGAAACGTTTGAACAAAATTAGGGGCGCCGCCAGAACGAAAACAAAGTGGGGGCTGTCTAAGTGTTACCCCCCCATGTCCAATTGAATCACAAATTGTCGTAATCGTTTGTACCTCGTTTGTACAGAAAAGTGCATTTTAAATCTTTGTTTGTACATAATTAAGGGCGCCGCCAGAACGAAAATAAAATGAGGGACTGTCTAACTGATAGACCCCCACCAACATGTCCAATTCAATCACAAATTGTCGCAATCGTTAGTACTTTGTTTGTACAGAAATGCGCAGGCGAAATTCTCTTTTGTACACAATTAGGGGCGCCGCCAGAACAGAAAAAATGGGGTCTGTCTAAGTGGTAGCCCCTCACCATGTCCAATTCAAGCACAAATTTTCGCAATCGTTTGTACGTCGTTTGTGCAGAAGTGTGCAGGCGAAATGTTTGTTTGTACACAGTTAGGGACGCCGCCAGAACGAAAACAAAGTGGGGGGCTGTCTAAGTGGTAGCCCCTTCCACCATGTCCAATTCAACCACAAATTGTCGCAATCGTTTGTGCTTCGTTTGTACAGAAAAGGGCAGGCAAAATGTTTGTTTGTACACAATTAAGGGCGCCGCCAGAACGGAAACAAAGTGGGGGCTGTCTAAGTGGTAGCTTCCCATTAACATGTCCAATTCAATCACAAATTGTTGCAATCGTTTGCACGTCGTTTGTACAGAAATGTGCAGGCAAAATTTTCGTTTCTACACAATTAGGGGCGTCGCCAGAACGAAAACAAATTGGGAGCTGTCTAAGCGGTAGCTTCCCACCAACATGTCCAATTCAATCACAAATTGTCGTAATCGTTTCTAATTCGTTTGTACGGAATGTGCAGGAGAAATGTTTGTTTGTACAAATTAAAGGCGCCGCCAGAACGAAAACAAAGTGGGGTGTGTCTAAGTGGTAGCCCCCAACCATGTCCAATTCAATCACAAACAGTCGCATTCGTCTGTACATCGTTTTTACAGAAACGTGCAGGCGAAATGTTTGTTTGTACACAATTAGGGACGCCGCCAGAACGAAAACAAAGTAGGGTGCTTTCTAAGTAATACCTCCCTACCATGTGCAATTGAATCACAAATTATCGCAATCGTTTGTACGTCGTTTGTACAGAAATCTGCAGGCGAAATGTTTGTGTGTACACAATTAGGGGCGCCGCCAGAACGAAAACAAACTGGGGGCTCTCTAAGTGGTAGCTTCCCACCAACATATCCAATTGAATCACAAATTGTCGCAATCGTTTGTACTTCGTTTGTACAGAAATGTGCAGGCAAAATGTTTGTTTGTACACAATTAATACCCAGAATCACCAATAATATGAGTCATTTTGAATTTCGCGGCAACACTAATCCATTTTATAGCATGCCTTTACTCCCGAAAAAATATCTCTTTACTATCTTTGACGGCATTAAACGAAGATAAGAAAAAGAAGAAGAAAGGTTGAACTGAGTTCGAATGACCTCGGAAGACTAATTCTTTTTCAATACTTTTGATTTTCTTTTACTCAAGATTTCATCATAGTTCTTCTGATTAAAAAATTTCCTAATATATCCTCATTTTATTGTGCTAAAAAAACAATATGGGTACGTTGCCAGTAAAATAGTTTCGATTGATTGATCCCCTTTAAGATTTCCTGATAAAAGTATTTATTTATTATTCGTCACTAAAAAACATAATTAATTTATTAACAGCTATATATCCTGTTACACATCAAGTAGCATTAAAAAAAGCGAATTAAATCAGAACTGAAAAACTGAAAAAAAAACGTTATTTTCCACTAAATTTTCCATCTGATAAAAAAAACACTAGTTACATATATTGTTACTTATTAGTTGTGCCGTTGTTTGATGGTAGCATTTGAAGTACCATGTTAAAACATTTGACTTCAAACTGTCAAATATGAATCGCAGTAAATTGAAGACTTCGGGGCAAAAACCCGTCAATTCCAAAAAGTGAGAGCGTAAAGGAGATAGATTCATAAGGTTTTCTCGCCATCGGATTTCCTTCAAACTTGGCACCTACTAGACCAAAAATAGACAATAATTTTTTGATGTCAATCCATGATCATCATTTGATCAGGTTTTATCAACATTTCTCAACGTGTGATAACTTTTGTAACATATAAGAGTTACAAAATCTGTATTCAACATAGGGGGGGAGTGACGGGTAAGACCATTAGCAATTTTTTAAGATGTTTAAAATATTTATGAAGTAGGGGGGAGTGACGGATAAGACCTTTAGCAATTTTCTAAGATTTTAAAAAATATTTATTAAGTTGAAAAACAATGCTATGGAGTATGAGAAAACTAGAATTGTCTTTAGGGATGCGCACGAGACAAGATTTGAGACTGTCTCATCTCGAAAATGTTCTGTCAAATTGATTTCTTGACACGAAAAACGTATATTTTTGTATTGGAAGAGCTGTGTCTTTACTTGAATTATGTCAGGAAATTCCTGTCTCTACTCGTCTCGTGCGCATCCGTAATTGTCTTAAACATTCGGAGACCTGCAGGGGCAGATTTGAGGCTATTCTGAGTGGACATAAATTTCTTTTCACTTTCCTTTGTGGTAATCGGACACAAATAATCTTACTTTTCCCCAAAACACATTTCAAATCGAATTATTGGGGGTACAGACCCCCTCAGTTCCAAGATTGGAAGGGACTCATCCCCCCAGAGTTTAGCCAGTGTATCTACCTATGCAGAAAATTAAAGTAAATCGGAATTCTGTAAGCTAATAGGATGGACCAATAAAAATCTCTTCCCTGAAGGAAAATGAGTGCAGAAAGTTGGAGAGTGTAAATTCTCTTCTTTTCGTTTCAAGTGATTCAAAGAGCGCGTTGTTTCACAATAATGAGACAAAGGGAGTCAAGATGGGTATGTAAAACTTACATGAAAAGAGTTTTTTTTTTTTTTAATTTGTAACCCACTTGGACCATGGAGTAGTAAAGAAACTTCTGAATCAGCAACATCGAATAACAGCTGAAGCATCTTTATGCATCAATTATCGGTAAGTACCGTATTGTAATCTTTCGTGTACAGTCGGAAACAATAATAAGTAAAGGTGGAGGTATAAGAAACAATAGGTCCAACCTATACTTAATATTGTTTCTGACTGTACATCTACTCCTGCTTACTTCTTACTTAATTCTGTATAATTTTCTTGTGTAGACTGCTAACAAACTTTAAACGTTTAGGTACTTGTGTGCCTAAAGACGTAGACATTTCGAGACCTTAGGCGACAAATATTTCCGCGTCGCTTGCCCCCCCCCCCCCCTCCCTTCGGTGCCTTCACCTAGACGAAACTTACACCTTTCTGAGTATCTGTTAATAATTATGTTTGCAAGTTTCTACAAATATTCGAAATTATATACAGAAATACGTTATTATCTTTGCTATTTTATTTCAAAACTTTACTTTCATATTGATGTATGTAATTTATATCAGATTGCACTACTGTAATACAAAGCAATGCCAAAAGAGTTATTAAGAGTTTTATATTTTTACGCATTTTGTACTTTTAAAGATTTTACATAAACATTATTCTTCTCGCGCTAAACCGAGTACTTCTACCAATATATATAGGTATATAGTGTATTTATAATTTATACACTATGTTAAGTATGGCAAGTGCAAACCTTTATATCTTTCACTTACGAGCCGCCACCGCTATCAATTTTACTTTCTTCTCTACCTAGAACATTGTTGTACCTGCTTGGAAAGAACTAAAATATATTTAATTGTTATTTATTTGTAAGGGTGTCCGTCTGACGGTATTTTCTTTGATAAGGACACCAGTGGCCGCCATGACGTACAATGCAGCCGCAGGTTCCCGTGTAAGCTATTTTTAAAATACCTGTATATATGATTAACATTTTTCAAGGCAAAAGTAAGGTTACTTTTATGAAGTGATCAGGGGTGCAGCCAGTAGGTTTAAGTGGAGGGGCCCTTCGTTTTTGAAGAGGGGTTAGCTACAATGTATAAAACAAACAAAAAAAAAACATGTGTTGCAGTTAGTGTTTTTTGAGACCTGAAAAATCGGAAAGTTTTGTTTCCTTCCGGAAAAATAAAAACACTGTTATTTAGCTTATTATTATTATTATTATTATTATTATTATTATTATTATTATTATTATTATTATTATTATTATTATTATTGCTTTTTCTCCATAAATTATGTTCCAGGTAGTTTTTATTGTTTCATCAAGAACGACTGAACCGGACCAAACATTATACCTTTGTGTATAACTTTTTCAATTTAAGCCGTTGGACATACAACCTATCTATAAAATTTACCAAGAAAGTTATATTGCTTTTTCACCCACCACCTTCTAAAATCGATGTGTTACCTCTGGCTAAGGCTACCTGGATGACTAAAGGTAGTCCCCATCAGGCACGTAGCCAGGATTTTACAAAAGGGGGGGTCCGTGACGAAATACTCTGGTTATCACACTAGGGGCGTGATCATTCTAAACTATTTTACTTGCAACATATATCCTTTCATATAGCCAGGATTTTCATTTCTGGATCCGAAAGGGGGGGGTCAGGACCCACCCCTTGGGTACGTGCCTGTCCCCATCAGCATCGACGATCTTCTGCCAACGTTCTGGAAGACCATGGATTCCATCGCGGTAGAACTTCGTGGAGCGTGAAGCGAAGAAGATATCAAGTGAATTTTATATCTCTACTATGGATTTGAACTGGCATTCACTAAGGTGACTGTTCAAGGGATGGAACAGGTAATCGTACGGTGCAATGTCCGTGGGGTATAGCCGTTGCAATAGTGTTTCCGATTCAAGATGTAGAATGGTGTCCTGGGTCATCCTTACCACGTGGAGCTTAGCGTTATCCTTTAGCACAAGGACCCGTTAGCGATTCAGAACTGCTCGCTCTACATCTTTCAGTTTTCCTTGGACACGGCTCAACTGCTGCCAGTTCACAGTTGCATTGATGCTCTGACCAACTGGTATCAGTTTAAGATGCACGATGCAGCGAGCGCTCCACCCAATACACAAGAGAACTTTCTTCTGATGCAGTGCTGGTTTCGATGCTAACCAATGACGGCGGCACCGTAGAGCTTCGTACACGTCCCACTCATCATCACATGTCAACATCCTGTCCAGAAATGGCTCCTTCCTCAGACGAGACGACAAAGAAACACGGGTGTCTGTTCGCGTTGCCTTCTGGCCCGAAGTTGAATCATGTGGGATCCACCGACCCAACTTGTAATGTTTCCACAGTTGATGGAGGTGCTGCGGAATTATTTCTTCACTCATATAGAATTGTAGTCCCAGTTCCTCACTCGTCTGGCACTGTTAGCCTAAATTGTTGCTTGCAGATCTTCATTTTGTACATGTGTTGGTCTTCCTGCATATGATGCGTCTTCGAGTGTTTCGTCACCGTCCTTAAGCTTATTAAACTACCACTGCACTATCCGCGTAGTCACGATACCCTCAAAAAAGGCCTGGCAAAACTTCTACTTCATTGCAGCGTCATTTGACCCCAGTTTGAACTCGTACAGCATACACGCCCTTATGATTCTGTGGAGGTCCCATATTCACTCTGTCCTTACGCAAGTTCACGGAATAACTGAACTGTCACATCAGTTAGTACGTTGGATATACCCACACCAACAACTGACCTTCGCCTTATCTCCTTCCGCCTAATAGTGAAGAATCCTTTCTCCTTAAAAAGAACTAGTTCTTGATTTGTGAGTTTTTATTCTTGTTAGCACATCTCTTTTGCATACAAGTGGGCGGATTTAGCATAGGGGAGATGTCCAGCAGCATGAAAATATGGGAGAATTTGAATTGTTGTATTCATATGTAAATCCCAGTTTCCTGTTCTTTCTGCAAAGATAAACAGCATTATATGATCAATGCACCTAAGGAGATTAACCCACAGCTTAATTGATCTGCTTAAAGTTATAATTTCCTGCAAGAAATCGTTAAATTTGCTCAAAGTTTCTTTAACACCTGGTTCTTCTAGAACATCTTGGTTCTTCTAGAACTCTTTTCAAGAAGATCTTTAGAAATATTTTCCAAATATGCAAGAGATCCATTTATTTCAGGACAACTGCTCTTCATCACTAACAATCGCACAAGCAGTAAGGTTATATGCTCGGACAGCTCTTGCGTATGCGTGACAATTCAAATGTGGTTTACCGTAAACTGTAGCCCATATATCTTCCAAACCACTCCCCTCCATTATCTTTCCAATAGCACCCATAAAAGACATTAATATATGGAAACCTCCTAGTATCATAATTATTTTTGACACTTCACTGTTGGGATTTGCTGACTCTACAATTTCAGCCGCCTTTAAAAACAATGGTTGATCGAACGTAACAATACAGGCACGGCGTTGCTTCTGACATTGTTCTGCAGCATAACTGAGAGCAGAGAAAATTGTTGATGGATTGCTAGGATCCATGTTTATAAAGGGAATTCCTAATATATATGTATCCTCACAATCTTCTCTTCTACTCATTACGGAAGTCATGAATCCATTCCACCCGGGCTGCATATCTGTGCCTGCAATCCACAAAACATTCATTGGAAATATGGGGTGTACCGTTCGACATTCAATTCCTCTGGTAGCTTTCAAGTCATTAAAATCTTCCACAAAAATGTGGAGAGCCCAGTACGGTGACTTTTTTTTGGCATACGAGAGAATACGAATAATTTCAGGATTAAATTATCCCAACGGAGTTCGCTTCACCTCCACTTCTGTTTTAACACATTTACTTAGTGTTATGCATTTTATCCCTCCATGATATTTGAGGCGAAAATTTGAGCCCGCTCGTCTTCAAATTTACCTCGCTACATGGCTAATTATAAGAGTAACCCCCACAATATATACACCGTTGGAAAGATAATTTTATGCTCTTTAAGATTTATTTGAAACATTTTTCATATCACAATTCACTAAGGAAATATAAAAAAAAACAAAATGGCGCGGGCGATCTTTTTCATTTTTTACTCTTTAGGTTAAAATTGCCAAAAAACCATTTGGTTCATGAAAAACTTTAAGGAATACGAAACTGTAAGGCACATTTCACAGATTACGAGAAAAAAAGAAGCATGTCAATATGTCCATTAGTTCTGCAGATATGGCCTTTTCTCTAAAACGCCCATTTTTCTATTGTGAGGGAGCGAGGGGGGGAAAGCTCCAGAGGGAGGGGGGGAACTTTTGTGAAAATGTTCATCTCATAGTGCTCTACAAACAACTCTCGACAATTTCATAAAGTGGTGCCAGAGATGGCATCTGACTATTAACAATGACAAAACGCAAGCGCTGGTTTTCCTACCACCTCACAGGCGTTCTAGGGTTTACCGAAACCCCACACTCTTACGAGTAACTGTTGATGGTTACGTTGTACGCCCTACCAACACTGCTACCTACTTGGGCGTCGTCTTCGATTCCAAACTAACTTGGAATGCTCATTTGCAAAAGTTAAGAGCTAAGGCTACTATCCGCTTAAATCTTTTACGTCGTCTCACAGGCACCACTTGGGGCCTCAAAGCAGATGTTTTACTCCACACCTATAAGATGTTTCTCCGACCTATACTCACTTTTGGACATACTGCCTGGTGCAATGCTTCTGCTCCCTTCTACGAAAAACTTTGCATATTGGAGCGTCATGCTATTCGACTAGCTCATCGACTTAAGCTTCCATATCCCACGTGGCTCACATATGAGTACATCAACTTTCCAAAGCTCACAGAACATCTTGCACAACTCCGTATTCGGTACATCACTTCTCGCATTGAAACGGGCCATCCGCTATTCCTGGACATACTTCAGTCTGATGCTGTCACTGATGCCGCATACCGCTACAAGCATTCTCCTTTAAATGTACTCATTTCCCTATATGTCCAACATGCAAACCTCACAGAGGACGAACGTGACATCTATGCCATTTATACCATTCATGATCATAGACATCCTCACAACTAACAAGGGCTTCCCCTTGTGATCATTAGTCCTGAGTCGCCCCGGGACAGAAGATTTAACCTGCATCTGTCTAAATAATTTCTGTTTGTTTGTGATGTGCTGGCACTTCATCTCATCTTTCATTTACATTATCTTACATTTTCAATCAGTTAAAATACTATCTCACTTTATATATATATTCTTGCACATTTGCACCTATGTATTCTTCACTTTATTTTCGCTATTTACATAACTCTTTATCATTTTCTTGCCTTATTTAAGTTATGTACTTTGTTATATATTTACATTTGGCCCCTTGATTGCACTGTTTTGTTTTGTGTACCATGTAATAAAGATGAAAAATTAAATAAATATAGAACAATAAAATGATGATATAACTCCCTTCCGAAACTGATGCACAAATACCACTGTTAATAATCAAACTTCCCTTAGACCATCGCATTCTTTTCAATAATATATATTTCTCTAGAAAATCACTTGCCAAACAGAGGGCGTAACCCTCTGAGAGGCTGAAGAAGTATATAATTTGCCAGAAACACATGATTTGTGTAATTAATTCGTAAATTTTCTTTTCTCCTTTCCGTAAAAAAATAATAATGTAGCCAACTACGAGTGGTGGTGAAGCTAGAATTAGAATCACAATGTTGAAATTCTTTCTTCTTTTTTTTTAAAAAAAATAGGAAAAGTGCTTCGTAGTTTACCGTACTTAGTACAGCATTACATAAATTGTGTTACATCAACTGGAATTTTTCATGTTACAGAAATAAAAGTATACTGTCACTCATGTGTGCCCGAAGGAGGGGCAGGGGGTCGCTCCTCTAGTTAACGAAAACGTATTAAATTTCTTAATACAAATAAAAAATATAAAATGTAATAGGGTATATAGTAACCAGGGAGATGAGTTCCCTAGAAAATTTTCATCGGTGGCCTATGCTGTCATTATTTTTTCTGGATAAATGAATTGTTAGATTTGAAAAATATTTCTGTAAATATTTTTATCGTGAATTTTGTTCTGAGTACCTATAATCTGATCTGGTGTCTTGCTAATACATTTGAGCGTTTAATAAACATGCAAAAGTTCCATACTCTGGAAGTTTGGTGACTTTTTTTTTTTTGAGCATTAATGCCACTGTTACATAATTATGCAAACAGGTATTTATTAATTTGGGATAGCGGATACTGGATACTGTAGGCAATGTTGTGAGAAGTCATATGGTTTTACACTTGTTTAATCATGGTTCTGGCCATTCTAAGCTATGTTGTCGGGTGCCTGCTTGGTTATCTGAAACCGTAATAATGCGACTAATCGAATGAATCGCTGATTAGAAAATTTGAGGTCTATTAGTCTACTGGTACTCATAGCGAAAATACATGCGATAAAGCTAGTCTTAACACTGCAACTGAATATCGATTTATGAATATCTTAAAAGGACATGGATGTTTGTTCCAACAACATTTTCAAAGCGTGCGAAAACTCAGCTATAAAATTCAAGAAGTATTTTTTTTTTTTTTGTATGTAATATCGAATCCTCTTCTGGTGTTTTGTTCAATACATGACAAAATTGGTAATTTTGAAAAGAAAAAGCAATGTATGTTCAAGATGATATCAGAACAAGGGTTCGATATTACAAACTAAGAATTAATTTCAATTTTATTCTTATGGATATTATGCACGCCGTAGGTTCAAAGCTTCTTTCATTCACTTTTGTGTTTTCTTTAGTTAAGTAGTCTTTAACACCAGTGGACCAGCGTGCACTCTAGTTGCATCTATCCAGGAAAAATTATTGCTAGCTAGTGTGCGTACTGATACAGTTTCCAGCAATTCGATGAAACTTGGGTCAATATATATTGCCCAGCAAGAATTCTTCCTGGATCTAGCAAGAGGGCACGCTGGACCGGCAAGGACCTCTAGATAGGGAATCGGTGTGACAAGTACAGTAAATCTTGTACGGTAATAACACACCTGTGCTTTTTTTCAAAAAAACGATCCCTAAATTTTACGGTAAATTACCGTAAAATATACGGTACCAAATTTGTTTCTAAACACGGTCAATATTATTTTGCTTCTAAATATACGGTCTGCCGTTTTTATGAAAAAACGGTGGTCCGTAAAATTTAGGATAATCGGATGGCAGCGAGA
Organism: Thermobia domestica; assembly: GCF_964235325.1. Taxonomy (NCBI): domain Eukaryota; kingdom Metazoa; phylum Arthropoda; class Insecta; order Zygentoma; family Lepismatidae; genus Thermobia; species Thermobia domestica. Next base: position 275,191,789 of record NC_137454.1, on the reverse strand, counting down.
GTTGACGGTAATCGGTCAGTAAATTTAAGGCTAAATTATTTACAGTGTATATGAAAAATAACTAAATATTCTAAACTTTCTAAATATAGTACTCAAAAAAGATTTCAAGATACGTGTTTGTAAACAAGTCATGATTATACTAACTACTGCTTACTTATTAACGATGTTATTATTGCTATAATAATTACATTTCTTCTTACTTTCCTTATCCATTTTCTGTTAAAAATTATAGCTTCTTATTGAAGAGTTTTTATTATTAACTGATTACCAGCTGCATTCTTCTATTATAGTAAGGAATACATATATTGGTTTATTTCGAAAATATAAAAAAGAAGCTGACATCCGCTTAATGAATTAGGTCAGGCATAGACAGGGCTGCTCGTAGATTTTATGGTCTTTTACACAAATTCTATGAAAGGTCCAACCAAACTTGTGAAATCTCCATCCCCGTAAAGGTCGTCAGCACAGTTGTAACTTTGTTTATGTTGAAATAGTAAAGTAACAATATTTATATGGTTCAAGTCCTTTTTTATTATTTCTTCCACTACTTTTAAAGGGCTTATGACACATCCATAAGGTGTCTGGGCCACAACCCTAGATTTTGATGAAACTTGGTAGATTAATAGGACACTTTGCAAAACTAATGTAACTAGCAGGAATTTGTCGAAAAAGCTGTAGTTTCTGAGATTCGATTCAGAGCCAGTCGACTCATTAAAAATGACATTTGTCGTGATATCTCGGGAACGGTTCCACCGAGAAAAAGCAAACTTTGCAAGCCACAGTAGATACATGATACCTTTGAAACGAAATTAAAACGAATTGTCTGCACCTACGCAGAGCGTAAGGATACACTTTCAGGCATATGATCGCGGTCTATTGAAACACATCAGGGTGATGCAGGCATCTATGCATCAAAGAAACATGCCAAAATCATAGCCCATAGGGTTACCTATATATAGTTAGTGTTGCCACGAAACGAAACCTTTTTCATGTCTCGTCTCGTCTCGACAACGAGCAATTACTTCGAGACGAAATCTTCTATTATTGGCAAGACGAGACATGAAACTATATATAAGTAAACACTATGATATATGATTTTGACACTTTTCTTTGAAGCATAGATGCCTGCATCACACTGATGTATCCGAATAGACTGCGTCTATATGCCTGATAGTGTTCCCTTACGCTCTCTTAATACTGTGTTACTGTTGTGTAACATTGAAGACTTACAGTACTTGATATCACTACACCCGAATATGGCGACTATTAATGTTAACTATATGACTTCTACACAGGTGCAATGGAAATGTATGACCGAGAAGCCAGACAAAGTGCGTAAGTAGACACGGGTGTCCGGGGCCAGACCACCCTAACATCTTCTCACCTGAATTGGTTGAAAACGCTCACCTTTGAGTCTAGTTTTTTTCTTGCATTATGTTATACTTGTCATGTATTTCAAACTAAGCAAGAGAAAAATATATCGCAGTCTTCACGTTTTCGAGGTATGCGAATGCGCACAATTATTTTCGCATTATGCGCAGTTTTGTTCAGGTGAAAACAATTCGTTTTAATTTTTTTAAAGCTATCATGTATCTACTATGGCTTGCAAAGTTTTCTTGTTTTCTGTGGATACGTTCTCGAGATATCACGACAAATTTGGTCTTTAATGAATCGACTGTATCTCAGAAACTACTGTTTTTTCGACAAATTCCTGCTAGTTACAGTAGTTTTGCAAAGTGTTCTATTAGTCTACCAAGATTCATCAAAATCGCTTGTTGTGACCCAGATACATTATGGAAGTGTCACAGGCCCTTTGAAAATTGAAAGAGCTTTTGTGTAAAGTGTATCCCTCTCATAGTGGGCTACTCACATGATGGTGCACCACAGGCACTTCGTCGATAACTTCAAACTTGAAATACTCATAACTGAATAAACAAAATAAAGAAAAGAAATAAACTGGCTCCCAAAAGACTTGTCCAACAATATTTGCTACGGTTACACCCTTTGTGGTCATATTAGTAAAGAAACGCAGTTTGTCCTTTACAACATAATATTTCCTCGACATACATTTACATTCTTTTTAAGATTAAATAATCGTCTCTACCGTGACATTTTTTCAAATGCATTTTTTTCGCTCATTGAATCACTTAAGTTACATTCTTGCACCTGGCAAATTGATGTAAGTTAATTCCCAATAAAAACGGATTTTCAGTTCAAAGTTTGGAAGACATGTTTCACAAAGTTGTTCATGACAGGAAGGTTTATGTTCACTTACGAATTTGTCAGAAATATAATATTCACATATCAGGAAACGTATATCTGAGCGTAAGCACAATGGATGGGCGTAAGTTGGATTCAGATCCGTATTAAAGCAATTGCGACTTCAATAAGCCACATTACGTTATATATTTTTTTCTCCAATGCTTTATTGTAGGCGGTGAATAAGTAAACTAAATAATGTTGCAGTTTATGGCATTATTGGCCTTTCTTAAGTTTTACAGTGTGTATGGATCTTGTAGTTGAGATGAAGAGAGTGATCAGGATGGACAGTGTTTCACTATCGGATTAGAAAATATCCACGCTTTTGAAGACAGACGACTCTGGACACTCTGTTACTGATATTAGACTATCGTACGATAGCGATGCCGACTTGGATTTTGAGGTGGACAAAGGTGAAAGTACTTCAAATGATGAAATGCTAATAGAAATAAATGTGGCCACAAAATCATCACATGCATCCAAAGCAAGGGACATACGAATCCCATGAACTGGAAGAAGAAGAAAGCCAAACTTAATCGTAATTTGTGTAAGAAATATGTTACCAGTGCTGGCAAAATTCGTGATTCGCGCAGAGTACCCAATTTTTCATGTAGATGCGTGTACAGTTGGTAACAAATTATCAAAGAAAAAAACCTGGAAATTTTTGCATCGTTTATACTGGAAACTAGGAGACATACATAGGCAGAGAGATTATCTTCTGCGTCACATGAAGCGAAGGTTAAAGTTACGCGGAAAATATAACACCACTTCCAGAAGGCAATACACAGTTGACTATTATTTAACTATCGATGGGAAAATGATACAAGTTTGCAAGCAGTTTTTTCTTTGTACTCTTGACGTTAGTGATAAAGTGTGTCGTTTCGTTTTGCAGAAAGGGCTTTCTTCGGGAAGTACAGGTCACGAGTTTCGAGGGAAACACAAACCGAAACACAGTTTAACATCAGCAGTCAAAAATATTGTAAAAGAGCATGTGCTATCGATATCCCGAGTTGACTCATTATTGTCGATCTTCAACCTGCTATTATTATGTTGAGGCAGGACTGTCGTATGTGAAGCTTTACAACCTTTATAAGGAATACTGCAAGGAGAAGAAAGTCCCACCTGGAAATGTGATGGGGCTTACTTCATACTGGAAAATTCTGAAAGAAATGAATATCAAGATACACAAGCCGAAGAAAGATCAATGTAAAACTAGTCAGTTTTAAAAATTTGTCTTCTGAGGAAAAAGAAAGAGAGAAATTGGTTTATGAATAACATTTGAAAAGAGAAGAAGCAAGGTAAGAAGAGCAAAAAGACAAAGAAAAAGCAACAAAGGACGATACTCATATAGCTACCTGTTTTGATCTCAAACAAGTCTTGACAACGCCTTCACGTAAAACGGGTGTTATGTATTATGTTCGTAAACTTAATGTTTACAACCTCACCATCTACAATCTAGCCACGCGCGAAGGGGTTTCTTACATATGGGATGAAACAAGGGGTAAGAGAGGCCCTGATGAAATTGCCTCCTGCATTCTACTCTACTTGCGAAATTTACATCCTGGAGTAAACAAGTGACGATGTATTCATACTGTTGTAGTGGACAGAATTTGAACAAGGAAAATGCAGCGATGTGTATGTATACAGCCATAATACAAGTGTAACCTGTATTGACCACAAGTTTCTTGAACCAGAACACACTCAGATGGAAGCTGATTCCATGCATAGAGTCATAGAACGCGCAAAGAAGAACATAGATAATTATACACCTTCTGATTGCTGTATAGTTGCTAAGATGGCAAGACGAAAGCTGTAGCCATTCACGGAACATTCGATGACAACACAATATTTCTATAATTTTGATGCAGCAAAAAGCTATTATAAGTTAGCTACATTCAAAGATCAGAACGGTGTTACTTTTCCATGGCAAAAGTTAAGATGGCTAAGATTCACAAAATACAAAAATAAGATTCTCTTCAAGGAAAGGATGACCGAGCCTTTCAGAGAATCCTCACATTCAAGATCCTTCCGAACACCTAGAAAGAAATACAATCCTTTTCATCTGTACTCAGGACTGCTACCAATTTCCAAGGAAATGAAGAATGACTTAACGAAACTCTGTAACGCTAAAGTAATCCTGTAAGAGTATCACAGCTTTTCCATAAATCCTGTTACATTCGATTACGCTAAGGACTACTTAGAGATTTCCTACTCGGGCACTCAGTAAAAGTACTTGTGCATAATCTGAAATAGCTAATGAAGATTGGAATTAATCTTGTTGTGGATAAAAATTAATCAGCACTATTGAATCTCACTATTGCATCTCTATGTATGAAAAAAAGTATTGAATATTCTCTTTCGTTATCTTGGTTGAGTAAACAGAACGTGGTAAAGTCCAATCTAGAAAAATTACTATTCCTCTGATAGAAAAAAGTACTGACGGAAAGGACTACTTTTATAATTGTGTTTTTAATTCATTGTGTATACTGTATCATTGTGTATACTGTTTTATTATTGCGTAAGTAAACAACAGCGGTATGTAGACATTCATTTAAGTACTTTGTTGGAAATAAATTGTTTATGACATAAGGGCGTATGTACGACACTAACATGTAGAAATTCAATAAAAATGTTATGTATGAAAATGCACATGATAGAGGCATAATAAGTAAACTTTGACCTCAAATATCAAAATAACAAAAAAGATTTGTGTTTGCTTCTAATCTGAGAGAATACCGAGAGATTCAAATCAAGCAAAATCTTTTTTCTTCTCTCCTGTAAAAAATTAAAAATGCAAATTACGCCCCTCTGCCATGTGGCCGACGAACATTACTCACATATTTATCTTCATACTCTCTTGTATTTCTTTCATTATAATATATTCATGGGCATGTTCAGTTTCGTCCTTTGGAACAAATGCTATAACTTCAATAAAAGTATCACAAGTTGCCTACTTATAATAAAGTATATATATTTTCTTATTACTCGGGTAAGTGTTATTCTCTTACAATTTTCACTTTATGGTTTTCAATGAATAGGTTAGGTTCTCTAAAATAACGATTCGTATGACATGTTCCTTTTTCTGTACTTATAAATTTATTTATAACTATAAAATTATTTACACAAAGCTTAACATTTCGACTCATATTTGTTTGATTTGCATAACTACTGTAGTTATATATTTTTCATTAGTCATTTCGATAACCTGAGAATAGATATAAACTATAAATTTATAAAGTAAGTAGTCCTAACTTCGAAATCAACATGTATTCTTCTTCCATTTCTCATTCAGTCACCTTGTTTTAGATATATAATGTACTTTTTTTTACAATTGCAAACATAATATAGAGTCACAATTACACAATTTAATGGCATGTATAAATATTATAGTGTCTTACATATGTTCGTTAAAATGTCATACATTAAAGCTTATACATACCACGTTCTTGATAAAGTTATTACAACCTATTGCATGCCAATAGAGGCATCTTAGGAAGAAGGGCAATGCATTATACATTACATTAGTAGAATCGCTTTTGGTGTTCTTTTAGGTACCTCATTGCAACCACAACATTGGCCTACACCACGGGATGTAGAAAGAGTAGAAACAACATTTTGATTTTTTTCCAGTGATTATGTAACAAATTTAAGAAAAAAGACGATAATAGTGAAATGAAGAAATTGAGAGGAGCCGGAAATAACTAGAGAAAACTACACGATGTTTGTCCACAAGGCGCACTTGCTGGAAGCTTGGATCATAGCAGTGTCTTCCCCCCTCCAAAAAAAAAAACACTAGATAACTTTGTTTAAGTCTGATGAAAATACTCTTATAGTATTGAAACTTCACATCTTATACAGTGTTTTTACTAAAAAGTGTTGTACCTTGTTACGACTATTGAGTTAAATATAAAATATGTTTACAGGGTCTACAGGTGGTTTATTTAACGTTAGAAATATTTTTTGAACATATCGTTGTGCATGTTAAGGAGATACAAAGAATTTTCACCTATACAAAATTAAACATCATTTTCATTACTGCTTACAGTAACTGTATACACATACGTAATTTTCAACTTAACCGGTGGTTTTCATTTGATGGTCAGACAAAAGTGTCTAGGATAAACGCATATTATAATTACACATGAGACTGGATTTGAGACAGGTCTAGTGCCTAGGATATATCTGCCACACGATGTTCGATTTCCAGTGGGAGAGATTTTAAGTTTAAGCGCATTGCGGTGGTTCGGATCCCATCTCAAACTGTAGGTCCAAGTTATATATAGCCTCGGTGCTGGAAAGAAACGCTAAACACTAATAATTAACTAATTAGATGGGTGCTTCTAGGATCAAACATTTATAGAGGATTTTTGATAGGCGTTCAGCACCCGGAGAATTTTCCGCTGGAATTTATTCCGAAATTTATCACTCTGATGCCGATCGATGCACCAATGAATATCCCTATTTAATTGCACGAATCACTCTTAAAACGGTAGTTACAATCAATCCAACCCACTTTCCCTCTACTGTTTTTATCAGGCGCATACACAGCAATTTCTTTCTAGAGGGGGGTCCAATTTCAATTTGAGAATAAAGAATTTTAAAATTTGTAAAATCGCTCCTAAAATTAGACTAAATTCACAGAAAAGCAGCTTTGGGGGGGAGCTGAGTCCGGACCACCAGAACCTATCGCCTGTGTATGTCCCTGGTTTGTATTTTATTGGTTAAACTAGCTGAAATGCCCGTTCTTCGAACGGGGAGATCAAGTTTATTAAAATATTTGAACTCCCAACTACCCTAACAATATACATTTCAATAATTGATAACACGGTTCATCCCGACTATACATGTCATCTCCCATGTGACCCCGAAGGGTTGATAGGGGTTTATTAGCCACATTTGGACAGAAACGCCATCGGGTTTGGCACCATTCATCCTCACAACCCCGAAAACCATGGATTCCAAACAAATATCGCTAATTTTCGATTATTTGTACTTCATTCCCCCTGTGACCCCCCTAGAGATGGTAGGGGTATCTGACCTCCACTGAGACTGAAACGCTATCTGGATTGTCACCATTTATCGCCGTGACCCCGAAAACTGAGAAATCGACACTAATACCTGTCATTTTCGATTATTTGTATATGTCATCTCCTTGTGACCCTCTTGGGGATGGTAGGTATATCTCACCCCTACAACATTTTGTGTTGGTTATAAGTAATATGTGTACCAAATTTCGTTAAAATTGCTCCGGGCGTTCCAGAGTTATACTAGACAATATATAGATACATACAGACACACCTACATACATTATTTTTTTTTACATATCATCCTCCTGCGACCCTCCTAGGGATGAAAGGAGTATTTTCGCCCATAGTGTTTGTTTCCTCACTGTAAGTAATACGTGTACCAAGTTTGGTTGAAATTGCTCCAGGCATTCGAGAGTTATGCTCGAGCATACATACATACACACATACATAGATGCATACATCCTTTTTATATGTATGATAATGCCTTAACAAGTTTGAAGTTTTTAATCTACGTACAGTACAACCTCGTTTATCCGGCCCTCGTTCACCCAGATCTCCGGATAATCCAAACCGGATTTGTAGAAACTTGAAAATTTAATGTTCACATAGATAATAATTTTTAACTATGATAGCAAGAACGTAACCATAAGTACGACAAACATTTTCTTTTTGTTTTGATTAAATGTACAGTTCGTGTATAGATTTCACAGTAAATTATGGTAATACTGTACATAAAATGATTCTTATCGAGTTTTAGAAAGCTTTACTCACAAGACGTTGAAGTGAATTGACTCAGGATTTGTTTTGCTTATTATCCATATTATCAGGATTATTCGGATTTTCGATTTTCCAGATTGCCTTTGGTCCCAGATAGTCTGGATAAACGTGGATCTACTGTATATAAAAAATACGTATGTATGAACGGATGTAGACCCTATGTGTATGTGTGTACATGTTCTAGCATAATTCTGGAACGCCTTGAGCAATTTCAACCAAACTTGGTACAAGTATTACTTACAGTGAGGAAACAAACACTATGGGCGAAAGATACCCCTTTCGTCCTTAGGAGGGTCACAAGAGGATGATATGTAAAAAATAATGTATGTAGGTGTGTCTGTATGTATCTATATATTGTGTAGCATAACTCTGGAACGCGCGGAGCAATTTTAACGAAACTTTGTACACATATTACTTATAACCAGGAAAAAATGTTGTAGGGGTGAGATACATCTATCATCCCCAAGAGGGTCACAGCGGGATCACATATACAAATAATCGAAAATGACTGGTATTAGTGTCAAATTCTTATGTCAGTGTTCGGGGTCACGGAGCTGAATGGTGACTCCCAATGCCATTACCGTAAAATATTGCCACCACTGGTATGGGAAGTGAGGGGGGAGTTAAGAATAAAAATCACGGTGAATATGACATGAACAAAGAATAGATTCAGTCGAAATAAACCGGGTAATCAATCTTTGAAATGAGCATTATATGGGGAGTTGGGGGATTCAAATATTTTGCACAAACTTCGTCATACTGTGCGAAAAACTAGCATTTTAGCTAATATATATAGTGAAACTTGTATAAAACAGAAGGCGGTGGGTCCGAATTTTACTCGAAGGAATAACAGCGATAAGGACTGTGAGGAGTTTCCGTTATAGACAGATTTCCGTTTTATTCAAGTTCCGGTTTCTACAAGTTTCACTGGATATATAATCATAGTCAACCATTGTCAATACAGTGCTGGGTGAAGGTCTTTCCAACTCTTTTCCGCAACAACCTATCTTCCATTTCCACTTAGGGGGCGCGGTGGCTCAGTGCTAGAGCGTTCATCTCTGGTGCTTGGGGTCCCTGGTTCGATCCCAGCTCGCGCCGTGTGAAATTTGTGGTGGACAAACACCGTGCTCGTGGGTTTTCTCGAGGTTCTCCCGTTTCCTCCTACTTTCTTCATTCCACCATTTCACTCATTTCTCATTATCACCGTGTCCTTTAGCCTAACCGGCATAATCGTGGGACGTAAAACTTAAAGATTTATTTCCATTTCCACTTCCATTTCCTCTTCTGAATGGCTTGTAGTAGGTGCATACACTTGAATCACTTGTAGTGTATATCTCTGGGAGGGTTTGACTTCAAGCCTTGCTACTCGACTAGATATACTATCTACCTCAAGGACCTTGTTTTTCAATTTTTCGTTGATAAGAAATCCCACTCCGACAGTCTTGCCACATTCTGATCCTCTGTAGTAGAATAAGTGTCCTTTCTTCAATTCGATCAATTCTTCTCCTTTTCTTCTTACTTCGCTCAATCCGACGATGTCCCAGTTGACTTTCTGTAGCTCTTCTTCCAGCTCCTGGAATCTTGCTTCTGAAGCCAGGGATTTTGCATTGTATGTAGCCATGGTCAGTTTTAAATAGCAACCTAGTCCGTAACTCCGGGGATTCTTAGCACCCTCTGCCTGCATGTGATTCTGAACGTTGCCTTGCCCAGACACAGTTCGGCTTCCGGAGAATAAAGGTCTTCTTGGTTTATTGTGTCCTATCATGATTGTTTAGACAAGTTGAAGGTATTTGGCAAAAATCACCCTGCCTAGCAGGCATGTTGGTGATAGCCCTCCATGTTCGCCTTCCTATCATTAGGGAAACCTGTAAGTTTTACCGTGGACAGGAAGTTACCAGTCTGCACCACTAGGAGGTACGGATAGGACATAAGTGGCTAGCCCAGCCGGTTCCATACGTCGTCAACTAATTCTCAGCGTGCGGGTCTCCTTCTGGTTTACTACTACTAGACACCATTTTGCATATATATATACCGGGTGATTTAATAAGAATGTACCAGGCCTATATCGCAGCTAATATTGCACGTAGAGTCTTCAAACAAAAAATTGCATCACCAAATCGTATGTGTAGAATGCAATCGAAATAGTAGAGTGACCAGTGGCTTGTGAATACCTCCAACGGGGAGCAACTTCGAAATTTGCAATGCAAAGTGGTATAACTGTTGAAATCGTTCAAAAGGACATTAAATGCCATGCAACTTTTAGAGGACAAACTTTGTTATATCCCTTCCCATTTAACCGCTAGAGGCGTTGTTGCAGACTTGTATCTGAGTACCCGTAGCAGGCCTTTATCTCAGCTAATAATGCACATAGAGCCGTCAAACAAAAAAATGAACTACTAAATCGTATGTGTAGAATGCAATAAAAATAGTAGCGACACCAGTGGCGTATCGTGAATATCTCGAACGGGGGTCATCTGCAAAATTTGACATGGAAACAGGAGTTGGTTGTGCCTCCATTGAAACAATCGCATAATGGGAAAAACGTCGAGAGGAAACATCCTCGCACCATCTGACTTTCACCTAGTAATGCGACCGTGTTGCTGCCAACGAGGAAGAAATATGCCAAGGTGTTTCCTCTGAACTTAGGTAATTTCGTCACTGGAAATTTTGACATAGTAATTTCATCACCTGTAATTTTGTCACCAAAATATTAGAATGTAGGAAATTTTGTCATGGTCATTTTTTCACCTTTGTTGAACTAAGTAGAGACAAAGTAAACGACCAAAACAGCTAATCTTATCTTAATCAAACTTGGAAAACAATTCAGTTGGTGTTCGACTCTGGAAAATCGAAGTTTCGGATACTTGACGCAAGAACAAACAATAATAAAAGAACATAATGTCAGCTTCAGAAAATGTTAAAAGCACAGGCAAATTGTGTAGCTAATGGATTTATATATCACTAGGTATTTACAAATATTAAGTTTTCAAAATTTCATAACAGAAAATAGAAAAAAATATAACTTGTTATAATGCAATAAGTGTTTTACAGGTTGATTTTCTACTATTCATTACATGATAGGAAACAACAAGCAATTTTTTTTCAAACAATTAGTTCCAGTGTTATACGTTATGCACAAAGACTGGAGCCGTTTCTGCAAAATCTGAAACACTCTTTTAGTTTCTTTTTTGGTGGTTGACCCACAGCATCTTCATGTAGCTCAGTTGAAACCGTTTCTTCAACTTGTTGAATTAAGTACTATCAAAATAGTCCAGAAGTTCCAGCTCTTCCTCCGAAGCCTCTTGTATTCCTGATGCACATCTGTTGCGGGAAGAAATGTCAATCCGTTCATTTCCTCCCATAATAGTCATTGCTCTTGCACCGTTCTGTGAATCCAATCTCTTGAACCTTTCTCCACGTTGAGTGAGTCAGGTGAAAAAAAAGCAATGCTGTACACGAGTTGATAATATTTCTGTGATAGAATTACTGGAAACTTTTATCTCTTATCTCAAATACGGGTCTAGGATGTTTCTGTGTAGGACATTTCGCTGTAGGGTGTTTCGGTGTAGGATGTTTCGGTGCTGGACGTTTCGTTGTACGGATGTTTCGGTGTACGGACGTTACGGTGTAAGGATGCTTGGCTGTAAAGGACGTTTCGGTTTATAGCCTAATATTTGATTGCATTAATCTTATGCTTGTAATGAACAGTCGCGAAGTGCCATAGCGTAGTCACTCTGCAATAGCGTAAACTGATTAATATTGTAATTGAGTCTCATTGTTATTGCTCAGTCTCTTCGTAACATCAGCGTATTTTTTTCTTTTTTCTGACTTCATGTCCGCCAATTAACTTATGTGTTCCATTTGAACAGCACTAACAAGGAGACTTACGGAAGTGTAATATTTTTTTTTTTTTTTTTTTTTTTGTCAATGGTGCGGATTTAAGGGTAGAAACCACCCTTTTAGAGGTGGCCTCCAAGCATAAACAGAAAATAATCATTAAAATAGAAGATTAAATGATACAGCCAGCTTACTGCCAAGGAGGTTTTAGGACAGGTGATTCAGAACCTGACGTTAAAATTACAAAATTCAAATTAGCGGATCCAATATGATGATTACTATTACAAATAGTCTTCTGGTTTGAAATGTTCTGCAGTTAGCCAAGAACAATTATAATTGGCAGGGACTACTGAGAGAAGGTGCACACTGACGCGAAACCCATTTCTGTACTTATTTTAACAGGACGTTTGATTAAATCTATAGCCCAAAAAGTTAGAAGCCAGTACCAATGCATTTGTCGCGAAGAAGAAGCAACACATGTTATTGGAAAAGAAAATATTTATAACTCTGATCAACATGGTTTCATTTTTAAATGTAGACTGGACGTACTCTAGTGTTTACAGAGACACAAACAGTGGAAAGTGTGGCGCAGTCAGTAAATTCTATGACTCATAGCTACATCATACAGCCTATAATTTCTGTAAATAGTGTTTTGTTATCACCACTGTTAATTGTTTTGTAGGAAAACAATGGAACATTTGGTCTTGTAGTCCAACACAACCTCTTTAAATTTGTAAACATCCTTGTAAAAACATCAAATCCGGAAAAATTAACATCAAGTCTTGTGAGATCATGGTTCCAAGAGATTTTTCTTCAAGCGTCTAATCCAAAGTAGGGGTGTTCGATAAGGCTGAGGACCTATCGAACTTCGAGAGTGAAAATTTATCGAATTGTCATCGGTTACTCGAAACCGTTCGAGTATTTGAAATTATCGAAGTTTCGGGTATTATCGAAATTTCGAGTATTATCGAAGTTTCGGGTATTATCGAAGTTTCGGGTAATATCGACATTTCGAGTATTATCGAAGTTTCGAGTATTATCGAAGTTTCGCGTATTATCGACATTTCGAGTATTATCGAAGTTTCGGGTAGTATCGAAAGTTCGAGTATTATCGAAGTTTCGGGTAGTATCGAAATTTCGAGTATTATCGAAGGTAGTGATGGACAGTTCGGTTTTCTTCACCTCTCCAATGATTCCTTCTTGCAGCCAAACTAGTCAAACAGCTTTTTTTTTCATCTGATAAGTTATTGCAAAGTTGTATTTGTAAGGAGAAAGGAAAGCGTACAGAGAGGGATTGCTTTTTCGACACACACACACACACACACATAGGAAGCTCAATTTCTTTCTGAATATTATCTCTTGTTTGTTATTTGCTGACAGATATTGGTGTTGTCAGGCATACAGTCTTAAACGTACAAATAGGGTAATTTGCTCTTCATACGATATAGTATACGCCCAACACCTCAACCATATTAATCGCGTACGGTGTTGCTAAAATGTTATAGCAAAATTTTATTTTTAAGCCAAATGTGCTATCTTCTGTCGTGTTTGCTTTCTGTTAATTGCCTCTAGTTCACACATTGCCGCAATCAGATATGTTGATGCTTTGGGCGCAAACTCCCCCAACAGTAAAATAAATGTTGTCAAATCAGTGGTGATTTCAGGGAGAAATATTCTCTCACAAATATATCTCTAATCATGTTCACCGTGGCTTACCAGTATTTTTGCTACTTTCACTCTCCGTGTATTCAAAATCCCCCCGGGGCACGATTATCATAATTTCTGGATATTTTTAAGAATGGTGTGTGTTTATTGAGAAGTTAAGAAAAGTCTAATCTTAAGTTCCAAAAATGCTTATGCTCATTTTCTATACTTAAAATATATTTTTATATTATTGTCTTAATTATTTTCCTGAGTAAATTATTCTTGCGAAGAACACCTTATCGCTATTTTAATTGTTTTAATAAATATCAGCACAAGACTGAAATGCAAGCCAAACACTTGACCAGAGATAGCGAAATTTCCCAGTCTTCCATTTTCCCTAAAATTTCGGACATGAGTTAATCTCAGACAATTTTCCGGACACAGGCTTGAATCTAGGACGTATGGTAAGCCTACCGGGGGAAACCTTGAAATCATCACTAAGTTTAATCAAGGTGAAAAACGGAAATAAATCTATTTCCTCGACAGTGAATATACAGTGTAGCATATGTTCTATACAGTCGGATTGTATATACATTATGATGAATCCACACACTAACGGATCCAGAAGCGTCGTTTGGTGGAGGCAGATTGCTTCCTGGACGAATAATGTAGGTTTTAAAAACGTAAGACTTTTGCATCAATTCAGAATAACGTGGTGCATTATTTTATACAGAGTGTTTCAAAACAACACTGCCAACGTTTGAGAGGCGATTCCTGACATAGGGTTGCCATATTACCTGATTTTAGCGGATACCACCAGATTTTCAGGTCTTATATTCGTCTCCCGCTTAATCATCTCTTAATCACGTAAAACCACCTGCTTTTTGGATTGGAGAAAAATCTAAGACGACTTTGTTGATAAAGTGTTGTTACATTCAACGTAAACCGCTACATTTCCTTGTCAATCTCAATCGCGAAAGGACAGATGACAGAAACAAGATGAACGTAGAAACTGCCAAATTATTACTACTGGTTTTATACAATATGAAACACGTATCATGCGTAGAATTTTATGATAAGATTTTATGCACTCGAGATTTTTTTTAAAAAAATTGCAGGGAATGAAAAATGTATAAACACTTGGCATAATCATACACATTTTGGTTCAACCCATGAATACTAATATATGATCTCATGGGTGCGTATTTCTTTGATCAGAAATGATTGCAAATTGATCTACGGTGTCCTTAGCATTTTGTTTAGATTAGATTCATTATTAGTATTTTTTTCTTTTAAAATGTTTATACTGTATTTCATACATTGTGAAACTGTCGTAATTTAGTATGTGAGTATGATTTCAAGTACCAATCTTTGAAAATTATTAGAAATTTTATAAGAGGTGCACCACGACTCCTAAATATGTTTTAGCTTTCTTACGATAAAAGTTTAGAAATTATTTTGTATTTCTTAGAGAGAAAACCGTATGAGCATCTGCCATATATTGCTTGCTTTTTATTTATTTATTTATTTGTTTATTTATTTTGAAAAACAACTTGTCTTATAGATATCCTTATTAGAGATATCTTACTGTAATACTTACTTTACAATTCGAGACTCGCATTTGTTGAACTTAATAAAACATTAAAGGCAAAAACTATATTTGCTTTACTTTAGTTTTGATAGAAAAGTACATTGGAAGTGTCACTTAACAAAGAAATCACTAAAAAAATTGTCAGAAGGATCGTCAGTATTTGTAATACGCAAGTTCACATCAGTACTTACGGTTTAGAATCCCCCGTTTTTCTAATTTCAAAATATGGCAACAAAGTTATCGTCGGATACCACATACAAACAGACAGACAAGACGGCCTGTAATAGGGAGCTTTGTACCCAAAATTCTCAAGGTTTGTTTCACGAGAATCTCAAATACTCGAAGGCATCCGAGCGCCGGATAGTAAATTTTCGAAACGGGAGTTTTATAAATTTTCAGCCTTATCGAATTTCCTTACCTATTATTTTTCTGCCGTTATTGGCGCAATCGGCAAAGTGACTATTAGTAGACTAATAGTGTCTTAGATTCCAATTCCATTTAGGTGATGCATGTTTTCTCTTCCTTTTTCTCTCTTCTGACAGACTGCTTAAACCTTGTACATATCTGTGGGGGAAAAACTTTTCCTTAACTTCATTGCTAAGGAGAGAAGTTTTAAAATGAACACCCTGCATATATGTAATACATATTATATACAACTGTGATAACTTCGAATACATTGTTTCCTCCGAACACTCCGATAATCCCGAACTTTTCAAAATATTCAAGCGACTCGACAAATGCGATCTGTATTTGCTGCTTTCAAACAATTCGAGTGTCTCGAAGTTGTCTAATGTTTCTTACATTTGGAGTGCCTCGAACACTTCGAGAGTCCCGAACATTTCGGGAGTCTCGAACATTTTGAGAGTCTCAAACATTTCGAGAGTCTCAAACATTTCGGGAGTCTCGAACATTTCGAGAGTCTCGATCATTTCGAGAGTCCCGAACATTTCGAGAGTCTCGAAAGTTCGATAATTCGATAAAATTAAAATTCTTTTTCGATGGAACGGTTTTGAAATTTTATCGAATTGTTATCGATTATTCGATTATCGGAACAGCCCTAATCCAAAGTCCATTTTGTTATTAGCTTCGTGGAGTGGTCACATTTCATCAACTTTGAACCTATTTTAAGAACAAAAGAGTAACTCATAATATAAACCATTTCTGCGGTAACAACTGGTAGAATTCAGGCTCTTCTTGTGCTCTTTAGGCCATTAAAATTTTTTCTTGAGACATTTATCTGACACTATGCTTCTCTACAACTATAACAACAATTTACATCTCCGTAATAATATAATTAAGATCCCAACACTGATTCATAATCAGTTTTCTTCTCCTAGATTTGCTAATCTTATTCGGTATGCATGATATAAAAGCGGTTATTTTGAAGAAAAACCTCCTGTGTTTGAAAATTTCCTTTCAAAGATTGTGCAGCATTTTGAGATTTGTGCACAGTTATTGCCGTAACAAGGTGTGTGTGGTGTACACAATGTTTATACATCACACACTTTTTTTTTTTACTATATATCATTACCGTAAAACGTTTTCCCAATCAATCCATAATTATAACATTTGAGTGAGGATATAAGAAGTTCTGACAGAGTGAAGCGAGGGGACCCACTATAAATAAGTAACCCTGCCAAATCAGCAGCATTTATTTTTTTTATTTATTAATTTATATTTTCTACTTCATGAATTTATTTCTCCGTAACGAATAATTTTCATTTTGAAGAGTAGACATTTCGATGTAAACATTGGAACTTTTACACCGAACCAGCCTCACACCTAAACTTCCTTACACCGAGACATCCGTGCACCAAAACGTCCTACACCGAAACGTCCTGCACCAAACGTCCTACATCAAAACATCCTACACCGAAACAGCCGTATCCCCTCAAATACGATAGCTGAAATATGTAACTCTTTATTTAATAATAATAATAATAATAATAATAATAATAATAATAATAATAATAATAATAATAATAATAATAATAATAATAATAATAATAATAATAATTATTATTATTATTATTATTATTATTATTATTATTATTATTATTACTATTATTATTATTATTATTATTATTATTATTATTATTATTATTATTATTATTATTATTATTATTATTATATTTCGATTTGCTTCAGTTAAAGATTAAAGAAAGCAGTTTCAAAAACTTTTCCGATTCATTCATTGTATTTGTATTATATTCTAAAAGACACTGGTGATGATACTATCGTGACAAAATTTTCGGTGACAAAATTACCTATATGGTAATATTTTGGTGACAAAATTACCAATGACGAAATTACCGTGACGAACTTTCCGGTGACGAAGTTTCCGGTGACAAAATTACCGCCGCCCGTTTCCTCTCGACGTTTCTCCCATTGTGACCAGAGAAAAACAAAAAGAGGGAAGGAAGCGAAACCTTGCATGAAGCAACTGTAGGAAAGGGGACACCTAGCCACGCATTGGTTAATATCACCGGATGTAAAATGTTGCCAACTCAACACAAAGTTGTATTTTTTGAATAGCACTATGTTAAGTTATTACAAATTTTAAGTCTACATACAAATCGAAAACAAACAATAAAACTTTTATTGTTCAGTGTTGCAAACTAATTATGCTATAATATCACAAAAATCCAGAAACATCCCAATTTTGGAGGTCTCTATAACAGTGATGACGCAAGTGAGACGGATGGTGCATCGCACATCGAAAGCACCTTAGTGTCGAATACTATGGTCAGCATATGATGTATTTCTATCAAACAGAAGGAAAAAGCTACAAGGAATTCAAAACTTGACTTCTTGCAAAGGGCTTTATTTCGAAAAAGAGCTGAGATAAGTATCACATCTAATTACGTAGATTATTTTCAAAAGATGTAATGATCATAATGCCGTTTACAGCAATTTGATATTTTACACCGTTTAGGAGATATAATAATGAATGTTAAAGTTGGCAATACTACTAAAAGTCGTGAAATTAGGAGAATATGTGGTAATCACAACTACCAAAAACTGTTGGTCAAGTATCAAAGGTGCGAAAACAAGCAACGATCGCTTTATAAATTTCTTGCAACTGCGTCATTTTAAAAAGTATTGCCAACTGTAACATGTATATATGATGTCTAGTGATGGGTAAATTCCCGGGAAGATATTTTTCCGGAATATTCCCGGGAAGATTCCCCAAAATGGGAATTTTCCGGGAATTTATCTACAATCACAAATAAAATTGCATTCTATTACTATATTATGATTTCAAAGTTAAATTCGTTTCTATATCACAGTATATTATTACTCTTGTTCCCAGCGGAGCCTTTAAAATGTATATTTTGAACGATGTTATTTTATTAATATTTTATTATATTTAGAGAGTACGCATAAATCTATATTTATTTACAATATGTTCTACGAAAGTAAATATGTTTCAAAAATGGTATAGTAAGTCGACATACTTTTAAACCGCTAAAAAGATTAAATTTACATGTGAGTGGATTATCTGAACTTGACTCTACTACTGATATAAACATATTAAATTTTTAAGTGTTATAAACAAATTAGGTTGGGTAAGTGCCAGAAGACACATGTCCCACCATTTTGTCAACATTTGCGATTGCAAGATACTTTCTTATCTTTATAATTTTGCATGTAATATTGCCATACACGACATTTTTTCCTGCCCATTTCTCGAAGTTTCATGCTTTAATTCACATGTAAGAGAAGTCCGAGTACCTCTTCAGAAATTCGAGCCAGAGACAGGAGACAGACCGACGTTTATTACTAACGGTGGTTCAGGGTTTATTAATAGTACTTCATCTCTATTTCTACATAATTCTACATTACTTTACAAAATGGATTCTTTTCATCATTTCTAAATTAGTACTTTGCTACTTTTGGCTATTGTTAGTTTGGTGGGTCCAGATTTTGCACCTACTTTTTTGCGATATTCTATTCCGATGCGGTTGTTTTATGGTTTCATACGTTAAATTACGTTACCAACATTAAATTCAGACAGCATTGCCGAGCGAGAGTTAGCGAGTGAACGCGGGGTAGAGCCCCGCAGGGCACGTTGTTTTCTATCTTCGTTACCAACAATTCACTTTCTTTTCTCACATAAATCACTTCCACTTACCTTTACGGTTTGTACAATTCCCCTAATGCCCTAAACAAAATTGTGTTCAATACTTTCTTGACTAATTGAACACCACTATCAACTCATTTGTTCCGCCAAGTGAACTTTGTGGTGGACAAACACCGTGTGCGTGGGTTTTCTCGGGGTTCTCCCGTTTCCTCCCACTTTCTTCATTCCACCATTTTCATTCATTACTCATTATCACCGTCTCCTTTAGCCTAACCGGCATAACCGTGGGACGTACAACTCAAAATTTCATTTCATTCATTTCAACTCATTTGTTCCGTAAATCGTCCTACTTTTTGCTACTTTTGGGCCCCCAATACTAAACAATTACCCTACCTTTTAGTGCAAATGGAAATGGTACTTAAAAACTCATATTATTAATTATGTCAAGTACAGTCAAAAAAAATTAAATTTTTTAACCTCCAAATTCTTTAAAATCTAGAAGAAATCATAATATATATATTAAAATAATTAATTAATAAAATAATTAATTAATTAATTAATAATTAAAATAAATATTAATAAAATAAATAAAATAAATAAATAAAATAATTAAAATAAATATTAAAATATATATTAATAAAATAATATATATTAAAATCATAATCATAATATATTAAAATAATTAGTCATACGGTTCTTATAATTTGGAAGATAAAGTAAAGAAATGGATATAAATTCCTTCCCGGGAATTTATAGGCCAGGGAAAAAACCCGGGAATATTCCTATTTTTTTTAAATCCCTTCCCACTGAGAATATTCCCACTGCCCATCACTAGTAATGTCCAAGAGGTCGGGCGCCCCAAACTATAACCTCAGTTCAGAAAGTGGCCAATCACTTCAGCAAATAACAAAAACATTCATTTTTAACAGTTTTAACAGTTCATCGAAATTAACACATAATTACAAGCAAATTATCTCTCATTGCCTTAGAGGATGTACGATTTATTGAACTTTTACATCATATGTCTCTCCGGTCTTCACAAAATAACCAACTTTTTAAACATATAGGGCAGACCGGGGCTGGTTGGCGAACTTTTCATTCTTTATTTTTTTTATGAGCAGATTGTGCACTGTATTGCAATGTAATGGATCTGTACGGACAGACCAATGTTTCCTCTAATAAATTCCATTTTTGTTTTTGTTTTGTTGCTTACAGTTTTCGAGAAATAATTTTTCTTTCTTTTAAAACGGAGTATGCCAACCGACCCCTACTGAGGGTCTGGTTGGCTGATAACATGGGGCTAGTTGGCATTCTTTTTAAATATAGCAAAGCACACAAAAAATTTTATTTATTAGGAATATACGTTATTTTTCTGAATTCTATTATATATATTGCAATGAAGTAGGCTATTTGAAGTTTGAAATTACTTTTATTCACAACATTTAAAAGAATCAGCATTATGAAATATGAAAACTTCTTTCTTTTATTCTAGCTTGGTTGTCATGACATTGAAAGCTACAAGATTATCAAACCACATCAGTTTTAATATGATTTGGTGTAGGTTAATTCTTCATATTATTTCAAAATGTAATTAAAATAACTGAACTATCAAGAAAGGTAGTTTATTTCCCGCTGTTCACAAAGTAGCTAAGAGAAACTAAGATATGTTTTAGCTGAATTATCGAGAAATGCAATTTATTTCCTACTTTCCACAAAGAAAGAAAAAGCAATAGCTAGGCCTCTATTTTTGTAACAAAAGAGCACATGCAAAATATTCTTGATCCTGAGAATTAGGCCTATTCAGAAAATTCAGAGTCCGGCATACAGTCTTTTCTCGATTTCTAAATTTTGACAGCAATCCAATATCTGCATGCTATTCTATAACATTGAAGTAAAAGATTGGTAGAACTGTAAACTATATAACAATAAAACAAACAATGTAACAATAAAAATAAAATGAAATAAAATTTCACATGAGGTTGTTTGGCGCACTTGCCAACCAACCCCAAATGCTATACGCCAACTAACCCCAAGCCCATTTTGTGCAACAAAGTCGTAATTACTCAGCAATTGTTTGGCATTTACGTTTTATTGTTTGAATATCCATAAAAACAAAGTTCAGATCTAACTAATGCTATATTACTTACCAAGTAGTGACGATTCTGTGATGTAACAGAGAACTGAAAAAAATACTTCAGACTGGCAAAAACACTCTTTATCTAATAGACACCATAATCCGCAAGTTACAAATTACATATAAAGGTGGCAGCTGCATCCATAGGTCACTCTTTTATGACAGTAGCAACAGCTCATTATGTTAATTAATGAAGGAGTTATATGCAGTTCGTCAACCAGCGCCGATCTCCCCCAATAAGTAAATGTTAATGCTATTGTAAATGGTTACCTCGTTCAAATCCTCAAATATTTGGGCGATGATTTGATTACTTTCTCTTAATTACTCTTAGTTTCTTGCTTGTTATTCATAAATACTTTCTTTCTTTATGTTTTTGCTAGATTATCCAGTTATTTCATGATAATACAAACAGAGTTGGGTGTTTTCCGTTTGGCAGAATTGTCAATTGGAAGATTTGTCCATTTTCACGATTGGCGCATTTGGTAATTGGTAGATTTGGTAATTGGTAGATTTGGTAATTGGCGGATTTGTCAATTGGCAGATTTGTCCATTGGCAGATTTGGTAATTGGCTCATTTGTCCATTCTCACGATTCGCGCATTTGGTCATTTTCGCGTTTGGCAGATTTGGTAAATGGCATTTTGTGATTCATATGTGATCAGTGCTTTTATATCTTTCAATATACATTATATAATGAAAATTACACTACATACACAACAATATAGAAATAAACATATGATGTTCATTGGACATGCTCTTAACCTGATAGATTGATCTCAGAATGGAGAAATGTTTCGTGCGTCATTTACTCACAATTTTACTTCTATACAGACTTGACTCAGTGCTACCAACTGCTGTCAGTGCTGAGATAAACTACGTGTTAGTTGGGTTGCATCCGTCTAGGCATTCTCACAACTGCAAATGACTTGGACTTCAAGTAATGGAATTAGAGCGCTTAGGGGGGGATTCCTTTTGTGGTTGGGTGTACAATGTTATATCGACAACGGAATGATTTGACTGAATTAGTTTTTCAATTGAATTGGTAATTAGATTTTCAGTTCTGTTCTGCTGGTTGGGTACCAAATACCTGCAGAAAACGCAGCTAGATTAATTTCAGAACAAGTCAAGATCAGACAACACTACAAAGAAAGAAAACTAATGAACGTGGAAGGGATAGTTAGATTAGAGGTTAGACCAAATCATTTTTTATCTTCCAAACACTATAATTTCTGAACGCCATAGTTGAGGAAGAAAATTATAGCGTTACTACTTAATAACTGAAGATCATGTAATTTTTCATCGCGATCTGAGAAATTTGTCTGTCACTTGCATGTAAAAGGTCTGATATTCAACGTACTAAAATAGATAAGATTCATTGATTTGGTTACTATTACTGTGAAGAAGTCTTACACCTCCGATACCCGTTAAATTTTTATCTTGGTAGATCGTGATCTAGTGAAAAAATGTATAGGCAATGGAATAGTAAAATAAACCAACCATATCTATTTTACCTTAATGAAACTGTATATACTGATAGACGTTGATCCATCATGATCATTTTGGGTATACATTATGTGTCATGATAATGACTAATGCAGTACCGCCTGTAACTCAGTGTTGATAGTGTTGAAGTGAATAGCGTAAATAAATCGTTCCTCACTTGGATACGCATCCTAGAGCGAGAAATAATTCACCATTTGTCATTCTCAAAATTTGATAACACCTTTTTTCTTTTTTTGCGGGGGTGGGGAAAGCTAACGTTTGCTGTTATATTCTGCTTTATTCAGCTTACCTACTTTTTAATTTGCTAAGTCTCCCTGGAGACCCCTAACTTCTCTAAATACTATATTAAACATTCTTCTTTACACTGCATCACTAGCCCTGATTAAGGATACGCTATCCGTTTCGGATGATGCGAATCCTCTCGGGAACCTTAACATATCATCCTCAGGCTTGCATCTTGCTTTGACATTCTCAACGTCAACTCCCTTAAGACCGTCTATTTGCATTTAAAATTCTGTAGAAAAGATATTATAAATTAGATATCCTGCATGGGATATTTCGTAGAGTAGTTCCATCCAGTGCAGAAGTAGGCTGATCCGTGATTTATTGTCGGCTCTCACCGACGTCCGTCGCTGAGTTTGGGGCTCTCCTGCTTTTCGTTCTGCAGTGGGCGACAAAGTAAGACAAGGGACAGCAACTTACCACTATCTCGATTATACTTTAGCTCACCCAGATGACATCCCCGCTAGAGTAGATTAAATGTTCATGGGTCGCACTATGCTGCTTAAAAGCCGCCTCTTGCTAATTAGGTGAGTAGCGCTAACGGACATTCATATAGCCTCAACTCAGTTACATACCCACTCACCTGCCCTCTGCATGGAAGGAGAGATAGTTGCAGTACCTGACACCTCGAGTTTCCTCAAACGGCTTAAGTACAGGGATGAAAAGTACACACCCTCTCGACAGTGTAAGAAAACCTTAGAGACATCATGATTTAGATGAAGCGAAGGCACACCGCCCCCCCCCTCTCCACACACACTTGATCAGTTCCACTAGGCTAACAGTCGTTTGAAGGGCTAACACGAGTGGCTGGTCTTCGTGGGCAGTAATAGTTGGACTAGGAATATAACGAAACATGCTGGAGCGTTTATGCTAGTGAGCGCAATTCGTGAGTGCAGTTGATCCAAAGAATTTTTTTTCTCTAGAAGGAACGATGAACTCAATTTACTACTTCAATAGTTTAAATAGCAATATCCTGCAAAGAACTTCAAAAATGAGACCCAATAATGATTTGATATATCTGCACAATCCAAAACAGCACGCATAATACTTAAAACTGGATACTAATAATGAAGTCAATCAGGTTTACACATACACGTAGTGATAAGCCAATCATACAATAGAGCAAGTTTTTCACAGAGTTTTTGACTTGTTCTGCAAGCTGGTTTAGTTCTGTGTTTTGCAAGTATTTGGTACCCGAGTTTACAGCAAACGGAACTAAACAAATACACAAAAACAACTCCGATTTCGATATAACGTTATCCAAGGCAGGTTAAAAAGTAAGGTACCAAGTATCTTAAAAACGAAACACTATATGCTAGTATCACTTTGTTTTTGCGTGTTAGAGCAGCACAGTGACAGAGTAGCAGATAGTCGCAGGTCGAAGATAGCTGGGCTACTGGAAACATGGTCAAACGTTTAAGTGAGAAATGTGAAAAAATTTCTGCATGTGAAGGGAAAGAAACCAATCACGATCTACGGAGAAATTTTGGAGGTGTATGGCAACAACATATTATCGAGGAAACGAGTGTGGTTTTCGGTTTGGGAAGTTTAATAATGGGACGACTGTCATCAGTGATGTCCATCGAAGTGGGAGTCCGTCAATCTGATAGCGAGCAGAACATTTGTCAGGTGAAGGAAATTATTAGCCAGTATTGATGAATCACACTGTCCCACATTGCAGATGTACTGAACTTTTCTTTTAAGTTCCGTTTAGAGTATTGCGGTAGCTTGCTTACCGCAAAATGCGTGTACATTGGGTACTACGGAATCTCAGAGAAACGGACAAAAATGACGAATGGTCCGACTTACCCGTTATCAATAAGGGAAGTCTTTATTTACTATCGCGCCATACGGGTGATGTGATAAATTTGCTATTCTGGACACATGAATCGAAACGTGCTATCAAGATGTAACATCCCTCATAACCCTCGTCCAAAAAGTTTTAAATAAAAACATGTCCAAGGAAAGCAACGGCTACTGTCTTTTAGGATCAGATTGGTGTGAGTTACCTGAAATTCCTTGCATCGTGAACCAAGATCACTTCTCCGAGAGACGTTGCAAACACAGAGAGTGGCATTAAAAAGGAAAAGACCTGGAGCTCTAAGGGACCTATAGATCTTATTGTTCCACGACAATGCTCGACCGCACAGAAGCCATCTCAATCGTGAACATGTCATACATTTTAACTAGATTTGTACACCCTGCATACAGCCCGGACCTTGCACCCAGCGATTTCCATCTGTTCGGACCTATGAAGAAGCATCCAGTGTTATGTATACCATGTTATAGAATAGGCAACCGAAACAAAGATTTCTTTAAAAAAAATGGGGGAATCTGTTGAAATATACTGCTATTTTTTTAATAGTTAACTTAGTTCATCGCTCCTTCTACAGAAAGAGAATTCCCGAGAACTAAATTACTCATTGAACTCCAAACTAGCATAGAAAGTCTGGTATCATTCCTCCTGCTCACGCAATCCAAGGCGCTGGTGTTGGCTTACCAATGATAGCCAAGAGGTACTGACCTTAAACTGTGCGGACAGCGTTACGCCTTTCATTTCATTTGCCTCATATCATCTCCGAGTTCCTTTTGCACTAAGAGCGAGTTTACTTGATTACTCTGTACTGAAATTAAGGCTATTAAGCAAGGTTCAGGTATCATGTTTCGAACTTTTCCCTCGTGCCACATTCTGTGCTTCAGTCGAGAGTGCAGTTGAGTTTGTACGTGGCCGAGTTGACGCTATATGGTATTGCTTGATCGCTACTCGTCCAATCAACAAAGTGACTGTTAAGGAGCATAGTACGAATGTTGGACGTGAAATTTACTTCAGCGGGAATGTCATCTGCCTTCTGTCTTTCATAGATGTTATCTGCCTTACCCGCTTGGTCTATATAGTTTTCAACTATACGAACGCCAATTGTTTGCCGTGTAGGTTGTGAGCTTGTTGAGGGTCTAGGAAATGTGGGATATCTACCGACTTCCGGGCAAAGACTTAACAGCTGCTTACATTATACAGAATTATGGGAGGAAAAGATCGTACCAAACCATCAAGATGGTCTCGTACTGGATGGCCACGTTTTACTTAAGCTCGTGTTTGCGTCGGATTTTCATGCATCTCTTAGGAGCAGAAATGTACTGTGCTCCGATAACGGCTGATTCCAATATCGGAGTGATTACTAAAATTTTACATTCTTGATTCTACTCCTTCCGAAACGCCATTAATAGACAGGTATTCTTTGGAAACACTGGCCTGGATTTCTTTGTCCTTGTCTAAGATTTAAAAATAAAATAGTAACGCACAGGTACGCGAGTATCTAAGAGAAATTTTAGGACACTTGTCCCGGAAGAATACTTACAGTACCTCCAGATCATTACATGGTCTGCTCGCGCTTCAATTATAGTAGCCGTTCTAAATTCGTCGTTGAGCTTCAAGAATTGTTGAAGATTTTAAGAAGCTTTATGAATATGATGCTACCCATAAAGCAGCCGATAGAACATGTCGATGTGCGATAAGATAGCCCACTCAGGTCACATTGCCACAAATAAGTGCAGCTCCTCTTTGGTCATCATAATTCTATACATTGTTCGTCAGGATACGGTTGTAAAAAATTCAAGACAAAACTACACTTTTGTAGTGTCTGCCCTGACTGCCATGCTTTCGGGGGCGAAGTGGTGGTGAGGATGCGTGATACAAGATGTGCAAAACTCTTTACGAATACCTCGTCCAGGGTGATGGATGTTAAGTATTATGCTCTTTGTAGGCCCATAGAAAGTAAAATGATTGCTATTAAAAGCAAGGAGCTTGAAATGGGTTGAACTAAAAAGTATTTTAGAGTCGATTCCAATTTCAAGACGAATTTAAGTACCAAATCTTGATGTGGAGCTTAGCGAAAAAGCGTTTCTAAGATAAGTGTAGATATTAGTAGGGCTTGAACATTAGTGAGCATTAGAAAGAGCGGTGTATGAGCCCAATTTGCTTAGCTTATGTTTCTATATCTTGGTGTATAGTGCACGTTTATTTTTCAAGTCAAAAGCGAGTTTGATTCTTTTAGATGTAATAAGAGTATATTAAAATACTTGATTTATCCTATCACGATAACCTTTTTAATAATGAATCTGATATGAAACTATTTAAATCAATGCTGATTCAAATGTAAATCAGCACTAATGGTGTAATGTGAGTTACGTTACCCTTTATTTAGATGAGATAAGTCCTAACATAGTGGGTAAACCAGAAGGTGTGCTTAGTTTGATTAATTTCAAAATAGTAATGGTTAGTTGAGCTATTCGTTTACATTGAAGAGGTTTCTGTGCATTTCAGGTTAAATGATTCAAGAGATATTGTTGTTTGTGTATTAGGTGAATCAACTCGAAGTGATGTTACAGAAAAAGGGTATAGAGTTGATTTATTAGTATTATAGTTAATTATTACCGTAAGGAAATGTTTAAATAACTGAGATTTTTGGGGGGGAAAGAAAACATAAGATAAGATGCTATACCTTTAGTAACTGGGGACACTAAACACTATAATTATATATTTATTTCCCACATCATATGGTATTATAAGTGTTATAATGCTTACAAATTTTAATATAGTGGTGAGATGCATTTGGGTTTACATTATAGCTGGTTGTTCTAGATTTGAATTTAATTCATCTACGATCGGTTACGAAAAGATTTATTTTAGTTGTTGGGATATTTGCCATGAACCAATGAATTGGAAAAATCTGACCTGACGATCTTAGATTTTTATAAATTGGTGCACAGCTTTATTACAGTGGGAGATGGAAAAATCCCTACTATTACTTCTCTTCTCTTAAAATTGTTATCATACAGGGTGTTCAACAATGAAAACAAACGACTGTTTTCACACAGTGATTACTAAATAGTCATAAATTCGTTAATACATGCACTAGAGACTTGAGACAAACTCTATTGGTACGCTTAAAGATTGTTCTACAAGTTCTACTATATTGAGAAAATCTAAAAATAAAATAACACAACTAAATTTCAAATTAAGAATTGAATTTCGAATTTCGAATAGAAATGTTCATCTGAATTTGTTCAAAATTGTCCAGATTGTAGTCTCGAATGTGTACTAAAACAGCACAGAGTTGCATTATGGGCACTCAATGGGATCCGACTCAAAATGCAACATAACCAACCATTGCAAAATATTGACCATGTGAATATATGGGTTGAGATCGATAACCATTTGCCTGGAGTTATTTACCACAGCATCAAAGGAATTTATATTCAATTTTATTAGTTTCTTGTTGTATTCATTTGAGTATACACAATTATCAACCTTTTGAGTTATTTAGAGAGGTATTACGTTTCCAAACAGTGCTTAATAGAGGTCATTATTTTTGTTAGTCAGTAAGGATGTTTCTAAATTTATGTTGGCTACATTGATAAATATTAGTTTCATTCCTTCATTACAATTTGTAAAGCCATCTTTAAACTTTTCAATGGGTTTTCCATGTTGTCTCTACTGCACATATTAATCATTTTATGACACTTTTTATTAATCATTGTAACTGAAAGAATGCAACTTTTTGACATTTTTGAACAACCTGTATGGAGTCATTTTTAGGGGGGGAGAGGCAATATTGGGGATTTTTTCATCTCCTACTGCAATAAAGCTGTACACCAATTTTTACAACCATCTGTGATGGACAAATCTGACGACTTGTCGATTTGATATGGAATGTCCCTGTTCTCACTTGTGTTGCACAATTACTAAAAGTGTGTAAGGTTGGAAGATCTAAACTTACCCTTGCCCGATTATATCATTACTAACTTCTTAAAGTATAATTGCACTAAGGTAGTGTTTACTGCATTAATGAGCACTAAAAAGCACTAAACCTTTAAAAGCTTTTAGTAGCATTTGAGAACCGTGTTGGGCTAACTTAAGAGTAAAGTTATAACAAAATTAAAAAGCTTTAATGATCACATAGAGTGTAGTGGTTACTACTTCGTTAGTAAAATTTATTGCAGAACTCCCTACATTACTGACGTACGGCAAGATAGCCCCCCTACTTTAGAAAATTGAAACAATGACTAAGTCTTTCGTTTTTATTACGTTTGTACCGTTTGTACCGAAAATATTTTCCTTTGTACCTCTTTCCTTATAGGGTTACTTGAGAGGTCCACTGGGGAGGCTATCCTGGCGCCAACGTAGCCCCCCCGTATCACAGCAGAAAAAATTGAAATCACCATTCGTAGCAAATTGTTTGTACCGTTTGTACCGAAAAAAGTTTTGTTTGTACCGTCATAGTTTTCGAGAAACAGGGGATGACATTTCGGATGAGGGCTATCTTGGCGCCAAGATAGCCCCCCGTATCACAACACAAAAAATTGAAATACATAATTCGAAAACAAATCGTTTGTACCGTTTGTACCGAAAAAAGTTTTGTTTGTTCCTTGATAGTTTCCGAGAAACAGGAGATGACATTTGGGATGAGGGGCTATCTTGCCGCCAAAATAGCACCCCGTGTCACAGAACAAAAAATTGAAATACACCATTCGAAAGCAAATCGTTTGTACCGTTTGCATCAAAAAGGTTTTGTTTGTACCCTGATAGTTTTCGAGAAAGAGGGATGACAATTGGGGGCTATCTTGTAAGCAAGATAGGCCCCGTAATGTGTACTTTTTCCATGCCCATTGATAAGTATTATTGGTTTGTTCATATGAATTTTGTGTATTTAGAATTCTGGTTGTGCATATCCAAATAAAAGAAAAATTCGGAAATAACTCAATGTTAAAATTGAATCGGCGAGTGGGAAAACAATGATTCCAAAATAAGCCAGTTTCAAGTAAAGTCAAAAATAACACTGAAGATGTAGAACTACAAGTTGTAATGAAGAGCAGTAAAATTTAGAACGCCTCGCATGTTATAGCACAATGCTATAATGTCGACTGTACATTTGTTGCATTAACAAACGAATGTTCTTTCTTCAAATATCTGCGGGCTAACTTGAAGGAAATTAATTTCTATATTGGCGTTACTTGAACTCCAGTATCGCTCAAATTTTGGCACTAACTAGCACTAACGTATCACTAACGTGTTTAGCATTAGAAAATCAAATCAATCTTAATTAGGGAAAAAAGCGGGGCAAACTTGACGCAAACAATTTTCGTTATACCAGCGTTATTTTAGCACCATTTATGCACAAATTTGCGCACTGATCAGCACTGACATCGCGCACATATTTCACATTGGAAAGTAGATTCTATGTGTACAAGGAGAAACAGCGGGTATGAAACATCAGAAATTAATTACATTATAACGGCTTATTTGAAGAGCTCTAACGCTAAAATTAGCGTACTAACGAGCAATAACTACGCACACAAATTTGACATTAGGAAATCAATTCTACCCTAACGCTAGGGAAATAAGCGGGGTAGACATGACGAAAAATAATTTCTTTACTTTCGTTATTTAAAAATCACTTACGCAAAGATTGTAATTCTCATTTTGTCATTTGCGAACTGTATTTTTCCATTCCGATTTCAAAGCTTTGAAAACACTGACATCTGCAGGATGCAACAGATATGTTGAGTTAGGACACAAAACATACAGAATGATTCCATTAACCGAGTAAAATTCATTAACTTCCAATGTAACGTTACTTTTGTGTCTATCTACGAAAAGTAGAACTGGCTTTTTGAAGTTCACATCAGTCAACCACATCCTGAATATATTAGCAATGTATACAAAGAATATGTCACTTTTCATCCATCCAGTTTCTGATCGTCATAAGAGCGAACTTCAGGCATACTCTCAATTACATCTCTTAGATGTCTCACATACGAAAACAGGACAAGAATAACTTCACCATCAGTATTAAATACAAACCTCATTTCGTTCCCTTTCATTACCTCTTTACATTTCACACAAATTCCTGTAAGCTTTCGGAGTTATAATCTTTCCGGTCCTAGAGCAAGTGCTAAAAGATGTTTCATCTCCATTGAACATTCTAGTAGAGTCTTCTAAATTATCAACTGCATCAACTGCATCATATTCTTTCAGATTTCTAAACATATTCGTATGTTTTCTTCTGAAACACAGCACGATTGGTTGTTAAAACCTCAGGAATTCGCTGACAGTGTAAGATGTCTTTTGAGAAAGCCACAATTCCATTTTTCTTCCCTGGAGTTCCTCTTTTAAATGGGGTTGTTCTACTGTCTTTCTGCTCGATCTTATGAACTGTATCAAGAATACCAGATTTTTCTTCCACAACTTGCTTTCACTAGATCAAAAAAACATTAAGCTAATTTACTCTCCTCCACTTTAGTCAAAACTGTATCGAGTCCCATTTATCGAGGTTTCTCAGGAACTCTACCATTTAACCTATCTTTCATGATTGTCCACGGAACTTCATATAGACGGCTTGCTTCTCTTACTTTCTTGTTTCTCTTACTTACTACCTTCTATATTGTTTTAACACAAGATTAAATTTATCTTCTGCGTATTGGTGAATAGGCCTCTGCGATAGCATGATGTGATTTCTCAGCCACGCATGAAGATAAATAATAAAATGTATTTGGTTTTAACAAAATTCTTATTTGATTTATTTTAAACAAACATTAAAACTACTAATAAATTGCAATCCATAGCAGATCTTTAGAAATATTTCAGTTCAGCTACGAATTGTTCCATTATCAACTTCATTCTTCTCACAGTGTAGCCCCTTCGATTTCACCGGGCCCAGAGATGAGGTTACTCTGGAAAAAGTACAACAGATTTTCAGGGGCTACAAGTTTGTATCTGTTTTACTCGTTTACATCAGCCAAATGCTGGGATGGAACCTAACATACAAACCTTGGATGCTTCATTCCGTCAATATGCTGTCATCTTCTGCGGATATTGTGCTCGGCGAGATACTACAGTCGGACTTCTACGAGCTCGATGAAATTTTTCAAGCTTATAAACCTTAATGTAACTGAAAGCTAGGA
The DNA here is from genome assembly GCF_964235325.1 of Thermobia domestica. Lineage (NCBI taxonomy): Eukaryota > Metazoa > Arthropoda > Insecta > Zygentoma > Lepismatidae > Thermobia > Thermobia domestica. The sequence goes on along the minus strand of NC_137454.1, from coordinate 275,159,691 downwards.
TAATATTGTGTTGTGCACCTAACATCCGGATGAATTGAGTAGCAACTCAGCATTACATTTGGGAGAAAAAATAATGAAAAACCTAAAAGTTGTAAAGGACATCAGAGCGGTCAGTCTAACAATTTGAAGAGTTCGATTAGATTTTGACAAATCATGAAGATGAAACCCCTATGGTTCAATAACACTGGCCGACGTCCCTTTAGTTACACAAAGGAAAATATGTGACTCTGATTAATTTCAGTATGCTGAATTCGAAATTGATAGCCGTTTTACTTAAGCTGGTATTTGGTTTGGTACGATCTTGTTGCCATTTTTTTCATTTTCTTGGAACGGCTTCAGTTGTCATCGAAGTAACCGATCTCACAATGTTATTTGACTAAGAAATACATTAATTTCACTCAGTAAGACCCCTTTTGTTGTTGGGATATATATATATATATATATATATATATATATATATATATATATATATATATCAAAGATTACAGGGTAACGGGGAAGATAGGAAATGCTTGAGACTTTTGTTCCTCTCCCTCCTTTGTTTGGTTTTGGACCACAGAAAACGGTTTAAGAAATAGGGTCTATGTGACAACAATAAGCGACACGATGACGCGGGCGAATAAAGCGCCGGCTGCGCTGTTTTCAGTATCTTTTAGTGATTTTGTGGAATAACTGGTTGTGCTGTTGCTCTAAGTTTCGCTATCCTGTGCAAAATGTCAAGTTCTCTCCGTAGAGGATGTAAAAACACCGGACAGATTATGTTATGTCTGTGGTGTATTTGAGGATAAGTCGCAGATTAGATCGATAAATGATGACGTTAGTAAAACATATTTTTATTTTGGCTGCAAGATCGGTGATCAAGATAAAAGTTGGGCCCCTCGTTTGTATTGTTTGGCGTGTCATGCGACTCTGACTGCCTGGCTTAAAGGAACGAAACGAAGGATGCCTTCTGCTGTTCCGATGATATGGAGAGTACCCCGGAACCATTATAATGATTGTTAATTCTGTATGACGAATACAGCAGGAACTAACAAGAAGAAAACGTGCCATCGAATACCCAAACTTGCAATACGCTATCAGACCAGTGCCCCATGGAGAATATTTACCTGTACCTACTCCTCCGAAAGATTGGGAAACTACCGATATTACATCGCCTACAGGAAGAGATGAGGACACCAACTCAATATCACCAGATGAAGATCTCAGAGACAGTTCCTTCCACGTAAAAAATGAGCCTCACTTCATCCTACAATATGAGGTGAATGATTTAGTAAGAGAGTTAAAACTTTCGAAAGAGAAAGCTCAAATTTTGGGTGGTAGCCTCAAAGAGTGGAATTTACTTTCTCCTGGAACTACTCACACTCACTACAGGAAAAGGAACGAGCCATTTTCAGACTACTACAGAATGCAAGGTTCCCTTTCCGTATGGTCTGATGAATGAATTAGAAATTCTAGATGATCCATCCGATTGGTGTATTTTGATAGATTCATCAAAGTACAGTCTGAAAGCAGCTTTACTTTATAATTGAAATAAGCTGCAGTCTATTCCTGTAACAAACTCGATTTCGATTAAACCGACTTACGATAATCTTACACTAATTTTCAATCGTATTAACTACAAAGAATATGGTTGGCTAATTTGCGGAGATTTAAAACTTATTGTAATATTACTTGGTCTGTAATGTGGATTTACCAAGTACTGTTGCTTTAGTGTCTTTGGGACTAACCTCTGAGAATTTGCTTCCTCTAGGAGCACAAATGATCTCTTCTAGTGTAATCGTTAGTGCTTCATTAGTGCTTCTTAGAACACAACTCCCAATATTAGTGCTTCAATAGTTTGGACGCTGGAAGCAAAATACTATGGAAGGCCTACTTCACGATAGCCGCCCCAGAAATCACTAACGATTAAACCTATTGCAATCGTTAGTGCTTCCAGACAACACTAATTTTTTTGTTAGTGCTTCAATATTAGTGTGCCTATGGACAATTATATGTCACAAAAAGCCCATAAGAAATACATGGGGAATTTTCCATTGTGTCAAATTCCCGCCAAATTCAAAAGAGCTAATGATGTTTTCTGGTGCAATCGTTAGGGCTTCGTTAGTAATTCTCAGAACACCAACTCCCAACATTAGTGCTTTAACAGTTTGGACGCTAGAGGCAAAAAACTTTGGGGGGGGGGGCGAATGAACTTCACGTTAGCTCCCAGAAAGCACTAACGATCAAACCTAGTGCAATCATTAGTGCATTGTTAGTGCTACTAGAAAACACTAATAATTTTGTTAGTGCTTTACTATTAGTGTAGTCACCTGTCACGAAAAGCCCTTAAGGAATACATGGCGAATTTTCCATTGGGTTAAATTTCGGACAAATCCAAATGCGTTATTGGTATCTTCTACTGGAATCGATAGTGCTTCGTTAGTGCTTCTTAGAACACCAACTCCCAACATTAGTGCTTCAATAGTTTGAACGCTAGGAGCAGAAAAATTTCGAGGGGCGACTTCATGTTAGCCCCCCAGAAACCACTAACGATTAAACCTAGTGCAATGGTTTTTTCATCTAGAATACACTAATAGTTTACATATGCTTCATTATTAGTGTAGATATGGCAAATTGTATGTGACAAAACACGTAAGAAAAACATTGGGAATTTTTCATTGGGTCAAATTCCCGCCAAATTGAAAACCGCTAATGATATCTTCTAGTGCAATGGTTAGTGCTTCTTAGAACACCAACTTCCAACATTAGTGCTTCAATAGTTTGAACGCTAGAAGCAAAAAACTTTGGTGGGGCAACTTCACGTTAGGCCTCCCAGAAAGCACGAACGATTAAACCTAGTGCAAATGTTAGTGCATCCTTAGTGCATCCAGGAAATACTAATAGTTTCGTTAGTGCTTTAATATTAGTGTACCTATGGCCAATTACATGTCACGAAACGCCCGTAAGGAATACGTGGGGAATATTTCATTGGGTCAAATTCCCGCCAAATTCAAAAGCACTAATGATATCTTTTAGTGCAATCATCAGTGCTTTTTAGTGCTTTTTAGAACACCAAGTCGAAACATTAGTGCTGCAATAGTTTGGATGCTAGAAGCAAAAAACTTCGGGGTGCCACTTCACGTTAGCCTTTAAGGAAGCACTAGCGATTAAACCTGATGCATCGTTAGTGCTTCCAGAAAACATTAATGGTTTTGTTTTGATTTGCTAATAGTGTAGATATGCCCACTTATATGTCATAAACAAAGGTGTCCAAACTCATGAGAACGGCGCTCACGAGTTCGATAGTTAAGCTTACTTGACCTCTTCCTCACGAAGTGAGCGTGAGATCAGGCTGGTGATGTGAGCGTGAGGTTCAGTGAGCTCTAGGTGAGACTGGTGAGGTGAGCGTGAGGTTGAGTGAAGGTGAGGTCAGACTGGTGATGTCAGCGTGAGGTCGAAATGATTTTTTGAACGTGAAGTTGAGTGAGGTTAGGTCAAAGTGGTCACATCTGGTTACGAAACTCCCATAAATACATGGGAAATTTTTCATTGGGTCAAATTTCCGACAAAGTCAAAAGCGCTAATGTTAGCTTTAATACAATCGTTAGTGCTTTGTTAGTGCTTCTTAGAGCAATAACTCTTAACATTAGTGATGCAATAGTTTGGACACTAGAAGCAAAAAACTTGGAAGGACAAACGTGAAGTTAGCCCCAGGAAGCACTAACAATCAAACCTAGTGCCATTGATAGTACATTGTTGGTGCTTCTAGAAAACACTAGTAGTTTTGTTAGTGCTAAGAAGACTGTAATTATGACAAGGTAAGTATCTTTACAATTAATGTGGAGTAATTAATTAATGTGAAGTAGCTGTTATTGATTAAACTTTTACACACAAATTCTTGAGCAATTCTAATAAAGAGATTCCTGTTGTCACCCCGGTTACCCTAGCAGACATCTGCAACCCTAAATACAAATTGTTAACAGGGTTGCCGACAACATACGAAGTTTAATACCATACAGTGTTCTACTAAATTATTCGATATAAACAAAATAATAAATGAAAACAGTGAAGGCATACTTCTATAATTATAAATGTATCAACTCAACGGTGATATGTATAGACGACTTCAAAAGTGCATTACTACCTGCAATTTACCTTGTCTCCAATAGCACGCAACCCAAAATGCTCGTAGGTTCGATTGGTTGCAAATTCGAAAGGCGTTGGACTAAATCTCAAGTCCGTCACAAATATATTAGTGTGGCAAACTGCAAATAGGAGAACAAGAAAATTGTTAAGAATGAAAATTTTATTATTTTGACGGAGTTGGATGACATCAAAAGCTACAAGATGATATACTTAAGCAGTTCAAACAAGATGAATGGGAAGAAACAGATATAAAAAGAAAGCATTTCTCTCTTTCCCCCTTCCATCCCCCCCAAAAAACTCACAAATCGAAAAAAGTTATATCATATAATGGTTTTCTACAAAAGCGTAACAGCACAAAGACAAATAGCTAAACGAATCGAAAACGACAAACACAGAATAGGAGACACCAGTGGCGTAGCAGACTTGTGACTCTTCCATGCAAGATAAACTGATGGGACCCTGGTTGTAAACCCCATTGTTATAATAATAATAATAATAATTATTATTATTATTATTATTATTATTATTATTATTATTATTGTTATTAGAAAGTCGTTTCCTTTTCAAAATCTCTGACTCTGCCTAAGAGCATGAATGCATATAGCGATGATGTGTGCACGTTTTGTCAATGAGCGGTCGCAAAGGCCAAAAGGGGTGGAAATCTCCAAGAGAGAGAAATAAAAAAAACTTCCTTATGGTAAATTCCAGTTCGAAGTTCGAAGCACTTGCTTTTGCACGTGATTTGTAGTTTCTTTCCTCAGGGAACGGAATAGTTTTAGCGTCTAAGAAATTATATCTTATAATATTGCAAATTTGCAAGTGAATGTATTTACATTGCAATTTGTAGTATTAAAGATTATTATTAAAAAACAATATTGTAAAATGTACGTTTAATTTCTTCATCCATTGCAAGTCTTAGGGGCCCCTTATATCTCACGATAATATAGATATCGACGATAGAGATATATCGACATAACACAGGCCTAGGTCCGAGAAGTGATGCTTGTAATACTGGAAATATTGGATGCTTGAAATACTTGAACTGGAATCAACAATCAAATTTTAAATAAGTTGTCCATTACCGTATTCAATGTTGAAGGGGGAAGGGTGTGAACCCGAATAGAAATTTTAAGAATGAAATAAGATAAAGGTAGGTTTTCCGTTTTCCTTTGAATGCAAAACTATTAACAGAAAACTATTACAGAAAACTATTAGCTTTTACTACTGTTTCTGATCGTTATCACAAATCAGCGACAGTACTTATAGTTTACATGGTATACCAACAAACTCTATAAATTTTCACAACCACGCAAGCCGGAAAATGAATTTCCTGTGATATTAAAGTGGAATTTTCTAGAAAATACTTATAATTCATTGGCCATATTTATATTAGTACTTTGGTACGGACTAAGAGCTAGAAGACTATCAGAACTAGAAATGAGAGATTTCATTCCTTTTTTCTCTCAGACTAAAAGACTTCTGCATTTTCCTGCCATTTTCATTTTCTTGATATAAGTTCCCTATCTTGGGCTAATTTTGCCTACCGCGGTTTCGAAGTAATCGGTAAACGAAAGAGCAAAGTTTCTCCATTCTCAACCCTCGAAAGTTTGTGAAAATATATTTCACAGTTCATTTTGTTATTTCTTCTTTACAAAAACACTTCTAGTTGACTCTAATCATGGTGAATTACTGAACTTAAACATTTACAATTATTGAAAAATGAATAATTATTTTTATATATAAAAATTCGTTACAGTTCAGTAGAATGCAGTAGTGGATAGAAGTGAATGAAAATATTCAGTATTTGTTGAGATGTTCAAACTGAATATTAATAATAAGTGTTTATTCAACCACACTCTTCTCCAAAGGCGGATCTACGATGGACTTCTGGGGGCTCGGTGGTTTGTAATACTCCTACATAGAGCTACTGTTAACAGCTCCAAACTCTGGAAGGGGTTTTATTTATATTCAAATAAAAAAAAATAATTTCTACGAGGCGATCGCCCTGATCGCCCCCTGGATCCGCCCCTGCTTTCGTGTAGCAGACTTTGAATACTTTAGTTCGTGTCTGCTCCTGACGATGGCCACATCCGGATAACTTTTTATTCGGATATCACATAGAAACTTATTCGGATTTGCAATATCCGGACGACGGATAACAAAACTAATGACGGAAAAAGGATAATATCCAGATGACGGATAACGGATAATATCTAGATAATGACTGACGGATAATATCCGGCTAATGGATTATATCCGTATGACGGAAAACATCCGGATAAAGGATACTATCCGGCTGATAAATAACGGATAATATCTGGATAACGGATAATAACAGGATAACTAATGACGAATAAGATCTGGATAAATGATATCCGGATGACAGATAATATCCCGATATCGGATATATCTTAATGACGGATAATATCCGGATAACGGATATATCCAGATGACGGATAGTATCCGGATATCAATATATCCGGTTCTCGGATATTATTCGGATAATGGATTTATCCGAATAACTTATAACATTAAGATAACGGATAATATCCGGATAATAGAACATTCGGAAAACTGAACTCCAGGGGGGTAATAGAACACTCGGATTACTTCCAAATGACGAATAAAGGATAATATCCGAATAACGTATATGGTTTTAAAATTATCATATAAGAGAGGGACATATCAGTCTATTCTGCTCATGGAGTTGTTAAAAGATGATCAACGGGCAGTGGTATTTACCTCTGTAAGATATTGCATCTTAAAGTGGTTCCTAGTAACTTCCAATTTTCTTCTTTTTGTTGTGAGGCTCGGTGGCTCAATGGTAGAGCGCTTCCTCTGATGGGTGGGGTCCTTAATGTTTCGATCCCCTGCCTAGTTATTTTGTGGTGGACAAGGTCGTATCCGTGGGTTTTCTCAGGGTACTCCTGCTTTCTCCCACATTTCATTCCACCAATTTTTCTATTATCATTGACCTGCTTTAATCATTGGAGAAGTCTTTGTCCCTTAAACATTGCGGTGATGTCAGAAATGAGATCCGGGTCCCAAACATTTGGGTTGTGATGTAAGCATTTGCATGTGGTTCAATCTCAATATTTGATTACGCGAGATAAAACCATTAATACAGCTATAAATACTGTTCTATCTTGCGCAACCAGGTATTGAGATTGAGCCAATTCGGGTCCTCATTTCTGGAGCCTTGAAGCCAGGAACCGATTTCGGAGATTACCCTGTGCTCAATCGAACAGTATCTTTCCAATGTTACCATCCGCGTCCAACAACCCCCTGTTTAAAAGAGGATTAGAAAGGACCCGCGTCTAAAACTTCGGAACCCCGTTACTCGTGGTTCAAGACTAGGGATCTATTTCTGACATCACAATTATACTCAACCAATCAAAACCTTTCAAATGCCACCAACTCCGTCCAACAACTTAATGTTTAATAGGTGATTAGAAGTGACCCGTGCCCATAACGTCAGGGACCAATTCCTTAAACTTCGTGGCCTGGGCCTGATTTCTGACATTACTACTGCACTCAGGGAAGCCGGACCTTTACAACGCCACCACTCGCATCCACGAACTCCGTGTGTAACATGGTCCCTCTGAGGTAGGAGATTCGATTCCATGCTTTTTTCATTATTATTCTCCAAATAGAGTTGTATTACAAGATAGTTTTGTGAAGTTTAACAGGAGATCTGAATCTCGTGAGAGCGGCTCCTATTTGTTAAAGAATACATAACGATCGCTTTTGACTTTGCAATGGTCTGTCTAAGCAGCTTGGTAAGAAAGTCAGCGTAGCATAATCAACAAAAAGTTGTTTCTTTTATATGTTAAAAATAAAAACACAGAAAGGAAAATTCAAAGCTTGGTAAGGTAAGTGTCAGGGGACGCCGAATTCTACTTCGCCCCGGCAACGAAATTTCTATTTACAGCCCTGAGCTCCAACACTTATCGGTCTTTTAGTCTCTCATCCCTTACCTACAACAACGTAGTTTGTTTAACCTGTTATACCAAAACATTTGGAAAGACCCTGTGTATGATACTTATTGATAGCTCTGCAATATATTGACAGAATGCCTGTCTTCAGTTTGGCAATCAAAAATCACGTGGCTCTCTCCTTTTGTCTGTGCCTTGGAAATTGTAACATTGTACTTAAAGGGAAACAGAAACAAGGTCAGTTGTTTAGCTCTTTGTAGAACAACTGATAAGACGTTTGTTTTTTCACAAATAATTTTTGCCAGATTGCTGTTTGAAACCTTTCTGCATTATACATTATCAAACAACATATTTTGATTCAGAGAAGCCCACAGAAATTTCAAAGAAGGGTGAAAAAATATCTTTATTATTCAGATGCTTTATTATATTATTATTATTATTATTATTATTATTATTATTATTTCTATCATTTACCAGAGTTAGTAGAACAGCTTGTCTTTGTTGATAAAAATCTTAGTTTGGCGTTTATTAAAAGTAATATGAGTGGACCTAGAGACAGAAGAGGGGGGAATCTTATTGCCACATATAAAAATGAGAACTTTGTTCAACAATGACTATGTATGAAATAAACAAACGTAATGATTACACTTTTCTAAAATAAAAAGTAGTATAATTAGTAAAAAATGCATTCTTTGAAAAACTCTGGGGTAGTAAATGCACCCTGTTAAATCCGCTTGAGAGCGTTTGGGTCCAAATTTAAGTAAAGCTAAGGTGTGGGAGAGCCGAACTCGATTCCCAGTGGGACCTCATGCGATTCGGATCCCACGTTAATCTGTAGGTCCATCTCTCATATAGCCTCGCTGCTGAAAGGGACGTTAAACTCTAGATCAACTCAAGTAAAGTAAAAAGAATGAGAAAGTTTTCAAATCTTTTGGAGTGTGAAATTCTACTTTAAGTGAAACTATATATTTGGGATTGCCACAAAGTTCCGGTTCCAGTGGAACCGATTCCGCGAGATACCGGTTCTCGGAGATCCGGTATTCAGAACCGGTTCTGGAACCAGTTCCGGACCTGGATTCGAAAACCCGGTTCCAGAACAAGATTTTAGGAACCGGTTTCAGACCTGATTCCAAAAGCCACCAAAGACATGTAAAGGAGGTACAAAGTTCACCTTCAAAAAAATGAGAAGAGGACTATGCGCTTGTGCCCCCCCCCGCCCAAACCCTTTTGTGCCACCAGAAAAAAGTTTGGTTCACCAGCGGGTGTTTAGCCAAATGAGTTGGCCAGTTTGTCTGTTTAACCAATGAGTTTACAAGTTACCCACTTTATTTAACCCAATTAGACAAGGAGCAGCCGCCTCGGCGCCTGCCTGTCGCTTGCACCACTTCATCTAGCACAGTATTCACAGTCCGCCAGCAGCTCGCGTTTAGCATAGGGATGGTGACAAAGATTCGGTGCCAACGGAATGAGTTCCGCGAGGAGCCGGTTCTTAGAGATCCGGTTTTCAGAACCGGTTCCGGAACTGGATCCTGGACGTGGAGAACCGGTTACAGATTTGGATCCAAAGAACAGGTTCCAGACGTGAATCCGAAAAACCGGTTCCGAAACCGGATCTTCTAGAACCGGTTCTGGCCATCCCTACTACATATCTGATAATTGAAAAACTTTTCGTGGAAGATTTCTCTCATGATAAATAAACATATTGCAAATTGTTGAAAAGGGTGCGTAATGCAGAAATGATATTTTATCGCGTGTGAACTTGCGACTTCTGGAAGCGCAATTTGTGACCACACATATTCGCATCAGTGATCATCATAAAATAAAAGAAAGAATTCAAATTTCATAACAGTCACATACTGCACGATCAAGCAATGAACCTATTAAAACTTACTACGTAAAAATTAATGAGTGACTGCACTTTTTCTTTTAAAGCTCATGGTATAGGCTATCATATAAATTGTTACAGATGTAATGTGTACTAATGTTTAGAAAGTTGGATTTCTTTAAGAAGAAAAAATTGAAAGCATTACGGTTGTCTTGAACTGCGCGTAGAAAACGTGTAATTTATTAACCTGTCTCGCAATACATTTTTTTCTAAAGTTAACTGTTGCACCGATCATGCCTCATTAACTTGCTTATCTGCTTATTAGTACGTTTCTATATACTTTTGTTCGCTTTTTACTTGTTTATCTTGATTTTGCAGTAACCTAGAACGACTGGGACACGCACACATCGAGGACATTTAAATTTCGAAAGCTGTCCCACACGGAATTGAACCAGAGATAACGCATACCAAAGCCTCACGTGCTATCCAGTAGACCAGCGGGGTGGACACATACTCGGCCACATAGGTTATGCTCTTTACACTTTTTCATGCTGTCTAAAATATAGGCTAATCTTTAATTCAAATTGCCGATTTGAGCTTTTATCGAGAATTGTTATATTGCAACACTTCTAAACATGTATAACATAACATACATCATAAATAAACCCACTAGAATAACCACGCACTCAAAAACGGCTATTGACAATGTATTTACTAATGTAAAAGATGACATCAAATATGATATATTGATGGGCTATTTGATCACACATGCCAGATGATGTACATAGAAACACAACAAAAAATTGACAATACACACGAAACACGCACAATCAGAAACTACAGCCTAAGACATAAAGAGAAGTTTACGAGATTAGTAACAAACGAAACATGGGTGGACGTGTATAACAAATGCACAACTGACGAAAAATATAACGCCTTTTTTGATCGTATTCACTGTATTTTTGACATATCCTTCCCGAAAATAATAATAAAAAATAATACAAAAACACTAAAAAATGTTGGGTGACACCAGAAGTTAGGGAACTCAGTAAAATAAAAAGACGTTTACTGAAAAACTCCCAACAAACAGGAAATAAAACGCTAAATAAAGCATTTATAAATCAAAACAAAAGAAAATTACGTAATATTAGACAAGGTTACTACACAAACAAAATAATGACAGCAAATAACAAAACAAAAAGATTGTGGAAGGTAGTTAATCAAAATACACGAAGGAAAAATAAACGTACACAAAACTATATTAGTCTTTATGTCAATCAGACACAGATCACGAATCTTGACCAAATAGCAGAAATATTTAATGATTACTTTATCGATATTACAGATAAATTAACGAATAAGATTCAAGATAGCGAAAAGGCTATTGAACTATTAAAAAATTTTAAACCTAGGACATGCAAAACTATGTTCCTCATGCCGATAATAGAACATGAGAAATTTTATTAAATAAATAGATAAAACCCAAATAAAGCTACAAGCGACGAAATTCCAATTGAAATAATAAAGCAGAACAGCCGGAATTTAGTACTTATACTCACATACGTATTCAATGAAAGTTTCAATACAGGAAAATATCCAACAAAATTAAAAGAAGCTAAAATAAAACCAATCTTTAAACAGGGAGACAGAACATTGTTACAAAATTACAGAGCGATATCACTCTTACACCAAATAAATAAAATATTTGAGAAACTAATTAAAAAGAGACTAATAAATTTCTTGAACAAACAGCAGATACTATGCCATGAACAACACGGTTTTGTAACTGGGAAAAACACAACTACGGCAACATATACGCTTATAAAAAACATACTAAAAGGGCTAAATGATAAAATACTAATCTTAGGCATTTTCTATGATTTAAGCAAAGCTTTCGATCTCGTTAATCACATAATACTCTTACGAAAACTTGAGCATTATGGCATAAGATGGAAAGTGTTACAGCTGATGGAAACTATTTACAGGAGAGGACGCAAGCAGTTGAAGTCTTCCACATACAAAATGGGAATGTAAAAACATATTTATCAAACCCAAGACAAGTGCGCAACGGCGTGTCTCAGGGCTCAATATTAGTTCCAATCCTATTCCTACTGTATATAAATGATTTTCCTGGAATATCGAAGAATTATGAAGTAATTTTATATGCAGATGACACAAGCGTAATTGTAGAGGGTAAAACCGTAAGTGAGCTAAGGAACAACACATGTAGAGTATTGAATCAAGCCAAAAAATGGTTCGAAAGTAACTGCATATGCATAAACAACACAAAAACAAAATACCTACTTTTTCACACAAAACAAAACACAAAAATAAAAGAAACCAAAAATAAATTGACCGATCTAAAACTAGATTTCACACATGAAATTAAATTTTTCGGTTTAAATATAAATGAAAATCTAACTTGGGAAACCCACGTTAAAGAAATAATAGTAAAATTAAATTCCAGACTTTATGCACTCAGGATGCTAAAAGAAACGTTAAGCACTAAAGCTTTGATCCAAGTATACTACGGGCTTATACACCCTATACTAAATTACGGCATCATTTTCTGGGGCAAATCTTCAAGCAGCAAAGTAGTCTTCATGAAACAGAAGCAAGCAATACGGATAATATTTGGTCTACACATGACAACATCATGCAAAGAAAAATTTAAACAGCACCACATCCTTACCCCACCATCTATGTATGTATACGAAAGCGCAATCTATGCAGCTAAATTGAAAGATGGAACCCAAATAAGTGACGCTTATAATACCAGACAACAAAATGAAAGAAGACAATATTTTACAAAAAAAAAACATTAGTACAGGAAGGTCCAAGCTATATGGGAGTAAAAATTTACAATAAGCTGCCCAGAGAAATAAAAAATGAAGAAAATATAAATGTTTTTAAAAAGAAACTCAAGAGATTCCTGGTGGATAAAGTATATTACAGCGTAGCAGATTATCTTTACAATAATGTGTATTAAATAGTGTAACATATTTCTTTTTCTAAGTGTATTTGAAACAAGAAAGAGGACTGTCTGAACCCTCCAAATACCAAATGTATGTTGGTTTCAAATGGAGTAAATAAATACAATACAATACAATAGGATGTAGAGGGCCGCGGTGGTTCAGTGGTAGAGCGTTCAACTCTGGTGCATGGGGTTCTTGGTTCGATCCCATCTCGCGCCAAGTGAACTTTGTGGTCTATATACACTGTGAGCGTGGGTTTTTTCGGGAGTACTCCCGTTTCCCCCACATTCTTCATTCCACCACTTTTTTCATTTCTCATCATCACTGTCTCTTCAGCCTAGCCGGCATATACGTGGGACGTAAAACTTAAAGATTTCATTTCATTTCATTTGGATGTAAAATCCTAAGTTAATTAGCATATAAGGACTTTGCACTAGTATGTTGGCAGGAGATGAAAGTTGCTATTGATTTCTATTTTTCGCTTATTTCATCTTCATTTCCCATCACTTTTGCTTAAATTTTAAAGAAATATTAGATACTAACTTCTTTCTCCCGATAACACCCAAAGAAAAAATTACACGTAACTAAAAAAAGTTGCGGAAGAATATGTTACAGTGTAAAAGCAATTTTTCTTTTTAACACAGTTGTACCTGGAAGATTTAAAATAGTCCCCATCAGCATCGACAAAATTCTGCCAACGTTCTGAAGGCCATGGATTCCTTCGCGATGGGCCATGAAAAGAAGAATGTATCAAATGCATTTTGCACCTCTACTAAACATTTAAACTGGCTTCCTCTAGGGTGATTATCCAAGAAACAGACCTACTTGGTTAATTATAATGTATTTCTAATCAGTACTTTTAATGAACACTATCGAATTTGCAACTGAACCACGGGGATACAAAAGGTGTGTGTTTAACTTATGCATGAACCTAGATGTGTCTCGGAACTCTACAGTGTCACTGGAAATTATTTAATTTGACCACCAAGTTTACTATTCATTTCGAAAGTGACTTAATGAATCTTTCAAGCATTCTCTATATACTGCATTAGGTCTGAAAAAATATTAAACACACAAACTCTATTTCCATATAACTGATGGACTTCTGGAAACGGAACTTTATAATGTTAAGTTCTTTTACTACGTCGAATATTTTGTCTTAGGTCTCTTTTCTTTCTCTTCTTCTGTCTCCTTTTCCCTCTCTGTCTCACTTCTGTACATCTAACAGATATCTATTCGTCTTAATTTTTCATTAGGAAGTGTTTAAGATATTCCCTATATTAATTATGAATCTCGTTTCGTCTCGTATTTATTCTTTCACTTTATTGATACTAATACATCTATATTTTGAAATTAGAATTGTGCTCAATCTTGTTGTTGATTTTAATACGGGAGAAAGGAAACGAGGAGAGAGAGGGGTGGTCTTTTTACAGACACATCTATGGAATAAGAAGGGGTATATTGGATGGTCTAGTTGCACGGTGTTAACTGTCAAAATATGTTTTTCGTGTGTATAAGTTCAATAATTCACCATGAATGGAATCAACAAGAAATGTTTTAGTAATGAAGAAATAACATGACATTTGAAATCTCTTTTAACGAACTGTCGAGGGTTGAGAGCTGACAAACTTTACTCTTTCGATTACCGATTACTTCAACACCGCGGTAGCCAGAATTAGCCCAGGATAGGGAACTTATTTCAAGAAAATGAAATGGCAGGAAAATGCAGAAATCTTTTAGTCTGAGAGAAAAAAGGAATGAAATCTCTCATTTCTAGTTCTGTTAGTCTTGTTGCTCTTAGTCCGTAAACAAAGTACTGATAGAAATATGGCCAATGAATTATGACTATTTAGTAGAACATTCAACTTTAATATCACAGGAAATTCATCTTCCGGCTTGCTTGGTTGTGAAAAGTTATAGAGTGTATTGGTATACTATTTAAGGTATGTCTACTGTCGCTGATTTGTGATAACGATCAGAAAAGGTAGTAAAAGGTATATTACAATAATAGTTTTCTGTTAATAGTTTTGTATTCAAACGGAAACGGAAAACCTACTTTATCTTAACTTTTTTTCCTAAATTTCTATTCGGGTTCACACCCTTCCCCCTCAACATTGAATACGGAAATGGATAACTTATTTAGAATTTGATAGTTGATTCCGGTATATTTCAAGCATCACTTCTCGGACCTAGGCCTGTGTTATGTCGATATATCGCTATCGTCGATATCTATATTATTCGATATCGCAAATATATGGACATGAATATATCGATATCTATTTTCGATATCTATTTTCGGGGGGTTATAAGGGGCCCCTAAGAAGATGGATGAAGAAATTAAACTTACTCTTTTAGAATATTATTTTCTAATGATAACATCTTTATTACTACAAATTCCAATGTAAATACATTCACTCGCAAATTTGCAATATTGTAAGATATAGTTACTTAGACGCTAGAACTTTTCTGCTCCATGAAAAGAGAAACAACAAATCACGTGCGAAAGCAAGTGCTTCAAACTTTGAACTTCAATTTACCATAAGAATATTTTTATTTCTCTCTCTTGGAGATTTCCATCCCTTTTGGCTTTTGCTACTGCTCGTTGACTAAACACACATCATTGCACACATCACACACTGCACACATCATTGCTCACATCATTGCTATATGCATTCATGCTCTTAGGTGAGTCAGAGATTTTGAAAAGGAAACGAATTTGTAATAATAATAATAATAATAATAATAATAATAATAATAATAATAATAATAATAATAATAATAATAATATAATAATTATTATTATTATTATAACAATGGGGTTTACGACTAGGGTCCGATCTCTTTACCTTGCACGGAAGGGCCGCAAGTCTGCTACGCCACTGGTGTCCCCTATTCTGTTTTTGCCTCTTTTTCGTTTCGTTTAGCTATTTGTTTTTGTGCTGTTTCGCTTTTTGTACTTGCGAGTTTCTTTTTTTGGGTGGCTGGGGGGAAAGAGAGAAATGCTTTCTTCTTGTATCTGTTTCTGATTATTCATCTTGTTTGAACTGCTTAAGTAAGTCATTTTGTAACTTTTGATGTCATCCAACTCCGTCACAATAATAGAATTGCCATTTTTAACAATTTGTTTTATTCTCTTATTTGCAGTTTCCCACTGATATATTTGTGACAAACTTGAGGTTTAGTCCAACGCCTTTCGAATTTGCAACCAACACAACCGCCAAACTTTTTGGGTTGCCTACTATTGCAGGAAAAGGAGAATTGCTGGTGGTAATGCTCTTTTGGAGTCGTGTGAACATATCACAGTTGAGTTGATACATTTATAATGATTGAAGTATGCCTTCATTGTTTTTATTTGGTTTGTGTATATCGAATAATTAGTAGAACACTGTATGGTATTAAAAATCGTATGTTGATGGCAACCCTGTTAACAATTTGTATTTAGGGTTGCAGATGTCTTCTAGGGTAGCCGGGGTGACAACAGGAATCTCTTTATTAGAATGGTTCAAGAATTTGTGTGTGAAAGTTTAGTCAATAACAGTTACTTTACATTAAATAATTACTCCACATTAATTAACTGTAAAGACACTTACCTGGTTTTAATTATAATCTTCTTAGGATTTTCATCTTCGTATACAACTTTGAATCATGAAGCCCAAAGTTCACAAATAAATATCACTATTGTAAGAGATCAATTAACGTTATGTTCCAAAACTTGTAAACACCATTTTACATACTCAACAAACAGAATTAAAGATACTAAAATTAGCAAAGGATTGTTGTTAATTCTTATCGTATCGTATAATGCAGAAAAAAATAATAAAATGACTGTTTATATATGAATTAAGGAAAAAGGATTACGATGGCACTAGAAGAGATCATTAGGGCTTTTGAATTTGGCGGAAGATTAATTCAACGAAAAATTCCCAATGTTTTTCTTGCGTGAGTTGCGTTACTAATAATGAAGCACTAACGAAATTATTAGTGTTTTGTAGAAGCACCAACTTCACGGTTTTATTGTTAGTTCTTCCTGGGGCGCCAACTTCACGTTTGTCCTTCCAAGGTTTTTATTCCTAGTGTCCAAACTATTGCATCACTAATGTTAAGAGTTACTGCTCAAGGAAGCACTAACGATTGTATTAAAGAAATCATTAGCGCGTTTGAATTAGTCGGGATTTGACCCAATGAAAAATTCCCCATACAGTTATGAGAGTTTCGTAACCAGAGATGACTACTTGGAACTAAACTCACTACACCTCACGCTCACAAACTCATTTCGTCCCCGCACTTACACAACCTCACGCTCACTTCACCAGTCTGACCTCACGCTCAAATAACCAGCCTGACCTCACGCTCATTCAACCTCACGTTCACATCACCAGTCTGACCTCACACTCATTCAACCGAATGCTCATATCACCGGTCTGACCTCACTCTCACTCAACGCTCACCTCACCAGTCTCACCTAGAGTTCACTAAACTTCACGGTCACATCACCAGCCTGATCTCACTCTAACTTCGTGAGGTTGAGGTCGAGTGAGTGTAAGTTTCGAACTCTTGAGCGCCGCCCTGGTGAGTTTGGACACCTTTGTTTATGACATATAAGTGGGCATGCCTACACTAAAAGCATAGCAAAACTAAACCATTAGTGTTTTCTGGAGCCCTCACGATGCCCTAACAATTTCATGGGATTTAATCGTTAGTGTTTCCTGGGGGCTAACGTGAAGTTGTACCGAAAAAGTTTTTTTTCTTCTAGCGTCCAAACTATTGCAGCACTAATGTTTCGACTTGGTGTTCTAAGAAACTTACTAAGCCCCAACGATTCCACTAAAAGATATCATTAGCGCCTTTGAATTTCGCGAAGGATGAGAAATTCCCCATGTATTCCTTATGGGCTTTTCGTGACATCTAATTGGCCATTTCTACACAAATATTGAAGTACTAACAAAACTATTGGTGTTTTCTGGAAGCACTCAGGATGCTCTAACGATTGCACTAGGTTTAATCGTTAGTACTTTTGGGGAGGGGGGCTAACGTGAAGTTGGCCCGCCCACCGAAGTTTCTTGCTTGTAGAGTCCAAACTCTTGAAGCACTAATGTTTGGAGCTGGTGTTCTAAGAAGTACTAACGAAACACTAACGATTGCACTAGAAGATTCATTAGGGCTTTTGAATTAGGCGGGAATTTGACCCAATGAAAAATTTCCAATGTTTTTCTTACGTGAGTTTCACCACATACAATTTGCCATATCTACACTAATAATGAAGCACTAGCAGCACTATTAGTGTTTTCTAGATGCACTAACGATTGCACCACGTTTAATCGTTAGTGCTTTCTGGGGGGAAAACACGAACTGCCTACCTCGAAAATTTTATGCTTCTAACGTCCAAACTATTGAAGCACTAATGTTGGGAGTTGGTGTTCTAAGAAGCATTAACCAAGCACTAATGATTCACTAGAAGATATCTTTGGCGGAGTTGAATTTGGCGGGAATTTGACGCATTGAAAAATTCCCCATGTATTTCTTATGGGCTTTCCTGACATGTAATTGGCCATAGGTACACTAATAGTGAAGCACTAACGAAACTCTTAGTGTTTTCTGCAAGAACTAATGGTGCACTGACGATTACACTAGGTTTAATCGATAGTGCTCTTTGAGGGCTAACTTGAAGTTGGCATCCCATACTATTTTGCTTCTAGCGTCCAAACTATTGAAGCACTAATGGTGGAAGTTGGTGTTATAACATGCACTAACGATGCACTAGCGATTATACTAGAAGAGATCATTAGTGGTCCTATGGGGACGCCAACTTCATGGAGGTTTGGGACTCAAGAACAACAGGGAAACACTTTTCACACAAATAGTGGCCCCGGAATCCGGAATATATCTCAGGTTAAGTCCCAGATTAGATAGACAAATGATGATCTTAGGAAAAGATATTAGTTTTATTTTGGCTGCAAAATTGGTGATCAAGATGAAAGCTGGGCTACTCATTCGTGTTTTTTGATGTGTTATTCGCAGCCAAGGTGCTGCTTCCACCTGTTCATATTAAGTTTGGCCTCATGAAGAATTTCGTAAAAGCTATGGACAAAGAAAGTGAACAATTTAAGTATCTTGAACACTGTTTTCCAAAACTAAGTGATCTCAAATTAAAAGAAGTTTTCACAGGACTTCAAACTTATCCATGTTGAATTGAGAGAGTATCGTTCAGTAAGGTTAATATTCAACGTCCGAAAACGGAGAGGTTTAATTTAAAGAAATTAGAAGAAGGCCACGACTTTTTGAAAACTCGAAATTACTCGGGAATAATAATAAAAATAAAAAATCTTCGGGATATTTGTAAAGGGATCAGCGAATTTAAGAAAGGCTATTAACCTCGTGCTTATATAGTAAAGATAGCTGACGGAACAGTTCTCACTGATACGGATAGCCTCTTAAATAGATGGAAAGATTTCTTTGATGATTTGGTGAACACGCAGACAATAACTAATGTGCGTGGAGAAAATTAGATACACACCACAGAACCGTATATTCCAGAACCCAATCGGATAGAAGCAGACACCGCTATAAAGAAATTAAAGAAACAGAAATCTCCGTATGTAGATAAAATTCCGGATGAGTTAATATTAGCTGGAGGAGAAAAATTGTGGAACAAGATACACAAACTCATTCTCCCTATATATAAAATGGAAGAATTGCCAAAAGAGTGGAAAGAATCAGTCATTGTTCCAATTCACAAGAAAGGCGACAAAACTGACTGTAATAATTATCGAGGCATTTCTCTTCTGTCAACATCCTATAAAGTCCTTCCAAATATTGTATTAGTATGATTGACCGCATACGCAAATGAAATTATTGGAGATTATCATTGCGGATTAAGACGAAATCGATTAACTATCGACCAAATATTTACCATTCGCTAAATACTCGAAAAAAAAAGTGGGAACACCATACCCCAGTACATCAATTATTTATTGATTTTAGAAAAGCGTACAACTCGGTTAGGAAAAAACGTTATACTACGTTCTTACAGAACTTGGAATACCGAGAGCGCTAATTAGGTTAAAAAGATATGTTTCAATGAATCCCAAAGTAGAGTCCGGGTAGGAAAATTTTTGTCCACGAGCTTTCACGTCCAAAATGGAGTGAAACAAAGGAGATTCGTTGTCGCAATTATTTAACTTCGTGCTGGAATACGCCATAAAGAAAATCAAAGATAGCTACCAGGGCCTAGAGTTAAAGGGTATTCACCAGGTTATGGCATATACTCATGTAAAAGTACTAGGGAAGTTAGCAGAATAGAAAGAAATACAGACACATTAAACGCTTGCAGGGACATGGGTTTAAAAGTAATTGGAGAGAGAACTAAATACATAGAACTGCGTCGGGACCGTAATACGGCAAATTCTGAATGAGTTAAAATATTAAATAATACTTTTGATAAAGCGGATACCTGCAAATATTTAGGATTAATATTAACAGACGGAAATCATATTTACAAACAAATTAAATGTCGACTAAAAGCAATGAATTGGTGTTACTATTCGGTTCAAAATCTCTTGTCGTCGCGAATTCTATCAAAGAATTTGAAGCTTAAAATATATAAAATAATAATCATGCCTGTTTCTCTGTATGGTTGGGAAAAATGTTCGCTCTCTCTGAGGGAAGAACATAGACTGAAAATATTTGAGAACAAGATCCTGAGAAAAATATTCGGACCCTAAAGGAACGGGAATGGGGAATGGCGAAAACTTCATAACGAGAAACTAATTAATTTATACGATTTACCCAAAATTGTTAGGGTCGTCAAGTCTAGGAGGCTTAGGTGGGTGGGTCATGTAGCTAGAATGGAAGAGAGTAGAAACGCTTTCAAAGTCGTTTTCGGAAGACCTATCCGAAAACGACCATCAGGAAGACCTAGGCAAATATAGGAGAACAATATTAAGATGTATCTCGCAGAGATACGACTACAAAGTAGATAGTGGTTCCAATTAGCTAATGATAGATGTCAGTGGAGAGCTTTCGTGAACGCGGCATTAAACTTCTGCGTTCCATAGGCCATAGAGTTAGTTAGTTATACAGTGTTTTCTAAAACTAAGTAATGGTAAATTAAAAGAGGGCGTTTTCTCAGGACCGCAAACTTATAAATGACGAACTCTTTGAACAGACTTTAAACGACAAAGAGTTAAATGCCGGGCGTGCTTTTGTTCAAGTTGTAAAAGTTTTTCCGGGATAAACTACAGAGCAAAATTACGAGGGTGTGGTGCAGTAATTTCTGGTCCGATATGAACCTCTGAGATTTCGCATGTCTTTAGAAAATCCACTTTCTGCAGTCCCTTCTCAACTTCTTTGCAGAAAATCTTGTAAATTTAAGCAACGAAGTGGAAGAACGGTTTCACCAGGAAATAAGAACGATGGAAACTCGGTATTAAAGACGTTGGGATCCTGAAATGATGGGACTATTGCTGGTCAGTGAAGAGAAAGGACCCAACCTTTCATTAAAAATAAAAAAGCAGATACTAGTATTTGCAGCTCTAAACATTAGACTTAATAAATTACTCTGTGTATGTAAATGCTAATAGGCCAACACTAACAAAATATATAATTTTTAGTGCTAACAAACAAACAAAATATATAATTTTTTAACTCGTTTGTTTCAACAAATTAATTTTAGGAATCTTTTCAACACTGAATGTCTTTTTTGACCAACTGTCAAAATGAAGTTGATACCCCTTCGCCACGCAAAAAGCTTATTGGCTGCTACTCTTCATCATAGCCTATTTTCTGTATTATGATAAATCTGGCAACTATGCGTTACACAAAAATGGGGGCTAATGTAGTAATATGGATATCATATTCATATCAGGGACGTAAAATTAGTCAGAATCAGTGAGTTTTGTATCTGTAACTTTTCAAAAATTTAAAAACGTCGGCCTGTGTAAGAATGAACTCCTGTAAAGAACTGATATCGTGCGGTTGTTAGAAACAGTGTTAATATAACTGCAAGTGTGTTAAGCATTCTCTCCTAAGTACAGACTTCTGCATGCGATGTTCAGTGTTCTCGGAATATCTGATGTTCCTTTTCACAATTGTATAAGTACATTAAGACGATTCATCATTAAAAGATACATTAATGCTCTGGTAAAAGATACATGAATACAAGAGCTGTATAGTACGTAAAGGCCATCATCCCAACTAGCGCCGTGTGGACTTAGTGGTGAACAAACACCGTCCTCCTAGGTTTTCTCGGGATTCTCCCGTTTCCTCCCACTTCTTCATTGTACCATTTCATTCATTTCTGCTAATCACCGTCTTGTTTACTCTAACAAGCATAACTGTGGGACCTAGAATTGAATGATTTCATTTCATTTTATTCTTTAGGAAAAGTAAAATAATACGCAATTACATATAGAATGGCATTTTGAAACAATTACAACGGTAAGGTCACTAGTGCATTAGATTGCAATAAAGTTTCCAATAGGGAAGCCTTAAGCTAATAGTTCCCTTTCACAACATAGCAAGGTCATGACCAAAGTTCATTCATATTATGACGATGAAATTTTCAACGCAAACTGAAAGCAGGAAGAAACACTGTCTTTTAACATATAAACGAATCTGTTTTGATGATCCAGTTATTATTCCCTGGAATTGAAACATTCTTCCTGAAATTTTGTGCACTCATGTAGTAGATCCTTTTCGCGTCTTAGTATCTACAGATGGTAAAGATAAATTGCTTGGTGTGCCAAAACTTGGAAGTAGTACTGGCTCAAATGCAGCAAATGCATTTTTTTAATAAACTAACTGAACAGGCTTTGTGAAACAACTTAGTAGGCTTCAGTTAACACACGATTAAAAATAAAGCAAGTGCTTTCTGCAACACAAAGCTAAAAAAGAATTATTAGTCTTTGTACTTTCTTCTAATTCTTCTCATTATTACTATTCTTAGTATTTACTTTTATCTTTGGAGCTACAAGTTCCTTTGGTGTTTTGGGAATATTCCTGCCAGTGATGATTTGAAAGTCTCTGTAGTCAGTGTTTTATTACTTGACTTTAAAAAGTACCAACCAACCCAGAGCGGATTATATGGAATTAATGGAACTCTCTTTACTTACTCTGGCCATACTCCAGGAAAAAATCATTGGTGAGATCCAGGTGGAGTATGCCACACACATTGGATGGCAAACCTGTTATACGCTTTCAAAATGTACTTGTTTCGTGATGAAGACGGTTTCAAAATAACACAAAAGTAAAAAGTTCAAGTAGAACCCCTTCTGAAAATTCACCTTCAATGAAAAGACAAGTGGTCGAAGGTTACCTAGTGGTTCTTACCCACACGTAAAAGAAACAGGTATTCACAGCTTGAGCCGCCAACTTCAATTATTTATCAAGAAGATTAAGGCGCTACTTCCTATCCCCATATTCGTGATACATTAGCTGGCAGCACATATCGTTGGCGGCACAAGGCGCGCCCAAAACCAATAGCCATCTCTAGTTGCATAACAGAGCCTTGAGCGGTCCTAGCGCCTAACATATCACGACCATGTATTATCTACTTCTGGGAGGCAGTAAGGTACCCAGCCGTCACTTGTAATTTGCCTTCAGTTTCACCCTAATAAGAAGAATCCAGCAGATGGCTGCTTTCGACCTGCCACTCACTTTCACAAACACTGAAAGTTAGAAATAACAAACAAAAATAATTGAGGGGCTTAGTGGAAAAGGGGCGTATCCCACATTTTAATGTTTTCGAGAAACAGAAGGTTTTGCGTTGCAACTGACAAAAGTTTTACTATGACAGAAAGGTACATAATTACAACCACATATATTAGAGGAAGGTCTGATATGTTTCAGGAAAAATCATCATGCATCTTTAAGAAGAAATAAACATAAGATATGGACATGATCATGGTTGCCAAACCAATACGAGCTTTCTATATTAACGGATCAAAATGAAAGGTCGAATACGTGAATATGTATGTAACGTACAGAATAACACAAGAGAGTAGACCATGTTCGTCTCTGCAAATAACGTTTACGTACTCTACTCAGTGAGAAAGAAATCCACATATGTTCGTGTAGCCACGCAAATAACATGTTTTAGAGAACAAAAATATTTCTTTTCTACGGCAGCACCTTAATATATTAGAACCGTACACACTATAAACACGACACTGCAGACGAGTATCATACACATTATACTGCACAATAAACCCAGGGCAATTACCCAGGGCACAGTACTCACGTCCCTGAAGAGACACTTCACACTAACACTCGAGATCGCTACTGTCAATATCCTCTACCCGTACGTAGTTCCTGTCGCCATTATTGCATTTTAGAGATCTGTAACATTCGTGGTGTATTGGTGGAATATAGTTTAACATGCTCATTGGATTATCATACTTAGCTTCTGAATAGGTCTTCCTTCAGGAAAACCATATCTTGCAGAGAGCACGGTTGTCTTCTTCCTCGCTGCAAACGTAGAGTACTCAAAGGCTCACATGCGGAGTATGTATATTTCACCTGGACTACTTGGCTGCCCTTCATAAATTTCATGCCAGTCGCTGCTCTCATATTGAAGACTTTCCCCTCTTCTGTTTTCTTGCTAAATATCAGAACATAACGCAACGCTGATACAACCTTCATGACTCTTGTTGTCATTTCGATGACTTGAAATGGCTTCTTTTTAAGCTCTGTCTTTATCAGAGTGACTTGTGCGGGGGTGTACACAGACTGCTTTCCTCTTCGCTCTCTCAATGATACCGAAATCAGCATCGCAGGGCAAGAATATATGACCAAGAACCAAAAACTATGTTCTATTGTCTGGAGGTTGGTGACATTTAACAAATACAGTCAGAGTCCTATAATAAGCGAATATTTATTTTGTCCAACGCACGAATCACTGTACACTAGTACGTCTGTTGCGAATATCTCTGGTAGGTACATCATCACTCGAAGAATACAGCTTGCAATTTCATCACTATCACGAGAAGCAACAGATTCTGACCAGACACACATAACAGCAGAATCATCATGACAGAAATGGAACCCGAAACAATATGTCCACAACTGCTGCAAATAGAAAACAGTTCGCGTGCTTATCATCGGTGTTGGAAGTGCTTAATTCATATCCATAACAGCAACTATGGTGTTGCTGTTAATGTATTTGCATTCCTATTTTGCATTTCTCAAAAATTGGTATGCTACTTCGGCTTTATGAATATGTATATGATATTGAGGTGCATGGGCGGCGATTAGGGGGGCAAAGGGGGCCAGTTGCCCCCGCACTTTTTTGAAGTAACCAATTAATGTATATAGTTTCATTTGGAAAGGTAACGATTTTGTATGTGTTACTGATTAATAGGACAAAATGCTGCCATATATTATTTGCTGTTCCGTGAATACGTATTGGTTGTCTTCCCGTGAAGTAAAGCAAGCTACAGTAATTGCGTTTTAATCGCCACAGAAAATAACCCCAAAAAATAACCTTTTGGAGCACAATTTCAGCATACTTTCATTTCTTCTTACAAGGGCTCGATATGTTAGTGAGCCGCTTTAAAGCTAATCGAAAGAACATTATGCAAAAAAGTAGGGCCTATTTCACAAGTTATTCTTTAATTGCACAAAAATTGACAGTTCCTAAAATGTCTTTTCTTCTTTCTAAAGTAAGGAATATCGATTAAAAAGAGCGTGATAAGAAACAACTTCTACCTTTTCCATTGTTTTGTAGTGTAATATACGAGTGAAGTGATGCGTTTAGGAGTGTACGAGTGTATATACAATTAAATTTAATGAATTCAACATAATTCTAGGTTTTAGGATTATTTTGTATAACTGAAGTGTGGATTGATTCTAAGTATTGTTGTGTTTTGATGTGTTCCAAGAAAGTAAAAACTGCACCTAATGGCAACGAACATATTTCAAGAAGTTGCAAAAGCAAATATTTCTTTAAATGTCGTAGCATATGCTTGTAGTATTTACTGCCTTTCATTTTCTAAGAGTAATAATATACATTTAATAGCATGTGTGGTATTAAATATTAAGTTTTTCATTAATCCTCAGTTTAAATACAACTTTTGCAAAACAAGCATCATTATTCATTACTATGATTAATATTATCCTTTCTATTTATTTGTTATGCCAATTTATTAAATAATCTGATCACACAATTTTCCAAACAAAATTTTAAGATGTTCATGAGCAAGGAATCAAATCTCTTCTTACACTTTCGTTGTTTAAGAGTACAAAGGGCTAGTATCTACTTGCGTTGTTCTTCTCAATTTACTTAATAAACTATTACATACGATATACGGTATTTTAACTGAAAATATAGTATCCTATTAGTTATACTTTCTTTGGGCACCGAGACGAGTAAGTACTCGAACACTATTACTAAGGGAGAAAATTCAGGGCTTCTGCTCCAAGTGTTAAATAATTCCAAAGAAAGCAAACAAAACAATAAACCACCATGTTTTATACCTTGTTTTTATACCTTCATTTAAAGTTACATGAAATTCAACTTCATGTCCATTTTGTTAGGTCTATAAGGCGGTGACGATAACACAAAATAGTAATCATAACTGATTGGATCAAGAATTAAGCCGTTGTCAATGACATGTTGATTTTTAACTGCTGTTGTTCCTAATCATCTATCAGATTGATTTCCATTCTGCCATTTTTACATGAGCTATCATGGCAGAATACATAAAACCATGAATAGTTCATATCGGCTCTTTTACACTAACATGTGGCTCGTTCACAATCCCATCTATCAGTCACTTTTTATCTACAGGTAAGTAAGCTTATCTGGCTGGAGCTGACGGTAGCTGTGTGGGTCCTGGAATTCGCATTTCCACTTTCACACACCAACCTCGTTCGATTAGGTTCATGCTTAGACCATTTCACTCCTGAAGGTCGAGGTAGTTCCGAATTGAATGCTGCACAGCTGCTGTGTTAGAAATGGGAAAAGTGGCCATATTGAATCTTTGTAACTACTTCCTTGTTATATCTGATATGTGTTAAACCAGGAAGATAGGACAGTGTCAGAGGATTACAGGAAATTAACATCTCAAGGAACATTCACAATTCGCAGAATAAGAGAACTTCTTAAACGAAAGTCCAACTCATATGATTATCCAACAGTGCTTAAAGAAAGCCACGGAATTTTCTGGGGGATTAACTCAACGTCAGACACAACGTTAGCAAGATTAATCCTTCATTCCCTAATACTGTTACGGTAAAAGAACATCTACAGGACTTTTGAATTAAACAGTTTATCATCTGAGCGACACGTTGAGTTAATGCCACCTTTCTTGTGTGAAAATATCTCAATGCGCAAGGATATAAGCAGCCGAATATCCACGTTTTTAAAAGCAGCTGAATATCCTGATATGTTGGATTTCGATCAAAATGACTGAAACTCTGATATGTTGTAAATGTTGTGATCCACAGAAAATGTCTCAATAAGCACAGCCAGCAATCACTGACCGTTTGGCCACTACAGGCCACTTTTTTGAGAACAGCAGAAGGTAACGTTATTCTGGATTTCGGTGGAATTGCTTGAAACTTTGATATGTTGTAGATAGGGTGATATTGTGATCCAGAGAAAAGTCACAACGTGCCCACCCACCAAACAATCACGGTTTTGGCCACCACATGGCCACTTAATACAAGAACAGAAGGTAACGGTATTCTGGATGTCGGTGGGATTGCTTGAAATCATGATATGTTGCAGATATTGTGATCCTGAGAAAAAATCTTAATGGACACAAACAACAATCAGTGACCATTAGCAACTTCGGGGCCACATTTTTTGAAACAGAAGAAGGTAAGGATACCTGGAATTCTGGTAGAATTGTATAAAATCATGAAAAGTTCTAAATTATCTCACAACCCGAAAAAGGGATGGAAGAGTAGCGGCCAATATTATTTAAGCACACCTATAGATAACATTCAGATGCTGTTTTTGCGAGACAAAGGAAAACTAGAATGTCCTACACAATTTTTTCTTAGGATCACGACTTACAACGTATCACAGTTTCATTCATTTACACTGAAATAAAAAATGTCATTATACTCAGCTGTTTCTATAAAAAATCTGAGCCTGTAGTGGCCAAACGGTCATAATTCGATAGTTGTGTCCATTAAGAATTTTTTTCATGATGAGATCTTCAACATATCTTAGTCTTACTCAATCTTATTGAAATCTAGAACATCGTTGTACTCAGCTGTTTTCAAGTAGCCCTGTAGTGACCAAACGATTAGTGATTGGTGGTTGTGTCCATTGAGACTTTTGCTCAGGATGACAATATCTACAATATATCACGGTTTCTGTCATTTTTACCGTAATCCAGAACATCATAATCTTCGGCTCGGCTCCTTTCAAAAAAATGTCCTCGTAGCGGTCAAACGGTCAGTGATTAGTGATTGTGTCCATTAAAACCTTTTCTCTGGATCACAATATCTACAACATAACACAGTTTCAGTCATTTTCACTGATATCCACAAGATCACTATTTTCGGTTGCTTTCAAAACAGTGGTCTCGTAGCAGACAAATGGTCAGTGAGTGGTAGTTGTGCCCGTGAAGACTTTTCCTCAGGGTCATAATATCAACAACATATCACAGTTACAACCAATTCCACCTAAATTCAGAATACCGTTACCTTCTTTTTCCAAAAAGGCGACCCTATAGTAACCAGTCAGTTATTGCTGGTTGTGCTTCTTGGCTTGTGCCAGACTTTTTCTCAGGATCACAACATCTAGAACATATCACAGTTTTAGTCATTTTCATCGAAATCCACAATATCACTATCTTCAGCAGCTTTCAAAAAAGTGGCCAAACGATCAATGATTGCAGGTTATGCCCATTAAGATTTTTCTCAGGATCACAATATCTACAACACATCACGGCTTAAGTCACTTGACCAAAATTCAGAATGTGGTTATATTTTTTTTTTAAAAAAAAAGTGGCCCTGTAGTGGCCAAACGGTCAGTGATTTGTGGTTGTGCCTATTGAGACGTTTTCTAAGGAACATAACATCTAGAACATATCACGGTTTCAAGCAATTTCACGAAAATCCAATTTCCTGACGGTTGTGTCCTTTATCATTTCGAAGGGAGCCATTGCCCTCTATAGCTCTATTCTCGCAAAAACGACAAAATATTTTTAAGTCATCTGTCCATCGGCAGAGTTTCATTTCTTTAATGTGGCCCTTTAAGCAAGGAGGCCGTTTTTGAAAATGGGCCCTTTGGCCTCAACTTATTTTCCAAAAGAAAAAAAAGGTGTCTATTTTCGGTATAGTATGTGCCAAGTTGTTGAAAACCCAATGGCGAGAAAACCTTGTGAATCTATGTTCTTTACACTCCCACTTTTTGGACTTGACGGGTTTTTGCCCCGAAGTCTTCAAGTTTGAAGTCAAGGTACTTCAAATGCTACCATCAAACAACGGCACTAAACTAATTAGTAACAATATTATATATTTTTTATATGAAACGTGTTTTTTTTTCAGATGGAAAATTTAGTGGAAAATAACGTTTTTTTTTCAGCTTTTCAGTTCGGATTAAATTCGCTCTTTTTAATGCTACTTGATGTGTAACTGGATATATAGCTGTTAATAAAATAATTATGTTTTTTAGTGACGAATATTAAATAAATACTTTTGTCAGGAAATCTTAAAGAGTTTAACTGCAATTCCTTAGATCAGTCTGATGTATAAAGGAAGCCAAGAATGTTCTGTCCCTTTTTGTGGAGGTATGTGATCCATTCGCACTCAAACCGTGAGTTGAATGCGAATGGAGATAAGGCGAAGGCCAGTTGTTGGTGTGGGTATATCCAACGTACTAACAGGTTCTGACAGTTCAGTTATTCCGGGAACTTGCGTAAGGACAGAGTGAATATGGGACCTCCACAGAATCATAAGGGCGTGTATGCTGTACGAGTTCAAACTGGGGTCAAATGACGCTGCAATGAAGTAGAAGATATGCCAGGCCTTTTGTGAGGGTGTCGTGACTACGCGGATAGTGCAGTGGTAGTTTAATAAATTTAAGGACGGTGACGAAACACTCGAAGATGCATCATATGCCGGAAGACCAACACATGTACAAAATGAAGATCTGCAAGCAACAATTTAGGCTAACAGTGCCAGGCGTGTGATGAACTTTGACTACCAATCAATATGAGTGAAGAAATCATTCGGCAGCACCTCCATGAACTGTGGAAACACTACAATTAGGTCGATGGATCCCACATGATTAAACTCCGGGCCAGAAGGCAACGCGAACAGACACCTGTGTTTCTTTGTCTTCTCGTCTGAGTAAGGAGCCATTTCTGGACAGGATGTTGACATGTGATGATGAGTGGGACCTGTACGAAGCTCTACGGTGCCGCCATCATTGCTTAGCATCCATGAACCAGTTCCAAAACAGTCGAAACTAGCACTGCATCAGAAGAAAGTTCTCTTGTGTGTTGGGTGGAGTGCTCGCTGCATCGTGCATCTTAAACTGCTACCAGTTGGTCAGAGCATCAATGCAACTGTGTACTGTCAGCAGTTGAGCCGTGTCCAAGGAAAACTCAAAGATGTGGAGTCAGCAGTTCTGAATCGCAAACAGGTCCTCGTGTTACAGGATAACGCTAAGCCCCACGTGGTTAGGATGACCCGGGACACCATTCTACACCTTGAATCGGAAACACTATTGCATCGGCTATACCCTACGGACATTGCACAGTACGATCACATGTTCCATCTTTTGGACAGTCACCTTAGAGGATGCCAGTTCAAATCCATAGTAGAGATACAAAATTCACTTGATATCTTCTTCGCTTCACGCTCCACGAAGTTCTACCGCGATGGAATACATGGTCTCCCAGAACGTGGCAGAAGATCGTCGATGCTCATGGGGACAGGCACGTAACCAAGGGATGGGTCCCAATCCCCCCCTTTCGTATCCAGAAATGAAAATAATAAGGAAAGATGAAACAAAAAAAAAATAAGAGAAAGGGATAAATCAGCGTCAAAAATATAAAGGTACAGCAAGCGTAACGAAACATTCTGATTTCCATCTCCAAGTTAATCCTATGGACTACAAATGGCGACCGATAATCCGGTTCAATAACATAGACTCTCAGATAGAACTTAAGAAATGCCCAGATTCATAAATAATAGGAGTCATTTTGAATTTCGCTTCAACACTAATCCATTTTATAGCATGCCTTTAGTACCGAAAAAGATCTCATTGCTATGCTTGACGGCATTAAACGAAGATAAGAAAAAGAAGAAGAAAAGTTGAACTGAGTTCGAAAACTAAATCTTTTTCAATACTTTCTATTTACTTTTAATCAAGATTTCATCATAGTTTTTCTGATTAAAAAACTTACTAACATATCCTCATTTTATTGTCCTAAAAAAAATACCGGTAGGTTGCCAGTAAAATAGTTTCGATTGAATGATCCGCTGGTGTGTAACCACAGTATTTCATGTCACGCCTAGTGATGTGAGGTGGAAAATTTTCCGCGGAAAATTTTCCATTTCGGAAAATTTTCCGGAAAATTTTCCACTATATTTTTCCGGAAAATTTTCCGTTCTAATAAAATTTCAGTAATGAAGTAACAATTCTTCAGCAATCATAAAATTGTTTGAATTCATGTATAGAAATTTTAAAAAGTGAAAGATCGTTTTAAAGAATCTGAAAATTTTCATGGCTCAGACAATTTTCAGTACTATGTAAGAACAAATGAAACAGTTTTTCATGAATCGAAATATTTTCTCTTATATGGAAAAATTGAATAACTTCGGTTTTTATGTCGGAAAATTTTCATCATTTTGAAGCAAAAAGTAAAACAGCTTTTTGTGAATCGGAAAGTTTTTTTTGTTCTGTAGAAACAAATGAAAGGAATTTTTATGAATCGGAAAATTTTCAAAACGATGTAGAAACAAGTGTGGAAAAAAAACTCATAATTCGGAGAATTATGGATATTGTGTATAGTGATGTTAGGTGGAAAATTTTCCACTATATTTAACTGCACATAGAGTTACAAAATTGAATTACTGTAGAAGAAAGTTAGTCAGCAACATATTATAATTTTCCAATTAGCTTTCGGGAACGGGAAAATTTTCTAATATTTCAAGTTGAGAAGTAAAATTTTACACAGTACTTCTCTCTCTCTCTTCCTCTGCGAGCTCCTTCGTTGCTAAGCGGTTAGCATACGCGCCTTTGGCATGCAAGACCTTTCTTTGATTCCCAGCGGGAGCTCATGTAGTTCGGATTCTACGTTAATTAGTTGGCCCCGTCTTATATGGTCTCGCTGCTGAGAAGGACGTTAAACTCAAAATCAACTCAATTCAACTTCTCTCTCTCTCTCTCTCTCTCTCTCTCTCACGCACACACACACACACACAGAGAGAGAGAGAGAGAGAAACACTGTATATTTTTACTTTCCAACTTAAAATAGAAAATTTTCTGGTTTCCGAAAGCTAACTGGAAAATTATAATTTGTTGCTGTCTAACTTTCCTCTACAGGAGTTGAATTTTATAGCTGAATGTGCAGTTAAATATAGTGGAAAATTTTCCACCAAATATCTCTATATATAATATCCAAAATTCTCCGGATTATGAAAAGTTTTTTTCACTTGTTTCTACATCGTGATGAAAATTTTGCGACTAATGAAAATTCCTTTCACTTGTTTCTACAGAGAAATAAAATTTTCCAATTCGCAAAAAGTTGATTTAATTTTTGCTTCAAAATTATGAAAATTTTCCGACTCATGAAGAGTTCTTTAATTTTTCCATCCAAGACAGAAAATATTAAATTCATGAAAAATTGTTTCACTTGATCTTACATAGTACTGAAAATTGTCTGAGCCATGAAAATTTTCAGATTCTTTAAACGATCTTTCACTTTTTAACATTTCTATACACGAATTCAATCAATTTTATGAATACTGAGGAATTGTTACTTGATCACTGATATTTGTTAAGAAGGGAAAATTTTCCACCTCACATCACGGCTAAACAACGATGTAGGAATAAGTGGACTATGTTTTTATGAGTCGAAAAATTTTCCGTTTGAAAATTTTCCGGAAAATTTTCACTGTATAGGATAGTCAATTTTTCGATTCATGAAAAATTGTTTCACTTGTTCCTACATAGTACTGAAAATTGTCTGAGCCATGAAAATTTTCAGATTCTTTAAACGATCTTTCACTTTTTAACATTTCTATACATGAAGTTGATTGATTTTATGAATACTGAGGAATTGTTACTTGATCACTGATATTTGTTAAGAACGAAAAATTTTCCAGAAAAATATAGAAGAAAATTTTCCTCTTCATACCACGGCTAAACAACGATGTAGGAATAAGTGGAGTATGCTTTTATGAATCGGAAAATTTTCCGGAAAATTTTCCGTTTCAAAATTTTCCGGAAAATTTACATCACTGGTCACGCCCCATCCTCCCGCCATTACGAAATCCTGGCTAAACGAAAGAATATATGTTGCCAGAAAATAGTTTAGAATGATCAAGCTCCTAGTGTGATAACCACAGTGTTTCGTCACGGACCCCATTTTGCTAAATCCTCACTACGTGCCTGATGGGGATTACCTTTAATCTTCCAGGTAGTCTTCGCCAGAGGTAACACATCGATGTTCGAAGTTGGTGCGTGAAACGCAATATCTTTCTTGGTAACATTTATAGATAGGTTGTGTGTCCAAGGTCTTAAATTGAAAAAGTTGTACACAAAGGTATAATGTTTGGTCCAGTTCAGTAGTTCTTGATGAAACAATAAAAACTACCTGGAACATAATTTATGGAGAAAAAGCAATAATAGTAATAATAATAATAATTATAATAATAATAATAATATGCAATTAACTGTGTTTTTACTTTTCCGGAAGGAAACAAAGGTTTCCGATTTTTTAGGTCCCAAAAAACACTAACTGCAACACATGCTTTTTGTTTGTTTGTTTGTTTTATACATTGTAGCTGGCCCCACTTCAAAAGCGAAGGGCCCCTCCTACTTGAACCTGCTAGCTACATCCTTCATCACTTCAAAAAAGTAACCTTACTTTTGCCTTCAAAAAATGTTAATCATATATACAGGTATTTTAAAAATAGCTTACACGCGAAAATGCGGCTGCTTTGTACGTCATGGCGGTCACTAGTGTCCTTATCAAAGAAAATGCCGTCGGACGAACACCGTTACAAATAAATAAAAATTAAATATTTTTTAGTTTTTTCCAAGCAAGTTCAACAATGTTCTAGGTAGACAAAAAAGTAAAATTGATAGCGGTGGCGGCTCGTAAGTGAAAGATATAAAGGTTTGCACTTGCCACACTTAACATAGTGTAAAAATTATAAATACACTATATACCTATATATATCGGTAGAAGTACTCGGTTTAGCACGAGAAGAATAATATTTATGTAAAATCTTTAAAAGTACAAAATGCATAAAAGTATATAACTCTGAATAACGCCTTTGGCATTGTTTTGGATTACAGTTGTGCATCTGATATTAATTACTTACATCAATATGAAAGTAAAGTTTTGAAATTAGATAGCAAAGATAACGTATTTTTGTATATAATTTCCAATGTTTGAAAAAACTTGCAAACGTAATTATTAACAAATGCTGACAAAGGTGTAAGTTTCGTCTAGGTGATGGCACCGAAGAGGGGGGGGGCAGCGACGCGGAAATATTTGTCGCCTAACGTCTCAAAATGTCTATGTCCTTGGGCACACAAGTACCTAAACGTTTAAAGTTTGTTAGCAGTCTACACAA
Source organism: Thermobia domestica (assembly GCF_964235325.1). NCBI lineage: Eukaryota > Metazoa > Arthropoda > Insecta > Zygentoma > Lepismatidae > Thermobia > Thermobia domestica. Next base: position 275,125,063 of record NC_137454.1, on the reverse strand, counting down.
GGAAATTATACAGAATTAAGTAAGAAGTAAGCAAGAGTAGATGTACAGTCAGAAACAATATTAAGTATAGGTTGGACGTATTGTTTTTTATACCTCCACCTTTACTTATTATTGTTTCCGACTGTACACGAAAGATTACAATACGGTACTTACCGTAAATTGATGCATAAAGATGCTTCGCTTATATTTATGTTAGTAAAGCTGATCAAACGATAAAAATTGTTGATCATACCAGATCAAACAATAATCAAACAATTGACAGAAGAAAAGATCGAATCGGTGGAAAAGGGGGGGGGCTGGCCCTTATTTTGGAACTTTTATATCTTTGTTATTATACTTGATCAAGGAATGAAAATTGCTGATCAAACCTGATTAAACGATGATCAAACAACTGACATAGAAAAATTTCGAACCTGACGTAAAGAGGGGGATAGCGTGTAGTTAACCCCCCTTACTAAATATCGCTTATATTTATCTTAGTAAAGCTGACCAAACGTTGAAAGTAGTTGATCGTACCTGATCAAACGATGATCAAACGATTGACATAAGAAAAAGTCGAATCGTAGGTGAAGGGGGGGCTGGCCCCCCATTTTGGAACCCTTATATCTCTGTTACTAAAGTTGATGAATTGTTGAAAATTGTTGATCAAACCTGATCAAATGATGATCAAACGACTGACATACAAAAATTTCGAATCTGACGTGAAGGGGGGTCTAACGTGTAGTTAACCCCCCCTACTAAATATCGCTTATATTTATGTTAGTAAAGCTGATCAAACGTTAAAAATTGTTGATCGTACTTGCTCAAACGATGATCAATCGATTGAGATAAGAAAATGTCGAATCGGAGGTGAATGGGGGCTGGCTCCCATTTTGGAACCCTTATATCTCTGTTACTAAGGTTGATCAAACGTTTAAAATTGTTGATCAAACCTGACCAAACGTTTGATCAACCTAGCGTGAAGTTAGCCACCCTACTAAATATCACCATATTTATGTTAGTAAAGCTGATCAAACCTTAAAAATTATTGATGATACATGACCAAACGGTGGTGAAACGATTGACATAAAAATAATTTTAAATTTAGCATGAGGGGGGCTAACTGCACACAGGTAAGATATCGGTGTAAATCACTGATTCTCGTTACAAAGATGTTATACAGGTTTGGTAGAACAGGTGTATAATAGAGACAGCAAAAAAAGTAATCATTTGACATTTTTTTTTACTTAGGTTACATTGGAGATTTTCAATTAAGTCACCTGCAATATATAGAACTTCCAAGGCTCACTCCCTCATCTTGTACCAGAAGCCCTGAAATTCCCCTTCTCGGAAACCGTGTCCGATAACTTGCTTGTCCCGCTGCTCAAAGAAAGTAAAAGATACTGCGATAATTTTTCTATTATCCAGAAAGTTAAAAAGGAGTTTATAAAAAATATCGAGGCGTCTTTTGCAAGCTTGACTCATTTCTTCAAGACTCTATATTTATAACTACCGTTTAGTTTTGTAATATCCTAAAAAGAAGCAAAGTTTAACTCTCTTAATAAAGAACGATGTTTCGATATGCGGTACATGCAAAGACCTCATGTAAACTTTTATCCCAGAGGGGGCGTAAGAATGAAACATCTACAACACGTCGACCCAGTTGGTTTCAACTTATTTCCGTAGGTTTTATAGGCTATAAAAACTATCAATGCTTACTTCTCAACACTTTGATCCTTTGCGACTGTACCAAGCTGTTTTTGAGAGAGAAGGTCACGAAACTTAACAATATTCCGCAACAGTTATATTACACCTGTCGTCGTAAGCTTGTAAAGGATTCACATGCTGGTTATTAGCCTTAAACTCTAATAGGAGTTCTTTAGGTAATCACGAACGTGATTACATTGTAGACCCAGGCCGGCTTCTCTTGGCCTGTGAGACAAGTCTGGCAGATGAATTTATAAAGCTGATGAACCGATAAACTGATAAGCACAAAACTCCTGTAGAAATTCTGTTATCGTAACAGTGTTTGGGAATGAAGGATTAATCTGGCTAATGTTTTGTCTGACGTTGAGTTTATCTCCGAGAAAATTTCGTGCACTTAATTAAGCATTGTTCGATTATAATATCTCTTTGAACTTCGCTAAAGAAAGCCTCTTTTCCTGCGAATTGCGAATGTTCTTTGAGTTGTTAATTTCTTGTATACTCTGATACCGTATTTGCCTCCAGGCTTCCATCTGTTGAGTATAGTGAAGAGAAAACTTTTCATAGAAAAGTTGACCAGCTGCTTGAGAATACGGAAGAATTAATTTAATTGCCTTCAAATGAAGTTTGTAGTCCCCTGTTCAATCTAGTCCCTTGGATGAATTGCAATACAATTATGAGTTTCTCTATATACTGCAGCGAAAGTTATCGGTGCGGAAAATGTCTTAATTTTGAGATTTCCTAATACGGTTTTTGTCATGCAGTTTCATTTTCTTGTAAATGTTGCATATTGATTTCGTCATCCAAACGTTGTTAATAAGATCGCAGATCCTAGATTTTGTAATCTCCTCCGACGGTTAAATATATACATAACCACATGTAGAGGTCCCCGAGCAAAGTCTAGAAGTGAGTTCTCAATGATCTTGAGTAGGAATGGTCTTTCAGCATTTTCACTAATGTTGTCATAGTATAAGGATACCCAAAATTCTTCTATACCATTTCCTGAAATAATGTGTCTATTCGTGCCAAGAAATTACTTAAATGGATACCTTGTAAAGGCGGTACAACTTTGCACGGTTCAGAAATTTCTTCAGCAGCACTTACTTACTGTATGCAGAAAAGTAGAATTATGGTATTAGTACTTGATATTGAAATATTGAAGAAATACAGAGGGATTACATTGCTAATATCAATAGCAGAGGTGTGTATTTCAGAATTACACAATCGTTGCGGCAAAGCTTTCAGAAGATGAATGGCAATCCAAAGGTATTTGAAAAAAGGAAATCCAGACACGAGACGCAAGTGAAGACTTAATTAAATCTTAAGTGTATGACAGCATTGACACACCAAGAACATGAGTGTATAGCATTAGACGGAAAGAGGATGTCAGAATGACTAAATGTGAAACGATATTCTTAACAAGAAAAAGCTACCGTGTTATCAGATTACCAGATATAGAGAATTTGGATATAGAACTTGGATATAGAGAATTTTCATCATGAGACTCCGGAAATAAATGAATTTTTCTGCTCTAAGTTCTGCTGTGGCACTTAGTTACTAATCAAAGAATACGGTGAGCTTATATGTGTGAGACCTGAAGCAAATCGATATAATGACAATTAAAAAAGTGAAAGCAGAATTGCAAAATAAAAAATAAAATATATAGTAGAGCAGGAATCAAATGAAAGTAGATCCGCATTTACAAGTTAATTATTAGCTTATATAGATAATGAAAATTTCTTCTACAGTAATTTGTGAACCAAATATTAATAAGTCAATATGCAGAACAGTATTTTAGTACATACATATTTCTTTTATAAAATAAGTATATTTTATACTCTTGATAGAACTGTATGGTGGGGAACGCCACATTGAATTTGGGAGTAGTTAGCAATGCTCAGAGGCGTAGCCACGAGGGTGGTCCACCGGGTCCAGACCTCCCCAAAATTTCGAAACTCGACTAGCATTTGTAGACTTTCTTAACGAACTATACTTGTTTAAGAGAGAAATGATTGATGTAAGCTAAATATGTTATTTTACGCCTCATCATACAAAGTACTAATACTAAATATTCTGCTCTTCTGCATACAGTAAATGACTGCAATAAAAGTGAACAAAGCACATGCGTTATATCATTAGATCAGCCATTATACTGCAAGGGTGTTCAAATCGTACCCGGAGCTGAAGACATTGCTGAACGGACCCAAGTTGTACCGCCAATAGGGGGTTTCCAGTTAAGTAATTTCTAGGCACGATTTGATACATCATGTCCGGAAATGGTATTGAGGAACTTTTGGGTATACAGTACACTATGACAACTTTAGTGAAAATGCTGAATTTCTATGCCTACTCAAAATCCTTGAGAACTCACTTCTAGACTTTGCTTGGGGACCTCTACATGACGTTATGAAGACATTTACAACCGTGGGAGGAGTTGACAAAATCTAGGATCTGCGATATTATCCATCAACGTCTGGATAAGGAAATCAATATGCAACATTTACAAGAAAATTAAACTGCATGACGAAAACCATATGAGGAATCTAAAAATTAAGTTGAAGAAATCTACCTAGCACTCATAACGCTCTCGCCTGGATTTTGATCGTTAGCCTGATGGAAACTGTTTAATCCAAAGTATTGTGTTCTTACGGATATATTATTTAAAGAAAGTCTACTGTGTGTTAACACTTGAGGTTATCAAATATGCGTTTAATTACCGTCCTTGCTGCTCACTAAAACCTACAAGCAGAGTTGTGTTGGCTCATTAGGTTCCAGTCTATCATTAATAATATTTTCCTGATTGTGTCCTGTAAAACTTGTTTTGGAACCAATTATATTCTATTCTCCAAAGCAGCCTTACTTTGGACCTGAGACCGGTGATCTGATCAATGAGACCAATAAAGAATCGATTTTAAGTTCTTTTGAGATCTTTTCCTACACGGTTAAGTGGAAAACATATACGGTATAGTCAGTCCTGAGTTCGCTACCAACTTAGTAACACTGGTCACCACAAACCAACCAAACTGAGGGTTAATCATATAATCTTTCCATATAAGCTCATTGTATGCTCTGATTAGCAACTAAGTGCCACACATTTCTTAGAGCAGAAATAGTCATTCATAGAAGTCTCTTGATAAAAATTCTCTATATCCAAGTTCTTGAACAATATTACGTAGTATTGTCTTGATAAGAATATCGTATCACATTTATTCATTCTGACATCCTCTTTCCCTCTAATGCTCATGTTCTTGGTGTGTCAATGCTGTCTCACATTTATGATTTAATCAAGTCTTCAATAGCGTCTCGTGTCTCGTTTTTCATTTCTCAAACAACCATAAATTGCTATTCATCTTGTGAAAGCTTCGCCACAACGATTGTGTAATGGTGAGATACACACCTCTCCTTTCGATTTAAGCAGTGTAGTCCCACTTTATTTATTCAATATTTCAATATCAAGTACTAATACTAAATATTCTACTCTTCTGCATACAGTAAATGACTGCAATAAAAGTGAACAAAGCACACGCGTTATATCATTAGATCAGCCATTATACTGCAAGGGTGTTCAAATCGTACCCGGAGCTGAAGACATTTCTGAACGGACACAAGTTGTACCGCCTTTAGGAGGTTTCCAGTTAAGTAATTTCTAGGTACCATTTTATATATCATGTCCGGAAAAGGTATTGAAGAACTTTTGGGTATACAGTACACTATGACAAATTTAGTGAAAATGCTGAATGGCTATGGTTGCTCAAAATCATTGAGAACTCACTTCTAGACTTTGCTTGGGGACCTCTGCATGTGGTTATGAAGACTTTTACAACCGTCGGAGGAGATGACAAAATCTAGGATCTGCGATATTATCCAACAACGTCTGGATGAGGAAATCAATATGCAACATTTACAAGAAAATTAAATTGCATGACGAAAACCATATGAGGAATCTCAGAATTAAGACGGTGACATTTTCCGAACACTTAACTTTGGCTGCAGTATATAGAGAAGGTCATAATCGTATTGCAATTCATACAAAGGGACTAGATTGAACAGGGGACTACAACCCTCATTTGAAAGCAATCAAATTAATGCTTCCGTTTTTTCACGCAGCTGGTCATCTTTTGTATAAAGAATTTGCACATCACTATACTCATCAGATGGAAGGCCTGGAGGCAAATACGGTATCAGAGTGTACAAGAAATTAACAACTCAAGGAAGATTCACAATTCGCAGGAAAAGAAGCCTTCTTGAGCGAAGTTCCAAGAGATAAGATTATCAAACAGTGCCTAATAAAGGATTAATCCTTCTTTCACAAATACTGTTACTATAACAGAAGATCTGCAGAACTTTTGTGCCCATCTGTTTATCAGTTCATCAGCTTTATAAATGCATCGGCCGGACTGGTCTCACAGGCTAAGAGAAGCAGCCCTGGGTCTACAATTGTATCATGTTCCTAATTACCTAAACAACTCCTATTAGAGTTTCAGGCCAATAACCTGAATGTGTATCCTTTACAGGCTTACGACCGCAGGTGTAATATAACTGTTTTCGAATATTGTTAAGCTTCGAGACCTTCTGTCTCAAAAGCAGCTTGGTACAGTCGCAAAGGATCAAGGTGCTGAGATGTATGCATTGATTGTCCTTATACTGCTTATAACAAAGGGAGAGGTGTGTATCTCACTATAACACAATCGTTGTGGCGAAGCTTTCAGAAAATGAATAGCTATCCAAAGGTTGTTTAGAAAAGGAAATCGAGACGCGAGACGCGAGTGAAGACTTGAATAAATCTTCCGAGTAAGACAGCATTGTCACACTAAGAATATGGGCGTATAGCATTAGAGGGAAAGAGGATGTAAGAATGACGAAAGGTGATACGATATTCTTATCAACACAATGCTACCGTGTATTCGGATTACTTTTTTATTCAAGAACTTGGATATGGAGAATTTTCATCAAGAGACTTCTGATATAAATGATTTTTTCTGCTCATTACTATTCAAAGCAAGTGCCACACACACTTATTTGAAAAGATTATTTGATTAACCCACAGATTGGTTGCTTTGTTATGACCGTGTTAGTTAGAGAAAAGTGGCCATATTGAAGCTTTTATCTACTTTTTGATATACCTGATAGCTTTGTACCAGGAAAAACATGTTTCCTTCTCCATACAGGCGAATAAATAATGTCAGATCTTGACCATTGTATCAGGATTAGGATTTGGTTGGTTGAAGACGGAATAAATTGCACAGTTCTTTTCCTTTTGAAGGATCTTGAAGGTTGCAAACTATTCTCTCTTGAGGATAGCTGAGGTCGTGTCACAGCCTGTTGCATCATGAAAAAAGTAACAGCTAACTTTTCATAACGCTAACGTTTCTTTCAATTTAATGATTTCCTAGCATTTACTTTCGATTCTTTTGTATGTGGTCTTCAGGAAGTCTTTTACCAAGATTTTTAAAAGATCTTAATCACACCCATCAACAGCTACAGATTTCCCGTTTCTAATTTCTTCTAATACTGTTGTCCATATACAGGTACCTTTGATCCTTCGAAAACTGATTGCATCATTTGAAGCCGTCTAGTATTGATCTGCAAGTTTCTCAAGAATTGTGATTAAATTATCGTAGCTTCAATAACAGAATTAAATTCGATCGTTGCAGACATTTCCCGATAGCTCTTTTTTCTCTTATGGCATTTCCATGTCTAATGGTAATTTATCTTCTAAAATATAAGGTGAAAATAAGAGTTTAACATAATTTGTATACGTACTTAACGCAGATTTGAATTGCCATTTTTAGTCCACTTATTGCGTGTAGAAGGACTCTTCCTTCTACGTGTGGGTTTTAATACTCCAGACAAAAGAGAATCCGCAATATTCATCGCAATCGCATTGACATTGTTGCGCATTGAGATATTATGAGACAAGGAAGGTGGCATTAAATCTAGGTGTCGCTCTGATGATTAACAGATGCCCGCAAAAGTCCTGTAGAACTTCTGTTATCGTAATAGTATTTGGGAATGAGGGATTAATCTTGCTAACGTGGTGTCTGACGTTGAGTTAATCCCCCATGTCCAGGTCCCCGAGCAAAGTCTAGAAGTGAGTTCTCAAAGATCTTCAGTAGGCATGGCCATTCAGCATTTTCACTAAAGTTGTCATAGTGTACAGGATATACCAAAGTTCTTTTATACTATTTCCTGACATAATGTAACCATTCGTGCTTAGAAATTACTGAACTTCAAACCTCCTAAAGGCTTTACAACTTCGGACGTTCACAAATTTCTTCAGGTGCGTAACGGTTTGAACACTTTTCTAGTATAATGGCTGATTTAATATTCTAAATGTTCTTTGCATGTGCTTTGTTCAGTTTTCTTGCAGTTATTTACTGAATGTAGATGAGTATAATATTTAGTATTAGTACTTGATATTGAAATATTGAAGAAATACAGAGGCACTACACTGCTTGCATAAAAACAAGAGGTTTGTATTTCACCATTACACAATCGTTGTGAGGAAGCTTTCAAAGAGGAATAGCTATCCAAAGGTTGTTTGAGAATAGGAAAACGAGACGCGAGACACGAGTGAGGACTTGAATAAATCTTCCGAGTAAGACAGCATTGACACAAAGAACATGAGCGTATAACATTAGAGGGAATGTGGATGTCAGAATGATGAAATGTGATATGATATTCTCATCAAGATAATGCTACCGTGATACAAGACTACTTTTTCATTCAAAAACTTGGATATGGAGAATTTTCATCAAGGGACATATGATATAAATTCGTTTTTCTGCTCAATGAAAGGTGTGGCATTTTGTTACTAATCAAACCAAGTGCCACACACTTATGTGAAAAGATTATTTGATTAGGCCAGAGTTTGGTTGCCTTGTGATGATGACCAGTGTTACTAAGTTGGTAGCGAACACAGAATTGACTATACCGTAAATATTTTCCACCTAACCGTTTAAGAGAAGATCTCAAAAGGTCGATGCTTTATTTCTCTCATCGATCAGATAACCGGTCTCAGGCCCTAAGCAAGGCTGCTTTGGAGTTTAAAATATAATGGGTTCCAAAGCAATTTTACAGGATACAATCGGGAAAATATTATTAATGATAGACCACAACATAGTGAATCCTACACAACTATGTATGTAAGTCCTAGTGAGCAGTTAGGACGCTAATTAAACGCATATTTGATAGCCTCGAGTGTTAACACACAGGACACACAGGTTAATTTATTATTTATCTTTAAATAATAAATTCGTAAAAACACAACTTTTTGGATTAAACCGTTTCTATCAGGCTAACAATAAAGAAAAACGTGACAGCGTTATGAGTCATAAGCAGATATCTTCAGCAGCAAAAAATCTTTAAAACTTATATAGCATATAAATGGGAAGTATAGCAATTGCATGATTAACATTGATAAATTAATACATATCTTTTTTACATTTGGTATCACAACATTTTTCAATCCCAGGGGCTCACCTAATACAAATTGCTGTTCGTTCCAAAAGCTATTCAACTGTAATACTCTCGTCTTATAAAAAGAAGTAAATCCACGGTTGTTTAAATGGTACGCCATCCTATAATGTGAGTTAAATAGCTCTAAAAAGAACTACTGCTTCCTTTTTGATACCTAGGTACACAACACAAATCCTACGGCCTCGGAATAATTGTTGAATTCTTTTACTAGCTGTAAACTATTAGGAATTAAGGAATAGATACCGATGTCCACTTGTGAATTTTAAATTTCAAAGGATTGTAAGAACATAAGCCGTTTAGCCTTACCGGACACCTCGAAATAGATCCCTCGAATTATTGGCACGCCTGTTGCAATCTAAACCAGTAATTAAAAATCGAACATCCAAATCCATCCTCAAATTTTTTCATTAATACCGCATCACTTAGAGATCGATTTAATCTCTTATTAATATCTCTTTTCAGACATTATAAAATACTATTACATTAAAGTCAAGTGACCTCTGCTAATGTGCTCATTTTAAGGCGATTTTTCTCGATGAGGATGCATATTATAAAAAGCTTTACAAGCTCGCGGATGCCTGTTCTATCAGAAGTGACCTATGAACTTGTCCATCATTTTAACGGTCTTTCTCTGTACTAAACCTTAAGAGCACACCGAGATATTCATTCTTTCTCACCTAATGACTTCTTGTTCACCACGTCAATAGGCTTAAACTCGAATATTTCGAATTTGCATGTCCTAAGAACAATATGAGCTGTACAATGTTCTCTGGAAACCGTCTAAAGTATAGTTCTAAGAACATATCTGTGTGTTTCGACTTTCTTCTTCCCAATGTTAACGGCTCTTAGCTGGACTATGCAAGGAATGTACTTTAGGTACTTTGCATTAATATTCCGCTATATGATGCGATCATCTATGCAGAATTCTACAGATGATCTGGTGCTTCTATTTTTGTAAAGGAATTTACTTGGTGATCTAGAATGGATCTTGTCAACGGCCATGAATATGCTCGCATACATACCAGGCCAAATGACAGCCTCGTTCAGTGTTAGAGATAAGTAAACTTCGTAAGTCTCTTGTTGGCGATTAATTAGGTTGATTCTGTGGAGTAGCTTTCTGCTCTAGAGAAGAAACCTTTGAGTGGATTGACATGACACGCAAGGTCTGTTCACGTCAGAAGATAGGGCTGGACGGTTCCTGAAAACGTAAACCGCAGTTTCGGTTTGTTACTTAAACCGGTTTGGAACGGTTAACCGAAACCGAACCAAACCGTTTCCAAACCGAACCGAACCGTTTCCAAACCGAAGCGAAACGTTTCCAAACCGAACCGAACCGTTCCCAAACCGAACCGTTCCCAAACAGAACCAAACCGTTCAGACTAAACCGAAACCGAACTGAAATGTAATACAAATTGTTAAATTTCTGGTAGTTTTAGTACTCATAAAATAGTATAACTGTAATATTTCCATTGTGCGACTCTTCACACTGGTTCTCGTACTAAAATATCAACAGATAAGAAACGAGTCAGTCTTTACTCAAAAATATTTATCTTTCTTTTCCTTTATTATATTATAGCACCACGAAATATTTTTTCATAGTACAGTAACATTCGCCATCATGAATATTTACAAGTTACATATTATCATTTAACATTTATAATTTTGAATACTTAAGGATACCTTGAGTTCTCTCGGATTTCAGGTAAGGGCAAATTCGATTCACTGAACTATTGAATACAATTGTATACGATATTTATCCCAAGACTGAGACACTTCATCCAGTGGCGGCTCGTGGAATTTAAAAGTGGTGGGGCACATCCAAAATACCTACATACTAGGGCGTCATATATATATATATATATATATATATATATATATAATTAATAATCTACTTTAGTAAAATACCAATTAAAAATTTTAATTATGTCGGTGGATAGTCTTGCCTCCCGCCCCCTACCATAATTTGAAATAATCTACTGCTACATACTAGGATAACATTAAAAGCCAAAGCAAAGCTTACCTTTATTTTTTGTATATCAGTTCCAGTCTTCTATTTTTGGCTGTAGAAAACTCTTCTATCACACGCTTATTGAAGTCCGGAATGGCGTTTACCATGTTCTTCTCTATTGATAGCATGGTCAGTGCGTTCAACCTCTCGTTATTCATGGAATTCCGCAAGAATGTTTTTATTCTATTGAGGGTGGAGAAGGATCGTTCGGTTTCCACAGTCGTCATTGGAATCGTCACTATTATTTTTAACACTAGCACACACTCGGAGAATGTTCTCAACATATTATTGTCATAGAAAAATTGTAGAAGGGGCATTGCACCAGAGGCACAACGTATATCTTCACGACTGTACAATACTTCCAATTCAGTTCGCAATTTCGGACCATTTATTCTAGGATAGACTTTTAAAGTTGTTTGAAAGTCGTTCTCGGGGAAGTCATTTAAGTACTGGGGAAATTTGTCAGTGAAGAATAGCTTAGAGGCACACAAATGATCGGAAAACTGGAATCTATCACTAATACTGCTTGTAATCATATCGCAAACTTCCAGAGCTGCCAATCTATTGCTGTTAGTATTGCTATGTTGAACGCATTGTCGTTTCTTCAGTGGCTCATTAGTGTCATTTACGTAATTACTGTCATTTTCGTACTGTTTTCGAACACTACTTATTGCACTAACGAAATGTTTGACAGATCCACTGATTTTAACAGCATCTGTATCTTTCTTCTGGATGCAATCAAAGAAAATAGCGACGTGCGGCATGATTTTGTGATAAAACGTTAGCCAATAAATGAACTGAGGATCCTGCAATGTTCGTACAAACCCCGTTGCTTCAGCAGAGGATTTTCTGTCATTCATTTCGGTGTTTCTTATATGTTCGAAACATTTAAGCAAATTATCCTTTTGCTCAAAAACAGTATTAACTGTACGGTGCTGAAAATACCATCTTGTTGGCGGTACACTACCTAGCTTCTTTTCAGCATATTCTATTAGATAATTCATTCTTTTCGGAGACCTGGAAAAGAATGTCCGTATGCCTTGCAAATCTTGAAAAAATATTCTACTATGAGAGCAAGACGATGTCGCGCTTTTAAGAATAAGATTTCCTTGATGCGCGTAACAATGAATGAAGTTTGCTTTTGGATACTTATCTTTGATCAAGCACTGCACCCCACCCTTCTGTCTACTCATAACGGAAGCTCCATCGTATGTTTGACATATTAGCTTCTCGGGAGATATTTCTATTCCCATTTCACTTAACTAATCTAAAATCGTTGCTGCTAAGCCGTCAGCAGTTCTGTCGAAAATTTCAAAATAACCCCAAAACCTTTCAAATACCTTCCCCTCAATTTGATATCTCAAAACTAATGACAGCTGAGTTTTACAAGAATTATCTGTTGTTTCGTCAGCCTGGAGGGATAGGAAGTCAACCTCGGAGATTTCAGATACAATGTACTTTCTACAAACAGATAAAATCGCATCCAGAAGTTCATTCTGAATAGTCTTTGATGTACCTTTAAAGACACTTGAACTTTCTAAATGATCTTTCAAAACATTGTCAAGAGCTGCAGTATAATTAATGAGTCCTTGAAAAACACATGGGTTATTTGAGTTGTCTGTTTCATCATGTCCACGCAAAGCCAATTCAAATTCCCCACAAAATTTAATTGCATCAATAATGCGTGACAAAATGTATCTATTTTTACTAACAAGTTCGTTATGTCTGCGTACAGACACCCTGTAACCATTATCAAGCTGTATCCTGATATCCGTTTTCCCCAACACAGCGAGACTCATTTCGTTATCCAAATGACATTTTGAAAAGCTATGATTTTTGCTTTTTTCAGACAAATGTTTCAAGTCCCGTACACCAATTTTAGTCCACATATCTTCTCTACCGAACAAAATGCACGGAAAGCAAAAGAGCGCATTAGTTATAGGACACCCACACATCCATTCCCACTTTTCATACACGCTTTTACTGAAACGTCTATTGTACGTTCTATTTTTATCTTTGAACACTTGGTTTATGGATAGCTCTGGTCTTGGTGGGCCTAATTCTTTTGCTAAAAGACGATCTTGATAATCTAGGTTTTTAGTTTGTAAGTATCTTACCTGATTCATCTCACACGAATTATGACACTACACAAATTAAGCACACTACACTGACTCTGACTAGGCCGGAATAAGCGCTAATAAGACCATAGTTAAAAAAAAAGCCCGTTTGCCAGTGTCCGCATTGTCTATTTCATTGTTAAGGGGGTGGCAGTTTCATTCGGTCGGGTGCAAGCCATCGCGAACACATTTCAAGGCAGTGTTGGGCAAAATCAATTGAAATCAATTGCAATTGATCAATCAATTGAAAGTAATTGCTCTGAAAATCAATTGCAATTGATTTCAATTGCAATTGATTTCAATTTGTAATTGACAATTAATTTCAATTGCAATTGAATTCAATCATAAAATTTGCAATTAAATTTTCGTCAATTGTCAATTGTTAATTGGTCACCAGGCAATTGAAATTTTTAATTGTTAATTGTCAATTGCAAAGGGTGCAATTGAAACATTCAATTGTTAATCGCAATTGACAATTGAAACTTGTAATTGTTAATTGTAATTGTTAATTACAATTGAAATCAGCAATTAAAACTGAAGATAAGAAGATGAGTGTATATTGTATTGTCCACTTGTTACTGTTTTACATATTTCAAATAAGGTACTTATAAGAAACGCTGGATACCTACCATCCCTTTCCCCCCTGGGAAGAAAGCCGTGAAACTAAGTATTTTTTAAATATATTATGTTTATGGTTCTATCCCCCTCGAAAGAACTCTATATGCCCGTCACGCATACAATAGGAATGAGCACGAGCGAGTTCGAGCGAGTTTTCTTTAAAACTCTACTCGACTCGAAGCAGACATCTTTGAGTTCGACTCGAGATGTCGGCTCGAAAAAATTCCCCCAACTCGACTCGAATTCGGATCGAGTTTCCAGTCGAGTCGAGCCAATTCGAGCTAAATCCTTTGTGTAGTTCCAAGTACTACTATCTTCAAGTATCCTACATAGACAATATAATTATCAATGATACTACTATTACTACTATAACTAATTATTATTATAACACCGTGTACACGTATAAACATGGAATATAGGCGGTTTGTATCGGAATACTAAAAATTAGTTAACTGTCGATCTCGGTGGTCAAGAAATCTTCAGGAGGCAAGGACATCGGTCACGAGGTTCTTGGTTTGAGTTCAGGACGAGCAAGTATTCGGGCTGGAGCCAAAAATTGTTAGAAGTTATGGGACTCCAGCCAAACATGTTTAAAACTGCTCGACCCGGGTTTAGGGTTGTCAACGACTCAAGCGGCTCGCTCACAGATCATTCACTTATCGAGCCGAACTGAGAAGTGAGCCGAGCCAACAGCTCATCCAACCGAGCCAGCTCGAGCCGAAGGCTCACATGAGCCGAACCGAACCGAGCTGATTGCTTACCCCAACCGAGCCGGTTCGAGCCATTGGCTTAGTTAAGCTAACTCGAACCCAGCCTATGGACTCGTTTCAACGGAGCTGGTTCGAGCCATTGGCTCCAATCGAGCCGAATCGATAACTCGTCTTTACCGAGCCGGTTCAAGCCATTGGCTCAATTGAGCCCAGTCGATGGGTAATCCCAACCAAGCCAGCTCAAGCTGTACGCTCAGCTGAACCGAGCCGGGCCGGTTGACATCATCACTATTCCGGTTGGGCTTCTACTTTGGCTAAAAAATTGGACCGTGCAGTTCTCAGCCTTGATGGTAAGAACTACAAAAATGATATGAAATCTTTAGTTTTACGCCCCACGATTACGCCCGTTAGGCTAAAGGAGACGGTTATGATGGGAAATGAATGAAATGAAGAAAGTGGGAGGAAACGGGAGAACCCCGAGAAAATCCACGAGCACGGTGTTTGTCCACCACAAAGTCCAAACTGCGCGAGCTGGGATCAAACCAGGGACCTCAAGCACCGGAGGTGAAAAGTGGGTCAAAATGGGCCTACAAATATAGCGGAACAAATTATTGGTCTTCCGCCACCAATGAATTTCGAGTCGTTTCCTTCACATCGTTCTGTGCCGTTTTGTGCGTCTACTTCCGTTTTGTGCGTCATGGGAAGTGGGTTAAAATGAGTCCCCAAGGTGGGACGAAAATGACCAAGATTTCCGCCACTATTAAATCTCGAGGTCGTTAATTGCACATTGCGTATCTTTTTGTGCGTCTATTTCGACGTTTTGTGCGTCACTGGAAGACGGTCAAAATGGGCCTCAAAGGTGGGACGAAATTGACCCACTGCTCCGCCACTACCGAATTTTGAGGTTCTTCCTTTCGCATCGACTAGTGAATGTGTCGTGCCGTTTCGTGCCCTTATTTCCACGTTTTGTGCGTCACCGGAAGTGGGTCAAATGGGCTTCCAAGATGGGACGAAAATGACCAAGAGTTCCGCTACTATCGAATTTCGAGGTCGTTAATTTCATACCGCGTACCCTTTTGTGCACCTATTTCGACGTTTTGTGCGTCACTGGAAGACGGTCAAAATGGCCTCGAAGGTGGGACGAAAATGACCCACTTCTCCGCCACTACCGAATTTCGAGTTCCTTCCTTTTGCATCGACTACTCGACTACTGAATTTTCGTGTTGTTTCGTGCCCCCATTTCCATGTTTTGTGCGTTACCAGAAGTGGGTCAAAATGGGCTTCCAAAATGGGACGAAAATGACCCACTGTTCCGCCACTATCGAATTTCGAGGTCCTTCCTTTCGCATTGACTAGTGCCTGTTTTGTTACGTTTGGTGCCCCTATTTCCACGTTTTGTTCGTCACCAGAAGTGTGTCAAGATGAGCCCCCAAGGTGTGACTAAAATGACCCACTCTTCCAACACTATCGAATTTCTAGATCGTTACTTTCGCATCGTTTAGTGCGTTTTTTTTTAAGTTTTCTGCGCCTATTTCTCGTCTTATGCATCACCCAAGGTAAGTTAAACGGGGCTTTAAAGTGGGAGTTAAATGGCTCACTGTTCCGCCACTATCGAATTTCGGGGTTGGTTCTTTCGCATCGTTTAGTGTGTATTTTGTACCGTTCTGTTCGCCTACTTCCACGTTTTGAGCATTACCAGAAATGCGTCAAAATGGTCCATCAATGTGTGAGGAAATAGAGCCATTGTTCCGCCACTATCGAATTTGGAGGTCGTTTCTTTCGCATCGTATAGTGCGTGCTTTGTACTGTTTTGTGCTCTTATTTCCACTTTAGTGCGACAACGAAAATGGGTCAAAAGGGCCTACAAGTATAGCGGAATAACAATATGCTGTTCCGTCACCATCGAATGTCGAGGTCGTTTTCTTCACATTCTTTACGCATGATTTGTGTCGCTTTGTGCATCAGTAGGAGAGGGTCAAAATGGACCTTGAAAGTGGAATGGATATGTCCTTTTCTGCCATATTTGTAGGTCGTCTTTGACCCACTTTCGTTGGCCTACAAAACGTGAAAATATGCGCAGAAACGGTAAAAACATGCACTAAACAATGCGAAAAAGCCACCTTGAAATTCGATACTGGTGGGAGAGTGGATAATTTTTCTTCCCACTTTGAATGCCCATTTTGACCCACTACCATTGATTCACAAAACGTGGAAATAGGCTTACAAAACGGTAGAAAACACGCACAAGATGATGTGAAGGGAACGAGCTCGAAATCATTTCTGACGGAACAGCATTAACTTGTTCCGCCATACTTGTAGGATAACATTGACCCATTTCCGGTGACGCAGAAAACGAGGAAATAGGCGCACAAAACGACACAAAAAATTCCATGTAATTAAGCTAAATTTCCATTTAAGTTTGTAAGCTTAATTATATGGAAAATTTTATACATTTTTCCTTTACGTTGGTCTACTTTACGTTGATTTGGAACTTTTAAATTTTATTTAGTTTTCCACTGAAAAGTATCTATAATTCAACAAGGAAATAATTATTAATTATAATTATTATCTATGTAATTGAATTCATTGTAATTTGTTCCATAACAAACACTTTACCATTTCGTACCAGCTGCTATGTCCGTTCTTCGCATGGATCAAATAAAATATCAATGTAAACGAACTGAACAACGGGAGAACAATTAAAAAACATTTCTAAAATTGGATATATTTTGTGTGAATATACAGGGTTTGTCCGGGAAGTAATAGGACTGATTTTATTCCGCCATGACTGTACTTCGGAGCGTGCGCGCACCGACTGGATCCGGTAGAGGGCGTTCCTAGCTAACAAACGAGCGGCTGGTCAGTTGTCTCCGAGCACACGGAGAGTCAGGACAGGCTTTCTCGCGCGACGTGTTTATGTGAGTGGTGGAAGCCGAAAATGCAGCGTTCATTAGAGCACAGGTACGCGATTAAATTCTGCATTAAATTCGGTAAATCTGCGACAGAGACGTTTGATATGATCAAGCAGGCTTACCCAGATGATGCTTTAGCAAAAAGTTTTGTGTTTCGGTGGTACAAGGCCTTTTCGGAGGGCCGGGAAGAGGTCGCCGATGAAGACCGTGCTGGAAGACCTTCGACTTCGACAAACACCAACAATGTGTCTCGTGTGCGCGAAGTTTTGAACTCAGACCATCGACTAAGTATTCGTTTAATTGCCCAGGTGTTAAATTTACCAAAAACTGTGGTTCATGAAATTGTGACGGATCATTTGAACATGCGCAAGGTGTGCGCGAAGATTGTCCCAAAAGTGCTCACTGACGACCAGAAATTGCGGCGAGTGGAATTGTACCAAGAAAATTTGAACATGTGTGAAAGTGACCCCCAATTTTTGAATAACGTAATCACAGGTGATGAATCATGGATCTTTGAGTATGATCCCGAGACAAAGAGGCAATCTTCCGAGCGGCACACGCCGGCGTCTCCTCGCCCAAAAAAGGGAAGAATGAGCAAATCCAAAGTGAAAACGATGCTCATTGTCTTTTTTGACATCAAAGGCATCGTCCACCATGAATTTGTTCCTCCTGGACAAACCGTCAACGCCAAGTTTTACGTGGAAGTGCTCAAGAGACTCAAACGAAGGGTCAATCGGGTCCGACCAGACATCGGAGCTGACTGGAAGCTGCACCACGACAACGCCCCGGCTCACACCGCCTTCCTTGTGAACAGCTACCTGACCAAGGCCGGCATCCCAACGCTTCCGCAGCCGCCCTACAGCCCAGATGTGGCCCCCCGGACTTCTTTTTGTTTCCTCGCCTGAAACGCCCGATGAAAGGCAAGCATTTTGAGACGACAGAGAGGATCCAAGCAGCTTGCACCGCGGCTCTCAAGGCTATTCCGGAGAATGACTTCCGTGACGCCTTCAATGCTTGGAAATCGCGCTGGCAGCGCTGCATCGACGCAGAAGGAGCCTATTTTGAAAGTTTTTTAAAGAATTGTAACGATTAGTTCAATAATTTTTTTAAAAAAAATTGACTCAGTCCTATTACTTTCCGGACAAAACCTGTATATCCAACAACGTACATGTGTTTTCATTGGGAAGGCCGATGGGGGCTGAAATTGAACGTATACACTATCGGGGGTGTCACTATACGTCTGAGCAACCCCAACAAATATGGATTCGACACAAATTCTAATACTTTTACATGTCCCGGTGAACCACCCCTCAGACCCCCTTGGTTCGTATTGTGAAAAAATCTCCTCTGGCCCCCACCAACCCCCAACCAATACCGCGAAAACTATGAATTTGACACTAACATCTGCCATTTTCTACTACTTTTTACATATGCCGGTAAAAGTCCCTTCCAATTTAAAAAAAAAACAATGCCCCTGGCCCACAGCCGATGGGGACTGTATTTGGAAGTCAACGCCTGTGGAAGTATCACCATTCACCTCAGCGACAGCGAAAACTATGGATTTGACACTAATATCGGTCACTTTCCATTATTTTTACATGTCTCGCAATTTCCCAACCCCGGTGACTTCCGGCCCGCATACAATGGTGGCTAAATTTAAAAATCATCGCTAATGAAAGTATCACCATTGATCTCAGCCACCGCCAAAACTACGGATTTGACATCGGTCATTGTGGATTATTTTTACACGTCTCGTGATCCCCTTTATAATGCCCTCTTTCTTAGCTGATGGGGGCTAAATATGAAAGTAAATGCGGTCTTGAGTTTCACCATTGAGCTCAGCTATCCCGAAAACTATGGATTTGACATTAATATCGGTCATTTTCGATTATTTTTACATGTCTCGGAATTCCCCCCTCTGGTGCCCCAAGGCCCGCATACAACGGTGGATGAATTTGAAAGTCATCGCTAATGGTAGTGTCGCCATTGATATCAGCAACCGCGAAAACCATGGATTTGACACTAATATCGATCATTTTGGATTACTTTACGTTTCGGTACCCCCCCCCCCCCCGTTGACCCACGGCCTGCAGCCGAATACGGTGAATTTGGAAGTTAATGCGATCGGAGTTTCACCATTGATCTCAGCGACCGCGATAACTATGAAATCGACACTGATATCGTTCTACTTTTACATGTCCCGATAAACGCCCCCCTGAGACCCCCTGGTTCAAATTTTGTTGAAAACGCTTTGCCTTGGTGTGGGACCTAGACCAAGGTATCTTTGACCAAAATTCGTAACTCTCGGTCGACTTTTCTGGTCCCCAGGCCGGTCCCGGTAAACGTCCCCTGGAGACCCCCTAGTAAGGAATTTAAAAAAAAACTCTTCGTCTTGTTCTGGGACCTAGACTAAGCTACCCGTGACCAAATTTTGAAAAGTTTCGGTCCACTCGTCTCGTCCACAGGCCGCACAAAGATAGACAGACAGACACACGAACAAACTCTATTTTATTTTTATTAGAAAGGCCAGATCCGCCGTTATTGTATTAGTGCGATGCTTGAGCGATTGATTGCAGAAATTCAAACTCCGATGAGTGATAATTTTATAGGCTTTAAGTTTAAACTCTTTAGTCAGTAGAGAAGAGGGCGTGAATCATGGGTCAGAGTTGATGACAATGGGTTTTGGTGAGTCTGTGGGTCACAGTGGGTAAGAGTGGTTTATGATGGGTGGTGGGTCAGAGTGGGTCTCGGTGGGTCGTGGGTCACGACGGGTGGTGAGTCAATTGGTCGTGGCTAAAGTTTTCATTGTCCCACGCCCTCTCTGAACTACAGTGTTGAAAATTAATCAGTGAAAATCAATTGCAATTGATCAATCAATTGAAAGTAATTGCTGTGGAAATCAATTGCAATTGAATCAATTGCCAATTAATTTCAATTGCAATTGAATTACAGAATTCAATTGCAATTACTTTCCACTGCAATTACTTTCAATCAATTGATCAATTGCAATTGATTCTCCTTTTTCAATGGCCAACTGCAATTAACAATTAACCATTACTTATTTCAATTGTTAATTGCAATTAACAATTAAATTTACAGATCAATTGTTAATTGTTAATTCAATTGAAATTTGCCCAACACTGTTTCAAGGCAGGTTAAGAGTTGCCATGTTATGAACAATTGTTACGATGGGGGAAAAAAGAAAAGAAGAACACTACTGCAACAGTAAACGACTACTAAATTTCTAACAGAAAACACAGTGACCATTCTTTTGAATCCTGCCATCGTTGAAGATCAGTAACGTGACATTCAGGGAAGTATTTAACATTTTTACCGCCTTCGAGCTATTGTAAAAATGCCGCCCCGTCAATAACAATAAATTAAATACTAGTATAGCAAGGGCGCCCATGTTGTGGTTTTCAAAGGGAGGCAAGTATAAGCGATGTTTCAAAAATAGTTTCAAATTTTGCTGTAACTAATGTAAAAATTCTATTGGATTTTCGATATTCTGAAGTACAATTTCCTCTAGGGGAGCAATCGCCCCACCTTGCCCTCCCTTCCCTGATGGGCGCCCATGCAGTATAGAAATTCTGAGACAGTTGCTGATTATGAAACCAAGTTCATGAGATCAGCCAAGTTCAAGAATAATAATACAACATGGAAACATTCAAATTTCTCGCGTTGACGGCTCGGTTGATGTTTGAGAACTAGGTAATTCTGGAAGTTTATCAACAATGGAAATGTTTTAAAATTACGATAAAAGAATAAGGTATCAACAATACGAGAGGGGAAATAATTGATGTAAATTAATAACTAGAATGTTAATTACTTACTTCTTGCCAAGCAGATTTTATATATATATTTACAAATGCATATCACCATAACTATGCATAATAAATAAATAACTGGAATTTCCAAAGCTGGTATTAGAAAAATGACCTCAGAAAACTCGCCATCCCAGGCCATGACCCATGTTGGCCCATGTGTAAAAACGCCTCTCATTGATATTTTGTGTAACGAATTATTTATTTGTTTTCAACTACTATATATCCATTTCCTTCAATTATGTGTGGTTTCTTAATTACTTTTCTGGGAAACATTATATACGTAAAGTGTAACTCACTATTTGAAAATATGATTGCAGATGTCGATTGGTAACTTATGCGTGTAAATTTTAGGTCAATGTATTGTAAATTAACTGCACCATGGTGGCAACCCTTAATATGTCATTCGCTACACCCGGAAAGCCCAAGCATAAACCTTTTCCATCCCCAAATTCTGAAAATGGATTGACCCTCTTTCCCCCTTCCCCCTCCTCCGTTCCACTCTGTACAGAGTTCAGTGACAGAGCATAGTGCCTCATGCGGCAGGTCTCAACATTACTGTGCCCATTTTCAATGGAAATTGCCACAAGATCCCCTGCCACCTCTGATGATAGGGCTACTGTCAAAGCATAGAGACTGTAAGTCCGCAGCCAAAAAACAACCGTCGCTGTGTTGCCAAGTTTCTTCTATCCTACGAGAGCACATAATCCCAGCCTCCTTCATTCGCAAACACGGCTGTGGCGGAACAAATCCAAACATTACAAAAGAAAAATAAAGAAAAAGAAAGAAAGAAAGAAAAAGGTTTCTGTTAATGTATTAGTACTGATTTTATAATTGCAGTTCTATTTAAATCATGAATGGCAGGGCACGTGACCGGGTGCCCCTTAAACAGATCCGCCGCTGACTTCATCCTTTCTAATTCTAGTATATATCTTCTACATCAAAATTCTTTCCACTATACGACTTTTATTTCTATCTTTCCTTTCTTAATTAACTTTCCCACATAAGAACTTTTAGCCCCAGACAATTTTTTACAGATTCCATATTCATTATACAGTACAGTAAAACCTGTCAACTTGGCCACCTCTCTAAGTTGGCACCTGCTTATCTTGGCCTGGTTCGTCTTGAACCTGCATTTTCCCATTAGACATTCGTTACTTATTACTCTGTAAGTTGGCCATCTGTCTATCTTGGAAGTTGGCCGCATTAAAGCAATATTTATCCTATTTTGATAATGATAAATGCGTATCTTGGCCATGCAAATACGTTTTGTTATTTTTTTTTTTAACTCTTTCGTATTCCCGTATGAGAGCCAAATGTTCTGTATTTGTTACTGGAGACAGAGAAGCATAGATTCCTACGATTTGTTCTTGGAGGTCAATGGCCAGAATACTACCCTGACAAAGGGGTGTTGAAGGAAGATACGAATAAGGAAAAGCACGTACAGGAATTCAGGAAATGGTTGTAAGTATTTGTTTACACTGTCTGTTTTGGTAAAACCATTAGCTATATCTGCTTCTTTCATCACTGGGGAGCTTTAGTAACTGCGAAAATTCAAGGTTAAAGCTAACCATCTCAATTGTCATTTATTGGCACGTGACTGCTTGTCGAAAGGTAGCGGAAGTTTGGAAATACGAATTCCCTTAACTCTTTTAAACTATGTCTTTTTTTGAGGTATTTTGTAGACTTTCATTCAATCATCTATTGCGTCAAGACTATTTATCGTAGGATCATGGTTCATACCTCGTTTTGTTTCTAGTAAACCAGTGTGTTAAACTGCGTCCGTAAAATTTCCCTAAAGTGTACCAAATGCGGTAAATTTCCGCTTAAAGTGGGGAAAAACGGATTTTCTTTTTAAAAAATCCGTTTTTTATCGCGAATATCTCCCCTTTGGTATAGGATATGATCATGCAAATGCTACTTAAAAAAAACTTTGCTTTATGGTGAAGAGAATGAGATACAAGGAGTGGCTTTGGGATGAATAGTTTTGATGCTACAGCCAATTTACACATTTCCCTTGATAATACCTTTTTATTGAATTTCTATACTATCATCATCATCATCAAGACTGTTCATTGTGGGAACATGAATTGTACCTCGTTTTCTTTGCCATGAACCACTCTTTCAAATGGTATTACTCACATGTCTCTAGCATGTACCATAGTGGAGAAAATTTGTAAAAAAGGGAAATTTTTGTCAAAAAATCCCTTTCCCCCCCGATTTTGGGCCCCTCTGACCGGTCCCTGTGTCAACCCACACAGCCCCAAAAAATCTCAAACATACTACATACTATGTGTAATAACTGTACGAAGTTTCAATGTTATATCTTGAAAAATAAGAGAGGAAAAAAATATTGCCCCATGTGCAAAATAGGTTATCCATTGCTCAGATAGGGGAAAGCTGGTATTGTTTGCATATGGGGCAATATTTTTCCCTCCCTTATTTTTCAAGATATAACATTGAAACTTCCTACAGCTATTACACATAGTATGTAGTATGTTTGAGATTTTTTGGGGCTCTGTGGGTTGACACAGGGGCCGGCCAGAGGGGCCCAAACTCGGGGAAAAGGGATTTTTTTGACAAATTTCCCTTTTTTGCGAATTTTCTCCACTATGGTACATGCTAGAGACATGCGAGTGGTTCCGTTTGAAAGACTGGTTCATGCCAAAGAAAACGATGTAGGTATCATGACTTTAGAATAAATAGTGATAATACTGTAGATACTTTACTAAAGTAATTGACTAAAAATGTGTAAAAAATGAAAAAAAAAAAAAGAAATCGAGATTTTTTGACACACGTCTGTTGACTCTAGCAACATGAATCATACCTCATTTTCTTCAGCGTATGACAACCTTTCAAATGGTACTACACAAATTTCGGTATCGTGTACCTGTGAAGAGAAAAGTGGGGAAAAGGCTACTTCGAAAGAATTCCCACACTACCGAACGCTTCGGCGGCTTCGATGCCATGATGTAAGGATTGCGATAAATAAGGCAAGGTTTTCCACTTAATAGCACTGCATGCCTACTAGAAACGAAGAATGAAAAATGTGCATTGCGCAGAACCCCTACTCGTATTCTTTCGTCACAGTGACGTCAGCATCGAGAAACTTCAGCTTGTCGTCTGCTTCGCGCGCGAAGATTTACAAATAAGAAAAACAACCCTTTATTTATTTTTTTTCCTGTGTTCCAATTGTGTTGCTTTCCTTTGTAGGGCAAAGTTTTGTGGAAAAATCTTTCTGTTGTATGTTTTCAACAACGTGGACAAACGTCATTTAATGGTTAAAAAAAATAGTACATCTGAAGATAATATATTGTTTACGTTGGCTTGGCTGCACGACATATGTGGTTTCATAGAAGCTTAAATTGTCAAAACAATATTGCAAATTGGTGTTGTGAGTACGTGTATAGACCAGGGATGCAAATAACCACTCGCCCGGGGCGAGTGGTTCATCGGTGCGGGAGAGTATTTAATATCATACCGAGTAAATGCTTTCTATTGTGGGATGTGGGCTAGTGGCTTTCTTTCTTGGGCTAGTAAAATGTTGTTGCTTATTTGCATCCCTGGTGTATACATATTTGTTTTTAAGTGAAATATAGTGGTTCCTTATATATATATATATATATATATATATATATATATATATATATATATATATATATATATATATATATATATATATATATATATATATATATATATATATATGTGTGTGTGTGTGTGTGTGTGTGTGTAAATAAATATTCCTTTTTTGTATTGTGTACCACAATTTTCCAAACGACTCTTTTGTTGCTAAACAGTTGGTCCACGCATGTAAAACAAAAAATAAAATACATTTTAAAAATGCGACCGTTTGTAGTATGTACTTCACAGAAGAACATCATTTGCGAGACCCGAAATCTGAACTTCTACGTTTGCTGCCAAAGAAAATTCTCAAATCAACTGCAGTTCTCCCATTTAAATTAGGCATTTATACTCCAATTCCTGTACAAGATGAAACAAGTTTTGTTGAAGCTTATCTTTTATCTCCAAGTCTGGTCTTGTCTGCAAGTCACGACGAGAAGTATCTTTTTAAGTTCGAGTCTAGAAACATGACAGTTCTCGTCTCGTTTTCGAGGCAAGACAAGAAATTTCACGAGTCTTGTTGTCAACACAAGTTCACCCAAGTATTACATTTCAAATACTCTTTTAGTGTTACGCGATTCATAGTAATACGAGTATATATATATATATATATATATATATATATATATATATATATATATATATATATATATATATATATATATATATATATATATATATATATATATATTGTAAAACTTTGGGTAATTTCGTCTCATATAAGGAAGAGGTAGAGCAGTTAATAAAAAGGGTGTCCGGAATCGACTCCCACTACCAGTTTTTATTATAAAAATCCACTATATAAGAGTAGTGGTCGCAGACAGGATCTCCAACAGAGCCCCGTAGCAGGCTAAGAGGAGTGGAGTTAAGGAATCAATGCTCCGTAGCAATCAGAGGCAGGTTAAATTGCCAACAGAGCCCCGTAGCAGGCTAAGCCAGGAGATAGGATAGGCGTAGTCCCGTAGCAGACTAGAGGCCTGGGGTTAGGTTACTCCAAGAGTCCCGTAGCAGACTAGAGGAGGGTCACCAGAGAACTGGTGTCGAGTTGCCTTGCCTTCGTCCATCCAATTTATAGGGTCCTTTTGGGTGGCGGTGGCGCTGCTGCTCCGATGTCGTCTCCTGCTCCATGGGAGGGGCTAGAAGCCGTCGTCTGCATGTGATTATAGGTCCCTCTGGCGGGAGATCCTCTTGCTGAACCATGTGGTGGTGTTTGTAAACATTGAAGCGTGGAACTGCTTGTTTACGACATCACATAGGATATTACAATAATATATATATATATATATATATATATATATATATATATATATATATATATATATATATATATATATATATATATATATATATATTTGAGGGTCATTGAAGTAAATATTTATTGTACAAAATACCTATGCAGGTCTTCAATATAATCTTCATTCTTGTTTATGACAGCTTCCTAACGTTTTGGAAAATTCTGTATTTCGGATAAGGCACCTTCATTGTTAAGCAGTAGGAGCGCGCACGAGACGAGTCGAGACAGAACTTTTTTCAGAAAATTCGAGTCGAGACATCGCTTTTACAGCACATTTTCAAGACGAGACAGCCTCAAATCTTATCTCGTGCGCATCCCTATTGAGCAGTCTGATCACTTGGGTCACCTTACTGTAAACTTTGTCAATTGTACCGAAACGTTTGGCACTGGGTGGTTCCTTCAATTTGGGAAACAAATGATAGTCTGGTGGGCTCAAATCAGGACTATGAGGTTGGTGGGGAAGTATTTCCCACCCATACTTGTTGAGTCTTTCCCTCACTTGTAGGGCAGTATGCGATTCTTTGGCGACATGCTTTCTGCTCTTTACTCAGATCATGCGGAACCCAACCCATCTGGCAGCGATTTTTGTCAT
This sequence comes from Thermobia domestica, assembly GCF_964235325.1. Lineage (NCBI taxonomy): Eukaryota > Metazoa > Arthropoda > Insecta > Zygentoma > Lepismatidae > Thermobia > Thermobia domestica. The sequence continues at coordinate 275,098,202 of NC_137454.1, read as the reverse complement.
CTTTAACTTTTCAGTAATGATTCTGTAAACTGAAGTGACAGACATTTTGGCCTCATATGCAATTTCGTCACATGGTTTTCGTCGATCCTTTCTCAAAATGTAATTCACAATAATCTCAGAGGTATAGTCTGTTGCAGTTGATGGTCTTCCTCTTCTTGGGTTGTCTGTCCGCACTGCTAACATGACCTTCAGGGAAACGAACTGGCCACCGTGATACAGTGCTACGATCCACTAGACTATTTCCACAAACCTCTTGTAAATCATTGTAAATCTCAGTTGGATTCTTTCCACATAAAGTTTCGATTTTGAACACATAGGAACGCTGGTTACTATGTGTAATCTGACCTGAGTCGGGTTCACTTTCCACTTTAGCACTGAATTTCTCACAATACAGCCACGCGAACCAGCAAACGCAGATTCAACCGTCAAACTCAAACTCTGACTCACAATGACATAAAATTGAACTTCATCACACCACTGAAACAATCATATATTTAAATTTATAAAATGATTGTACGAACTCAATGAAGAACATTCATTTACCAATAATTAAAGATCCGCAAGTCATTACACAATATACTCCAATAATAAATATGGTTTAAATATCGTCATATTACGCCCTTTGTAGATCCCTTGTGACTCGGAAAGATTCTCATCACTTTTACTTGAAATTAAGAAAAAAAAATGCAGGACACAAATTTTGTACATAAATTTATAAAATATACTAGAAAAAATTCAAGGTGAAATGATAAATCTTTTTCGAAAGTCGAGTCTAGACGATACATCTACAAAAATTACGAGACGAGACGAGAAATAAGGTTTTCTCGACAATGAGTAATATTTTAGATACAAAGTATTTAGATATGAACCAAATACATTTTTTAGAAATTAATACTGTGAATGTCGCGAAGTGCAATTATAACATCATTAGGTACATTAAACATAAACCTGTGGAAGATAGCCTACGTGACGTTTAACATGGAAGGATTACATTTTATAAAATTCACGTGGAATAGGTATAAATTTCCAGATTTTAAACTTCACGTCTGAATGTCCTATATTCAATAACATAAAACTCTCGGTGTCAAAGGGCTACTACAATTGAATGCACCAATAATAATAATAATAATAATAATAATAATAATAATAATAATAATAATAATAATAATAATAATAATAATAATAATAATAATTTCCAATTGTTTTAAATATTTAATGAAATATCCCTATCAATGATCACAAAGTAATTTCTTCATGCTTGGCGTGGAACTCACCTCATCATTGGTTCAGAAATTTACTTTATCTCCAGGCCCAGCACTTTGTAGGAATTGCTCTGGTAGCACACGTATTTATCTGTAACTTTACCTACATACATTCACAGTAGCACTTCAAATATAAATTAATTTAAAATATAGTTGTGATACAAAAATTACCTAGCTCATTGAAAAATAAATAACTGATCATGCAATATACATTGTTAATTTTCCATGATGGAAATTACATTAAAATATATTTTCTTTGTTGTTGACTTATTTATATATTTACTTATTTATTCGTAGTTTGTATGTAGGAGAGACTCGCGATAGGAAAAATGTTATGCATAAAGAATTAAAAAAAAGACATTTTGCCTGCTTCGTACGTTTGAATACATACTTGCATCTCGCAAAACGAAGAGCGAGGCGTTTGCGCGTATAGCCCAACCTTTCTTTTAAGTAACCTTGGCTTAAATTTCAATTATTTACCAGCCTACAACAATGCTTATTGCTCTGGCGCCTTTGTTCAAGTATAAAAAATACAGTTTGTTGTTATGTTGTATCTCCTTCTTGAAGATGAAGGGCCAAGTGAAAACTTCTTTCTTTCTTTTTAAGAACAAAAGACAATGTCAATTGTTTTAACTATTCTTAAGTTAAAGGCTAATATAACTAATACATGTTCACCTCTACTTTTTCGTTGCAAGAATTAATAATAGACCCCCTATTAATTTAATAACAGCAAAAGTTGCCGAAGATATTTTATTTTGCCCATTTTATACAAAAGCAACATCTGGCCGGAAACAACGTATAAAAACAGGCACGAGAAAAATCAGGCATGTGCACTGCTCTGTATTTGATTTCACCATACAGGTCGTAAACCATTGGCCACTCAGTCATTTCAGGATGAGTTTAATTTTCATTCTAAACGAAGCTTCCCCTAGAATAACATCCATCCTTCAAGTAATTGTCCCCCCTTCCAGGGTATCTATTCTAAATCTGCACATGCTGTAAATTTGTCTTCCAACTGATATTAAGAGTTTTATTTCAATTTCCAAAGCATCAGTAAAAGTACCCACACAGTATAGACCCTCAATTGTTTCAGAAATATCGAAATAGCTTTACATCTGAATAAAGTTATACCGAAAACATAACATTACACACTTATTTTAATCTCAGGTTGGACGGTTCCTAATAACGCAAACTGAATTTCCATCGACTTCGAATATTGAACTGAAACTGAACAAAATAGTCCACAAACAGGGTCCAACAGTTCTTAAACCAAACCGAACCGAACCATTCTGCAAACCGAACCGAACCGTTCCCAAACCAAACTGAACCGTCCCCGAACCGAACCGAACCGTTCCCAAACCGAACCGAACCGAACTGTACCCAAACCGAACCAAACCGAACCGTTTCCAAACCGAACCGAACCGAACCGTTCCCAAACCGAACCGAACCGAACCGTTCCCAAACCGAACCGAAACGGTTTGAAGTGCAAACCGACTGATTCGGTTTGAGCTATAAACAGAACCGAAACCGGTTAACCGGTTTTTGGAACACCCCTAGTCAGAAGAAATACATCTTGTTGAAATTTCTGTCTCAGGTATGAAAGTTGTCAAAAAGCTAATAAAGTTGTTTCACTAATTTGCTACAAAGGTGAAGTTTACCAGAACTTTGCTCACCGGTGAGAAACAGTTTAGAAGATCGAGAAATTCAAATCTTCCAATAAGCTTAATAAGAGTATGCGATATGGCAGTCTGTAGTGCATGATGAACTGAGCGATCCAGAAAGACATGAAGGTTCTATAAGCCTGTATAGGTCTACAGATATGTAGCGTTATCAATATAGCATCTTGATGAAGTGAGTCAAGGTAGCTGAAGACGCCTCGAAATTTTTTATAGACTAAAGTTTAACTTTCAGGCTAAGCGAAAGTTAATAGCAGAAAGAATCTATTACTTGTTTTGAGCAGCGAGACGATCAACCTCTCGGACACTATTCCCAACAGGGGAATTTCAGAGCTTCTGGTCCAAATGTGGGAAGTGAGCCTTGGAAGATTTATATCTTTCAGGAGTACTTGACAGAAAATCTCCCATTGTAACCAAAGTACAATAAAAAAAAAATCTGTCACCAGATAATTTTGTTGATGTTTCTGTTCTACACCTGTTGTAGCAAGCCTGTATAACTTCCTTTTATCGCGAATCAGTGCTTTACACAGGTAGCTTTAGTAATTCGATGGCCGGGCTTTTCTCACAGGTTAAGAGAAGCGGGCCTGGTTCTACACGGTAATCACGCACCTATTTACTTAAGGATCTCCTACTAGATATTTAGGCCAATTGACTGCATGTGAATCTTTTACAAGCTTACGACCATAAGTCTAGTATAACTGTTACATTAAAATGTTAAGCTTCGCGGGCTTTTGTCTGAAAAGTAGGTTGGTACAGTCCAAAGGCACAAGGTGGTGAGCAGTAAAAATTGACTATACTTATGTCGTATTAAATCTAGACCAATAATTTGAAACCAACTGCGAGCTTTCATTCTTACGATATCATCTTAGATAAAACTATAGATAGAGTCAATGCATGTACGGAATATCTAAGCTTCGTTCTTTATTAAGAGTGTTAAACTATACTTAATTTAGGAGAGTCGAAAACTAAACGGCAGATACATAATATTAAGTGTCGTGGCATATGACAGAATCCTTGGAATCAATCATTTGCTGTTGAACATATTAAGATATAAACAATCAAACAAGAAACAATTGTTATAAATGTACACTTCAATGATAATGTAGTACGCGAATGTGATATCTAAATGAATTAGTTTTTGATTGTTACCTGAAATGTGTCCTGCTACGGTTTCGTTTTCTCTTCGGGTACCAAAGCAGCTCGTGTTAAAAGATTCCAAAATATATAAACAGTACAATCAACCACCTTCATGATTTATACCTTGTCCTTACACCTTGATTTAAAGTTTCATCAAGATCGTCTTCATGTCCATTTTGCTAGGACTATAAGACAGGGACGTTATTACAAAATAATAATCAAAACTGATTGGATCAACCATTAACCTGATGTCAATGACATATTGGTTTTCTACAGCTGTTGCTCGTCATTAAAGAATCAGATTGTCTTCCGATCTTAGATTTGTAAATGAACTCCCATGGCAAAATGCAGAAAACCTGGAATACTTCATATTGGCTGTTTTACACTAACATGTGGCTCGTTCACAATCCAATTTAGCAATCACTTTTTATCTACATGTAAGTAAGCTTATTCGGCTGAAGCCGATGCTAGCTGTTGGGGCCCTGGAATTCGCATATTCTCTTTCACACACCAACCCCATTCGATTGGGTTCATGCTTAGAGAATTTCGCTCCTGTACTTGGAGGTACTTCCGAATTGAATACTGCACAACTGCCGTGCTAGTAGGGGAAAAAGTGGCCATATTGAAGCTTTCTAACTACTTTTTTGTTATACCTGATAGGCTTACACCAAGAAGGACATGTTTCCTTCTCTATACAGGCGGATAAGTATTGTCTAATGTTGACCATTGTGTCAGGATTGAGATTGGTTGGTTGAAGACTTTGACTAACTTGCACAATTCTTCTTCTTTTCGAAGGATCTTGAAGGCAGCAACTATTCTCTCCTGAGTATAGCTGAGGTCGTGTCACAGCCTGTTGCATCATGAAAAAAGTGAAATCACTCTTGTAATGAAGTTTTCAACTTATTGATTTCGTTGCATATGCTTTCGGTTCTGCTCCCTTGTGGCCTTAAAAGAATCAGCAACTGCTCATGAAGATTCTACCAAGATTCTTAAAGGATCTGAATCAGATCTACCAACAGCTACAGATTTCCCCTTTGTAGTTTCTTCCATTATTTGGTATACGGACAAAATCTCGCGGCCGAAACATCGCCGCCCAAAATCTCGCCGGCCAAAACCTCGCGGGACAAAATCTCGCCGGGCCAAAACTTCGCGTGGCCAAAACCTCGCCGCCCAAAACCTCGCGGGACAAAATCTCGCCGGGCCAAAACCTCGCGTGGCCAAAACCTCGCCGCCCAAAACCTCGCGGGACAAAATCTCGCCGGGCCAAAACCTCGCGTGGCCAAAACCTCGCCGCCCAAAACCTCGCGTGCCAAAACCTCGCTGGACAAAATCTCGCCGGGCCAAAACCTCGCCGCCCAAAACCTCGCCGCGAATGAAACTTTTCTTTAAAATTTACCCAATGTGTTTCCTAATATGCAATTTCACATTACAAATAATAATAATAATAATAATAGTAATAATAATAATAATAATAATAATAATAATAATAATAATAATAATAAGAAGAAGAAGAAGAAGAAGAAGAGAGAAAACATCGTGTGCGTGGGATTTCTCGGGTTATTTCCGTTTCCTCCCACTTTCTTTATTCGATCATTTCCTTCATCCTGGTCATCTACGTCTCCTTTAACCTATAGGACATAATCAAGGGACGTCGTAAAAACTCATATATTGTTTCATATTTTCATAAGTATTATTAGATTTTTGTTAAAATTTTAAGTTTTTGGATGTTCCAAAGTTCACGAAACTAACCTCGTTAGTTGTCATTACTTTCCTTATGCAGACTTTCTTTCCCTATAACCAGTTTAAAAACATCCTGTCGCCCTACCTTCACATTGAAATCCTCTAATACAGAAATAGAATGCTCATATGGTATCGCGGGACTTGGTCAAATACCCGTGATACTTCTTCTGAAACAGCGTCTTTTATACCGTCATCCTTATCATCTGTTGGAACATTTACATTTTGGTCAGGCGAGATTTTGGGTATGGCTATATTTTGGGGTGCGAGGTTTTGGCCCAGCGAGATTTTGGCCCGCGAGGTTTTGGGTGGCGAGGTTTTGGCCAGGCGAGGTTTTGGCCCCGCGAGATTTTGTCCCGCGACGTTTTGGGCGGCGAGGTTTTGGCCAGGCGGGGTTTTGGCCCGGCGAGATTTTGTCCCGCGAGGTTTTGGGCGGCGAGGTTTTGGCCAGGCGAGGTTTCGGCCTGGCGAGATTTTGGGAGGCGAGGTTTTGGCCAGGCGAGGTTTTGGTCCGCGAGGTTGTCGCCGCGAGGTTCTGGCCGCGAGGTTTTGTACCCAAACCCCATTATTTTTGTCTATATACAGCTATCTTTGCTATTTCGAAAACTGCTTGCATCATTTGAAGCCGTCTAGTATTGATCTCCGTTTCTGAAGAACCGTGATTGAATTCTCGTGGCTTCATTGGCAGAATTAAATTCGATCGCTGAGATATTTCACGAAAGATTTTTGTGTTTCGTATATTTCCGTCTAATTGTAATTTATGTCCATAAATTATACGGTGAAACTAGCGCTTAACTAACTAACTAACTCTATGGCCTATGGAACCCGCAGGTTCAGTGCCGCGTTCACAAAAGCTCTTCACTAACTTCTATCCTTAGCTAATTTCATCCAGTTTCTACTTTGTATTCCTATCTCTGCGAGATCCATCTTAATATTATCCTCCCATCTGCGCCTAGGTCTTCGTAATGGTCGTTTTCCTATGGGTCTTCCAGTTACGACTTTGAAAGCGTTTCTACTCTCTTCCATTCCAGCTACATGACCTGCCCACCTAAGCCTCCTAGACTTGAAGACCCTAACAGTGTTGGGTAAACCTTATAAACTATGTAGTTCCTCGTTATGAAGTTTCCGCCATTCCCCATTCTCGTTCCTCTTGGGTCCGAATATTCTTCTCAGGATCCTGTTCTAAAATACTTCATAACGAGGAACTACACGTTCTTCCCTCAGAGTGAGTGACCATGTTTCGCAACCATACAGAACTACAGGCATGATTATCGTTTTATATATTTTAAGCTCCAAATTCCTCGACAGAATTCGCGACGACAAGAGATTTTGAACCGAATAGTAAACGAATTCCCTGCTTTTAGTCGACATTTAATTTCTTCGTGAATATGATTTTCGTTTGTTTATATTGATCCTAAATATTTGAAAGTATCCACTTTATCAAAAGTATTATTTAATATTTTAAGGCCTCCACAATTTGCCGTATTACGGTCCCGACGCACTTCCATGTATTTAGTTTTCTCTGCATTTACTTCTAAACCCATGTCCCTGCAAGCATTTAATAAGATCTCTGCATTTATTTCTACTGTTCTCCTATCATCCCTTATTAAATTTACATCATCAGCATATGCCATTACCTGGTGAATACCGTTCAACTGTAGGCCCTGGTTGCTGTCTTTGATTTTCCTTATAGCGTATTCCAGCACAAAGTTAAATAATAATGGCGACAACGCATCTCCTTGTTTCAGGCCATTTTGGACGTGAAAGCTCGTGGACAAAAATTTTCTTACCCGGACTTTACTTTGGGATTCACTTAAGCATATCTTAATTAATCCAGTTACCTTTCTCGGTATTCCAAGTTCTGTAAGAACGTTGTACAATGTTTCTCTCCTAACCGAGTCGTAAGCCTTTCTAGAATCAATAAATAGTTGATGTACCGGGATATTGTATTCCCACTTTTTTGAGTATTAGGCGAGTGGTAAATATTTTGTTCGATCGATTTCGTCTAAATCCGCACTGAACATCAATAATTTCATCTGCGTATGGGGTCTGTCTTGCTAATAGAATATTTGAAAGGATTTTATAGGATGCCTCGATAATTATTACAGTCAGTTTTATTGCCTTTCTTGTGAATTGGAACAATGATTGATTCTTTCCACTCTTGTGGCAATTCTTCCTTGTTCCAGATAAGGAGAATGATTTTGTGTATCTTGTTCCACAATTTTTCGCCTCCAGCTAAAATTAGCTCAGCCGGAATTTCATCCACACCCGGAGATTTGTGTTTCTTTAATTTCATTAAAGCGGCTTCTACTTCTATTCGACTGGGTTCTGGAATATACGGTTCTGCGGTGTGTATCGCCTTTTCTCAACGGGCATTAGTTTTAGGCTGCGTGTTCAGCAAATCGTCAAAGAAATCTTACCATCTATTTAAGAGGCTATCCGTATCAGTGAGAACTGTTCCGTCAGCTCTCTTTAATATATAAGGACGAGGTTGATTGCCTTTCTTAAATTCGCTTATCCCCTTATACATGTCCCGAATATTTTTATTTTTACTATTATCTTCAAGTTCCTTAATTTTGCTTTCAAAAAATCGCGTTTCTTTGTTCTAAAAGTTTTGGAAGTTTTCCGCCAGATATCCGAAATTATGTGTAGTATTTCATTCGGATTTTGTAGCCATCGTAATTTTGCCTGTTTTCTCTTCTCTGCTAGTTTAATGCATTCTTGGTCGAACCATGGTTTCTTCCTACGTATTTCCGCGTGTTCCAATTTTTCTATTGCTGAACTTTTAATGGTATCTCTAATTTCAATCCAAGTATCCTCAACACTAGTGCATTCCGAGTCTTCTAAAACCGAGAATCTATTCGAAACTTCAATCTGGTATTCCTTTCTTACATGGCTCTCTTCTAATTTCTTTAAATTAAATCTCTCCGTTTTCGGACATTGAATATTACCTTTATTGAACGATAACCTCTCCCGTATTATCGCTACTACCAGGTAGAGATCAGTGTCACATTTAGCCCCTCTAAACTACCGGACGTTAATTATGCTAGATTGCCTTCTTCTATCTACTAAAACGTGATCAATTTGATTATGTGTTCTTCCGTCTGGTGATGTCCAAGTGTATTTCTGAACGTCGCGATGTGGGAATTTTGTACTCTTCACGATTAGGTTTTTGGATGTTGCAAAGTTCACGAGTCTAGCAACGTTGTCATTACCTTCCTTATGCAAACTTTCGTTCCCTATAATCGGTTTGAAAATATCCTCTCGTCCTACCTTCGCATTGAAATCCCCTAATAGAACCTTCTTATGGTATCGCGGGAGTTGGTCAAATATCCGTTCCACTTCTTCGTAAAAACTATCTTTTATATCTTCACCCTTATCTTCAATTGGAGCATGTACATTTAAAACAATAATATCACTGGTAATATCACTTTAATTGCTGGTAATATTCGTTTGTGAACGAAAAACCCTGTTCCTAACTGGTGATTTTTATTTCCTTCCCCGTAAAAGAACGTAAAATTTCAGGAATTCTCAGATCCATTTCCTTCCCATCTAACTTCCTCAACTCCTACTAGGTCCATTCTGTATTTCTCTAACTCACTCGTAACAGATTTTAACGCGCCTGCCCTATAAAGACCTCTAATATTCCATGTTCCAAATCTCATGTCCATTATCTTTTGCCGAGATCGTGTCGTCATCAGTCCTTGTCCGAGGCTTTTGTGAATGTTTCTGAACAAGTGCCTTTTTTTTACAGATTGAGGGTGTTAGCCTTACCCAAACCCTAAAGCTGGAGGATCACTCCAAGTCGTCTGTCCGCGACTGCTTGCTTATTCAGTATATTCACAGCTAACCTCTATATCTAGAGGCCTTCTCCTCGACAAGCAACCTGAGGACGCGCCATGCCGTGGTGACAGGAACCCACGTTACACGGAAAATAGCGCTTAACATAATTTAAATACGTACTTAACGCAGATTTGACTGGCCATTTTTAGTCCACACCATTGCTTGTAGAAGGGCTCTTCCCCGTACGTGTGGGTTTTAATACTCAAGATAATAGAGACTCTGCGATATTCACCGTAGTCAAATTGATATACTTTCGCATTGAATTATTATCACACAAGGAAGGTGGCATTAGCTCAACATGTTGATATGATGATAAACTGATGACCACAAAAGCCCTGTAGAACTACTGTTATCGTAACAGTATTTGGGTATGAGGGAATAATCTTGCTAACGTTGTGTCTGACGTTGAGTTAATCCCCCAGAAAATTTCGCGGCCTTCATTTAGCACTGTTCGATAAGCATATCACTTAGAACTTCGCTCAAGAAGGCTTCTTTTTTGCGAATTGTGAATGTTCCATGAGTTGTTAATTTCTTGTAATTCTCTGATACCGTATTTGCCTACAGGGCTTCCATCTGTTGAGTATAGTAATGTGCAAATTTTTCATAGAATAGATGACCAGCTGCGTGAGAAAACGGAAGCATTAATTTAATAGCCTTCAAATAAAGTTTCTATTCCCCTGTTCAATGTAGTCCCTTTTGATGAATTGCAATACCATTATGACCTTCTCTATATAGTGCAGCCAAAGTAAACGGTTCGGAAAATCTCACCGTCCTAATTTAGAGATTTCCGTATATGGTTTTTGCATTCAGTTTCATTTTCTTGTAAACGTTGCATACTGATTTCCTCATCAAAACTTTGTTCAATAAGATCGCCGATCCTATATTATGTCATCTCCTCCCACGTTTGTAAATGGAGTCATAACCACATGTAGAGATCCCCAAGCAAAGTCTAGAAGTGAAACCTCAATGATCTTGAGTAGGCATGCTTATTCAGCATTTTCACTAATGTTGTCATAGTGTACAGGATACACCAAAGTTCTTGTATACCATTTCCTGAAATAATGTATCCATTCGTTATTAACTGCAAACCGCCTAAAGGTATACAACAACTTTGGACCGTTCAGAAATTTCTTCAACTGAGTTATGATTTGAACACCTTTCTTGTATATTGGCTGTTTTAATGTCATAACGCATGTGCTTCGGTCACTTTTCTTTCTGTTATTTACGGTATGCAGATAAGTAGAAAATTTAGTATTAGTACTTGATGTTGAAATATTACAGAAATACAGATGGATTACACTGCTTATGTCAAAAGGAGAGGTGTGTATCTCACCATTACACAATCGTTGTGGCGAAGCTTTCAGAAGATGAATAGCTATCCAAAGGTTGTTTGAGAATAGGAAAATCGAGACACGAGACGCGAGTGAAGACTTGATTAAATCTTGCGAGTAAGACAGCATTGACACCAAGAACATGAGTGTGTAGCATCAGAGGGAAAGCGGATGTCAGAATGAAGAAATGTGATACGATATTCTTATAAAGACAATGCTACCGTGATATACGATTACTTTTTCATATAAAAACTTGGATATGGATAATATTCATCAAGGGACATCTGAAATAAATTACTTATTCTGCTCTATGAAAGGTGTGGCACTTAGTTACTAATAAAGCATACAGTGAGCTTATATGAAAAGATTATTTGATTAGCCCACATTTTGCTTCCTTAGTGATGATGACCAGTGTTACTAAGTTGGTAGTGAACACAGGACTAACTATACCGTAAATATTCACCACCTAACCGTGTAAGAGAAGATCTCAAAAGAACTTAAAATCGATTCATTGTTTTTCTCGCCGATCAGACTACGGGTCTCAGGCCCGAAGGAAGGCTCCTTTGCAGGTTAGAATATAATGGGTTTCATAGCAAGTTTTACATGATACAATCGGAAAAATATTATTAATGATAGAACGCATATTTGATAGCCTCGCGTGTAAACACGCAGGAGAATTTCTTTCAGTAATATATTCGTAAGAACACAACTCTTTGGATTAAACCGTTTCTATCAGGCTAAGAATTAAGAAAAAGTTGAGAGCGTTGTGAGTCCTAAGTAGTTTTCTTCAGCAGGATAAAATCTCTAATAGTAACGTTGTTGCATATTAATAGGAAGTATAGCAATTGCTAGATTTTAGTCTATTTCAGCGTGTAAGTTAGAATTGAAAAATCCTAATCTCACTACGCTTCTTATCAGATATTACTATGTCCGGTAGGTTGTATTGCATGCTAACTGCTTGCATTCGTTTCAAGAAGAGGATAACACGTATCTCGACATCTCCTCTTGGTAAAATATCTGAATGTTTTGTAACTTGATAATACAATGATTCCTGAAAACAGTCTGAAGTATAGATCTAAGCACATATCTGTGTGTTTCATCTTTTTTCTTGCCAATGTTAACGGCTCATAGATGGACTGTGCAAGGAATGTACTCTTGGAAGTTTTCCATGATATTCCGCTATATGCAGCGATCATCTATGCAGAATTCTACAGCCGATTTGGTGCTTCTATTTTTGTAAAAAAATTTACTTGGTGATCTAGGATGGCTCTGGTCAACGGCCATAGACGCTCTCATTCGTACCAGGCCAAATGACAGTCTGGTTCAGTGTTAGAAATGAGTACACTTCGTAAACCTCAACTGCTGGCGATTAATCGGGTACATTTAGTGGAATAGCTTTCTGCTCTTGAGAAGATACCTTTGAGTCGATGGACAGTACACGCAACCTCCATTCACGTCAGCGAGATGAGGTAGTGTTGAATTTAATAAATAAGATTGCAGATATACATCTTCTTGATCATTCCGTCTCAGGTATGAAAGGTGTCAAAAAGCTAATACAGTTGGTGCACTAATCTGATAGGGAGGGGAGCGTGATTACCGTATAGAACCAGGCCAACTACTGTTTGTCTGTGAGGCAAGTCCGGCCAATGAATTACTAAAGCTAGCGGTGTAAAGCACTGATTCGCGATAAAAGGAAGTTATACAGGCTTGGTAGAACTTGTGTAGAATAGAAACATCAAGAAAATTATCAGGTGACAGATGTTTTTTTTTCTACTTAGCTTACATTGGGAGATTTTCTGTCAAGCAAACCTGAAAGATATAAAATTTGTTAGGCTCGCTTCCCACATTTGGACCACAAGCCCTGAAATTCCTCCCTTGGGAATAGTGTCGGGGAAAAGGATCGTCTCGCTGCCCCAAGAAAGTAATAGATTATGATATATACTTTCGCTTAGCTTGAAAGTTAAACTTGCGTCTATTAAAAATTTCGAGGCGTCTTTTGCAACGTTGACTCACTTCACCAAGATGCTATATTGATAACGCTACGTATCCATAGACCTATGCAGGCTATAGAACCTTAAAGTCTTTCTTACTCGCACCGTTCATCTAGCACCACAGACTGCCATATCGCATAGTCTTATCAAATATTATTTTACTTTTTGGTTGTAGTGCATGCTAACTGCTTGCATTCGTTTTGATAAGAGAGCAACACGTATCTCGATATCTACTTTTAGTATAATATTTGATTTGCTTGTGAGATTATTTGATTTGCCCACAGTTTGGTTGCTTTGTGACGACCAGTGTTACTAAGTTGGTATCGCACTGAGGACTGACTATACCGTATATATATTCCACCTAACCGTGTAGGAAAAAATCTCAAACGAAATTAAAACCGATTCTTTATTTCTCTCATTGATGAGATCACCGGTCTCAGGTCCAAAGTATGGCTGCTTTGGAGGTTAGATATAATTGGTTCCATAGCAAGTTTTACAAGACACAATCAGGAAAATATTATGAATATGATAGACCGGAACCTTGTCAATCCTACACAACTCTGCATGTAAGTGTTAGTGAGCAACAAGGACGCTAATTAAACGCATATTTCATAAGCTCGTGTGTAACACACAGGACTCTTTCTTTAAATAATATATCGGTAAGAACACAACTCTGGGATTAAACCGTTTCTATCAGGCTAACAATTAAGAAAAAGGTGAGAGCATTATGAGTCTTAATTAGATTTCTTCAGCGGGATGCACTCTCTAATAGTAATGTAGTTGCATATTAATGAGAAGTATAGCAATTGCTTAATTATCATTGATAAATTAATACTTAAGGTTTTTACATTTGATATCAAAAAGTTTTTAATCCTTAGGGCCCACCTAAAACAAACCGCAGTTAATTCCCAAAGCTATACTTCTGTGATACCGTCGTCTTATTAAAGGGAGACCTAAATCCAACGTTTTTTTAAGGGTACGGCATTGTATAATGTGAGTTAAGGAGCTCTAAAAGTTTCGTTTTTGAGACAGGTACACAACACAAGTTCCTACGGTCTCGTATTCAATGTAAAATCCTTTACTAGCTGTCAGAAGAACAAGCCGGCATAAACCATTTAGCATTACCGGACACCACGAAATAGAACCCTCCAATATTGGCAAGCCTTTTGCAGTCTAAACCACTAATTAAAAATCGAATATCTCCGTCCATCCTCAAAATTATTTCTTTAATCACCGCAATACTTAGAGATTGATTTAATCTCTTATTAATATATATTTTCAGTAATTGTAGAATTATATTACAAAGAAGTCGTGACATCTCTGCTAATGTTCTCATTATAAGGCGATTTCTGTCGTTGTTAAAGCATATTACAAATAGCTTCAGAAGCTCGGGGATGCCTATCCTATTGCAAATGTCCCATCAACTTGTCCATCATTTTAACGTGCTTTCTCTTTACTATACCTTATGAGCTCACCGCGATATACATTCTTTATCAACTAAAGACTTCTTGTTCGGCATGTCACTGTGTTTAAACTAGAATATTTCCACTTTGCGAGTCCTAAGGACAATATGAGCTGCCGTACATTTCCCATTACAAGCCGCCCGCTCCCTTCTGTTGTACTCCATGGAAACTGATTCCACTCTTCCTAATACAAGTATCATGCGGGATCTCGGCAACTGCTGTTATAAACTTTTTATCTAAATGCATTCTGATATATACAATTAGTAATACCATTATTTCTGCAGAACACCACAGACAGCAGCCTTGTAGATAAATCTTAAATCTTTTGCCATATGAAAGTAATTTCTCAACAGATTTTTGAGTATTACAGCGTGAAAGTTGCAATTGAAAAATTCTAATCTCACTACGCTTCGTATCAAATATTATTATGTCTGGTTGCTTGTAGTGCATGCTAACTGCTTGGATTCGTTTTGATAAGAGAACAACACATATCTCGACATCACCTCTTATCACATATATATTACATCACATAGTTGTATATAGGGGTTGTATATCTGTCAGGCGTTTTGTTTCTTGGCCAAATGATTACGAAAACGAAGGATAACCATTTCTCCAGTCTAGGATCAATCTTGATTGTTTGGAGAGGTGTTTTTGCCCAATAAACACCGTTTATCACTGACCTAATTAATTGTGTGTTATTTATTTAAATATTAAATAATGCATGCAAATGCATGCATACACTATATGGGCATTCAGTAAATGGACACTTGAAAATTTGAATTCAATTATCTATACAAGTCGGCTAGAGCCTTTTGTTTTGGCCACGGGTGCAGTCCAAACTACATTTTCCTCCTACGAATTTTACAATTACGATTGTGCTTCTTACCGGAGGTTTAGCGTACCGAAGGACAACACAGATGTTATCGAAACTATTGTGCTATTTTTTTTGTATGCTTTGGCAGAAACTTCTGTAGGTATCGAAGCCCACCAGTGATGCTATATTTATCATCTTGGTGCTAGATCTAGCATAATTTACTCCTATTTAGCATCTAGCATCTTGACTTTAGCAATTTGGTAAAATCTCATTCTCCCCTCTGGAGAACAGAAAAAGAACGAAAATTTAGATGGTTCACTGACCGTTGGGAATTATCCCTTAGTTGAAGCGATGGTTGGAGTAATAAAACCAGTTAGTATATCTGCTGTTGTATTGTTGAATTCACTGAAATGTTCAAAAATAAGCAAAACGTGACCCTGCACAAGATGTTTACATGTCAACATCTTGTGCAGGTTGTGGTTATCTGGGATGTTTCTGTCCCTTCTCACTTTACAACTTGAGAGGGGAGGGGTAAGATCGTCAAGGGGACCACTAGTAATACACCGCCAAAAAAAATGCTTCAGTGCTGCGTCGGAAGCGATATGTTTTGTACATATTTCTTAAAATGTTGTCCATTCATAAAGTTTAAATTCCCTCTTCCTCCCCTGATTCTCTTTCCAATTCAGAAAACTAACTCTTTAAATGAAGAAAAAAACCAGAATCCTCCCGAAAATGCAAAAAAATGATGCGTACAAATAACAAATCTGTAGATGAGTCAAATAATCCAGATACATAAGAAGATGGTGGCGAAGATATTAGTGCTTGATGCAACGCATTTCATCACATGTAAATAGATTTGAAGTGTTCATATTTGTGTATGACTACGTGTCTAGGTGCTTGTTTCTGAGTATTTATATGCGCGAGTGTGTTGTAATTGTTATGTTAATATCCACTGGATTAAGTGAAAGTGTAAAATGGATTTGATGACTGCCAAATTGACGTCTCTTTGGTAAGTCATTATTTTTTTAATATTTAGTAATATTTAATTAGATTACAGTTTAGCGTCATTTACAGTAGCAAAGCTCTGCAAGAGGTGAACCTACAGTTTAACGTCTGATTTGATACAAATGAGCTCCTAACATGAATCAAACCTCGCTCGAGAAAGGCGCATACGCTAACCAAATAGCAACGGGCAGTTCTACATTTAGTAAGATGAATATTAATTGTAAAATTATATTTGTTTAATTTTCACTAATATAATCTTCACAATGTAAAGCCTTTCCTAAGCACGTTATCTAGTTTAAAAACAGAAAGTCTATCTCTTATGTTTTCCTCTCGGGGTTGGCCAGCGGGATGATTGAAATCCGAAAGAGATATTTTTATTATATTTCTTACAGTAGATCTGGTCCTTCACAATCTCCGTGTTTGATAGGAATGAACCTCCCTGACTCACGAAAAGGTGTACGTATTATAACAAACAATGCACATTAAATGCCAGACTAATTTAGCAAACATTGAAGATGCCCCCCTAGAAAAAGTTCTTCGACCGCCCATGTACACAATTTCTCAACTCAGTGGATACGGTGTGAATATATTCAAAGTCCACTGTTTTACCCATCAAATTTATTTTTTATAAAAATATTCTCAGTGAATACTAACTTCAGGAGAACTACTTTTAAGTTCGATCGCTAAAGGAGTTTTTTTTTTTTCTTTGTTCACCAGGTCTTGGTTATCGTCGTTCACGGAAACTGAAATTTCTGCAAGTGTATCCCCAGCAAATTTCTTGAGAAAGGGGTCCTCCAGGAGCGTTATTTAGGGCGTAATTCCTGCGTTTTTTAATTATATATATATATATATATATATATATATATATATATATATATATATATATATATATATAAAGATAAGTAGGAACGGGTGTTTAAAATTAGTTACAAAGATAATATGAAAATCTGACATAATTTGCAAGAATCCGTATAGTCCAATTTAAATAAAATATATAGTTTTTTTTGTGTGATTGTCTGTCTGTATGCAGCGTGGGGAACATACCAGTAGACCAAGAGTTACCAAATTTTCTTCAGGTGTAACTTGTTCCAAACCCCAAACCAAGACGAATCTTTTTATTTTCAAAATTCCAGAGAGGGTGTCTCAAGGGGTCTTTACCGAGACATGTAAAAATAGTAGAGAATAACCAATATTAGTGTTGAATTCATAGTTCTCGCAGTCGCTGAAATGAATGCTGAAATCCCGATCGGATTAACTTCCCAATTCATTCTATGCGACACCCGGCCGGGGATCACCGGGGTGGGGGAGCATTGAGATATCAAGACATATAATAGAAATCTACAAAGACCGATGTTAGTGGAACGCTGAGATCAATAGTGACACATCCATTATCGATGATTTTCAAATTCAGCTACAATTGCATGTGGTTCGGGATTCAGCGGGGTGTGGGGGTGGTTTACGAGAGATGAAAAGTAATCCAAAATGATCGATATTAATCTCAGATCCATAGTTTTCGCGGTCGCTAAAATGAGGGTGATACTTCCACAGGCCTTGACTTCCATGCGAAGAATGGGTATATTTAGTTAATATATATACAGATGATGATCAGAAAAATGGAAACAGCTGTAGTTGGTAGCACGTCAGATGTATTTTTTGGCAGTGGTGTCGTGGCGCACGCAGCGCCGGATCGCTGGTGGTGGTGTGTTAGGTCGGTCTCCATACTATGTAAGGCGCAGTGGTACAGCAGTGTCCAGTGGCTGCAGCAGACGGAGGTAGTGGAAAATGGGAGACCTCTCAGATTTTCAAAGAGGGCAAATTGTTGGTGCGCGGTTATGTGGAGTGCGACGGCAGTGGCTACTGTGTTAGGTGTGTCGCGTGGGATAGTTTCGAAGGTGATGACCGCCTACGAAATACACGGGAAAACCACATCGGGGAAGCGAAACAGTGGGCGGAAGAAAATCATGAGTGACAGGTCACGCAGGGTATTAAAGCGCATTGTCACGCATAACCGTCGTGCCACTGCGGAGCAAGTGAAGGAGGAACTTAATCAGTACCTCCCCCACCCTGTTTCGACAATCACAGTCCGCCGCGAATCACATGACATGAATTTACGGGGTCGTGTTGCACGGGCTAAACCGCTCATCAGGGACCATAACGCTTTCGCACGCCGCAAATGGTGCCCCGACCATCCAACTTAGACTGTTGAGGACTGGAAATGTGTGATATGGTCGGATGAGCCATCCTTCACCCTATTCCCAACCACGGGCCGTGTTTATGTGTGGAGGACGCCCAAAGAAGCTTATTATCTGCAGTGTCTCCGCCCAAATGTGAAACATGGCGGCGGTTCGGTGATGCTGTGGGCCGCCATATCATCGTTTTCATTGGGTCCTATGGTCACACTTAGCGGACGAATCACTGCCAACTATTATGTCGCAAATTTAGGAGACCACTTGCATCCAATGGTCCGGATGTTGTTCCCGGACAATGACGCCATCTTCCAGGATGATAATGCACCCATTCAAACTGCTGGCGTTGTTGCAGCGTGGTTTGGTGAAGTTCGGGATGAAGTGCAACACTTCCCATGGCCCGCCCAAACCCCAGATCTCAACATAATTGAACATCTGTGGTACGTTTTGGAAACACTACTCCGGCGACGATTTCCACCTCCATTCTCTCACAGAACTGCTCGATGCCCTGCACGAGGAATGGTGTAAAATTCCACTAGCTACCATTCACGACCTTCATGCCTCCATTCCACGTTGCATCAAGGCTGTTCTGAAGGCGAAAGGTGGCCCGAAACTATTTTAAAGTGGAAAGTTTCAATTTCGTTCATGTGTTTCCATTTTTCTGATCACCATCTGTATATTTTATCTTGTCCAGTATCTTGTCCAGTTCAGATTAAAACCATGAAGGCCCAACGTGAAAGCGAACCGTTTGCAAGATCTGTGCACATGATCGGTGACGTGGCGCTACCAGATATCACATGATTGTGTGGCGCTGCCAACACATTCCAGCACCAGGATACCTTTGTTCTCATTGTGTTTAGTGCGTCACAAATCCACGTAATGAAATTGTGCAAGAACGTGTTGATACAATTTAAAGAATGTGAAAATAATTTTGTAGTCTTATTTTCTTTGGAAATTAGAAGTTGTGGCAAAGACGATATGTAAATAAATCAGGACAATCCCTGCAACCCATGACCAGCGCCGTAACGTAGATTTTTTCTGGGGGAGCAAACATAATATGCTAATTTTGGGCACCTAAGAATAGTTGTTCTTCTAATTCTTGGGCCCCCTTTTTCCAATTTTTTCTTATTCTTTATGGCGGCCTAAAAGTCTGTGGGCCCTCCGCCACGGGAAGGTCTGCGGTAATACCTGGGCCCATTCGGTACATGACAAAATTATTGAGACAAGATTGATAAATCTCAAAGCCATAGGAATAAATATTATCTCTAGAGCCGCTAATAGTGGCATCATTTACTGAAATGGGACCACGACCCATTTTGGTTCTACTTCCATTCTTTCTGTTTTGGTTACGTAATGTGGCGACCCTATTTCATCTTCATTTCTAATTTCATGTTCCTATCGTATATGGAGTAAGAAAATTGTCAGAAAATGGGGTCTGTCGAAGGGCGGGGATCTTTTCTGCGGGGACAGGTGGCTTCTTCCCCCATAAGTTATGGACATGCCGATGGGTTAGCCTCAACTTGAAGAACTTATCGTGATATTTTCCTCATTGGGGAACGTCCATATAACATTTTTCCGTTAACCAAGAAAATCTGGAGTAAGTCATTAAGACAAACAAATTGCTTATATTTTCTTGTTTATATTTTTATTTATATTTTTCTTGTATTTGTTCGTTTCTGTTATTATTGAGTATCTTGTTTATATTTTACTATGGAACGACTTTAACTATGTATTACTTTCTATGTGTGGGTGGTTGGCACATTGAAGTTCTATTTGGTGGACCCGGTTTCGAATCTGGGCGAGGCTGAAACTTTATCAAGTGTATCTGTTTCAATCTCAATTTCAAAGCATACTCAGTGTGACATGCCAGATGTATCATCCAAAAAAAAAGTTAAAATCAGGAGAATTTGAGAATTTCTCTCAATAGAAACAATCATTTATATAGTTATTTCCAGTAGTTGTTCTAAATTTGATATTTTCAGCTACTTTCAAGAATTTTGTGATTCATATGTGTTCAGTGATTTTATATCTTTCAATATACGGTATATAATAAAAAATACACTCCATGCACATCAATATTGAAATTAACATATGATGTTCATTGGACGACACGCTCAACCTGAGAGATTGATCTCAAAATCGAAAAATGTTTCGTGCGTCATCTACTGACAATTTTACTTCCTTAAAGACTTGACTCAGTGCTACCAACTGCTGTCAGTGCTGAGTAAAGCTACGTGTAAGTTGGGTTGCATCAGTGTAAGCGTTCTTACACCTGCAAATGACCTGGATTTCAAGTAATGGAATTAGAGCGCTTAGGGGGGATTTCTTTTGTGGTTGGGTGTACAATGTTATTTCGACAACGCAACGATTTGACTGAATTAGTTTTTCAATTGAATTGGTAATTAGTTCACAGTTCTGTTCTGCTGGTTGGGTACCAAATACCTGCAGAACAAGCAGCTAGCCTAATTTCAGAACAAGTCAAGAACAGACAAAACTACAAAGAAAGAAAACAAATGAACGTGGATCTAGGAAATACGGGATATCTACCGTCTTCCGGGCAAAGACTTAAGAGATGCTTACAATATACTGAATTATGGGAGGGAAAGATCGTACCGAAGCATCATTATGTTATTTTCGTCCCATTTTTCGTGTATCTCTTAGGAGCAGGAATGTAGTGTGCTCCGATAACGCCAGATTCCAATATCGGATGGATTACTAAATTTTACATAAATTGTTCTCCTTCCCAAACGACGCTGTTCTAAATTCGTCGCTGGGCTTCACGAATTTTTGGAGATTTTAAGAACCTTTATGAACATGATGCTACCCATAAAGCAGCCAATAAAACATGTCGATGTGCGATAAGATAGCCCACTTAGGCTATACTCCCACAAAAGCGAGTTTGAAACCTTTCGATGTAATAAGAGGATATTAAAATACTTGATTTATTCTATCACGATAACCTTTTTAATCATGAATCTTGTATGAAACTATTTAAATGAATGCTGTGATGTGAGTTACGTTGCTATTTATTTAGATGAGATAGTCGTAAGATAGTGGGTATACCGTAAGGTGTGCTTAGTTCGATTAATTTCAAAATAGTGATGGTTACTTGAACTATTCGTTTTCATTGATGAGTTTTCTGTGCATTTCAGCTGAAATGATTAAGGAGAAATTGTTGATTGTGTATAAGCTGAATATATAATGAGTATATATAGTGTGTATATTTTCAGAGAATATATATATAGAGTTGATTTATTAGTATTATTACCGTAATGGAATGTTTAAATAACGCTGATTTTTTGGAGGGGGAACAATATGTTATACCTTTTGTAACTGGGGAGACTAAACATTATAATTATATATTTATTTCCCAGATGATATGGTATTATAAGTGTTATAATGTTTACTAATCTTAATATAGTGGTGAGACGCATTTCGGTTTCCGTTATATTTGGTTGTTCTAGATTTGAAATTAATTCATCTACGATCGGTTACGTAAAGTTTTACTTTAGTTGTTGGGATATTGGCCATCAACCAATGAAATGGAAAATTCTGACCTGACGATTTTAGATTTTTATAAAAAAAAAAAAAAAAAAATTGGTGCACAGCTTTATTACAGTGGGAGATGGAAATATCCCAAATATAACTTCTCTTCTCTTAAAAGTGTACTCATACAGGGTGTTCAACAATAAAAACAAACATCAATTTTTACAAAGTGATTACTAAATATATCATAAATTCGTTAAGATATTCACTAGACACTTAGACAAACACAATTGGTACGCTTAAAAATTTATCTACAAGTTCTACTACATTGAGAAAATCTAAAAATTAAATTACACTTCCAAATTTCGAATTAAGAATTGAATTTTGAATTCCGCATAGAAATGTTCCTGTGAATTTTTTCAAATTTGTACAGATTGCAGTCTCGTATGTACACAAAGTTGCATTATGGGCACTCAATGGGATCCGACTCAAAATGCAACATAACCAAGCATGACAAAATATTGACCATGAGTATACATAGGTTCATATCGATAACCATTTGCATTAATGTTTACTGCATTAATGAGCACTAAAAAGCACTAAACACATAGAAGCTTTTAGTAGCATCTGGGAACCGTGTTGGACTAACTTAAGAGTAAAGTTATAGCCAAATTATAAAGCTCTAATGATCATATAGAGTGTAGTGGTTACTACTTCTTTAGTAGGATTTATTGCAGAACTCCCTACATTACTGCTTCAATATTATGCAAGGGATCTGATCATCGGAGGAAGGCAGCAGGCCCGGTCCTGGACAAAACTAGCTCCTCCCTATGAAACATTCATGCTCTGAGTTGGTGCTTTAGGAATCACTAACGAAGTACGAACGATTTCACTAAAATGGATCATAACTGCCTTGGAATTTAGCCTTTCAAAACTAACATGTTTTCCTTACGGAATTTTATAACATATATACTACAATACTCAAGCACTAGCGAAACTATTAGAGTTTAGGAAAGCACCGAGGATGATTTAAGGAATGTCACTATTTATTTTAAATAGTACTTAAAGTGGGAAACAAGAGCAGCAAAAATTCCCTAAAATTGTTTTGGTTCTAGAGAATGCCCTAATGAAGCAATAACATAATTGATTGGTGTACCAAGAAGCACTAACGATGAACTAATAGGTGGCATTTACTTTAGTTGACTGCTTGGAATGGAGATAGTGTGAACCTGGTCCCCCAAGTGATTTATAATCCAGCACTACAATAAAAAAAACTATTAACGTTAGAGGTTGGTTCAATAAAAAGTACCTAACTATACTAACGATTACACTACAAGCGATAGCGTTATTATATTACGCTGGAATTTGTCGGAATGAAAAACGCCGCATGAATTTCGCATGAGAGTTTGGTACTAATAATTGAATATACCTACATGAATAGTAAAGCACTCAAAAAAATCACTTTTGTAGACTGACTAACGATGCAGTAAAAAATAGAACTAATTTTATATCACTTAAAGTAGGATCCAATATCATGCTAACCCAAATGTTTCTTACTTGCTGCATCAAAAGTAATGAAGAACTAGCGGTAGGGGTCGGTACACTAAGAAGAGTAACGATTGAACTAGAAGAGGTCATTTGTGCTAACGAATTTGGTGCGCAGTTTCAACACTTTTAATGGAAAATTTAAGGCATTTACGTGACACAAACCTTTGCCTTTAGAAAATGAACACAATCTCAATTACGGAAAGAAGAGGGGAATATTTAGAGCAATTTAATTTCGTAATACCCGCGTTATTAAAACACCATTAACGCTAAAATTTTTGCACTAACCAGCACTATCGCAGCACAAATGTTTGGCATTAGAAAATCAATACTATCTCAGTGGAAAATGCGGGGCTAACACGAACTCCATTAACGCACAAATTTTGGCATAACTAGCACTAACGTATCACAACTGTTTGGCATTAGAATATCTAATCAAACCTAATTAGGGGAAAAACGGGACAAACTGACGCAAGCAAATTTCGTTATACCGGCGATATTTTATCACCGCTTATGCTCAAATTTGCGCACTGACCAGCACTGACATCGCACACAGATTTCACGTTCGAAAGTAAATTCTGTGTGTATAAGGGGAAAAAGTGGGTCTGAAATGTCAGAAATTAATTCCATTATAACGGCTTATTTGAAGAGCTCTAACGATTAAATTGCGTATCGCGTACTAACAAGGAATAACGTAGCACATAATTTCTTTACTTTCGTTATTTAGGTATCACGTCCAGAATAAAAATCTCGTTTTGTCATTTGCGAACTGTATTTTCCATTCCGATTTGAAAGCTTGGAAAACACTGACATCTGCAGGATTAATAGACATGTAGAGTTTGGATACAAAACATACAGAATAATTCCATTAACCGAGTAAAATTTATTGACTTCCAATGTAACGTTCTTTTTGCGTCTATCTACAAAAAGTAGAACTGGCTTTTTGAAATTCGCAAAAGTCGACCACATCCGAAATAAATTAGAATGTATTTAAAGAATATGACACTTTTCATCCATCCGATGTCTAATCGTCCTAAGAGCAAATTTTCAGGTATACTCTCAATTACATCACGTAGATGTTTCACATACGCAAACAAGGTAACAATAACTTGACCAACAGCACTAAATACAAGCTTCATTTCGTTCCCTTTCATTACCTCTTTAAACTTCACACAAATTCCTGGAACTTTTCAGAGTAATAGTCTTCCCGGCACATGCTAAAAGATGTTTCATCTGCATTGAAAATTCTAGTAGAGTCTTCTAAAATATCAACTGCATGAATTGCTGTTAGATATTCTTTCAGATTTCTAAACATATTCGTATGTTAAACCCTCAGAAATTCGCTGACACTGTATGATGTCTTTTAAGAAAGCCATAATACCATTTTTTGCCCTGGAATTCCTTTATTAAATGAAATCGTTCTACTGTCTTTCTGCACTATCTTAAAACTGTATCAAGAATATCCGTTTTCTTCGAAACCTTGCTTTCACTAGATCATAAAACCATTAAACTAATTTACTCTCCTCCACTTTTGTGAAAATTGTATTGGGTCCCATTTATCTAGGTTTCTCAGGAGTTCTACCATTTAATCTATCTTTAATGATTGTCCTCGGAACTCGATATAGACGGCTTGCTCCTCTTACTTTCTTGTTTCTTACTTACTACCTTCTGTATTGTTTCAAGACAATATTTAATTTATATTCTGCCTACTGGTAAATAGGCCTTTGCGATGGCATGATGCGATTTCTCAGCCACACATGAAGATAAATAATAAAATGTATTTGGTTTTAACAAAATTCTTATTTGATTTATTTTAAACAAACATTAAAACTACTAATATATTGCAATCCATAACAGATCTTTTGAAAAATTTCAGTTCAACTATGAAGTGTTTCATTATCAACTTCATTCTTCTTACTTAGTTAGCCCTTTCGATTTCACCGGCCCCAGAGATAAGGCTACTCTGTCGAAAAAGTACAACAGCTTTTTCAGGGGCTACGAGTTTGTCTCAGTTTTTCTCGTTTTGCATCAGCCAAATGCTGGGATGGAACCTAACATACAATCCCTTGGATACTAGATTCCGTCAATATGCTGTCCCCTTCAGCGGATATTGTGCACGTCGAAGGCTACAGTCGGACTTCGATCTCGATATTTTTCAAGCTTATAAACCTTAATGTAACTATAAGCTATAACAATATTGTGTTGTGCACCTAACAGCCGGATCAACTGAGTAGCAAATCAGCATTACATTTGAGGAAAAAATAATGAAAAACATAAAAGTTGTTAATGACATCTGAGCGGTCGGTCTAACAGTTTGAAGAGTTCGATTAGATTTTGTCAAATGATGAAGATGAAACCCCTATGATTGAATAACACTCGCCGACGTCCCTTTACTTACAGAAAGGAAAATATCTGATTCTGATTAATTTCAGTATGTTGAATTCGAAACTGATAGCCGTTTTACTCAGTCACGTATTTTAGCGTTATGCATTGTCGCCAATTTCTTCATTTTGTAGGGACGGCTTCAGTTGTTATCGAAGTAACCGATCAGACAATGTTATTTGGTCTATGTTATTTGGCTCAATAATAATATAATAATAATAATAATATCATAATAATAGTCTACTTAGAGCTACTTTTAAGAGCAAACTCTGAATGAGTTTTGTTTATATATTAAAGAAGAAAGATTCTCCTTCGGGGGCAAACGCACTGATCGCCTCTTGGATACGCCCGGGATGAAGAATTGAAACCAAACCTTGTGTATGGACAATTCAGAATAATAAACGTATACGGTTTTCTATTTTCTACGGAGCATTTTTTTTTTTTTTTTTTTTTTTTTTTTGCGAAAAGCTCCTGCTTAAAATTTTAAAGTTGACACCCGAAAGGCAATAAAAAGTCAACCGAAGTGGATGAATTTCTGCACAGTGAAGGAATACAGGCTTTGTATTTTCCTGGAAAAAACGGTTGGATGGCCACGGAGACACAAACCTTTGATAACGAATTATGAAAACTGCTAGTAATACAATATCACATGTGTGAAAAGGACATGAAAAATTGCACCAAGCTTTGTGTATGAACAATGCGTAATTTCTTAGATGCCAGAACTTTCTGTTCCCTGAAAAAAGAAACAACTAAAGTGCAAAAGCAAGTCCTTCGAACTTCGAACTGGAATTTACCAAATGAATGTTTCTTATTTTTCTCTCGCAGATTCCCACCCGTTTTTGGCCTTTGCGACCACTCATTGACAAGACGTACACACATCATCGCTATATGCATTCATGCTCTTAGGCAGAGTCAGTGATTTTGAAAAGGAAACGAGTTTCTAATAATAATAATAATTTATACAATGTTTATTATTATTATTATTATTATTATTATTATTATTATTATTATTATTATTATTATTATTATTATTATTATAAGAATAGAGTTTACATCTCTATCTTGCATGGGAACCGCAAGTCTGCTACGCGAATGGTGTCCTTTATTCTGTTTTTCTCTTTATCGTTTCGTTTAGCTATTTGTTTTTGTGCTCTTACGCTTTTGTAAGAAACCTTTATTTTATACAACTTTTTCTATTTGTGAGTTTGTTTTTTTGGGTAGGGGAAGGGGGCAAGAGAGAAATGTATCATCTGTTTCTGCCCATTCATCTTGTTTGAACTGCTTAAGTATATCATTTTGTAACTTTTGATGTCATCCAACTTCGTCACAATAGTCAATTTTCTTTGTTCTCTTATTTGTAGTTTGCACATTAATATATTTGTGCCAAACTTGAGGTTTATCCAACACCTTTCAAATTTGCAACCAACCCAATCGCCGAGTTTGTGGGGTTGCGTACTATTGCAGGAAAAGGAGAATTGAAGGTGGTAATGCACATTTGGAGTCGTGTATACAATGCACCGTGAATTGATACATTTATAATGATTGAAGTATGCCTTCTTTGTTTTTATTTGGTTTGTATATGTCGGATAATTATTAGAACACTGTATGGTATTAAATTTTGTATGTTGATGGCAACCCTGTTAACAATTTGTATTTAACGTAGCAGATGTCTGCTAGGGTAACCGGGGTGACAACAGGAATATATTAGAATTTTTCAAAAATTGTGTGCAAAAGTTTAATTAATAACTGCTACTTCACATTAATTAATTACTCCACATTAATTAACTGTAATGACACTTACCTTGTTTTAATTACAGTCTTAGCATTTTCATCTTCGTATAAAACTTTGAATCATGAAGCCTAAAGTTCACAAATAAATAACACTATTGTTGCATATCCAAATAGGCTGGTTTATTAGGATAACTTTGATTGTCAGAGAGATAGGATCGATCTCAAGACCAGCTGCCAGTGACACCTAGGGTTATTACCCTTGGCGAGGACATTGCCTCCCCATAGGACAATGTGCCGAACCTCGTAATGATCAGAAAGACTTTATTCTTCAAAAAATTGTAGTCTCAAGCATCAGTTGATGCATGATTGTAAAATTCTAAAGAAAACAATAAACTAGGAGCGTCAGCGACTTATTCCTTTGCCTATAGATCTGGTACTTTCTATCCACTTTTCTTTTACCTTCCGTCTTGATTTCTTCCTATTTATTTCTGCTGTAAATTGCTCCTGCTCCTGCACTTTGTGCTGTCATGGAGCTGAAATTTGATTTTCATTAGGAAAATACCAGGAGGGAGGGCACAAACAAGTGCACTCGAAAGCAATAAAAGCTTGTCATTTTGGAAAATCTGGATCAGATCTTGTCAGACAGAGGAGAAGAGAGCGTCGCAGCCCACGTCGAACCTCATTCTGACGTGAAGATAAGCTTTGTCCTATTACTCACAGACAGTACAACTTAACGTTAATATCTTACATATCTTAGACTCATAACTAGCTCTACTTTCTATCCCCATGCTTTATTAGTCGCTCATGTCTCTTAAATTAAAATTGTGTTTGTTTTATTCTGGTTAAGCCTATTAGTGGAGAACACAGTGGTGTGTTACATGCTCACAGTGAGCATTAGTAAGGTACAAGTACGGCATTAATCCCGTACTTCAGTATAATAACCATTTATGCTATTAAAGACTAGAACCAATTGTTCTGTACTGTTTCATGCTGGTAGATGCTTTTCATGAGATCTCTGTAAAGATCAATTAACGTTATGTTCCAAATCCGTAAACACCATGTAACATACTCAACAAACTGAATTTAAGATACTAAAATTAGCAAAGGATTGTAGTTAATTTTTTCGTATCGTAAAACAATGCAGAAGAAAAAGATAATAAAATGACTGTTTATATATGAACAAAAGAAAAAAGATATACTACATTTTGATACGAAAAATTACAAACAATGAAATTTATCCCGCAAAACATAACTAATAGAGAAACACAAACAAAACTATTACTCTTTTCTACAAGTCCTGCATTATTCATTGCACTAGATTTTGTCGTTAGTGCTTTCAGGGGAACTAACGTGATGTTAGCCTCCTTTTTTTCTTTTCTTTTTGCTCCTAGCATCCAAACTATTGAAGTATTAATATTCGTATTTGGTGCTCAAAAAGTATTAACGATTGCAATAGAAGAGATCATTAGTGCTTTTGAATATGGCGGGAATTTCACCAAAGGATCAATTCTTTATAATTTTCTTACGTGAGATTTGTCACATACAGTATGCCATTTCTACACCAATAATGAAGCACTAAAGAATATATTAGTGTTTTCTAGAAACAGTAAGGATGCACTAACGATTGCATGCGCTTTAATCGTTACATCTTTCTTGGGGACTAACGTG
This sequence comes from Thermobia domestica, assembly GCF_964235325.1. Taxonomy (NCBI): domain Eukaryota; kingdom Metazoa; phylum Arthropoda; class Insecta; order Zygentoma; family Lepismatidae; genus Thermobia; species Thermobia domestica. The sequence goes on along the minus strand of NC_137454.1, from coordinate 275,068,945 downwards.
AAGTTGGCCCGCCCACCAAAGTTTTTTGCTTCTAGCGTCCAAACTCCTGAAGCACTAATGTTTAAAGTTAGTGTTCTAAGAAGTACTAAGGTAGCACTAAGGATTACACTGGAAGATATCATTAGCGCTTTTGAATTTGGCGGGAATTTACAAAGAAAAAATTCCGCATGTATTTCTTATGGGCTTTTCGTGACATGTAATAGGCCATAGGCACAGTAATACTGAAGCACTAAAAAATTATTAGTGCTTTATGGAAGCACTAGCGATTGCACTAGGTTTAATCGTTAACGCTTACTGGGGGCCTAACCTGAAGTTGCTCTGCAAAGTTTTCTGCTTCTAGCGTCCAAACTATTTAAGGACAAATGTTGGGAGTTAGTTTTCTTAGAAGCACTAACGATTGGACTTAAAGATATCATTAAACTTTTGAATTTGGCGGGAATTTGACCCAATGAAAAATTCCCAATGTATTTCTTACGGGCTTTTTGTGACATGTAATTGGCCATAGGCACACTAATAGTGAAGTACTAACGAAATTATTAGTGGTGTCTGCAAGCACTTGCGATGCACTAACGATTGCAATAGGTTTAATCGTTAGTGCTTTCGGGGTGGGGCCTATCGTGAATTTGGCCCTCAAATTATTTTGCATCTAAACTATTGAAACACTAAAGTTGGGAGTTAGTATTCTAAGAAGCACTAACGAAGCACAAACGATTACACTAAAAGAGATCTTTAGTGCTCCTAGGGTGTTCAACTTATCGGAGGTAAGTCCCAATGACACAAAAAACAACAGTACTTTTTAAATCCATATTGCAGACCAAGTAATATTACAGGAATTTTAAAATCTCCGCAAATTAGCCAACCATATTCTTTGTAGTTGATACGATTTAAAATTAGTGTAAGATTCTCGTAACCCTGTTTCATCAAAACCGAGTGTACCACAGGAATAGACTGCAGCTTATTTCAATTATAAAGTGAAGCTGCTTTCTGACTGTACTTAGATGAATCTATGAAAATACGCCAATCGGATGGATTAAACTGAATTTCTAATCATTCGTCAGACCGTACGCAAATGGAAACTTCCATTCTGTAGCAGTCTGAAAATGGCTAGTTCTTTTTCCTGTAGTGAGTGTAAGTAGTTCCAGGAGCCAGTAAATTCCACTCTTTGAGGCTGCCACCCAAAAGTTGAGCTTTCTCTTTCGAAAGTTTAACTGTCTTACTAAATCATTCAACTGATGTAGGATGAAGTGAGGCTCGTTTTTAACGTGGAAGGAACTGTCTCTGTAATTTTCATCAGCAGATATTCAGTTGGTGTCCTCATCGCTTGGGTATTCGATGGCACGTTTTCTTGTTGTTACTTCCTGCTGTATTCGTCATACAGAATTAGCAATCATTATAATGATTCCGGGGTTCTCTCCATAACATCGGAACAGCAAAAGGCATCCTTCGTTTCGTTCGTTTAAGCCAGGCAGTCAGAGTCGCATAACACATCAAACAACATAAACGAGGGGCCCAGCTTTTATCTTGATCACCGATCTTGCAGCCAAGATAAAAATATGCTCTCCTAACGTCATCATTTATCGATCTAATCTGCGACTTAACCTCAAATACACCACAGATAAACTGTCTGGTGAGTTTTTACATCCTCTAGGGGTGAACTTGACATCTTGCACAGGATAGCGAAACTTTGAGCAACAGCACAACCACTTACTCCATAAAATCACTAAAAGATACTAAAAACAGTAAACATTTCGAAAAATATGGTTAAACAAACTGAAATTACTGACGTAATGATTCGAAGTGAATTCCTCCGACAAAATACTTATACTCTAGATAATTTACCTACTGCAATGCATAAGAGGAAGACTGAGCACCGCAATAACGGCACAGCCGGCGCCTTATTCGCCCCCGTCATCGTTCCGCTTATTGTTGCCACATAGACCCTATTTCTTAAACTGCTTTCAGTGGTTTAATCCAAGCAAGGGAGACAGAGGAAAACAAGTTTGAATCTTAGATATATATAGGGCAACACCAAGCGGGGTCTTATGTTTCGCCAAATGAGAGAAATTAATTTATTTCTTACTCAAATAACATTGTCAGATCGGTTACTTCGATAACAACTGAAGCCGTCCCTACAAAATGAAGAAATTGGCAACAATACATAACGTCAAAATACCAGCTTAAGTAAAACGGCTGTGAATTTCGAATTGAAGATACTGAAATTTTTCAGAATCAGTTATTTTCCTTTGTGTAACTAAAGGGACGTCGGCCAGAATTATTGAATTGTAGGGGTTTCATCTTTATCATTTGAGGAAATCTATCGAACACTTCAAATTGTTAAACAGACCGCTCAGATGGCACTTACAATTTTATGTTATTCATTTTTTTTTCCTCAAATGTAATGCTGATTTGCTACTCAATTGATCCGGATGTTAGGTGCACAACACAATATTATCATAGCTTTTAGTTGCATTAAGGTCTATAAGCTTGAAAAATTTCATCGAGATCGGAGAAGTCCGACTGTAGTCTCTCGGCGAAAACAATATCCGCTGAAGGGGACATCATATTGTTGGAATGTAGCATACAAGGGTTTATATGTTAGTTTCCATCCCAATATTTGGCTGATGCAAAACGAGAAAAACTGACAAACTCATAGGCCCTGAAAAAGCTGTTGTACTTTTTCGACAGAGTAACCTTATCTCTGGGGCCGGTGAAATCGAAGGGGCTACACTAAGTAAGAAGATTGAAGTTGATAATGAAACACTTCGTAAGCGAACTGAAATATTTCTAAAGATGTTATCGATTGCAATATATTTGTAGTTTTAATGTTTGTTTAAAATAAATCAATTAAGTATTTTGTTAAAACAAAATACATTTTATTATTCATCTTCATGTGTGGCTGAGAAATCACATCATGCCATCGCAGAGGTCTATTTACCAATACGCAGAAGATAAATTAAATATTGTCTTGAAACAATACAGAAGGTAGGAAGTAAGAGGATCAAGCCGTGTGTATAGAGTTCCGAAGTAAATCATGAAGATAGGTTAAATGGTAGAGCTCCTGAGAAACCTCGATAAATCGGACCCGATACAGTTTTGACAGAAGTTGAGGAGAGTAAATTAGTTTAATGGTTTTATGATCTAGGGAAAGCAAGTTATGGAAGAAAACAGTGATATTCTTGATACAGTTTATAAGATCGTGCAGAAAGTCAGTAGCACAACCTCATTTAAAAGAGGAACTCTAGGGAAAAATTGGTATTATCGCTTTCTTAAAAGACATCTTACACTGTCAGCGAATTCCTGAGGTTTGAATGGTGCTGTGTTTCAAAAGAAAACATATGAATATGTTTAGAAATATGAAAGAATACCTAACAGCAATTGATGCAGTTGATATTTTAGAAGACTCCAGGAAGGTTACAGGAATTTGTGTGAAATGTAAAGAGGGAATGAAAGGGAACGAAATGAGGCTTGTATTTAGTGCTGATGGGCAAGTTAATGTCGTGTTTGCGTATGTGATCCATCTATGAGATGTAATTGAGAGTATGCCTAAAATTTTGCTCTAGGGACGATCAGAAACCGCATGAATGAAAAGTGACATATTCTTTAAATACATTCTAATATATTTAGGATGTGATCGACTTTTGCGAGTTTTAAAAAGCCAGGTCTACTTTTCGTAGATAGACACAAAAGTAACGTTACATTGGAAGTCAATGAATCTTACTCGGTTAATGGAATCATTCTGTATGTTTTGTATCCTAACTCAACGTATTTGTTGCATCCTGCAGATGTCAGTGTGTTCAAAGCTTTGAAATCGGAATGGAAAAATACAGTTCGCAAATAACAAAATCACAATTTCATTCTGCACGTAAGTGATTTTTAAATAACGAAAGTAAAAAATTTATTTTTCGTCAGGTCTGCCCCGCTTTTTTTTCCCTAGTTAGGGTAGAATTTATTTCCTAATGTCAAATGGGTGTGCGACGTTACTGCTTGTTAGTACGCAATACGTAATTTCAGCGTTAGAGCTCTTCGAATAAGCCGTTATAATGGAGTTAATTTCTGACATTTCAGACCCACTTTTTCCCCTTATTCTCACAGAATTTACTTTGGAACGTGAAATATGTGCGCGATGGATGCTAATCTGAGCATAAGTGGTGATATAATAACGTCGGTATAACGATCTTTGTTTCCGTCAAATTTGTCCCGCTTTTTCCCTAATTAAGATTGATTTGATGTCTAATGCCAAACAGTTGTGATGCGTTAGTGCTAGTTATTCCCAAATTTGAGTGTTAATGGAGTTGAAGTAACGCCAATATCGAAATTGATTTCCTTCAAGAGAGCCCCGCATCTTCTCCTGAGATAGTATTGATGTTCTAAGGCCAAACCTTTGTGCTAAGATAGTGCTGGTTAGTGCACAAATTTTAGCGTTAGTGGTGTTTTAATAACGCGGGTATTACGAAATTGAATTACTTTAAAAATTTTCCCCTTTTCTTTCCGTAATTGAGATATTCATTTTGTTAAGGTAAAGGTTTGTGTCGTGTCTTGCCATAATTTTTTCGATGAATGGTGATGAAACTGCGCACCAAATTCGTTAGCACAAATGACCTCTTCTAGTTCAATCGTTACTCTTCTTAGTATACCAACCCCTAACGTTAGTTCTTCATTACTATCGATGCAGCAAGCAAGAAACATTTGGGTTAGCGTGATATTGGATCCTAGTTTAAGTACTAAGCAGATAGTTCTATTTTGTTCTATTCAAAATTTACAACATATCAGAGTTTCAGTCATTTTGATCGAAATCCACCATATCAGGATATTCGGCTGCTTTTAAAAACGTGGCCCTGCAGTGGTGAAACGATCAGTGATTTGTGGTTATATCCGTTAAGACCTAATCTCCGGATCACAATATCTACAGCATATCACGGTTTTAGTCATTTTTACCGAAATCCAGAATGTCGTTATCATCGGCTGTTTTTAAAAAAGTGGCCCTGTAGTGGTCAAACGGTCAGTGATTTGTGGTTGTGTCCATTGAGACTTTTTCTCAAAAATATCACATCTACAACATGTCACGGTTTCAAGCAGTTCCACGAAAATCCGATTTCCGTAAGGATTGTGCGGGGTCCTTTGTTATTTCGAATTGGGCATTGGCCCTATAATCCTTTTCTCGGAAAAATGACAAAACCGGTATTCCCTACTTTGAAGTCATCTTTGCATGGGCAGACTTTAGTTTCTTTAAAGTGGCCCTTTTAATCAAGGGGACCCTCTTTTGAAAAGGCGCTTTTTGCCCCCCTTCAACCTATTTCCCGAAGAAACAAAAAATACGTGTCGATTTATTTTCGGTCTTGTATATATGGGCCAAGTTTCAAGGAAATCTGATGAAGAGAAACGGAAAATTATTATTTATATATAAACATTAAGGCTGACGTTTGGGGGGGAAGTCATTTCGGGGGCTGGCCCCGTTGGGAGCACCCCGTGGCTACACCCCTGGAAGAGATAAAAAAACAATGCAAGCCGTTCTCACTGTCATGGCATCCAAGCAGAGGGTTCCTCACACCCTTTTTTCTTCTAGTCACTTTGACCCAGGTGGATGAAACAAAGATCAGCAGTGTGTCAGAAATATAAAGATCTAGAACCGGTTTTCTTGTATTTTCGTTAAAATAATAATAATAAATACTAATTTCCACTTGTAGAATGCAATAATTCGGCGTGAGTCGATGAATTCTTTACCATTGTAATTGAATCTGGAACACTATCAAAAATCATTGGTGCATAGTTACTGATTCTTAGTGCAACAACCCCTAACGTTAGTGGTTCATTAGAGTAGGTGCTACAAGTAAAATATCATTGGGATCATGATGAACTTGGCCATACTTCAAGCACTAATGAAAAAAATTGTGCCATTCGTTAGTGCATCATTAGTACTTCTAGAAAAAAAATAACAATTTGTATGGAATTTGATATTTCTGAAGTCGGACCACCCACCGAAAATCTTGAATATGTCCCAGAATAGGGTAATACTAACCTTAGTGCTCAGAGCGTTTTAGTGCACTAATAATGCACTATTGATGTGATAAGTTTGTTGAAAATCTGTCTGCATAAATACGGGTGACTTCATATGAAGAATGACATCATCAAAAATCTTCAAAAACTCGTAAACTCTGATAGCACTAACGTTAGTTCTTAGTGCACTAATGTGCACTAGCCATGCACTTCCGATGGACGACGTTTGGTGTAATTTGGGAGAGGTGAGGAGCCAACATCAGACACGTAAGTTGATGGTTTGTTCATGGTAGATTGCGTAAGTTTAAGGTCAATTTTCTCGAAATACTGGGAGGCCACAATTTTTTAAAAAAGTTGTGCAAAAGTGTACAAAATTCATCCATTATTTTTGTTTACTTAAGTCATCGGTATGAAGATTCCGCACTCCAAGTTGAGGGTTGAGTTCGAAATTTTAGAGCTAATTTTCTGGAAACACAGGGGTGAACAAAATTATTTGAGTTTCGTTGATATTGAGTTTAACGTCCTTTCAGCAGCGAGGCTATATGATGCGGGCGAGACCTACTGATTAACGTGGAATCCGAACCACATGAACTCCCGCTGGGAATCGAACCCAGATCTCCCACACCAAAGGTGCGTACGCTTGCATGCATGTACCGCATATCGAAACATCGTTCTTTTTTAAGAGAGTTAAACTTTGCTTCGTTTTAGGAGATTCGTAAACTAAACGGTAGTTACACAATTGTTACTATCCTTGCAAATGGCAGAATCCTTGGAGTCAATCATCTGCTGTAGAACATCTGAACATATAAACAATCAAACAATAAACAATTGGTATACAATTGTTATACAAACGTACAATTGAATTATACTGTTGTACGCGAATGTTATACTGAATTGGTTATTGTTCGTTAACTTGTGTGTATCCTTCTACGGTTTCCTTTTATTCGGGTACTAAAGCCGCTCGTGTTAAAGGATTCCAAAATATGTAAACTAAACAATAAACCACCTTCATGTTTTATACCTTGTTTTTATACCTCCTTTTAGAGTTACATCAAGATCGACTTCATGTCCATTTTGTTAGGTCTATGAGGCGGGGACGTTATTTCAAAATAATAATCATAACTAATTGGATCAACAATTAAGCATTTGTCAAGGCCATATTAGTTTTCAACAGCTTTGTTCGTCATCATATATTCCGTTGTCTTCCGATCTGCCATTTGTAAGTTACATGGCAAAATGGAGAAAACCTTCTATATTTCATATCTGCTTTTTTATACTAACATGTGGCTCGTTCACATTCCTATCTTGCAGTCAGTTGTTATGTACAGGTTAGTAACATTAGCTGGCTGGAGCTGATGTTAGCTGTGTGGGTCCTGGATTCGCATATCCTCTTTCACACACCAACCTCATTCGATTGGGTTCATGCTTAGACCATTTAGCTCCTGGAGTTGGAGGGATTCCGAATTGAATGCTGAACAGTTGCCGTGATAGCAGGGGGTAAAGTGGCCATACTAAAACTTTGTAACCATTCGCTTGTTATACCTGATATGGCTTATACCAGGTAGGATATGATTCTTTCTCCATACAGGCGAATAGGAAAATTGTAATCTTGACCATTTTGTCAGGATTGAGTTTTGGTTGGTTGAAGACTCTGACTAACTTTCACAATTATTCTTTTTGAAGGATCTTGAAGGCAGCCAACTATTCACTGCCGAGTTTAGCTCAGGACGTGTCACAGCCTTCTGCATCATGAAAACAGTGAAAGCAATTTTTTAATGACGCTAAAGTTTCTTTAAATTTAATAATTTCGTAGCATTTGCTTTCAGTTCTGCTTATATGTGGCTTTAAAAGATTCAGCAACTGCTCATCAAGACTTGTACTAAGATTCTTAGAAGATCCGAATAAGACCCATCAACAGCTACAGATTTCCCGTTTGTATTTCCTTCTATTATTCTTGTCCATATAGAGCTACCTTTACTCCTTCGAAAACTGTTTGCATCACTTGAAGCCGTCTAGTACTGATCAAGTTTCTCAAGAACTGTGATTGAATTTTCGTGGCTTCAATTGCAGATTTAAATTCGATCGTTGCAGATATTTCCCGAAATCTCATTTTTGTCTTTCGCCACTTTCAGTGTCCAATTATAATTTAAATCCATAAATTTAAGTTGAAAATAGCGCCTAACATAATTTATGAACGTACTTCACGCAGATTTGACTGGCCATTTTTAGTCCACGCCATTGCGTGGCGAGGGTCTCTTCCTTCTACGTGTGGGTTTTACAACACAACACAACAGAGACTGCAATATTCACCGCATTCGAACTTATATTTTTATACATTGAGATATTTTCACACAAGAAAGGTGGCATTAACTCAACCTGTCGCACAGATGATAAACTGTTTCCTTCAAAAGTCCTCTAGAACTTCTTCTATCGTAACAGTATTAGGGAATGATGGATTAATCTTGCTAACGTTGTGTCTGACGTTAAGTTAATTCCCCAGAAAAATTTGTGGCCTTCTTTAAGCACTGTAATCATATGAGTTGGACCTTTGTTGAAGAAGTCCTCTTTTTCTGCGTATTGTGAATGTTCCTTGAGTTGTTAATTTCTTGTAATCCTCCGATACCGTCCAATCCTCCTGGTATAACCATATCAGATATAACAAGGAAGTACTTACATAGATTCAATATGGCCACTTTTCCCATTTCTAACACAGCAGCTGTGCAGCATTCAATTCGGAAGTACCTCGAACTTTAGGAGTGAAATGGTCTCGGTATGAACCCAATCGAACGAGGTTGCTGTGTGAAAGTGGATATGCGAATTCCAGGACCCACACAGCTACCAAGGTTTAAGTTTCAAGCTAAGCGAAAGTTTTTATCAGAATCTATTACTTTCTTTGGGCACCGAGACTAGCAAGTACTCGAACACTATTACTAAGGGAGAAAATTCAGAGCTTCAGCTCCAAGATGTGGAAAGTAAGCCAAAGAAGTTTTTGATCTTTCAGGTGTTCTTAACTGAAAATCTCTTAATGTATCCTAAGTACAAAAAAAAAAAAGAAAAATCTGTCAATTTATAATTTTGTTGGTGTCTGTGTTCTACACCTGTTCTACCAGGTCTGTATAACTACTCTGTATCGCGAATCAGTGCATTAAATCGCTAACTTTATAAATTCATCGGCCGGACTTTTCTCACAGGCCAAGAGAAGCGGGCCTGGGTCTACAAGGTAACCAGGTTCTTAATTACCTAAAAAACTCCTATTAGAATTTCAGGAATTTCATGAAGGACCTGCATGTGAATCCTTTACAAGCTTACAACCATAAGTGTAATATAAATGTTTCGGAATTTTGTTAAGCTACGTGGCTTCTGTCTGAAAAGCAGCTTGGTATAGTCTCAAAGGTTCAATGTGCTGAGCAGTAAGCATTGATTGTCCTTATGTGGTACAAAACCTAGGGCAATAAGTTGAAACCAACAGGGATCGACGTGTAGTAGAGCTTTCATTCTTACGCCCCCCTTGAAACTTGAACAAATTGAATGCCCGTCAGTTATACAAAAATATAACAGACACATGTGAGGGCTAGATAGGTTTGACGAAAATGTTCACCGTATGCGCATAGGTTACCGTTGTGAAAATTGGTGGTTCCCTCTGCTTGTTTTCGGAATCGACGCAGCGTGCCAGAATGCTTGGCTAATATTTAGAACCACAACCACTGGGAGTCGATTTACATATTGTGATTTCAGGAGAGCAGTAGTGCAAGCCTATTGCCAAAAATGTGGGAAACATGCTAAGTAAAGTATTGTGTGTGCATCACCTGTTTCATCAAGAGTTTCACTGGAGCAGCGAAATAGAAGAAGTGTTGAAGATCACAACCGTGTGGATTGTCCCCAAAGAAGATGCGGTTTCTGCTACAAAAGAACTACAATAATGTATGGAAAGTGCGAGGTTGGGTTACATCAGCATTGCTATTTTCAGTTCCATAATGCCAATCGATGATTTTTTTTTCAAATCCGAACACAAGGTTGGCAGTAGTGTTGTCGAAATCGGTTTTTGAAAAAACCGAAAACCGGTTTTTGAAAAAAGTGAAATTTCATAAAACCGAAATGTCGGTTTTGAAAACCGCTCTTGCGGTTTCGGTTTTGAAAACCGCATTTGCGGTTTCGGTTTTGAAAATCGTTTTTCGGTTTTGAAAACCGCATTTGCAGAGGGGAAAGAAGATATTTTTTCTTAAAATGTCTTAATGTGTACAGGAATTCATGTTTAGTATACTTTTACAATTGGCAGAATAAAAAAAATAATAAGTTGCAGTTCCTCACAAAGAGGCACGCTATCGTTATTGGGAAGTAAAAAGATATAGAGTAAAATATGATCGGTGTTCCCTTCAGGTATGAACTATTGCAGGTGTCTGAGACTTGCGATAAAAAGACAGTCAACACATGCAAAACCACAACATTCTCATTTATTGGAGTGGCAAAATTATGTATTGCGATCTAATTTTTTTCTTTTATTTCTTTTAAGAAAGGGAGGGTGTTTTTTGTTAACAAAAGAAAGTGTGGCAGTACTATTTTAAAACAAGGTGAAAGAGTAATGATAATATAAAAGATCTCAGTTTAAGTGGATGTGATTTCAAGTTGGATTTCATAAGTTGCAGGTGTAGTGATCTTAAATAGGGATATACCTTATTTTCTATTTAGCTTAGTTTTGTCATATTACCCGATTTTTGCGGGTACCGCCCGATTTTCAGGTTCTATATTCGTCCCTCGCTTAAACGTATCTTAATCACGACAAACCACCCGCTTTTTGGGATTGAAGAAAAATCTAAGACGACTTAATGGATAAAGTCTTGGCATATTCAACTTAAGCCGCTACAACTCTGACAATCTTAACCGCTGAACCTCAGATTTTTATATATTTCGTAAACTAGATCACAAGGAATACGAATCTGAAGGATTTTTGACATTCTGACTTCCGGAATTCGAGATATTAAAACTTTAAGTTTAATACAGATATATTCTCTATACGAAAAATATTATGTCCTGTGAGATATATAAAGGTAACCAAGAAAGTTCTGTAGCTTTTTGTGGAGGTCTGTGTTCAATTGATCCTCACACCGTGAGTTGAATGCGAATGGAGAAAAGGCGAAGGTGAGATGTTGGTGTGGGTATATCCTACATTCTACCTGCTTGTGGCAGTTCAGTTACAACGTGAACTTGTGTAAGGACAGAGTGAATATGGAACCTTCACACAGCGTCATAAGGGCGTGTATGCTGTACGAGTTTAAACTTGGGTCAAACGCCACTGCAGCGGGGCGGAAGATATCTCAGGCATTTCGTGAGGGTGTCGTGATTACGCAGACAGTGCAAGGGTGATTTAGAAAGTTTAAGGATGGTGACAAAACACTCACGAAAGACGCACCACGTGCCGGAAGACCAACACATGCACAAAACGAAAATTTTCAGGTAGCAATTGAGGCGAACAGTGGAGGGACCTATGAGGAACTGGGGCTAATATTCAATGTGAGTGGAGAAACACTCCGGTAGCACCTCCATCAACTTGGGAAGCACCACAATTAGAGTCTATTGGTCCCACATAAATTAACTCCGGGCCAGAAGGCTACGCGAGCAGACACCTGTGTTTCTTTGCTGTCTCGTCTGAGAAAGGAGCCATTTCTGGACAGGATGTTGACATGTGATGAGAAGCTCCATGGCGTCGTCATCATTGGTTAAAATCCCATGAACGGGTTCCAAAACAGCTGAAACCAGTAATGCAGCAGAAAGTCCTGCTGTGTATTTGGTGGACTGCTTGTGACATCGTACATCGGGAACTGTTACCGGCTAGTCAGAGCAGAACATTAATGCAACTGTTTACTGTCAGCAGTTGAGTCGTATTCAAGAAAAACTCAAAACCCTGGAGCCAGCACTTCTCAATCGCTAAGGGGTTCTCCCGTTACGGGACAACGCTAAGCCCCACATGGCTAGATTGACCCGGGACACCATGCTACGCCTTGGATGGGAAACACTATTGCAACCGCCATACTCCCCAGACATTGCACCGTCCGAATATCACCTGTTCCATCCCTTGGATACTCACCTTAGAGAACTCCAGTTCAACTCCGTAGTAAAAGTGCAAAATACACTTGATACTTTCTTCGCTTCACGGCAAACCAAGTTCTACCGCGAAGGAATCCATGCCCACCCCGAACGTTGGGAGAAGGTTGTTGATACTGATGGGTACTATTTTTGATCTTCCAGGTACTTCTTAGGCAGGGATGTAGCCACGGGTGATTTCCTGGCCCTCCTAATGATTTCCTGGCCCTCCTAATGGCCAGATGTTAAAACATCATCGTGAGATTACTTCGCTTCAGTCATTTAAAAATAACAAAGTTTACATATAATTAATAATTTACGGTAAAATAGTATGGAAAAATAGTATTTTACCATACCGATCACAAACTAGTATGGTATTTCTTCCTTATAGCCATCCGAAAATAGTATGGTATACTCTTTGTGACAGCAGATTACACAATTTACGGCGATTTGTATTTGACAGTTTGAAGACAAACGTTTTGACAAGGTACTATAAATTCTATCATAAAACAATGGTACTAAATTGTAAGTACATTATATTATCTATATGCTGTAACTAGTGTTTTAATAAAACTTTTCATCAGACGGAAAATTTGGTGAAAAGCAACGTTTTTATTGTTTTTCAGTTTGGAATTCATTCGCTTCTTTAAATGCTTTTTCGTGTAAAACAGTGAGAAATAGCTGTTAATAAAATAATTATGTCTTTTTCGTCACGAATAATAAATAAACATTTTTGTCAGAATATCTTAAATAAATTAAGTGCAATTTCAAAGAAAATCAGTCTTATGTATAAAAGTAACCAAGAAAGTTATGTCGCTTTTTGTGGAGGTCTGCGATAATTGGCCCTCACTGGCAGCAGGGTTTCGTCGAGTCGAAACATATATCTCGTGTCGGGGTGTTGAAGTTACCACCGCGTAGCAGCGACCCGCGAGAACTTTCTTTTGGTCTGCACTTCTTAGATTCTCTGCGGAGAATCGTGAAGGGACGAACATGAACTATCGCCAGTCATGTGCATGCGGTTATTATTATATATTATTTTTCCCTGGAGAATTGTTCCTAAAGTGAGCTCCGGGGGTCAAGAATAACCTATGCCTCAACATCATGAAGTGAAAAATCTTGAGATAAGTGCGATAATTGCATGAATTTAGATGGCAACTCTGGTCGATCATTAGAAAGTGAGTATGGGAGAACTATGAAATAAAGTAAATAGACACGCGTCATTTTGTTACAAAATTACGCACATTTTATCTAATTCCAAACAGTTATCGTCGAATATATACGGTTAAAGGAACACTCTGATTGACCCAATTAAAAAAGATCTTAACGATTTATCCCTTTACAAGCGACGTTTCCTTCATCGCCTTCGTAGCGAAGTAGGAAGAACACTTGCATAGTAATCATAAGGTTGGTGGTTTGAGTCCCCGGCGGGGTAATTTTTTGATACTTTTTAAAGTGTTTTTTACACTCACCTTAATGTAACTAAATCACACATATAGCCGATTTAACATTTTGGGGGAGTAATTTTGTGGTTCGTTGGCGCTTTGTCGCGTCTCTGCCGATGGTGGTATAATTTTCAAAACGGTAGAGGGGCCACCGTGAGTCGTCGCTGCGGCGCCGCCAATGTTTGGCAAGATGTCGCTAATTGCCCATTTGTGGTCCATCGACGCTTACGGCATGGGGACAATTCAGTGTGAGTGGCGAAACCATTCAGCAGCACCTTCATCAACTGAGAAAACACTAGAAGTTGGGTCGATGGGTCCCACATAACTTGATTCCGGGTCAAAAGGCAACGCAAGCAGTCACCTGTGTTTCTTTGCTGTCTCGTCTGAGGAACGAGCTACTTCTGGACAAGGTGTTGCCATGTGATGAGAAATGGGTCCTGTACGAAGTTCCACGGCGCCGTCATAATTGGTTAGCATCCCATGAACAGTTCCAAGACAGCAGAAACCAGCACTACACCAGAAGAAAGTCCTCCTGTGTGTTTATGAACTGCTCGCGGCAAAATGCATCGGGAACTGCTACCAGCTGGTCATCGCATCAATCAACTGTGTACTGTCAGCAGTAGCCGTGTTCAAGAGAAACCCAAAACTCTGGAGCCAGCACTTCTGAATCCCAAAGGGGTCCTTATGTTACAGGACAACGCTAAGCCCCTCGTGGCTAGGATGACCCGGGACACAATTTTACGCCTTGGATAGGAAACACTATTGTATACGCCACACTCACTGGACATTGCACCGTCCGATTATCATCTGTTCCCTTCCTTGGACAATCACCTTTAAAGGATGCCAGCTCAAATCCGAAGTAGAGGTGCAAAATACACTTGATACCTCCTTCGCTTCACGGAACACCAACCTCTACCGCGATGGAATAAATGGCCTTCCAGAACGTTTACAGAAGGTTGTCGATGTATTCTTAATCTTCTAGATACGTGTTAGGTGACATATAAATGGTGGTGGGTGAGAAAGCGATATAACTTTCTTGTTTACCTTTATAGATCGGTTCTGTGTATTGAAATAGTTATGAACAAAGGTATAATGTTTGGTCGGGGGCAGTAGTTCTTGGTTAAACAAAATACAAACTATCTGTAAAATAATTTATGAAATTATTATTATTATTATTATTATTATTATTATTATTAACAATAATAATAATAATAATAATAATAATAATAATAATAATAATAATGATGAGAAGAAGAAGAAGCTAAAAACATTGTTTTTTAGTTTTCTGGAAGGAAACCAAAATTTTCCAGTTTGTTTCAGGCTTCAAAAACACTAGCTGCAACACATCTTTTTTTTTTTAGATTGTAGCTGGCCCCCCTTCAGAAACGACGAGCCCCTCCTACAGAAAACTGCTCTCTACACCCCTGGTCTTAGGTGACATATCGATGCTCTAAGGTAATAGGTCAAAAAGTGACAGAACTTTCTTCGTTAATTTTATACATACTATGTAATACTACTGTATAAGTTCTAGTATCTTGAGTTCGGGAAGTCGGAATGTCAAAATTCATCAGATTCGTGTTCCTCGTGGTCTAGTTTACAAAATATATAAAAATTAGTTTTGGTCCAGTTTGCTTCCGTGGTCACTTTATGTTCGAATATCTCGAGCTCCGAAATTCGGAATGTCAAAATTCCTTCAGATTCGTGTTCCTCGTGATCTAATTTACAAAATATATGAAAATCAGGTGGGGTCCAGTTTGCTTCCCTGCAGCCGAAAAGTACATTGGAAGTGTCATCAAAGAAGTAACTTTAAAAAAAACTGCGAAGGATTCAAGGTCAGTATTTGTAAAACACAAGTTCACATAAGTACTTACGGTTTAGAACTCCCCACTTTTCTGACTTTAAAATATTGCAACCTTAATTTAGCTGTGACCAGTACAACCATCGAACTATGTTTTTTGCACAGTGCTGCATATATTACCATAATAGTCTTGGAGCAAATAAAAAAAAAGTTAAAACACAGACAAATCAATACAATGGTCTCGATCGATAAATGGTTTCACAATCGTTAAAAAGTATAATTAAAAACATCAAACATTGTTTCTGCTTTGAAAAGGACAAACAAGGTTTCGTTTATAAAACCGCAAACACGGTTTCGGGCGGCTTTCGTTTTCGAAAAGAGCTTCTGCAGTTTCGGTTTTGAAAACCGCATTTGCGGTTTCGGTTTTGAAAACCGCTTTTTCGGTTTCGGTTTTGAAAACCGCTTTTGCGGTTTCGGTTTTGAAAACCGCATTTGAGGTTTTCGGTTTTCAGAAAACCGGTTTTCTTAAAAACCGAAAACCGCAAATGTCAGAAAAATTCAACAGCACTAGTTGGCAGAATAGGCAACATACTCTCAGTTTGATGGCGTTCAAACTGTTTCATGAACTGCTTTGGTTTTTGAACCTCAATTTATGCTGGATATTTTTTTGTAATGTCTGTGCAACCCTTATATAGGTTTAATTTTTGTTGCATTCAAAATATATACACGAGAAACATAAATACTTACAATAAAACTTCCACTCTCATTAAGTTTAGGATGGTGTCAATTTGTACACGTATTGACAGTGTCACCTGTGGGTGACACCATGGTCCCGCAATACCGGGGTATGAGTTGCCAAAATAAAATGAAATTTGCATTAAGGAGTGCCTAAATAAGAACTTTTTTTTTTCGAGAACGTTTGATCTTTATAAATAAAGGTATGGGAATTGCCGGGTTAAATCGATCTCTAAGTTATGCGGTGATTAAAAAAATATTTTTGAGGATGGACGGGATGTTCGATTTTTGATTACTGGTTTAGAGTGCAACAGGCGTGCCAATAATTCGGGGGTTCTATTTCGAGGTGTCCGGTAATCCTTATGCCGGCTTATGTCCTTACAATGCTGTGAAGTCAGCAGTGGACATCGGCGTGTATTCCTTAATACGCATTGGCTTACAGCTAGTAAAGGAATTTAACATTGTATCCGATGCCGTAGGATCTCGTGTTGTGTACCTAGGTCACAAAAACGAAGCAGTAGTGCTTTTAGAGCTACGTAATTCACATTATTCAATTTCACACCACTTAAAAAACCGTGTTTTTTTTCTCACTTTAATAAGACTTAAGATATCACAGATGAATAGCTTTGGGAAAGTACTTCTGTTTATTTAGGTGGGCCCTTGAAATAGAAAATTGTTGTGATACTAAATGTAAAAAACATAAGTATTAATTTATCAATGATAATCAAGCAATTGCTATACTTCCCGTTTATATGCAACTACAATACTATTTGAGAGTGTATCCTGCTAAGGAAATGTACTTAGCACACATAACGCTCTCGCCTTGTTCTTGATGGTTAGCCTATTAGAAACTGTTTAATCCAAAGAGTTGTGTTCTTACGGATATTTATTTAAAGAAAATCTTCTGTTTGTTAACACACGAGTCTATCAAATCTGCATTTAATTAGCGTCCTTGCTGCTCACTAGGGCTTACATACGAGTTGCGTAGGATTCACTAGGTTCCGCTCTATCATTAATCAAATTTTCCCAATTGTATTATGTAAAACTTGCTATGGAACCCATTATATTCTTACCTCCAAAGCAGTTTTACTTTGGGCCTGAGACCGGTGATCTGATCAATGAGACATATAAAGAATCGATTTTAAGTTCTTTGGAGATCTTCTCTTACACGGTTAGGTGGAAAATATTTACGGTATACTCTGTACTGTGTTTGTTAACAACTAAGTAATACTTGTCATCACAAAGCAACCAACCTGTGGGCTAATCAAATAATCTTTTCATATAACTTCACTGTACGCTTTGAAGAAAAAGTCATTTATTTCTGAAGTATCTTGATGAAAATTTTCCATATCCAGGTTCTTTAATGATATCATAGTAGCATTGTCTTGATAAGAATATCGTATCAGATTTCGTCTTTCCCTCTAATGCTATACACTCATGTTCTTAGTGTGTGAAGGCTTTTTTACTCGGAAGATTTAATCAAGTCTTCACTAGCGTCTCTCGTCTTGATTTTTTTTCTTAAACAACCTTTGGATAGCTATTCATCTTCCGAAAGCTTCGCCACAGCGATTGTGTAATGGTGAGTTACACACCTGACCTTTTGATATAAACAGTGTAGTCCCTCTGTATTTCTTCAATATTTTAATATGAAGTACTAATACTATATATTCTAGTCTTCTGCATACAGTAAATCTGTGCAAGAAAAGTAAACAAAAAACAGGTGTTATGACATTAGATCAGCCATTATACTGAAAGGATGTTCAAATCGTACCTGTAGCTGAAGAAATTTTTGAACGGTCCAAAGTTGTACCGCCTTTAGGAGGTTTCCAGTTAAGTAAGTTCTAGGCACGATTGGTTACATTATGTCAGAAAATGGTATAGATCTTTTGGGTATCCTGTACACTATGGCAACTTTAGTGAAAATGCTGAATGGCCATGCCTACTCAAGATCATTGAGAACTCATTTCTAGTTTTTGCTCGGTGACCTCTATATGTGGTTTTGAAGACATTAACAACGTTGGGAGGAGATGACAAAATCAAGGATCTCCGATTTTATGCAACAACATCTAACTAACTAACTAACTAACTCTATGGCCTATGGAACCCGGAGGTTCACTGCCGCGTTCACAAAAGCTCTCCACTGACTTTCTATCCTAAGCTAATTGCATCCAGTTTCTGCTTTGTATTCCTATCTCTGCGAGATCCCTTTTAATATTATCCTCCCATCTGCGCCCAGGTCTTCCTAATGGTCGTTTACCTATGGGTCTACCAGTCAAGACTTTGAAAGCGTTTTTACTTTCTTCCATTCTAGCTACATGACCTGCCCACCTAAGCCTCCTAGACTTGACGACCCTAACAATATTGGGTAAACCGTATAAACTATGTAGTTCCTCGTTATGAAGCTTCCGCCATTCCCCATACTCGTTCCTCTTGGGTCCGAATATTCTTCTCAGGATCCTGTTCTCAAATACTTTCAGTCTATGTTCTTCCCTCAGAGTAAGCGACCATGTTTCGCAACCATACAGAACAACAGGCATGATTATCGTTTTATATATTTTAAGCTTCAAATTCCTCGACAGAATTCGCGACGACAAGAGATTTTGAACCGAGTAGTAACACGAATTCCCTGCTTTTAGTCGACATTTAATTTCTTCGTGAATATGATTTTCGTCTGTTAATATTGATCCTAAATATTTGAAAGTATCCACTTTATCAAAAGCATTATTTAATATTTTAACGCCTCCACAATTTCCGTATTACGGTCCCGACGCACTTCCATGTATTTACTTTTCTCTGCATTTACTTCTAAACCCATGTCCCTGCAAGCGTTTAATAAGATCTCTGATTCAACATCTGGATGAAAAAATCAAAATGCAAAATTTACAAAAAAATGAAACTGCATGACAAAAGCCATATTAGGAAATCTCAAAATTGTCGTATTAAAATTAGGGCAATAAGTTGAAACCAACTGTGATCGACGTGTAGTTGGTCTTTCATTCTTACGACATCGTCTTAGATGAAAATGTACATGGAGTCTTTGCATGTACGGAATATCCAAACTTCGTTCTTTATTAAGGGTGTTAAACTTTACTTCCCTTTAGGAGAGTCGAAAACTAAACGGCAGTTACATAATCTTAAGTGTCCTGGTAGATGGCAGTTTCCTTGGAGTCAATCATCTGCTGTTGAACATCTTAACATATAAACAATCAAACAATAAACAATTGTTATAAACGTACAATTAAATGATACTTTAATACGCGAATGTGATATCTAAATGAATTGGTTTTTGGTTGTTACCTTAAATGTGTCCTGCTACGGTTTCGTTTTCTCTTCGGGTACCAAAGAAGCTCGTTTTAAGAAACCACCTTTATGTTTTATACTTTGTACTTACGCCTTCACTTAAAGTTTCATTAAAATCGTCCTCATGTCCATTTTGTTAGGCGGGGACATTATTACAAAATAATAATCATAACTGATTGAATCAACAATTAAGCCGTTGTCAATGACATATCCTGTGTGTTAACACTCGAGGCTATCAAATATGCGTTTAATTAGCGTCCTAGCTGCTCACTAGGACTTACATACATAGTTCTGTAGGATTCACTATGTTTTGGTCTATCAGTAATAATATTTTTCCGATTAATCCTTCTTTCCCAAATACTGTTACTATAACAGAAGTTCTGCAGGACTTTTGTGCCCATCTGTTTATCAGTTCATCAGCTTTATAAATGCATCGGCCGGAATGGTCTCACAGGCTAATGGTCTACAATTTAATCACGTTCCTAATTACCTAAACAACTCCTATTAGAGTTTCAGGCCAATAACCTGAATGTGTATCCGACCGCAGGTGTAATATAACTGTTACGGAATACTGTTAAGCTTCGAGACCTTCTGTCTCAAAAGCAGCTTGGTACAGTCGCAAAGGATCAAGATGCTGTGATGTATACATTGATTGTCCTTATAGCCTATAAAACCTAGGGAAATAAGTTGAAACCATCTGGGATCGACGTGTTGTAGATGTTTCATTTTTACTCTTGGATTAAAGTGTACATGAGGTCTTTGCATGTAGCGCATAGCTAAACTTTGCTTCTTTTTAGGAGATTCGAAAACCAAACGGTAGTTATATAGAACCTTGATGAAATGAGTCAAGCTTGCAAAATACGCCTCGATATATTTATAAACTCCAGTTTAACTTTCTGGCTAATTGAAAAATTATCTGTCTCTTTTAAACTCCTTGGGCAGCGGGACAAAAATGTTATCGGACACTATTCCCAAGAGGGGAATTTCAGGGCTTCTGGTGCAAGATGAGGGAAGTGAATGTAGATGAGTATGAGGGATTTATATCTTTCAGGTGACTCAACTGAAAATCTTCCAATGTAACCTAAGTAAAAATAAAAATTCTGTCAATTGATTACTTTCTTGCTGTCTCTGTTATACACCTGTTCTACCAGACCTCTTTGACATCTTTATATCGCGAATCAGTGATTTACACTGCTAACTTTAGTAATTTATCAGCCGGAATGTGATGTATCAAATCGTGCCTAGAAAGTGGAATCCTTCTAAATGCGGTAAAACTTTGGACCGTTCATAAATTTCTTCTGTTGAAAGTTTGATTTGAACACCTTTCCAGTAAAATGGCTGACCGAATGTCATAAGGGATGGGCTTTGTTCACTTTTCTTGCACTTATTTACTGTATGCAGAAGAGTAGAATATTTAGTATTAGTACTTGATATTGAAATATTGAATAAATACAGAGGGAGTATACTGCTTATATCGAAAGGAGAGGTGTTTATCTCACCATTACAAACCGCTGTCGCGAAGCTTTCACAAGATGAATAGCAATTTATGGTTGTTTGAGAAAAGGAAAACGAGACACGGGACGCTAGTGGAGACTTGATTAAATCTAAGTGTGAGACAGCATTGACACACCAAGAACATGATCATTAGAGGGAAAGAGGATGTCAGGATGAATAAATGTGATACGATATTCTTATCAAGACAATACTACGTAATGTTGTTCAAGAACTTGGATATAGATAATTTTCATCAAGAGACTTCTATAAATGACTATTTCTGCTCTACGAAATGTGTGGCACTTAGTTGCTAATCAAAGCATACAATGAGCTTATATAGAAAGATTATATGATTAACCCTCAGTTTGGTTGCTTTGTGATAACCAGAGTTACTAAGTTGGTAGCGAACTCAGGACTGATTATCCCGTATATGTTTTCCACCTAACCGTGTAGGAAAAGATCTCAAAAGATCTTAAAATCGATTCTTTATTGGTCTCATTGATCAGATCACCGGTCTCAGGTCCATAGTAAGGTTGCTTTGGAGGGTAGAATATAATTGGTTCCATAACGAGTTTTGCAGGACACGATCGGGAAAATATTATTAATGATAGACTGGAACCTAGTTAATCCAACACAACTCTGCATGTAGGTTTTAGTGAGCAGCAATGACGCTAATTAAACGCATATTTGATAGCCTCAAGTGTTAACACCATGTAGACTTTCTTTAAATAATATATCCGTAAGAACACAATTCTTTGGATTACACAGTTTCTATCAGGTTAACGATCAAGAACCAGGCGAGAGCGTTATGGGTGCTAGGTAGATTTCTTCAGTAGGAGGCACTCTCAAATAGTATTGTAGTTGCATATAAACGGGAAATAAAGCAATTGCTTGATTATCATTGATAAATTAATAGTAAATATTTTAACATTCGGTATCCCTACACTTTTCAATCCCAAGGGCCCAACTAAAACAAGCTGCTGTTCGTTCCCAAATCTTTACGTCTGTGATACCCTCGTCTTATTAAAGAGAGAAGTAAATCCAAGGTTTTTTAAATGGTACGTTAGTGTATAATGTGAGTTAATGAGCTCTAAAAGCACTACTCCTTCGTTTTTGAGACCTAGGTACACAACACAAGATCCTACGGCTTAGGTTTCATTGTTCAATTCGTTTACTACCTGTAAGCCAATAGGAATCAAGTAATAGATGCCGATGTCCACTGCTGACTTATAAATTTCTAAGCATTGTAAGAAGAACATAAGCCGGCATAGGCTGTTTAGTTTTACCACACACATCGAATTGGAACCCTCGAACTATTGGCGCGCGTGTTGCACACTCAACGACTAATTAAAAATCGAAAATCCTCGTCCATCCCTAAAATTATTACTTTTATCACGGCGTCACTTAGAGATTGATTTAATTTATTATTTAGTATCTTTTTTCAGAAATTATAGAATACTATTACAATGACGTCCAGTGACATCTCTTCTAATGTTAACATTTTAAGGCGATTACTGACGTAGTGGATGGATTTTACAGAAAGCTTCACAAGCTCGGGATGCATGTCCTATCGCAGGTGACCCAGCAACTTGTCCATCATTTTAACGCGCTTTCTCTTTACTATACCTTATGAGCTAACCGTGATGTTCATTCTTTCACGGCTAAAGGCTTCTTGTTCCGCACGTCACAGGGTTTAAATTCGAATATTTCGAATTTGCAAGTCCCAAAATCAATATGAGCTGCCGTACATTTCCCATTTCAAACCGCCCGCTCGTCGGTTGTACAGCATGCAAACTGATTCCACTCGTTCTAATTGAAGTATCGTGCCGGATCTCGACATCTGATGTTATTATATTTTCAATTAATGCATCCTGATATCTATAATTAGTAATACCAATATTTCTGCAGAACACCACAGTCGCCAGCCATGTAGATAAATCTTTTGCCATATGAAAGGAATTTTTCAACAGATTTTTGAGTGTTACAGCGTGTAAGTTGCAATTGAAAAATCCTAATCTCTTTACGATTCTTATCAAATATTACTATTTCTGGTTGGTTGTTGTGCATGCTAACTACTTGCAATCGTTTTGATAATAGAACATGTATCTCGACATCTCTTCTTAATAAAATGTCTGAATGTTTCTGTAAGTCGGTGTACAATGTTCTCTGGAAACCGTCTAAAGTATAGTTCTAAGAACATATCTGTGTGTTTCGACTTTTTTCTCGCCAATGTTAACGGCTCTTAGCTGGACTATGCAAGGAATGTACTTTAGGTACTTTGCCAAAATATTCCGCTATATGATGCGGTCATCTATGCAGAATTCTACAGACGATTTGGTGTTTCTATTTTAGTAAAGGAATTTACTTGGTCATCTAGAATGGATCTGGTCTACGGTCATGAATCTCCTCGCATACATACCAGGCGAAATATCAGCCTCGTTCAGTGTTAGAGATAAGCACACTTCGTAGGTCTCTTGTTCGCGATTAATTAGGTAGATTCTGTGGAGTAGCTTTCTGTCCTAGAGAAGAAACCTTTGAGTGGATGGACAGGACACGCAAGGTCTGTTCACGTCAGAAGAAATACATCTTGTTAAAATCTCTGTCTCAGGTATGAAAGGTGTCAAAAAGCTAATAAAGTTGTTTCACTAATTTGCTACAAAGGTGAAGTTTACCAGAACTTTGCTCACCGGTGAGAAACAGTTTAGAAGATCGAGAAATTCAAATCTTCCAATAAGCTTAATAAGAGTGTGCGATATGGCAGTCTGTAGTGCAAGATAAACTGAGCGAGCCAGAAAGACATGAAGGTTCTATAGCCTGTGTAGGTCTATAAATATGTAGCGTTATCAATATAGCATCTTGATGAAGTGAGTCAAGGTAGCTGAAGACGCCTCGAAATTTTTTATAGACTAAAGTTTAACTTTCAGGCTAAGCGAAAGTTAATAGCAGATTTTTGCAGCGAGACGATCAACCTCTCGGACACTATTCCCAACAGGGAAATTTCAGGGCTTCTGGTCCAAATGTGGGAAGTGAGCTTAGGAAGTTTTATATCTTTCAGGTGTTAGCTGAAAATCTCCCAACGTAACCTCAGTACAAGAAAAAAATCTGTCACCAGATAATTTTGTTGATGTTTCTGTTCTACACCTGTTCTAGCAAGCCTGTATAACATCCTTTCATCGCGAATCAGTGCTTTACACCGGTAGCTTTAGTAATTCAATGGCCGGACTTCTCTCACAAGTTAAGAGAAGCGGGCCTGGTTTTACACGGTAATCACGCACCTATTTACCTAAGGATCTCCTACTAGATTTTTAGGCCAATTGACTGCATGTGAATCCTTTACAAGCTTACGACCATAGGTCTAGTATAACTGTTACATTAAAATGTTAAGCTTCGCGGGCTTTTGTCTGAAAAGTACGTTGGTACAGTCGCAAAGGCACAAGGTGGTGAGCAGTAAAAATTGACAATACTTATGTCGTATTAAACCTAGGCCAATAATTTGAAACAAACTGTGATCGTCGTGTAGTAGAGCTTTCATTCTTACGACATCATCTTAGATAAAACGTTAGATAGAGTCAATGCATGTACGGAATATCTAAACTTCGTTCTTTATTAAGAGTGTTAAACTATACTTCCCTTTAGGAGAGTCTAAAACTAAACGGCACATACATAATATTAAATGTCCTGGCATATCACAGAATCCTTGGAGTCAATCATCTGCTGTTGAACAACTTAAGATATAAACAATCAAACAAGAAACAATTGTTATAAATGTATAATTGAATGATACTGTAGGACGCGAATGTGATATCTAAATGAATTAGTTTTTGATTGTTACCTGAAATGTGTCCTGCTACGGTTTCGGTTTCTCTTCGGGTACCAAAGCAGCTCGTGTTAAAAGAATCCAAAATATATAAATAGAACAATAAACCACCAATCATGATTTATACCTTGTCCTTACACCTTGATTCATCAAGATCGTCTTCATTTCTATTTTGTTAGATCTATATCAGTGGTGTCCAATTATAATGAGCCCAAGGGCCATAACCGTCTTTACTTGTAAAGTGGAGGGCCGCAGCTATTATTATTATTATTATTATTATTATTATTATTATTATTATTATTATTATTATTATTACTATTATTATTATTATTATTATTATTATTATTATTATTATTATTATTATTATTATTATTATTATTATTATTATTATTATACGCTAGAAAAGAAAAGTATAATATTGTATTTGAAATATTATAGACCTATTCAATGTGACAAATGATGGCGACTAGCAGTGTTTTCAAGGGAAGAATCTCCAAGGCAGGTTCTGAAGCGATTCTTCCAATTTTCATGGTGGAAAACGCACTTTCACACAAATAAGTATTAGCAAACACTGACACTAGTTTCCGACCAAACTTCAGGATTTAGGGAATGATGTTGCCGTGGATTCCCGCTCCTTTTTGTTGTACAGAATCGCTAAACATGCCTTATTTCGAAAGAAGAGTGAAAACATTAAAAGAATGAATAAATATAAATGAAAATAGTATCAGTAATAACAATTGTAAATCGTAAGAGTTTGTGGGCCATAGAAAATGGTTTGGCGGGCAGCATGCGGCCCGCGGGCCGCCATTTGGACAGCCCTGATCTATATTATCTGAGAGTCTATGTTATTGAACCGGTTTATCGGTCGTCATTTGTTGTCCATAGGATTAATTTGGAGATGGAAATCAGAATGTCTCGTTACGCTTACTGTACCTTTATATTTTTGACGCTGATTTATCCTTCTCTCGTATTTTTATAATTCATCTTTCCTTATTACTTTCATTTCTGGATACGAAAGGGGGGGAACCACCCCATGGTTATGTGCCTGTCCCCAAAGCATCGACGATCTTCTGCCAACGTTCTGGGAGACCATGGATTCCATCGCGGTAGATCTTCGTGGAGCATGAAGCGAAGAAGATATCAAGTGAATTTTGTATCTCTACTATGGATTTGAACTGGCATCCTCTAAGGTGACTGTCCAAGGGATGGAACAGGTGATCGTACGGTACAATGTCCGTGGGGTATAGCCGATGCTATAGTGTTTCCCATTCAAGGTGTAGAATGGTGTCCCGGGTCATCCTTACCACGTGAGGCTTAGCGTTATCCTGTAACACGAGGACCCGTTTGCGAATTAGAACTGCTGGCTCCACATCTTTGAGTTTTCCTTGGACACGGTTAAACTGCTGACAGTACACAGTTGCATTGATGCTCTGACCACCTTGTAGCAGTTTAAGATGCACGATGCAGCGAGCACTCCACCGAACACACAAGAGAACTTTCTTCTGATGCAGTGCTGGTTTCGACTGTTTTGGAACTGGTTCATGGATGCTAATCAATGATGACGGCACCGTAGAGCTTCGTACAGGTCCCACTCATCATCACATATCAACATCCTGTCCAGAAATGGCTCCTTCCTCAGACGAGACGACAATGAAATACAGGGGTCTGTTCGCGTTGCCTTCTGGCCCGGAGTTTAATCATGTGGGAACCATCGACCCAACTTGTAGTGTTTCCACAGTCGATGGAAGTGCTGCCGAATGATTTCTTCACTCATATTGAATTGTAGTCCCTGTTCCTCATTCGCCTGGCACTGTAAGCCTAAATTGTTGCTTGCAGATCTTCATTTTGTACATGTGTTGGTCTTCCGGCATATAATGCGTCTTCGAGTGTTTCGTCACCGTCCTAAAACTTATTAAACTACCACTGCACTATCCGCATAGTCACGACACCCTCACAAAAAGTGGCCCTGTAGTGGTCAAACTGTCAGTGATTTGTGGTTGCGTCCATTGAGACTTTTTCTCAGAAACATCATATCTACCTCATGTCACGGTTTCAAACCGTTCCACGAAAATCCGATTTCCGTAAGGATTGTGCGGGGTCCTTTGTCATTTCGAATTGGGCATTGGCCCTATAACCCTTTTCTCGGAAAGACGACAAAACCGGTATTCCCTACTTTGAAGTCATCTTTGCATGGGCAGACTTTAGTTTCTTTAAAGTGGCCCTTTTAATCAAGGCGACCCTTTCTTGAAAAGGGGCCCTTTGCTCCCCTTCAACCTATTTCCCGAAAGAAACAAAATTACGTGTCGATTTATTTTCGGTCTTATATATATGGGCCAAGTTTGAAGGAAATCTGATGAAGAGAAACGGAAAATTATTATTTATATATAAACATTAAGGCTGTCGTTTGGTGGGGAAGTCATTTCGGGGGCTGGCGCCGTTGGGAGCACCCCGTGGCTACACCCCTGGATGAGATAAAAAACAATGCAAGCCGTTCTCACTGTCATGGCACCCAAGCAGGGGGTTCCTCACACTCTTTTTTATGCTAGCCACTTTCATCCAGGTGGATGAAACAAAGATCAGCAGTGTGTCAGAAATATAAAGATCTAGAACCGGTTTTCTTGTATCTTCATTAAAATAATAATAATAAATACAAATTTCCACTTGTAGAATGCAATAATTCGGCGTGAGTCGATGAATTCTTTAACATTGTAATTGAATCTGGGACACTATCACAAAATCATTTGTGCATCGTTACTGATTCTTAGTGCAACAACCCCTAACGATAGTGGTTCATTAGAGTAGGTGCTACAAGTAAAAAATCATTGGGATCATGATGAACTTGCCCATACTTTAAGCACTAATGAAAAAAATTGTGCCATTCGTTAGTGCATCATTAGTACTTCTAGAAAAAAATAACAGTTTGTATGGAATTTGATATTTCTGAAGTCGGACCACCCACCGAAAATCATCTTGAATATGTCCTAGAAAAGGGTAATTCTAACCTTAGTGCTCAGTGCGTTTTAGTGCACTAATAATGCACTAATGATGTGATAAGTTTGGTGAAAATCTGTCCGCATAAAGACGGGTGACTTCATATGAAGAATGACCCCATCAAAAATCTTCAAAAACTCGTAAACTCTGGTAGCACTAACGTTAGTTCTTAGTGCACTAATGTGCACTAACATTGCACTTCCGATGGACGACGTTTGGTGTAATTTGGGAGAGGTGAGGAGCCAACATCAGACACGTAAGTTGATGGTTTGTTCATGGTAGATTGCGTAAGTTTAAGGTCAATTTTCTCGAAATACTGGGAGGCCACAATTTTTTTTAAAAAGTTGTGCAAAAGTTTACAAAATTCATACATTATTTTTGTTTACTTAAGTCATCGGTATGAAGATTCCGCACTCCAAGTTGATGGTTGAGTAGGAAATTTTAGAGCTAATTTTCTGGAACAAAATTACTTGAGTTTGGTTGATTTTGAGTTCAACGTCCTTTCAGCAGCGAGGCTATATGATGCGGCCGGGACCTACAGATTAACGTGGAATCAAAACCACATGAACTACCGCTGGGAATCGAACCCAGATCTCCCAGACCAAAGGCGCGTACGCTACCGCTTAGCCACGGAGGAGCTCACAAAATTATTTGAATTCTGTACAAAATTCTACGTGACAGGTACAATCTTATTTGCTTAGTATATGACCGATATTGAAAATCGGCACTCCAAGTTGATGGTTTGCTTATGGCAGAAATCACAATTTTAAGGCCATTTTTTTTTTCAAATACAGGGGTATAGAATTTTTTAAAAAAGTACAAAAGTGTACAAAATTCGTAGGTTATTTTTGTCTACTTAAGTCTTCGATATGAACACTCCGTACTCCAACATGATCGTTGAGTTCGAAACTTTGACGGTAATTTTTTCGAAACACAGAAGTGTACAAAATTATTTTAAAGGTGTACAAAATTGTACGAAATTCGCATAATATTTTTAGCTACCTAAATCTCGAATCTGGTGATTCCGCACTCGAACATCAAATTGGAGTGCGGAATTTTGATCGCAAATTTCTGGAAACACATGGGTGTACAAATGTGTTTAAAAGATGTAACATGATTAATATGTGATTTGCCGATTCCGGACTCCAAGTTGACAAACCTTTAGACCCTATTAAACGTTTAATAGTGTTTATATATTTAATTCGATTATATACAACAGGCATTTCTTTACTTCTAAAGATTTTGCATAAATATTATTCTCACCATGCGAAGCCCAGCATTTCAGCCAAAAGGTATTTATGTAATTGTTCCCTTTCTATTACACATTCTTGTTTCATTGTTTGAAAAGACACTTAAAATACACTTAAGTACACTTAATAGTTGTTTATTTTTAGCAGTGTTACAAGTATCTGTAATAAAGTTAATCAAACGTTGGCAATTGTTGTTCAAACCTGAATAAACGTAGATAAAACAACTGATATAAGAAAACACCAAATTGGAGGTGTAAGGGAAGGGGCTGGCGCCCCATTTTTTAAACCTTCTTTCTCTGTTAGTAAAATTCGTCAAACTTTGAAAATTGTTGATCACATTTGATCAAACGATGAGCAATGGATTGGCATAAATAATTTCAATTCTCACACGAAGTGGGGTTAGCGTGTACTTAACTCCCCGTAATAAATATAGCTTCCGTTTGTATTAGTAACGATGATGAAACGTTAAAAATTATTGATCATACCTGATAAAACGACCAAACGATTGACATACGAAAAGACCGAATCGCAGGTGAAAAGGGCTAGTGTGTAGTTAGTACATTGCTTAAATGTATGTTAGTAACGCAGATCAAACGCTAAAAATTGTAGATCGATCAAACGATTGACATAAGAAAAGATCGAATGGCAGGTAAAGGGGGGGCTTGTCCCCCATTTTGGAACCCTTATATCTATGTTACTAAAGTTGATCAATCGTTGAAAATTGTTGATCTAACCTGATCAAATGATGATCAAAAGATTGACATCAAATAATTTCGAATCTGACGTGAAGGGGGGTTAGCGTGTAGTTAGTCCCCCTACTAAATATCGCTTATATTTATGTTAGTAAAGCTGATCGAACGTTAAAAATTGTTGATCATGCCTGATCAAACAATTGACATAAGAAAAAGTCAAATTGGAGGTGAAGGGGGGGCTGGCCCCCCATTTTGGAACCCTTATATCTCTGTTACTAAAGTTGATCAAACGTTTAAAATTGTTGATCGAAGCTGATCAAACGATGATCAAACGATTGACATAGAAAAATTTCGAATCTGATGTGAAGGGGGGTAACCGTGTATTTTGCCCCCTACTAAATATCGCTTATTTTTATGTTAGTGAAACTGATCAAACGTTAAAAATTGTTGATCACACCTGATCTAACGATAATCAAACGATTGACATAAGAAAAAGTCGAATCGGAGGTGAAGCGGGGGCTGGCCCCCCATTTTGGAACCCTTATATCTTTGTTACTAAAGTTGATGAAACGTTTAAAATTGTTGATCGAAGCTGATCAAACGATGATCAAACGATTGACATCAAAAAATTTCGAATCTGACTCGAAGGGGGGCTAGCGTGTAGTTAGTCCCCTACTAAATATCGCTTATATTTATTTTAGTAAAGCTGATCAAACGTTAAAAATTGTTGATCATACCTGATCAAACGATGATCAATCGATTGACATAAGAAAAATTCGAATCGGAGGTTAAGGGAGGATGGCCACCTATTTTGGAACCCTTATATCTCTGTTACTAAGGTTGATCAAACGTTGAAAATTGCTGATCATACCTGATCAAACGATGTTCAAAGATTGACATAAAAAAAATTCGAATCTCACGTCAAGGGGGCGCAAGCTCTTTTGACATCAGCGAAATGAGGTAGTGTTGAATTTATAAATAAGATTACAGAAATTCTTGTTGTTGATCATTCCGTCTCAGATATGAAAGGTGTCAAAAAGCTAATACAGTGGTGCCCTGATCTGCTACAGAGGGGAAGCTTACCGCAAATGTACTCACCAGTGAGAAAACGTTTAGAAGATCGAGCAACTCAAATCCTCCAATAAGCTTAATAGGAGTGTGAGATAGGCAGTCTGTAGTGCAAGATGAACCGTGCGAGTCACAAAGACTTTAAGCTTGTAAAGCCTGAAGATTAGTGTGATAGATACGTAGCGTTATCACTATAGAATCTTGATGAAGAGAGTCATGGTTGCAAAGGACGCCTCGAAATTTTTTATAGATGCAAGTTTAACTTTCAGGCTAAGCGAAAGGTAATAGCTTTATCTATTCCTTAATTCCTAATAGTTTACAGCTAGTAAAAGAATTCAACAATGAATCCGAGGCTGTAGGATTTTGTGTTGTGTACCTAGGTCTCAAGAACGAAACAGTAGTTTTTATTTAACTCACATTATAGGATGGAGTACAATGTAAAAAACCGTGGATTTACTTCTCCCTTTTATAAGACGAGTGTATTACAGTCGAATAGCTTCGAGAAGGAACAGCGGTTTGTTTTAGGTGGGCCCTTGGGATTGAAAAATGTTGTGATACCAAATGAAAAAAAGATATGTACTAATTTGTCAATGTTAATCAAGCAATTGGTATACTTCCCATTTATATGCTATATAAGTTTTAAAGATTTTTTCCCGCTGAAGAAATCTACTTATGACTCATAATGCTCTCACCTTTTTCTTTATTTTTAGCCTGATAGAAACGGTTTAATCCAAAGAGTTGTGTTTTTACGAATTTATTATTTAAAGATAGTCTCCTGTGTAGTACACTCGAAACTATCAAATATGCGTTTAATTAGCGTTCTAGCTGCTCACTAGGACTTACATACATAGTTGCGTAGGATTCGCTAGGTTCCGGTCTATCATTAATAATATTTTCCCGATTGTATCCTGTAAAATTGCTTTCGAGCCCATTATATTCTAACCTCCAAAGTAGCCTTGCTTAGGGCCTGAGACCGGTTATCTGATCGATGAGACAAATGAAGCATCGACCTTTTGAGATCTTCTCTTACACGGAGGTGTTCGCTACCAACTTAGTGACACTGGTGATCATCACAAAGCAACCAAACTGTAGGCTAATCAAATAATCTTTTCAAATAAGTGTGTGTGGCACATGCTTTGATTAGTAACTAAGTGCCACACATTTCATAGAGCAGAAAAGGTCATTTATATCATAAGTCTCTTGATGAAGAATCTCCATATCCAAGTTCTTGAATAAAAAAGTAATCTGATTACACGGTAGCATTGTGTTGTTAAGAATATCGTACCACATTTCGTCAATCTTAAATCCTCTTTCCCCCTAATGCTATACGCCCATATTCTTGGTGTGACAATGCTGTCTTACTCGGAAGATTTATTCAAGTCTTCACTCTCGTCTCGCTTCACGATTTCCTATTCTCCAACAACCTTTGGACAGCTATTCATCTTCTGTAAGCTTCGCCACAACGATTGTGTAATGGTGAGATACACACCTCTCCTTTTGATATAAGCAGTATAGTCCCTCTGTATTTATTCAATATGTCAACATCAAGTACTAACACTAAATATTCTACTCTTCTGCATACAGTAAATAAGTGCAAGAAAAGTGAACAACGCGCATGCGTTATGAAATTAGGTCAGCCATTATACTGGAAAGGTGTTCAAATCAAACTTTCAGCAGAAGAAATATATGAAGGGTCCAAAGTTTTACCGCATTTAGGAGGATTCCACTTTCTAAGCACGATTTGATACATCACATTCCGGCCGATGAATTACTAAAGCTAGCAGTGTAAATCACTGATTCGCTATACAAAGATGTTATACAGGTCTGGTAGAACAGGTATATAACAGAGACAACAAGAAAGTAATCAATTGACAAAATTTTTATTTTTACTTAGGTTACATTGGAAGTTTTTCAGTTAAGTCACCTGAAAGATATAAATCCCTAATACTCATTTACATTCACTTCCCTCATCTTGCACCAGAAGCCCTGAAATTCCCCTCCTGGGAATAGTGTCCGATAACATTTTCGTCCCGCTGCCCAACGAGTGTAAAAGAGACTGCGATAATTTTTATATTAGCCAAAAAGTTAAACTGGAGTTTATAAAAAATATCGAGTCGTATTTTGCAAGATTGACTCATTTCATCAAGTTTCTATATTTATAAGTACCGTTTGGTTTTCGAATCACCTAAAGAGAAGCAAAGTTTAACTCTCTTAATAAAGAACGATGTTTCACTCTGCGGTACATGCAAAGACCTCATGTACACTTTTATCCAAGAGTAAGAATGAAACATCTACAACACGTCGATCCCAGATGGTTTCAACTTATTTCCCTAGGTTTTATAGGCTATAAGGACAATTAATGCATACATCTCAGCACCTTGATCCTTTGCGAAAGTACCAAGCTGTATTTAAGACAGAAAGTCTCGAAGCTTAACAATATTCCGTAACAGTTATATTACACCTGAGGTCGTAAGCTAGTAAAGGATACACATTCAGGTTATTGGCCTGAAACTCTAATAGGAGTTGTTTAGGTAATTAGAAACGTGATTAAATTGTAGACCCAGGGCTGCTTTTCTTAGCCTGTGAGACCAGTCCGGCCGATGCATTTATAAACCTGATGAACTGATAAACAGATGGGCGAAAAAGTTCTGCAGATCTTCTGTTATAGTAACAGAATTTGGGAAAAAAGGATTAATCCTGCAAACGTTGTGTTTGACGAGTTTATATACCCGAAAAAATTTCGTGCCCTTAATTAAGCACTGTTCGATAATCATATCTCTTGGAACTTCGCTCAAGAAGGCTTCTTTCCTGCGAATTGTGAATCTTCGTTGAGTTGTTAATTTCTTGTACACTCTCATACCGTATTTGAATCCAGGGCTTTCATCTGATGAGTATAGTGATGTGCAAATTTTTAATACAAAAGATGACCAGCTGCGTGAGAAAACGAAAACATTAATTTAATTGCCTTCAAATCAGGGTTGTAGTCCCCTGTTCAATCTAGTCCTTTTGGATGAGTTGCAATACGACTATGAGTTTCTCTATATACTGCAGCCAAAGTTAACGGTGCGGATAATGTAACGGTCTTAATTTTGAGATTTCCTAATAGGTTTTTGTCATGCAGTTTCATTTTCTTGTAAATGTTTCATATTGATTTCCTCATCCAGACGATGTTGTATAATATCGCAGATCCTAGATATTGTTATCTCCTCCGACGGTTGTAAATGTCTTCATAACCACATGTAGAGGTCCCCAAGCAAAGTCTAAAAGTGAGTTCT
The DNA here is from genome assembly GCF_964235325.1 of Thermobia domestica. NCBI lineage: Eukaryota > Metazoa > Arthropoda > Insecta > Zygentoma > Lepismatidae > Thermobia > Thermobia domestica. The sequence continues at coordinate 275,035,011 of NC_137454.1, read as the reverse complement.
CAATGATTCTTAGTAGGCATAGCCATTCAGCATTTTCACTAAAGTTGTCATAGTGTACTGTATACCCAAAAGTTCTTCAATACCATTTCCGGAAATGATGTATCAAATCGTGCCTAGAAATTACTTAACTGGAAACCTCCTAAAGCCGGTACAACTTGGGTCCGTTCAGAAATGTCTTCAGCTCCGTGTACGATTTGAACACCCTTTGCAGTATAATGGCTGATCTAATGATATAACGCATGTGCTTTGTTCACTTCTATTGCAGTCATTTACTGTATGCAGAAGAGTAGAATATTTAGTATTAGTACTTGATATTGAAATATTGAAAAAGTACAGAGGGACTACACTGCTTATATCGATAGGAGAGGTGTGTATCTCACCATTAACCAATCGTTGTGGCGAAGCTTTCACAAGATGAATAGCAATTTATGGTTGTTTGAGAAAAGGAAAACGAGACACGAGACCTTAGCGAAGACTTGATTAAATCTTAAGATTGAGACAGCATTGACACACCAAGAACATGAGCATTAGAGCGAAAGAGGATGTCAGAATGAATAAATATGATACGATATTCTTATCAAGACAATACTACGTAATATTTTTGAAGAACTTGGATACAGAGAATTTTCATCAAGAGACTTCTATAAATGACTATTTCTGCTCTAAGAAAAGTGTGGCACTTCGTTGCTAAATAAAGCATACAATGAGCTTATATGGAAAGATTATATGATTAACCCTCAGTTTGGTTGCATTGTGATGACCAGTGCTACTAAGTTGGTAGCGAACTCTGGACTGATTATACCGTATATGTTTTCCACCTAACCGTTTAGGAAAAGATCTCAAAAGATCTTAAAATCGATTCTTTATTGGTCACATTAATCAGATCTCCGGTCTCAGGTCCAAAGTAAGACTACTTTGGAGGTTAGAATATAATTGGTTCCATAACAAGTTTTACAGGACACAATCGGAAAAATATTATTAATGATAGACCGGAATCTAGTGAATCTAACACAACTCTGCATGTAGGTTTTAGTGAGCAGCAAGGACGCTAATTAAACGCATATTTGATTGATAGCCTCAAGTGTTAACACCATGTAGACTTTCTTTAAATATTATATCCGTAAGAACACAATTCTTTGGATTAAACAGTTTCTATGAGGCTAACGATCAAGAACCAGGCGAGAGCGTTATGGGTGCTAGGTAGATTTCTTCAGTAGGAAGCACTCTCAAATAGTATTGTAGTTGCATATAAACGGGAAATAAAGCAATTGCTTGATTATCATTGATAAATTAATAGTAATTATTTTAACATTCGGTATCCCTACACTTTTCAATCCCAAGGGCCCACTTAATACAAGCCGCTGTTCGTTCCCAAATATATGCGTCTGTGATACCCTCGTTTTATTAAAGGGAGAAGTGAAAAAGGATTTTTAAATGGTACGCCATTGTATAATGTGAGTTAATGAGCTCTAAAAGCACTACTCCTACGTTTTTATGACCTAGGTACACAACACAAGATTCTACGGCTTTGGATTCATAGTTGAATTCGTTTACTACCTGTAAGCCAATAGGAATCAAGTAATAGATGCAGATGTCCACTGCTGACTTCTAAATTTCTTAGCATTGTAAGTAGAACATAAGCCGGCATAGGCCGTTTAGTTTTACCAGACACATCGAATTGGAACCCTCGAACTATTGGCGCGCGTGTTGCACTCTCAACCACTAATTAAAAATCGTACATCCTCGTCCATCCCTAAAATTATTACTTTTATCACGGCGTCACTTAGAGATTGATTTAATCTCTTATTAGTATCTCTTTTCAGAAATTGCAGAATACTATTAGAATGAAGTCTAGTGAGATCTCTTCTAATGTTATCATTTTAAGGAGATTTCTGACGTAGTGAATGCATTTTATAGAAAGCTTCACAAGCTCGGGGTGCATGTCCTATCGCAAGTGACCCAGCAACTTGTCCATTTTAACGCGTTTTCTCTTTACTATACTTTATGAGCTCACCGTGATATTCATTCTTTCACGGCTAAAGGCTTCTTGTTCCGCACGTCACAGGGTTTAAATTCGAATATTTCGAATTTGCAAGTCCCAAAAACAATATGAGCTGCCGTACATATCCCATTTCAAACCGCCCGCTCGTCGGTTGTACTGCATGCAAACTGATTCCACTCGTTCTAATGCATGTATAATACCGGATCTTGACATCTGCTGTTATTATATTTTCAATTAATGCATCCTGTTATCTATAATTAATAATACCAATATTTCTGCAGAACACCACAGTCGCGAACCTTGTAGATAAATCTTAAATCTTTTGCCGTATGAAAGTAATTTTTCAACAGATTTTTGAGTGTTACAGCGTGTAAGTTGCAATTGAAAAATCCTAATCTCACTACGATTTTTATGAAATATTACTATTTCTGGTTGGTTTTTGTGCATGCTTACTACTTGCATTCGTTTAGATAACAAAAACAACACGTATCTCGATATCTACTCTTAGTATAATATCTGATGTTTCTATAACTTGGTAATACAATGTTCTTTTAAAACAGTGTGAAGTATACATCTAAGCACATATCTGTGTGTTTCGACTTTCTTCTTGCCAATGTTAACGGCTCTTAGCTGGACTGTGCAAAAAATGTACTGTAGGCAGATTACCATGATATTCCGCTATATGCAGCGATCATCAATGCAGTTTTCTACATACTATTTGGTGCTTCTATTTTTGTAAAGGAATTTACTTGGTTATCTAGGAGGGCTCTGGTCAACGGCCATGGATATGCTCGCATACATACCAGGAAAAAAGACAATCTGGTTCAGTGTTAGGGTGAGTACACTTCGTAAGCCTCGAATCGGACAGTATACGCAAGCTCTATTCACGTCAGCGAAATGAGGTAGTGTTGAATTTAATAATTAAGATTACAGAAATTCTTCTTGTTGATCATTCCGTCTCAGATATGAAAGGAGTCAAAAAACTAATACAGTTGATGCACTAATCTGCTACAGTGGGAAAGCTTACCAGAACTTTACTCACCGGTGAGAAAACGTTTAGAAGATCGAGCAATTCAAATCCTCCAATAATCTTAATAAGAGTGTGCGATATGGCAGTCTGTAGTGCAAGATGAACCATGCGAGTCAGAAAGTCAGAAAGACAAGTTCTATAGCCTGTATAGGTATATAGATACGTAGCGTTATCAATATAGCATCTTGATGAAGTGAGTCAAGGTTGTAAAGGACGCCTCGAAATTCTTTATAGACGCAAGTTTAAGTTTCAGGCTTAGCGATGTTATTAGCTGTATCTATTACTTTCTTTGGGCAACGAGACGAGCAAGTACTCGAACACTATTACTAAAGGAGAAAATTCATGGCTTCTGCTCTGATGTGGAAAGTTAGCCTAAGTAGTTTTATATATTTCAGGTGTTCTTAACTGAAAATCTCCCAATGTAATCTAAGTAAAAAAAAATCTGTTCGGAAACAGAAGATATAAAGTGGACTCATTGACTAATCAGCATAAATTTAGATGCAAATTCTATGTGATATATTAAATTAAATAAAAATCTGTTTTAAAAAAATAAAAAACTGCAGAACATTTAATCCGATTAATTACCTTATTTAATTAGTAAGTTCATTCTTCTCTCTTTGATTGGAACAAATCTGCCTAATACGTGATGGTTGAACTCTAGTATTCGTATTGTCAGGTCTTTTTCGATGGAAAGCATTACCAATGGTGATAACCTTTCTTGGGACATTCAATTTCTTGAATGTGTCAATGCTTTGTGATGTGAAAAAGAACTTTTCTTCTTTTACTGACGCCATAGGTACTGTTAATATTAATTGCAGAAGCTTTGTAGATTTACTAAATATTTTTTCTAGATTTTTGGGAACAATTCATTCTAGCAAACTCAGTCCCTCACAGTAATCCGAATTCCTCTTCAGTGTAGACTGAAGAGAGTTCGTAGCAGAGATTAATGTTATAAAAAATGTACATTGAGCACGCTTTATTCACAATTTATCTAGGAAAATTTCAAATAAATTCTGGAAATGTGCCTAGTGCATACAACATTACCGCCATAAGGTGTCCTGTAAACTTAAATCGTTTTTTTTTTTCGAACACTCTGCTGAATTGCACTTTGCTTGTTTTGTCTAAGCCTTAATTATGTTTTTCCTCAGTTGAAAGCTGGGCATTTTTTCTAAGTTATTTACAGAAGTCATGATGTGCAATTCATTTAGAATTTGTAGGTTATGTACAGAATTAAAGCAGACACAATAAAATTGTAACTAATAACCAAAACAGCTGATACAAAAGAGATACTACTATATGAATTGCGAATGTCACATATTCAAATATAGGGCTGTAAACTGGCTGGCTTTCTATTGGCCTGGCCGGAAAAATTGATGTTATTTTGATTAAAGCCGGGACGGGTACAAACTTCTCACCAGCCCCTTTATAACCGTTTTTTTTTTTAATTTGTATCAAGTTCGAAGTATAGATATTGAAAAGTAGCTTTCATTCTGTAAACTCAAAACTTAAAAAATTTTAGAGATGACAGGGACTGTATCAGGGAAAATTTTAAATTTACTTTCAAGGAATTTATACATTTATTAAGAGTGGAAAAGACTTCTTAAAGCATTTTCCTATAGTTGAAGTAGAGACTATATGTTTAAAGAGTGAATTTCATTTTCGAAATCCAAAATTGTCACGAAAAGATTATTATACTTTCGTTCATCTGTTTCGATGGTTTTAAAGGAATGGTAGTTACTGGTAAATACAATAAATTGATCGATGCCGTTTGATCAATTTCAGTTTCTCTCTTTAGCACAATGTATCTATTAAGCTTATTAGTGAATGTTCTAAGGACATACAGAATAGGGTGTTAATGCACTTTCGTTCACGATAGTACATTTCCTTTCCATGGATAGGTCCGAACACAGATACTTCAAGCTGAGACCTATATCACAAAGAATTTTGAGGAAATGTCGTATTTTTTTTTTATTTTACAGAGTTGGCATCCCTATTCATATATCAACACACATACACAGATATGCGTAAAAGAAAAAACGAACTACATTCCAAATCATCCGTCTTGGTTGTTACGCAATGCGCGATGAACACGATAAGCTTCCACATGAGGCGAAACATTGTTTATCAACGTTCTGCAAAGCAACCTTGAAACCCGACAGATATAGGAACAACATGTTAGCTGGGAGGGGTCCAAGGTATTTTAGGAAGGTCCAATACGTCTACGTAATAACGAACCTGTCTTTTAGTGTACCCGAAAAGATAAGTAATTCTTAATTACTGTCACCAATATTTTTAGAAAAAATGATAGAACGATTATTTCTATAAGAAAAGGAAGAGTGCATGATGAGGCGTAAAATAAAATATTTAGCTTACATCAATCATTTCTCTCTTAAACAAGTATAGTTCGTTAAGAAAGTCTACAAATGCTAGTCGAGTTTCGAAATTTTGGGGAGGTCCAGACCCGGTGGACCCCCCCCCCCCCGTGGCTACGCCTCTGAGCATTGCTAACTAGTCCCAAATTCAATGTGGCGTTCCCCACCATACAGTTCTATATTCATTTGATTTCTGCTCTACTATATATTTTATTTTTTATTTTGCAATTCTACTTTCACGTTTTTTAATTGTCATTATATTGATTTGCCTCAGTATAAGTACTGTAATATAAAAATATGAATGCATAAAAACAAATTCCATTTGTTAACTGCTAATGAAATAAAATTTAGAAATCTTGAAAAACCTTCACATTCACTGGAAACTGTGCTGTGTTGCAGAAGCACTGCAACGACAAGTTCCTTTAACTTCTGAGATAGCGACGCGCTGATGGAATCTGGTCATTGCATTCTCGCTGAAACACAATATAAATTAAAGACTCTGTGACGTATTATTTTTCGCTTTTTAAAACGGATTAACGAAACGGACAGTTAGAGAAGTAAAAAAAGTATGTTATTTAAAGTATATATGGGAAGTATTTTTTTCTGTTCTTTACTACTATTGCTAATAATATTTTTTTTCTTGAAATACTTTGGTCGTTGCGCAACGCAGCAACACTAACATTAGCAACACTGGTTCTACCCTGTTCTACCAGGATTGTATAATTACTTAGTATTGTGACTCAGTGCTTTAAACCGCTAGCTTTATAAATTCAATGGCCGGACTTGTCTCACAGGCCAAGAGAAGCAGGCCTGGGTCTAAAAAATAATCACGTACTTAATTACGTAAAAATCAGCTCTTAGAGTTTGTGAACAATAACCTGCATGTGGATCCTTTGCAAGATTACGACCATAAGTGTAATATAATTTTTACGGAAAATTGATATGCTTCGTGGGCTTCTGTCTGAAAAGCCTGTAGGTCCAGTCGCAAAGGAACAAGGTGCTGAGCAGTAAGCATTTATTAACCTTATGTCGTATAAAACCTAGGGCAATAAATTGCAACCAACAAAGATCGACGTGTAGTAGAGCTTTCATTCTTACGATAAAAATGTATGTGGAGTCTTTGCATGTACCGCATATCGACACATCGTTCTTTTTTAAGAGAGTTAAACTTTGCTTCTTTTTAGGAGAATCGAAAACTAAACGGTATTTACACAATTGTTACTATCCTTGCAGTTGGCAGAAATTTTGGTGTCAATCATCTGCTGTAAAACATTTTAACATATAAACAATCAAACAATGAACAATTGTTATAAACGAACAATTGAATTTTACTGTAGTAGGCGAATGTGATATCTTAATGAATTGGATTCTGCTCGTTACCTTGTGTGTGTCCAGCTACGGTTTCCTTTTCTCTTCGGGTACTAAAGCCGCTCGTGTTAAAGAATTCCAAAATATGCAATTTAAACAATAAACCACCTTCATGTTTTATACCTTCATTTAAAGTTACAGCACGCTCGTCTTCATGTCCATTTTGTTAGGTCTATGAGGCGAGGACATTATTTCAAAATAATACCTTAACTGATTAGATCAACAATTAAGCAAAGTCAATGTCATATTGGTTCACAAAAACTTTGTCATCATATAGTCCGTTGTCTTCCGATCTGCCATTTGTACATGAAGTAACTTGGCAAAATGGGGAAAACCTTCAATATTTCATATCTGCTCTCTTCAACTAACATGTGGCTAGTTTACATTCCTATCTTGCAGTCACTTGTTATGTACAAGTTAGTAAGATTAGCCGGCTGGAGCTGATGGTAGCTGTGTGGGTTCTGGAATTCGCATATCCTCTTTCACACACAAACCACATTCGATTGGGTTCATGCTTAGACCATTAGACTCCTAAAGTTAGAGGGACTTCCGAATTGAATGCTGAACAGCTGCCGTGTTGGCAGGGAGTAAAGTGGCTATATTGAAGCTTTGTAACTACTCACTTATTATACCTGATATGGCTTATACAACGGAAGACATGTTTCCTTCTCCATACAGGCGAATAAGAAGTGTGTAATCTTGACCATTTTGTCAGGATTGAGTTTTGGTTGGTTGAAGACTCTGACTAACTTTCACAATTCTTCTTCTTTTTGAAGAATCTTGAAGGCAGCCAACTATTCACTGCTGAGTATAGCTGAGGACGTGTCACAGCCTGTTGCATCATGAAAACAGTGAAAGCAATCTTTTAATGACGCTAAAGTTTCTTTAAATTTAAGAATCTCATAGCATTTCCTTTCATTTCTGCTTATATGTGGTTTAAAAGAATCAGCAACTGCTCATCAAGACTTAGAAGATCCGAATAAGACCCATCAACAGCTACAGATTTCCCGTTTGTAGGTTCTTCCATTATTCTTGTCCATATACAGCAACCTTTACTCCTTCGAAAACTGCTTGTATCACTTGAAGCCGTCTAGTATTGATCTCCAAGTTTCTCAAGAACTGTGATTGAATTTTCGTGGCTTCACTGGCAGATTTAAATTCGATCGTTGCAGATATTTTCCGAAAGCTTATTTTTGTCTTTCGGCACTTACCGTGTCTAATTGTAATTTAAATCCATAAATTTAAGTTTAAAATAGCGCTTAACATATTTTATAAACATACTTAACGCAGATTTGGCTGGGCACTTTTAGTCCACGCCATTGCGTACAGAAGGACTCTTCCTTCTACGTGTTTGTTTTAAAACACAACACAACAGAGACTCGGCAATATTCACCGCATTCGAACTTATATTCTTGCGCATTGAGATATTTTCACACAAGAAAGGTGGCATTAACTCAACGTGTTGCTCAAATGATAAACTGTTTCCCTCAAAAGTCCTGTAGAACTTCTTTTATCGTAACAGTATTAGGGAATGAAGGATTAATCTTGCTAACGTTGTGTCTGACGTTGAGTTAATCCCCCAGAAAATTCGTGGCTTTCTTTAAGCACTGTTGGATAATCATATGAGTTGGACCTTCGTTTAAGAAGTTCTCTTTTTCTGCGAATTGTGAATGTTCTTTGAGATGTTAATTTCTTGTAATTCTCTAACAATGTCCTGTCCTCCTGGTATAAGACACATCAGATATAAAAAGGAAGTAGTTACAAAGATCCAATATGGCCACTTTTCCCATTTCTTGCTGCTCACTAGGACTTACATACATAGTTGTGTAGGATTCACTAGGTTCCGGTCTATCATTAATAATACTTTCCCGATTGTATCATGTAAAACTTGCCATGGAACCCATTATATTCTGGAAAGCAGCCTTACTTCGGTCCTGAGACCGGTTATCTGATCGGTGAGACAAATAAAGAATCGAATTTAAGTTTTTTGAGATCTTCTCTTACTCGGTTAGGTGGAAAATATTTTCAGTATAATTAGTCCTGTGTACCCTGCCAACTTAGTAACACTGGTCATCATTACAAAGCAACCAAACTATGTGCTAATCAAATAATCTTTTCATATAAGCTCACTGTATGCTTTATTAGTAACTAAGTGCCACAACTTTCATAGAGCAGAAAAAGTGATTTATTTCAGATGTCCCTTGATAAAAATTATCCATATCCAAGTTTTTGAATGAAAAAGTAATATTATATCACGGTAGCATTGTCTTGATAAGGATATCGTATCACATATCTTCATTCTGACTTCCACTTTCCCTCTAATGCTATACACTCATGTTCTTGATGTGTCAATGCCGTCTTACTCGCAAGATTTAATCAAGTCTTCACTCGCGTCTCGCGTCACGATTTCCTATTCTCCAACAACCTTTGGACAGCTATTCATCTTCTGTAAGCTTCGCCACAACGATTGTGTAATGGTGAGTTACACACCTCACCTTTTGATATAAGCAGTTTAATCCGTCTGTATCTCTTCAATATTTCAACATCAAGTAATAATACTAAATTTTCTACTCATCTGCATACTGTAAATAACTGCAAGAAAAGTGACCAAAGCACATGCGTTATGACATTAGATCAGTCAATATATAGGAAAGGTGTCCAAATCGTAACTCAGATGAAGAAATTTATGAACGGTCCAAAGTTGAACCGCCTTTGCTAGGTTTGCAGTTAAGAAATTTTTACTCACGAATGGACACATTATGTCAGGAAATGGTATAGAAGAACTTTGGTATATCCTGTACACTATGAAAACTTTAGAGAAAATGCTGAATGACCATGCCTACTCAGGATCATTGAGAACTCACATCGAGCCTTTGCTCGGGGATCTCTACATGTGGTTCTGAAGACATTTACAACCGTCGCATGAGATAAAATCTAGGATCTGCGATCTTATTCAACAAAGTCTGGATGAGGAAATCAGTATGCAACAATTACAAGAAAATGAAACTGCATGACAAGAACCGTAATAGGAAATCTCAAAATTAAGACCGTTACATTTTCCGCACCGTTATTTTTGGCTGCAGTTTATAGAGAAACTCATAGTCGTATTCCATTTCATCCAAAGGGACTTGACTGAACAGGGGACTAAAAGGTAATTAAATAAATTCTTCCGTTTTCTCACGCAGCTGGTCATCTTTTCTATGAAAAATTTGCACATCACTATACTCAACAGATGGAAGCCCTGGAGGCCAGTACGGCATCAGAGTATACAAGAAATTAACAACTCAAAGAGCATTCACAATTCGCAGGAAAAGAGGCTTTCTTTAGCGAAGTTCCAAGAGATATAATTATCGAACAGTGCTTAATTAAGGGCACAAAATTTTCTCGGGGATGAACTCAACGTTAGACACAACGTTAGCAAGATCAATTCTTCATTCCCAAATGCTGTTACGATAACAGAATTTCTACAGGACTTTTGTGCTTATCAGTTATAAGTTCATCAGCTTTATAAACAACTCAAGGAACATTCACAATTCGCCAAAAAAGAGGCCTTCTTGAGCGAAGTTCCAAGTGATTTGAGTATCGAACAGTTGTTAATGAAGGCCGCGAAATTTTCTGGGGGAACAAACTCAACGTCAGACACAACGTTAGCAAAAGTATTCCCTCATTCCGAAATACTGTTACGATAAAAGAAGTTTTACAGGACTTTTGTGGGCATCAGTTTATCATCAGAACAACACGTTGAGCTAGTGCCGCCTTTTTTGTGTAATATTAATACAATGCGCAAGAATATCAATTTGACTGCGGTGGGTATTGCAGTCTCTATTATATTGTGTATTAAAACCCACACGTAGAAGGAAGAGCCCTTCAACACGGAATAATGTGGACTAAAAATGGCCACTCAAATCTGCGTTAACTACGTATATAAATTATGTTAAGTGCTATTTTCACCTTATATTTTATGGACATAAATTACAATTAGACACGGAAATATACGAAAGACAAAAAATACTTTCGTAATTTATCTCAAAGATCGAATTTAATTCTGCCATTGAAGCAACAACAATTCAATCACGGTTCTTCAGAAACTTGGAGATCAATACTAGACGGCTTCAAATCATGTAAGCAGTTTTCGAAGGAGTAAAGGTAGCTGTATATGGACAAGAATTATGGAAGAAACTGAAACGGGAAATCTGTAGCTGTTGGTGGGTCTGATTCAGTTCTTTTAACAATCTTGGTAGAATTCTTCATGAGCAGTTGCTGATTCTTTGCTACGAAATCATTAAATGTTACGAAATCATTAAATTTAAAGAATCTTGAGCTTCATTAAAACAGTGCTTTCACTTTTTTCATGATTCAACAGGCTGTGACACGACCACAGCTTTACTCAGGAGAGAATATTTGCCTGCCTACAAGATCCTTCAGAAAGAAGAAGAATTGTGCAAGTTAGTCAGAGTCTTCAACCAACCAAATCTCAATCCTGAAACAATGCTCAAGATTAGACATTACTTATCCGCCTGTATCGAGAAGGAAACATGTCCTTCTTGGTATAAGCCTATCAGGTATAACAAAAAAGTTGTTAAAAAGCTTCAATATGGGCACTCTTTCCCCTACTAGCACGGCAGATGTGCAGCATTCAATTCGGAAGTACCTCCAAGTCCAGGAGCGAAATGGTCTAAGCATGAATCCAATCGAATGAGAATGGTGAGTGAAAGAGTATAAGCGAATTCCAAGACCCACACAGCTACCATCGGCTCCAGCCGGATAGGCTTACTTACCTGTAGATAAAAAGTGATTGATAGATAGATAGGATTGTGAACGAGCCACATGTAAGAGTAAATGAGCCAATATGAAGTATTCCAGGTTTTCTGCTTTCTGCCAAGGGAGTTCATTTAGGAATGTAAGATCGGAAGACAATCTGATTTAGATGATGACGAACAACAGCTTTTGAAAACCAATATGTCATTGACAACGGCATAATTGTTGATCCAATCAGTTATGATTATTATTTTGTAATAACGTCCCCGCCTTATAGACCTAAAAAAATGGACATTAAGACGAACTTGATGAAACTTTAAATGAAGGTGTCAGGAGAAGGTATAATTCATGAAGGTGGTTTATTCTTCTGTTTACATGTTTTGGAATCTTTTAACACGAGCTCATTTTGTACCCGAAGAGAAAACGAAACCGTAGCAGGACACATTTAAGGTAACGAGCAAAAACAAATTCATTTAGATATCACATCGTTGTACTACAGTATCGTTCAATTGTACATTTATAACAATGTTTATTGTTTGATTGTTTACATGTTAAGATGTTCAACAGCAGATGATTGACTCCAAGGATTCTGCCGTCTGCCAGGACACTTAAGATTATCTAACTGACGTTTAGTTTTCGACTCTCCTAAAAGGAAGTAAAGTTTAACACTCTTAATAAAGATCGAAGTTTAGATATTCCGTACCTGCAAAGACTTTATGTACATTTTTATCCAGAACGGGTCGTAAGAATGAAACCTCTACTACACATTCATCGCAGTTGGCATCAACTTATTGGCCAAGGTTTAATACGACATAAGTGCCTACTCCTCACCACCTTGTTTCTTTGCGACTGTGCAACCTACTTTTCAGACAGAAGCCCGCGATGCTAAAAAATTATCTGTTACAGTTATACTAGACTTATGGTCGTAAGCTTGTAAAGAATTCACCTGCAGGTATTTGGCCTGAAAATCTAGTAAGAGATCTTTAGGTAAATAGGAGTGTGATTACCGTGTAGAACCAGGCCAGCTACTCTTAGTCCGGCCAATGAATTACTAAAGCTAGTGGAGTAAAGCACTGATTCGCGATAAAAGGAAGTTATACAGGCTTGGTAGAAAAGGTGTAGAACAGAAACATCAAGAAAATTATGAGATGAAAGATTTTTTTTTTTTTTTACTTGGGAGATTTTCAGTTAACCTCAAAGATATAAAAATTGTTAGGCTCACTTTCCACATCTTGGAGCAGAAGCCATGAATTTTCTCCTTTAGTAATAGTGTTCGAGTACTTGCTCGTCTCGGTGCCCAAAGAAAGTAATAGATTCTATTAACTTTCGCATAGCTTGAAAGTTAAACTTGCGTCTATAAAAATTTCGATGCGTCTTTTGCAACCTTGACTCACTTCATAAAGATGCTATATTCATATAGCTACGTATCTATAGACCTATACAAGCTATAGAACAAACTCTTTCTGACTCACACGGTCCATCTAACACTACAGACTGCGATATCGCACACTCTTTTAAGCTTATTGGAGGTTTTGAATTTCTCGATCTTATAAACGTTTTCTCACCGGTGAGTAAAGTTCTGGTAAGTTTCCTCTCCCTTCCAGATTAGTGCACCAACTGTATTAGCTTTTCGACACCTTTCATACCTGAAATGGAATGATCAACAAGATGTGTTTCTGTAATATTATTTATTAAATTCAACACTACCTAATCTCGCTGACATGAATAGACCTTGCGTGTTCTGTCCATCGACTCAAAGGTATCTTCTCAACAGCAGAAAGCTACTCCACAAAATGTACCCGATTAATCGCCAGCAGTTGAGGCTTACGGCTTACGAAGGCTTACTCATCTCTAACACTGAACAAGAATTTCATTTGGCCTGGTATGTATTCGAGCATATCCATGGCCGTTGACCAGACCAGTCGTAGATCACCAAGTAAATTCTTGTATAAAAATAGAAGCACCATATCGTCTTTAGAATTCTGCATAGATGATCCCTGCATATACTGCCTAGAGTATATTTCTTCAACAGTTCTCTAAAAGCCGTTAACATTGGCAAGAAGAAAGTTGAAACACACACATATGTAGATCTCACACGTAGATCTATACTTCACAATGTTTTCTGAGAACATTGTATTACCATGTTAGAGAAACAGTCAGATATTTAACTAAGAGGAGATGTCGAGATACGTATTGTTCTCTTACCAAAACGAATGCAAGCAGTTAGCATGCACTACAGCCAACCAGACATAGTAATATTTGATAAGAAGCGTAGTGAGATTAGCATTTTTCAATTTCAACTTACACACTTTAATACTCAAAATTTGTTGAAAAATTACCTTCACATGGCATAAGATTTAAGATTTATTTACAAGGCTGCCGACTGTGGTTTTCAGCGAAACAAAATTATAACTAATTCTAGACATCAGAATGCATTTAGATAAAAAGATTATTACAGTAGGTGTCGAGATCCGCTATGATACATGCATTAAAACGAGTGGAATCAGTTTGCATGCAGTACAACCGACGAGAGGGCGGGATGAAATGGGAATGGTACGGCAGCTCATATTGCCCTTAGGACATCCAAATTCGAAACAAACGAGTTTAAACCCAGTGACGTGCGGAACAAGAAGTTTTTAGCTGAGAAGGACTGAATATAATGATGACCTCATGACTTATAGTAAAGAGAAAGCGCGTTAAAATGATGTTCAAGTGGATGGGTCAATTCCGATAGAACAGGCATCCCCGACCTTGTGAAGCTTTTTCTAATATACATCAACAACAAGAGAAACCGCGTTAAAATTAGAACATTAGTTGAGATGTCACTTGACATCATTGTAATAGTATTCTACAAAGTCAGAAAAGACATATTAATAAGAAATTAAATCGATCTCTAAGTGATGAGGAGATTAAAGAAATAATTTTTAGGATGGACGGGGATGCTCAATTTTTAATTAGTGGTTTAGAGTGCAACAGGCGTGCCAATAATTAGGTGGAAAATGTTTACGGTATAGTCAGTCCTGTGTTCACTACCAACTTAGTAAAACTGGTCATCACAATTCAACCAAACTGTTTGCTAATCAAATAATCCTTTCATATACGCTCACTATATTCTTTGATTAGTAACAAAGTGCCACACATTTCTTAGAGCAGAAAAATTCATTTATTTCAGAAGTCTCTTGATGAAAATTCTCTATATCCAAGTTCTTGAATGTAAAAGTAATTTGATAACACGGTAGCATTTTCTTGATAAGTATATCGTATCACAGTTAGTCATTCTGACATCCTCCTTCCCTCTAATGCTATACACTCATGTTCTTGGTGTGTAAATGCTGTCTTACACTTAAGATTTAATCAAGTCTTCACTAGCGTCTCGTGTCTCGATTTCCTTTTCTCAAACAACCTTTGGATTGCTATTCATCTTCTGAAAGCTTCGCCGTAACGTATGTGTATTTCTGAGATACACACCTCTGCGTTTGATATTAGCAATGTAATCCCTCTGTATTTCTTCAATATTTCACTATCAAGTACTAATACCATAATTCTACTTTTCTGCTTACAGTAAATAAACGCAGCTGAAGAAATTTCTTAACGGTCCAAAGTTGTACGGACTTTACGAGGTATCCAGTTAAGTAACGAATAGACACATTATTTCAGGAAATGGTATAGAAGAATATTTGGGTATCCTTTACACTATGACAACATTAGTGAAACTGCTGAATAACCATGCCTACTCAAGATCATTGAGAACTCACTTCTAGACTTTGCTCGGGGACCTCTACATGTGGTTATGTAGATATTTACAACCGTCGGAGGAGATGACAAAATCTAGGATTGCGATCTTATTAACTGCGTTTGAATGACGATATCAATATGCAACATTTACAAGAAAATGAAACTGCATGACAAAAACCGTATTACGAAATCTCAAAATTAAGACCATTACATTTTCCGCACCGTTAACTTTGGCTGCAGTATATAGAGAAACTCATAGTCGTATTGCAATTCATCCAAAGGGACTAGATTGAATAGGTGACTACAACCTTCACTTGAAGGCATTTAAATTAATTCTTCTGTGTTCTCAAGCAGCTGGTCACCTTTTCTATGAAAAATTTTCTCTTCACTATACTCAACAGATGGATGCCCTGGAGGCAAATACGGTATCAGAGTATACAAGAAATAAACAACTCAAAGAACATTCACAATTCGCAGGAAATGAGGCTTTCTTTAGCGAAGTTCAAAGAGATATGATAATCGAACAATGCATAATTAAAGGCACGAATTTTTCTCGGGGATAAACTCAACGTCACACACAACGTTAGCCAGATTAATCCTTCATTCCCAAATAATGTAACGATAACAGAATTTCTACAGGACTTTTGTGCTTATCAGTATATCTGCCGGACTTGTCTCACAGGCCAAGAGAAGCGGGCATGGGTCTACAATGTAATCACGTTCGTGATTACCTAAAGAACTTTTATTAGAGTTTCAGGCCAATAACCAGCATGTGAATCCTTTACAAGCTTACGACGACAGGTGTAATATAACTGTTACGGAATATTGTTAAGCTTCGTGACCTTCTCTCTCAAAAGCAGCTTGATACAGTCGCAAAGGATCAAGGTGCTGCGAAATAAGCATTGATTGTTTCTAAAGCCTATAAAACCTAGGGAAATAAGTTGAAACCAACTGGGTCGACGTGTTGTAGAGGTTTCATTCTTACGCCCCCTCTTGGATAAAAGTGTACATGAGGTTTTTGCATGTACCGCATAACGAAACATCGTTCTTTATTAAGAGCGTTAAACTTTGCCTTTTTTTTTTTTTTTTTTGGATATTACAAAACTAAACGGTAGTTATAAATATAGAATCTTGATGAAATGAGTCAAGCTTGCAAAAGACGCCTCGATATTTTTTTATAAACTCCAGTTTAACTTTCTGACTAATAGAAAAATTATCGCACTCTCTTTTATTTTCTTTGGGCAGCGGGATGAGCAAGTTATTGGACACTAATTTCAAGAGGGGAATTTCAGGGCTTCTGGTACAAGATGAGGGAAGTGAGCCTAGGAAGTTTTATATCTTTCAGGTGAGTTTACTGAAAATATCCCAACGTAACGTAAAAAAAAAAGTCAATTGATTACATTCTTGGTATGTCTGTTATACACCTCTTCTACCAGACCTGTATAACGCCTTTCTATCGAGAATCAGTTATTTACACCGATATCTTACCTGTGTGCAATTAGCCCCCCTCTTGCTAAATTTAAAATTATTTTTGTGTCAATCGTTTGACCACCGTTTGATCATGTATGATCAACAATTTTTAACGTTTGATCAGCATTACTAAGATAAATATAAGCGGTATTTAGTTGGGTGGCTAACTACACGCTAGCCCCCCCCCTTCACGTCAGATTCGAAATTTTTTGATGTCAATCGTTTTTCCATCGTTGACCAGGTTTCATCAACAATTTTCATCGTTTGATCAACCTTAGTAACACAGATATAAGGATATCAAAATGCGGGGCCAGCCCCCCATTCACCTCCGATTCGACTTTTTCTTATGTCAATCGTTTGATCATCGTTTGATCAGGTATGATCAACAACTTTTATCGTTTGATCAGCTTTACTAACATAAATATAAGCGATATTTAGTAGGGGGGCTAACTACACGCTAACCCCCCCTTCACGTCGGATTTGAAATTTTTTACGTCAATCGTATAACCATCGTTTGATCAGGTTTGATCAACAATTTTCAACGTTTGATCAACCTTAGTAACAGAGATATAAGGGTTCCAAAATGCGGGGCCAGCCCCCCTCCACCTACGATTCGACTTTTTCTTATTTCAATCGATTGATCATCGTTTGATCAAGTATGATCAACAATTTTTA
This sequence comes from Thermobia domestica, assembly GCF_964235325.1. Taxonomy (NCBI): domain Eukaryota; kingdom Metazoa; phylum Arthropoda; class Insecta; order Zygentoma; family Lepismatidae; genus Thermobia; species Thermobia domestica. The sequence goes on along the minus strand of NC_137454.1, from coordinate 275,017,601 downwards.
ACGTTTGATCAGCTTTACTAACATAAATATAAGCGATATTTAGTACGGGGGGTTAACTACACGCTAGCCTCCTTTTCACGTCAGATTCGAAATTTTTCTATGTCAGTCGTTTGATCATCGTTTGATCAGGTTTGATCAGCAATTTTCAACGTTTGATAAACCTTAGTTACAGAGATATAAGGGTTCCAAAATGAAGGGCCAGCCCCCCTCCTTTACCTCCGATTCGTCTTTTTCTTATGTCAATCGTTTGATCATTGTTTGATCAGGTATGATCAACAACTTTCAACGTTTGGTCAGCTTTACTAACATAAATATAAGGGATATTTAGTAGGGGGGGCTAACTACACGCTAGCCCCCACTTTACGTCAGATTCGAAATTTTTCTATGTCAGTCGTTTGATCATCGTTTAATCAGGTTTGATCAGCAAATTTCCATTCCTTGATCAAGTATACTAACAGAGGTATAAGGATTCTGAAATAAGGGCCAGCCCCCCCCCCCCTTTACCTCTGATTCGATCTTTTCTTATGTCAATCGTTTGATTATCGTTTGATCAGGTATGATCAAATATTTTTATCGTTTGATCAGCTTTACTAACATAAATATAAGGGATATTTAGTTAGGGGGCTAACTACACGCTAGCCCCCCCTTCACGTGAGATTCGAAATTTTTTTATGTCAATCCATGATCATCATTTGATCAGGTTTGATCAACATTTCTCTACGTGTGATATACTTTAGTAACATATAACGGTTACAAAATGGACATATTTTCTGATGTCAATCGTTTAATCTTCGTTTGATCAGGTATGAACAAAAATTTTTAACGTTTATTCAACTTTACTAACAGAGCTATAAAAGTTTGATAAGTTTGAGAAAGAAATAATGATAAATTGCCACCTACTAGGGGAAACATTCGGTTATCTACCCAGCGACGCAAATCTGTATTTAACAAAAGGGGGCAGTGACGGATAAGACAGTTTGCAATTTTTTAAGATGTTTAAAATAATTATGAAGAAGGGGGAGGGGTAGTGACGGGTAAGACCGCTAGCAATTTTTAAGCTGTTTAAAATATTTATGAAGTTGAAAAACAATGCTGTGTTGTATCAGAAAACTAGAATTGTCTTAAGAGATGCGCACGAGGCAAGATTTGTGGCTGTCTCGTCTCGAAAATGTTCTGTCAAATTGATGTTTTGACTCGAAAAACGTATATTTTTGTATTGGAAGACCCTTGTCTTTGCTCAAATTTTGTCAGGAAATTCCTGTTTCTACTCGTCTCGTGCGCATCCCTAATTGTCTTCCTCATTGGGAGACCTGCAGGGGCAGATTTGAGGTTATTCTGAAAGGACTAAAATTTTTTCTCACTTTCCTTTGTGGTAATCGGACACAAATAATCTTATTTTTCCCCAAAACACATTTCAAATCGAATTATTGGGGGTACAGTCCCCCTCAGTTCCAAGATTGGAGGGGACTCATCCCCTCAGAGTATAGCCAGTGTATCTACCTATGCAGAAAATTAAAGTAAATCGGAATTCTGTATGCTAATAGGATGGACCAAATAACTTGTTCGTCCCGCTGCCCTAGGAAAGGAAAAGAGTTTCCGATAATTTTTCCATTAGCCAGAAAGTTTAACTGGAGTTTATAAAAAATATCGAGGCCTCGTTTGCAAGGTTGACTCATTTTATCCAGATTCTATATTTATAACTACCGTTTAGTTTTCAAATCTCCTAAAAAAAAAGCAAAGTTTAACTCTCTTAATGAAAACGAAGTTTCGATATGCGGTACATGCAAAGACCTCATGTACACTTTCATCCAAGAATGAAACTTCTACAACACGTGGATCCCACTTGCTTTCAACTTATTTCCCTAGGCTTTATAGGCTATAAGGACAATCAATGGATATTTCTCACACCTTGATCCTTTGCGACTGTAGCAAGCTAATTTTGAGGCAGAAGGTCACGAAGCTTAACATTATTGCGTAACAGTTATATTACACATGTGGTCTTAAGCTTGTAAAAGATTGACATGGAGGTTATTGGCTTTAAACTCTAATAGGTTTTTTTTTTTAGGTAATTAGTAACGTCATTAAATTGTAAACCCAGGGCCGCTTCTCCTGGCCTGTGTGACAAGTCCGGCCGATAAATTTATAAAGCTGATTAACTGATAAACAGATGAGCACGAAAGTCCTGTAGATCTTCTGTTACCGTAACAGGATTTGGGAATGAAGGATTAATCCTGCTAACGTTGTGTCTGACGTTGAGTTAATCCCCGACCCTTTCGTGCCCTTAATTAAGCATTCTTCGATAATCAATCATATCTCGGAACTTCCCTCAACAAGGCCTCTTTTCCTGCGAATTGTGAATGTTTCTTGAGTTGTTAATATCTTGTATACTCAGATACCGTATTTGTCTCCAGGCCTTCCATCTATTGAGTATAGTGATGTGCTAATTTTTCATAGAAAAGATGACCAGCTGCGTGAGAAAACGAAAACATAAATATAATATCCATCAAATGATGGTTGTAGTTTTCTGTTCAATCTAGTCCCTTTGGATGAATTGCAATACGATTATGACCTTCTCTATATACTGCAGCCAAAGTTAAAGGTTCGGAAAATGTAACCGTCTTAAATTTGAGATTTCCTATTTTTTTTTTAAAGCTGTTTCATTTTCTTGTAAATGACGCATATTTATTTCGTCATCCAGACGTAGTTGAATAAGATCGCGGATTTGTCATTTCATCCGACGGTTGTAAATGTCTTCATAACCATATGTAGAGGTCCCCGTATAATGTCTAGAAGTGAGTTCTGAATTATCTTGAGTAAGCATGGGCATTCAGCATTTTCACTAAAGTTTACATAGTGTACAGGATACCCAAAGTACATCTCTACCATTTTCTGACATTTCCTGACATAATCCATTCGTGCCTAGAAATTACTTAACTGCAAACTTTGGACCGTTCAAAGATTTCTTCAGCTGATTTACAATTTTAACACCTTTCCTGTATAATGGCTGATCTAATGTCATAACGCATGTGCTTGGTCACTTTTCTCGCAGTTATTTACAATATGCAGAAGAGTAGAATATTTAGTACTAGTAGTTGATGTTAAAATATTGAAGAAATAGAGAGGGATTACACAGCTTATATCAAAAGAAAAGGTCTGTATCTCACCATTGCACAATCGTTGTGGCGAAGCTTTCACAAGATGAATAGCTATCCAAAGATTGTTTGAGAATAGGAAATCGAGACGCGAGACCTGAGTGTAGACTAGATTAAATCTTCCGAGTAAGACAGCATAGACACACCAAGAACATGAGTGTATAGCATTATAAAAAAAGGTAGATGTCAGAATGAAGAAATGTGAGACGATATTCTCTTCAGACAAAGGTACCGTGATACAAGAATACTTTTTCAATGAAAAACTTGGATATGGAGAGCTTTCATCACGGGATATTTTAAATAAATGACTTTTTTGCTCTATAAAAGGTGTATTAGTTGGCATACAGTGAGCCTATATGAAAAGATTATTTGATTAGCCCACAGTTTGGTTGCTCTGTAATGATGACCAGTGTTACTTAGATGGTAGCGAACACAGGACTGACTATACCGTAAATATTTTCCACCTAACCGTGTAAGAGAAGATCTCAAAAGAAGTGAAATAGATTCTTTTTTTGTCTCACCGATCAGATGACAGGTATCAGGCCCAAAGGAAGGCTGCCTTGCAGGTTAGAATATAGTGGGTTCCATAGTAAGTTTTATAGGATACAATCGGGAAAATATTATTAATGATAGACCGGAACCTAGTGAATCCTAAAAAACTATGTATGTAAGTCCTAGTGAGCAGCAAGGACGCTATTTAAACGCACGTTTGATAGCCTCGAGTGTTAACACACTGGAGAATTTCTTTAAGTAAGACATTCGTAGGAACACAACTCTTTGGAATTAACCGTGTCTATCAGGCTTAAAATTCAGAAAAAGGTGATAACGTTGTGAGTCCTACGTAGATTTCTTCAGCAGGAATCACTCTCTAATAGTATTTTAGTTGCATATAAACGGGAAGTATAGCAATTGCTTGATTATCATTGATAAATTAATACTTATGCTTTTTACATTTGATATCACAACATTTTTCAATCCCAAGGGCCCACCTAAAACATACCGCTGTTCGCTCCCAAAGCTGTCTGTGATACTCTCGTCTTATTAAATGGAGAATTAAATCCACGGTTTTTTAAATGGTACGCCATTGCATAATGTGATTAAAGGAGCTCTAAAAGCACTACTACTTCGTTTTTGAAACCTAGGTACACAACACAAGATTTCTTGGCCTTTGAGACAGGTCCGGCCGATTATTTTTAAAGTTGATAAGCTTATAAACAGATGAGCACAAAAGTCCTGTAGATCTTCTGTTACCATAACAGTATTTGAGAATGAAGGATTAATCCTGATAACGTTGTGTCTGACGTTGAGTTAATCCCCGAGAAAATTTCGTGCCGTTAATTAAGCACTCTTCGATAATCATTTCTCGGAACTTCGCTCAAAAAGGCCTCTTTTCCTGCAAATTGTGAATGTTCTTTGAGTTGTTAATTTCTTGTATACTCTGATACCGTATTTGCCTCCAGGCCTTCCATCTATTGAGTATAGTGATGTTCAAATTTTTCATAGAAAAGATGACCTGTTGCGTGAGAAAACGAAAGCATTAATTTTATTGCCTTCCGATAAATGTTGTAGTCCCCTGTTCAATCTAGTCCGTTTGAATGAATTGCAATACGATTATGACCATCTCTATATACTGCAGCCAAAGTTAAAGGTTCGGATAATATAACCGTCTTAAATTTGAGATTTCCTAATATGTTTTTTTTTCATGCAGTTTCATTTTCTTGTGTGACGCATATTGATTTCGTCATCCAGACGTTGTTAATAAAATCGCAGATCCTGGATTTTGTCATCTCCTCCGACATTTGTAAATTTCTACATAACCACATGTAGAGGTCCTCGAGCAAAGTCTAGAAGTGGGTAGTCAATGATCTTGAGTAGTCATGGTCATTGAGCATTTTCACTAAAGTTGTCATAGTGTACACGATACACCAAAGATCATCTATACCATTTCCTGACATAATGTATCCATTCGTTCCTAGAAATTACTTAACTGCAAACCTTCTAAAGGGGTACTACTTAAGACCGTTCAGAAATTTCTTCAGCTGAGTTATTATTTCAACTCCTTTCCAGTATGTTGGCTGATCTAATGTCATAACACATGTTCTTTGTTTACTTTTCTTGCAGTCAATTAGTGTATGCAGAAGTGTAGAATATATAGTATTAGTTTTTGATGCTGAAATATCGAAGAATTACAGAGGTACTACACTTCTTATATCAAAAGAAAAGGTGTGTATCTCACCATTACACAATCGTTGTGGCGAAACTTTCACATGATGAAAAGCTATAGAAAGGTTGTTTGAAAATAGGAAATCGAGACGCAGGTGAAGACTTGATTCTTAAATTTGAGATTTCCTATTTCTTTTTTAAGCAGTTTCATTTTCTTGTAAATGACGCATATTGATTTCGTCATCCAGACGTAGTTGAATAAGATCGCGGATCATTGATTTTGGCATCTCATCCGACGGTTGTAAATGTCTTCATAACCATATGTAGAGGTCCCCGTATAATGTCTAAAAGTGAGTTCTCAATGATCTTGAGTAAGCATGGCCATTCAGCATTTTCAATAAAGTTTACGTAGTGTACAGGATACACAAAGTACATCTCTACCATTTCCTGACATAATGTATCCATTCGTGCCTAGAAATTACTTAACTGCAAACTTTGGACCGTTCAGAGATTTCTTCAGCTGATTTACGATTTGAACACCTTTCCTGTATAATGGCTGATCTAATGTCATAACGCAAGTGCTTGGTCACTTTACCTGTTACGGATACTCCCATTGGCACCTAGCTCTTCCTAATTATCGTCTTCCAACTGCTCATCCAGTCAATACTTTGTAAGCGTTTCTACTTTCTTCCATTCTAGCTACAGGACCTTAGCCTACTGACTTGGTCCCTAACAAATTACTTAAACCGTATAAATTATGCAGTTTCTCGTTATGAAGTTTCCGCCATTCCCCATTCCCGTTCCTCTTGAGTATAAAGATTCGTATCAGAATCTTGTTCTCAATTACTTTCAATCCATGTTCTTCCCTCACAGTAAGCGACCAAGTTTCGCAACCATTCAGAACAACAGGCATGATTATTGTTTTGTATAATTTAAGCTTCAGATTCCTCATAGAATTCGCGGCGACGAGATTTTCTAACCGAGTAATAATAATAATAATAATAATAATTTTAATAATAATAATAAGAAGAAGAAGAAGAAGAAGAACATTATGAAATTAATCCTTTTTTTTAAATAACTCGCCCCAACCGGAGTATTTTTCGCCACTGGCACCTCATGTCCTTTCGACTTCTCCAAACACTACATGAGCACGAACACAGAAATACCGAGGACAATTAAAATTCCGACCTTGCTCTTCAGAGGAATTCGAATTCCTAGTAGGTTGCGCCTGATGATCAGCAACCTCATGATCATTTGGACTTAATTTGCCACAAATTCCTCATATGATCATAAGAAAATTAACTAGTATTTATGGAAAATTAACATAAAAGTGCTATTTCTATACGTTTTGATATAATTTAGAGAATGTGAAAATAATTTGGTCCTTTTTTTCTCTGGAAATTAGATGTCGTGGCAAAGACGAAATTTAAATAAATCAGGACAATCCCTGCAACCGATTGCCAGCGTCGTAACGGATTTTTCTGGAGATACAATTATAATATGCTTATTTTGGCCCCCTAAGAATAGTTCTAATTCTTAGGCAACCTTTTTCCAATTTTCTCAATCTTTATGGGGGCCTAAGAGTCACTCCGCCAAAGGGAAGGTCTGCGGTTATACCTGGGCCCATTCCGTACATCACAAATTTACTGAAACAAGATTGATAATTCACAAAGGCATAGGACTAAATATTATTTCTAGAGCCGCTATTAGTAGGCATCTAAATATCGAGAAAGTAATTAAAACAGACAAATTGCTTATTTTTTTTAAATATTTTTATTTATATTTTGCTTATATTTTCTTGTTTCCGTTACTATCAAGTTTCTTGTTTATATTTTACCATGAAACGACTTGTGTGGGTGGTTGGCACATTGAAATTCTATTTGGTGGAGCTGGGTTCGGATCCCGGCGAGGCTGAGACTTTATCAAGTGTTTGTGTTTCCATCACAATTTCAATGCATACTCAGTGTGACATTCAAGATATATTCTCCAGAAAAAGAAAAGTGTAGGAATAAGGAGAATTGGAGAATTTATCTAAATGGAAAAAAACTTTTATCAAGTTATTTCCAGTAGTTGTACTAGATTTCATATTTTCGGCTCCTTTTAAGCATTTTGTGATTCATATGTGATCAATGTTTTTATATCTTTCAATATACAGTATATAATGAAAAAAAAAAACACTACATACACATCAATATTGAAATTAACATTTGATGTTCATTAGAGGACCGCTCAACCTGAGAGATTGATCTCAGAATGGAGTAATGTTTCATGCGTCATCTACTCACAATTTTACTTCCTCTGAGTGCTACCAACTGATGTCAGTGCTGCTTAAAGCTACGTATAAGTTGGGTTGCATCTGTCTAGGCGTTCTCACAACTGTAAATGACCTGATTTCAAGTAATGGAATTAGAGCGCTTAGGGGGATTTCTTTTGTAGTTGGTTGTACAATGTTATATCGACAACGGAAAGATTTGACTGAATTTGTTTTTCAATTGAATTGGTAATTAGTTTCTGAATTCTGTTCTACTGGTTGGGTACCAAATACCTTCAGAACAAGCAGCTAGCCTAATTTTAAGAACAAGTCAAGAGCAGACAACACTACAAAAAAGAAAACTAATGAACGTGGAAGGGATAGTTAGATTAGAGGTTAGACCAATAATTTTTATCTTCCAAACTCTATTCCAATTTCTGAACGGCATAGCTGAGGAAGAAAATTATAGCATTCCTATGTAATAACATTATATCATATAATGTTTCATCGCAATCTTAGAAATTTGTCTGTCACTTGCATGATAGTCCACGTACTACTCTAGATTAGGTATAAAGTAAGATGTGTCGTTTGTGATGCTTAGCATTACTGTGAAGAAATAGAGCCTTACACCTCCGATAACCGTTAAGTTTTTTTCTTGGTAGATCGTGATTTAATGAAAAAATGTATAGGCAATGAAATTGTATAATAACCAATCATTTTTATTTTACTTTAATGAAACTGAGTATACTGATAGACGTTGATCCATCATGATCATTTGATTATACATTATGTTTCATGATAATGACGTATGCGGTACCGCCCGTAACCCAGCCTTCTTTTTGTTGTTCTGAATAGCGTAAATAAATCGTTGGATATGCATTCTAGAGCGAGAAATAATTCACGAGTTTTCATTCTCAAAATTCGATAACACCTCTTTTTCTTTTTCGAGTTAGGGGAAGCTAACGTTTGCTATCATATTCTGCTTTATTCAGTTAAAGTTACATCAAGATCAACTTCATGTCCATTTTGTAAGGTCTATAAGGCGGTGACGTTAACACAAAATAATAATCAAAACTGATTGGATCAAGACTTAAGCCGTTGATTGATTTTCTACTGCTGTTGTTCCTAATCATCTATATCAGATTGTCTTTCATTCTGTCATTTCTACATGAACTCTCTTGGCAGAATACAAAAAACCCTGATTATTTCATATCGGCTATTTACACTAACGTGTGGCTCATTCACAATCCTATCTTTCAGTCAATTTTCTCTACAGATAAGTAAGCTTATTTGGCTGTAGCCGATAGTAGCTGTGTGGGTCCTGGAATTCGCATACCCACTTTCACACACCAACCTCGTTCGATTGGGTTCATACCTAGACCATTTCACTCCTGAAATTCGAGGTAGTTCCGAATTGAATGCTGCACAGCTGCTGTGTTAGAAATGGGACAAGTGGCCATATTGAATCTTTGTAACTACTTCCTTGTTATATATGATATTACTTATACCAGGAGGACAGGACGGTATCAGAGGATTACAAGAAATTAAAAAATCAAGTAACATTCACAATACGCAGAAAAAGAGGACTTCTTAAACAAAGGTCTAACTCATATGATTATAAAACAGTGCTTAAAGAAGCCACGAATTTGAAGCCAGTCAAATCTGCGTTAAGTACGTTTATAAATTATGTTAAGCGCTATTTTCAACTTAAACCTATGGATTTAAATTACAATTGTACACTCAAAGTGCCGAGAGACAAAAATGAGCTCTCGGGAAATATCAGCAACGATCGAATTTAAATCTGCCATTGAAGCCACGAAAATTCAATCTCAGTTCTTGAGAAACTTGATCAATACTAGACGGCTTCAAGTGATGCAAGCAGTTTTCGAACGAGTAAAGGAGCCTTATGTGGACAAGAATAATGGAAGGAACTACAAACGGCAAATCTGTAGCTGTTGGGTCTTATTCGGATCTTCTAAGAATTTTAGTAGCAGTTTTGATGAGAAGTTGCTGATTCTTTTAAAGTCATATATAAGCAGAACTGATAGGAAATGCTACGATATTATTAAATATAAAGAAACTTTAGCGTCATTAAAAGATTGCTTTCACTGTTTTCATTATGCAACAGGCTGTGAGACGTCCTCAGCTATACTCAGCAGTGAATAGTTGGCTGCCGTCAAGATCCTTTAAAAAGAGGAAGAATTGTGAAAGTTAGTCAGAGTCTTCAAAAAACCAAAACTCAATCCCGACAAAATGGTCAAGATAACACATTTCTTATTCGCCTGTATGGAGAAGGAAACATGTCCTCCCTGGTATAAGCCATATCAGGTATAACTAGGGAGTAGTTACAAAGTTTCAATATGGCCAATTTACCCCCTGCTAACACGGCAGCTTTTCAGCATTCAGTTCGGAAATCCCTCCAACTCCAGGAGCTAAATGGTCTAAGCATGAACCCAATCGAATGAGGTTTGTGTGTGAGAGAGGATATGCGAATTCCAGGACCCACACAGCTACCATTAACGAACAAAAGCCAATTCATTATTACATTGGCGTACAACAGTACAATTCAATTGTACGTTTATAACAATTGTTTATTGTTTGATTGTTAAGATGTTCTAGATCAGGCATGTCAAACATGCGGCCCGCGGGCCGCATGCGGCCTGGAAGCCCGTGCTTTGCGGCCCGCCGGCCTATTTCACTGCTTGAGGTTTTCCGCATATCGAAGTTTCCCAGTCATCCATATTTAGTTTTACTTTCTGGAAGAGAAAGATTGTTGTGTGCACTTTATAAGAAGAAATAATGTTTTTTAAAAACTTTTTCTTAGCATCAATGAGAAAACCGATTGTTGTTGCTGCACTTCTGTGATGTATTTCTCCACTCAGTCTCTTCCCTTACAGAAGGAAAATAATTTCAAGGACAAGGAGTGGACTGGTCGTCACAGCCTCGTCCAATTTTCCCCCTTGCAGTGAGGGTTGTGAAATGTCACATGTGCATCCGAGTTTCTACTTTGTCTCAGCATAGCTGTAGCCGAGCTTAGTATCTTTATACACAGTGCGAAATGTATATGAATTGTTGCGATCGTGTGCAAGTCTACCTCGCTAAACTGGCTATTAGCTCACCTAAGCAAACAGTTATCTTGTGCTTTACAGTAAATTTCTAAGGAAAATGTCGTTATATCAAAACTTCAAGCACCAGAAAAGAACAATTGTAAGTAAGCGCCGTGTTTTTCAAGAAAAGTAGGAAATTGCCTATTTCTGTTGGGAAATTAAAAGTAAAATTACTTGTTTGATTTGTGGATAAACTATAAGCGTGCCATAAGAATACAATATATAATGCGTCATTACGAAACACACCGTACAAAATATGACCAGTATAAAGAGAAGTCAAGGGAAGATAAATTGCGCGACTTTAAGGCTGCTCTCGGTAAGCAACAATCTGTGTTCACGAATGTGAAACGGTACAATGAAGCCGTTGTCAAAGCAAGCTACGTCATTGCAGAATTTATAACAAAGAATTCTAAGTCTTTTAGTGAAAGTGAATTCGTAAAAGAGTGTCTTGTAAAAACGGCTGAAATTGTATGTTTTAATAAAGTTCAAACTTTCAAAAAAGATTTTCTTGTCGGGAAATACTGTTGCAGAGAGGGTTGATGATATTGCTACTAATTTTAAGTGAGCAGTTGTTGGCAAAAGTTGAAAGTTTCACGTCATATTCCCTTGCAGTCGATGAAAGTACAGATGTTTGTGGTGTGGCACAATTAGCTGTATTCATTCGAGCATGTGATAATGAGTTAAATATAACTGAGGAGTTACTGGACATAGTTTCTCTTAAAAATACAACAACCGGCGAGGACATCTTTCATGAAGTAATTAGTCTCTTGGACAAATACAATCTTCCGTTATCAAAACTTGTGTGTGTTCCTTCCATGACAGGAAAACAGAACGGATTTGTTGCTCTGTTACTGGCCAAACAGAAAGAAGAATCTCCCAGTAGTAAGTTTAATCATGTCCACTGCATTATTCATCAAAAAGTTTTGTGTTCAAAAGTTATAAAAAATGGATCACGTTTTGAAATTTGTAAAAAAAAAAGTTATAAACTTTATTCGTTCTCGGAGGTTGAATCAATGTCAGTTTTCATCTTTACTTCGTGACATCGGAAGTGAATTTGAGAGTCTACCATACTATGCAGAGGTTCGTTGGCTTCATGTTACAGTGTTTTAAACAAGGATCTTATAAAATAGAGGATCTGCCCTTACGACAAAATCTTGAAGCCATACGTCACAGTTTCGCGACCCCTACTCTGCCCATTCTGCCTAATAGGATCGCAATGTTTTGAGCCAACAATCATAGCGGAAACGAAAGTAGCCAATCAGACGATGCAGATACAAGAGTAGCCAATCAGGCGTGCTGATGCTCGGTTGTTTTTTGGCTTCATCGATTTAATAGGATGAAGATACATATGGGCAGATCCTCTATTTATAACATCCTTGGTTTTAAAGCGGTTTTGGCTTCTTTGGGAGGAAATTAAAATGTTCTTGGAAATGAAAGTCGAATCCCCTGACAAACTTTGTGATGATACTTGAGTACAGGATTTGGCCTTTATGGTGGACATAACAGGGCATTTAAATGATTTAAATTTGAAGTTACAAGGGAAAAATAAGGTTGTAGTTTCCTTGTATGACAATATTAAGGCGTTTAAATTAAAACTCAGGCTTTGGGAAGAACAGATAAGCAATGGCAACTTAATTCATTTTCCTACCTGCCAGAATTTCAAGAAGTCTCACAGTGATTGTGATTTCACCCGTTATGGTTCCCATATAAACGCATTAATCAATGACTTTGAGGATAGGTTTGAAGATTTCGAATCATGTGAGAGTGATTTCTCTTTGTTTAGTGCTCCATTCTCCTTCAACGTTCAGAAGGCAGATAGTAGCATCCAAATAGAACTGATTGAAATTCAGTGCAATTCTGTGTTGAAAGACACATATAATGAAATAGGAATCCCTAAGTTCTTACTTGCCAAACCAATACCCTGCAATGCGTCAGTTTGTTGCGTCATGTTTTTGGTTCCACCTATCTCTGTGAACAATTATTTTCCCTTTTGAACACAAACAAAACTCCTCATAGATCAACACTTATACCAGAACATTTGTCTTCCATCCATTTTCACAGAATCATTGAAACTCTTGTTTCCCGGAAAAGATGCCAATTCTCAAGAAAAAATCAGTAATGTAAGTATGATTCTGTAATTGTTCATTTGGCTGTTTTGCAATATGTTCTTGTTTCATGACTGTGTGTAATTTTTCCATCTCCATTCGAATATTGTTTTAAAAAATGATTTGATTAATAAAAAATTACATGACACGTACGATTTAACTGTTGGCAGACAGCATAATTACTATATTTGTCAAAAAGTATATCAGTTCTACAAAAAAAATACCGGTAAGGTCTTTTACTACTTACAATTTTTTTTTATCGATATTAAATTTTGTAACATCGAAATATAATGTATCACATTTCTCTGAGGTGCGGCCCGTCGTTGATTTGGCTCGGGATGAATTGGCCCCACGCATAACTTGAGTTTGACATACCTGTTCTAGATGTTAAGATGTTAAGATGATTGACTCCAAGGTTTCTGCCATCTGCAAGAATAGTAACAATTGTGTAACTACCGTTTAGTTTACGAATCTCCTAAAAAGAAGATAAATTTAACTCTCTAAAAAAAGAACGATGTTTCGATATGCGGTACATGCAAAGACTCCACGTACATTTTTATCCAAGAGGGGGCGTAAGAATTAAAGGTCTACTATACGTCGATCCCTGTTCGTATCAACTTATTGCCCTAGGTTTTATACAACATAAGTCTAATCGATGCTTACTGCTCAGCACCTTGTTTCTTTGCGACTGTACTAAGTTTCTTTTCAATCAGAATGCCACGAAGCTTATCAATTTTCCGTAAAAATTATATTACACTAATGGTTGTAATGTTGTAAAGGATCCACATGCAGGTTATTGCTGTTTTTTAGGTAATTAAGTACGTGATTACCCTTAGACCCAGGCCCGCTTCTCTTAGCCTGTGAGACATGTCCGGCCATTGAATTTATAAAGCTAGCGGTTTCTTGCACTGAATCGCGATACAAAGTAATTATACAGGCCTGGTAGAACAGGTGTAGAACACAGACCAACAAATTTATCAATTGACAGAACTTTTTTTTACTTAGGTGATTTTGGGAGATTATCAGTTAAGAAACCTGAAAGATATAAAACTTCTTAGGCTCACTTTTCACATCTTGGAAAAGAAGCCCAGAATTTTCTCCTCTAGTAATAGTGTTCGAGTATTTGCCTGCAAGTTAAACTTGCGTCTATAAAACGTTTCGAGGCGTCCTTGGCAACCTTGACTCACTTCATTAAGATTCTATATTGATAACGCTACGTATCTATCACACTAATATTCAGGCTATAGAACCTTTCTGACTCGCACGGTTTATCTTGGACTACACAGTGCCTATCTCACACTCCTATTAAGCTTATTGGAGGATTTGAATTTCTCTATCTTCTAAATGTTTTCTCACCGGTGATTACATTTCTGGAAAGCTTCCCCTCTGTAGCAGATTAGGGCACAACTGTATTAGCTTTTTTACACCTTTCATATCTGAGACGGAATGATCAACAAGAAGAATTTCTGTAATCCTATTTATAAATTCAATCTACCTCATTTCGCTGACGTTAATAGAGCCTGCGTGTACTGCCCATCGACTCAAAGATATCTTCTCAACAGCAGAAGGCTACTCCACAAAAAGTACCCGATTTATCGCCAGCAGTTGAGGCTTACGAAGTATACTTATCTCTAACACTGAACCAGACTGTCTTTTTTCCTGGTATGTATGCGAGCATATCCATCGCCGTTGACCAGAGCCCTCCTAGATCACCAAGTAAATTCCTTTACAAAAACAGAACCACCAAATCGTATGTAGAAAACTGCATTGATGATCGCTGCATATAGCGGAATATCATGGCAATCTGCCTAGAGTACATTCCTTGCACAGTCCAGCTAAGAGCCGTTAACATTGGCAAGAAGAAAGTCGAAACACACAGATATGTGCTTAGATCTATACTTCAGTCTTTTTTAAGAGAACATTGTATTACCAAGTTACAGAAACATTCATATATTATACTAAGAGGAGATGTCGAGATATGTGTTGTTCTATCAAAACGAATGCAAGCAGTTAGCATTCACTACAACCAACCAGACATAGTAATATTTGATAAGAGCGTAGTGAGATTAGGATTTCAATTGCAACTTACACGCTGTAATACTTAAAAATCTGTTGGAAAATTTTTTTCATATGGCAAAAGATTTAAGATTTATCAACAAGGCTGCCGACTGTGGTGTTCTGAAGCAATAATGGTATTACTAATTGTAGATATCAGGATGCATTTAGATAAAAAGATAATAACAGCAGATGTCGAGATCCGGCATGATACTTGCATTAGAACGAGTGGAATCAGTTTCTATGCATTACAACCGACGGGAGCGGGCAGTTTGAAATGGGAAATGTACGGCAGCTCATATTCTCCTTAGGACTTGCAAACTGGAAATATTCTAGTTTAAACCCAGTGACATGCCGAACAAGAAGTCTTTAGCTGATAAAGAATGTATATCGCAGTGAGCTAATAAGGTATATTAAAGAGAAAGCGCGTTAAAATGATGTACAAGTTGATGGGTCATTTGGAATAGGATAATCATCCCGGAGCTTAAGAAGCTTTTTGTAATATGCATCCACAACGACAGAAATCGCCTTAAAATAAGAACATTAGCAGAGATGTCACTTGACTTCTTTGTAATAAAATTCTTCAATGTCTGAAAAGAGATATTATTAAGAGATTAAATCGATCTCTAAGTGATGCGGTGATTAAAGAAATAATTTTGAGGATGGACGGAGAAGATCGATTTTTAATTAGTGGTTTAGATTGCAAAAGGCGTGCCAATAATTCGAGGGTTCTATTTCGAGGTGTCCGGTAAGGATAAATTGTTTATGCCGGCTTATGTCCTTCTTACAATGCTGTGAAATTTAGAAGTCAGCAGTGGGCATCGGTATCTATTCCTTAATTCCTATTGGCTTACAGCTACCAAAGTCATTCAACATTGAATACGAGGCCGTAGGATCTTCTGTTTTGTAACTAGCTCTCAAAAACGAAGCAGTAGTGCTTTTAAAGCTACTTTACTCACATTATACAATTTCGTACCATTAAAAAACTTTGGATTTACTTCTCCCTTTAATAAGATAAAGTATCACAGTGTATAGCTTTGGGAATTAACCGCAGTTTGTTTTAGGTGGGCCCTTGGGATTGAAAATTTTGTGATACCAAATGTAAAAAACTTGAGTATTAATTTATCAATGATAATCAAGCAATTGCTATACTTCTCAATAATATGCAATTACATTACTATTTGAGAGTGCTTCCTGCTGAAGAAATCTACTTAAGACTCATAACGCTCTCACCTTTTTCTTAATTGTTAGCCTGATAGAAACGGTTTAATCCAAAGAGTTATGTTCTTACGGATATATTACTTAAAGATAGTCTCCTGTTAGCCCAGTCAATGAAGGTCAAAAAACATCAAAGTTCGGAAAAAATTTGGGGAAAGCTGATTTTCTCTCAAGTGATAGACCACTATGAGATGAACATTTTCACGAAAGTTCCCCCCTCCCTCTGGAGCTTTTCCTCCCACGCTCCCTCAAAATAGAAAAATGGGCGTTTTAGAATAAAGGCCATATCTGCAGAACTAATGGACATAATGACATGCTTCTTTTTTTCTCGTAATCTGTGTAATGTGCCTTACAGTTTCGTATTCCTTAAAGATTTTCATGAACCTAATGGTTTTTTGGCAATTTTAACTTAAAGAGTAAAAAATGAAAAAGATCGCCCACGCCATTTTGTTTTTTTTCATATATTTCCTTACTGAATTTGATATGAAAAATGTTTCAAATAAATCTTAAAGAGCATAAAATTATCTTTCCAACAGTGTATATATTGTTGGGGTTACTCTTAAAATTAGCCATGTAGAGAGGTAAATTTGAAGAGGAGCGGGCTCAAATTTTCGCCTCAAATATCATGGAGGGATAAAGTGCATAACACTAAGTAAATGTGTTAAAACAGAAGTGGAGGTGAAGTTAACTCCGTTGGGATCATTTAATCCTGAAATTATTCGTATTCTCTCGTATGCCAAAAAAAGTCACCGTAGTGGGCTCTCCAATATTTTTGTGGAGGATTTTAATGACTTGAAAGTTACCTGAGGAATTGAATGTCGAACGGTACACCTCATATTTCAAATGAATGTTTTGTGGATTGCAGGCACAGATATGCAGCCCGGGTGGAATGGATTCGTGACTTCCGTAATGAGTAGAAGTGAAGATTGTGAGGATTCATATATATTAGGAATTCCCTTTATAAACATGGATCCTAGCAATCCATCAACAATTTTCTCTGCTCTCAGTTATGTTGCAGAACAATGTCAGAAGCAACGCCGTGTCTGCATTGTTACGTTCGATCAACCATTGTTTTTAAAGGCGGCTGAAATTGTAGAGTCAGCAAATCCCAACAGAGAAGTGTCAAAAATAATTCTGAGACTAGGAGGATTCCATCTATTAATGTCTTTTATGGGTGCTATTGGAAAGATAATGGAGGGGAGTGGTTTGGAAGATCTATGGGCTACAGTTTACGGTAAACTCACTGTGAACCACATTTGAATGGTCACGCATACGCAAGAGCTGTCCGAGCATATAGCCTTACTGCTTGTGCGATTGTTAAAGTGATGAAGAGCAGTTGTCCTGAAATAAATGGATCTCTTGCATATTTGGTAAATATTTCTAAAGATCTTCTTGAAAAGAGTTCTAGAAGAACCAAGATGTTCTAGAAGAACCAGGTGTTAAAGAAACTTTGAGCAAATTTAACGATTTCTTGCAGGAAATTGGAACTTTAAGCAGATCAATTAAGCTGTGGGTTAATCTCCTTAGACGGATTGATCATATAATGCTGTTTATCTTTGCAGAAAGAACAGGAAACTGGGATTTACATATGAATACAACAATTCAAATTCTCCCATATTCATGCTGCCGGACATCTCCCCTATGCTAAATCCGCCCACTTGTATGCACAAGAGATGTGCTAACTTGAATCAAAACTCACAAATCAAGAACTAGGTCTTTTTAAGGAGAAAGGATTATTCACTATTAGGCGGAAAGGCAAGTATTGGTCAAGAACGTGGTCTGATATGTGCATAGAACAAGATATGATGCGACCCATGAAATCTGTTGGACTGATACATGGCCGTGGCATTACTGACAATACTCTTCCAAAATGGGTACTTGGAACACCATTCTTTCTCAAAGTCCATGAGGCTGTAGAAGATTTTTTCGGAACAGCAATGCAGTTTAGCGAACAGCACGTGTAACTACGAAAATCCAGAATGAAGAAAGACTTGCCAGACTTAAAGAAGTTTACAGCTTGGTTAGAAGAACACAATCCTTTTACAAAGTTGTCTGGTGAACTGGTCTCTTTGGCCACTGGGTTTGATTGTGATGATTCAATAAACTGTGATCAAGCATACGATGTCGGTTTCTCTACCATGAACAAAATTAAAGGGAAAAATTTCCAAGAACTCAAACTGCACAGAATAGGTGAAGACACAGGCAGCACAGAAGTCAGCAAGAGTAATATCAAAAGAGGTCAATATCAATTCTCAACAGCTTTTTAATCGGATATTGTGTGCCTGTGATAGCGCCAGCAAATTAAAGACATATTTCGAATATTAAATTGGCAGTACGCCCACCAGCTATGTTTGACGAAGTTTCTCTTCGAAAAGGTACAAAATCATCCCTGATGAAAGTTTTTGAAGAAGGAATCATCGAAGAACTAGATGTAAAGGATGCAACATATATTGTAGACGGAGGGATTTTTCTTCACCATCTGCCATGGCCAAAAAATTGTACCTTGGGAGCTGTCTTAGAGAACTATTATACACATGTTGTTAATAAATATGGTCAAAAATCTATCGTTGTTTTTGATGGTTACCCTAGTGAGCCTACCACGAAAAATGAAGAACAAAACAGGAGAGCGGCGAAAAAATCTTCACAAGACATAATTTTTTGTCAAAACACAATCTGTGCCCCGGGAAAAGACGAGTTCTTAGGTAACAGAAACAATAAGAAGAGATTATCGTTGGCTCTGGGGTCTGAACTCGTGAAACGGGATTGACTGTAATTACAGCAAAGAAAGACGCAGATGTTGACATTGTAATGACGGCCATTCAACAGTTGAAAACTGCTTCAAAAGTTATTGTTGTAGGATCTGATACTGACCTGGTAGTCTTACTTACTGCTTTGTCTCCTGAGAAAGAAAGTGCTTCTGTTTACTTCTGTAAAGAGAAAGGTGGTGTGACTCCGAACACACGGTACTTCAGGAAGGAAACATTGATTGAAAAGTTTGGAGATTGCCGGCCACTACTTTTGTTCTGTCATGCGTTTACGGGATGTGACACGACATCGTGTATGGGAAAATTAAAAGTAATAGATATACTCAAATCACCGGAATTTCAAAACTGGGCCAGAGTGTTTTTGGATATTTCAAAATCTAAAGAAAAATATTATCTACAGGTGAAAGATTAGTTTTGGCTTTGTAAGATTTGGGAAAATACTCAAATTTGAACGAAGCACAGATTTTTGTCTTTCACAAAGAAAAGTTCACTAAGATCTAACTTTGACCTGGCCAGACTACCTTTAATTTCTGAAGCGTGTAATGAACAATCGCTCAGAGTATTTTTGCAAGTACAGAAATGGTTAGGAAATAAACTTCCAGACACAGAATGGGGTTGGAGGATAGAAGTAATTAAAGAAAACGGACGCTCCAAAAAGACATTGAAACCTATTCCCACATCCAAGCCATTTGCACCAGACGAACTTCTATACATAATATCATGTTCGTGTAAGCAAGGATGTAGGCAATACTGTAAATGTAATATAACTAAAATAGATTGCTCTGCAATATGTGAGCACTGTATGGGCTGTCTTGCCTAAATTCACAATTCTATTCCGAGGAAGAACTTGTCGAATCATCATCATAAAATTAAATAGTATACTGTATAGCTACGGAAGATTAATTTAAAAATACTGCAGTAAGCATAGTGGAAACGTTGAAAATTAAGATGTAAACATAATAAAAAATTTTATAGATATAATTTCATACGCTAATTGACTGAAGAATCCAAGGCAAAAAATAGGGAAAAGAAGAGCAAACAAAATATTTCAAATTTATATAGTTTATGTAGATATTATTAGATTTATAAACAAATAGAAAATAAAATAATTTACACTTTTTAAGAATAAAACATAATGTGAAAATTATCAGTGTTGAATAGTTTTGGAGATAATACCTTTAGTCACAAACGCTTATTTTAAAATTTGGAATGGTAATGGGGATAGAGTAAGGCAGGACTAAACAGTAACAGCGGAGGCAGGACTAAACAAAAATGCTTTTCTAACAATGCACTGTTTATTATTTAAAAAAAAGCTTTATTATTATTTTTTTCTTTCGAAATGAAACATAGTAACTGATATTTGAGGCGAAAATTTGAGCCCGTTAGTCTTCAAAATTACCTCGCTACATTGCTAATTTTAAGAGTAACCCTCACAATATATACACCGTTGGAAAGATAATTTTATGCTCTTTAAGATTTATTTGAAACATTTTTCCATATCACAACTCATTAAGGAAATATAAGAGGAAAGACAAAAGCCGCACAAGATTTTTTTCATTTTTTACTCTTTAGGTTAAAATTACCAAGAAACCATTAGGTTTATGAAACTTAAAGGAATACGAAATTTTAGACCACAGTTTACAGATTACGAGAAAAAAAGGATGTCAATATGTCCATTAGTCTTGAAGATATAGAATTTTTTTTTTAACTCCCAGATTTTAACTTTGAGGGGGCGTGGTGGGGAAAGCTCCAGGGGAAGTAGAGAGGACTGTTAGGAAAATGGTCCTCTCATAGTATTGCCTACATCCTTGCTTACACGAACATGATATTTTGTACAGAAGTTCGTCTGGTGCAAATGGCTTGGGAGAAAATCAGCTTTACCCAAATTTTTTCCTTGCAAAAACCTTTATTGACAGAGCTGTGTGTGTTACACTCGAACCTATCAAATATGCGTTTAATTAGCGTCCTTGCTGCTCACTAAAAATTACATGCAGAGTTGTGTAGGATTCACTAGGTTCCGGTCAACCATTAATAATATTTTCCCGATTGTGTCCTGTAAAACTTGCTATGGAACCAATTATATCTAACCTCCAAAGGAGCCTTACTTTAGACCTGAGACCGGTGATCTGATCAATGAGACAAATAAAGAATAGATTTTAAGTTTTTTTGAGATCTTCTCTTACACGGTTAGGTGGAAAATATATGCGGTATAGTCAGTCCTCAGTTTGCTACCAACTTAGTAACACTGGTCATCACAAAGCAACCAAACTGTGGGCTAATCAAATAAGCTCACTGTATGCTAAGTGCCACACATTTCATAGAATAGTAAAAGTCATTTATTTGAGAATTCTCTTGAGGAAAATTCTCCATATCCAAGATCTTGAATGATATTACTGTAGCATTGTCTTGATAAGAATATCGAATTACATTTATTCATTCTTACATCCTCTTTCCCTCTAATGCTATACACTCATGTTCTTGGTGTGTCAATGCTGTCTTACTCGAAAGATATAATCAAGTCTTCCCTAGCGTCTCGCACCTAGATTTCCTTTTCTCAAACAACTTTGGATAGCTATTGATCTTGTGAAAGCTTAGCCACAACGATTGTGTAATGGTGAGTTACACACCTATCCTTTGATATAAGCAGTGTAGACCCTCTGTATTTCTTCAATATTTTAATATCAAATACTAATACTCTACTCTTCTGCATACAGTAAATGAGTGCAAGAAAAGCGAACAAAGCACATGCATTATGATATTAGATCAGCCATTATACTGCAAGGGTGTTCAATCGTACCTGGAGCTGAAAAAAATTTCTCAACGGACCCAAATTGTTACGCCTTTAGGAGGTTTCCAGTTAAGTAATTTCTAGGGACGATTTGATACATCATTTAGGGAAATAGTATAGAAGAACTTTTGGGTATACAGTACACTATGACAACATTAGTGAAAATGCTGAATGGCTATGCCTACTCAACATCATTGACAACACACTTCTACACTTTGCTCCAGGACTCCACATGTGGTTATGAAGACATTTACAATCGTCGGAGGAGATGACAAAATCTAGGATCTGCGATCTTATTCAAAACGTCTGGATGAGGAAATCTATATGCAACATTTACAAGTAAATGAAACTGCATGACAAAAACCATATGAGGAAATCTCAAAACTAACACGGTGAGATTTTCAGAACCTTTAACTTTGG
Source organism: Thermobia domestica (assembly GCF_964235325.1). NCBI lineage: Eukaryota > Metazoa > Arthropoda > Insecta > Zygentoma > Lepismatidae > Thermobia > Thermobia domestica. The sequence continues at coordinate 274,995,577 of NC_137454.1, read as the reverse complement.
CTGCAGTATATAAAGAAGGTCATAATCGTATTGCAACTCATCCAAAGGAACTAGATTGAACAGGGGACTAGAACCATCATTTGAAGGCAATTAAATTTATGCTTCCGTTTTCTCACGCAACTGGTCATCTTTTGTATGAAAAATTTGCACATCACTATACTCAACAGATGGAAGCCCTTGAGGGAAATACGGTATCAGAGGATTACAAAAATTTAACAACTCAAGGAACATTCACAATTCGCAGAAAAAGAGGCCTTCTTGAGCGAAGTTCCATGTGATATGATTATCGAACATGGCTTAATGAAGGACACGAAATTTTCTCGGGGATTAACTCAAAGTCTTTCTGACTCGCACGGTTCATCTTGCACTACAGAGTGCCATATCGCACACTCTTATTAAGCTTATTGGAGGATTTGAATTTCCCGATCTTCTAATCGTTTTCTCACAGGTGAGTAATGTTCTGGTAAGCTTCCCCTCTGTAGCAGATTAGTGCACCAACTGTATTAGCTTTTTGACACTTTTCATCTCTGAGACGGAATGATCAACATGAAGAATTTTTGTAATCTTATATATTAAAATCAACACTACCTCATTTCGCTGACGTGAATAGAGCTTGCGTGTACTGTCCATCGACGCAAAGGTATCTCCAGAGGAGAAAACTACTCCACGAAAGAAACCCGATTAATCACCAGCAGTTGATGCTTACGATGTTTACTAACACTAACACTGAACCAGACTGTCATTTTTCATGGTATGTATGCAAGCATATCCATGGCCGTTGACCAGAGCCCTCCTAGATTACCAAGTAAATTCCTTTACAAAAACAAAAGCACCAAATCGTATGCAGGATTCTGTATAGATGCTCGCTGCATATAGTGGAATATTATGGCAAACTGCCTAGAGTACATTCCTTGCACAGTCCAGCTAAGAGCCGTTAACATTGGCAAAAGACGCCTCGAAATTTTATATAGACGCAAGTTTAACTTTCAAGGTAAGCGAAAGTTAATATGAGAATCTATTACTTTCTTTGGGGAGCGAGACGATCAATTTCCCGGACACTCTTCCCAAGAGAGGAATTTCAGGGCTTCTGTTCCAAATGTGGTAAGTGAACCAAGGAAATTTTATATCTTTCAGGTGTACTTGACAGAAAAATCTCCCCAGGTAACCTAAGTACAAAAAAAAATTGACACCTGATAATTTTGTTGATTTTTCTGTTCTACACCTGTTCTACCAAGCCTGTATAAATTCCTTTTATCGCGAGTCAGTGCTTTACACCGCTAGCTTTAGTAATTCATTGGCGGGTCTTGTCTCACAGGCTAAGAGAAGCGTGCCTGGTACTACACGGTAATGACGCACCTTTTTACATAAGGATCTCCTACTAGATTTACAGGCCAAATACCTGCAGATGAATCCTTTACAAACTACGACTATAAGTCTAGTATAACTGTTACAGAAAATTGTTAAGTTTCGCGTTCTTCTGTCTGAAAAGTAGATTGGTACAGTCGCAAAGGAACAAGGTGGTGAGCAGTAAGCATTGATTATACTTTATGTCGTATTAAACCTAGGCCAATAAGTTGATACCAACTCCGATGAACGTATAGTAGAGGTTTCACCCTTACAACCCGGTCTGGATAAAAATATACATAGAGATTTTGCATGTACGGAATATCCAAACTTCGTTCTTTATTAAGAGTGTTAAACATTACTTCCCTTTAGGAGAAGTACTTCCCTTTGATCAACAATTTTCAACGTTTGATCAACTTTAGTAACAGAGATATAAGGGTTCCAAAATGGGGGCCAGCCCGCATTTCACCTCCGATTCGACTTTTTCTTACGTCAATCGTTTGATCATCGTTTGATCAGGTGTGATCAAAAATTTTTAATGTTTGATCAGCATTACTAACAAAATATAAGCGATATTTAGTAGGGGGGCTAACTACACGCTAGCCCCCCTTCACGTCAGATTCGAAATTTTTTGATGTCAATCTTATGATCATCGTTTGAATAGGTATGATCAACAATTTTCAAGCTTTGATCAACTTTAGTAACATAGATATAAGGGTTCCAAAATGGGGTACCAGCCTCCCCACTTTACCTCCGATTCGAATTTTCTTATGTCAATCGTTTGATCGATCAACAATTTTTAGCGTTTGATCTGCGTTACAAACATGAATTTATGCAAATTTTAGTAGGGGACAAACTACACACTAGCCGCCTTCAACTCCGATTCGATCTTTTCTTATGTCAATCGTTTGGTCATCGTTTTATCAGGTATGATCAATAATTTCTAACGTTTCATCATCGTTACTAATACAAACATAAGCTATATTTATTACTGGGGCTAAGTAGACGCTAGCCCCACTTCGTGTCAGAATTGAAATTTTTTGATGCCAATCCTTTGATCATCGTTTGATCAAATGTGATAAACAATTTTCAAAGTTTGACGAATTTTACTACCAGAGAAAGAAGGGTTTAAAAAAGGGGCCCCACCCCTTTCCCTTACACCTCCAATTTGGTGTTATCTTATATCAGTTGTTTAATTACGTTTATTCAGGTTTGAACAACAATTGCCAACATTTGATTAACTTTATTACAGAAACTTGCAACACTGCTAGAAATAAACAACTATTAAATGTACTTAAGTGTATTTTAAGTGTCTTTTCAAACAATAAAACAAGAATGTGTAATAGAAAGGGAACAATTACATAAATACCCTTTGGCTGAAATGCTGGGCTTCGCATGGTAAGAATAATATTTAACGAAAATCTTTAAAAGTAAAGAAACGCTTTCGTATATCATCATCATCATCATAGGTATTCTGCCTTTATTGGCAGGTCACTTGCCGCAGCTGAGAAGCTTCCATGCTCCACGATCCTCCGCTAACCTTTTCGTCTTCGCGTATGATCTTTCTGTTTTAATATCATCCATTAATTGTAGTCTCCTTCGCCCCCTCCCTCTCTTTCCCGCCACCATACCCTCTAGGACGTCCCTCATGATACAATCTCTTCTTAGGCAATGTCCCAACCAGTTTCTCTTCCTCTTCCTAATAATATCTAAAAGTGTTCTTTTCTCACCCACCATTTCTAACACTCTCTCATTCGTTTTCCGCTCGACCCAACTAACTCTTTCCATTCTTCTCCACACCCACATTTCGAAGGCTTCCAGTCGATTTTCCTCACCCTTACGCAATGTCCACGTTTCCGCCCCATACAGCACAACACTCCACACGAAGCATTTTATGAGTCTTTTTCTCAACTCTTTTTTTCAAACTTTCGTATATAATCGAATTAAATACAGTATGTCACATTCTTATTCGTACACACCTTAATTTAAACGAAAACCACTATGATTATACATATTGGTGGTAAGATTGACAGAAGAATTGTTGGAATGGTGAGGTAGGACCATGATAGACATAGCCAGTGCAGAAAGGGGTCAAAACAAGAATACCATAGAAAGTTATAAAAGAAAGCATGTGAGAACTCCCGAATTTACGCCAGTTTCTTATTCGTACACTTGTACACAGGTTTACACTTCATACACTAAAAAGGAACGAAAACAGCAGCAGAACATCAGCACAGCTGGTGTGAGATAAACAGAAAGAACATACTAAGTGTTTGTGTTAAGCGTGAATGAATACACAGTTAGATAAACTTCTCAAAAATAGGGAAGAGTAAAGAATTCGGGGAGAACGTCAAAGAGACCATAAAGCTAGCAATAAGGGGAGGGTCGTTAAGAAAAATAGGACAATTAATAGAAAAAAGACACACAAATATTCAATATGTGGTAAACAAGTTTAAGTATAGTGGTTCAGTGAGAAATAAACCTAGAAATTCGACGAATAAGAAGTTAAGTGAGAAGTACGAGAAAGTTATTGCACGACAGGCGAAAGCAAATTCTCGACTAAGTGCTTCTAAAGTCCAAAAGATAATAGAATGAGCCACAGGTAAGAAAGTAAGTAGTAAGACAATTCGTCGAGTGTCACACAAATACGGCTACAATGGTCGAATACCTCGAGAGAGGACATTCATAAGTCGTAAGTACCCAACGTTACGACTCCAGTTTGCAAAAGAACATGCTAACAAGAGCCAGCAATTTTGGAACAATGTCTTATGGTCAAATGAGACTAAAATGAATCTCTTTGGGTTCGATGGAGTCCACAGGATATATCGAAAACCCAATTCAGACAACAATATTGTCAATACGATACCCACTGTAAAACATGGAGATGGTTCTAAAGTCTATGCTTCGGGGAGCATATTGTCAAAAGGGGTTGGTAAAATTCAATTTAGAAAAAATGAGCATACTACCAAGTCATATGTTCCTACATGATCCCGATTACGAATATGCGGTAGGTATAAATAGGAACTGGTGTACTTGAAATCTTCCCAAACAGTTGCACAGTCCTTCCCAATCCGCTATCTTTAACCCTATAGAACATTTATGGGCTTATCTGATACCTACGGTTCACAGTAAAAACGTTCCGTCAAGAGAAGACTTAAAACGAGTGGAGACGGAAGAATAGGCCAAAATCAGGTGTGCTACGAGTACTACTCTTGTCTATTCTATGCAGCGGCGATGTATGACAGTTACTAAAGCCAATGGTTACGCTACAAAGTATTAGTTACTTTGTTTTTTCATGTAATTCTTCCTTACATGGAATGTTTATATCTAACTCTACGAATAACAGTGTGGTGAAATATTTCACATCTTAATTTAATTACGCACTTATTTGTATCATATCGATTTGTAGATTGTTCCTTTGTATTTCTAACAACAAACAAGTATTTTAGAAGTATTATGTTTAAGCAGAAATACATTTCCTTCATTTGCTTACGAGTTCCGCTCTACTTTCTTTACGATCAGCATGCGTACGAATATGAATGTGACATACTGTATATAAACACTTTTAGAGGTTTAATAGGGTCTAAAGGTTCGTCAACTTGGAGTCCGGAATCGGCAAATCACGTATTAAACATGTTACATCTTTTAAACACATTTGTACACCCATGTATTTCCAGAAATTTGCGATCAAAATTCCGCACTCCAATTTGATGTTCGAGTGCGGAATCACCAGATTCGAGATTTAGGTAGCTAAAAATAATCTACGAATTTTGTACACTTTTGTACACTTTTCGAAAATTTGTATTTCGAAAAAAATGGCCTTAAAGTTGCGGTTTCTGCCATAAGGACACAATCAATTTGGAGTGCCAATTTTCAATATCGGTCATATACTAAGCAAAGAATTGTACCTGTCCCGTAGAATTGTGTACAGCATTCAAATAATTTTGTGAGCTCCTCCGTGGCTAAGCGGTAGCGTACGCGCCTTTGGTGTGGGAGATCTGAGTTCGATTCCCACCGGTAGTTCATGTGGTTCGGATTCCACGTTAATCAGTAGGTCCCGCCCGCATCATATAGCCTCGCTTCTGAAAGGACGTTAAACTCAAAATCAACTAAACTCAAATAATTTTGTTCACCCCTGTGTTTCCAAAAAATTAGCTCTAAAATTTCGAACTCAACCATCAACTTGGAGTGCGGAATCTTCATACCGACGACTTAAGTAAACAAAAATAATATATGAATTTTGTACAATTTTGTACAACTTTTTAAAAAAATATTGGCCTCCCAGTATTTCGAGAAAATTGACAAACACGCTATCTACCATGAACAAACCATCAACTTACGTGTCTGATGTTAACTTCTCACCTCTCCGAAATTACACCAAACGTCGTCCATCGGAAATGCATCGTTAGTGCACATTAGTGTACTAGGAACTAACGTTAGTGCTATCAGAGTTTACGAGTTTTTGAAGATTTTTGATGGGGTCATTCTTCATATGAAGTCACCCGTATTTATGCAGACTGATTTTCACCATCATTAGTGCATTATTAGTGCACTAAAACGCACTGAGCATTAAGGTTCGTATTACCCTATTCTGGGACATATTCAAGATTTTCGGTGGGTGGTCCGACTTCAGAAATATCAAATTCCATACAAACTGTTATTTTTTTCTAGAAGTACCAATGATGCACTTAAGAATGTCACATTTTTTTCATTAGTGCTTGAAGTATGGGCAAGTTCTTATTGACCCCAATGATACTTAACTTGTAGCACCTACTCTAATGAACCACTAACGTCAGGGGTTGTTGCACTAAGAATCAGTAACGATGCACCAATGATTTTTGATAGTGTTCCAGATTCAATTACAATGGTAAAGCATTCATCGACTCACGCAGAATTATTGCATTCTACAAGTGGAAATTTGTATTTATTATTATTATTTTAATGAAGATAAAATAAAACCGGTTCTAGATCTTTATATTTCTGACACACTGCTGATCTTTGTTTCATCCACCTGGGTCAAAGTGACTAGAAGAAAAAAGGGTGTGAGAGACCCCCTGCTTGGGTGCCATAACAGTGAGAACGGCTTGCATTGCTTTTTATCTCTTCCAGGGGTGTAGCCACGGGGGGCTCCCAACGGGCCAGCCCCCCAAATGACTCCCCCCCGAAACGACAGCCTTAATGTTTATACATAAATAATAATTTTCCGTTTCTCTTCATCAGATTTCCTTCAAACTTGGCCCATATATACAAGACCGAAAATAAATCGACACGTATTTTTTGTTTCTTTCAGGAAATAGGTTGAAGGGGGGCAAAGGGCCCCTTTTCAAAAGAGGGTACCCTTGATTAAAAGGGCCACTTTAAAGAAACTAAACTCTGCCCATGCAAAGATGACGTCAAAATAGGGAATACCGGTTTTGTCGTTTTTGCGAGAAAAGGGTTATAGGGCCAGTGCCCAATTCGAAATGACAAAGGACCCCACACAATGCTTACGGAAATCGGATTTTCGTGGAACTGCTTGAAACCGTGACATGTAGATATGATGTTTCTCAGAAAAAGTCTCAATGGACACAACCACAAATCACTGACCGTTTGACCACTTCAGGGCCACTTTTTAAAAAACAGCCGATGATAACGACATTCTGGATTTCGATAAAAATGATTAAAACCGTGATATGCTGTAGATATTGTGATCCTGAAAATAGGTCTTAACGGATATAACCACAAATCAGTGATCGTTTGACCACTGCAGGGCTACGTTTTTAAATGCAGCCGAATATCCTGATATGGTGGATTACGATCAAAATGACTGAAACTCTGAAATGCTGAAAATGTTTATGATCCAGAGAAAATGTCTCAATAAGCACAGCCAGCAATCACTGTCCGTTTGGCCACTACAGGGCCACTTTTTTTAGAACAGCAGAAGGTAACGTTATTCTGGATTTCGGTGGAATTGCTTGAAACCTTGATATGTTGTAGATAGTGTGATATTGTGATCCAGAGAAAAGTCTCAACGTGCCCACCCACCAAACAATGACGGTTTGCCCACTACATGGCCACTTAAAATAAGAACAGAAGGTAACGGTATTTTGGATGTGGGTGGGATAGCTTGAAATCATGATATGTTGCAGATATTGTGATCCTGAGAAAAAATCTTAAAGGACACAAACACCAATCAGTGACCATTTAGCAACTACGGGGCCACATTTTTTAAAACAGAAGAAGGTAAGAATACCTGGAATTCTGGTAGAATAGTATAAAATCATGAAAAGTTCTAAATTATCTCACAACCCGAAAAAGGGATCGAAGAGTAGCGGCCAATATTATTTAAGCATACCGGTAGATAACATTCAGATGCTCTTATTACGAGACAAAGGAAAACTCTAGAATGTCCTACACATTTTTTCTTAGGATCACGACTTACAACGTCTCACAGTTTCATTCATTTACACTGAAATAAAAAATGTCATTATACTCAGCTGTTTTTTTTAAAAAAATCTGAGCCTGTAGTGGCCAAATGATCATAATTCGATAGTTGTGTCCATTAAGAATTTTTTTCATGATGAGATCTACAACATATCTTAGTCTTACTCAATCTTACTGAAATCTAGAACATCGTTGTACTCAGCTGTTTTCAAGTAGCCTTGTAGTGACCAAACGATTAGTGATTTGTGGTTGTGTCCATTGAGACTTTTTCTCAGGATGACAATATCTACAACATATCGGTTTCTGTCATTTTTACCGAAATCCAGAACATCACAATCTTCGGCTCGGCTGCTTTCAAAAAAATGTCCTCGTAGTGTCAAACGGTCAGTGATTAGTGGTTATGTCCATTAAAACCTTTTCTCTGGATCACAATATCTACAACATAACAAAGTTTCAGTCATTTTCACATATCCACAAGATCACTATTTTCGGTTGCTTTCAAAACAGTGGTTTCGTAGCAGACAAATGGTCAGTGAGTGGTAGTTGTGCCCGTGAAGACTTTTCCTCAGGGTCATAATATCTACAACATATCACAGTTACAACCAATTCCACCTAAATTCAGAATACCGTTACCTTCTTTTTCCAAAAAGGCGAACCTGTAGTAACCAGTCAGTTATTGGTGGTTGTGCTTCTTGGCTTGTTCAGACTTTTCCTCAGGATCACAACATCTAGAACATATAACAGTTAGTCATTTTCATCGAAATCCACAATATCACTATCTTCGGCTGCTTTCAAAAAAGTGGCCAAACGATCAATGATTGGTGGTTATCCCCATTAAGTTTTTTCTCAGGATCACAATATCTGCAGCACATCACGGCTTTAGTCACTTTACCAAAATTCAGAATGTGGTATATTCGGCTGTTTTCAAAAAAGTGGCCCTGTAGTGGCCAAACGGTCAGTGATTTGTGGTTGTGCCTATTGAGACGCTTTCTTAGGAACATAAGATCTAGAACATATCACAGTTTCAAGCAATTCCACGGAAATCCAATTTCCTAAGGGTTGTGTCCTTTATCATTTCGAAGGGAGCCATTGCCCTCTACAGCTGTATTCTCGCAAAAACGACAAAACCTGTATTTCCTATTTTTAAGTCATCTTTCCATCGGCAGAGTTTCATTTCTGTAATGTGGTCCTTTTAAGCAAGGAGGCCGTTTGTGAAAAGGGGTCTTTTGGCTTCCTTAACTTATTTTCCGAAAGAAAAAAAGGTGTCTATTTTCGGTCTAGTATGTGCCAAGTTTGAAGAAAATCCGATTGCAAGAAAAACCTTGTGAATCTATCTCCTTTACACTCTCACTTTTTGGACTTGGTGGGTTTTTGCCCCGAAGTCTTCAATTTACTGCGATTCATATTTGACACTTTGAAGTCAAATGTTTTAACAAGGTACTTCAAATGCTACCATCAAACAACGGCACTAAACTAATTAGTAACGATATTATATATTTTTCATATGTAACGAGTGTTTTTTTTATCAGATGTAAAATTTAGTGGAAAATAACGTTTTTTTTCAGTTTTTCATTTCGGATTTAATTCACTCTTTTTAATGCTACTTGATGTGTAACAGCATATCGAGCTGTTAAAAAATAATTTTGTTTTTTATTGACGAATAGTAAATAAATACTTTTGTCAGGAAATCTTAAAGAATTTAACTGCAATTCCAAAGATCAGTCTTATGTATAAAGGTAGCCAAGAATGTTCTGTCCCTTTTTGTGGAGGTATGTGATCCATTGGCACTCACACCGTGAGTTGAATGCGAATTGAGATAAGGTGAAGGCCAGTTGTTGGTGTGTGTATATCCAACGTGCTAACTGGTTGTGACAGTTCAGTTATTCCGGGAACTTGCGTAAGGACAGAGTGAATATGGGACCTCCACAGAATCATAAGGGCGTGTATGCTGTACGAGTTCAAACTGGGGTCAAATGACGCTGCAATGAAGTAGAAGATATGCTAGGCCTTTGTGAGGGTGTCGTGACTACGCGGATAGTGCAGTGGTAGTTTAATAAGTTTAAGGACGGTGACGAAACACTCGAATACGCATCATATGCCGGAAGACCAACACACGTACAAAATGAAGATCTGCAAGCAACAATTTAGGCTAACAGTGCCAGACGTGTGAGGAACAGGGACTACAATTCAATATGAGTGAAGAAATCATTTGGCAGCACCTCCATCAACTGTGGAAACACTACAAGTTGGGTCGGTGGATCCCACATGATTAAACTCCGGGCCAGAAGGCAACGCGAACAGACACATGTGTTTCTTTGTCGTCTCGTCTGAGGAAGGAGCCATTTCTGGACAGGGTCTTGACATGTGATGATGAGTGGGACCTGTACGAAGCTCTACCGTCCCGCCATCATTGGTTAGCATACATGAACCAGTTCCAAAAAAGTCGAAACCAGCACTGCATCAGAAGAAAGTTCTCTTGTGTGTTAGGTGGAGTGATCGCTGCATCGTGCATCTTAAACTGCTACCAGTTGGTCAGAGCATCAATGCAACTGTGTACTGTCAGCAGTTGAGCCTTGTCCAAGGAAAACTCAAAGATGTGGAGCCAGCAGTTCTGAATCGCAAAGGGGTCCTCGTGTTAAGGGATAACGCTAAGCCCCACGTGGTAAGGATGACCCGGGACACCATTCTACACCTTGAATGGGAAACACTATTGCATCGGCTATACCCCACGGACATGCACCGTACGATCACCTGTTCCATCTCTTGGACAGTCACCTTAGAGGATGCCAGTTCAAATCCATAGTCGATGTACAAAATTCACTTGATATCTTCTTCGCTTCACGCTCCACGAAGTTCTACCGCGATTGAATCCATGGTCTCCCAGAACGTTGGGAGAAGATCGTCGATGCTGATGGGGTGAGTCCGGACCCCCCCCTTTCGGATCCAGAAATGAAAATAATAAGAAAAGATGAAAAAAAAAAACAAAAAAAATACGAGAAAACGATAAATCAGCGTCAAAAGTATAAAGGTACAGCAAGCGTAACGAATCATTCTGAATTCTATCTATCTCCAATTTAATCCTATGGGCAAATGACGACCGATAAACCGGTTCAATAACATAGACTCTCAGATAGAACTTAAGAAATGCCCAGAATCACCAATAATATGAGTCATTTTTAATTTCGCTTCAACACTAATCCATTTTATAGCATACCTTTACTCCGGAAAAATATCTCATTGCTATGCTTGACGGCATTTACGAAGAGGAGAAAAAGAAGAAGAAAAGTTGAACTGAGTTCGAATGACCTCGGAAGACTAATTCATTTCAATACTTTTTGTTTTCTTTTACTCAAGATTTCATCATAGTTTTCCTTAATAAAAAACTTACTAACATTTCCTCATTTTATTGTCCTAAAAAAACAATATGTGTACGTTGCCAGTAAAATAGTTTCAATTGATCGATCCCCTGGTGTGTAACCACAGTATTTCATATCACGCCTCAACCCCCGCCATTACGAAATCCTGGCTAAACGAAAAAATATATGTTGCCAGTAAAATAGTTTAGAATGATCAAGCCCCTACTGTGATAACCTCAGTATTTCGTCACGGACCCCCCGTTTTGCAAAATCCTGCCTACGTGCCTGATGGGGACTACCTTTAATCTTCCAGGCAGTCTTAGCCAGGGGTAACACATCGATGTTCGAAGGTGGTGGGTGAAAAAGCAATATAACTTTCTTGGTAACTTTTATAGATAGGTTGTGTGTCCAAGGGCTTAAATTGAAAAAGTTATACACAAAGGTATAATGTTTGGTCCGGTTCAGTAGTTCTTGATGAAACAATAAAAACTACCTGGAACATAATTTATAGAGTAAAAGCAATAATAATAATAATAATAATAATAATAATAATAATAATAATAATAATAATAATAATAATAATAATAATAATAATAATAATAATAATAATAATAATAAGCTAAGTAACAGTGTTTTTACCTTTCCGGAAGGAAACAAAACTTTCCGATTTTTCAGGTCTCAAAAAACACTAACTGCAACACATGCTTTTTTTTGTTTGTTTGTTTTATACATTGTAGCTAACCCCTCTTCAATAACGAAGGGCCCCTCCTACTTAATCCTACTGGCTACACCCCTGATCACTTCAAAAAAGTAACCTTACTTTTGCCTTCGAAAAATGTTAATCATATATACAGGTATTTTGAAAATAGCTTACACGGGAACCTGCGGCTGCTTTGTACGTCATGTCGGTCACTGATGTCCTTATCAATGAAAATGCCCTCGGACGAACACCGTTACAAATAAATAACAATTATATAAATTTTAGTTCTTTCCAAGCATGTCCAACAAAGTTCTAGGTAGAGAAGAAAGTAAAATTGATAGCGGTGACGGCTCGTAAGTGAAAGATATGATGGTTTGCACTTGCCACACTTAACATAGTGTATAAATTATAAATACACTATATATCTATATATATTGGTTGAAGTACTCGGTTTAGCACGAGGAGAATAATGTTTATGTAAAATCTTTAAAAGTACAAAATGCGTACAAATATATAACTCTGAATAATAGCTTTGTATTACAGCAGTGCAATCTGATATAAATTACATACATCAATATGAAAGTAAAGTTTTGAAATAAAATAGCAAAAATAATATGTATTTTTGTATATAATTTCGAATGCTTGTAGAAACTTGCAAACATAATTATTAACAGATACTCAGAAAGGTGTAAGTTTCGTCTAGGTGAAGGCACCGAAGGGAGGGGGGGGGAAGCGACGCGGAAATATTTGTCGCCTAAGGTCTCGAAATGTCTACCTTTGGCACATAAGTACCTAAACGTTTAAAGTTTGTTAGCAGTCTACATAAGGAAATTATACAGAAATAAGTAAGAAGTTAGCAAGAGTAGATGTACAGTCAGAAACAATAGTAAGTATAGGTTGGATCTATTGTTTCTTATACCTCCACCTTTACTTATTATTGTTTCCGACTGTACACGAAAGATTACAATACGGTACTTACCGTAAATTGATGCATAAAGATGCTACAGCTGTTATTTGATGTTGCAGATTCAGGAGTTTCTTCACTACTCCATGGTCAAATAGTTACAAATTAAAAAAAAAAAAAGAACTCTTTTCATGTTAGTTTTGCATACCCATCTTGACTGCCTTAGTCTCACTATTGTGAAGCAACGAGCTATTTGAATCACTTGAAACGAAAAGAAGAGAATTTATACTCTCCAACTTTCTGCACTAATTTTCCTTCAGGGAAGAAATTTTTATTTTTCCATCCTATTAGCATACAGAATTCCGATTTACTTTAATTTTCTGCATAGGTAGATACACTGGCTAAACCCTGGGGGGATGAGTCCCCTCCAATCTTGGAACTGAGGGGGACTGTACCCCCAATAATTCGATTTGAAATGTGTTTTGGGGAAAAATAAGATTATTTGTGTCCGATTACCACAAAGGAAAGAAAGAAGAAATTTATGTCCTATCAAATTAGCCTCAAATCTGCCCCTGCAGGTCTCCCAATGTTGAATACAATTAGGGATGCTCACGAGACGAGTAGAGACAGGAATTTCCTGACAAAATTCGAGTAAAGACACGGGTCTTCCAATACAAAAATATACGTTTTTCAGGTCAAGAAATCAATTTGACAAATCATTTTCGAGACGTGACAGCGTTAAATCTTATCTCGTGCGCATCCCTAAAGACAATTCTAGTTTTCTGATACTCCATAGCATTGTTTTTCAACTTCAAACATATTTTAAACATCTTAAAAATTTGCTAAAGGTCTTATCCGTCACTCCCCCCGTACTTCATAAATATTTTAAACATCTTAAAAAATTGCTAACGGTCTTATCCGTCACTCCCTCCCCTATGTTGAATACAGATTTGCGTCGCTGGGTAGATAACCGAATGTTTCCCCTGCTAGGTGGCAATTTAACATTATTTCTTTCTCAAACTTATCAAACTTTTATAGCTCTGTTAGTAAAGTTGAATAAACGTTAAAAATTTTTGTTCATACCTGATCAAACGAAGATTAAACGATTGACATCAGAAAATATCGAATGGGAAGTGTAGGGGGGCTGGCTCTCCATTTTGTAACCGTTATATGTTACTAAAGTTTATCACACGTTGAGAAATGTTGATCAAACCTGATCAAGTGATGATCATGGATTGACATCAAAAAATTTCGAATCTGACGTGAAGGGGGGGCTAGCGTGTAGTTAGCCCCCCTAACTAAATATCTCTTATATTTATGTTAGTAAAGCTGATCAAACATTAAAAATATTTGATCATACCTGATCAAACGATAATCAAACGATTGACATAAGAAAAGATCGAATCGGAGGTATACGGGGGCTGGCCCTTTTTTTGGAACCCTTATACCTCTGTTAGTATACTTGATCAAGGATTGAAAATTGCTGATCAAACCAGATTAAACGATGATCAAACGACTGACATAGAAAAATTTCGAATCTGACGTAAAGTGGGGGCTAGCATGTAGTTAACCTTCCCTACTAAATATCGATTATATTTACGTTAGTAAAGCTGACCAAACGTTGAAAGTTGTTTATCATACCTGATCAAACGATGATGAAACGATTGACATAAGAAAAAGTCGAATCGGAGGTAAAGGGGGGGCTGGCCCTTCATTTTGGGACCCTTATATCTCTGTAACTAAGGTTGACCAAACGTTGAAAATTGCTGATCAAACCTGATCAAACGATGATCAAACGACTGACATAGAAAATTTCAAATCTGACGTGAAGGGGAGGCTAGCGTGTAGTTAGCCCCCCTACTAAATATCGCTTATATTTATGTTAGTAAAGCTGATCAAACGTTAAAAATTTTTGATCATACTTGATCAAACGATGATCAATTGATTGAAATAAGAAAAAGTCGAATCGTAGGTGGAGGGGGAGCTGGCCCCCTATTTCGGAACCCTTATATCTCTGTTACTAAGGTTGATCAAACGTTGAAAATTGTTGATGAAACCTTATCAATCGATGGTTATAGATTGACATCAAAAAATTTCGAATCCGACGTGAAGCGGGGGTTAGCGTGTAGTTAGCCACCCAACTAAATATCATTACATTTATGTTAGTAAAGCTGATCAAACGTTAAAAATTGTTCATCATACATGATCAAACGGTGGTCAAACGATTGACATAAAAATAATTTTAAATTTAGCATGAGGGGGGCTAACTGCACGCAGGTAAGATGTCGGTGTAAATCACTGATTCGCGATACAAAGATGTTATACAGGTCTGGTAGAACAGGTGTATAACAGACATAGCATGAAAGTAACCTATTGACTGAATTTTTCTTTTTTTTTTTAAGTTACATTGGGAGATTTTCAGTAAACTCACCTGAAAGATATAAAACTTCCTAGGCTCAATTTCCTCATCTTGTACCAGAAGCCCTGAAATTCCCCTCTTGGAATTAGTGTCCAATAACTTGCTCATCTCGCTGCCTAAAGAAAATAAAAGAGACTGCGATAATTTTTCTATTAGCCAGAAAGTTAAACTGGAGTTTATAAAAAATATCGAGGCGTCTTTTACAAGATTGACTCATTTCATCAAGATTCTATATTTATAACTACCGTTTAGTTTTGGAATATCCTAAAAAATAGCAAAGTTTAACTCTCTTAATAAAGAACGATGTTTCGTTATGCGGTACATGCAAAGACCTCATGTAAACTTTTATCCAAGAGGGGGCGTAAGAATGAAACCTCTACAACACGTCGACCCAGTTGGTTTCAACTTATTTCCCTAGGTTTTATAGGCTATAAAAACAATAAATGCTTATTTCGCAGCACCTTGATCCTTTGCGATTCTACCAAGCTGCTTTTGAGAGAGGTCACGAAGCTTAACAATATTCCGTAAGTTATATTACACCTGTCGTCGTAAGCTTGTAAAGGATTCACATGCTGGTTATTGGTCTGAAACTCTAATAAAAGTTCTTTAGGTAATCACGAACGTGATTTCATTGTAGACCCAGGCCCGCTTCCCTTGGCCTGTGAGACAAGTCCGGCAGATAAACTGAAAAGCACAAAAGTCTTGTAGAAATTCTGTTATCGTAACAGTATTTGTGAATGAAGGATTAATCTGGCTAACGTTGTGTGTGACGTTGAGTTTATCCCCGAGAAAATTTCGTGCCCTTAATTAAGAATTGTTCGATTATCATTTCTCTTTGAACTTCGCTAAAGAAAGCCTCATTTCCTGCTAATTGTGAATGTTCTTTGAGTTTTTAATTTCTTGTATACTCTGATAACGTATTTGCTTCCAGGGCTTCCATCTGTTGAGTATAGTGATGTGCAAATTTTTCATAGAAAAGATGACCAGCTGCGTGAGAAAACGGAAGAATTTATTTAATTACCTTTTAGTCCCCTGTTCAATTTAGTCCCTTTGGATGAAATGCAATACGACTATGAGTTTCTCTATAAACTGCAGCCAAAATTAACGGTGCGGAAAATGTAACGGTCTTAATTTTGAGATTTCCTAATACGGTTTTTGTCATGCAGTTTCATTTTCTTGTAAATGTTGCATATTGATTTCTATATCCAAACGTTGTTAAAAAGATCGCAGATCGTCGAGTTTTTCATTTAATGCGACGGTTGTAAATATCTACATAACCTATGTAGAGGTCCCCGAGCAAAGTCTATTATCGTAACAGTATTTGGGAATGAAGGATTGATCTTGCTAACGTTGTGTCTAACGTTGAGTTTATCCCCGAGAAAATTTGTGCCCTTAATTAAGCACTGTTCGATAATCATATCTCTTGGAACTTCGCTAAAGAAAGCCTCTTTTCCTGCGAATTGTGAATGTTCTTTTGAGTTGTTAATTTCTTGTATACTCTTATACCGTATTTGCCTCCAGGGCTTCCATCTGATGAGTATAGTGATGTGCAAATTTTTCATAGAAAAGATGACCAGCTGCGTGAGAAAACGGAAGAATTTATTTGTTTGCCTTCTAGTCCCCTGTTCAATCTACTCCCTTTTGATAAATTGCAATACGATTAAGACATTTTCTATATACAACAGCTAAAATTAACGGTTCGGAAAATGTCAGCGCTCTAATTTTGAGATACCCGTGTATGGTTTTTGTCATGCAGTTTCATTTTCTTGTAAATGTTGCATACTGATTTCCTCATCCAGACTTTGTTGAATAAGATCGCAGATCCTAGATTTTATTATATCATGCGACGGTTGTAAATGTCTTCATAACCACATGTAGAGATCCCCGAGCAAAGTCTCGATGTGAGTTCTCAATGATCTTGAGTAGGCATGGTCATTCAGCATTTTCTCTAAAGTTGTCATAGTGTACAGGATACACCAAAGTTCTTCTATACCATTTTCTGACATAATGTATCCATTCGTGAGTAGAAATTACTTAACAGCAAACCTAGTAAAGGCGGTTCAACTTTGGACCGTTCATAAATTTCTTCATCTGAGTTACGATTTGGACACCTTTCCTGTATATTGGCTGATCTAATGTCATAACGCATGTGCTTTGGTCACTTTTCTTGCAGTTATTTACAGTATGCAGATGAGTAGAAAATTTAGTATTATTACTTGATGTTGAAATATTGAAGAGATACATTGGGATTAAACTCCTTATATCAAAAGGTGAGGTGTGTAACTCACCATTACACAATCGTTGTGGCGAAGCTTACAGAAGATGAATAGCTGTCCAAAGGTTGTTGGAGAATAGGAAATCGTGACGCGAG
This sequence comes from Thermobia domestica, assembly GCF_964235325.1. Classification (NCBI taxonomy): domain Eukaryota; kingdom Metazoa; phylum Arthropoda; class Insecta; order Zygentoma; family Lepismatidae; genus Thermobia; species Thermobia domestica. The sequence continues at coordinate 274,978,060 of NC_137454.1, read as the reverse complement.
ACGCGAGTGAAGACTTGATTAAATCTTGCGAGTAAGACGGCATTGACACACCAAGAACATGAGTGTATAGCATTAGAGGGAAAGTGGAAGTCAGAATGAAGATATGTGATACGATATCCTTATCAAGACAATGCTACCGTGATATAATATTACTTTTTCATTCAAAAACTTGGATATGGACAATTTTTATCAAGGGACATCTGAAATAAATCACTTTTTCTGTTCTATGAAAGTTGTGGCACTTAGTTACTAATCAAAGCATACAGTGAGCTTATATGAAAAGATTATTTGATTAGCACATAGTTTGGTTGCTTTGTAATGATGACCAGTGTTACTAAGTTGGCAGGGAACACAGGACTAATTATACTGAAAATATTTTCCAGCTAACCGAGTAAGAGAAAATCTCAAAAGAACTTAAAATCGATTCTTTATTTGCCTCACCGATCAGATAACCGGTCTCAGGCCCGAAGCAAGGTTACTTTTCAGAATATAATGGGTTCCATAGCAAGTTTTACATAATACAATCGGGAAAGTATTATTAATGATAGACCGGAACCTAGTGAATCCTACACAACTATGTATGTAAGTCCTAGTGAGCAGCAAGGACGCTATTTAAACGTATGTTTGATAGCCTCGAGTGTTAACACACAGGAGAATTTCTTTAACCTATTGTCTCTCGCGTCAAATTTAGTAACATAACTAGTCGCGTGTTTTCTTTTTTCCAACATTGGCATTTTGAGGTACAATAATATATTTAGTAACATTTATTTGAAGAAATGCATGCAATTGTTTAGTAAATTAGTTAGAACATTCGAATTGCTGCTATAGTGCTGTCAAAATGTCTTGATCCATGGCTAAAACGCGAACTAAAACTCAAATCATCGACACACCCACGCGTTGAGCCAATAATGGTTCTGCTGTTGCTAAACGAGAGAGCCTTGGCGAAAGGGAGTGGATTTCTTCAGCCAATAGCAGCGCTATGAACAGAAGACTAGGTGTCAAGTCAATGTGGTATATCTACAGCTTGTCAATATCACTTATCTGAGGTCGGGTTTTGAAATAATCGAATCTAGTGGCCGTGAGTAGCAGTAAAAACTCTTGTAACTCATTGCTGCTCTTACGATTGGAATTCCTGTTCCGTTACATGCCCACAGTGATGTAACATCAACACGTGCTCCCTTCTTTGTGGTAATCAAATAAAGACGTCAAAATAAAGCTATTAATTCCGCTCTTGTTGTACAGTTGCAGTGCGTTCTTCGTCAAAACTTGTTCATAATTTGTCCAAATACTTGTTAGTACATTTTACAATTTCATCAATCACGGCTATATCGATAAATCTAAAGTAAAGCATCAATTTACTCAGTGATAGTCTTAGCAGTAATTTTCGGTTCTAGCATTTTTTTCACAATGTTTTAACACTTTGTCTTTGCCGATGCTGCCAGTCACTTCATCCATTTTGTTTTTCTGTCGTTCCCAATCTTCACTATTTTCACTGTAACTGTAACTCACATTCATACCGTTTCCATTAATATTGTCAAGCCACTTCTGTAACTCACTTGTACTCTAGAAGCGAGACATTGCTTAGAAAAAGGAAACTACACTCATTAACAATAATTCTTACATTAACGTTCGCGCGTTGGAAAATTTCAAACTCCATAAAAATATATGGTTGCTACTGTAATCACGGAACTACTCACGCGTTTGAAAAAAGCAAACACAGACGAAAGTATTTCCTCAACCTATACTGGAAGCTACTAGAGTTGCAGCACGTCTGCGAGCTTTTGGTAGAAGAGAGGGAGGAACCACTTGAGGAATAACAGTAAGGGTGACTCCTCTAATGCGACCGTTCGTAAAAATCATTAGTTTTTGTTCACCTGTTTGCTTTTTTCGAACAGCGCGAGTGACAGGAGGTTAAGTAATATATTCGTAAGAAAACAACTTTTGGATTAAACCGTTTCTATCAGGCTAAGAATTAAAAAAAGATGACAGCGTTTTGAGTCCTAAGTAGATTTCTTCAGCAGAAAACACTCTCTAATAGTAATGTAGTTGCAAGAAAACGGCAAGTATAGCAATTGCTAGATTATCATTGATAAATTAATACTTATGTTTTTTACATTTGATATCACAACTTTTTCAATCCCAAGTGCCCACCTAAAACAAACCGCTGTTCGTTCCCAAAGCTATACATCTGTGATAAGATCGTCTTATTAAAGGGAGAAATAAATCCACGGTTTTTTAAATGATAGGCCATTGTGAAATGTGTTAAGAAGCTCTAAAAACACTACTGCTTCGTTTTTGAGACCTAGGTACACAACACAAGTTCCTACGGCCTCGGATTCAATGTTGAATTCCTTTACTAGCTGTAAGCCAATACGAATTAAAGAATAGATGCCGATGTCCACTGGTGACACAGCATTCTAAGAAAAACATAAGCCGGCATAAGCCTTACCAGACACCTCAAAATAAAACCCTCGAATTATTGGCATGTCTGCTGCACTCTAAACCACTAACTAAAAAACGAACATCCCCGTCCATCCTCAAAATTATTTCTTTAATCACCGCATCACTTAGAGATCAATTTTATCTCTTATTAATATCTCTATCCAGATATTGTAGAATAATATTACAATGAAGTCAAGTGACATCTCTGCTAATGTTCTCATTCTAAGGAGATTTCTGTGGTTGTGGATGCATACTAAAAAGGCTTCACAAGGTCGGGGATGAATGTCCTATCGCAAGTAACCCATCAACTTGTCCATCATTTTAACGCGCTTTTTCTTTACTATACCTTATGAGCTCACCGCGATATTCATTCTTTCTCAGCTAAACAAATCTTTTTAGCACGTCACTGTGTTTAAACTCGAATATTTCGAATTTGCAAGTCCTAAGTTCAATATGAGCTCCAGTACTTTTCCCAATTCAATCCGCACGCTCTAGTCGGTTGTACTGCATGCAAACTGATTCCATTCGTTCTAATGCAAGTACCTTGGCGGATCTCGACATCTACTGTTATTATCTTTTTATCAAAATGCATCTTGATATCTACAATTAGTAATACCAGTTTTTGTGATGAAAGCCAGAGTCGGCAGCCTTGTAGATATGCCATACGAAAATAATTTTTCAACAGATTTTAGTATATTACAGCGTGTAAGTTGCAATTGAAAAATCATAATCTGACTACGCTTCTTTTCAAATATTACTATGTCTGGTTGGTTGTAGTGCATGCTAACTGCTTGCCTTTATTTGATAAGAGAACAACACGTATCTCGACATCTCCTCTTAGTAAAATATCTGATTGTTTCTGTAACTTGGTAATACCATGTTCTCTGATAACAGTCTGAAGTATAGATCTAAGCACATATCTGTGTGTTTCGACTTTCTTCTTGCCAATCTTAACGGCACTTAGCTGGACTGTGCAAGGAATTTACTCTAGGCAGTTTACCATGATATTCTGCAATATGCAGTGACCTATGCAGAATTGTAAAGACGATTTGGTGCCTCTATTTTTGTAAAGGAATTTACTTGGTGATCTAGGATGGCTCTAGTCTACGGCGATGGATAGGCTCGCATACATACCAGGCCTGGATGAGTACACTTCGTAAGCCTCAATTACTGGCGTTTAATGGTTACATTTTGTGGAGTAGCTTTCTGCTCTTGGGAAGATAACTTTGAATCGATGGACAGGACTCACAAGCTCTATTCACGTCAGCGAGATGAGGTAGTGTTGAATTGAATAAATAAGATAACAGAAATAATTCTTGTTGATCATTCCGTCTCAGGTATGAAAGATGTCAAGAAGCTAACGCAGTTGGTTCACTAATCTGCTACAGAGGGGAAGCTTACCAGAACTATACTCACCGCTGAGAAAACTTTTTAGTAGATCGAGAAATTCAAATCCTTTAATAAGCTTAATAAAAGTGTGCCATATGGCATTCTCTAGTGCAAGATGAACCGTGCGAGACAAAAATACTTTAAGGTTCTATTGCCTAAAGATTATTGGGATAGATACGTAGCGTTATCAATAGAGAATCTTGATGAAGTGAGTCAAGGTTCAAAAGACGCCTCGAAATTTTTTATAGACGCAAGTTTAATTTTCAAGCTAATCGAAAGCTAATAACAGTATCTATTACTTTCTTTGGGCACCGAGACGAGCAACTACTCGAACACTATTACTAAGGTAAAAATACAGGCTTTCTGCTCCAAATTGTGGAAAGTGTTAAAGAATTCCAAAAAATGTAAACAAAACATTAAACCACCATGTTTTATTCCTTCATTTAAAGTTACATCAAATTCAACTTCATGTCCATTTTGTTAGATATATAAGGCGGTGGCGTTAACACAAAAAGGTAATCATAACTGATTGGATAAAGAATTAAGCCGTTGTCAATGACATGTTGATTTTCTACTGCTGTTGTTCCAAATCATCTATATCAGATTGTCTTCCATTCTGCCATTTCGACATGAACTCTCATGGCAGAATACACAAAACCATCAATAGTTCATATCGGCTCTTTTACACTAACATGTGGCTCGTTCACAATCCCATCTTCCAGTCACTTTTTATCTACAGGTAAGAAAGCTTATCTGGCTGAGCTGATGGTAGCTGTGTGGGTCCTGGAATTCGCATATCCACTTTCACACACCAACCTCGTTCGACTAAGCTCATGCTTAGACCATTTCACTCCTGAAGGTCGAGGTGCTTGCGAATTGAATGCTGCATAGCTGCTGTGTTACAAATGGGAAAAGTGGCCATAATGAATCTTTGTAACTACTTCCTTGTTATATCTGATATGTCTTATACCAGGAGGAAAGGACAGTGTCAGAGGATTACAAGAAATTAACATCTCAAAGAACATTCACAATTCGCAGAAAAAGAGAACTTTTTAAACGAAGGTCCAACTCATATGATTATCCAACAGTGCTTAAAGAAAGCCACGAAATTTTCTGGGGGATTAACTCAACGTCAGACACAACGTTAGCAAGATTAATCCTTCATTCCCTAATACTGTTACGATAAAAGAAGTTCTACAGGACTTTTGAAGGAAACAGTTTATCATCTGAGCAACACGTTGAGTTAATGCCACCTTTCTTGTGTGAAAATATCTCAATGCGCAAGAATATAAGTTCGAATGCGGTGAATATTGCCGAGTCTCTGTTGTGTTGTGTTTTAAAACAAACACGTAGAAGGAAGAGTCCTTCTATACGCAATGGCGTGGACTAAAAGTGGCCAGTAAAATCTGCATTAAGTATGTTTATAAATTATGTTAAGCGCTATTTTAAACTTAAATTTATGGATTTAAATTACAATTAGACACGGTAAGTTCCGAAAGACAAAAATGAGCTTTGGGAAAATATCTGCAACGATCGAATTTAAATCTGCCATTGAAGCCACGAAAATACAATCACAGTTCTTGAGAAACTTGGAGATCAATACTAGACGGCTTCAAGTGATACAAGCAGTTTTCGAAGGAATAAAGGTTGCTGTATATGGACAAGAATAATGGAAGAAACTACAAACGGGAAATCTGTAGCTGTTGATGGGTCTTATTCGGATCTTCTAAGTCTTGATGAGAAGTTGCTGATTCTTTTAAAGCCACATATAAGCAGAACTAAAAGGAAATGCTATGAGATTCTTAAATTTAAAGAAACTTTAACGTCATTAAAAGACTGCTTCACTGTTTTCATGATGCAACAGGCTGTGACACGTCCTCAGCTATACTCAGCAGTGAATAGTTGGCTGCCTTCAAGATTCTTCAAAAAGAAGAAGAATTGTGAAAGTTAGTGAATCTTCAACCAACCAAAACTCAATACTGACAAAATGGTCAAGATTATACACTTCTTATTCGCCTGTACGGAGAAGGAAACATGTCTTCCCTTGTATAAGCCATATCAGGTATAATAAGGGAGTTGTTACAAAGCTTCAATATAGCCACTTTACCCCCTGCTAACACGGCAGCTGTTCAGCATTCAATTCGGAAGTCCCTCTAACTCTAGGAGCCTAATGGTCTAAGCATGAACCCAATCGCATGTGGTTTGTGTGTGAAAGAGGATATGCGAATTCCAGAACCCACACAGCTACCATCAGCTCCAGCCGGCTAATCTTACTAACCTGTACATAACAAGTGACTGCAAGATAGGAATGTGAACTAGCCACATGTTAGTTTAACAGAGGAGATATGAAATATTGAAGGTTTTCCCCATTTTGCCAAGTTACTTCATGTACAAATGGCAGATCGGAAGACAACGGAATATATGATGACAAAGTTGTTGGAAACCAATATGACATTGACAATTGCTTAATTGTTGATCTAATCAGTTATGATTATTATTTTGAAATAATGTCCCCGCATCATAGACCTAACAAAATGGACATGAAGACGAGCGTGATGTTACTTTAAATGAAGGTATAAAACATGAAGGTGGTTTATTGTTTAAATTGCATATTTTGGAATTCTTTAACACGAGCGGCTTTAGTACCCGAAGAGAAAAGGAAACCGTAGATGGACACACACAAGGTAACGAGCAAAATCCAATTCATTAAGATATCACATTCGCCTACTACAGTAAAATTCAATTGTTCGTTTATAACAATTGTTCATTGTTTGATTGTTTATATGTTAAAATGTTTTACAGCAGATGATTGACTCAAAAATTTCTGCCATCTGCAAGGATAGTAACAATTGTGTAAATACCGTTTAGTTTTCGATTCTCCTAAAAAGAAGCAAAGTTTAACTCTCTTAAAAAAGAACGATGTGTCGATATGCGGTACATGCAAAGACTCCACATACATTTTAATCGTAAGAATGAAAGCTCTACTACACGTCGATCCTTGTTGGTTTCAATTTATTGCCCTAGGTTTTATACGTCATAAGGACAATAAATGCTTACTGTTCAGCACCTTGTTCCTTTGCGACTGGAACAACAGGCTTTTCAGACAGAAGCCCACGAAGCATAACAATTTTCCGTAAAAATTATATTACACTTATGGTCGTAATCTTGTAAAGGATCCACATGCAGGTTATTGTTCTCAAACTCTAAGAGCTGATTTTTAGGGAATTAAGTACGTGATTATCTTTTAGACCCAGGCATGCTTCTCTTGGCCTATGAGACAAGTCCGGCTATTGAATTTATAAAGCTAGCGGTTTAAAGCACTGAATCACAATACAAAGTAATTATACAGGCCTGGTAGAACAGGTGTAGAACCAGTGTTGCTAATGTTAGTGTTGCAGCGTTCCGCAACGACCAAAGTATTTCAAGAAAAAAATATTATTAGCAATAGTAGTAAAGAACAGAAAAAAATACTTCCCATACTTTAAATAACATATTATTTTTACTTCTCTAACTGTCCGTTTCGTTAATCCGTTTTAAAAAGCGAAAAATAATCCGTCACAGAGTCTTTAATTTATATTGTGTTGCATCGAGCATGCAACGACTAGATTCCTTCAGCGCGGGAATCGGAGCAAATGTTAAGTCTCCTTTCCCCTATCTCAGAAATTAAAAGGACTTGTCATTGCAGTGCTTCTAGTGAATGTGAAGGTTTTTCAAGAAGATTTCTAAATTTTATTTCACTAGCAGTTAACAAATGGAATTTGTTTTTATGCATTCATATTTTTATATTACAGTACTTATACTGAAGCAAATAAATATAATGACAATTAAAAAACGTGAAAGAAGAAATGCAAAATAAAAAATAAAATATATAGTAGAGCAGAAATCAAATGAAAGTAGATCCGCATTTACAAGTGAATTCTTAGCTTATATAGATAATGAAAATTTCTTCTACAGTAATTTGTGAACCAAATATTAATAAGTCAATATGCAGAATGTCCCCGCTGTGGATAGTATTTCAGTATATACATATTTCTTTTATAAAATAAGTATATTTTATACTCTTGATAGAACTGTATGGTGGGGAACGCCACATTGAATTTGGGACTTGTTAGCAATGCTCAGAGGCGTAGCCACGAAGGGGGTCCAACGGGTCCGGACCTCCTCCCCAAAATTTCGAAACTCGACTAGCATTTGTAGACTTTCTTAACGAACTATACTTGTTTAAGAGAGATATGATTGATGTAAGCTAAATATTTTATTTTACGCCTCATCATGCACTCTTCCTTTTCTTATAGAAATAATCGTTCTATCATTTTTTCTAAAAATATTGGTGACAGTAATTAAGAATTACTTATCTTTTCGGGTACACTAAAAGACAGGTTCGTTATTACGTAGACGTATTGGACCTTCCTAAAATACCTTGGACCCCTCCCAGCTAACATGTTGTTCCTATATCTGGCGGGTTTCAAGGTTGCTTTGCAGAACGTTGATAAACAATGTTTCGCCTCATGTGGAAGTTTATCGTGTTCATCGCGCATTGGGTAACAACCAAGACGGATGATTTGGAATGTAGTTCTTTTTTTCTTTTACGCACAAGTGTGTATGTGTGTGTGAGTGTGTTGATATATGAATAGGGATGCCAACTCTGTAAAATGAAAAAAAAACGATACTTCCTCAAAATTCTTTGTGATATAGGTCTCAGCTTGAAGTATCTGTGTTCGGACCTATCCATGGAAAGGAAATGTACTATCGTGAACTAAAGTGCATTAACACCCTATTCTGTATGTCCTTAGAACATTCACTAATAAGCTTAATAGATACATTGTGCTAAAGAGAGACACTGAAATTGATCAAACGGCATTGATCAATTTATTGTATTTACCAGTAACTACCATTCCTTTAAAACCATCGAAACAGATGAACGAAAGTATAATAATTTTTCGTGACAATTTTGGATTTGGAAAATAAAATTCACTCTTTAAACATATAGTCTCTACTTCTACTATAGGAAATTGCTTTAAGAAGCCCTTTTCCACTCTTAATAAATGTATAAAATTCCTTGAAAGTAAATTTAAAATTTTCCCTGATACAGTCCCTGTCATCGCTAAAATTTTTTAAGTTTTGAGTTTACAGAATGACAGCTACTTTTCAATGTCTATACTTTGAACTTGATACAAATTTAAAACAGAAGTTTGTACCCGTCACCGGCTTTAATCAAAATAACATCAATTTTTCCGGCCTGGCCAATAAAAAGCCTGCCAGTTTACAGCCCTATATTTGAATATGTGACATTCGCTATTCATATAGTAGTATCTCTTTTGTATCAGCTGTTTTAGTTATAGTTACAATTTTATTGTGTCTGCTTTAACTCTGTACATAACCTACAAATTCTAAATGAATTGCACATCATGACTTCTTTAAATAACTTAGAAAAAAATGCCCAGCTTTCAACTGAGGAAAAACACAATTAAGGCTTAGACAAAACTAGCAAAGTGCAATTCAGCAGAGTGTTCGAAAAAAAAAACGATTTAAGTTTACAGGACACCTTATCGCGGTAATGTTGTATGCACTAGACACATTTCCAAAATTTATTTGAAATTTTCCTAGATAAATTGTGAATAAAGCGTGCTCAATGTACATTTTTTTATAACATTAATCTCTGCTACGAACTCTCTTCAGTCTACACTGAAGAGGAATTCGGATTACTGTCAGGGACTGAGTTTGCTAGAATGAATTGTTCACAAAAATCTAGAAAAAATATTTAGTGAATCTACAAAGCTTCTGCAATTAATATTAACTGTACCTATGGCGTCAGTAAAAGAAAAAAAGTTCTTTTTCACATCACAAAGCATTGACACATTCAAGAAATTAAATGTCCCAAGAAAGGTTATCACCATTGGTAATGCTTTCCATCGAAAAAGACCTGAAATTACGAATACTAGAGTTCAACCATCATGTATTAGGCAGATTTGTTCCAATCAAAGAGAGAAGAATGAACTTACTAATTAAATAAGGTAATTAATCGGATTAAATGTTCTGCAGTTTTTTATTTTTTAAAAACAGATTTCTATTTAATTTAATATATCACATAGCATTTGCATCTAATTTTATGCCGATTAGTCAATGAGTCCACTTTATATCTTCTGTCTCCGAAATTATTATTTTTTTACTTAGGTTACATTGGGAGATTTTCAGTTAAGAACACCTGAAAGATATAAAACTTCTTAGGCTAACTTTCCACATCAGAGCAAAAGCCATGAATTTTCTCCTTTAGTAATAGTGTTCGAGTACTTGCTCGTCTCGTTGCCCAAAGAAAGTAATAGATACAGCTAATAACATCGCTTAGCCTGAAACTTAAACTTGCGTCTATAAAGAATTTCGAGGCGTCCTTTACAACCTTGACTGACTTCATCAAGATGCTATATTGATAACGCTACGTATCTATATACCTATACAGGCTATAGAACTTGTCTTTCTGACTTTATGACTCGCATGGTTCATCTTGCACTACAGACTGCCATATCGCACACTCTTATTAAGCTTATTGGAGGATTTGGATATCTCGATCTTCTAAACGTTTTCTCACCGGTGAGTAAAGTTCTGGTAAGCTTCCCCTCTGTAGCAGATTAGTGCATCAACTGTATTAGCTTTTTGACACCTTTCATATCTGAGACGGAATGATCAATAAGAAGAATTTCTGTAATCTTAATTATTAAATTCAACACTACCTCATTTCGCTGACGTGAATACAGCTTGCGTATACTGTCCGATTCGAGGCTTACGAAGTGTACTCACCCAGATTGTCTTTTTTCCTGGTATGTATGCGAGCATATCCATGGCCGTTGACCAGAGCCCTAATAGATAACCAAGTAAATTCCTTTACAAATATAGAAGCACCAAATAGTAAGTGAAATTCTGTAAAGATGATCGCTGCATATAGCGGAATATCATGGCAAACTGCCTAGAGTACATTTTTTGCACAGTCCAGCTAAGAGCCTTTAACATTGGCAAGAAGAAAGTCGAAACACACAGATATGTGCTTAGATGTATACTTCAAACTGTTTTAAAAGAACATTGTATTACCACGTTACAGAAACATTCAGATATTATACTCAGAGTAGATATCGAGATACGTGTTGTTTTTCTTATCTAAACGAATGCAAGGAGTTAGCATGCACAACAAACAACCAGAAATGGTAATATTTGATAAAAATCGTAGTGAGATTAGGATTTTTCAATTGCAACTTACATGCTGTAACACTCAAAAATCTGTTGAAAAATTACTTTTATATGGCAAAAGATTTAAGATTTATCTACAAGGCTGGCGACTGTAGTGTTCTGCAGAAAAATTGGTATTACTAATTATAGATATCAGGATGCATTAATTGAAAATATAATAACAGCAGATGTCGAGATCCGGAATGATACTTGCATTAGAACGAGTGGAATCAGTTTACATGCTGTACAACCGACGAGTGGGCGGTCTGAAATGGGAAATGTACGGCAGCTCATATTGTTTTTGGGACTTGCAAATTCGAAATATACGAATTTAAACCTTGTGACGTGCGGAACAAGAAGCCTTTAGCCGTGAAAGAATGAATATCACGGTGAGCTCATAAGGCATAGTAAAGAGAAAGCGCGTTAAAATGATGGACAAGTTGCTGGGTCACTTGCGATAGGACATGCACCCCGAGCTTGTGAACCTTTCTGTAAAATGCATCCACTACGTCAGAAATCGCCTTAAAATGAAAACATTAGAAGTGATGTCACTTGACTTTTTGAAAACTGTTCTACAGTTTCTGAAAAGAGATACTAATAAGAGATTAAATCAATCTCTAAGTGACGCCGTGATAAAAGTAATAATTTTAGGGATGGACGAGGATGTTCGATTTTTAATTAGTGGTTGAGAGTGCAACACGCGCGCCAATAGTTCGAGAGTTCCAATTCGATGTGTCTGGTAAAACTAAACGGCCTATGCCGGCTTATGTTCTACTTACAATGCTTAGAAAATTAGAAGTCAGCAGTGGACATCGGCATCTATTACTTGATTCCTATTGGTTTACAGATAGTAAACGAATTCAACAATGAATCCTAAGCGTAGGATCTTGTGTTGTGTACCTAGGTCATAAAAACGAAGGAGTAGTGCTTTTAGAGCTCATTAACTCACATTCTACAATGGCGTACCATTTGAAATCCTTGGACTCCCTTTAATAAGACGGGGGTATCACAGACGTATAGATTGGGAACGAACAGCGGCTTGTTTTAAGTGGACCCTTGGGATTGAAAAGTGTAGGGATACCGAATGTTAAAATAATTACTATTAATTTATCAATGATAATCAAGCAATTGCTTTATTTCCCGTTTATATGCAACTACAATACTATTTGAGAGTGCTTCCTGCTGAAGAAATCTACCTAGCACCAATAACGCTCTCGCCTGGTTCTCGATCGTTAGCCTCATAGAAACTGTTTAATCCAAAGAATTGTGTTCTTACAGATATATTATTTAAAGAAAGTCTACTGTGTGTTAACACTTGAGGCTATCAAATATGCGTTTAATTAGCGTCATTGCTGCTCACTAAAACCTACATGCAGAGTTGTGTTGGATTCACTAGGTTCCGGTCTATCATTAATAATATTTTCCCGATTGTGTCCTATAAAACTTGATATGGAACCAATTATATTCTAACCTCCAAAGCAGCCTTACTTTGGACCTGAGACCGGAGATCTGATTAATGAGACCAATAAAGAATCGATTTTAAGATCTTTTGAGATCTTTTCCTACACGGTTAGGTGAAAAACATACGGTATAATCAGTCCTGAGTTCGCTACCAACTAAGTAACACTGGTCATCACAAAACAACCATACTGAGGGTTAATCATATAATCTTTCCATATAAGCTTTGATAAGCAACTAAGTGCCACACATTTCTTAGAGCAGAAATAATCATTTAAAGAAGTTTCTTGATGAAAATTCTCTATATCCAAGTTCTTGAACAATATTACGTAGTATAATGCTGTCTCACACTTAAGATTTAATCAAGTCTTCACTAGCGTCTCGTGTCTCGTTTTCCTTTTCTTAAACAACCATAAATTGCTATTCATCTTGTGAAAGCTTCGCCACAACGATTGTGTAATGGTGAGATACACACCTCTCCTATCGATATAAGCAGTGTAGTCCCTCTGTATTTATTCAATATTTCAATATCAAGTACTAATACTAAATATTCTACTCTTCTGCATACAGTAAATGACTGCAATAAAAGTGAAGAAAGCACATGCGTTATATCATTAGATCAGCCATTATACTGCAAGGGTGTTCATATCGTACCCGGAGCCAAAGACATTTCTGAACGGACCCAAGTTATACCGCCTTTAGGAGGTTTCCAGTTAAGTAGTTTCTAGGCACGATTTTATACATCATGTCCGGAAATGGTATTGAAGAACTTTTGGGTATACAGTACACTATGACAACTTTAGTGAAAATGCTGAATGGCTATGCCTTCTCAGAATCATTGACAACTCAATTCTAGACTTTGCTTGGGGCCTTCTACATGTGGTTATGAAGACATTTACAACCGACGGAGGAGATGACAATATCTAGGATCTGCGATATTATACAACAACGTCTGGATGAGGAAATCAATATGAAACATTTACAAGAAAATTAAACTGCATGACGAAAACCATATGAGGAATCTCAAAATCAAGACGGTTACATTTTCCCAACACAACTTTGGCTGCAGTATATAGAGAAGGTCATAATCGTATGGCAACTCATCCAAAGGGGCTATATTGAACAGGGGACTACAACCCTCATTTGAAGGCAATGAAATTAATGCTTCCGTGTTTCACGCAGCTGGTCATCTTTTGTATAAAAAATTTGCACATCACTATACTCATCAGATGGAAGCCCTGGAGGCAAATAAGGTATAAGAGTGTACAAGAAATTAACAACTCAAGGAAGATTCACAATTCGCAGGAAAAGATGCCTTCTTGAGCGAAGTTCCAAGAGATATGATGATCGAACAGTGCTTAACCTCTACGGTCCCCTAGTGCTCATTTGAGTACATTCATTTTTATACTACGTAAATATGTGTTGTTTCATTTCAATCGCATCCATACACGTTTTGCTACTCAAGTACTTATTCGAGGACATATTTAGTGCACTATGGGTCTATTGGATGGCAGCATTGAGCACACAGTGTGAGATTCAGAAGAATGGCTGTAGCAGGAGAGGAAAGGATTGAAGGTCCTGCCAAATAAACGTGAGTATATTCGTTTATTTACCTTCGGCATGGTTCAAAAAATTATTTTCTTGTAATTTAATATCAACTTCTTGATATAAAGGTATTATTAGTAGCAGGGACGTTCTCTACATTTCAGAACTAAGTAAAAACTACCATGTACTCAAATGAGTACTTTGGTACTTACGTATACATATTATTCCCCTGTACTCATTTGAGTACTTTTCATATTGCTAGATATTTTTTATCTCTCAAAAGCTATTTTAAGTTTTGTTTTGTTTTAGTTACATTTAGAAATAAATATACATTAGATGCTGGATTAAGAAGATGTGTTAAAAGCAGTTGAGATATAAATAATGTAACAAAATAGGGGTGTATTGTAATATTCTCTTCATAACAGTTTTACGTCTATTTATGCTACGGGCGTAAGCCGTAATTGCCGTTACCGACCATAACATCGATTTTATCCTTTCTCTGTTTATGCCTTTAACTTGTTTTCCGATTAAGTAGTGTTAATGAAAGTTTTAACTGCTGGAATATCATGAGAGGTGATCGCTACTATAATTTCTAAATATTTTATATTAAATTGCGCTCTTTCTTTGTTTTAACTTTTCCAGTTTTTCTTTGCTTGCGACTAAATTCAAGTAACTTTCTTTTATGGAGTAATGTTCAGCAGTAGCTACTTAAATTCTAAGGAATTGTTCTTAATTTATTTCAGGATCTTATAGAAGAAAAGTACTGTATAATCCTGATCACATTCTACAAATTTAGGTAATGTCTTAGTGACATTTCAATATCAGACGACAATGAGGCCAGCAATAGTGACTTCACAATGAATGAACCCAGCATCAGTACTGTATGAGAGTATGATGCTCAGCAGACTAAGGTGGAATTAGATTCTATTTCTTATTTTCCAAATGAAGCACCAAAAAGAGACATGATATGAGAACACAGCATGTATGAATTAAATCAATGTGATAGTTAAGGACATTAAGAGTGTTCTCGTTAAAGTTATTTTCGTGATGTAAAATGTACGATTGTTCTAATGAAACATTGACGGAATATGATTATAATAGTATCTTATCTTATAAGGTAATGAAGGTAAATATACAATTAATACATTTTCTTTGTTTCTTATTTTGTTACGATACATCACAACAATATAGCCTACTTTGTTCTAACTTTGTTAACAATATTTTTGTCATTAACATTCGATTTTTCATTTAATATTTGCAAAAGGTCGTTTATGGTATGGAGTGAATTCAACCAAATTCTCAGGAGTAATTATACTCATACTGAATGAATCTGAATGATGTTAAAAGAAAGAATTCTGTTTGAAAACGAAAGCAAATAAATTTTTATTGATAACTAACTGCTAATATTTGCCTCATTCCTAACAAAAACATCCTTTATTTATTTTTATATTTAGAATAAATACATGTAGTACGCCCCAAAAGTACTCAAATGAGCACATGCCCTCCCTGTGCCCCTGTGGCACTTTTTAATAAGAAATTTATTTTAATACACCCTAATACATATATTTAACCAGAAAATATTCAGAAATAATTTTTTGGTGCAGTAAAAAAAATTCAGGTCTGTAGAGGTTAATTAAGGGCACGAAATTTTTTCGGGGATAAACTCGTCAAACACAACGTTTGCAGGATTAATCCTTCTTTCCCAAATACTGTTACTATAACAGAAGATCTGCAGGACTTTTGCGCCCATCTGTTTATCAGTTCATCAGCATCATTTATAATGCATCTGCCGGACTGGTCTCACAGGCTAAGAAAAGCAGCCCTGGGTCTACAATTTAATCACGTTCCTAATTACCTAAACAACTCCTATTAGAGTTTGAGGCCAACAACCTGAATGTGTATCCGTTACAAGCTTACGACCGCAGGTGTAATATAACTGTTACGGAATATTGTTAAGTTTCGAGACTTTCCGTCTGAAAAGCAGCTTGGTACAGTCACAAAGGATCAAGGTGCTGAGATGTATGCATTAATAGTCCTTATAGCCTATAAAACCTAGGGAATTAAGTTGAAACCATCTGAGATCGACGTGTTGTAGATGTTTCATTCTTACTCTTGGATGAAAGTGTACATGAGGTCTTTGCATGTACCGCAGAGCGAAACATCGTTCTTTATTAAGAGAGTTAAACTTTGCTTCTCTTTAAGAGATTCGAAAACCAAACGGTACTTATAAATATAGAACCTTGATGAAATGAGTCAAGCTTGCAAAATACGCCTCGATATTTTTTATAAACTCCAGTTTAACTTTCTGGCTTATATAAAAATTATCGCAGTCACTTTTACACTCCTTGGGCAGCGGGACGAAAATGTTATTGGACACTATTCCCAGGAGGGGAATTTCAGGGCTTTTGGTGCAAGATGAGGGATGTGAATGTAGATGAGTATGAGGGATTTATATCTTTCAGGTGACTTAACTGAAAATCTTCCAATGTAACCTAACAAGTAGACCTTACCACTTCGCCGTTGCGTTAGCAAAAGGAAACAACTACTGTCCTAGAGTAGAGTTCAATATAAGATATTGACAAAAATTTTAGTTGCTAATGAGCACTAGAAATATGGGAAAACGAAATAGAAACCCGAATGTGGGAAAGCCAAGTACAATACAATTTGATAGTTGCAAGACCGATATTTTTTCGAAATACATGGAGGAACAATAATTATGACCTCAACTATGTAAATCGAGTTAGGAGGGATGTTTTTATGGCATTCCAGATCATGACTGCCATCTTGAAATCCGCCATATTGGTTCGACGTCAACTTTTTCAAATGGAAAGAGGGCCATGTGAGGTATCAAACAACAATGATTTTTTCCACCCAATCTCATACACTAATTAGTTTGTCCATATCTGGAACGGTTTACAACTTACAGGTCTTTCAATGTGGAAAAATTCGTTATAACAGATAACTATAGTGACAATGAATATAGCTCCAGAGATAGCATTCTTACTGGACAAAATTACGGTAATGCAAGAAATGAAAGTCCTCAGCGTTCATAAAATGGTCAAGACAGAATTTTGCAGAGTACCATGAGCACCTAATGAAAAATGAAGCATCAGAAACATCACAAAAGTTAATGCCGTTAATATTGAAAGCGTGCTTCTTCGGCACTTCGAACCATTCGATCGGCTCATCAATATATACTGATTTACAAAATGCTTATTGAATCATTCCTGTGAAGCGAGGAGACTGAAATTGATTGTACACAATGAAATGCAAAGTGACAATAGTATCTCTGTCATGCAGTTGCAGTATCACATGCATTGCATAATCACATACAGTACGCCAATGTTTTGTATTGTCTAAAAAAAATACATTCCAAGGTTGAAATATGCCGGTGGTACCTCTTGGAATTTGTCACACTTCCACTGATTTCTCAGGTGGAACTATTGTACTTCGCAACTCTTCATTATTAAATAATTCTCAGGTATCCAGCATAAGTGAATTCCTGCTCCCTGTATTCGACCAATAGCAATTCACATACCGTTCCGCTTCCACACTAGCTTCTTGATTGTTTATCTCATGATGTGCCACCTCTAGAATATCCAGATTGTATTCCATTTCGAATTCCAAGTCTTAATACGCTAGGAATCTAATTATGTCATCTGCGATTACTCTTTCCTGTTCTGATATATTTTGTTGCATTGTGCTTGAACCGTAATGTCTGTAACTGCTGCAGGAGGTACATAGCAATGTTTTCCTTATTTAACGCCAAGGTGTGTCGTTTTTTAGACTATAATTGTTGCTTGCACACACTCTCCGTAACACACACACACACACACGCACGCACCTCACAGAATTACAGGCTTAATGCAATAAACGAAATAACTATTTCTCAAGCACTTCCAAGTTCACGGGTAGAACTCACAGTGAGAATAATATATTTTCTGCACTTGTCTCCTTACAAAGAGTTTGTCGCTGTAGAATGGTACACGATGCACGTAAGCTTCTACATTATACCGTAGCTACTACGACCAGGAATGCCATTGACAACCTATATTGCTATTCTCTTCATCATGCTGCCCCAACTGCTTATAGTTTCAGTTTGAATCTACAAACGCACACACGCAGTGGCGAGATCAGAACAACTTTATGAATGCTGAGGATTTTCATTTTTTGCTTTGCCGTAATTTTGTTCTGTAAGAATGCTGTCTCTGGAGCTATGTTCATTGCCACTGTACTTATCTGTTATCTGCTACAAACAACGAATTTTTCCACATTGAAAGAACTGTAAGTTGTAAACCGTTCCAGATATGGGCAAACTAATTAGTGTATGAGATTGGGTGGAAAAAATCATTGTTGTTTGATACCTCACATGCCCTCTTTCCATTTGAAAAAGTTGACGTCGATCCAATATGGCGGATTTCAAGATGGCGGCCATGATCTGGAATGCCATTAAAACATCCCTCCTAACTCGATTTACATAGTTGAAGTCATTACTATTGCTCCTCCATGTATTTCGAAAAAATATCGTTCTTGCAAATATCAAATTATGTTGTACTTGGCTTTCCCACATTCGTGTTTCTATTTCGTTTTCCCATATTTCTAGTGCTCATTAGCAGCTAAATTTTTTGTCAATATCTTATATTCAACCCTACTCTAGGACAGTAGTTGTTTCCTTTTGCTAACGCAACGGCGAAGTGGTGAGGTCTACTTGTAAGTAAAAAAAAAATTCTGTCAATTGATTACTTTCTTGCTGTCTCTGTTATACACCTGTTCTACCAGACCTGTATAACATCTTTGTATAGCGAATCAGTGATTTACACTGCTAGCTTTAGTAATTCATCGGCCGGAATGTGATGTATCAAATCGTGCCTAGAATGTGGAATCCTCCTATATGCGGTAAAAGTTTGGACCATTCATATATTTCTTCTGCTGAAGGTTTGATTTGAACACTTTTCCAGTATAATGTCTGACCTAATGTCATAACGCATGCTCGTTGTTCATTTTTCTTGCACTTATTTACTGTATGCAGAAGAGTAGAATATTTAGTATTAGTGCTTGATATTGAAATATTGAATAAATACAGAAAGACTATACTGCTTATACCAAAAAAAGAGGTGTGTATCTCACCATTACACAATCGTTGTGGCGAAGCTCTCAGAAAATGAATAGTTTTCCAAACGTGGTTTGAGAAAAGGAAATCGAGACGCGAGACGCGAGTGAAGACTTGAATAAATCTTCCGAGTAAGACAGCATTGTCACACCAAGAATATGGGCGTATAGCATTAGAGGGAAAGAGGATGTAAGAATGACGAAATGTCATACGATATTTTTAACAACACAATGCTACCGTGTAATCAGATTACTTTTTTATTCAAGAACTTGGATATGGAGATTTTCATCAAGAGACTTCTGATATAAATGACCATTTCGGCTCTATGAAATGTATGGCACTTCGTTACTAGTCAAAGCAAGTGCCACACACACTTATTTGAAGATATTATTTGATTAGCCTACAGTTTGGTTGCTTTGTGATGATGACCAGTGTTACTAAGTTTGTAGCTAACACAGAATTTACTATACCGTAAATATTTTCCACCTAACCGTGTAAGAGAAGATCTCAAGAGGTCGATGCTTTATTTGTCTCATCGATCAGATAACCGGTCTCAGGCCCCAAGTAAGGCAGCTTTGGAGGTTAGAATATAATGGGTTCCAAAGCAATTTTAAAGGATACAATCTGGAAAATATTATTAATGATAGATCGGAACCTAGTGAATCCTACACAACTATGTATGTAAGTCCAAGTGAGCAGTTAGGACGCTAATTCAACGCATATTTGATAGTTTCGAGTGTTAACACACAGGAGACTATCTTTAAATAATAAATTCGTAAAAACACAACTCTTTGGATTATACCGTTTCTATCAGGCTAACAATAAAGAAAAAGGTGAGAGCGTTATGAGTCATAACTAGATTTCTTCAGCAGGAAAAAATCTTTAAAACTTATATAGCATATAAATGGGAAGTATACCAATTGCTTGATTAACATTGACAAATTAGTACATATCTTTTTTTCATTTGGTATCACAACATTTTTTAATCCCAAGGGCCCACCTAAAACAAACCGCTGTTCGTTCCCAAAGCTATTCGACTGTAATACCCTCCTCTTATAAAAGGGAGAAGTAAATCCACGGTTTTTTACATTGTACTCCAACCTATAATGTGAGTTAAATGAAAACTACTGGTTCGTTTTTGAGACCTAGGTACACAACACAAAATCCTACGGCCTCGGATTCATTGTTGAATTCTTTTACTACCTGTAAGCAATAAGGAATTAAGGAATAGATAAAGCTATTACCTTTCGCTTAGCCTGAAAGTTAAACTTGCGTCTATAAAAAAATTCGTGGCGTCCTTTGCAACCTTGACTCTCTTCATCAAGATTCTATATTGATAACGCTACATATCTATCACACTAATCTTCAGGCTATAGAAGCTTAAAGTCTTTCTGACTCGCACGGTTCATATTCCACTATAGACTGCCTATCGCTCACTCCTATTAAGCTTATTGGAGGATTTGAATTGCTCGATCTTCTAAACGTTTTCTCACTTGTGAGTACATTTCTGGTAAGCTTCCCCTCTGTAGCAGATTTGGGCACCAACTGTATTAGCTTTTTGACACCTTTCATATCTGAGACGGAATGATCAACAACAAGAATTTCTGTAATCTTATTTATAAATTCAACACTACCTTATTTCGCTGACGTCAATAGAGCTTGCGCCCCCTTGACGTGAGATTCGAATTTTTTTTATGTCAATCTTTGAACATCGTTTGATCAGGTATGATCAGCAATTTTCAACGTTTGATCAACCTTAGTAACAGAGATATAAGGATTCCAAAATTGGTGGCCAGCCCCCCTTCGCCGCCGATTCGAATTTTTCTTATGTCAATCGATTGATCATCGTTTGATCAGATATGATCAACAATTTTTTACGTTTGATCAGCTTTACTAAAATAAATATAAGCGATATTTAGTAGGGGGCTAACTACACGCTAGCCCCCCCTTCGAGTCAGATTCGAAATTTTTTGATGCCAATCGCTTGATCATCGTTTGATCAGGTTCAATCAACAATTTTCAACGTTTGATCAACTTTAGTAACAGTGATATAACGGTTCCAAAATGGGGGCCACCCCGCTTTTCAGCTCCGATTCGACTTTTTCTTATGTCAATTGTATGATCATTTATGATCAACAATTTTTAACGTTTGATCAGCTTTACTAACATAAATATAAGCAATATTTACTAGGGGGCTAACTACACACTAGCCCTCCCTTCACGTCAGATTCGAAATTTTTCTGTCAATCGTTTGATCATCGTTGGTCAGGTTTCATCAACAATTTTCAACTTTTGATCAACTTTAGTAACAAAGACAAAAGGGTTCCAAAAAGGGGCCAGCCCCCCTTCACCGCCGATTTGACTTTTTCTTATGTCAATCGTTTGATCATCGTTTGATCAGGTATGAACAACAATTTTTAACGTTCTATCAGCTTTACTAACATAAATATAAGCGATATTTAGTAGGGGGACCAACTACACGTTAACCCCCCTTCACGTCAGATTCGAAATTATTTCATGTCATTCTTTTGATCATCATTTGATCAGGTTAGATCAACAATTTTCAACGATTGATCAACTTTAGTAACATAGATATAAGGGTTTCAAAATGGGGGACCAGCCCCTCTTTATCTGCGATTCGATCTTTTCTTATGTCAATAGTTTGATCGATCAACAATTTTTAGCGTTTGATTTCGGTTACTAACATACATTTAAGCAATGTACTAACTACACACTACCCCTTTTCACCTGCGATTCGGTCTTTTCGTATGTCAATCATTGGTCATCGTTTTATCAGGTATGATCAATAATTTTTAACGTTTCATCATCGTTACTAATACAAACGTAAGCTATATTTATTACGGGAAGTTAAGTACACGCTAACCACACTTCGTGTCAGAATTGAAATTTTTTATGCCAATCCATTGATCATCGTTTGATCAAATGTAAACAACAATTTTCAAATTTTGACGTATTTTACTAACAGAGAAAGAAGGTTCTAAAAAAAATGGGGCGCCAGCCCCTTCCCTTACACCTCCAATTTGGAGTTTTCATTTATCAGTTGTTTTATCTACGTTTATTCAGGTTTGAACAACAATTGCCAACGTTTGATTAACTTTATTACAGATACTTGTAACACTGCTAGAAATAAAGAACTATTAAGTGTACTTAAGTGTATTTTAAGTGTCTTTTCAGACAATGAAACAAGAATGTGTAATAGAAAGGGAACAATTACATAAGTACCCTTTGGCTGAAATGCTGGACTTCGCATGGTGAGAATATTATTTATGCAAAATCTTTAGAAGTAAAGAAATGCCTGACGTATATAATCGAATAAAATATGTAAACACTATTAAACGTTTAATATGGTCTAAAGGTTTGTCAACTTGGAGTCCGGAATCGGCAAATCACATATTAAACATGTTACATCTTTTAAACACATTTGTACACCCATGTGTTTCCAGAAATTTGCGATCAAAATTCCGCACTCCAATTTGATGTTCGAGTGCGGAATCACCAGATTCGAGATTTAGGTAGCTAAAAATAATATGCGAATTTCGTACAATTTTGTACACATTTAAAATAATTTTGTACACTTCTGTCTTTCGAGAAAATTACCGTCAAAGTTTCGAACTGAACGATCATGTTGGAGTACGGAGTGTTCATATCGAAGACTTAAGTAGACAAAAATAATCTACGAATTTTTTACACTTTTGTACTTTTTAAAAAATTGTATTCCCCTGTATTTCGAAAAAAATGGCCTTAAAGTTGTGGTTTCTGCCATAAGCAAACCATCAACTTGGTGTGCCGATTTTCAATACCGGTCATATACTAAGCAAATAAGATTGTACCTGTCCCGTAGAATTTTATACAGCATTCAAAAAATTTTGTGAGCTCCTCCGTGGCTAACCGGTAGCGTACGGGCCTTTGGTCTGGGACATCTGGGTTCGATTCCCAGCGGGAGTTCATGTGGTTCGGATTCCACGTTAATCTGTAGGTCCCGCCCGCATCATATAGCCTCGCTGCTGAAAGGACGTTGAACTCAAAATCAACTAAACTCAAGTAATTTTGTTGCAGAAAATTAGCTCTAAAATTTCCTACTCAACCATCAACTTGGAATGCGGAATCTTCATACCGATGACTTAAGTAAACAAAAATAATGTAGGAATTTTGTACACTTTTGCACAACTTTTTTAAAAAATTGTGGCCTCCCAGTATTTCGAGAAAATTGACAAACTTACGCAATCTACCATGAACAAACCATCAACTTCCGCGTCTGATGTTGGCTCCTCACCTCTCCCAAATTACAGCAAACGTTGTCCATCGGAAGTGCAATGTTAGTGCACATTAGTGCACTAAGAACTAACGTTAGTGCTATCAGAATTTACGAGTTTTTGAAGATTTTTGATGGGGTCATTCTTCATATGAAGTCACCCGTCTATATGCAGACAGATTTTCACCAAACTTATCACATCATTATTGCATTATTAGTGCACTAAAACGCACTGAGCACTAAGGTTAGTATTACCTTATTCTGGGACATATTCAATATTTTCGGTGGGTGGTCCGACTTCAGAAATATCAAATTCCATACAAACTGTTATTTTTTTTCTAGAAGTACTAATGATGCACTAACGAACGGCACAATTTTTTTCATTAGTGCTTAAAGTATGGGCAAGTTCATCATGATCCCAATGATTTTTTACTTGTAGCACCAACTCTAATGAACCACTATCGTTAGGGGTTGTTGCACTAACAATCAGTAACGATGCACCAATGATTTTGTAATAGTGTTCTAGATTCAATTACAATGTTAAAGCATTCATCGACTCACGCCGAATTATTGCATTCTACAAGTGGAAATTTGTATTTATTATTATTATTTTAATGAAGATAGAAGAAAACCGGTTCTAGATCTTTATATTTCTGACACACTGCTGATCTTTGTTTCATCCACCTGGGTCAAAGTGACTAGAAGAAAAAAGAGTGTGAGGAACCCCCTGCTTGGGTGCCATGACAGTGAGAACGGCTTGCATTGTTTTTTATCTCTTCCAGGGGTGTAGCCACGGGGGGCTCCCAACGGGGCCAGCCCCCGAAATGACTTCCCCCCCAAACGACAGCCTTAATGTTTATATATAAATAATAATTTTCCGTTTCTCTTCATCAGATTTCCTTCAAACTTGGCCCATATATACAAGACCGAAAATAAATGGACACGTAATTTTGCTTCTTTCGGGAAATAGGTTGAAGGGGGGCAAAGGGCCCCTTTACAAGAAAGGGTCCCCTTGATCAAAAAGGGCCACTTTAAAGAAAGTAAACTCTGCCCATGCAAAGATGACTTCAAAGTAGGGAATACCGGTTTTGTCGTCTTTCCGAGAAAAGGGTTATAGGGCCAATATCCAATTCGAAATGACAAAGGACCCCGCACAATCCTTACGGAAGTCGGATTTTCGTGGAACGGCTTGAAACCGTGACATGTTGTAGATATGATGTTTCTCAGAAAAAGTCTCAATGAACACAACCACAAATCACTGACAGTTTGACCACTACAGGGCCACTTTTTGTGAGGGTGTCGTGACTATGCGGATAGTGCAGTGGTAGTTTAATAAGTTTAAGGACGGTGACGAAACACTCGAAGACGCATCATATGCCGGAAAACCAACACATGTACAAAATGAAGATCTGCGAGCAACAATTTAGGCTAACAGTGCCAGACGTGTGAGGAACAGGGACTATAATTCAATATGAGTGAAGAAATCATTCGGCGGCACTTCCATCAACTGTGGAAACACTACAAGTTGGGTCGATGGTTCCCACATGATTAAACTCCGGGCCAGAAGGCAACGCGAACAGACACCTGTGTTTCTTTGTCGTCTCGTCTGAGGAAGGAGCCATTTCTGGACAGGATGTTGACATGTGATGATGAGTGGGACCTGTACGAAGCTCTACGGTGCCGCCATCATTGGTTAGCATCCATGAACCAGTTCCAAAACAGTCGAAACCAGCACTGCATCAGAAGAAAGTTCTCTTGTGTGTTAGGTGGAGTGATCGCTGCATCGTGCATCTTAAACTGCTACCAGTTGGTCATAGCATCAATGCAACTGTGTACTGTCAGCAGTTGAACCGTGTTCAAGGAAAACTCAAAGATGTGGAGCCAGCAGTTTTGAATCGCAAACGGGTCCTCGTGTTACAGGATAACGCTAAGCCCCACGTGGTAAGGATGACCCGGGACATCATTCAATACCTTGAATCGGAAACACTGTTGCATCGGCTATACCCCACGGACATTGTACCGTACGATCACCTGTTCCATCCCTGGGACAGTCACCTTAGAGGATGCCAGTTCAAATCCATAGTAGAGATACAAAATTCACTTGATATCTTCTTCGCTTCATGCTCCACGAAGTTCTACCGCGATGGAATCCATGGTCTCCCAGAACGTTGGCAGAACATCGTCGATGCTTTGGGGACAGGCACGTAGCCACGGGGTGGGTCACCCCCCTTTCGTATCCAGAAATGAAAGTAATAAGGAAAGATGAATAATAAAAATACGAGAGAAGGATAAATCAGCGTGAAAAATATAATAAGGTACAGCAAGCGTAACGAAACATTCTGATTTCCATCTCCAAGTTAATCCTATGGACTACAAATGACGACCGATAAACCGGTTCAATAACATAGACTCTCAGATAATATAGACCTAACAAAATGGACATGAAGACGATCTTGATGAATCAAGGTGTAAGGACAAGGTATAAATCATGATTGGTGGTTTATTGTTCTATTTATATATTTTGCATTCTTTTAACACGAGCTGCTTTGGTACCCGAAGAGAAAACGAAACCGTAGCAGTACACATTTCAGGTAACGATCAAAAACCAATTCATTTAGATATTTCATTCGCGTACTACAGTATCATTCAATTATACATTTATAACAACTGTTTCTTGTTTGTTTATATCTTAAGATGTTCAACAGCAAATGATTGACTCCAAAGATTCTGTCATATGCCAGGACACTTAATATTATCTATTTGCCGTTTAGTTTTCGACTCTCCTAAAGGGAAGTAAAGTTTAACACTTTTAATAAAGAACGAAGTTTAGATATTCCGTACATGCATTGACTCTATCTATAGTTTTATCTAATATGATGTCGTAAGAATGAAAGCTCTACTACACGACGATCACAGTTAGTTTCAAATTATTGGCCTAGGTTTAATACGACATAAGTACAGTGAATTTTTACTGCTCACCACCTTGTGGCTTTGCGACTGTACCAACCTACTTTGCAGACAAAAGCCCGCGAAGCTTAACATTTTAATGTAACAGTTATACTAGACCTATGGTCGTAAGCTTGTAAAGGAATCACATCCAGTCAATTGGCCTAAAAATCTAGTAGGAGATCCTTAGGTAAATAGGTGCGTGATTACCGTGTACAACCAGGCCCGCTTCTCTTAACCTTTGAGAAAAGTCCGGCCATTGAATTACTAAAGCTACCGGTGTAAAGCACTGATTCGCGATAAAAGGAAGTTATACAGGCTTGCTAGACCAAGTGTAGAACAGAAACATCAACAAAATTATCTGGTGACAGATTTTCTTTCTTGTACTTAGGTTACAATGGGAGATTTTCAGTTAACACCTGAAAGATATAAAACTTCCTAGGCTCACTTCCCACATTTGGACCAGAAGCCCTGAAATTCCCCTCTTGGGAATAGTGTCCGAGAGGTTGATCGTCTCGCTGCCCAAAGAAAGTAATAGATTCTTTCTGCTATTAACTTTCGCTTAGCCTGAAAGTTAAACTTTAGTCTATAAAAAATTTCGAGGCGTCTTCAGCTACCTTGATTCACTTCATCAAGATGCTATATTGATAACGCTACATATCTATAGACCTACACAGACCATAGAACCTTCATATCTTTCTGGCTCGCTCAGTTTATCTTGCACTACAGACTGCCATATCGCACACTCTTATTAAGCTTATTGGAAGATTTGAATTTCTCGATCTTCTAAACTGTTTCTCACCGGTGAGCAAAGTTCTCGCAACCTTCACCTTTGTAGCAAATTAGTGAATCAACTTTATTAGCTTTTTGACACCTTTCATATCTGAGACAGTAATTTCATCAAGATGTATTTCTTCTGACGTGAAAAGACCTTGCGTGTCCTGTCCATCGACTCAAAGGTTTTTTCTCTAGAACACAAAGCTACTCCACAGAATCAACCTAATTAATCGCCAACAAGAGGCTTACGAAGTGTACTTATCTCTAACACTGAACGAGGCTGTCATTTGGCCTGGTGTATGCGAGCATATTCATAGCCGTAGACCAGATCCATTCTAGATGACCAAGTAAATTCCTTTACTAAAATAGAAGCACCAGATGGTCTGTAGAATTCTGCATAGATGACCGCATCATTTAGCGGAATATTTTGCAAAGTACCTAAAGTACATTCCTTGCATAGTCCAGGTAAGAGCCGTTAACATTGGCAAGAAAAAGTCGAAACACACAGATATGTTCTTAGAACTATACTTGAGCCGGTTTCCAGAGAACATTGTACACCACCAACTTACAGAAACATTCAGACATTTTATTAAGAAGAGATGTCGAGATACATATTCTATTATCAAAACGAATGCAAAACGCATGCACAACAACCAACCAGAAATAGTAATATTTGATAAGAATCGTAGTGAGATTAGGATTTTTCAATTGCAACTTACACGCTGTAACATTCAAAAATCTGTTGAAAAATTACTTTCATATGGCAAAAGATTTAAGATTTATCGACAAGGCTGGCGACTGTGGTGTTCTGCTGAAATATTGGTATTACTAATTATAGATATCTGGATGCATTAATTGAAAATATAATAACAGCAGATGTCGAGATCCGGCATGATACTTGAATTAGAACGAGTGGAATCAGTTTGCATGCTTTACAACCGACGAGGAGTCGGTTTGAAATGGGAAATGTACGGTAGCTCATATTGTTTTTGGGACTTGCAAATTCGAAATATTCGAATTTAAACCCTGTGACGGAACAAGAAGCCTTTAGCCCTGAAAGAATGAATATCACGGTGAGTTCATAAGGTATAGTAAAGAGAAAGCGCGTTAAAATGATGGACAAGTTGCTGGGTCACTTGCGATAGGACATGCACCCCGAGCTTGAGAAGCTTTCTGTAAAATGCATCCACTACGTCAGAAATCGCCTTAAAATGATAACATTAGAAGAGATGTCACTAGACTTCATTGTAATAGTATTCTACAATTTCTGAAAAGTATTCTTGGGATTTAATAAGAGATTAAATCAATCTCTAAGTGACGCCGTGATAAAAGTAATAATTTTAGGGATGGACGAGGATGTTCGATTTTTAATTAGTGGTTGAGAGTGCAACACGCGCGCCAATAGTTCGAGAGTTCCAATTCGATGTGTCTGGTAAAATTAAACGGCCTATGCCGGCTTATGTTCTACTTACAATGCTTAGAAATTTAGAAGTTAGCAGTGGACATCGGCATCTATTACTTGATTCCTATTGGCTTACAGGTAGTAAACGAATTCAACAATGAATCCTAAGCCGTAGGATCTTGTGTTGTGTACCTAGGTCTTAAAAACGAAGGAGTAGTGCTTTTAGAGCTCATTAACACACATTCTACAATGGCGTACCATTAAAAAAACCTGGGAATTACTTCTCCCTTTAATAAGACGAGGGTATCACAGACGTATAGATTTGGAAACGAACAGCGGCTTGTTTTAGGTGGGCCCTTGGGATTTAAAAGTGTAGGGATACCGAATGTTTAAATAATTACTATTAGTTTATCAATGATAATCAAGCAATTGCTTTATTTCCCGTTTATATGCAACTACAATACTATTTGAGAGTGCCTCTTATTGAAGAAATCTATCTAGCACCCTTAACGCTCTCGCCTGGTTGTTGATCGTATAGAAACTGTATAATCCAAAGAATTGTGTTCTTACGGATATATTATTTAAAGAAAGTCTACTGTGTGTTAACACTTGAGGCTATCAAATATACGTTTAATTAGCGTCATTGCTGCTCACTAAAACCTACATGCAGAGTTGTGTTGGATTCACTAGGTTCCAGTCTATCATTAATAAAATTTTTCCGATTGTGTCCTGTAAAACTTGTTATGGAGCCAATTATATTCTAACCTGCAAAGCAGCCTTTTTTTGGACCTGACACCGGTGATCTGATCAATGAGACATATAAAGAATCGATTTTAAGTTTTTTTTTGAGATCTTCTCTTACACGGTTAGGTGCAAAATATATAGATCGGTAAACAATCTGATTTAGTTGATGACGAACAACTGCTGTAGAAAATCAATATGTCATTGACAACGGCTTAATTGTTGATTCAATAAGTTATGATTATTATTTTGTAATAATGTCCCCGCCTAACATGAAACTTTAAATGAAGGCGTAAGTACAAAGTATAAAACATGAAGGTGATTTCTTAAAAGGAGCTTCTTTGGTACCCGAAGAGAAAACGAAACCGTAGCAGGACACATTTAAGGTAACAACCAAAAACCAATTCATTTAGATATCACATTCGCGTATTAAAGTATCATTTAATTGTACGTTTATAACAATTGTTTATTGTTTGATTGTTTATATGTTAAGATGTTCAACAGCAGATGATTGACTCCAAGGAAACTGCCATCTACCAGGACACTTAAGATTATGTAACTGCCGTTTAGTTTTCGACTCTCCTAAAGGGAAGTAAAGTTTAACACCCTTAATAAAGAACGAAGTTTGGATATTCCGTACATGCAAAGACTCCATGTATATTTTTATCTAAGACGATGTCGTAAGAATGAAAGACCAACTACACGTCGATCACAGTTGGTTTCAACTTATTGCCCTAATTTTAATACGAAAATTTTGAGATTTCCTAATATGGCTTTTGTCATGCAGTTTCATTTTTTTGTAAATTTTGCATTTTGATTTTTTCATCCAGATGTTGTTGAATCAGAGGTCTTATTAAATGCTTGCAGGGACATGGGTTTAGAAGTAAATGCAGGGAAAACTAAATACATGGAAGTGCGTCGGGACCGTAATACGGCAAATTGTGGAGGCGTTAAAATATTAAATAATGCTTTTGATAAAGTGGATACTTTCAAATATTTAGGATCAATATTAACAGACGAAAACCATATTAACGAAGAAATTAAATGTCGACTAAAAGCAGGGAATTCGTGTTACTACTCGGTTCAAAATCTCTTGTCGTCGCGAATTCTTTCGAGGAATTTGAGGCTTAAAATATATAAAACGATAATCTTGCCTGTTGTTCTGTATGGTTGCGAAACATGGTCGCTTACTCTGATGGAAGAACATAGACTGAAAGTATTTGAGAACAGGATCCTGAGAAGAATATTCGGACCCAAATGGAACCAGTATGGGGAATGGCGGAAGCTTCATAACCACGAACTACATAGCTTATACGGTTTACCCAACATTGTTAGGGTCGTCAAGTCTAGGAGGCTTAGGTGGGCAGGTCATGTAGCTAGAATGGAAGAAAGTAGAAACGCTTTCAAAGTCTTGACTGGTAGACCCATAGGTAAACGACCATTAGGAAGACCTAGGCGCAGATGGGAGGATAATATTAAAATGGATCTCGCAGAGATAGGAATACAAAGTAGAAACTGGATGCAATTTGCTAAGGATAGAAGTCAGTGGAAAGCTTTTGTGAACGCGGCACTGAACCTCCGGGTTCCATAGGCCATAGAGTTAGTTAGTTAGTTAGTTAGATGTTGTTGAATAAAGTCGCAGATCCTTGATTTTGTCATCTCCTCCCAACGTTGTTAATGTCTTCAAAACCACATATAGAGGTCACCGAGCAAAAACTAGAAATGAGTTCTCAATGATCTTGAGTAGGCATGGCCATTCAGCATTTTCACTAAAGTTGCCATAGTGTACAGAATACCCAAAAGATCTATACCATTTCCTGACATAATGTAACCAATCGTGCCTAGAACTTACTTAACTGGAAACCTCCTAAAGGCGGTACAACTTTGGACCGTTCAGAAATTTCTTCAGCTACAGGTACGATTTGAACATCCTTTCAGTATAATGGTGGATCTATGTCATAACGCCTGTTTTTTGTTTACTTTTCTTGCACAGATTTACTGTATGCAGAAGACTAGAATATATAGTATTAGTACTTCATATTAAAATATTGAAGAAATACAGAGGGACTACACTGCTTATATCAAAAGGTCAGGTGTGTAACTCACCATTACACAATCGCTGTCGCGAAGCTTTCAGAAGATGAATAGCTATCCAAAGGTTGTTTAAGAAAAAAAATCAAGACGAGAGACGCTAGTGAAGACTTGATTAAATCTTCCGAGTAAAAAAGCCTTCACACACTAAGAACATGAGTGTATAGCATTAGAGGGAAAGACGAAATCTGATACGATATTCTTATCAAGACAATGCTACTATGATATCATTAAAGAACCTGGATATGGAAAATTTTCATCAAGATACTTCAGAAATAAATGACTTTTTCTTCAAAGCGTACAGTGAAGTTATATGAAAAGATTATTTGATTAGCCCACAGGTTGGTTGCTTTGTGATGACAAGTATTACTTAGTTGTTAACAAACACAGTACAGAGTATACCGTAAATATTTTCCACCTAACCGTGTAAGAGAAGATCTCCAAAGAACTTAAAATCGATTCTTTATATGTCTCATTGATCAGATCACCGGTCTCAGGCCCAAAGTAAAACTGCTTTGGAGGTAAGAATATAATGGGTTCCATAGCAAGTTTTACATAATACAATTGGGAAAATTTGATTAATGATAGAGCGGAACCTAGTGAATCCTACGCAACTTGTATGTAAGCCCTAGTGAGCAGCAAGGACGCTAATTAAATGCAGATTTGATAGACTCGTGTGTTAACAAACAGAAGATTTTCTTTAAATAAATATCCGTAAGAACACAACTCTTTGGATTAAACAGTTTCTAATAGGCTAACCATCAAGAACAAGGCGAGAGCGTTATGTGTGCTAAGTACATTTCCTTAGCAGGATACACTCTCAAATAGTATTGTAGTTGCATATAAACGGGAAGTATAGCAATTGCTTGATTATCATTGATAAATTAATACTTATGTTTTTTACATTTAGTATCACAACAATTTTCTATTTCAAGGGCCCACCTAAATAAACAGAAGTACTTTCCCAAAGCTATTCATCTGTGATATCTTAAGTCTTATTAAAGTGAGAAAAAAAACACGGTTTTTTAAGTGGTGTGAAATTGAATAAAGTGAATTACGTAGCTCTAAAAGCACTACTGCTTCGTTTTTGTGACCTAGGTACACAACACGAGATCCTACGGCATCGGATACAATGTTAAATTCCTTTACTAGCTGTAAGCCAATGCGTATTAAGGAATACACGCCGATGT
Organism: Thermobia domestica; assembly: GCF_964235325.1. Classification (NCBI taxonomy): domain Eukaryota; kingdom Metazoa; phylum Arthropoda; class Insecta; order Zygentoma; family Lepismatidae; genus Thermobia; species Thermobia domestica. Next base: position 274,945,478 of record NC_137454.1, on the reverse strand, counting down.
CCACTGCTGACTTCACAGCATTGTAAGGACATAAGCCGGCATAAGGATTATCGGACACCTCGAAATAGAACCCCCGAATTATTGGCACACCTGTTGCACTCTAAACCAGTAATCAAAAATCGAACATCCCGTCCATCCTCAAAAATATTTTTTTAATCACCGCATAACTTAGAGATCGATTTAACCCGGCAATTCCCATAGTTTTATTTATAAAGATCAAACGTTCTCGCAAAAAAAGTTTTTATTTAGGCACTTCTTAATACAAATTTCATTTTATTTTGAGAACTCATACCCCGGTATTGCGGTACCATGGTGTCACCCACAGGTGACACTGTCAATACGTGTTCAAATTGACACCATCCTAAACTTAATGAGAGTGGAAGTTTTATTGTAAGTATTTATGTTTCTCGTGTATATATTTTGAATGCAACAAAAATTAAATCTATATAAGGGATTGCACACACATTACCAAAATATCCAGCATAAATTGAGGTTCAAAAACCAAAGCAGTTCATGAAACAGTTTGAACGCCATCAAACTGAGAGTTTGTTGCCTATTCTGCCAACTAGTGCTGTTGAATTTTTGTGACATTTGCGGTTTTCGGTTTTTGAGAAAACCGGTTTTCTGAAAACCGAAAACCTCAAATGCGGTTTTCAAAACCGAAACCGCAAAAGCGGTTTTCAAAACCGAAAACGCAAATGCGGTTTTCAAAACCGAAACTGCAGAAGCTCTTTTCGAAAACGAAAGCCGCCCGAAACCGTGTTTGCGGTTTTATAAACGAAACCTTGTTTGTCCTTTTCAAAGCAGAAACAATGTTTGATGTTTTTAATTACACCTTTTAACAATTGTGAAAGCATTTATCGATCGAGACCATTGTATTGATTTGTCTGTGTTTTAACTTTTTTTATTTACTCCAAGACTATTATGGTAATATATGCAGCACTGTGCAAAAAACATAGTTCGATGGTTGTACAGGTCACAGCTAAATTAAGGTTGCAATATTTTAAAGTCAGAAAAGTGGGGAGTTCTAAACCGTAAGTACTTATGTGAACTTGTGTTTTACAAATACTGACCTTGGATCCTTCGCAGTTTTTTTTAAAGTTACTTCTTTGATGACACTTCCAATGTACTTTTCGGCTGCAGGGAAGCAAACTGGACCCCACCTGATTTTCATATATTTTGTAAATTAGATCACGAGGAACACGAATCTGAAGGAATTTTGACATTCCGAATTTCGGAACTCGAGATATTCGAACATAAAGTGACCACGGAAGCAAACTGGACCAAAACTAATTTTTATATATTTTGTAAACTAGACCACGAGGAACACGAATCTGATGAATTTTGACATTCCGACTTCCCGAACTCGAGATACTAGAACTTATACAGTAGTTTTACATAGTATGTATAAAATTAACGCAGAAAGTTCTGTCACTTTTTGACCTATTACCTTAGAGCATCGATATGTCACCTAAGACCAGGAGTGTAGACAGCAGTTTTCTGTAGGAGGGGCTCGTCGTTTCTGAAGGGGGGCCAGCTACAATCTAAAAAAAAAGATGTGTTGCAGCTAGTGTTTTTGAAGCCTGAAACAAACTGGAAAATTTTGGTTTCCTTCCAGAAAACTAAAAAACAAGGTTTTTTCTTCTTCTTCTTCTTCTTCTCATTATTATTATTATTATTATTATTATTATTATTATTATTATTATTATTATTATTATTGTTGTTGTTAATAATAATAATAATAATAATTTCATAAATTATTTTACAGATAGTTTGTATTATGTTTTACCAAGAACTACTGCCCCCGACCAAACATTATACATCTATTCAATATACATCTGTTCATAACTATTTCAATACACAGAACCGATCTATAAAGGTAAAGAAGAAAGTTCTATCGCTTTCTCACCCACCACCATTTATATGTCACCTAACACGTATCTAGAAGATTAAGAATACATCGACAACCTTCTGTAAACGTTCTGGAAGGCCATTTATTCCATCGCGGTAGAGGTTGGTGTTCCGTGAAGCGAAGGAGGTATCAAGTGTATTTTGCACCTCTACTTCGGATTTGAGCTGGCATCCTTTAAAGGTGATTGTCCAAGGAAGGGAACAGATGATAATCGGACGGTGCAATGTCCAGTGAGTGTGGCGTATACAATAGTGTTTCCTATCCAAGGCGTAAAATTGTGTCCCGGGTCATCCTAGCCACGAGGGGCTTAGCGTTGTCCTGTAACATAAGGACCCCTTTGGGATTCAGAAGTGCTGGCTCCAGAGTTTTGAGTTTCTCTTGAACACGGCTCAACTGCTGACAGTACACAGTTGATTGATGCGATGACCAGCTGGTAGCAGTTCCCGATGCATGATGCCGCGAGCAGTTCATAAACACACAGGAGGACTTTCTTCTGGTGTAGTGCTGGTTTCGGCTGTCTTGGAACTGTTCATGGGATGCTAACCAATTATGACGGCGCCGTGGAACTTCGTACAGGACCCATTTCTCATGACATGGCAACACCTTGTCCAGAAATGGCTCGTTCCTCAGACGAGACAGCAAAGAAACACAGGTGTCTGCTGGCGTTGCCTTTTGACCCGGAATCAAGTAATGTGGGACCCATCGACCCAACTTCTAGTGTTTTCTCAGTTGATGAAGGTGCTGCTGAATGGTTTCGCCACTCACACTGAATTGTCCCCATGCCGTAAGAGTCGGTGGACCACAAATGGGCAATTAGCGACATCTTGCCAAACATTGGCGGCGACGCAGCGACGACTCCCGGTGGCCCCTCTACCGTTTTAAAAATTATACCACCAGCGGCAGAGACGCGACAAAGCGCCAACGAACCACAAAATTACTCCCCCAAAATGTTAAATCGGCTATATGTGTGATTTAGTTACATTAAGGTGAGTCTAAAAAACACTTTAAAAAGTATCAAAAAATTACCCCGCAGGGTACTCAAACCACCAACCTTATGATTACTATGCAAGTGTTCTTCCTACTTCGCTACGAAGGCGATGAAGGAAACGTCGCTTGTAAAGGAATAAATCGTTAAGATCTTTTTAATTGGGTCAATCAGAGTGCTCCTTTAACCGTATATATTCGACGATAACTGTTTGGAATTAGATAAAATGTTTGTAATTTTGTAACAAAATGACGCGTGTTTATTTACTTTATTTCATAGTTCTCCCATACTCACTTTCTAATGATCGACCAGAGTTGCCATCTAAATTCATGCAATTATCGCACTTATCTCAAGATTTTTCACTTCATGATGTTGAGGCATAGGTTATTCTTGACCCCCGGAGCTCATTTTAGGAACAATTCTCCAGGAAAAAATAATATATTATAATAACCGCATGCACATGACTGGCGATAGTTCATGTTCGTCCCTTCACGATTCTCCGCAAAGAATCTAAGAAGTGCGGACCAAACGAAAGTTCTCGCGGGTCGCTGCTACGCGGTGGTAACTTCAACACCCCGACACGAGATATATGTTTCGACTCGACGAAACCCTGCTGCCAGTGAGGGCCAATTATCGCAGACCTCCACAAAAAGCGACATAATTTTCTTGGTTACTTTTCTCATAAGACTGATTTTCTTTGAAATTGCACTTAATTTATTTAAGATTTTCTGACAAAAATGTTTATTTATTATTTGTGACGAAAAAGACATAATTATTTTATTAACAGCTATATCTCACTGTTGAGAAGTGCTGGCTCCAGGGTTTTGAGTTTTTCTTGAACACGACTCAACTGCTGACAGTAAACAGTTGCATTAATGTTCTGCTCTGACCAGCCGGTAACAGTTCCCGATGTACGATGTCACAAGCAGTCCACCAAACACACAGCAGGACTTTCTGCTGCATTACTGGTTTCAGCTGTTTTGGAACCAGTTCATGGGATTTTAACCAATGATGACGACGCCATGGAGCTTCTCATCACATGTCAAAATCCTTTCCAGAAATGGCTCCTTTCTCAGACGAGACAGCAAAGAAACACAGGTGTCTGCTCGCGTAGTCTTCTGGCCCGGAGTTAATTTATGTGGGACCAATAGACTCAAATTGCGGTGCTTCCCAAGTTGATGGAGGTGCTGCCGGATGGTTTCTCCACTCACATTGAATGTTAGCCCCAGTTCCTCACAGGTTCCTCACGGGTTCCTCACTCTTCCTCACTGTTCGCCTCAGTTGCTACCTGAAGATTTTCGTTTTGTACATGTGTTGGTCTTCCGGCACGTGGTGCGTCTTTCGTGAGTGTTTTGTCACCATCCTTAAACTTTCTAAATCACCCTTGCACTGTCTGCGTAATCACGACACCCTCACGAAATGCCTGAGATATCTTCCGTCCCGCTGCAGTGGCGTTTGACCTAAGTTTAAACTCGTACAGCATACACGCCCTTATGACGCTCTGTGCAGGTTCCATATTCACTCTGTCCTTACACAAGTTCACGTTGTAACTGAACTGCCACAAGCAGGTAGAAAGTAGAATATACCTACACCGACATCTCACCTTCGCCTTTTCTCCATTCGCATTCAACTCACGGTGTGAGGATCAATTGAACACAGACCTCCACAAAAAGCTACAGAACTTTCTTGGTTACCTTTATATATCTCACAGGACATAATATTTTTCGTATAGAGAATATATCTGTATTAAACTTAAAGTTTTAATATCTCGAATTCCGGAAGTCAGAATGTCAAAAATCCTTCAGATTCGTATTCCTTGTGATCTAGTTTACGAAATATATAAAAATCAGATGTTCAGCTTTTAAGATTGTCAGAGTTGTCGCGGTTTACGTTGAATATGCCAAGACTTTATCCATTAAGTCGTCTTAGATTTTTCTTCAATCCCAAAAAGCGGGTGGTTTTTCGTGATTAAGATACGTTTAAGCGAGGGACGAATATAGAACCTGAAAATCGGGCGGTACCCGCAAAAATCGGGTAATATGACAACACTAAGCTAAATAGAAAATAAGGTATATCCCTATTTAAGATCACTACACCTGCAACTTATGAAATCCAACTTGAAATCTCATCCACTTAAACTGAGATCTTTTATATTATCATTACTCTTTCACCTTGTTTTGAAATAGTACTGCCACACTTTCTTTTGTTATCAAAAAACACCCTCCCTTTCTTAAAAAAAAAAGAAAAGAAAAAATTAGATCGCAATAGACAATTTTATTGTTGATTTGTTGCCACTCCGATAAATGAGAATGTAGTGGTTTTGCATGTGTTGACTGTCTTTTTATCGCAAGTCCCAGACACCTGCAATAGTTCATACGTGAAGGGAACACCGATCATATTTTACTCTATATCATTTTACTTCCCAATAACGATAGCCGTGCCTCTTTGTGAGGAACTGCAACTTATTTTTTTTTTTTTATTCTGCCAATTGTAAAACTATACTAAACAAGAATTTCTGTACACATTAAGACATTTTAAGAAAAAATATCTTCTTTCCCCTCTGCAAATTTTGAGCATTTTTCCCTCCATCTGGCAACTGTGAGTCGAAGATGGGAAAGATTCTTTGCTGTTTTCTCGTCGTCACTTGATATTAGTGCTGTCGAATTTTTGTGACTTTAGCTGTTTTCGGTCTTTGAGAAAACAGGTTTTCTGAAAACCGAGAACCGCAAGTGCGGTTTTCAAAACCGAAACGGCAAAAACGGTTTTCAAAACCGAAACCGCAAATGCGGTTTTCAAAACCGAAACCGCAAATGCGGTTTTCAAAATCGAAACCGAAAAACGGTTTTCAAAACCGAAACCGCAAATGCGTTCTTCAAAACCAAAACCGCAACAGCGGTTTTCAAAACCGACATTTCGGTTTTATGAAATTTCACTTTTCTCAAAAACCGGTTTTCGGTTTTTTCAAAAACCGATTTCGACAGCACTACTGCCAACCTTGTGTTCGGATTTGAAAAAAAAATCATCGATTGGCATTATGGAACATAAAATAGCAATGCTGATGTAACCCAACCTCGCACTTTCCACACATTATTCTAGTTCTTTTGTAGCAGAAACCAGATCTTCTTTGGGGACAATCCACACGGTTGTGATCTTCAACACTTCCTCTATTTCGTTGCTCCAGTGAAACTCTTGATGAAACAGGTGATGCACACACAATACTTTACTTAGCATGTTTCCCACATTTTTGGCAATAGGCATGGACTACTGCTCTCCTGAAATCACAATATGTAAATCGACTCCCAGTGGTTGTGGTTCTAAATATTAGCCAAGCATTCTGGCACGCTGCGTCGATTCCGAAAACAAGCAGAGGGAACCACCAATTTTTACAACGGTAACCTATGCGCATACGGTGAACATTTTCGTCAAACCTATCTAGCCCTCCCATGTATCTGTTATATTTTTGTATAACTGACGGGCATTCAATTTGTTCAATTTCAAGGGGGGCGTAAGAATGAAAGAACTACTACACGTCGATCCCTGTTGGTTTCAAGTTATTGCCCTAGGTTTTATACCACATAAGGACAATCAATGCTTACTGCTCAACACATTGAACCTTACCAAGCTGCTTTTCAGACAGAAGCCACGTAGCTTAACAAAATTCCGAAACATTTATATTACACTTATGGTTGTAAGCTTGTAAAGGATTCACATGCAGATCCTTCATGAAATTGCTGAAATTCTAATAGGAGTTTTTCAGGTAATTAAGAACCTGGTTAACTTGTAGACCCAGGCCCGCTTCTCTTGGCCTGTGAGAAAAGTCCGGCCGATGAATTTATAAAGTTAGCGATTTAATGCACTGACTCGCGATAGAGAGCAGTTATACAGACCTTGTAGAACAGGTGTAGAACACAGACATCAACAAAATTATAAATTGACAGATTTTTTTTTTTTTTTTTTTTTTGTAGTCGGGTTACATTCAGAGATTTTCAGTTAAGAACACCTGAAAGATCAAAAACTTCTTTGGCTTACTTTCCACATCTTGGAGCTGAAGCTCTGAATTTTCTCCCTTAGTAATAGTGTTCGAGTACTTGCTAGTCTCGGTGCCCAAAGAAAGTAATAGATTCTGATAAAAACTTTCGCTTAGCTTGAAAGTTAAACCTTGGTAGCTGTGTGGGTCCTGGAATTCGCATATCCACTTTCACACACTAACCTCGTTCGATTGGGTTCATACCTAGACCATTTCACTCCTGAAGTTCGAGGTACTTCCGAATTGAATGCTGCACAGCTGCTGTGTTAGAAATGGGAAAAGTGGCCATATTGAATCTATGTAACTACTTCCTTGTTATATCTGATATGGCTTATACCAGGAGGTCAGGACGGTATCGGAGGATTACAAGAGATTAACAACTCAAGGAACATTCACAATACGCAGAAAAAGAGGACTTCTTCAACAAAGGTCCAACTCATATGATTGTAAAACAGTGCTTAAAGAAGGCCACGAATTTCTCTGGGGGATTAACTTAACGTCAGACACAACGTTAGCAAGATTAATCCTTCATTCCCTAATATTGTTACGATAGAAAAAGTTCCACAGTACTTTTGAAGGAAACAGTTTATCATCTGTGCGACACGTTGAGTTAATGCCACCTTTCTTGTGTGAAAATATCTCAATGTATAAAAATATAAGTTCAAATGCGGTGAATATTGCAGTCTCTATTGAGTTGTGTTGTAAAACCCACACGTAGAAGGAAGAGACCCTCGCCACGCAATGTCGTGGACTAAAAATGGCCAGTCAAATCTGCGTTAAGTACGTTCATAAATCATGTTAAGCGCTATTTTCAACTTAAATTTATGGATTTAAATCATAATTGGACACTGAAAGTGGCGAAAGACAAAAATGAGATTTCGGGAAATATCTGCAACGATCGAATTTAAATCTGCCATTGAAGCCACGAAAATTCAATCACAGTTTTTGAGAAACTTGATCAGTACTAGACGGCATCAAGTGATGCAAGCAGTTTTCGAAGGAGTAAAGGTAGCTCTGTATGGACAAGAATAATAGAAGGAACTACAACGGGAAATCTTTAGCTGTTGATGGGTCTTATTCGGATCTTCTAAGAATCTTAGTACAAGTCTTGATGAGCAGTTGCTGAATCTTTTAAAGCCACATATAAGCAGAACTGAAAGCAAATGCTACGAAATTATTAAATTTAAAGAAACTTTAGCGTCATTAAAAGATTGCTTTCACTGTTTTCATGATGCAACAGGCTGTGACACGTCCTCAGCTAAACTCGGCAGTGAATAGTTGGCTGCCTCCAAGATCCTTCAAAAAGAATATTTGTGAAAGTTAGAGTCTTCAACCAACCAAAACTCAATCCTGACAAAATGGTCAAGATTATACACTTCTTATTCGCCTGTATGGAGAAAGAATCATATCGTACCTGGTATAAGCCATATCAGGTATAACAAGCGAATAGTTACAAAGTTTTAGTATGGCCACTTTACCACCTGCTAACACGGCAACTGTTCTGCATTCAATTCGGAATCCCTCCAACTCCAGGAGCTAAATGGTCTGAGCATGAACCCAATCGAATGAGGTTGGTGTGTGAAAGAGGATATGCGAATACAGGACCCACACAGCTAACATCAGCTCCAGCCGGCTAATGTTACTAACCTGTACATAACAAGTGATTGCAAGATAGGAATGTGAACGAGCCACATGTTAGTACAAAACAGCAGATATGAAATATTGAAGGTTTTCTCCATTTTGCTTCTTCTAGTACAAATGGCAGATCGAAAGACAACGGAATATATGATGACGAACAAAGCTGTTGAAAACTAATATGAGCTTGAAAATTGCTTAATTGTTGATCTAATCAGTTACGATTATTATTTTGAAATAACGTCCCCGCCTCATAGACCTAACAAAATGGACATGAAGTCGATCTTGATGTAACTCTAAAAGGAGGTATAAAACATGAAGGTGGTTTATTGTCTAGTTTACATATTTTGGAATCCTTTAACACGAGCGTCTTTAGTACCCGAATAAAAGGAAACCGTAGAAGGACACACAAGTTAACGAACAAAAACCAATTCATTATAACATTCGCGTACAACAGTATAATTATATTGTACGTTTGTATACGCTAAGACAATACAAGTGAAAATCCAGAATGGTGAAAACGTAAAACCATGAACCCAATCGAATGTGGTAAATGTATGCGAATTCCAGGACCCACACAGGTACTATCAGCTCCAGCCGAATAAACATACTTACCTGTAGATAAAAAGGGATTGCAAGATAGGATTGTGAACGAGCCACATGTTAGTATAAAGGAGCCTATATGTAGTATTGAGTGTTTTGTGTATTCTGACCTGAGATCTCATGTACAAATGGCAGATCGGAAGAAAATCTGATACAGATGTAGACGAAGAAAAGCTGCAGAAAACCAATATGCCATTCACCGCAGTCGAATTGTCATCTTGTGTATTCAGATATCATCACATATGGAAGGTGGCATTAGCTCTACGTGTAACACAGATGACGAAATGTTTCCCATAAAACATTGTAGAACTTCAGTTATCGTAACAGTATATAGGAATGAATGATTAATGTAGCTAGCGTAGTGTCTGACGTTGAGTTAATCCCCCAGAAAATTTCGTGGCCTCATTAAGAACTGTTCGATAATCATATCATTTGGAACTTCGCTCCAGAAGGGCTATTTTTCTGCGAATTGTGGTTTCCTTGAGTTGTTAAATTCTTGTAATCATCTGATACCGTAGTTGCCTGCAAGGCTTCCATCTGCTGAGTATAGTGATGTGCAAATTTTGCATACAAGAGATGACGAATTGCGTGAGAAACGCAAGAATCAATTTGATAGCCTACAAATGAAGTTTCTAGTCCCCTGTACGATCTAGTCCCTTTGTCGCTACTGTGATAATAGCAGTAGATGTCGAGATCCGCCACGATACTTGCATTAGAACGATTGGAATTACTTTGAATGCACTACAGACGACGACATCCGGTGTATTGAAATGGGAAAGCACGGAAGCATATAATTTTTTAGGACTTGCAAATTCGAAATATTCGAGTTTACACCCAGTGACGTGATGAACAAGAAGTCTTTAGCTGAGAAAAGAAAAAGATCACAGTGAGCTTATAAGGTAAAACTAGTAAAGAGAAAGCGCGTTAAAAGATAAACAAGCTGATGGGTCTCTTGAGATACGGCAGGCATCCCTGAGATGGTGAAGCTTTTTGTAATATGCATCTGCGACGTTAATAATCACCTTAAAATGAGAACGTTAACAGGGATGTCACTTGACTTCATTGTAATAGTTTCTACATGGTCTCAAAAGAGATATTAATCAGGGACGAAAGCGATCTCTAAGTGATGCGTTTAATAAAGAAATAATTTTGAGGATGGACGGGAATATACGATTTTTAATTAGTGGTTTAGGGAGCAACAAGCGTGCCAATAGTTCCACGGTTTTCTTTCGAAGTGTCCGGTAAGGCTAAACGGGTTCTACGTTCCTTTTTAAAATGTTGTGAAATTTAGAAGTCAGCAGTGAACATCTACATGTATTACTTAATAATTATTGCTATTGGCTTACAGCTAGCAAAATAATCAACACCGAATCGGAGGCCGCAGGATCTTGTCTTCTAAGGTAGGTCTTAAAAACGAAGCAGTAGTACTTTCAGAGCTACTTAACTCACATTATATAATGGCGTACCATTTAAAAAACCGTGGATTTACTTCTCCCTTTAATAAGACGAGGGTATCGCAAAGGTATAGCTTTGGGAACTTACAACGGATTATCTAGGTGGGACCTTGGGATTGAAAAAAGTTGTGATGACATATGTAAAAAACATAAGTATTAATTTATCAATGTTAATCAAGCAATAGCTATACTTCCCGTTTATATGCAACTACAATACTATTTGAGAGTGCTTTTTGGTGAAGAATTCTACGTTAAACTGATACAAACTGTTTAATCCAAAGAATTGCTTTGCTACGGACACATTACTCAAACAAAGTCTCCTGTGTTAACCCTCAAAGGTAACGAATATGCATTTAGTTAGGATCAAATATGCTCACTAGGGAATACACTAGGTAGCATTCACTAGGTTCCGCTCCATCATTAATTCCGATTGTATCCTGTAAAACTTACTATGGAAACCATTATATTCTAACCTGAGAAACGGCCTGACTTTGGGCCTGAGACCGGTGATCTAATCGATGAGATAAATAAAAATCAATTTCAAGTTCGTTTGAGATACAGGATTAGATTGAAAATATTTACGGTATAGTCAGTCATATAATCGCTACCAACTTAGTAACACTGTTCATCGCAAAGCAACCAAACTATGAGCTAATCAAACAATCTTTTCATATAAGCTCACTGTATGCTTTGATTAGTAACTAAGTGCCATACATTTCATAGAGCAAAAAAAGATGTTCATTTCAGAAATCTCTTGGTAAAAATTCTCCATATCCATCTTCTTTAATAAAAAAAGTAATCTGATATTACGCTAGCATTGTCTTGATAAGAATATCGTATCACATTTCGTAACTCTGACATTCTTATTCCCTCTAATAGTACATACTCAATCCCTCTGTGTGTTAATTCTATCTTATTCGATTGAAATAATCCTTTTCACTCGGGTGTCGCGTATCGATTTGCTTTTCTCAAACAAACTTTGCATAGCTATTCATATTGTGAAAGGTTCTCCAAAATCATTCTGTATTGGGAGATAGACAAGGAGCGAAAGGTGGTCGTATATGGACAGCAGTAATGAAAGAAATTACAAACAGGAAATCTGTAGCTGTTGAATGGCCGAATTCAGATTATTTAACAATCTTGCTAGAAGACTTCCTGAGCAGTTGCTGATTCTCTTATGGCAACATACAAGCAGATCTGAAAGGAAATGCTATGAAATCGTTTATCAAAAGAATCTCTAGCGTCATTAAAACACTGCTTTCTCTTTTTTATTATGGAACAGGCTGTGACACGACCTTAACTATACTCAGGAGAAACAGTTGGCAGCCTACAAGATTCTTCAAAAAGAAAATGAATAGTGCAAGTTAGAGTCTCCAACCAAGCATATCTCAATCCTGAAAAAATGGTCAACATTATACATATCTTATTCCCATTTATGGAGAAGGAAACATGACCTCTTTGGTATAAGCCATATCAGGTATAACAACAAAATAGTTACGAAACTTCAATATGGCCACTTTTCCCTCTACTAACACGGCAGCTGTGGAGCAACCACCTAGGAAGTACCTCAAAGTCCAGGAGCGATATGGTCTAAGCAGAAACGCAATCGATAGAGGTTGATGTGTAAAAGAGGAAATGCGATTTCCAGGACCCACTGCTAGCATCAGCTATAGCCGGATAAGCTTACTTACCTGTAGAAAAAGTGACAACAGGATAGGATTGCGAATAATCAACAAGTTAGTGTAAAAGAGCCGATATGAAGTATTCAAGGTTTTGTGCATTCTGCCAAAGAAGTTCATGTACAAATGGCAGATCGGCAGACAATCTGATATAGATGATGACGAACAACAGCTGTAGAAAACCAATGTGTCATTGACAGCGACTTAATTGTTGATCCAATCAGTTATGATTATTATTATGTAATAACGTCCACGCCTTATAGAAAAAACAAAATGGACATGTAGACGATCTTGATTTAACTTTAAATGAAGCTATAAAGTTAAGGTATAAAACATAAAGGTAGTGTATTATATTCTTTACTAATTTTGGAATCCTTTAACACGAACGGCTTTGGTACCCGAAGAGAAAACTAAACCGTTGCATAGAAAACAAATGATTAGAAACTAGGTTCCACACATTTAATAGAGCATAAAAGTCATTCATTTCAGAAGACTCTTGATGAAAATTCTCCCTATCGAAGTTCTTGAATGAAAAAGTAATCTAATATCACGGTAGCTTTGTCTTGATAAGAATGTATCACATTTCGTAATTCTGACATCCTTTTCTTCTCTACTAGTATGTACTCATGTTCTTGGTGTGTCAATGCTGTCTCTCGCAAGAATTAATCGTTTTCACACGTGTTTCGCGTCTCGATTTGATTTCTAAAACAACCTTTGGATAGCTATTCATCTTGTGACAGCTTCGCTACAACGATTGTAGAATTGTGACATACACACAACTCCTTTGATATGAGCAGTGTAGTCCTTCAGTATATCTTCCATAATTCAACATCATGTACCAATACTATATATTCTACTCTTCTGAACGCAAAAAAGAAAGTAGACATAAGTGCAAGAAAAGTAGACAAATCATATTAGATCAGCTATTATGCTGGAAAGGTCTTCAAATCGTACTTCCACCTTAAGAAATTTCTGAACTGTCCAAAGTTGTACCGCCCATAGGAGGTTTCCACTTAAGTAATTTCTAGGTAGGATTGGATACATTATGTGAGGAAATAGCAAAGAAGAACCTTGGGGTATCCTGTACGCTAAGACGACAATAGTGAAAATGCTGAGTGGCCATGCCTACTCAAGATTATTAAGAACCCATTTCTAGATTTTGCTCGGCGACCTTTACATCTGGGTATGAAGACATTTACAACCCTCTGGAGAGATGACAAAATCTAGGATGTTCGATCTTATTCATGAATGCCTCGACGAGAAAATCAATATGCAACATTATCCAGAAAATGATGTTGCATGAGAAAAACGATATCGAGGAATTTTGAAAATTAAGACGGTGAACTTTTCCGAACCTGTAATCTTTCGGTGTAGTAATAGTGAATTTCAGAATCGTATTACACACCTGTGATTAAACGTTGAGAAGATTGACTAATTCCCATTCACCAATAAGCTTAATAAGAGTGTGCGATATGGCAGTCTGTACTTTAAGATATACCTTGTGAGCCAGAGATAATTTAAAATTCTATTTACTAAAGATTAATGTGAGAGATACGTAGCGTTATCAATATAGCATCGTGATGAAGTGGGTCAAATTTGCAAAAGACACCTCGAAATATCTTATAAACGCAGTTTAACTTTTAGGTTAATCAAAGTTTATCGCTGTCTCTTTTACTTGATTTGAGAAGCAAGTCGAGCAAGTTCTCGGACATTATACCCAAGGGGAAAATTCAGGGCTTCTGGTTCAACATGTGGGAAGTAAGCGTTGGAAGTTTTATATTAATCAGGTGCACTTAACTGAAAATCTCCCAATTTAATCAAAGTACAAAAAAAAATTTCAATTGATAATTTTGTTAATGTCTCTGTTCTACAACTGTTCTACCTGGCACGTATAACTCCTTTGTGTCGCGAAACAGTGCTTTGGTACGCCAGCTTTAGTAGTTCATCGGCAGGACAAGTTTCACAGGTTCTACAAGGTAATCACATACCTAAATACATAAGCATCTCCTACTAGAGTTTCAGGCCAATATCGTATACCAGTTTAAGATCATAACCGTAATATAACTGTTACGGATAATTGTTAAGCTTCGTGCGCTTCTGTCTGAAAAGCAGCTTGGTACAGTCGCAAAGGAACAAGGTGCTGAGAATTAATCATTGTTTTTCCTTATGTCGTAAAAAATCTAGGGGAATAAGTGTAAACCAACTGAGAACGGCGTGTAGCACAGCTTTCATTCTTACGATCGTGTCTTGGATAAAAATGTACATGGAGTATTTGCCTTTACGGAATATCCAAACATCGTTCTTTATTAACGAATACGGAATATCGAAACACACAAACAAAAAAAAAATCTTTCCGGAATTATCTGGAACGATCGAATTTATTTCTGCCATTGAAACGACGACTATTCAATCACAGTTCTTGAAAAACGTTGAGATCAATACTAGACGGCTTCAAATGATGCAATCACTTTTCGAAGGAGTAAAGGTGGCTGTATATGGACAACAGTAATGGAAGAAACTACAAGCGGGAAATCTGTAGCTGTTGATGGTTGTGATTCAGATCATTTTAGAATCTTGATAGAAGACATCATGAGCAGTTGCTGATTCTCTTAAGGCACCATACAAATAGAACTAAATGGAGATGCTACGAAATCATTAAGTTTAAAGAAACTCTAGCGTCATTAAAAAACTGATTTCACATTTTTCATGATGCAACAGGCCGTGACACGCTATAATCAAGAGAGTCAGTCTTAAAGATCCTTCAAAAGTAAAAATAATTGTGCAAGTTAGTCGAAGTCTTAAACCAACCAAATTTCAATCCTGACATAATGGTCAAACTAGACATTTCTTATTCGCCTGTATGGAAAAGGAAACATGTCCTCCCTGGTATAACAAGGAAGTAGTTACAAAGCTTCATTATGGTCACTTTCCCCCTTATTACACGGCAGTTGTGCAGCATTCAATTTGGAAGTACCTCCAAGTCTAGGAGCCAAATTGTCTATGCATGAACACAGTCGAATGAGATTAATGTATACGAATTCCAGGACCACGTAGGTCCTTAGCTGAATCAGGATAAACTTACATAACTATAGATAAAAACATGACTGCATGATAAAATTTTGAATGAAGCCCATCGTAGTATAAAATAGCCGATATGAGTTATTCAATGTTTTCTGCGTTCTGACATGGCAGTTCGGAAGATTATCTAATATAGATGTTGACGAACAACCGTTTAGTAAATCAATAATTCTTTGACAACGACTTAATTGTTGATCCAAACAGTTATAATTAATATTTTGTAACAACTTCCCCGCCTTATAGATCTAACAAAATAGACTAATGGACTATCTTGACCTAACTCTAAATAAAGGCATAAAGACAAGGTATAAAACATCGTGGTGGTTTATTATTCCGTATACATAGTTAGGAATCCTCAAACACGAGCGGCTTTGGAACCCGAAGAGAAGACGCAATCGTAGCAAGACATATAATTTGACGAGCTCAACTAATTCATTTAAATTGTTATAATCATTCAATTGAATTATACTCAAGTACACGAATGTGATATCTAAATGAATTGGTTTTCCTCTTGAAATTAAACCTGTCCTACTAAGTTTTCGCTTTCTCTTCAGGCACCAAAGTTACATCAATATCGTCTTCATGTCCATTTTGTTTTTTTTTATAAAACTATTTAATAATCATAACTGTTTGGACCAACAATTAAGCCTTTGTCAATGACATATGATTTTCTACAGCTGTTGTTCGTCATCGTCTATATCAGACTGTCTTCCAATATGCCATTTGCACATGAATTACTTTGGCAGAATTCACAAGACCTTGAATAATTCATATCGGCAGTTTTACACTAACATGTGGTTCGTTTACAATCCAATCTTACAGTCACTTTTTATCTGCAGGTAAGTAAGCTTATCCGGCTGACCTGATGGTAGCTGTGTGGATCATGGAATTCGCATATTCTCTTTGACACACCAACCTCATTCGATTGGGTCCTTGCTTACGCCATTTCACTCCTGATCTTGGAGGTATTACCGAATTGAATGCTGCACGGCTGTCGCGTAAGTAGGGGCAAAAGTGGCCATATTGAATCTTAGTAACTACTTCCTTGCTATACCTGATATGGAAACTTCATGTAATACAAGAACTGTCCCTTATACCAAAGACGACATGTTTCATTCTCTATAATGGCGAATAATAATTGTCTAATGTTGACCATTTTGTCAGGATTGAGATTTGGTTGTTTGAAGACTAGGACTAACTTGAACAATTCTTTTTCTTTTAGAAGGATCTTTAAGACAGGCAACTATTTCTCCTGATTATAGCCAAGGTCGTGTCACAGCCTATTCCATCATGAAAATGTGAAACAGTCTTTTAATCACCCAAGAGTTTCTAAATGTAATGTTTTCGTTTCATATCCTTTCAGTTCTGCTCGTATGTGGCCTTAAGAGAATCAGTAACTGCTCATGAAGCCTTCTAGCAAGATTCTTAAGGATCTGAATCAGATCATTGAATAGCTTCAGATTTCACGTTATTGTTTCTTCCATTACTGCTCTCCATATAAAGCTATCTTTTGCTCCTTGGAAAAATGTTTGCATTATTTGAAGCCGTCTATTATTGATCTCCATGTATCTCAAGAACGGTGATGAATTGTCGTGGCTGCAGTGGCAGAATGAAATTCGATCGTTGCAGATATATCCCATAAGCTGTTTCTTGTCTTTCGGCACTTTCAGTGTCTAACTGTAGTTTATATCCATAAAATATAAGGTGAAAATAGTGCTTAACATGATTTATATACGTACTTAACACAGATTTTAATAAATTTTTAGTCCACAACAATGCGTGTACAAGAACTCATCCTTCTACGTGTGGGTTTTATAACATCAGTCAACAGAGACTCTGTAATATTCACCTTAGTCGAATTGATATTTTTGCGCAATGAGGTATTATCACACAAGGAAGGTGACAATAGCTCAACGTGCCGCTCAGATAACAAACGGTTTCCCACAAACCGTTCCTGTAGAACTTCTGTTATCGTAACAGTCTCTGGGAATGAACGATTAATCTTGCTAACGAAGTGTGTGACGTTGAATTAATCCACCAGAAAATTTCGTGTCCTTCATTAAGCTCTGTTCGACATTAATATCACTTGGAACTTCGCACCAGAAAATTCTTTTTCTGCGAATTTTGATTGTTCCTTGGAGTGTTAATTTCTTGTAATCCTCTGATACCGTTGTTGCCTCCAAGGCTTGTATCCGCTTAGTATAGTGATGTGCAAATTTTTCATAAAAAAGATATACCAGCTGCTTAAGAAAAAAGAAGCATTAATTTAAATGCTACAAATGAAGTTTCTAGTCCCATGTACGATCCAGTCCCTCTGAATGAATAGCATTACGATTCTGACCTTCTCAATATACTGCAGCCAAAAGTTTACCGCTTCGGTATAGGTAATAGTCTTAATTTTGAAATTTCCTCGATATCGCATTTTTTCCGTGAAGCTTCATTTTTTTGTAAATGTGCATATTGATTTTCATCCAGACATTGTTGAATAAGATCACTGATCCTAGATTTTGTCACCTCCTCAGAGGATTGTAAATGTCTTCGTAAACACATTTAAAGGTCGCCGAGCAAAGTCTAGAAACGACTTTTCAATGATCTTGAGTAGGCACGGCCATTCCGCATTTTCACTAATATTGTCTTAGCGTACAGGATACCCCAAACATCTTCTATACCAATTCTTGACATGACTCCAATCGTGGCTAGAAATTACTTAAGTGAAAACATCCTAAGGGCGGTACAACTTTGGACAGTTCTGAAATTTTTTAGTTGCAGGTACGATTTGAATACCTTTCCAGTATAAAAGCCGATCTAATGTCATAACGTCCTTTGTACACTTTTCTTGAACTTATTCGCTTTATGCACAAGAGTAGAATATATAGTAAAGATTTTTTTTATCCTAATTACGGAAGAATTACAAAGGGCTTACATTTTTTATATCAAAAGGTGAGGTGTGTATCCCACCATTCCACAGTAGTTGTGGCGAAGCTTTCGCAAGAAGAATAGCTATCCAAAGGTTGTTTGAGAAAAGGAAATCGACACGCGAGACGCGAGCGAAGGCTTGATAAAATCTTCCGAGTAAGACAGTATTGACTCACCAACAACATGAGTATATAGCAAGAACATGAGGGGAAGAGGATGTCAGAATTACGAAATGGGATTCGATATTCTTATCAAGACAATGCTAAAGTGATATCAGATTACTTTTTCATTCAAGAGTTTAGATATGAAGAATTTTCATCAAGAGACTTCTGAAATGAATTTTTTCTCTGCTATATAAAATCTGTGGCACTTAGTTACTATTTAAAGCTTACAGTGAGCTTATATGAAAATATAAATTTCTTAGCCCACAGTATCGTTGCTTTATGATGACCTGTGTTCCTAAGTTAGTAGCACTGATCACAGATCTCAGACCCAAAGTAAAGCTGTATCCGAGGTTAGAATATAATGCGTTCCATAGTAAGTTTTACAGAATACAATCGGGATAATATTATGAATGATAGATTGGAACTATTGAATCCCACGCAACTCTGTATGTAAGCCCTAGTAATCTGCAAGGACGCAAACTAAAAGCATATATGATAGCAGTGAGTGTTAACACACAGGAGACTTTCTTCAAGTAAATTATCAGTAAGAACTGTTTGGAGAAAACAGTTTCTATCAGGCTAACGATCAAGAAAAAGGTGAGAGCGTTATAAGTGCTAAGTAGATTTCTTCACTAGGAAGCACTCTCAAATAGTATTGTAATTGCTTATAATCGGAAATATAGCAATTGCTTGGCTATCTATGATAAATTAATACTTATTTTTTTACATATTGTTTTACAACCATTTTCAATCCCAAGGGCCCAGCTAAAACCGCTGTACTTTCCCAAAGCTAAACATCTGTGATACCATCGCATTATTAACGGGAGAAGTAAATCCACGGTTTTTTAAATGCTACGCCATTGTATAATGTGAGTTAAGTAGCTCTAATAGCACTATTGTTTCGTTTTTAATACCTAGCTAAAGAACACAAGATCCTGCGGCCTCCGATTCGGTGTTGAATTCCTTTGCCAGCTGTTAGCAAATAGGAATTAAGGAATACTTGCCGATGTCCACTGCTGACTTCTAAATTTCACGGCATTTAGAACTTACGCAGATTAGACATGAAATTTTTAATCCACACCATTGTGTGTAGAAGGACTCCTTTTTTCTACGTGTGGGTTTTAAACACAAATAAACAGAAACTCGGCAATATTCAGGTAGTCGAATTGAATTTCTTGCGAATTGAGTCATTATCACACAAGGAAGTTGGCATCAGATCAACGTCACGCTAAGATGACAAACTGTATCCCACAAAAGTCCTGTAGAACTTCTGTTACCGTAACAGTATTTGAGAATGAAGGATTAATATTGCTAACGTAGTATCTGACGATGAGTTAATGCCTCAGAAAATTTCGTGGCCTTCATTAAGCACCGTTCTATATTCATATCACTTGGAACTTCGCTCCAGAAGGGCTCCTTTTCTACGAATTATGAAGGTACCTTGAATTCTTAATTTCTTGTAACCCTCTGATACCGTTGTTGCCTCCAAGGCTTCCATCTGCTTATATTCAAATCTTGCATAGAAAAGATGACGAGCTGCGTGAGAAAAGAGAAGCATTAATTTAAATGCCTACAAATGAAGTTTCTAGTCCCATTTTCGATCCAGTCCCTTTGGAAGAATAGCAATACGATTCTGACCTTCTCAATATACTGCAGCCAAATTTAACGCTTCGGTATAGGTCATCGTATTAATTTTGAGATTTCAACGACATTGTTTTTTTCATACACTTTCATTTCCTTGCAAATGTTGCATATTGATTTCCTCATCCAGACATTGTCGAATAAGATCGCAGATCCTAGATTTTGTTATCTGCTCAGAGCGTTGTAAATGCCTTCATAACCACATGTAAAGATCGCCGAGCAAAGTCTAGAAGCGACTTTTTAAATGATCTTGAGTAGGCATGGCCATTCAGCGTTTTCACTAAATTTGTCTTAGCGTACATATTACCCCAAAGATTTTCTGTACCAATTCTTGATATAAGGACTCCAATCGTGGCTGGAAATTCCTTAAGTGTAAACCTCCTAAGGAAAGTACAACTTTGGACCGTTCCGAAATTTCTTCAGTTGCAGGTACGATTCGAACACCTTTCCAGTATGAAAGCTGATCTAATGTCATAACATGTTCTATGTCGACCTTTCTTGCACTTATTTACTGTATGCACAAGAGTAGAACATATAGTAAAGATACTTGATATTAACTATTGAAGAATTACAGAGGGCCCCCACTTTTATATAAAAAGGTGAGGTGTGTATCTCACCATTCTACAGTAGTTTTGCGAAGCTTTCGTAAGAGGAATTGCTATCCAAAGGTTGAGACAAGGAAATGGACACGCGAGACGCGAGCGAAGATTTGATTAAATGTTCCGAGTAAGAGAGTAATGACTCACCAAGAACATAAGTATGTAGCATTAGAGGGGTAGAAGATGTCAGAATTACGAAATGTGATTCGACAATCTTATCAAGACAATGCTACCGTTAAATCAGAATACTTTTTCATTCAAGAACTTGGATATGGAGAATTTTCATCAAGAGACTTCTCAAATGAACGACTTTTTCTGCTCAATGAAATGGTTGCACTTAGTTACTATTCAAAGCTCACAAAGAGCTTATATGAAAGATTATTTCATTAGCTCACAGTATGATTGCTTTGTGATGACCTGTTTTACAAAGCTAGTAACGAACACAGGACTGACTATACCGTAAATATTTTCCAGCTAACCGTCTATGAGAATATCTAAAGAGAACTTAAAATCGATTCCTTATTTGTTTCATCGTTCCTGATCACCAGTCTCAGGCCGAAAGTAAGGCTGTTTCAGAGGTTAGAATAAAATGAGTTCCATAGAAAGATTTACAGAATACGATCGGGAAAATATTATTAATGAAGACTGGAACCTTGTCAATCCTACACAACTCTGTATGTATACCCTAGTGAGCTGCAAGGGCTCTAATTAAATGCATATTTGAAAGCTCCGAGTGTTAATACACAGGTGACTTAAAGTAAATTATCCGTAAGAATCTTTTGTATAAAACAGTTCGGATCAGGCTAACGATCATGAATAAAGTGAGAGCGTTATAAGTGCTAAGTAGATTTCTTCACCAGGAAGCACTCTCAACTAGTATTGTAGTTGCTTATAATCGGAAATATAGTAATTGCTTGACTATCATTGATAAATTAATACTTATGTTTTTACATATGGTTTCACAACCATTTTCAATCCCAATGGCCCACCTAAAACAAACTACTATACGTTCCCAAAGTTATACGTCTTTGATACCTAATGATGTGAGGTGAAAAATTTTCCGCTATATTTTTCCGGAAAATTTTCAATTCTAGAAGAATATCAGTAATCAAGTAACAATTCCTCAGCAATCATCAATTTGGTTGGATTCATGTACAGAAATGTGAAGAAGTGAAAGATCGTTTAAAGAATCTGAAAATTTTCATGGCTCAGACAATTTTCAATACTATGTAGGAACAAGTTAAACAATTTCTCATGTATCGAAATACTTTCTGTCTTATAAGGAAAAATAGAACTTTTTATGATTCGGAAAATTTTCATAATTTGAAGCAGAAGGTAAGACAGCTTTTAGTGAATCGGAAAGTTTTGATGCTCTGTAGAAACAAGTGAAAGGAATTTTCCTCTACAGAAATTCAATTTTGTAGCTTAATGTGCAGTTAAAATTTACCACCTAATATCAAAAATTCTACGGCTTATTAAGAGTTTCTTCTATTGGTTTCTACATCGTGATGAAAATTTTCCGACTCGTTAAAATTCCTTACATCTGTTTCTACAGAGCATTAAAACTTTCGGATACAGTAAAAGTTGTTTTACTTTTTGCTTCAAAACAATGAAAAGTTTTAGACTCAAAAATTTCTTCAATTTTTCCATACAAGACACAAAATATTTCGATTTATAAAACATTGTTCACTTGTTCCTACATAGTACTGAAAATTGTGAGTCATGAAAATATTCAGATTCTTTAAACGATGTTTCACTTTCTAACATTTTTATACATGATTTCATCAATCATATGAATACTGAGGACCTCTTACTTGATCACTGATATTTGTTGAGTGGAAAATTTTCCGAAAAATATAGAAGAAAATTTTCAACTTTAAATCACGTCTAAACAACGATGTAGGAATGTGGAGTATGTTTTTATGACTCGGAGAATTTTCATCACTGTACAGGACATACAATTCTTCGATTCAAGAAAAATAGTTTCACATGTTCCTACAGAGAACTTAACATTGTCTGGACTAAGAAAATTTTCATATTCATTAAACGATCTTTCACATTTTAATATTTCTATACATTATTTAAATCAATTTTATGAATACTGAGGAATTGTTACTTGATCACTGATATTTTTTAACGGAAAATTTTCCGGAGAAGTATAGAAGAAAATTTTCCACCTCACATCACGGCTATACAAAAATGTAGGAATAACTGGAGTATGTTTTTTTGAATCGCAATATTTTCCGGAAAATTTTCAACACTGGTGATACCCTCGTCTTATTAAAGGGAGAAGTAAATCCACGGTTTTTCAAATGTTACGCCATTGTATAATGAGATTTAAGTAGCTGTAAAAGCAATACTGTTTCGTTTTTACCACCTTGGTACACAACACAAGAACCTGCGGCGTCCGATTGGGTGTTGAATGCCTTTGCTTGCTGCAACCGAATAGGAATTTAGGAATACATGCCGATGTCCACCGCTGACGTCTAGATTTCACAGCATTTTAAGAAAAAACGTCGAAGCCGTTTAGCCTTACCGAACACATCGAAACAGAACCCTCGACTTATTGGCACGCCTGTGGCCCTCTAAACCACTAATTAAAAATCGAACATCCTCGTCCATCTTGAAAATTTTTTCTTTAGTCACCGCATCACTTAGAGATCGCTCTCCTTCGTGATTATTATCTCTTTAAGAATATGTAATATACTATTAGAATGAATTCAATTGACATCCACGTTAATGTTCTTAATGTTCTCATTTTAAGATGATTTGTGACGTTGCAGATGCATATTACAAAAAGCTTCACCAGCTCAGGGATGCGAACCCTATCGCAAGTGACCCATCAACTTGTCAATCATTTTCACTCAATTTCTTTTTACTAATCTTACGAAAACAATAACTTACAAGCTCACCGTGCTTTTACTTATTTTTCAGCTAATAATTTCTTGTTTCGCAAGTCACTGGGCTTCGCATGTCACTCGAATATTTCGAATTTGCAAGTCCTAAAGACTATATGAGCAGCCGTTCTTTTCCCATTTCAATCCACCCGCACTCGTCCGTTGTACTGCACGCAACTCCAAAACTGATTGGATCATTTAAGCCGCGATTTCATAATCGCCTTTATGGAGAAGGAAACAGGTCCCCCCTCGTATAAGCCATATCAGGTATAACAAGGAAGTATTTATAAAGCTTAAATATGACCACTTTTCCACTTACTAAACGGCAGCTGTGCAGCATTCAATTCGGAACTTCCTCCAAGTCCAGGAGCGAAATGGTGTAAGTATAACAAAATCGAATGAGGTTAGTGCTTGCGAATTCCAGGACCCACACAAGTACCATCAGTTCCAGCCGGATAAGCTTACTTACCTGTAGATAAAAAGTGAAGGCAAGATAGGATTGTAAACGAGCCACATGTTCGTGTATTAGACCAGATATAAAGTATTCAGACTTTTTTGCATCTGCCAAAGTAGTTCTTATACAAATGGCAGATTGGAAGACAACGAGGGCAAATGGGAAATGGATGATGACGAACAACAGCTGTAGAAGAAAAAAGATTTAATTATTGATCCAATCAGTTATAATTATTATTTTGTAATAACGTCCCCGCCTTATAGAAAAAACAAAATGCACATGAAGACGATCTTGACGTAACTTTAAATGAAGCTATATAGACAAGGTATAGAAATTGAAGGTGGAATATTATTCTACAGCTACAGGTACGATTTGAACACCTTTCATAAATAATGGCTGAGCTAAAGTCATAACACTAATACTTTGTCCGCCTTTCTTGCACTTATTTACTGTATGCAGATGAGTAGAATACGTAGAATTGGTACTTGATGTTGAATTATTGAAGATTCACACAGGGACTATACTTCTTATATGAAAAGGAGAGGTGTGTATCTCAGCATTCCACAATCCTTGTGGTGAAGATTTCACAAGATGAATAGCTATCCAAAGGATGTTTAAGAAACTATGTTAATTTAATAGCCTTCAAATGATGTTTCGAGTCCCCTGTTGGATCTAGTCCCTTTGGATAGCTTCCCTTTGTGAATTTCTTTAGATAATAATGAATGGCTATATGCTTCGGCATTCCCTGAGAAATTAACAATAGTATGTGGTAATGTTGTGTCAAGAACTGTTATGATTCATAAGAGTGGTAAATTCATATTAGACAAAACCTGTAAAGTTTATGGTCCAAATTCTTTGATTACTTCTCAAGAGACTTATGTTACTAACAATATAAGTAAAGATCGGCTTACCCTACTTAATGATAACACTTATTGTTGCGTAATTTCATACTCAAAGATTAATATTAACGTTATGGAATTAACTTGCCTTTAAATCATATTATACACAAAGTTATAGATTTGCAATATGCCAGCCATCGTGTTGAGGATGTTGAAAGGTTAATCAATGACAAGAATGGCAAATGAAACAGGTAAACATGTATTTTCGTATTCCATTTTGACATATAATCATGTTTAGCATATTTATATTCCTTTGTGTGTATTGTAATTTTAAGTATAATTCTTGTAGACATAGAGACAAGTGCTGTAATTCTGATTGCATCAGAACAATATATTTTAAACCAACAATCATTGCTGGTGTACAATCAAATAGTCCAGCTCTTAGTGATACTTATCGAGCTGCTTCTGTTGAAATAACATTTAATGAGGTATCACAAGATGATGGTTCACGAAATCTTAATCAGAGAGTTACTCGTTCTATGAAAACCCGTTAATATTATTTTTGATTTTAAAATTTCTTTTTGATTGTAGTTACTACGAAAAATTATTGCCTTGCAGTTAAAATTTTTCTTTCCCTAGGAGGAAAGACTGTAATGTGCGCAGGTTCGCACATTCTTTTTTCCGTTATTTTTTCTTTCTTTTTTTCTTTTTCTTTTTTTTTTGGATTTTTTAGAACTGTAACAGAATTTGTATTTCATTTACTTTTTTTAAAATACAAATTCGTGTTGAGTGTTCTTTTTTTCTTAGAACGAAATACTTCTTGTTTTCCTGTTATGAGTAACCGAGTTCCCCCTTCTTGATTTCAGGGTCAACCGTCTGATAGATAACAACATTCCCCTTGTAACAGGGAGATGTCTGGCTCTGTGTCTCTCCTCAGGACCGTCAAGGTCGTGCTATCTAGACGGAGTCTGCAATGTCTTTGGCACGATCTAGTCCAGGATTTCCGAGTAAGTTCCTAGTTGTCCAAGCCGTCATTCTGCCCCTTACTCTCTTGGCTTCTACGGAGGCCAACCTGCTCTCTTGGTTTCATCCATACCTTATCCTAGTGACTAACTTGGCCCTCTGTTTTGTGATTTGTAAACAAATGAAAGTTTTGCCAAGCTGGCAACACTGCCAACAAAATTACAACGCACGTAAAAATCATGAAACTGATACAAATCAATTTTCTAAACTTTACCAAAGCTTCAACACATAGTTTCTGATTTAACGCGAAATTTATATTTTATTTTCCATTGTCACGAGCCGATTTTGGTTCGCGGGTTGGAAACCCTGTAACTCGAAAACTAAGCGAAATTCGACTCATATTTATAGGAACTTTTCTACTGGATTTGATGTCAGGATTCATCTCTCAAAATTTTCATACTCCCTTTCAATTAGTGTTGTGTATAGGATCTAAATGCTCATAGGAATTATTTACATTTCCAGTACAAAAATCGAAATTTCAATAAGTAATTGCGAATATTTGGGGCTGCAGCCTCATGAACGGTTAACGGATATTAATTACTTAGGTACTTCTTCAATACATGTAAAAAATTCAGATTTTTAAAAGGTGGGTTTTTTGAGAAAATGGCGTCCAAACATGGCGTCTTAATGAAATTTTCAGCTCTTCATCATGCTATAACGTGGAATGTAATAATCAGATACGTGAGTCCTTTACATTTTCAAGAGACCGTATGGAGTAGATTTCGATGCTAGAAGCAGATGGTTGACATTGTTCATGAGGACAGAAAAAAATGTTTGAAGTTAGTAAAAATTTCACCAAAGTTGGCAACATTGCGAGTGAATTGCGCAATTCCTATTGGACGAATAGTCGAATTTTGGCCATCCGCCCAAAACATACAACTTTATACTCTTCCTGCTATTGCGATTATGTTATTAAGTACACTCGTTTTTCTACAATAAAATTTTTAATTTTACATGTTTTTCAGTTTTTCGAGCAATCCGAGAAGAGGGCAGCCTTTCTGGAAGGCTGTATATCGAAGAAAAAATTTTTTTCAACAAAAAGAAAAAATATGGGTAGAATAATTTTGTATGTAGTACCTTATTTTAAAAAAATAAACTAAATCAGACACAGTCGCGTGGACCACCCTGGACGATTTCAAATGGAATCACTCTAATCTCCTCTGATACTAATCTCCTGAGTATAGAGATGTGCAAATTTTGCACACAAAAGATGATCTGCTAGGTGACAAAACGGAAGCATTAATTTAATTGTCTGCAAATGAAGTTTCTAGTCCTCCGTTCGATCTTGTCCCTTTGGGAGAATAGCAATACGATTCTGACATTCCCTATAAAAAACAGCAAAAGTTTACTGGTTCGGAAAAGATCACCGTCTTAATTTTGAACTATGCTCGATATTGTTTTTGTCATGGAGCTTCGCTTTCTTGTAAATGATGCATATTGACTTCCTCATCCACACATTGTAAAATAAGATCACAGATCCTGTATTTTGTGATCTCCTCATAGGGTTGTAAATGATTTCATAACCACATGTAAAGGTCGCCGAGCAAAGTCTAGAAGTCTCTTCTAAATAATCTTGTAAAGGAATGGCCATTCAGCATTTTCACTCATGTTTTCTTCGCGTACAATATACTACAATGCTCTTTTATATAATTTCCTAACTTAATGTATCCAATCGTGTCTAGAAATTACTTAAGTGAAAACCTACTAATGGCAGTACAACTTTGGATAGTTCGGAAATTTCTTCAGCTACAGGTATGATATGAACACCTTTCCAGTATAATGGCTGATCTAATGTCATAACACTTGTCCACTTTTTGTCCACTTTTCTTGCACTTATTTACTGTATGCGGTAATGTAGAAATAGAATATTGGTGCTTGATGTTGAATTATTAAAAAATTACAGAGGGACTACACTGCTTATATAAAAAGGAGAGGTGTGTATCTCAAAATTCCACAATCGTTGTGTCGAAGGTTCCACATCAATAGCTATGGAGACGCGAGAAGCGATTGAAGACGACTAATTCTTCCGAGTAAGACAGCATTGACACCTAGAACATGACTATATAGCATTAGAGGGTAAAAGGATTTCATAATTATAAAATGTGATACGATATTCTTATCAACACAATGCTACCGTGATATCAGATTACTTTTTTATTCAGGAACTTGGATATAGAGAATTTTCAAGTGACTTCTGAAATGAATGACTTTTCTGCTCTATGAAATGTGTGGCATTTTGTTACTTATCAAAGCATACAGCCAGCTTATATGAAAAGATTGTTTGATTAGCCCACAGTTTTGTTGCCTTGTGGTGACCATTGTGGCTAAGCAGGTAGCGAGCACAGGACTACTATACCGTCAATACTTACAAACCAACCGTCTAAGAGAAGATAGCAAAATAATCTAAAAACGATCTTTTATTTTTCTCATTGATTAGATCACCGCTCTCAGGCCGAAAATAAGGCTGCTTCGGAGGTTAGATTGTAACGGGTTCCATAGCAAGTTTTACACGATACACTCGGGAAAATATCTTTAATGATAGACCGGAACACGGTGAATCCTACACTGCTCTGTATGTAAGCCCTAGTGAGCAGCAAGCACACTAATTAAATGCATACTAGATAGCCTCGAGTGATAACACACATGAGACTTCGTTTAACACAACCTTTTGGATTAAACAGTTTCTATCAGTCTAACGATCAAGAAAAAGGTGAGAGCGTTATGAGTGCTAAGTATATTTCTTCACCAGGAAGCACTCTAAAATAGTATTGTAGACGCATATAAACGGGAAGTATAGTAATTGTTTGATCATCATGAAAATTAATACTAATGTTTTTCACATATGGTATCACAAACATTTTCCATTCAAGGGGCCCACCTAAAACAAACCGCAGTACGTTGCCGAAGCTATACATTTGTGATACCCTCGTCTTATTAATGGGATAAAATAATACCACGATTTCTTTAATGGTGCGCCAATTTGTAATGTGACTTAAGTACCCTTAAAAGCACTACTGCTTCGTTTTTAAGACGCAGTAACACGACACAAGATCTTACGTATTCCGATTTTGTAGTGAATTCCTTTACTAGCTGAAAACCAATAGGATTTAAGGTATACACGCCGATGTCTACTCCTGACTTCTAAATTTCACAGCATTTTAAGGAAGAACCTAGGAGCCGTTTAGCTTTACCGGACACCTCGAAAGAGAACCCTCAGATTATTAGCACGCCTTTTGCACCCTAAACTACTAATTAAAAATCGAACATCCCGTTAATTGTCAAATTATTTTTTTAATCACCAGATCACTTAGAGATTGCTTTCATTCCTGATTAATATCTCTTTGAGACAAGCTAGAATACTATTAGAATGAAGTCAAGTGACATCCCTGTTAATGTCTTATTATTATTAATTTTATATTAATATTAATATAATAAATATTAAAGTGATTATTAACGTTGCAGATGCATATTAGAATAAGTTCCACCACATCGAGGATGCCTGCCCTATCGGGGATTCTAGTCAAGAGAATGCTACCATGATAGATTATTTTTTTATCAAGAACTTGGATATGGAGTTTTTTTTATCAAGAGACTTCTGAAAAGAATTACTTTTTTTGCTCTATGAAATATGTGGCACTTAGTTACTAAACAAAACATACAATAGGATTTTTCGAAAAGTTTATATTATTTGCCCACAGTTTGGTTGCTTTGTGATGACAAGTGTTGGTAAGTTGGCAGCGAACACTATACCATAAATATTTTCCATCTAAGTGTCTAAGAGAAGATATCAAAGGAACTTAAAATCGATTGTAACTTCTTTATTAGTCTTATTGATTATATCACCAGTCCCAAGCCCAAACTAAGGCTGTTTTAAAGGTTTGATTATAATGGGTTCCATGGATATAGTCGGGAAAATATTATTAATGATATACCGGAAACTAGCGAATCGTACCCAACTCTGTATGTTGGCCTTAGTGAGCATGGTGGTTTGATTATAATGGGTTAAATGGGTTCCATGGATACAGGCGGGAAAATATTATTAACGATAGACCGGAACCTAGCGAATACTACACAACTCTGTATATTGTAGTGAGCAGCAATGACCTTAATTAAATTCATATTTATAGCCTAGAGTTTTAACACACAGGAGACTTAGTTAAAAAATATACCCGTAAGAACACAACCCTTTGGATTAACAGTTTCTATCAGGGTAACGATGGAGAAAAAGGTGAGTGCGTTATGAGTGTTAAGCACATTTTTTCAGCAGGAAACACTCTCAATTGGTATTATAGTTGCATAAAACTGGAAGAATGGCAATTACTTAAAATTCATGATAAATATTTACTTACGTTTTTTCATTTGGTATAACATCCTTTTTCAACCCCAAGGGAACACCTAAAACAAATTAAGTGTTGAAAAACTTGGAATAATCACAACTGCACTATTCTCGAAGTATTTGTGCTGAAAGTAACAATGAGTAAATCCCGTGTAATCTTTCAGCGGGAATAGTTTGGAATCACACAAAAAGGCGAAGTTTGAGGCACCTGCGCAATTCTTGTGTTACCAACAAGCCGCCGATTCAAAATGAGCGATCTTTTTATACTGTACAAAACACGGTTAATGACGATAATGAAGAAGCCTGAATCAGAAGATATAGAAGTTCATAGTACAAGATTTTGTCAAAGGATTCTTCGTCACAGGCCAGAGCTTATAGCTCATCTGTCTGGCAGAGAATACGGTTACTTTCAGAAGGATCTGACATAATAAGTGAGTTGGGGGAAGACATTGATGAAGATGCTATGGCACTAAGTTGTGTTGATAAGTTGCTTCGAAATAAATTACTTAAACAAAGACTCTTGTTTGTTAACACTCGAAGCTATCAAATATGCATTTACTTAGCGTCCTTGCTGCTCACTACGGATTACATACAGATTTGTGTAGGATTCAGTATATTCAAGTCTATCATTAGTAATATATTTCCGAATGTATCCTGTAAAACTTGCTATTGAACCCAATATATTCTACCCTCCGA
The DNA here is from genome assembly GCF_964235325.1 of Thermobia domestica. NCBI lineage: Eukaryota > Metazoa > Arthropoda > Insecta > Zygentoma > Lepismatidae > Thermobia > Thermobia domestica. The sequence continues at coordinate 274,914,540 of NC_137454.1, read as the reverse complement.
AAGAGTTTTACGTTGATCCTGAGAGTGGTGATGTGATCGAAGAGACAAATAAAGAATCTATTTCAAGTTCCTTTGAGATCTTCTCTTAGCCGCTTAGACGGTGGAAAATATTCACGGTGTAATCAGTCCTGTGTTCGTTACCAAATTAGTAACACTGGTCATCACAAGACAACAAAACTGTGAGCTATTCAAATAATCTTTTGATATAAACTCACTGTATGCCTTGATTATAATTGCCACAAATTTTATACAGCAGGAAACGTCATTCATTCAGAAATCTCTTGATGAAAATTTTTATATCCAAGTTCTCGAAAGAAAAAGTAATCTGATATCACTGTAGCATTGTTTCGATAAGAATATCGTATCACATTTCGTAATTCTGACTTCCTCTTCCCCTCTAATCTATATACTAATGTTCTTGGTGTGTCAGTGCTGTATTACTCGGAAGATTAAATCAAATCTTCATTCGCGTATCGCGTTTCGATTTCTTTTTCTCAAACATCCTTTGGATAGCTATTCATCTTGTGAAACCTTCGCCACAACGATTCTGGAATTGTTAGTTACACACCTTTCCTTTTGATATAACCAGTATAGTCCCTCTGTATTTCTTCAATAACTCAACATCAAATACTAATACTATATACTCTAGTCCATTGCATACATAAATAACTGCAAGAAAAGTGGACAAAACACATGTGTTATGACATTCATTCAGCTATGTATACGTAAAAAGTGTACAAATCGTTGCTGCAGCTGAGGAAATTTCATAAATTTCGAAAATTGTATCGCCCTTAGGAGGTCTTCACTTAGGTAATTTATAGGCACAATTCGATACTTTATGTCAGGAAATTATATAAAACAACCATGGGGTATCCTGTACGGGTAGAAAACGTAAGTTAATATGCTGAATTGCCATGAATACTCAAGATAATTGAGAACTAACTTATAGATTTTTCTCGGATATCTTTACATGTAGTTATGAATAGACTTACAACCTTCTCCGATCTTATTAAAAAATGTCTGGATGAGGAAATCAATATGCAACATTTAAAAGAAAAGGAAGCTGCATTAAAAAAAAAAACGATATCGAGGAAATATCAAAATTAAGACGATGACCTTTACCAAACCGGTAAATTTTGGCTGCATATATAGAGAAGGTCTGATTCGTATTGCTATTCATTCAAAGGGACTAGATCGAACAAAGGACTAAAAACTATATTTGTAGGCAAATTAATGAATTCTTTCGTTTTCGCACGTAGCTGGTCATGTTTTATATGCAAAATTTGCACATCACTATACCATGCACATGGAATCCTTGGAGGTAACTACGTTATCAGATGATTACAGGAAATTAACAGCTCAAAGAACTTTCACAATTCGCAGAAAAAGAGGCCTTCTGCCGCGTAGATAAAAGTTATATAATATCGAACAATGCTTAATGCGTCCACAAAATAATCTGCGGGATTAACTCAACGTCAGACACTACGTAAGTAAGATTAAACCTTCTTTCTCAAATACTGTTACGATAACAGAGGTTCTAAGGACCTTTGTGGGAAAAGGTTTGTCATCTGAAGGGCACGTTGAGCTAACGCCACCTTCCTTGTATGATCATATCTCAATGCACAGGATTGTCAATTCGACTGCGGCGAATATTACAGAGCTGTGGTTTTGTGTTTTAAAACCCACACGTAGAAGATGGTCCTTCTAAACGCAATGGCGTGGACTAAAAATGACAAGTCATATTAGAGTTAAGCACGTATATAAATTATGTTATGCGCTTTTTTTCATCTAATATTTTACGGATATAAATTACAATTAGACACGGAAAGTGCCGAAAGAGCTGAAAGAGCTTTCGCGAAATATCTACAACGTTCGAATTTAATTCTGCCTTTGAAGCCACGTCAATGCAATCACAGTTCTTGAAAAACTTCAAGTGATGCAAACAGATTTTGAAGGAACAAAAGGTAGCTGTATATGGACAACAGTAATGGAAGAAAGTTCAAGCTGGAAATCTGTGGCTGTGGATGGGTCTGATTCTGATCTCTTAAGAATATTGTTAGAAAACTTCATGAGCAGTGGCTGATTCTCTTAAGGCCAAATACAAGCAGAACTAAAAGAAAAAGCTAGATATCATTAAATTTTAGATACTAGTGTCATTAAAAAACTGCTTTTACTTTTTTCATGATGCAACAGGCTGTGAATCGACCTCATCTATATTCAGGTGAGAATAGCTGGCAGCCTACAAGATCGTTTAAAAAGAAAAAGAATTCTATAAGTTAGCGTCTTCAACCAATCAGATCTCAATCTATACAAAATGGTCAATATTAAACATTTCTTATTCCCCTGTATGGAGAAGGAAACGTATCCTCTTTGGTATAAGCAACATTAGGTATAACATGGAAGTAGTTGCAAATCATCAGTATCGCCACTTTTCCCCCTACTAACACGGCAGCTTTGAAGCATCATCTCGGAAGTACCTACAAGTTCAGGAGCGAATTAATCTAAGCATGACCCCAATCGACTGAGGTTAGTGTATGCCATTTCCAGGACCCACACAGCTCTTATCAGCTCCAGCCGGATAAGCTTACTTACCTGTAGATAAAAAGTGAATGTAAGGTAAGATTGTGAACGAGCCACAATTCAGTGTAAAAGACAGGATATTAAGTATTGAAGGTTTTGAGCATTCTGCCAAAGGAGTTCTGCCATGTACAAATGCAAGATCGGAAGATAGTCTGATATAGATGATGACGAACAACAGCTGTAGAAAATCATTATGTCATGACAAAGGCTTAATAGTTGATCCAATCAGTATTGGTTAATGTATTGTAATTACGTCCCCACCTTATAGACCTAAGAAAAATGGGCATGAGACGATATTGATGTAAATTTAAATGAAGCATAATGACAAGGCATATAACATGGTGGAGGTTTATTAATCTGTTTACATATTTTGGAATCCTCTAACATGAGCGGCATTGGTGCCCGATGAGAAAACGAAACTGTAGCAGAACATATTTAATTTGATGAGTTAAATCTATTCATTTAAATATATCATTCTCATACTAACGTACTATTCAATATTACATTTATAACAATTGTTTATTTTTGATTGTTTTTCTGTTAAGATGTTAAACAACAGTTTATTGCCTAAAAGGATTCTGCCATCTGCAAGGACACTTAAAATTGTGTAACTACTGTCTAGTTCTCAACTCTCCTACTACGAATCATAGTTTAACATTCTTAATAAAAAGCAATGTTTGGATATTCCTCACATACAAACATTCCATGTACATTTTTAACCAAGACGGGGTCCTAAGAATGAAAGCTCTACTACACGTCGATCCCAGTTGGTTTCAAATTATTGTTCTAGGTTTTTATACGACATAAGAATATTCAATGCTTTCTGCTCAGCGCCTTGTTCCTTTGCGGCTGAACCATGCTGCTTATCAGACAGAAGCCAACGAAGCTTACCTATTTTCTATAACAGTTATATTACACTTACAGTAGTATGATTGTAAAGGATTCACATCCAGGATATTGCACTGAAACTCTAGTAGTTGATCCTTATGTAATTAAGTATGTGATTATATGGTAGAACCTGTGAGACTAGTCCTGCCGATAATTACTAAAGCTAGTGTAGTAAAGCACTGTTTCACGATACAAAGAAGTTATACGGGCCAGGGAGAACAGGAGTAGAACAGAGACATCATCAAAATTATAAATTGCCAGAATTTTTTTATGTCATTAGGTAACTTTGAGAGATTTTCAGTTTACACCTGAAACATGTAAAACTTCCTAAGCTCACTTCCAACATCTTGGACCAGAAGCAATGATTTCTGGTCTTGGGAATAGTGTTCGAGATCTTACTCTCGCTGCGAAAAGAAAGTAAAAGAGACTGCGATTAGCTTTCAATTAGCCAGAAAGTTAAACTTGCGTCTACAAAAATTTTCAAGGAGTCTTTTGTAACTTGACTCACTTCTTATAGATGCTATATTGATAACGCTACCTATCTCTCACACCGATCTTTAGGCTATACAACATTAAAATCTCTCTGCCTTGCACGGTTCGTCTACAGACTGCGATAATCGCACATTCTGTTTAAGCTCCCCTCTAGTGGTATATACTCATGTACTTGTGTGTCAATGCTGTCTTACTCGTAAGAATTAATCGTCATCACTCCCAAAGCTATACAACTGTGACACCCTCGTCTTAGAGGGAGAAGTAAATATACGTTTTCTTAAATGGTACGCCTTTGTATAATGTGAGATAAGTAACACTAAAAGACTACTGCTCCGTTTTTAAGACCTTCACAAGTTTCTGCGGCCTCCGATTCAATGTAGAATCATTTTACTGACTAGAAGCTATTAAGAATTAAGAATTACATGGCGAAGTCCAATGATGACTTCTAAATTTTCAGAAGGAACTTACAAGCCGCTTAGCCTTACCGAACAACTCGAAAGACAACCCATAGATTATTACCACGCCTTTTGCACCCTAAACCGTCACAAAGTCCTTACACTTCTGTTATCGTACAGTTATTGTGAAATAAGGATTAATCTTACTAACGTAGTGTCTGACGTTGAGTTAATCCTTCAGACAATTTCGTGGCCTCATTAAGCACTGTTCGATAATCATATCACTTATCACGTCGTAACTCTTTTTCTGTGAATTGTGAAAGTCCCTTGAGATCTTATTTTCTTGTAATCATTTGATACCGTAGTTGCCTCCAAGGCTTCCATCTGCTGAGTATAGTTATGTGCAAATTTTCCATAGAAAAGATGACCAGCTGCGTAAGAAAACGGAAACATTAATTTAATTGCTTACAAATGACATTTCTAATTCCCTGTTCGATCTAGTTCCTTTGGATGAATATCACTAGGATTCTGACCTTCTCTATATACTGCAGCCAAAGTTTACAGGTTCGGTAAAGGTCATTGTCTAAATTTTGATTTTCCTAGATATCGTCTTTTTCATGCAGCTTCATTTTGTTGTATATGTTGCATATTGATTTTATCATCCACAAATTGTTGAATAAGATCGCAGGTCTTAGATTTTGTCATCTCCTCAGAGGGTAATAAATCTCTTCATAAATACACGTAAAGGTCGCCCAGCTAAGTCTAGAATCGAGTTCTCAGTGATCTTGAGTTGTAATACCCATTAAGCATTCTACTAAGAGCATACCCCAAGGTTCTTCTTCTGTACCATTTACTGACATAATGTATCCAATCGTGGCTAGAAATTAAGGACAAACCTAATAACGGCGGTTCATTTTTGGATGGTTGAGAAATTTCCTTAGATGCAGGAAATAGGATGCAGGATTTGAACACCTATAAAGTATAATGGCTGATCTAATATAATAACATGTGTTTGGCCCACTTTTATTGTACTTATTTTCTGTATGCAAAAGCGTAGAATAGAGTACTGGTACTTGATGATGAATTATTGAAGAATTACAGACGGACTTGTCTGCTTATATCGAAAGTAGAGGTGTGTATCTCAGCATTTTACAATCGATGTGGCGAAGTTTTCACAAGATGAATAGCTATCCAAATGTTGTTTGAGAAAACGAAATTGACACTCGAGAAGCGAGCGAAGACTTGATTAATTCTTCCGAGTAAAACAGCCTTGACACCCCAAGAACATGAGTATATAGCATTAGACGGGAAAAAGATTTCATAATTACCAAATGTGATACGATATTCTTATCAACACAATGCTACCGTGATATCAGATAACTTTTTTATTCAGGAACTTGGATATGGAGAATTTTCAAGTGACTTCTGAAACGAATGACTTTTCTGCTCTATGAAATGTGTGGCATTTTGTTACTTATCAAAGCATACAGCCAGCTTATATGAAAAGATTGTTTGATTAGCCCACAGCTTGGTTGCTTTGTGATGACCAGTTTTCGAAAGCTGGTAGCGAACACAGGATTACTATAACATAAATATTTTCCAGCTAACCGTCTAAGAGAAGATTTCAAAAGATCTTAAAATCGATTCTTTATTTGTCTCATCGATCCTGATCACGGGTCTCAGGCCCAAAGTGAGGCTATTTCGGAAGGTACATTATAATGGGTTCCATAGAAAGTTTCACAAGATACAGTAAGAAAAATAATATTAATAATGGACCGGAACTAAGTAAATCCTACTCAGCTCTGTATGTAAGCGCTAGTGAGCAGCAAGCACGCTAATTAAATGCATATTTGACAGCCTCGAGTGTTAACACACATGACACTAGGTTTAAATAATATATTTCTATGTACATGATTCTTTGGATTAACATCTTTTATCAGGGTAACAATCAAGAAAGAGGTGAGATTGTTATGTGTCCTAAGTAGATTTCTTCAGCAGCAAGCACTCTCAGCTAGAATTCTAGTTGCATATAAACGGGAAGTTTAAGTATTGCTTGATTATCAATGATTAATTAATACTTATGCTTTTTACATTTGGTATCAGAACCTTTTAAAACCCCAAGGGCGCACCTAAAACCAACAGCTGTACGTTCTCAAGGCTATACTTATGTAATACCCTAGTCCTAATAAAGGGAGAGGTAAATCCACGGTTATTTAATTGGTACGTTTCTCTATAAGGTGAGTTAAGCAGCTCTAGAGGGACTACTGCTTCCTTTTTGAGACCTAGCTAAAGAACAAAAGACTCTCCGGCCTCCGATTCGGTGTTAAATTCCTTTAGTAGCTGTAAGTCAATATGAATTAAGGAATACGTGCCGATGTCCACTGCTGACTTCTAAATTTCACAGCATTTTAAGAAGGAACTTATAAGCCGTTTAGCCTTACCGGATATCTCAAAAAGATATCTCGGTAAAGCCTCTCATTATTGGCCATCCTGTTGCACCCTAAACCAATAATTAAAAGTCGAACATCCCCGTCCAACCACAAAATTATTTCTCTAATCACTGCATCACTTAGAGATCGCTTTCATAATTGATTATTAATAATTAATTATGAATTATGAATTAATTATGAATTAATTCATAATTGATCATAATGCATTATCCCTTTTGAGATAATGCAAAAACTATTACAATAATGTCAAGTGAACTTACTCCTAATGTTTTCATTTTGAAGTTAATTCTGACGTTGCAGTTGCATATCGCAAAAAGCTTCTCCAGCTCAGAGATGCTTGGCCTATCGTTAGTAATCCATCAAGTTGTTCAACATTTGAACGCGGTTTCTCATTACAAGTTTTACGAAAACAATACCTTAATAGCTCAATTGATATACATTCTTTCTCAGTTAAAGACTTCTTGTTCCACACGTCACTAGGTTTCGAATTTGAAAGTCCTAAGGACAATATGGACTTTCCTAGCTTACCCATTTCAATCCAACCGATCTCGTCGGTTCTACTGCTTGCTAAGTGTTTCGATCTTTCTAATGCAAGTATCATGGCGGATCTCGAAATTTACTGTTATTATCTTTTTATCAAAATGCATCCTAATATCTAAAATTAGTAATACCATTATTTCTGCAGAAAGCCAGAGCCGACAGCTTTGTTGATAAATCTTAAACCTTGTGCCATTTGAAAGTAATGTTTTAACAGATTTTAGTATAATACAGCGTGTGAGTTGCGATTGAAAAATCCTAATCTTACTACGCTTCTTTTCAAAGATTACTATGTCTGGTTGGTTGTAGTGCATGCTAACAGCTTGCATTCGTTTTTATAAAAGAACAACAAGTATCTCGACATCTCCTCTTAGTAAAATGTTATTTCAATGTTTCGTGATGTCTGTGCTTGGTAATACATTTTTCTCTGATAACAGTCAGAAGTATAGATCTAAGCAAATATCTACGTGTTTCGACTTTCTACTTGCCAAAGTTAACAGCTCTTAGGTGGAGTGTGCAGGCAATGTACTGTAGCCAGTTTGCAATAATATTCCGCTATATGCAGCGAAGACCTATGCAGAATTTTAGAGACGACTTGCTGCTTCATTTTTGTAAAGGAATTTACTAATTAAAAATCGAACATTCCTAAACACCGGAAAATTTTCATCACTGGTGATACCCTCGTCTTATTAAAGGGAGAAGTTAATCCAAGATTTTTTAAATGTTACGCCATTACGCCATTGTAAATGTGTCCTGCTATGGTTTCGTTTTCTCTTCTGGTACCAAAGCCGCTCGTTTACGCTATTTAATTGAAAATTTAAACATAAAATCACACCACTTTCATATTTTATACCTTGTCTTTATACCTCCATTTAAAGTTACATGAATATCGTCTTAATGTCAATTTTGTTAGATCTATAAGGCGGGGACGTTATTACAAAATATTAATTATAACTGTTTGTATCAACAATTAAGTCGTGGTCAAAGAGTTATTGGTTTTCTAAATGGTTGTTCGTCAACTTCTCTATTAGATTTTCTTCCGATCTGCCATATGTATCCTCGTCGCCAAAAGTGCCTTTACATCGCCGTGACAGGAATGTTACGGCGCAGTACCAAGGAAGGGATGGTTGCATAAGAAATTGTGATTAATTTTGAAGAGTTTTTATTTTGACTGGGGAAATAACGTAGGTATAAGGAGTAAAGGCACAGATTTGAACCGTCAGTCCATTGCCATCTCTGAAAAGATTCGTATTCTCAAAATTTACCGGTTCGGTAAAGGTCATCGTCTTAATTTTGATATTTCCTCGATATTTTTTTTTCATGCAGCTTCATTTTCTTGTAAATGTTGCATATTGATTTCCTCATCCAGACATTATTGAATAAGATCGCAGAAGGTTGTAAATCTATTCATAACTACATGTAAAGATATCCGAGCAAAATCTAGAAGTTAGTTCTCAATTATCTTGAGTATTCATGGCAATTCAGCATATTCACTTACGTTTTCTACCCGTACACGATACCCCATAGTTCTTTTATATAATTTCCTGACATACAGTAACGAATTGTGCCTGTAAATTACCTAAGTGAAGACCTCCTAAGGGAGGTACAATTTTCGAAATTTCTGAAATTTCCTCAGCTGCAGGTACGATTTGAACACTTTTTACGTATACATAGCTGAATGAATGTCATAACACATGTGTTTTGTCCACTTTTCTTGCAGTTATTTATGTATGCAATGAACTTGAATATATAGTATTAGTATTTGATGTTGAGTTATTGAAGAAATACAGAGGAACTACACTGCTTATATCAAAAGCAACAGCGTGTAACTAACAATTCCAGAATCGTTGTGGCGAAGGTTTCACAAGATGAATAGCTATCCAAAGGATGTTTGAGAAAAAGAAATCGAAACGCGATATGCGAATGAAGATTTGATTTAATCTTCCGAGTAATAAGGCACTGACACACCAAGAACAGTATATAGATTAGAGGGGAAGAGGATGTCAGAATTTCGAAATGCGATACGATATTCTTATCGAAACAATGCTACAGTGATATCACATTATTTTTTCTTTCAAGAACTTTGATATAAAAATTTTCATCAAGAGATTTCTGAATGAATGACGTTTTCTGCTGTATAAAATGTGTGGCACTTATAATCAAGGCTTACAGTGAATTTATATGAAAAGATTATTTGAATAGCTCACAGTTTTGTTGCCTTGCGATGACGAGTGTTACTAATTTGGTAACGAACACAGGACTGATTAGATTCCACCGTCTAAGTGGCTAAGAGAAGATCTCAAAGGAACTTGAAATAGATTTTTTATTTATCTCATCGATCAGATCACCAGTCTCAGGACCAACGTGAAGCTTTTTCGGAGGTTAGAATATAATGGGTTCGATAGCAAGTTTTAGAGGATACATTCGGAAAAATATTACTAATGATAGACTTGAATAAACTGAATCCTACACAAATCTGTATGTGAGCCCTAGTGAGCAGCAAAGACGCTAACTAAATGCATATTTGATACCTTCGAGTGTTAACAAACAAGAGTTATTGTTTAAGTAATTTATCCGTAAGTACACAACTCTTTAGATTAAACATTATCGATCATGTAATGATCAAGAAAAACGTGTGTTGGGAGTGCTAAGTATATTTGTTCAGCAGGAAGCACTCTCGAATAGTACTGTAGTTGCATATGTACGGGAAGTATACCAATTGCTTGATTATCATGAGAAATTAATACTTATGGTTTTTACATCTATATTATAAAAGAGAACGTACAAATCCTTTGTTCCCTCATCACGCTAATACGGCTGAACCAATTTCTTTTATTTTTGGGGGGTTATTAGGATTTGGACCCTAGATGGTTTTTATCATATCACTTTAATTTTTAATTACCAGTGTCTTGAGATGATTGACCATTCAAGTGTCCATAACGTACAAATCCTTTGTTAGTTCATCATAGGTATAAAAATAAACGTATTTATATGCAACCCGCATGACCGTGTCACTCGGCGGGTTAACATAAATGACAGGCGCTATAATGTTAACATTTACTGCAATTTGAAAGCGAAAAAGTAAAAATTATCTAAGTAACAAAGTTTATTGCGTTCCGGGGTGACCGCAGCGAAGCGGGGTGAACGCTGCTAGTTTGGTATAACATCCTTTTTCAACCCCAAGGGACCACCTAAAACTAACTAAGTGTTGAAAAACTTGGAATAATCACAACTGAACTATTCTCGAAGTATTTGTGCTGAAAGTAACAATGAGTAAATCCCGTGTAATGTTTCAGCGGGAATAGTTTGGAATCACACAAAAAGGCGATGTTAGAGGCACCTGCGCAATTCTTGTGTTACCAACAAGCCGCCGATTCAAAATGAGCGACCTTTTTATACTGTAAAAAACACGGTTAATGACGATAATGAAGAAGCCTGAATCAGAAGATATAGAAGCTCATAGTACAAGATTTTGTGAACGGATTCTTCGTCACAGGCGAGAGCTAATATCTCATCTGTCTGGCAAAGAATATGGTTTACTTCAGAAGGATCTGACATAATAAGTGAGTTGGAGGAAGACATTGATGAAGATGATATGGCACTAAGTCGTGTTGTTAAGTTGCTTCGAAAGGATATGGTAAACCACAAAAGTCATTTTGCAGAAAAATTTGAGAATCATTGCCAGGTAGATTCTGTTCCTCCTTCACTAATAGCAGCTGCTGTTAATATGTTACTTGATGGTTCATCTTCTACCCATAATGGCAGCGTAAGTCAACCAACTTCAACTATTAGCCTACTTATATTTTATAACTTCCATCAGAAAACAGGAGATATTGAAACAAAAAGAGCAAGGCTCAAACGGAATCGCGTGCAACCCCTTCCTCTCAATGTTGGACAGAGCTTTTTGGCTAAAACTCGTAAAAAAACATATCATAAAACAATTGCATTCATTAGGGTATTGTATATCGTCTACATGTGTAGAGGAAATATCTTCAAGCCTTTCTCATTGCTTGATAAAACAAAGTGACGAAATATATGTCCTTCCACTCTTCGTCGAGGTGTTTTAACAATTGCAACATTAGATATATTGACTACAATCCTTCTAGCACATCAAAAGATTCTTTTCATCGTACGAACATTTCTATTTTCCAGCATCTGTCTAAGGATAACCCTTGTATTCAAGGTGACCATGTCTCACTGGATAATGTCAATATAAAAAAGAGAGCTGCTTCTGTTCTCCCAGAGAAATATGCTCTAGTACCTCCTAGTACGTTGAATCACTAAAACCAATTGCAGAATGGTTTTTCGTAACGAACCTCCTGAAGTATGCTCGTTGGATTCCCGATCGCATTTTTGATTACAAGAATTTGGAAGAAACACATCCTGAGATTATGAATGCTTTCGAATTGCTTTACTTTGTGATAAGAAAGACATCAAGACCTTTCTCTGCAATAGCTATAGTTCGGTTCACAAACAGAATAACAAAATTATAAAAGGGGTTGGCGGGGCAATTGGTCTCTTACACGACTTCAATGCTCTTGTCAAATGGACGACAGCGGGACAAGAAATTAGTAGGCTAATTAACGAATTCAAAATGTCATATAATGATAATGATCTTGATAATAAGCACCATGAAAATTACTCGTCGATGCAAGAAAAATTTTAATCGGCTGTTGGAAAGATGAAAGAAGTCTTCGTCGAATTTGTGGAATCCGTTTGAAGAAAATAGTGGACTTGTTAATGTTGCTTCCAGAAAAATCTATAGCGGTGATATACGGTAATTGAATCCCTATATTCAGCAGAACAAAAAGGGTCTAATCTGTACAAGGAATTTGTGCAAGAAGATAAGTAAATTGGACCAAGCAATTCTTTTCTCTTATGAAAAAATCTTCTCTAGTGCTTCATTCTTCCCTTCAAAACAACAAGACAAACAGAAATAAAATAAAATTACTATAGATGAACGTTGAGCTATTCACTCGCCTACTACACGTCAGTCACTACACTTGGATAAATTTTTTCAGCTCGAGAATTAACCAATGCCACAGTGTCTCTACCATAATTCACATCCTCAAAGTCGGATTAAGTTATACATCTAGAGAGTGAAGCCAAATCAAAGAAGATCATTTTTCTTATTATTGTGATGTTTAATATTTGATGGAGAATTTGAGTCACATTTTGCAACCGGCATCAGTAGAATCATTCTATGATTATTTCCAGTGCAATTTCTTAAAACAGAAGAGGACACATTCCATGAGGAGCGAGTGGATTTGATATAGGGTATATACTCTTGAGAGAGCATAAAATCTTCAACAAGAGAAAGCAGGGGTGTAGCAATAACGACAAAAGTAACACGAACTACACCATTTCCTAGGAAGCGGAACGATTTCCTTCGTAATCACGAAAATAAAGAACTGTTTCTTTTTCTTGGAAAGTATACGTGTTAAAAGGAAGGAAGTAACTTTGAGGTAGCAACGAGCAATGGATATAATATAGAAAGTTCAAGAAATCTTCCAACATTTTAAAAAGAGGCATAAGGAAATCATTTGGAAGAGCTGATAGTAGGATCATGTTATATTCCTTTGATGCAACTTTAAATGGACACAAGAAGATAGTTATCCGTACAGTAGACACAATTGTTATAATACTTGCTTTATCGTTTTTCTACGACTTTGTGCGACACGGTCTAGAAGAATTATGAATATCTTCCGGCACCAAGAAACATCATCGATTTCTCCCAATTCATCATATTTCAAAAGCATAAGGAAAAGAAAAATAAACTACGTTAAGAGACTTCCACGCATTTACAGGATGTAATACAGTGTCATATTTTCTCGGAAATGGAAATATATCAGTATGGCAAACATGGCTTTTGTATACCGAGGTGACTACAGCTTTTCTAACAATTTCACACCCTGTAATCCACATAAGCGAAGACTGTTATAATTCACTGGCACGATATGTTGTCCTAATATATTGAATAACAAGTGAAACATTTCAAGTAATGAATCCCGGCGAGAAATCCTCCAACCTGTCAAGCCTAGTTTCTTCACACCAAACGTGCAACATACCAAACTAGACAAATCTGGGGCCAGGGAATAATGAAGACAGCATATATTCGTTCACCAGTAAACTGGGGATGGACTGACAATGAAAGTGAACTTTCTCCAACATGGACTTCCATTCCAGTTGTATACGAAGCATGAAGAAAATTATTTTTGAAATGTGCCTGCAAAGACATGTACCACAATATGTTATTGTAGAAGTGCAAGCGCCCCGTGCTGCTATTTAGTGTTCTGTGTGTACATGTGGGGAACCTGTGGAAAGGTGATGGAAATTTAAAACGAAGATCTAGAACAATAAAACTTTAATGTAAGTAGTACTCATTATTTTTAAAAATTCTCTTGATCCATAGTAAATTTACACCACTTTGGAAATGTACCAATAAATAGAAAAACTTAAATGTATGATCCTTTACAGAATAGCTTGCACAGAGTAATATTAACTGTTCGTCAAAATCATAAAACTGTTTCTACACGTAAAAAAAAACCAAACGATATATTGTGAATTTTATATTATCCAACCAAATGTTTCTGTTGTATTTCTGTTCTTACAATACGAAAGAAATTATTTACTTTCTAATTTATAACATTATATTGCTTTATGTCATTTCCTTATAATATTGTAGAGGATGTAAAACAAATGTCTATGGTTTACATACATGAACTTAGTTCTTAAGTTTTCCTTTGCAGTTCTCTATCAATTCAGATGAAACCATAAAACTTTTCTAGCGTAACGCTATGCTCGTATTTTCTTAAGATATTCGCAAATTTAATTCATGTGTAAAAGTGAATAGTAACAGAATAGGTGATATTGCTTTGTGCGTATTCGTTTACAAATCTAGATACTCGGGTCAATATTTCGCAAGAAACTAACCTTTACGTATTATAATTATTGGCCGCCATATGGGATTCATAACCGGGCTTGAGCAGGCTACTTTGTGCTTCTGCTGAAAGTGGGACTTGTGAGAAACACATCAGAAGAGAATGATTTGTTTCGTAACATGCATCATCCATGAGTAATGTTTTATTACGGTAAATGAACTCTCTTTCAATATTTGGGAAAAGCAATCGACTCTACGTGAATCTTAAAATTGTCATAACTTCATGGTTTATTAACCAATCTGAATGAACTATACACCAAAAGTAAAATAATCTAACACTCTTTAAAAAGTTATTCAACATCTTTTCCGATAATCCTACCCGTTTACTTATATTAAAAAAATATGAGTAAACCCCATTATAAGAAATGCAAAGTTCCAAATTAAGAAGTTTTTGTAGGATTTAATTTCTGAGTGAAGTAAAAACGATTGTTAATTTTTCAGACCCTGTTATCTTCTACGTCGTTTAGTTTTTGAATCGTGATGATTCGACAATTAGTTAAAGAGATATAGTCTAAAACTAACACTATGAATTCGTAAAGGCGGCCATTTTTTATAGCCGAAATATTGGATCTCCCCAACTGTCAGAGTGGGGCCACTTCGATTCCTGCTTAGGTGGATCAGGGAAACTACATATCCGAGTGGAACCTTTTTAAAACAAAGTGCAGGATACTTCCCGTAAGATCCGCTACGAAGTAAGGCTGTTCCGGAGGTTAGATTATAATGAATGGGTTCCATAGAGAGTTTTACTGGATACAATCGGGAAAATATTTTTAATGATAGATTGGAACTTAGTGAATATTACATAACTCTGTACGTAAGCCTAGTCAGCACCAAAGACGCTAACTAAATGCATATTTGATAGCTTCGACGGTTAACAACCAGGAGACTTTGTTTAAATAATTTAGCGATAACAACACAACTCTTTAGATTAAACAGTTTCTATCAGGTAACGATCAAGAAAAACGAGAGAGTGTTATGAGTGCTAAGTAGATATCTTCAGCAGGAAGCCCTCTCGAATAGTATTGTAGTTGCATATGAACGGGAAATATACCAATTGCTTGATTATCATGATAAATTAATACTTACGTTTTTACATATGGTATAACCTTTTTCAACCCCAAAAGCCTACCTAAAACAAACTGCTGTGCGGACCCAAACTATACGTTTGTGATACCCTCTTCTTATTAAAGGGAGAAGTAAATCCAATGTTTTTAAATTTCAACGGCAATTTATAATGTGAGCTAAGTAGCCCTAAGAGCACTTTGGATTCCTTTTTAAGTCCTACGTACACAACACAAGAGCTTGCGGCCTCCGGTTTGGTGTTGAATTTTTTTACTAGCTGTAAGCCAACAGGAATTAAGGAATGCATGCCGAGATCCGCTGTAGATTTCTAAATTTCTCAGAATTTACGATGGAACTTCTAAACCGTTTAGCCTTACCAGACACCTCGAAAGAGACCCCTCGAATTATTGGGACGCCATTTGCAGCCTAATCCACTAATTAAAAATAAAACATCCCCGTCCACCCGCAAAATTATTTTTTTAATCACCACATCACTCAGATAACGATTTCAACCCTGATTAATATCTCCTTTGAGACAACGAAGAATACTATTACTATCAAGTCAAGAGACATCCGAGCTAATGTTCTCACATAACTTGATTTCTGACTTTACAGATGCACATTACAAAAAGCTTCACCAGATCAGGGATGCCTTCCTAATCGCAGATGACACATCAAATTGTCCATCATTTTAACGCGCCTTCTCTTCACTAATTTTACGAAAGCAATAACTTACGAACTCACCGTGATATTTTTTTTCTCAGCTACTGACTTCTTGTTTAGCACGTCACTGGATTTCGCACGTCACTCGAATATTTCGTATTTGCAAATCCTAACGAATATATGAGCTAGTATAGTTTTCCCATTTCTATCCACCTGATCTCGTCGATTGAACTGCAAGCAAGCTGATTGCACTCGTTCTAATGCAATTATTATGGCGGATCTCGACATTTACTGTTACTATTTTTTTTTATCTAAATGCATCCTGATATCTACAAATAGTAATACCTTTATTTCTGCAGAGAGCCACAACCGGCAGCTTTGTAGATAACCTGAAATCTTTTGCCATGTGTAAGTAATGTTTTGACAGATTTTAGTGTATTACAACGTATGAGTTGCAATTGAAAAATCCTAATCTCTCTACGCTTCATATCAAATATTACTATGTTTGGTTGGTTGTAGTGCATGCTAACTGATTGCATTCGTTTTGATAAAAGAAACAACACGATCTCGACATCTCCTCTTAGTAAATGTTGTCTAAATGTTTCGTGAAGTCTGCACTTGGTAATAGAATGTTCTGTGAAAACAGTCTGAAGTATAGATATCTGTGTGAATCGACTTTATTCTTGCCAGTGTTAACGGCTCTTAAGTAGACTGTACTGAGAATGTACTCTAGGCAGTTTGTCATGATATTCCGAATCTGTAGCGAACACCTATGCAGAATTCTACAGACGACTTGGTGCTTTTTTTTAGTAAAGGAATTTACTTTGTGATGTAGGATGGCTCTTGTCAAAGGCAATGGATATGCTCGCAAACATACCAGGCCAAATGTCAGCCTGGTTGACTGTTAGACATGAGTACACTTCTCAAGCCTTAACTGCTGGCGATCAATCGGGTACACTTTGTGGAGTAGCTCTCTGCTCTTGGGAAGATTCCCTTGAGTCGGTCGACAAGACACGCAAGCTCTATTCACGTCAGCGAGATGGGGTAGTGTTTAGTTTAATAAATAAGATTACAGAAATTCTTCTTGTTGATCATTCCGTGTCAGAAAGGAATGGTCTCGAAAAGGAAATGCAGTTGGTGCACTAGTCCAATACTGAGCGGAAGGTTAACAGAAAATTACTCACCGGTTAGAAAACGTTGAGAAGATTGAGAAATTCAAATCCTCCAGTAAGCTTAATTTGAGTGTGCTAACATGGAAGTATGTAGTACAAGATGAACCGAGTCAGCCAGTGAGTTTTTAAAGTTTTTTTAACTTAAAGGTTAGTGTGAGAGATACATAGCGTTATCTATATAGCATCTTGATAAAGACGACTTGAATTTTTTTATAGACAAAAAAAGTCTGTAAATTGATAATATTCTTGATTTGGGTGTTCGTACCTGTTCTACCAGGCCTGTATAACTTTTTTGTATCGCGAATCTTTAGTAATTCATCGGCAGGACTTGTCTCAAAAGTTAAGAGAAGCTGGCATAGTTTTTCAACGTAATGAAATACCTAATTACCTAAGGATATACTACTAGAGTTTGAGGCCAATAAAATGCATGTGAATGCTTTACAAACTTACAACTATAACTTAAAATAACTGATATGAAAAGTTGGTAAGCTTTGTGGGCTTCTATAAATAATTATTAAATAATAAGATGCCTGATTAAAAGATTATCGTAATAGGATAAATCACTATCGCTTACCACACAGCTACCATCAGGTCCAGCCGGATAATGTTACTTACCTACAGATAAAAAGTGACTGTAAGATAGCATTGTAAACGAACCACATGTTAGTGTAAAGCTGCCGATATGAATTATTCAAGGTCTTGGGCATTCTGCCAAAGTAATTCATGTACAAATGGCATATTGGAAGACAGTCTGATATAGATGATGACGAACAACAGCTGTAGAAAATCATATTTCATTGACAACGGCTTAATTGTTGGTCCAAACAGTTATGATTATTATTTAGTTTTATAGAAAAAAACAAAATGGACATGAAGACGATATTGATGTAACTTTGGTGCCTGAAGAGAAAGCGAAAACTTAGTGGGACAGATTTAATTTTAAGAGCAAATCAATTCATTTAGATATCACATTCGCGTACTAGAGTATAATTCAATTGAATGATTATAACAATTTAAATGAATTAGTTGAGCTCGTTAATTTATATCAGTCTTGCTACGATTTCGTCTTCTCTTCGGGTTCCAAAGCCGCTGTGTTTGAAAATTCCAACTATGTATACGGAATAATAAACCACCACGATGTTTTATACCTTGTCTTTATGCCTTTATTTAGAGTTAGGTCAAGATGGTACATTAGTCCATTTTGTTAGATCTATAAAGTGGGGACGTTGTTACAAAATATTAATTATAACTGTTTGAATCAACAATTAAGTCGTTGTCAAAGAATTATTGATTTTCTAAACGGTAGTACGTCAACCTATATATTAGATAATCTTCCGCGCTGCCATATGTGCATGAACTCCTATGTCAGAACGCAGAAAACCTTGAAAAACTCATATCGGCTATTTTATACTACCATGTACTTCATTCACAATTTTATCATGCAGTCATCTCTTATCTATAGGTATGTAAGTTTATCCGGATTCAGCTAAGGACCTACGTGTCCCTGGAATTCGTATACATTAATCTCATTCGACCGTGTTCATGCATAGACCATTTCGTTCCTGCACTTTGAGGTACTTCCGAGTTGGTTGCTCCACAGCTGCCGTGTTAGTAGAGGGAAAAGTGGCCATATTAAAGTTTCGTAGTTACTTTGTTGATCAGCTCATATTTTGGTTGCTTTGCGATGAACAGAGTTACTAAGTTGGTAGCGATTAAATGACTGAGTATACAATAAAAATATTTACCACCTAATCGTGTATCTCAAACGAACTTAAAATAGATTCTTTATTTCTCTCATCGATTAGATCACCGGTCTTAAGCCCAAAGTAAGGCCGTTTCGGAGGTTACAATATAATGGTTTCCATAGCAAGTTTTACAGGATACAATCGGAATTAATGATGGACCGGAACCTAGTGAATGCCACCTAGTGTATTCCCTAGTGAGCATATTTGATGCTAACTAAATGCATATTTGTTACCTTTGAGGGTTAACACAGGAGACTTTATTAGAGTAATTTATTCGTAACAACGCAATTCTTTGGATTAAACAGTTTGTATCAGTTTAACGTAGATTTCTTCAGCAAAAAGCACTCTCAAATAGTATTGTAGTTGCATTTAATCGGGAAGTATAGCTATTGCTTGATTATCATTGATAAATTAATACTTATGTTTTTTACATATGGTATCACAACCTTTTTAAAGGGAGAAGTAAATCCACGGTTTTCTAAATGGTACGCCATTGTATAATGTGGTTTAAGTAACTCTGAAAGCACTACTGCTTCGTTTTTAAGACTTACCTTAAGAACACAAGAACCTGCGGCCTCCGATTCCGTGTTGATTACTTTCCTAGCTGTAAACCAATAGCAATAATTATTAACTAATATATGTCGATATCCACTGCTGACTTCTAAATTTCACAGCATTTTAAAAAGGAACGTAGAACCCGTTTAGCCTTACCGGACACCTCGAAAGAAAACCTTCGAATTATTGGCACGCTTGTTGCTCCAATTAAAAATCGTATATCCCCGAACATCCTGAAAATTATTTCTTTAATAAACGCATCACTTAGAGATCGCTTACGTCCCTGATTAATATCTCTTTTGACACCATGTAGAAACTATTACAATGCAGTCAAGTGACATCCCTGTTGACGTTCTCATTTTAAGGTGATTTCTAACGTCGCAGATGCATATTACAAAAAGCTTCACCATCTCAGGGATGCCTGCCGTATCTCAAGTGACCCATCAGCTTGTTTATCTTTTTAACGCGCTTTCTCTTTACTAGTTTTACCTTATAAGATCACTGTGATCATTTTTTTTCAGCTAAAGACGTCACTGGGTGTAAACTCGAATATTTCAAATTTGCAAGTCCTACGGACAATATCTGCTACCGTGCTTTCCCATTTCAATCCACCCGATGTCGTCGTTTGTAGTGCATTCGAAGTGATTCCAATCGTTCTAATGCAAGTATCAAGGCGGTTCTCGACATCTACTGCTATTATCTCAGTAGAGACAAAGGGACTAGATCTTACAGGGGACTAGAAACTTCATTTGTAGGCTATCAAATTGACTCTTCCGTTTCTCACGCAATTGGTCATCTCTTGTATGAAAATTTGCACATCACTATACTCAGCAGATGGAACCCTTGCAGGCAATTACGGTATCAGCTGATTACAGGAAATTAACAACTCAAGGAAACCTTTATTCGCAGAAAAAGAGCCCTTCTGGAGCGAAGTTCCAAATGATATGATTATCGAACAGTGCTTAATGAGGTCACGAAATTTTCTGGGGGATAACTCAACGTCAGACACTACGTTAGCTACATTAATCATTCATTCCTATATACTGTTACGATAACTGAAGTTCTACAATGCTATTGTGGGTAACATTTTGTCATCGATGTTGCACGTAGTGCTAACACCACCTTCCATATGTGATGATATCTGAATACACAAGATTTCAATTCGACTGCGGTGAACGACATATTGTTCTTCTGCAGCTTTTCTTCGTCCACATCTGTATCAGATTATCTTCCGACCTGCCATTTGTACATGAGATCTCGGGTCAGAATACACAAAACATATCGGCTCTTTTATACTAACATGTGGCTCGTTCACAATCCTATCTTGCAGTCACTTTTTATCTACAAGTAAGTAAGTTTATCCGGTTGCAGCTGATAGTACCTGTGTGGGTCCTGGGATTCGTATACATTAACCTCATTCGACTGGGTTCACTGTCATACGTTTTCGCCATTCTGGATTTTCACTTGTATTGTCTTAGCGTACACGATACTCCAAAGTTCTTCTATACCATTTTCTGAAATAATGTATCTAATCGTGCCTAGAAATTACTTAAGTGGAAACTTCCTGAGGGCGGTAAAACTTTGGACAGTTCAGAAATTTCTTCAGCTGCATATAGGATTTGCACAACTTTAAAGTATAACGGCTGATGTAGTAAAGTAATAACAGTTGTGCTTTGTCAAATTTGTTACACTTATATATTGTATGCAAAGGAGTAGAATATATAGCATTGGTACTTGTGTTGAATTATTGAGGATATACAGAATGACTATACACCGAATGACTATATACAGAATGAATATACACCGCCCCCCCCCAGAAGTCGGTCCTGGATCCACCCCTGGTATGTTATGGCGTAAATTTTGCCACTAATTTTCAAAGAACCCTCAGTTTCACCAAACCTTTTGTTCAAATACAAATTCTATAAATAAGCGATCAGCGGTTTCAAATAAGATGATTTTTTTTATAATTCAAAAATAAAAACGATGTTTAAAATATTAAATACGTGCGTCCCTGCTCAATAAAGTTTTTAACCTCCCCTGAGATTCTGACGAAACTTACATGGGAGCAACCTCTTAAAAAAACTGTCCAAGTATAACGAAAATATACTTACGTGCATTTCTGTTTATGAAAACCATGAATACTCCCTTGAGATATTCTCAAAATTTATATGGGGTCATCAGTAAAGAATTCTCTTATCAAAATAATAATAACAGTAAATGAAAGCCGATCAATGTGCTACGAAAATATACTTGAGCATACATAAATATATAATAATGAAATGCATTAAGGACACAGTGTGTTGTAAATTATTCAGGCCTATACATACTCGAGTGTATTACCTCAGATGTTAAAAAAAAGAAAGAAAGAAAGAAAAGAAAAGAAAAGAAAGAAAAAAAGAAAATGTAGTGTGCAATATTGACTTGTTTAAGCTTCAAAGATGTTTAATATGAACTGATATTGCTGATTCTTTTGCTATTATAAATATCTTCCTTTGAATTCACTTAGCTTAAGCATTGATTACATTACGTTTATATAATTATTGTTTGTACTAAAATTATTACTTCGTTGAAGATCACCATAAATAGAAGAGAAGTTTGCGTGTAAGATAGCAGCGAGCAGGCGCATGTTAAAAGTTCATCTGGCTCTCTCTGGCCACGTCTGAGACCAAGATAACGTCACGCGCCAGAGCGACAAGAATGTAGCACTGCATTGCATCCACCTTGTAGTCTTTCCACCATGGGTGGGCCCTTGGGATTGAAAAAGGTTGTGATACCATATGTAAAAAACATAAGTATTAATTTATCAATGATCAAGCAATAGCTATACTTCCCGTTTATATGCAACTACAATCCTATTTGAGAGTGCTTTTCGCTGAAGAAATCTACGTTAAACTGATACAAATTGTTTAATCCAAAGAATTGCGTTGTTACGGATAAATTACTCAAACAAAGTTCCTGTGTTATCCGGCTTGCATTCGTTTTTAAAAAAGAACAACAAGTATCTCGACATCTCCTCTTAGTAAAATGTTATTTCAATGTTTCGTGATGTCTGTGCTTGGTAATACATTTTTCTCTGATAACGGTCAGAAGTATACATCTAAGCATATATCTGTGTGTTTCGACTTTCTTCTTGCCAAAATTAACAGCTCTTAGGTGGAGTGTGAAGGCAATGTACTCTAGCCAGTTTGCAAAATTATTCCGCTATATGCAGCGAAGACCTATGCAGAATTTTAGAGACGACTTGCTGCTTCATTTTTGTAAAGGAATTTACTAATTATAAATCGAACATTCCTAAACACCGGAAAATTTTCATCACTGGTGATACCCTCGTCTTATTAAAGGGAGAAGTTAATCCAAGATTTTTTAAATGCTACGCCATTACGCCATTGTAAATGTGTCCTGCTATGGTTTCGTTTTCTCTTCCGGTACCAAGGCCGCTCGTTTATGCTATTTAATTAAATATTTAAACATAAAAACACACCGCTTTCATATTTTATACCTTGTCTTTATACCTCCATTTAAAGTTACATGAATATCGTCTTAATGTCAATTTTGTTAGATCTATAAGGCGGGGACGTTATTACAAAATATTAATTATAACTGTTTGTATCAACAATTAAGTCGTTGTCAAAGAGTTATTGATTTTCTAAATGGTTGTTCGTCAACTTCTATATTATATTTTCTTCCGATCTGCCATACGTATCCTCGTCGCCAAAAGTGCCTTTACATCGCCGTGACAGATATGTGGCGGCGCAGTACACCAAGGAAGGGATGGTTGCATAAGAAATTGTGATTAATTTTGAAGAGTTTTTATTTTGACTAGGGAAATAACGTAGGTACATTGAGTAAAGCCACAGATTTGAAACGTCAGTCCACTGCCATCTCTGAAAAGATTCGTATTCTCAAAATTTACCGGTTCGGTAAAGGTCATCGTCTTAATTTTGATATTTCCTCGATATTTTTTTTTTCATGCAGCTTCATTTTCTTGTAAGTGTTGCATATTGATTTCCTCATCCAGGCATTTTTGAATAAGATCGCAGAAGGTTGTAAATCTATCCATAACTACATGTAAAGATATCCGAGCAAAATCTAGAAGTTAGTTCTCAATTATCTTGTGTATTCATGGCAATTCAACATATTCACTTACGTTTTGTACGCGTACAGGATACCCCATAGTTCTTTTATATAATTTCCTGACATACAGTATCGAATTGTGCCTGTAAATTACCTAAGTGAAGACCTCCTAAGGGCGGTACAATTTTCGATATTTCTGAAATTTCCTCAGTTGCAGGTACGATTTGAACACTTTTTACGTATACATAGCTGAATGAATGTCATAACACATGTGTTTTGTCCACTTTTCTTGCAGTTATTTATATATGCAATGGACTTGAATATATAGTATTAATATTTGATGTTGAGTTATTCAAGAAATACAGACGAACTACACTGCTTATATCAAAAGCAAAGGCGTGTAGCTAACAATTCCAGAATCGTTGTGGCGAAGGTTTCACAAGATGAATAGCTATCCAAAGGATGTTTGAGAAAAAGAAATCGAAACGCGATATGCGAATGAAGATTTCATTCAATCTTCCGAGTAATAAGGCACTGACACACCAAGAACTTTAGTATATAGATTAGAGGGGAAGAGGAAGTCAGGATTACGAAATGTGATACGATATTCTTATCGAAACAATGCTACAGTGATATCAGATTACTTTTTCTTTCAAGAACTTGGATATAAAAATTTTCATCAAGAGATTTCTCAATGAATGACGTTTCCTGCTGTATAAAATTTGTGGCACTTATAATCAAGGCATACAGTGAATTTATATGAAAAGATTATTTGAATAGCTCACAGTTTTGTTTGGCTTGTCATGACGAGTGTTACTAATTTGGTAACGAACACAGGACTGATTAGATTCCACCGTCTAAGTGGCTAAGAGAAGATCTCAAAGGAACTTGAAATAGATTCTTTATTTGTCTCTTCGATCAGATCACCAGTCTCAGGACCAACGTGAAGCTCTTTCGGAGGTTAGAATATAATGGGTTCAATAGCAATTTTTACAGGATACATTCGGAAAAATATTACTAATGATAGACTTGAATAAACTGAATCCTACACAAATCTGTATGTAAGCCCTAGTGAGCAGCAAGGACGCTAACTAAATGCACATTTGATAGCTTTGAGTGTTAACAAACAAGAGTCTTTGTTTAAGTAATTTATCCGTAAGTACACAACTCTTTAGATTAAACATTATCTATCATGTAATGGTCATGAAAAACGTGTGTTGTGAGTGCTAAGTATATTTGTTCAGCAGGAAGCACTCTCGAATAGTATTGTAGTTGCATATGAACGGGAAATATACCAATTGCTTGATTATCATGATTAATTAATACTTACGTTTTTACATATGGTATAACCTTTTTCAACCCCAGGGGCCTACCTAAAACAATCTGATGTGCGGACCCAAACTATACGTTTGTGATACCCTCTTCTTATTAAAGGGAGAAGTAAATCCAATGTTTTTAAATTTCTACGCCAATTTATTATGTGTGTTAAGTAGCACTAAAAGCACTTTTGCTTCCTTTTTAAGTCCTACGTACACAACACAAGAGCTTGCGGCCTCCGGTGTGCTGTTGAATTTTTTTACTAGCTGTAAGCCAACAGGAATTAAGGAATGCATGCCGAGATCCGCTGTAGACTTCTAAATTTCTCAGAATTTACGATGGAACTTCTAAACCGTTTAGCCTTACCAGACACCTCGAAAGAGACCCCTCGAATTATTGGGACGCCATTTGCAGCCTAATCCACTAATTAAAAATCAAACATCCCCGTCCACCCGCAAAATTATTTTTTTAATCACCACATCACTCAGAGATCGATTTCAACCCTGATTTATATCTCCTTTGAGACAACGAAGAAAACTATTACTATCAAGTCAAGAGACATCCGAGCTAATGTTCTCACATAACTTGATTTCTGACTTTACAGATGCACATTACAAAAAGCTTCACCAGATCAGGGATGTTTTCCTTATCGCAGATGACACATCAACTTGTCCATCATTTTAACGCGCTTTCTCTTCACTAATTTTACGAAAGCAATAACTTACGAACTCACCGTGATATTTTTTTTCTCAGCTACTGACTTCTTGTTTAGCACGTCACTGGATTTCGCACGTCACTCGAATATTTCGTATTTGCAAATCCTAACGAATATATGAGCTACTATAGTTTTCCCATTTCTATCCACCTGATCTCGTCGATTGAACTGCAAGCAAGCTGATTGCACTCGTTCTAATGCAATTATTATGGCGGATCTCGACATTTACTGTTATTATTTTTTTCTTATCTAAATGCATCCTGATATCTACAAATAGTAATACCTTTATTTCTGCAGAGAGCCACAACCGGCAGCTTTGTAGATAACCTGAAATCTTTTTGCCATGTGTAAGTAATGTTTTGACAGATTTTAGTGTATTACAACGTATGAGTTGCAATTGAAAAATCCTAATCTCTCTACGCTTCATATCAAATATTACTATGTTTGGTTGGTTGTAGTCCATGCTAACTGATTGCATTCGTTTTGATAAAAGAACAACACGTATCTCGAAATCTCCTCTTAGTAAATTTTGTCTAAATGTTTCGTGAAGTCTGCACTTGGTAATAGAATGTTCTCTGAAAACAGCCTGAAGTATAGATATCTGTTTGAATCGACTTTATTCTTGCCAGTGTTAATGGCTCTTTGGTGGACTGTGCTGAGAATGTACTCCAGGAAGTTTGCCATGATATTCCTGTATCTGAAGCGAACACCTATGCAGAATTCTACAGACGACTTGGTCCTTTTTTTTAGTAAAGCAATTTCCTTGGTGATGTAGGATGGCTCTTGTCAAAGGCCATGGATATGCTCGCAAACATACCAGGCCAAATGTCAGCCTGGTTGACTGTTAGACATGAGTACACTTCTCAAGCCTTAACTGCTGGCGATTAATCGGGTACACTTTGTGGAGTAGCTCTCTGCTCTTGGGAAGATTCCCTTGAGTCGGTCGACAGGACACGCAAGCTCTATTCACGTCAGCGAGATGGGGTAGTGTTTAGTTTAATAAATAAGATTACAGAAATTCTTCTTGTTGATCATTCAATGTCAGAAATGAATGGTGTCGAAAAGCAAATGCAGTTGGTGCACTAGTCCACTACTGAGCGGAAGCTTACCAGAAAATTATTCACCGGTTAGAAAACGTTGAGAAGATTGAGAAATTCAAATCCTCCAGTAAGCTTAATTAGAGCGTGCTATTATGGAAGTCTGTAGTACAATATGAACCGTGTGAGCCAGTGAGATTTTAAGGTTTTTTTAACCTAAAGGTTAGTGTGAGAGATACATAGTGTTATCTATATAGCATCTTGATAAAGACGACTCGAATTTTTTTATAGCCAAAAAAGTCTGTAAATTGATAATATTCTTGATTTGGGTGTTCGTACCTGTTCTACCAGGCCTGTATAACTTTTTTGTATCGCGAATCTTTAGTAATTCATCGGCAGGACTTGTCTCAAAGGTTAAGAGAAGCTGGCATAGTTTTTCAACGTAATGAAATACCTAATTACCTAAGGATATACTACTAGAGTTTGAGGCCAATAAAATGCATGTGAATGCTTTACAAACTTACGACTATAAGTTTAAAATAACTGATACGAAAAGTTGGTAAGCTTTGTGGGCTTCTATAAATAATTATTAAATAATAAGATGCCTGATTAAAAGATTATCGTAATAGGATAAATCATTATCGCTTACCACACAGCTACCATCAGGTCCAGCCGGATAATGTTACTTACCTACAGATAAAAAGTCACTGTAAGATAGGATTGTAAACGAACCACATGTTAGTGTAAATCTGCTGATATGAATTATTCAAGGTCTTGGGCATTCTGCCAAAGTAATTCATGTACAAATGGCATATTGGAAGACAGTCTGATATAGATGATGACGAACAACAGCTGTAGAAAATCATATTTCATTGACAACGGCTTAATTGTTGGTCCAAACAGTTATGATTATTATTTAGTTTTATAGAAAAAAACAAAATGGACATGAAGACGATATTGATGTAACTTTGGTGCCTGAAGAGAAAGCGAAAACTTAGTGGGACAGATTTAATTTTAAGAGCAAATCAATTCATTTAGATATCACATTCGCGTACTAGAGTATAATTCAATTGAATGATTATAACAATTTAAATGAATTAGTTGAGCTCGTTAATTTATATCAGTCTTGCTACGATTTCGTCTTCTCTTCGGGTTCAAAAGCCGCTGTGTTTGAAAATTCCAACTATGTATACGGAATAATAAACCACCACGATGTTTTATACCTTGTCTTTATGCCTTTATTTAGAGTTAGGTCAAGATGGTACATTAGTCTATTTTGTTAGATATATAAGGCGGGGACGTTGTTACAAAATATTAATTATAACTGTTTCAATCAACAATTAATTCCTTGTCAAAGAATTATTGATTTTCTAAACGGTTGTTCGTCAACATATATATTAGATAATCTTCCGATCTGCCATATGTACATGAACTCCTATGTCTGAACGTAGAAAACCTTGAAAAACTCATATCGGCTATTTTATAATACCATGTGCTTCATTCACAATTTTATCATGCAGTCATCTTTTATCTATAGGTATGTAAGTTTATCCGGATTTAGCTAAGAACCTTCGTGTCCCTGGAATTCGAATACATTAATCTCATTCGACTGTGTTCATGCATAGACCATTTCGTTCCTGGACTTTGAGGTACTTCCGAGTTGGTTGCTCCACAGCTGCCGTATTAGTAGAGGGAAAAGTGGCTATATTAAAGTTTCGTAATTACTTTGTTGTTATACCTGATATATCTTATACCAAAGAGGACATGTTTCCCTCTCCATAAATGCGAATAAGATATGTCCAATGTTGACGATTTTTTCAGGATTGAAATATGGTTGGTTGAAGACTCTAACTTGCACTATTCATTTTCTTTGTGAAGAATCTTGTAGGCTGCCAACTGCTGCTCCTGAGCATAGTTAAGGTCGTGTCACAGCCTGTTCCATCATAAAAAAAAGTGAAAGCAGTCTTTTAATGACACCAGAGTTTCTTTGAATTTAATGATTTCGTAGCATTTCCTTTCAGATCTGCTTGATGGGGCCAAGAGAATCAGCAACTGCTCAAGAAGTCTTCTAGCAAGATTCTTAAAAGATATGAATTCGGCCATTCAACAGCTACAGATTTCCCGTTTGTAATTTCTTCCATTACTGCTGTTCATGTACGACTACCTTTTGCTCCTTGTCTATCTCACAATCCACAATGGTTTTGGCGAAGCTTTTATAATATGAATAGCTATCCAAAGTGTTTGAGAAAAGCAAATCGAGACGCGATACGCGAGTGAAGACGATTAATTCTTTCGAATAAGACAAAATTAACACACAGAGAGGATGAGTATATACTATTAGAGGGAATAAGGATGTCAGAATTACGAAATGTGATACGATATTCTTATCAAGACAATGCTAGCGTAATATCAGATTACTTTTTATTATTAAAGAAGATGGAAAGGGAGAATTTTCACCAAGAAATTTCTGAAATGAATGTCTTTTTCTGCTCTATAAAATGTGTGGCACTTAGTTACTAATCAAAGCATACAGTGAGCTTATTTGAAAAGATTGTTTGATCAGCTCATAGTTTGGTTGCTTTGCGATGAACAGTGTTACTAAGTTGGTAGCGATTACATAACTCACTATACCGTAAATATTTTCTACCTAATCGTGTATCTCAAACGAACTTAAAATAGATTCTTTATTTCTCTCTTCGATTAGATCACCGGTCCTAAGCCCAAAGTAAGGCCGTTTCGGAGGTTAGAATAGAATTGTTTCCATAGCAAGTTTTACAGGAATCAATCGGAATTAATGATGGACCGGAACCTAGTGAATGCCACCTAGTGTATTCCCTAGTGAGCATATTGGTTGTTAACTAAATGCATATTTGTTACCTTTGAGGGTTAACACAGGAGACTTTGTTAGAGTAATTTAAACGTAACAACGCAATTCTTTGGACTAAACAGTTTGTATCAGTTTAACGTAGATTTCTTCAACAAAAAGCACTCTCAAATGGTATTATAGTTGCATATAATCGGGAAGTATAGCTATTGCATGATTATCATTGATAAATTAATACTTATGTTTTTTACATATGGTATCACAACCTTTTTCAATCCCAAGGGCCCAACTAAAAAACTCCACTGTAAGTTCTCAAAGCTATACGTGTGCGATACCATCGTCTTATTAAAGGGAGAAGTAAATCCACGATTTTCTATATGGTACGCCATTGTATAATTTGGTTTAAGTAACTCTGAAAGCACTACTGCTTCGTTTTTAAGACCTACCTTAAGAACACAAGATACTGCGGCCTCAGATTCGGTGTTGATTACTTTGCTAGCTGTAAGTTAATAGCAATAATTATTAACTAATACATGTCGATGCCCACTGCAGACTTCTAAATTTCACAGCATTTTAAAAAGGAACGTAGAACCCGTTTAGCCTTACCGGACACCTCGAAAGAAAACCTTCGAATTATTGGCACGCTCGTTGCTCCAATTAAAAATCGTATATCCCCGAACATCCTGAAAATTATTTCTTTAATAAACGCATCACTTAGAGATCGCTTACGTCCCTGATTAATATCTCTTTTGAGACCATGTAGAATCTATTACAATGAAGTCAAGTGACATCCCTGATAACGTTCTCATTTTAAGGTGATTTCTAACGTCGCACATGCATATTACAAAAAGCTTCACCATCTTAGGGATGCCTGCCGTATCTCAAGTGACCCATCAGCTTGTTTATCTTTTTAACGCGCTTTCTCTTTACTAGTTTTATCTTATAAGCTCACTGTGATCATTTTCTTTTTTCAGCTAAAGACGTCACTGGGTGTAAACTCGAATATTTCAAATTTGCTAGTCCTACGGACAATATCTGCTTCCGTGCTTTCCCATTTCAATCCACCCGATGTCGTCGTTTGTAGTGCATTCGAAGTGATTCCAATCGTTCTAATGCAAGTATCATGGCGGATCTCGACATCTACTGCTATTATCTAAGTAGAGACAAAGGGACTAGATCGTACAGGGGACTAGAAACTTCATTTGTAGGCTATCAAATTGACTCTTCCGTTTCTCACGCATTTATTCTGTTTACATGCTTTGGACGTGGTTTTTTATTTTATTCACGAGCAGCTTTGGTACCTGAAGAGAAGACGGAACAGTAGCACTACACATTTAATTTTATGATCTAAACTAATTCATTTAAATATCACATTCGCATACAACAGCGCGTTTAAATAATGGGCAAGTTGATGGGTCACTAGCGATAGGACAGGCATTCCTCAGCTGGTGAAGCTATTTGTAATATGCTTCTGCAACGTTAGAAAGCAACTTAAACTTTTCAAGGATGTCACTTGACTTCATTGTAGTTGAATTCTACATTCAATTAAAAAGATATTAATCATGGGATGTGAGCGATCTGTAAGTAATGCGATTAAAAAAATAATTTTGTGGATGGACGGGGATGTTCGATTTTCAATTAGGGGTTTAGGATTCAACAGGCTAAAGAGTTGTGTTCTTACAGACATATTATATAAACTAAGTGTTTTAAAATTCCAGGCTATAAATATACATTTAATTAGCGTTCGTATTGCTCACAAAAGCTTAAATCCGGAGTTGTGTAGGATTCGCTAGGTTCGTGTCTATCATTAATAATATTTTCCCGATTATATCCTGTAAAACTTGCTATGAAACCTGTTATATTCTAACCTCCGAAACAGTCTTACTTTGTGTCTGAGACCGCTGATATAATCAATAAAACAAATAAAGAATCGATTTAAAGTTCTTTAGAGATCTTCTCTTGGACGGTTAGGTGTAAAATATATACGGTCCTGTGTTTGCTACCAACTTGGTAGCATTGATCATCAAAAAGCAACCAACCTGTAGGCTAATCAAATAATTTTTTCATATAAACAAAGTGTTTGCTTGGCTATCAGTTATGTGCCACACATTTCATAGAGCAGAAAAGGTCATTCATTTCAGATGTCTCGATGAAAATTCTCCATATTCAAGTTCTTGAATGAAATAGTAATCTGATATCACGGTAGCATTGTCTTGATAAGACTATCGTATCACACTTCGTAATTTTGACATCCTTACTTTTCTAATGCTATATACTCATGTTCTTGGTATGCCCATTCTTTCTTACTCGGAAGATTTAATCAAGTATACATTCGCGTCTCGCCTGTCGATTTTAGTTTCTAAAACTACATTTGAATAGCTATTCATTTGGTGAAAGCTACGCCACAACGATTGGGAAATGGTGAGATACACACAACACATTTTGATATAAACAGTGTAGTCATACTGTATATCCTCAATAATTCAACTCAAGTACCAATACTATATATTCTACTCCTTTGCATACAATATATAAGTATAACAAAAGTTAAAAAGCACATCTGTTATTACTTTACTACATTAGCCATTACACTTTAAAGTTGTGCAAATCCTATATGCAGCTGAAGAAATTTCTGAACTCTCCAAAGTTTTACCGCCCTCAGGGAGTTTCCACTTAAGTAATTTCTAGGCAGGATTAGATACATTATTTCAGAAAATGGTATAGAAGAACTTTGGAGTATCCTGTACGCTAAAACAATACAAGTGAAAATCCAGAATGGCGAAAACGTATAAGAATGAACCCAATCGAATGAGGTTAATGTATACGAATTCCAGGACCCCCACACGTACTATCAGCTCCAGCCGGATAAACTTACTTACCTGTAGATAAAAAGCGACTGCAAGATAAGATTGTGAACGAGCCACATGTTAGTATAAAAGAGCCGATATGATTTGTGTATTCTGACCCGAGATCTCATGTACAAATGGCAGGTCGGAAGATAATCTGATGCAGATGTGGACGAAGAAAAGCTGCAAAAACCAATATGTCAATCACCGCAGTCGAATTGCCATCTTGTGTATTCAGATATCATCACATATGGAAGGTGGCATTAGCTCTACGTGCAACACAGATGAAAAAATGTTTCCCACAATAGCATTGTAGAACTTCAGTTATCGTAACAGTATATAGGAATGAATGATTAATGTAGCTAACGTAGTGTCTGACGTTGAGTTATCCCCCAGAAAATTTCGTGGCCTCATTAAGCATTGTTCGATAATCGTATCATTTGGAACTTCGCTCCAGAAGGGCTCTTTTTCTGCGAATAGTGGTTTCCTTGCGTTTTTAATTTCTTGTAATCATCTGTTACCGTAGTTGCCTGCAAGGCTTCCATCTGCAGATTATAGTGATGTGCAAAATTTCATACAAGAGATGACCAATTGCGTGAGAAACGGAAGAATCAATTTGATAGCCTACAAATGAAGTTTCTAGTCCCCTGTACGATCTAGTCCCTTTGTCTCTACTGAGATAATAGCAGTAGATGTCGAGATCCGCCATGATACTTGCATTAGAACGATTGGAATCACTTCGAATGCACTGTAACGACGACATCGGGTGGATTGAAATGGGAAAGCACGGAAGCAGATATTGTCCGTAGAACTTGCAAATTCGAAATATTCGAGTTTACAAACAGTGACGTGATGAACAAGAAGTCTTTAGCTGAAAAAAGAAAATGATCACAGTGAGCTTATAAGGTAAAACTAGTAAAGAGAAAGCGCGCTAAAAAGATAAACAAGCTGATGGGTCTCTTCAGATACGGCAGGCATCCCTGAGATGGTGAAGCTTTTTGTAATATGCATCTGCCACGTTAGAAATCACCTTAAAATGAGAACGTTATCAGGGATGTCACTTGACTTCAATGTAATAGTTTCTACATGGTTTCAAAGAGATATTAATCAGGGACGAAAGCGATTTCTAAGTGATGCGTTTATTAAGGAAATAATTTTGAGGATGGACGGGGATATACGATTTTTAATTAGTGGTTTAGGGAGCAACAAGCGTGCCAATAATTCGAGGGTTTTTTTTTCGAGGTATCCGGTAAGGCTAAACGGGTTCTACGTTCCTTTTTAAAATGCTGAGAAATTTAGAAGTCAGCAGTGAACATCTACATGTATTAGTTAATAATTATTGCTATGGCTTACAGCTAGCAAAGTAATCAACACCGAATCGGAGGCCGCAGGATCTTGTCTCCTTAAGGTAGGACTTAAAAACGAAGCAGTAGTGCTTTCAGAGCTACTTAAACCACATTATACAATGGCGTACCATATAGAAAACCGTGGATTTACTTCTCCCTTTGATAAGACGAGGGTATCGCAAGGGTATAGTTTTGGGAACTTACAGTGGATTTTTTTAGGTGAGCCCTTGGGATTGAAAAGTGTTGTGATACCATATTTAAAAAACATAAGTATTAATTTATCAATGATAATCAAGCAATAGCTATACTTCCCGTTTATACTGCAACTACAATACTATTTGAGAGTGCTTTTTGCTGAAGAAATCTACGTTAAACTGATACAAACTGTTTAATCCAAAGAATTGCGTTGTTACGGATAAATTACACAAACAAAGTCTCCTGTGTTAACCCTCAAAGGTAACAAATATGCATTTAGTTAGCTTCAAATATGCTCACTAGGGTAATACACTATGTAGCATTCACTAGGTACCGGTCCATCATTAATTCCGATTGTATCCTGTAAAACTTGCCATGGAAACCATTATATTCTAACCTCCGAAACGGCCTTACTTTGGGCCTGGGACCGGTAATTTAACCGATGAGAGAAATAAAGAACTCATTTTAAGTTCGTTTGAGATACACGATTAGGTGGAAAATATTTACGGTATAATCAGTCATGTAATCGCTACCAACTTAGTAATATTGTTCATCGCAAAGCAACCAAACTATGAGCTGATCCAACAATCTTTTCATACAAGACTACTGTATGCTTTGATTAGTAACTATGTGCCAAACATTTCATAGAGCAGAAAAAGACATTTATTTCTGAAGTCTCTTGGTGAAAGTTCTCCATATCCATTTTCTTTATTCAAAAAAGGTAATATGATATGACGCTAGCATTGTCTTGATAAGAATATCGTATCACATTTCGTAATTCTGACATGCTTATTCCCTCTAACAGTATATACTCATGCTCTCTGTGTGTTAATTCTATCTTATTCGAAAGAATTAATCGTCTTCCCTGGCGTCTCGCGTCTCGATTTTCTTTTCTAAAACAAACTTTGGATAGCTATTCATATTGTAAAAGCTTCGCGAAAACCATTGTGGATTGTGAGATAGACAAGGAGCAATAGGTAGTCGTATATGGTCAGCAGTAATGGAAGAAATTACAAACGCGGAATCTGTAGCTGTTGAATGGCCGAATTCATATCTTTTTAGAATCTTGCTAGAAGACTTCTTGAGCAGTTGCTGATATTCGTATGGCCACGTACAAGCTGATCTGAAAGAAAATGCTATGAAATCATTAAATTAAAAGAAACTCTGGCGTCTTTAAAAGACTGCTTTCACTTTTTTTTTTTTGATGGAACAGGCTGTGACCAGACCTTAACTATACTCAGGAGAAACACTTGGCAGCCTACAAGATTCTTCAAAAAGAAAATGAACAGTGCAAGTTAGAGTCTTCAACCAAACATATCTCAATCCTGACAAAATGGTGAAGATACATATCTTATTCGCATTAATTAGGGATGTGAGCGATTTCTAAGTGATGCGGTGATAAAAAAAAAATAATTTTGTGGATGGACGGAGATGTTCGATTTTCAATTAGGGGTTTAGGTTTCAACAGGCTAAAGAGTTGTGTTCTTACGGACATATTTTATAAACAAAGTGTACAGTGTTTTAAAACTAAAGGCTATAATTATGCATTTAATTAGCGTTCGTACTGCTCACAAAAGCTTACATCCAGAGTTGTGTAGGATTCACTAGGTTCCTTTCTATCATAAATAATATTTTCCCGATTATATCCTGTAAAACTAGCTATGGAACCTATTATATTCTAACCTCCGAAACAGTCTTACTTTGTGTCTGAGACCGCTGATATAATCAATAAAACAAATAAAGAATCGATTTAAAGTTCCTTTGAGATCTTCTCTTAGACGGTTAGGTGGAAAATATTTACGGTCCTGTGTTTGCTACCAACTTAGTAGCATTGATCATCACAAAGCAACCAACCTGTAGGCTAATCAAATAATCTTTTCATATAAACAAACTGTATGCTTGGCTATCAGTTATGTGCCACACATTTGATAGAGCAGAAACGGCCATTCATTTCAGATGTCTCGATGAAAATTCTCCATATTCAAGTTCTTGAATGAAATAGTAATATGATATCACGGTAGTTCTGTCTTGATAAGAATATCGTATCACACTTCGTAATTTTTACATCCTTACTCCTCTAATGCTATATACTCATGTTCTTGGTATGTCCATTCTTTCTTACTCGGAAGATTTAATTAAGTCTACATTCGCGTCTCGCCTGTCGATTTCAGTTTCACAACAAAATTTGGATAGCTATTCATTTTGTGAAAGCTACGCAACAATGATTGGGAAATGGTGAGATACACACAATTCATTTTGATATAAGCAGTGTAGTCATTCTCTATATCCTCAATAATTCAACTCAAGTACCAATACTATATATTCTACTCCTTTGCATACAATATATA
Organism: Thermobia domestica; assembly: GCF_964235325.1. Taxonomy (NCBI): domain Eukaryota; kingdom Metazoa; phylum Arthropoda; class Insecta; order Zygentoma; family Lepismatidae; genus Thermobia; species Thermobia domestica. Next base: position 274,878,359 of record NC_137454.1, on the reverse strand, counting down.
AGTGTAACAAAAGTTAAAAAGCACATCTGTTATTACTTTACTACATCAGCCATTATACTTTAAAGTTGTGCAAATCCTATATGCAGCTGAAGAAATTTCTGAACTCTCCAAAGTTTTACCGCCCTCAGGAAGTTTCCACTTAAGTAATTTCTAGGCACGATTAGATACATTATTTCAGAAAATGGTATAGAAGAACTTTGGAGTATCCTGTACGCTAAGACAATACGAGTGAAAATCCAGAATGGCGAAAACGTATAAGAATGAACCCAATCGAATGAGGTTAATGCATTCGAATTCCAGGACCCACACAGGTACTATCAGCTCCAGCCGGATAAACTTACTTACCTGTAGATAAAAAGTGACTGCAAGATAGGATTGTGAACGAGCCACATATTAGTATAAAAGAGCCGATATGTTTTGTGTATTCTGACCCGAGATCTCATGTACAAATGGCAGGTCGGAAGAAAATCTGATACCGATGTGGACGAAGAAAAGCTGCAGAAAACCAATATGTCAATCACCGCAGGCGAATTGGCATCTTGTGTATTCAGATATCATCACATATGGAAGGTGGCATTAGCTCTACGTGCAACAAAGATGACAAGATGTTAATTAATTTATCAATGATAATCTAGCAATAGCTATACTTCTCGTTTATATGCAACTATAATACCATTTCACAGTGCTTCCTGCTGAAGAAATCTAATTTGCACTTATAACGCTCTCACCTTTTTCTTCATCGTTAGCCTGTCAGGAACTGTTTAATCCAAAGGGTTGTCTTCTTACGGAATTGTTATTTATACAATGTCTCATGTGTGTCAATTCTCAAAGCTATCAAATATGCATTTAGTTAACGTCTTTGCAGCTCACTAGAGCTTACGTACAGAGTTGTGTAGGGTTCACTAGGTTCCGGTCAGTCATTAATTAATTTTCCCGATTTGGTTCTGTAAAACTTTCTATGGAACCCAATATATTCTAACCTCCGAAACAGTCTTAGTTTGGGCCTGTGACCCATGATGATTATCGATGAAACAAATGAAGAATCGATGAAAGTTCTTTTGAGATATTTTCTTAGACGGTTAAGTGGAATATATTTACGGTATATCTTCTGAGCGGCACGTTGAGATGATGCCGCCTTCCTAGTGTGATAATATCTCAATTGGCAAGAATATCAATTCGACTGTGGTGAATAGTGCCGAGTCTCTGTTGACTTGTTTTAAAACCCACACGTAAAAAAAATCCTTCTACACGCAATGGTGTGGGCTAAAAATGGGAAATGAAATCTGCGTCAAGTACGTATATAAATTATGTGAAGCGCTATTTTCATATTTTATTTTATGGATATAAAATACAATTAGACATGGAAAGTGCCGAAAGACAAAAATTATTTTTCAGGAAATATCTGAACGATCGAATTTAATTCCCCATTGAAGCCACGACAATTCAATCACAGTTCTTGAAAAACTTTGAGATCAATACTTGACGGCTTTAAATGATGCAATCACTTTTCGAAAGAGTAAAGGCAGTTGTAAATGGACAACAGTAATGGAAGAATCTTCAAGCGGGAAGTCTGGCTGTGGATGGATCTGATTCAGATCTTCTAAGAATCTTGTTAGAAGACTTCATGAGCAGTGGCTGATTCTCTTAAGGCTACATAGAAGCAGACCTAAAAGAAAATGCTAGAAATCATTAAATTTATAGAAACTTTAGTCATTAAAAAACTGCTTTTACTTTTTTCATGATGCAACAGGCTGTGAATCGACCTCATCTATACTCAGGAGAAAATAGTTGGCAGCCCACAAGATCATTCAAAAAGAAGTGCTTAGATCTGTACTTCAGACTGTTTTCAAAGAAATTTGTATTACCAAGTGCAAAAATCATGTCCAAAAAGTTGTGTTCTTACGAATATATTATTTAAGCAAAGTCTCCTGTGTATTAACACTTCAAGCTATCCAATATGCATTTAGTTAACGTCCTGTTTTTCTCTAAGGCTTACAAACAGAGTTGCATAGGATTCACTAGGTTCCGCTCTTTCTTTAATAATATTATGCCGATTGATTCCCGTAAAACTTGAAGATCAATACTAGACTGCTTTAAATAATGCAAAAAGGTTTTCGAAGGAGCAAAAAGAAGTTGTTTATGGTCAACAGTAATCGAAGAAACTACAATGGAAATCTCTAATTGTTGCTGGGTCTGATTCAGGTGTTTAGAAATCTTGCTCGAAGACTACATGAGTAGTTCCTCATTCTCTTAATGCGACATACAAGCACAACTGAAAGGAAATGCTACGAAATCATTAAATTCTAAAGAAACTCTAGAGTATTTAAAAGACAGCTTTGATTTTTCTAATGACGCAACCGGCTGTTACACGAGCTCAGAAAGAATAGTTGCCAGTCCTCAAGTTCCTTCAAAAAGAAAAAGAACTGTACAAGATAGTCAGTGTCTTCAACCAACCAAATATCAATCCTCACCTAAATACTGTTACGATAGCAAAAGCTCTACAGGATTTTGTCATCTGAGCGGCACGTTAAGCTAATGCCACCTTCCTGGTGTAATAAAATAAACTCGATGCGGAGGATATTGCAGAGTCTCTTTTGCCTTTTCATTAAAAACCCACACGCAGAAGGAAGAGTCCTTCTTCACGCAATGCTGTGGAATAGAAAAGTACGTATATAAATCTGCATAAGTACGTTTATAAATTAGGTTAAGCGCTATTTTCACGTTATATTTTATTGATGTATAATACAATTAGATAAGCAAAGGGCCGAAAAACAAGAAAGAGCTTTTGTAAAATATCTGCAACGATCGAATTTAATTCTGCCATTGAAGCCACGACAATTCAATTACAGTACTTGAGAAATTTGGAGATCAATTATAGACGGCTTAAAATGATGCAATCAGTTTTCGAAAGAGTAAAGGTAGCTGTATACGGACAAAAGTAATGTGTCTTTTTCAGATCTTATAAGAACCTTGCTAGAAGACTTCATGAGCAGTTGCTGATTCTGTTAAGGCGGCGTATAAAACATAAAGTTTTTTTTGTTATTTTTTTTACATATTTTTGAGTCTTGTATAAGGAGCGCCTTTGGTACCCGAAGAGAAAACGAAAACGTAGCAGGACACATTTAATTTAACGAGCTAAACCAATTCATTTTGATATCACATTCGCGTACAACAATATCATTCAATTGTAAGTTTATAATATTTGTTTCTTATTTGATCGTTTATCTATTATATGTTCAACAGCAGAAAATTGACTCCAAGGATTCTGCCATCGGCAAGGACACTTAAAATTGTGTAACTACCGTTTACTTTTCGACTCTCCTACAATGAAGCAAATTTTAACACTCTGAATAAAGAACGATGTATGGATATTCCGTACACGTAACACTCGACGTACATTTTTATCAAAGACGGTGTCGCAAGAATGAAAGTTCTAATAGACGTCGAATCCAGTTGGTTTCAACTTCTTGCACTAGGTAAAAGCGACATAAGGATAATCAATGCTTACTGCTCAGCAGTTTGTTCCCTTACGACTGTACCAAGTTGCTTTCTAGACAGAAACCCACAAAGCATACCAACTTTCCGTAAAAGTTATATTAGAATTATAGTCGTAAGTTTGTAAAGGATTCACGTGCATTTTAAAGGCCTCAAACACTATTAGTTGATCCTTAGGTAATTAGGTCGTGATTAGCTTGTAGAACCAGGCCCGCTTCTCTGCCTGGGAGACAAGTCCTGGCGATGAATTACCAAAGCTAGCGAAGTAAAGGACTGATTTGCATTACAAAGAAGATATACAGGCTCGGGAGAACAGTTTTAGAACAGAGACATCAACAAAATTATCAATTGACAGAATTTTTTTTTGTACTTAGGTAACTTTGGCAGATATTCAAACATCTCACATCTTGGACCAGATGCCTCTTGGGATCTGTGTTGGAGAACTTAGTCTCGCTGGCCAAAGAAAATAAAAGATATTGCGATTAAATTTCGATTAGCGTGAAAGTTAAAGTTGCGTCTATATAAAATTTTCGAGGATTTTTTTATAACCTGATTAACTTCATCAAGATTCTATATTAATAACGCTACGTTTTTCTCACACTGATCTTTAGACTATACAACCATAAGATCTCTCTGACTCGCACGGTTCATCTTGCACTACAGACTGCCATAATCGCACACTCTTATTAAGCTTATTGGAGGATTATGATTTCTCAATCATCTCAACTCTTTCTCACCGGTGACTAAATTTCTGGTAAGCTTCAGTAGCAGACTAGTGCACCAACTGTATTAGCATTTCGACACTTTTCATATCAGAGACGGAATGATCAACAAAAAGAATTCCAAAAATCTTATTTATTAAATTCAACATTGCGTCATTTCGCTGACGTGAAGAGAACTTGCGTGTCCTGTCCACCGACTCAAAGGTAACTTCTCAAGAGCAGAGAGCTACTCCAAAAAATGTACCCGATTAATCGCCAGCAGCTGAAACTTACAAAGTGTACTCACCAAACACTGAACCAGACTGTCATTTGGCTTGGTATGTTTGTGAACATATCCATGGCCGTTGTCCAGAGCCATCTTAGATCACCAAGGAAATTCCTTTACAAATTAGAAGCACTAAATCATCTGTAGAATTCGGCATAGATTTTCGCTGTATATAAAGGAATATCACAGCAACTGCCTAGAGTTTATTTCTGGCACAGTCCGGCTGAGAGCAATTAACACTGGCAAGAAGAAAGTCGAAAAGCATAGTTATCAGCTTAGAACCCTACTTCAGAATGTTTTCAGAGAACATTGTATTACCAAGTGCAGACATCGCGAAACATACAGATTATATTTTACTAAGAGGAGATGTTGAGGTACATGTTAAAACAAATGCAAGCAGATAGCTTTCACTACAACCAAGCAGACATAGATTTAATAAGAAGGGTAGTGAGATTAGGATTTTTGAATTGCAACTCACAAGCTGTAGTAGACTAAAATCTATTGAAGCATTACTTTCATATGGCAAAAGATTTAAGATTTATCTACAAGGCTGCAGGTGTGGCTTTCTGCAGCAATAATGTTATTACGAATTATTGATATCAGGATGCTATTAGATTAAAAGTTAGTAACAGTAGATGTCGAGAACCCCCATGATGCTTGCATTAGAACGAGTGGGAACAGTTTTTCGTGCAGTAAAACGGACGAGTGCGGGTGGATTGAAATGGGAAGAGTACGGCTGCTCCTTAGGACGCAAATTCGAAATATTCGAGTGATATGCGTAACCCAGTGATTTGCGAAATAATTTCAAATTGTCGAACCATAAATATTTTCCATCTAACCGTCTAAGAGAAGATTTAAAAAGATCTTAAAATCGATTCTTTATTTCTCTCATCGATCCTGATCACGGGTCTCAGGCCCAAAGTAATGCTGTTTCGGAGGTTAGAATATATTGGGTTCCATAGAAAGTTTTACAGAACCAAATCGGGAAAATTAATTAATGTTAGACCGGAACCTAGTGAATACTACACAACCCTGTACGTAAGCTCTAGTGAGCTGCAAAGACGTTAACTAAATGCGTATTTGATAGCTTTGAGAGTTGACACACATGAGACATGTATAAATAACAATACCGTAAGAAGACAACTCTTTGGATTAAACAGTTCCTATTAGGCTAACGATGAAGAAAAAGGTGAGAGCGTTATAAGTGCAAATTAGATTTCTTCAGCAGGAAGCACTGTGAAATGGTATTATAGTTGCATATAAACGAGAAGTATAGCTATTGCTAGATTATCATTGATAAATTAATACTAAAGGTTTTTTTTTTATTTGGTATCACAATTTTTTCAACCCCAAGGGCCCACATAAAACAAACAGCAATACCTTCTCAAAACTATACGTCTGTGATAGTTTCGTGTTATTATAGGGAGAAGTAAATCCATGGTTTTTTAAGTGGTACGACTCAGTAAGACAATGAAAAAGACGATATCTAGGAATCTCAAAATTAAGACATTGACCTTTACCGTACCGGTAAACTTTGGCTGGAGTATATAGAGAAGGTCAGAATCCTATTGCTATTCATCCAAAGGGACTAGATCGAACAGGGGTTTAGAAACATCATTAGTAGGCAATTAAATATTGCTTCAGTTTTCTCACGCAGCTGATCATCTTATCTATGCAAAATTTAAACATCACTATACTCAGCAGATGGAAGCCTTGGAGGCAACTACGGTATCAGTGGATTACAAGAAATTAACAACTCATGTAACTTTCAGAATTCGCAGAAAAACTTGCCTTCTGGAGCGAAGTTTCAACTGATATGAATATTGAAGCGTGCTTCAGCGGATGATTGACTCCAAGGATTATGCCACCTGCAAGGACAATTAAAATTCAGTAACTACCGTTTAGTTTTCGACTCTCCTACAAACAATCAAAGTTTAACAATCTTAATAAAGAACGATGTTTGGATATTCCGTACATGCGTACACTGCAAATACATTTTTATCCTAGACTTCGTCGTAAGATTAAAAGCTGTACTACAGGTCGAAACCAGTTGTATTTCAACTTATTGCCCTAGGTTTTATACGACATAAGGATCATCAAATCTCAACAATTTGTTCCTTAGCGACTGTACCAAGCTGCTTTGCAGACAGATGCCAACAAAGCCTACCAACTTTTCGTATCAGTTATTTCACATTTAAAGTCGTAAGCTTGTAAAGGATTCACATGCATTTTATTGGCCTCAAACTCTAGTAGTATATCCTTAAGTAATTAGGTATTTCATTACGTTCTAAAGCCATGAAACCTTCTCTTAACCTTTGAGACAAATCCTGCCGATGAATTACTAAAGATTCGCGATACAAAAAAGTTATACAGGCCTGGTAGAACAGGTACGAACACCCAAATCAAGAATATTATCAATTTACAGACTTTTTTTTGTCAAAAAAATATTTCGAGGCGTCTTTATCAAGATGATATATTGATAACGCTATGTATCTCTCACACTAACCTTTAGGTTAAAAAAGCTTAAAATCTTACTGGCTCACACGGTTCATCTTGTACTACAGACTTCCATAATAGCACACTCTAATTAAGCTTACTGGAGGATTTGAATTTCTCAATCTTCTCAACGTTTTCTAACCGGTGAGTAATTTTCTGGTAAGCTTCCGCTCAGTAGCGGACTAATGCACCAATTGCATTTGCTTTTCGACACCTTTCATTTCTGACACGGAATGATCAAGAAGAAGAATTTCTGTAATCTTATTTATTAAACTAAACACTACCCCATCTCGCTGACGTGAATACAGCTTGCGTGCCCTGTCGACCGACTCAAGGGAATCTTCCCAAGAGCAGAGAGCTACTCCACAAAGTGTACCCGAATAATCGCCAGCAGTTAAAGCTTGAGAAGTGTACTCATGTCTAACAGTCAACCAGGCTGACATTGGCCTGGTATGTTTGCGAGCATATGCATGGCCTTTGACAAGAGCCATCCTACATCACCAAGTAAATTCCTTTACTAAAAAAAAAAAAACATCAAGTCGTCTGTAGAATTCTGCATAGGTGTTCGCTTCAGATACCGGAATATCATGGCAAACTGCCTAGAGTACATTCCCAGCACAGTCCACCTAAGAGCCGTTAACACTGGCAAGAAGAAAGTCGATTCACACAGATATCTATACTTCAGACTGTTTTCAGAGAACATTCTATTACCAAGTGCAGACTTCACGAAACATTTAGACAACATTTACTAAGAGGAGATTGCGAGATACGTATTGCTCTTTTAAAAAACGAATGCAAGCAGTTAGCATGCACTACAAGCAACCAAACATAGTAATATTTGATATGAAGCGTAGAGAGATTAGAAATTTTCTATTGCAACTCACACCATGTGATACACTAAAATCTGTCAAAACATTACTTACACATGGCAAAAGATTTAAGATTATCTACAAAGCTGCCGGTTGTGGCTTTCTGCAGAAATAAAGGTATTACTAATTGTAGATATCATCCTGCATTTAGAAATAAAAAAAAAGTAGTAGATTTCTAGATCCGCCATAATAATTGCATTAGAACGAGTGCAATCAGCTTGCTTGCAGTACAATCGACGAGATCGGGTGGATAGAAATGGGAAAACTATAGTAGCTAATATATTCGTTAGGATTAGCAAATTCGAAATATTCGAGTGACGTGCGAAATCCAGTGACGTGCTAAACAAGAAGTCATTAGCTGAGAAAAAAGGAATATCACGGTGAATTTGTAAGTTATTGTTTTCGTAAAATTAGTGAAGAGAAAGCGCGTTAAAATGATGGACAAATTGATGTGTCACTTGCGATAGGGCATGCAACACTGAGCTGCTAAAGCTTTTTGTAATGTGCATCTGTAAAGTCAGAAATCAACTTATATGAGAACATTATCTCGGATGTCTCTTGACTTGATTGTAATAGTATTCTACGTTGTCTCAAAAGAGATATTAATCAGGGTTGAAAGCCATCTCTGAGTGATATGGTGATTAAAAAAATAATTTTGAGGATGGACGGGGATGTTCGATTTTTAATTAGTGAATTAATGTGCAAATTGCGTGCCAATAACTCGTGGGGTCTCTTCCGAGCTGTCTAGTAAGGCTAAACGGTTTAGAAGTTCCATCGTAAATTCTCAGAAATTTAGAAGTCAGCAGCGGACCTCGGCATGCTAGTAAAAAAATTCAACACCAAACCGGAGGCCCCAGGATCTTGTGTTCTGTACGTAGGACTTAAAAAGGAAGCAAAAGTGCTTTTAGAGCTACTTAACTCACATTATAAATTAGCGTAGAAATTGAAAAACCTAGGATTTACTTCTTCCTTTAATAAGAAGAGGGTATCACAAACGTATAGCTTTGGATCCGCTCAGCAGTTTGTTCTAGGTAGGCCCTTGGGGTTTAAAAATTTTGTTATACCATATGTAAAAACGAAAGTATTAATTTATCATGATAATCAAGCAATTGCTATATTTCCCATTCATATGCAACTACATACTATTCGAAAGTGCTTTCTGCTGAAGATGTCTACTTAGCACTCATAACACTCTCTCGTTTTTCTTGACCATTACGTGATAGAAACTGTTTAATCTAAAGAGTTGTGTTGTTATGACTAAATTATTTAAACAAAGTCTCCTGGGTGTCAACCGTCGAAGCTATCAAATATGCATTTAGTTAGCGTCCTTGGTGCTCACAATGCTTACGTACAAAGTTGTGTAAAATTCACTAGGTTCCAATCTATCATTAATAATATTTTCCCGATTGTATGCAGTAAAACTTGCTATGGAACCCATTCATTATAATCTAACCTCCGTAACAGCCTTACTTCGTAGCGGATCTTACGGGAAGTATCCTGCACTTTGTGTTAAAAAGGTTCCACTCGGATATGTAGTTTCCCTGATCCAACTAAGCAGGAATCGAAGTGGCCCCACTCTGACAGGTAGGGAGAATCTAATATTTCGGCTATAAAAAATGGCCGCCTTTACGAATTCATAGTGTTAGTTTTAGACTATATCTCCGTAAGTAATTGTCGAATCTTCACGATTCAAACACTAAACGACGTAGAAGATAACTGGGTCTAAGAAATTAACAAAAGTTTTTACTTCACTCAGAAATTAAATCCTACAGAAATTTCTTAATTTGGAACTTTGCATTTCTTATGATGAGTTTACTCATATTTTTTCAAATAACAGAAAAACGGCTGGGATTATGGGAAAAGAAGTATAAGTTTTTAAAGAGTGTTAGATTTTTTACTTTTGGTGAATAGTTCATTCAGATTGGTTAATAAACTACGAAGTGTTGACAATTTAGAGATTCACGTTGAGTCGATTGATTTTCCCAAATATTGTAAGAGAGTTCATTTACCGTAATAAAACATTACTCATGGATGATGCATGTTACGAAACAAATCATTCTCTTCTGATGGTTTTCTCACAAGTCCCACTTTCAGCAGAAGCACAAAGTAGCCTGCTCAAGCCCGGTTATGAATCCCATATGGCGGCCAATAATTATAATATGTAAAGGTTAGTTTCTTGCGAAATATTGACCCGAGTATCTAGATTTGTAAACGAATACGCACAAAGCAATAACACCTATTCTGTTACTATTCACTTTTACACATGAATTAAATTTACGAATATCTTAAGAAAATACGAGCATAGCGTTACGCTAGAAAAGTTTTATGATTTCAACTGAATTGATAGAGAACTGCAAAGGAAGACTTAAGAACTAAGTTCATGTATGTAGACATTTGTTTTACATCCTTTACAATATTATGAGGAAATGACATAAAGCAATATAATGTTATAAATTAGAAAGTAAATAATTCCTTTTGTATTATAAGAAGAGAAATACAACACAAAAATTTGGTTCGACAATTTGAAATTCACAATATATCTTTTTTTTTTTACGTGTAGAAACAGTTTTATGATTTTGACGAACAGTTAATATTACTCTGAGCAAACTATTCTATAAACAATCATACATTTAGGTTTTTCTATTTATTGGTACATTTCCAACGTGGTGTAAGTTTACTATGGATCAACAGAATTTTTAAAAATAATGAGTACTACTTACATTAAAGTTTTATTGGTCTAGATCTTCGTTTTAAGTTTCCATCACCTTTCCACATGTTCCCCTGCACACAAAACACAAAATAGCAGCACGGGGCGCTTGCACTTCTACAATAACATATTGTGGTACACGTCTTTGCTGGCACATTTCAAAAATAATTTTCTACATCCTTCGTATACAACTGGAATGGAAGTCCATGTTGGAGAAAGTTCACTTCCAATGTCAGTCCATCCCCAGATTGCTGGTGAAGTTATATATGCTGTCTTCATTATTCCCTGGCCCCAGATTTGTCTAGTTTGGTATGTTGCACTTTTGGTGTGAAGAAACTAGGCTTGACAGGATGGAGGATTTCTCGCCGGGATTCATTAATTTGAAACGTTTCACTTGTTATTGAATATATTAGGACAACATATGGTGGCAGTGAATTAAAACAATCTTCGCTTATATGGATTACATGGTGTGAAATTGTTAGGAAAGCTGTTGTCACCTCTGTATGCAAAAGCCATGTTTGCCATGCTGATATATTTCCATTTCCGAGAAAGTATGACACTGTATCACATCCTGCAAAACGCGTGGAAGTCACTTAACGTAGTTGATTTTTCTTTTCCTTATGCTTTTGAAATATGATGAATTGGGAGGAATCGATGATGTTTCTTGGTGCCGGAAGATATTCATAATTCTTCTAGACCGTGTCGCTCAAAGTCGTAGAAAAACGATAAAGCAAGTATTATAACAATTGTGTCTACTGTACGGATAACTATCTTCTTGTGTCCATTTAATGTTGCATCAAAGGAATATAACATGATCCTACTATTAGCTCTTCTAAATGATTTCCTGATGACTTGTTTTAAAACGGTGGAAGATTTCTTGAACTTTCTATATTATATCCATTGCTCGTTGCTACCTCAAAGTTACTTCCTTCCTTTTAACACATATACTATCCAAGAAAAAGAAACAGTTCTTTATTTTCGTAATTACTTCCTAGGAAATGGTGTAATTCGTGTTACTTTTGTCGTTATTGCTACACCCCTGCTTTCTCTTGTTGAAGATTTTATGCTCTCTGAGAAGTATATACCTTATATCAAATCCACTCGCTCCTCATGGAATGTGTCCTCTTCTCTTTGAGCATATTTTAAGAAATTGCACTGGAAATAATCATAAAATGTTTCTACTGATGCCGGTTCCAAAATGTGAACCCAAATTCTCCATCATATAATAAAACATCACAAGAATTAGGAAAGTGATCTTCTTTGATGTTGGCTTCACTCTCTAGATGTATAACTAAATCCGACTTTGATGATTGTGAATTATGGTAGAGACACTGTGGAATTCGTTGATTCTCGTGCTAAAAAAATTTATCCAAGTGTAGTGACTGACGTGTAGTAGGCGAGTGAATAGCTCAACGTTCATCTAAAGTAATTTTATTTTATTTCTGTTTGTCTTTTTCTTTTGAAGGGAAGAATGAAGCACTAGAGATTTTTTCATAAGAGAAAAGAATTGCTTGGTCCATTCTACTTACCTTCTTGCACAAATTCCTTGTACATAGTAGCCCCTTTTTGTTCTGCTGAATATAGGGATTCAGTTACTGTATATCACCGCTATAGATGATTCTGGAAGCAACATTAATAAGTCCACTATTTTCTTCAAACTGATTCCACAAATTCGACGAAGACTTCTTTCATCTTTCCAACAGCCGATTAAAATTTTTCTTGCATCGACGAGTAATTTTCATGGTACTTATTATAGAAATCATTATCATTATAAGACATTTTGAATTCGTTAATTAGCCTACTAATTTCTGGTCCCGATGTCATCCATTTGACAAGAGCATTAAAGGCGTCTAAGAGACCAATCGCCCCGCCAACCCCTTTTATAATTTAGTTATTCTGTTTGTGAACCTAACTATAGCTATTGCAGAGAAAGGTCTTGATGTCTTTCTTATCACAAAGTAAAGCATTTCGAAAGCATTCACAATCTCAGGATGTGTTTCTTCCAAATTCTTCAAATCAAAAATGCTAACGGGTATCCAACGAGCATAGTTTAGGAGGTTCGATACGAAAAACCATTCTGGAATTGGTTTTAGTGATTCAACGTACTAGGAGGTACTAGAGCATATTTATCGCTGAGAACAGGAGCAGATCTCTTTTTTATATTGACATTATCCAGTGAGACATGGTCACCTTGAATGCAAGGGTTATCCTTAGACAAATACTGCAAAATAGCAAAATAAAGAACTGTTTCTTTTTCTTGGATAGTATATCTGTTAAAAGGAAGGAACTTTGAGGTAGCAACGAGCAATGGTTATAATATAGAAAGTTTAAGAAATCTTCCAACGTTTTAAAGCAAGTCATCAGGAAATCATTTAGAAGAGCTAATAGTAGGATCATGTTATATTCCTTTGATGCAACATTAAATGGTTCGTACGATGAAAAAAATCCTTTGAAGTGCTAGATGGATTGTAGTCAATATATCAAATGTTGCAATTGTTAAAACATCTCGACGAAGAGTGGAAGGACATATATTGCCTTCACTTTGTTTTATCAAGCACTGAGAAAGACTTGAAGATATTTCCTCTACACATGTAGACGATATACAATACCCTAGTGAATGCAATTCTTTTATGAAATATTTTTTACGAGTTTTAGCCTAAAAGCTCAGTCCAACATTGAGAGGAGAGGGTTGCACGCGATTGCGTTTGTGCCTTGCTGTTTTTGTTTCAATATCTCCAGTTTTCTGATGGAAGTTACAAAAAATATGTAGGCTAATATTTGTAGTTGGTTGACTTACGCTGCTATTATGGGTAGCAGATGAACCATGAAGTAACATATTAACAGTAGCACTTATTAGTGAAGCACGAACAGAATCTTCCTGGGAGTGATTCTCAAATTTTCCTGCAAAATGACTCTTGTGGTTTACCATATCCTTTCGAAGCAACTTAACAACACGACTTAGTGCCATAGCATCTTCATCAATGTCTTCCTCCAACTCACTTATTATGTCAGATCCTTCTGAAAGTAACCATATTCTCTGCCAGACAGATGAGCTATTACCTCTGGCCTGTGACAAAGAATCCTTTCACAAAATCTTGTACTATGAACTTTTATATCTCTGATATAGGCTTCTTCATTATCGTCATTAACCGTGTTTTGTACAGTATAAAAAGATTGCTGATTTTGAATCGGCGGCTTGTTGGTAACAAGAATTGCGCAGGTGCCTCAAACTTCGTTTTTTTGTGTGCTTCCAAAGTATTCCCGCTGAAACATTACACGGGATTATTTACTCATTGTTACTTTCAGCACAAATACTTCGAGAATACTGCAGTTGTGAATATTCCAAGTTTTTCAACACTTAGTTTGTTTTAGGTGGTACCTTGAGGTAGAAAAAGGTTGTTATACCAAATGTAAAAAACATAAGTATTAATTTCTCATGATAATCAAGCAATTGGTATACTTCTCGTTCATATGCAACTACAAAACTATTCGAGAGTGCTTCCTGCTGAAGAAATCTATTTAGCACTCACAACTCACTCACGTTTTTCTTGATCGTTACCTGATAGAGTTTTGTAGTTACGGATAAATTTCGTAAACCAAGACTCTTGCTTGTTAACACTCGAAGCTATCAAATATGCATTTGCTCACTAGGGCTTGCATACAGATTTGTGTAGGATTCAGTATAATCAAGTCTATCGTTAATAATATTTTTCCGAATGTATCCTGTAAAACTTGCTATTGAACCCATTATATTCTAACCTCCGAAACAGCTTTACGTTGGTCCTGAGACTGGTGATCTGATCGAAGAGACAAATTAGAATCTATTTCAAGTTCCTTTGATATCTTCTCTTAGCCACTTAGACGGTGGAAAATATTTACGGTATAAACAGTCCTGTGTTCGTTACCAAATTAGTATCACTGGTAAACCAAATTAGTAATAAGGCAACAAAACTGTGAGCTATTCAAATAATCTTTTCATATAAACTCACTGTATGCCTTGATTATAAGTGCCACAAATTTTATACAGCAGAAAACGTCATTCATTCAGAAATCTCTTTATGAAAATTTTTATACCAAAGTTCTTGAAAGAAAAAGTAATGTGATATCACTGTAGCATTGTTTCGATAAGAATATCGTATCAAATTTCGAAATTCTGACATCCTCTTCCCCTCTAATCTGTATACTAATGTTCTTGGTGTGTCTGTGCTGTATTACTCGGAAGATTAAATCAAATCTTCATTCGCTTATCGCGTTTCGATTTCTTTTTCTCAAACATCCATTGGATAGCTATTCATCTTGTGAAACCTTCGCCACAACGATTCTGGAATTGTTAGCTACACGCCTTTGCTTTTGATATAAGCAGTGTAGATCCTCTGTATTTTTTAATAACTCAACATCAAAAACTATACTATATATTCTAGTCCATTGCATACATAAATAACTGCAAGAAAAGTGGAAAAAACACATGTGTTATGACATTCATTGAGCTATGTATACGTAAAAAGTGTTCAAATCGTACCTGCAACTGACGAAATTTCAGAAATATCGAAAATTGTACCGCCCTTAGGAGGTCTTCACTTAGGTAATTTATAGGCACAATTCGATACTTTATGTCAGGAAATTATATAAAAGAACTATGTGGTATCCTGTACGCGTAGAAAACGTAAGTGAATATGCTGAATTGCCATGAATACACAAGATAATTGAGAACTCACTTCTAGATTTTGCTCGTGTATCTTTACATGTAGTTATGAATAGATTTACAACCCTCCGACGAGATGACACAATCTAAGATATGCGATATTATTCAAAAATGTCTGAATGAGGAAAACAATATGCAACTTTTACAAGAAAATGAAGCAGCAAGAAAAAAAAACGATATCGAGAAATTATCAAAATTAAGACGATGACCTTTACCGAACCGGTAAATGTTGGCTGCATATATAGAGAAGGTCAGAATCGTATTGCTAATCATTCAAAGGGACTAGATCGAACAAAGGACTAGAAACTTTATTTGTAGGCAATTTAATTAATTCTTTCGTTTTTTCACGCAGCTGGTCATGTTTTCTATGCAAGATTTGCACATCACTATACTAAGCAGATGGAAGCCTTGGAGGCCATTACCTTATCAGATGATTACAGGAAATAACGATTCAAAGAACTTTCACAATTCGCAGAAAAAGAGGCCTTCTGGCGCGTAGATAAAAGTTATATAATATCGAACAGTGCTTATTGAGTCCACAAAAGGTTTGTCATCTGAAGGGCACGTTGAGCTAACGCCACCTTCCTTGTCTGATCATATCTCAATATACAGGAATGTCAATTCGACTGCGGCGAATATTATACAGTCGCTGTAGTTTTGTGTTTTAAAACCCACACGTAGAAGATGGTTTCCTTCTAAGATGGTGTGGACTAAAAATGACAAGTCATATCTGCGTTAAGTACGTATATAAATTGTTATGCGCTTTTTTCATCTAATATTTTATTGATATAATTTACAATTAGACACGGAAAGTGCCGAACGAGCAGAAAGAGCTTTCGCGAAATATCTACAACGATCGAATTTAATTCTGGCTTTGTAGCCACGTCAATTCAATTACAGTTCTTGAGAAACTTCGAGTGATGTAGCTGTATATGGACAACAGGTAGCTGTATATGGATAACAGTAATGGAAGTAACTTCAAACGGGAAATCTGTGGCTGTGGATGGGTCTTATTTAGATCTCTTAAGAATCTTGTTAGAAGACTTCATGAGCAGTGGCTGATTCTCTTAAGGCCAAATACAAGCAGAACTAAAAGAAAATGCTAGAAATCATTAAATTTTAAAAACTCTAGTATATCTAAAAAACTGCTTTTACTTTTTTCATGATGCAACAGGCTGTGAATCGACCTCATCTATATTCAGGAGAGAATAGCTGGCAGCCTACAAAATCGTTCAAAAAGAAAAAGAATTCTATAAGTTAGCGTCTTCAACCAATCAGATCTCAATCTATACAAAATGGTCATATTAGATATTTCTTATTCCCCTGTATGAAGAAGGAAACGTATCCTCTTTGGTATAAGCCACATTAGGTATAACAAGGAAGTAGTTGCAAATCATCAGTATCGCCACTTTTCCGCCTACTAACACGGCAGCTGTGAAGCATCATCTCGGAAGTACCTACAAGTCCAGGAGCGAAATATTCTAAGCATAAACCCAATCGACTGAGGTTAGTGGATGCCATTTCCAGGACCCACACAGCTCTAATCAGCTCCAGCCGGATAAGCTTACCTGTAGGTATAAAGTGAATGTAAGGTAAGATTGTCAACGAGCCACATTTTAGTGTAAAAGACAGGATATTAAGTATTGAAGGTTTTGAGCATTCTGCCAAAAGAGTTTATGCACAAATGCGACATCGGAGAAAGTCTGATATAGATGATGACGAACAGCTGTAGAAAATCATTATGTCATTGACAAAGGCTTAATTTTTTATTTAATTACTTATGGTTAATGTATTCTAATTACGTCCCCACCTTATAGACCTAAGAAAAATGGACATGAAGACGGTATTGATGTAAATTTAAACGAAGTATAATGACAAGCCATATAACATTGTAGCGGTTTATTATTCTGTTTACATATTTTGGAATCCTTTAACATGAGCGGCATTCCTACCCGATGAGAAAACGAAACTGTACCACAACATTTTTAATTTGATGAGTTAAACCAACTCATTTAGATATAACATTCGCGTACTACAGTATTATTCAATATTACGTTAATAACAATTGTTTAATTTTTATTGTTTTCTGTTAAGATGTTATACAACAGTTTACTGCCTAAAAGGATTCTGCCATCTGCAAGGACACTTAAAATTGTGTAGCTATCGTTTAGTTCTCAATTCGTTTACTAAGAATCATAGTTTAACATTCTTAATAAAGGGCAATGTTTGGATATTCCGCACATACAAACATTCCATGTACATTTTTATCCAAGACGGTGTCCTAAGAATGAAAGCTCTAATACACGTCGATCCCAATTGGTTTCAAATTATTGTCCTAGGTTTTTATACGACATAAGAATAATCTATGCTTACTGTTCAGCACCTAGTTCCTTTGCGGCTGTACCATGGTGCTTTTCACACCGAAGCCAACGAAGCTTACATATTTTCTATAACAGTTATTTTACACTTACGGTAGTAAGGTTGTAAAGGATTCACTTCCACGTTATTGCACTGAAACTCTAGTAGATGATTCTTATTTACTTAGGTATGTGATTATATGGTAGAACCTGTGAAACTAGTCCTGCCGATAATTACTAAACCTAACGTAGTAAAGCACTGTTTCACGATACAAAGAAGTTATACGGGCCAGGGAGAACAGGAGTAGAACAGAGACATCAACAAAATTATAAATTGCCAGAATTGTTTTATGTAGTTAGGTAACTTTGGGAGATTTTCAGCTTACACCTGAAACATGTAAAACTTCCTAGGCCTACTTCCAACATCTTGGACCAGAAGCAATGATTTCTGGTCTTCGATAACTGTGTGCGATAACTTCGATAGTGTTCGAGAAATTACTCTCGCTGCGCAAAGAAAGTAAATGAGACTGCGATTAACTTTCGATTAGCCACAAAGTTAACTTGCGTCTATAAAAATTTTCAAGGAGTCTTTTTAACTTGACTCACTTCTTCAAGATGCTATATTGATAACGCTACCTATCATTTACACTGATCTTTAGGCTATACAACCTTAAAATCTCTCTGGCTTGCACGGTTCATCAACAGACTGCCATAATCGCACACTCTGTTTAAGCTCCCCTCTAGTGGTATATACTCATGTACTTGGTGTGTCAATCCTGTCTTACTCGTAATAATTAATCGTCTTCACTCCCAAAGCTATCTGTGTGATCCTCGTCTTATTAGAGGGAGAAGTAAATCCACGTTTTTTAAATGGTACGCCTTTGTATAATGTGAGATAAGTAACACTAAACGACTACTGCTCCGTTTTTAAGACCGTCACAAGTTTCTGCGGCCTGCGAAACGATGTAGAATCATTTAGTGACTGGAAGCTATTAGGAACTAAGGATTACATGGCGATGTCCAATGATGACTTCTAAATTTTCAGAAGGAACTTACAAACCGCTTAGCCTTACCGAACAACTCAAAGGACAACCCACGGATTATTACCACGCCTTTTGCACCCTAAACATACACAAAGTCCTTACACTTCTGTTATCGTAACAGTTTTTGTGAGGTAAGGATTAATCTTACTAACGTAGTGTCTGACGTTGAGTTAATCCTTCAGAAAATTTCGTGGCCTCATTAAGCACTGTTCGATAATCATATCACTTATAACTTCGCAACTCTTTTTCTGTGAATTGTGAAAGTCCCTTGAGATCTTAATTTCTTGTAATCATCTGAATCCGTAGTTGCCTCCAAGATTTCCACTTGCTGAGTATAATGATGTGCAAATTTTCCATAGAAAAGATGACCAGCTGCGTGAGAATACAGAAACATTAATTTAATTGCCTACAAATGACATTTCTGATCCCCTGCTCGATCAAGTACCTTTGGAAGAATAGCAGTAGGATTCTGACCTTCTCTATATGCTGCAGCCAAAGTTTACAGGTTCGGTAAAGGTCATCGTCTTAATTTTGAGATTCCTAGATATCGTCTTTTTCATGCAGCTTCATTTTCTTGTATATGTTGCATATTATTTTATCATCCACAAATTGTTGAATAAGATCGCAGGTCTTAGATTTTGTCATCTCCTCAGAAGGTTGTAAATCTCTTCATAAATACACGTAAAGGACGCCCAGCAAAGTCTAGAATCGAGTTCTCAATGATCTTGAGTAGTAATGGCCATTAAGCATTCTACTAAGAGGATACGCCAAGGTTCTTCTATACCATTTCCTGACATAATGTATCCAATTGTGCCTAGATATTAAGTGCAAACCTAATAACGGCGGTTCATTTTTGGATGGTTGAGAAATTTCCTTAGCTGCAGGTACGATTTGAACACCTTTAAAGTATAATGGCTGATCTAATGTAATAACATGTGTTTGGTCCACTTTTATTGTACTTATTTTCTGTATGCAAAAGTGTAGAATAGTGTATTGGTACTTGATGATGTATTATTGAAGAATTACAGGCGGACTTCTCTGCCTATATCGAAAGTAGAGGTGTGTATCTCAGCATTTTACAATCGATGTGGCGAAGCTTTAACAAGATGAAAAGATATCAAAATGTTGTTTGACAAAACGAAATGACACTCGAGAAGCGAGAGAAGACTTGATTAATTCTTCCGAGTAAGATAGCCTTGACACACCAAGAACATGAGTATATAGCATTAGACGGGAAAAAGATTTCATAATTACCAAATGTGTTACGATATTTCTATCAAGACAGTGCTACCGTGATATCAGATTACATTTTCATTCCAGAACTTGGATATATAGAATTTCATCAAGAGACTTCTGAAATAAATGACTTTTCTGTTCTCAGAAATGTGTGGCTCTTAGTTATTAATCAAAGCATACAGTGAGATTATATGAAAAGATTATTTGATTAGCCCACAGTTTGGTTGGTTTGTGATGACCAGCTTTCGAAAGCTGGTAGCGAACACAGGAATACTATACCATAATTATTTTCCAGCTAACCGTCTAAGAGAAGATTTCAAAAGATCTTATAATCGATTCTTTATTTGTCTCATCGATCCTGATCACGGGTCTCAGGCCCAAAGTGAGGCTATTTCGGAAGGTACATTATAATGGGTTCCATAGAAAGTTTTACAAGATACAGTCAGGAAAATAATATTAATGATAGACCGGAACGAAGGGAATCCTACTCAGCTCTGTATGTAAGCGCTAGTGAGCAGTAAGCACGCCAATTAAATGCATATTTGATAGCCTCGAATGGTAACACACATGAGACTAGGTTTAAATAATATATATGTATGTACACGACTCTTTGGATTAAACATCTTTTATCAGGGTAACAATCAAGAAAAAGATGAGATCGTTATGTGTGCTAAGAAGATTTCTTCAGCAGGAAACACACTCAGATACCATTCTAGTTGCATATAAACGAGAAGTTTAGCCATTGCTTGATTTTCAATGATGAATTAATACTTATGCTTTTTACATTTGGTATCAGAACCTCTTTCAACCCCTAGGGCGCACCTAAAACAAACAGCTGTACGTTCCCAAGGCTATACGTGTGTAATACTCTCGTCTTATTAAAGGGAGAGGTAAATCCACGGTTTTTTAATTGGTACGTTCTCTATAAGGTGAGTTAAGTAGATCTAAAGGGAATACTGCTTCGTTTTTGAGACCTAGCTAAAGAACAAAAGATCCTGCGGCCTCCGATTCGGTGTTAAATTCCTTTAGTAGCTGTAAGACAATATGAATTAAGGAATACATGCCGATGTCCACTGCTGACTTCTAAATTTCACAGCATTTTAAGAAGGAACTTATAAGCCGTTTAACCTTACCGGATATCTCAAAAGGATATCTCGCAAAAGCCTTTCATTATTGGTCAACCTCAAAATTATTTCTCTAATCACTGCATCACTCGGAGATCGCTTTCATGATTGATTAATATCCCTTTTGAGATAATGCAAACACTATTAAAATAATGTCAAGTGAACTTACTTACTCCTAATGTTATCATTTTGAGGTTAATTCTGATGTTGCAGATGCATATCACAAAAAGCTTCTCCAGCTCAGAGATGCCTGGCCTATCGTTAGTAATACATCAACTTGTTCATCATTTGAACGCGATATCTCATTACTAGTTTTACGAAAGCAATACCTTTATAGCTCAACCTGATATACATTCTTTCTCAGTTAAAGACTTCTTGTTCCACACGTTGCTGGGTTTAAACTACAATATTTCGAATTTGATAGTCCTAAGGACAGTATTGACTTCCCTAGCTTACCCATTTCAATCCAACCGATCTCGTCGGTTGTACTCTTTGCATAGTGATTCGTTCTTTTCTAATGCAAGTATCATGACTTAACTCTACATTTACTGTTATTGTCTTTTTATCAAAATGCATCCTAATATCTAAAATTAGTAATAACATTATTTCTGCAGAAAGCCAGAGCCGACAGATTTGTTGATAAATCTTAAATCTTAAGCCATATGAAAGTAATGTTTCAACAGATTTTAGTATAATACAGCGTGTGAGTTGCGATTGAAAAATCCTAATCTCACAACGCTTCTTATCAAAGTTTACTATGCACACCTGATTTCATTCCTGATTAATATCTCTTTCGAGACAAGGTAGAATTCTATTACAATGAAATCAATTGACATTACTGCTAGTGTTCTCATTTGAAGGTGATTTGTGAATTTGCAGATGCACATTACAAAAAGCTTCACCAGCTATGAAAGCCTGGCCTATCGCTAGTGACCCATCAACTTGTCCATCATTTTAACGCGCATTCTCATTACTAGTTTTATGAAAACAATACCTTTTTAGCTCAACTTATATGCATTCTTTCTCAGTTTAAGACTTCTTGTTCCACATGTCACTGGGTTTACTAAACTACGTAGTAGTACAATATATTCTAACCACCGAAACGGCCTTACTTTGTGCCTGAGACCGGTGATTTAATCGATGAGAGAAATAAAGAATCAATTTTAAGTTCGTTTGAGATACACGATTCGGTGGAAAATATTTACGGTATAGTCAGTCATGTTATCGCTACCAACTTAGTAACACTGTTCATCGCAAAGCAGCCAAACTGTGAGCTAATCAAACAATCTTTTCATATAAGCTCACTGTATTCTTTGATTAGTAACTAAGTGATACACATTTTATAGAGCAGAAAAGTCATTCATTTCAGAAGTCTCTTGATGAAAATTCACCATATCCAACTTCTTTAATAAAAAAAATAATCTGCTACGGAAAATTGTTAAGTTTGCTATTAAACCCATTCATTATATTCTAACCTCCTTAACGGGTTGTCTTGATAAGAATATCGTATCATTTCGTAATTCTGAAGTCCTTTTCCCCTCTAATAGTATATACTCATGCTCTCGGTGTGTCAATTTTGTCTTACTCGAAAGAGTTAATCGTCTTCACTCGCGTCTCAAATCTCGATTTCCTTTTCTCAAACAACCTTTGGATAGCTATTCATCTTGCGAAAGCTACGCCAGAATTACTGTGGAATGGTGGGATACACACCTCACCTTTTGATATAGGAAGTGTAAGCCCTTTGTAATACTCCAGTAATTAAAATCAAGAATCTTTACTATATATTCTACTCTTGTATATACAGTGAATAAGTGCAAGAAAAGTGTACAAAGGACATGTTATGAAATTAGATCGGCTTTGATACTGGAAAGGTATTCAAATCGTACCTACTAAAGAAATTTCTGAACTGTCCAAAATTGTACCGCCCTTAAGAGGTTCTAACTTAAGTAATTTCTAGCCACGATTGAAGTCGTTATGTCAAGAATTGGTATAGAAGAACTTTGGGGTATCGGAATGGACGTGCCTAATCAAGATCATTGAAAAGTCGCTTCTAAGCTTTGCTCGGCGACCTTTACATGTGGTTACGAAGACATTTACAATCCTCTGAGGAGATGACATAATCTAGGATCAGTAATCTTATTCAACAATGTCTGGATGAGGAAATCAATATGTGCATTTACAAAAAAATGAAGCTTCAGGGCAAAAAAGCGATACCGATGAAATCTCAAAATTAAGAAGATTACCTATACCGAAGCGGTAAAGTTTTGGCTGAACTATATTGAGAAGGTCAGGATCCTAATGCTATTCATTCAAACGGACTGGATCGAACATGGGACTAAAACCGCTGTAATTTCCGAAAGCTACACATCTGTGATACCATCGCCTTAATAACGGGAGAAGTAAATCCACGGTTTTTTTTAATGCTACGCCATTGTATAATGTCAGTTAAGTAGCTCTAAAAGCACTATTGTTTCGTTTTTAATACCTAGATCCTGCGGCCTTCGATTCGGTGTTGAATTCCTTTGCTAGCTGCCCAACAGATGGGAGAAATGAGTAACCACTTCTTTTATTGATGTGACTCAGTGCTACGTACAGAGGAAGCGCGAGTAAGCGTTCATAAATCTGGAGCAGACTAGAACTGAGTAGTGAGTGGCTTGTTCTATTGATACGAAATTGAAGGAGGAGATTACTCCGGGTGTAGTTACTCCGATTCTCGAGCAGGACTTCTCAGGAGTAGTTACTTATTTTTATTGATATCACCCAATTTCGTATCAATAAAACCAGCCACTACTCAGGTCTAGACTGCTCCAGATTTATGAACGTTCACTCGCGTTAGTTCTGCGCGTAGTAGTGAGTCGTATCAATAAAAGAAGTAATTACTCATTTCTTCCATCCGTCGCGCGGTAATTTCGTTGTTTTTAATCTATGGCGTTGTATTCTAAACGCCATGGAACGGGCAGGTAGCAACAACAGTTTCAGTCTAAGTGCATTTCTATTATAAAAGAGTTTCGAATGGTACTTTCAAAGTCACAGCTACCAGAAAGTAAACGAAGAAAAGCCGAAACTTTGAAGGTAATTACAGTGAAATGCAACGAAATACCAAATACATCTACGACTGAGATACAAATTCAAAAGAGAATCTTTAATATTCGAGCGAGAATAAAAGAAAAATAAAGAAGAAGAAAAAATAAAGAAACGGGATAGAAGAAAGTAATACTGAAACCATGGGAATGAACCTATTTGAGCTGATGGATGTAATTCGAATCCAGCAATATCAAGATTAACACGACAAGCGCATATCACGTGTTGTCCAAGATCTTTGTAGATTGTTTGGCTTTACGAACGAAATCACACATTTTACTTGTTTGTTTTCTTTTTAAAAAAGTCCAGCCACTTAAGTCATAAAGCACGTCCATCTGATTGCGTTTTCCACACCACACATGTCCCCTTTCGCCTTGACATAAACAAATACATTCTCATTTATACACCCTTTCTATCAACGTTGAGTTGAGTTGATTATTAGTTTAACTAGCGTGCCTATATGAGGCGGAATCCGAACCACATGAGCTCCTGCCGGGAATCGAACGCGGGTCTCCTATGCCAAAGGCATGTACGCTAACCGCTTAGCCACGAAATAGCTCTTCCTATTAATGTATTACTCTCCAAAATACTATGTTTCTTTAATGCCACTTGTGTATAGTCAAGTGCTCCGATAGCACAAGGAAATGGATATTGTTCTTGCCACTCTGCCTTAGCTGTTTGCATATTACGCACTCTTCCGGAAACAATCCATTTTCAGGTAGTCATAGACACAATACTTTGAGCCACACCAGAATCCCCTGACATTCCGACCTGGAATCCCGGATCACTCACGTAACGCAAGAAAACCAAGGGCACCGATTTCTCTGTAAATTTGGGGGGGGAGTGCATTCAGATGCAGAAGGTATATATATCAGGATTTAAAGACAAATTGCACTCTAGTTATGCCAAATATTGTATATTCATAAATACAATCCAGGGGCCCAGATGAGCTTTGGGGGGCCCGGGACCCCTGGCCGCCACAGGATCGGCACCCTTCCCAAAAACCCGCATTTTTTCATCATTACGTAGTGCACCACCCCGAATTTCGGTTGATTCTCGTTAAAAATCGTGCTAACCACTCCACATTTTCTTTCATAAACTTATAATGCTTTTTGTAATCTCCATTTCTAACATTTCTATGCAGATTATAAGTTTTTCCACGTAGTAAAACAATCTTATTCTCTGCCTTATTTCGCTCGGAGTCACCTATTTAGCTTGCTCCACAAATTTGGAGAAGTTACTAGCATCACAGAGGAGTCTTTGATTTTTATTAATATCAAACGCGAAATAGTTACTCGGCTCGAGAATAGAGGTGTGGTTTCTCCAGAAGGGCAGGGCTTCTCCGAGGTCAGCCGAGACGAGTTGTGCTCAGTTCTCTTTTTATTGATACCAATGCAAGTAACTACTACAAATTAGGGTATAATGAGTAACTTCTCCGTTTTATTGATATCACCCACTGTGTGGTATACAATATACGGAATATAAGATGGCTGCCACGATGTACACTAAATCATTTAACGCTGTTTCTACACCAATGCCAAATTGTAACATTTTCGTTTATTCCGTTCATGCGTCTCTTTGTTACTGCCCTGTCACAATACATTTTTTCTATTACATACATATGTCAAACATAGCATTCCCTGTCCCAAATAGATGATGTGTAAAAAATGAGTTCACATTCTCATTTGGGAGAATATTAAGGCCTAGGTTGAAGTGTAAAATCATAACCTTTTACATTTAAAACAATATTATGTGATATGCAATATGGCGGAATTCACGTACTGCAGATTTAAATGGTACACTGTGTCAAGTATATATTCCCTATAAAGATATGAGTACTCAGAAGGAAACACCCACTCCAAATCAGTGCGTCTACGCATGTCGTTATTATTGTTCTGTCCCAATGATCTGTATACAGATCCACATATGTCTTCTCACAGCAACATTATACTAATCTTTTCCACAGAATATTTTTCATTCTATACTTTGATCCAGGGGTAGAAATGAAATTTTAGAACTAAGGGGAAAGACAATAATAGATAGAGTTTGATTAGGCTATGTAGCAAGAAGTCGGAAATGCAAACAAAATTTAATGGAGAACGACTAAAGCAATAGCGATTGTTTCAGAAGAATTAACAGCCAAACAAAACTTATTTCACCATTCAAATTTCCTATTTGTTACTAATAACTACAGATATTTTCCTTCCTTAGCACAAACACTTCAACTTACTAAGGGGATACTTTCCCGTTGTGCATGCCTGATTTCCACTGTTGCTTTCATCTCAGGCTTTTTACACGTGGACCGTATTTACCGGGCAATTTTGACGCTGGGCCCTTTTGACTCGTGTCTTTTTGTCGCGACCCTTTCGTCCATACCTTTTCCACGCTGGGCCGTTTTGACTCAGGCTCTTTTGAGGCGGGGCCCTTTTGACCCTGGCTCTTTTGACTCAGGGCCCTTTTAACTCGAGCTCTTTAGACCCAGGCAACTTTGACGCGGGGCCATTTCTACTCAGGGCCTTTTGTCACGAGACCCTTTTACCCGAGCGCTTTTGACCTGCGCTCTTGTAACTCGGGGCCGTTTCTACTCGTGCCCGTTTGGCGCAGGGCCCTTTGGCTCTTGTCTTTTTTCTCGCAGGACCCTTTTCATCCGGGACCCTTTGACGCAGGGCCGGTTTGACTCGGCGACTTTTGTTGCGGAGACATTTGACCCGGACCTTTTGGGAAAGGCCTTCTTGTAGCGGGGCCCATTTTGACATGGGTCCATTTGACATAAAGCCCTTTTGAGTCTGGGTCCTTTTGACTCGGGATCGTTCGACGCAGGGCCCTTTTAACTAGAGTCCTTTTGACCCGGGCCGTTTTGATGGGGGCCATTTAAACGGGGGCTTTTTTTTCGCGGAGAACTTTTCACCCGGGCCCTTTAGACTCGAGCCCTTTGGTCGTCGAGATCTTTTGACCCCGGGCCGTTTACACTCAGGCACTTTTGTCGTGGAGTCCTTTTATCCGGGCACTTTTGACCAGGGCTCTTTTCACGCAGAGCCGTTTTTGCTCGGGCCAGTTTGATGCAGAGCCGTTTTGACTCGGGTCTTTTTGTCGCGGGACCTTCTGACCCGAGCCTTTTTGACTCGGGCCTTTTTTAGCGTACCCCTTCTGGTACGGTCCATTTCACGTAGGGCCTTTTTGACTCTACCCCTCTTAACACAGGGCCCTTTTGAATCTGGTCATTTTGTCGCGGAGAACATTGGACCAAGGCCTTTTTCACGCTGGGCTGTTTTGCAACGGGACCTTTTGAGGCGGGGTCCATTTGACCCGGGCTCTTTTGACGCAGTGCCCTGTAAACTCGAGACCTTTTGAGCCGGATCATTTTGACCAGGGGTTGTTTTGACTCGTGCCTTTTGTCGCGGAGATATTTTGACCCATGACTTTTTGACGCGGAGCCGTTCTCACTCGGGGCCTTTTCAGCGGGCCCTCTTGACCGGGCCTCTTTTGACCCAGAGCCACTTTGTCGCGAGCCCCTTTGACCCGGCTCCTTTTGACGCGGGGCAGTTTGGACTCGGACCCTTTTGGCACAGGTCCTTTTGTCGTGAAGATCTCATGACCCGGGGCCGTTTCTAGTCGTGGCATTTTGTCGCGGGTGGACATTCACCCGGGTTCTTTTGACCGGATACCTTTTGACCTGGGGCCTATTCACGCGGGGCCGTTTTAAGTCGGGAAAGTTTGGCGCAGGACAATTTTGACTCGTGTCTTTTTTGTCGGAGGACCCTTTTGAGCCGTATCCATTTGACGCGGGGCCTTTTTCACATGTTCACTTTTGTTGCGGAGATCTTTCGACCAGGTCCCTTTTGACTCGGGCTCTTTTGTAGCGGGTCTCGTTTTGACACGGGTCTATTTGGCGCAGGGCCCGTTTCACGTGGGCCCGTTTTGCCTTGAACCCTTTCCTCGCCCTTTTGTCTGGCGCTTTTGACATAGGACCATATATATAACGCAGCATCTGAAATTCCTGGGGCAGGCGGCGGGTATGAGGAAATTGATTATTAATCGATCCCTGGCGCAGTAAAATTAGTTACGCTACTGGTCAAATCTCTTTCTTTCTCTTCTCCCTACATCGTGTCTGGAGATGAATGTTCTGACTAATAGGCCACAGCGGCGATTTTAAAAAGTAATAGATATACGCTACCAATTATAAATGCTATGAATTTAAACAATATATATAGAGCAATAAATCGAAAAACTCTATGTGCGCCTTTTGCCCCCCCCCCCTTCCGTTGGAAAAAATTATTCTGGTGTTAGTGATTATCATGTTGCTTAGTTAATGTATTATATTGTGCTATGCACACAATAAATACTTCTGTGTTTTATTTAATAATAAGAACCTTATTTATGTTTATTACGGCCCTTGCTTGACAACAGCGAAACATATTCACGCTCAGTGTAATTAGATTTCATTCTCAAATAAGGTCAGTGAAGCGAATGAAATAATTCACGCACAAATTTAGGACTTAGAAAAGTGTCCTGCGAACATGTCGTAGGAAATTTCTGAAGAGTAAAAAGCGCAGGTAGCAATTGTTAGCAGTTATTAATTTAACATATAAGACAATAAATTGAAAAAAGACAATAAATTGAGAATACGAATCTTTTCAGAGATGGCAGTATACTGACGGTTCAAATCTGTGCCTTTACTCCCTATACCTACGTTATTTCCCTAGTCAAAATAAAAACTCTTCAAAATTAATCACAATTTCTTATGCAACTATCCCTTCCTTGGTGTACTGCGCCGTCAAATAAATGTCACGGCGATGTAAAGGCACTTTTGGCGACGAGGATACATATGGCAGATCGGAAGAAAATCTAATATAGAAGTTTACGAACAGCCGTTTAGAAAACCAATAACTCTTTGACAACGAATTAATTGTTGATACAAAAGTTATAATTAATATTTTGTAACAACGTCCCCGCCTTATAGATCTAACAAAATTGACATTAAGACGATATTCATGTAACTTTAAATGGAGGTATAAAGACAAGGTGTAAAATATGAAAGTGGTGTGCTTTTATGTTTAAATATTTAATTAAATAGCATAAACGAGCGGCTTTGGTACCGGAAGAGAAAACGAAACCATACCGGGACACATTTACAATGGCGTAATGCCGTAGCATTTAAAAAATCTTGGATTAACTTCTCCCTTTAATAAGACGAGAGTATCACCAGTGATGAAAATTTTCCGGTGTTTAGGAATGTTCGATTTTTAATTAGTAAATTCCTTTACAAAAATGAAGCAGCAAGTCGTCTCTAAAATTCTGCATAGGTCTTCGCTGCATATAGCGGAATATTATGGCAAACTGGCTAGAGTACATTGCCTTCACACTCCACCTAAAAGCTGTTAACTTTGGCAAGAAGAAAGTCGAAATTCAGATATTTGCTTAGATCTATACTTCTGACTGTTATCAGAGAAAAATGTATTACCAAGCACAGACATCACGAAAAATTGAAATAACATTTTACTAAGAGGAGATGTCGTGAAACTTGTTCTTTTATAAAAACGAATGCATCTAGAACACTAAAAGATCATACACACAGACACACACACACACACACTTTTGACTTCTCTTGCAAGCAGGTTTTATTTAGGTTACTTTTGGTTAGGTTAGGTCATGCATTCCTGTTAACTTTTGTTGAAAACCTCTGAGAACAAAATCCACGTAAGTGGTTGTTTTATTTTATGCTACTTGAAACATGTGAACACCCATATTACTGTTTTTGACATTGCTCTCAAATCTGATTGGGATGTCTTTTACAGTTAATTTGTTTCACAAACTGTACTTGATCGTATTTTTGTCGTCTGTTCCCTTTCACGTGTGGCAATACATCTTTTCCTCAGAACATCAGGGCTACACGTCGTTTGATGAACACACTCCTCCTGTGTCTCTCCACGGAGCGATGGTAAGATTTCTTGGGCTGCATTTTTCTTAGCACATTCTTTTTATGTAGTTTTCAGTTGAGTTGATTTTAGTTTAGCGTCCCTTTGAGCAGCGAGACTATATGAGACGTGGAGCTACTGAGTAGTGTTGAATCCGAACCACATGAGCTCCCGCCAGGAATCGAACCCGGGTGTCCCACGCCACAGGCGCAACCGCTTAGCCACGAGGGAGATCTTGATGAAGTTTTCAATCAGAGCTTTCCGAAGAATTTTCATCGGACAGGGAAGACGAAGACAAAGAATCCTGCACTGATAATTCATCCTCTGTTTCAGATGTCAGTTCATCGTCAGAAAAAGTAAGAAAGTTCTGGTGTCAAAGCAGTCATTTTGGACACCAAAATGGTCTGTAATTACTCCACAACGAGGAAACAAGGAATACTACGAATAAAAACTTATCCAAAAAAAACCTAAACAATGTTGCCAATACAAGGTATCTGAAAGAAACTAAACAACTTTGCTTTACGGTATACTGGAAGAAACTAAATTATTTTCGGCCAGTGCAATAACTAATATTAATAATAATAATAATAATAATAATAATAATAATAATAATAATAATAATAATAATAATAATAATAATAATAATAATAATTATTATTATTATTATTATTATTATTATTATTATTATTATTATTATTATTGCATTGTTTTGTGGATGTATTATCAT
This sequence comes from Thermobia domestica, assembly GCF_964235325.1. Classification (NCBI taxonomy): domain Eukaryota; kingdom Metazoa; phylum Arthropoda; class Insecta; order Zygentoma; family Lepismatidae; genus Thermobia; species Thermobia domestica. The sequence goes on along the minus strand of NC_137454.1, from coordinate 274,847,620 downwards.
CAGAAATCCATTCAATAATGATTTTTCAGTCACTTAAATATTCATTGAACTAATGGGTCTAAATGGACCCGAAGAACTTATGTTAGTTTTTCTACTGTGACGTAACAGGATGGAGATTTGAATTGAAATTTTTACAAAACACATATTTGATAAAATAACTAAAGTCACGAAGCATGATGATCACATCTCACATAGGGTCCGAGATAATCAAGTTGAAAAATCGCTTTGGGTCAAAATCGACCCGAGGGACGTAAGAAGCTTAAAGAATCTGAATATTTTCATGACACACAATTTTCAGTACTATGTAGGAACAAGTGAAACAATGTTTTTTTTTAAATCGAAATATTTTGTGTCTTGTACGGAAAAATTGAAATTTTTGAGTCTGAAACTTTTCATTATTTTGAAGCAAAAAGTAAAACAACTTTTTGTGTATCGGAAAGTTCTAATGCTCTGTAGAAACAAATGTAAGGAATTTTAATGAATCGGAAAATTTTCATCACGATGTAGAAACAAGTGGAAGAAACTTCATAAACCGTACAATTTTTGATATTAGGTGGAAAATTTTAACTGCACACTCAGCTACAAAATTGAATTTCTGTAGAGGAAAATTCATTTCACTTGTTTATACAGAGCAACAAAACTCTCCGATTTACTAAAAGCTGTCTTACCTTTTGCTTCAAATTATGAAAATTTACCGAATCATAAAAAGTTCTTCTATTTTTCCATATAAGACAGAAAGTATTTCGATACATGAGATTGTTTAACTTGTTCCTACATAGTACTGAAAATTGTCTGAGCCATGAAAATTTTCAGATTCTTTAAACGATCTATCACTTCTTCACAATTCTGAACATGAATCCAACCAAATTGATGATTGTTGAGGAATTGTTAATTGATTACTGATATTTTTTTAGAATTAAAAAAAATTCGGAAAAATATAGCGGAAAATTTTTCACCTCACATCATTAGGTATCAAAGACGTATAACTTTGGGAACGTATAGTAGTTTATTTTAGGTGGGCCATTGGGATTGAAAATGGTTGTGAAATCATATGTAAAAACATAAGTATTAATTTATCAATGATAGTCAAGCAATTGCTATATTTCCGATTATAAGCAACTACAATACTAGTTGAGAGTGCTTCCTGGTGAAGAAATCTACTTAGCACCTATAACGCTCTCACTTTTTTCTTTATCGTTAGCCTGATCCAAACTGTTTAATCCAAATGGTTCTTACGGATAATTTACTTAAGTCACCTGTGTGTTAACACTCGAAATTTTCAAATATGGATTTAATTAGCGTCCTTACAGCTCACTAGGTTTTACAAACAGAGTTGTGTAGGATTCACTAGGTTCCGGTCTTCATTAATAATATTTTCCCGATCGTATTCTGTAAAACTTTCAATGTTGCTCATTTCATTCTAACCTTTGAAATAGCCTTACTTTGGGCCTGAGACCGGTGATCAGAATCGATGAGACAAATAAAGAATCGATTTTAAGTTCTCTTGAGATCCTCTCTTAGACGGTTAGGTGGAAAATATCTACGGTATAGTCAGTCCTGTGTTCGCTACTAGCTTTGTAAAACAGGTCATCACAAAGCAATCATACTGTGGGTTAATGAAATAATCTTTCATATAAGCTCACTGAGAGCTTTGAATAGTAACTAAGTGCAACACATTTCATAGAGTAGAAAAAGTCGTTCATTTGAGAAGTCTCTTGATGAAAATTCTCCATATCCAAGTTCTTGAATGAAAAAGTATTCTGATTTAACGGTAGCATTGTCTTGAAAAGAATATCGTATCACATTTCGTAATTCTGACATCCTCTTCCCCTCTAATGCTATATACTCATGTTCTTGGTGAGTCAATACTTTCTTACTCGGAACATTTAATCAAATCTTTGCTCGCGTCTCGCTTGTCGATTTCCTTGTCTTAAATAACTTTTAGATAGCTATTCCTCTTACGAAAGCTTCGCCACAACTACTGTAGAATGGTGAGACACCCCTCACCTTTTTATATAAGAAGTGAGGGCCTTCTGTAATTCTTCAATAATTAATATCAAGTTTTTTTATTATATGTTCTACTCTTGTGCATACAGTAAATAAGTGCAAGAAAAGTCGACAAAGAACATGTTATGACAATAGATCAGCTTTCGTGCTGGAAAGGTCTTCAAATCGTATCTGGAACTGAAGAAATTTCTGAACTGTCCAAAGTTGTACGCCCTTAGGTATTTAAGGAATTTCTAGACACGTTTGGAGTCGTTATGTCAAGAGTTGGTATAGAAAATCTTTAGGGTAATATGTACGCTAAGACAACATTAGTGAAATTGCTGAATGGCCATGCCTACTCAATATCATTGAAAATTCGCTTCTAGCCTTTGTTCGGCGATCTTTACATGTGGTTATGAAGGCATTTAGAATCCTGTGAGGACATAACAAAATCTAGGATCTGCTATCTTATTCGACAATGTCTGGATGAGGAAATCGATATGCAACATTTGCCAGGAAATGAAACTGTATGAAAAAAACAATGTCGTTAAATCTCAAAATTAATACGATGACCTATACCGAAGCGGTAATTCTATTAACCCTTAACAGTTCACTACCTTTGAAAATTATCAAAAAATTATGATATTTGCAGTAGGTCGTCTATTGGTTTGTATATTATTTGAAAGTAGGATTCCAAAGTTTCCCGCCAATAGTTTTCGCGAACTGAGTTGTGTCCAAATGGTTACTTTGCACAGTTTTCCGTAAAGTGATTTTTGAGTACTTGTAGCCATATAGTAATAAAGAAAAGTAGTCTCATAAGAAAGGAGAAATAAATGAAACATGGTAAGAGTTGTTTACTTTATAGGATTTAATATCTAAATCTTGAATATTAATGTATAAGAAAATGAGTCCACATAGAAAAAATAATAATATTTACATTTCGCTGAAAATACAGATTGAATAAATATGATATTCAAATATATGCGTAGTTTTATAGAATATTCTTCTTTTTTATTTCATTTTTTATATTTTTAAATTTGAATATATCAACGTAGTGTAACAGTGACTTAGGGGTCTAGAAAAGATATGAATTACCAAGTGACAAAATCATTCCTTATCGTGACACATATACTTACAGATGGAACTGCATAAAGGAATTCTTTAGTGAGCTTGTTACTCCCGACTTACAAAAACGACATCTTCCCTTTGATGTGTGGGCTGGCCAGTGAGCAATAAACTCTTTCCTTGTATTATACCATGGTCACGTAGCAACAGGTCGACATATTTTCACTTGATGTTCGCCCAAGCTTTCTAAAGATGGTCTCTCTTGTTTGGGCTTTCTGCATGATACTAGTGCAGATGCAATATAAGCCCGAAACACTTTAAGATGTTACGTTACACTCTCTTTTGTAAGGTAACCAGCTGTTTACAACAACTAAATCTAGCATGTACCCAAAAATTCTAAGACACCATCGTTTTGATTTCGTTGGTGTACGGCAGAGTTCTATGAACATGTTTGACTTGTCTACACTTCTCATGTGTTTGCCTCAGAAGTTGAGAAAAAAAATCTTATCTTCTGCCTCCTAAACGATTTTGTCTCATTGTTGGAAGAGTTGAGATTTTCATTACATCCTTCAAATATTGCATTAATTTAACACTTGTAAAAAGTTATCAATGTACACGACTAAAAAATCAGACTCCTCTATCTTGAATGAGGACGTTGATTTCCCATAATTTTTCAGCAAGACGGAGCTCCACCTAACTATGCCTTATGTTCACGCCAATGGCTCGATAGACCATTTCCGGGACATTGGAATGGGCGACGGAGACGGATAGAGTGACCCAGAGTTTACGCCACTAGAGCTCTTCCTCTGCTATCATCTAGGGAACCTTACTTACTAAGAATCTATCCATGATATCCACCATCTGACGCAGAGAATTTTGTAATGTCCTGAAACCTTTGACATGCTGTTGCTAATCCATGCGGATTGGCAGAGGCGCTTTGCATTTTGTCTTGCTCAAGAAGAATAGCACATAGAGCAAATAATGCTGTAATGCCAAATTCTCACACTTTGTGACAAAATAACTTCTGAACCAATAACGGTAGGTTCTGAAATAGTCTGTATCACTGTTTCCCTGAAATTGAGGTCGTATCAAATGATACCCCACATATCCCCTTCCATTTTAAAAATCCAAAGTTGGATCCAATATTACGGCTTCCAAGATGGCCGCCAGGGCAACCATGTCAAACAATATGGTCCATTACCCACCCGAAAAACATATAACATGAACCAAATGTGAATGCTAAGATGTTCCTGTGCTACAGGAGTCTTAAGTGACTGATACTTCACTCTGTACTATATCTCAGGTATATAATCTGCATCTGAATCACTGAAAGAAAAATCAGGTTCTGAATCCGAGGTACCGAAATCCGATAGATTAGAAGAGAAAGAGATCACTACTGTTGGCCTTATGCTTAGTTTCCTTCCATAGGATATATCAACGCAGGTAAGTTCTTTATCCATTTTTGACGAAACACAGTCACCTGCAGAAATGAAAATAGTCTATCACAATATTTCTCCTTTGTATCTGACATGAGATTTCACAGTAAAACTTATTTATACAAACATGAATTTAGATAAAAAAAAAATAATAACAGTAGATGTTGAGATCCGCCATGAGAGTTGATTAGAACGAGTGGAATCAGTTTGCATGCAATACAACCGGAGTGAGCTTGCGGGTTGAAATGGGATAAGTACATCAGCTCATATTGTTTATGACAATTTGATGGGTCACTTGCGATAGGATAAGAATCCCCGAGCTTGTGAAACTTTTTGTAATATGCATCCACTACGTCAGAAATTGTCTTAAAATGAGAACGATAGCAGAGATATCACTTGACTTCATTGTAATAGTATTCTACAATGTCTGAAAAGAGATAATAAGAGATTATATCGATCTCTAAGTGATGCGGTGATTAAAGAAATAATTTTAGGATGCAAGGAGATGTCCAATTTTTAATTAGTGGTTTAGAGTGCAACAAGCGCTTTAATAAATCCAGGGTTTCATTTGGCGGTTATCGGTAAGGCTAAACTGATTATGCCGGGTTATGTCCTTCTTAACACGCTGTGAAATTTAGAAGTCTGCAGTGGACATCGGCAAATATTCCTGAATGGCTTAAATCTTAAAGGAAATCAACAATGAATCCGAAGTCGTAAGATATTGTGTTGTGTACCTAAGTCTTAAGAAGATGCAACAGTACTTTTAGACGTCTTTAACTCACATTGTACAATGGCGTACCATGTAAAAGGCCGTGAATTTACTTCTCCCATTATTAAGACGGGGGTATCACACATGCATAGCTTTGGGAACTAACAGCGGTTTGTTTTAAGTGGGCCCTTGGCATTGAAAAATGTTGTGATACCAAACGTAAGAAACATAAGTATTTACTTATCAATGATAATCAAGCAATTGCTTTACATCCCGTTTATAAACATTAGAATACAATTACAGAGTTTTTCTTTCTTAAGAAATATACTTAACACCCATAACACTCTCACCTTGTTCTTGATCGTTAGCCTGATAGAAACTGTTTAATCCAAGGAGTTGTGTTCTAACTGATATATTAAACAATGATTCCTGTGTGTTAGCACACGAATATGCATTTAATTTTGGTCATTGCTAATCACTAGATCTTACATAGAGTTGTGTAGGCTTCACTAGGTCCGGTCTATCATTATTAATATTTTCCCAATTGCATAATGAAAAACTTACTATGAAACCCATTATATCTAAGCTCCGAAGCAGCCTTACCGGTGATCTGATCGATGAATCAAATAAAGAATTTATTTTAGGTAATTTTGAGATCTTCCCTTAGACGGTTAGGTGGAAACTATTAAAGGTATAGTCTGTCCAGTGTTCCCTACCAACTTAGTAACACTCGACATCACAAAGCAACCAAACAGTGGGCTAATCAAATAATCTTTTCATATAAGATCACTGTATGCCTTGATTAGTAACAAAGTGCCACAAATTTCATAGAGCAGAAAAAGTCATTAATTTCACATGTCTCTCTTTTTTTTAAAAAAAAAAAAATTCTCCATATCCTAGTCCTTGAATGAAAAAGTAATCTTACTTCACGGTAGCATTCTCTTGTTAAGAATATCGTATCTCGTTTCTTCATTTTGACATCCACTTTCCCTGTAATGCTATACACTCATTTTCTTGGTGTGTCAATGCTGTCCTCATCCTCACTTGCATCTCGCATCTCGATTTCCTATTCTCAAACAACGTATGGATTGCTATTGATCTTGTGAGAGGTTCGCCACAACGATTCTGTAATGCTGTTATATACATCTCTCTTTTTCATATAAACAGTGTATTGCCTCTTTATTTCTTCAATATTTCAACATCAAGTACTAAAACTATATATGTTCTACTCCTTCGCATACAGTGAATAATTGCAAGAAAAGTGAACAAAACAATTGTGTAATCACATTAGATCAGCCATTATACTGGAAAGGTCTCAAATCGTATCTGCAGCTCAAGAAATTTCTGAACTGTCCAAAGTTGTACCCTTAGGAGGTGTCTACTTAAGCAATCTCTAGGCATGATTGGATACATTATGTCATGTAATGGTATAGAACTTTTGGGTATCCTGTACACTATGACAACATTAGTGAAAATTTTGAATGTCCATTCCTACTCAACATCATTGAGAATTAACTTCTAGACTTTGCTCGCGACCCTTACATGTGTTTATGGAAACATTTACAACCCTCGGAGGAGATGACTAAATCTAAGATCTAAACTAATCTTATTGAACGATGTCTGGATGAGGAAATCAATATGCAACATTTACAAGAAAATGAAATTGCATGCCAAAAACCATATTAGGAAACATCAAAATTAAGACGCTGACCTTAACCGAACGGTAAACTTTGCCTGCAGTATATAGAAAGTGTCATAATCGTATTGCAATTCATCGAAAGGGACTAGATTGAACAGGGGACTAGAAACTTTATATGAAAGCAATTAAATTAATATTCCCGTTTTCTCACGCAGCTGGTCATCTTTTCTGTGAAAAATTTAAACATCACTATACTCACCAGATGGAAGCCCTGGAGGAAAATACGGTATCAGAAGATTAAAGAAATAAACAACTCAAGGAACCTTCACAATTCGGCAACGAAATTTTCTGGAGGACTAATTAAACGTCAGACACAACGTTAGCAAGATTAAAAAATCATTCCAAAATACTGTTACGATAACAGAAGTTCTAAAGATATTTTGAGGAGGGACTTTGTCATCTCAGGGGCACGTTGAGCTAATGCCAACTTCCTTGGGTGATAATATCTCACTTCACAAGAATGTCAATTCGACTGCGCTGAATATAGCAGAGGCTTTGTTATACCGAGATTTAAAGCCCACACGTAGAACTAAGAGTTCTTCTACACGCAATGGTGTAGACGAAAAATGGCAAGTAAAATCTGCGTTAAGTACAGTACGTATATAAATTATGTTAAGCGCTATTTTCAACTTATATCTTATGGATATATATTTCAATTAGACACCGAAAGTGACGAAAGATTAACAAAAAAAGACTACACGCTCTACAACTAACCATACATATTAATATTGGATAAGAAACGTAGTGAGATTAGGATTTTTCAATTTCAAATCACATGCTGTAATAGACTAAAATCAGGTGAATATAGCGTATAGCGGAAAAAATAACATTTATCTACAAGGTGCCGACAGTGGGTTTCTGCAGAAATAATGGTATTACTAATTGTAGATAAGACGATGCATTTAGATAAAAAGATAATAACAGTAGGTGTCGAGATCCGCCATGATACTTGCATTAGAACGAGTGCAAACGGTTTGCATGCAGTACAACCGCCGAGAGCGGGCGGGTTGATATGGAGAAAGTACGGCAGGTCATATTACTCTTAGTACTTGAAAATTTCTAATGTATTCGTGTTTAAACCCTGTGACGTACGGTACAAGAAGTGTTTAGTTGAGAAAGAATGAATATCACGGTGAGCTGACAAGGTATAGTAAAGAAAAAAAGCGTTAAAATCATGGACAAGTTGATGGGTCACTTGCGATAGGACAAGAAACCACGAGTTTGTAAACCCTTTTGTAATATGCATCCACTACGTCAGTTACCACTTTACATTGAGAAAAGTAGCACAGATGTCACTTGACTTTTTGTAAAACTGTTCTGCAATTTCTGAAAAGAGATATTAAAAAAAGATTAAATCGAACTCTAAGTGATGCGGTGATAAAAGAAATAATTTTGAGAATGGACGTGGGTGTTCGATTTTTAATTAGTGGTTTAGAGTGCAACAGGCGCGCCAATAATGCGAGGGTTACACTATTTAGCGTAACAGTATCTGGGAATCAAGGATTAATTTTGCTAACGTTGTGTCTGACTTTGAGTTAATCCCCGACAAAATTTCGTGCTCTTAATTAAGCACTGATCGATAATCATATCAATTGGAACCACTCAAGAATGACTTTTTCTGCGAATATTGAATGTTCCTTGAGTTGTTAATTACTTGTAATTCTCTGATACCGCACTTGCCTCCAGGGCTTACATCTGAATATAGTGATGTGCAAATTTTTCGTAGAAAAGATGCCCAGCTGCGTGAGTAAAAGGAAGCATTAATTTAACTGTCTTCAAATGAGGTTCTTGTCCTCTGCTCAATCTAGTCACTTGCGATTGCAATACGATTATGACCTTCTCTATATACTGCAGCCAAAATTAAATGTTCGGAAAATGTCACCGTCCTAATTTTGAGATTTCCTAATATGGTTTAGGTCATGCAGTTTCAATTTCATCTCCTCCAAAGGTAGCAAATGTCTTAATAACCACATGTAGATAGCGCCGAGCAAAGTCTAGAATTGAGTTCTCAATGATCTTGAGTAGGCATGGCCATTCAGCTTTTTCACTAAAGTTGTCATAGTGTACAGGATACACCAACACTCTTCCATACCATTTCCTGACATAGTGCATTCAATCGTGCCTAGAAATTACTTTACTGCAAACCTCCTAAAGGGGGTGCAACTTAGGACCGATCAAAAATTTCATCAGCTGAGGTACAATATTAACACCTTGCCAGTATAATGGATGATCTAATATCATAACGCATGTGGATTGTTCACTTTTCTTGCAGTTGTTTACTGTATGCAGAAGAGTAGAATATATAGTATTAGTACTTGATGTTGAAATATTAAAGAAATACTGATGCACTACACTGCTTAAATCAAATAAGAGGTTCTGTATCTCACCATTTCACAATCGTTGTGCCGAAGCTTTTACAAGATGAATAGTTATCCAAAGGTTGTATGAGAACAGGAAATCGAGACGCGACACTAGAGTCAAGACTTGATTAAATCTTGCGAATAAGACACCGTTGACACACCAAGTACATGAGTGTATAGCATTAGAGAGAAAATGGATGTCAGAGTGAAGAAATGCGATACGATATTGTTATCAAGACAATGCCACCGTGATATAACATTACTCTTACATTCAAGAACTTGGATATAGAGAATTTTCATCAACAGACATTTGAAATAAATGACCTTTTCTTCTCTATGAAGTGTGTGGCACTTAGTTACTAATCAAGCATACAATGAAATTATGTGAAGACATTAATTGATTAGCCCACAGTTTGGTCGCTTTGTGAAGACCAGCGTTAATAATTTCTTACCTAACCGTCTAAGGGAGGATCTCAAAAGAACCTAAAATCGATTCTACATTTGCCTAATCGATCAGATCACCGGTCCCAGACCCAAAGTAAGGCTGCTTAGGAAGTTAGATTATAATGGGTTCCATATCAAGTTTTTATTATTATGCAATCGTGAAAATATTATTAATCACAGTCCGCAACCTAGTGAATCTTACACAGCTCGGTATGTAAGTCCTAGTAAGCAGAAGGACGCTAAATAAATCCATACTTGATAGCCTCGAGTTTTAACACACAGGAGAATTTCCCTAAATATTGTATCCGTAAGAACACAGAATCTTTGGATTAAGCAGTTTACATCGGGCTCACGATCAAGAACAAAGTGAGGCCGTTATGGGTGCTAAGTAGATTTTATTCAGCAGGAAGCACTCTCAAATAGTATTGTAGTTGTATATAAACGGAAACTATAGCAATTGCTTTATTATCATTGATAAATTAATACTTATGTTTTTTACATTTGGTATCACAACATTTTTGAATCCCAAGGGCCCACCTAAAACAAACCGCTGTACGATTCCAAAGTTATATGATTGTGATACCATCGTCTTATTGAAGAGAGAAGTAAATCGACAGTTTTTTAAATGGTACGCTATTGTATAAGTTAAGTTGCTCTAAAAGAAGTGCTGTTTCGTTTCAAAGACCAAGGTACGCAACACAAGATACTGTGGCCACCTATTCATTGTTGATTTTCTTTTCTAGCTCTAAGCCAATAGGAATTAAGAAATACATGGCGACGTCCATTGCTGATTTCTAAATTTCACAAAATTTTTAGACTGACATAGGACTCCATAAGCCCTTAAGCCTTACCTACACCTGGAAATTAAACCCTCGAATTATTGGCACGCCTGTTGCACCCTGAGAAACTAATTGAAAGTCGAACATCCCCGTCCATCCTCAATATTATTTCTTTAATCACCGCATCACTTAGAAATTATTTAAACTCTTATTATTATCTTTTTTCATACACTGAAGAATTCTATTACAATGGAGTCACGTGACATTTCTGCTAACGTTCTCATTTTAAGGTGATTTCTGGTGTTACAGATGAATAAAATAAAAAGCTTCACAAGCTCGGGGATGTCTGCCCAATTGCAAGTGACCCATCAACTTGTCCACCATTTTAACGCAATTTCTATTTACTATACTTTATGAGCTCACCGTGATATTCAGTCTTTCTCAGCTAAAGACTTCTTGTTACTCACGTCACAAGTTTTAAACTCGAATATTTCGAATTTGCAAGTCCTAATTAAATTATGAGCTTTCGTACTTTTCCCATTTCAACGCACGCTCTCTCGTCGGTTGTATTACATGCTAACTGATTCTACTCTTTCTAATACAAGTATCATGGCGGATCACGACATCTACTTTTATTATCTTTTTATCTAAATGCATCCTGATATCTACAATTAGTACCATAATTTCTGCAGAAAACCACAGTCAGCAAACTTGTAGATAAACCTTAAATTATTTGCCTCATGAAAGTAATTTTTCAACAAATTTTAGGGTATTACAGCGTGTAAGTTACAATTGAAAAATCCCTATCTCACTACACTTCTTATTACTATGTATGGTTGGTTGTAGTGCATGCTAACTGCTTGCATTCGTTATGATAAGAGAACAACCCGTATCTTGACATTTCCTCTAAATAAAATATCAATAAAATCTTTATATAATTTGGTAAAGAAATGTTCTCTGAAAACAGTCTGAAGATTAGATTTAAGTACATATCTTTGTTTCTCGACTTTCTTCTTGCCAATGTTAACTGCTCAAACTGGACTGTAAAGGAAATGTACTCTCGGATGTATGCCATAATATTTAACTATATACAGTTATCATCTATGCAGAATTCCACAGACGATAGGTGCTTCTATTTATGTAAAGGAATTTACTTTGTGATCTAGGATGGCTCTGGTCAACGGCCATGGATATGCACGCATACAACCAGGCCAAGAGACAGTCAGGTACAGTCTTAGATAACAGTACAATTCGTAAGCCTCACCTGCTGGCGATTAATCTGGTACATTTTGTGGACTAGCTTTCTGCTCATGAGAAGATAAGGTCAGCGAGATAAGGTAGTTTTGAATTTAATAAATAAGATTACAGAAATAATTGTTGTTGATCATTCCGTCTCAGATATGAAAGGTATCAAAACGTTAATATAGTTGGTGCACTAATCTGCTACAGAGGAGAAACTTACCAGAACTTTACTCACCGGTGAGAAAACGTTTAGAAGGTGGAGAAATTGAAATCCTCCAGTAAGCTTAATAAGAGTATGCGTTATGGCAGTCTGTAGTGCAAGTTGAACCGTGGGTGTCAAAGGGACTTTAAGATTGTATAGCCTGAAGATTAATGTGATATATACGTAGCGTTATCAATATAGCATCTTAACGAAGTGAGTTAAAGTTGCAAAAGACGCATCGAATTTCTTTTATTCACAAGTTTAACTCTCAGGCTAATCGAAAGTTAATAGCAGAATCTATTACTTTCTTTGGCCACCGAGACGAGCAAGTACTCGAACACTATTACTATGGGAGAAAATTCAGGGCTTCTACTCCAAGATGTGGAAAGTGAGCCTAGGAATTTTTATATCTTTCAGGTGTACTAGGTTAAAATCTGACTACAAAAATAAAAATTCTGTCAATTGATAATTTTATTGATGTCTGTGTTCTACACCTGTTCTACTAGGCCTGTATAAATTTTTTGTTTCGCGAAACACTGCTTTAAACCGCTAGCTTTATAAATTCATCGTCCGGTCTTGTCTCTCAGGTCAAGAGAAGCGAGCCTGCGTCTACAAGGTAATCACGTCCTTAATAACCTAAGAATCTCCTAATAGCTTTTCAGGCCAATAATCTGCTTGTGAATCGTAATAAGCTTACGAATATAAGTGTAATATAACAGTTACGGATAATTGTTAAGCTTTCTAGGCCTTCTGTCTGAAAAGCAACTTGGAATAGTCGCAAATGAACAAGGTGCTGGGCAGTAAGGATATATTATCCTTATGTCGTATAAAACCTAGGTCAATAAATATAAACCAACTGGAATCGACGTGTAGTAGAGCTTTCATTCTTACGCCCTCTTGGATAAAGATGTACATGGAGTAATTGCATTATTGGAATATCCAAACATTGTTCTTTATTAAGAGTGTTAAACTTTACTTCCTTGTAGGAGAGTCGAAAACTAACGATAGTTACACAATTTTAAGTATCCTTGCATATGGCAGAATCCTCGGAGTCAGTGGTATGCTGTTGAACATCTTAAGATATAAACAATCAAACAATAAACAATTGTTATTAACGTACAATTGAATGATACTTTAGTACGCGAATGTGATATCTAAATGAATTTGTTTTTAGTCGATAACTTAGACATGTCCTGCTACGGTTTCGTTTTCTGTTCGGGTACCAAAGCAGTTCGTGTTAAGAGATTCCAAAATAATTAATCAGAAGAATACATCACCTTCATGTTTTATAGCTTTTCCTTACACCTTCATTTAAAGTTTCATCAAGATAGTTTTCATTTCCATTTTTTTTAGGTCTATAAGGTGGGGACGATATCACAAAATAATCATGACTGATTGGATCAACAGTTAATCCGTTGTCACTGACATATTGGATTTTTACAGCTGTTGTTCGTTATCATCTATATCAGATTATCTTTCGATCTGTCATTTCTACATGAATTTTCTTGGCAGAATGCACAAAACCTTGAATACTTGGTATCAGCACTTTTACACGAAGACTTGGCTCGTTCACAATCCTATCTTGCAGTCACTTTTTATCTAAGGTAAGTAAGATTATCCGGCTGGAGCTGATGGTAAGTGTGTGGGTCAACAGACCAACCTCTTTCGATTAAGTTTAGGCTTAAACCATTTCGCTTCGGAAGTTGGAAGTAATTCCGAATTGAATGCTGCACAGCTGCTGTGTTAGTAAAGGGAAAAGTTGCCATATTCTAGCTTTGTAAATCTTCAATTATATATCTGATTTTGCTTATACCAGGGAGACAATTATCCACTTCCATACAGGTGCATAAAGAAATGTCTAACCTAATCATTTGTGAGGATTCACATTTAATTGATTGAAAACACTGACTAACTGCAGAATTCTTTTTCTTTTTGAAGGAACTTGAAGGCAGCCAACTATTCACTCCTGAGTATAGCTGAGGTCGTGTCAAAGCTAGCTGCATAATGGAAAAAGTGAAAGCACTCTTTTAATGAAGCTAGAGTTTTAATAAAAATAATAATTTGGTAGAATTTCCGTTCAGTTATGCTTGTATGTGATTATAAGAGAATCAGAAACTGCTCATTAAGTCTTCTACCAAGATTCTTATGATCTGTATCAGACCAACCAGCAGCAAGAGATTTTCCGTTTCTAGTTTCTTCTATTACTGTTCTCCATATACAACTGCCTTTGCTCCTTCGATAGCCGTCTAGTATTGACTCCAAGTTTGTCAAGAACTGTGATTGAATTGTCGTGGCATCAAAGGCAGAATTATGTACGATCATAATTTAATTTATATCCATAATTGCAATTTATATCCATAAAATATAAGGTGAAAATAGAGTTTAGCAGAAATTATATACGTACTTAACTGAGATTTGAGTTGCTTTTTTGGTCCACACCATTGCGTGTAGAAGGACTCTTCTTTCTGCGTGTGGGTTTTAAAAAACAAGACAATAGAGACTGCAATAAATACCGCAGTCGAATTGACATTCTTCTCGCATTGAGACAATATCACACAAGGAAGGTGGCCTTAGCTCAACGTGTCGCTCTGATGATAAACTGCCCTATCGCAAGTGACCAATCAACTTGTACCAATCTTTTTAACGCGGTTTCTCTTTACTATACCTTTTGAACAAACCGTGATATTCATTTTTTCTTAGCTAAAGACTTTCAATTCCGCACATTAGAGGGTTTAAACCAGAGCCCAGCAAACCTAGGCCCAGTCCGGGTGGATCTGAAATCGTTGCCCGGCACGACCCAGCCCGTATCTCGAGCCTGGCTCTAACCGGGCTTGGTACATTCCGGGCCGAAACGGGCCGGGCACGTTTCTGGTAAAACCGGGCCAGGATCATATTGAAACAATCTTTCATTGAAAGCTATCCTTTATTAACATATTGAAAGTATTTGCAAAGAAGCCTACAAAATACTTGGGTATACTATTTATTGAGTCAGTAAAGAATTTCAGATGACCAAACTTTAAATTGTACTGTATTATGCATACGACAGGTAGAAATTAGAATATTGTAGTAATATATGGAACTATAATATACAAGAATACTCATTCTTGATTGAGCGTGTTAAAAATGTTTTAAAGGCTTCTTACACTTAAGAAAAAAAATTCTACTCGAAATTTGAAAGCTATATTAAATTTGTTGAAAATTTTAAATTTGAAACAGAACTTATTAGATAAAATATTGATTTATTTTTTTTACATAAGCTCTTTCATGGCAAAGTAGACTATCCTGATCTTAACTACCAAATATGTATCCACGTACCATCCACTAAATTGCGCACTGCTTCGAAAAATACATTTTTTTTTTGACAGAAAAACAAACGTCTTAAGCAGATTTATACGGAGAACTAGTGCAACCTACAACAAGTTACTTAAAGAAAATACCAACCTTGATTTACTAGCAATGGGTGTAGTAGTATTAAAATTTCTTTTTTATATAATAGTAATAAAAATAGTTTTATTATTCTATATAATCTGTATAACGTATATAATAAGTATCACTGTAATTAGGCCTGTCCATGATGTCAATAAATCAAAAATCAATTCATGATAATCAAGCAATTACTATACTCCCGTTTATATGCAACTACAATACTACTTGAGAGTGCTTCCTGCTGAAGAAATCTACTTAGCTCCCATAACGCTCTCTTCTTGTTCTTGATCGTGAGCCTCATAGGAACTGTTTAATCCAAAGATTTGTGTTCTTACGGACACAATAAATATAGAAATTATCTGTGTGTTAATACTCGAGGCTATCAAGTATCCACTTAATTAGCATCCTTCTGCTTACTTCGGCTTACATACAGAGCTGTGTAGGATTCACTAGGTTCCGGTCTATCTTTAATAACATTTTCACGAAAGCATAATAATAAAAACCTTATATGGAACCCACTATATTCTAACTTCCGAAGCAGCCTTATTTTGGGACTGAACGGTGATCTGATAGAAGAGAGAAATATCACTTTTATTCATTGTCATCCACTTTCCCTCTAATGCTATACACTCATGTTCTTGGTGTGTCAATGCTGTCTTACTCGGAAGATTTAATCAAGTCTATCAATCTAATTGATAGATTTAATCAATCTATGTTGCATATAGATTACTTAACCAGACATTGTTGAATAAGATAGCAGATCCTAGATTTTATATCCTCCGAGGGTTGTAAATGTCTTCAAAACTACATGTAGAGGTCCCGGAGCCAAGTCTAGAAGTGAGTTCTCCTTGATTTTGAGTAGGGATTGTCATTCAGAATTTTCACTAAATATTAATAGTGTACGGGATACACCAAAGTTCTTCTATACCTTTTCCTGACAAATTGTACCAATGGAGCAAGGAAATTACTTAACACGAAAACCTCCTAAGACCGGTACATCTTTGTACCGTACAGAAATTTCTTCAGCTGAGGTACGATTTGAACACCTTTGAACACCTATGGTTGATCTAATATCATAACGCATGTGGATTGTTCACTTTTCTTGCACTTATTGGCAGTGTGCAGAAGAGTAGAATATATAGTACTGTATTAGTACTTGATGTTGAAATATTAAAGAAACACTGATGCGCTACACTGCTTATATCAAAAGGAGAGGTGAGTGTCGCACCATTACACAATCGCACCATTACACACCATTACTCAATCGGACGCGAGATACGATTGAAGATTTGAAGATCTTCCGAGTAAGACAGCATTAACACACCAAGAGTATATCAATAGAGGGAAAGATTATGTCAGAATGACGAAATGTGATGCGATATTCCTATGAAGACAATGCTACCGTGATATAATATTACTTTTACCTACAAGAGCTTGGTTATAGAGAATTTTTATCAACAGACATCTGAAAGAAATGACCTTTTCATCTCTATGTAATGTGTGGCACTTAGTTACTAATCAAAGCATACAATGAGATTATTTGATTAGCCCACAGTTTGGTTGCTTTGTTATGACCAGTGTTACTAATTTGGTAGCGAACACAGGACTACCGTAAATATTTTCTAACTCACCGTTTAAGTGAATATCTCAAAAGAACCTAAAATCGATTCTATATTTGTCTCATCGATCAGATCACTAATCTGAGTCCCAAAGTAGGGCTGCTTCGCATGTCAGAAAATAATATGTTCCATATCAAGTTTTCATCATTATGCAATCTTGAAAATATTATTAGTGATAGACCGGAACCTTGTGAATCCTACACAACTCTGTATGTAAGCCTTAGTAAGCAGAAGGACGCTAATTAAATGCATAATTGATACCCTCGTGTATTAACACATAACAGAAATTCTATAAATATTGTATCCGTAAGAACACAAATATTTGGATTAATCAGTTTCCATCAGGCTCACGATAAAGATCAAGGTGAGAGCGTTATGGGAGCTATGTAGATTTCTTCAGCATGAAGCACTCTCAAATAGTATTGTAGTTGCATATAAACGGGAAGTATAGCAATTGCTTGATTATCATTAATAAATTAATTTATGTTTTTTACATTTGATATCACTACATTTTTCAATCCCAAGGGCCCACCTAAAACAAACCGCTGTACGATTCCAAAGCTAAATGATTCTGATACCCTCGTCTTATTAAAGGGAGAAGTAAATCCCCCTTTTTTTAAATGTTACGCCATTGTATAATGATAGTTAAGATGCTCTAAAAGCAGTGCTGCTTCGTTTTCAAAACCTAGGTACGCAACAAAAGATACTGTGGCGTCCGATTCATTGTTGAATTTCCTTACTAGCTCTAAGCCAATAGGAATTAAGTATTACATGGCAACGTCCATTGCTGATTTCTAAATTTCACAAAATTTATAGACTATCATAGGCCTCCATAAGCCCTTTAGCTTTACCGGACACCTCAAACCTTGCTATGGAACCCATTATATTCTAACCTCAAAGGAGCAGCCTTACTTTGGGCCTGAGACCGGTTATCTGATCGATGAGCGAAAAAAAAGAATTGATTTTAGGATCTTTTGAGATCTTCTCTTACACGGTTAGGTAGAAAATATTTACGGTATTCTCAGTCATGTCTACGCTATCAACTTAGTAAAACTGGTCATCACAAAGCAACCTTTTCATAAAGATCAGGCTAACGATCAAGAACAAGGTGAATGCGTTATACGTGCTAAGTAGATTTTTTCCGGAGGAAGAACTTTCAAATAGTTTTGTAGCTGCATATAAACGAGAAGTATAGCAATTGTTTGTTTATCATTGATAAATTAATACTTATGTTTTTTACATTTGGTATCACATTTTTCAATACCAAAGGCCCACCTAAAACACACCGCTGTACGTTCTCAAAGCTATACGACTGTGATTCCCTCTTCTTATTAAAGGGAGAAGTAAATCCACGGTTTTTTTAATGGTACGCCATTGTATTATTTGAGTCAAGGAGCTTTAAAAACACTACTGCTTCGTTTTTCAGACCTAAGTACGCAACACAAATTAGTGCGGCCTTCGATTAATTGTTGAAATTCCTTACTAGCTCTCAGCCAAAACAATTTAAAGAATACATGCCGATGTCCACAGATGATTTCAAATTATACAGAAGAGTTAAGGAGTTAATCCGGCATAAGCCGTTTAGCCTTACTGGGCACCTTGAAATAGAACTCTATAATTATTAGCACGCCTGTTGCATTCCAAACCACTAGTTAAAAATCGAACATCCCCGGATATCCTCAAAATTATCTCTTTATTCACCGCAACACTTAAAGATCGATTAATATCTCTCGTCAGACATTGTAGAATACTATTACAATAAAGACAAGTATCATCTCGACTTCAATTAGTATCTCCGCTAATGTTCTCCTTTTAAGACGATTACTGTCGTTGTGGAAGCAGATTACAAAAAGCCTCACAAGCTCGGTGTTGCCTGTCCTTTAACAAGTGACCTATCAACTTGTCAATCAAATAACGCGCTTGCTCTTTTACTATACCTTATGAGCTCACCTCGATATTCATTTTCTCTCAGCTAAAGACTTTTTTCCGGACCTCACTAAGTTTAAACTCGAATATTTCGAATTTGCAAATCCTAACGACAATATGACCTGCCGTACTTTCCCATTCAACCCAACCGCTCTCCTCGGATGTACTGCATGCAAACTGATTCCAGTCGTTCTAATGCAAGTATCATGGCGGATCTACACTTTTACTGTTATTATCTTTTTATCTAAATGCATCGTGATATCTACAATTAGTAATACCACTATTTCTGCAGAAAGCCACAGTCAACAGCCTTATAGATATGTCAAATAATTGTAATTTTTCAAAAGATTTTAGTGTAGTACAGTTTGTAAGTTTCAATTAAATATCCTAATCTGAGTACGCTTCTTTTCAAATATTACTATGTCTGGTTAGTTGTAGTGCATGCTAACTGCTTGCATTCGTTTTTATAAAGGAAAAGCACGTGTCTCGAAAACTCCCGTTAGTATAATATCTGAATGTTTCTGTAACTTGGTAATAACTTGTTCTCTGAAAACAGTCACAAGTATAGATCTAAGCAAATATCTGTATTACGACTTTCTTATCGCCAAAGTTAAAGGCTTTTAGGTGGACTGTGCAACGAATGTACTCTAGGCAGTTTGCCATGATATTCCGCTATTATCAGCAATCATCTATGCAGAATTCTACAGACGATTTAGTGCTTCTATTTTTGTAAAGTAATTTACTTGGTGATCTAGGATTACTCTGGTCAACGGTTATGGATATGCTGATATACATACCAAGTGAAATTTTAGTTGGTTCAGTGTTAGAGATCAGTACTCTTCGTAAGCCTCAACTGCTGGCGATTAAACGGGTACATTTTGTGGAGTAGCTTTCTGCTCTTGAGAACATAAGTTTGAGTCGATGGAAAGGGCACGCAATCTCTATTCATGTCAGCGAGATAATGTAGTGTTGAAGTTAATAAATTAGATTACAGAAATACTTGTTGTTGATCATTCCGTCTTTGATATGAAAGGTGTCAAAAAGCTAGTACAGTTGGTGCACTCATCTGCAAGAGAGGGGAAGCATAACAGAACTTTACTCACCGGTAAGAAAACGTTTAGAAAATCTTGAAATTCAAATCCTCCAGTAAGCTTAATAAGAGTGTGAATTATGCCAGCGAAAATAGCGCTTAACAATTTTATTCGTCCTTAAAGCAGATTTGTGTCGCCATTATTGTCCACACCATTGCGTGTAGGAGGACTTTTACTTCTGCGTGTGTGTTTTAAAACTCACGACAAAAGAGTTTGCAATATTCAGAGCAGTCGAAATGAGATTCTTGCGCATTGAGATATTATCACACAAGGAAGGTGGCATTAGCTCAACGACTCGCTCTAATGATAAACTAATGCCCCAAAGATTCTGTAGAAATTCTGTTATCGTAACAGTATTTGGGATTCAGGGATTAATCTTGCTAACGTTGAGTCTGGCGTTGAGTACCTCCCAGAAAATTTTGGGGCCTTCGTTAAGCACTGTTCGATAATCATATCACTTGGAACTTTTCTAAACAAAGGCTCTTCTTCTGCGAATTGTGAATCTACCTTGAGTTAATTTCTTGTAAACCTCTGATATCGTATTAGCCTCCATAGAAGATATGACCAGCTGCGTGAGAAAACGGAAGCATTAATTTAATTGCTTGCTAATGAAGTTTCTAATCCCCTTTTCAATCTACTCCCTTTGGATGAATTGGAATACGATTATGACCTTCCCTACATACTGCAGTCAAAGTTTACGGTTCGGAAAACGTCACCAATTTAATTTTGAGATTTTCTAATATCGTCTTTCAGATGCAGTTTCATTTTCTTGTAAATGTTGCATATTGATTACGTAATCCAGACATTGTTGAATAAGATCTCAGATCCTAGATTTTGTCATATCCTCCGACGTTTGTAAATGTCTTCATAACCACACGTAATGGTCCCGGAGCAAAGTCTAGATAGAGTTCTCAATGATCTTGATTAGGCGTGGTTATTGATTATTTCTACTAATGTTGCCATAGTGTACAGGATACGAAAAATTCTTCTATAACATTTCCTGACATAATGTAACCAATCCTGCCTAGAAATTCCTTAACTGAAAGCCTCCTAAAGGCGGTACAACTTTGGAACGTTATAAAATTTCATTAAGTGCAGGTCCGTTTTGAACACCCTTTCAGTATAATGGCTGTCTAATGTCATAACGCATGTGCTTTGTTCTCCCTTCTTGCACTTATTCACTGTATGCGGAAGAGCAGAATATATAGTACTAGTACACTGCTTATATGTTTATATAGGCAATACACTGCTTATATGAAAAGGACAGGTGTGTATCTCAGCATTACACAATCGTCGTGGCGAAGCTTTCACTAGATGAATAGCTAATCAAAGGTTGTTTGAGAATAAAAAATCGAGACGCGAGTTGCGAGTGAGGATTTGATTAAATCTTCCGAGTAAGACAGGTTTCAAACACCAAGAAAATGAGTGTATTCCATTAAAGGGAAGAGGATGTCAGAATGGCGAAATGTGATACAACATTGTTATCAAGACAATGCTATCGTGATATCAGATTACTTTTTCAATCAAGAACTCAGATATGAAAGTTTTCATCAAGAGACTTCTAAAATAAATGACTTCTTATGATCTACCAAATGTGTGGCACTGGAAAGATTATTCGTTAGACCACTGGACTGACTATACCGTAAATATTTTCCACCTAACCGTCTAAGGGAAGATCCCAAAAGAACCTAAAATCGATTTTTTATTTGTCTCATCGATCAGATCACCGGGGTCAGACCCAAAGTAAGGCTGCTTCGATGGTTAGAATATAATGGGTTTCATGAAAAGTTTGTCATTATGCAATCAAAAAAATATTATTAATGATAGACCGGAACCTCGTGAATCCTACACAACTCTGTGTGTAAGCCCTAGTGAGCAGCATGGACGCTAAGTGGCTATGGAATGTGCCGAAAAAGAAAAAAGAGCTTTGGGGTAATATCTGCAACGATCAAATTTCATTCTGCCATTTAAGCCACGACAATTCAATCACAGTCCTTGAGGAACTTGGAGATCAATACTAGAGGGATCAAAATTTACAAACAAAGGTAGCTGTATATGGACAACAGTAATAGAAGAAACTAGAAACGGGAAATCTGTAGCTGTTTTGGGGTGGATTGAGATCCTTTAAGCAACTTGGTAGAAGACTTGATGTGCAGTTGCTGATTGTCTTGTAGCCACATACAAGCAGAACTGAAAGGAAATGCTACAAAATTAATAAATTTAAAGAAATTTTAGCGTCATTAAAAGATTACTTTCACTTTTTTCATGATGCAACAGGCCGTGACACGAACTCTGCTATACACAGGACTGAATAGTTTGCAGCCTTCAAGTTCCTTCAAAAAGAAAGGTTTTGAAAGTTAGAGTCTTCAACGAATCAAATGTGAATCCTGACAAAGTAATACCGTTAGAAATTCTTTATTCGCTTGTATGGAGATGGAAAAATGCCCTCTCTGGTATAAGCCATATTCAATTCAGAAGTACTTCCAATTCCATGAACGACATTGTCTAAATATGAACCCAATCGAGGGAGGTGGTGTGTTAAAGAGGATATGCAAATTCCAAGGACTTACACAGCTACCATCAGCTCCAACCAGATAATCTTACTTACCTGTAGATAAAAGGGAATTGCAAGATAGGATTGTGAACGAGCCACACGTTAGTGCAAAAGAGCCGATATGAAGTTTTCAGGCGAACTCTGCATTCTGCCAAGGGAGTTCGTGTACGAGTGGCAGGTCGGAAGACAATCTGATATAGAAGATAACGAACAACAGCTGTAAATATAAATATGTCATTGACAACGGTTAATTGTTGATCCAATCACTTAAGATTATCATTTTGTGATATCGACCCCGCCTTATAGACCTAAAAAAATGGAGATGAAGACAATCTTGATGTAACTTTAAATGAAGGTGTAAGGACAATGTAAATTTTTTGGAACTATTTAACACGAGCTGCTTTGGGGTCATTTAACACGAGCATATCCACGGCCGTTGACCAGAGCCATCGTAGATCACCAAGTAAATTCCTCTACAAAAATAGAGCACCAAATCGTCTGTAGAATTCTGCTTAGGTGTTCGCTGCATATAGCGGAAATCATGGCTAGCCTAGTGTGCATTTTATTGTAGAGCCGTTAACATTGGCAAGAAAGTCGAAATACAAAGATGTGTGCCTAGATCTATTTTTGAGACTGTTTTCAGAAAACATAGTATTACTAAGATACAGAAACGTTCAGATAACATTTTACTAAGAGGAGATGTCGAGATACTTGTTGTTCTCTTATCATAACGAATGCAAGCAGCACTACTACTAACCATACATAGTAATATTTGATAAGAAGCGTACAGAGCAAGCAAGCGACCACAAATCGACTGTAGAATTCTGCATAGATGATCGCTGCATATAGCGGAATATTATGGCAAACTTTCTAGAGTACATTTCTTGCAGAGTCCAGCTAAGAGCCGTTAACATTGGCAAGGAGTTAGATGAAACACTGAGATAGATCATCTAACTTCTTGATCTATACTTCAGACTGTTTCCAGAAAACATTGTATGACGAAGGTACAGAAACTGATATTTTACTAAGAGCGTAGTGAGATTAGGATTTTTTAATTGCTACTTACAAGGTAATTTTTAAATTTTTGAAAAATTATTTTGATTTTCCAAAAGATTTAAGATTTATCTACACAGCTGCCGACTGTGGTTTTCTGCAGAAATAATGTATTATTAATTATAGATAAAATAATAAAAAGAGTAGATGTCGAGATCCGCCATGATACTTGCATTAGAACGAGTGGAATAAGTTTGCATGCAGTACAACAGAATAGAGCCGAAGTACAACCGAAGTGCGCCAGCTCATATTGTTCTTAGGACTTGCAAATTCGAAATATTCAAGTTTAAACCCTTTGACGTGCGAAACAAGAAGCCTTTGGCTGAGAAAGAATGAATATCACGGTGAGGTCATAAGGTGTAGTAAAGAGAAAGCACGTTAAAATGATGGTCAAGTTGGTGGGTCTCTTGCGATAGGACAAGTATCGCCGAGCTTGTAAAGCTTTTTTAAAATGCATCCACTACGTCAAAAATAGTCTTAAAATGAGAACATTAGCAGAGATGTAAATTCACTTCATTGTAATAGTATTCTACAATTTCTGAAAAGAGATTATATCGATCCCTAAGTGATGTGGTGATTAAAAAATAATTTTGAGGATGGACGGGGATGTTCTATTTTTAATTAGTGGGTCAGAGTGCAACAGGCGCGCCAATAAATCGAGGGGTCCGGTAAGGCTAAACGGCTTATGCCGGCTTATGTTTTTACAATACTGAGAAATTTAATAGTCAGCAGTGGACATCGGCATCTATTATTTGTTTCCTATTGGCTTACAGCTAGTAAAGAAATCCAAATATGATACCAAAGCTATAAGATCTTGTGTTGTGTACCTAGGTCTTAAAAACGAAGCGGTGGTGCTTTTAGAGATCCTTATCTCTCATTACACAATGGCGTAGCATTTATAAAACCGTTGAATAACTTCTCCCTTTAATAAGACGATGGTATGACAGACGTATACCTTTGGGAACAATGAGCGGTTTTTTTGTAGGTGGGCCCTTGGGATTGAAAATGTTGGGATAACAAATGTAAAAAAAAAAATAATAATATTAATTTATCAATTATAATCAAGTAATTGCTATACTTCCCGTTAAAATGCAACTTGCAAATTCGTAATATTCGAGTTTAAACATATTGACGTGTGGAACAAGTAGTATTTATGTGAGAAAGAATGAATATCGAGGTGAACTCATATAATTTAGTAAAAAGAAAGCGCATTATTTGCTGGAGTAGTTCATAGGTCACTTGCGAAAGGACAGGCATCCCCTAGATTGTGTAGCTTTTTGTAATCTGCAACCACAACAATAGAAATCGCCTAAAAATAACAACATTAGCAGAGGTACCAATTGAAGCAGAGATGATACTTGACTTCATTATAATAGTATTCTAGAATGTCTGAAGACAAATATTAATCGATCTCTAAGTGATGCGGTGATTAAAGAAATAATTTTGATGATGGACGGGGATGTTCGATTTTTAATTAATGGTTTAAAGAGCAACAGGTGTGCCAATAAATTGAGGGTTCTATTTCGAGGTGCTTGGTAAGGCTAAACGGCTTATGCCGTATCCTTCTTACACTGCTGTGTATTTTAGAAATTATCAGTGGACATTGGCATGTATTCCTTAATTCCTATCTGCTTAGTGCTAGTAAAGAAATTCAACAATTAATCGGAAGCCGAAGTATTTTGTGTTGTGTACGTAGGTTTAAAACAAAGTGATGCTTTTAAAGCTGCTTTACTCACATTATACAATGGCGTACTCCTTATAAACCGTGGATTTACTTCTCCCTATAATAAGACGAACGTATCAGAGTCATATAGCAATGAGATAATACAGCGGTTTTAGGTGAGCCCTTGGGATTGAAAAATGTGATACCAAATATTATAATCATAAGTATTAATTTATTAATGATTATAAGCAATTGCTATACTTCCCTTTATATGCAACTACAATACTATTTGAGAGTGCTTCCTGCTGAAGAAATCTACCTAGCACGCGTAACGCACTGTCCTTGTTCTTGATCGTTAGCCCAATAGAAACTGTTTAATCGAAAGAGTTGTGTTCTTACGGATACAATATTTATAGAAATTCTCCTGTGTGTTTAAACACGAGGCTACGAATTATGCATTTAATTAGCGTCCTTGCAGCTTACAAGGGCTTACATACAGAGCTGTGTAGTATTCACTAGGTTTCGGTCTATCTTTAATAATATTTTCACGATTGCATAATGATAAAAACTTGATATGGAACTCATTGTATCTAACTTCCGAAGCATCTTTACTTTGAGTCTGAGACCGGTGATCTGATCGATGAGACAAATATAGAATCGATTTTATGTTCTTTTGAGATTTTCCCTTAGACGGTTAGGTGAAAATATTAACGTTAATAGTAACACTGGTCATCACAAAGCAACCAAACTGTGGGCTATTCAAATAATCTTTTCATATAATATCATTGTATGCTTTGATTAATTATGTGTATGTGTATGCTATGATTAGTAGAACCAAGTGAGACCGTTATGGGTGCCAAGTAAATTTCTTCAGCAGGTAACACACTCAAATAATATTGTACTTGTATAAAAACGGGAAATATACGGCTTTCCATGTCTAATAGTATTTATATCCATAACATATAAGGTGAAAATAGAGTTTAACATGATTTAATTCGTACTTAACGCATAATTGGGGTGCCATTTTTAGTCCGCATCATTGCGTGTGGAAGAACTCTTCCTTCTACGTGTGGGTTTTAAAGCACATGACAATACACACTCTGCAATATTTACCTCAGTCGAATTGACATTCTTGCGCATTGAGACATTATCACACAAGCAAGGTGCATTAGCTCACCGTGTCGATTTGATGATAAACTGATGCCCATAAAATCCTGTAGAACTTTCTTATCGTACGGTAACAGTATTTGTGAATTAAGGATTAATCTTGCTAACGTTGGGTCGGACGTTGAGTTAATTCCGTGAATATTTCGTGCCCATAATTAAGCACTATTCGATAATCATTACACTTGGAAATTCACTCAAGAAGGCCTCTATATACTGCAGACAATGTTAACGGTAATGTTAACAGTAACGGTTCTTAACTGAACATCTCCAATATGTAACTAAAGTACAAAAAATTCCCTCAATTGTTAATTTTGGTGATGTCTATGTTCTACCCCTGTTCTACCAGGCCTGCCAACTATACACTGCTGATTATATCTGATGTCATGTCACTGCCTGTTGCAATCTTTTAATGAAAAGAAAGAGAAAGCAATCTTTTAATGAGGCTAAAGTTTCTTTTAATTTAATAATTTCGTAGCATTAATTTAATAATTTCGCAGAAAGCTAGTTCACAAAATGTACCAGATTAATCGCCAGTAGTTAAGTCTTACGATGTGTACTAAACTCTAACACTGAAGCAAACTGTCAATTAGCCTGGTATGTATACGAGCATACCCATAACCGATGACCAGAGCAATCCTAGATCACCAAGTAAATTACTTTACAAAAATAGAAGCACTAAATCGTATGTAAAATTCTGCATAGATGATCCTTGCATATAGCGGAATAACATGGCAAACTGCCTAGGTTACATTCGTTGCACAGTCCAGCTAAGAGCCGTTAACATAGGCAAGAAGAAAGTTGAAACAAAGATATGAGCATAGATCTATGTTCTTATGTCTATGATTGTCCTTATGTCGTATAAAAGCTGGAGCAATAAGTTGAAACCAACAGGGATCTACGAGTAGTAGAGCTTTCATTCTTATGCTCCTGCTTGGATAAAAATGTACATGCCGTCTTTCCAT
The DNA here is from genome assembly GCF_964235325.1 of Thermobia domestica. Classification (NCBI taxonomy): domain Eukaryota; kingdom Metazoa; phylum Arthropoda; class Insecta; order Zygentoma; family Lepismatidae; genus Thermobia; species Thermobia domestica. The sequence continues at coordinate 274,820,237 of NC_137454.1, read as the reverse complement.
ATACCGCATATCAAAGCTTCGTTCTGTATCAAGAGAGTTAAACCTTGTTTCTTTTTAGGAAATTCGAAACTAAACGGTAGTTACCTTGTAGATGGCAGAATCCTTGGAGTCCATCTTCTGCTATTGAACATCTTAACATATAAACAATCAAACAATAAACAATTGTTATAAACGTCAATTGAAAAGTACTGTAGTATCAAATGTTATTACTAAATGATTTGGTTTAACTCGTTAACTTGTGAGTGTCCTCCTACGGTCTCATTTTGTATTCAGGTAACAAAGCAGCTCTTTTAAAGGATTCCAAAATATGCAAACGGAACAATAAACCACCACCATGTTTTATACCTTGTCCTAACACCTTCATTTTAAATTTCATCAAGATCGTCTTCCATGTCTTCCATCATAAAATTTCATCGATGTCCATTTTGTTAGGTCTATAAGGCGGGGACGGTATTCCAAACTAATAATCATAATAGATTGGATCACCATTTAAGCCGTTGTAAACGATATATTGGTTTTCTACAGCTGTTGTACGTCATAATCTTTATTAGATTGTCTTCCGATCTGCATTTGTAAAAACTCCGTTGGCAGAATGCAGAATACATTAAATACTCCATACCCCTCTTTTCCACTTACATGTGTCTCGTTCACAATCCTACCATGCAATCACTTTTTATCTAGAGGTAAGTAAGCTTATCCCGCTGGAGCCGATGGTAGCTGTGTGGATGCTGGATTTCACATATCCTCTTTCACACACCAACCTCAATGGATTGGGTTCTTGCTTAGACCATTTCCCGCCTGCACGTGGAGCTACTTCCGAATTGAATGGTGCAGACCTGTCGTGTTAGTAGGGGAAAAAGTGGCCATATTGAAGCTTTGCAACCACTTCCTTGTTATACCTTATAGGCTTATACCAGGAAGCACATGTTTCCTTCTTCATACAGGGGAATAAGAAATGTGTAATGTTGAACATTTAGTTAGGATTGAGATATGACTCCTAACTCACAACTCCTAACTCACAGTTGAAGACTCTGACTAACTTGCACAGTTCTTTTTCTGTTTGAAGGATCCTATTCTCTCTTGGAGCCTTGCAACTATTCTCTCTTGATTATAGCTGAGGTCGTGTCACAGCCTGTTGCATCATAAAAAAAAGTGACAGCCAACTTTTAATGACGCTAAGAGTCTTGAAATTTAATGATTTTGTAGCATTTGCTTTCGGTTCTGTTCATATGTGGTATTAAAAGAATCAGCAAGTGCTCATGAAGTTTTCAACCAAGATTCTTAAAAGATCTGAATCACACCCATCAATAATTACAGATACCCCAATTTTAGTTTCTTCTATTACAGTTGTAATATAGAGTTACGATTGCTCCTTCGAAACCTCTTTGCACCATTTGAAGCAGTCTGGTATTGATCTCCAAGAATCTGAAGGACCGTGAGTGATTTGTAATAGCTTCAGCGGCACAATTAATTTTGATCGTTGAGATATTCCCCGAAAGCAATTTTTGTCTTTCGGCTCTTTCCATGTCTAATTGTAATTTATGCCGATCAAATATTAGGTGAAAATAGCGCTTAACATAATTTATATACGTACTTAACGTAGATTTGACTGGCCATTTTTTGTCCACACCATTGCGTGTACAACTCATCCTTCAACGTGTGGGTTTTAAAACACAAGACAAGAGAGCCTCTGCAATATTCACCGCAGTAAAGTTGACATTCTTGCGCATTAAGACATTATCATACAAGGTAGGTGGCATTAACTCAACCTGTCGCTCTGATAAGCTGATGTCCACAAAAGTACTATAGAACTTTTTTTATCGTAAAAGTATTTGGGAATTTTGCTAACGTTGTGTCTGATATTGAGTTAATCCTCCCGAAAAATTTGTGGCTATCGTTAAGCACTATTCGATAACACTTGGAACTTTGCTAAAAAAATGCCTCTATTTCTGCGAAATGTGTAAGTTCGTTGTGTTGATAATTTTTTGTAATCTTCTCATACCTTTATACAGCAACCAAATTAACAGTTCGGAAAATGTCACCGTCTTAATTTTAAGATTTCCTAATATGTTTTTTGTCATGCAGATTCATTTGGTTGTAAATGTTGCATATAAATTTCCTCATCCAGACGTTGCTGAATAAGATCGAAGATCTTAGATTTTTTCAACTCCTCCGACGGTTGTAAGTGCCTTCATAACTCCATGTAGAGGTCACCGAGTAATGTCTAGAATTGAGTTCTCAATGATCTTGAGTTGGCATGGCCATTCAGGATTTTGAGTAAAGTTGTCATTGTGTACAGGAACACCAAAGTTCTTCTTCAGCATATCCTGACTTAATGTTTACAATCGTGCTTAGTAATTACTAATCTGCAAACCTCCTCAAAGCGTTGTATGGACCGTTCAGAAATTTCTTCAGCTGTGGTACGATTTGAACACCTTTCCAGTATAATGGCTGATCTAATGTCATAACGCATGTGCTTTATTCTATTTTCTTGCACTTTTTTACTGTATACAGAGGCTAGAATATTTAATATTTAAAGATAAATGGATGTAAGAGTGAAGAAATGTGATACAATATTCTTATCAAGACAATGCTACCGTGATATAAGATTAATTTTACATTCAATAACTTGGATATGGAGAATTTACATCAACAGACATCTTTAATAAATGTCCTTTTCTTGTCTATGAAATGTGTGGCACTTTGTTACTAATCAAAGCATACAATGAGATTATATGAAAAGATTATTTGATTAGCTCAGAGTTTCGTTGCTTTGTGATGACCAGTGTTATTAAGTTTGTAGCGAACACAGGACCGTCCAATGTTTTCCACCTAACCGTCTACGGGAAGATCTCAAAAACACCTAAAATCGAATTTTTATTTGTCTCATCGATCTGATCACCGGTCTCAGACCCAAAGTAAGACTCCTTCGGAGGTTAGAATATAATGGGTTACATAGCAAGTTTCTTCATTTTGCAATCGTGAAAATAATAATAATGATATACCGGAACCTAGTTAATCCCACACAACTCTGTATGTAAAGCCTAGTGAGCAGTTGTAACGGTAAGTAAATGCTAATTTGTCAGCCTCGAGTGTTTACCAACAGGATAATTTCATTAAATAATATATGTGATAGAACACAACTCTCTGGATTAAACAGTTTCCATCTGGCTAAAGATCAAGAACAAGGTGAGAGCTTTGTGGGTGCTAAGTATATTTCTACAGAAGGAATCACTTTCAAATAGTATTGTAGATGCATATAAACGTGAAGTATAGCAATTGCTTGATTATCATTTATAAATTAATACTTATGTTTCTTACATATGGTATCACAAAATTTTTCAATCCCAAAGGCCCAACAAAAACGTACGTTCTCAAAGCTATATGACTGTGATACCCTCGTCTTATAAAAGGTAGAACTATATCCAAGGTTTTTTAAATTATACGCCATTGTATAATGTGCGTTAAGTAGCTCTAAAAGAGTTAGTGCTTTATTCTTAAGACGTAGGTACACTACAAAAGATTCTTCCGTGGTCCAATTGTAGCGTACAAAGTTCGACTTACTAAGTCAAGTACTTGACTTTTTCATCCGTTCTTTAGGAAACTACGGCTCAGGCTATGTGGATGATGATGGGATGAATTGGTGGAAAGAAAACAGTAGGAGGAAGCAGGACCACCCCACAAACTCCCACGCACACGATGTTTGTCCGCAACAAAGATCACATAACATGAGTAGGGATTGATCCGACGACGTCTAGCACCAGATGTGATTATTTTTTCTACTGAGCCCTTGTTCTCCCTCGTAGATCAAGCATCGGTTCACATTCTACGCAGACCGGCCATAATAACTAGCATTTCTCCATTTTATTCTGTACTTAGAAAGTAAATTCGGTACCACCAGACATGTCAACTCTGACGCGGTCATAGTAGTTGTAGTAGTATTAGCAGTGGTCGTGGTAGTAATAGTAGATGTAGTAATAGTAGTAGTAGAAGTAGTAATAGTAATAGTATTACCAGTACAACGAAGTCTTTAATAAGGAGTCAGTTTCGCAAACACATTACGATTAAAATAGGCTGACAGTAAGACCGTACAAACACGGCAAAAATAAAGGTAGTGGAAGACATTAATAAAACAAATAGGCTAACAACATTAATTTCCGAACCGTTTTTCAGATTATCCTGGCCGAGCGGACTCGGCCCAACATGTGCCCGGCCCGGTTCGGCCCGATTCGGCCCGAAATGTGCCCGGCACGGTTAGGGCCCGGTTCAGTTTGGTATTACTCTTACATGTGTCTCGTTCACAATCCTACTTTGCAATAACTTTTTATCTACCGGTAAGTAAACTTTTTCGGTTGGAGCCGATTGTAGCTGTGTGGATGCTGGATTTCGCATATCCTCTTTCACACACCAACCTGAATAGATTGGGTTCTTGCTTAGACAATTTCCCACCTAAATTTGTAGCTACTTCCGAATTGAATGGTGCACACCTGTCGTGTTAGTAGGGAAAAAAGTGGCCATATTGAAGCATTGCAACCCCTCCTTGTTATACCTGATAGGCTTATACCAGGAAGGACATGTTTCCTTCTCCACACAGGGGAATAAGAGATGTGTAATGTTGAACATTTTATTAGGATTGAGATATGACTCCTAACTCACAACTCCTAACTCACAGTTGAAGACTCTGACTAACTTGCACAGTTCTTTTTCTTTTTGGAGGATCTTGAAGCCTTGCAACTATTTTCTCTTGAGTATAGTTGAGGTCGTGTCACAGCCTGTATCATCATGAAAAAAGTTAAAGCAAACTTAATGACGCTAAGTTTCTTGAAATTTAATGATTTCGTAGCATTTCCTTTCGGTTCTGTTCGTATGTGGCATTAAAAGTATCAGCAACTGCTCATGAAGTTTTCTACAAAGATTCTTAAAAGATCTGAATCAAACCCATCAATAATTACAGACACCCCGTTCCTAGTTTCTCCTATTACTGTTGTCAATATACAGTTATCTTTGCTCCTTCGAAAACTCTTTGCATCATTTGAAGCAATCTAGTATTGATCTCCAAGATTCTCAAGGACCGTGAGTGACTTTCATAGCTTCAAAGGCACAATTAATTTTAGATGAGATATTTCCCGAAAGCTATTTTTGTCTTTCGTCTCCTTCCATGTCTAATTGTAATTTATGCCCATCAAATATTAGGTGAAAATAGCGCTTAACATAATTTATATACGTACTTAACGTAGGTTTGACTGGCCATTTTTAGTCCACACCATTGCTTGTATAAGGGCTCTTCCTTCTAAGTGTGGGTTTTATTACTCAACACAACAGAGTCTCTGCAATATTCACCGTTGTCAAATTGACATTCTTACGCATTGAGATATTATCAAACAAGGAAGGTGGCATTAGCTTAACGCTTCACCCTGAGGATTAACTGATGCCACCAAAAGTCCTGTAGAACTTCTGTTAACGTAACAGTATTTGGGAATGAAGGATTAATCTTGCTAACGTTGTGTCTGACGTTGAGTTAATCCCGCAGAAAATTTCTTGCCTTCATTAAGCACTGTTCGATAATCATATCACTTGGAACTTGGCTGAAAGAGACCTCTTTTTCTGCTAATTGTGAATGTTCCTTGTGTTGTTAATTTCTCGTAATCTTCTGATATCGTATACTGCAGCCAAAGTTAACCATTAGGAAAATGTCACCGTCTTAATTTTGAGATTTCCTAATATGGTTTTTGTCATGCAGTTTCATTTTGAAGTAGATGTTGCATATAGATTTCCACATCCAGACGTTGTTGTATAAGATCGCAGATCCTAGATTTTGTCATCTTCTTTGACGGTTGTAAATGTCTTCATAACCCCATGTCCCCGAGCAAAGTTTAGGAATGAATTCTCAATGATCTTGAGAAGCATGCCCATTCAGCATTTTCAGTAAAGTTGTCATAGTGTACAGGATACACCAAAGTTCTCTTATACCATTTCCTGACTTCATGTATCCAATCGTGCTTAGTAATTACTTAACTGCAAACCTCCTAAAAGCGTTACAACACTGGACCGTTCAGAAATTTCTTCAGCTCTGATACGATTTGAAAACCTTTCCAGTTTAATGGCTGATGAAATGTCATAACGCATGTGCTTTTTTCAATTTTCTTGCTTTTATTTACTCTATGCAGCAGAGTAGAATATAGAGTATTACTACTTGATGTTCAAATATTGAAGAAATACAGAGGGACTACACTGCTTATATCAAAAGGAGAGGTTTTTATCACAGCTTTACACAATCGTTTTGGTGGAGCTCCTCCGTGGCTAAGCGGTCAGCGTACGCGCCTTTGGCGTGAGAGGCCTGGGTTCGATTGCCGGCAGGAGCTCATGTGGTTCGGATTCCACGTTAACCAGTAGGTCCAAGTCTCATATAGCCTCGCTGCTGAACGAGACGTAAAACTCAAAATCAACTCAACTCAACAATCGTTTTAGCGAAGTTTTCAAAAGATGAATAATAGCTATCCAAACGTTGTTTGAAATTAGGAAATCGAGACGCGAGATGCGAGTGAAAATTTGTTTAAATCTAACGAGTAAGGCATCATTGACACACCAAGAACATGAGAGTATACCAATAGAGGGAAAGAGGATGTCAGAATGACGAAATGTGATACGATTATCTTATCAAAACTATGCTACCGTGATATCATTCAAGAATTTGGATATGGAGAATTTTCTTCAAGAGACTTCTGAAATTAATGACTTTTTCTGCTCTATGATGCGTGTAGCACTTTGTTACTTATCAAAGCATACAGTGAGCTTATATGAAAGTGTTACTTGATTAGCCCGCAGTTTGGTTGCTTTGTGAAGACCAGTACTACAAAGTTCTTTGCAAACAAAGAACTGACTATACCGTTTCTATCAAAATAACAATTAAGAAATAGGTCAGAGCGATATGAGTCCTAAGTAGATATCTTCAGGAGAAGCACTCTCATATTGTAATGTAGTTGCATATAAACGGGAACTATAACAATTCCTTGATTATCATCGATAAATTAATACCTGTTTTTTACATTTGGTATCCCAACATTTTTCAATCACAAGGGCCCATGTAAAACCAACCGCTCTTCGTTCCCAAAGGTACACGTCTGTGATACTCTCATCTTATTAAAGGCTGAAGTAAATCCATGGTTTCTTAAATTATACGCCATTGTATAATGTACTTAAGGAGCTCTAAAAGTACTACTGCTTCGTTTTTAGTACCTTGGTACACATCACAATATACTACGGCTTCGGATTCATTATTGAAATTATCTACTAGCTGTAAGCCAATATGAATTAAGTAATAGATGCCGATGTCCACTGCTGACTTCTACATTGCATCATTGTAAGAATAACATAAGCCGCCTAAGCCGTTTAGCACTACCGGACAACGCGAAATGGAACTCTCGAATTATTTACGAGCCTGTTGCAATCTAAACCACTAATTTAAAATCAAACATTCCCGTCCATCCTCAAAATTATTTCTTTAATCACCGCATCGATTTAATCTTCTATTAATATCTTTTTTCAGACATTGTAGAACACTATTACACTGAAGTCAAGTGACATCACCTCGAATGTTCTCTTTTTAAGGCGATTTCTGACGTAGTGGATGCATATTACAAAACGCTTCACAAGCTCGGGGATGCTTGTTTTATCGTAGGTGACCCATCAAGTTGTCCATCTTTTGAAGCGCTTTCTCATTACTATACCTTATGAGCTCTCCGTGAAATTCATTCTTTCTCATTCTTGTTCCGCACGTCACTGGGTTTAAACTTGAATATTTCAAATTTGCAAGTCCTAAGAACAATATGATCTGCCGTACTTTTCCCATTTCAACCCGCCCGTTCTTGTCAGTTGTACTGCATGCAAACTTATTCGAAACTGATTCTAAGGAAAGTATTATGACCGATTTCGACATCTACTGTTATTATCTTTTTATCTAAATGCATTCTGATATCTGCAATTAGTAATACCATTGTTTGTGCAGAAAATCACAGCATGCAGGCTTGTAAATAAATCTTAAATTTTTTGCCATAAGAAATTAATTTTTCAACAAATTTTAGAATATTACACTGTGTAGGATGAAATTGACAAATTATGATCTCACTACGCTTTTATCATATATTATTATGTCTGGTTGGTTGTAGTGCATGCTAACTGCTTACATTCGTTTTGATAAAACAACAACACGTATCTCGAAATCTTCTTTTAGCTAAATATCTGAATGTTTCCGCAGCTTCGTATAACTGTGCTCTCTGAAAACTGTCTGAAGTATAGATCTAAGAACTTATCTGTGTGTTTCATCTAACTTCTTGCCAATGTTAATGGCTCTTAGCTGGACTGTGCAAGGAATGTACTATAGCCAGGTTGCCATAATATTCCGCTATATGTAGCGATCATCTTTGCAGAATTCTACAGACGATTTGGTGATTCTATTTTTATAAAGGAATTTACTTATTCATCTAGGATTTCTCTCGTCCACTGTCATGGATATACTCGCATACCTACCAGACCAAATGACAGTCTGGTTCAGTGTTAGAGATCAGTACACTTCGTAAACCTGAACTGCTAGTGTTTAATCGGGTTCATTTAGTGAAGTAACTTTCTGCTCTTTAGAAGATACCTTAGAGTCATTGGACAAGACACGCAAGCTCTATTCGCCTCAGCGAAATAAGGTAGTGTTGAATTAAATAAATAAGATTACAGAAATTCAACTTGTTGACCATAACGTCTCAGATATGAAAGGTGTCAAAAAGCTAATACAGTTGGTTCACTAAACTGTTACAGATGGGAATTATACCAGAATTTTACTCACCCGTGAGAAAGCGTTTAGAAGGTCGAGAATTTCCAATCCTCCAATAAGCTTAATAAGAGTGTGCGATTTGGCAGTCTGTAGTGCAAGATGAACCGTGCGAGTCAGAAAGGCTTTAGGGTTCTATAGCCTGAAAATTAGTGTGATAGATGCGTAGCGTTATCTATATACCATCTTGAAGTGAGTCAAGTTTGCAAAAGACGCCTCGGAATTTTTTATTTACGGAAGAGTAATATAACTGTTATGGAGAATTGTTAAGCTTTCTTGGCGTTCTGTTTGAAAAGCAGCTTTGAATAGTCGCAAATGAACAAGATGCTGTGCAGTAAAGATTGATTATCTGTATGTCGTATAAAACCTAGGTCAATAAGTAGAAGCCAACTGGAATCGACGTGTAGTGGAACTTTATTCTTACGCCCTCTTGGATATAAATGTACATGGAGTCTTTGCATGTATGGAATATCCAAACATTGTTCTTTATTAAAAGTGTTAAACTTTACTTCCTTGTAGGAGAATCGAAAACTAAACGGCAGTTACACAATTTAAAGTGTCCTTGTAGATGGCAGAATCCTCGGAGTCAATCATCTGCTGTTGAACATTTTAACATATAAACAATCAAACAATAAACAATTTTTATTAACGTACAATTGAATGATACTTCAGTACGCGAATGTTATATCTAAATGATTGGTTTTTGGTTGATAACTTAAACGTGTCCTACTACGGTTTCTTTTTCTCATCGGGTAACAAAGCAGGGTGTTAAAAAATTCCAAAATAAATAAACAGAAAAATACATCACCTTCAAGTTTATTAGCTTTTCCTTATACCTTCATTTAAAGTTTCATTAAGATTCTTGTCCTTTTTTTTTAGGTCTATAAGCGGGGACGATATCACAAAATATTAATCATAACTCACTGGATCAAAAGTTAATCCGTAGTCAATGACATATTGGTTTTTTACAGCTGTTGTTCGTTATCATCTATACCAGATTACCTTACGATCTGCGATTTCTACATGAATTCTCTTGGCAGAATACGCAAAACCTTGAATACTTCATATCGACTCTTTTACACGAAGATGTGGTTCGTTCACAATCCTATCTTGCAGTAACTTTTTATCTACAAGTAAGTAAGATTATCCGGCTGGAGCTGATGGTAGGTGTGTGGGTCAACAGACCAACCTCTTTCGATTGGGTTTAGGCTTAGACCATTTCGTTCCTCAAGTTGGAGGTACTTCCGAATTGAATGCAGCACAGCTGCTGTGTTAGTAATGGGAAAAGTGGCTATATTGCAGCTTTGTAACTACTTCCTTGATATATCTGATATGGCTTATACCAGGGAGAGTTTTTTCTCTTCCATACAGGTGAATAAAGAAATGTCTAACGTAATCATTTGTCAATTTCACATTTAATTGATTGAAGACACTGACTAACTGCAGAATGCTTTTTCTTTTTGAAGGAACTTGAAGGCAGACAACTATTCACTCTCGAGGTCGTGTCAATGCTACTGCATCATGGAAAAAGTGAAAGAAATCTTCTAATGACGATTAAGTTTCAATAAATTTAATAATTTCGTTTTATTTCCTTTCAGTTCTGCTTGTATGTGGCTATAAGAGAATCAGAAACTGCTCATGAAGTCTTCTAGCAAGATTATTAAAAATCTGAATCACACCAACCAGCAGCAACAGTTTTCCCGTTTCTAGTTTCTTCTATTACTGTTGTCCATATACAACTGCCTTTGCTCCTTCGAAAGCCGTCTAGTATTGATCTCAAAGTTTCTCAAGAACTGTGATTTAATTGTCGTTGCTTGAATGGCAGAATTAAGTACGATCGTAATTTAATTTATATCCATAATTGTAATTTATATCCATTATTGTAATTTATATCCATAATATATAACGTGAAAATAGTGTTTAGCATTAATTATATACGTACTTAACGCAGATTTGAGTTGCCATTTCGTGTAGAAGGACTCTTGTCCACACCATTGCGTGTAGAAGGACTCTTCTTTCTTCGTATGGGTTTTATAACACAAGACAATAGAGACTCTGCAATATTCAGCGCAGTCGAAGTGACATTCTTGCGCATTGAGACATTATCACAGAAGGAAGGTGGCATTAGCTCAACGTGTCGCTCTGATGTTAAATTGCCCTATCGCAAGTGACCCAACAAATTGTCCATCTTTTTAACGCGATTTCTCTTTACTATACATTATGAGCAAACCGTGATATTCATTCTTTCTCAGCTAAATACTTTTTATTCCGCACGTCGGTGAGTTTAAACCAGAGCCCAGCAAACCTGGCCCAGAGCCCAGCAATACATTGCGACGTCAATTGCTGATTTCTAAATTTCACAAAATTTTTAGACTGACATAGGCCTCCATATTCTTTTTAGCCTTACCGGACACCTCGAAATAGAACCCTCGAGTTAATGGAACGCCTTTTGCACCCTGAACCACTAATTAAATTCGAACATCCACGTCCATCCTCAATATCATTTCTTTATTCAACGAATCACTTAGAGATTGTCTAAATTCTAATTATTATCTTTTTGGTACACTGTAGAATGCTATTACAATGAAGTCAGGTGAAATTTCTGCTAACGTTCTCATTTTAAGGTGATTTCTGGTTTTTCAGATGAATAATAGAAAAAGCTTCACAAGCTCGGGGATGTCTGCCCAATCAAGTGACCCATCAACTTCTACACCATCTTAACGCGCTTTCTCTTTACTATACGCTATGAGCCTACCGTGATTTTCAGTCTTTCTAATCTAAAGACTTCTTTATAGAATTCGAGACAGCTCCTACGTCCCAGTCACTAGTTCCCCAGGTCATTAGTTTTAAAATCGAATATTTCGAATTTGCAAGTCCTAAGGACATTATAAGCTGTCGTACTTTACCCATTTCATCGCAAGCTCTCCCGTCGGTTGTAGTGCATGCAAACTGATTCCACTCGTTCTAATACAAGTATCATGGCGAATCTCGACATGTACTCTTATAATCTTTTTATCTAATTGCATCGTGATATCTACAATTACTAATACCATAATTTCTGCAGAAAACCACAGTCTGCATCCATGTAGTAAAACCTTAAATCTTTTGCCATATGAAAGTTATTTTTCAAACAAATTTTAGAGTATTACAACGTGTATGTTGCAATTGAAAAATCCTAATCTCACTACGCTTTTTATCAAATTTTACTATGTATGGTTGGTTTTAGTGTATCCTGACATTTTTTCTTAATAAAATATCTGAATCTTTCTATAACTTGGTAGTGTAATCTACTCTGAAAACAGTCTGAAGATATGATCTAAGCACATATCTGTGTTTTTCGATTTTTTTCTTGCCAATGTTAACTGCTCTTAGTTGGACTGTGCAAGGAATGTATTCTATTCAGTTTGCCATGATATACCACTATATGCAGCTGTCATCTATGCAGAATTCTACAGATGATTTGGAGCTCCTATTTTTGTAAAGGAATATACTTGGTGATCTAGGATGGCACTGGTACACCGCCATGGATGTGCTTGCATACATACCAGTCCAAAACACAGTCAGGTACAGTGTTTGATATCAGTACAATTCGTAAGCCTCAACTGCTGGCGATTAATCGGGTACGTTTTGTGGAGTTGTTTTCTGCTCTTGATAAGATACCTTTGAGTCGATGTAGGACACGCAAGCTCTATTCACGTCAGCGAGATAAGGTAGCGTTGAATTTGATAAATAAGATTAGAGATATTTTTCTTGTTGATCGTTCCGTCTCAGACATGAAAGATCTCTAAAAGCTAATACAGCTGGTGGACTAATCTGCTACAGAGGGCAAGCTTACTAGAACTTTACTCTCCAGTGAGAAAAAATAAAGAAGATGGAGAAATTGAAATCCTCCAGTAAGCTTAATAGGAGTGTTGCGATATGGAAGTCTGAAGTGCAAGTTGAACCGTGCGAGTCAAAGGGACTTTAAGGTTCTATAGCCTGAAGATTAGTGTGATATATACGTAGCGTTATCAATATGGCATCTTAACGGAGTGAGTCAAAGTTGAAAAAGACGCATCGTATTCTTTATAGACGCAAGTTTAACTCTGAGGCTAAGCGAAAGTAATAGCAGTATCTATTACATTATTTGGGCACCGAGACAAGGAAGTACTTGAATACTATTACTAAGGGAGAAAATTTAGGGCCTCTCCTCCAAGATGTGGAAAGTGAGCCTAGGAAGTTGTACAATGATCTTTGAGGTGTACTAAGTGAAAAACTCCAAATGTGACCTGAACACAAAAAAAATTCTTTCAATTGATAATTTTGTTTATGACTGTGTTCTACACCTGTTCTACCAGGCCTGTATAACTTTTTTGTATCGCGAATCACTGCTTTAAACCGCTAGCTTTATAAATTCATCGTCCGGTGTTGTGTCACAGGCCAAGAGAGGCGGGCTTGTGACTACAGGTAATAACGTACCTAATAACCTAAAAATCTCCTAATAGAGTTTGAGGCCAATAATCTGCCTATGAATCCTAATAAGCTTACGACCATAAGTGTAATAACTGTTACGGAAAATTGTTAAGCTTTCTAGGCATTCTGTCTGAAAAGCAGCTTGGAATAGTCGCAAATGAACAAGGTGCTGTGCAGTAAGGATTGATTAACCTAGTGTCGTATAAAACCTAGGTCAATACGGTTTCTTTTTCTCATCGGGTAACAAAGCAGGGTGTTAAAAAATTCATAAATAAATAAACAGAAAAATACATCACCTTCATGTTTATTAGCTTTTCCTTATACCTTCATTTAAAGTTTCATCAAGATAGTTTTCATGTCCATTTTTTTAGGTCTATAAAACGGGGACGATATCACAAAATAATAATCATAACTGATTGTCTCAACAGTATATCAGTTGTCAAAGAAATAATGGATTTTTACAGCTGTTGTTCGTTAACATCTATTTCAGATTATCTTTCGATCTTCATTTCTACATGATTGCTCTTGGCAGAATGCACAAAACCTTGAATACTTCATATCGGCTGTTTTACACGAACATGTGGCTCGTTCACAATCCTATCTTGCAGTCACTTTTTATCTACAGGTAAGGAAGATTATCCGACTGGAGCTGATGGTAGGTGTGTGGGTTAACAGACCAACCTCTTTCGATTGGGTTTAGGCTTAGACCATTTCGCTCCTGGAGCTGGAGGTACTTCCGAATAGAATGCTGCACAGCTACTGTGTTAGTAATGGGAAAAGTGGCCATTATGCTTGCTGCTTTCTATCTACTTCCTTGATATATCTGATATGGCTTATACCAGGGAGACATTTTTCCGTCACCATACAGGTGAATAAAGAAATATCTAACTTAATCATTTGTCAGGATTCACATTTAATTGATTGAAGTTCCAGACTATCTGCAGAATTTTTTTTCTTTGCGATGGAACTTGAAGGCAACCAACTATTCACTCCTGAGAATAGCTGAGTTCGTGTCAAAGCCTGTTGCATCATGAAAAAAGTGAAAGCAATCGTTTAATGACGCTAAAGTTTCAATAAATTTAATAATTTCGTAGAATTTCCTTTAAGTTCTGCTTGTAAGAGAATCAGAAACTGCTCATGAAGTAATCTACCAAGATTCTTAAAAGATCTGAATCACACCAACCAGCAGCAACAGATTTCCCGTTTCTAGTTTCTTCTATTACTCTTGTCCATATATAACTGCCCTTGCTCCTTCGAAAGCCGTCTAGTATTGATCTCAAAGTTTCTCAAGAACTGTGATTGAATTGTCGTGGCTTCAATGGCATAAAGAAGTACGAACGTAATTTAATTTATAACCATAATTGTAATTTATATCCATAATATATAAGGTGAAAATAGAGTTTAGCATAAATTATATTCGTACTTAACGCACATTTGAGTTCCCATTTTTAGTCCACACCATTACGTGTAGAAGGACTCTTGTTTCTACGTGTGGGTTTTAAAACACAAGACAATAGAGACTCTGCAATATTCACCGCAGCCGAATTGACATTCTCTCGCATTGATACTTTATCACACAAGGAAGGTGGCATTAGCTCAACGTGTCGCTCTGATGGTAAACTGATGCCCACAAAAGTCCTGTAGTACTTATCGTAACAGTATTTGGGATTGAAGGATTAATCTTGTTAACGGTGTGTCTTACGTTGAGTTAATCCCAAAGAAAATTTCGTGCCTTTCATTAAGCACTGTTAGATAATGATATCACTTCGACTTTCGTTCAAGAAGGCCACTTATTCTGCGAATTGTGAATGTTCCCTAAGTTGTTAATTTCTTGTAATCCACTGATACCGTAGGTTTTTTCCAAGGTTTCCAACTCCTGAGTATAGTGATTTGCAAATTTTCCATAGAAACGGTAACTAGCTGCGGGAGAAATCGGAAGCTTTAATTTAATTGACTACAAATCAAGTTTACCAGTTCGGAAAAGGTCACCGTCTTAATTTTTAGATTTCCTCTATATAGTGTTTGTCATGCTGTTTCAATTTCTTGTAAATGTTACATATTGATTTCATCATCCAGAGGTTGTTGTATAAGATCGCAGATCTTTGATTTTGTCATCTCCTCCGACGGTTGTAACTGTCTATAACCACATGGAAAGGTCGCCGACCAAAGTCTAGAAATGAGTTCTCAATGATCTTAAGTAGACATAGCCAAGGACACGTGTCCTACCGTGTTAAGGACTTAACGAGGCATCACATTGCAATATGCATTACATTACGTTATCCATATGCATTACATTACATTACATCGCATTACATCGCCGGACATATGGCGTGATAAGCCGTTGAGCCCTACCGGACACCTCGAAATAGAACCCTCGAATTATTGGCACGCCTGTTGTACACTAAACCACTAATTAATAATCGAACATCCCCGTGGATCTTCAAAATTATTTCTGACGTTGCAGATGCATATTACATAAAGGTTCACCAGCTCGGGGAGTCTTGCCCTATCGCAAGTGACCCATCAACTTGTCCATCATTTTAACGCGCTTTCTTTTTACTATACCTTATGAACTCACAGTGATACTCTATCTTTCTCAACTAAAGACTTTTTATTCCGCATGTCAGTGGGTTTAAACCAGAGCCCAGCAATCCTAGGCCCAGTCCGGATAGTTCTGAATTCTTTGCTCGGCACGACTCGTGCCGGTCCGCCCGATCCGAATCTCGAGCCGGGCTCTAACCGGGCCAGGCACATTCCGGGCTGAATCGAGCGGGGCGCCTTCCGGGCCGAACCGGGCCGGGAAAATATTGGGCCGAACCGGGCGGGCCCGGCATTGCCCAAACTCTGTGGAAGACGGATCGGAAACTAATGTTGGCAGCCTGTGTTAATCGTAATGTGTTTCTGAAATTACATCTTTATTCAAAACTGTAAAGTACTGAATTGCAATACCCTTATTGTTACTACTACTGCTACTGCTATTATTATTATTATTACTCATACTATTATTACTATTACTACTACTACTAATACTTCTGCTAGCATACCTGCTACGACTTCGCTTCATAGTTGATATTTCTGGTGGTTCATATTTTACAATCTAAGTACAGAAAATATCAAAGAAATACTAGTTAATATAATCAGTGTGAGTAGAATGCGAAAAGATGCTTGACGAGGGGCAACGGTGGCTCAGTAGGTAAACCACTCACATCTGATGTTAGAGGTCGTCGGATCGATCCCTTCTTGTGTTATGTGACCTTTGTGGTAAACAAGCACCGTGAGAGTGGCAGTTTTCGGATTAGCCCGTGTTCGTCCACTGTATTCATTCCACCAATCTTCAGCCGTAATTTCCTAAAGAACATACGGGAAAGTCGGGACTTGGGAGTTTTTTTTCTTCAAAACTATCTTTTATTTAACATACTGTAACTATTTGCAAATAAGCCTACAAAAATTTTGGGTATACTATTTATTGTGAGTAAAGATTTCCAAAGTCACCAAACTTTAACTGTACTGTATTATGCATACGTCAGGTTGAAATTAGAATAATGTAGTAATATATGGAACCCGAATATACAGAAATACTCATTCTTGATTGAGCGTACATAAAATAAGTTTTTAAGGTTTCTTACACTTTAGAAATCAAAATTCTATCCGAAATTTAAAAGTTACATTAAATTTGTTGAAAATTTTAAATTTCAAACATTAGAACTAAGGAGAAGTAATAATGATTTATCACTTTAACACAAGCTCTTTTATGGCGAAATAGAGTATCCTTATCTTTACCAAATATGTAGCCACGTACCATTCGCTAAATTGCGCACTGCATCGAAAAATACATTTTTTTTACAGCAAAAACAAACGTCTTAAGCAGATCTTTTATATGGGGAATAAGTGCAACCTACAACAAGTTAGTTAAAGATGTACTGGCAACGGGTGTAAGTAGTTTGAAGAACTCTATTTTTTATGTAAGGCGAATGTAATTACCAATAGTTTTATTAAACTATATAATCTTAATAACGTATATACTAAGTAACACTGTAATTAGGCCTGTGCCTGATGTCAATAAATCGATTACTCCGTTCCTGAGCTATAGCCTGTAGTACTAAAAGCTCTTTCAATTGACGCACTAGAAGCAGGGATGGCGAGATACTGACGTGATAATTTACACAATTTTGGAAATGTTTGTTCTTGTTGCTTCCACCAGTGCAGTAAATGCAGTTCTCTTACACATGATGACATGTTGTGATACCAAATGTAAAAAACATAAGTATTAATTTATCAATGATAATCAAGCAATTGCTATACTTCACGTTTATTTGCAACTACAATACTATTTGAGAGTGTTCCTGCTGAAGAAATCTACTTAGCTACCATAACGCTCTCACCTTGTTCTTGATCGTGAGCCTGATGTAAATTGTTTAATCCAAAGATTGTGTGTTCTTACGGATACAATATTTAAAGAAATTCTCCTGTGTCTCCTTAAAACTCTAGGCTACCAAGTATATATATATTTAGCGTCTTTCTACTTACTAGGGCTTACATACAGAGCTGTGTAGGATTCACTAGGTTCCGGTCTATTATTAATAATATTTTCACGAATGCATAATTATAACAACTTGATATGGAACAATTATATTCTAACTTCCGAAGCAGCCTTACTTTGGGACTGAGACCGGTGATCTGATCGATGAGACAAATACAGAATCGATTTTAGGTTCTTTTGAGATCTTCTCCTATACGGTGAGGTAAAAATATTTACGTTTGTCCTAAAAATATTTACGTTATTTTTCCTAAAAAAATTAGTAACACTGGCCATCACAAAGCAACCAAGCTGTGGGCTAATCAAATAATATCTTCATATAATCTCATTGTATGCTTTGATTAGTAACTAAGTGCAACACATTTTATAGAAAAAAAAGGTCATTTATTTCAGATGTCTGTTGATGAAAATTCTCTATAAACACGTTCTTGAATGTAAAAGTAATATGATATCACGGTAGCATTGTCTTGATAAGAATATCGTATCACATATCTTCACTCACATCCACTTTCCCTCTGATGCTATACACTCATGTTTTTGGTGTGTACTTTCGATATATATTCAACTTGTGAAAGCTTCGCTACAACGATTGTGTAATGATGTGATTCACACCTCTTCTTTTCATATAAGCAGTGTGGTTCCTCTGAATTTCATCAATATTTCAACATCAAGTACTAATACTAAATACTCTTCTGCATACAGTAAAAAAAAAATGTAAGAAAAGTAAACAATCCACATTCGTTATGACATTAGATCAGCCATTATACTGGAAATTTGTTCAAATCGTACCACAGCTGAAGAAATTTCTGTACGGTGCAGTGTTGTAACGCTTTTAGGAGGTTTGCAGTTAAGTGAGTACCGTACTAAGCACGATTGGATATATGAAGTCAGAAAATGGTATAGAAGAACTTTGGTGTATCCTGTACACTACGACAATTTTACTGAAAATGCTGAATCGCCATGCCTACTCAAGATCATTGAGAACTCACTTCTAGATTTTGCTCGGGGACCTCTACATGGGGTTATGAAGACATTTACAATCGTCGGAGAAGATGACAAAATCTAGGATCAGCGATCTTATACAACAACGTCTCTATGAGGAAAACTATATGCAACATTTATTACAAAATGAAAGTGTATTACAAAAACCATGTTAGGAAATCTCAGAATTAAGACGGTGACATTATCCGAATGTTTAACTATGGCTGCAGTATACGGTATCAGAAGATTACAAGAAATTTACAACACAGGGAACATTCACAATTAGCAGATAAAAGGTCTTTTTAAGCGATGTTCCAAGTGATATGATTATCGAATAATGCTTAATGAAGGAAAGGATATGTTCAGGGGGATTAACTCAACGTCAGACACAAGGTTAGCAAGATTAATCCTTCATTCCCAAATAGTGTTACGATAACAGAAGTTCTACAGGACTTTTGGTGGCATCAGTTTATCCACAAGGCGACACGTTAACCTAATGCCACCTTCCTTGTGTGATAATATTTCAATGCGCAAAATGTCAATTTGACAACGGTGAATATTGCAGAGACTCTGTTGTATTGTGGAATAAAACCCACACTTAGAAGGAAGAGCCCTTATACACGCAATGCTGTGGACTAAAACTGACCTGTCAAATCTACGTTAGGGACGTATATAAATTATGTTAAGCGTTATTTTCACCTAATATTAGATGGGCATAAATTACAATTAGACATGGAAAGAGCCGAAAGCCAAAAATAGCTTTCGGGTATATCTCAACGATCAAAATTAATTGTGCCTTTGAAGCTATGACAAATCATTCACGGTCCTTGAGAATCTTGGAAATCAATACTAGACTGCTCCAAATGATGCAAAGAGGTTTCGAAGGAGCAAGGTAACTGTATATATCGACAACGGTAATTGGAGAATCTAGAAACGGGGTATCTGATATTATTGATGGGTGTGATTCATATCTTTTAAGAATCTTGGTAGAAAACTTCATGAGCAGTTGCTGATTCTTTGAATACCACATACGAACAGAACCGAAAGGAAATGCTACGAAATCATTAAATTTTAAGAAACCTAGCGTCATTAAAAGTTTGCTTTCACTTTTTTTATGATGCAACAGGCTGTGACACGACCTTAGCTATACACAAGAGAGAATAGTTGCAAGGCTTCAAGATCCTTCAAAAAGAAGAACTGCGCATGTTAGCCAGAATCTTCAACTGTGAGTTAGGAGTTGTGAGTTAGGAGTCATATCTCAACCCTAACAGAATGTTCAACATTACACATTTCTTATTCCCCTGTATAGAGGAGGAAACATGTCCTTCCTGGTATAAGCCTATCAGGAATAACAAGGAGGTGGTTGCAAAGCTTCAATATGGCCACTTTTCCCCCTACTAACACGACAGGTGTGCACCATTCAAATCGGAAGCAACTCCAAGTCCAGGTGGGAAATGGTCTAAGCAAGAACCCAATCGATTGAGGTTGGTCTGTGAAAGAGGATATGCGAAATCCAGCATCCACACAGCTAACATCGGCTCCAGCCGGATAAGCTTACTTACCTGTAGATAAAAAGTGATTGCAAGGTAGGATTGTGAACGAGACACATGTAAGTGTAAAAGAACCAATATTAAGTAAACAATTTTTTCTCAATTCTGCCAACGGAGTTCTTTTACAAATGCAGATCGGAAGACAATCTAATAGAGATGATGACGAACAACAGCTGTGGAAAACCAATATATCATTGACAACGGCTTAAATGGTGATCCAATCTTTTATTATTATTACTTAGTAAGACCGTCCCCGCCTTATAGACCTAACAAAATGGACATGAAGACGATCTTGATGAAATTTAAAATGAAGGTGTTAGGACAAGGTATAAAACATGGTGGTGGTTTAATGTTCTGTTTACATATTTTGGAATCCTTTAAAAAGGCTGCTTTGTTACTCGAAGACAAAATGAAACCGTAGCAGGACACTCACAAGTTAACGAGCTAAACCAATTCATTTAGATATAACATTCGCATACTACAGTACTTTTCAATTGACTTTTATAACATTTGTTTATTGTCTGATTATTTATATGTTAAGATGTTCAACAGCAGACGATAGACTCCAAGGATTCTGCCATCTGCAAGGACACTAAACATTGTGTAACTACCGTTTGTTCTCGATTCTCCTAAAAAGAAGCAAAGTTTAACTCTCTTAATATAGAACGATGTTTCGATATGCGGTACATGGAAAGACTCCATGTATATTATTATCCAAGAGGGGCGAAGGAATGAAAGCTCTACTACACGTCGATCCCAATTGGTTTCAACTTATTGCTATAGGTTTTGTACGACATAAGGACAATCAATGGTTACTGCTAAGCACCTTGTTCCTTTGCGACTGTACCAAGCTGCTTTTCAGTCAGAAGGCCATGAAGCTAAAACAATAATCCGTTACACATACGGTCCTAAACTAGTAAAGGATTCACATGCAGGTTATTGGCCTGAAACACTAATAGATTTTTTTTTGGTAATTAAAACCGTGTTTACATTGTAAACCCAGGCACGCTTCTGTTCGCCTGTGAGACTAGTCCGTCCGATGTATTTATAAACCTAGCGATTTAAAGAACTGATTCGCGACACAAAGAAGTTAAACAGGCCTCGTAGAACAGGTGTAGAACAGACATATCAACCAATTATCAATTGACAGATTTTTTTTGTACTTAGGTTACGTTATCAGATTTTCAGTTAAGTGCACAAAAAACTTCCTAGGCTCACTTCCCACAACTATAAATTTTCTCCCTTAATAATAGTTACAGTACGTGTTTGTCTCTGTGCCCAAAGATAGAAATATATACTTCCATTAACTTTCGATTAGAGTGAAAGTTAACTTGCGTCTATAAAAAATTTCAAGGCGTCTTTTGCAATCTTAACACTTCATCAAGATGCTATATTGATAATGCTACGTATCTATCACACTAATCATCAGGCTATAAAACCTTAAAGTCTCTTTTACTCGCACGGTTCATCTTGCACTACAGAGGGCATATCGCACAATCCTATTAAGCTTATTGGAGGATTTGAATTTCTCGATCTTCTTAACGTTTTCTCACCGATGAGTAAAATTCTGGTATGCATCTCCTCTGTAGCAGATTAGTGCACCAACTATATTAGCCTCTTGACGCCTTTCATATCTGAGACGGAATGATCAACAAGAAGTATTTGTGTAATCTTATTTATTAAATTCAACACTACCTTTTCTCGCTGACTTGAACATAGCATGTGTTTCCATTCCATCGACTAAAAGGTATCTTCTCAAAAGCAGAAAGCTACTCCACAAAATGTACCCGATCATTCGCCAGCAGTTGAGGCTTACGAAGTGTACTCGTCTCTAACCCTGAAGCAGACTGTACATTGGCCTGGTATGTATGCGAGCATATGTATGGCCGTTGACCAGAATCACCTAGAACACCAAGTATATTCCTTTACAAAAATAGAGGCTTCAAATCCTCTGTAGAATTCTGCATACATGATAGCTGCATATAGCGGAATATCATGGCAAACTGCCTAGAGTACATTCCTTGCACAGTCCACGCTAAAAACCGTTAACATTGTCCAAGAGAAAGTCGAAACACACAGATATGAGCTTAGATAAAGACTTCAGACTGTTTTCAGAGAACATTGTATTACCAATTTACAGAAACATTCAGTTATTTTACGAAGAGGATATGTGGAGATATGTTTTGTTCACTTTTCAAAACGAATGCTAGCAGTTAGCATGCACTACAACTTACCAGACATTGTAATATTTGATAAGAAGCGTAGTAAGATTAGGATTTTCAGTTACAACTTACACAATGTAAGGTTCTAAAATCTCTTGAAAAATTACTTTCATATGGCATATTACAAGACTGCCGATTGTGGCTTTCAGCAGAAATAATGGTATTACTGTTTGAGATATCAGTTTGCATGCAGTATAACCGACGAGAGAGTGTCGGTTGTTATGCGAAAAGTACGGCAGCACATATTGTCCTTAGGACTAGCAAATTCGAAATATTCGAGTTTAAAACCAGTGACTTGCGGAACAGGAAATCTTGAGCTGAGAAAGACTGTATATCGCGGTGAGTTAATAAGGTATAAAAAGAGAAAGCGCGTTAAAATGATGAACAAGTTGATGGGTCACTTGCGATAGAACAAGCATCCCCGAGCTTGTGAAGCTTTAAGTAATATACATCCACTACGTCAGAAATAGTCTTAAAAATGTAACATTAGTAGAGATGTCACTTGACTTCATTGTCATAATATTCCACAATCTTTGAAAAAAGATAATAATGAAATATTAAATCGATCTGTAAGTGATGCGGTGATTAAAGAAATAATTTTGAAGATGGACGGGGCTCTTCGATTATTAGTTAATTGTTTAGGGTGCAACAGGCGTGGCAATAATTTGAGGGTTCTCTATCGAGGTGTCCGGTAATGCCAAAGTGCTTATGTCGGCTTATGTCTTTCTAAAAATGATGTGAAATTTAGAAATCAGCAGTAATGTATACCCTAATTCCAATTGGCTTAGAGCTAGTAGAGAAATTCAATGAATCGGAAACCGCAGTATCTTGTGTTGTGTACCTACGTCTTAAGAATGAAGCAGTAGAGAAGTAGTTCTTTTACAGCTACTTAACTCACTTTATACCATGGCGTACTATTTAAAAAGCCGTGGACATATTCTCCATTTTATAAGACGAGTTTATCACAGCTTTGGGATCGTACCTTTTTGGTGGGCCTTTGAGATTGAAAAATTTTGTGAAACCAAATGTAAGAAACATAAGTATTAATTTATAAATGATAATCAAACAAATGCTATACTTTACGTTTATATCCAACTACAATACTATTTGAGAGTGCTTCCTGCTGAAGAAATATACTTAGCACCCATAACGCTCTCACCTTGTTCTTGATCTTTAGCCTGATTGAAACTGTTTTATCCAAAGAGTTGTGTTCTAACAGATATATTATTTAATGAAATTATCCTGTTAGTTAACACTCGAGGGTAACAAATAAGCATATAAATACGGTTACAGCTGCTCGCTAGGGTTTACATACAGAGTTGTGTAGCATTCACTAGGTTCCGGTCTATCATTAATAATATTTTCACGTAAGACACAATGTTACCAAGATTAGTTTTTCATTCCCAAATACTGTTACAGAAGTCTTAAAGGACTTTTGTGGGCATCAGTTTATCATCAGATCGACATGTTGAGCTAATGCCACCTTCTTTGTGTGATAATATCTCAATGCGCAAAAATGTAAATTCGATTGCGGTGAATATTGCAGAGTCTCTATTGACCTCTGGAATAAAAACCACACGTAGAAGGAAGAGTCCTTCTACACGCAATGGTGTGGACTAAAAATGACAACTCAA
Source organism: Thermobia domestica (assembly GCF_964235325.1). NCBI lineage: Eukaryota > Metazoa > Arthropoda > Insecta > Zygentoma > Lepismatidae > Thermobia > Thermobia domestica. The sequence goes on along the minus strand of NC_137454.1, from coordinate 274,796,043 downwards.
ATCTGCGTTAAGTACATATTTTCATTTTATATTTTATGGATATAAATTACAATCATGGATATAAATTAAATTACGACCGTATTTGATTCTGCCATTGAAGGCAAGACAATTCCATCACAGTTCTTGAGAAACTTGGAGATCAATACTAGTCGGCTGCCAATGATGCAAATAATTTTCGCAGGAGCAAAACCAGCTGTAGCTTCAGGTGGAAAATATTTACGGTAAGGGCCGTCCTGTGTTCGCTATCAACTTAGTAACACTGGTCATCAGAAAGCAATGAAACTGTGAGTTAGTCAAATAAGCTTTTCATATAAACTCACTGTATGCTTTGATTAGTATCTGAGACTCATTTCACAGAGCAGAAAAAGTCATAATTTCAGAAGTCTCTTGTTGAAAATTCTCCATATCCAAGTTGCAGAATGATATCACTGTAGAATTGTCTTGATAAGAATATTGTATCACATTTCTACATTCTGACATTCTCTTCACCTCTAATACTATAAGATCAAGTTCTTGGTGTGTCAATGGCTTTATATGGACAAGAATAGTGGAAGAAACTACAAACGGGAAATCTGTAGCTGTTGATGGGTCTGATTCAGAAATTCTAAGACTCTTACTAGAAGACTTCATGAGCAGCTACTGATTCTTTTAAGGCCACGTACAAGCAGAACTGAAAAGAAATGCGACGAAATTATTAAATTTAAAGATACTTAAGCCTCATTAAAAATTGCTTTCACTTTCTTCATTATCCAACAGGCTGTGACATGACATCAGATATACTCAGCAGTGTATAGTTGGCAGGCCTGGTAGAACATAGACATCAACAAAATTATCAATTGACAGAATTTTTTGTGCTTAAGTTACGTATTGAAGATGATCAGTTAAGAACCGTTACTCTTAACATTACCGTGAACATTGGCTGCAGTATATAGAGAAGGTCATAATCGTATTCCAAATCATCCAAAGGGACTTGATTGATCAGAGGACTACAACCTTCATTTGAAGGCAATTAAATTAATGCTTCCGTTTTCTCACACAGCTGGTCATCTTTTTATAAAAAATTTGCACATCACTATACACACCAGATGGAAGCCCTGAAGGCAAATACGGTATCAGAGTATACAGGAAAATAACAAGTCAAGGAACATTTAAAATTCGCAGAAAAAGAGGCCTTCTTGAGAGAAGTTCCAAGTGATATGATTATCGAATAGTGCTTAATTATGTGCACGAAATATACACCGGGATTAACTCAACGTCAGACACAACGTTAGCAAGATTAATCCTTGATTTACAAATACTGTTACCGTACGATAAAAAAGTTCTACAGGATTTTATGGGCATCAGTTTATCATCAAAGCGACACGTTGAGCTAATGCCACATTCCTTGTGTGATAATGTCTCAATGCGCAAGAATGTCAATTCGACTGAGGTAAATATTGCAGAGTGTGTATTGTCATGTGTTTTGAAACCCACAAGTAGAAGGAAGAGTAATTCCACACGCAATGATGTGGACTAAAAATGGCAGCTCAATTCTGCGTTAAGTACGATTAAATCAAGTTAAACTTTTTTTCACCTTATTTGTTATGGATATAAATTAAAATTAGACATGGAAAGCCGTATACTTCCCGTTTTTATACAACTACAATAATATTTGAAAGTGTTACCTGCTAAAGAAATTTACTTAGCACCCATAACTGTCTCACTTGGTTCTACTAATCAAAGCTTACAATGAGATTATTAATCAAAGCATACAATGAGATTATATGAAAAGATTATTTGATTAGCCCACAGTTTGGTTGCTTTGTGATGACCAGTGTTACTAATTTGGTAGCGAATACAGTCTTACCGTTAATACTTTCCACCTAACCGTCTAAGGGAAGATCTCAAAAGAACCTAAAATCGATTCTATATTTGTCTCATCGATCAGATCACCGGTCTCAGACCCAAAGTAAGGCTGCTTCGGAAGTTAGATATAATGGGTTCCATATCAAGATTTTATCATTATGCAATCGTGAAAATATTATTAATGATAGACCGAAACCTAGTGAATACCACACAGCTCTGTATGTAAGCCCTTGTAAGCTGCAAGGACGCTAATAAAATACATACTTGATAGCCTCGTGTTTTAACACACAGGACAATTTCTATAATTATATTGTATCCGTAAGAACACAACTCTTTGGATTAAACAGTTTCTATTAGGCTAACAATCACGAACAAGGTGAGAGCGTTATGCGTGCTAGATAGATTTCTTCAGCAGGAAGCACTCTTAAATAGTATTGTAGTTGTATATAAACGGGAAGTATAGCAATTGCTTGATAATCATTGATAAATTAATACTTATAATTATTACATTTGGTATCACAACATTTTTCAATCCCAAGGGCTCACCTAAAACCGCTCTATTATCTCAAGGCTATATGACTGTGATACCCTCATCTTATTGTGGGAGAAGTAAATCCACGGTTTATAAATAGTACGCCATTGTATAATGTGAGTAAAGCAGCTTTAAAAGCATTACTACCTTGCTTATAAACCTACGTACACGACACAAAATACTGCGGCCTCCGATTAATTGTTGAATTTCTTTACTAGTTCTAAGCAGGTAGGAATTAAGGAATACATGCCAATGTCCACTGATAATTTCTAAATTACACAGCATTGTAAGAAGGTGTTAAACCGGCACCTCCTTACCAAGAACCTCGAAATAGAACCCTCGAATTATTGGCACACCTGTTGCTCTTTAAACCATTAATTAAAAATCAAATATTCCCGTCCATCCTTAAAATTATTTCTTTAATCACCGCATCACTTAGAGATCGATTAATATTTGTCTTCAGACTTTCTAGAATACTATTATAATGAAGTCAAGTATCATCTCTGCTTCAATTAGTATCTCTGCTAATTTTGTTATTTTAAGGCTATTTCTATTGTTGTGGATGCAGATTACAAAAAATTTCACAATCTCGGGGATGCCTGTCCTTTCGCAAGTGACCTATCAAGTACTCCATCAAATAATGCGCTTTGTCTTTACCATATTTTATGAGCTCACCTCGATATTCATTCTCTCTCAGATAAATACTTCTTGTTCCGCACGTCACTAAGTTTAAACTCGAATATTTCGAATTTGCAAGTTGCATTTTAACGGGAGTATAGCAATTACTTGATTATAATTGATAAATTAATATTAATTTTTTTTCTACATTTGTTATTCCAACATTTTTCAATCCCAAGGGCCCACCTAAAAAAAAACCGCTCATCGTTCCTAAAGCTATACGTCTGCCATACTCTCGTCTTATTAAAGGGAGAAGTTAATCCACGGTTTTATAAATGCTACGCCAATGTGTAATGAGAGTTAAGGAGCTATAAAAGCACCACCGCTTCGTTTTTAAGACTTAGGTACACAACACAAGATCATACAGCTTTAGATTCATTTTTGGATATCTTTACTAGCTGTAAGCCAATAGGAATCAAGTAATAGATGCCGATGTCCACGGCTGACTACTCAATTTCTCAGTATTGTAAGAAGAACATAAGCCGGTATAAGCCATTTAGTTTTACCGGACCCCTCGAAATAGTCCCCTCGATTTATTGGGCGCCTGTTGCACTCTGACCCACTAATAAAAAATAGAACAACCCCGTCCATCCCCAAATTATTTCTTTAATCACCACATCACTTAGGGATCGATATAATCTCTTATTAATATCTCTCTTCAGAAATTGTAGAATACTATTACAATGGTCAATTTACATCACTGCTAATGTTCTCATTTTAAGACTATTTCTGACGTAATGGATGCATTTTACAATAAGCTTTACAAGCTCGGCGATGCTTGTCCTATCGCAAGAGACCCACCAACTTGACCATCATTTTAACGCGCTTTCTCTTTACTACACCTTATGAGCTCACCGTCATATTCATTCCTTCTCAGCCAAAGGCTTCTTGTTTCCCACGTCACAGGCCTTACACCTGAATATTTTTAATTTGCAAGTCCTAAGAAAAATATTAGCTGCCGCACTTATCCCATCTCAATCCGCCTGCTCTCGTCGGTTGTACTGCATGCAAAATGATTCCACTCGTTCAAATGCAAGTATCATGGCGGATCTCGACATCTAATCTTATTTTTATTTTATCTACAATTAATAATACATTATTTCTGCAGATAACCACAGTCGGCAGCTGTGTAGATAAATCTTAAATCTTTTGGAAAATGAAAATAATTTTCCAACAAATTTTAAAATTAGCTTGTAAGTAGCAATTGAAAAATCCTAATCTCACTACGCTTTTAGTAAAATAAGTGACTGTTTCTATACCTTCGTCATACATGTTCTCTGAAAACAGTCTGAAGTGTAGATCAAGAAGTTAGATGATCTATCTGTGTTTCAACTAACTTTTTCCCAATGTTAACGGTTCTTAGCTGGACTTTGCAAGGAGTGTACTCTAGGCCGTTTGCCATAATATTCCGCTATATGCAGCGATCATCTATGAAGAATTCTACAGACGATTTGTGGACGCTTGTTTGCTCTCTACGCTTCTTATCAAATATTACTATGTATGGTTAGTAGTAGTGCTGCTTGCAGTCGCTATGATAAGATAACAACAAGTATCTCGACATCTCCTTTAAAATTTTATTTGAACGTTTCGATATCTTAGTAATACTATGCTTTTTGAAAACAGTCTCAAAAATAGATCTAGGCACATATCAGTGTATTTCGACTTTCTTGCCAATGTAAACGGCTCTAAAAAAAATGCACACTAGGCTAGCCATGATTTTCCGCAATATGCAGCGAACACCTAAGCATATTTCTACAGACTTGGTGCTTCAATTTTTGTAGAGGAATTTACTTGGTGATCTACGATGGCTCTGGTCAACGGCCGTGGATATGCTCGTGTTAAATGATTCCAAAGCAGCTCGTGTTAAATAATTCCAAAAAAATTCACATTGTCCTTTCACCTTCATTTAAAGTTTCAAGATCGTCTTCATCTCCATTTTTTTAGGTTTATAAGGCGGGGTCGATATCACAAAATAATAATCATAACTGATTGTTCAACAATTAACCGTTGTCAATGACATATTTATATTTACAACTGTTGTTCGTTATCTTCTATATCAGATTGTCATCCGACCTGCCATTCGTACACGAACTCCCTTGGCAGAATGCAGAGTTCGCCTGAAAATTTATATCGGCTCTTTTACACTAACGTGTGGCTCGTTCACATTCTTATATTGCAGTTCCCTTTTTTCTACAGGTAAGTAAGATTATCTGGTTGGAGCTGATGGTAGCTGTGTAAGTCCTTGGAATTTGCATATCCTCTTTAACACACCACCTCCTTCGATTGGGTCCATATTTAGACAATTTCGCTCATTGAATTGGAGGTACTTCCGAATTGGATGCTGCACAACTGCTGTGTTAGTAATGGGAGAAGTGGCCATACTGAAGCTTTGCTAATACTTTTTGTTTTATCTGATATGGCTTATACCAGGGAGGGCATTTTTTCATCTCCATACAAGCGAATAAGGAATTTCTAACGGTACCACTTTGTCAGGATTCACATTTGGTTGGTTGAAGACTCTAACTTTCAGAACCTTTCTTTTTGAAGGAACTTGAAAGGCTAAAACTATTCAGTCCTGAGTAGAGCAGAGTTCGTGGCAAAAGCTGTTGCTACATGAAAAAAGTGAAAGCAATCTTTTAATGACGCTAAAATTTCTTTAAATTTATTAATTTTCTGGCATTTCCTTTCAGTTCTGCTTGTATGTAGCTACAAGACAATCAGCAACTGCTCATCAAGTCTTCTACCAAGTTGCTTAAAAGACTGAATCCACTCAAAAACAGCTACAGATTTCCTGTTTCTAGCTACTTCTATTACTGTTGTCGATATACAGCTACCTTTATTCGTTCGAAAACTGTTTGTAAATTTTGATCCCTCTAGTATTGATCTCCAAGTTCCTCAAGGACTGTGATTGAATTGTCGTGGCTAAAATGGCAGAATTAAATTTGATCGTTGCAGATATTACCCCAAAGTTCTTTTTTCTCTTTCGGCACTTTCTATGGCCACTTAGCGTCCATGCTGCTCACTAGGGCTTACACACAGTGTTGTGTAGGATTCACGAGGTTCCGGTCTATCATTAATAATATTTTTCTGATTGCATAATGACAAACTATCTATGAAACCCTTTATATTCTAACCATCGAAGCAGCCTTACTTTGGGTCTGAGACCGGTGATCTTATTGATGAGACAAATAAGAAATCGATTTTAGGTTCTTTTGAGATCTTCCCTTAGACGGTTAGGTGGAAAATATTTACGGTATAGTCAGTTCAGTGGTCTAACCATAATCTTTCCAGTGCCACACATTTGATAGATCAGAAAAAGTCATTTATTTCAGAAGTCTCTTGATGAAAACATTCTTGATTGAAAAAGTAATCTGATATCACGGCAGCATTGTCTTGATAAGAATATTGTATCACATTTCGTCATTCTGACATTCTCTTCACTTTAATAGAATACACTCATTTTCTTTGTGTTTGAATGCCGTCTTACTTGGAAGATTTAATCAAATCCTCACTCGCATCTCGCGTTTCGATTTCCTATTCTCAAAAACGTTTGAATAGCTATTCATCTTGTGAAAGCTTCGCCACACCGATTGTGTAATGATGAGATCCAGACCTGTCCTTTTCATATTAGCAGTGTATTGCCTCTTTATTTCTGGAATATTTCAACATGAGATACTAATACTATATATTCTACTCTTAAGCATACAGTGAATAAGTGCAAGAGGAGTGAACAAAGCACATGCGTTATGACATTAGATCAGCCATTATACTGAAAAGGTGTTCAAATCGGAACTGCAGCTAATGAAATTTTTTAACGGTCCAAAGTTGTACCGCCTTTAGGAGGCTTCCAATTAAGTAATTTCTAGGCAGGATTAGATACATTATGTTAGGAAATGGTATTGGAGAACTATTGTATATCCTGTACATTATGACAACATTAGTAAAAATGTTAAATAACCACGCCTAATCAAGATCATTGCGTATTCTATCTAGACCTTGCTCCGGGACCTTTACATGTGGTTATGAAGACATTTACAACCGTCGGAGGATATGACAAAATGTAGGTTCTGCGATCTTATTCAACAATGTCTGGATGACGTAATCAATATGCAACATTTACAAGAAAATGTAACTGCATCACAAGGACGATATTAGGAAATCTCAAAATTAAGTTGGTGACATTTTCCGAACTGTAAACTTTGACTGCAGTATGTAGGGAAGGTCATAATCGTATTCCAATTCATCCAAAGGGAGTAGATTGAAAAGGGGATTAGAAACTTCATTAGCAAGCAATTAAATTAATGCTTCCGTTCTTTCACGCAGCTGGTCATAACTTCTATGGAGGGTAATACGTTATCAGAGGTTTAGAGGAAATTAAAAACTCAAGGTACATTCACAATTCGCAGAAAAAGAGTCTTTCTTTAGAGAAGTTCCAAGTGAAATGATTATCGAACAGTGCTTAACGAAGGCCCCAAAATTTTCTGGGGGATTAACTCAACGCCCGGAACAACGTTAGCAAGTTTAATCCCTGATTCCCAAATACCGTTACCATAACAGAAGTTCTACAGAATTTTTGGGGCATCAGTTTTTCATCAGAGCGACTCGTTGAGACAAATCTTTGGATTAAACAGTTCTATGAGGCTCATGATTAAAAACAAAATGAAAGCGTTATGGGAGCTAAGTAGATTTCTTCTGCATGAAGCACTCGGAAATAGTATTGTAGTACCATATAAACGGGAGTATAGTAATTGCTTGACTATAAATTAATATTTGTTTTTTACATTTGGTATCACTACATGTCATCATGTGTAAGAGAACTAGTTATACTGGAGTGGTGGAAGCAACAAGAACAAACATCACCAAATTAGCACGTCAGTATCTCGTCATCTCTGCTTCTATTGCGTCTATTCAAAGAGCTTTCAGTACTACAGGCTATATAGCTCGTGAACGGGGAAATTGATTTATTGATTTATTGACATCAAGCACTGGCCATATTACAGTGTTACTTAGTATATACGTTTTACAGATTATATAGGATAATAATACTATTGGTAATAATTACATTCGGCTTACGTAATTAATAGAATTCTTAAAACTACTTACACCCGTTGCCAGTACATCAAGTTTGAAATTTTATATAACTAACTTGTTGTAAATTGCACTAGTACTCCATAAAGAAGATCTGCTTAAACGTTGGTTTTTGCTGTAAAAAAAATGTATTTTTCGAAGCAGTGTGCAATTTAGTGGATAGTACGTGGATACATATTTGTTAGTTAAGATCAGGATAATACACTTTGCCATGAAAGAGCTTGTGTAAAAATAATAAATCAATATTTCTTCTCCTAAGTTCTGTTTCAAATTTAAAATTTTCAACAATTTTAATGTAGCTTTCAAATTTCGAGTAGAATTTTGTTTTCTTAGGTGTAAGAAGCCTTTAAAACTTATTTTGAGTACGCTCAATCAAGAATGATTATTTCTGTATATTAGAGTTCCATATATTGGTACAATATTCTAATTTCGACCTCACGTATGCATAATACAGTACAATTAAAGTTTGGTCATTTTGGAAATCTTTACTGACAATAAATACTATATATCCAAGATTTTATGTAGGCTTCATTGCAAATAGTTTCAATATGTAGAATAAAGCATAGTTTTGAATGAAGCATACTTTCTATATGTTCTCTGCCCGGTTCGACCCGAAAGGTGCCCTTCCCGGTTCGACCCGCCAGGTGCCCGGCCTGATTCGTCCCGGTATGTGCCCGGCCCGATTCGGCCTGAAATGTGGCCTGCCCACTTAGAGCCCGGCTCGAGATTCGGGCCTGGCGGGCCGGGCCGGGTCGTGCCGGGCAAAGAATACAGATCCACCCGGACTGGGCCAGGTTTGCTGGGCTCTGGTTTAAACCCACTGACGTGCGGAATAAAAAGTGTTTAGCTGAGAAAGAATGAATATCACGGTTTTTTCATAATGTATAGTAAAGAAAAATCGCGTAAAAAAGATGGACAAGTTGTTGGGTCATTTGCGATAGGGCATTTTATCATCAGAGCGACACGTTGAGCTAAAGCCACCTTCCTTGGGTGATAATGTCTCAATGCGGAAGAATGTCAATTCCACTGCGGTGAATATTTTCCCTCTGTATTTCTTCAATATTTCAACATCAAGTAGTAATACTCTATATTCTACTTTGCTGCATAGAGTAAATAACTGCAAGAAAAGTGAAAAAAGCACATTCGTTATGACATTAGATCAGCCATTATACCGGAAAGGTGTTCAAATCGTACCTCAGCTGAAGAAATTTCTGAACCCTACAAAGTTGTACCGGCTTTAGGAGGTTTTCATGTTAAGTAATATCTAGGCTCCATTGGATACATTTTGTCTGGAAAAGGTATAGAAGAACTTTGGTGTATCCTCCACACTATTACAAATTTAGTGAAAATGCTCAATGGATATGTCTACTCAAAATCTTAGAGAACTGACTTCTAGACTTTGCTTCGGGACCTCTACATGTGGTTTTGAAGACATTTACAAGCCTCGGAGGAGATAAAATCTAGGATCTGCTATCTTATTCAACAATGTCTGCATGACGAAATCAAAATGCAACATTTACAAGAAAATGAAACTGCATGACAAAAAGCATATTAGGAAATCCCAAAATTAAGACGGAGACTTCCGAATCGTTAACTTTGACTGCAGTATATAGAGAAGGTCATAATCGTATTGCAATTCATCCAAAGGGACGTCCGAGAAATTGGTCTCCACCATTGAAGCACTAATGATCTCATCTAGTGCAATCGTCAGTGCTTGGTTAGTGCTTTTTAGAACACCAATTTCCAGCATTAGTGCTTTAATAGCTTGTAGGCTAGAAGCCAAAAATTTGGAGGTAGGCTAACTTCACTTTAGCCCTTCCAGAAAGCACTAACGTTTAAAACTATTGCAATCGTTAGTGCATCGTTAGTGCTTCCAGAAAACTATTAGTTTCGTTAGCGCTTCACAATTAGTGTGGCTATGCTCAGTTATATGTCACGGAATTCCAATCAGGAATACATGGGGAATTTTTAATTGGCTCAAATTCTCGCCAAATTCAAAAGCGATAATTACCTATTCTAGTGCGATCGTTAGTGCTTCGTTAGTGCTTCTTAGAATACCAAGTCGAAACATTAGTCCTGCAATAGTTTGGACGCTAGATGCAAAGAACTATTGTTGTGCAACTTCTCGTTATCCCGCCAGGAAACACTAACGATTAAACCTGGTGCAATTGTTAGTGCATCTTTAGTGCTTTCAGGGAACACTAATGGTTTAGTTTTGCTTTGTTCTTATTGTAGATCTGCGCACTTATAAGTCACAAAGATGTCCAAACTCACGAGATCGGCGCTCACGAGTTCGAAACTTACGCTCACTCGACCTCAACCTCACAAAGTGAGCCTGAGATAAGGCTGGTGATGTGAGCGTGAGGTTGAGTGAGCTCTTGCTGAGATTGGTGAGGTAAGCGTGAGGTCAGACTGATGATGTGTGCGTGAGGTCGAAAAGAGTTCGTGAGTTCAGGTCGAAATTAGTTTTTGAGCGTGAGGTTGAGTGAGGTTAGGCCAAAGTGGTCAACTCTGGTTACAAAACTCCCATAAATACATGGAGAATATTTCACTGGGACAAATTCCCGACAATTCGAAACAGCTAATGATATCTTTAATACAATCGTTAGTGCTTTCTTAGTGCTTCCTAGAGCAGTGACTCTTAACATTAGGGCTGCAATAGGCTTAACAATAGTACACTAGAAGCAAAAAAACAGTCCCCCCAGGAAGCACTAACAATCAAACCTAGTGCAATTGATAGTACATTTTTGCTGGTCCTAGAAAACACTAATAGTTTCGTTAGTGCTTCATTATTAGTGACGAATCTCACGTAAGAAAAACATTGGGAATTTTTCGCTGAGTTATACTTCCGCCAAATTAAAAAGCACTAATGATCTCTTCCTGTGCAATCGTTAACTCTTTCTTAGAGCACCAAAACCGAACATTAATGCTTCATTAGTTTGGATGCTAGGGGCAAAAAGAAAAAAAAACGTGCTAACTTCACGTTAGTTCCCCAGAAAGCACTAACAACATAATCTAGAGCAATCCATAGTTCATTGTTAGGACTTGTAGAAAACCGTAAAAGTTTTCTTTGTTTCCCTATTAGTTCTGTTTTGGGTTGGTTCATATAAACAGTCATTTTATTATTTTTTTTCTGCATTGTTTTACGATACGATGAAAGTTAACTACAATCTTTTGCTAATTTTAACATGTTTAATTCTGTTTGTTGAGTATGTAAAATGATGTTTACTGGTTTTGGAACAAAGTTAAAAGATCTTTTATAATAGTATTATTTATTTGTAACTTTAGGCTTCATGATTCAAAGTTGTACACGCAGATGAAAATGCTAAGAAGACTGTAATTAAGACAATGTTAGTGTCTTTACAGTTAACTAATGGGGAGTAATTAATTAATGTGAAGTAACTGTTACTGATTAACCTTTACCTTGAACAATTCTTCTATAGAGATTCCTGTTCAATAATTATATATGATACTTATATATTACAATAATTATATATTATATAATACTTCAATAATTATAAATGTATCAACTCAACGGTGATATGTATAAACGACTCCTAAAGTGCATTACCACCTGCAATTCTCCTTTTCCTAAAAGAGTAGGCAACCCAAACAACTCGGCGGTTGGGTTGGTTGCAAATTCGAAAGGCATTGAACTAAACCTCAATTTTGTCAGAAATATATCAGTGTGGCAAACTGCAAATAAGGGAGAAATAAAAAAAACTTTCTTATGGTAAATTCTAGTTCAAAGTTCATAGCACTTGCTTTTGGACGTGATGCTTTGTTTCTTTATTTCAGGAAACAGAAACGTTCTGGCGTCTAAGAAATTATATCATAATATTGCAAATTTGCAAGTGGATGTATTTACATTGCAATTTCTGGTAATAAAGATTGTAAAAAGTAACTTTAATTTCTTTATCCTGGGGGCTCCTTCATCAAGTCTTAGGGACTCCTTATATCTCGTCGCCCCCCCGAATATCGATATCGAAAATGTAGAATCATATATTCATGTCAATATATTTTAGATATCGAATGTTGATATATAATAATATAGATATCGACGATAACGTTATCGACATAAGACAGGCCTATGTCCGAGAAGTGATGCTTGAAATATATTGGAAACAACAATTAAATTCTAAATAAATTCTCCATTTCCGTATTCAATGTTGAGGGGGAAGAACGTGAACCCGAATAGAAAGTTTATGAAAGAAAATGTTAAGATAAAAATAGGTTTTCCGTTTCCCCTTGAATACAAAACTATTAAGAGAAAACTATTACTGTAATTTACCTTTTTCTTCCGTTTGCGATTGTTATCACAAATCGGAGACAGTACACATACTTTACACAGTATACCAATACACTATAACTTTTCACAACCAAGCAAGCCGGAAGATGAATTTCCTGTGATATTAAAGTAGAATGTTCTACAAAATAGTCATAATTCATTGGCCATATTTCTATTAGAATTTTCATACGAACTAAGAGCAACAAGACTAAAAGAATTATGCATTTACCTGATATTTTCATTTGTTAATATAAGTCCCCTACCCTGGGCTAAATCTGGCTACCGCGGTTTCAGGTAATCAACCCTCGACAGTTTGTTAAAAGATATTAAACTGTTAATGGTTTTTTCTTCGTTACAAAAACACTTCTAGTGACTCTATTCATGGTAAATTACTGAACGTAAACATTTACAATTATTGAATAAAGAATAATTATTTTTAAACATTAAAAGGCGTTACAGTTCAGTAGAATGCAGCAGTAGATGGAAGTGAATGAAAATAATGTTTGTTTGTCGAGATGTGCAAACTGAATGTGAATAATAAGTGTTTATTCACGCATTCTCTTCTCGAGAGGCGGATCTACGATGGACTTCTAGGGGCTCGGTAGTTATTAATACTCCTACTTAGAGCTACTTTTAAAAGCTCCACACTCTGGAATGGGTTTTGGAGAAGAGTGGAAGAGAGAGTATGTGTGACTAAAAACTCATTATTCACATTCTCTTCCACTCTTAGTGTTATCTAGGACCACCAACAATGTACTATCAATTGCACTAGGTTTAATTGTTAGTGCTTCCTGGAAGGCTAACTTCACGTTTGTCCTTCAAAGTTTTTATTTGCTTCTAGTTTCCAAACTATTGCAGCACTAGTGTTAAGAGTAACTGCTCTAGGAAACAGTAACGAAGCACTAACGATTGTAAAAAAGATATCATTAGCTGTTTTGAATTTGTCGGGAATTTGTCCCAGTGAAATACACTCCATATATTTATGGGAGTTTCGTAACCATTGGTGACACTTTGACCTTACCTCACTCCACCTCACGCTCAAAAACTAACTTCTACCTGAACTCACGAACCCATTTCGACTTCAAGCTCACACAACCTCACGCTCACATCACCAGTCTGACCTCACGCTCAAATAACCAGCCTGACCTCACGCTCACTCAACCTCACGTTCGCATCACTAGTCTGACCTCACGCACACTCAACCACAGGCTTACATCACCAGCCTTATGTCGCGCTCACTTCGTGAGGCTGAAATTGAGTGAGTTTCGAACTCGTGAGCGCCAATAGCGTGAGTTTGGACATCTGTGTAACATATAAGTGCGCATATCTATAATAATAGTAAAGCAAAACCAAACCATTAGTGTTTCCTGGAAGCACTAACGATGCACTAACGATTCCACCAGGTTTTATCGTTAGTGTTTCCTGGGGGTCTAACGTGAAGTGGCACTCCAAAAGTTTTTTGCTTCTAGCGTCCAAACTATTGCAGCAATAATGTTTCGACTTGGTGTTTTGAGAAGCACAAACAAAGCACTAGCAATTGCACTAACAAGGTCATTAGCGCTTTTGAATTTGGCGGGAATTTGAGCCAATTAAAATTCATCATGTATTCCTTATGGGAATTTCGAGACTTATAACTGGCCATAGCCACACTAATTGTGAAGCACCAACGAAACTATCATCGTTTTCTAAAAGCACTAACTATGCACTAACGATTGCACTAGGTTTAATCATCAGTGCTTTCTGGGGGGTCTAACGTGAAGTTGCCCCCCCAAAGTTGTTTGCCTCTAGGGTCTAAACTATTAAAGCACTAACGTCGGGAGTTGGTGTTCTATGGAGCACATAAGAAGCGCTAACGATTGCACTAGAAGAGAGCTTAAGCGCTTTTGAATTTGGCGGGAATTTTGAACCAATTTAAAATTCCCCATGTATTCCTAATGGGAATTTCGTACCATACAACTGGCCAGAGCCACACTAATTTTAAAGCACCAACGAAACTCTTTGTGTTTTCTGAAAACACTAACGATTGCGCTAGGTTTAGTTGTTAGTGCTTTCTGGGGGTGCTAACGTGAAGTTGGCCCGCCCAAAGTTTTTTTGCTTCTAGAGTCCAAACTATTAAAGCACTAATGTTGGGAGTTGGTGTTCTAAGAAGCACTAAGCACTATCGATTGCACTAGAAGAGATCATTGGTGTTTCAATGGGAAGGGGGCAGGTTCTCGGACGTTCCAAAAAACTAGATTGAACAGGGTACTAGAAACATCATTTGTATATAATTAAATTATTGCTTCCGTTTTCTCACGCAGCAGGTCATCTTTTTTATGAAAAATTTGCACATCACTATACTCTGCAGATGCAAGCCCTGGCGGCTAATACGGTATCAGAGGATTACAAGAAATTAACAACTCAAGGAAAATTCACAATTCACAGAAAAAGAGGCCTTCTTGAGCGAAGATCCAAGTGATATGATTATCGAACAATGCTTAATGTAGGGCACAAAAATTTCTCAGGGCGCAAATAACGTCAGACACAACGTTAGCAAGATTCCCAAATACTGTTACGATAACAGAAGTTCTACAGGACCTTTGTTGGCAAAAGTTTATCATTAGAGAGACAAGTTGAGCTAATACCACCTTCCTTGTGAGATAATATCTCAATGCGCAAGAATGTCCTTTCGACTGCAGTGAATATTGCAAAGTCTCTATTGTTATGTGTTTTAAAACCCACACGTAGAAGGAAGAGGCGTTCTACACTCAATGGTGTGCAGTAAAAATGGTAACTCAAATCTGCGTTAAGTACGAAATAAATAATGTTAAACTCTATTTTCACCTTATATGTTATGGATATAAATTACAATTAGACATGGAAAATGCCGAAAGAGGAAAAAGAACTTTCTGGAAATATCTGCCACCATCGAATTTAATGCTGCCATAAAGCCACGACAATTGAATCACAGTACTTGCGAAACTTCGAGATCTATACTAGACAACTTCAAATGATGCAAACAGTTTTCGAAGGACGAAAGGTAGCTGTATATGGACAAGAAAAATGGAAGAAACTAGAAACAGGAAAACTGTATCTGTTGATGGGTGTGATTCTGATCCATTAAGAATCTGGGTAGAAGACTTCATGAGCAGTTGCTAATTTTCACATACCCATATTCAAACTTTCACATAGCTAATTTTCACATAGCCTTTCACATTTTCACAATCGCAGAACTGAAAGGAAATGCTTCGAATGTATTAAATTTAAAAAGACCTTATCGTCATTAAAAGATTGATTTTATCTTTTTTATGATGCAACAGGCTGTGTCACGACCTCAGCAAAGTGAATAGTTTGCAGCCTTCAAGTTCCTTCAATTAGAAGAATTGTGAAAGTTAGACAGAGTCTTCAACCAACCAAATATGAATCCTCACAAAGTGGTAGCGTAAGAAATTCCTTATTCGCCTGTATGGAGATGGAAAAATGCCGTCCTTGGAATAAGCCATATCAGTTATAACATGGAAGTAGTTACAAAGCTTCAATGGAATCATTTCGGAAGTACCTCCAGTTCCAGGAGCGAAATGGTCAAAGCATGAACTTAATCGAAACAGGTTGTGTGTGAAAGAAAATATGCGAATTCCAGGGACACACACAGCTACCAACAGCTGCAACCGGATAATCTTACTTACCTGTAGATAAAAAGTGACTGCAAGATAGGATTGTGAACGAACCACATGTTAGTGTAAAAGATCCGATATGAAGTATTCAATATTTTATGCATTCTGCCAAGGGAGTTCATGTAGAAATGGGAGATCGGAAGACAATCTGATATAGATGATAACGAACAACAGCTGTGAAAAACCAATATGTCATTGAAAACGGCTTAATTGTTTATCCAATGTGTTATGATTATTATTTTGTGATATCGTCCCCGTTTTATAGACCTAACAAAATAAGGATAAAGACGATCTTTATGTAAATCTAAAATAAAGTATAAAAAGATGGTATTAAACATGAATGTTACATATTTTGGGATTCTTTAACACGAGCGGGTTTGGTACCCGAGGAGGAAGTAAAACCTTAGCAGGACAAATCTAACGAGTTAATTTATTTAGATATAACATTCGCATACCACAGTACCATTTAATTGACGTTTATAACAATTGTTTTTTGTTTGATTGTTTATATGTTAAGATGTTCTACAGCAAACGATTGACTCCAATGAATCTGCCATCTGCAAGGATACTAAAAATTGTGTAGGTACCGTTTAGTTTTCAAATCTCCTAAAATGAAGCAAAGTTTAACGATAATAGAAAAACGATGTTTCGATATGCGGTACAAGCAAAGATTACATGTAAATTTTTATCCAAAAGGGTGCGTAAGAATGAAAGCACTAGTACACGTAATCCCTGTTGCTTTCAACTTATTGCCTTAGGTTTTATACGACATAACGACAATCAAAGCGTACTGCTCAGCATCTTGTTCATTTGCGACTGTACCATGCTGGATTTCAGTCAAAAGGCCACGAAGCTTAATAGTTTTCCGTAACAGTTATATTACATTTATGGTCGTAAGCTTGTAAAACAATCACATGCAGGATATTGGCATGAAACTCTATTAGCATATTTTTAGGTAATTAAGTACAAGAATACCTTGTAGACCCAGGCACGCTCCTCTTGGCTGTGAGACAAGTCCGGCCGATGAATTTATAAAGCTAGCGGTTTAAAAAACTGATTCGCGATACAAAGTAGTTACACAGGCTTGGTAGAACAGGTGTAGAACACAGATATCTACAAAATTATCAATTGACAGAATTTGTTTTGATATTTAGGTCACATTGCGAGATTTTCAGTTAAGTACACCTGAACCATATAAAACTTCCTAGTCTCACTTTCCACAACTTAGAGCAGAAGCCCTCAATTTTCTCCCATAGGAATAGTGTTCGAGTACTTGCACGTCCCACTGCCCAGAGAAAGTAATAGATATTGCTATTAACTTTCGCTTAGCCTGAAAGTTTAATTGCGTGTATAAAAAATGTCGGGACGTCTTTTGCAACTTTGACTCACTTAATCAAAAATAGAGGCACCAAATCGTCTGTAGTATTCTGCATAGATGGTCGCTGCATATAGCGGAATATCATTGCAAACAGGCTAGAGAACATTCGTTGCACAGTCCAGCTAAGAGCCGTATCATTGGCAAGAGGAAAGTCGAAGCACACAGATATGTGCATAGATCTTTACTTCAGACTGTTTTCAGAAAAATTGTGTTACCAAGATCCAGAAACATACATATATTATAGTAAGAAGAAATGTCGAGATACGTGTTGTTCCCTTTTAAAAATGTATGCAATCAGTAAGCATGCACTACAATCAACCAGACATGGTAATATTTGATAAGAAGCTCAGTGAGATTAGGATTTTTCATTTGAAACTTACACGCTGTAATTGAGTAAAATCTGATGAAAAATTACTTTCATAAGGCAAAAGATTTAGGTTTCAACTACAACGCTGCCGACTGGGGCTTTCTGCAGAAATAATGGTATTACTAATTGTAGATATCAGGATGCATTTAGATAAAAAGATAACAGTAGATGTCGAGATCCGCCATGATACTTGCATTTGAACGAGTGGAATGAGTTTGCATGCAGTACATCCGATGTGAGCGGGCGGGTTGAAAAGGGAAAAGTACAGTAGCTCGATTATCATTGATTAATTTATACTTATAATTTTTTTTATTAGCTCTAAGCCCATACGAATTAAGGAATACAAGCTGATGTCCACTCTGATTTCTGATTTTCACAGCATTATAAAAAGGACATAAGCCTGCATAAGCCGTTTAGCCTTACCGGACACCTCAAAATAGGACATTCGAATTATTAGAACGCCTGTTGTACCCTAAACCACTAATTAAAAATCGAAGATTCCCATCCATCCTGAAAATTATTTCTTTAATCACCGCATCACTTAGAGATCGATTTAATCTCATATTATTATCTTTTTTCATACATTGTAGAATACTATTCCAATGAAGTCACGTGACATCTCTGTTAATGTTCTCATTTTAAGGCGATTTCTGACGTTGTAGATCCATAACACAAAAAGGTTCACCAGCTCGGGGATGCCTGTCGTATCGCAAGTTACCCATCAACTTGAATATCTTTTTAACGCGCTTTCTCTTTACTGTAACTTAATGGTTTAGGGTGCAACAGACGTGCCAATAATTCCAGGGTTCTATTCAAGGTGTCCGGTAAGGCTGAATAGCTTATGGCAGTTTAATTCTATCTAAAAATGCTGTGAAATTAAGGTATCTGCAGTGGACGTCGTCATTTATTGTTTAATTCCTATTGGCCTAGAGCTAGTAAAGAAATTCAGCTTACCAGAATTTACTTACCGGTGAGAAAACGTTGAGAAGTTTAGAAATTCAAATAGTCCAATAAGCTTAATAAGTGTTCGATAAGGCACTCTGTGGTGCAAGATTGGAGCAGAAGCCCAGAATTGTCTCCCTTAGCAATAGAGTTCAAGTTCTTGCTCGTCTGGATGCCCAAAGAAAGTAATAGATACTGCTATTAACTTTCGATTAGCCTGAAAGTTAAACTTGCGTCTATAAAAAATTTCGAGGCGTCTTTTGCAACCTTGATTCACTTCATCAAGATGCTATGTGGATAACGTTACGTATCTATCACACTAATCTTCAGGCTACAGATCCTTAAAGTCTTTCTGACTCGCACGGTTTATCTAGGACTACAGACTACCATCAGAGCCCTGCAAACCCATGCTAGAAGACGGCCCGGCCCGACCCAAATGGTTCTGAATTTTGTGCCGAGCTCGAGCCGGCCTCTGACTGGGCCGGGCACATTATGGTCCGAGCCATGCTGAAACGGGCCGGGCACATTCCGAGCCGAAACGGGCCGAGCACTGTAAAAGACGGATCGGAAACTAACGTTGGCAGCCTCTGTTAATCGTAATGTGTTTGGGAAATTAACTTCTGTTTGGGATTATTCAAGAGTACTATTGTTACTGCTATTATTATTATTATTATTATTATTATTATTATTATTATTATTATTATTATTATTATTATTATTACTATTATTATTATTATTATTATTATTATTATTATTATTATTATTATTATTATTATTATTATTATTACTTCTACTACTAAAACTGATACGACTTCGCGTCAGAGTTGACATGTCTGGTGATACATACTTTACAATCTAAGTACAGAAAAAATCGAAGAAATACTAGTTATTATGTCCAGTCCGTGTAAAATGCGAACAGATGCTTGACGAGGGGCAATGGTGGCTCAGTACGTAAAGCATTCGCATCTGGTGCTAGAGGTCGTCGGATCGATCCCTCCTCGTGTTATGTGAACTTTGTGGTGGACAAACATCGTGAGCGTGGGAGTTTTTGGATTAGCCCGTTTTCGTCCACTGTCTTCATTCTACCAAATCATCGATTATCATCCGTACGTTTTGAGCCGTAATTGCCTAAAAAACATATGAGAAAGTCAAGTACTTGACCTACTAATTAGAATTTGTTCCGCAACCATTAGACCACGGATGGCGAAACCATGAACTGGCGTGTTCATAATATTAGCGCAATTTGTAGTAATATTTAATTAGCACGGCAGATTCCAAATCATATTACATGTTCCTGTATTCTTTATAATTCGATGCTACCATAATAATAACAAAAAACAAGGATGGAATAAGTCACTGGGACCCCAGTATCGATGAAGTGTCCCTGGAACGGTTCGTAACAAGTAAATAAAGAGCTTATGACGGAATGCGAAGTAGTAAATAAAAACAAAAGCCACACATATCATTGTAGATCGAAAAAAAAACTCAAAAGTCTCCTGAATGAAAAATGTATAGATATCAGATATCAAAAGTACGTTTAGAAGATCGAGAAATTCAAATCCTCCAATAAGCTTAATAAGTCGATATGGCAGTCTGTAGTGCAAGATGTACCGTGCGAGTCAGAAAGACTTTAAGGTTCTATAACCTTAAGATTAGTGTGATAGATTCGTAGCGTTATCAATATAGCAGCTTGATGAAGTGAGTCAAGGTTGCCAATGACGCCCCGAATTTTTTTATACACGCAAGTTTAACTTTCAGGCTAATCGAAAGTTAATAGCAGTATCTATTACTTTCTTTGATCACCGAGACAAGGAAGTACTCGAACACTATTACTAAGAAAGAAAATCCATTGATTCTACTCCAAGATGTGGAAAATGAGCATAGGAAGTTTTATATCTTTCAGGTTTAACAGCAGCCAAAGTTTACGGTTCGGAAAAGGTAACCGTCTTAAATTTGAGATTCCCTAATTTGGTTTTTCAAATTCCCTAAGACGCTTTGAGATCCCTTAGATGGCCTTAACATCGCATATAATAGAAGGGATAGTCGATTTTAAGAAAATGAAAATATAAGGTTTCCTAAGAAACGAATAGTGCAAAATGAACATCGCTTTACTGTATGTCCTTGTACGCATCTAATAGCACGAAAACAGAGTGAACGGTTTCAGGCTTTAAAGCATTTCTCTTTTCCTGTGTACTCAAAACTCTTTCAGTAGACTTTCTAGAATCAGAAATGACCAGAAACTGACGCGCTAATTTACACAATTTTAGTAATGTTTGTCCTTGTTGCTTCCACCACTGGAGTATATCTAGTTCTCTTACACATGATGACATCCTCTTCACTTCATCATCAAATTCACTAGAGACTGAATGTCTATCTTCCCAATCCATTAGCTTATTCATCTTGGTAGGTGGTTCCAAGTTTTGCCAACTAGCCTAAAGGAGACGATAGTGATGAGAAATAAATTAAATAGTGGTATAAATAAAGTGGAGTGAAACAGGAGAACGCCGCGAACCCCCACACGGTGTTTGTCCACCACAAAGTTCACTTGGCGAGAGCTCGGATCAAACCAGTGACCCCATACAGCAGAGGTGAACGCTCAACCACTGAACCACCGTTTCAGGAACACCTAATCGATCCTGGCGACTTGGTGATTTATTTGATCATTATATTTTGTTATATTTGTAGCATCATACTATAAACAATACATGAACATGTAACACCATTCGATATTTGCCTTGCTAATTGAACATTACTACAAATTGCAGTTCATGGTTTTGCCTTCCGTGGTCCAATTGTAGCGTACAAAATTCTAATTACTAGGTCAAGTACTTGACTTTATCATCCGTTCTTTTGGAAACTACGGCTCAGGCTATATGGAAGATGATGGGATGAATTGGTGGAAAGAAAACAGTAGGAGGAAGCAGGACCACCCCAGAAACTCTTACCCACACGATGTTTGTCCACACCAAAGCTCGCATAGCATGAGTAGGGATTGATCCGACGATGTCTAGCACCAGATGTGAGTGTTTTTTCTACTGAGCCACTGTTCTCCCTCGTAGATCAAGCATCGGTTCACATTCTACGCAGACCGGCCATAATAATTAGCATTTCTCCATTTTATTCTGTACTTAGAAAGTACCACCAGACATGTAAACTCTGACGCGAGGTCATAGTAGTTGTAGCAGTATTAGCAGTGGTCGTAGTAGTAATAGTAGAAGTAGTAATAGTAGTAGTAAAAGTAGTAATAGTAATAGTATTAGTAGTACAACGCAGTCTTTAATAAAGAGACAGAACACATTACGATTAACATAGGCTGACAGTGAGACCGTACAAACACGGCAAAAATAAAGGTAGTGGAAGAAATTAATAAAACAAATAGGCTGACAACATTAATTTCCGAACCGTTTTTCAGAGTATCAGGGCCGAGCGGACTATGTACCCGGCCGGGTTCGGACCGATTCGGCCCGAAATATGCCCGGCACGGTTAGGGCCCAATCCAGTTTGATATTAGTTGAAAGGGGTCGGGCCGGGCCGGGTACCGGGCCGAACCAGGCGCGCTCAGCCCGTGCAGGGCTCTGCCTACCAGATCGCACACTCTTATTAAGATATTGCCGGTTTTGAATTTCTCGATTTTCTAAACGTTTTCTCATCGGTGAGTAAAGTTCTGGTAAGCTTCCCCTCTGTAGCATATTAGTGCACCAACTGTATTAGCTTTTTTGACACCTTTAATATCTGAGACGGAATGATCAGCAACAAGTATTTCTGTAATCTTATTTATTAAATTCAACACTACCATATCTCGCTGACGTGAATAGAGCTTGCGTGTTCTGTCCATTGAGTCAAAGATATGTTTTAAGGAGCAGAAATCTAGTCCACAAAATGTACCAGATTAATCGCCAGTAGTTAAGGCTTACGAAGTGTACTAATCTCTAACACTGAAGCAGACTGTCCATTGCCCTGGTATGTATACGAACATACCCATAACCGATGACCAGAGCAATCCTAGATCACCAAGTAAATTACTTTACAAAAATAGAAGCACTAAATCGTCTATAAAATTCTGCATAGATGATCGCTGCATATAGCGGAATAACATGACAAATTGCCTAGGTTACATTCGTTGCACAGTCCAGCTAATAGCCGTTAATATTGGCCAGAAGAAAGTCGAAACAAAGATAAGAGCTTCGATCTATGTCCTTATGTCTATGATTGTCCTTATGTCGTATAAAAGCTGGAGCAATAAGTTGAAACCAACAGGTATCGACGAGTAGAAGAGCTTTCATTTCTATGCTCCCTCTTGGATAAAAATGTACATGCAGTCTTTCCATGTACCGCATATCGAAACATCGTTCTTTATTAAGAGAGTTAAACTTTGTTTCGATTTAGGAGATTCGAAAACTAAACGGTAGTTACCCAATGTTTAGTGACCTTGCAGATGGCTGAATCCTTAAAGTCTATCATCTGCTGTTGAACATCTTAACATATAAACAATCAAACATAAACAATTGTTATAAACGTCAATTGAAAAGTACTGTAGTATGCGAATGTTATATCTAAATGAATTGGTTTAACACGTTAACTTGTGAGTGTCCTCCTACGGTTTCATTTTGTCGTCGGCTAACAAAGCGGATCTTTTTTTAAGGATTCCATAATATGTAAACAAAACAATAAACCACCACCATGTTTTATACCATGTCCTAACAACTTCATTTTAAATTTCATCAAGATCGTCTTCCATGTCTTCCATGTCTTCCATGTCTTAAATCATAAAATTTCATCGATGTCCATTTTGTTAGGTCTATAAGGCGGGGACGGTATTACAAAGTAATAATCATAATAGATTGGATCACCATTTGAGCCGTTGTCAACGATATATTGGTTTTCTACAGCTGTTGTTCGTCATAATATTTATTAGATTGTCTTCCGATCTGCATTTGTAAAAGAACTCCGTTGGCAGGATGCAGAATACCTTGAATACTCTTTTACACTTACATGTGTCTCGTTCACAATCCTACTTTGGAATCACTTTTTATTTACAGGTAAGTAAGCTTATCCGGTTGGAGCCGATGGTAACTGTTTAGATGCAGCATTTCGCATATCCTCTTTCACACACCAACCTCAATGGATTGGGTTCTTGTTTAGACCATTTCCCACCTGGACTTGGAGCTACTTCCGAATTGAATGGTGCACATCTGTAGTGTTAGTAGGCCATATTGAAGCTTTGCAACCACTTACTTGCTATACCTGATAGGCTTATACCAGGAAGGACATGTTTCCTTCTCCATACAGGGGAATAAGAAATGTGTAATGTGAAAATTTTGTTAGGCTCCAAGATTCTCAAGGAACATGTGTGATTGTCATAGCTTCAAAGGCACAATTAATTTCGATCGTTGAGATATTCCGCGAAAGCTATTTTTGTCTTTCGGCTCGTTCCATGACTAATTGTAATAATGCCCATCAAATATTAGGTGAAAATAGCGCTTAACATAATTTATATCCGTACATAACGTAGATTTAACTTGCCATTTTTAGTCCACACCATTGCTTGTATAAGGGCTCTTCCTTCTAAGTGTGGGTTTTATTACACAACGAACAGAGTCTCTGCAATATTCACCGTTGTCAAATTGACAGTCTTCCGCATTGAGATATTATCACACAAGGAAGGTGGCATTAGCTTAATGTGTCGCCCTGAGGAAAAACTGATGCCACCAAAAGTCCTGTAAAACTTCTGTTATCGTAACAGAATTTGTGAATGAAGGATTAATCTTGCTAACGTTGTGTCTGACGTTGACTTAATCCCCCAGAAAAATTTGTGGCCTTAATTAAGCACTATTCGATAATCATATCACTTGGAACTTCGCTCAAAAGGCATCTTTTTCTAGTAATTGTGAAAGTTCCTTGTGTTGTAATTACTTGTAATTTTCTGATACCGTATACTACAGCCAAAGTTAACAATTCGGAAAATGTCACCGCCTTATTTTGAGATCTCTAATATAGTTTTTGTCATGCAGTTTCATTTTGTAGTAAATGTTGCATATAGATTTCATCATCCAGACGTTGTTGTATAAGATCGCAGATCCTAGATTTTGTCATCTTCTCCGACGGTTGTAAATGTCTTCATAACCCCATGTAGAGGTCGCCGAGCAAAATCTAGAAGTGAGTTCTCAATGATCTTGAGTAGGCATGGCCTTTCGGCTTTTTCACTAAAGTTGTCATAGTGTACATGATACACCAACTTTCTTCTATACCATTTCCTGACATAGTGCATTCAATCGTAACTAGAAATTACTTAACTGGAAGCCTTCTAAAGGGCAACAGACGAGAGAGTGTGTGTTGAAATAGGAAAAGTACGGCAGCACATATTGTCCATAGGACTTGCAAATTCTAAATATTCGAGTTTAAAACCAGTGACGTGCGGAACAGGAAGTCTTTAGCTGAGTAAGAATGTATATCACGGTGAGCTAATAAGGTATAAAAAGAGAAAGCGCGTTAAAATGATGGACAAGTTGATGGGTTATTTGCGATACAACAATCATCCCCGAGCTTGTTTAGCTTTAAGTAATATTCATCCACTACGTCAAAAATAGTCTTAAAAATGTAACATTAGCAGAGATGTCACTTGCACTCATTCTAATAATGTTCCACAATGTATGAAAAAAGATAATGATAAGAGATTAAATCTATCTCTAAGTGATGCGGTGATTAATTAAATAATTTTGAAGATGGACGGGGATGTAAAATATTTAATTAATGGTTTAGGGTGCAACAGGCGTGGCAATAATTAGAGGGATCTATTTCGAGGTGTCCGGTAATGCCAAAGTGATATTGTCGGCTTATGTCTTTCTAAAAATGATGTGAAATTTAGAAATCAGCAGTGGACGTAACCATGTATTCCCAAATTCCAATTGGCTTAGAGTTAGTAAAGAAATTCAATGAATCGGAGGCCGCAGTAACTTGTGTTGTGTACCTACGTCTTAAGAATGAAACTCTAACTCTTTTAGAGCTACTTAACGCACATTATACAATGGCGTATCACGATGAAATAGCTTTGGGAACGTACGTTTTTGCTGGGCCCTTGGGATTGAAAAATTTTGTGATACCATATGTAAGAAATATAAGTATTAAATTATAAATGATAATTAAGCAATTAGTATACTTCACGTTTATATGCCACAACAATACTATTTGAAAGTGCTTCGTTCTGAAGAAATTTACTTAGCACCCATAACGCAATCACCTTGTTCTTGATCTTTAGCCAGATGGATACTGTTTAATCCAGAGAGTTGTGTTCTAACACATATATTATTTAATGAAATTATCCTGTTGGTTAACACTCAAGGCTGACAAATTAGCATTTTATTGCCGTTACAGCTGCTCACTAGGCTTTACATACAGAGTTGTGTGGGATTAACTAGCTTCCGGTATATCATTAGTATTATTTTCACGATTGCATAATGAAGAAACTTGCTATCTAACCCATTTGATTCTAACCTCCGAAGCAGCCTTACTTTGTTTCTGAGACCGGTGATCTGATCGATGAGAAAAATAAAAAATCGATTTTAGGTGTTTTTGAGATCTTCTCGTAGACGGTTAGGGGGAAAACATTGGACGGTCCTGTGTTCGCTACCAACTTAAAAACACCGGTCATCACAAACCAACGAAACTGTGAGCTAATCAAATAATCTTTTTATATAATCTCATTGTATGCTTTGATTAGTAACTAAGTGCCACACATTTCATAGAAAAGAAAAGGTCATTTATTTCAAATGTCTGTTGATGAAAATTCTCCATATCCAAGTTATTGAATGTAAAATTAATGTTATACCACGGTAGCATTGTCTTGATAAGAATATCGTATCATATTTCTTCACTCTTACATCCACTTAATCTCTAAATACTATATATTCTACCCTTCTGCATACAGTAAAAAAGTGCAAGAAAATAGAAAAAAGCACATGCGTAAGGACATTAGATCAACCATTTTACTGGAAACGTGTTCAAATCGTACCACTGCTGAAGAAATTTCTGAACGGTCCATACTTGTAACGCTTTGAGGAGGTTTGCAGATAAGTAATTTCTAAGCACGATTGGATACAGGAAGTCAGGAATGGTATAAAAGAACTTTGGTGTATCCTGTACACAATTACAATTTTACTGAAAATGCTGAATGGCCATGCCAACTTAAGATCATTGAGAACTCAATTCTAGACATTGCTCGGGGACCTCTACATGTGCTTATGAAGACACTTACAACGTCAGAGGAGTTGAAAAAATATTGGATCTGCGATCTTATTCAGCAACGTCTGGATGAGGAAATTTATATGCAACATTTACAACCAAATGAAACTGCATGACAAAAGCCATATTAGGAAATCTCAAAGTTAAGACGGTGACATTTCCGAAATGTTAATTTGGGCTGCTGTATAAAAATATGAGAAGATTACAAAAAATTAACAACACAAGGAACATACACATTTAGTAGAAATAGAGGCGTTTTTGAGCAAAGTACCAACTTTTAAGATAATCGAAATGTGCTAAACGATAGCCACAAATTTTTCTAGTAGATCAACTCAATATGAGACACAACGTTAGCAAAATTCCCAAATAATGTTACGATAAAAAAGTTCTACAGTAATTTTGTGGACATCAGCTTATCATCAGAGCGACAGGTTGAGATAATGCCACCTTCCTTGTGTAATAATGTCTTAATGTGCAAGAATGTCAATTCCAATGCGGTGAACATTGCAGAGTCTCTCTTGTCTTGTATTTTAAAACCCACACGTAGAAGGATGAGTCCTTCTACACGGAATGGTGTGGACTAAAAATGGCCAGTCAAATCTACGTTAAGTACGTATATAAATTATTTGAAGTGCTATTTTTACCTAATATTTTATGGGCACACATTACAATTAGACAGGAAAAGTGCTAAAGAAAAAAATATTTTTCGGAGAATATCTGAACGATGGAAATTAATTCTGCCTTTGAAGCTATGAGAATTTAATCACGGTCCTTGAGAATCTTGGAGATATATACTAAACTGTTTCGAATGATGTAAAGAATTTTCTAAGAAGCAAAGGTAGCTATATATGGACAACAGTATTAGAAGAAACTAGAAACGTGGAATCTGTAGCTGTTGACGGGTGTGAATCAGATCTTTTAAGAATATTGGTAGAAGACTTCATGAGCTGTTGCTGTTTCTTTTAATGCCACATACAATAAGAACCGATAGCAAATGCTACGAAATCATTAAATTTCAAGAAACTTTAGCGTCATTAAAAGACTGCTTTCACTTTTTTTTATGATACAAAAGGATGTGACAAGATCTCTGCTATACTCAGGAGAGAATAGTATCAAGCCCTAAAGATCCTTCAAAAAGAAAAACAATTGTCTATGTTAGTCTAAGTCTTCAACGGATTTAGTATTGAAATCTCAACCTTAACAAAATGTTCAATATTACACATTTCTTATTTCCCTGTATGGAGAAGGAAACATGTCTTTCCTAGAATAAGGCTATCAGGTATAAGAAGGAAGTAGTTACAAAGCTCCTATATGGCCACTTCTTCCCCTACTAACACGGCAGGTGTACACCATTCAATTCGGAAGTAGCTCCAAGTCAATGTGGGAAATGGTCTAAACATGAACCCAGTCGATGGAGGTTGGTGTGTGAAAGTGGATATGCGAAATCCAGCATCCACATAGCTACCATTGGCTTCAGCCGGATAAGCGTACTTACCTGTAGAAAAAAAGTGATTGCAAGGTAGGATTGTGAACGAGACATAGTGTGTGTAAAAGAGCCGATATGAAGTATTCAAGGTAGTCTGCATTTGCAAAGAGAGTTCATTTACAAATGGCAGATCGGAAGACAATCTAATTTAGATGATGACGAACAACAGCTGTAGAACCGATATTTCTTTTACAACGGCTTAAATGATGATCCAATCACTTATGATTATTATTTTGTAAAACCGTCCCAGTTTTATAGACCTAACAAAATCAACATGAAGACGATCTTGATGAAACTATAAATGAAGGTGCATGGATAAGGTATAAAACATGAAGGTGGTTTATTGTTCTGTTTAAATATTTTGGAACCCTTTAACACGAGCTGCTTTGTTACCCGAAGAAAAAATGATCCCGTAGCTGGACTTATTTAAGTTAACGATCAAAAACCAATTCATTTAAAAATCACATTCGCGTACTACAGCATCATTTAATTGTACGTTTATAAAATTTTTTATTGTTTGATTGTTTATAAGTTAAGATGTTCAACAGCAGATCAAAGACTGAATGGATTCTGCCATCTGAAAGGACACTAAACATTGTGTAACTACCGGTTAGGCTTCGTACCCCTAAAAAGAAGCAAAGTTTAACTCTCTTAATATAGAACGTTGTTTCGATATGCGATACCTGGAAAGATACCATGTACATTTTTATAAAAGAGGGACGAAGGAATGAAAGCTCAACTACACGTCGATCCCTGTTGGTTTCAAATTATTGCTCTAGGTTTTATACGACATAAGGACAATCAATGCTTACTGCTAAGCACTTTTTCCTTTGCTACTGTACCAAGCTGCTTTTCTGTCAGATTGCCACGAAGCTTAAATATTTTCCGTATCAGTTATATTACAGTTATGATCGTAAACTTGTAAAGGAATAACATGCTGCTTATTGGCATGAAACTCGAATAGCATATATTTAGGTAATTGGGTACAAGATTACCTTGTAGAAAAAGGCACGCTTCTCTTGGCCTTTGACATAAGTACGGCCGATGAATTTATGAAGCTAGCGGTTTAAAGAACTGATTCGCGATACAAAGTATTATACAGGCCTGGTAGAACAGGTGTAGAACACAGACTTCAACAAAATTATCAATTGACAGGATTTGTTTTGATACTTAGATGACATTGGGAGATTATCAGTTAAGTACACCTGAAAGATATAAAACTTCCTAGGCTCACTTTCCACATCTTGCAGCAGAAGCGTTGGACTTTCTCCCATAGTAATAGTGTTGGAGTACTTGCTCGTCGCGATGCCCAAAGAAAGTAATAGATACTGCTATTAATTTTCGCTTAGCCTGAAAGATTAACTTGCGTGTATAAAAAATTACGAGGCGTCTTTGGCTACCTTGACTTACTTCAAGCTGCTATATTGAGAACGCAACGTATCTATCACACTAATCCTCAGACTTCTTGAATGAGGAGGTTTGCAGTTAAGTAATTTCAAGGCACGATTGAATGCACTATTACAGGAAATGGTATGGAAGAACGTTGGTGTAGTGACTAGATTGAACGTAAGTGACTAGATTGAACAGGGGACAAGAACCTAATTTGAAGGCAATTAAATTAATTCTTCCGTTTTCTCACGCAGCTGGTCGTCTTTTCTATGAAAATTAACAACTCACGGAACATTCACAATTCGCAGAAAAAGAGTCCTTCTTGAGCGAAGTTCCAATTCATTAGATTATCGAACGTTGAGTAATTAAAGGCACGAAATTTTCTCGGGGATTAACTCAACGTCAGCCCCAACGTTTGCAAAATTAATCCTTGATTCTCAAATACTGTTACGCTAAATAGTGGAAGCCTAGAATTATTGGCGCGCCTGTTTCACTCTAAACCACTAATTAAAAATCACTTAGAGATCGATTTAATTTTTTTTTAAATCTCTTTTCAGAAATTGCAGAACAGTTTTACAAAGAGTCAAATGACATCTGCGCTATTTTTCTCAATTTAAGGCCGTTTCTCACGTAGTGAATACATATTACAAAAAGTTTCACTAGCTCGAGTTTGCTTGTCCTATCGCAAGTGACCTATCAACTTGTCCATGATTTTAACGCTCTTTCTCTTTACTATACCTCATGAGCTCACCGTGATATTCATTCTTTCTCAGCTAAAGACTACTTGTTCCGCACGTCACAGGGATATTTCGAATTTGCAAGTCCTAAGAGGAATATCAGCTGCCGTACTTTTCCCATTTGAACCCGCCTGCTCTCGTCTGTTGTACTGCATGCAAACCGTTTCCATTCGTTCTCTTGCAAGTATCATTAAGGATCTCAACACGTACTGTTATTATCTTTTTATCTAAATGCATCCTGTTATCTACGATTAGTAACACCATTATTTCAGCAGAAACCCACAGTCGGCTACCTTGTAGATAAATGTTAGATCTTCTGCCATACGAAGGTCATAATTCACCTAATTTTAGTCTATTACAGCATCTGATTTGCAATTGAAAAATCCTAATCTCACTACGCTTCTTATCAAATATACCATGTATGGTTAGTTGTAGTGCATGTAGCCTGGTTTTCCAATTTCCGTGCCTAATTGTAATATATATCCATAAGATATAAGTTGAAATAAGCGCTTAACATAATTTATATACGTACTGTCCTTAACGCAGATTTTACTTGCCATTTTTCGTCTACACCATTGCGTGTAGAAGAACTCTTAGTTCTAAGTGTGGGTTTTAAATCTCAGTACAACAAAGATTCTGCTATATTAACCACACGAGGATTGACATTCTTCTGCATAGAGGTATTATCAGACAAGGAAGATGGCATTATCTCAACGTGCCTATGAGATGACAAAGTGTCTCGTCAAAATTACTTTAGAACTTCGGTTATCGTAACAGTATTTTGGAATGATTTATTAATCTTGCAAACGTTGTGTCTGACGATGAGTTAATCCTCCAGCAAATTTCGTGGCCGTATTGTTAAGGTTCCTTGAGATGTTAATTTCTTTAATCTTCTGATACCGTATTTGCCTCCAGGGCTTCCATCTGAGTATAGTTTAAATTTTTCATAGAAAAGATGACCAGCTGCGTGAGAAAACGGAGCATTAATTTAATAGCCTTCAAATAAAGTTTCTAGTCCCCTGTTCCATCTAGTCCCTTTGGATGAATTGCAATACGATTAGGACCTTCTCAATATACTGCAGCCAAAGTTTACCTTTCCGATTAGATCAGCGTCTTAATTTTGAGGTTTCCTAATATGGTTTTTCTCGCAATTGCACTTTTTTTGTAAATATTGCATATTGATTTCCTCATCCAGACAAAGTTCCATAAGATCCAAGATCTTAGATTTAGTCATCTCCTCCGAGGGTGGTAAATGTTTTCATAAACACATGTAAGAGTCGCGAGCAAAGTCTAGAAGTTAGTTATCAATGATGTTGAGTATGCATGGACATTCAATTTTTTCACTAATGTTGAAATAGTGTACAGGATACCCGAAAGTTCTTGTATACCATTTCCTGACGTAATGTATCCAATCATGCCTAGAAATTACTTAAGTAGGCACCTCCTAAGGGTACAACTTTGGACAGTTCAGAAATTTCTTGAGCTGCATGTACGATTTGAGACCTTTCCAGAATAATGGCTGATCAAATGTGATTACACAAGTGCTTTGTTCACTTTTCTTGCACTTATTTACCGTATGCAAAAGAGTAGAATATTTAGTATTAGTACTTGATCTTGAAATATTGAAGAAATAAAGACCTAATACACTGCTTATATGTAATGGAGAGGTGTGTATCTCAACATTACACAATCGTTGTGGCGAAGCTCTCAAAGATAAATAGCTATCGAAACGGTGTTTGAGAATAGGAAATAGAGGCGCGAGATGCGAGTGAGAATGAGGACAACATTGGCACACCAAGAAAATGAGTGTATAGCATTAGAGGCAAAGTAAATGTCAGAATGAAGAGACGAGATACTATATTCTTATCAAGACAAAGCTACCGTGAAATAAGATTCATTCATGATTAGGATATTTAGAATCTTCAAAAAGAGACATCTGAAATCAATGACTTTTTCTGCTCTATGAAATTTGTGGCACTTAGTTACTAATCAAAGCATACAGTGAGCTTATATGGAAGATTATTTGATTAGCCCACTGTTGGGTTGCTTTGTGATGTCGAGTGTTACTAAGTTGGTAGCGAGCACTGAACAGACTATACCTTTAATATTCTCCACCCAAACATCTAAGAGAAGACCTCAAAAAGCCTAAAATCGATTCTTTATTTGTTTCATCGATCAGGTCACTGGTCTCAGACCCAAAGTAACATTAAGGTTCCTTCAGAGGGTAGGATATAATGGGTTTCACAGCAAGTTTTTTCAATATGCAATCGGGAAAATATTAATAATGATAGGCCGGAACCTAGTGAATCCTACACAACCCTATGTAAGTTCTAGTGTGCAGCAATGACGATAATTAAATGCATATTTGATAGTCTCGTGTATTAACACACAGGAAACTTTGTTTAAAAAATCCGTAAGAACACAACTTTTTGGATTAAACTCTTTCTATCTTGCTAACGATCAAGAACAAGGTGAGAGCGTTATGGGTGTTAGTAGATTTCTTCAGCAGGAAGCCCTCTCAAATAGTATTGTAGTGTTTATAAACTGGAAGTATAGCAATTGCTTGTTTATCAATGATAAATTAATACTTATGTTTTTTACGTTTGGTATCACAACATTTTTTGATTCCCACGGGCCCACCTAAAACCGCTGTATTATCACAATGCTATATGACTCGTTTTATTAAAGGGAGACTTTTTTTTAAAATGGTACGCAATTGTATAATGTGAGTTAAGTAGCTATAAAAGCACTATTGCATCGTCTTAAAACCTAGGTACACAACACAATATCTTACGGCTTCGGATTCATTGTTGATTTCCTCTACTAGCTCTAAGCCATTGAAGAATATTTGCCGATGTCCACTGCAGACTTCTAAATTTCACAGCGTTGTAAGAATTACGTAACCCGCCATAATTCGTTTAGCCTTACCGGTAACCGCCAAATGAAACACTCGATTTATTGGAGCGCTTGTTGCAGTCTTAACCACTAATTAAAAACTGAACATCTCCTTGCATCCTAAAATTATTTCTTTAATCACCGCATCACTTAGAGATCGATATAATCTCCTATTAATATCTCTATTCAGAGATTGTAGAATACTATTACAATGAAGTCAAGTGACATCCCTGCTATCGTTTTCATTTTAAGACGATTTCTGACGTAGTGGATGCATATTACAAAAAGCTTCACAACCTCGGGGATTCTTATCCTATCGTAAGTGACCCATCAACTTCTCAACATATGAGCTGCTGTACTTTTCCCATTTCTACCCGCAAGCTCACTTCGGTTCTATTGCATGCAAACTGATTCCACTCGTTCTAAAGCAACTATCATGGAGGATCTCTACATCTACTGTTATTATATTTTTATCTAAATTCAGTCTGATCTCTAAAATTAGTAATACCATTATTTCCGTAGAAAGCCACAGTCGACAACCCTGTAGATAAACCTTAATCTTTTGCAATATGAAAGTAATTTTTCAAATGATTTTATTCAATTACAGCGTGTAAGTTGCTATTGAAATTTCCTAATCTCACTACGCTTGTATGTCTGGTTGAATGTAGTGCAAGTGAACTGAATGCATTCTTTTTGATAACAGAACAACACGTATCTAAACATCTCCTCTTAATAGAATATTTGAATGTTTCTGTAACTTGATAACACAATGTTTTCTAAAAAAAAAAATGTAGTAACGATTTATGCACATATCAGCGTGTTTCGACTTTCTTCATACCAATGTTAACGGCTCTTAGCTGCACTCTTCAAGAAATGTACTGTAGGCATTTTGCCATGATATTCTGCTATATGCAGCGATCATCTATGCAGAATTGTAAACACGATTTGATACTTCTATTTTTGAAAAGAATTTACTTGGTGCTCTCGGTTTTCTACACATGGATATGTTCGCATACCTACGAGGCCAAATGACAGTCTAGTTCAGTGTTAGATATGACTGCACTTCGTAAGCCTCAACTGCTGGCGATTAATCGGGTACAATTTGTGGTGTCGCTTTCTGCTCTTGAAAAGCTACCTTTGAGTCGATGGATAGGACATGCAAGCTCTATTCAAATCATCTGAATGAGCTAGTGTTGAATTTAATAAATAAGATTACAGAAATTCTTCTTGTTAATCAAATGCGTCTCACATATGAAGGGTGTCAAAAAGCTAATATAATTGGTGAACTAATCTGCTACAGAGGGGAAGCTTAGCAGAACTTTGCTCATCGGTGAGAAAACGTTTAGAAGATCGAGAAATTCAAGAACTTTGGACCGTTCAGAAATTTCTTCAGCTGAGGTACGATTTGAACACCCTACCAGTAAATTGGATGATCTAATATAATAACGCATGCGGATTGTATACTTTTCTTGCAGTTATTTACTGTATGAAGAAGAGTAGAATATAAAGTATTAGTACTTGATGTTGAAATATTAAAGAAAGACTGATACACTACACTGCTTATATCAAAAGAGGAGCTTGTTTATCTCACCATTACACAATCGTTTTGCCAAGGCTTTCACAAGATAAATAGCTATCCAAAGCTTGTTTGGGAATAGGAAATCGAGACGTGACACGCGAGTGAAGACTTGATTAAATCTTCCGAGTAAGACAGCATTGATACACCAAGAACATGAGTGTTTAGCAATAGAGGGAAAGTGGATGTAAGAGTGAAGAAATGTGATACGATATTCTTATCACGACAATGCTACCGTGATATAACGTTACTTTTGCTTTCAAGAACTTGGATATTGAGAATTTTCATCAACAGACATCTGAAATAAATGACCTTTACTTCTCTATGAAATGTGTGGCACTTAGTTGCTAATCAAAGCATACAAAGAGATTATATGAAGATATTATTCAATTAGCCCACAGTTTGTTTGCTTTGTGATGACCAGTGTTACTTATTTGGTAGCGAACACAGAACTACCGTAAATATTTTTTACCTAAAAGTCTAAGGGGAGATCTCAAAAGAACCTAAAATCGATTTTATATTTGTTTCGTCGATCAGATCACGGGTCTCAGTCGCAAAGAAAGGATGTTTCGGTAGTTAGAATGTAATGGGTTCCATATCAAGTTTTTATTATTATGCTATAGTGAAAATATTATTAATGATAGTCCGGAACCGAGTGAATCCTACACAGCTCTATATGTAAGATTTAGTAAGTAGAAGGACGTTAATTAAATGCATACTAAACACACAGGAGAATTTCTATAAATATTGTATCCGTAAGAACAAAAATCTTTGGATTAAACAGTTTCCATCAGGCTCAAGATCAAGAACAAAGTGAGGGCGTTATGGGAGCTAAGCAGATTTCTTCAGCAGGAAGCACTCTCAAATAATATTGTAGATGCATATAAACGGGAAGTATAGCAATTGCTTGATTATCATTGATAAATTATAAGTTATGATTTTACATTTGGTATAACAACATTTTTCAATCCCAAGGGCCCACCTAAAACAAACCGCTGTAAGATTCCAAAGCTATATGATTCTGATGCCCTCGTGTTATTAAAGGGATTCTGATGCCCTCGTGTTATATCCACAGTTTTTTAAATGCTACGCCATTGTGTAATGATAGTTAAGCTGCTCAAAAAGCACTGCTGATTCGTTTTTAAGATCCAGGTACGCAACACAAGATAATGCGGCCTGCGATTCATTGATGAATTTGTTTACTAGCTCTAAGCCAATAGGAATTGAGGAATACATTCCGACGTCAATTGCTAATTTCTAAACTTCACAAAACTTTTAGACTGACATAAGCCTCCATAGGCTCTTTAGCCTTACCGGACACCTCGAAATAGAACCCTAGAACTATTGGAACGCCTTTGGCACCCTGAACCACTATATAAATATCGAACATCCTCGTCCATCCTCATTATTATTTCTTTTATCAACGCATCACTTAGAGATTGATTTAAACTAATTATTATCTTTTTGATACACTGTAGAATGCTATTACAATGAAATCAGGTGAAATTTCTGCTAACGGTCTCATTTTAACGTAATTTCTGGTGTTGCAGATGAATAATAGTAAAAGCTTCACAAGCTAGCAAGTGACCCATCAACTTGTCCATCATTTTAACGCGCTTATTATTTACTATACCTTATCAACTCACCCTGATATTCATTCTCAGCTAAAGACTTTTTATTACGCATGTCAGTGGGTTTAAACCAGAGCCAATCAAACCTAGGTCCAGTCCGGATAGATCTGAATTTCTTTGCCCGGCACGACCCGGCCCGGCCCGCCCGGTCCGAATGTCGAGCCGGCCTCTAACCGGGCCGGGCACATTCCGGGCCGAATCGGGCGGTGCACCTTTCGGGCCGAAACGGGCCGTGCTCCTTTCGAGTCGAACCGGGCCGGGAACATATTGGGCCGAACCGGGCCGGCCCGGCATTGCCCAAACTCTGTGAAAGACGGATCGGAAACTAATGTTGAAAGCCTGTGTTAATCGTAATGTGTTTCTGGAATTAACTCTTTATTCAAAACTGTAAAGTACTGAATTGCAACTACCCTTATTATTACTACTACTGCTACTCCTATTATTATTATTATTACTCATAATATTACTACTATTACTATTACTACTAATACTTCTGCTGGCATACCTGCTACGACTTCGCTTCAGAGTTGACATGTCTGGTGGTACATACTTTACAATCTAAGTACAGAAAAAATCAGAAATACTAATTTTAATCAGTCTGCGTAGAATGCGAACAGATGCTTGACGAGGGGCAACGGTGGCTCAGTAGGTAAAGCACTCACATCTGATGCTAGAGGTCGTCGGATCGATCCCTCCTCGTGTTATGTGAGCTTTGTGGTAAACAAACACCGTGAGAGTGGCAGTTTTCGGATTACCCCGCTTTCGTCCACTGTCTTCATTCCACCAATTCCTGAGCCGTAATTACCTAAAGAACATACGAGAAAGACGGGACTTGGGAGTTTTTCTTCCCTTCAAAACTATCCTTTATTCAACATATTGAAACTATTTGCAAATAAGCCTACAAAAATCTTGGATATACTATTTATTGTCCGTAAAAATTTCCAAAATCACCAAACTTTAATTGTACTGTATTATGCATACCTCAGGTCGAAATTAGAATATTGTAGTAATATATGGAACCCTAATATACAGAAATAGTCATTCTTGATTAAGCGTACTCAAAATAAGTTTTTTAGGATTCTTACACTTAAGAAATCAAAATTCTACCCGAAATTTGAAAGCTACATTAAATTTGTTGAAAATTTTAGATTTGAAACATTAGAACTAAGGAGAAGAAATATTGATTTATCACTTTTACACAAGCTCTTTCATGGCAAAATAGACTATCCTGAACTTAACTACCAAGTATGTATCCACGTACCATCCGCTAAATTGCGTACTGCATCGAAAAATACATTTTTTTTTGACAGCAAAAACAAACGTCTTAAGCAGATCTCATTTATGGAGAATTAGTGCAATCTACAACAAGTTAGTTAAAGAAAATTTCAACCTTAATGTACTGGAACGGGTGTAAGTAGTTTTAAGAATTCTATTATTTATTTAAGGCGAATGTAATTATTACCAATAGTTTTATTACCCAAATAATCTTAATTCGTATATACTAAGTAACACTGTAATTAGGCCTGTCCCTGATGTCAATAAATCAATTACTCCGTTCGTGAGCTATATAGCCTGTAGTACTAAAAGCTCTTTCAGTAGACGCACTAGAAGCAGGGATGACGAGATACTGTCGTTCTAATTTATACACTTTTGGTAATGTTTGTTCTTGTTGCTTCCAAAACTGCAGTATATCTAGTTCTCTTACATATAATGACATGTTGTGATACCAAATGTAAAAAACATAAGTATTAGTTTATCAATGATAATCAAGCAATTGCTATACTTCCTGTTTATATGCAACTACAGGAAGTGCTTCCTACTGAACAAATCTACTTAACTCCCCTAACGCTCACACCTTGTTCTTTATCGTGAGCCTGATGTAAACTGATTAATCCAAAGAATGTGTGTTCTTACGGATACAATATTTAAAGAAATTCTCCTGTGTGTTAAAACTCTAGGCTATCAAGTATGCATTTGATTAGCGTCTTTTTGCTTATTAGGGCTTACATACAGAGCTGTGTGGGGTTCACTATGTTCCGGTCTATTTTTAATATTATTTTCACGAATGCATAATGATAAAAACTTGATATGGAACCCATTATATTCTAACTTCCGAAGCAGGCTTACTTTGGGACTGAGAACGGTGATCTGATCGAAGAGACAAAAATAGAATCGATTTTAGGTTCTTTTGAGATCTTCCCTTAGTCGGTTAGGTAAAAATATTTACGTTAGTCCTGTTTTCCCTACCAAAGTAGTAACACAGGCCATCACAAAGCAACCAAACTGTGGGCTAATCAAATTATCTCTTCATATAATCTCATTGTATGCTTTGATTAGTAACTAAGTGCTACACATTTTATAGAGAAGAAAGGGTCATTTATTTCAGATGTCTGTAGATCAAAATTCTCTATAACAAAGTTCTTGAATGTAAAAATAATATTATATGTCGGAAGCAATGTCTTGATAAGAATATGGTATCGTTTCTTCACTCTGACATCCACTTTCCCTCTAATGCCATACACTCATGTTCTTGGTGTGTCAATTCCGTCTCGATTTCATATTCTCAAACAGCCTTTGGATAGCTATTCTACTTGTGAAAGCTTCGCTACAACAATTGTGTAATGTTGAGATTCACACATCTTCTTTTGATATAAGCAGTGTGGTTCCTCTGAATTTTTTCAATATTTCAACATCAAGTACTAATACTAAATAGTCTTCTGCATACAGTAAAAAACTGCAAGATAATAGAAAAAAGCACATGCGTTATGACATTACATCAGCCATTATACTGGAAAGGTATCCAAATCGTACCAGAGCCGAAGAAATTTCTGAAAGGTCCAGTGTTGTAACGTTTTTAGGTGGTTTGCAGTTAAGTAATTACTAACCACGAGCGGATACAGGAAGTCAAGAAATGGTATAAAAGAACTTTGGTGTATCCTGTACACAATGACAATTTTACTGAAAATGCTGAATCGCCATGTCTACTCAAGATCATTGAGAACTCACTTGTTGACTTTGCTCGGGGACCTCTACATGGGGTTATGAAGATATTTACAACCGTCGACAAGATGACAAAATCTAGAATCAGCGATCTTATACAACAACGTCTGGATGAGGAAATCTATGTGCAACATTACCTACAAAATGTAACTGCATGACAAAAACCATATTAGGAAATCTCAAAATTGAGACGGTGAAATATTCCGAATGGTTAACTTTGGCTGCAGTATATGGTATCAGAAGATTACAAGAAATTAACACAGGGAACATTCACAATTAGCAGAAAAAGAGGACTTCTTGAACGAAGTTCCAAGTGATATGATTATCGAATAGTGCTTAATGAAGGAGAGGATATTTTTTGGGGGATTAAGTCAACGTCAGACACAACGTTAGCAAGATTAATCCTTCATTCCCAAATATTATTACCACAACCGAAGTTCTACAGGACTTGTGGTGGCATCAGTTTATCTTCAGGGCGACACGTTAAGCTAATGCTACCTTCCTTGTGTGATAATATCTCAATGCGCAAGAATGTCAATTCGACTGAGGTAAATATTGCAGAGTGTGTATTATCATGTGTTTTAAAACCCACACGTAGAAGGAAGAGTCCTTCCACACGCAATGATGTGGACTAAAAATGGCAACTCAATTCTGCGTTAAGTACGTATTAAATCATGTTAAACTCTATTTTCACCTTTTATGCTATGGATATAAATTACAATTAGACATGGAAAGCAGTATACTTCCCGTTTAGATACAACTATAATATTGTTTGAGAATGTTACCTGATGAAGAAATTTACTTAGCACCCATAACTGTCACACTTGGTTCTACTAATCAAAGCATACAATGAGATTATTAATCAAAGCATACAATGAGATTATATGAAAAAATTATTTGATTAGCCCACAGCTTGGTTGCTTTGTGATGACCAGTGTTGATAATTTGGTAGCGAACACAGGACTACCGTTAATATTTTCCACCTAAACGTCTAAGGGAAGATCTCAAAAGAACATAAAATCGATTCTATATTTGTCTCATCGATCAGATCACGGGTGTCAGACCCAAAGTAAGGCTGCTCCAGAAGTTAGATATAATGGATTCCATATCAAGTTTTATCATTGTGAAATCGTGAAAATATTATTAATGATAGACCGAAACTAGTGAATACTACACAGCTCTGTATGTAAGCCCTTGTAAGCTGCAAGGACGCTAATTAAATGCATACTTGTTAGCCTCGTGTTTTTACACACAGGAGAATTTCTATAAATATTGTATCCGTAAGAACACAACTCTTTGTATTAAACAGGCAAACGATCAAGAACAAGGTGAGAGCGTTATGCGTGCTAGGTAGATTTCTATAGCAGGAAGCACACTCAAATGGTATTGTAGTTGCATATAAAGGGAAGTATAGCAATTGCTTGATAATCATTGATAAATTAATACTTATGATTATTACATTTGGTATCACAACATTTTTCAATCCCAAGGGCTCACCTAAACCGCTGTATTATCTCAATGCTATATGACTGTGATACCTTCGTCTTATTATAGGGAGAAGTAAATCCACGGTTTATAAATAGTACGCCATTGTATAATGTGAGTAAAGCAGCTTTAAAAGCATTACTACTTTGTTTTTAAACTTACGTACACACACAAATTACTGCGGCCTCCGATTAATTGTTGAATTTCTTTACTAGCTCGAAGCAGATAGGAATTAAGGAATACATGCCAATGTCCACTGATAATTTCTAAATTACACAGCATTGTAAGAAGGAGTTAATCCGGCATAAGCCGTTTAGTCTTACCAAGCACCTCGAAATAGAACCCACAAATTATTGGCACACCTGTTGCTCTTTAAACCATTAATTAAAAATCGAAAATACCATTCCATCCTCAAAATTATTACTTTAATCACCGCACCACTCGATTAATATTTGTCTTCAGACATTCTAGAATACTATTATAATGAAGTCAAGTATCATCTCTGCTTCAATAAGTATCTCTGCAAATGTTATTTTTAAGGCAATTTCTATTGTTGTGGATGCAGATTAGAAAAAGCTTTACAAGCTCGGGAATGCTTGTCCTATCATTTTAACGCGCTTTCTCTTTACTACACCTTATGAGCTCAACTTGATATTCATTCTTTCTCAGCCAAAGGCTTCTTGTTCCACACGTCAGAGGGTTTAAACTTGAATATTTCGAATATGCAAGTCCTAAGATCAATATGAGCTGCCGCACTTATCCCATCTCAATCCGCCTGCTCTCCTCGGTTGTACTCCATGTAAACTGGTTCCACTCGTTCAAATGCAAGTATCATGGCGGATCTCGACATCTACTCTTATTATTATTTTATGTACAATTAATAATACATGATAGATGATCGCTTATACTAGCGGAATATCATGGCAACATGCCTAGAATACATTCGCTGCACAGTCCAGCTAAGAGACTTTAACTTTGGCGATAAGAAAGTCGAAAAATAGATAAGTGCTTAGATCTATACTTGTGACTGTTGTCAGAGAACAAGTTATTACCAAGTAACAGAAACATTCAGATATTATACTAACGGGAGTTGTCGAGGCACGTGCTGTTCCTTTATAAAAACGAATGCAAGCAATTAGCATGCACTACAACTAACCAGACATTAATATTTGAAAAGAAACGTAGTCAGATTAGGTAATACACAAAAATCTTTTGAAAATATACTCTCATTTGACATCTCTATAAGGCTGCCGAGTGTGACTTTCTGCAGAAATAGATGTATTACTTATTGTAGATATCACGTTGCATTTAGATAAGAAATAATAACAGTAAAAGTCTAGAACCGCCATGATACTTGCATTAGAACGAGTGGAATCAGTTTGCATGCAGTACAACCGACGAGAGCGGGCGGGTTGAATGGGAAAGTACGGCAGGTCATATTGTCGTTAGGACTTGCAAATACGAAATATTCGAGATTAAACTTAGTGAGGTGCGGAAAGAAAGTCTTTATCTGAGGGAAAAAGAATATCGAGGTGAGCTCATAAGGTATAGTAAAGAGAAAGCGCGTTATTTGATGGACAAGTTGATAGGTCACTTCCTAGAGGACAGGCATCCCCGTGCTTGTGAGGCTTTTTGTAATCTGCATGCACAACGACAGTAATCGCCTTAAAAGGAGAACATTAGCCGAGGTACTAATTGAAGTCGAGATGATACTTGTCTTCATTTTAATAGTATTCTACATTGTCTGACGAAAGATATTAATCGATCTTTAAGTT
This sequence comes from Thermobia domestica, assembly GCF_964235325.1. Taxonomy (NCBI): domain Eukaryota; kingdom Metazoa; phylum Arthropoda; class Insecta; order Zygentoma; family Lepismatidae; genus Thermobia; species Thermobia domestica. Next base: position 274,753,060 of record NC_137454.1, on the reverse strand, counting down.
TTGCGGTGAATAAAGAGATAATTTTGAAGATGTACAGGGATGTTCGATGTTTAAATAGTGGTTTGGAATGCAACAGGCGTGCGAATAATTAGAAGGTTCTATTTCGAGGTGCCTGGTAAGGCTAAACGGCTTATGCCGGATTAACTCCTTCTTACAGTGCTGTGTAATTTGAAATCATCAGTGGAAATCGTCATGTATTCTTTAGTTTCTATTGGCTTAGAGCTAGTAAAGAATTTCAACAATTAATCGGAGGCCGCAGTAATTTGTGTTGCGTACTTAGGTCTGAAAAACGAAGCAATAGTGCTTTTATAGCTCCTTGACTCAAATTATACAATGGCGTACCATTTAAAAAACCGTGGTTTTACTTCTCCCTTTAATAAGACGAGGGAATCACAGTCGTATAGATTTCAGAACGTCCAGCGGTTTTTTTTAGGTGGATCTTTGGTATTGAAAAATGTTGTGATACCAAATGTAAAAAACATAAGTACTAATTTATCAATGATAATCAACAATTGCTATACTTCCCGTTACAAAACTATTTGAAAGTTCTTCCTGCTGAAGAAATCTACTTAGCACGTATAACGCTCTCACCTTGTTCTTAATCTTTAGTCTGATAGCAACTGTTTAATTCAAAGAGTTGTGTCTTTACGGATACAATATTAATAGAAATTCTCTTGTGTGTTTAAACTCGAGGCTATCAAATATGCATTTAATTTGCGTCCTTGTTGCTTACTAGGTTTTACATACAGAGCTCTGTAGGATTCACTTGTTTCCGGTCTATCATTAATAATATTTTCACGATTGCATAATCATAAAAACCTGATATGAAACCAATTATATTCTAACTTCCGAAGCAGCCTTACTTTGGGTCTGAGACCGGTGATCTGATTTATGAGACAAATAAAGAAACGATTTTAGGTTCTTTTGAGATCTTCCCTTAGGCGGTTAGTTGGAAAATATATACGGTATAGTCAGTCCTGTGTTCGCTACCAACTTAATAACACTGTTCATCACAAGGCAACCAAACTCTGGGCTAATCAAATAATCTCTCCATTTTATACTAATGATCTATATCCTGTTTGTAATTTCTTTTATTATTCCTGTCCATATACTGCTACTTTTATCCGAAAACTTCTTGCATCATTTGAAGCCGTCTCAAGAACGGCAAGAATGGCAATCTTAAATTCGATCGTTGGAATACTTCCTGAATGTGTCTTTTAATCGTTTTTTTTTAGGTGGGCGCTTGGGACTGAATTATGTTGTGATTCCAAATGTAAAAAACGTACTTATTAATTTATCAATGATATTCAAGCAATTGCTATATTTCGCTTTTATATGCAACTACAATACTATTTGAGATTGCTTCCTGCTGAAAAATCTACTTAGCACCCATAACGCCACACCATGTTCTTGATCGTTAGCTTAAAAGTTACTGTTTACTCCAAGGAGTTGTGTTCTTACGGATATATTGTTTAAAGAAAGTCTCCTGTGTGTTAACACTCGAGGCTATCAAATAAGCATTTAATTATAGTCCTTGCTGCTCACTAAGGCGTACATACAGAGTAGTGTAGTATTCACTAGGTTCGGGTCTATCATTAATAATATTTTCACGATTGCGTACTAGAAAAAAAAACTTGTTATTGAACCCATTACATTCCAACCTCTGAAGGTTCGTTAGTTTTGCGCTGAGACTGGTGATCTGATCCTTCAGACAAATAAAGAATCGATTTTAGGTTCTTTTGAGATATTCCCTTAGACGGTTAGTGCGAAAATATTGACGGTGTAGTCAGTCATGTGTTCGCTACCTACCGTAATAGAATTGACGTTACTTCAATGGCAGACTTAAATTCAATCGTTGGAATACTTCACTATTTTTTTTGTAATCTTTCGTCCTTAAGATATAAGTTGAAAATACAGCTTAACATAATTTATATACGTACTGTACTTAAAGCAGATTTTACTTGCCATTTTTCGTCTACACCACTGCGTGTAGAAGTTTTCCTTCTACATGTTAGTTTTAATTCTCAGTACAACAAAGAATTGTTTACATTGAGCGCTGACGAATTGACATTCTTGAACGAACTTGAAGGCAGCCAACTATTTACAACAGAGTATAGCTGAGGTCGTGTTTCATTAAATTTAATAATTTCGTAGAATTTCCTTTCAGTTCTCTGAAGCTATGACAAATCACTCACGGTCCTTGAGAATCTTGGAGATCAATACCAGACTGCTTCAAGTGCTGCAAAGAGGTTTCGAAGGTGCAAACGTAACTGTATATTACAACTGTAATAGGAGAAACTAAAAATGGGGTATGTGTAATTATTGATGGGTGTGATTCAGATCTTTTAAGAATCTTGGTTGAAAACTTCATGAGCACTTGTAGCCCAGTAAATAAAGGACCGCGAGCTGAAATAATTTAGAAAAAGCTGAAAATTTCAGGATTTGTTTTTCATGTGATCTTAAATGAAATATCAAAAGTCCCCTAAAATCCCGTGTGCGCTTCATCCTCAAAATGGCGGCCAAAGATGGCGGCCGTCCGAAATGCGTATGGCTACCGATTTTAGCTTGTAACTCTGAGACTATTTAAGATATTCCAATTCTGTAAAAGCACTTTTGTTCTAGAAGCTCTAATCTATAACTTTTCTTAATACTTCTTTATCGTAAAGTTTGATACAAAGCCACCATTTTCCATTAAAGTATAAAGTGATACATTTTGAAAGTCCTGTTCTTGGATTGGTTGTAGAAAATCTCCAAAACCGTTAGGAATTCGCAAACAATGCTCGGAATAGTTTAGATTGAACATTTAATTAGCTCTGTTTTAAAAAAAGAATCATCCAAATCGGAATACAATTAGTCGAGAAATTCGACGTTTTTGAAAAATATAGGTGGACAGAGCTGCTTTCTTGTTACCTAATTGTCCATACTGTGTTCCTTTAAATCTCCTTTTTTTTAGTAGCAGAAATGAAGTACTGAATATATATATATATATATATATATATATATATATATATATACAGTGGCGTATTTACGATTTTGTTTCGGGAGGGGCTATGTTAACTTTCGGGGGGCTTTGCCTGGAAATGTGAAAATTCTGCAAGATATTTCGTTTACTTTACTATACTAAGATTTCGGGGGGGGGCTTAAGCCCGGAAGCCACCCCCTAAATACGCCACTGTATATATATATATATATATTCAGTAGACACACCCTTAACATCATTGCCGTAACAGCTGGTAGTCTATATATTATTATATTCTAAACATACATAAATTTTAAGCTAACGTGGTTCATAGTGGTATGAAAGTAAACAGCAAACCCCTGCCTTCTCATCTCAAAGAATAAAGCAAACAAGAAAAGAAAAGCAGATCATGTCTAAAAATAGAAGCATCAACAATACATTCGTATCGCATCTACCTAGAAAGAAGCAATTCCTTCATTGGAAAAAGTTACTCCCGAGGATCCACAATTATTAAAATTTTTTGTTGAAAATGTAACTAGAAGTAAGAAAGGTGATTCAAATATGTTATCTTGGATGCATATCATGATCTGTCATTCAATTATTTCAATGTGTCGGCCTCGTACATTTATCACCAATCCATCTAGCAATTGGAGTTTACTGTTTGCGATACTATGGATTTCGTCAATATAGGTATAAATAGATATACTTGCATAGTTTTGGAATATCAGCCACCTACGCTGAAGTAAGAAGATAAGAATATTCTAGAATGTCTTCTATTATTCCAATCCAAACTGATCATTCTCAAAATTTGATTGTTTGTTTTTGATAATGTAGCGAAAACATTAGATGGTCACAGTACTTTACACAGTATGGGTGGGATTAAAATATGCACACCTAAAATAAATAGACAAGATTTTCGTATAGAACGTACTGCACTGCCTTCAGCAGTTATGGTATCCACTCTTGCTGGAAGGGATATTAAATTTTATAACAAACCAACAAACAATGAACTTTTAAATATTGAAATAAAGAATTTGATACCGGAAGAAAATATGATGGTACAAAATCTCTGATATGCTAATTTTCACAGATGAAGTTTGACTTCTCATGCATCTCATAAAAGATTTATCTGAGCCAGGGTGGAATGGTTTCATGCACACTATCACTATGACCACCGGCAGTTTGAAATGAGCAGCATAACTGCAGTTCCTTTTCTCAACTGGAAATCATCAAATTTCTGTACAATCTACACTTTCTTTCTATTTACTTGTGACGGAAGCAAGAAGGCGGGATAGGATTCTTGTATCGTTACTTTTGAACAGCTTCTGTATTGGAAGGCAGTGGAAATAAAACATCTGCTCAACAAGATAGTGATTTAGCTAAAGTAGTTGTCAGACTGGGGGGATTTCACCTTCTAATGTCTTACTTAGGTGTCGTTGGACATATTATCTGGTACTTTAATTGAAGAACTTTGGGGCTTGTATGCGCAAAATACTGTGGTGCACATGTTAAATGGAACTACATGTGCAAGAGCACTGAGAGCACTAAGCACGTTTTGACTTATGTAGCACTATCAACAGATTTGCAGCTTAGTTAGGGACCTTGAAGATAGTAATATATGTTTCAGTGTCGATGAGTTGATCATAGGTACAAAAACAGTAAACGACTTTAAGGATAATCCAGATATTAAAATACTTATGACCTATCTAGCCGAGTCAAAGATGAACTGTGGCTTCAAAGTTTGGAACAAGTAAGATTAATAATACTTTATATTCGAGCGGAGCGTCCTGGAGACTGGGACTTTCATATTTATACGGTGAAATGAATGATTCCAAACTTTTACGCAGCGCAAAATCTACATAGTTTTATCTGCAACAGATGGAAGAATTGGGAAATAAACTGAAACCAGCAGAACGTGAAAGATACTTTGATGTCTGAAGGAAGGATTGCTTTTTGAGTGGAAGTGCAACAGATATGGTAATTGAACAGAGTTTGATAAGGGCAATGAAAGCTTCCGGAGGCTTGAGCTATGGGCGGGATATTGGCTGGCTCGGTCTTATCTTTTCCAATTACAATGGAAGTGAGTGAAGCCTTAGAAAGTTTCTGTGAAAAATGGTCGTCAGTGTCTGAACAGCGTGTAGAAACTAGACCTTTCGGTCAGGAGACAGATGATCAAGACATCAGAAAACTTTCTGATTGGCTTAGTTTTCACAACCCGTTTGAACAGTCCTATCAAAAAGACCTTCTAGTCAACATTGCAACTGGCTTAGTAACTGGTAAGAAAGTTAACTGTGATAGGACGAAAGAGATAGGGTCAAAATCACTATCTCAAATGATAGGTAAAACCTTTGGTAGCGTAGCTCTAAAAAGAAAAGAGAAGATTGTGTGTCTGCGACAAGCAATACAATTAATATTAGGAAGGAAGCTGTTAGCATCAACTCACTTTAGTTGTTCAGCCGAATTGCTGCGGTATTGCAATCATATGAATAGATGCATGATTTTTTAAAATATGAACTAGCACCTTATCCTCCCTCCTTGTTTGTTGAAATTTCAATTAGAAAAACTAGAAAATCTGCACTTGTGGACATTGTAGGACGTATAGAACCTTGTATGAAAACTCTATCAGAATTGAGATACGTTGTAGACGGTGGTTTCTTACTTCATGTGGTTGTTTGTCCGATATTAACACATATCCAAATACTTCTGAAAAATATGTACGATATATACAGAAACACATTTCACGGTGCAGAGCTGCAGTTTTTGATGGCTATGCAACAGGCAATAACACCAAAAATGTTGAACGACAGAGAAGAGCAATGTCAAAGATGTCTCTACAATCGCATTTGATGAAAATACGAAAGTAACTACTGAGCAAGCACCCTTTTTACTGAACTCTAAAAATAAAAGACGTTTGATTGATTTCTTCAAAACCCACTTTAACTCTTCAAGCATTACAGTGTACGAAGCTGAAGGAGATGCAGATGCTCTGATTGTCAGCACAGCTATTAATCTAAGTAAATAAAACACTTTTGTTGCTGTAGTAGTAGGAACTGATTCTGACTTATTGGCCATCTTAATTGCTCGAACAATTCCAGACACTACAGTATACTTTGTGAGGCCGAAAACAAACAAAATTGAACAGAAATGCTTTCACATTGGCAAAATCCAAAGGAAACTAGAGTCACTGAAGGACATCTTTGACAGGGTGTCTTCATGCTATCACAGGGTGTAACACATCATCATCTTTTTTCAACAAAGGCAGCCATCAAAATTCTTCAGAAGTAGCAAGAACTATCTAAAGCGGTCACAGTATTCCACCAACCCAATTTAGATTCCCAAACAGTCATTAAAATAGGAGAAAGATTGGTTACGCGGTTGTATGGAGAACACAATTAAATTTCTTTAGGCGAACTTCGATATAAACCTACAACAGGATAATGACTAGAAAACTATCCTCAAAATTCAATTCGGCAAATTTCCCTCTTACAAGTGCTGCTGCCTCTCAACACAATGTATGAGTTTACCTTCAAGTACACCAATGATTGGGGAATGATTTGAACCCAACAAAATGGGGGTGGCAATTAATAGAAGGTAAATTGTTTCCAGTGGCAATTAATAGAAGGTAAATTGTTTCCAGTGGCAATTAATAGAAGGTAAATTGCTTCCAGTGCAATAAACTTAAAAGCTGCTCCTGACAATCTGCTGAACCTTGTATCTTGCCCATGTAAGATCAGAACGCAGAAAGACTGTGACAGCAAATGTGAATATAGAAAGGCAGGGCTGACTTGTTCCAAACTTTGTTTCAATTGTCAGGGAAATATTTGTTCAAATGTGTTAATTCCTGACGACTCTGAAGACCATGAAATTTTCATGTATTAAAGAAGGTAGGTGTAATATATATTTTTTAAACTTTTTACTCCCTTTTTGACTATTTACAATGAAGAATCTACTGAACAAGGGAGTTCAAATGAGATGTAAAAACGGATACTTAATTTTCAAGAATGGTGGCTCGTTGGTATGTAATCAGTGAGGCACACTACATAACTGTAAGTTGGGTTGTGTATCTAAAAGTAGACTCAATGCAAATTAACCATTTGGTATCTTTATGAATATATAACCAAACTTAGTTATTCTGTGTGCACCACCGGTTGCATAACAACGTGCTGCCACTGTTTTCAATGTACTAAAAGTATATTACTCTTAACAAAATTTACAGAATAGGACCTTTATTTTTCATCATAAAAGTGCTTTTTACAGAATTAAAATATAATAATCCCTTTCCTAGCTGTTAGTTTTTTTTTTGGGGGGGAGGGGGTGACATGTCGGACAAAGATCCTCTTTAGTCGCCATTTTGGTATGAAATTCACATAGGTTTTATGACAGTTTTGAATTTTAGTTTGGAATCCAAGGCATGAATGCCATAAATCCAGCACAACTATGAATTTCGAAACTTTAGGTGCTGGACTAATAGCGATTAATTTTTATCCAACTACTTTTAATTAAAAACATCGAATATCTCGACTAATTGTATTCCGATTTAGATGATTCTTTTTTTAAAACAAAGCTTGCGAATTCCTAACGGATTTGGAGATTTTCTACAACCAATCCAAGAACAGGACTTTCAAAATGTATCACTTTATACTTTAATGGAAAATGGTGGCTTTGTATCAAACTTTACGAGAAAGAAGTATTAAGAAAAGTTATAGATTAGACCTTCTAGAACAAAAGTGCTTTTACAGAATTGGAATATCTTAAATAGTCTCAGAGTTACAAGCTAAAATAGGTAGCCATGCGCATTCCGGACGGCCGCCATCTTTGGCCGCCATTTTGAGGATGAAGCGCACACGGGATTTTAGGGTACTTTTGATATTTCATTTAAGATCACATGAAAAACAAATCCTGAAATTTTCAGCTTTTTCTAAATTATTTCAGCTCGACACCCTTTTTGGTCCTTTATTTACTGGGCTATTGCAGATTCTTTTAATACCACATACGAACAGAACCGAAAGGAAATGCTACGAAATCATTAAACTTCAAGACACTTAGCGTCATTAAAAGTTTGCTTTCACTTTTTTTTATGATGCAACAGGCTGTGACACGACCTCAGCTATACTCAAGAGAGAATAGTTGCAATGCTCCAAGAGAGAATAGGATCCTTCAAACAGAAAAAGAACTGTGCAAGTTAGTCAGAGTCTTCAACTGTGAGTTAGGAGTTGTGAGTTAGGAGTCATATCTCAATCCTAACAAAATGTTCAACATTACACATTTCTTATTCCCCTGTTTGGAGAAGGAAACATGTGCTTCCTGGTATAGGCCTCTCAGGTATAACAACGAAGTGGTTGCAAAGCATCAATAAGGCCACTTTTTCCTTTACTAACACGACAGGTGTGCACCATTCAATTCGGAAGTAGCTCCACGTGCAGGCGGGAAATGGTCTAAGCAAGAACCCAATCCATTGAGGTTGGTGTGTGAAAGAGGATATGCGAAATCCAGCATCCACACTGCTACCATCGGCTCCAGCGGGATAAGCTTACTTACCTCTAGATAAAAAGTGATTGCAATGTAGGATTGTGAACGAGACACATGTAAGTGGAAAAGAGGGGTATGGAGTATTTAAGGTATTCTGCATTCTGCCAATGGAGTTCTTTTACAAATGCAGATCGGAAGACAATCTAATAAAGATTATGACGAACAACAGCTGTAGAAAACCAATATATCGTATACAACGGCTTAAATGGTGATCCAATCTATTATGATTATTAGTTTGTAATACCGTCCCCGCCTTATAGACCTAACAAAATGGACATCGATGTAATTTTATGATGGAAGACATAGAAGACGATCTTGATGAAAATTAAAATGAAGGTGTTATGACAAGGTATAAAACATGGTGGTGGTTTATTGTTCCGTTTGCATATTTTGGAATCCTTTAAAAGAGCTGCTTTGTTACCTGAAGACAAAATGAGACCGTAGGAGGACACTCACAAGTTAACGAGTTAAACCAATTCATTTAGTAATAACATTTGACACTACAGTACTTTTCAATTGACGTTTATAACAATTGTTTATTGTTTGATTGATTATATGTTAAGATGTTCAACAGCAGATGATAGACTTTAAGGATTCAGCCATCTGCAAGGTCACTAAACATTGGGTAACTACCGTTTAGTTTTCGAATATCCTAAAAAGGAACAAAGTTTAACTCTCTTGATACAGAACGATGCTTCGATATGCGGTACATGGAAAGACTGCATGTACATTTTTATCCAAGCAGGAGCATAAGAATGAAAGCTCTACTACTCGTCGATCCCTGTTGGTTTCAACTTATTGCTCCAGCTTTAATATGACATAAGGACAATCATAGACATAAGAACATAGATCTAAGCTCATATCTTTGTTTCAACTTTCTTCTTGCCAATGTTAACGGCTCTTAGCTGGACTGTGCAACGAATGTAACCTAGGCAGTTTGCCATGTTATTCCGCTATATGCAACGATCATCTATGCTGAATTTTACAGACGATTTAGTGCTTCTATTTTTGTAAAGTAATTTACTTGGTGATCTAGGATTGCTCTGGTCGTCGGTTATGGGTATGCTCGTATACATACCAGGTCAATGGACAGTTTGCTTCAGTGTTAGAGATTAGTACACATCGTAAGCATCAACTACTGGCGATTAAAATGGTACATTTTGTGGACTAGCTTTCTGCTCTTGAAAAGATAGCTTTGACTCGATGGACAGAACACGCAAACTCTATTCACGTCAGCGAGATAAGGTAGTGTTGAATTTTATAAATAAGATTACAGAAATACTTGTTGCTGATCGTTCCGTCTCAGATATGAAAGGTGTCTAAAAGCTAATACAATTGGTGAACTAATCTGATACAGAGGGGAAGCTTACAAGAACTTTTCTTAATTTTAGAAGATCGAGAAGGTGAATCCTCCAGTAAGCTTATTAAGAGTGTGCGATATGGCAGTCTGTAGTGCAAGTTGAGCCGTGCGAGTCAACGGGACTTTAAGGTTCTATAGCCTGAAGATTAGTGTGATAGATACGTAGCGTTATCAATATAGCATCTTAACGAAGTGAGTCAAAATTGCCAAAGACGCATCGATTTTTTTTATAGACGCAAGTTAAACTCAGGCTAATCGAAAGTTAATAACAGTATCTATTACTTTCTTTGGCCTCCGAGAGGAGCAAGTACTCGAACACTATTACTAAGGGAGAAAATTCAGCGCTTCTACCCCAGGATATGGAAAGTGAGCCTAGGAAGTTTTTCATCTTTCAGATGTACTAAGTGAAAATCTCCAAATTTGTCCTGACTACAAAAAAAAAAAAAAAAAAAAAAAAAACTGTCAAATTATAATTTTGTTGATGTCTGTGTTCTACACCTCTTCTGCGAGGCCTGTGTAACTTTTTTGCATCGCAAGTTACTGCTTTAAACCGCAAGCTTTATAGATTCATTTTCCATTCTCTTCTGACAGGCTAAGAGAAGCTGGCCTATGTGTACTAGGTAATCACGTACCTAGTGCCCTAAAAATCTCCTAAAAACTTTCAGGCCAATAATCTGCCTCTGAATAATAAAAAGCTTACGACAATAAGTGTAATATAAGTGTTACGGAAAATTTTTAAGCTTTATAGGCCTTCTGTCTGAAAAGCAGCTTGGAATAGTCGCAAATGAACAATGTGCTGTTCAGTAAGGATTGATTGTCCTTAGGTCGTGTAAAACCTATGTCAATAAGTTGAAACCAGCTGGAATCGCCGTGTAGTAGAGCTTTCATTCTTACGCCCTCTTGGTTAAAAATGTACATGGAGTCTTTGCATGTATGGAATATCCAAACAATGTTCTTTTTTAAAAGTGTTAAACTTTACTTTTTTGTAGGAGAGTCGAAAACTAAACGGCAGTTACACAATTTTGTGCCCTTGTATATGGCAGAATCCTCCGAGTCAATCATCTGCTCTTGAACATCTTAACATATAAACAATCAAACAATAAAAAATTGTTATTAACGTACTATTGAATAATACTTTAGTACGCGAATGTTGTATCTAAATGATTTGGTTTTTGGTCAATATCTTAAACGTGTCCTGCTACGACTTTGTTTTCACTTCGGGTACCAAAGCAAATCGTGTTACAATATTCCAAAATAACTAAACAGAAGAACTTTCATCAAGATCATCTTCACGTCCATTTTGTTAGTTCTATAAGGCGGTGACGAAATCACAAAGTAATAATCATAACTGACGGGATCAACAATTAATCCGTTGTCAATGATATATTGGGTTTTTGCAGCTGTTTTTCGTTATCATCTATATCAGATTATCTTTCATCTGCCATTTCTACTTGAATTCTCTTGGCATAATGGAGAAAACCATTATGCATGCCGAACTTCATATCGGCTCTTTCACACGAACATATGGCTCGTTCAAAATCCTATCTTGCAGTCACTTTTTATCTACAGGTAAGTAAGATTATCCGGCTGCAGTTGATGGTAGATGTGTGGGTCAACAGACCAACCTCTTTCGATTGGGTTTAGGCTTAGACCATTTCGCTCCTGAAGTTGGAGGTAATTCCGAATTGAATGCTGCACAGCTACTTTGTTAGTAATGGTAAAAGTGGCTATATTGCAGCTTTCTAACTACTTCCTTGATATATCTGATATGTCTTATACCAGCGAGAAAATTTTCCGTTTCCATACAGGTGAATAACGAAATGTCAAAACTAATCATTTTCAGGATTCACATTTAATTGAATGATGACACTGACTAACTGCAGAATTCTTTTTCTTTTTGAAGGCAGCCAACTATTTACAACAGAGTATAGCTGAGGTCGTGTTTCATTAAATTTAAATAATTTCGTAGAATTTCCTTTCAGTTCTGCTTGTATGTGGCTATAAGAGAATCAGCAACTGCTCATGAAGTCTTGTAACAAGATTCTTAAAGATCTGAATCACACCAACCAGCAGCAACAGATTTCCCCTTTCTAGTTTCTTCTATTACTGTTGTCGATATACAACTGCCTTCAAGATCCTTCAAAAAAAAAAGGAACTGTTCAAGTAAGTCAGAGTCTTCAACGGAGTTAGGAGTCAAACTCAATCCTAACAAAATGTTCAAGATTACATATTTCTTATTCCCCTGTATGGAGAAGGAAACATGTCCTTCCAGGTATAAGCCCATCAGGTAAAATTAAGAAGTAGTTGCAAAGATTCTGTATGGCCACTTTTTCCCTACTAACACGGCAGGTGAGCACCATTCGAATTCGGAAGTAGATCCCAGTCCAGTTGGGAAATGGTCCAAGCAAGAACCCAATAGATTGAGGTTGGTGTGTGAAAGAGGAAATGCGAAATCCAGCATACACACAGCTTCGATCGGGTCGAGCGGGATAAGCTTACTTACCTGTAGATAAAAAGTGTTTGCAAGATAGGATTGTGAACGAGGGGATATGAAGAATTCAAGGTATTTTGCATTTTGCGAAGAGAGTTCATTTACAAATGGCAGATCAGAAGACAATTTGATTTAGATGATGACGAACAACAGCTGTAGAAAACCAATATGTCATTGACAACGGCTTAATTGGTAATCCAATCTATTATGATTATTACTTAGTAAGACCGTCCCCGCCCTATAGACCTAACAAAATGGACATGAAGACGATCTTGATGAAATTTAAAATGGTGTTAGGACAAGGTATAAAACATGGTGGTGGTTTATTGTTCTTTTTACATATTTTGGAATCCTTTAAAAGAGCTGCTTTGTTACCACAGGACAAAATGAAACCGTACCAGGACACTCACAAGTTAACGAGCTAAACCAATTCATTTAGATATAACATTCGCATACTACACTACCTTTTAATTGACGTTTATAACAATTGTTTATTATTTGATTGTTTATATGTTAAGATGTTCAAAGGCAGATCATAGATTCCAAAGATTCTGCCATCTGAAAGGACACTAAACACTGTGTAACTACCGTTTGTTCTCGAATCTCCTAAAAAGAAGCAAAGTTTAACTCTCTTAATATAGAACGATGTTTCGATATGCGGTACATGGAAAGACTCCATGTACATTTTTATCCAAGAGGGGCGAAGGAATGAGAGCTCTACTACACGTCGATTCCTGTTGGTTTCAACTTATTGTTCTAGGTTTTATACGACATAAAAACAATCAATGCTTACTGTTAATCAACTTAATCTTTTGCGACTGTACCAAGCTGCTTTTCAGTCAGAAGGCCATGAAGCTAACAATAATCCGTTACACATATGGTCCTAAACTAGTAAAGGAATCACATGCAGGTTATTGGCCTGAAACACTAATCGATGTTTTTTAGGTAATTAAAAAAGTATTTACATTGTAAACCCAGGCCCGCTTCTCTTGGCCTGTGAGACTAGTCCGGCCGATGAATTTATAAAGATCGTTAAAGATATAACAAGCTCGTTAAAATGATGGACAAGTTAATGGGTCAATTGCAATTGAACAAGCATCTCCGAGCTTGTGAAGCTTTAAGTAATATACATCCACTACGTCAGAAATAGTCTTAAAAATGTAACATTAGCAGAGATGTCACTTGACTTCATTGTAATAATATTCCACAATGTATGAAAAAAGATAATAATTAAAGATTAAATCGATCTGTAAGTTGTACGGTGATTAATTGTTTAGGGTGCAAGAGGCGTGGCAATAATTCGAGGGTTGTATTTTGAGGTGTCCGGTGATGCTAATGTGCTTATGTCGGCTTATGTCTTTCTAAAAATGATGTGAAATTAAGATTTCAGCAGTCATGTATACCGTAATTCTAATTGGCTTAGAGCTAGTAAAGAAATTCAATGAATCGGAGGCCGCAGTATCTTGTGTTGTGTACCTACGTCTTAAGAATGATGCAGTAGTTCTGTTACAGCTACTTAACTCACATTATACAATAGCGTACTATTTAAAAAGCCGTGGATATACTTCTACCTTTTATAAGACGAGGGTATCACAGTCATATAGCTTTGGGAACGTACGTTTTTAGTGGGCCTATGGGATTGAAAAATTTTGTGATACCAAATGTAAGAAACATAAGTATTATATTATAAATGAAAATCAAGCAAATGCTACTTCACGTTTATATGCAACTACAATACTAATTGAGAGTGCTTCCTGCTGAAGAAATATACTTAGCACCCATAACGCTCACACCTTGTTTTTGATCTTTAGCATGATAGAAACTGTTTTATCCGAAGAGTTGTTTTTTAACTGATATAGTATTTAATGAAATTATCCTGTTAGTTAACACTCGAGGGTAACAAATAAGCATTTCATTACGGTTACAGCTGCTCACTAGGGATTAGTCGGCTTCCAATGATGCAAATAATTTTCGAAGGAGCAAAGCCAGCTGTAGCTTCAGGTGGAAAATATTTACGGTATAGTCAGTCCTGTGTTCGCTATCAACTTAGTAACACTGGTCATCAGAAAGCAATGAAACTGTGAGTTTGTCAAATAAGCTTTTCATATAAACTCACTGTATGCTTTGATTAGTATCTGAGACACATATCACAGAGCAGAAAAAGTCATAATTTCAGAAGTCTCCAGAATGATATCACGGTAGAATTGTCTTGATAAGAATATTGTACCACATTTCGACATTCTGACATTCTCTTCACCTCTAATACTATAAGCTCAAGTTCTTGGTGTGTAAATGACTTTATATGGAAAAGAATAGTGGAAGAAACTACAAACGGGAAATCTGTAGCTGTTGATGGATCTGATTCAGAGTTGGCCACGTACAAGCAAAACTAAAGAGAAATGCTACGCAATTATTATATTAAAAGAAACTTTAGCCTCATTAAAAGATTGCTTTCTCTTTCTTCATCATGCAACAGGCTGTGACATGACATCAGATATACTCAGCAGTGTATAGTTGGTAGGCCTGGTAGAACAGGGGTAGAACATAGACATCACCAAAATTAACAATTGAGGGAATTTTTTGTACTTTAGTTACATATTGGAGATGTTCAGTTAAGAACCGTTCCTGTTAACATTACCGTTAACATTGTCTGCAGTATATAGAGAAGGTCATAATCGTATTCCAAATCATCCAAAGAGACTAGATTGAACAGGGGACTACAATCTTAATTTGAAGGCAATTAAATTAATGCTTCCGTTTTCTCACTCTGCTGGTCATCTTTTTATAAAAAATTTGCACATCACAATACACACCAGATGGAAGCCCTGATTGCAAATACGGTATCAGAGTATACAACAAAATAACAAGTCACGGAACATTCAAAATTCGCAGAAAAAGGGCCTTCTTGAGCGAATTTCCAAGTGTAATGATTATCGAATAATGCTTAATTATGTGCACGAAATATTCACGGGGATTAACTCAAACGTCAGACCCAACATTAGCAAGATTAATCCTTCATTCACAAATACTGTTACCGTACGATAAAAAAGTTCTACAGGATTTTATGGGCATCAGTTTATCATCAAAGCGACACGTTGAGCTAATGCACCTTCCTTGTGTGATAATGTCTCAATGCGCAAGAATGTCAATTCGACTGAGGTAAATATTGCAGAGTGTGTATTGTCATGTGTTTTAAAACCCACACGTAGAAGGAAAAGTGCTTCCACACGCAATGATGCGGACTAAAAATGGCAGCCCATTTCTGCGTTAAGTACGAATTAAATCATGTTAAACTCTATTTTCACCTTATATGTCATGTATATAAATTACAATTAGACATGGAAAGCCGTATACTTCCCGTTTTTATACAACTACAATATTATTTGAGAGTGTTACCTGCTGAAGAAATATACTTAGCACCCATAACGGTCTCAGTTGGTTCTACTAATCAAAGCATACAACGAGATTATTAATCAAAGCATACAATGATATTATATGAAAAGATTATTTGATTAGCCCACAGTTTGGTTGCTTTGTGATGACCAGTGTTATAATTTGGTAGCGAACACTGGACTAACGTTAATATTTTCCACCTAACCGTCTAAGGGAAAATCTCAAAAGAACCTAAATTCGATTCTATATTTGTCTCATCGACCAGATCACCGGTCTCAGACCCAAAGTAAGGCTGCTTCGGAAGTTAGATATAATGAGTTCTATATCAAGTTTTTATCATTATGCAATCGTGAAAATATTATTAAAGATAGACCGAAACCTAGTGAATACTACACAGCTCTGTATGTAAGCCCTTGTAAGCAGCAAGGACGCTAATTAAATGCATACTTCGTAGCCTCGTGTTTAAACACACAGGAGAATTTCTACAAATATTGTATCCGTTAGAACACAACTCTTTCGATTAAACAGTTTCTATTAGGCTAACTATCAAGAACAAGGTGAGTGCGTTTCGGGTGCTAGGTAGATTTCTTCAGCAGGAAGCACTCTCAAATAGTATTGTAGTTGCATATAAACGGGAAGTATAGCAATTGCTTGATAATCATTGATAAAATTATACTTATGATTATTATATTTGGTATCACATTTTTCAATCCCAAGGGCTCACCTAAAACTGCTGTATTATCTCATTGCTATATTATTTTGATACGTTCGCCTTATTATTTATCCACGGTTTATAAAGAGTACGTCATTGTATAATGTGAGTAAAGCAACTTTAAAAGCATCACTTTGTTTTTAAACCTACGTACACAACACAAAATACTGCGGCCTCCGATTAATTCTTGAATTTCTTTACTAGCTCTAAGCAAATAGGAATTAAGGAATACATGCCAATGTCCACTGATAATTTCTAAATTTCACAGCAGTGTAAGAAGGAGTTAATCCGGCATAAGCCGTTTAGCCTTACCAAGCAAGTCGAAATAGAACCCTCAAATTATTGGCACACCTGTTGCTCTTTAAACCATTAATTAGAAATCGAACATCCCCGTCCATCCTCAAAATTATTTCTTTAACCAACGCATCACTTAGATATCGATTAATATTTGTCTTCAGACATTCTGGAATACTATTATAATGAAGTCAAGTATCATCTCTGCTTCAATTGGTACCTCTGCTCATTATTTTTAAACGATTTCTATTGTTGTGGTTGCAGATTACAAAAAGCTACACAATCTAGGGAATGCCTGTACTTTCGCAAGTGACCTATCAACTAGTCCATCAAATAATGCGCTTTCTTTTTACTATATTATATGAGTTCAACTCGATATTCATTCTTTCTCACATAAATACTTCTTGTTCCGCACGTCACTAAGTTTAAACTCGAATATTTCGAATTTGCAAGTTGCATTTTAACGGGAAGTATAGCAATTACTTGATTATAATTGATAAATTAATATTTTTTTTGTTATCCCAACATTTTCAATCTTTAGAGACCTAAAATAAAAACCGCTCATCGTTTCCAAAGCTATACGTCTGTCATACCCTCGTCTTATTAAAGGGAGAAGTTAATCAACGGATTTATAAATGCTACACCATTGTGTAATGAAAGATAAGGAGCTCTAAAAGCACCACCGCTTCGTTTTTAAGACCTAGGTACACAACACAAGATCTTACAGCTTTGGTTTCATTTTTGGAATTCTTTACTAGCTGTAAGCCAATAGGAAACAAGTAATAGATGCCGATGTCCACTGCTGACTATTAAATTTCTCAGTATTGTAAAAACATAAGCCGGCATAAGCCGATTAACCTTACAGGAGCCCTCGATTTATAGGCGCGCCTGTTGCACTATGACCCACTAATTAAAATTAGAACATCCCCGTCCATCCTCAAAATTATTTCTTTAATCACCACATCACTTAGGGATCGATATAATCTCTTTTCAGAAATTGTAGAATACAATTACAATGAAGTCAATTTACATCTCTGCTCATTTTAAGACTATTTTTGACGTAGTGGATGCATTTTAAAAAAAGCTTTACAAGCTCGGCGATACTTGTCCTATCTCAAGAGACCCACCAACTTGACCATCATTTTAACGCGCTTTCTCTTTACTACACCTTATGAGCTCACCGTGATATTCATTCTTTCTCAGCCAAAGGCTTCTTGTTTCGCACGTCAAAGGGTTTAAACTTGAACATTTCGAATTTGCAAGTCCTAAGAACAATATGAGCTGCCGCACTCGGTTGTACTTCGGCTCTATTCGGTTGTACAGCATGCAAACTTATTCCACTCGTTCTAATGCAAGTATCATGGCGGATCTCGACATCTACTCTTATTATTATTTTATCTATAATTAATAATACATTATTTCTGCAGAAAACCACAGTCGGCAGCTGTGTAGATAAATCTTAAATCTTTTGGAAAATGAAAATAATTTTTCAAAAATTTTAAAATTACCTTGTAAGTAGCAATTGAAAAATCCTAATTTCACTACGCTCAGTAAAATATCTGACTGTTTCTGTACCTTCGTCATACAATGTTTTCTGGAAACAGTCTGAAGTATAGATCAAGAAGTTTGATGATCTATCTCAGTGTTTCATCTAACTTCTTGCCAATGTTAACCGCTCTTAGCTGGCCTCTGCAAGGAATGTACTCTAGACCGTTTGCCATAATATTCCGTTATATGCAGCGATCATCTATACAGAATTCTACAGACGATTTGTAGTCGCTTGCTTGCTCTCTACGCTTCTTATCAAATATTACTATGTATGGTTAGTAGTAGTGCTGCTTGCATTCGTTATGATAAGAGAACAACAAGTATCTCGACATCTCCTCTTAGTAAAATGTTATCTGAACATTTCGATATCTTAGTAATACTATGTTTTCTGAAAACAGTCTCAAAAATAGATCTAGGCACACATCTGTGTATTTCGACTTTCTTGCCAATGTTAACGGCTCTACAATAAAATGCACACTAGGCTAGCCATGATTTCCGCTATATGCAGCGAACATCTAAGCAGAATTCTACAGACGATTTGGTGCTCTATTTTTGTAGAGGAATTTACTTGGCGATCTACGATGGCTCTGGTCAACGGCCGTGGATATGCTCGTGTTAAATGATTCCAACGCAGCTTGTGTTAAATAATTCCAAAAAAATTTACATTGACCTTACACCTTCATTTAAAGTTTCAACAAGATTGTCTTCATCTCCATTTTTTTAGGTCTATAAGGCGGGGTCGATATCACAAAATAATAATCTTATGTGATTGGATCAACAATTAACCGTTTTCAATGACATATTTATATTTACAGCTGTTGTTCGTTATCTTCTATATCAGATTGTCTTCCGACCTGCCATTCGTACACGAACTCCCTTGGCAGAATGCAGAGTTCGCCTGAAATCTTCATATCGGCACTTTTACACTAACGTGTGGCTCATTAATTACTATTGGCTTAGAGCTAGTAAGGAATTTCAACAATTAATCGGAGGCCGTAGTAATTTGTGTTGCGTACTTAGGTCTGAAAAACGAAGTAGTAGTGTTTTTAAAGCTCCTTGACTGAAAAAATAAAATGGCGTACCATTTAAAAAACCGTGGATTTACTTCTCCCTTTAATAAGACGAGGGAATCACAGTCGTATAGCTTTGAGAATGTACAGCGGTTTGTTTTAGGTGGGCCTTTCGTATTGAAAAATGTTGTGATACCAAATGTAAAAAACAAGTATTAATTTATCAATGATAAACAAACAATTGCTATACTTCTCGTTTATATGCAGCTACAAAACTATTTGAAAGTTCTTCCTCCGGAGAAATCTTAGCACGTATAACGCTCTCACCTTGTTCTTGATCGTTAGCCTGATCTTTATGAAATGGTTACTTTGTGATGACCAGTGTTACTAACTTGGTAGCGAATACATGACTGAGTATACCGTAAATATTTTCTACCTAACCGTGTAAGAGAAGATCTCAAAAGAAACTAAAAACGATTCTTTTTTTTCGCTCATCGATCAGAAAACCGGTCTCAGGCCCAAAGTAAGGCTGCTCCTATGAGGTTGGAATATAATGGGTTCCATACCAAGTTTTACAGGATACAATCGGGAAAATATAATTAATGATAGACCTGAACCTTGTGAATCCTACACAAATAAGTATGTAAACCCTAGTGAGCATCAAGGACGCTAATTATATCCCTATTTAATAGCCTCGAGTGTTAACTCACAGGAGACTTTCTATAAATAATATATTCGTAAGAACACAATACGTTGGATTAAAATGTTTTCATCAGGCTAAAGAACAGGAACTAGGTGAAAGCGTTACGGGTGTCTGAATAACAATTAAGAAACAGGTAAGAGCGATATGAGTCCTAACTAGATTTCTTCAGCAGAAACACTCTCAAATAATTTTGTGGTTGAATATAGACGGAAAGTATAGCTATTGCTTGAATATCATTGATAAATTATTACTTGTTTTTTACATTTGCTCTCCCAACATTTTTCAATTCCAAGGGTACACCTAAAACAAACCGCTTTTCGTTTACAAAGCTATACGTTTGTGATACCCTCGTCCTAAAAAGGCAGAAATAAACCCACGGTTTTTTACATGGTATGACATTGTATAATGGGAGTTAGAGAGCTCTAAAAGCACTATTGCTTGGTCTTAACACCTAGGTACACAACACAAGACTTTACGCCTTTGGATTCATTGTTGAATTCCTTTACTAGCATTAAGCCATTAGGAATTAAGGAATATATGCTGATGTCCAATGCTGACTTCTAAATTTCACAGCATTGTAATAGCATTCTACAGTGTATCAAAAAGATAATAATTAGAGTTGAAATTGATCTCTAAGTGATGCGGTGATTAAAGAAATAATATTGAGGATTGACGCGGAAGTTCGACTTTTAATTAGTGGTTCAGGGTGCAATAGGCGTGCCAATAATTCGAGGGTTCTATTTCGAGGTGTCCGGTAAAGCTAAAGGGCTTATGGAGGCCTATGTCAGTCTATAAATTTTGTGAAATTTAGAAATCAGCAATGGATGTCGCCATGTATTTCTTAATTCCTATTGGCTTAGAGGTAGTAAAGAAATTCATCAATGAATCGGACGCCACAGTATCTTTTGTTGCGTACCTAGGTTTTAAAAACGAAGCAGCACTGCTTTTAGATCATCTTAAGTATCATTATACAATGGCGTAACATTTAAAAAACCGTGGATTTACTTCTCCCTTTAATAAGACGAGGGTATCAGAATCATATAGTTATGGAATCATACAGCCGTTTGTTTTAGGTGGGCCCTTAGGATTGAAAAATGTAGCGATATCAAATGTAAAAAACATAAATTAATTTATTAATGATAATCAAGCAATATCTATACTTCCCGTTTATATGCAACTACAATACTATTTGAGAGTTCTTCCTGCTGAACAAATCTACTTAGCTCCCATTACGCTCTCACCTTGATCTTTATCGTGAGCCTGATGGAAGCTGTTTAATCCAAATATTTGTGTTCATACGGATACAATATTTATAGAATTTCTGTTATGTGTTAAAACTCGAGGCTATCAAGTATGCATTTAATTAGCGTCCTTCTGCTTAGTAGTGCTTACATACAGAGTTGTGTAGGATTCAGTAGGTTCCGGTCTATCATTAATAATATTTTCATGATTGCATAATAATGAAAACTTGATATGGAACACATTATATTCTAACTTGCGAAGCTGCCCTACTTTGGGACTCAGACCAGTAATCTGATAGATTAGACAAATATAGAATCGATTTTAGGTTCTTTTGAGATATTCACTTAAACGGTTAGTTAGAAAATATTTACGGTAGTCCTGTTTTCGCTACCTAATTAGTAACAGTGGTCATAACAAAGCAACCAAACTGTGGGCTAATCAAATAATCTCATTGTATGCTTTGATTAGTAACTAAATGCCACACATTACATAGAGATGAAAACGTCATTTATTTGAGATGTCTGTTGATAAAAATTCTCTATAACCAAGTACTTGTAGGTAAAAGTAATATTATATCACGGTAGCATTGTCTTGATCAGAATATCGCATCACATTTCGTCATTCTGACATAATCTTTCCCTCTATTGATATACTCTCATGCTCTTGGTGAGTCAATGCTGTATTACTCGGAAGATCTTCAAATCTTCAATCGTACCTCGCGTCCGATTGTGTAATGGTGTGTAATGGTGCGATTGTGTAATGGTGCGACACACACCTCTCCTTTTGATATAAGCATTGTAGAGCATCAGTGTTTCTTTAATATTTCAACATCAAGTACTAATACAGTACTATATATTCTACTCTTCTGCACACTGCAAATAAGTGCAAGAAAAGTGAACAATCCACATTCGTTATGATATTAGATCAACTATTATACTGCAAAAGTGTTCAAATCGTACCTCAGCTGAAGAAATTTCTGTACGGTCCAAAGATGTACCGGTCTTAGGAGGTTTTCGTGTTAAGTATTTTCCACGCTCCATTGGATACAATTTGTCAGGAAATCTATAGAAGAACTTTGGTATATCCTGTACACAATTAAAATTTAGTGAAAATTCTAAATGACAATCCCTACTCAAAATCAAGAACTCACTTCTAGACTTGGATCCGGGACCTCTACATGTAGTTTTGAAGACATTTACAACCCTCGGAGGATATAAAATCTAGGATCTGCTATCTTATTCAACAATGTCTGGTTGAAGTAATCTATATTCATCATTTACAACCAAATGAAACTCCATGATAAAAACCATATTAGGTAATCTCAAAATTAAAAAGGTGACATTTTCCGAATGGTTAACTTTGGCTGCAGTATACGGTATCAGAAGATTACAAGAAATTAACAACTAAGGAACATTCACATTTAGAAGAAAAGAAGGCACTTTTGAGGGAAGTTCCAAATGGTATGATTATCGAATAGTGCTTAATGATGGACTATTCTAGTTCTTCTATACCATTGGATACATATACTAAGAAGGTATCCAATCGTGCTTAGTAATTACTTAACTGCAAATCTAAAAGTGTTACAACACTGGACCGTTTAGAAATTTCTTTAGGGTGGTACGATTTGAACACATTTCCAGTATAATCTACAGCTGTTGTTCGTCATAATCTTTATTAGATTGTCTTCCGATCTGCATTTGTAAAAGAACTCCGTTGGCAGAATGCAGAATACCTTAAATACTCCATACCCCTCTTTTCCACTTACATGTGTCTCGTTCACAATCCTACCTTGCAATCACTTTTTATCTAGAGGTAAGTAAGCTTATCCCGCTGGAGCCGATGGTAGCTGTGTGGATGCTGGATTTCGCATATCCTCTTTCACACACCAACTTCAATGGATTGGGTTCTTGCTTAGACCATTTCCCGCCTGCACGTGGAGCTACTTCCGAATTGAATGGTGAAGACCTGTCGTGTTAGTAGGGGAAAAAGTGGCCATATTGAAGCTTTGCAACCACTTATTTGTTATACCTTATAGGCTTATACCAGGAAGCACATGTTTCCTTCTCCATACAGGGGAATAAGAAATGTGTAATGTTGAACATTTAGTTAGGATTGAGATATGACTCCTAACTCACAACTCCTAACTCACAGTTGAAGACTCTGACTAACTTGCACAGTTCTTTTTCTGTTTGAAGGATCCTATTCTCTCTTGGAGCCTTGCAACTATTCTCTCTTGAGTATAGCTGAGGTCGTGTCACAGGCTGTTGCATCATAAAAAAAAGTGACAGCCAACTTTTAATGACGCTAAGTGTCTTGAAATTTAATGATTTCGTAGCATTTCCTTTCGGTTCTGTTCATATGTGGTATTAAAAGAATCAGCAAGTGCTCATGAAGTTTTCAACCAAGATTCTTAAAAGATCTGAATCACACCCATCAATAATTACAGATACCCCATTTTTAGTTTCTCCTATTACAGTTGTAATATACAGTTACGATTGCTCCTTCGAAACCTCTTTGCACCATTTGAAGCAGTCTGGTATTGATCTCCAAGATTCTGAAGGACCGTGAGTGATTTGTAATAGCTTCAGCGGCACAATTAATTTTGATCGTTAAGATATTCCCCGAAAGCTATTTTTGTCTTTCGGCTCTTTCCATGTCTAATTGTAATTTATGCCGATCAAATATTAGGTGAAAATAGCGCTTAACATAATTTTTATACGTACTTAACGTAGATTTGACTGGCCATTTTTAGTCCACACCATTGCGTGTACAACTCATCCTTCTACGTGTGGGTTTTAAAACACAAGACAAGGGAGCCTCTGCAATATTCACCGCATTGAAATTGACATTCTTGCGCATTAAGACATTATCACACAAGGTAGGTGGCATTAATTCAACCTGTCGCTCTGATAAGCTGATGTCCACAAAAGTACTATAGAACTTTTTTTATCGTAACAGTATTTGGGAATTTTGCTCACGTTGTGTCTCATATTGAGTTAATCCTCCCGAAAAATTTGTGACTATCGTTAAGCACTATTCGATGCACTAAAAAAATGCCTCTATTTCTGCTAAATGTGTATGTTCCTTGTGTTGTTAATTTTTTGTAATCTTCTCATACCTTTATACAGCAGCCCAAATTAACAGTTCGGAAAATCTCACCGTCTTAATTTTAAGATTTCCTAATATGTTTTTCTCATGCAGTTTCATTTGGTTGTAAATGTTGCATATTATTTTCCTCATCCCGTTGTTTCTGAATAAGATCGAAGATCTTAGATTTTTTCAACTCCTCCGACGGTTCTAAGTGCCTTCATAACCCCATGTAGAGGTCCCCGAGTAATGTCTAGAATTGAGTTCTCAATGATCTTGAGTTGGCATGGCCATTCAGGATTTTCAGTAAAGTTGTCATTGTGTACAGGATACACCAAAGTTCTTCTGCAGCATATCCTGACTTAATGTATACAATCGTGCTTAGTAATTACTAATCTGCAAACCTCCTCAAAGCGTTGTATGGACCGTTCAGAAATTTCTTCAGCTGTGGTACGTTTTGAACACCTTTCCAGTATAATGGCTGATCTAATGTCATAACGCATGTGCTTTATTCTATTTTCTTGCACTTTTTTACTGTATACAGAGGCTAGAATATTTAATATTTAGAGATAAATGGATGTAAGAGTGAAGAAATGTGATACAATATTCTTATCAAGACAATGCTACCGTGATATAAGATTAATTTTACATTCAATAACTTGGATATGGAGAATTTTCATCAACAGACATCTTTAATAAATGTCCTTTTCTTGTCTATGAAATGTGTGGCACTTTGTTACTAATCAAAGCATACAATGAGATTATATGAAAAAATTATTTGATTAGCTCAGAGTTTCGTTGCTTTGTGATGACCAGTGTTATTAAGTTTGTAGCGAACACAGGACCGTCCAATGTTTTCCACCTAACCGTCTACGGGAAGATCTCAAAAACACCTAAAATCGAATTTTTATTTGTCTCATCGATCTGATCACCGGTCTCAGACCGAAAGTAAGACTCCTTCGGAGGTTAGAATATAATGGGTTACATAGCAAGTTTCCTCATTTTGCAATCGTGAAAATAATATTAATGATATACCGGAACCTAGTTAATCCCACACAACTCTGTATGTAAAGCCTAGTGAGCAGTTGTAACGGTAATTAAATGCTAATTTGTCAGCCTCGAGTGTTTACCAACAGGATAATTTCATTAAATAATATATGTGATAGAACACAACACTCTGGATTAAACAGTTTCCATCTGGCTAAAGATCAAGAACAAGGTGAGAGCTTTGTGGGTGCTAAGTATATTTCTACAGAAGGAAGCACTTTCAAATAGTATTGTAGATGCATATAAACGTGAAGTATAGCAATTGCTTGATTATCGTTTATAAATTAATACTTATGTTTCTTACATATGGTATCACAAAATTTTCAATCCCAAAGGCCCAACAAAAACGTACGTTCCCAAAGCTATATGACTGTGATACCCTCGTCTTATAAAAGGTAGAACTAAATCCAAGGTTTTTTAAATTATACGCCATTGTATAATGTGCGTTAAGTAGCTCTAAAAGAGTTAGTGCTTTATTCTTAAGACGTAGGTACACTACAAAAGATTCTTCCGTGGTCCAATTGTAGCGTACAAAGTTCGACTTACTAGGTCAAGTACTTGACTTTTTCATCCGTTCTTTAGGAAACTACGGCTCAGGCTATGTGGATGATGATGGGATGAATTGGTGGAAAGAAAAGAGTAGGAGGAAGCAGGACCACCCCACAAACTCCCACGCACACGATGTTTGTCCGCACCAAAGCTCACATAACATGAGTAGGGATTGATCCGACGACGTCTAGCACCAGATGTGATTGTTTTTTCTACTGAGCCCTTGTTCTCCCTCGTAGATCAAGCATCGGTTCACATTCTACGCAGACCGGCCATAATAACTAGCATTTCTCCATTTTATTCTGTACTTAGAAAGTAAATTCGGTACCACCAGACATGTCAACTCTGACGCGGTCATAGAAGTTGTAGTAGTATTAGCAGTGGTCGTGGTAGTAATAGTAGATGTAGTAATAGTAGTAGTAGAAGTAGTAATAGTAATAGTATTACCAGTACAACGAAGTCTTTAATAAGGAGTCAGTTTCGCAAACACATTACGATTAACATAGGCTGACAGTAAGACCGTACAAACACGCAAAAATAAAGGTAGTGGAAGACATTAATAAAACAAATAGGCTGACAACATTAATTTCCGAACCGTTTTTCAGATTATCCTGGCCGAGCGGACTCGGACCAACATGTGCCCGGCCCGGTTCGGCCCGGTTCGGCCTGAAATGTGCCCGGCATGGTTAGGGCCCGGTTCAGTTTGGTATTACTCTTACATGTGTCTCGTTCACAATCCTACTTTGCAATCACTTTTTATCTACCGGTAAGTAAACTTTTCCGGTTGGAGCCGATTGTAGCTGTGTGGATGCTGGATTTCGCATATCCTCTTTCACACACCAACCTGAATAGATTGGGTTCTTGCTTAGACAATTTCCCACCTAAATTTGTAGCTACTTCCGAATTGAATGGTGCACCTGTCGTGTTAGTAGGGAAAAAAGTGGCCATATTGAAGCATTGCAACCCCTCCTTGTTATACCTGATAGGCTTATACCAGGAAGGACATGTTTCCTTCTCCACACAGGGGAATAAGAGATGTGTAATGTTGAACATTTTATTAGGATTGAGATATGACTCCTAACTCACAACTCCTAACTCACAGTTGAAGACTCTGACTAACTTGCACAGTTCTTTTTCTTTTTGGAGGATCTTGAAGCCTTACAACTATTTTCACTTGAGTATAGCTGAGGTCGTGTCACAGCCTGTATCATCATGAAAAAAGTTAAAGCAAACTTAATGACGCTAAGTTTCTTGAAATTTAATGATTTCGTAGCATTTTTTTTCGGTTCTGTTTGTATGTGGCATTAAAAGTATCAGCAACTGCTCATGAAGTTTTCTACAAAGATTCTTAAAAGATCTGAATCAAACCCATCAATAATTGCTAGTTTCTCTTATTACTGTTGTCAATATACAGTTACCTTTGCTCCTTCGAAAACTTTTTGCATCATTTGAAGCAATCTAGTATTGATCTCCAAGATTCTCAAGGACCGTGAGTGACTTTCATAGCTTCAAAGGTACAATTAATTTCGATGAGATATTTCCCGAAAGCTATTTTTGTCTTTCGTCTTTTTCCATATCTAATTGTAATTTATGCCCATCAAATATTAGGTGAAAATAGCGCTTAACTTAATTTATATACGTACTTAACGTAGGTTTCACTGGCCATTTTTCATCCACAGCATTGCTTGTATAAGGGCTCTTCCTTCTAAGTGTGGGTTTTATTACTCAACACAACAGAGTCTCTGCAATATTCACCGTTGTCAAATTGACATTCTTACGCATTGAGATATTATCAAACAAGGAAGGTGGCATTAGCTTAACGCTTCACCCTGAGGTTTAACTGATGCCACCAAAAGTCCTGTAGAACTTCTGTTAACGTAACAGTATTTGGGAATGAAGGATTAATCTTGCTAACGTTGAGTCTGACGTTGAGTTAATCCCGCAGAAAATTTCTTGCCTTCATTAAGCACTGTTCGATAATCATATCACTTGGAACTTGGCTGAAAGAGGCCTCTTTTTCTGCTAATTGTGAATGTTCCTTGTGTTGTTAATTTCTCATAATCTTCTGATATCGTATACTGCAGCCAAAGTTAACCATTAGGAAAATGTCACCGTCTTAATTTTGAGATTTCCTAATATGGTTTTTGTCATGCAGTTTCATTTTGAAGTAGATGTTGCATATAGATTTCCACATCCAGACGTTGTTGTATAAGATCGCAGATCCTAGATTTTGTCATCTTCTTTGACGGTTGTAAAAGTCTTCATAACCCCATGTCCCCGAGCAAAGTCTATGAATGAGTTCTGCTCTTGAGAAGATACCTTAGAGTCATTGGACAAGACACGCAAGCTCTATTCGCCTCAGCGAAATAAGGTAGTGTTGAATTAAATAAATAAGATTACAGAAATTCTACTTGTTGACCATAACGTCAGATATAAAAGGTGTCAAAAAGCTAATACAGTTGGTTCACTAAACTGTTACAGATGGGAATTATACCAGAACTTTACTCACCCGTGAGAAAGCGTTTAGAAGGTCGAGAATTTCAAATCCTCCAATAAGCTTAATAAGAGTGTGCGATTTGGCAGTCTGTAGTGCAAGATGAACCGTGCGAGTCAGAAAGGCTTTAGGGTTCTATAGCCTGAAAATTAGTGTGATAGATGCGTAGCGTTATCTATATACCATCTTGAAGTGAGTCAAGTTTGCAAAAGACGCCTCGGAATTTTTTATTTACGGAAGAGTAATATAACTGTTACGGAGAATTGTTAAGCTTTCTTGGCGTTCTGTTTGAAAAGCAGCTTTGAATAGTCGCAAATGAACAAGATGCTGTGCAGTAAAGATTGATTATCTGTATGTCGTAAAAAACCTAGGTCAATAAGTAGAAGCCAACTGGAAACGACGTGTAGTGGAACTTTATTCTTACGCCCTCTTGGATATAAATGTACATGGAGTCTTTGCATGTATGGAATATCCAAACATTGTTCTTTATTAAAAGTGTTAAACTTTACTTCCTTGTAGGAGAATCGAAAACTAAACGGCAGTTACTCAATTTAAAGTGTCCTTGTAGATGGCAGAATCCACGGAGTCAATCATCTGCTGTTGAACATTTTAACATATAAACAATCAAACAATAAACAATTTTTATTAACGTACAATTGAATGATACTTTAGTACGCGAATGTTATATCTAAATGATTGGTTTTTGGTTGATAACTTAAACGTGTCCTACTACGGTTTCTTTTTCTCATCGGGTAACAAAGCAGGGTGTTAAAAAATCCAAAATAAATAAACAGAAAAATACATCACCTTCATGTTTATTAGCTTTTCCTTATACCTTCATTTAAAGTTTCATTAAGATTCTTGTAATTTTTTTTAGGTCTATAACCGGGGAAGATATCACAAAATATTAATCATAACTCACTGGATCAAAAGTTAATCCGTAGTCAATGACATATTGGTTTTTTACAGCTGTTGTTCGTTATCATCTATACCAGATTATCTTACGATCTGCAATTTCTACATGAATTCTCTTGGCAGAATACGCAAAACCTTGAATACTTCATATCGACTCTTTTACACGAAGATGTGGTTCGTTCACAATCCTATCTTGCAGTAACTTTTTATCTACAAGTAAGTAAGATTATCCGGCTGGAGCTGATTGTAGGTGTGTGGGTCAACAGACCAACCTCTTTCGATTGGGTTTAGGCTTAGACCATTTCGTTCCTCAAGTTAGAGGTACTTCCGAATTGAATGCTGCACAGCTGCTGTGTTGGGAAAAGTGGCTATATTGCAGCTTTGTAACTACTTCCTTGATATATCTGATATGGCTTATACCAGGGAGAGATTTTTCTCTTCCATACAGGTGAATAAAGAAATGTCTAACGTAATCATTTGTCAATTTCACATTTAATTGATTGAAGACACTGACTAACTGCAGAATGCTTTTTCTTTTTGAAGGAACTTGAAGGCAGACAACTATTCACTCTTGAGGTCGTGTCAATGCTACTGCATCATGGAAAAAGTGAAAGAAATCTTCTAATGACGATAAAGTTTCAATAAATTTAATAATTTCGTAGTATTTCCTTTCAGTTCTGCTTGTATGTGGCTATAAGAGAATCAGAAACTGCTCATGAAGTCTTCTAGCAAGATTATTAAAAATCTGAATCACACCAACCAGCAGCAACAGTTTTCCCGTTTCTAGTTTCTTCTATTACTGTTGTCCATATACAACTGCCTTTGCTCCTTCGAAAGCCGTCTAGTATTGATCTCAAAGTTTCTCAAGAACTGTGATTGAATTGTCGTGGCTTCAATGGCATAAAGAAGTACGAACGTAATTTAATTTATAACCATAATTGTAATTTATATCCATAATATATAAGGTGAAAATAGAGTTTAGCATAAATTATATTCGTACTTAAGGCACATTTGAGTTCCCATTTTTAGTCCACACCATTACGTGTAGAAGGACTCTTGTTTCTACGTGTGGGTTTTAAAACACAAGACAATAGAGACTCTGCAATATTCACCGCAGTCGAATTGACATTCTCTCGCATTGATACTTTATCACATAAGGAAGGTGGCATTAGCTCAACGTGTCGCTCTGATGGTAAACTGATGCCCACAAAAGTCCTGTAGTACTTATCGTAACAGTATTTGGGATTGAAGGATTAATCTTGTTAACGCTGTGTCTTACGTTGAGTTAATCCCAAAGAAAATTTCGTGCCTTTCATTAAGCACTGTTAGATAATGATTTCACTTCGACTTTCGCTCAAGAAGGCCACTTATTCTACGAATTGTGAATGTTCCCTAAGTTGTTAATTTCTTGTAATCCACTGATACCGTAGGTTTTTCCAAGGTTTCCAACTCCTGAGTATAGTGATTTGCAAATTTTCCATAGAAACGGTAACTAGCTGCGGGAGAAATCGGAAGCTTTAATTTAATTGACTACAAATCAAGTTTCTAGTCCCGTTTTCGATCTAGTCCCTTTGGAAGAGTATCAATACGATTCTGACCTCTGAACTTTAACTAAAGTTTACCAGTTCGGAAAACGTCACCGTCTTAATTTTTAGATTTCCTCTATATAGTGTTTGTCATGCTGTTTCAATTTCTTGTAAATGTTACATATTGATTTCATCATCCAGAGGTTGTTGTATAAGATCGCAGATCTTTGATTTTGTCATCTCCTCCGACGGTTGTAACTGTCTATAACCACATGGAAAGGTCGCCGACCAAAGTCTAGAAATGAGTTCTCAATGATCTTAAGTAGACATAGCCAAGGACACGTGTCCTACCGTGTTAAGGACTTAACGAGGCATCACATTGCAATATGCATTACATTACGTTATCCATATGCATTACATTACATTACATCGCATTACATCGCCGGACATATGGCGTGATAAGCCGTTGAGCCCTACCGGACACCTCGAAATAGAACCCTCGAATTATTGGCACGCCTGTTGTACACTAAACCACTAATTAATAATCGAAAATCCCCGTCGATCTTCAAAATTATTTCTGACGTTGCAGATGCATATTACATAAAGGTTCACCAGCTCGGGGAGTCTTGCCCTATCGCAAGTGACCCATCAACTTGTCCATCATTTTAACGCGCTTTCTTTTTATTATACCTTATGAACTCACAGTGATACTCTATCTTTCTCAACTAAAGACTTTTTATTCCGCATGTCAGTGGGTTTAAACCAGAGCCCAGCAATCCTAGGCCCAGTCCGGATAGATCTGAATTCTTTGCTCGGCACGACTCGTGCCGGTCCGCCCGATCCGAATCTCGAGCCGGGCTCTAACCGGGCCAGGCAAATTCCGGGCTGAATCGAGCGGGGCGCCTTCCGGGCCGAACCGGACCGGGAAAATATTGGGCCGAACCGGGCGGGCCCGGCATTGCCCAAACTCTGTGGAAGACGGATCGGAAACTAATGTTGGCAGCCTGTGTTAATCGTAATGTGTTTCTGAAATTACTTCTTTATTCAAAACTGTAAAGTACTGAATTGCTATTACCCTTATTGTTACTACTACTGCTACTGCTATTATTATTATTATTACTCATACTATTATTACTATTACTACTACTACTAATACTTCTGCTAGCATACCTGCTACGACTTCGCTTCTTAGTTGACATTTCTGGTGGTTCATATTTTACAATCTAAGTACAGAAAATATCAAAGACATACTAGTTAATATAATCAGTGTGCGTAGAATGCGAAAAGATGCTTGACGAGGGGCAACGGTGGCTCAGTAGGTAAACCACTCACATCTGATGTTAGAGGTCGTCGGATCGATCCCTTCTCGTGTTATGTGAGCTTTGTGGTAAACAAGCACCGTGAGAGTGGCAGTTTTCAGATTAGCCCGTGTTCGTCCACTGTATTCATTCCACCAATCTTCAGCCGTAATTTCCTAAAGAACATACGGGAAAGTCGGGACTTGGGAGTTTTTTTTCTTCAAAACTATCTTTTATTTAACATACTGTAACTATTTGCAAATAAGCCTACAAAAATTTTGGGTATACTATTTATTGTGAGTAAAGATTTCCAAAGTCACCAAACTTTAACTGTACTGTATTATGCATACGTCAGGTTGAAATTAGAATAATGTAGTAATATATGGAACCCGAATATACAGAAATACTCATTCTTGATTGAGCGTACATAAAATAAGTTTTTAAGGTTTCTTACACTTTAGAAATCAAAATTCTACCCGAAATTTAAAAGCTACATTAAATTTGTTGAAAATTTTAAATTTCAAACATTAGAACTAAGGAGAAGTAATAATGATTTATCACTTTAAAACAAGCTCTTTTATGGCGAAATAGAGTATCCTTATCTTTACCAAATATGTAGCCACGTACCATTCGCTAAATTGCGCACTGCATCAAAAAATACATTTTTTTTTTTACAGCAAAAACAAACGTCTTAAGCAGATCTTTTATATGGGGAATAAGTGCAACCTACAACAAGTTAGTTAAAGATGTACTGGCAACGGGTGTAAGTAGTTTGAAGAAATCTATTATTTATGTAAGGCGAATGTAATTACCAATAGTTTTATTAAACTATATAATCTTAATAACGTATATACTAAGTAACACTGTAATTAGGCCTGTGCCTGATGTCAATAAATCAATTTCTCCGTTATAGCTATAGCCTGTAGTACTAAAAGCACTTTCAATTGACGCACTAGAAGCAGGGATGGCGAGTTACTGACGTGATAATTTTCACAATTTTGGAAATGTTTCTTCTTGTTGCTTCCACCAGTGCAGTATATGCAGTTCTCTTACACATGATGACATGTTGTGATACCAAATGTAAAAAACATAAGTATTAATTTATCAATGATAATCAAGCAATTGCTATACTTCCTGTTTATATGCAACTACTGGAAGTGCTTCCTACTGAACAAATCTACTTAACTCCCCTAACGCTCACACCTTGTTCTTTATCGTGAGCCTGATGTAAACTGATTAATCCAAAGAATGTGTGTTCTTACGGATACAATATTTAAAGAAATTCTCCTGTGTGTTAAAACTCTAGGCTATCAAGTATGTATTTATTTAGCGTCTTCCTGCTTACTAGGGCTTACATACATAGCTGTGTAGGATTCACTACGTTCCGTTCTATTATTAATAATATTTTCACGAATGCATAATTATAATAACTTGATATGGAACCATTATATTCTAACTTCCGAAGCAGCCTTACTTTGGGACTGAGACCGGTGATCTGATCGATGAGACAAATACAGAATCGATTTTAGGTTCTTTTGAGATCTTCTCTTAGACGGTTAGGTAAAAATATTTACGTTAGTCCTAAAAATATTTACGTTATTTTTCCTAAAAAAATTAGTAACACTGGCCATCACAAAGCAACCAAGCTGTGGGCTAATCAAATAATATCTTCATATAATCTCATTGTATGCTTTGATTAGTAACTAAGTGCAACACATTTCATAGGAAAAAAAAGGTCATTTATTTGAGATGTCTGTTGATGAAAATTCTCTATAAACACGTTCTTGAATGTAAAAGTAATATTATATCACGGTAGCATTGTCTTGATAAGAATATCGTATCACATATCTTCACTCACATCCACTTTCCCTCTGATGCTATACACTCATGTTCTTGGTGTGTACTTTGGATAATTATTCATCTTGTGAAAGCTTCGCTACAACGATTGTGTAATGGTGTGATTCACACCTCTTCTTTTCATATAAGCAGTGTGGTTCCTCTGAATTTCATCAATATTTCAACATCAAGTACTAATACTAAATACTCTTCTGCATACAGTAAAAAAAAAAAATGTAAGAAAAGTGAACAATCCACATTCGTTATGACATTAGATCAGCCATTATAGTGGAAAGGTGTTCAAATCGTACCACAGCTGAAGAAATTTCTGTACGGTGCAGTGTTGTAACGCTTTTAGAAGGATTGCAGTTGAGTACCGTACCAAGCACGATTGGATATATGAAGTCAGAAAATGGTATAGAAGAACTTTGGTGTATCCTGTACACTATGACAATTTTACTGAAAATGCTGAATCGCCATGCCTACTCAAGATCATTGAGAACTCACTTCTAGATTTTGCTCGGGGACCTCTACATGGGGTTATGAAGACATTTACAATCGTCGGAGAAGATGACAAAATCTAGGATCAGCGATCTTATACAACAACGTCTCTATGAGGATATCTATATGCAACATTTATTACAAAATGAAAGTGTATTACAAAAACCATATTAGGAAATCTCAGAATTAAGACGGTGACATTATCCGAATGCTTAACTATGGCTGCAGTAAATGGTATCAGAAGATTACAAGAAATTTACAACACAGGGAACATTCACAATAAGCAGATAAAAGATCTTTTTAAGCGATGTTCCAAGTGATATGATTATCGAATAATGCTTAATGAAGGAAAGGATATGTTCAGGGGGATTAACTCAACGTCAGACACAACGTTAGCAAGATTAATCCTTCATTCCCAAATAGTGTTACGATAACAGAAGTTCTACAGGACTTTTGGTGGCATCAGTTTATCCTCAAGGCGACACGTTAACCTAATGCCACCTTCCTTGTGTGATAATATTTCAATGCGCAAAATGTCAATTTGACAACGGTGAATATTGCAGAGACTCTGTTGTATTGTGTAATAAAACCCACACTTAGAAGGAAGAGCCCTTATACACGCAATGGTGTGGACTAAAACTGACCTGTCAAATCTACGTTAGGGACGTATATAAATTATGTTAAGCGTTATTTTCACCTAATATTAGATGGGCATAAATTACAATTAGACATGGAGAGAGCCGAAAGCCAAAAATAGCATTCGGGTATATCTCAACGATCAAAATTAATTGTGCCTTTGAAGCTATGACAAATCATTCACGGTCCTTGAGAATCTTGGAAATCAATACTAGACTGCTCCAAATGATGCAAAGAGGTTTCGAAGGAGCAAGGTAACTGTATATATCGACAACAGTAATTGGAGAAACTAGAAACGGGGTATCTGATATTATTGATGGGTGTGATTCATATCTTTTAAGAATCTTGGTAGAAAACTTCATGAGCAGTTGCTGATTCTTTGAATACCACATACGAACAGAACCGAAAGGAAATGCTACGAAATCATTAAATTTTAAGTAACTTAGCGTCATTAAAAGTTTGCTTTCACTTTTTTTATGATGCAACAGGCTGTGACACGACCTTAGCTATACACAAGAGAGAATAGTTGCAAGGCTTCAAGATCCTTCAAAAAGAAGAACTGCGCATGTTAGCCAGAATCTTCAACTGTGAGTTAGGAGTTGTGAGTTAGGAGTCATATCTCAACCCTAACAGAATGTTCAACATTACACATTTCTTATTCCCCTGTATGGAGAAGGAAACATGTCCTTCCTGGTATAAGCCTATCAGGAATAACAAGGAGGTGTTTGCAAAGCTTCAATATGGCCACTTTTCCCCCTACTAACACGACAGGTGTGCACCATTCAAATCGGAAGCAACTCCAAGTCCAGGTGGGAAATGGTCTAAGCAAGAACCCAATCGATTGAGGTTGGTGTGTGAAAGAGAATATGGGAAATCCAGCATCCACACAGCTAACATCGGCTCCAGCCGGATAAGCTTACTTACCTGTAGATAAAAAGTGATTGCAAGGTAGGATAGTGAACGAGACACATGTAAGTGTAAAAGAACCAATATTAAGTAAACAATTTTTTCTGCATTCTGCCAACGGAGTTCTTTTACAAATGCAGATCGGAAGACAATCTAATATAGATGATGACGAACAACAGCTGTGGAAAACCAATATATCATTGACAACGGTTTAAATGGTGATCCAATCTTTTATTATTATTACTTAGTAAGACCGTCCCCGCCTTAGAGACCTAACAAAATGGACATGAAGACGATCTTGATGAAATTTAAGATGAAGGTGATAGGACAAGGTATAAAACATGGTGGTGGTTTATTGTTCTGTTTACATATTTTGGAATCCTTTAAAAAGGCTGCTTTGTTACTCGAAGACAAAATGAAACCGTAGCAGGACACTCACAAGTTAACGAGCTAAACCAATTCATTTAGATATAACATTCGCATACTACAGTACTTTTCAATTGACTTTTATAGCATTTGTTTATTGTCTGATTATTTATATGTTAAGATGTTCAACAGCAGACGATAGACTCCAAGGATTCTGCCATCTGCAAGGACACTAAACATTGTGTAACTACCGTTTGTTCTCGATTCTCCTAAAAAGAAGCAAAGTTTAACTCTCTTAATATAGAACGATGTTTCGATATGCGGTACATGGAAAGACTCCATGTATATTATTATCCAACAGGGGCGAAGGAATGAAAGCTCTACTACACGTCGATCCCAATTGGTTTCAACTTATTGCTCTAGGTTTTGTACGACATAAGGACAATCAATGGTTACTGCTAAGCACCTTGTTCCTTTGCGACTGTACCAAGCTGCTTTTCAGTCAGAAGGCCATGAAGCTAAAACAATAATCCGTTACACATACGGTCCTAAACTAGTAAAGGATTCACATGCAGGTTATTGGCCTGAAACACTAATAGATTTTTTTTTGGTAATTAAAACCGTGTTTACATTGTAAACCCAGGGCCGCTTCTCTTGGCCTGTGAGACTAGTCCGGCCGATGTATTTATAAACCTAGCGATTTAAAGAACTGATTCGCGACACAAAGAAGTAAAACAGGCCTCGTAGAACAGGTGTAGAACAGACATATCAACCAATTATCAATTGACAGATTTTTTTTTGTACTTAGGTTACGTTATCAGATTTTCAGTTAAGTGCACAAAAAACTTCCTACGCTCACTTCCCACAACTATAAATTTTCTCCCTTAATAATAGTTACAGTACGTGCTTGTCTCTGTGCCCAAAGATAGAAATATATACTTCCATTAACTTTCGATTAGAGTGAAAGTTAACTTGCGTCTATAAAAAATTTCAAGGCGTCTTTTGCAATCTTAACACTTCATCAAGATGCTATATTGATAACGCTACGTATCTATCACACTAATCATCAGGCTATAAAACCTTAAAGTCTCTTTTACTCGCACGGTTCATCTTGCACTACAGAGGGCATATCGCACAATCCTATTAAGCTTATTGGAGGATTTGAATTTCTCGATCTTCTTAACGTTTTCTCACCGATGAGTAAAATTCTGGTATGCTTCTCCTCTGTAGCAGATTAGTGCACCAACTATATTAGCCTCTTGACGCCTTTCATATCTGAGACGGAATGATCAACAAGAAGTATTTGTGTAATCTTATTTATTAAATTCAACACTACCTTTTCTCGCTGACTTGAACATAGCATGTGTTTCCATTCCATCGACTCAAAGGTATCTTCTCAAAAGCAGAAAGCTACTCCACAAAATGTACCCGATCATTCGCCAGCAGTTGAGGCTTACGAAGTGTACTCGTCTCTAACCCTGAAGCAGACTGTACATTGGCCTGGTATGTATGCGAGCATATGTATGGCCGTTGACCAGAATCACCTAGAACACCAAGTATATTCCTTTACAAAAATAGAGGCTTCAAATCCTCTGTAGAATTCTGCATACATGATAGCTGCATATAGCGGAATATCATGGCAAACTGCCTAGAGTACATTCCTTGCACAGTCCACGCTAAAAACCGTTAACATTATCCAAGAGAAAGTCGAAACACACAGATATGAGCTTAGATAAAGACTTCAGACTGTTTTCAGAGAACATTGTATTACCAATTTACAGAAACATTCAGTTATTTTACGAAGAGGATATGTGGAGATATGTTTTGTTCACTTTTCAAAACGAATGCTAGCAGTTAGCATGCACTACAACTTACCAGACATTGTAATATTTGATAAGAAGCGTAGTAAGATTAGGATTTTCAGTTACAACTTACACAATGTAAGATTCTAAAATCTCTTGAAAAATTACTTTCATATGGCATATTACAAGACTGCCGATTGTGGCTTTCAGCAGAAATAATGGTATTACTCTTTGAGATATCAGTTTGCATGCAGTATAACCGACGAGAGAGAGACGAAAAGTACGTACGAAAAGTATATGCGAAAAGTACGGCAGCACATATTGTCCTTAGGACTAGCAAATTCGAAATATTCGAGTTTAAAACCAGTGACTTGCGGAACAGGAAATCTTGAGCTGAGAAAGACTGTATATCGCGGTGAGTTAATAAGGTATAAGCAGAGAAAGCGCGTTAAAATGATGGACAAGTTGATGGGTCACTTGCGATAGAACAAGCATCCCCGAGCTTGTGAAGCTTTAAGTAATATACATCCACTACGTCAGAAATAGTCTTAAAAATGTAACATTAGTAGAGATGTCACTTGACTTCATTGTCATAATATTCCTCAATCTTTGAAAAAAGATAATAATGAAATATTAAATCGATCTGTAAGTGATGCGATGATTAAAGAAATAATTTTGAAGATGGACGGGAATGTTCGATTATTAGTTAATTGTTTAGGGTGCAACAGGCGTGGCAATAATTTGAGGGTTCTCTATCGAGGTGTCCGGTAATGCTAAAGTGCTTATGTCGGCTTATGTCTTTCTAAAAATGATGTGAAATTTAGAAATCAGCAGTAATGTATACCCTAATTCCAATTGGCTTAGAGCTAGTAGAGAAATTCAATGAATCGGAAACCGCAGTATCTTGTGTTGTGTACCTACGTCTTAAGAATGAAGCAGTAGAGAAGTAGTTCTTTTACAGCTACTTAACTCACTTTATACCATGGCGTACTATTTAAAAAGCCGTGGACATATTCTCCATTTTATAAGACGAGGGTATCACAGCTTTGGGATCGTACCTTTTTGGTGGGCCTTTGAGATTGAAAAATTTTGTGAAACCAAATGTAAGAAACATAAGTATTAATTTATAAATGATAATCAAACAAATGCTATACTTCACGTTTATATCCAACTACAATACTATTTGAGAGTGCTTCCTGCTGAAGAAATATACTTAGCACCCATAACGCTCTCACCTTGTTCTTGATCTTTAGCCTGATAGAAACTGTTTTATCCAAAGAGTTGTGTTCTAACAGATATATTATTTAATGAAATTATCGTGTTAGTTAACACTCGAGGGTAACAAATAAGCATATATTTACGGATACAGCTGCTCGCTAGGGTTTACATAAAGAGTTGTGTAGCATTCACTAGGTTCCGGTCTATCATTAATAATATTTTCACGTAACACACAATGTTACCAAGATTAATTTTTCATTCCCAAATACTGTTACAGAAGTCTTAAAGGACTTTTGTGGGCATCAGTTTATCATCAGATCGACATGTTGAGCTAATGCCACCTTCTTTGTGTGATAATATCTCAATGCGCAAGAATGTGAATTCGATTGCGGTGAATATTGCAGAGTCTCTATTGACCTCTGGTTCAAAACCCACACGTAGAAGGAAGAGTCCTTCTACACGCAATGGTGTGGACTAAAAATGACAACTCAAATCTGCGTTAAGTACATATTTTCATTTTATATTTTATGGATATAAATTACAATTATGGATATAAATTAAATTACGATCGTATTTGATTCTGCCATTGAAGGCAAGACTATTCCATCACAGTTCTTGAGAAACTTGGAGATCAATACTAGTCGGCTTCCAATGATGCAAATAATTTTCGCAGGAGCAAAACCAGCTGTAGCTTCAGGTGGAAAATATTTACGGTAAGGGCCGTCCTGTGTTCGCTATCAACTTAGTAACACTGGTCATCAGAAAGCAATGAAACTGTGAGTTAGTCAAATAAGCTTTTCATATAAACTAACTGTATGCTTTGATTAGTATCTGAGACTCATTTCACAGAGCAGAAAAAGTCATAATTTCAGAAGTCTCTTGTTGAAAATTCTCCATATCCAAGTTGCAGAATGATATCACTGTAGAATTGTCTTGATAAGAATATTGTATCACATTTCTACATTCTGACATACTCTTCACCTCTAATACTATAAGATCAAGTTCTTGGTGTGTCAATGGCTTTATATGGACAAGAATAGTGGAAGAAACTACAAACGGGAAATCTGTAGCTGTTGATGGGTCTGATTCAGAAATTCTAAGACTCTTACTAGAAGACTTCATGAGCAGCTACTGATTCTTTTAAGGCCACGTACAAGCAGAACTGAAAAGAAATGCGACGAAATTATTAAATTTAAAGATACTTAAGCCTCATTAAAAATTGCTTTCACTTTCTTCATTATCCAACAGGCTGTGACATGACATCAGATATACTCAGCAGTGTATAGTTGGCAGGCCTGGTAGAACATAGACATCAACAAAATTATCAATTGACAGAATTTTTTGTGCTTAAGTTACATATTGAAGATGATCAGTTAAGAACCGTTACTCTTAACATTACCGTGAACATTGGCTGCAGTATATAGAGAAGGTCATAATCGTATTCCAAATCATCCAAAGGGACTTGATTGATCAGAGGACTACAACCTTCATTTGAAGGCAATTAAATTAATGCTTCCGTTTTCTCACACAGCTGGTCATCTTTTTATAAAAGATTTGCACATCACTATACACACCAGATGGAAGCCCTGAAGGCAAATACGGTATCAGAGTATACAGGAAAATAACAAGTCAAGGAACATTTAAAATTCGCAGAAAAAGAGGCCTTCTTGAGAGAAGTTCCAAGTGATATAATTATCGAATAGTGCTTAATTATGTGCACGAAATATACACCGGGATTAACTCAACGTCAGACACAACGTTAGCAAGATTAATCCTTGATTTACAAATACTGTTACCGTACGATAACAACAGTTCTACAGGACTTTTGTGGGCATCAGTTTATCATCAAAGCGACACGTTGAGATAATGCCAACTTCCTTGTGTGATAATGTCTCAATGCGCAAGAATGTCAATTCGACTGAGGTAAATATTGCAGAGTGTGTATTGTCATGTGTTTTGAAACCCACAAGTAGAAGGAAGAGTCCTTCCACACGCAATGATGTGGACTAAAAATGGCAGCTCAATTCTGCGTTAAGTACGATTAAATCAAGTTAAACTCTTTTTCACCTTATTTGTTATGGATATAAATTAAAATTAGACATGGAAAGCCGTATACTTCCCGTTTTTATACAACTACAATAATATTTGAAAGTGTTACCTGCTAAAGAAATTTACTTAGCACCCATAACGGTCTCACTTGGTTCTACTAATCAAAGCATACAATGAGATTATTAATCAAAGCATACAATGAGATTATATGAAAAGATTATTTTATTAGCCCACAGTTTGGTTGCTTTGTGATGACCAGTGTTACTAATTTGGTAGCGAACACAGTCTTACCGTTAATATTTTCCACCTAACCGTCTAAGGGAAGATCTCAAAAGAACCTAAAATCGATTCTATATTTGTCTCATCGATCAGATCACCGGTCTCAGACCCAAAGTAAGGCTGCTTCGGAAGTTAGATATAATGGGTTCCATATCAAGTTTTTATCATTATGCAATCGTGAAATTATTATTAATGATAGACCGAAACCTAGTGAATACCACACAGCTCTGTATGTAAGCCCTTGTAAGCTGCAAGGACGCTAATTAAATACATACTTGATAGCCTCGTGTTTTAACACACAGGAGAATTTCTATAAATATATTGTATCCGTAAGAACACAACTCTTTGGATTAAACAGTTTCTATTAGGCTAACGATCAAGAACAAAGTGAGAGCGTTATGCGTGCTAGATAGATTTCTTCAGCAGGAAGCACTCTCAAATAGCATTGTAGTTGCATATAAACGGGAAGTATAGCAATTGCTTGATAATCATTGATAAATTAATACTTATGATTATTACATTTGGTATCACAACATTTTTCAATCCCAAGGGCTCACCTAAAACCGCTCTATTATCTCAAGGCTATATGACTGTGATACCCTCATCTTATTGTGGGAGAAGTAAATCCACGGTTTATAAATAGTACGCCATTGTATAATGTGAGTAAAGCAGCTTTAAAAGCATTACTACCTTGTTTATAAACCTACGTACACAACACAAAATACTGCGGCCTCCGATTAATTGTTGAATTTCTTTACTAGTTCTAAGCAGGTAGGAATTAAGGAATACATGCCAATGTCCACTGATAATTTCTAAATTACACAGCATTGTAAGAAGGTGTTAAACCGGCACCTCCTTACCAAGCACCTCGAAATAGAACCCTCGAATTATTGGCACACCTGTTGCTCTTTAAACCATTAATTAAAAATCAAATATTCCGGTCCATCCTCAAAATTATTTCTTTAATCACCACATCACTTAGAGATCGATTAATATTTGTCTTCAGACTTTCTAGAATACTATTATAATGAAGTCAAGTATCATCTCTGCTTCAATTAGTATCTCTGCTAAAAGGTATAGAAGAACTTTGGTGTATCCTCCACACTATTACAAATTTAGTGAAAATGCTCAATGGATATGTCTACTCAAAATCTTAGAGAACTCACATCTAGACTTTGCTTCGGGACCTCTACATGTGGTTTTGAAGACATTTACAAGCTTCGGAGGAGATAAAATCTAGGATCTGCTATCTTATTCAGCAATGTCTGCATGACGAAATCAAAATGCAACATTTACAAGAAAATGAAACTGCATGACAAAAAGCATATTAGGAAATCCCAAAATTAAGACGGTGACATTTTCCGAATCGTTAACTTTGACTGCAGTATATAGAGAAGGTCATAATCGTATTGCAATTCATCCAAAGGGACGTCCGAGAAATTGGCCCCCACCATTGAAGCACTAATGATCTCATCTAGTGCAATCGTCAGTGCTTGGTTAGTGCT
Source organism: Thermobia domestica (assembly GCF_964235325.1). NCBI lineage: Eukaryota > Metazoa > Arthropoda > Insecta > Zygentoma > Lepismatidae > Thermobia > Thermobia domestica. The sequence continues at coordinate 274,709,805 of NC_137454.1, read as the reverse complement.
TTTTAGAACACCAATTTCCAGCATTAAAGCTTTAATAACTTGTACGCTAGAAGCCAAAAATTTGGAGGTAGGCTAACTTCACTTTAGCCCTTCGAGAAAGCACTAACGTTTAAAACTATTGCAATCGTTAGTGCATCGTTAGTGCTTCCAGAAAACTATTAGTTTCGTTAGCGCTTCACAATTAGTGTGGCTATGCTCAGTTATATGTCACGGAATTCCAATAAGGAATACATGGGGAATTTTTAATTGGCTCAAATTCTCGCCAAATTCAAAAGCGATAATGACCTATTCTAGTGCGATCGTTAGTGCTTCGTTAGTGCTTCTTAGAATACCAAGTCGAAACATTAGTCCTGCAATGAAACACTAACGATTAAACCTGGTGCAATTGTTAGTGCAACGTTAGTGCTTTCAGGGAACACTAATGGTTTAGTTTTGCTTTGCTCTTATTGTAGATCTGCGCACTTATAAGTCACAAAGATGTCCAAACTCACGAGATCGGCGCTCACGAGTTCGAAACTTACGCTCACTCGACCTCAACCTCACAAAGTGAGCCTGAGATAAGGCTGTTGATGTGAGCGTGAGGTTGAGTGAGCTCTTGGTGAGACTGGTGAGGTAAGCGTGAGGTCAGACTGGTGATGTGAGCGTGAGGTCGAAAAGAGTTCGTGAGTTCAGGTCGAAATTAGTTTTTGAGCGTGAGGTTGAGTGAGGTTAAGCCAAAGTGGTCAACTCTAGTTATAAAACTCCCATAAATACATGGAGAATATTTCACTGGGACAAATTCCCGACAAATTCGAAACAGCTAATGATATCTTTAATACAATCGTTATTGCTCTATTAGTGCTTCCTAGAGCAGTGACTCTTAACATTAGGGCTGCAATAGGCTTAACAATAGTACACTAGAAGCAAAAAATCAGTCCCCCCAGGAAGCACTAACAATCAAACCTAGTGCAATTGATAGTACATTTTTGCTGGTCCTAGAAAACACTAATAGTTTCGTTAGTGCTTCATTATTAGTGACGAATCTCACGTAAGAAAAACATTGGGAATTTTTCGCTGAGTTAAACTTCCGCCAAATTAAAAAGCACTAATGATCTCTTCCTGTGCAATCGTTAACTCTTTCTTAGAGCACCAAAACCGAACATTAATGCTTCATTAGTTTGGATGCTAGGGGCAAAAAGAAAAAAAACGAGCTAACTTCACGTTAGTTCCCCAGAAAGCACTAACAACATAATCTAGAGCAATCCATAGATCATTGTTAGGACTTGTAGAAAACCGTAAAAGTTTTCTTTGTTTCCCTATTAGTTCTGTTTTGGGTTGGTTCATATAAACAGTCATTTTATTATTTTTTTCTGCATTGTTTTACGATACGATAAAAGTTAACTACAATCTTTTGCTAATTTTAACATGTTTAATTCTGTTTGTTGAGTATGTAAAATGATGTTTACTGGTTTTGGAACAACGTTAAAAAATCTTTTATAATAGTATTATTTATTTGTAACTTTAGGCTTCATGATTCAAAGTTGTACACGGAGATGAAAATGCTAAGAAGACTGTAATTAAAACAATGTTAGTGTCTTTATAGTTAACTAATGGGGAGTAATTAATTAATGTGAAGTAACTGTTACTGATTAACCTTTACCTTGAACAATTCTTCTATAGAGATTCCTGTTGTCACCCCGGTTACCCTAGCAGACACCTCCTACGTTAAATACAAATTGTTAACAGGGTTACCAACAACATACGAAATTTAATACCATACAGTGTTCTACTAATTATTCAATATACACAAACCAAATATAAGGAAAGAAGGCATACTTCAATAATTATAAATGTATCAACTCAACGGTGATATGTATACACGACTCCTAAAGTGCATTACCACCTGCAATTCTCCTTTTCCTAAAATAGCAGGCAACCCAAACAACTCGGCGGTTGGGTTGGTTGCATATTCGAGAGGCGTTGAACTAAACCTCAATTTTGTCAGAAATATATCAGTGTGGCAAACTGCAACTAAGGGAAAAATATAAAAAACTTTCTTATGGTAAATTCTAGTTCAAAGTTCATAGCACTTGCTTTTGGACGTGATGCTTTGTTTCTTTATTTCAGGGAACAGAAACGTTCTGGCGTCTAAGAAATTATATCATATAATATTGCAAATTTGCAAGTGGATGTATTTACATTGCAATTTCTGGTAATAAAGATTGTAAAAAGTAACTTTAATTTCTTTATCCTGGGGGCTCCTTCATCAAGTCTTAGGGACTCCTTATATCTCGTCGCCCCCCCCCAAATATCGATATCGAAAATGTAGAATCATATATTCATGTCAATATATTTTAGATATCGAATGTTGATATATAATAATATAGATATCGACGATAACGTTATCGACATAAGACAGGCCTATGTCCGAGAAGCGATGCTTGAAATATATTGGAAACAACAATTAAATTCTAAATAAATTCCATAATTCCGTTTTCAATGTTGAGGGGGAAGAACGTGAACCCGAATAGAAAGTTTAAGAAAGGAAATGTTAAGATAAAAGTAGGTTTTCCGTTTCCCCTTGAATACAAAAATATTAAGAGAAAACTATTACTGTAATTTACCTTTTACTTCTGTTTGGAATTGTTATCACAAATCAGCGACAGTACACATACTTTACACAGTATACCAATACACTATAACTTTTCACAACCAAGCAAGCCGGAAGATGAATTTCCTGTGATATTAAAGTAGAATGTTCTACAAAATAGTCATAATTCATTGGCCATATTTCTATTAGAATTTTCATACGAACTAAGAGCAACAAGACTAACAGAATTATGCATTTACCTGATATTTTCATTTGTTAATATAAGTCCCCTACCCTGGGCTAAATCTGGCTACCGCGGTTTCAGGTAATCAACCCTCGACAGTTTTAATCTCGAATATTTCGAATTTGCAAGTCCTATGGACAATATGTGCTGCCGTACTTTTCCTATTTCAACCCACACTCTCTCCTCTGTTGCCCTTTAGAAGGCTTCCAGTTAATTAATTTCTAGTTACGATTGAATGCACTATGCCAGGAAATGGTATAGAAGAAAGTTCAGCGTGCTTCGACTTTCTTCTTACCAATGTTAACGGCTCTTAGCTGGACTCTTCAAGAAATGTACTGTAGGCATTTTGCCATGATATTCTGCTATATGCAGCGATAATCTATGCAGAATTGTAAACACGATTTGATACTTCTATTTTTGTAAAAGAATTTACTTGGTGCTCTCGGTTTTCTACAGATGGATATGTTCGCATACCTACGAGGCCAAATGACAGTCTAGTTCAGTGTTAGATATGACTGCACTTCGTAAGCCTCAACTGCTAGCGATTAATCGGGTACAATTTGTGGTGTCGCTTTCTGCTCTTGAAAAGCTACCTTTGAGTCGATGGACAGGACATGCAAGCTCTATTCAAATCATCTGAATGAGGTGGTGTTGAATTTAATAAATAAGATTACAGAAATTCTTCTTGTTAATCAAATCCGTCTCACATATGAAGGGTGTCAAAAAGCTAATACAATTGGTGAACTAATCTGCTACAGAGGGGAAGCTTAGCAGAACTTTACTCATCGCTGAGAAAACGTTTAGAAGATCGAGAAATTCAAATCCTGCAATAAGCTAAATAATAGTGTGCGATATGGCAGTCTGTAGTGCAAAATGAACCGTGATATTAGTCTGAGGATTAGTGTGATAGATACGTTGCGTTCTCAATATAGCAGCTTGAAGTAAGTCAAGGTAGCCAAAGACGCCTCGTAATTTTTTATACACGCAAGTTAATCTTTCAGGCTAAGCGATAGTTAATAGCAGTATCTATTACTTTCTTTGGGCATCGCGACGAGCAAGTACTCCAACACTATTACTATGCGAGAAAATTCAACGCTTCTGCTGCAAGATGTGGAAAGTGAGCCTAGGAAGTTTTATATCTTTCAGGTGTACTTAACTGATAATCTCCCAATGTCATCTAAGTATCAAAACAAATTCTGTCAATTGATAATTTTGTTGATGTCTGTGTTCTACACCTGTTCTACCAGGCCTGTAAAATTACTTTGTATCGCGAATCAGTTCTTTAAACCGCTAGCTTCATAAATTCATCGGCCGTACTTATGTCAAAGGCCAAGAGAAGCGTGCCTTTTTCTACAAGGTAATCTTGTACCCAATTACCTAAATATATGCTATTCGAGTTTCATGCCAATAAGCTGCATGTTATTCCTTTACAAGTTTACGATCATAACTGTAATATAACTGATACGGAAAATATTTAATCTTCGTGGCGATCTGACAGAAAAGCAGCTTGGTACAGTAGCAAAGGAAAAAGTGCTTAGCAGTAAGCATTGATTGTCCTTATGTCGTATAAAACTTAGAGCAATAATTTGAAACCAACAGGGATCGACGTGTAGTAGAGCTTTCATTCCTTCGTCCCTCTTATATAAAAATGTACATGGTGTCTTTCCAGGTATCGCATATCGAAACAACGTTCTATATTAAGAGAGTTAAACTTTGCTTCTTTTTAGGGGTACGAAACCTAACCGGTAGTTTAATTTCCATCTTTCAGATATTCTCCGAAAAATATATTTCTCTTTAGCACTTTTCCTGTCTAATTGTAATGTGTGCCCATAAAATATTAGGTAATTTATATACGTACTTAACGTAGATTAGACTGGCCATTTTTAGTCCACACCATTCCGTGTAGAAGGACTCATCCTTCTACGTGTGGGTTTTAAAATACAAGACAAGAGAGACTCTGCAATGTTCACCGCAGTGGAAATGACATTCTTGCACATTAAGACATTATTACACAAGGAAGGTGGCATTATCTCAACCTGTCGCTCTGATGATAAGCTGATGTCCACAAAATTACTGTAGAACTTTTTTATCGTAACAGTATTTCGGAATTTTGCTAACGTTGTGTCTCATATTGAGTTGATCTTCTAGAAAAATTTGTGGCTATCTTTTAGCACTTTTCGATTATCTTAAAAGTTGGTACTTTGCTCAAAAACGCCTCTATTTCTACTAAATGTGTATGTTCCCGAGCAATGTCTAGAATTGAGTTCTCAATTATCTTAAGTTGGCATGGCCATTCAGCATTTTCAGTAAAATTGTCATTGTGTACAGGATACACAAAAGTTCTTTTATACCATTTCCTGACTTCCTGTATCCAATCGTGCTTAGAAATTACTTATCTGCAAACCTCCTCAAAGCGTTACAAGTATGGACCGTTCAGAAATTTCTTCAGCTGTGGTACGATTTGAACACCTTTCCAGTAAAATGGTTGTTCTAATGTCCTTACGCATGTGCTTTTTTCTATTTTCTTGCACTTTTTTACTGTATGCAGAAGGGTAGAATATATAGTATTTAGAGATTAAGTGGATGTAAGAGTGAAGAAATGAGATACGATATACTTATCAAGACAATGCTACCGTGTTATAACATTAATTTTACATTCAATAACTTGGATATGGAGAATTTTCATCAACAGACATTTGAAATAAATTACCTTTTCTTTTCTATGAAATGTGTGGCACTTAGTTACTAATCAAAGCATACAATGAGATTATATGAAAAGATTATTTGATTACCTCACAGTTTCGTTGCTTTGTGATGACCAGTGTTTTTAAGTTGGTAGCGAAAACAGGACCGTCCAATGTTTTCCTCTTAACCGTCTACGGGAAGATCTCAAAAACACCTAAAATCGATTTTTTATTTTTCTCATCGATCAGATCACCGGTCTCAGACCCAAAGTAAGGGTGCTTTGGAGGTTAGAATCTAAAGGGTTAGATAGCAAGTTTCTTCATTATGCAATCGTGAAAATAATACTAATGATATACCGGAAGCTAGTTAATCCCACACAACTCTGTATGTAAAGCCTAGTGAGCAGCTGTAACGGCAATAAAATGCTAATTTGTCAGCCTTGAGTGTTAACCAACAGGATAATTTCATTAAATAATATATGTGTTAGAACACAACTCTCTGATTAAACAGTATCCATCTGGCTAAAGATCAAGAACAAGGTGATTGCGTTATGGGTGCTAGGTAAATTTCTTCACAAGGAAGCACTTTCAAATAGTATTGTTGTGGCATATAAACGTGAAGTATAGTAATTGCTTAATTATCATTTATAATTTAATACTTATATTTCTTACATATGGTATCACAAACTTTTTCAATCCCAAGGGCCCAGCAAAAACGTACGTTCCCAAAGCTATTTCATCGTGATACGCCATTGTATAATGTGCGTTAAGTAGCTCTAAAAGAGTTAGAGATTCATTCTTAAGACGTAGGTACACAACACAAGATACTGCGGCCTCCGATTCATTGAATTTCTTTACTAGCTCTAAGCCAATTGGAATTTGGGAATACATGGTTACGTCCACTGCTGATTTCTAAATTTCACATCATTTTTAGAAAGACATAAGCCGACAATAGCACTTTGGCATTACCGGACACCTCGAAATAGATCCCTCTAATTATTGCCACGCCTGTTGCACCCTAAACCATTAATTAAAAATTTTACATCCCCGTCCATTTTCAAAATTATTTCTTTAATTACCGCATCACTTAGAGATCGATTTAATTTCTTATCATTATCTTTTTTCATACATTGTGGAATATTATTAGAATGAAGGCAAGTGACATATCTGCTAATGTTACATTTTTAAGACTATTTTTGACGTAGTGGATGCATATTACTTAAAGCTTCACAAGCTCGGGGATTGTTGTATCGCAAATAACCCATCAACTTGTCCATCATTTTAACGCGCTTTCTCTTTTTATACCTTATTAGCTCACCGTGATATACAGTCTTACTCAGCTAAAGACTTCCTGTTCCGCACGTCACTGGTTTTAAACTCGAATATTTCGAATTTGCAAGTCCTATGGACAATATGTGCTGCCGTACTTTTCCTATTTCAACCCACACTCTCTCCTCTGTTGCCCTCTAGAAGGCATCCAGTTAAGTAATTTCTAGTTACGATTGAATGCACTATGTCAGGAAATGGTATAGAAGAAAGTTGGTGTCTCCTGTACACTATGACAATTTTAGTGAATAAGTTGAATGGCCATGCCTACTCAAGATCATTGAGAACTCACTTCTAGATTTTGCTCGGGGACCTCTACATGGGGTTATGAAGACATTTACAACCGTCGGAGAAGATGACAAAATCTAGGATCTGCGATCTTATACAACAACGTCTGGATGATAAAATCTATATGCAACATTTACTACAAAATGAAACTGCATGACAAAAACCATATTAGGAAATTTCAAAATAAGACGGTGACATTTTCCGAATGGTTAACTTTGGCTGCAGTATACGGTATCAGAAGATTACAAGAAATTAACAACACAAGGAACTTTCACAATTACTAGAAAAAGAGGCCTTTTGAGCAAAGTTCCAAGTGATATGATTATCGAATAGTGCTTAATTAAGGCCACAAATTTTTCTGGGGGATTAAGTCAACGTCAGACACAACGTTAGCAAGATTAATCCTTCATTCACAAATTCTGTTACGATAACAGAAGTTTTACAAGACTTTTGGTGGCATCAGTTTATCCTCAGGGCGACACATTAAGCTAATGCCACCTTCCTTGTGTGATAATATCTCAATGCGGAAGAATGTCAATTTGACAACGGTGAATATTGCAGAGAGACTGTTTGTTGTGTAATAAAACCAACACTTAGAAGGAAGAGCCCTTATACAAGCAATGGTGTGGACTAAAAATGGGCAGTCAAATCTACGTTAAGTGCGGATATAAATTATGTTAAGCGCTATTTTCACCTAATATTTGATGGGCATTATTACAATTAGTCATGGAACGAGCCGAAAGACAAAAATAGCTTTCGCGGAATATCTCAACGATCGAAATTAATTGTGCCTTTGAAGCTATGACAATCACTCATGGTCCTTGAGAATCTTGGAGCTCAATACTGGACTGCTTCAAATCATGAAAAGAGTTTTCGAAGGAGCAGAGGTAACTAACTGTATATTGTCAACAGTAATAGGAGAAACTAGAAACGGAGTATCTGTAATTATTGATGGGTATGATTCAGATCTTTTAAGAATCTATGTAGAAAACTTCATGAGCAGTTGCTGATTCTTATAATACCACATACGAACAGAACCGAAAGGAAATGCTACGAAATCATTAAATTTCAAGAAACTTAGCGTCATTAAAAGTTTGCTTTCACTTTTTTTAAGATTGAACAGGCTGTGACACGACCTCAGCTATACTCAAGAGAGATTAGTTGCAAGGCTTCAAGATCCTCCAAAACAAAAAGAACTGTGCAAGTTAGTCAGAGTCTTCAACTCTGAGTTAGGAGTTGTGAGTTAGGAGTCATATCTGAATCCTAACAAAATTTTCAACATTACACATTTCTTATTCCCCTGTATGGAGAAGGAAACATGTCCTTCCTGGTAAAAGCCTATCAGGTATAACAAGGAAGTGGTTGCAAAGCTTCAATATGGCCACTTTTTTCCCTACTAACACGACAGATGTGCACCATTCAATTCGGAAGCAACTCCAAGTCCAGGTGGGAAATGGTCTAAACAAAAACCCAATCCATTGAGGTTGGTGTGTGAAAGAGGATATGCGAAATCCAGCATCTACACAGTTACCATCGGCTCCAACCGGATAAGCTTACTTACCTGTAGATAAAAAGTGATTGCAAGGTAGGATTGTGAACGAGACACATGTAAGTGTAAAAGAGTATTCAAGGTATTCTGCATTCTGCCAACGGAGTTCTATTACAAATGCAGATCGGAAGACAATCTAATACAGATTATGACGAACAACAGCTGTAGAAAACCAATATATCGCTGACAACGGCTCAAATGATGATCCGATCTATTATGATTATTACTTTGTAATACCGTCCCCGCCTTATAGACCTAACAAAATGGACATCGATGAAATTTTATGATTTAAGACATGGAAGACATGGAAGACATGGAAGACGATCTTGATGAAATTTAAAATGAAGTTGTTAGGACATGGTATAAAACATGGTGGTGGTTTATTGTTTTGTTTACATATTTTGGAATCCTTAAAAAAAGAGCTGCTTTGTTAGCCGAAGACAAAATGAAACCGTAGGAGGACACTCACAAGTTAACGTGTTAAACCAATTCATTTAGATATAACATTCGCATACTACAGTACTTTTCAATTGACGTTTATAACAATTGTTTATTGTTTGATTGTTTATATGTTAAGATGTTCAACAGCAGATGATAGTCTCCAAGGATTCAACTATCTGCAAAGTCAAAACATTGGGTAACTACCGTTTAATTTTCGAATCTCCTAAAAAGAAACAGTTTAACTGTCTTAATAAAGAACGATGTTTCGATATGCGGTACATGGAAGACTGCATGTACATTTTTATCCAAGAGGGAGCATAAATATGAAAGCTCTACTACTCGTCGATACCTGTTGGTTTCAACTTATTGCTCCAGCTTTTATACGGCATAAGGACAATCATAGACATAAGGACATAGATCGAAGCTCTTATCTTTCTTTCGACTTTCTTCTGGCCAATATTAACGGCTATTAGCTGGACTGTGCAACGAATGTAACCTAGGCAATTTGTCATGTTATTCCGCTATATGCAGCGATCATCTATGCAGAATTTTATAGACGATTTAGTGCTTCTACTTTTGTAAAGTAATTTACTTGGTGATCTAGGATTGCTCTGGTCATCGGTTATGGGTATGCTCGTATACATACCAGGGCAATGGACAGTCTGCTTCAGTGTTAGAGATTAGTACACTTCGTAAGCCTTAACTACTGGCGATTAATCTGGTACATTTTGTGGACTAGCTTTCTGCTCTTTAAAACATAGCTTTGAATCGATGGACAGAACATGCAAGCTCTATTCACGTCAGCGAGATATGGTAGTGTTGAATTTAATAAATAAGATTACAGAAATACTTGTTGCTGATCATTCCGTCTCAGATATTAAAGGTGTCAAAAAAGCTAATACAGTTGGTGCACTAATATGCTACAGAGTGGAATCTTACCAGAACTTTACTCACCGATGAGAAAACGTTTAGAAAATCGAGAAATTCAAAACCGGCAATAGTTTAATAAGAGTGTGCGATCTGGTAGGCAGAGCCCTGCACGGGCTGAGCGCGCCTGGTTCGGCCCGGTACCCGGCCCGGCCCGACCCCTTTCAACTAATATCAAACTGGACCGGGCCCTAACCGTGCCGGGCATATTTCGTGCCGAATCGAGCCGATCCCGGCCGGGCACATAGTCCACTCGGCCCTGATACTCTGAAAAACGGTCCGGAAATTAATGTTGTCAGCCTATTTGTTTTATTAATTTCTTCCACTACCTTTATTTTTGCCGTGTTTGTACGGTCTCACTGTCAGCCTATGTTAATCGTAATGTGTTTGGGAAACTGTCTCTTTATTAAAGACTGCGTTGTACTGATAATTCTATTACTATTACTACTTTTACTACTACTATTACTACTTCTACTATTACTACTACGACCACTGCTAATACTGCTACAACTACTATGACCTCGCGTCAGAGTTGACATGTCTGGTGGTACCGAATTTACTTTCTAAGTACAGAATAAAATGGAGAAATGCTAGTTATTATGGCCGGTCTGCGTAGAATGTGAACCGATGCTTGATCTACGAGGGAGAACAGTGGCTCAGTAGAAAAAACACTCACATGTGGTGCTAGACGTCGTCGGATCAATCCCTACTCATGCTATGCGAGCTTTGGTGTGGACAAACATCGTGTGCGTGGGAGTTTCTGGGGTGGTCCTGCTTCCTAATACTCCAATTCATCCCATCATCTTCCATATAGCCTGAGCCGTAGTTTCCTGTTCATAATATTAGCGCAATTTGTAGTAATATTTAATTAGCACGGCAGATTCCAAATCATATTACATGTTCCTGTATTCTTTATAATTCGATGCTACCATAATAATAACAAAAAACAAGGATGGAATAAGTCACTGGGACCCCAGTATCGATGAAGTGTCCCCGGAACGGTTCGTAACAAGTAAATAAAGAGCTTTTGACGGAATGCGAAGTAGTAAATAAAAACAAAAGCCACACATATCATTGTAGAACGAAAAAAACCTCAAAAGTCTCCTGAATGAAAAATGTATAGATATCAGATGTCAAAAGTACGTTTAGAAGATCGAGAAATTCAAATCATCCAATAAGCTTAATAAGAGTGTGCGATATGGCAGTCTGTAGTGGAAGATGTTGGTTTTTCAAATTCCCTAAGACGCTTTGAGATCCCTAAGATGGCCTTAACATCGCATATAATAGAAGGGATAGTTGATTTTAAGAAAATGAAAATATAAGGTTTCCTAAGAAACCAATAGTGCAAAATGAACATCGCTTTACTGTATGTCCTTGTACGCATCTAATAGCACGGAAACAGAGTGAACAGTTTCAGGCTTTAAAGCATTTCTCTTTTCCTGTGTACTCAAAACTCATTCAGTAGACTTTCTAGAATCAGGGATGAACAGAAACTGACGCGCTAATTTACACAATTTTGGTAATGTTTGTCCTTGTTGCTTCCACCACTGGAGTATATCTAGTTCTCTTACACATGATGACATCCTCTTCACTTCATCATCAAATTCACCAGAGACTGAATGTCTATCTTCCCAATCCATTAGCTTATTCATCTTGGTAGGTGGTTCCAAGTTTTGCCAACTAGCCTAAAGGGGACGATAGTGATGAGAAATAAATTAAATAGTGGCATAAATAAAGTGGAGGGAAACAGGAGAACGCCGCGAATCCCCCACACGGTGTTTGTCCACCACAAAGTTCACTTGGCGAGAGCTCGGATCAAACCAGTGACCCCATACAGCAGAGGTGAACGCTCAACCACTGAACTACCGTTCCAGGAACACCTAATCGACCCTGGCGACTTGGTGATTTTTTGATCATTATATTTAGTTATATTTGTAGCATCATACTATAAACAATACATGAACATGTAACACCATTCGATATTTGCCTTGCTAATTCAACATTACTACAAATTGCACTGATCATATGAGCACGCCAGTTCATGGTTTTGCCTTCCGTGGTCCAATTGTAGCGTACAAAATTCTAATTACTAGGTCAAGTACTTGACTTTATCATCCGTTCTTTAGGAAACTACGGCTCAGGCTATATGGAAGATGATGGGATGAATTGGTGGAAAGATAACAGTAGGAGGAAGCTGGACCACCCCAGAAACTCCCACGCACACGATGTTTGTCCACACCAAAGCTCGCATAGCATGAGTAGGGATTGATCCGACGACGTCTAGCACCACATGTGAGTGTTTTTTCTACTGAGCCACTGTTCTCCCTCGTAGATCAAGCATCGGTTCACATTCTACGCAGACCGGCCATAATAACTAGCATTTCTCCATTTTATTCTGTACTTAGAAAGTAAATTCGGTACCACCAGACATGTCAACTCTGACGCGAGGTCATAGTAGTTGTAGAAGTATTAGCAGTGGTCGTAGTAGTAATAGTAGAAGTAGTAATAGTAGTAGTAAAAGTAGTAATAGTAATAGTATTACCAGTACAACGCAGTCTTTAATAAAGAGACAGTTTTCCAAACACATTACGATTAACATAGGCTGACAGTGAGACCGTACAAACACGGCAAAAATAAAGGTAGTGGAAGAAATTAATAAAACAAATAGGCTGACAACATTAATTTCCGAACCGTTTTTCAGAGTATCAGGGCCGAGCGGACTATGTGCCCGGCCAGGTTCGGCTCGATTCGGTCCGAAATATGCCCGGCACGGTTAGGGCCCGGTCCAGTTTGATATTAGTTGAAAGGGGTCGGGCCGGGCCGGGTACCGGGCCGAACCAGGCGCGCTCAGCCCGTGCAGGGCTCTGCCTACCAGATCGCACACTCTTATTAAGCTATTGCCGGTTTTGAATTTCTCGATTTTCTAAACGTTTTCTCATCGGTGAGTAAAGTTCTGGTAAGATTCCACTCTGTAGCATATTAGTGCACCAACTGTATTAGCTTTTTTGACACCTTTAATATCTGAGACGGAATGATCAGCAACAAGTATTTCTGTAATCTTATTTATTAAATTCAACACTACCATATCTCGCTGACGTGAATAGAGCTTGCGTGTTCTGTCCATCGAGGCAAAGCTATGTTTTAAAGAGCAGAAAGCTAGTCCACAAAATGTACCAGATTAATCGCCAGTAGTTAAGGCTTATGAAGTGTACTAATCTCTAACACTGAAGCAGACTGTCAATTGCCCTGGTATGTATACGAGCATACCCATAACCGATGACCAGAGCAATCCTAGATCACCAAGTAAATTACTTTACAAAAATGTAAGCACTAAATCGTCTATAAAATTCTGCATAGATGATCGCTGCATATAGCGGAATAACATGACAAATTGCCTAGGTTACATTCGTTGCACAGTCCAGCTAATAGCCGTTAATATTGGCCAGAAGAAAGTCGAAAGAAAGATAAGAGCTTCGATCTATGTCCTTATGTCTATGATTGTCCTTTTGTCGTATAAAAGCTGGAGCAATATGTTGAAACCAACAGGTATCGACGAGTAGTAGAGCTTTCATTTTTATGCTCCCTCTTGGATAAAAATGTACATGCAGTCTTTCCATGTACCGCATATCGAAACATCGTTCTTTATTAAAACAGTTAAACTTTGTTTCTTTTTAGGAGATTCGAAAACTAAACGGTAGTTACCCAATGTTTTGACCTTGCAGATAGTTGAATCCTTGGAGACTTTCATCTGCTGTTGAATATCTTAACATAACAATCAAACAATAAACAATTGTTATAAACGTCAATTGAAAAGTACTGTAGTATGCGAATGTTATATCTAAATGAATTGGTTTAACACGTTAACTTGTGAGTGTCCTCCTACGGTTTCATTTTGTCTTCGGCTAACAAAGCCGCTCTTTTTTTAAGGATTCCAAAATATGTAAACAAAACAATAAACCACCACCATGTCCTAACAACTTCATTTTAAATTTCAAGATCGTCTTCCATGTCTTCCATGTCTTCCATGTCTTAAATCGTAAAATTTCATCGATGTCCATTTTGTTAGGTCTATAAGGCGGGGACGTTATTACAAAGTAATAATCATAATAGATCGGATCACCATTTGAGCCGTTGTCAACGATATATTGGTTTTCTACAGCTGTTGTTCGTCATAATCTTTATTAGATTGTCTTCCGATCTGCATTTGTAAAAGAACTCCGTTGGCAGAATGCAGAATATCTTGAATACTCTTTTACACTTACATGTGTCTCGTTCACAATCCTACATTGCCATCACTTTTTATCTACAGGTAAGTAAGCTTATCCGGTTGGAGCCGATGGTAACTGTGTAGATGCTGGATTTCGCATATCCTCTTTCACACACCAACCTCAATGGATTGGGTTCTTGTTTAGACCATTTCCCACCTGGACTTGGAGCTACTTCCGAATTGAATGGTGCACATCTGTCGTGTTAGTAGGGATAAAAGTGGCCATATTGAAGCTTTGCAACCATTTCCTTGTTATACCTGATAGGCTTATACCAGGAAGGACATGTTTCCTTCTCCATACAGGGGAATAAGAAATGTGTAATGTTGAAAATTTTGTTAGGATTCAGATATGACTCCTAACTCACAACTCCTAACTCACAGTTGAAGACTCTGACTAACTTGCACAGTTCTTTTTGTTTTGGAGGATCTTGAAGCCTTGCAACTAATCTCTCTTGAGTATAGCTGAGGTCGTGTCACAGCCTGTTCAATCTTAAAAAAAGTGAAAGCAAACTTTTAATGACGCTAAGTTTCTTGAAATTTAATGATTTCGTAGCATTTCCTTTCGGTTCTGTTCGTATGTGGTATTATAAGAATCAGCAACTGATCATGAAGTTTTCTACATAGATTCTTAAAAGATCTGAATCATACCCATCAATAATTACAGATACCCCGTTTCTAGCTTCTCCTATTACTGTTGTCAATATACAGTTAGTTACCTCTGCTCCTTCGAAAACTCTTTTCATCATTTGAAGCAGTCCAGTATTGAGCTCCAAGATTCTCAAGGACCATGAGTGATTGTCATAGCTTCAAAGGCACAATTAATTTCGATCGTTGAGATATTCCGCGAAAGCTATTTTTGTCTTTCGGCTCGTTCCAAGACTAATTGTAATAATGCCCATCAAATATTAGGTGAAAATAGCGCTTAACATAATTTATATCCGCACTTAACGTAGATTTGACTGGCCATTTTTAATCCACACCATTGCTTGTATAAGGGCTCTTCCTTCTAAGTGTGGGTTTTATTACACAACAAACAGAGTCTCTGCAATATTCACCGTTGTCAAATTGACATTCTTCCGCAATGAGATATTATCACACAAGGAAGGTGGCATTAGCTTAATGTGTCGCCCTGAGGATAAACTGATGCCACCAAAAGTCCTGTAAAACTTCTGTTATCGTAACAGAATTTGTGAATGAAGGATTAATCTTGCTAACGTTGTGTCTGACGTTGACTTAATCCCCCAGAAAAATTTGTGGCCTTAATTAAGCATTATTCGATAATCATATCACTTGGAACTTCGCTCAAGAGGCCTCTTTTTCTAGTAATTGTGAAAGTTCCTTGTGTTGTTAATTTCTTGTAATCTTCTGATACCGTATACTGCAGCCAAAGTTAACCATTCGGAAAATGTCACTGTCTTATTTTAAGATTTCCTAATATGGTTTTTGTCATGCAGTTTCATTTTGTAGTAAATGTTGCATATAGATTTCCTCATCCAGACGTTGTTGTATAAGATCGCAGATCCTAGATTTTGTCATCTTCTCCGACGGTTGTAAATGTCTTCATAACCCCATGTAGAGGTCCCCGAGCAAAATCTAGAAGTGAGTTCTCAATGATCTTGAGTAGGCATGGCCATTCAACTTTTTCACTAAAGTTGTCATAGTGTACAGGATACACCAACTTTCTTCTATACCATTTCCTGGCATAGTGCATTCAATCGTAACTAGATATTACTTAACTGGAAGCCTTCTAAAGGGCAACAGAGGAGAGAGTGTGGGTTGAAATAGGAAAAGTACGGCAGCACATATTGTCCATAGGACTTGCAAATTCGAAATATTCGAGTTTAAAACTGTCGAGGGTTGATTACCTGAAACCGCGGTAGCCAGATTTAGCCCAGGGTAAGGGACTTATATTAACAAATGAAAATATCAGGTAAATGCATAATTCTGTTAGTCTTGTTGCTCTTAGTTCGTATGAAAATTCTAATAGAAATATGGCCAATGAATTATGACTATTTTGTAGAACATTCTACTTTAATATCACAGGAAATTCATCTTCCGGCTTGCTTGGTTGTGAAAAGTTATAGTGTATTGGTATACTGTGTAAAGTATGTGTACTGTCGCTGATTTGTGATAACAATCACAAACAGAAGTAAAAGGTAAATTACAGTAATAGTTTTCTCTTAATAGTTTTGTATTCAAGGGGAAACGGAAAACCTACTTTTATCTTAACATTTCCTTTCTTAAACTTTCTATTCGGGTTCACGTTCTTCCCCCTCAACATTGAAAACGGAATTATAGAATTTATTTAGAATTTAATTGTTGTTTCCAATATATTTCAAGCATCACTTCTCGGACATAGGCCTGTGTTATGTCGATAACGTTATCGTCGATATCTATATTATTATATATCAACATTCGATATATAAAATATATTGACATGAATATATGATTCTACATTTTCGATATCGATATTTGGGGGGGGCGACGAGATATAAGGAGTCCCTAAGACTTGATGAAGGAGCCCCCAGGATAAAGAAATTAAAGTTACTTTTCACTCTTTATTACCAGAAATTGCAATGTAAATACATCCACTTGCATATTTGCAATATTATATGATATAATTTCTTAGACGCCAGAACGTTTCTGTTCCCTGAAATAAAGAAACAAAGCATCACGTCCAAAAGGAAGTGCTATGAACTTTGAACTAGAATTTACCATAAGAAAGTTTTTTATATTTCCCCCTTATTTGCAGTTTGCCACACTGATATATTTCTGACAAAATTGAGGTTTAGTTCAACGCCTTTCGAATATGCAACCAACCCAACCGCCGAGTTGTTTGGGTTGCCTGCTATTTTAGGAAAAGGAGAATTGCAGGTGGTAATGCACTTTAGGAGTCGTGTATACATATCACCGTTGAGTTGATACATTTATAATTATTGAAGTATGCCTTCTTTCCTTATATTTGGTTTGTGTATATTGAATAATTAGTAGAACACTGTATGGTATTAAATTTCGTATGTTGCTGGTAACCCTGTTAACAATTTGTATTTAACGTAGGAGGTGTCTGCTAGGGTAACCGGAGTGACAACAGGAATCTCTATAGAAGAATTGTTCAAGGTAAAGGTTAATCAGTAACAGTTACTTCACATTAATTAATTACTCCCCATTAGTTAACTGTAAAGACACTAACATTGTTTTAATTACAGTCTTCTTAGCATTTTCATCTTCGTGTACAACTTTGAATCATGAAGCCTAAAGTTACAAATAAATAATACTATTATAAAAGATTTTTGTTCCAAAACCAGTAAACATCATTTTACATACTCAACAAGTAGAATTAAACATGTTAAAATTAGCAAAAGATTGTAGTTAACTTTTATCGTATCGTAAAACAATGCAGAAAAAAATAATAAAATGACTGTTTATATGAACCAACCCAAAACAAAACTAATAGGGAAACAAAGAAAACTTTTACGGTTTTCTACATGTCCTAACAATGAATATGGATTGCTCTAGATTATGTTGTTAGTGCTTTCTGGGGAACTAACGTGAAGTTAGCTCGTTTTTTTTTCTTTTTGCCCCTAGCATCCAAACTAATGAAGCATTAATGTTCGGTTTTGGTGCTCTAAGAAGTAGTTAACGATTGCACAGGAAGAGATCATTAGTGCTTTTTAATTTGGCGGAAGTTTAATTCGGCGAAAATTTCCCAATGTTTTTCTTACGTGAGATTCGTCACTAATAATGAAGCACTAACGAAACTATTAGTGTTTTCTACGACCAGCAAAAATGTACTATCAATTGCACGAGGTTTGATTGTTAGTGCTTCCTGGGGGGACTGATTTTTTGCTTCTAGTGTACTATTGTTAAGCCTATTGCAGCCCTAATGTTAAGAGTCACTGCTCTAGGAAGCACTAAGAAAGCACTAACGATTGTATTAAAGATATCATTAGCTGTTTCGAATTTGTCGGGAATTTGTCCCAGTGAAATATTCTCCATGTATTTATGGGAGTTTTGTAACCAGAGTTGACCACTTTGGCCTAACCTCACTCAACCTCACGCTCAAAAACTAATTTCGACCTGAACTCACGAACTCTTTTCGACCTCACGCTCACATCACCAGTCTGACCTCACGCTTACCTCACCAGTCTCACCAAGAGCTCACTCAACCTCACGCTCACATCAACAGCCTTATCTCAGGCTCACTTTGTGAGGTTGAGGTCGAGTGAGCGTAAGTTTCGAACTCGTGAGCGCCGATATCGTGAGTTTGGACATCTTTGTGACTTATAAGTGCGCAGATCTACAATAAGAGCAAAGCAAAATTGCCTTCAAATAAAGGTTGTAGTCCTCTGATCAATCAAGTCCCTTTGGATGATTTGGAATACGATTATGACCTTCTCTATATACTGCAGCCAATGTTCACGGTAATGTTAAGAGTAACGGTTCTTAACTGATCATCTTCAATATGTAACTTAAGCACAAAAAATTCTGTCAATTGATAATTTTGATGATGTCTATGTTCTACTCATGTTCTACCAGGCCTGCCAACTATACACTGCTGAGTATATCTGATGTCATGTC
Organism: Thermobia domestica; assembly: GCF_964235325.1. Classification (NCBI taxonomy): domain Eukaryota; kingdom Metazoa; phylum Arthropoda; class Insecta; order Zygentoma; family Lepismatidae; genus Thermobia; species Thermobia domestica. The sequence continues at coordinate 274,690,932 of NC_137454.1, read as the reverse complement.
ACAGCCTGTTGGATAATGAAGAAAGTGAAAGCAATTTTTAATGAGGCTTAAGTATCTTTAAATTTAATAATTTCGTCCCATTTCTTTTCAGTACTGCTTGTACGTGGCCTTAAAAGAATCAGTAGCTGCTCATGAAGTCTTCTAGTAAGAGTCTTAGAATTTCTGAATCAGACCCATCAACAGCTACAGATTTCCCGTTTGTAGTTTCTTCCACTATTCTTGTCCATATAAAGCCATTGACACACCAAGAACTTGATCTTATAGTATTAGAGGTGAAGAGAATGTCAGAATGTAGAAATGTGATACAATATTCTTATCAAGACAATTCTACAGTGATATCATTCTGCAACTTGGATATGGAGAATTTTCAACAAGAGACTTCTGAAATTATGACTTTTTCTGCTCTGTGAAATGAGTCTCAGATACTAATCAAAGCATACAGTGAGTTTATATGAAAAGCTTATTTGACTAACTCACAGTTTCATTGCTTTCTGATGACCAGTGTTACTAAGTTGATAGCGAACACAGGACGGCCCTTACCGTAAATATTTTCCACCTGAAGCTACAGCTGGTTTTGCTCCTGCGAAAATTATTTGCATCATTGGAAGCCGACTAGTATTGATCTCCAAGTTTCTCAAGAACTGTGATGGAATTGTCTTGCCTTCAATGGCAGAATCAAATACGATCGTAATTTAATTTATATCCATAATTGTAATTTATATCCATAAAATATAAAATGAAAATATGTACTTAACGCAGATTTGAGTTGTCATTTTTAGTCCACACTATTGCGTGTAGAAGGACTCTTCCTTCTACGTGTGGGTTTTAAACCAGAGGTAAATAGAGACTCTGCAATATTCACCGCAATCGAATTCACATTCTTGCGCATTGAGATATTATCACACAAAGAAGGTGGCATTAGCTCAACATGTCGATCTGATGATAAACTGATGCCCACAAAAGTCCTTTAAGACTTCTGTAACAGTATTTGGGAATGAAAAATTAATCTTGGTAACATTGTGTCTTACGTGAAAATATTATTAATGATAGACCGGAACCTAGTGAATGCTACACAACTCTGTATGTAAACCCTAGCGAGCAGCTGTATCCGTAATTATATGCTTATTTGTTACCCTCGAGTGTTAACTAACACGATAATTTCATTAAATAATATAGCTGTTAGAACACAACTCAAGAAAGATCAAGAACAACGTGAGAGCGTTATGGGTGCTAAGTATATTTCTTCAGCAGGAAGCACTCTCAAATAGTATTGTAGTTGGATATAAACGTAAAGTATAGCATTTGTTTGATTATCATTTATAAATTAATACTTATGTTTCTTACATTTGGTTTCACAAAATTTTTCAATGTGAAAGGTCCACCAAAAACGTACGATCCCAAAGCTGTTATACCCTCGTCTTATAAAATGTAGAATATGTCCACGGCTTTTTAAAAAGTACGCCATGGTATAAAGTGAGTTAAGTAGCTGTAAAAGAACTACTTCTCTACTGCTTCATTCTTAAGACGTAGGTACAGAACACAAGATACTGCGGTTTCCGATTCATTGAATTTCTCTACTAGGTCTAAGCCAATTGAAATTAGGGTATACATTACTGCTGATTTCAAAATTTCACATCATTTTTAGAAAGACATAAGCCGACATAAGCACTTTAGCATTACCGGACACCTCGATAGAGAACCCTCAAATTATTGCCACGCCTGTTGCACCCTAAACAATTAACTAATAATCGAACAGCCCCGTCCATCTTCAAAATTATTTCTTTAATCACCGCATCACTTACAGATCGATTTAATATTTCATTATTATCTTTTTTCAAAGATTGTGGAATATTATGACAATGAAGTCAAGTGACATCTCTACTAATGTTACATTTTTAAGACTATTTCTGACGTAGTGGATGTATATTACTTAAAGCTTCACAAGCTCGGGGATGCTTGTTCTATCGCAAGTGACCCATCAACTTGTCCATCATTTTAACGCGCTTTCTCTGTTTATACCTTATTAACTCACCGCGATATACAGACTTTATCAGCTCAAGATTTCTCGAATATTTCGAATTTGCTAGTCCTAAGGACAATATGTGCTGCCGTACTTTTCGCATTTCAACCGACACTCTCTCGTCGGTTATACTGCATGCAAACTGATATCTACAAAGAGTAATACCATTATTTCTGCTGAAAGCCACAATCGGCAGTGTTGTAGATATGCCATATGAAAGTAATTTTTCAAGAGATTTTAGAATCTTACATTCTGTAAGTTGTAACTGAAAATCCTAATCTTACTACGCTTCTTATCAAATATTACAATGTCTGGTAAGTTGTAGTGCTTGCTAACTGCTAGCATTCGTTTTGAAAAGTGAACAAAAGTGATATCTCCACATATCCTCTTCGTAAAATAACTGAATGTTTCTGTAAATTGGTAATACAATGTTCTCTGAAAACAGTCTGAAGTCTTTATCTAAGCTCATATCTGTGTGTTTCGACTTTCTCTTGGACAATGTTAACGGTTTTTAGCGTGGACTGTGCAAGGAAAGTACTCTAGGCAGTTTGCCATGATATTCCGCTATATGCAAGGATTCTACAGAGGATTTGAAGCCTCTATTTTTTTAAAGGAATAGTGTTCTAGGTGATTCTGGTCAACGGCCATACATATGCCCGCATACATACCAGGCCAATGTACAGTCTGCTTCAGGGTTAGAGACGAGTACACTTCGTAAGCCTCAACTGCTGGCGAATGATCGGGTACATTTTGTGGAGTAGCTTTCTGCTTTTGAGAAGATACCTTTGAGTCGATGGAATGGAAACACATGCTATGTTCAAGTCAGCGAGAAAAGGTAGTGTTGAATTTAATAAATAAGATTACACAAATACTTCTTGTTGATCATTCCGTCTCAGATATGAAAGGCGTCAAAAGGCTAATATAGTTGGTGCACTAATCTGCTACAGAGGAGAAGCATACCAGAATTTTACTCATCGGTGAGGAAACGTTAAGAAGATCGAGAAATTCAAATCCTCCAATAAGCTTAATAGGATTGTGCGATATGCCCTCTGTAGTGCAAGACGAACCGTGCGAGTAAAAGAGACTTTAAGGTTTTATAGCCTGATGATTAGTGTGATAGATACGTAGCGTTATCAATATAGCATCTTGATGAAGTGTTAAAATTGCAAAAGACGCCTTGAAATTTTTTATAGACGCAAGTTAACTTTCACTCTAATCGAAAGTTAATGGAAGTATATATTTCTTTCTTTGGGCACAGAAACAAGAACGTACTGTAACTATTATTAAGGGAGACAATTTATAGTTGTGGGAATTGAGCCTAGGAAGTTTTATATGTTTTAGGTGCACTTAACTGAAAATCTGATAACGTAACCTAAGTACAAAAAAAATCTGTCAATTGATAATTGGTTGATATGTCTGTTCTACACCTGTTCTACGAGGCCTGTTTAACTTCTTTGTGTCGCGAATCAGTTCTTTAAATCGCTAGGTTTATAAATACATCGGCCGGACTAGTCTCACAGGCCAAGAGAAGCGGGCCTGGGTTTACAATGTAAACACGGTTTTAATTACCAAAAAAAAATCTATTAGTGTTTCAGGCCAATAACCTGCATGTGAATCCTTTACTAGTTTAGGACCGTATGTGTAACGGATTATTGTTTTAGCTTCATGGCCTTCTGACTGAAAAGCAGCTTGGTACAGTCGCAAAGAAACAAGGTGCTTAGCAGTAACCATTGATTGTCCTTATGTCGTACAAAACCTAGGGCAATAAGTTGAAACCAATTGGGATCGACGTGTAGTAGAGCTTTCATTCCTTCGCCCCTCTTGGATAAAAATATACATGGAGTCTTTCCATGTACCGCATATCGAAACATCGTTCTATATTAAGAGAGTTAAACTTTGCTTCTTTTTAGGAGAATCGAGAACAAACGGTAGTTACACAATGTTTAGTGTCCTTGCAGATGGCAGAATCCTTGGAGTCTATCGTCTGCTGTTGAACATCTTAACATATAAACAATCAGACAATAAACAAATGTTATAAAAGTCAATTGAAAGGTACTGTAGTATGCGAATGTTATATCTAAATGAATTGTTTTAGCTCGTTAACTTGTGAGTGTCCTGCTACATTTTCATTTTGTCTTCGAGTAACAAAGCAGCCTTTTTAAAGGATTCCAAAATATGTAAACAGAAGAATAAACCACCACCATGTTTTATACCTTGTCCTAACACCTTCATTTTAAATTTCATCAAGATCGTCTTCATGTCCATTTTGTTAGGTCTATAAGGCGGGGACGGTCTTACTAAGTAATAATAATAAAAGATTGGATCACCATTTAAGCCGTTGTCAATGATATATTGGTTTTCCACAGCTGTTGTTCGTCATCATCTATATTAGATTGTCTTCCGATCTGCATTTGTAAAAGAACTCCGTTGGCAGAATGCAGTAAAAATTGTTTACTTAATATTGGTTCTTTTACACTTACATGTGTCTCGTTCACTATCCTACCTTGCAATCACTTTTTATCTACAGGTAAGTAAGCTTATCCGGCTGGAGCCGATGTTAGCTGTGTGGATGCTGGATTTCCCATATTCTCTTTCACACACCAACCTCAATCGATTGGGTTCTTGCTTAGACCATTTCCCACCTGGACTTGGAGTTACTTCCGATTTGAATGGTGCAAACCTGTCGTTTTAGTAGGGGAAAAAGTGGCAATATTGAAGCTTTGCAACCACCTCCTTGTTATTCCTGATAGGCTTATACCAGGAAGGACATGTTTCCTTCTCCATACAGGGGAATAAGAAATGTGTAATGTTGAACATTCTGTTAGGGTTAAGATATGAGTCCTAACTCACAACTCCTAACTCACAGTTGAAGATTCTGACTAACATGCGCAGTTCTTCTTTTTGAAGGATCTTGAAGCCTTGCAACTATTCTCTCTTGTGTATAGCTAACGTCGTGTCACAGCCTGTTGCATCATAAAAAAAGTGAAAGCAAACTTTTAATGAAGCTAAGTTTCTTAAAATTTAATGATTTCGTAGCATTTACTTTCGGTTCTGTTCGTATGTGGTATTCAAAGAATCAGCAACTGCTCATGAAGTTTTCTACCAAGATTCTAAAAGATATGAATCACACCCATCAATAATTTCAGATACCCCGTTTTTAGTTTCTCCAATTACTGTTGTCAATATACAGTTACCTTGCTCCTTCGAAACCTCTTTGCATCATTTGAAGCAGTCTAGTATTGATTTTCAAGATTATCACAAGTAAACCTTACGTTTGGGTGAATCGAGTTGCTGACTGAGACACATATGAGAAAGTAGTACTAATGGTGGTCAGTATTTCAGTGAAGTTATAGGTGCGAAGCTCCAGGGGTTTAGGAGATACAGCTACCAGAATATCACATGGAAGTACAGAATAGTCTTCATACAGTTGGAAGTAAAAGCTCTGTAAGACTTCTTGTAACGACAAAAGGTGAATAACAAATATATGGGTACATATTAGGACTAGGGGGAAATCATATAGTAAGGTTATACCTGACGGCGGCCATCTTGAAATCCGCCATTTTGAATTAAAGTTAAGTTTTTGAAATAGGAGTAGGGTCATGTGATACATGATTTAAGGTGCAAATTTAATCAGAAGAACAATGGTGACGTTAATTTTGATTTACGCGCAATTGGTAAAAAGTTACAGGGAAATTAAATATTGTTGTAGCATATGTATTAGTCCTTTACCCCACCTTGTAAATTTTGTGTTAATGATAATAATTAAATAAAAAGCAGGTGGATAAATATTAGGTCTATGGTAAGAGTTGCCTTGATGGCGGCCATGTTCAAATCCGCCATTTTGAATCAGACAAAAGTTTTAAACAAAATGCATAACATTGACACCTTATTAATAGCAAATTTTACCATAAATCCAACGATATAACAATTGTTGCTTTACCATTAACCAGCATTTGTTATCGCATAAACAAGTTGCTAATTTAAAGAAAAATGACCAAAGTGGAATTGAGTCATAATTGAACTTGGGTCTTTCTTCCAGAAAAATCCTCAATTAGTACAATCAATATGTAGTTCAGAAAAGACTGCATGACTTGCACAAATGCTCTGCTCACAGTGAGCACACCTGACAAAGGCAATCGAGTTACACTTGACACATTTGTCGTTAACATTTCCGTCAAAGCAGTAGTCGTAAGGAGCGATCCATTTAATTTTGTGCTGGTTAATGATAAAGCAAAGAAAGTTATATTGTTGGAATTATGATAAAAATTGCCATTAATAAGGTGTCACTCTTATGCGTTTTGTTTAAAACTTTTGTCTCATTCAAAATGGCGGATTTGAACATGGCCGCCATCAAGGCAACTCTTACCATAGACCTAATATTTATCCACCTGCTTTTTATTTAATTATTATCATTAACACAAAATTTACAAGGTGGGGTAAAGGACTAATACATATGCTACAACAATATTTAATTTCCCTGTAACTTTTTACCAATTGCGCGTAAATCAAAATTAACGTCACCATTGTTCTTCTGATTAAATTTGCACCTTAAATCATGTATCACATGACCCTACTCCTATTTCAAAAACTTAACTTTAATTCAAAATGGCGGATTTCAAGATGGCCGCCGTCAGGTATAACCTTACTATATGATTTCCCCCTAGTCCTAATATGTACCCATATATTTGTTATTCACCTTTTGTCGTTACAAGAAGTCTTACAGAGCTTTTACTTCCAACTGTATGAAGACTATTCTGTACTTCCATGTGATATTCTGGTAGCTGTATCTCCTAAACCCCTGGAGCTTCGCACCTATAACTTCACTGAAATACTGACCACCATTAGTACTACTTTCTCATATGTGTCTCAGTCAGCAACTCGATTCACCCAAACGTAAGGTTTACTTGTCAGGGACCGTGAATGATTTGTCATAGCTTCAAAGGCACAATTAATTTTGATCGTTGAGATATATCCGAAAGCTATTTTTGGCTTTCGGCTCTTTCCATGTCTAATTGTAATTTATGCCCATCTAATATTAGGTGAAAATAACGCTTAACATAATTTATATACGTCCCTAACGTAGATTTGACAGGTCAGTTTTAGTCCACACCATTGCGTGTATAAGGGCTCTTCCTTCTAAGTGTGGGTTTTATTACTCAACACAACAGAGTCTCTGCAATATTCACCGTTGTCAAATTGACATTCTTACGCATTGAGATATTATCAAACAAGGAAGGTGGCATTAGCTTAACGCTTCACCCTGAGGATTAACTGATGCCACCAAATGTCCTGTAGAACTTCTGTTATCGTAACAGTATTTGGGAATGAAGGAATAATCTTGCTAACGTTGTGTCTGACGTTGAGTTAATCCCCATGAACATATCCTTTCCTTCATTAAGCACTATTCGATAATCATATCACTTGGAACTTCGCTTAAAAAGGCCTTTTATCTGCTAATTGTGTATGTTCCCTGTGTTGTAAGTTTCTTGTAATCTTCTGATACCGTATACTGCAGCCATAGTTAAACATTCGGATAATGTCACCGTCTTAATTCTGAGATTTCCTAACATGGTTTTTGTAATACACTTTCATTTTGTAATAAATGTTGCATATAGATTTCCTCATACTGACGTTGTTGTATAAGATCGCTGATCCTAGATTTTGTCATCTTCTCCGACGATTGTAAATGTCTTCATAAACCCATGTAGAGGTCCCCGAGCAAAATCTAGAAATGAGTTCTCAATGATCTTGTGTAGGCATTTTCAGTAAAATTGTCATAGTGTACAGGATACACCAAAGTTCTTCTATACCATTTTCTGACTTCATATATCCAATCGTGCTTAGTACGGTACTCACTTAACTGCAAACCTCCTAATAGCGTTACAACACTGCACCGTTAAGAAATTTCTTCAGCTGTGGTACGATTTGAACACCTTTCCACTATAATGGCTGATCTAATGTCATATCGAATGTGGATTATTCACTTTTCTTACATTTTTTTTTTACTGTATGCAGAAGAGTATTTAGTATTAGTACTTGATGTTGAAATATTGATGAAATTCAGAGGAACCACACTGCTTATATGAAAAGAAGAGGTGTGAATCACACCATTACACAATCGTTGTAGCGAAGCTTTCACAAGATGAATAATTATCCAAATTACACACCAAGAACATGAGTGTATAGCATCAGAGGGAAAGTGGATGTGAGTGAAGATATGTGATACGATATTCTTATCAAGACAATGCTACCGTGATATAATATTACTTTTACATTCAAGAACGTGTTTATAGAGAATTTTCATCAACAGACATCTGAAATAAATGACCTTTTTTTTTTTCTATAAAATGTGTTGCACTTAGTTACTAATCAAAGCATACAATGAGATTATATGAAGATATTATTTGATTAGCCCACAGCTTGGTTGCTTTGTGATGACCAGTGTTACTAATTTTTTTAGGAAAAATAACGTATATATATTTAGGACTAACGTAAATATTTTTACCTAACCGTCTAACAGTAGATCTCAAAAGAACCTAAAATCGATTCTATATTTGTCTCATCGATCAGATCACCGGTCTCAGTCCCAAAGTAAGGCTGCTTCGGAAGTTAGAATATAATGGTTCCATATCAAGTTGTTATAATTATGCATTCGTGAAAATATTATTTATAATAGACCGGAACCTAGTGAATCCTACACAGCTCTGTATGTAAGCCCTAGTAAGCAGAAAGACGCTAAGTAAATACATACTTGATAGCCTACAGTTTTAATACACAGGGGAATTTCTTTAAATATTGTATCCGTAAGAACACACAATCTTTGGATTAAACAGTTTACATCAGGCTCACGATCAAGAACAAGGTGAGAGCGTTATGGGAGCTAAGTAGATTTCTTCAGCAGGAAGCACTCTCAAATAGTATTGTAGTTGCAAATAAACGTGAAGTATAGCAATTGCTTGATTATCATTGATAAATTAATACTTATGTTTTTTACATTTGGTATCACAACATGTCATCATGTGTAAGAGAACTGCATATACTGCACTGGTGGAAGCAACAAGGACAAACATTACCAAAATTGTGTAAATTAGCGCTTCTGTATCTGGTCATCCCTGATTCTAGTCAGTCTACTGAAAGAGCTTTTAGTACACAGGAACAGAGTAATGCTTTAAAGCCTGAAACTTTTCACTCTGTTTCCGTGCTATTAGATGCGTACAAGAACACAGTAAAACGATGTTCATTTTGCACTATTGGTTTCTTAAAAACGTCATATTTTCATTTTCTTAAAATTAACTATCCCTTCTATTATATGCAATGTTAAGGCCATCTTAGGGATCTCAAACCGTCTTAGGGAATTTGAAAAACCATCTTAGGGAATCTCAAAATCAAGACGGTTATTTTTTCCAAACCGTTAACTTTGGCTGCAGTTAAGCCTGAAAGATATAAAACTTCCAAGGCTCAATTCCGCATCTTGGAGCAGAATCAATGAATATTCTTTCTTAGTAATAGTGTTCGAGTACTTCCTTGTCTCGGTGCCCAAAGAAAATAATAGATACTGCTGTTACTTTCGATTAGCCGGAAAGTTAATAGCCTATTTATAGATATCACGATGCTTTTAGATAAAAAGATAAATACAGTAGGTGTAGAGATCCGCCATGATACTTGCATTAGAACGAGTGGAAACGGTTTGCATGCAGTACAACCAACGAGAGAGGGCGGGTTGAAATGGGGAAAGTACAGCAGCTCATATTGTTCTTAGGACTTGAAAATTTGAAATATACGTGTTTAAACCCTGTGACGTGCGGAACAGAAAGTCTTTATCTGAGAAGGAAAGTATATCACGGTTAGCTCATAACGTATAGTAAAGAGAAAGAGCGAAAAAATGATGGACAAGTTTATGGGTCACTTGCGATAGGACAAGCCACCACGAACTTGTGAAGCTTTTCGTAATATGCATCCACTACATGTGTTACCACCTTACATTGAGAAAAGTGGCACAGATGTCACTTGACTTTTTGTAAAACTGTTCTGCAACTTCTGAAAAGAGATATTAAAAAGAGATTAAATCGAACTCTAAGTGATGCGGTGATTAAAGAAATAATTTTGAGGTTGGACGTGGATGTTCGATTTTTAATTAGTGGTTAATGGTGCAACAGGCGCGCCTATAATTCGAGGGTTCCACTATGTGGCGTAACAGTATTTCGGAATCAAGGATTAATTTTGCTAACGTTGTGTCTGACGTTGAGTTAATCCCTAAGAAAATTTCGTGCCCTTAATTAAGAACCGTTCAATAATCATATCAAATGGAACTACGCACAAGAAGGACTCGTATTCTATGAATTGTGAATGTTCCTTTAATTGTCAATTCTTGTAATTCTCTGACACCGAATTTTCATCCAGAGCTTCCATCTGAGTTAGTGATGTGGAAATTTTTCATAGAAAACATGACCAGCTGCGTTAGAAAACGGAAGCATTAATTTAATTGCCTTCAAATGAAGTTCTTGTCCCCTGTTCAATCTAGTCACTTACGATTGCAATACGATTATGACCTTCTCTATATGCTGCAGGCAAAGTTAAAGGTTCGGAAAATGTAACCGTTCTAATTTGAGATTTCCTAATATTATTCTGTCATGCAGTTTCATTTTCTTGTAAATGTTGCATTTTGATTTCGTTATCCAGACGTTTTTGAATAACATCGCAAATCATAGATATTGTCATCTCCTCCGACGGTAGCAAATGTCTTCATAACCACACGTAGAGGGCGCCGAGCGGAGTCTAGAAGTGAGTTCTCAATGATTTTGACTAGGCATGGCCATTCGGCTTTTTCACTAAAGTTGTCATAGTGTACAGGATACACCAACTTTCTTCTATACCATTTCCTGACATAGTGCATTCAATCGTAATTAGAAATTACTTAACTGGAAACGTTCTAAAGGCAACAGACGAGAGAGTGTGGGTTTAAATAGAAAAAGCACATATTGTCCTTAAGACTTGCAAATTCGAAATATTCGAGTTTAAAACCAGTGACGTGCGGAACAGGAAGTCTTTAGCTGAGTAAGACTGTATATCACGGTGAGCTAATAAGGGATAAAAAGAGAAAGCGCGTTAAAATGATGGACAAGATGATGGGTTACTTGCGGTAGAACAAGCATCCCCGAGCTTGTGAAGCTTCAAGTAATATTCATCCACTACGTCAAAAATAGTCTTAAAAATGTAACATTAGCTGAGATGTCACTTGACTTCATTGTAATAATGTTCCACAATGTATGAAAAAAGATAATGATAACAGATTAAATCGATCTCTAAGTGATGCGGTGATTAAAGAAATAATTTTGAAGATGGACGGGGATGTAAGATTTTTAATTAATGGTTTAGGGTGCAAGAGGCGTGGCAATAATTCGAGGGTTCTATTTCGAGGTGTCCGGTAATGCCAAAGTGCTAATGTCGGCTTATGTCTTTCTAAAAATGATGTGATATTTAGAAATCAGCAGTGGGCGTAACCATGTATTCCCTAATTCCAATTGGCTTAGAGCTAGTAAAGAAATTCAATGAATCGGAGGCCGCAGAATCTTTTGTAGTGTACCTACGTCTTAAGAATAAAGCACTAACTCTTTTAGAGCTACTTAACGCACATTATACAATGGCGTATAATTTAAAAAACCTTGGATTTAGTTCTACCTTTTATAAGACGAGGGTATCACAGTCATATAGCTTTGAGAACGTACGTTTTTGTTGGGCCTTTGGGATTGAAAAATTTTGTGATACCATATGTAAGAAACATAAGTATTAATTTATAAATGATAATCAAGCAATTGCTATACTTCACATTTATATGCATCTACAATTCTATTTGAAAGTGCTTCCTTCTGTAGAAATATACTTAGCACCCACAAAGCTCTCACCTTCTTCTTAATCTTTAGCCAGATGGAAACTGTCTAATCCAGAGAGTTGTGTTCTATCACATATATTATTTAATAAAATTATCCTGTTGGTAAACACTCGACGCTGACAAATTAGCATTTAATTACCTTTACAACTGCTCACTAGGCTTTACATACAGAGTTGTGTGGGATTAACTAGGTTCCGGTATATCATTAATATTATTTTCACGATTGCAAAATGAAGAAACTTGCTATGTAACCCATTATATTCTAACCTCCGAAGGAGTCTTACTTTGGGTCTGAGACCGGTGATCAGATCGATGAGACAAATAAAAAATCGATTTTAGGTGTTTTTGAGATCTTCCCGTAGACGGTTAGGTGGAAAACATTGGACGGTCCTGTGTTCGCTACAAACTTAATAACACTGGTCATCACAAAGCAACGAAACTCTGAGCTAATCAAATAATCTTTTCATATAATCTCATTGTATGCTTTGATTAGTAACAAAGTGCCACACATTTCATAGACAAGAAAAGGACATTTATTAAAGATGTCTGTTGATGAAATTTCTCCATATCCAAGTTATTGAATGTAAAATTAATCTTATATCACGGTAGCATTGTCTTGATAAGAATATTGTATCACATTTCTTCACTCTTACATCCATTTATCTCTAAATATTAAATATTCTAGCCTCTGTATACAGTAAAAAAGCGCAGCAAAATAGAATAAAGCACATGCGTTATGACATTAGATCAGCCATTATACTGGAAAGGTGTTCAAATCGTACCACAGCTGAAGAAATTTCTGAACGGTCCATACAACGCTTTGAGGAGGTTTTCAGATAAGTAATTACAAAGCACGATTGGATACATTAAGTCAGGGTATGCTGCAGAAGAACTTTGGTGTATCCTGTACACAATGACAACTTTACTGAAAATCCTGAATGGCCATGCCAACTCAAGATCATTGAGAACTCAAATCTAGACATTACTCGGGGACCTCTACATGGGGTTATGAAGGCACTTAGAACCGTCGGAGGAGTTGAAAAAATCTAAGATCTTCGATCTTATTCAGAAACAACGGGATGAGGAAAATAATATGCAACATTTACAACCAAATGAAACTGCATGAGAAAAAACATATTAGGAAATCTTAAAATTAAGACGGTGAGATTTTCCGAACTGTTAATTTGGGCTGCTGTATAAAGGTATGAGAAGATTACAAAAAATTAACAACACAAGGAACACACACATTTAGCAGAAATAGAGGCATTTTTTTAGCAAAGTTCCAAGTGTTAAGATAATCGAATAGTGCTTAACGATAGTCACAAATTTTTCGGGAGGATTAACTCAATATGAGACACAACGTTAGCAAAATTCCCAAATACAGTTACGATAAAAAAATTTCTATAATACTTTTGTGGACATCAGCTTATCAGAGCGACAGGTTGAGTTAATGCCACCTACCTTGTGTGATAATGTCTTAATGCGACAGAATGTCAATTTCACTGCGGTGAATATTGCAGTGCCTCTCTTGTCTTGTGTTTTAAAACCCACACGTAGAAGGAGGAGTTCTTATACACGCAATGGTGTGGACTAAAAATGGCCAGTCAAATCTACGTTAAGTACGTATATAAATTATGTTAAGCGCTATTTTCACCTAATATTTGATGGGCATAAATTACAATTAGACATGGAAAGAGCCGAAAGACAAAAATAGCTTTCGGGCAATATCTCAACGATCAAAATTAATTGTGCCTCTGAAGCTATGACAAATCACTCACGGTCCTTGAGAATCTTGGAGAACAATACCAGACTGCTTCAAATGGCGCAAAGAGAAACTAAAAATGGGGTATCTGTAATTATTGATGGGTGTGATTCAGATCTTTTAAGAATCTTGGTTGAAAACTTCATGAGCACTTGCTGATTCTTTTAATACCACATATGAACAGAACCGAAAGGAAATGCTACGAAATCATTAAATTTCAAGACACTTAGCGTCATTAAAAGTTTGCTTTCACTTTTTTTTATGATGCAACAGGTTGTGACACGACCTCAGCTATACTCAAGAGAGAATAGTTGCAAGGCTCCAAGAGAGAATAGGATCCTTCAAACAGAAAAAGAACTGTGCAAGTTAGTCAGAGTCTTCAACTGTGAGTTAGGAGTTGTGAGTTAGGAGTCATATCTCAATCCTAACTAAATGTTCAACATTACACATTTCTTATTCCCCTGTATGGAGAAGGAAACATGTGCTTCCTGGTATAAGCCTATAAGGTATAACAAGGAAGTAACCACTTTTTCCCCTACTAACCCGACAGGTCTGCACCATTCAATTCGGAAGTAGCTCCACGTGCAGGCGGGAAATGGTCTAAGCAAGAACCCAATCCATTGAGGTTGGTGTGTGAAAGAGGATATGCGAAATCCAGCATCCACACAGCTACCATCGGCTCCAGCGGGATAAGCTTACTTACCTCTAGATAAGAAGTGATTGCAAGGTAGGATTGTGAACGAGACACATGTAAGTGGAAAAGAGGGGTATGGAGTATTTAAGGTATTCTGCATTCTGCCAACGGAGTTCTTTTACAAATGCAGATCGGAAGACAATCTAATAAAGATTATGTGGAACAACAGCTGTAGAAAACCAATATATCGTTTACAACGGCTTAAATGGTGATCCAATCTATTATGATTATTAGTTTGTAATACCGTCCCCGCCTTATAGACCTAACAAAATGGACATGGATGAAATTTTATGATGGAAGACATGGAAGACGATCTTGATGAAATTTAAAATGAAGGTGTTAGGACAAGGTATAAAACATGGTTGTGGTTTAATGTTCCGTTTGCATATTTTGGAATCCTTTAAAAGAGCTGCTTTGTTACCTGAATACAAAATGAGACCGTAGGAGGACACTCACAAGTTAACGAGTTAAACCAATTCATTTAGTAATAACATTTGATACTACAGTACTTTTCAATTGACGTTTATAACAATTGTTTATTGTTCGATTGTTTATATGTTAAGATGTTCAATAGCAGAAGATAGACTCCAAGGATTCAGCCATCTGCAAGGTATCTAAACATTAGGTAACTACCGTTTAGTTTCGAATCTCCTAAAAAGAAACAAAGTTTAACTCTCTTGATACAGAACGAAGCTTAGATATGCGGTACATGGAAAGACGGCATGTACATTTTTATCCAAGCAGAAGCATAAGAATGAAAGCTCTACTACTCGTCGATCCCTGTTGGTTTCAACTTATTGCTCCAGCTTTTATACGACATAAGGACAATCATAGACATAAGAACATAGATCTAAGCTCATATCTTTGTTTCAACTTTCTTCTTGGCAATGTTAACGGCTCTTAGCTGGACTGTGCAACGAATGTAACCTAGGCAGTTTGCCATGTTATTCCGCTATATGCAAGGATCATCTATGCAGAATTTTACATACGATTTAGTGCTTCTATTTTTGTAAAGTAATTTACTTGGTGATCTAGGATTGCTCTGGTCATCGGTTATGGGTATGCTCGTATACATACCAGGGCAATGGACAGTTTGCTTCAGTGTTAGAGTTTAGTACACATTGTAAGCCTCAACTACTGGCGATTAATCTGGTACATTTTGTGGACTAGCTTTCTGCGAAATTATTAAATTAATGCTACGAAATTATTAAATTAAAAGAAACTTTAGCCTCGTTAAAAGATAGCTTTCTCTTTCTTTTCATTAAAAGATTGCAACAGGCTGTGTCATGACATCAGATATACTCAGCAGTGTATAGTTGGCAGGCCTGGTAGAACAGGGGTAGAACATAGACATCACCAAAATTAACAATTGAGGGAATTTTTTGTACTTTAGTTACATATTGGAGATGTTCAGTTAAGAACCGTTACTGTTAACATTACCGTTAACATTGTCTGCAGTATATAGAGAAGGTCATAATCGTATTCGAAATCATCCAAAGGGACTAGATTGAACAGGGGACTTCAATCTTCATTTGAAGGCAATTAAATTAATGCTTCTGTTTTCTCACTCTGCTGGTCATCTTTTTATAAAAGAATTGCACATCACAATACACACCAGATGGAAGCCCTGAATGCAAATACGGTATCAGAGTATACAACAAAATAACAAGTCACAGAACATTCAAAATTCGCAGAAAAAGAGGCCTTCTTGAGCGAATTTCCAAGTGTAATGATTATCGAATAGTGCTTAATTATGGGCACGAAATACTCGACGTCAGACCTAACGTTAGCAAGATTAATCCTTATTTCACAAATACTGTTACCGTACGATAAAAAAGTTCTACAGGATTTTATGGGCATCAGTTTATCATCAAAGCGACACGTTGAGATAATGCCACCTTCCTTGTGTGATAATGTCTCAATGCGCAAGAATGTCAATTCGACTGAGGTAAATATTGCAGAGTGTGTATTGTCATGTGTTTTAAAACCCACACGTAGAAGGAAGAGTCCTTCCACACGCAATGATGCGGACTAAAAATGGCACCCCAATTCTGCGTTAAGTACGAATTAAATCATGTTAAACTCTATTTTCACCTTATATGTTATGGATATAAATTACAATTAGACATGGAAAGCCGTATACTTCCCGTTTTTGTACAAGTACAATATTATTTGAGTGTGTTACCAACCTGCTGAAGAAATTTACTTGGCACCCATAACGGTCTCACTTGGTTCTACTAATCATAGCATACAATGAGATAATTAATCAAAGCATACAATGATATTATATGAAAAGATTATTTGATTAGCCCACAGTTTGGTTGCTTTGTGATGACCAGTGTTACTATTAACGTTAATATTTTCACCTAACCGTCTAAGGGAAAATCTCAAAAGAATCTAAAATCGATTCTATATTTGTCTCATCGATCAGATCACCGGTCTCAGACTCAAAGTAAGGATGCTTCGGAAGTTAGATACAATGAGTTCCATATCAAGTTTTTATCATTATGCAATCGTGAAAATATTATTAAAGATAGACCGAAACCTAGTGAATACTACACAGCTCTGTATGTAAGCCCTAGTAAGCAGAAAGACGCTAAGTAAATACATACTTGATAGCCTAGAGTTTTAATACACAGGGGAATTTCTTTAAATATTGTATCCGTAAGAACACACAATCTTTGGATTAAACAGTTTCTATGGGGCTAACGATCAAGAACAAGGTCAGTGCGTTACGCGTGGTAGGTAGATTTCTTCAGCAGGAAGCACTCTCAAATAGTATTGTAGTTGCATATAAAGGGAAGTATAGCAATTGCTTGATAATCATTTATAAATTAATACTTATGATTATTATATTTGGTATCACATTTTTCAATCCCAAGGGCTCACCTACAACCGCTGTATTATCTAATTGCTATATGACTCTGATACGTTCGTCTTATTATAGGGAGAAGTAAATCCACGGTTTATAAAGATTACGCCATTGTATAATGTGAGTAAAGCAGCTTTAAAAGCATCACTTTGTTTTAAACCTACGTACACAACACAAAATACTGCGGCCTCCGATTAATTCTTGAATTTCTTTACTAGCTCTAAGCAGATAGGAATTAAGGAATACATGCCAATGTCCACTGATAATTTCTAAATTACACAGCAGTGTAAGGAGGAGTTAATCCGGCATAAGCCGTTTAGCCTTACCAAGCACCTCGAAATAGAACCCTCAAATTATTGGCACACCTGTTGCTCTTTAAACAATTAATTAAAAATCAAACATCCCCGTCCATCATCAAAATTATTTCTTTAATCACCGCATCACTTAGAGATCGATTAATATTTTTCTTCAGACATTCTAGAATACTATTATAATGAAGTCAAGTATCATCTCTGCTTCAATTGGTACCTCTGCTAATGTTGTTATTTTTAGGCGATTTCTATTTTTGTGGTTGCAGATTACAAAAAGCTACACAATCTAGGGGATGCCTGTCCTTTCGCAAGTGACCTATCAACTAGTCCATCAATTAATGCGCTTTCTTTTTACTAAATTATGAGTTCACCTCGATATTCATTCTTTCCCACATAAATATTACTTGTTCCACACGTCAATAAGTTTAAACTCGAATATTTCGAATTTGCAAGTTGCATTTTAACGGGAAGTATAGCAATTACATGATTATAATTGATAAATTAATATTATTTTTTTTTTACATTTGTTATCCCAACATTTTCAATCCCAAGGGCCCACCTAAAAAAAAAAAGCTCATCGTTCCTAAAGCTATACGTCTGTCATACCATCTTCTTATTAAAGGGAGAAGTTATTCAACGGTTTTATAAATGCTACGCCATTGTGTAATGAGAGATGAGGATCTCTAAAAGCACCACCGCTTCGTTTTTAAGACCTAGGTACACATCACAAGATCTTACAGCTTTGGTTTCATATTTGGATTTCCTTACTAGTTGTAAGCCAATAGGAAACAAATAATAGATGCCGATGTCCACTGCTGACTATTAAATTTCTCAGTATTGTAAAAACATAAGCCGGCATAAGCCGTTTAGCCTTACCGGACCCCTCGATTTTTTGGCGCGCCTGTTGCACTCTGACCCACTAATTAAAAATAGAACATCCCCGTCCATCCTCAAAATTATTTCTTTAATCACCACATCACTTAGGAATCGATATAATCTCTTTTCAGAAATTGTAGAATACTATTACAATGAAGTCAATTTACATCTCTGCTAATGTTCTCATTTTAAGACTATTTTTGACGTAGTGGATGCATTTTAAAAAAAGCTTTACAAGCTCGGCGATACTTGTCCTATCGCAAGAGACCCACCAACTTGACCATCATTTAACGTGCTTTCTCTTTACTACACCTTATGACCTCACCGTGATATTCATTCTTTCTCAGCTAAAGGCTTCTTGTTTCGCACGTCAAAGGGTTTAAACTTGAATATTTCGAATTTGCAAGTTTTAAGAACAATATGAGCTGCCGCACTTCGGTTGTACTTCGGCTCTATTCTGTTGTACTGCATGCAAACTTATTCCACTCGTTCTAATGCAAGTATCATGGCGGATCTCGACATCTACTCTTTTTATTATTTTATCTATAATTAATAATACATTATTTCTGCAGAAAACCACAGTCGGCAGCTGTGTAGATAAATCTTAAATCTTTTGGAAAATCAAAATAATTTTTCAAAAATTTAAAAATTACCTTGTAAGTAGCAATTGAAAATCCTTATCTCACTACGCTCTTAGTATAATATCAGACTGTTTCTGTACCTTCGTTATACAATATTTTCTGGAAACAGTCTGAAGTATAGATCAAGAAGTTAGATGATCTATCTCAGTGTTTCATCTAACTTCTTGCCAATGTTAACGGCTCTTAGCTGGACTCTGCAAGGAATGTACTCTAGACCGTTTGCCATAATATTCCGCTATATGCAGCGATCATCTATGAAGAATTCTACAGTCGATTTGTGGTCGCTTGCTTGCTCTCTACGCTTCTTATCAAATATTACTATGTATGGTTAGTAGTAGTGCTGCTTGCATTCGTTATGATAAGAGAACAACAAGTATCTCGACATCTCCTCTTAGTAAAATGTTATCTGAACGTTTCGGTATCTTAGTAATACTATGTTTTCTGAAAACAGTCTCAAAAATAGATCTAGGCACACATCTGTGTATTTCGACTTTCTTGCGAATGTTAACGGCTCTACAATAAAATGCACACTAGGCTAGCCATGATTTCCGCTATATGCAGCGAACACCTAAGCAGAATTCTACAGACGATTTGTTGCTCTATTTTTGTAGAGGAATTTACTTGGTGATCTACGATGGCTCTGGTCAACGGCCGTGGATATGCTCGTGTTAAATGACTTCAAAGCAGCTCGTGTTAAATAATTTCAAAAAAATTTACATTGTCCTTACACCTTCATTTAAAGTTTCATCAAGATTGTCTTCATCTCCATTTTTTTAGGTCTATAAGGCGGGGTCGATATCACAAAATGATAATCTTAAGTGATTGGATCAACAATTAACCGTTGTCAATGACATATTTATATTTACAGTTGTCAGATTGTCTTCCGACCTGCCACTCGTACACGAACTCCCTTGGCAGAATGCAGAGTTCGCCTGAAAACTTCATATCGGCTCTTTTACACTAACGTGTGGCTCGTTCACAATCCTATCTTGCAGTTCCCTTTTATCTACAGGTAAGTAAGATTATCTGGTTGGAGCTGATGGTAGCTGTGTAAGTATTTGGAATTTGCATATCCTCTTTAACACACCACCTCCCTCGATTGGGTTCATACTTAGATAATTTCGTTCATGGAATTGGAGGTACTTCCGAATTGAATGTTGCACAGCTGCTGTGTTAGTAATGGGAAAAATGGCCATACTGAAGCTTTGTTACTACTTTCTTGTTATATCTGATATGGCTTATACCAAAGAGGGCATTTTTCCATCTCCATACAAGCGAATAAAGAATTTCTAACGGTATCACTTTGTCAGGATTCACATTTGGTTCGTTGAAGTCTCTAACTTTCAAAACCTTTCTTTTTGAAGGAACTTGAAGGCTGCAAACTATTCAGTCCTGTGTATAGCAGAGTTCGTGTCACGGCCTGTTGCATCATGATAAAAGTGAAAGTAATCTTTTAATGACGCTAAAATTTCTTTAAATTTATTAATTTTGTAGCATTTCCTTTCAGTTCTGCTTGTATGTGGCTACAAGACAATCAGCAACTGCACATCAAGTCTTCTACCAAGTTGCTTAAAAGATCTCAATCCACCCCAAAACAGCTACAGATTTCCCGTTTCTTGTTTCTTCTATTACTGTTGTCCATATACAGCTACCTTTGTTTGTAAATTTTAATCCCTCTAGTATTGATCTCCAAGTTCCTCAAGGACTGTGATTGAATTGTCGTGGCTTAAATGGCAGAATGAAATTTGATCGTTGCAGATATTACCCCAAAGCTCTTTTTTTCTTTTTCGGCACATTCCATAGCCACTTAGCGTCCATGCTGCTCACTAGGGCTTACACACAGAGTTGTGTAGGATTCACGAGGTTCCGGTCTATCATTAATAATATTTTTTTGATTGCATAATGACAAACTTTTCATGAAACCCATTATATTCTAACCATCGAAGCAGCCTTACTTTGGGTCTGACCCCGGTGATCTGATCGATGAGACAAATAAAAAATCGATTTTAGATTCTTTTGGGATCTTCCCTTAGACGGTTAGGTGGAAAATATTTACGGTATAGTCAGTCCAGTGGTCTAACGAATAATCTTTCCAGTGCCACACATTTGGTAGATCATAAGAAGTCATTTATTTTAGAAGTCTCTTGATGAAAACTTTCATATCTGAGTTCTTGATTGAAAAAATAATCTGATATCAGGATAGCATTGTCTTGATAACAATATTGTATCACATTTCGCCATTCTGACATCCTCTTCCCATTGAAGGAATACACTCATTTTCTTGGTGTTTGAACCCTGTCTTACTCGGAAGATTTAATCAAATCCTCACTCGCAACTCGCGTCTCGATTTTTTATTCTCAAACAACCTTTGAATAGCTATTCATCTAGTGTAAGCTTCGCCACGACGATTGTGTAATGCTGAGATACACACCTGTCCTTTTCATATAAGCAGTGTATTGCCTGTATAAACATATAAGCAGTGTACTAATACTAGATATTCTGCTCTTTCGCATACAGTGAATAAGTGCAAGAAGGGAGAACAAAGCACATGCGTTATGACATTAGACAGCCATTATACTGAAAGGGTGTTCAAAACGGACCTGCACTTAATGAAATTTTATAACGGTCCAAAGTTGTACCGCCTTTAGGAGGCTTTCAGTTAAGTAATTTCTAGGCAGGATTGGATACATTATGTCAGGAAATGTTATAGGAGAATTTTTCGTATCCTGTACACTATGGCAACATTAGTAGAAATAATCAATAACCACGCCTAATCAAGATCATTGAGAACTCTATCTAGACTTTGCTCCGGGACCATTACGTGTGGTTATGAAGACATTTACAACCGTCGGAGGATATGAGAAAATCTAGGATCTGAGATCTTATTCAACAATGTCTGGATTACGTAATCAATATGCAACACGCAATGGTGTGGACAATAATGGCGACACAAATCTGCTTTAAGGACGAATAAAATTATGTTAAGCGCTATTTTCGCTGGCATAATTCTCACTCTTATTAAGCTTACTGGAGGATTTGAATTTCAAGATTTTCTAAACGTTTTCTTACCGGTGAGTAAAGTTCTGCTATGCTTCCCCTCTCTTGCAGATGAGTGCACCAACTGTACTAGCTTTTTGACACCTTTCATATAAAAGACGGAATGATCAGCAACAAGTATTTCTGTAATCTAATATATTAACTTCCACACTACATTATCTCGCTGACATGAATAGAGATTGCGAGCCCTTTCCATCGACTCAAACTTATGTTCTCAAGGGCAGAAAGCTACTCCACAAAATGTACCCGTTTAATCGCCAGCAGTTGAGGCTTACGAAGAGTACTGATCTCTAACACTGAACCAACTAAAATTTCACTTGGTATGTATGTGAGCATATCCATAACCGTTGACCAGAGCAATCCTAGATCACCAAGTAAATTACTTTACAAAAATAGAAGCACTAAATCGTGTGTGGAATTCTGCATAGATGATCGCTGATAATAGCGGAATATCATGGCAAACTGCCTAGAGTACATTCGTTGCACAGTCCACCTAAAAGCCTTTAACTTTGGCGATAAGAAAGTCGTAATACAGATATTTGCTTAGATCTATACTTGTGACTGTTTTCAGAGAACAAGTTATTACCAAGTTACAGAAACATTCAGATATTATACTAACGGGAGTTGTCGAGACACGTGCTGTTCCTTTATAAAAACGAATGCAAGCAGTTAGCATGCACTATAACTAACCAGACATAGTAATATTTGAAAAGAAGCGTACTCAGATTAGGATATTTAATTGAAACTTACAAACTGTACTACACTAAAATCTTTTGAAAAATTACAATCATTTGACATATCTATAAGGCTGTTGACTGTGGCTTTCTGCAGAAATAGTGGTATTACTAATTGTAGATATCACGATGCATTTAGATAAAAAGACAATAACAGTAAAAGTCTAGATCCGCCATGATACTTGCATTAGAACGACTGGAATCAGTTTGCATGCAGTACATCCGAGGAGAGCGGTTGGGTTGAATGGGAAAGTACGGCAGGTCATATTGTCGTTAGGATTTGCAAATTCGAAATATTCGAGTTTAAACTTAGTGAGGTCCGGAAAAAAAGTCTTTAGCTGAGAGAAAAAGAATATCGAGGTGAGCTCATAAGGTATAGTAAAAGAGCAAGCGCGTTATTTGATTGACAAGTTGATAATTCACTTGTTAAAGGACAGGCATCACCGAGCTTGTGAGGCTTTTTGTAATCTGCTTCCACAACGACAGTAATCATCTTAAAAGGAGAACATTAGCGGAGATACTAATTGAAGTCGAGATGATACTTGTCTTTATTGTAATAGTATTCTACAATGTCTGACGAGAGATATTAATCGATCTTTAAATGTTGCGGTGAATAAAAAGATAATTTTGTGGATATCCGGGGATGTTCGATTTTTAACAAGTGGTTTGGAATGCAACAGGCCTGCCAATAATTATAGAGTTCTATTTCGTAGTGCCCGGTAAGGCTAAACGGCTTATGCCGGATTAACTCCTTCTTAACTCTTATGTATAATTTGAAATCATCTGTGGACATCGGCATGTATTCTTTAATTTGTATTGGCTGAGAGTTAGTAAGGAATTTCAACAATTAATCGGAGGCCTCACTAATTTGTGTTGCGTACTTAGGTCTGAAAAACGAAGCAGTAGTGTTTTTAAAGCTCCTTGACTCAAATAATACAATGGCGTACCATTAAAAAACCGTGGATATACTTCTCCCTTTAATAAGACGAGGGAATCACAGTCGTATAGCTTTGAGAACGTACAGCGGTTTGTTTTAGGTGGGCCTTTGGTATTGAAAAATGTTGTGATACCAAATGTAAAAAACGTAAGTATTAATTTATCAATGATAAGCAAATAATTGCTATACTTCTCGTTTATATGCAGCTACAAAACTATTTGAAAGTTCTTCCTCCGGAAAAAATCTACTTAGCACGTATAACGCTCTCACCTTGTTCTTGATCGTTAGCCTGATCTTTATGAAAAGGTTGCTTTGTGATGACCAGTGTTTCTAAGTTGGTAGCGAAGACATGACTGAGTATACCGTAAATATTTTCTACCTAACCGTGTAAGAGAAGATCTCAAAAGATCCTAAAATCGATTCTTTTTTTTCGCTCATCGATCAGATAACCGGTCTCAGGCCCAAAGTAAGGCTGCTCCTTTGAGGTTAGAATATAATGGGTTCCATAGCAAGTTTCGAGGTGTCCGGTAAAGCTAAAGGGCTTATGGAGGCCTATGTCAGTCTATAAATTTTGTGAAAGAAATCAGCAATGGACGTCGCCATGTAATACTTAATTCCTATTGGCTTAGAACTAGTAAAGAAATTCAACAATGAATCGGACGCCACAGTATCTTTTGTTGCGTACCTAGGTTTTAAAAACGAAGCAGCACTGCTTTTAGAGCATCTTAACTATCATTATACAATGGTGTAACATTTAAAAAACCGTGGATTTACTTCTCCCTTTAATAAGACGAGGGTATAAGAATCATATAGCTTTGGAATCGTACAGCGGTGTGTTTTAGGTGGGCCCTTGGGATTGAAAAATGTAGTGATATCAAATGTAAAAAACATAAATTAATTTATTAATGATAATCAAGCAATTGCTATACTTCCCGTTTATATGCAACTACAATACTATTTGAATGTGCATCCTGCTGAAGAAATCTACATAGCTCCCATAACGCTCTCACCTTGATCTTTATCGTGAGCCTGATGGAAACTGATTAATCCAAATATTTGTGTTCTTACGGATACAATATTTATAGAATTTCTGTTATGTGTTAATACACGAGGGTATCAATTATGCATTTAATTAGCGTGCTTCTGCTTACTAAGGCTTACATACAGAGTTGTGTAGGATTCACAAGGTTCCGGTCTATCACTAATAATATTTTCAAGATTGCATAATGATGAAAACTTGATATGGAACATATTATTTTCTGACATGCGAAGCAGCCCTACTTTGGGACTCAGACCAGTGATCTGATCGATGAGACAAATATAGAATCGATTTTAGGTTCTTTTGAGATATTCACTTAAACGGTTAGTTAGAAAATATTTACGGTAGTCCTGTGTTCGCTACCAAATTAGTAACACTGATCATAACATAGCAACCAAACTGTGGGCTAATCAAATAATCTCATTGTATGCTTTGATTAGCAACTAAGTGCCACACATTACATAGAGATGAAAAGGTCATTTATTTCAGATGTCTGTTGATAAAAATTCTCTATAACAGAGCTCTTATAGGTAAAAGTAATATTATATCACGGTAGCATTGTCTTCATAGGAATATCGCATCACATTTCGTCATTCTGACATAATCTTTCCCTCTATTGATATACTCTTGGTGTGTTAATGCTGTCTTACTCGGAAGATCTTAAAATCTTCAATCGTATCTCTCGTCCGATTGCGTAATGGTGTGTAATGGTGCGATTGTGTAATGGTGCGACACACACCTCTCCTTTTGATATAAGCAGTGTAGTGCATCAGTGTTTCTTTAATATTTCAACATCAAGTACTAATACAGTACTATATATTCTACTCTTCTGCACACTGCCAATAAGTGCAAGAAAAGTGAACAATCCACATGCGTTATGATATTAGATCAACCATTATACTGCAAAGGTGTTCAAATCGTACCTCAGCTGAAGAAATTTCTGTACGGTCCAAAGATGTACCGGTCTTAGGAGGTTTTCGTGTTAAGTAATTTCCTGGCTCCATTGGTACAATTTGTCAGGAAAAGGTATAGAAGAACTTTGGTGTATCCCGTACACTATTAAAATTTAGTGAAAATTCTGAATGACAATCCCTACTCAAAATCAAGGAGAACTCACTTCTAGACTTGGCTCCGGGACCTCTACATGTAGTTTTGAAGACATTTACAACCCTCGGATGATATAAAATCTAGGATCTGCTATCTTATTCAACAATGTCTGGTTAAGTAATCTATATGCAACATTTACAACCAAATGAAACTGCATGATAAAAACCATATTAGGTAATCTCAAAATTAAGAAGGTGACATTTTCCGAATGGTTAACTTTGGCTGCAGTATACGGTATCAGAAGATTACAAGAAATTCACAGAAAAGGAACATTCACATTTAGCAGGAAAAAAAGACACTTTTGAGGGAAGTTCCAATTGATATGATTATCGAATAGTGCTTAATGAAGGACTATTCTAGTTCTTCTATAACATTGGATACATATACAAAGAATGTATCCAATCGTGCTTAGTAATTACTAACTGCAAATCTCCTAAAAGCGTTACAAAACTGGACCATTCAGAAATTTCTTTAGGTGTGGTACGATTTGAACACCTTTCTAGTATAATGGCTGATGTAATGCATAACGCATTTGCTTTTTTTCAAAATTCTTGCAGTGTTTTACTGTATGCAAAAGAGTATTTAGTGTTAGTTATTGATGTTGAAATATTGAAGAAATTCAGACGAACCACACTGCTTATATCAAAAGGAGTGGTGTGTATCTCACCATTACACAATCGTTGTGGCGAAGCTTTTACAACATGAAAAACTATCCAAATGTTGTTTGAGAATAGGAAATCGAGACGCAAGACGCGAGTGAAGACTTGATTAAATCTTCCGAGTAAGACAGCATTGACACACCAAGAACATGAGTGTATAGCATTAGAGGGAAACTGGATGTCAATGAATAAATGTGATATTTCTCTCTTCTATCAGATCACCGGTTCAGTCCCAAAATAAGGCTGCTTCGGAAGTTAGAATATAGTGGGTTCCATATAAAGTTTTTATTATTATGCATTCGTGAAAATGTTATTAAAGATAGACCGAAACCTAGTGAATCCTACACAGCTCTGTATGTAAGCCGAAGTAAGCAGAAGGATGCTAATTAAGTGGATACTTGATAGCCTCGAGTATTAACACACAGATAATTTCTATATTTATTGTTTCCGTAAGAACACAAATCTTTGGATTAAAGAGTTCCTATGAGGCTCACGATCAAGAACAAGAAGAGAGCGTTATGGGAGCTAAGTAGATTTCTTCAGCAGGAAGCACTCTCAAATAGTAATGTAGTTGCATATAAACGGGAGTATAGTAATTGCTTGATTATCATGAATTGATTTTTGATTTATTGACATCATGCACAGGCCTAATTACAGTGTTACTTATTATATACGTTATACAGATTATATAGGACAATAAAACTATTGGTAATAATTACATTCGGTTTACATAATAGAATTTTTAATACTACTACACCCATTGCTAGTAAATCAAGGTTGGTATTTTCTTTAAGTAACTTGTTGTAGGTTGCACTAGTTCTCCGTATAAATCTGCTTAAGACGTTTGTTTTCGCTGTCAAAAAAAATGTATTTTTCGAAGCAGTGCGCAATTTAGTGGATGGTACGTGGATACATATTTGGTAGTTAAGATCAGGATAGTCTACTTTGCCATGAAAGAGCTTATGTAAAAATAATAAATCAATATTTTTTCTAATAAGTTCTAATGTTTCAAATTTATAATTTTCAACAAATTTAATATAGCTTTCAAATTTCGAGTAGAATTTTTTTTTCTTAAGTGTAAGAAGCCTTTAAAACATTTTTAACACGCTCAATCAAGAATGAGTATTCCTGTATATTATAGTTCCATATATTACTACTATATTCTAATTTCTACCTGTCGTATGCATAATACAGTACAATTAAAAGTTTGGTCATCTGAAATTCTTTACTGACAATAAATAGTATACCCAAGTATTTTGTAGGCTTCTTTGCAAATAGTTTCAATATGTTGAATAAAGGATACCTTTCAATGAAAGATTGTTTCAATATGATCCCGGCCCGGTTTGACCCGAAACGTGCCCGGCCCGGTTTGACCCGAAACGTGCCCGGCCCGTTTCGGCCCGGAATGTACCAAGCCCGGTTAGAGCCCGGCTCGAGATACGGGCAGGGTCGTGCCGGGCAATGATTTCATATCCACCCGGACTGGGCCTAGGATTGCTGGGCTCTGGTTTAAACCCTCTAATGTGCGGAATTGAAAGTCTTTAGCTAAGAAAAAATTAATATCACGGTTTGTTCATAAGGTATAGTAAAGAGAAACTGGGTTAAAAAGATGGACAAGTTGATTGGTCACTTGCCAGTTTCTAATCAGAGCGACACGTTGAGCTAAGGGCACCTTCCTTGTGTGATATTGTCTCAATGCGAGAAGAATGTCAATTCGACTGCGGTGAATATTGCAGTCTCTATTGTCTTGTTTTTTAAAAGCCACACGCAGAAAGAAAAGTCCTTCTACACGCAATGGTGTGGACCAAAATGGCAACTCAAATCTCAGTTAAGTACGTCTATAATTTATGCTAAACTCTATTTTCACCTTATATTTTATGGATATAAATTACAATTATGGATATAAATTAAATTATAATCGTACATAATTCTGCCTTTGATGCCACGACAATTCAATCACAGTTCTTGACAAACTTGGAGTCAATACTAGACGACTATCGAAGGAGCAAAGGCAGTTGTATATGGAGAAAAGTAATAGAAGAAACTAGAAACGGAAAATCTGTTGCTGCTGGTTGGTCTGATACAGATCATAAGAATCTTGGTAGAAGACTTAATGAGCAGTTTCTGATTCTCTTATAGCCACATACAAGCAGAACTGAACGTAAATTCTACCAAATTATTAAATTTATTAAAACTCTAGCTTCATTAAAAGAGTGCTTTCACTTTTTCCATTATGCAGCTAGCTTTGACACGACCTCAGCTATACTCAGGAGTGAATAGTCGGCTGCCTTCAAGTTCCTTCAAAAGGAAAATTATTCTGCAGTTAGTCAGTGTTTTCAATCAATTAAATGTGAATCCTGACAAATGATTAGGTTAGACATTTCTTTATGCACTTGTATGGAAGTGGATAATTTTCTCCCTGGTATAAGCAAAATCAGATATATAATTGAAGATTTACAAAACTAGAATATGGCAACTTTTCCCTTTACTAACACAGCAGCTGTGCAGCATTCAATTCGGAATTACTTCCAACTTCAGAAGCGAAATGGTTTAAGCCTAAACCCAATCGAAAGAGGTTGGTCTGTTGACCCACACACTTACCATCAGCTCCAGCCAGATAATGTTAATTACCTTAGATAAAAAGTGACTGCAAGATAGGATTGTGAACGAGCCAAGTCTTCGTGTAAAAGTGCTGATACTAAGTATTCAAGGTTTTGTGCATTCTGCCAAGAAAATTCATGTAGAAATGACAGATCGAAAGATAATCTGATATAGATGATAACGAACAACAGCTGTAAAAATCCAATATGTCAGTGACAACGGATTAACTGTTGATCCAATGAGTCATGATTATTTTGTGATTTCGTCCCCACCTTATAGACCTAACAAAATGGAAATGAAAACTATCTTGATGAAACTTTAAATGAAACTTTAAATGAAACTTTTTAATTGACATTATTATTTAGTTTTAATAACTGTATGTTAAAACTATTTTGTTTATTACAAACTAAATACAACTATTATTTAAAAAGTAGTTCACAGGAAACCAAAACAATATGATACGTAACCAAATGCAGTTGAGTTTGTTCCTCTACTCGCTACTTTAACTTAGATTTTAGGGAAATTGTTTTTCTGGCAACACTGCAATTTCTATGGATGGCAACATTGAACATTCTTCAGGTTCATATTTTCTGTTGTAGAATAACATTATCTCTGATTGTGGTGACTTGCAGTTCATTATCTCCTTTCACTGATGAATAAACAAGCAAAAGAAAAATGGTAAATTTCGTATCATTTTTAGTAAGGCAGGCTCTTAACAATTATCCGTAACTGTTATATTACAATTATATTCGTAAGGTTATTACGATTCACAGGCAGATTATTTGCCTGAAAAGCTATTAGGAGATTCTTAGGTTATTAAGGACGTGATTACCTTGTAGACGCAGGCTCGCTTCTCTTGACCTGAGAGACAAGACCGGACGATGAATTTATAAAGCTAGCGGTTTAAAGCAGTGTTTCGCGAAACAAAAAATTTATACAGGCCTGATAGAACAGGTGTAAAACACAGACATCAATAAAATTATCAATTGACAGAATTTTTCTTTTTGTAGTCAGATTTTCACCTAGTACACCTGAAAGATATAAAAATTCCTAGGCTCACTTTCCATATCTTGGAGTAGAAGCCCTGAATTTTCTCCCATAGTAATAGTGTTCGAGTACTTGCTCGTATCGGTGGCCAAAGAAAGTAATAGATTCTGCTATTAACTTTCGATTAGCCTGAGAGTTAAACTTGTGAATAAAAGAAATTCGATGCGTCTTTTGCTACTTTAACTCACTTCGTTAAGATGCTATATTGATAACGCTACGTATATATCACATTAATCTTCAGGCTATACAATCTTAAAGTCCCTTTGACACCCACGGTTCAACTTGCACTACAGACTGCCATAACGCATGCTCTTATTAAGCTTACTGGAGGATTTCAATTTCTCCACCTTCTAAACGTTTTCTCACCGGTAAGTAAAGTTCTGGTAAGTTTCTCCTCTGTAGCAGATTAGTGCACCAACTATATTAACGTTTTGATACCTTTCATATCTGTGACGGAATGATCAACAACAATTATTTCTGTAATCTTATTTATTAAATTCAAAACTACCTTATCTCGCTGACCTTAACTTCTCATGAGCAGAAAGCTAGTCCACAGAATGTACCAGATTAATCGCCACCAGTTGAGGCTTACGAATTATACTGTTATCTAAGACTGTACCTGACCGTCTCTTGGCCTGGTTGTATGCGTGCATATCCATGGCCGTTGACCAGAGCCATCCTAGATCACAAAGTAAATTCCTGTACATAAATAGAAGCTCCAAATCGTCTGTGGAATTCTGCATAGAAGATAGCTGTATATAGTTAAATATTATGGCATACATACGAGAGTACATTTCCTTTACAGTCCAGTTTGAGCAGTTAACATTGGCAAGAAGAAAGTCGAAAAACAAAGATATGTGCTTAAATCTAATCTTCAGACTGTTTTCAGAGAACATTTCTTTACCAAATTATACAAAGATTTTATTTATATTTTATTTAGAGGAAATGTCAAGATACGGGTTGTTCTCTTATCATAACGAATGCAAGCAGTTAGCATGCACTACAACCAACCATACATAGTAATAAGAAGCGTAGTGAGATAGGGATTTTTCAATTGTAACTTACACGCTGTAATACCCTAAAATTTGTTGAAAAATTACTTTCATGAGGCAAATAATTTAAGGTTTATCTACAAGGTTGCTGACTGTGGTTTTCTGCAGAAATTATGGTACTAATTGTAGATATCAGGATGCATTTAGATAAAAAGATAATAACAGTAGATGTCGTGATCCGCCATGATACTTGTATTAGAAAGAGTAGAATCAGTTAGCATGTAGTACAACCGACGAGAGAGCGTGCGTTGAAATGGGAAAAGTACGAAATCTCATAATTTAATTAGGACTTGCAAAATCGAAATATTCGAGTTTAAAACTTGTGACGTGGGTAACAAGAAGTCTTTAGCTGAGAAAGACTGAATATCACGGTGAGGTCATAAGGTATTGTAAATAGAAAGGGCGTTAAAATGGT
Organism: Thermobia domestica; assembly: GCF_964235325.1. Taxonomy (NCBI): domain Eukaryota; kingdom Metazoa; phylum Arthropoda; class Insecta; order Zygentoma; family Lepismatidae; genus Thermobia; species Thermobia domestica. The sequence continues at coordinate 274,659,219 of NC_137454.1, read as the reverse complement.
GGACAAGTTGATGGGACACTTGCAATTGGGCAGACATCCCCGAGCTTGTGAAGCTTTTTATTTTATTCATCTGTAAAACCAGAAAGCACCTTAAAATGAGAACGTTAGCAGAAATGTCACGTGACTCCATTGTAATAGAATTCTTCAGTGTATGAAAAAAGATAATAATTAGAGTCTAAATCGAATTCTAAGTGATGCGGTGATTAAAGAAATAATATTGAGGATGGACGGGGATGTTCGACTTTCAATTAGTTTCTCAGGGTGCAACAGGCGTGCCAATAATTCGAGGGTTTAATTTCCAGGTGTAGGTAAGGCTAAAGGGCTTATGGAGTCCTATGTTAGTGTAAAAATTTTGTGAAATTTAGAAATCAGCAATAGACGTCGCCATGTATTTCTTAATTCCTATTGGCTTAGAGCTAGAAAAGAAATTCAACAATGAATAGGTGGCCACAGTATCTTGTGTTGCGTACCTTGGTCTTTGAAACGAAACAGCACTTCTTGTAGAGCAAATTAACTTATACAATAGCGTACCATTTAAAAAACTGTCGATTTAATTCTCTCTTCAATAAGACGATGGTATCACAATCATATAACTTTGGAATCGTACAGCGGTTTGTTTTAGGTCGGCCCTTGGGATTGAAAAATGTTGTGATACCAAATGTAAAAAACATTAGTATTAATTTATCAATGATAATCAAGCAATTGCTATACTTCCCGTCTATATTCAACTACAAAATTATTTGAGAGTGCTTCTGCTGATGAAATCTACTTAGGTATCAAGTCACCTATTTCTTAATTGTTATTCTGACACCCATAACGCTTTCACCTGGTTGTTGTTCTTTAGCCCGATGTAAACTGCTTAATCCAAAGATTCTGTGTTCATACGGATACAATATTTAGAGAAATTCTCCTGTGTGTTAAAACTCGAGGCTATCAAGTATGCATTTATTTAGCGTCGTTCTGTTTACTAGGGCTTACATACAGAGCTGTGTAAGATTCACTATGTTGCGGACTGTGATTAATAACATTTTCACGATTGCATAATAATAAAAACTTGATATGGAACCCATTATAATCTAACTTCCTAAGCAGCCTTACTTTGGGTCTGGGACCGGTGATCTGATCGATTAGGCAAATGTAGAATCGATTTTAGGTTCTTTTGAGATCCTCCCTTAGACGGTTAGGTAAAAAATTATTAACGCTGGTCTTCACAAAGCGACCAAACTGTGGGCTAATCAATTAATGTCTTCACATATTTTCATTGTATGCTTGATTAGTAACTAAGTGCCACACACTTCATAGAGAAGAAACGGTCATTTATTACAAATGTCTGTTGATGAAATTTCTCTATATCCAAGTTCTTGAATGAAAGAGTAATGTTATATCACGGTGGCATTGTCTTGATAAATCGTATCACATTTCTTCACTCTGACATCCATTTTCTCTCTAATGGTATACACTCATGTACTTGGTGTGTCAACGCTGTCTTAATCGCAAGATTTAATCAAGTCTTCACTCGAGTGTGGCGTCTCGATTTATTGTTTTCAAACAACTTTGGATAGCTATTCATGTTGTAAAAGCTTCGGCACTACGATTGTGTAATGGTGAGATTCAGAACCTCTTATTCGATATAAGCAGTGTAGTGCATCAGTATTTCTTTAATATTTCAACATCAAGTACTAATACTATATATTCTACTCTTCAGCTTACAGTAAACAACTGCAAGAAAAGTGATCAATCCACAAGCGTTATGATATTAGATCATCCATTATACTGGCAAGGTGTTAATATAGTACCTCAGCTGAAGAAATTTTTGACCGGTCCTAAGTTGCACCCGTTTTAGGAGGTTTGCAGTTAAGTAAACCGGGAACGATTGAATGCACTATGTAAGGAAATGGTATAGAAGAACGTTGGTGTTTCCTGTACACTATGACAACTTTAGTGAAAAAGCTGAATGGCCATGACTACACAATATCATTGAGAACTCACTTCTAGACTTTGCTCGGCGCTCTCTATATGTAGTTATGAAGACATTTGCAACCGTCGTAGGAGATGAAAAGGAAACTGCATGACCATAACGATATTAGGAAATCTCAAAATTAGGACGGTGACATTTTCGGAACATTAATTTTGGCTGCAGTATATAAAGAAGGTCATAATCGTATTGCAATCGTAAGTGACTAGATTGGGCAGGGGACAAGAACCTCATTTGAAGGAAATTAAATTAATGCTTCCTTTTTCTCACGCAGCTGGTCATCTTTTCTATGAAAAATTTGCACATCACTATACTCAGATGTAAGCCCTGGAGGTAAGTACGGTATCAGAGAATTACAAGAAATTAACAACTCAAGGAACATTCACAGTTCGCAGAAAAAGAGTCCTTCTTGAGTGAAGTTCCAAATAATATGATTACCACAGTGTGCTTAATTAAGGGCACGATTTTTTCTCGGTAATTAACTCAACGTCAGACACAACGTTAGCAAAATTAATCCTCGATTCCCAGATACTGTTATGCCAAATAGAGGAACCCTCGAATTTTTGGCTCGCCTGTTGCACTCTAAACCACTGATTAAAAATCGAACATTCACGTCCATCCTCAAAATTATTTCTTAAATCACCGCATCACCTAGAGTTCGATTTAACTCTTTTAAATAACTCTTTTCAGAAATTGCAGAACAGTTTTAAAAATGTCAAGTGACCGCTACTTTTCTCAATGTAAGGTGGTAATTCACGTAGTGGATGCATATTACAAAAAGGTTTACAAGCTCGTGGTTGCTTTTCCTATCGCAAGTGACCCATCAACTTGCATGATTTTAACTCTTTTTTTTTCTTTATTATACCTTGTCAGCTCACCGTGATATTCATCTTTCTCAGCTAAAGACTTCTTGTTCCGCACGTCACAGGGTTTAAACACGAATATATTTGAAATTTTCAAGTCCTAAGAGCAATATGAGCTGCCGTACATTCCACATATCAACCAGCCCGCTCTCGGCGGTTGTACTGCATGCAAACAGTTTCCACTCGTTCTAATGCAAGTATCATGGCGGATCTCGACACCTACTGATATTATCTTTTTATCTAAATGCATCGTATTATCTACAATTAGTAATACCATTATTTCTGCAGAAACCCACTGTCGGCAACCTTGTAAATAAATGTTAGTACTTCCGCCAAACGAAAGTCATAATTCACCAGATTTTAGTCTATTACAGCATGTGATTTGGAATTGAAAAATCCTAATCACACTACGCTTCTTATCAAATATTACTATGTATGGTTACTTGTAGAGAGTGTAATCGGGCTTTTTTTTTTAATCTTTCGTCACTTTCCGTGTCTAATTGTAATATATATCCATAAGATATAAGTTGAAAATAGCGCTTAACATAATTTAAATACGTACTGTACTTAACGCAGATTTTACTTGTCTTTTTTCGTCTAATCGATAGCGTGTAGAAGAACTCTTAGATCTACGTGTGGGCTTTAAATTTCGGTACAACAAAGACTGCTAGATTCAGCGCAGTCGCATTGACATTCTTGAGCAATGAGATATGATCACACAAGGAAGATGGCATTAGCTCAACGTGCCCCTGAGATGACAAAGTTTCTCCTCAAAATATCTTTAGTACTTCTGTTATCGTAACAGTATTTTGGAATGATTTTTTAATCCTGCTAACGTTGTGTCTGACGTTGAATTAGTCCTCCAGAAAATTTCGTTGCCGAATTTTGAAGGTTCCATGAGTTGCTTATTTCTTTAATCTTCTGATACCGTATTTGCCTCCAGGGCTTCCATCTGTTGAGTATAGTGATGTTTAAATTTTTCATAGAAAAAATGACCAGCTGCGTGAGAAAACGGAAGTATTAATTTAATTGCCTTCAAATTAAGCATCTAGTTCCCTGTTCAATCTAGTCCCTTTGGATGAATTGCAATACGATTTTGACCCTCTGCACTGCACGATACTGCAGCCAAAGTTTACCGTTCGGTTAAAATCAGCGTCTTAATTTTGAGGTTACCTCATATGGTGTTTGACATGAAATTTCATTTTCTTGTAAATGTTGCATATTGATTTCCTCATCCAGACAACGTTCAATAAGATCCAAGATCCTAGATATAGTCATCTCTAAATGTTTGAATAAACACATGTAAGGGTCGCGAACAAATTCTAGAAGTAAATTCTCAATGATGTTGAGTAGGAATGGACATTCAAAATTTTCAGTAATGTTGTCGTAGTGTACAGGATACCTGAAAGTTCTATACCATTTCATGAAATAATGTATCCAATCATGCCTAGAGATTGCTTAAGTAGACACCTCCTATGGGTACAACTTTGGACAGTCCAGAAATTTCTTGAGCTGCAGGTACGATTTGAGACCTTTCCAGTATAATGGCTGATGTAATGTGATTACACAAGTGCTTTTTTCACTTTTCTTGCAATTATTCACTGTATGCGAAAGAGTAGAATATTTAGTGTTAGTACTTGATGTTGAAATATTGAATTAATAAAGAGCCAATACACTGCTTATAAGAAAAGGAGACGTGTATATAACAGCATTACACAATCGTTGTGGTGAACCTCTCACAAGATCAATAGCAATCCAAACGTTTTTTGAGAATAGGAAATCGAGACGCGAGATGCGAGTGAGGATGAGGACAGCATCGACACACCAAGAAAGTGAGTGTATAGCATTAGAGGGAAAGTGGATGTCAAAATGAAGAAACGAGACACGATATTCTTATCAAGAGAATGCTACCGTAAAATAAGATTACTTTTGAATTAAAGGACTTGGATATGGAGATTATTATTTTTTTTTTTTAAAAAAAAAGAGACTTGTGAAATAAATGACTTTTTCTGCTCTATGAAATTTTTGGCACTTAGTTACTAATCAAAGCATACAGTGAGCTTATACGGAAAGATTATTTGATTAGCCCACTGTTTGGTTGCTTTGTGATGTCGAGTGTTACTAAGTTGGTAGCGGACACTGGACAGACTATACCTTTAATATTTTCCAGCTAACCGTCTAAGAGAAGATCTCAAAATAACCCAAAATCGATTCTTTATTTGCTGCTTCGGAGGTTAGATATAATGGTTTTCATAGCTAGTTTTTCATTATGCAATCGGGAAAATCTTAATAATGAAAGGCCAGACCTAGTGAAGCCTACACAACTCTATGTAAGTTCTAGTGAGCAGCAATAACCAAAATTAAATGTATATTTGATAATCTCGTGTGTTAACACACAGGAAACTTTGTTTAATATATCAGTAAGAAAACAACTCCTTGGATTAAACAGTTTCTATCAGGCTAACGATCAAGAACAAGGTGAGAGCGTTATGGGTGGTAAGTATATTTCTAATTGTATTCTAGTACTTATAAAAGGGAAGTATAGCAATTGCGTGATTTTCATTGATAAATACTTATATTTCTTACGTTTGGTATCACAACATTTTTCAATGCCATTTGCCGACCTAAAAGAAACCGCTGAACGTTCCCAAGCTATATGAGTGTGATACCCTCGTCTCAATAAAGGGAGACTTAAATCCACAGTTTTTTTAAACGGTACGCCATTGTATAATGTGAGTTAAATAGTTATAAAAGCACTACTGCATCGTCATAAGACCTAGGTACACAACACAAGACCTTACGGCTTCGGATTCATTTTTGACTTCCTTTACTAGCTTTAAGCCATTAGGAATTAAGGAATAGATGCCGATGTCCATTGCTGACTTCTAAATTTTACAGCGTTGTAAGAAGGATATAACCCGGCATAATCCGTTTAGCCTTACCGGTAACCTTCATAGCAAACCCTCGAAATATTGGCGCGCTTGTTGTACTCTAAACCACTAAATAAAAATCGAACATCCACTTGCATCCTCAAAATTTTTTAATTATTCACCGCACCACTTAGAGATCGATATAATCTCAAATTAATATTTCTTTTCAGACATTGTAGAATTCTATTAGAATGAAGTCAACTGACATCTCTGTTATCGTTCTTATTTTAAGACGATTTCTGACGTAGCAGATGCATATTATAAAAAGCTTCACAAGCTGGGGGATGCTTATGCTATGACAAGTGACACATGAACTTGTCCATCATTTTACGCGATTTCACTTTACTATACCTTATGATCACCGTCATATTCATTCTTTCTCAGCTAAACATTTCTTGTTCCACACGTCACAGGGTTTAAACTCGAATATTTCGAATTTGCAAGTCCTAAGAACTATATGAGCTGCTGCACTTTTCCCATTTCAACCCGCAAGCTCACTTCGGTTGTAATGTATGCAAACTGATTCCACTCGTTCTAATGCTAGTATCAATGCGGATCTCGTCATCTACTGTTATTATCTCTTTATCTAAATGCATCCTGATATCTACAATTAGTAATACCATTATTTCTGTAGAAAGCCACAGTCGGCAGTCTTGTAGAGAAACCTTAAATCTTTTGTCATATGAAAGTAATTTTTCAAAAGATTTTAGTCAATTACAGCGTGTAAGTTGCAATTGAAAAATCCAAACCTCACTACGCTTCTATGTGTGGTTGATTGTAGAGAACAACAACCGATTGCATTCTTTTTGATAAGAGAACAACACGTATCTCTACATCTCCTCTTAATAGAACATTTAATGTTTCTGTAACTTAGTAATACAATGTTCTCTAAAAAAAAGGTTGAAGTAACAATGAAGTAACGACTTTCTTCTTACCAATGTTAACGGCTCTTAGCTGGACTGTGCTAAGAATGTACTCTAGGCAGTTTGCCATGATATTCTGCTATATGCAGCGATCATCTATGCAGAATTGTACAGACGATTTTATTTTTCTATTTTTGTAAAGGAATTTAATTGGTGATCTAGGATGGCTCTGGTCAACGGAGATGGATAAGCTCGCTTACATACCAGGTCAAATGACAGTCTGGTTCAGTGTTAAATATGACTGCACTTCGTAAGCCTCAACTGCTGGCGATTAATCTGGTACATTTTGTGGTGTAGCTTTCTGCTCTTGAAAGCCTTGATGATGCTTTTGAGTCGATGGACAGGACACGCAAACTCTATTCAAGTCAGCTAAATGAGGTAGTATTGAATTTAATAAATAAGATTAGAGAAATTCTTCTTGTTAATCATTTCGTCTCATATATGAAAGTGTCAAAAACCTAATAAAGATGGTGAACTAATTTGCTACAGAGGGGAAGCTTAGCAGAACTTTTCTCACCGGTGAGAAAACATTTAGAAGATCTAGAAATTCAAATCCTGCAATAAGCTTAATAAGAGTGTGCGGTATGGAACTCAGTAGTGGAAAATGAACCGTGCGAGTCAGAAAGACTTTAAGGTTCAATAGCTTGAAGATTAGTGTGATAGATTCGTTGTGTTCTTAATATAGCAGCTTGATGAAGTGAGTCAAGGTTGCAAAAGACGACTCGAAATTTTTTATACACACAAGTTAAACTTACAAGCTAAGCGAAAGTTTATAGCTGTATATATTACTTTCTTTTGGCATCTGGACGAGCAAGAACTTGAACTCAATTGCTATGGGAGAAAATTCAGGGCTTCTGCTAGAATATGTGGAAAATTGAACAAAGGGAGTTTTATATCTTTCAGGTGTACTTAACTGACAATCTCCCAATGTCACCTAAGTACGAAAATCAATTATGTCAATTGATAATTTTGTTGATTTCTGTGTTCTACACCTGTTCTACCATGGCTGTATAATTACTTTGTATCGCAAATCAATTCTTTAAACCGCTAGCTTCATAAATTCATCGGCTGGACTTGTCTCACAGTCCAAGAGAAGCGTGCCTGGGTCTGTAAGGTAATCTCGTACAAAATTACCTAAAAAACACTTATTAGAGTTTCAGGCCAATAAGCTGCATATGATTCCTTTACTAGCTTACGACCATAAGTGTAATATAACTGTTACGGAAAATTTTGAGCTTCGTTGCCTCCTGAGTGAAAAGCAGCTTGGTTCAGTCGCAAAGGAAGAAAATGCTGAGCAGTACGTATTGATTGTCCTTATGTCGTATAAATCCTAAGGCAATAAGTTGAAAGCAACAGGGATCGACGTGTAATAGAGCTTTCATTCTTACGCCCCCTCTTTGATAAAAATGTACATGGAGTCTTTGCGTGTACCGCATATCGAAGCATCGTTCTTTATTAAGAGAGTTAAAGTTTGTTTCTTTTTAGGAGATTCTAAAACTAAGCGGTAGCGAGGCGAAAGGAGTGTTTGGAAGATGAGGATGGCGTTTGTTGTTCGCTAGATACCTATACTCTTAAGAATATAATTACCGTATTCTCGCGTGTATAAGCCGCACCCTTAAAATTTAACTTTACTTCCGTTTTTTAAAAAATCTTTTGTTCCTTTACCAGTAATTGTTGATTCAAATCAACAATAGCGGTATTTGAGTTAACGTGTTTGTTCCTGTATTAAATTGTTGTTTCGTCTGATTGTGGCTTTGTGGATTTGTTTTCTATACGTGTTTCTTGTGATGTACGGTAAATACGGGAAACTCTTTAAGCCACTTTAAATCATTCGCGTGTATAAGCCGCACCCTATGAAAAGTGCGGCTTATACACGCAAGAATAGGGTAATTAAGTGTATTCTCTTAATTTGTCATATTTAAATTGAAATGTGGGTCAATTTAGAAGGGCCAAAGGAAAGTTTAAGCTGAAGTAAATTTTTGTTGGTCCGTATTTGTCTATATATTAAAGAATTTATTTATAGAGTGAAAATGTCGTAAATGGTCAGATATTTACAATAGAAAGCTGGTTATTCAGTAAGAGAAGGAACTGTTTCAAATGTGAAGCAAACAATTTCTATTTGTTAACTACTTTGATATTTAAAATTAAATGAATAATAACGATATTGTAACAAATTGTAGCATATTAATCCTTGAAAAGCGAATCTCCTCGGTAGAACGAAAGGAGTATTTTTAAGGTGAAGAACATTCTTGCTGATCGGTAGTTTCCGACATATTTCAGAATCTAATGTAAGAATGGAATTGTCGTAAAGTATCAGATATACACAATTAAAAAGCGAGTCCATTGAATGAAGTAAAAGAGTGCTTCGAAGGTGATGCAGACTGTTGTTGGTCCCTCTGACATCATTATTGAAAGTATATATTCTGCAGTTAGATTTAAGTGACTTCTTTATTCATTTTTTCATTTCATTTTAATCATTTCATTTATCATTTAACTAGCTAACCAGTTTTTGGAGTGACCTGAGTGACGCCAGTCACATTGCTTTTGCAGTTCATTATCTGTACTCTCTGGTGTCCGAGTTATCGCAATGTCCCGTGCATCGTAGCCAGTGGACTAGAATTTACATAAATTATTTTCCACATTCTGTTTGTCAATACATACAGGTGAGTTAACTGAGTGATTATTACATTGATCTACGAACACTCTTCAGTTGACCACTGCATTGTTTGCCGCCACCGCGCTCGTTGCGTCGGGAATTAAATCTGACTGTGTTAAGGGGCAAAAGCTATTTGTCGGCGAAGGACATTTTCTTACGGTTAGCCCCCAACTAGTGACGTCTCTTTTTCAAATACTTTATGCGTACCTGTCAGTTATATACGTGCCGTCCAACTAAATGAAATGAAATCTTTAAGTTTTACGTCCCACGGTTATGCCGGTTAGGCTAAAGGAGACGGTGATGATGAGTAATGAATGAAATGGTGGAATGAAGAAAGTGGGAGGAAACGGGAGAACCCCGAGAAAACCCACGCACACGGTGTGCACTCCAACTAGTATTCTACCTTCGAGACTATTTTATTGGCTGAACATTCATCTTAACTCTTCAGGATTGTTTGGCGCAGCAACTGGATTTCTACGTGGGACTATCCAAGCAATTTTTCCCCCGGTGCTAATCCGCAATTCTCCAATCCAATTCTCGTTATTTAGACCGACGAGCGATTTGGATACAATTTGTAACTTCTTCTTGGCGAGGTCCTTCATCATGCTATTCAGGGAAGTTAAGGTCTAAGGGGAATACTTACTGGCAGCACCACCGAGAAGAGAAATCCTAACAGTAGCCCGAACCCAGGTAGATTACAAACAAATGCCCGCCCGAACACACAACTCAAAATGGTTATAAACTGTCAAATATTTACAATTATAAGGAAAAGGACTGGAAAATGCAGTACACTCTTGGTAATCGTATGTTACTTATTTACCTAAAAATGAAATGAATTGCCGTAAAGAATAATGTAAAATAACAGATTTGTCGTAATTTGTCAGACATTTACAATTCCAATATATAGGACCAAAACATTGTTTAAAAATAACAGACTCTTGCTAATGATTAGTTACTGACATATTTATCAATACAGTGAAACAAAGCATTTGTCGCAAATTGCCTGGAATTTACGGTTGAAAATGACTGTATGCAGAAGGACACATGTCCTTCATCGTATAAGCATACCAGGTATAACAAAGAAGTAGTTACAAAGCTTCAATATGGCCACCTTTTCCCCTACTAGCACGGCAGGTGTGCAGCATTCAATTCGGATGTACCTCCAAGTCCAAAAGCGAAATGGTCTAAGGATGAACCCAATCGAATGAGGTTGGTGTGTGAAAGAGGATATGCGAATTCCTTGACCCACACAGCTGACATCGGTTCCAGCCGGATAAGCTTACCTGTAGATAAGGACTGATTGCAAGATAGGATTGTGAACGAGCCACATGTAAGTGTAGAAGAGCCAATATGAAGTAAACAATTTTTTCTGCATTCTATCGAGAAAGTTCATGTACAGATGGCGGATCGGAAGACAATCTGATATAGATGATGACGAACAACAGCTGTAGAGAGCCAATATGTCATTGACAACGGCTTAACACTTTCGATCCGAGAGAGTTTTTAATTATTAAATCTCTGTGTCCGGCACAAAATAAAGGTTATTATAAAAAATATCTGCCTAATTTTTTATTCGAAACTTTTGCCACTTTGGGACATGAAAGTAGAGATAGCGATCTATCAGAAGGAAAAGTATCATGTACTTGCTGGTTTTGTGTCCCACGCTGCAACAGGCCTCTTTGATAGATATTTTTCAACTTTATCAGACACTGAATGATCACAGACTCTCTTGGCCTATGAGACAAGTCCGGCCGATGAATTATTAAAGTTAGCGGTGTAAATCATAAGCCTGATACACAAGCCTGATGTTACACAAAGCTGATAGAACAGGTGTACAACACAGACGTGCACAAAGTAATCAAATGACCGATTTATTTATTTATTTATTTATTTATTTTTTGTTTTTTGTACTTCGATTGGGAGATTTTCAGTTAAGACAAACTGAAAGATATATAACCGAGTCTCACTTTCTCGTTCCGAGTCTCACAATTCATCTTGGAGCAGAAGAATGAATTTCCTCCCTTAGTAATACTGTTCGAGTTCTTGCTCGTCTCGATGCTCAAAGAAAGTAATAGATACTGCTATTAACTTTCGATTAGCCTGAAAGTTAAACTTGCGTCTATAAAAAATTTCGAGGCGTCTTTTGCAACCTTGACTCACTTCATCAACATGCTACATGGATAACGTTACGTATCTATCACACTAATCTTAAGGCTATAGAACCTTAAAGTCTTTCTGACTCGCACGGTTTATCTTGCACTACAGACTACCATCAGAGCCCTGCAAACCCAGGCCCGACGACGGCCCTGCCCGATCCGAATGGATCTGAATTCTGTGCCCGGCTCGACCCGTCCCGCCCCGAATCTCGAGCCCGGCTCTAACCGTGCAAGGCACATTTCGGGCCGAGAAGTGTCGAGACGGGCCGGGCACATTCCGGCCGAACGGGTCGAGCAAAAACCCGTCCGAGTTGGGCTGGCCCGACTCGGCCCGAACACTTTGAAGACGGATCTGAAACTAATGTTGGCAGCCTGTGTTAATCATAATGTGTTGGGGAAAATAACCCTTTATTCAAGACTGTAAAGTAGTGTACCTCTACTACTCTTATTATTACTACTACTGCTACTGCTATTATTACTATTATTATTATTATTATTATTATTATTATTATTATTATTATTATTATTATTTGATTATTATTACTATTTCTACTACTACTACTACTTCTACTACTACAACTACTACGACTTCGCGTCAGAGTGACATATCTGGTGGTACGTACTTTACAATCTAAGTACAGAAAAATTTGAAGAAATACTAGTTATTATGGCTAGTCTGCGTAGAATGCGAACAGATACTTGTCGAGGGACAATGGTGGCTCACTAGGTAAAGCATTCACATCTGGTGCTAGAGGTCGCCGGATCGATCCCTCCTCTTGTTATGTGAGCTTTGTGGTGTGAGCATTCCGAATTGAATGCTGCACAGCTGCTGTGTTAGTAATGGGAAAAGTGGCCATATTGCAGCTTTGTAACTACTTCCTTGATATATCTGATATGGCTTATACCAGGGAGAGATTTTTCCCATCCATACAGGTGAATAAAGAAATGTCTAACGTAATCATTTGTCAGGATTCACATTTAGTTGATTGAAGACACTGACTAACTGCAGAATGCTTTTTCTTTTTGAAGGAACTTGAAGGCAGACAACTATTCACTCCTGATGTCGTGTCAAAGCTACTACATCATGGAAAAAGTGAAAGCAATCTTCTAATGACGATAAAGTTTCAATAAATTTAATAATTTCGTAGTATTTCCTTTCAGTTCTGCTTGTATGTGGCTATAAGAAAATCAGAAACTGCTCATTAAGTCTTCTACCAAGATTCTTATGATCTGTATCAGACCAACCAGCAGCAACAGATTTCCCGTTTCTAGTTTCTTCTTTTACTGTTCTCCATATACAACTGCCTTTGCTGCTCTGATCCATGAGACAGGGTTTAAACTCGAATATTTCGAATTTGCAAGTCCTAAGAACTATATGAGCTGCTGCACTTTTCCCATTTCAACCCGCAAGCTCACTTCGGTTGTAATGTATGCAAAGTGATTCCACTCGTTCTAATTCAAGTATCAAGGCGGATCTCGTCATCTACTGTTATTATCTCTTTATCTAAATGCATCCTGATATCTACAATTAGTAATACCATTATTTCTGTAGAAAGCCACAGTCGGCAGTCTTGTAGAAAAACCTTAAATCTTTTGTCATATGAAAGTAATTTTTCAAAAGATTTTAGTCAATTGCAGCGTGTAAGTTGCAATTGAAAAATCCAAACCTCACTACGCTTCTATGTGTGGTTGATTGTAGAGCATGATAACTGATTGCATTCTTTTTGATAAGAGAACAACACGTATCTCTACATCTCCTCTTAATAGAACATTTAATGTTTCTGTAACTTAGTAATACAATGTTCTCTAAAAAAAAGGTTGAAGTAACAATGAAGTAACGACTTTCTTCTTACCAATGTTAACGGCTCTTAGCTGGACTGTGCTAAGAATGTACTCTAGGCAGTTTGCCATGATACCATCCTCTAAATTGCGCACTGCATCGAAATTTTTTTTTTTTACAGCAAAAACAAACGTCTTAAGCAGATCTTTTATATGGAGAATTAGTGCAACCTACAACAAGTTAGTTAAAGAAAATTCCAACCTTGATGTACTGGCAATGGGTGTAAGTAGTTTTAAGAATTCTATTATTTATGTAAGGCGAATGTAATTATTACCAATAGTTTTATTACCCTATATAATCTTAATAACGTATATACTATGTAACACTGTAATAGGCCTGTGCCTGATGTCAATAAATCAATAAATCAATTACATTCGGTTTACATAATTAATAGAATTTTTAATACTACTACACCCATTGCTAGTAAATCAAGGTTGGTATTTTCTTTCATTAACGTGTTGTAGGTTGCACTAGTTCTCCGTATAAATCTGCTTAAGACGTTTGTTTTTGCTGTCAAAAAAAAGAATGTATTTTTCGAAGCAGTGCGCAATTTAGTGGTTGGTGCACCATGAAAGAGCCATGAAAAAGCTTATGTAAAAATAATAAATCAATATTTTTTCTAATAAGTTCTAATGTTTCAAATTTAAAATTTTCAACAAATTTAATATAGCTTTCAAATTTCGAGTAGAATTTTTTTTTCTTAAGTGTAAGAAGCCATTAAAACATTTTTAACACGCTCAATCAAGAATGAGTATTCCTGTATATTATAGTTCCATATATTACTAAAATATTCTAATTTCTACCTGTCGTATGCATAATACAGTACAATTAAAAGTTTGGTCATCTGAAATTCTTTACTGACTCAATAAATAGTATACCCAAGTATTTTGTAGGCTTCTTTGCAAATAGTTTCAATATGTTGAATAAAGGATAGCTTTCAATGAAACATTGTTTCAATATGGTCCCGGCCCGGTTTGACCCGAAACGTGCCCGGCCCGTTTCGGCCCGGAATGTACCAAGCCCGGTCAGAGCCCGGCTCGAGATACGGGCTGGGTCGTGCCGGGCAACGATTTCAGATCCACCCGGACTGGGCCTAGGTTTAATGGGCTCTGGTTTAAACCCTCTAATGTGCGGAATTGAAAGTCTTTAGCTAAGAAAAAATGAGTATCACGGTTTGTTCATAAGGTATAGTAAAGAGAAACTGCGTTATAAAGATGGACAAGTTGATTGGTCACTTGCGATATGGCAGTTTATCATCAGAGCGACACGCTGAACTAAGGCCACCTTCCTTGTGTGATATTGTCTCAATGCGAGAAGAATGTCAATTCGACTGCGGTGAATATTGCAGTCTCTATTGTCTTGTTTTTTAAAACCCACACGCAGAAAGAAGAGTCCTTCTACACGCAATGGTGTGGACCAAAATGGCAACTCAAATCTTAGTTAAGTACGTATATAATTAATGCTAAACTCTATTTTCACCTTATATTTTTATGGATATAAATTGCAATTATGGATATAAATTAAATTATGATCGTACTTAATTCTGCCTTTGATGCCACGACAATTCAATCACAGTTCTTGACAAACTTGGAGTCAATACTAGACGGCTATCGAAGGAGCAAAGGCAGTTGTATTTGGAGAATAGTAATAGAAGAAACTAGAAACGGGAAATCTGTTGCTGCTGGTTGGTCTGATACAGATCATAAGAATCTTGGTAGAAGACTTAATGAGCAGTTTCTGATTCTCTTATAGCCACATACAAGCAGAACTGAACGGAAATTCTACCAAATTATTAAATTTATTAAAACTCTAGCTTCATTAAAAGAGTGCTTTCACTTTTTCCATTATGCAGCTAGCTTTGACACGACCTCAGCTATACTCAGGAGTGAATAGTTGGCTGCCTTCAAGTTCCTTCAAAAAGAAAAAGAATTCTGCAGTTTGTCAGTGTTCTCAATCAATTAAATGTGAATCCTGACAAATGATTAGGTTAGACATTTCTTTATGCACCTGTATGGAAGCGGAAAATTCTCTCCCTGGTATAAGCAAAATCAGATATATAATTGAAGATTTACAAAGCTAGAATATGGCAACTTTTCCCTTTACTAACACAGCAGCTGTGCAGCATTCAATTCGGAATTACTTCCAACTTCAGAAGCGAAATTGTTTAAGCCTAAACCCACTTACCTTAGATAAAAAGTGACTGCAAGATAGGATTGTGAACGAGCCACATCTTCGTGTAAAAGTGCTGATACTAAGTATTTAAGGTTTTGTGCATTCTGCCAAGAAAATTCATGTAGAAATGACAGATCGAAAGATAATCTGATATAGATGATAACGAACAACAGCTGTAAAAATCCAATATGTCAGTGAGAACGGATTAACTGTTGATCCAATCGGTCATGATTATTTTGTGATATCGTCCCCACCTTATAGACCTAAAAAAATGGAAATGAAAACTATCTTGATGAAACTTTAAATGAAGGTGTAAGGAAAAGCTATAAAACATGAAGGTGATGTATTTTTCTGATTAATTATTTTGGAATCTCTTAACACGAACTGCTTTGGGACCCGAACAGAAAACGAAACCGTAGCAGGACACGTCTAAGTTATCGACTAAAAACAAATTCATTTAGATATCACATTCGCGTACTAAAGTATCATTCAATTGTACGTTAATAACAATTGTTTATTGTTTGATTGTTTATATCTTAAGATGTTCAACAGCATACCACTGACTCCGAGGATTCTGCCATATGCAAGGATACTTAAAATTGTGTAACTATCGTTTAGTTTTCGACTCTCCTACAAGGAAGTAAAGTTTAACACTCTTAATAAAGAACAATGTTTGGATATTCCAATAATGCAATTACTCCATGTACATTTTTATCCAAGAGGGCGTAAGAATGAAAGCTCTACTACACGTCGATTCCAGTTGGTTTATATTTATTGACCTAGGTTTTATACAAAATAATATAATAAATCCTTACTGCCCAGCACCTTGTTCATTTGCGACTATTCCAAGTTGCTTTTCAGACAGAAGGCCTAGAAAGCTTAACAATTATCCGTAACTGTTATAATACACTTATATTCGTAAGCTTATTACGATTCACAGGCAGATTATTGGCCTGAAAAGCTATTAGGAGATTCTTATGTTATCAAGGTCGTGATTACCTTGTAGACGTAGGCTCGCTTCTCTTGACCTGAGAGACAAGACCGGACGATGAATTTATAAAGCTAGCGGTTTAAAGCAGTGATTCGCGAATAAAAAAATTTATACAGGCCTGGTAGAACAGGTGTAGAACACAGATATCAATAAAATTATCAATTGACAGAATTTTTATTTTTGTAGTCAGGTCACATTTGGAGATTTTCACCTAGTACACCTGAATTCCTAGGCTCACTTTCCACATCTTGGAGTAGAAGCCCTGAATTTTCTCGCATAGTAATAGTGTTCGAGTACTTGCTCGTCTCGGTGGCCAAAGAAAGTAATAGATTCTGCTATTAACTTTCGATTAGCCTGAGAGTTAAACTTGTGAATAAAAGAAATTCGATGCGTTTTTTGCAACTTTAACTCACTTCGTTAAGATGCTATATTGATAACGATACGTATATATCACATTAATCTTCAGGCTATACAATCCTTTGAAACCCACGGTTCAACTTGCACTACAGACTGCCATAACGCATACTCTTATTAAGCTTACTGGAGGATTTCAATTTCTCCACCTTCTAAACGTTTTCTCACCGGTGAGTAAATTTCTGGTAAGCTTCTCCTCTGTAGCAGATTAGTGCACCAACTATATTAACGTTTGGATACATTTCATATCTGAGACGGAATGATCAACAACAATTATTTCTGTAATCTTATTTATTAAATTCAAAACTACCTTATCTCGCTGACATGAATAGAGCTTGCGTGTTCTGTCCATCGAATCAAAGCTATCTTCTCATGAGCAGCAAGCTAGTCCACAAAATGTACCAGATTAATCGCCAGCAGTTGAGGCTTACGAATTGAACTGTTATCTAAGACTGTACCTGACTGTCTCTTGGCCTGGTTGTATGCGTGCATATCCATGGCCGTTGACCAGAGCCATGCTAGATCACAAAGTAAATTCCTTTACATAAATAGAAGCACCAAATCGTCTGTGGAATTCTGCATAGATGATAGCTGTATATAGTTAAATATTATGGCATACATCCGAGAGTACATTTCCTTTACAGTCCAGTTTGAGCAGTTAATATTGGCAAGAAGAAAGTCGAAAAACAAAGATATGTGCTTAAATCTAATCTTCAGACTGTTTTCAGAGAACATTTCCTTACCAAATTATACAAAGATTTTATTTATATTTCATTTAGAGGAAATGTCAAGATACGGGTTGTTCTCTTATCATAACGAATGCAAGCAGTTAGCATGCACTACAACCAACCATACATAGTAATAAGCGTAGTGAGATAGGTATTTTTCAATTGTAACTTTACGCTGTAATACCCTAAAATTTGTTGAAAAATTACTTCCATGAGGCAAATAATTTAAGGTTTATCTACAAGGTTGCTGACTGTGGTTTTCTGCAGAAATTATGGTACTAATTGTAGATATCAGGATGCATTTAGAGAAAAAGATAATAACAGTAGATGTCGTGATCCGCCATGATACTTGTATTAGAAAGAGTAGAATCAGTTAGCATGTAATACAACCGACGAGAGAGCGTGCGTTGAAATGGGAAAAGTACGAAAGCTCATATTTTAATTACGACTTGCAAATTCGAAATATTCGAGTTTAAAACTTGTGACGTGGGAAACAAGAAGTCTTTAGCTGAGAAAGACTGAATATCACGGTGAGCTCATAAGGTATAGTAAATAGAAAGGGAGTTAAAATGGTGGACAAGTTGATGGGTCACTTGCAATTGGGCAGACATCACCGAGCTTGTGAAGCTTTTTATTTTATTCATCTGTAACCCCAGAAATCACCTTAAAATGAGAAAGTTAGCAGAAATGTCACGTGACTGCATTGTAATAGAATTCTTCAGTGTATGAAAAAAGATAATAATTAGAGTTTAAATCATTTCTAAGTGATGCGGTGATTAAAGAAATAATATTGAGGATGGACGGGGATGTTCGACTTTCAATTAGTTTCTCACTGTGCAACAGGCGTGCCAATAATTCGAGGGTTTAATTTCCAGGTGTAGGTAAGGCTAAAGAGCTTATGGAGTCCTATGTCAGTCTTAAAATTTTGTGAAATTTTGAAATCAGCCATGGACGTCGCCATGTATTTCTTAATTCCTACTGGCTTAGAGCTAGAAAAGAAATTCAACAATGAATAGGTGGCCATAGGATCTTGTGTTGCGTACCTTGGTCTTTGAAACGAAACAGCACTTCTTTTAGAGCAACTTAACTTATACAATAGCGTACCATTTAAAAAACTGTCGATTTACTTCTCTCTTCAATAAGACGATGGTATCACAATCATATAACATTGGAATCGTACAGCAGTTTGTTTTAGGTGGGCCCTTGGGATTGAAAAATGTTGTGATACCAAATGTAAAACACATAAGTATTAATTTATCAATGATAATGAAGCAATTGCTATAGTTTCCGTTTTTATACAACTACAATACTATTTGAGAGTGCTTCCTGCTGAATAAAATCTACTTAGCACCCATAACGGTCTCACTTTGTTCTTGATCGTGAGCCCGATGTAAACTGCTTAATCCAAAGATTTTGTGTTCTTACGGATACAATATTTAGAAAATTCTCCTGTGTGTTAAAACTCG
Organism: Thermobia domestica; assembly: GCF_964235325.1. Classification (NCBI taxonomy): domain Eukaryota; kingdom Metazoa; phylum Arthropoda; class Insecta; order Zygentoma; family Lepismatidae; genus Thermobia; species Thermobia domestica. The sequence goes on along the minus strand of NC_137454.1, from coordinate 274,640,105 downwards.
AGGCTATCAAGTATGGATTTATTTAGCGTCCTTCTGCTTACTAGGGCTTACATACAGAGCTGTGTAAGATTCACTAGGTTGCGGACTCTAATTAATAATATTTTCACGATTGCATAATAATAAAAACTTGATATGGAACCCATTATAATCTAACTTCCTAAGCAGCCTTACTTTGGGGCTGGGACCGGTGATCTGATCGATTAGGCAAATGTAGAATCGATTTTAGGTTCTTTTGAGATTCTCCCTTAGACGGTTAGGTAAAAAATTATTAACGCTGGTTTTCACAAAGCGACCAAACTGTGGGCTAATCAATTAATGTCTTCACATAATTTCATTGTATGCTTGATTAGTAACTAAGTGCCACACACTTCATAGAGAAGAAAAGGTCATTTATTTCAAATGTCTGTTGATGAAAATTCTCTATATCCAAGTTCTTGAATGTAAGAGTAATGTTATATATCGGTGGCATTGTCTTGATAACAATATCGTATCACATTTCTTCACTCTGACATCCATTTTCTCTCCAATGCTATACACTCATGTACTTGGTGTGTCAACGCTGTCTTACTCGCAAGATTTAATCAAGTCTTCACTCGAGTGTCGCGTCTCGATTACCTGTTCTCAAACAACCTTTGGATAACTATTCATCTTTTGAAAGCTTCGGCAAAACGATTGTGAATTGGTGAGATACAGAACCTCTTATTTGATGTAAGCAGTGTAGTGCATCAGTATTTCTTTAATATTTCAACATCAAGTACTAATACTATATATTCTACTCTTCTGCATACAGTAAACAACTGCAAGAAAAGTGAACAAACCACATGCGTTATGATATTAGATCATCCACTCGTTAAAGCTCGCTGGGGGCTCCGCCCCCAGACCCCCGGTCATGACTTTGTCATAAGGTGTCAAGTTCTAGAAAACTATTCCTTGAGGAATTCACTTCCCTTTACAGCACACACCTGTTACCAACACATACTTCAATTGAACCGGTATTATTTCTTCCATTTAACTTTGGACAGCAAACAAACAATTTATAAGAAAGAACCCTATTACTACTTCTATTCTGGCAATCATGTACATGGCTAATTATATACACTTTGCGCACATCTATACATGTTAGAGACAATAACAGAATTTATTTTCTGAAACATAAACAGTGGAAACTGTCTTGCAATAGCCTACCAATTAAACATTTCATTTTCCGAAAACACTCACTGTTTACAAATGTGAATTTTTCCACCCTTTTAAATATTATGTTTTGCAGTGTAATTTAGTACGTGCAATGTATTATAATACTGTCCTTGTTGATAATTGTACATATTACCTGCACTAAAAGTAATTCACATCTGTGATATAGGCCTAAGAGTGCGAAAATATTTCAGGCTTCCTGCATATTTATTCTTCTATTTACAATGAAGACTACAATTTACTAGGGGACCGCGGTGGCTCAGTGGTAGAGCGTTCACCTCTGGAGCTTGGGGTCCCGGGTTCAGTCCTAGCCCCCCCCAAGTGAACTTTGTGGTGGACAAACACCGTGTGCGTGGGTTTTCTCGGGGTTCTCCCGTTTCCTCCCACTTTCTTCATTCCACCATTTCATTCATTACTCATCATCACCGTCTCCTTTAGCCTAACCGGCATAACCGTGGGACGTAAAACTCAAAGATTTCATTTCATTTTTTTTACAATTTACTAGGTAATTTACAAAAATGAATATTGTTGGAAATTATTTAATTTTTTTTCATAGCATTTTAGTGAATACTTTTGTACTGTAATGTAGTACAATGGATTATAATGTAAACTTTGGGCATAGTGGTACATATTACCTGCAGCAAGACTTTTTCAAAAATTTCATATTTACTGGACCATTTCTTGCAGTCAACCTGTATGTCTCGTCTTGTATTTTCAATAAAGACTACAATTTGTAGGTAATTTATAAAAATGAATTTTGTTAAGGCTTTTTAAACATTAGTTCATAACATTTCATTCAACACTAGTTTTTGCAGTGTAACGTAGTACATCTTATTATAATGGTATCCTTTGGTAAAAAATGTACTTACTGGGGAGCAAGACTTCTTGCAATGTTTATATACACTGAGCAATTACATAGAGTCTTCGTGTATCTTTACTCTCATATTTTCAATGAAGACGGATATTAACTAAGTAATTTAGAATATGAATATTATTGGAGGCTTTTGAAAATTTGTTTATAGCATTTTAAAAAAAACACTTTTTACATAGTAGTATAACAGTGTATTAGAATTGTGTCTTTCTCATTTCTTATTACAATTAAATAACAAGACATCATTTCCTTAACGATACTAAAAACGCATATATAACCCGATTACTATTCCGATTTTAGAGGTGTAATTCCCCACAGATGCCGGCCGCAACGTACCATTATTATGTGAGCAGTAAGAACGAAGTCGAAAATCTAAGGAAATCGGTAGTGTAGGGGATTGATGTGAGTCTACTGGCCAGGAGACCTGGGTTCGATTCCTAACAATCTTTTCCTCACTTTTTCTTTCTTTGAAAGTTTATTTTTATAGCTTATATTGTTTGCCTATAAGGTTGAGTCTATTATAAAACGCATTTCACTCCAACCGGTACTGTAAACAAACTACTGACCCGAAAGAGGTACTTTTCCACGTATCCCGTATATTATAACTATATACGCTGCCAACGAGAAAATTGTGAAAAGGTGCGTATATATATATGTGTGTGTGTGTGTGTCTGTGTGTGTATAAAAAGGGAGATTGTTTGCAATTATTTCCGGTTTGAAGCACACACTATCCTTGCGAGACAAAACGTATTTTTGTATCGTCTGTATACTATATCGTGGAAATGATGCTCAATGTTTTTTTCCAAAATGTTTTTGGGGGGTACACTGCCTCCTTGGGGCTCTTAGAGTGCCCCCGCAGGAGACCAAATAATACGTGTATAATAGAATAATAGATAGAATAATATGAGCAGTGCCCCTGGGAATACTAACTGTGATCCTCAGGAACATTGTTTCTGAAAGAAACACTGGTGTTGCCCCATCTCTAAAGCTACATATGTTTCTTTCTAAATAGTTGAGTATCGTCTCGAAGCTTCACACGAACATACTGCCTAGTCTCGAGACGATATCAACAGTTAGTGTATAAATATATTCTTTTCGTCTATGTCTGTAATAACGAAAATATTTTGTTCACGCAATGCCAACAGAAACTATTTTGATAAAACGAAGCAACGTGATAAGAAAAAAAACGTAAGATAATACAAGGTGCAGCGGGGAATCGAACCCAGACCAGCTACTCAGAAAGCAGACACTTTACCGCGGAGCTAACTTACTACGTTGAATTCTGTTTGTTTATTCTCCTCAATATACCACATAAGAGTCCAAATAAAGGCAATTCAAGAATATGGCAATTTTGCATTCAAGATGGCGACTTCTCCAATGATTTGTTTCTTCACTTAAACTGAACTACGTCCTTAATAACATAGCGAAACCTGGCTTACCTACCAAGAGCACAACTTACAATTTTCATGGTTACAAATTTTTGAGCCGCCATTTTGAATCGAAGATGAGGACTTTTCCAACATGTCGGAATTTTCCCCTCACATTGGCTGTAATCTACACACTTGAACGCAATTTCGTGATTCCACCATTACTACAAGTTGTGTAGAATTAGACGCCCCCTTATAACATTCCTAGCACTTTTACACCGAACATGACTATTTTTTCAAGTTTAAGGTCGGATTCGCAAACTACGCATCAGAATAAAAATCACCTCGAAATTTCAACGTCCTACATACAGCCATTACAAATTTCACATTTTTTCGATTTGCGCCGCGCAACGAAAACGAATTTTAATGCTCTTTTTTCTATCATAAACTATGTTCCCAGCTTCACTGCCTGACAAAATATGACGTTTCTATGGTGTACGGAACTACTCTAAAAACGAGCATTTCGAAACGACGAAAAATTTCGACACTTCATTTACATGGAGAATGTCGCCTTTTTCGTGATATCGGAATTTTCCCATTACTCACATCCCATGACGAACAAGAATGCAAAATTTGGTGTTTGTATGTTTTGTGGAAGTATGCAAACAATTAAGTGTGTTTCCGATTATAGAGGTATATAATTATACTGGCAAAGTGTTAATATTGTACCTCAGCTGATGAAATTTTTGATCGGTCCTGAGTTGCACCCCCTTTAGGAGGTTTGCTGTAAAGTAATTTCTAGGCACGATTGAATGCACTATGTCAGGAAATGGTATGGAAGAGTGTTGGTGTATCCTGTACACTATGACAACTTTAGTGAAAAAGCTGAATGGCCATGCCAACTCAAGATCATTGAGAACTCAATTCTAGACTTTGCTCGGCGCTTTCTACATGTGGTTATGAAGACATTTGCCACCGTTGGAGGAGATGAAATTGAAGCTGCATGACCAAAACCATATTAAGAAATCTCAAAATTAGGACGGTGACATTTTCCGAACTTTTAATTTTGGCTGCAGTATACAGAGAGGTCATAATCGTATTGCAATCGCAAGTGACTAGATTGAGCAGGGAACAAGAACCTCATTTGAAGGCAGTTAAATTAATGCTTCCCTTTTCTCACGCAGCTGGGCATCTTTTCTACGAAAAATTTGCACATCACTATATTCAGATGTAAGCCCTGGAGGCAAGTGCGGTATCAGAGATTTACAAGTAATTAACAACTCAAGGAACATTCAATATTCGCAGAAAAAGAGTCCTTCTTGAGTGAAGTTCCAATTGATATGATTATCGATCAGTGCTTAATTAAGGGCACGAAATTTTGTCGGTGATTAACTCAAAGTCAGACACAACGTTAGCAAAATTAATCCTTGATTCCCAGATACTGTTACGTCAAATAGTGGAACACTCGAATTATTGGCGCGCCTGTTGCACTCTAAACCACTAATTAAAAATCGAACACCCACGTCCATCCTCAATATTATTTCTTTTATCACCGCATCACTTAGAGATCAATTTAATCTCTTTTTAATATCTCTTTTCAGAAATTGCAGAACACTTTTACAAAAAGTCAAGTGACATCTGTGCTATTTTTTTTTTCAAGGCGGTTTTTCACGTAGTGGATGCATATTACAAAAAGCTTCACAAGTTCATGGTATCTTGTCCTATCGCAAGTGACCCATCAACTTGTTCATCATTTTTACGCTCTTTCTCTTTACTATACGTTATGTGCTAACCGTGCTATTCATTCTTTCTCAGATAAAGACTTTTTGTTCCGCACGTCACAGGGTGTAAACACGAATATTTCAAATTTTCAAGTCCTAAGAGCAATATGAGCTGGTGTACTTTCCCCATTTCAACCCGCCCGCTCTCGTTGGTTGTGCTGCATGTAAACCGTTTCCACTCGTTCTAATGCAAGTATCATGGCGGATCTCGACACCTACTGTTTTTATCTTTTTATCTAAATGCATCGTGATATCTATAATTAGTAATACCATTATTTCTGTTGAATCCCACAGTCGGCAACCTTGTAGATAAATGTTAGTTTTTCTGCTATACGAAGGTCATAATTCACCAGATTTTAGTCTATTACAGCATGTGATTTGCAATTGAGAAATCCTAATCTCACTACGCTTCTTATCAAATATTACTATGTATGGTTAGTTGAAGTGCATGTAATCTGGTTATTTTTTATCTTTCGTCACTTTCCGTGTCTAGTTGTAATACAGGGTGCGGCACGTAAAACCAGCCGTAAAGTGTACACAAAATGAAATGTAATGTATTGGATATGATTAACTACACCACAGAAATGAAATTTCATGTATTGAATATGACTACTCAATCTCCTGGTTGAGTTTCGAGGACTGTTTATTATTTCCTCCACCTGCATCTTTAATTCAGGTGTGCAGACAGATGGTCGTCTGTTCCTGGGAACATTTTGAGCCGACCCTGTACGCCGCCATTTTTCAATCAATTCCTGAATGGTGCTTTTTGCTGACACAGAACGTCCTGGAAATTTCTCCCGAAACAAACTCTTTGTTTTCACAAAAGATCCAGTGAGAATGAACCCTTCAACATTGGCAACACGCTCGGGTATCGAATACAGCATTATCACACACTGACACTCATCCGGCTTAACACAACGTGGCCTTCTTCTCAACTGGTTTCGACAAGTTTCACTAGCTGCGGCTGCACGTGACTGCTGCATGTCACATAAGTCGACCCGAACTCGACACTCCATCTCTTGGTACGAAGGAAGATTATTTAAGTGTTGCCAAAAACACAATATACCAGCATATTACGACGGGCCAGTTTTACGTGCCGCACCCTGTATATATCCATAAGATATAAGGTGAAAATAGCGCTTAACATAATTTATATATGTACTGTACTTAACGCAGATTTTACTTGCCAGTTTTCGTCTACACCATTGCGTGTACAAGAACTCTTAGTTCTAAGTTTGGGTTTTTAATCTCAGTACAATAAAGTCTCTGCTATATTCAGAAGCAGTAGAATTGACATTCTTGTTAAATGAGATATTATCACACAAGAAAGCTAGCATTAGCACAACGTGCCCCTGATATGACTGTCTCCTCAAAATTACTTTAGAATTTCTGTTATCGTAACAGTATTTTGGAATGATTTTTTAATCTTGCTAACGTTGTGTCTGACGTTGTTAGTCCTCCCGAAAATTTCGTGGCCGAATTGTGGAAGTTCCTTGAGTTCTTAATTTCTTAATCTTCTGATACCGTATTTGCCTCCAGGGCTTGCATTTGTTGAGTATAGTGATGTGAAAATTTTTCATAGAAAAAATGACCAGCTGTGGGAGAAAACGGAAGCATTAATTTAATAGCATTCAAATAAAGTTTCTAGTCCCCTGTTCAATCTAGTCCCTTTGGATGAATTGCAATACGATTATGACCTTCTCTATATACTGCAGCCACAATTTTCCGTTCGGATAAATTCACCGTCATAATTTTGAGGTTTCCTAATAGAGTTTTTGTCATGCAATTTCATTTTCTTGTAAATGTTCCATATTGATTTCCTCATCCAGACAATGTTCTAGTCCAGACAAAGTTAGTTCTCAATGATGTTGAGTAGGCATGGATATTCAAAATTTCCATTACTGTTGTCATAGTGCATAGGATACCCGAAAGTTCTTCTATACCATTTCCTGACATAATGTAAACAATCATGTCTAGAAAATACTTAAGTGGACACCTCATAAGGCTACAACTTGTGACAGTTAAGAAATATCTTGAGTTGCACGTATGATTTGAGACCTTTCCTGTACAAAGGCAGAACTAATGTGATTACACAGGTGATTTGTTAATTTTTCTTGTGCTTATTTACTGTATGCGTAAGAGTAGAATATATAGCATTAGTACTTGATGTTGAAGTAATAAAAAATAAAGAGATAATACACTGCTTCTATGAAAAGGAGAGGTATGTATCTCAGCATTACACAATCGTTGTGGCGAACCTCTCACAAGATGAATAGCTATCCAAACGTTGTTTGAGTATAGGAAATCGAGACGCGAGATGCGAGTGAGGATCAGGACAGCATTGAAACACCAAGAAAATGAGAGTATAGCATTAGAGAGAAAGTGGATGACAGAATGAAGAAATGAGATACGATATTCTTATCAAGACAATGCTACCGTGAATAATATTACTGTTGCATTAAAGGAATTAGATATGTAGAATTTTCAAAAAGAGACGTGAAATAAATGACTTTTTCTGCCATTGAAATTTGTAGCATTTAGTTACTAATCAAAGCGTACAGTGAGCTTATATGGAAAGATTATTTGATTAGCCCACTGATTGGTTACTTTGTGATGTCGAGTGTTACTAAGTTTGTACCGAACACTGGACAGAATATACCTTTAACATTTTCCACCTAACCGTCTAACGGAAGATATCAAAATAACCTAAAATCTATTCTCTTTTTGCTTCATCGATCAGATCACCGGTTAGGCTGCTTCGGAGGATAGAATATAATGGGTCTCATAGCAAGTTTTTTATTATGCAATCGGGAAAATAAATATAATGATAGGCCGGAACCTAGTGAATCCTACACAACTCTATGTAAGTTCTAATCAGCAGCAATGACGCTAATTAAATACATATTTGATAGACTCGTGTGTTTACAGGAGACTTTGTTTAATATATCCGTAAGAACACAACTCTTTGGATTAAACAGTCTCTATCATTCTAACGATCTAGAAGGTGAGTGCGTTATGGGTGTTAAGTAGATTTGTTCAGCAGGAAGCACTCTCAAAAAGTATTGTAGAGTTTTAAACGGGAAGTATAGCAATTGCTTGATTATCATTGATAAATTAACACTTATGTTTTTTACGTTTGGTATCACAACATTTTACACCCCAAGGGCCTACCTAAAACGAACCTCTGAATGTTCCTAAAGTTATATGATTGTGATACCCTCGTCTTATTAAAGTGAGCTATAAAAGCACTACTGCTTCGTTTTCAAGACCTACGTACACAACACAAGATACTGCGGATTCCGATTCATTGTTGAATTTTAAAAATAGCTCTAAGCTAATACGAATTAAAATTTACATGTTTATGTCCACTGCTGATTTCTGATTTTCACAGCATTGTAAGAAGGACTTAAGCCTTCATAAGTTACTGGACACCTCGAAATAAAACCCTCAAATTATTGGACACTTGTTGCACACTAAACCGGTAATTAAAAATCAAAACACCCCGTCCATTTTCTTAATTATTTCTTTACTCACCGCATCACTTAGAGATCGATTTAATATCTAATTAATATCTGTTTTTAGATATTGTATAATACCATTACAATGAAGTCAAGTGACGTCTCTGCTAAGGTTCTCTTTTTACGGTAATTTCTTGTGTTGCAGATGCATATTACGAAAAGCTTCACAGCGCGGGGATGCCTGCCCTATCGCGAAACCCACCAACTTGTCCATCATTTTACGCGCTTTCTCTTTACTACACCTTATGAGCTCACTGTGATATTCAGTCTTTCACAGCTAAACATTTCTTGTTCCACACGTCACAGGGTTTAAACTCGAATATTTCGAATTTGCAAGTCCTAAGAACTATATGAGCTGCTGCACTTTTCCCATTTCAACCCGCAAGCTCACTTCGGTTGTAATGTATGCAAACTGATTCCACTCGTTCTAATGCTAGTATCAATGCGGATCTCGTCATCTACTGTTATTATCTCTTTATCTAAATGCATCCTGATATCTACAATTAGTAATACCATTATTTCTGTAGAAAGCCACAGTCGGCAGTCTTGTAGAGAAACCTTAAATCTTTTGTCATATGAAAGTAATTTTTCAAAAGATTTTAGTCAATTACAGCGTGTAAGTTGCAATTGAAAAATCCAAACCTCACTACGCTTCTATGTGTGGTTGATTGTAGAGAACAACAACCGATTGCATTCTTTTTGATAAGAGAACAACACGTATCTCTACATCTCCTCTTAATAGAACATTTAATGTTTCTGTAACTTAGTAATACAATGTTCTCTAAAAAAAAAGGTTGAAGTAACAATGAAGTAACGACTTTCTTCTTACCAATGTTAACGGCTCTTAGCTGGACTGTGCTAAGAATGTACTCTAGGCAGTTTGCCATGATATTCTGCTATATGCAGCGATCATCTATGCAGAATTGTACAGACGATTTTATTTTTCTATTTTTGTAAAGGAATTTAATTGGTGATCTAGGATGGCTCTGGTCAACGGAGATGGATAAGCTCGCTTACATACCAGGTCAAATGACAGTCTGGTTCAGTGTTAAATATGACTGCACTTCGTAAGCCTCAACTGCTGGCGATTAATCTGGTACATTTTGTGGTGTAGCTTTCTGCTCTTGAAAGCCTTGATGATGCTTTTGAGTCGATGGACAGGACACGCAAACTCTATTCAAGTCAGCTAAATGAGGTAGTATTGAATTTAATAAATAAGATTAGAGAGATTCTTCTTGTTAATCATTTCGTCTCATATATGAAAGTGTCAAAAACCTAATAAAGATGGTGAACTAATTTGCTACAGAGGGGAAGCTTAGCAGAACTTTTCTCACCGGTGAGAAAACATTTAGAAGATCTAGAAATTCAAATCCTGCAATAAGCTTAATAAGAGTGTGCGGTATGGAAATCTGTAGTGGAAAATGAACCGTGCGAGTCAGAAAGACTTTAAGGTTCAATAGCTTGAAGATTAGTGTGATAGATTCGTTGTGTTCTTAATATAGCAGCTTGATGAAGTGAGTCAAGGTTGCAAAAGACGACTCGAAATTTTTTATACACACAAGTTAAACTTACAAGCTAAGCGAAAGTTTATAGCTGTATATATTACTTTCTTTTGGCATCTGGACGAGCAAGAACTTGAACTCAATTGCTATGGGAGAAAATTCAGGGCTTCTGCTAGAATATGTGGAAAATTGAACAAAGGGAGTTTTATATCTTTCAGGTGTACTTAACTGACAATCTCCCAATGTCACCTAAGTACGAAAATCAATTTTGTCAATTGATAATTTTGTTGATTTCTGTGTTCTACACCTGTTCTACCATGGCTGTATAATTACTTTGTATCGCAAATCAATTCTTTAAACCGCTAGCTTCATAAATTCATCGGCTGGACTTGTCTCACAGTCCAAGAGAAGCGTGCCTGGGTCTGTAAGGTAATCTCGTACAAAATTACCTAAAAAACACTTATTAGAGTTTCAGGCCAATAAGCTGCATATGATTCCTTTACTAGCTTACGACCATAAGTGTAATATAACTGTTACGGAAAATTTTGAGCTTCGTTGCCTCCTGAGTGAAAAGCAGCTTGGTTCAGTCGCAAAGGAAGAAAATGCTGAGCAGTACGTATTGATTGTCCTTATGTCGTATAAATCCTAAGGCAATAAGTTGAAAGCAACAGGGATCGACGTGTAATAGAGCTTTCATTCTTACGCCCCCTCTTTGATAAAAATGTACATGGAGTCTTTGCGTGTACCGCATATCGAAGCATCGTTCTTTATTAAGAGAGTTAAAGTTTGTTTCTTTTTAGGAGATTCTAAAACTAAGCGGTAGCGAGGCGAAAGGAGTGTTTGGAAGATGAGGATGGCGTTTGTTGTTCGCTAGATACCTATACTCTTAAGAATATAATTACCGTATTCTCGCGTGTATAAGCCGCACCCTTAAAATTTAACTTTACTTCCGTTTTTTAAAAAATCTTTTGTTCCTTTACCAGTAATTGTTGATTCAAATCAACAATAGCGGTATTTGAGTTAACGTGTTTGTTCCTGTATTAAATTGTTGTTTCGTCTGATTGTGGCTTTGTGGATTTGTTTTCTATACGTGTTTCTTGTGATGTACGGTAAATACGGGAAACTCTTTAAGCCACTTTAAATCATTCGCGTGTATAAGCCGCACCCTATGAAAAGTGCGGCTTATACACGCAAGAATAGGGTAATTAAGTGTATTCTCTTAATTTGTCATATTTAAATTGAAATGTGGGTCAATTTAGAAGGGCCAAAGGAAAGTTTAAGCTGAAGTAAATTTTTGTTGGTCCGTATTTGTCTATATATTAAAGAATTTATTTATAGAGTGAAAATGTCGTAAATGGTCAGATATTTACAATAGAAAGCTGGTTATTCAGTAAGAGAAGGAACTGTTTCAAATGTGAAGCAAACAATTTCTATTTGTTAACTACTTTGATATTTAAAATTAAATGAATAATAACGATATTGTAACAAATTGTAGCATATTAATCCTTGAAAAGCGAATCTCCTCGGTAGAACGAAAGGAGTATTTTTAAGGTGAAGAACATTCTTGCTGATCGGTAGTTTCCGACATATTTCAGAATCTAATGTAAGAATGGAATTGTCGTAAAGTATCAGATATACACAATTAAAAAGCGAGTCCATTGAATGAAGTAAAAGAGTGCTTCGAAGGTGATGCAGACTGTTGTTGGTCCCTCTGACATCATTATTGAAAGTATATATTCTGCAGTTAGATTTAAGTGACTTCTTTATTCATTTTTTCATTTCATTTTAATCATTTCATTTATCATTTAACTAGCTAACCAGTTTTTGGAGTGACCTGAGTGACGCCAGTCACATTGCTTTTGCAGTTCATTATCTGTACTCTCTGGTGTCCGAGTTATCGCAATGTCCCGTGCATCGTAGCCAGTGGACTAGAATTTACATAAATTATTTTCCACATTCTGTTTGTCAATACATACAGGTGAGTTAACTGAGTGATTATTACATTGATCTACGAACACTCTTCAGTTGACCACTGCATTGTTTGCCGCCACCGCGCTCGTTGCGTCGGGAATTAAATCTGACTGTGTTAAGGGGCAAAAGCTATTTGTCGGCGAAGGACATTTTCTTACGGTTAGCCCCCAACTAGTGACGTCTCTTTTTCAAATACTTTATGCGTACCTGTCAGTTATATTCGTGCCGTCCAACTAAATGAAATGAAATCTTTAAGTTTTACGTCCCACGGTTATGCCGGTTAGGCTAAACGAGACGGTGATGATGAGTAATGAATGAAATGGTGGAATGAAGAAAGTGGGAGGAAACGGGAGAACCCCGAGAAAACCCACGCACACGGTGTGCACTCCAACTAGTATTCTACCTTCGAGACTATTTTATTGGCTGAACATTCATCTTAACTCTTCAGGATTGTTTGGCGCAGCAACTGGATTTCTACGTGGGACTATCCAAGCAATTTTTCCCCCGGTGCTAATCCGCAATTCTCCAATCCAATTCTCGTTATTTAGACCGACGAGCGATTTGGATACAATTTGTAACTTCTTCTTGGCGAGGTCCTTCATCATGCTATTCAGGGAAGTTAAGGTCTAAGGGGAATACTTACTGGCAGCACCACCGAGAAGAGAAATCCTAACAGTAGCCCGAACCCAGGTAGATTACAAACAAATGCCCGCCCGAACACACAACTCAAAATGGTTATAAATTGTCAAATATTTACAATTATAAGGAAAAGGACTGGAAAATGCAGTACACTCTTGGTAATCGTATGTTACTTATTTACCTAAAAATGAAATGAATTGCCGTAAAGAATAATGTAAAATAACAGATTTGTCGTAATTTGTCAGACATTTACAATTCCAATATATAGGACCAAAACATTGTTTAAAAATAACAGACTCTTGCTAATGATTAGTTACTGACATATTTATCAATACAGTGAAACAAAGCATTTGTCGCAAATTGCCTGGAATTTACGGTTGAAAATGACTGTATGCAGAAGGACACATGTCCTTCATCGTATAAGCATACCAGGTATAACAAAGAAGTAGTTACAAAGCTTCAATATGGCCACCTTTTCCCCTACTAGCACGGCAGGTGTGCAGCATTCAATTCGGATGTACCTCCAAGTCCAAAAGCGAAATGGTCTAAGGATGAACCCAATCGAATGAGGTTGGTGTGTGAAAGAGGATATGCGAATTCCTTGACCCACACAGCTAACATCGGTTCCAGCCGGATAAGCTTACCTGTAGATAAGGACTGATTGCAAGATAGGATTGTGAACGAGCCACATGTAAGTGTAGAAGAGCCAATATGAAGTAAACAATTTTTTCTGCATTCTATCGAGAAAGTTCATGTACAGATGGCGGATCGGAAGACAATCTGATATAGATGATGACGAACAACAGCTGTAGAGAGCCAATATGTCATTGACAACGGCTTAACACTTTCGATCCGAGAGAGTTTTTAATTATTAAATCTCTGTGTCCGGCACAAAATAAAGGTTATTATAAAAAATATCTGCCTAATTTTTTATTCGAAACTTTTGCCACTTTGGGACATGAAAGTAGAGATAGCGATCTATCAGAAGGAAAAGTATCATGTACTTGCTGGTTTTGTGTCCCACGCTGCAACAGGCCTCTTTGATAGATATTTTTCAACTTTATCAGACACTGAATGATCACAGACTCTCTTGGCCTATGAGACAAGTCCGGCCGATGAATTATTAAAGTTAGCGGTGTAAATCATAAGCCTGATACACAAGCCTGATGTTACACAAAGCTGATAGAACAGGTGTACAACACAGACGTGCACAAAGTAATCAAATGACCGATTTATTTATTTATTTATTTATTTATTTTTTGTTTTTTGTACTTCGATTGGGAGATTTTCAGTTAAGACAAACTGAAAGATATATAACCGAGTCTCACTTTCTACATCTTCGAGCAGAAGAATGAATTTCCTCCCTTAGTAATACTGTTCGAGTTCTTGCTCGTCTCGATGCTCAAAGAAAGTAATAGATACTGCTATTAACTTTCGATTAGCCTGAAAGTTAAACTTGCGTCTATAAAAAATTTCGAGGCGTCTTTTGCAACCTTGACTCACTTCATCAACATGCTACATGGATAACGTTACGTATCTATCACACTAATCTTAAGGCTATAGAACCTTAAAGTCTTTCTGACTCGCACGGTTTATCTTGCACTACAGACTACCATCAGAGCCCTGCAAACCCAGGCCCGACGACGGCCCTGCCCGATCCGAATGGATCTGAATTCTGTGCCCGGCTCGACCCGTCCCGCCCCGAATCTCGAGCCCGGCTCTAACCGTGCAGGGCACATTTCGGGCCGAGAAGTGTCGAGACGGGCCGGGCACATTCCGGCCGAACGGGTCGAGCAAAAACCCGTCCGAGTTGGGCTGGCCCGACTCGGCCCGAACACTGTGAAGACGGATCTGAAACTAATGTTGGCAGCCTGTGTTAATCATAATGTGTTGGGGAAAATAACCCTTTATTCAAGACTGTAAAGTAGTGTACCTCTACTACTCTTATTATTACTACTACTGCTACTGCTATTATTACTATTATTATTATTATTATTATTATTATTATTATTATTATTATTATTATTATTATTATTATTATTATTATTATTATTTGATTATTATTACTATTTCTACTACTACTACTACTTCTACTACTACAACTACTACGACTTCGCGTCAGAGTGACATATCTGGTGGTACGTACTTTACAATCTAAGTACAGAAAAATTTGAAGAAATACTAGTTATTATGGCTAGTCTGCGTAGAATGCGAACAGATACTTGTCGAGGGACAATGGTGGCTCACTAGGTAAAGCATTCACATCTGGTGCTAGAGGTCGCCGGATCGATCCCTCCTCGTGTTATGTGAGCTTTGTGGTGTGAGCATTCCGAATTGAATGCTGCACAGCTGCTGTGTTAGTAATGGGAAAAGTGGCCATATTGCAGCTTTGTAACTACTTCCTTGATATATCTGATATGGCTTATACCAGGGAGAGATTTTTCCCATCCATACAGGTGAATAAAGAAATGTCTAACGTAATCATTTGTCAGGATTCACATTTAGTTGATTGAAGACACTGACTAACTGCAGAATGCTTTTTCTTTTTGAAGGAACTTGAAGGCAGACAACTATTCACTCCTGATGTCGTGTCAAAGCTACTACATCATGGAAAAAGTGAAAGCAATCTTCTAATGACGATAAAGTTTCAATAAATTTAATAATTTCGTAGTATTTCCTTTCAGTTCTGCTTGTATGTGGCTATAAGAAAATCAGAAACTGCTCATTAAGTCTTCTACCAAGATTCTTATGATCTGTATCAGACCAACCAGCAGCAACAGATTTCCCGTTTCTAGTTTCTTCTTTTACTGTTCTCCATATACAACTGCCTTTGCTGCTCTGATCCATGAGACAGGGTTTAAACTCGAATATTTCGAATTTGCAAGTCCTAAGAACTATATGAGCTGCTGCACTTTTCCCATTTCAACCCGCAAGCTCACTTCGGTTGTAATGTATGCAAAGTGATTCCACTCGTTCTAATTCAAGTATCAAGGCGGATCTCGTCATCTACTGTTATTATCTCTTTATCTAAATGCATCCTGATATCTACAATTAGTAATACCATTATTTCTGTAGAAAGCCACAGTCGGCAGTCTTGTAGAAAAACCTTAAATCTTTTGTCATATGAAAGTAATTTTTCAAAAGATCTTAGTCAATTGCAGCGTGTAAGTTGCAATTGAAAAATCCAAACCTCACTACGCTTCTATGTGTGGTTGATTGTAGAGCATGATAACTGATTGCATTCTTTTTGATAAGAGAACAACACGTATCTCTACATCTCCTCTTAATAGAACATTTAATGTTTCTGTAACTTAGTAATACAATGTTCTCTAAAAAAAAGGTTGAAGTAACAATGAAGTAACGACTTTCTTCTTACCAATGTTAACGGCTCTTAGCTGGACTGTGCTAAGAATGTACTCTAGGCAGTTTGCCATGATACCATCCTCTAAATTGCGCACTGCATCGAAAATTTTTTTTTTTACAGCAAAAACAAACGTCTTAAGCAGATCTTTTATATGGAGAATTAGTGCAACCTACAACAAGTTAGTTAAAGAAAATTCCAACCTTGATGTACTGGCAATGGGTGTAAGTAGTTTTAAGAATTCTATTATTTATGTAAGGCGAATGTAATTATTACCAATAGTTTTATTACCCTATATAATCTTAATAACGTATATACTATGTAACACTGTAATAAGCCTGTGCCTGATGTCAATAAATCAATAAATCAATTTCTCCGTTCCTGAGCTATATAGCCTGTAGCTCTTTCTTTAAAAGCTCTTTCAGTAGACGCACTAGAAGCAAGGATGACGAGATACTGACGTGCTAATTTACACAATTTTGGTCATGTTTGTTCTTGTTAATTCCACCAGTGTAGTATATCTAGTTCTCTTACACATGATGACATGTTGTGATACCAAATGTAAAAAACATAAGTATTAATTAATTAATGATAATCAAGCAATTGCTATACTTCTCGTTTATATCGAACTACAATACTATTTGAGAGTGCTTCCTGCTGAAATAAATCTACTTAGCTCCCATAACGCTCTCACCTTGTTCTTGTTCGTTAGCCTAATAGAAACTGTTTAATCCAAAGATTTGTGTTCTCACGGATAAAATATTTATAGAAAATCTCCTGTGTTAATACTCGGGGTATCAAGTATCCACATAATTAGCATCCTTCTGATTACTAGGGCTTACATACAGAGCTGTGTAGGTTTCACGATGCATTTAGATATAAATATAATAGCAGTATATGACGAGTTCCGTCATGATACTTGCATTAGAACGAGTGGAATCAGTTTGCATGCAGTACAACCGACGCTAGACGGTGGATTGAAATGGAAAAAGTATGACAGCTCATACTGTCATACTGACTTGCAAATTCGAAATATTCGAGTTTAAAACCAGTGACGTGTGGAACAAGAAGTCTAGCTGTGAAAGACTGAATATCACAGTGAGCTCATAAGGTGTAGTAAAGAGAAAGCGCGTAAAATGATGGACAAGTTGGTGGGTTTCGCGATAAGGCAGGCATCCCCGCGCTGTGAAGCTTTTCGTAATATGCATCTGCAACACAAGAAATTACCGTAAAAAGAGAACCTTAGCAGAGATGTCACTTGACTTCATTGTAATAGTATTATACAATATCTAAAAACAGATATTAATTAGATATTAAATCGATCTCTAAGTGATGCGGTGAGTAAAGAAATAATTAAGAAAATGGACGGGGTGTTTTGATTTTTAATTACCGGTTTAGTGTGCAACAAGTGTCCAATAATTTGAGGGTTTTATTTCGAGGTGTCCAGTAACTTATGAAGGCTTAAGTCCTTCTTACAATGCTGTGAAAATCAGAAATCAGCAGTGGACATAAACATGTAAATTTTAATTCGTATTAGCTTAGAGCTATTTTTAAAATTCAACAATGAATCGGAATCCGCAGTATCTTGTGTTGTGTACGTAGGTCTTGAAAACGAAGCAGTAGTGCTTTTATAGCTCACTTTAATAAGACGAGGGTATCACAATCATATAACTTTAGGAACATTCAGAGGTTCGTTTTAGGTAGGCCCTTGGGGTGTAAAATGTTGTGATACCAAACGTAAAAAACATAAGTGTTAATTTATCAATGATAATCAAGCAATTGCTATACTTCCCGTTTAAAACTCTACAATACTTTTTGAGAGTGCTTCCTGCTGAACAAATCTACTTAACACCCATAACGCACTCACCTTCTAGATCGTTAGAATGATAGAGACTGTTTAATCCAAAGAGTTGTGTTCTTACGGATATATTAAACAAAGTCTCCTGTAAACACACGAGTCTATCAAATATGTATTTAATTAGCGTCATTGCTGCTGATTAGAACTTACATAGAGTTGTGTAGGATTCACTAGGTTCCGGCCTATCATTATATTTATTTTCCCGATTGCATAATAAAAAACTTGCTATGAGACCCATTATATTCTATCCTCCGAAGCAGCCTAACCGGTGATCTGATCGATGAAGCAAAAAGAGAATAGATTTTAGGTTATTTTGATATCTTCCGTTAGACGGTTAGGTGGAAAATGTTAAAGGTATATTCTGTCCAGTGTTCGGTACAAACTTAGTAACACTCGACATCACAAAGTAACCAATCAGTGGGCTAATCAAATAATCTTTCCATATAAGCTCACTGTACGCTTTGATTAGTAACTAAATGCTACAAATTTCAATGGCAGAAAAAGTCATTTATTTCACGTCTCTTTTTGAAAATTCTACATATCTAATTCCTTTAATGCAACAGTAATATTATTCACGGTAGCATTGTCTTGATAAGAATATCGTATCTCATTTCTTCATTCTGTCATCCACTTTCTCTCTAATGCTATACTCTCATTTTCTTGGTGTTTCAATGCTGTCCTGATCCTCACTCGCATCTCGCGTCTCGATTTCCTATACTCAAACAACGTTTGGATAGCTATTCATCTTGTGAGAGGTTCGCCACAACGATTGTGTAATGCTGAGATACATACCTCTCCTTTTCATAGAAGCAGTGTATTATCTCTTTATTTTTTATTACTTCAACATCAAGTACTAATGCTATATATTCTACTCTTACGCATACAGTAAATAAGCACAAGAAAAATTAACAAATCACCTGTGTAATCACATTAGTTCTGCTTTGTACAGGAAAGGTCTCAAATCATACGTGCAACTCAAGATATTTCTTAACTGTCACAAGTTGTAGCCTTATGAGGTGTCCACTTAAGTATTTTCTAGACATGATTGTTTACATTATGTCAGGAAATGGTATAGAAGAACTTTCGGGTATCCTATGCACTATGACAACAGTAATGGAAATTTTGAATATCCATGCCTACTCAACATCATTGAGAACTAACTTTGTCTGGACTAGAACATTGTCTGGATGAGGAAATCAATATGGAACATTTACAAGAAAATGAAATTGCATGACAAAAACTCTATTAGGAAACCTCAAAATTATGACGGTGAATTTATCCGAACGGAAAATTGTGGCTGCAGTATATAGAGAAGGTCATAATCGTATTGCAATTCATCCAAAGGGACTAGATTGAACAGGGGACTAGAAACTTTATTTGAATGCTATTAAATTAATGCTTCCGTTTTCTCCCACAGCTGGTCATTTTTTCTATGAAAAATTTTCACATCACTATACTCAACAAATGCAAGCCCTGGAGGCAAATACGGTATCAGAAGATTAAGAAATTAAGAACTCAAGGAACTTCCACAATTCGGCCACGAAATTTTCGGGAGGACTAACAACGTCAGACACAACGTTAGCAAGATTAAAAAATCATTCCAAAATACTGTTACGATAACAGAAATTCTAAAGTAATTTTGAGGAGACAGTCATATCAGGGGCACGTTGTGCTAATGCTAGCTTTCTTGTGTGATAATATCTCATTTAACAAGAATGTCAATTCTACTGCTTCTGAATATAGCAGAGACTTTATTGTACTGAGATTAAAAACCCAAACTTAGAACTAAGAGTTCTTGTACACGCAATGGTGTAGACGAAAACTGGCAAGTAAAATCTGCGTTAAGTACAGTACATATATAAATTATGTTAAGCGCTATTTTCACCTTATATCTTATGGATATATACAGGGTGCGGCACGTAAAACTGGCCCGTCGTAATATGCTGGTATATTGTGTTTTTGGCAACACTTAAATAATCTTCCTTCGTACCAAGAGATGGAGTGTCGAGTTCGGGTCGACTTATGTGACATGCAGCAGTCACGTGCAGCCGCAGCTAGTGAAACTTGTCGAAACCAGTTGAGAAGAAGGCCACGTTGTGTTAAGCCGGATGAGTGTCAGTGTGTGATAATGCTGTATTCGATACCCGAGCGTGTTGCCAATGTTGAAGGGTTCATTCTCACTGGATCTTTTGTGAAAACAAAGAGTTTGTTTCGGGAGAAATTTCCAGGACGTTCTGTGTCAGCAAAAAGCACCATTCAGGAATTGATTGAAAAATGGCGGCGTACAGGGTCGGCTCAAAATGTTCCCAGGAACAGACGACCATCTGTCTGCACACCTGAATTAAAGATGCAGGTGGAGGAAATAATAAACAGTCCTCGAAACTCAACCAGGAGATTGAGTAGTCATATTCAATACATGAAATTTCATTTCTGTGGTGTAGTTAATCATATCCAATACATTACATTTCATTTTGTGTACACTTTACGGCTGGTTTTACGTGCCGCACCCTGTATTACAACTAGACACGGAAAGTGACGAAAGATAAAAAATAACCAGATTACATGCACTTCAACTAACCATACATAGTAATATTTGATAAGAAGCGTAGTGAGATTAGGATTTCTCAATTGCAAATCACATGCTGTAATAGACTAAAATCTGGTGAATTATGACCTTCGTATAGCAGAAAAACTAACATTTATCTACAAGGTTGCCGACTGTGGGATTCAACAGAAATAATGGTATTACTAATTATAGATATCACGATGCATTTAGATAAAAAGATAAAAACAGTAGGTGTCGAGATCCGCCATGATACTTGCATTAGAACGAGTGGAAACGGTTTACATGCAGCACAACCAACGAGAGCGGGCGGGTTGAAATGGGGAAAGTACACCAGCTCATATTGCTCTTAGGACTTGAAAATTTGAAATATTCGTGTTTACACCCTGTGACGTGCGGAACAAAAAGTCTTTATCTGAGAAAGAATGAATAGCACGGTTAGCACATAACGTATAGTAAAGAGAAAGAGCGTAAAAATGATGAACAAGTTGATGGGTCACTTGCGATAGGACAAGATACCATGAACTTGTGAAGCTTTTTGTAATATGCATCCACTACGTGAAAAACCGCCTTGAAAAAAAAAAAATAGCACAGATGTCACTTGACTTTTTGTAAAAGTGTTCTGCAATTTCTGAAAAGAGATATTAAAAAGAGATTAAATTGATCTCTAAGTGATGCGGTGATAAAAGAAATAATATTGAGGATGGACGTGGGTGTTCGATTTTTAATTAGTGGTTTAGAGTGCAACAGGCGCGCCAATAATTCGAGTGTTCCACTATTTGACGTAACAGTATCTGGGAATCAAGGATTAATTTTGCTAACGTTGTGTCTGACTTTGAGTTAATCACCGACAAAATTTCGTGCCCTTAATTAAGCACTGATCGATAATCATATCAATTGGAACTTCACTCAAGAAGGACTCTTTTTCTGCGAATATTGAATGTTCCTTGAGTTGTTAATTACTTGTAAATCTCTGATACCGCACTTGCCTCCAGGGCTTACATCTGAATATAGTGATGTGCAAATTTTTCGTAGAAAAGATGCCCAGCTGCGTGAGAAAAGGGAAGCATTAATTTAACTGCCTTCAAATGAGGTTCTTGTTCCCTGCTCAATCTAGTCACTTGCGATTGCAATACGATTATGACCTCTCTGTATACTGCAGCCAAAATTAAAAGTTCGGAAAATGTCACCGTCCTAATTTTGAGATTTCTTAATATGGTTTTGGTCATGCAGCTTCAATTTCATCTCCTCCAACGGTGGCAAATGTCTTCATAACCACATGTAGAAAGCGCCGAGCAAAGTCTAGAATTGAGTTCTCAATGATCTTGAGTTGGCATGGCCATTCAGCTTTTTCACTAAAGTTGTCATAGTGTACAGGATACACCAACACTCTTCCATACCATTTCCTGAGATAGTGCATTGAATCGTGCCTAGAAATTACTTTACAGCAAACCTCCTAAAGGGGGTGCAACTCAGGACCGATCAAAAATTTCATCAGCTGAGGTACAATATTAACACTTTGCCAGTATAATTATATACCTCTATAATCGGAAACACACTTAATTGTTTGCATACTTCCACAAAACATACAAACACCAAATTTTGCATTCTTGTTCGTCATGGGATGTGAGTAATGGGAAAATTCCGATATCACGAAAAAGGCGACATTCTCCATGTAAATGAAGTGTCGAAATTTTTCGTCGTTTCGAAATGCTCGTTTTTAGAGTAGTTCCGTACACCATAGAAACGTCATATTTTGTCAGGCAGTGAAGCTGGGAACATAGTTTATGATAGAAAAAAGAGCATTAAAATTCGTTTTCGTTTCGCGGCGCAGATCGAAAAAATGTGAAATTTGTAATGGCTGTATGTAGGACGTTGAAATTTCGAGGTGATGTTTATTCTGATGCGTAGTTTGCGAATCCGCCCTTAAACTTGAAAAAATAGTCATGTTCGGTGTAAGAAAGTGCTATGAATGTTATAAGGGGGCGTCTAATTCTACACAACTTGTAGTAATGGTGGAATCACGAAATTGCATTCAAGTGTGTAGATTACAGCCAATGTGAGGGGAAAATTCCGACATGTTGGAAAAGTCGTCATCTTCGATTCAAAATGGCGGCTCAAAAATTTGTAACCATGAAAATTGTAAGTTGTGCTCTTGGTAGGTAAGCCAGGTTTCGCTATGTTATTAAGGACGTAGTTCAGTTTAAGTGAAGAAACAAATCATTGGAGAAGTCGCCATCTTGAATGCAAAATTGCCATATTTTTGAATTGCCTTCATTTGGACTCTTATGTGGTATATTGAGGACAATAAACAAACATAATTCAACGTAGTAAGTTAGCTCCGCGGTAAAGTGTCTGTTTTCTTAGTAGCAGGTCTGGGTTCGATTCCCCGCCGCACCTTGTTTTATCATACGTTTTTTTTCTTATCACGTTGCTTCGTTTTATCAAAATAGTTTCTGTTGGCATTGCGTGAACAAAATATTTTCGTTATTACAGACATAGACGAAAAGAATATATTTATACACTAACTGTTGATATCGTCTCGAAACTAGGCAGTATGTTCGTGTGAAGCTTCGAGACGATACTCAACTATTTAGAAAGACACATATGTAGCTTTAGAGATGGGGCAACACCAGTGTTTCTTTCAGAAACAATGTTCCTGAGGATCACAGTTAGTATTCCCAGGGGCACTGCTCATAGTATTCTATTTATTACTCTATTATACACGTATTATTTGGTCTCCTGCGGGGCACTCTAAGAGCCCCAAGGAGGCAGTGTACCCCCCAAAAATATTTTGGAAAAAAAACATTGAGCATCATTTCCACGATATAGTATACAGACTAGACAAAAATACATTTTGTCTCGCAAGGATAGTGTGTGCTTCGAACCGGAAATAATTGCAAACAATCTCCCTTTTTATACACACACAGACACACACACACACACACACACATATATATATATATATATATATATATATATATATATATATATATATATATATATATATATATACGCACCTTTTGATAATTTTCTCGTTGGCAGCGTATATAGTTATAATATACGGGATACGTGGAAAAGTACCTCTTTCGGGTCAGTAGTTTGTTTACAGGACCGGTTGGAGTGAAATGCGTTTTATAATAGACTCAACCTTATAGGCAAACAATATATGCTATAAAAATAAACTTTCAAAGAAAGAAAAAGTGAGGAAAAGATTGTGAGGAATCGAACCCAGGTCTCCTGGCCAGTAGGCTCACGTCAATCCCCTACACTAACGACTTCCTTAGATATTCGACTTCGTTCTTACTGCTCACATAGTACTGGTGCGTTGCAGCCGGCATCTGTGGGGAATTATATACCTCTATAATCGGAAACACACTTAATTGTTTGCATACTTCCACAAAACATACAAACACCAAATTTTGCATACTTGTTCGTCATGGGATGTGAGTAATGGGAAAATTCCGATATCACGAAAAATGCGACATTCTCCATGTAAATGATGTGTCGAAATTTTTCGTCGTTTCGAAATGCTCGTTTTTAGAGTAGTTCCTCACACCATAGAAACGTCATATTTTGTCAGGCAGTGAAGCTGGGAACATAGTTTATGATAGAAAAAGAGCATTAAAATTCGTTTTCGTTTCGCGGCGCAAATCGAAAAAATGTGAAATTTGTAATGGCTGTATGTAGAACGTTGAAATTTCGAGGTGATGTTTATTCTGATGCGTAGTTTGCGAATCTGCCCTTAAACTTGAAAAAAATAGTCCAAATGAAATTCCGATATCACGAAAAAGGCGACATTTTCCATGTAAATGAAGTGTCGAATTTTTTCGTCGTTTCGAAATTCTCGTTTTTAGAGTAGTTTCGCACACCATAGCAACGTCATAATTTGTCTGGCAGTGAAGCTGGGAACATAGTTTATGATAGAAAAAGAGCATTAAAATTCGTTTTCGTTGCGCGGCGCAAATCGAAAAAATGTGAAATTTGTAATGGCTGTATGTAGGACGTTGAAATTTCGAGGTGATGTTTATTCTGATGCGTAGTTTGCGAATCCGCCCTTAAACTTGAAAAAAATAGTCATGTTCGGTGTAAGAAAGTGCTAGGAATGTTATAAGCGGGCGTCTAATTCTACACAACTTGTGGTAATGGTGGAATCACGAAATTGCGTTCAAGTGTGTAGATTACAGCCAATGTGAGGGGAAAATTCCGACATGTTGGAAAAGTCGTCATCTTCGATTCAAAATGGCGGCTCAAAAATTTGTAACCATGAAAATTGTAAGTTGTGCACTTGGTAGGTAAGCCAGGTTTCGCTATGTTATTAAGGACGTAGTTCAGTTTAAGCGAAGAAACAAATCATTGGAGAAGTCGTCATCTTGAATGCAAAATTGCCATATTTTTGAATTGTAATGAGGAGAATAAACAAACAGAATACAACGTAGTAAGTTAGCTCCGCGGTAAAGTGTCTGCTTTCTGAGTAGCAGGTCTGGGTTCGATTCCCCGCCGCACCTTGTTTTATCATACGTTTTTTTTCTTATCACGTTGCTTCGTTTTATCAAAATAGTTTCTGTTGGCATTGCGTGAACAAAATATTTTCGTTATTACAGACATAGAAGAAAAGAATATATTTATACACTAACTGTTGATATCGTCTCGAAACTAGGCAGTATGTTCGTGTGAAGCTTCGAGACGATACTCAACTATTTAGAAAGACACATATGTAGCTTTAGAGATGCGGCAACACCAGTGTTTCTTTCAGAAACAATGTTCCTGAGGATCACAGTTAGTATTCCCAGGGGCACTGCTCATATTATTCTATTTATTATTCTATTATACACGTATTATTTGGTCTCCTGCGGGGGCACTCTAAGAGCCCCAAGGAGGCAGTGTACCCCCCAAAAACATTTTGGAAAAAAAACATTGAGCATCATTTCCACGATATAGTGTACAGACGAGACAAAAATACATTTTGTCTCGCAAGGATAGTGTGTGCTTCGAACCGGAAATAATTGCAAACAATCTCCCTTTTTATACACACACAGACACACACACACATACATATATATATATACGCACCTTTTGATAATTTTCTCGTTGGCAGCGTATATAGTTATAATATACGGGATACGTGGAAAAGTACCTCTTTCGGGTCAGTAGTTTGTTTACAGTACCGGTTGGAGTGAAATGCGTTTTATAATAGACTCAACCTTATAGGCAAACAATATATGCTATAAAAATAAACTTTCAAAGAAAGAAAAAGTGAGGAAAAGGTTGTGAGGAATCGAACCCAGGTCTCCTGGGCAGTAGGCTCACATCAATCCCCTACACTACCGATTTCCTTAGATTTTCGACTTCGTTCTTACTGCTCACATAGTAATGGTGCGTTGCGGCCGGCATCTGTGGGGAATTATATACCTCTATAATCGGAAATACACTTAATTGTTTGCATACTTCCACAAAACATACAAACACCAAATTTTGCATACTTGTTCGTCATGGGATGTGAGTAATGGGAAAATTCCGATATCACGAAAAAGGCGACATTCTCCATGTAAATGAAGTGTCGAAATTTTTCGTCGTTTCGAAATGCTCCTTTTTAGAGTAGTTCCTCACACCATAGAAACGTCATATTTTGTCAGGCAGTGAAACTGGGAACATAGTTTATGATAGAAATAAGAGCATTAAAATTCGTTTTCGTTTCGCGGCGCAAATCGAAAAAATGTGAAATTTGTAATGGCTGTATGTAGGACGTTGAAATTTCGAGGTGATGTTTATTCTGATGCGTAGTTTGCATATCCGCCCTTAAACTTGAAAAAAATAGTCATGTTCGGTGTAAGAAAGTGCTAGGAATGTTATAAGGGGGCGTCTAATTCTACACAACTTGTAGTAATGGTGCAATCACGAAATTGCGTTCAAGTGTGTAGATTACAGCCAATGTGAGGGGAAAATTCCGACATGTTGGAAAAGTTGTCATCTTCGATTCAAAATGGCGGCTCAAAAATTTGTAACCGTGAAAATTGTAAGTTGTGCTCTTGGTAGGTAAGCCAGGTTTCGCTATGTTATTAAGGACGTAGTTCAGTTTAAGTGAAGAAACAAATCATTGGAGAAGTCGCCATCTTGAATGCAAAATTGCCATATTTTTGAATTGCCTTCATTTGGACTCTTATGTGGTATATTGAGGAGAATAAACAAACAGAATTCAACGTAGTAAGTTAGCTCCTCGGTAAAGTGTCTGCTTTCTGATTAGCAGGTCTGGGTTCGATTCCCCGCCGCACCTTGTTTTAACATACGTTTTTTTTCTTATCACGTTGCTTCGTTTTATCAAAATAGTTTCTGTTGGCATTGCGTGAACAAAATATTTTCGTTATTACAGACATAGACGAAAAGAATATATTTATACACTAACTGTTGATATCGTCTCGAAACTAGGCAGTATGTTCGTGTGTAGCTTCGAGACGATACTCAACTATTTAGACACATATGTAGCTTTAGAGATGGGGCAACACCAGTGTTTCTTTCAGAAACAATGTTCCTGAGGATCACAGTTAGTATTCCCAGGGGCACTGCTCATAGTATTCTATTTATTATTCTATTATACACGTATTATTTGGTCTCCTGCGGGGGCACTCTAAGAGCCCCAAGGAGGCAGTGTACCCCCCAAAAACATTTTGGAAAAAAAACATTGAGCATCATTTCCACGATATAGTATACAGACGAGACAAAAATACATTTTGTCTCGCAAGGATAGTGTGTGCTTCGAACCGGAATGCAAACAATCTCCCTTTTTATACACACACAGACACACACACACACACATATATATATATATATATATATATATATATATATATATATACGCACCTTTTGATAATTTTCTCGTTGGCAGCGTATATAGTTATAATATACGGGATACGTGGAAAAGTACCTCTTTCGGGTCAGTAGTTTGTTTACAGTACCGGTTGGAGTGAAATGCGTTTTATAATAGACTCAACCTTAAAGGCAAACAATATAAGCTATAAAAATAAACTTCCAAAGAAAGAAAAAGTGAGGAAAAGATTGTGAGGAATCGAACCCAGGTCTCCTGGCCAGTAGGCTCACATCAATCCCCTACACTACCGATTTCCTTAGATTTTCTTCTTCGTTCTTACTTCTCACATAATACTGGTACGTTGCGGCCGGCATCTGTGGGGAATTATTATATACCTCTATAATCGGAAACACACTTAATTGTTTGCATACTTCCACAAAACATACAAACACCAAATTTTGCATACTTGTTCGTCATGGGATGTGAGTAGTGGGAAAATTCCGATATCACGAAAAAGGCGACATTTTCCATGTAAATGAAGTGTCGAAATTTTTCGTCGTTTCGAAATGCTGGTATTTAGAGTAGTTCCGTACACCATAGAAACGTCATATTTTGTCAGGCAGTGAAGCTGTGAACATAGTTTATGATAGAAAAAAGAGCATTAAAATTCGTTTTCGTTTCGCGGCGCAAATCGAAAAAATGTGAAATTTGTAATGGCTGTATGTAGGACGTTGAAATTTCGAGGTGATGTTTATTCTGATGCGTAGTTTGCGAATCCGACCTTAAACTTGAAAAAATAGTCATGTTCGGTGTAAAAGTGCTAGGAATGTTATAAGGGGGCGTCTAATTCTACACAACTTGTAGTAATGGTGGAATCACGAAATTGCGTTCAAGTGTGTAGATTACAGCCAATGTGAGGGGAAAATTCCGACATGTTGGAAAAGTCCTCATCTTCGATTCAAAATGGCGGCTCAAAAATTTGTAACCATGAAAATTGTAAGTTGTGCTCTTGGTAGGTAAGCCAGGTTTCGCTATGTTATTAAGGACGTAGTTCAGTTTAAGTGAAGAAACAAATCATTGGAGAAGTCGCCATCTTGAATGCAAAATTGCCATATTCTTGAATTGCCTTTATTTGGACTCTTATGTGGTATATTGAGGAGAATAAACAAACAGAATTCAACGTAGTAAGTTAGCTCCGCGGTAAAGTGTCTGCTTTCTGAGTAGCTGGTCTGGGTTCGATTCCCCGCTGCACCTTGTATTATCTTACGTTTTTTTTCTTATCACGTTGCTTCGTTTTATCAAAATAGTTTCTGTTGGCATTGCGTGAACAAAATATTTTCGTTATTACAGACATAGACGAAAAGAATATATTTATACACTAACTGTTGATATCGTCTCGAGACTAGGCAGTATGTTCGTGTGAAGCTTCGAGACGATACTCAACTATTTAGAAAGAAACATATGTAGCTTTAGAGATGGGGCAACACCAGTGTTTCTTTCAGAAACAATGTTCCTGAGGATCACAGTTAGTATTCCCAGGGGCACTGCTCATATTATTCTATCTATTATTCTATTATACACGTATTATTTGGTCTCCTGCGGGGGCACTCTAAGAGCCCCAAGGAGGCAGTGTACCCCCCAAAAACATTTTGGAAAAAAACATTGAGCATCATTTCCACGATATAGTATACAGACGATACAAAAATACGTTTTGTCTCGCAAGGATAGTGTGTGCTTCAAACCGGAAATAATTGCAAACAATCTCCCTTTTTATACACACACAGACACACACACACACACATATATATATACGCACCTTTTCACAATTTTCTCGTTGGCAGCGTATATAGTTATAATATACGGGATACGTGGAAAAGTACCTCTTTCGGGTCAGTAGTTTGTTTACAGTACCGGTTGGAGTGAAATGCGTTTTATAATAGACTCAACCTTATAGGCAAACAATATAAGCTATAAAAATAAACTTTCAAAGAAAGAAAAAGTGAGGAAAAGATTGTTAGGAATCGAACCCAGGTCTCCTGGCCAGTAGACTCACATCAATCCCCTACACTACCGATTTCCTTAGATTTTCTTCTTCGTTCTTACTGCTCACATAATAATGGTACGTTGCGGCCGGCATCTGTGGGGAATTACACCTCTAAAATCGGAATAGTAATCGGGTTATATATGCGTTTTTAGTATCGTTAAGGAAATGATGTCTTGTTATTTAATTGTAATAAGAAATGAGAAAGACACAATTCTAATACACTGTTATACTACTATGTAAAAAGTGTTTTTTTTAAAATGCTATAAACAAATTTTCAAAAGCCTCCAATAATATTCATATTCTAAATTACTTAGTTAATATCCGTCTTCATTGAAAATATGAGAGTAAAGATACACGAAGACTCTATGTAATTGCTCAGTGTATATAATCATTGCAAGAAGTCTTGCTCCCCAGTAAGTACATTTTTTACCAAAGGATACCATTATAATAAGATGTACTACGTTACACTGCAAAAACTAGTGTTGAATGAAATGTTATGAACTAATGTTTAAAAAGCCTTAACAAAATTCATTTTTATAAATTACCTACAAATTGTAGTCTTTATTGAAAATACAAGACGAGACATACAGGTTGACTGCAAGAAATGGTCCAGTAAATATGAAATATTTGAAAAAGTCTTGCTGCAGGTAATATGTACCACTATGCCCAAAGTTTACATTATAATCCATTGTACTACATTACAGTACAAAAGTATTCACTCAAATGCTATGAAAAAAAATTAAATAATTTCCAACAATATTCATTTTTGTAAATTACCTAGTAAATTGTAAAAAAAATGAAATGAAATCTTTGAGTTTTACGTCCCACGGTTATGCCGGTTAGGCTAAAGGAGACGGTGATGATGAGTAATGAATGAAATGGTGGAATGAAGAAAGTGGGAGGAAACGGGAGAACCCCGAGAAAACCCACGCACACGGTGTTTGTCCACCACAAAGTTCACTTGGGGGGGGCTAGGACTGAACCCGGGACCCCAAGCTCCAGAGGTGAACGCTCTACCACTGAGCCACCGCGGTCCCCTAGTAAATTGTAGTCTTCATTGTAAATAGAAGAATAAATATGCAGGAAGCCTGAAATATTTTCGCACTCTTAGGCCTATATCACAGATGTGAATTACTTTTAGTGCAGGTAATATGTACAATTATCAACAAGGACAGTATTATAATACATTGCACGTACTAAATTACACTGCAAAACATAATATTTAAAAGGGTGGAAAAATTCACATTTGTAAACAGTGAGTGTTTTCGGAAAATGAAATGTTTAATTGGTAGGCTATTGCAAGACAGTTTCCACTGTTTATGTTTCAGAAAATAAATTCTGTTATTGTCTCTAACATGTATAGATGTGCGCAAAGTGTATATAATTAGCCATGTACATGATTGCCAGAATAGAAGTAGTAATAGGGTTCTTTCTTATAAATTGTTTGTTTGCTGTCCAAAGTTAAATGGAAGAAATAATACCGGTTCAATTGAAGTATGTGTTGGTAACAGGTGTGTGCTGTAAAGGGAAGTGAATTCCTCAAGGAATAGTTTTCTAGAACTTGACACCTTATGACAAAGTCATGACCGGGGGTCTGGGGGCGGAGCCCCCAGCGAGCTTTAACGAGTGGATGATCTAATATCATAACGCATGTGGTTTGTTCACTTTTCTTGCAGTTGTTTACTGTATGCAGAAGAGTAGAATATATAGTATTAGTACTTGATGTTGAAATATTAAAGAAATACTGATGCACTACACTGCTTACATCAAATAAGAGGTTCTGTATCTCACCAATTCACAATCGTTTTGCCGAAGCTTTCAAAAGATGAATAGTTATCCAAAGGTTGTTTGAGAACAGGTAATCGAGACGCGACACTCGAGTGAAGACTTGATTAAATCTTGCGAGTAAGACAGCGTTGACACACCAAGTACATGAGTGTATAGCATTGGAGAGAAAATGGATGTCAGAGTGAAGAAATGTGATACGATATTGTTATCAAGACAATGCCACCGATATATAACATTACTCTTACATTCAAGAACTTGGATATAGAGAATTTTCATCAACAGACATTTGAAATAAATGACCTTTTCTTCTCTATGAAGTGTGTGGCACTTAGTTACTAATCAAGCATACAATGAAATTATGTGAAGACATTAATTGATTAGCCCACAGTTTGGTCGCTTTGTGAAAACCAGCGTTAATAATTTTTTACCTAACCGTCTAAGGGAGAATCTCAAAAGAACCTAAAATCGATTCTACATTTGCCTAATCGATCAGATCACCGGTCCCAGCCCCAAAGTAAGGCTGCTTAGGAAGTTAGATTATAATGGGTTCCATATCAAGTTTTTATTATTATGCAATCGTGAAAATATTATTAATTAGAGTCCGCAACCTAGTGAATCTTACACAGCTCTGTATGTAAGCCCTAGTAAGCAGAAGGACGCTAAATAAATCCATACTTGATAGCCTCGAGTTTTAACACACAGGAGAATTTTCTAAATATTGTATCCGTAAGAACACAAAATCTTTGGATTAAGCAGTTTACATCGGGCTCACGATCAAGAACAAAGTGAGACCGTTATGGGTGCTAAGTAGATTTTATTCAGCAGGAAGCACTCTCAAATAGTATTGTAGTTGTATAAAAACGGAAACTATAGCAATTGCTTCATTATCATTGATAAATTAATACTTATGTGTTTTACATTTGGTATCACAACATTTTTCAATCCCAAGGGCCCACCTAAAACAAACTGCTGTACGATTCCAATGTTATATGATTGTGATACCATCGTCTTATTGAAGAGAGAAGTAAATCGACAGTTTTTTAAATGGTACGCTATTGTATAAGTTAAGTTGCTCTAAAAGAAGTGCTGTTTCGTTTCAAAGACCAAGGTACGCAACACAAGATCCTATGGCCACCTATTCATTGTTGAATTTCTTTTCTAGCTCTAAGCCAGTAGGAATTAAGAAATACATGGCGACGTCCATGGCTGATTTCAAAATTTCACAAAATTTTAAGACTGACATAGGACTCCATAAGCTCTTTAGCCTTACCTACACCTGGAAATTAAACCCTCGAATTATTGGCACGCCTGTTGCACAGTGAGAAACTAATTGAAAGTCGAACATCCCCGTCCATCCTCAATATTATTTCTTTAATCACCGCATCACTTAGAAATGATTTAAACTCTAATTATTATCTTTTTTCATACACTGAAGAATTCTATTACAATGCAGTCACGTGACATTTCTGCTAACTTTCTCATTTTAAGGTGATTTCTGGGGTTACAGATGAATAAAATAAAAAGCTTCACAAGCTCGGTGATGTCTGCCCAATTGCAAGTGACCCATCAACTTGTCCACCATTTTAACTCCCTTTCTATTTACTATACCTTATGAGCTCACCGTGATATTCAGTCTTTCTCAGCTAAAGACTTCTTGTTTCCCACGTCACAAGTTTTAAACTCGAATATTTCGAATTTGCAAGTCGTAATTAAAATATGAGCTTTCGTACTTTTCCCATTTCAACGCACGCTCTCTCGTCGGTTGTATTACATGCTAACTGATTCTACTCTTTCTAATACAAGTATCATGGCGGATCACGACATCTACTGTTATTATCTTTTTCTCTAAATGCATCCTGATATCTACAATTAGTACCATAATTTCTGCAGAAAACCACAGTCAGCAACCTTGTAGATAAACCTTAAATTATTTGCCTCATGGAAGTAATTTTTCAACAAATTTTAGGGTATTACAGCGTAAAGTTACAATTGAAAAATACCTATCTCACTACGCTTATTACTATGTATGGTTGGTTGTAGTGCATGCTAACTGCTTGCATTCGTTATGATAAGAGAACAACCCGTATCTTGACATTTCCTCTAAATGAAATATAAATAAAATCTTTGTATAATTTGGTAAGGAAATGTTCTCTGAAAACAGTCTGAAGATTAGATTTAAGCACATATCTTTGTTTTTCGACTTTCTTCTTGCCAATATTAACTGCTCAAACTGGACTGTAAAGGAAATGTACTCTCGGATGTATGCCATAATATTTAACTATATACAGCTATCATCTATGCAGAATTCCACAGACGATTTGGTGCTTCTATTTATGTAAAGGAATTTACTTTGTGATCTAGCATGGCTCTGGTCAACGGCCATGGATATGCACGCATACAACCAGGCCAAGAGACAGTCAGGTACAGTCTTAGATAACAGT
Source organism: Thermobia domestica (assembly GCF_964235325.1). Lineage (NCBI taxonomy): Eukaryota > Metazoa > Arthropoda > Insecta > Zygentoma > Lepismatidae > Thermobia > Thermobia domestica. Next base: position 274,606,405 of record NC_137454.1, on the reverse strand, counting down.
TCAATTCGTAAGCCTAACTTCTGGCGATTAATCTGGTACATTTTGTGGACTAGCTTGCTGCTCATGAGAAGATAGCTTTGATTCGATGGACAGAACACGCAAGCTCTATTCATGTCAGCGAGATAAGGTAGTTTTGAATTTAATAAATAAGATTACAGAAATAATTGTTGTTGATCATTCCGTCTCAGATATGAAATGTATCCAAACGTTAATATAGTTGGTGCACTAATCTGCTACAGAGGAGAAGCTTACCAGAAATTTACTCACCGGTGAGAAAACGTTTAGAAGGTGGAGAAATTGAAATCCTCCAGTAAGCTTAATAAGAGTATGCGTTATGGCAGTCTGTAGTGCAAGTTGAACCGTGGGTTTCAAAGGATTGTATAGCCTGAAGATTAATGTGATATATACGTATCGTTATCAATATAGCATCTTAACGAAGTGAGTTAAAGTTGCAAAAAACGCATCGAATTTCTTTTATTCACAAGTTTAACTCTCAGGCTAATCGAAAGTTAATAGCAGAATCTATTACTTTCTTTGGCCACCGAGACGAGCAAGTACTCGAACACTATTACTATGCGAGAAAATTCAGGGCTTCTACTCCAAGATGTGGAAAGTGAGCCTAGGAATTCAGGTGTACTAGGTGAAAATCTCCAAATGTGACCTGACTACAAAAATAAAAATTCTGTCAATTGATAATTTTATTGATATCTGTGTTCTACACCTGTTCTACCAGGCCTGTATAAATTTTTTTATTCGCGAATCACTGCTTTAAACCGCTAGCTTTATAAATTCATCGTCCGGTCTTGTCTCTCAGGTCAAGAGAAGCGAGCCTACGTCTACAAGGTAATCACGACCTTGATAACATAAGAATCTCCTAATAGCTTTTCAGGCCAATAATCTGCCTGTGAATCGTAATAAGCTTACGAATATAAGTGTATTATAACAGTTACGGATAATTGTTAAGCTTTCTAGGCCTTCTGTCTGAAAAGCAACTTGGAATAGTCGCAAATGAACAAGGTGCTGGGCAGTAAGGATTTATTATATTATTTTGTATAAAACCTAGGTCAATAAATATAAACCAACTGGAATCGACGTGTAGTAGAGCTTTCATTCTTACGCCCTCTTGGATAAAAATGTACATGGAGTAATTGCATTATTGGAATATCCAAACATTGTTCTTTATTAAGAGTGTTAAACTTTACTTCCTTGTAGGAGAGTCGAAAACTAAACGATAGTTACACAATTTTAAGTATCCTTGCATATGGCAGAATCCTCGGAGTCAGTGGTATGCTGTTGAACATCTTAAGATATAAACAATCAAACAATAAACAATTGTTATTAACGTACAATTGAATGATACTTTAGTACGCGAATGTGATATCTAAATGAATTTGTTTTTAGTCGATAACTTAGACGTGTCCTGCTACGGTTTCGTTTTCTGTTCGGGTCCCAAAGCAGTTCGTGTTAAGAGATTCCAAAATAATTAATCAGAAAAATACATCACCTTCATGTTTTATAGCTTTTCCTTACACCTTCATTTAAAGTTTCATCAAGATAGTTTTCATTTCCATTTTTTTAGGTCTATAAGGTGGGGACGATATCACAAAATAATCATGACCGATTGGATCAACAGTTAATCCGTTCTCACTGACATATTGGATTTTTACAGCTGTTGTTCGTTATCATCTATATCAGATTATCTTTCGATCTGTCATTTCTACATGAATTTTCTTGGCAGAATGCACAAAACCTTAAATACTTAGTATCAGCACTTTTACACGAAGATGTGGCTCGTTCACAATCCTATCTTGCAGTCACTTTTTATCTAAGGTAAGTGGGTTTAGGCTTAAACAATTTCGCTTCTGAAGTTGGAAGTAATTCCGAATTGAATGCTGCACAGCTGCTGTGTTAGTAAAGGGAAAAGTTGCCATATTCTAGCTTTGTAAATCTTCAATTATATATCTGATTTTGCTTATACCAGGGAGAGAATTTTCCGCTTCCATACAGGTGCATAAAGAAATGTCTAACCTAATCATTTGTCAGGATTCACATTTAATTGATTGAGAACACTGACAAACTGCAGAATTCTTTTTCTTTTTGAAGGAACTTGAAGGCAGCCAACTATTCACTCCTGAGTATAGCTGAGGTCGTGTCAAAGCTAGCTGCATAATGGAAAAAGTGAAAGCACTCTTTTAATGAAGCTAGAGTTTTAATAAATTTAATAATTTGGTAGAATTTCCGTTCAGTTCTGCTTGTATGTGGCTATAAGAGAATCAGAAACTGCTCATTAAGTCTTCTACCAAGATTCTTATGATCTGTATCAGACCAACCAGCAGCAACAGATTTCCCGTTTCTAGTTTCTTCTATTACTGTTCTCCAAATACAACTGCCTTTGCTCCTTCGATAGCCGTCTAGTATTGACTCCAAGTTTGTCAAGAACTGTGATTGAATTGTCGTGGCATCAAAGGCAGAATTAAGTACGATCATAATTTAATTTATATACATAATTGCAATTTATATCCATAAAAATATAAGGTGAAAATAGAGTTTAGCATTAATTATATACGTACTTAACTAAGATTTGAGTTGCCATTTTGGTCCACACCATTGCGTGTAGAAGGACTCTTCTTTCTGCGTGTGGGTTTTAAAAAACAAGACAATAGAGACTGCAATATTCACCGCAGTCGAATTGACATTCTTCTCGCATTGAGACAATATCACACAAGGAAGGTGGCCTTAGTTCAGCGTGTCGCTCTGATGATAAACTGCCATATCGCAAGTGACCAATCAACTTGTCCATCTTTATAACGCAGTTTCTCTTTACTATACCTTATGAACAAACCGTGATACTCATTTTTTCTTAGCTAAAGACTTTCAATTCTGCACATTAGAGGGTTTAAACCAGAGCCCATTAAACCTAGGCCCAGTCCGGGTGGATCTAAAATCGTTGCCCGGCACGACCCAGCCCGTATCTCGAGCCGGGCTCTGACCGGGCTTGGTACATTCCGGGCCGAAACGGGCCAGGCACGTTTCGGGTCAAACCGGGCCGGGACCATATTGAAACAATGTTTCATTGAAAGCTATCCTTTATTCAACATATTGAAACTATTTGCAAAGAAGCCTACAAAATACTTGGGTATACTATTTATTGAGTCAGTAAAGAATTTCAGATGACCAAACTTTTAATTGTACTGTATTATGCATACGACAGGTAGAAATTAGAATATTTTAGTAATATATGGAACTATAATATACAGGAATACTCATTCTTGATTGAGCGTGTTAAAAATGTTTTAATGGCTTCTTACACTTAAGAAAAAAAAATTCTACTCGAAATTTGAAAGCTATATTAAATTTGTTGAAAATTTTAAATTTGAAACATTAGAACTTATTAGAAAAAATATTGATTTATTATTTTTACATAAGCTTTTTCATGGCTCTTTCATGGTGCACCAACCACTAAATTGCGCACTGCTTCGAAAAATACATTCTTTTTTTTGACAGCAAAAACAAACGTCTTAAGCAGATTTATACGGAGAACTAGTGCAACCTACAATACGTTAATGAAAGAAAATACCAACCTTGATTTACTAGCAATGGGTGTAGTAGTATTAAAAATTCTATTAATTATGTAAACCGAATGTAATTGATTTATTGATTTATTGACATCAGGCACAGGCCTATTACAGTGTTACATAGTATATACGTTATTAAGATTATATAGGGTAATAAAACTATTGTTAATAATTACATTCGCCTTACATAAATAATAGAATTCTTAAAACTACTTACACCCATTGCCAGTACATCAAGGTTGGAATTTTCTTTAACTAACTTGTTGTAGGTTGCACTAATTCTCCATATAAAAGATCTGCTTAAGACGTTTGTTTTTGCTGTAAAAAAAAAAAATTTCGATGCAGTGCGCAATTTAGAGGATGGTATCATGGCAAACTGCCTAGAGTACATTCTTAGCACAGTCCAGCTAAGAGCCGTTAACATTGGTAAGAAGAAAGTCGTTACTTCATTGTTACTTCAACCTTTTTTTTAGAGAACATTGTATTACTAAGTTACAGAAACATTAAATGTTCTATTAAGAGGAGATGTAGAGATACGTGTTGTTCTCTTATCAAAAAGAATGCAACCAGTTATCATGCTCTACAATCAACCACACATAGAAGCGTAGTGAGGTTTGGATTTTTCAATTGCAACTTACACGCTGCAATTGACTAAAATCTTTTGAAAAATTACTTTCATATGACAAAAGATTTAAGGTTTTTCTACAAGACTGCCGACTGTGGCCGCCTTGATACTTGAATTAGAACGAGTGGAATCACTTTGCATACATTACAACCGAAGTGAGCTTGCGGGTTGAAATGGGAAAAGTGCAGCAGCTCATATAGTTCTTAGGACTTGCAAATTCGAAATATTCGAGTTTAAACCCTGTCTCATGGATCAGAGCAGCAAAGGCAGTTGTATATGGAGAACAGTAAAAGAAGAAACTAGAAACGGGAAATCTGTTGCTGCTGGTTGGTCTGATACAGATCATAAGAATCTTGGTAGAAGACTTAACCTCTTCAGTCCCCTTGTCGAGCCCGCTGAACAAATTTCAAGGTCACGTTGTATTATTGCAAACGGGGCAAATGCATTCAAGTTCCGTCATCGAGCTCGTTGAACATTGTACTTTATCTGTATGTATGAGTAGTGCGAGTGTCGCTTTTCTTTTGTTCGTTTTGTGTTCGGGAGTATGGCTGGACGTCCAGAGAAGCGGGAAGCTGCATCGTCCTTACACAAAGGTACGTCTATTCATTATAAAACCTATTTTAGGGAATACATTTCGCTTCTTTCTTATCAAGAAATGTCTGGTGTGTATTATTAGTAAGAAATTTCATTGATATGAACTAAAGTCTGTAAATATAAGACGTCATTGTTGGCGTGTTCAGCCGGCTGAACAATCGTACGCAACTGATAAAATTCTGGCTAATCCTTGTACTACTGCGTCGTATTTCATTTTTATTGTTACTTCCTAGAAACATTGAACAATTGTTTGTATAATTGTTTAGGCTTGTAGTCAGGGTTGGGTGTTTAACTAGCTGGAATTGTTGCTGTACTTATTTAATGTTGTATGAATTATTTTAAATGTTAATTTGGCGTTTCTTTTCAACTAGTTAACTCTAGAACTTGACAATTCTGGTTAATTAAAGAGAAAACTTGTTTCGATTTCTATTTCAGGTCGAGGCCTTGACCAAGATGATGTACTTCAAATGATTGATGAAAGCGATATTGACGCTTATGAAAGTGATGTATCGAGAATGAAAGAGTTAGTATTTAAGTATTAAGCTCTGAAGAGGAAGAGGAAAAAATAATGTTGCTCCACATTTTTTAATTTTTGAATTTAGGCTGCATTCATTGAGGGGATGAGTGTACCCAGCTTATTAATATTTGTAATTTACCAGTTTAGTAATTTGTATGTATGACTGAGTTGGGGGGGGGGGGCTATGGGGACATCAGCATTGAGGCCGTATGCCCATGTCACGATCGACACGGCTGCTCGCACAAGTATACTGTATCAATAGAAGAGCAAAGGAAAGCTAAAACGAATATATCAAAAACAAAAAGTGCTGCAAAATTAAAAACAAAAATAATGATAAAAGAATAAATATATGGAATAAAAATAGATAACAAGAACAATAAATATAGAAAAAATAAAAAAGATAGAACAATAGCTAAAAGCGTAGCAGCAATTAAAAGAATAAAGAGACTAGAAAGCACAGAGAATGTAAGCAACCTCAGAAGCATGAAGAAAATGAAGTACCAAGCTAACAATACCATCATCATCCACCAAAGCGCGGGTAAAGGTACAAAGCAATCCGTGACGTTCTCTGAGATCTGAATATTCAGGACATTCCACAAGAATGTGCTGAATACTCAGAGGGACAATACACTCACAATATGGACGGCCCAAACCACGCAGCAAATACTCATGTGTCAGGTGAGAATGTCCGATACGAAAACACGTCAGAAGACACTTCATCTAGATGACTAGAGTGAGAAGATATATGTCACTTTCCTAGGAGCGGCTTAACTGCGTACATTTTCATTAGGCTGGTCCCAAACTGCTTGCCAATGAGTGCGTATCAAGGTGGAAAAATGAGTAAAGATCGCAGTAAGGAAGAATATACTCCAATGCAACTTCAGCCAAGGCGGCGTTCTTGGCGATTGTGGCAGCATGTTCGTTTCCCCGGATGCCAACATGACCCGGCACCCAAGAGACAACGATGACACAGTCCTGGCGTTAGAACTGATGGCTGGATCTCAGAAGAATGTCTTCAACGAAGGCGTGCTTAATGAAGACTTGTGGAGGCCCCTAATTATGCTCTGAGAATCGATGCAAACCAGCTCACGACGGAACGAGAGCGTGAGAGCATGTTCACGGGCAAGCATAATGGCAGTAAATTAAGCAGTATATACGGAACACATGCGATGTAAGCTATATTCTGAGTTGCTTTCATCAATGACAAAGGCACAGCCAACAGAATTTCCCTCTTTAAACAATCCGTATAGAACACATTAAAATTAGGGTACTGCTCTAAGAGTGTTGTAAACTGTTGCTGGTACAGCTGGGAATTAGTATGCTGCTTGGGGTGTGAAGACAAGCGTAATTCAAACCGTGGTGATCGAAGCAGCCTTGTTGGGACAACAAAAAATTGAAGCAATGAAAGAGAGGGCCACACAAATTCGTCAAAAAGGAGACTCTCACACACATGGATATACCATGGACGGACCATGTGTACAGCGACGACGTGCAGCATAGAGGTCGTAAATCCGGCCATCACACAAGAAAATCTACAGAGGTGATTAGAAATACAGAGCACGTGTGCAGAATAATTAAAGAGAAGCCTCCTACGACGATATATTAATGAATGTTCGTTGGCTTCAACACAAGGGCTGGCAACAGGACTAGTACGAAGCGCGCCAGTAGCTAGTCGAATGTCCAGGTAAAGAACTCTTTCTAGTTGTTTCACCAGAGAAGAGCGAGTGGACATATAAACAATAAACAAGGGTGTTCAAAATCAACAGGTCCCAAATGTTTCTAGTGCAATATTATACTGCATTCAGGAAAACAGGAACTATTTCTATGATATCTATGGAAAGTGAACCGGATAATGGAGTGCAGAAAGGGAAATGAAATGGAATGAACTAATAGTTCACAAATTATCAATATAAACACATTATAAATATTGTACAGATCAGGGGCGGATCCAGGGGGTCGATCACCCCCCCAGAAGACGAAACTTTGTTTTATATATATATATATATATATATATATATATATATATATATATATATATATATATATATATATATATATATATATATATATAACCCTTCCCAAAGTTCGGAGCACTTAAAAGTTGCGGTATGACCTCCCACCGCCCCCTCAGAAGTAAGTCCTGGATCCGTCCCTGGTACACATTCTATATTAGTTTAACATAGTCAACATACATAACTGAATGTACGATAAATATAGGAATAAATTTACTCAAAATTTAAGAAGGCGAATCTCACTGTTCTTCCAAAAATAAGTATCCGATTATGGACAGAAATGTAGTGCCTTGTTACAAATGTTCAGCCGGCTGAACAGGCACCCCACCCCACCCCGTCAACCCTACCCCAACGAAACTGTCATTTATGTGTTTCATAGCACCCCAATTTCATAATATATAAAACTCCTATCTCTGCGATTCCAACTAACAGCTTGGGACTGAAGAGGTTAATGAGCAGTTTCTGATTTTCTTATAGCCACATACAAGCAGAACTGAAAGGAAATACTACGAAATTATTAAATTTATTGAAACTTTATCGTCATTAGAAGATTGCTTTCACTTTTTCCATGATGTAGTAGCTTTGACACGACATCAGGAGTGAATAGTTGTCTGCCTTCAAGTTCCTTCAAAAAGAAAAAGCATTCTGCAGTTAGTCAGTGTCTTCAATCAACTAAATGTGAATCCTGACAAATGATTACGTTAGACATTTCTTTATTCACCTGTATGGATGGGAAAAATCTCTCCCTGGTATAAGCCATATCAGATATATCAAGGAAGTAGTTACAAAGCTGCAATATGGCCACTTTTCCCATTACTAACACAGCAGCTGTGCAGCATTCAATTCGGAATGCTCACACCACAAAGCTCACATAACACGAGGAGGGATCGATCCGGCGACCTCTAGCACCAGATGTGAATGCTTTACCTAGTGAGCCACCATTGTCCCTCGACAAGTATCTGTTCGCATTCTACGCAGACTAGCCATAATAACTAGTATTTCTTCAAATTTTTCTGTACTTAGATTGTAAAGTACGTACCACCAGATATGTCACTCTGACGCGAAGTCGTAGTAGTTGTAGTAGTAGAAGTAGTAGTAGTAGTAGAAATAGTAATAATAATCAAATAATAATAATAATAATAATAATAATAATAATAATAATAATAATAATAATAATAATAATAGTAATAATAGCAGTAGCAGTAGTAGTAATAATAAGAGTAGTAGAGGTACACTACTTTACAGTCTTGAATAAAGGGTTATTTTCCCCAACACATTATGATTAACACAGGCTGCCAACATTAGTTTCAGATCCGTCTTCACAGTGTTCGGGCCGAGTCGGGCCAGCCCAACTCGGACGGGTTTTTGCTCGACCCGTTCGGCCGGAATGTGCCCGGCCCGTCTCGACACTTCTCGGCCCGAAATGTGCCCTGCACGGTTAGAGCCGGGCTCGAGATTCGGGGCGGGACGGGTCGAGCCGGGCACAGAATTCAGATCCATTCGGATCGGGCAGGGCCGTCGTCGGGCCTGGGTTTGCAGGGCTCTGATGGTAGTCTGTAGTGCAAGATAAACCGTGCGAGTCAGAAAGACTTTAAGGTTCTATAGCCTTAAGATTAGTGTGATAGATACGTAACGTTATCCATGTAGCATGTTGATGAAGTGAGTCAAGGTTGCAAAAGACGCCTCGAAATTTTTTATAGACGCAAGTTTAACTTTCAGGCTAATCGAAAGTTAATAGCAGTATCTATTACTTTCTTTGAGCATCGAGACGAGCAAGAACTCGAACAGTATTACTAAGGGAGGAAATTCATTCTTCTGCTCCAAGATGTAGAAAGTGAGACTCGGTTATATATCTTTCAGTTTGTCTTAACTGAAAATCTCCCAATCGAAGTACAAAAAACAAAAAATAAATAAATAAATAAATAAATAAATAAATCGGTCATTTGATTACTTTGTGCACGTCTGTGTTGTACACCTGTTCTATCAGCTTTGTGTAACATCAGGCTTGTGTATCAGGCTTATGATTTACACCGCTAACTTTAATAATTCATCGGCCGGACTTGTCTCATAGGCCAAGAGAGTCTGTGATCATTCAGTGTCTGATAAAGTTGAAAAATATCTATCAAAGAGGCCTGTTGCAGCGTGGGACACAAAACCAGCAAGTACATGATACTTTTCCTTCTGATAGATCGCTATCTCTACTTTCATGTCCCAAAGTGGCAAAAGTTTCGAATAAAAAATTAGGCAGATATTTTTTATAATAACCTTTATTTTGTGCCGGACACAGAGATTTAATAATTAAAAACTCTCTCGGATCGAAAGTGTTAAGCCGTTGTCAATGACATATTGGCTCTCTACAGCTGTTGTTCGTCATCATCTATATCAGATTGTCTTCCGATCCGCCATCTGTACATGAACTTTCTCGATAGAATGCAGAAAAAATTGTTTACTTCATATTGGCTCTTCTACACTTACATGTGGCTCGTTCACAATCCTATCTTGCAATCAGTCCTTATCTACAGGTAAGCTTATCCGGCTGGAACCGATGTTAGCTGTGTGGGTCAAGGAATTCGCATATCCTCTTTCACACACCAACCTCATTCGATTGGGTTCATCCTTAGACCATTTCGCTTTTGGACTTGGAGGTACATCCGAATTGAATGCTGCACACCTGCCGTGCTAGTAGGGGAAAAGGTGGCCATATTGAAGCTTTGTAACTACTTCTTTGTTATACCTGGTATGCTTATACGATGAAGGACATGTGTCCTTCTGCATACAGTCATTTTCAACCGTAAATTCCAGGCAATTTGCGACAAATGCTTTGTTTCACTGTATTGATAAATATGTCAGTAACTAATCATTAGCAAGAGTCTGTTATTTTTAAACAATGTTTTGGTCCTATATATTGGAATTGTAAATGTCTGACAAATTACGACAAATCTGTTATTTTACATTATTCTTTACGGCAATTCATTTCATTTTTAGGTAAATAAGTAACATACGATTACCAAGAGTGTACTGCATTTTCCAGTCCTTTTCCTTATAATTGTAAATATTTGACAGTTTATAACCATTTTGAGTTGTGTGTTCGGGCGGGCATTTGTTTGTAATCTACCTGGGTTCGGGCTACTGTTAGGATTTCTCTTCTCGGTGGTGCTGCCAGTAAGTATTCCCCTTAGACCTTAACTTCCCTGAATAGCATGATGAAGGACCTCGCCAAGAAGAAGTTACAAATTGTATCCAAATCGCTCGTCGGTCTAAATAACGAGAATTGGATTGGAGAATTGCGGATTAGCACCGGGGGAAAAATTGCTTGGATAGTCCCACGTAGAAATCCAGTTGCTGCGCCAAACAATCCTGAAGAGTTAAGATGAATGTTCAGCCAATAAAATAGTCTCGAAGGTAGAATACTAGTTGGAGTGCACACCGTGTGCGTGGGTTTTCTCGGGGTTCTCCCGTTTCCTCCCACTTTCTTCATTCCACCATTTCATTCATTACTCATCATCACCGTCTCCTTTAGCCTAACCGGCATAACCGTGGGACGTAAAACTTAAAGATTTCATTTCATTTAGTTGGACGGCACGTATATAACTGACAGGTACGCATAAAGTATTTGAAAAAGAGACGTCACTAGTTGGGGGCTAACCGTAAGAAAATGTCCTTCGCCGACAAATAGCTTTTGCCCCTTAACACAGTCAGATTTAATTCCCGACGCAACGAGCGCGGTGGCGGCAAACAATGCAGTGGTCAACTGAAGAGTGTTCGTAGATCAATGTAATAATCACTCAGTTAACTCACCTGTATGTATTGACAAACAGAATGTGGAAAATAATTTATGTAAATTCTAGTCCACTGGCTACGATGCACGGGACATTGCGATAACTCGGACACCAGAGAGTACAGATAATGAACTGCAAAAGCAATGTGACTGGCGTCACTCAGGTCACTCCAAAAACTGGTTAGCTAGTTAAATGATAAATGAAATGATTAAAATGAAATGAAAAAATGAATAAAGAAGTCACTTAAATCTAACTGCAGAATATATACTTTCAATAATGATGTCAGAGGGACCAACAACAGTCTGCATCACCTTCGAAGCACTCTTTTACTTCATTCAATGGACTCGCTTTTTAATTGTGTATATCTGATACTTTACGACAATTCCATTCTTACATTAGATTCTGAAATATGTCGGAAACTACCGATCAGCAAGAATGTTCTTCACCTTAAAAATACTCCTTTCGTTCTACCGAGGAGATTCGCTTTTCAAGGATTAATATGCTACAATTTGTTACAATATCGTTATTATTCATTTAATTTTAAATATCAAAGTAGTTAACAAATAGAAATTGTTTGCTTCACATTTGAAACAGTTCCTTCTCTTACTGAATAACCAGCTTTCTATTGTAAATATCTGACCATTTACGACATTTTCACTCTATAAATAAATTCTTTAATATATAGACAAATACGGACCAACAAAAATTTACTTCAGCTTAAACTTTCCTTTGGCCCTTCTAAATTGACCCACATTTCAATTTAAATATGACAAATTAAGAGAATACACTTAATTACCCTATTCTTGCGTGTATAAGCCGCACTTTTCATAGGGTGCGGCTTATACACGCGAATGATTTAAAGTGGCTTAAAGAGTTTCCCGTATTTACCGTACATCACAAGAAACACGTATAGAAAACAAATCCACAAAGCCACAATCAGACGAAACAACAATTTAATACAGGAACAAACACGTTAACTCAAATACCGCTATTGTTGATTTGAATCAACAATTACTGGTAAAGGAACAAAAGATTTTTTAAAAAACGGAAGTAAAGTTAAATTTTAAGGGTGCGGCTTATACACGCGAGAATACGGTAATTATATTCTTAAGAGTATAGGTATCTAGCGAACAACAAACGCCATCCTCATCTTCCAAACACTCCTTTCGCCTCGCTACCGCTTAGTTTTAGAATCTCCTAAAAAGAAACAAACTTTAACTCTCTTAATAAAGAACGATGCTTCGATATGCGGTACACGCAAAGACTCCATGTACATTTTTATCAAAGAGGGGGCGTAAGAATGAAAGCTCTATTACACGTCGATCCCTGTTGCTTTCAACTTATTGCCTTAGGATTTATACGACATAAGGACAATCAATACGTACTGCTCAGCATTTTCTTCCTTTGCGACTGAACCAAGCTGCTTTTCACTCAGGAGGCAACGAAGCTCAAAATTTTCCGTAACAGTTATATTACACTTATGGTCGTAAGCTAGTAAAGGAATCATATGCAGCTTATTGGCCTGAAACTCTAATAAGTGTTTTTTAGGTAATTTTGTACGAGATTACCTTACAGACCCAGGCACGCTTCTCTTGGACTGTGAGACAAGTCCAGCCGATGAATTTATGAAGCTAGCGGTTTAAAGAATTGATTTGCGATACAAAGTAATTATACAGCCATGGTAGAACAGGTGTAGAACACAGAAATCAACAAAATTATCAATTGACAAAATTGATTTTCGTACTTAGGTGACATTGGGAGATTGTCAGTTAAGTACACCTGAAAGATATAAAACTCCCTTTGTTCAATTTTCCACATATTCTAGCAGAAGCCCTGAATTTTCTCCCATAGCAATTGAGTTCAAGTTCTTGCTCGTCCAGATGCCAAAAGAAAGTAATATATACAGCTATAAACTTTCGCTTAGCTTGTAAGTTTAACTTGTGTGTATAAAAAATTTCGAGTCGTCTTTTGCAACCTTGACTCACTTCATCAAGCTGCTATATTGAGAACACAACGAATCTATCACACTAATCTTCAAGCTATTGAACCTTAAAGTCTTTCTGACTCGCACGGTTCATTTTCCACTACAGATTTCCATACCGCACACTCTTATTAAGCTTATTGCAGGATTTGAATTTCTAGATCTTCTAAATGTTTTCTCACCGGTGAGAAAAGTTCTGCTAAGCTTCCCCTCTGTAGCAAATTAGTTCACCATCTTTATTAGGTTTTTGACACTTTCATATATGAGACGAAATGATTAACAAGAAGAATTTCTCTAATCTTATTTATTAAATTCAATACTACCTCATTTAGCTGACTTGAATAGAGTTTGCGTGTCCTGTCCATCGACTCAAAAGCATCATCAAGGCTTTCAAGAGCAGAAAGCTACACCACAAAATGTACCAGATTAATCGCCAGCAGTTGAGGCTTACGAAGTGCAGTCATATTTAACACTGAACCAGACTGTCATTTGACCTGGTATGTAAGCGAGCTTATCCATCTCCGTTGACCAGAGCCATCCTAGATCACCAATTAAATTCCTTTACAAAAATAGAAAAATAAAATCGTCTGTACAATTCTGCATAGATGATCGCTGCATATAGCAGAATATCATGGCAAACTGCCTAGAGTACATTCTTAGCACAGTCCAGCTAAGAGCCGTTAACATTGGTAAGAAGAAAGTCGTTACTTCATTGTTACTTCAACCTTTTTTTTAGAGAACATTGTATTACTAAGTTACAGAAACATTAAATGTTCTATTAAGAGGAGATGTAGAGATACGTGTTGTTCTCTTATCAAAAAGAATGCAATCGGTTGTTGTTCTCTACAATCAACCACACATAGAAGCGTAGTGAGGTTTGGATTTTTCAATTGCAACTTACACGCTGTAATTGACTAAAATCTTTTGAAAAATTACTTTCATATGACAAAAGATTTAAGGTTTCTCTACAAGACTGCCGACTGTGGCTTTCTACAGAAATAATGGTATTACTAATTGTAGATATCAGGATGCATTTAGATAAAGAGATAATAACAGTAGATGACGAGATCCGCATTGATACTAGCATTAGAACGAGTGGAATCAGTTTGCATACATTACAACCGAATTGAGCTTGCGGGTTGAAATGGGAAAAGTGCAGCAGCTCATATAGTTCTTAGGACTTGCAAATTCGAAATATTCGAGTTTAAACCCTGTGACGTGTGGAACAAGAAATGTTTAGCTGAGAAAGAATGAATATGACGGTGATCATAAGGTATAGTAAAGTGAAATCGCGTAAAATGATGGACAAGTTCATGTGTCACTTGTCATAGCATAAGCATCCCCCAGCTTGTGAAGCTTTTTATAATATGCATCTGCTACGTCAGAAATCGTCTTAAAATAAGAACGATAACAGAGATGTCAGTTGACTTCATTCTAATAGAATTCTACAATGTCTGAAAAGAAATATTAATTTGAGATTATATCGATCTCTAAGTGGTGCGGTGAATAATTAAAAAATGTTCATTAGCCTGGTATGTATACGAGCATACCCATAACCGATGACCAGAGCAATCCTAGATCACCAAGTAAATTACTTTACAAAAATAGAAGCACTAAATCGTCTGTAAAATTCCTTGTATATAGCGGAATAACATGGCAAACTGCCTAGGTTACATTCGTTGCACAGTCCAGCTAAGAGCCGTTAACATTGGCAAAAAGAAAGTTGAAACAAAGATATGAGCTTAGATCTATGTTCTTATGTCTATGATTGTCCTTATGTCGTATAAAAGCTGGAGCAATTAGTTGAAACCAACAGGGATCGATGAGCAGTAGAGCTTTCATTCTTATGCTCCTGCTTGGATAAAAATGTACATGCCGTCTTTCCATGTACCGCATATCGAAGCTTCGTTCTCTATCAAGAGAGTTAAACTTGGTTTCTTTTTAGGAGATTCGAAAATAAACGGTATTTACCCAATGTTTAGTTACCTTGCAGATGGCTGAATCCTTGGAGTCTATCTTCTGCTATTGAACATCTTAACATATAAACAATCAAACAATAAACAATTGTTATAAACGTCAATTGAAAAGTACTGTAGTATCAAATGTTATTACTAAATGAATTGGTTTAATTCGTTAACTTGTGAGTGTCCTCCTACGGTCTCATTTTGTATTCAGGTAACAAAGCAACTCTTTTAAAGGATTCCAAAATATGCAAACGGATCAATAAACCACCACCATGTTTTATACCTTGTCCTAACACCTTCATTTCAAATTTCATCAAGATCGTCTTCCATGTCTTCCATCATAAAATTTCATCGATGTCCATTTTGTTAGGTCTATAAGGCAGGGACGGTATTACAAACTAATAATCATAATAGATTGGATCACCATTTAAGCCGTTGTAAAAGATATATTGGTTTTCTACAGCTGTTGTTCGTCATAATCTTTATTAGATTGTCTTCCGATCTGCATTTGTAAAAGAACTCCGTTGGCAGAATGCAGAATACCTTAAATACTCCATACCCCTCTTTTCCACTTACATGTGTCTCGTTCAATATCCTACCTTGCAATCACTTTTTATCTACAGGTAAGTAAGCTTATCACGCTGGAGCCGATGGTAGCTGTGTGGATGCTGGATTTCGTATATCCTCTTTCACACACCAACCTCAATGGATTGGGTTCTTGCTTAGACCATTTCCCGCCTGCACGTGGAGCTACTTCCGAATTGAATGGGGCAGACCTGTCGTGTTAGCAGGGGAAAAAGAGGCCATATTGAAGCTTTGCAACCACTTCCTTGTTACACCTTATAGTCTTATACCAGGAAGCACATGTTTCCTTCTCCATACAGGGGAATAAGAAATGTGTAATGTTGAACATTTAGTTAGGATTGAGATATGATTTCTAACTCACAACTCCTAACTCACAGTTGAAGACTCTAACTTGCACAGTTCTTTTTCTGTTTGAATGATCCTATTCTCTCTTGGAGCCTTGCAACTATTCTCTCTTGAGTAAAGCTGAGGTCGTGTCACAGCCTGTTGCATCATAAAAAAAAGTGAAAGCAAACTTTTAATGCCGATAAGTGTCTTGAAATTTAATGATTTCGTAGCATTTCCATTCGGTTCTGTTCATATGTGCTATTAAAAGAATCAGCAAGTGCTCATGAAGTTTTCAACCAAGATTCTTAAAAGATCTGAATCACACCCGTCAATAATTACAGATACCCCATTTTTAGTTTCTCCTATTACAGTTGTAATATACAGTTACGTTTGCTCCTTCGAAACCTCTTTGCACCATTTGAAGCAGTCTGGTATTGATCTCCAAGATTCTCAAGGACCGTGAGTGATTTGTCATAGCTTCAGAGGCACAATTAATTTTGATCGTTGAGATATTCCCCGAAAGCTATTTTTGTCTTTCGGCTCTTTCCATGTCTAATTGTAATTTATGCCCATCAAATATTAGGTGAAAATAGCGCTTAACATAATTTATATACGTACTTAACGTAGATTTGACTGGCCATTTTTAGTCCACACCATTGCGTGTAGAAGAACTCATCCTTCTACGTGTGGGTTTTAAAACACAAGACAAGAGAGCCTCTGCAATATTCACCGCATTGAAATTGACGTTCTTGCGCATTAAGACATTATCACACAAGGTAGGTGGCATTAACTCAACCTGTTGCTCTGATAAGCTGATGTCCACAAAAGTACTATAGAACTTTCTTTTATCGTAACAGTATTTGGGAATTTTTCTAACGTTGTGACTCATATTGAGTTAATCCTCCCGAAAAATTTGTGGCTATCGTTAAGCACTAATCGATTATCTTAACACTTGGAACTTTGCTAAAAAATGCCTCTATTTCTGCTAAATGTGTATGTTCCTTGTGTTGTTAATTTTTTTTAATCTTCTCATACCTTTATACAGCAGCCCAAATTAACAGTTCGGAAGATGTCACCGTCTTAATTTTAAGATTTCCTAATATGTTTTTTGTCATGCAGTTTCATTTGGTTGTAAATGTTGCATATAAATTTCCTCATCCAGACGTTGCTGAATAAGATCGAAGATCTTAGATTTTTTCAACTCCTCGGAAGGTTGTAAGTGCCTTCATAACCCCATGTAGAGGTCCCCGAGTAATGTCTAGAATTGAGTTCTCAATGATCTTGAGTTGGCATGGTCATTCAGGATTTTCAGTAAAGTTGACATTGTGTACAGGATACACCAAAGTTCTTCTGCAGCATATCCTGACTTAATGTATCCAATCGTGCTTAGTAATTACTTATCTGCAAACCTCCTCAAAGCGTTGTATGGACCGTTCAGAAATTTCTTCAGCTGTGGTACGATTTGAACACCTTTCCAGTATAATGGCTGATCTAATGTCATAACGCATGTGATTTATTCTATTTTCTTGCACTTTTTTACTGTATACAGAGGCTAGAATATTTAATATTTAGAGATAAAGTGGATGTAAGAGTGAAGAAATGTGATACAATATTCTTATCAAGACAATCCTACCGTGATATAAGATTAATTTTATATTCAATAACTTGGATATGGGGAATTTTCATCAACAGACATCTTTAATAAATGTCCTTTTCTTGTCTATGAAATGTGTGGCACTTTGTTACTAATCAAAGCATACAATGAAAAGATTATTTGATTAGCTCAGAGTTTCGTTGCTTTGTGATGACCAGTTTTATTAAGTTTGTAGCGAACACAGGACCGTCCAATGTTTTCCAACTAACCGTCTACGGGAAGATCTCAAAAACACCTAAAATCGATTTTTTATTTGTCTCATCGATCTGATCACCGGTCTCAGACCCAAAGTAAGACTCCTTCGGAGGTTAGAATATAATGGGTTACATAGCAAGTTTCTTCATTTTGCAATCGTGAAAATAATAATAATGATATACCGGAACCTAGTTAATCCCACACAACTCTGTATGTAAAGCCTAGTGAGCAGTTGTAACGGTAATTAAATGCTAATTTGTCAGCCTCGAGTGTTTACCAACAGGATAATTTCATTAAATAATATATGTGATAGAACACAACTCTCTGGATTAAACAGTTTCCATCTGGCTAAAGATCAAGAACAAGGTGAGAGCTTTGTGGGTGCTAAGTATATTTCTACAGAAGGAAGCACTTTCAAATAGTATTGTAGATGCATATAGATGTGAAGTATAGCAATTGCTTGATTATCATTTATAAATTAATACTTATGTTTCTTACATATGGTATCACAAAATTTTTCAATCCCAAAGGCCCAACAAAAACGTACGTTCCTAAAGCTATATGACTGTGATACCCTCGTCTTATAAAAGGTAGAACTAAATCCAAGGTTTTTTAAATTATACGCCATTGTATATAGTGCGCTAAGTAGCTCTAAAAGAGTTAGTGCTTTATTCTTAAGACGTAGGTACACTACAAAAGATTCTGCGGCCTCCGATTCATTGAATTTCTTTACTAGCTCTAAGCCAATTGGAATTAGGGAATACATGGTTACGCCCACTGCTGATTTCTAAACATCACATCATTTTTAGAAAGACATAAGTCGACATTAGCACTTTGGCATTACCGGACACCTCGAAATAGAACCCTCGAATTATTGCCACGCCTGTTGCAACCAAACCATTAATTAAAAATCTTACATCCCCGTCCATCTTCAAAATTATTTCTTTAATCACCGCATCACTTAGAGATCGATTTAATCTCATATCATTATCTTTTTTCATACATTGTGGAACATTATTAGAATGAATTCAAGTGACATCTCTGCTAATGTTACATTTTTAAGACTATTTTTGACGTAGTGGATGCATATTACTTGAAGCTTCACAAGCTCGAGGATGCTTGTTCTACCGCAAGTAACCCATCATCTTGTCCATCGTTTTAACGCGCTTTCTCCTTTTATCCCTTATTAGCTCACCGTGATATACAGTCTTACTCAGCTAAAGACTTCCTGTTCCGCACGTCACTGGTTTTAAACTCGAATATTTCGAATTTGCAAGTCTTAAGGATAATATGTGCTTTTTCTATTTAAACCTACACTCTCTCGTCTGTTGCCCTTTAGAACGTTTCCAGTTAAGTAATTTCTAGTTACGATTGAATGCACTATGTCAGGAAATGGTATACAAGAAAGTTGGTGTATCCTGTACACTATGACAACTTTAGTGAAAAAGCCGAATGGCCATGCCTACTCAAGATCATTGAGAACTCACTTCTAGACTCCGCTCGGCGCCCTCTACGTGTGGTTATGACGACATTTGCTACCGTCGGAGGAGATGACAATATCTATGATTTGCGATCTTATTCAAAAACGTCTGGATGACGAAATCAAAATGCAACATTTACAAGAAAATGAAACTGCATGACCAGAGTAATATTAGGAAATCTCAAAATTAGAACGGTTACTTTTTCCGAACCTTTAACTTTGCCTGCAGCATATAGAGAAGGTCATAATCGTATCGCAATCGTAAGTGACTAGATTGAACAGGGGACAAGAACTTCATTTGAAGGCAATTAAATTAATGCTACCGTTTTCTAACGCAGCTGGTCATGTTTTCTATGAAAAATTTCCACATCACTATACTCAGATAGAAGCTCTGGATGAAAATACGGTATCAGAGAATTACAAGAAATTAACAACTCAAGGAACATTCATAATTCGTAGAATACGAGTCCTTCTTGTGCGTAGTTCCATTTGATATGATTATTGAACGGTTCCTAATTAAGGGCACGAAATTTTCTCGGGGATTAACTCAACATCAGACACAACGTTAGCAAAATTAATCCTTGATTCCGAAATACTGTTACGCCACATAGTGGAACCCTCGAATTATAGGCGCGCCTGTTGCACCTTTAACCACTAATTAAAAATCGAACATCCACGTCCAACCTCAAAATTATTTCTTTAATCACCGCATCACTTAGAGTTCGATTTAATCTCTTTTTAATATCTCTTTTCAGATATTGCAGAACAGTTTTACAAGAAGTCAAATGACATCTGTGCCACTTTTCTCAATGTAAGGTGGTAACTCATGTAGTGGATGCATATTACAAAAAGCTTCACAAGCTCGTGGTTGCTTGTCCTATCGCAAGTGACCCATCAACTTGTCCATCATTTTAACGCTCTTAGTAATTACTTAACTGCAAACCTCCTAAAAGCGTTACAACACTGGACCGTTCAGAAATTTCTTCAGCTCTAATACGATTTGAAAACCTTTCCAGTATAATGGCTGATGAAATGTCATAACGCATGTGCTTTTTTCACTTTTCTTGCTGTTATTTACTCTATGCAGCAGAGTAGAATATAGAGTATTACTACTTGATGTTCAAATATTGAAGAAATACAGAGGGACTACACTGCTTATATCAAAAGGAGAGGTTTGTATCACACCATTACACAATCGTTTTGGTGGAGCTCCTCCGTGGCTAAGCGGTTAGCGTACGCGCCTTTGGCGTGGGAGGCCTGGGTTCGAATCCCGGCAGGAGCTCATGTGGTTTGGATTCCACGTTAATCAGTAGGTCCACGTCTCATATAGCCTCGCTGCTGAACGAGACGTAAAACTCAAAATTTACTCAACTCAACAATCTTTTTAGCGAAGTTTTCAAAAGATGAATAATAGCTATCCAAACGTTGTTTGAAATTAGGAAATCGAGACGCGAGATGCGAGTGAAAATTTGATTAAATCTAACGAGTAAGGCATCATTGACACACCAAGAACATGAGAGTAAACCAATAGAGGGAAAGAGGATGTCAGAATGTCGAAATGTGATACGATATTCTTATCAAAACTATGCTACCGTGATATCATTCAAGAATTTGGATATGGAGAATTTTCTTCAAGAGACTTCTGAAATTAATGACTTTTTCTGCTCTATGACGCGTGTAGCACTTTGTTACTTATCAAAGCATACAGTGGGCTTATATGAAAGTGTTACTTGATTAGCCCGCAGTTTGGTTGCTTTGTGATGACCAGTACTACAAAGTTCTTTGCAAACAAAGGACTGACTATACCGTTTCTATCAAAATAACAATTAAGAAATAGGTCAGAGCGATATGAGTCCTAAGTAGATATCTTCAGGAGAAGCACTCTCATATTGTAATGTAGTTGCATATAAACGGGAACTATAACAATTCCTTGATTATCATCGATAAATTAATACCTGTTTTTTACATTTGGTATCCCAACATTTTTCAATCACAAGGGCGCATGTAAAACCAACCGCTCTTCGTTCCCAAAGGTACACGTCTGTGATACTCTCATCTTATTAAAGGCTGAAGTAAATCCATGGTTTCTTAAATTATACGCCATTGTATAATGTACTTAAGGAGCTCTAAAAGTACTACTGCTTCGTTTTTAGTACCTTGGTACACATCACAATATACTACGGCTTCGGATTCATTATTGAAATTATCTACTAGCTGTAAGCCAATATGAATTAACTAATAGATGCCGATGTCCACTGCTGACTTCTACATTGCATCATTGTAAGAATAACATAAGCCGCCTAAGCCGTTTAGCACTACCGGACAACGCGAAATTGAACTCTCGAATTATTTACGAGCCTGTTGCAATCTAAACCACTAATTTAAAATCAAACATCCCCGTCCATCCTCAAAATTATTTCTTTAATCACTGCATCGATTTAATCTTCTAATATCTTTTTTCAGACATTGTAGAACACTATTACACTGAAGTCAAGTGACATCTCCTCGAATGTTCTCTTTTTAAGGCGATTTCTGACGTAGTGGATGCATATTACAAAAAGCTTCACAAGCTCGGGGATGCTTGTTTTATCGTTGGTGACCCATCAACTTGTCCATCTTTTTAGCGCTTTCTCATTACTATACCTTATGAGCTCTCCGTGAAATTCATTCTTTCTCATTCTTGTTCCGCACGTCACTGGGTTTAAACTCGAATATTTCAAATTTACAAGTCCTAAGAACAATCTGATCTGCCGTACTTTTCCCATTTCAACCCGCCCATTCTTGTCAGTTGTACTGCATGCAAACTCATTCGAAACTGATTTTAAGGAAAGTATTATGATCGATCTCGACATCTACTGTTATTTATCTAAATGCATTCTGATATCTACAATTAGTAATACCATTGTTTCTGCAGAAAATCACAGCATGAGGCTTGTAAATAAATCTTAAATTTTTTGCCATAAGAAATTAATTTTTCAACAAATTTTAGAATATTACACTGTGTAGGATGAAATTGACAAATTAAGATCTCACTACGCTTTTATCATATATTATTATGTCTGGTTGGTTGTAGTGAATGCTAACTGCTTGCATTTGTTTTGATAAAACAACAACACGTATCTCGAAATCTTCTTTTAGCTAAATATTTGAATGTTTCCGCAGCTTCGTATAACTGTGCTCTCTGAAAACTGTCTGAAGTATAGATCTAAGAATTTCATCTAACTTCTTGCCAATGTTAATGGCTCTTAGCTGGACTGTGCAAGGAATGTTCTGTAGCCAGGTTGCCATAATATTCCGCTATATGTAGCGATCATCTTTGCAGAATTCTACAGACGATTTGGTGATTCTATTTTTATAAAGGAATTTACTTGGTGATCTAGGATTTCTCTCGTCCACTGTCATGGATATACTCGCATACCTACCAGGCCAAATGACAGTCTGGTTCAGTGTTAGAGATGAGTACACTTCGTAAACCTGAACTGCTAGTGTTTAATCGGGTTCATTTAGTGAAGTAACTTTCTGCTCTTGAGAAGATACCTTTGAGTCATTGGACAAGACACGCAAGCTCTGTTCGCCTCAGCGAAATAAGGTATTGTTGAATTAAATAAATAAGATTACAGAAATTCTACTTGTGGACCATTACGTCTCAGATATGAAAGGTGTCAAAAAGCAAATACAGTTGGTTCACTAAACTGTTACAGATGGGAATTATACCAGAATTTTTCTCACCCGTGAGAAAACGATTAGAAGGTCGAGAATTTCAAATCCTCCAATAAGCTTAATAAGAGTGTGCGATTTGGCAGTCTGTAGTGCAAGATGAACCGTGCGAGTCAGAAAGGCTTTAGGGTTCTATAGCCTGAAAATTAGTGTGATAGATGCGTAGCGTTATCTATATACCATCTTGATGAAGTGAGTCAAGTTTGCACAAGACGCCTCGGAATTTTTATTTACGGAAGTGTAATATATCTGTTACGGAAAATTGTTAAGCTTTCTTGGCGTTCTGTTTGAATAGCAGCTTGGAATAGTCGCAAATGAACAAGATGCTGTGCAGTAAAGATTGATTATCTTTATGTCGTATAAAACCTAGGTCAGTAAGTAGAAGCCAACTGGAATCGACGTGTAGTAGAGCTTTATTCTTATGCCCTCTTGGATATAAATGTACATGGAGTCTTTGCATGTATGGAATATCCAAACATTGTTCTTTATTAAGAGTGTTAAACTTTACTTCCTTGTAGGAGAGTCGAAAACTAAACGGCAGTTACACAATTTAAAGTGTCCTTGTAGATGGCACAATCCTCGGAGTCAATTATCTGTTGTTGAACATTTTAACATATAAACAATCAAACAATAAACAATTGTTATTAACGTACAATTGAATGTTACTTTAGTACGCAAATGTTATATCTAAATGATTGGTTTTTGGTTGATAACTTAAACGTGTCCTACTACGGTTTCTTTTTCTCATCGGGTAACAAAGCAGGGTGTTAAAAAATTCCAAAATAAATAAACAGAAAAATACATCACCTTCATGTTTATTAGCTTTTCCTTATACCTTCATTTAAAGTTTCATTAAGATTCTTGTCCTTTTATTTTAGGTCTATAAGCGGGGACGATATCACAAAATAATAATCATAACTCACTGGATCAAAAGTTAATCCGTAGTCAATGACATATTGGTTTTTTACAGCTGTTGTTCGTTATCATCTATACCAGATTATCTTACGATCTGCGATTTCTACATGAATTGTCTTGGCAGAAAACGCAAAACCTTGGATACTTCATATCGATTCTTTTACTCGAAGATGTGGTTCGTTCACAATCCTATCTTGCAGTAACTTTTTATCTACAAGTAAGTAAGATTATCCGGCTGGAGCTGATGGTAGGTGTGTGGGTCAACAGACCAACCTCTTTCGATTGGGTTTAGGCTTAGACCATTTCGTTCCTGAAGTTGGAGGTACTTCCGAATTGAATGCTGCACAGCTGCTGTGTTAGTAATGGGAAAAGTGGCTATATTGCAGCTTTGTAACTACTTCCTTGATATATCTGATATGGCTTATACCAGGGAGAGATTTTTCTCTTCCATACAGGTGAATAAAGAAATGTCTTACGTAATCATTTGTCAGGATTCACATTTAATTGATTGAAGACACTGACTAACTGCAGAATGCTTTTTCTTTTTGAAGGAACTTGAAGGCAGACAACTATTCACTCTTGAGGTCGTGTCAATGCTACTGCATCATGGAAAAAGTGAAAGAAATCTTCTAATGACGATAAAGTTTCAATAACTTTAATAATTTCGTAGTATTTCCTTTCAGTTCTGCTTGTATGTGGCTATAAGAGAATCAGAAACTGCTCATGAACTCTTCTAGCAAGATTATTAAAAATCTGAATCACACCAACCAGCTGCAACATTTTTCCGTACATAGTTTGTTCTATGACTTTGTCCATATACAACTGCCTTTGCTCCTTCGAAAGCCGTCTAGTATTGATCTCAAAGTTTCTCAAGAACTGTGATTTAATTGTCGTTGCTTGATTGGCAGAATTAAGTACGATCGTAATTTAATTTATATCCATAATTGTAATTTATATCCATCATTGTAATTTATATCAATAATATATAACGTGAAAATATTGTTTAGCATTAACTATATACGTACTTAACGCAGATTTGAGTTGCCATTTCGTGTAGAAGGACTCTTGTCCACACCATTGCGTGTAGAAGGACTCTTCTTTCTACGTATGGGTTTTATAACACAAGACAATAAAGACTCTGCAATATTCACCGCAGTCGAAGTGACATTCTTGCGCATTAAGACATTATCACACAAGTAAGGTGGCATTAGCTCAACGTGTCGCTCTGATGTTAAACTGCCCTATCGCAAGTGACCCAACAAATTGTCCATCTTTTTAACGCGATTTCTCTTTACTATACATTATGAACAAACCGTGATATTCATTCATTCTTTCAGCGAAATACTTTTTATTCCGCACGTCGGTGAGTTTAAACCAGAGCCCAGCAAACCTGGCCCAGAGCCCACCAATACATTGCGACGTCAATTGCTGATTTCTAAATTTCACAAAATTTTTAGACTGACATAGGCCTCCATAGGCTTTTTAGCCTTACCGGACACCTCGAAATAGAACCCTCGAATTAATGGAACGTTTTTTGCACCCTGAACCACTAATTAAAATTTGAACATCCACGTCCATCCTCAATATTATTTCTTTATTCAACGAATCACTTAGAGATTGATCTAAATTCTAATTATTATCTTTTTGGTACACTGTAGAATGCTATTACAATGAAGTCAGGTGAAATTTCTGCTAACGTTCTCATTTTAAGGTGATTTCTGGTTTTGCTGATGAATAATAGAAAAATTTTCACAAGCTCGGGGATGTCTGCCCAATCAAGTGACCCATCAATTTGTACACCATCTTAACAAGCTTTCTCTTTACTATACGTTATGAGCTCACCGTGATTTTCAGTCTTTCTAATCTAAAGACTTCTTTATAGAAATCGAGACAGCTCACTAGTTCCCCAGGTCATTAGTTTTAAAATCGAATATTTCGAATTTGCAAGTCCTAAGGACAATATAAGCTGTCGTACTTTACCATTTCATCGCAAGCTCTCCCGTCGGTTGTAGTGCATGCAAACTGATTCCAGTCGTTCTAATACAAGTATCATGGCGAATCTCGACATGTACTGTTATAATATTTTTATCTAATTGCATCGTGATATCTACAATTACTAATACCATAATTTCTGCAGAAAACCACAGTCTGCATCCATGTAGTAATACCTTAGATCTTTTGCCATATGAAAGTTATTTTTCAAACAAATTTTAGAGTATTACAGCGTGTATGTTGCAATTGAAAAATTCTAATCTAACTACGCTTTTTATCAAATTTTACTATGTATGGTTGGTTTTAGTGTATCCCGACATTTTTCCTTAATAAAATATCTGAATCTTTCTATAACTTGGTAGTGTAATGTTCTCTGAAAACAGTCTGAAGACTAAGCACATATCTGTGCACACATCTAAGCACATATCTGTGTTTTTCGATTTTCTTCTTGCCAATGTTAACTGCTCTTAGTTGGACTGTGCAAGGAATGTACTCTATTCAGTTTGCCATGATATACCACTATATGCAGCTGTCATCTATGCAGAATTCTACAGATTATTTGGAGCTCCTATTTTTGTAAAGGAATATACTTGGTGATCTAGGATGGCACTGGTACACGGCCATGGATGTGCTTGCATACATACCAGTCCAAAACACAGTCAGGTACAGTGTTTGATATCAGTACAATTCGTAAGCCTCAACTGCTGGCGATTAATCGGGTACGTTTTGTGGAGTTGTTTTCTGCTCTTGATAAGATACCTTTGAGTCGATGAAAGACACTCAAGCTCTATTCACGTCAGCGAGATAAGGTAGTGTTGAATTTGATAAATAAGATTAGAGATATTTTTCTTGTTGATCGTTCCGTCTCAGACATGAAAGATCTCTAAAAGCTAATACAGTTGGTGGACTAATCTGCTACAGAGGGCAAGCTTACTAGAACTTTACTCTCCAGTGAGAAAAAATATAGAAGATGGAGAAATTGAAATCCTCCAGTAAGCTTAATAGGAGTGTTGCGATATGAAAGTCTGTGCGTAGAATGCGAACAGATGCTTGACGAGGGGCAACGGTGGCTCAGTAGGTAAACCAATCACATCTGATGTTAGAGGTCGTCGGATCGATCCCTTCTCGTGTTATGTGAGCTTTGTGGTAAACAAGCACCGTGAGAGTGGCAGTTTTCGGATTAGCCCGTGTTCGTCCACTATATTCATTCCACCAATCTTCAGCCGTAATTTCCTAAAGAAAATACGGGAAAGTCGGGACTTGGGAGTTTTTTTTTCTTCAAAACTATCTTTTATTCAACATACTGTAACTATTTGCAAATAAGCCTACAAAAATTTTGGGTATTATTTATTGTGAGTAAAGATTTCCAAAGTCACCAAACTTTAACTGTACTGTATTATGCATACGTCAGGTTGAAATTAGAATAATGTAGTAATATATGGAACCCGAATATACAGAAATACTCACTCTTGATTGAGAGTACATAAAATAAGTTTTTAAGGTTTCTTACACTTTAGAAATCAAAATTCTACCCGAAATTTAAAAGCTACATTAAATTTGTTGAAAATTTTAAATTTCAAACATTAGAACTAAGGAGAAGTAATAATGATTTATCACTTTAACACAAGCTCTTTTATGGCGAAATAGACTATCCTTAACTTTACCAAATATGTAGCCACGTACCATTCGCTAAATTGCGCTCTGCATCGAAAAATACATTTTTTTTACAGCAAAAACAAACGTCTTAAGCAGATTTTTTATATGGGGAATAAGTGCAACCTACAACAAGTTAGTTAAAGATGTACTGGCAACGGGTGTAAGTAGTTTGAAGAAATCTATTATTTATGTAAGGCGAATGTAATTACCAATAGTTTTATTAAACTAGATAATCTTAATAACGTATATACTAAGTAACACTGTAATTAGGCCTGTGCTTGATGTCAATAAATCAATTTCTCCGTTCCTGAGCTATAGCCTGTAGTACTAAAAGCTCTTTCAATTGACGCACTAGAAGCAGGGATAGCGAGATACTGACGTGATAATTTACACAATTTTGGAAATGTTTGTTCTTGTTGCTTCCACCAGTGCAGTATATGCAGTTCTCTTATACATGATGACATGTTGTGATACCAAATGTAAAAAACATAAGTATTAATTTATCAATGATAATCAAGCAATTGCTATACTTCACGTTTATTTGCAACTACAATACTATTTGAGAGTGCTTCCTGCTGAAGAAATCTACTTAGCTCCCATAACGCTCTCACCTTGTTCTTGATCGTGAGCCTGATGTAAACTGTTTAATCCAAAGATTGTGTGTTGTTACGGATACAATATTTAAAGAAATTCTCCTGTGTATTAAACTCTAGGATATCAAGTATGTATTTATTTAGCGTCTTCCTGCTTACTAGGGCTTACATACAGAGCTGTGTAGGATTCACTAGGTTCCGGTCTATTATTAATAATATTTTCACGAATGCATAATTATAACAACTTGATATGGAACCATTATATTCTAACTTCCGAAGCAGCCTTACTTTGGGACTGAGACCGGTGATCTGATCGATGAGACAAATATAGAATCGATTTTAGATTCTTTTGAGATCTTCTCTTAGACGGTTAGGTAAAAATATTTACGTTAGTCCTAAAAATATTTACGTTATTTTTCCTAAAAAAATTAGTAACACTGGCCATCACAAAGCAACCAAGCTGTGGGCTAATCAAATAATATCTTCATATAATCTCATTGTATGCTTTGATTAGTAACTAAGGGCAACACATTTTATAGAAAAAAAAGGTCATTTATTTCAGATGTCTGTTGATGAAAATTCTCTATAAACACGTTCTTGAATGTAAAAGTAATCTTATATCACGGTAGCATTGTCTTGATAAGAATATCGTATCACATATCTTCACTCACATCCACTTTCCCTCTGATTCTCTTATTAATATCTCTTTTCAGAAATTGTAGAATACTATTACAATGGTCAATTTACATAACTGCTAATGTTCTCATTTTAAGACTATTTCTGACGTAATGGATGCATTTTACAATAAGCTTTACAAGCTCGGCGATGCTTGTCCTATCGCAAGAGACCCACCAACTTGACCATCATTTTACGCGCTTTCTCTTTACCACACCTTATGAGCTCACCGGGATATTCATTCTTTCTCAGCCAAAGGCTTCTTGTTTCCCACGTCACAGGGTTTACACCTGAATATTTTGAATTTGCAAGTCCTAAGAACAATATGAGCTGCCGCACTTATCCCATCTCTATCCGCCTGCTCTCGTCGGTTGTACTGCATGCAAAGGGATTCGAAACTTATTCTAATGCAAGTATCTTGTCGGATCTCGACATCTAATCTTATCTTTATTTTATCTACAATTAATAATACATTATTTCTGCAGATAACCACAGTCGGCAGCTGTGTAGATAAATCTTAAATCTTTTGGCAAATGAAAATAATTTTCCAAAAATTTTAAAATTAGCTTGTAAGTAGCAATTGAAAAATCCTAATCTCACTACGCTTTTAGTAAAATAAGTGACTGTTTCTATACCTTCGTCATACAATGTTCTCTGAAAACAGTCTGAAGTATAGATGAAGTTGGATGATCTATCTGTGTTTCAACTAACTTTTTCCCAATGTTAACGGCTCTTAGCTGGACTTTGCAAGGAATGTACTCTAGGCCGTTTCCCATAATATTCCGCTATATGCAGCGATCATCTATGCAGAATTCTACAGACGATTTGTGGGCGCTTGCTTGCTCTGACGCTTCTTATCAAATATTACTATGTATGGTTAGTAGTAGTGCTGCTTGGAGTCGTTATTATAAGATAACAACAAGTATCTCGACATCTCCTTTAAAATTTTATCTGAACGTTTCGATATCTTAGTAATACTATGTTTTTTGAAAACAGTCTCAAAATTAGATCTAGGCACATATCAGTGTATTTCGACTTTCTCGCCAATGTTAACGGCTCTACAAAAAAAATGCACACTAGGCTAGCCATGATTTTCCCCAATATGCAGCGAACACCTAAGCAGTTTTCTACAGACGATTTGGTGCTTCAATTTTTGTAGAGGAATTTACTTGGTGATCTACGATGGCTCTGGTCAACGGCCGTGGATATGCTCGTGTTAAATGATTCCAACGCAGCTCGTGTTAAATAATACCAAAAAAAAATTCACATTGTCCTTACACCTTCATTTAATGTTTCGAGATCGTCTTCATCTCCATTTTTTTAGGTCTATAACGCGGGGTCGATATCACAAAATAATAATCATAACAGATTGTTCAACAATTAACCGTTGTCAATGACATATTTATATTTACAGCTGTTGTTCGTTATCTTCTGTATCAGATTATCTTCCGACTTACCATTCGTACACGAACACCCTTGGCAGAATGCAGAGTTCGCCTGAAAATTTATATCGGCTCTTTTACAATAACGTGTGGCTCGTTCACATTCTTATCTTGCAGTTCCCTTTTGTCTACAGGTAAGGAAGATTATCTGGTTGGAGCTGATGGTAGCTGTGTAAGTCCCTGGAATTCGCATATCCTCTTTAACACACCACCTCCTTCGATTGGGTCCATATTTGGACAATTTCGCTCATTGAATTGGAGGTACTTCCGAATTGAATGCTGCACAACTGCTGTGTTAGTAATGGGAAAAGTTGCCATACTGAAGCTTTGCTAATACTTTTTGTTTTATCTGATATGGCTTATACCAGAGAGGGCATTTTTCCATCTCCATACAAGCAAATAAGGAATTTCTAACGGTACCTCTTTGTCAGGATTCACATTTGGTTGGTTGAAGACTCTAACTTTCAGAACCTTTCTTTTTGAAGGAACTTGAAAGGCTAAAACTATTCAGTCCTGAGTAGAGCAGAGTTCGTGTCAAAGCCTGATGCTACATGAAAAAAGTGAAAGCAATCTTTTAATGACGCTAAAATTTCTTTAAATTTATTAATTTTGTAGCATTTCCTTTCAGTTCTGCTTGTATGTGGCTACAAGACAATCAGCAACTGCTCATCAAGTCTTGTACCAATTTGCTTAAAAGATCTGAATCCACTCAAAACAGCTACAGATTTCCTATTTCTAGTTACTTCTATTACTGTTGTCCATATACAGCTACCTTTATTCGATCGAAAACTGTTTGCAAATTTTGATCCCTCTAGTATTGATCTCCAAGTTCCTCAAGGACTGTGATTGAATTGTCGTGGCTTAAATGGTGGAATTAAATTTGATCTTTGCAGATATTACTTCAAAGTTCTTTTTTCTCTTTCGCACTTTCCATGTCCACTTCCGTCCATGCTGCTCACTAGGGCTTACAAACAGAGTTGTGTAGGATTCACGAGGTTCCGGTCTATCATTAATAATATTTTTTTGATTGCATAATGACAAACTATCTATGAAACCCTTTATATTCTAACCATCGAAGCACCCTTACTTTTGGTCTGAGACCGGTGCTCTTATTGATGAGACAAATAAGAAATCGATTTTATTTTCTTTTGAGATATTACCTTAGACGGTTAGGTGGAAAATATTTACGGTATAGTCAGTCCAGTGGTCTAACGAATAATCTTTCCAGTGCCACACATTTGATAGATCAGAAAAAGTCATTTATTTCAGAAGTCTCTTGATGAAAACATTCATATCTGAGTTCTTGATTGAAAAAGTAATCTGATATCACGGCAGCATTGTCTTGATAAGAATATTGTGTCACATTTCGTCATTCTGACATCATCTTCCCTTTAATAGAATACACTCATTTTCTTTGTATTTGAATGCTGTCTTACTCGGAAGATTTAATCAAATCCTCACTCGCATCTCGCGTTTCGATTTCCTATTCTCAAAAACGTTTGAATAGCTATACATCTTGTGAAAGCTTCGCCACACCGATTGTGTAATGATGAGATACACACCTTTCCTTTTCATATTAGCTGTGTATTGCCTCTTTATTTCTTGAATATTTCAACATGAGATACTAATTCTATATATTCTACTCTTAAGAATACAGTGAATAAGTGCAACAGGAGAGAACAAAGCACATGCGTTATGACATTAGATCAGCCATTATACTGAAAAGGTATTCAAATCGGAACTGCAGCTAATGAAATTTTTAACGGTCCAAAGTTGTACCGCCTTTAGGAGGCTTCCAATTAAGTAATTTCTAAGCAGGATTAGATACATTATGTCAGGAAATGGTATTGGAGAACTTTTGTATATCCTGTACACTATGACAACATTAGTAAAAATGTTGAATAACCACGCCTAATCAAGATCATTGAGTACTCCATCTAGACTTTGCTCCGGGACCTTTACATGTGGTTATGAAGACATTTACAACCGTCGGAGGATATGACAAAATGTAGGTTGTGCGATCTTATTCAACAATGTCTGGATGACGTAATCAGTATGCAACATTTACAAGAAAATGAAACTGCATCACAAGGACGATATTAGGAAATCTCAAAATTAAGTTGGTGACATTTTCCGAACTGTAAACTTTGACTGCAATATGTAGGGAAGGCCATAATCGTATTCCAATTCATCCAAAGGGAGTAGATTGAAAAGGGGACTAGAAACTTCATTTGCAAGCAATTAAATTAATGCTTCCGTTTTTTCACGCAGCTGGTCATAACTTCTATATAGGCTAATACGGTATCAGAGGTTTAGAAGAAATTAAAAACTCAAGGTACATTCACAATTTGCAGAAAAAGAGGCTTTCTTTAGAGACGTTCCAAGTGATATGATTATCGAACAGTGCTTAACGAAGGCCCCAAAATTTTCTGGGGGAATAACTCAACGCCCGGCACAACGTTAGCAAGTTTAATCCCTGATTCCCAAATACCGTTACCATAACAGAAGTTCTACAGAATTTTTGGGGCATCAGTTTTTCATCAGAGCGACTCGAGACAAATCTTTGGATTAAACAGTTTCTATGAGGCTCATGATTAAAAACAAAATGAAAGCGTTATGGGAGCTAAGTAGATTTCTTCTGCATGAAACACTCGGAAATAGTATTGTAGTAGCATATAAACGGGAGTATAGTAATTGCTTGACTATAAATTATTACTCGTTTTTTACATTTGGTATCACTACATGTCATCATGTGTAAGAGAACTATTTATACTGGAGTGGTGGAAGCAACAAGAACAAAAATTACCAAATTAGCACGTCAGTATCTCGTTATCTCTGCTTCTAGTGCGTCTATTGAAAGAGCTTTCAGTACTACAGGCTGTATAGCTCGTGAACGGGGAAATTGATTTATTGATTTATTGACATCAAGCACTGGCAATATTACAGTGTTACTTAGTATATACGTTTTACAGATTATATAGGATAATAATACTATTGGTAATAATTACATTCAGCTTACGTAATTAAGAGAATTGTTAAAACTACTTACACCCGTTGCCAGTACATCAAGGTTGAAATTTTATATAACTAACTTGTTGTAAATTGCACTAGTTCTCCATAAAGAAGATCTGCTTAAACGTTTCTTTTTGCTGTAAAAAAAAAGTATTTTTCGAAGCAGTGCGCAATTTAGTGGATGGTACGTGGATACATATTTGTTAGTTAAGATCAGGATAGTCTACTTTGCCATGAAAGAGCTTGTGTAAAAATAATAAATCAAGATTTCTTCTCCTAAGTTCTGTTTCAAATTTAAAATTTTCAACAATTTAATGTAGCTTTCAAATTTCGAGTAGAATTGTGTTTTCTTAAGTGTAAGAAGCCTTTAAAACTTATTTTGAGTACGCTCAATCAAGAATGACTATATCTGTATATTAGGGTTCCATATATTGGTACAATATTCTAATTTCGACCTCACGTATGCATAATACAGTACAATTAAAGTTTGGTCATTTTGGAAATCTTTACTTACTCAATAAATACTATATATCCAAGATTTTTGGAGGCTTCATAGCAAATAGTTTCAATATGTTGAATAAAGCATAGTTTTGAATGAAGCATACTTTCAATACGTTCTCTGCCCGGTTCGACCCGAAAGGTGCCCAGCCCGTTTCGACCCGCCAGGTGCCCGGCCCTATTCTTCCTGGAATGTGGCCTGCCCAGTTAGAGCCCGGCTCGAGATTCGGGCCTGGCGGGCCGGGCCGGATCGTGCCGGGCAAACAATTCAGATCCACCCGGACTGGGCCAGGTTTGCTGGGCTCTGGTTTAAACCTACTGACGTGCGGAATAAAAAGTGTTTAGCTGAGAAAGAATGAATATCACGGTTTGTTCATAATGTATAGTAAAGAAAAATCGCGTAAAAAGATGGACAAGTTGTTGGGTCATTTGCGGTAGGGCATTTTTTCATCAGAGCGACACGTTGAGCTAAAGCCACCTTCCTTGTGTGATAATGTCTCAATGCGGAAGAATGTTAATTCCACTGCGGTGAATATTTTCCCTCTTATTTCTTCAATATTTCAAGATCAATTAGTAATACTCAATATTCTACTCTGCTGCATAGAGTAAATAAATGCAAGAAAAGTGAAAAAAGCACATTCGTTATGACATTAGATCAGCCATTATACTGGAAAGGTGTTCAAATCGTACCTCAGCTGAAGAAATTTCTGAACCGTACAAAGTTGTACCGGCTTTAGGAGGTTTTCGTGTTAAGTAATATCTAGGCTCCGTTGGATACATTTGTCAGGAAAAGGTATAGAAGAACTTTGGTGTATCCTCCACAATATTACAAATTTAGTGAAAATGCTCAATGGATATGTCTACTCAAAATCTTAGAGAACTCACTTCTAGACTTTGCTTCGGGACCTCTACATGTGGTTTTGAAGACACTTACACCCTCGGAGGAGATAAAATCTAGGATCTGCTATCTCAATCAACAATGTCTGCATGACGAAATCAAAATGCAACATTTACAAGAAAATGAAACTGCATGACAAAAAGCATATTAGGAAATCCCAAAATTAAGACGGTGACATTTTCTGAATCGTTAACTTTGACTGCAGTATGTAGAGAAGGTCATACTCGTATTGCAATTCATCCAAAGGGACGTCCGAGAAATGGCCCCCACCATCAAGCACTAATGATTTCTTCTAGTGCAATCGTCAGTGCTTCGTTAGTGCTTTTTAGAACACCAACTTCCAGCATTAGTGCTTTAATAGCTTGTACGCTAGAAGCCAAAAATTTGGAGGTAGGCTAACTTCACTTTAGCCCTTCCAGAAAGCACTAACGTTTAAAACTATTGCAATCGTTAGTGCATCGTTAGTGCTTCCAGAAAACTATTAGTTTCGTTAGTGCTTCACATTTAGTGTGGCTATGCTCAGTTATATGTCACGGAATTACAATCAGGAATACATGGGGAATTTTTAATTGGCTCAAATTCTCGCCAAATTCAAAAGCGATAATGACCTATTCTAGTGCGATCGTTAGTGCTTCGATAGTGCTTCTTAGAATACCAAGTCGAAACATTAGTCCTGCAATAGTTTGGACGCTAGATGCAAAGAACTATTGTTGTGCAACTTCTCGTTATCCCGCCAGGAAACACTAACGATTAAACCTGGTGCAATTGTTAGTGCATCGTTAGTGCTTTCAGGGAACACTAATGGTTTAGTTTTGCTTTGCTCTTATTATAGATCTTCGCACTTATAAGTCACAAAGATGTCCAAAATCACGAGATCGGCGCTCACGATTTCGAAACTTGCGCTCACTCGACCTCAACCTCACAAAGTGAGCCTAAGATAAGGCTGGTGATGTGAGCGTGAGGTTGAGTGAGCTCTTGGTGAGACTGGTGATGTAAGCGTGAGGTCAGACTGGTGATGTGAGCGTGAGGTTGTGTGAGCTTGAAGTCGAAATGAGTTCGTGAGTTCAGGTAGAAGTTCGTTTTTGAGCGTAAGGTTGAGTGAGGTTAGGCCAAAGTGTTCAACTCTGGTTACAAAACTCCCATAAATACATGGAGAATATTTCACTGGGACAAATTCCCGACAAATTCGAAACAGCTAATGATATCTTTAATACAATCGTTAGTGCTTTCTTAGTGCTTCCTAGAGCAGTAACTCTTAACTTTAGGGCTGCAATAGGCTTAAGAATAGTACACTAGAAGCAAAAAAAAAAAAAAAACAGTCCCCCCAGGAAGCACTAACAATCAAACCTAGTGCAATTGATAGTACATTTTTGCTAGTCCTAGAAAACACTAATAGTTTCGTTAGTGCTTCATTATTAGTGACGAATCTCACGTAAGAAAAACATTGGGAATTTTTCGCTGAGTTAAACTTCCGCCAAATTAAAAAGCACTAATGATCTCTTCCTGTGCAATCGTTAACTCTTTCTTAGAGCACCAAAACCGAATATTAATGCTTCATTAGTTTGGATGCTAGGGGCAAAAAGAAAAAAAAACGGGCTAACTTCACGTTAGTTCCCCAGAAAGCACTAACAACATAATCTAGAGCAATCCATAGATCATTGTTAGGACTTGTAGAAAACCTTAAAAGTTTTCTTTGTTTCCCTATTAGTTCTGTTTTGGGTTGGTTCATATAAACAGTCATTTTATTATTTTTTCTCTGCATTGTTTTACGATACGATAAAAGTTAACTACAATGTTTTGCTAATTTTAACATGTTTAATTCTGTTTGTTGAGTATGTAAAATGATGTTTACTGGTTTTGGAACAACGTTAAAAGATCTTTTATAATAGTATTATTTATTTGTAACTTTAGGCTTCATGATTCAAAGTTGTACACGAAGATGAAAATGCTAAGAAGACTGTAATTAAATCAATGTTAGTGTCTTTACAGTTAACTAATGGGGAGTAATTAATAATGTGAAGTAACTGTTACTGATTAACCTTTACTTTGAACAATTCTTCTATAGAGATTCCTGTTGTCACTCCGGTTACCCTAGCAGACATCTCCTATGTTAAATACAAATTGTTAACAGGGTTACCAGCAACATACGAAATTTAATACCATACAGTGTTCTACTAATTATTCAATATACACAAACCAAATATAAGGAAAGAAGGCATACTTCAATAATTATAAATGTATCAACTCAACGGTGATATGTATACACGACTCCTAAAGTGCATTACCACCTGAAATTCTCCTTTTCCTAAAATAGCAGGCAACCCAAACAATTCGGCGGTTGGGTTGGTTGCAAATTCGAAAGGCGTTGAACTAAACCTCAATTTTGTCAGAAATATATCAGTGTGGCAAACTGCAAATAAGGGAGAAATAAAAAAACTTTCTTATGGTAAATTCTAGTTCAAAGTTCATAGCACTTGCTTTTGGACGTGATGCTTTGTTTCTTTATTTCAGGGAACAGAAACGTTCTGGCGTCTAAGAAATTATATCATATAATATTGCAAATTTGCAAGTGGATGTATTTACATTGCAATTTGTGGTAATAAAGATTGTAAAAGGAACTTTAATTTCTTTATCCTGGGGGCTCCTTCATCAAGTCTTAGGGACTCCTTATATCTCGTAGCCCCCCCGAATATCGATATCGAAAATGTAGAATCATATATTCATGTCAATATATTTTAGATATCGAATGTTGATATATAATAATATAGATATCGACGATAACGTTATCGACATAACACAGGCCTATGTCCGAGACGTGATGCTTGAAATATATTGGAAACAACAATTAAATTCTAAATAAATTCTCCATTTCGGTATTCAAAGTTGAGGGGGAAGAACGTGAACCCGAATAGAAAGTTTAAGAAAGAAAATGTTAAGATAAAAGTAGGTTTTCCGTTTCCCCTTGAATACAAAACTATTACTTTAATTTACCTTTTACTTCTGTTTGTAATTGTTATCACAAATCAGCGACAGTACACATACTTTAAATAGTATACCAATACACTATAACTTTTCACAACCAAGCAAGCCGGAAGATGAATTTCCTGTGATATTAAAGTAGAATGTTCTACAAAATAGTCATAATTCATTGGCCATATTTCTGTTAGAACTTTCATACGAACTAAGAGCAACAAGACTAAAAGAATTATGCATTTACCTGATATTTTCATTTGTTAATATAAGTCCCCTACCCTGGGCTAACTCTGGCTACCGCGGTTTCAGGTAATCAACCCTCGACAGTTTGTTAAAAGATATTAAACTGTTAATGTTTTTTCTTCGTTACAAAAACACTTCTAGTGACTCTATTCATGGTGAATTACTGAACTTAAACATTTACAATTATTGAAAAAAGTATAATTATTTATAAACATTAAAAGGCGTTACAGTTCAGTAGAATGCAGTAGTAGATGGAAGTGAATGAAAATAATGTTTGTTTGTTGAGATGTGCAAACTGAATGTGAATAATAAGTGTTTATTCACGCATTCTCTTCTCGAGAGGCGGATCTACGATGGACTTCTAGGGGCTCGGTGGTTATTAATACTCCTACTTAGAGCTACTTTTAAGAGCTCCACACTCTGGAATGGGTTTTGGAGAAGAGTGGAAGAGAAAGTATGTGTGACTAAAAACTCATTATTCACATTCTCTTCCACTCAGTGTTATCTAGGAACACCAACAATGTACTATCAATTGCATTAGGTTTGACTGTTAGTGCTTCCTGGGGGGCTAACTTCACGTTTGTCTTTCAAAGTTTTTATTTGCTTCTAGTGTCCAAACTATTGCAGCACTAGTGTTAAGAGCAACTGCTCTAGGAAGCACTAACGAAGCACTAACGATTGTAAAAAAGATATCATTAGCTGTTTTGAATGTCGGGAATTTTTCCCAGTGAAATACACTCCATGTATTTATGGGAGTTTCGTAACCATTGGTGACACTTTGACCTAACCTCACTCCACCTCACGCTCAAAAACGAACTTCTACCTGAACTCACGAACTCATTTCGACTTCAAGCTCACACAACCTCACGCTCACATCACCAGTCTGACCTCACGCTCAAATAACCAGCCTGACCTCACGCTCACTCAACCTCACGTTCGCATCACTAGTCTGACCTCAGGCACACTCAACCACAGGCTTACATCACCAGCCTTATCTCACGCTCACTTCGTGAGGCTGAAATTGAGTGAGTTTCGAACTCGTGAGCGCCAATAGCGTGAGTTTGGACATCTGTGTAAGATATAAGTGCGCATATCTATAATATTAGTAAAGCAAAACCAAACCATTAGTGTTTCCTGGAAGCACTAACGATGCACTAACGATTCCACCAGGTTTTATTGTTAGTGTTTCCTGGGGGTCTAACGTGAAGTTGCACTCCAGAAGTTTTTTGCTTCTAGCGTCCAAACTATTGCAGCAATAATGTTTCGACTTGTTGTTTTGAGAAGCACAAACAAAGCACTAACAATTGCACTAACAAGGTCATTTGCGCTTTTGAATTTAGCGGCAATTTGAGCCAATTAAAATTCATCATGTATTCCTTATGGGAATTTCGAGACATATAACTGGCCATAGCCACACTAATTGTGAAGCACCAACGAAACTATCATCATTTTCTAAAAGCACTAACGATGCACTAACGATTGCACTAGGTTTAATCTTCAGTGCTTTCTGGGGGGTCTAACGTGAAGTTGGCCCCCCAAAGTTTTTTGCCTCTAGGGTCTAAACTATTAAAGCACTAACGTCGGGAGTTGGTGTTCTATGGAGCACATAAGAAGCGCTAACGATTGCACTAGAAGGAAGCTTAAGCGCTTTTGAATTTAGCGGGAATTTTGAACCAATTAAAAATTCCCCATGTATTCCTAATGGGAATTTCGTACCATACAACTGGCCAGAGCCACACTAATTTTAAAGCACTAACGAAACTCTTAGTGTTTTCTGAAAACACTAACGATTGCGCTAGGTTCAGTTGTTAGTGCTTTCTGGCGGTGCTAACGTGAAGTTGGCCCGCCCAAAGTTTTTTGCTTCTAGAGTCCAAACTATTAAAGCACTAATGTTGGGAGTTGGTGTTCTAAGAAGCACTAAGCACTAACGATTGCACTAGAAGAGATCATTGGTGCTTCAATGGGAGGGGGGCAGGTTCTCGGACGTTCCAAAAAACTAGATTGAACAGGGTACTAGAAAC
The DNA here is from genome assembly GCF_964235325.1 of Thermobia domestica. Classification (NCBI taxonomy): domain Eukaryota; kingdom Metazoa; phylum Arthropoda; class Insecta; order Zygentoma; family Lepismatidae; genus Thermobia; species Thermobia domestica. Next base: position 274,566,482 of record NC_137454.1, on the reverse strand, counting down.
ATCATTTGTATTTAATTAACTTATTGCTTCCGTTTTCTCACGCAGCAGGTCATCTTTTCTATGAAAAATTTGCACATCACTATACTCTGCAGATGCAAGCCATGGCGGCTAATACGGTATCAGAGGATTACAAGAAATTAACAACTCAAGGAAAATTCACAATTCACAGAAAAAGAGGCCTTCTTGAGCGAAGATCCAAGTGACATGATTATCGAACAATGCTTAATGTAGGCCACAAAAATTTCTCGGGGCGCAAATAACTCAACGTCAGACACAACGTTAGCAAGATTCCCAAATACTGTTACGATAACAGAAGTTCTACAGGACCTTTGTTGGCAAAAGTTTATCATTAGAGAGACAAGTTGAGCTAATACCACCTTCCTTGTGAGATAATATCTCAATGCGCAAGAATGTCCTTTCGACTGCAGTGAATATTGCAAAGTCTCTATTGTTATGTGTTTTAAAAAACACACGTAGAAGAAAGAGGCGTTCTACAATCAATGGTGTGGAGTAAAAATGGTAACTCAATTCTGCGTTAAGTACGAAATAAATAATGTTAAACTGTATTTTCACCTTATATGTTATGGATATAAATTACAATTAGACATGGATAATGCCGAAAGAGGAAAAAGAACTTTCTGGAAATATCTGCCACGATCGAATTTAATGCTGCCATAAAGCCACGACAATTGAATCACAGTACTTGCGAAACTTGGAGATCTATACTAGACGGCTTCAAATGATGCAAACAGTTTTCGAAGGACGAAAGGTAGCTGTATATGGACAAGAAAAATGGAAGAAACTAGAAACAGGAAAACTGTATCTGTTGATGGGTGTGATTCTGATCCATTAAGAATCTGGGTAGAAGACTTCATGAGCAGTTGCTAATTTTCACATACCCATATTCAAACTTTCACATAGCTAATTTTCACATAGCCTTTCACATTTTCACAATCGCAGAACTGAAAGGAAATACTTCGAATGTATTAAATTTAAAAAGACCTTATCGTCATTAAAAGATTGATTTTATCTTTTTTATGATGCAACAGGCTGTGTCACGACCTCAGCAAAGTGAATAGTTTGCAGCCTTCAAGTTCCTTCAATTAGAAGAATTGTGAAAGTTGGAGAGAGTCTTCAACCAACCTAATATGAATCCTCACAAAGTGGTAACGTAAGAAATTCCTTTTTCGCCTATATGGAGATGGAAAAATGCCGTCCTTGGAATAAGCCATTACAGTTATAACATGGAAGTAGTTACAAAGCTTCAATGGAATCATTTCGGAAGTACCTCCAGTTCCAGGAGCGAAATGGTCTAAGCATGAACTTAATCGAAACAGGTTGTGTGTGAAAGAAAATATGCGAATTCCAGGGACCCACACAGCTACCATCAGCTGCAACCGGATAATCTTAGTTACCTGTAGATAAAAAGTGACTGCAAGATAGGATTGTGAACGCACCACATGTTAGTGTAAAAGATCCGATATGAAGTATTCAATATTTTATGCATTCTGCCAAGGGAGTTCGTGTAGAAATGGGAGATCGGAAGACAATCTGATATAGATGATAACAAATAACAACTGTGATTGTCATTGAAAACGGCTTAATTGTTGATCCAATGTGTTATGATTATTATTTTGTGATATCGTCCCCGCCTTATAGACCTAACAAAATGAGGATGAAGACGATCTTTATGTAAATCTAAAATAAAGTATAAAAAGAAGGTATAAAACATGAATTTTACATATTTTGGGATTCTTTAACACGAGCGGGTTTGGTACCGGAGGAGGAAGTAAAACCTTAGCAGGACAAATCTAACGAGTTAAACCAATTCATTTAGATATAACATTCGCATACCACAGTACCATTCAATTGACGTTTATAACAATTGTTTTTTGTTTGATTGTTTATATGTTAAGATGTTCTACAGCAAACGATTGACTCCAATTAATCTGCCATCTGCAAGGATACTAAAAATTGTGTAGGTACCGTTTAGTTTTCAAATCTCCTAAAATGAAGCAAAGTTTAACGATAATAGAAAAACGATGTTTCGATATGCGGTACAAGCAAAGATTCCATGTAAATTTTTATCCAAAAAGGTGCGTAAGAATGAAAGCACTAGTACACATAATCCCTGTTGCTTTCAACTTATTGCCCTAGGTTTTATACGACATAAAGACAATCAAAGCGTACTGCTCAGCATCTTGTTCATTTGCGACTGTACCATGCTGGATTTCAGTCAAAAAGCCACGAAGCTTAATAGTTTTCCGTAACAGTTATATTACATTTATGGTCGTAAGCTTGTAAAACAGTCACATGCAGGATATTGGCATGAAACTCTATTAGCATATTTTTAGGTAATTAAGTACGAGAATACCTTGTAGACCCAGGCACGCTTCTCTTGGCTGTGAGACAAGTCCGGCCGATGAATTTATAAAGCTAGCGGTTTAAAAAACGGATTCGCGATACAAAGTAGTTATACAGGCTTGGTAGAACAGGTGTAGAACACAGATATCAACAAAATTATCAATTGACAGTATTTGTTTTGATATTTAGGTCACATTGCGAGATTTTCAGTTAAGTACACCTGAACCTAGGTACGCAACAAAAGATACTTCGGCGTCCGATTCATTGCTGAAATTCTTTACTAGCTCTAAGGCAATAGGAATTAAGTAAGACATGGCGACGTCCATTGCTGATTTCTAAATTTCACAAAATTTTTAGACAGACATAGGCCTCCATAAGCCCTTTAGCTTTACCGGACACCACGAAATAGAACCCTCGAATTATTGGCTCGCCTATTGCACCCTGAACCACTAATTAAAAGTCGAAAATTCCCATCCATCCTCAATATTATTTCTTTAATCACCGCATCACTTAGAGATCGTTTTCAACTCTAATTATTATCTTTTTGGTACACTATAGAATGCTATTATAATGCTGTGAAATTTAGAAGTCAGCAGTGGACACCGAGATCTATTCCCTAATTCCTAATGGCTTAAAGCTAGTAAAAGAAGTCAACAATGAATCCGAAAGCGTAAGATCTTGTGCTGTGTACCTAGGTGTTAAGACGAAGCAATAGTGCTTTTAGAGCTTTCTAACTCCCATTATACAATGGCATACCATGTAAAAATCTGTGGATTTACTTCTGCCTTTTTAGGACGAGGGTATCACAGACGTATAGCTTTGTAAACGAACAGCGGTTTGTTTTAGGTGGACCCTTGGAATTGAAAAATGTTGGTATAGCAAATGTAAAAAACAAGTATTAATTTATCAATGATAATGAAGCAATAGCTATACTACCCGTCTATATTCAACTACAAAATTATTTGAGTGTTTCTGCTTAAGAAATCTACTTAGGACTCATATCGCTCTCACCTATTTCTTAATGGTTATTCTGACACCCATAACACTTTCACCTGGTTCTTGTTCTTTAGCCTGATGAAAACTTTTTAATCCAGCGAATTGTTTTCTTACGGATATATTATTTATAGAAAGTCTCCTGTGTATTAACACTCAAGGCTATTAAATAGGTATTTAATTAGCGTCCTTGATGCTCACTAAGGTTTACATACTTATTTGTGTAGGATTCACTAGGTTCCGGTCTATCATTAATTATATTTTCCCGATTGTATCCTGTAAAAGTTGCTATGGAACCCATGATATTCTAACCTCAAAGGAGCAGCCTTACTTTGGGCCTGAGACCGGTTATCTGATCGATGAGTGAAAAAAAAGTTTAGATTTTAGGTTCTTCTGAGATCTTCTCTTACTCCAATTGATATGGTAATCGATCAGTGTTTAATGAAGGCCACGAAATTTTCAGGAGGACTGCGATCAAAGTAAACGAGTCTTTGTTGTACTGAGAATTAGAACTCACACGTAGAAAGAAGCATTCTTCTACACGCAGTGGTGTAGACGAAAAATGGCAAGTAAAATCTGCTTTAAGCACAGTGCGTATATAAATTATGTTAAGCACTATTTTCAACTTATATTTTAAGAATATTATGTTAATTAGACACGGAAATGACGATAGATTAAATAAAATTAACATTCGGGAAGAATTGCAACGATCGATTTTAAGTCTGCCATTGAAGCAACAACAATTCAGTCACGGTTCTTGACAAACTTGGAGATAAATACTAGACGGCTTCAAATGATCAAGAAGTTTTCGAAGGATAAAGGTAGCTGTAATCGGAAAGGAATAATGGAAGAAATTACAGACGGGATGTAGATCATTAGTATGATATGGAAAGATTAATTGATTAACCCACAGTTTGGTTCCTTTCTGATGACCAGTGTTACTAAGTTGGTAGCGAACACAGACCTAACAATACCGTAAATAATTTCCACCTAACCCTCTAAGGGAAGATCTCGAAGGAATCTAAAATCGATTCTGTATTTCTCTCTTCGATTAGATCACCGGTCTCAGTCCCAAAGTAAGGCTGCTTCGAAACTTAGGATATAGTGGGTCCCATATCAAGTTTTTGTTATTAAGCATTCGTGAAAATATTATTAATGATAGACGGGAACATAGTGAATCTTACACAACTCTGTATGTAAGCCGTAGTAAGCTGAAGGATACTAATTAAGTGGATACTTGATAGCCTCGAGTATTACCGCACAGGAGAATTTCTATAAATATTGTATCCGTAAGAACACAAATCTTTGGATTAAATCATATCGCTCAAAAAGACATCTTTTTCCGCGAATTATGAAGGTTTCTTGAGTTGTTAATTTTTGGCAATCATCTGATACCGTATTTGCCTCCAGGGCTTCCATCTGTTGAGTATAGTAAATTTTTCATAGAAAAGAAGAACAGCTGCTCGAGAAAACGGAAGCCTTATTTAATAGCTTTCAAATAAAGTTTCCACTTTCCTACTCTATCTAGTCCCTTTGGATGAATTGCAATACGATTATTACCTTCTCTATACCCACTAGCCAAAGTTGGCCGGTTCGGATTAGGTCATCGTAATAATTTTTAGGTTACCTAATATGGTTTTTGTCATGGAGTTCCATTTTCTTGTAAATGTGGCATATTAATTTCCTCATCCAGACATTGTTCAATAAGATCCAAGATCCTAGAATTAGGCATTTCCTCCGAGGATTATAAATGTTTCCATAAACACATGAAAGCGTCGCTGGGCTTATAGTTTATAGCTTGATTGTTCATATTTTAACTGCAGATGATTGCAAAGACAGTTAAAATTATGTAACTGCCGTTTAGTTTTCGACTCTCCTACACGGAAGTAAATTTTAACACATTTAATAAAGAACGAAGTTTGGATTTTCCATACATGCAAAGACCCCATGATCATTTTTATCTAAGACTGGGTCGTAAGAATGAAAGCTCTACTACACGTCTTTCACAATTGGATTCAACTTATTGCAACAGTATTTATACGACATAAGGATTATCAATCCTTACTGCTAAGCACCATTTTCTTTTGCGACTGTTCCAAGCAACGTTTCAAATGGAAGCCCACGAAGCTTAACCCTTTTCTGTAACACTTATACTAGACTTATGGTGGTAAGCTTGTAAAGGATTCAAATGCAGGTTATTGACCTGAAGATCTAGTAGGGGATTCTTAGGAAAATAGGTGCGTGATTATCTTGTAGAACAAGGCCCGCTTCTCTTAGCCTGTGAGACAAGTCCGGCCGATGAATTAATAAAGCTAGCGGTGCAAGGCACTGATTCGCGATACAAAGAAGTTCTACAGCAGGCCTGCCCATGAATTGGCTCCCGGAGCCGAAGCGTGAGCGACAACGAGCGGAGATAAGAACAGGTGAGCACAGGTGTTGGTAGCTCCGCCCCTTCCACTGCATCCGATAAGTGTTGCCAACCACACATGATGGTAAAAAACCTACGGCCAAGCCTGGTCACAAATTCGCACGATGTTGAAGCATTGAGCAGACGCAAGCGTGAAATGTGCTGGTGTGCTCTCCCCCTCCCCATTTCGAAAGCAGTGACGCGAAAACACTGCAGGAAATAAAATTGGTACGTTTTTTGATCGAGGAAGACGCATGATAGAGGTTACAGTTAGCGTTGAAGTAACTAACAAATGAAAAAGAAAGAAAGAAAGAAAGAAACTAATATTAAACATGTCAGCTTACAGACGTAAAAACGACTGCAAAAATCGGAAACGAATTGTTTCAGGCCTTTTTTTAGCTTGCTTACACAATTCGTGACATTGTATTACATTAGCACTCGGTCTGTAACTTGTCACTTGCTTCACGTTTGCTAAGTTGTGAACGCCTTTCGTTGCTAGATTGATAGCAGAACGACGGGAGGTTGAAAATAATAATAATAATAATAATAATAATAATAATAATAATAATAATAATAATAATAATAATAATAATAATAATAATAATAATAATAATAATAATAATAATGCGTATTATTATTATTTCATTATTATTATTATTAGTAGTAGTAGTAGTAGTAGTAGTATTCGGACCAAAGACGGATGAAAATGGGGATTGGAGGAAATTCATAACGAGGAATTGCATAGTTTATACCGCTCACTTAACATTGTTAGGGTCATTAAGTGTAGAAGGCTCAGGTGGCCATTCCGTGTAGCCAGAATGGAAGAAATTAGAAACGCTTTCATAATTTTAACTGAAAACCCAATTGGAAGAAGACCACTAGAAAGACCTAGACGTAGATGGGAAGACAATATTAAGATGGATCTTGCAGAAATAAGAGTACAGAGTAGAAACTGGATCCAGGTGGCTAAGGACAGAAGTTAGTGGGAATATGTTGTAAACGCCGCATTGAACCTTCGGGTTCCATAGGCCATAGAGTTAGGTAGATATTATTATCTAAAAGAAATGTTCAAATGTTGTTATGAGACAATTACACAGAAGAACTGAGTTCCGACCAAACACTAATTTGCCGGAATGAAATTCCAATGCAGTCCAGCCCACTTTAAGCGTTATCCGTGCAATCCACGTTTCATGTTCAAGACATTGGGAATAATTGTTCGTATCATTCAGTTGGAACGTTCCCTTCCAAGTTTACGCTGTTACAGTAGGCCTACAACATCGTGACTTTCAAAACCAGTCAGTAACTATCGAAGAAAGACAAACGTGTAGCTTCAGTCGTTGATATGATTTAACACTCTTTTTCACTTTTAACAAGCTACCGGCAAGCAACCAGCCAGGGACAATATATTTTTCCTTATTAAAAAGACACTCCTTGTTAAAAAAAAAAAACTAATGGTACCCACTAATGGTCACTCTTAAAAATGGAAAATCTCTTTGGCTCTCTTAATATTTTGTTTGATTCTTTGCGATCAAAGTAACATTAAAAGTGGAAAAAATGAAATGAAATCTTTGGGTTTTACGTCCCACGGTTATACCGGTTAGGCTAAAGGAGACGGTGATGATGAGTAATGAATGGAATGAAGAAAGTGGGAGGAAATGGGAGAACCCCGAGAAAACCCACGCACACGGTGTTTGTCCACCGCAAAGTTCACTTGGCGGGGGCTGGGATCGAACCCGGGACCCAAAGCACCAGATGTGAACGTTCTACCACTGAGCCACCGCGGCCCCACTTTAAAAGTGGAGTAAGAAATACTATTCTTCCTATTGATAGTATAATAGTGGCTTCTAATCTCCACAACCAACCCCTTGCTAAGCCTATTCGTACACACATACATGCATAAGCTAATTTTCTGGAGATAATACTTACAAGGAAGAGTCACGCAGTGGCTCCGCTGAGATCCGAACGAGACAATTATGTTTGCATTTGATATGTTATAACTAGATGAATCCCAAAGTTATACGTGCCACCGGGCGGAATATCGTGAGTTACAACATATTTTGTAATGTAAGAACTACAAAAAATTACCTGGCAGAATAGTTTGAACCGAGTCATTTGTTCGGAAACGGTTGGGAAAGTGGAAAACTCGGACAATACGTATTCCATCATTTCCAAGTACACACTTTTTTCGGATAAAAAGTTTGCCCCTGGGCCCTTGCAGGGTCCCAGACGGAGTCCAACTCAAAATTTTCAAATGGCAAGGGGTATTAAGTAGCACATCGTTTGAAAGCTGTTGTAAAACGAAAGAAAATGCAGCAAGTCTCGACTCTCTACAACAACCCTGTGAAAAATGGCGGAGGGTCAAAGTGTAAACAAAAACTTAATTGAAAAGTCCATAGTCACCCCTATAAATCTTAAACGGTGAGACAAATGTGAAAACAGGAAAGGAAGTGTGGCACTATTTTCAAAGTACAACGATTTAAGTGAAAAGTCTTGTCCCAGGGTCCAACTAAAAAGTTTCAAACGGTAAGAGAGGTAGAACATCGTTTGAAAGCTCTTGTTAAGTGAAAGAAGATGGAGGACATCTCGACTTTCTACGACAACCCTGTCCAAAATTGCGGCGGGTCAAAATGTAAACAAAAGCTTAATTGAAAATCTATGGCCACCTTGAATCCAAGATGGTTGCTTAAAACCTATATCGAAAGGATAAGCATACCAAACTGATGAAGCTAGGGAAGCTAAATTTGGCATTAATGTTGATTAGTAGGTGACGAAAATATGCGGAATGTTTAAAAACGCAACATCTTGAGTTCAAAATGCCGCACTATGTATCGAACGCATGTCCAGCTCACACCACTAGTGTGGTATTTACGTTTATGGTTAACAGTAGGTATCCACAAAATATTAAAGAGTATAATCTGTAATCCAATATGGTTGTCAGCGTAAAAAATGAGTTCGTATATAAATATGTTATTTCTTGGAATACTGTGACCAAACCAACAAAGTTTGACGCAGCTCGATGTACTAAAATGACTTACACATGATATATATAGCAAGTCCTTTATGCATGAACTAGGTATGACAAAATTAGAAAAAAATACTCGAAGGTATTCAACTTTAGTTTAGCAGTATGAGTAGGAAGTCAGAGTTGTGTGATCATCGCATATTCGTTATATTCAAATAAATGATGTCGAGAAAACCGTGACGAAGGTGCATTAAAAACAAAACGTATGTGTTGTTACCGAATGAAATAATAGTTGAAGTGAATCAAAATTCAATTCTTCTTTACTCTTCCTATTGTTTCTAAATACATAATAGAGAAAAATAGAGATTCAGATTTGTACTGTTATGAATGACATAGATTTTAAGCGGCCATCTTGGATTCAAGGTGGCCATAGTTTTTTTAATTAAGCTCTCGTTTACATTTTGACCCACCATAATTTTGGACAGGGTTGTCGTAAAAAGTCGAGACTTGCTCTATCTACTTTCATTTAACAAGATCTTGCAAACGATTAGATACTTTACCCCTCTTGCCATTTGAAACTTTTTAGTTGAACCTCACCTGGGACCCTGTGGGGACCCTGGAACAAGACGTTTTAACTTAAATTGTTGGACTTTGAAACTAATGCCACACTCCCTTTCCTATTTTCACATTTGTCTCACCGTTTAAGATTTATAGGGGTGACCATGGACTTTTCAATTAAGTTTTTGTTTACACTTTGACCCTCCGCCATTTTTCACAGGGTCGTCGTAGAGAGTCGAGACTTGCTGCATTTTCTTTCATTTTACAACAGCTTTCAAACGATGTGCTACTTAACACTCCTTGTCATTTGAAAATTTTGAGTTGGACCCCGTCTGGGACCCTGCAAGGGCCCAGGGGCAAACTTTTTTATCCAAAAAAGTGTGTACTTGGAAATGATGGGATACGTATTGTCCGAGTTTTCCACTTACTAAACCGTTTCCGAACAAATGACTCGGTTCAAACTATTCTGCCAGGTAATTTTTTGTAGTTCTTACATTACAAAATATGTTGTAACTCACGATATTCCACCCGGTGGCACGTATAACTTTGGGATTCATCTAGTTACAACATATCAAATGCAAACGTAATTGTCTCGTTCGGATCTCAGCGGAGCCACTGCGTGACCCTTCCTTGTTAGATAATTACAAACAAGTGCTGCAGTATTTTTTTCGTATCAACAGATTATCTCTTTTCCTAAAAACGAAACAACATACCCACACTCGGATTAAGAACTTGATAATATATATATATATTTATATATATATATATAATATTGAAAACTGCTTTTCCATTGCGCAAACTGGCAAATTTTTATAAATGTAAGCGATGGTTTCCTTCCACCACATCCTTCTTTAACAAAAGGAAAGAAAAAAGAAGAAAAGGAACGTACATAGTTCATCATTTGATTGCTGTTACCAGTTTGTGTTGTCTATAGTTAACGGTTACCAAATTGTAAAAAACACTATACACTAAATGGCAATCAGTTACCATACATACTTTTTTTTTATTTGGTAAGCTAGTGATTACCGCCAAGGTTGACAACACTTCCGCTCCTCTAAGGACAAAACCCGAAGATTCACGAAGCACGAACAACGGTATTTGCTCGTAGAATGCTCGTGAGCGTTCACGAGGAGATTTTCCACTATCTGCTCGCCGTGGCCAGGGCTGTTCTACAGGATTGGTAGAAGAGGTGTGGATCATAGACATCAACAAAATTATCAGGTGACAGATTTTTTGGTACTTCGGTTACATTGGGAGATTTTCAGTCAAGTACTCCTGAAAGATATAAAACTTTGTAGGCTCGCATCCCATATCTAGAGCCACAAGCCCTGAATATCCACCGTTGGGAATAGTGTTCGAGAACTTGCTCGTCTCAGTGGCCAAATTAAGTAGTACAGACTGCGATAAAATTTTGATTAGCCTGAAAGATAAACTTGCGTTAATAAAAAATATCGAGGCGTTTTTTGCAACCATGACTTATCAAAATCCTATATGGATAGCGCTACGTATCTCTCACACTAATCTTTAGTCTATAGAATCTTAAAGTCTTTCTGCCTCGCATGGTTAATCATCTGTAGAATTCTGTTTAGGTTTCGCTGCATATAGCGGAATATCATGGGAAACTGCCTAAAGTACATTCCTTACTAGAGCCGTTAACATTAGGAAGAAGTAAGTCGAAATACACATATATGTGCTTAGAGGTCAGACCTGCATATATGTGTCAACTGTTTCCAGAAAACATTAAAAAGACATTAAACAGAAATTAAAAAGACACCGAAATCTTCATATATCATTTTAGTAAAAGGAGATGTCCAGATAGGAGTTGCTGTTTTACCAAAACGAATGCAAGCAGTTAGTAATATTTGATAAAAAGCTTAATGAGATATTTTTTTTCAATTGCAACTCACAAGCTGTAATAGACTAAAATCTGTTGAATTATGGCCTTCATATGGTAAAAGAATTAAGATTTATGTACAAGGCTGCCCACTGTGGCTTTCTGCAGAAATAATAGTAACACTATTTAAAGATATCACGATGCATTTAGATAAAAATATAATAGCAGTATATGACGAGTTCCGTCATGATACTTGCATTAGAACGAGTGGAATCAGTTTGCATGCAGTACAACCGACGCTAGACGGTGGATTGAAATGAAAAAAGTATGGCAGCTCATACTGTCATACTGACTTGCAAATTCGAAATATTCGAGTTTAAAACCAGTGACGTGTGGAACAAGAAGTCTAGCTGTGAAAGACTGAATATCACAGTGAGCTCATAAGGTGTAGTAAAGAGAAAGCGCGTAAAATGATGGACAAGTTGGTGGGTTTCGCGATAGGGCAGGCATCCCCGCGCTGTGAAGCTTTTCGTAATATGCATCTGCAACACAAGAAATTACCGTAAAAAGAGAACCTTAGCAGAGATGTCACTTGACTTCATTGTAATAGTATTATACAATATCTAAAAACAGATATTAATTAGATATTAAATCGATCTCTAAGTGATGCGGTGAGTAAAGAAATAATTAAGAAAATGGACGGGGTGTTTTGATTTTTAATTACCGGTTTAGTGTGCAACAAGTGTCCAATAATTTGAGGGTTTTAATTCGAGGTGTCCAGTAACTTATGAAGGCTTAAGTCCTTCTTACAATGCTGTGAAAATCAGAAATCAGCAGTGGACATAAACATGTAAATTTTAATTCGTATTAGCTTAGAGCTATTTTTAAAATTCAACAATGAATCGGAATCCGCAGTATCTTGTGTTGTGTACGTAGATCTTGAAAACGAAGCAGTAGTGCTTTTATAGCTCACTTTAATAAGACGAGGGTATCACAATCATATAGCTTTAGGAACATTCAGAGGTTCGTTTTAGGTAGGCCCTTGGGGTGTAAAATGTTGTGATACCAAACGTAAAAAACATAAGTGTTAATTTATCAATGATAATCAAGCAATTGCTATACTTCCCGTTTAAAACTCTACAATACTTTTTGAGAGTGCTTCCTGCTGAACAAATCTACTTAACACCCATAACGCACTCACCTTCTAGATCGTTAGAATGATAGAGACTGTTTAATCCAAAGAGTTGTGTTCTTACGGATATATTAAACAAAGTCTCCTGTAAACACACGAGTCTATCAAATATGTATTTAATTAGCGTCATTGCTGCTGATTAGAACTTACATAGAGTTGTGTAGGATTCACTAGGTTCCGGCCTATCATTATATTTATTTTCCCGATTGCATAATGAAAAACTTGCTATGAGACCCATTATATTCTATCCTCCGAAGCAGCCTAACCGGTGATCTGATCGATGAAGCAAAAAGAGAATAGATTTTAGGTTATTTTGATATCTTCCGTTAGACGGTTAGGTGGAAAATGTTAAAGGTATAGTCTGTCCAGTGTTCGGTACAAACTTAGTAACACTCGACATCACAAAGTAACCAATCAGTGGGCTAATCAAATAATCTTTCCATATAAGCTCACTGTACGCTTTGATTAGTAACTAAATGCTACAAATTTCAATGGCAGAAAAAGTCATTTATTTCACATGTCTCTTTTTGAAAATTCTACATATCCAATTCCTTTAATGCAACAGTAATATTATTCACGGTAGCATTGTCTTGATAAGAATATCGTATCTCATTTCTTCATTCTGTCATCCACTTTCTCTCTAATGCTATACTCTCATTTTCTTGGTGTTTCAATGCTGTCCTGATCCTCACTCGCATCTCGCGTCTCGATTTCCTATACTCAAACAACGTTTGGATAGCTATTCATCTTGTGAGAGGTTCGCCACAACGATTGTGTAATGCTGAGATACATACCTCTCCTTTTCATATAAGCAGTGTATTATCTCTTTATTTTTTATTACTTCAACATCAAGTACTAATGCTATATATTCTACTCTTACGCATACAGTAAATAAGCACAAGAAAAATTAACAAATCACCTGTGTAATCACATTAGTTCTGCCTTTGTACAGGAAAGGTCTCAAATCATACGTGCAGCTCAAGATATTTCTTAACTGTCACAAGTTGTAGCCTTATGAGGTGTCCACTTAAGTATTTTCTAGACATGATTGTTTACATTATGTCAGGAAATGGTATAGAAGAACTTTCGGGTATCCTATGCACTATGACAACAGTAATGGAAATTTTGAATATCCATGCCTACTCAACATCATTGAGAACTAACTTTGTCTGGACTAGAACATTGTCTGGATGAGGAAATCAATATGCAACATTTACAAGAAAATGAAATTGCATGACAAAAACTATATTAGGAAACCTCAAAATTATGACGGTGAATTTATCCGAACGGTAAACTGTGGCTGCAGTATATAGAGAAGGTCATAATCGTATTGCAATTCATCCAAAGGGACTAGATTGAACAGGGGACTAAAAACTTTATTTGAATGCTATTAAATTAATGCTTCCGTTTTCTCACACAGCTGGTCATTTTTTCTATGAAAAATTTTCACATCACTATACTCAACAAATGCAAGCCCTGGAGGCAAATACGGTATCAGAAGATTAAGAAATTAAGAACTCAAGGAACTTCCACAATTCGGCCACGAAATTTTCGGGAGTAACAACGTCAGACACAACGTTAGCAAGATTAAAAAATCATTCCAAAATACTGTTACGATAACAGAAGTTCTAAAGTAATTTTGAGGAGACACTTAGTCATATCAGGGGCACGTTGTGCTAATGCTAGCTTTCTTGTGTGATAATATCTCATTTAACAAGAATGTCAATTCTACTGCTTCTGAATATAGCAGAGATTTTATTGTACTGACGAGGAAGGTCCATAAACCGTGAGAGTTGGATTTTGATGAAACTTAGTGACAAGATTCAGTTCGAGTTGCTAAGTAACGTAGTCATAGTCACTCGATGCGCAAATGCTTCGTTGAGCTGCTACACCGACGCCATCTTGTAATCCAGTAGGCAATGTTCAAGAATACACTTTTGGCACAAAAATGAAAAAGGTTTCTGTAGAACTGACTCCACTATTGAAAACCGAGATAGAACATCTATATGTGAAACTACTTCCAGTGCATGATCGCCATCTTGAAAGGCGCCATATTGAATCGCGGTCAAATATGATAAATGTCAAGGGGGTCATGTGGGGTATCAAATAGCACTGGAATTTACTCCTGAATCCATTCCCATAACTAAAGCTTGCATATCTGTTTTCACTTCAGAGTTAAGAGCTCTCTCACTCACAGGAACTTATAAAAGCTATGCGACTAGCAGCTGCAGGGTTTTAACTAATGCAGTAGTATTCACTTGATGTACAATAGCTACTATACCAATCAGGTGTTGAGCCTAGTGAGAGAAATCGTTGATTAAATTGAAATACCTGTAGTGAAAAATAGAATAGCAGCATGCTACAAACTATACCCATTTCGAAGCGCGATGGAATAGACTGATGGTCTATGAAACACGTGCTTAATAGTACTGACGAGCAGAGTATACCAAAGGGATTGTTCGGATATATATTAGAAAAATTATATAAACTGGTGCATATCAGTTAAACGCCCAGGTTCGGATTCCACTATAATCAGCAAATCCACGTCTCCTTTAGCGTAGCAGGCATAAGTGTGGGACGTTAAACTGAATCGAACCCAAAATCTATTTTAGGCAATTTTACATGGTGCATTATGGTGTGTTAAGGCTTCTTCTCCAATCTTGAAACCTTACGCAAAAAACTCTCATTGTTGCAGAATGTTGCGTTCTTTTTCAATACTCATACTTGACGACCCGTAATTTACCGTGCATATTACAAAGTTAAAATACATTAATGTATTTATTGCCAGTTTGTCTAAATAAAATCGATTTGTCGGTGACGCATTGAACAATAAAGGGGATTCAAATTATCAGTTCACAATCTGTTCTTAGAAGAAGATAGACCTGGAAACTTAGAATTCACTTTTCTTGTGTCTGTTGTGCTATTCGTGATAAGGGAATGCTAAGAATATATGGCAATAAAGATTATTACAAAACTCAATATCAAGTTGCAATCCACAAAACAAGCTTCTTTCTTACTTTTTCCTTCAATATTAAATAATTAAACATCTGCATACTTCCACCTTTAACGATAAAACACTCGCTTATAATACGGGCAAGACTAGGTTTCATATCAAAACTGTGATAACGAACTGTAGCAGGTGTTCCTTGAGGTCCGAGGATTCATTTATTAGGGTCCATTTAAATCACGTACTTGACAACTCAAGAAATTCATTTTCGGACTTGTTTATTCATTTGCTTTAACACTCACAATATGTATAGTTCTTTTTCGTGTTTGAAATACTATACTGGTATGTGGTGAATTTCCCCAATATTGTACTCCGTATTATTATAAACTGACAAAGGAGACTTATTAGTTCTTTTGACTTAAGGCTATAGGTTAAGGTTTTAAGACAGCATGTAGAATTTCGAGTGCTTTCCTACAGGCAATTGCATCATGGGTGTGCAGTGAGGTATATGGTATCTGTCTTCGAATGACAAATGGTAGTAGTACAACAATTTTGGTGCGAGCAGGCTTGTGATGTTCAGTATGGAATCATTTGTTGGACCAGTGAAATATTCGTTCCGTGCATAAAATGCGAACAATTAATCCGATAAACGTAGTCAACATTTTAAACCCAAGTAGTGGTGGAAAAATATATTGTCGTGAGTGAGAATGGAGTAGAAGATAAGACATTTGCAGATACATTGCTTGCAATGATAGCAAGCAAATATGATGGTGACGTTTCTCTAACAGTTAGTGACACATTAGATGTAGACACTGACACAGAGAGTGAACATGAAGATTCGACAAACGAAATGGATTTGGAACAGATAACTAGTCCATCAATTAGTGACAGTGACCCTTCTACGAGCGAGTATAAGATGTCATCTCCAAGCCGAACAACGTCTGTACGTGTAACAGAAACTGTCGTCAACAAATGCAAACAAGTTCAGGAGCAGGTTACATTATTGAAAAGAAATGGGAAACGCAACACTGTTGTAGCTGCAGCGAAGAAATTCAAATGCAATACGGCAAGGCTTTGAGGTTCCATAACAAACCTCCTCGCTCTCGTGTCATGTCACTGCTAAAATACGAAGTACGAAAGACATTCAATATTTATCGCACTAAAGGACTTACGGTCCATGATGATCATTTAAAAGCGTGGATGTTACTGACAGCGAGGAAATTGAACTATCCATTCCGTGCTTATAATTTAAAAAAAGAGCACAGGATTCGTTTACGAAGGATTACTCAATTTTTAATAAAGATGTTGAACATGAAGGTGAATTATTTGATAATATCCAAAATTTCGTGGTTAAAATTAATAAAGTAATACATGAGAAACCGTACAACAGTGAATGCATCTTTATACTGGTCAGTCTAGGTTTGAGTACAAAATTACCTTTGATAGAACTCTGTCAGAAATAGGCGAGAAACATACTACAGCAGTCGTTCAGTATTTGGCATAAGTGTCCCACGCATACACCATCCAAATTCACATTTTCCCAGTACGGCTAGGCACATACACAGGCACATGTTTCCAGGAGCCTAAAGGCGTGTTGCGACCCAAAGTGAAACAACAGCTAAACAGACATTGTTATTGATGCGAGCAAATCAGGTAAACTCACTCGCGAACACGTCAAACGGTGGCTAAAAGACGTGTTTATTCCTGATGTGAAAGAGAATTTCCTATTTTTGCTCGTAGAGTGGACAGACGGGTGAAGACGTGCGAGAATTGTTACATGGGAAAAACATTCGTGCTGAACCTATACCCCCAAAGACACCAAATTTGTTTAGCCTTTTTATGTATATTTTTTCCGGCAGTATAAGCTGGTAATTTGGACACTTGAGGATTATTTTGGACATAAATTGATTCTCTGGTACACCAAATAAGTTACATGACAGAATTTTCATAATGAAAATGCATTCTGTTGTGTATCATCAATTTTGTGCGCAAGTTCTAAAGGACATGCTTGCATATGCATGGCAGAAATGTGGGTACGTCACAAGAGCAATAGTTGGTTCATTTTCAAATGTTCTGGAGACTATGCTGCAAGTAGAAAATAGTGTCTGTGGTGACGAAGATTGTGATGAAAGTGGATTTGTTAAGTGTTTGTACTGCTCCATGATGCTGTGTGCTAATCACTTCATTATGGATGTCCATCATCACAACTGAAGATCAAAAGGTTAGTAGGCTTGTAGGTCGCAACACACATACTCATATATATATATATATATATATATATATATATATATATATATATATATATATATATATATATATATATATATATATATATATAGTGCGCTTCGAAATAGGTATAATTTGTAGCATGCTACTATTCTATTTTTCACTACAGGTATTTCAATTTAATCAACGATTTCTCTCACTAGGCTCAACACCTGATTGGTATAGTAGCTATTGTACATCAAGTGAATACTACTGCATTAGTTAAAACCCTGCAGCTGCTAGTCGCATAGCTTTTATAAGTTCCTGTGAGTGAGAGAGCTCTTAACTCTGAAGTGAAAACAGATATGCAAGCTTTAGTTATGGAAATGGATTCAGGAGTAAATCCCAGTGCTATTTGATACCCCACATGACCCCCTTGCCATTTATCATATTTGACCGCGATTCAATATGGCGCCTTTCAAGATGGCGATCATGCACTGAAAGTAGTTTCACATAATTATGGATGTTCTATCTTGGTTTTCAATAGTGGAGTCAGATCTACCGAAACCTTTTCCATTTGTGCCAAAAATGTATTCTTGAACATTGCCTACTGGATTTCAAGATGGCGTCGGTGTAGCAGCTCAACGAAGCATTTGCGCATCGAGTGACTATGACTACGTTACTTAGCAACTCGAACTGAATCTTGTCACTAATTTTCGTCAAAATCCAACTCTCACGGTTTATGGACCTTCCTCGTGAGATTAAAAACCCAAACTTAGAACTAAGAGTTCTTGTACACGCAATGGTGTAGACGAAAACTGGCAAGTAAAATCTGCGTTAAGTACAGTACATATATAAATTATGTTAAGCGCTATTTTCACCTTATATCTTATGGATATATACAGGGTGCGGCACGTAAAACTGGCCCGTCGTAATATGCTGGTATATTGTGTTTTTGGCAACACTTAAATAATCTTCCTTCGTACCAAGAGATGGAGTGTCGAGTTCGGGTCGACTTATGTGACATGCAGCAGTCACGTGCAGCCGCAGCTAGTGAAACTTGTCGAAACCAGTTGAGAAGAAGGCCACGTTGTGTTAAGCCGGATGAGTGTCAGTGTGTGATAATGCTGTATTCGATACCCGAGCGTGTTGCCAATGTTGAAGGGTTCATTCTCAATGGATCTTTTGTGAAAACAAAGAGTTTGTTTCGGGAGAAATTTCCAGGACGTTCTGTGTCAGCAAAAAGCACCATTCAGGAATTGATTGAAAAATGGCGGCGTACAGGGTCGGTTCAAAATGTTCCCAGGAACAGACGACCATCTGTCTGCGCACCTGAATTAAAGATGCAGGTGGAGGAAATAATAAACAGTCCTCGAAACTCAACCAGGAGATTGAGTAGTCATATTCAATACATGAAATTTCATTTCTGTGGTGTAGTTAATCATATCCAATACATTACATTTCATTTTGTGTACACTTTACGGCCGGTTTTACGTGCCGCACCCTGTATTACAATTAGACACGGAAAGTGACGAAAGATAAAAAAATAACCAGATTACATGCACTTCAACTAACCATACATAGTAATATTTGATAAGAAACGTAGTGAGATTAGGATTTCTCAATTGCAAATCACATGCTGTAATAGACTAAAATCTGGTGAATTATGACCTTCGTATAGCAGAAAAACTAACATTTATCTACAAGGTTGCCGACTGTGGGATTCAACAGAAATAATGGTATTACTAATTATAGATATCACGATGCATTTAGATAAAAAGATAAAAACAGTAGGTGTCGAGATCCGCCATGATACTTGCATTAGAACGAGTGGAAACGGTTTACATGCAGCACAACCAACGAGAGGGGGCGGGTTGAAATGGGGAAAGTACAGCAGCTCATATTGCTCTTAGGACTTGAAAATTTGAAATATTCGAGTTTACACCCTGTGACGTGCGGAACAAAAAGTCTTTATCTGAGAAAAAATGAATAGCACGGTTAGCACATAACGTATAGTAAAGAGAAAGAGCGTAAAATTGATGGACAAGTTGATGGGTCACTTGCGATAGGACAAGATACCATGAACTTCTGAAGCTTTTTGTAATATGCATCCACTACGTGAAAAACCGCCTTGAATTGAAAAAAAATAGCACAGATGTCACTTGACTTTTTGTAAAGGTGTTCTGCAATTTCTGAAAAGAGATATTAAAAAGAGATTAAATTGATCTCTAAGTGATGCGGTGATTAAAGAAATAATTTTGAGGTTGGACGTGGATGTTCGATTTTTAATTAATGGTTAATGGTGCAACAGGCGCGCCTATAATTCGAGGGTTCCAGTATGCGGCGCAACAGTATTTCGGAATCAAGGATTAATTTTGCTAACGTTGTGTCTGACGTTGAGTTAATCCTCGAGAAAATTTCGTGCCCTTAATTAAGAACTGTTCAATAATCATATCAATTGGAACTTCGCACAAGAAGGACTCATTCTCTACGAATTGTGAATGTTCCTTAAGTTGTCTGATAATACCTCTATGCAGAAGAATGTCAATCTTCGTGCGCTTAATATAGCAGAATCTTTGTTGTACTGAGATTTAAAACCCACACTTAGAACTAAGAGTTCTTCTACACCCAATGGTGTAGACGAAAAATGGCAAGTAAAATCTGCGTTAAGGACAGTAAGTATATAAATTATGTTAAGCACTATTTTTAACTTATATCATATGGATATATATTACAATTAAGCACGGAAATTCGAAAACCAGGCTAAATGCACTACAACTAACCATACATGGTATATTTGATAAGAAGCGTAGTGAGATTAGGGTTTTTCAATTGTAAATCACATGCTGTAATAGACTAAAATTAGGTGAATTATGACCTTCGTATGGCAGAAGATTTAACATTTATCTACAAGATCACCGACTGTGGGTTTGTGCAGAAATAATGGTATTACTAATCGTAGATAACAGGATACATTTAGATAAAAAGATAATAACAGTACGTGTTGAGATCCTTAATGATACTTGCAAGAGAACGAATGGAAACGGTTTGCATGCAGTACAACAGACGAGAGCAGGCGGGTTCAAATGGGAAAAGTACGGCAGCTGATATTCCTCTTAGGACTTGCAAATTCGAAATATCCCTGTGACGTGCGGAACAAGTAGTCTTTAGCTGATAAAGAATGAATATCACGGTGAGTTCAAGAGGTATAGTAAAGAGAAAGAGCGTTAAAATCATGGACAAGTTGATAGGTCACTTGCGATAGGACAAGCAAACTCGAGCTACTGAAACTTTTTGTAATATGTATTCACTACGTGAGAAACGGCCTTAAATTGAGAAAAATAGCACAGATGTCATTTGACTCTTTGTAAAACTGTTGTGCAATTTCTGAAAAGAGATATTAAAAAAAATTAAATCGATCTCTAAGTGATTTTTAATTAGTGGTTTAGAGTGAAACAGGCGCGCCAATAATTCTAGGCTTACACTATTTAGCGTAACAGTATTTGGGAATCAAGGATTAATTTTAAAAACGATGGGTCCGACGTTGAGTTAATCCCCGAAAAAATTTCGTGCCCTTAATTACTCACTGTTCGATAATCTAATGAATTGGAACTTCGCTCAAGAAGGTCTCTTTTTCTGCGAATTGTGAATGTTCCGTGAGTTGTTAATTTTCATAGAAAAGACGACCTATGCTGCGTGAGAAAACGGAAGCATTAATTTAATTGCCTTCAAATTAGGTTCTTGTCCCCTGTTCAATCTAATCACTTACGACTGGAATACGATTATGACCTTCTCTATATACTGCAACCAAAGTTAAAGGTTCGGGAAATGTCACCGTCCTAATTTTGAGATTTCCTAATCTGGTTTTGGTTAAGCAGTTTCATTTTCTTGTAAATATTGCATTATATTTTGTCATCCAGTCGTTGTTGAATAACATATCAGATCCTAGTATTGTCATCTCCTCCGACGGTTCCAGAGTCTTAATAACCACATTTAGAGGGCGTCGAGCGTAGTCTAGAAGAGAGTTCTCAATGATCTTGAGTAGGCAAGGTCATTCAGCTTTTTCACTAAAGTTGTCATAATGTACAGGATACACCAACGTTCTTCTATACCATTTCCTGTCATAGTGCATTCAATCGTGCCTAGAAATTACTTAACTGCAAACCACCTAAAGGGGGTGAAACTTTGGACCGTTCAGAAATTTCTTCAGTTGAGGTACGATTTGAACACCCTACCAGTAAATTGGATGATCTAATATAATAACGCATGCGGATTGTATACTTTTCTTGCAGTTATTTACTGTATGAAGAAGAGTAGAATATAAAGTATTAGTACATGATGTTGAAATATTAAAGAAAGACTGATGCACTACACTGCTTATATCAAAAGAGGAGCTTCTTTATCTCACCATTACACAATCGTTTTGCCAAGGCTTTCACAAGATGAATAGCTATCCAAAGCTTGTTTGGGAATAGGAAATCGAGACGTGACACGCGAGTGAAGACTTGATTAAATCTTCCGAGTAAGACGGCATTGATACACTAAGAACATGAGTGTATAGCATTAGAGGGAAAGTGGATGTAAGAGTGAAGAAATGTGATACGATATTCTTATCACGACAATGCTACAGTGATATAACGTTACTTTTACTTTCAAGAATTTGGATATTCAGAATTTTCATCAACAGACATCTGAAATAAATAACCTTTACTTCTCTATGAAATGTGTGGCACTTAATTGCTAATCAAAGCATACAATGAGATTATATGAAGATATTATTCAATTAGCCCACAGTTTGTTTGCTTTGTGATGACCAGTGTTAATTATTTGGTAGCGAACACAGAACTACCGTATATATTTTTTCCCTAAAAGTCTAAGGGGAGATCTCAAATGAACCTAAAATCGATTTTATATTTGTTTCATCGATCAGATCACCGGTCTCAGTCTCAAGAGAGGATGTTTCGGTAGTTAGAATGTAATGGGTTCCATATCAAGTTTTTATCATTATGCAATAGAGAAAATATTATTAATGATAGTCCGGAACCGAGTGAATCCTACACAGCTCTATATGTGTGATCTAGTAAGTAGAAGGACGTTAATTAAATGCATTAAGTTTGGTGATTTTGGAACTTTTTTCGGACAATAAATAGTATATCCAAGATTTTTGTAGGCTTATTTGCAAATAGTTTCAAATTGTTGAATAAAGGATAGTTTTGAAGGAAAAAAAACTCCCAAGTTCCAACTTTCTCGTATGTTATTTTGGTATTACGGCTCAGGAATTGGTGGAATGAAGACAGTGGACGAAAACGGTGTAATCCGAAAACTGCCACTCTCACGGTGTTTGTTTACCACAAAGCTCACATAACACTAGGAGGGATCGAACGACGACCTCTAGCATCAGATGTGAGTGCTTTACCTACTGAGCCACCGTTGCCCCTCGTCAAGCATCTGTTCGCATTCTACGCAGACTGATTAAAATTAGTATTTCTTTGATTTTTTCTGTACTTAGATTGTAAAGTATGTACCACCAGACATGTCAACTCTGAAGCAAAGTCGTAGCTGGTATGCTAGCAGAAGTATTAGTAGTAGTAGTAATAGTAGTAATAGTATCAGTAATAATAATAATAATAGGAGTAGCAGTAGTGGTAATAATAAGGGTAGTTGCAATTCAGTACTTTACAGTTTTGAATAAATCCTAATTCCAGAAACACATTACGATTAACACAGGCTGCTTCGGAGCTTAGATATAATGGGTTTCATAGCAAGTTTTTCATTATGCAATCGGGAAAATCTTAATAATGTTAGGGCGGACCAAGTGAAGCCTACACAACTCTATGTAAGTTCTAGTGAGCAGCAATAACCAAAATTAAATGTATATTTGATAGTCTCGTGTGTTAACACACAGGAAACTTTGTTTAATATATCAGTAAGAAGACAACTCCTTGGATTAAACAGTTTCTATCAGGCTAACGATCAAGAACAAGGTGAGAGCGTTATGGGTGTTAAGTATATTTCTAATCGTATTCTAGTGCTTATAAACGGGAAGTATAGCAATTGCTTGATTATCATTGATAATTAAATACTTATCTTTCTTACGTTTGGTATCACAACATTTTTCAATGCCAAGGGCCGACCTAAAACAAACCGCTGAACGTTCCCAAGCTATATGAGTGTGATACCCTCGTCTCGTTAAAGGGAGACTTAAATCCACAGTTTTTTTTAAACGGTACGCCATTGTATAATGTGAGTTAAGTAGTTATAAAAGCACTACTGCATCGTCTTAAGACCTAGGTACAGAACGCAAGACCTTACGGCTTCGGATTCATTTTTTACTTCCTTTACTAGCTTTAAGCCATTAGGAATTAAGGAATAGATGCCGATGTCCATTGCTGACTTCTAAATTTCACAGCGTTGTAAGAAGGAAATAACCCGGCATAATCCGTTTAGCCTTACCGGTAACCTTCATAGCAAACCCTCGAATTATTGGCGCGCTTGTTGCACTCTAAACCACTAAATAAAAATCGAACATCCCCTTGCATCCTCAAAATTATTTAATTAATCACCGCACCACTTAGAGAACGATATAATCTCTTATTCATATTTCTTTTCTGACATTGTAGAATTCTATTACAATGAAGTCAAGTGACATCTCTGTTATCGTTCTTATTTTAAGACGATTTCTGAAGTAGTAGATGCATATTAAAAAAAGCTTCACAAGCTGGGGGATGCTTATGCTATCACAAGTGACCCATAAACTTGTCCATCATTTAACGCGATTTCACTTTACTATACCTTATGATCACCGTCATATTCATTCTTTCTCAGCTAAACATTTCTTGTTCCACACGTCACAGGGTTTAAACTCGAATATTTCGAATTTGCAATTCCTAAGAGCTATATGAGCTGCTGCACTTTTCCCATTCAACCCGCAAGTTGAATTTTTGCATTTGATTTTGGACCACCCTAATGTTACATGTATCGTTAAAAAAATAATCCTATTCTTTCTAAAATTATTTATGTAGATCAAACAAGGAACAGAAAGAAGTAAAATTCGTCCTTATCCGTTTGTATTTCAGCTGCTATTTGTTCCTTTCGTTTTGTAGAAAAATCAAAGTACAGAATTGTGCAGAAAAATTGCTTTTGAGAAGGGAATTAAATGAAGATTGTTTAGAAAATTGAAAGGGAATCACTTGCGGTATCGGCATTTGTGATACTGCAACAATTGCGGTACTTCGAGTATTGACTTTTGTGGTATTGGGACATTTGCGGTACTATTTGAAATAACTTCTTATTCTCTTTGCTAAGAGAAAATATTTTCGAGTGTTCAGTTACAGGATAAGCACGCAGTATCAACTGCTACACTACGACCAAATTTTATAACATTGGTGTAGCTAGCTAGCACTTTGTTTTAGGGGAAAATAACATGACTGTTTTAGGGGACTCGGGTTTTTGCATACTGAAAGCAGACTAAAAATCTTCTTTCAGAATATGAAACCATTATTAACTCACATACATACATACAAACTTTTCTCAGAACACTAAGAACATGTAAACTCAAATATAAGGATCAATTATACAGAAAAGTGAAAAGAAAAACATTTACTAGGATACATGGTAGACACATCCGAAAGATGTAAACAAATGCTTGTTTGTGATTGGCCAAAACTGGAAAATGTAAACAAATTTTTATCTCTCATTGGTCAAATGCCTGTCCATAATATTTAAAGGAAACTTCTAGAAAAGTTTATATTTTTGTTTTCTTTCATAGCTTTCATTAACACTTTTCCAAGAACTACAGATAATTATGATGGATAGATTGAGACAACTTACAATCACAATAATAAAAACAATAAACGTAGCCTCTATTCTGAAAGAAACAATAATTACTCCAACTTTTGAATGTGTACCATTTTCCTCAAGAATTTCTTGACATCTTTTGAGGATACATAATCAGTTAATCCTTTTTCTATTCTTCCGTCCAATTCTATGTACGCTTGTTGTCTACGTTTCCCTTCAATGTTTAAAGGACTTCTTTGATATAGCTAGCTGCTGTACACAGCCTCATTTTTTAGATACTTCTAAACAACACACTTAGGAGTTGATTTACTTATTAATGATTTGATTCTGTAATTCCACCTTCAACAGCATTATTCGTTCTGTGATCTTGATTCGAGTAGTTTCACATGAATATGTCAATACCAGTATTATTTAACCGGCATTATTTCTTAATCACTGTTCTGCAAGATAATCTAAAAGCCTAAAGTCTTTCGTGATGTGATGCATCTTCGATAATGGAAAGCCACCCAATAGCAATATCATCTACAGGGAGAAATGGTAGGGCAAAAGAAATTCTGAGGCGGAGCCTCACCTCTGGAACTGATTTATAGTTGAGTCCTAATTCCTGAACCTTCCTCCACAAGCACTGATTAAAATGGAACTTACACCAAGTAATGTGCGTTTCCTGGAACAGTGTTCTTCGAGATGTTATTGCTTTTTGCTCGAAACGTAATTTGCTTAATTTCGGATTCCAATCATAATATTAACCTTCACCAAACTGAAAAACTCTGATATCTCTTACTATCTCTTGCTGGTAAAAGGACGAAGATCCAAGGGACAATACTTGTTTCCTTCAAGATATGTTCCCGTTCTTGAAATTTCAATATTGTCTGTACTGAAAACCCTGATGAGAAACGCATGGTTTCTTAGATGTTTCGATTATTGTGATAGTTTCCATTAAGCAGCCCGCGTGATCTCCTCTTATATATTCATGACCTACTAAAATCAGCCAAACAGAATGAATCACATATATTAGGCTGTTGCATCTGCATACCCAACCTCTTTATTAATGTATTCATTCTAATTTAGTTTAAGGGGTTGAAACGGATGATTTCGGCGCACGTTCCACGGTGTGTATCGCAAATGTCCTACTGTTTAAGGGAAAGTTTTGAACAGTACCGCAAATATCCCAGAAAAACTGGTGTTCTGGTTTTACCGCAAATGTCCTGATACCTAGAAAACTAATGAGTTCAAGCAATGACCATCCAGATTCTCTAAGATTTAAGTACAGATAAGAGGGTATATAATGGAAAAGCATTCTACGTAAAAATATTGAAACCATTGAAGAACCTTATACACAGCAGGGAACAGTAACATCTGCATTAATTGAAGATATATATACTTGAGAAACTCGGCACTACATGATGAATTATTTACAACAGTACCAATGTTGTCAACGGCTTGAGCGGATCAGATCACGGCTCAGTAACCACCGAGCCGAGCCGAAAAGTGAGCCAAGGAAAGAACATCATTAGAAAATTAACAGGCATCATAAAAAAATGAATTTGTTAGCAAGTGTGAACCGGAGGTTTTAATATACACCTTGCCAGTAAGATTACTTTTGAATTAAAGGACTTGGATATGGAGATTATTATTTTTTTTTAAAAAAAAAAAAGAGACTTGTGAAATAAATGACTTTTTCTGCTCTATGAAATTTTTGGCACTTAGTTACTAATCAAAGCATACAGTGAGGTTATACGTAAAGATTATTTGATTAGCCCACTGTTTGGTTGCTTTGTGATGTCGAGCGTTACTAAGTTGGTAGCGGACACTGGACAGACTATACCTTTAATATTTTCCACCTAACCGTCTAAGAGAAGATCTCAAAATAACCCAAAATCGATTCTTTATTTGCTTCATCGATCAGATCACCAGTAAGGCTGCTTCGGAGGTTAGATATAATGGGTTTCATAGCAAGTTTTTCATTATGCAATCGGGAAAATCTTAATAATGATAGGCCCGACCTAGTGAAGCCTACACAACTCTATGTAAGTTCTAGTGAGCAGCAATAACCAAAATTAAATGTATATTTGATAGTCTCGTGTGTTAACACACAGGAAACTTTGTTTAATATATCAGTAAGAAGACAACTCCTTGGATTAAACAGTTTCTATCAGGCTAACGATCAAGAACAAGGTGAGAGCGTTATGGGTGTTAAGTATATTTCTAATTGTATTCTAGTCCTTATAAACGGGAAGTATAGCAATTGCTTGATTTTCATTGATAAATACTTATATTTCTTACGTTTGGTATCACAACATTTTTCAATGCCATTTGCCGACCTAAAAGAAACCGCTGAACGTTCCCAAGCTATATGAGTGTAATACCCTCGTCTCATTAAAGGGAGACTTAAATCCACAGTTTTTTTAAACGGAACGCCATTGTATAATGTGAGTTAAGTAGTTATAAAAGCACTACTGCATCGTCTTAAGACCTAGGTACAGAACGCAAGACCTTACGGCTTCGGATTCATTTTTTACTTCCTTTACTAGCTTTAAGCCATTAGGAATTAAGGAATAGATGCCGATGTCCATTGCTGACTTCTAAATTTCACAGCGTTGTAAGAAGGAAATAACCCGGCATAATCCGTTTAGCCTTACCGGTAACCTTCATAGCAAACCCTCGAATTATTGGCGCGCTTGTTGCACTCTAAACCACTAAATAAAAATCGAACATCCCCTTGCATCCTCAAAATTATTTAATTAATCACCGCACCACTTAGAGAACGATATAATCTCTTATTCATATTTCTTTTCTGACATTGTAGAATTCTATTACAATGAAGTCAAGTGACATCTCTGTTATCGTTCTTATTTTAAGACGATTTCTGAAGTAGTAGATGCATATTAAAAAAAGCTTCACAAGCTGGGGGATGCTTATGCTATCACAAGTGACCCATAAACTTGTCCATCATTTAACGCGATTTCACTTTACTATACCTTATGATCACCGTCATATTCATTCTTTCTCAGCTAAACATTTCTTGTTCCACACGTCACAGGGTTTAAACTCGAATATTTCGAATTTGCAATTCCTAAGAGCTATATGAGCTGCTGCACTTTTCCCATTCAACCCGCAAGTTGAATTTTTGCATTTGATTTTGGACCACCCTAATGTTACATGTATCGTTAAAAAAATAATCCTATTCTTTCTAAAATTATTTATGTAGATCAAACAAGGAACAGAAAGAAGTAAAATTCGTCCTTATCCGTTTGTATTTCAGCTGCTATTTGTTCCTTTCGTTTTGTAGAAAAATCAAAGTACAGAATTGTGCAGAAAAATTGCTTTTGAGAAGGGAATTAAATGAAGATTGTTTAGAAAATTGAAAGGGAATCACTTGCGGTATCGGCATTTGTGATACTGCAACAATTGCGGTACTTCGAGTATTGACTTTTGTGGTATTGGGACATTTGCGGTACTATTTGAAATAACTTCTTATTCTCTTTGCTAAGAGAAAATATTTTCGAGTGTTCAGTTACAGGATAAGCACGCAGTATCAACTGCTACACTACGACCAAATTTTATAACATTGGTGTAGCTAGCTAGCACTTTGTTTTAGGGGAAAATAACATGACTGTTTTAGGGGACTCGGGTTTTTGCATACTGAAAGCAGACTAAAAATCTTCTTTCAGAATATGAAACCATTATTAACTCACATACATACATACAAACTTTTCTCAGAACACTAAGAACATGTAAACTCAAATATAAGGATCAATTATACAGAAAAGTGAAAAGAAAAACATTTACTAGGATACATGGTAGACACATCCGAAAGATGTAAACAAATGCTTGTTTGTGATTGGCCAAAACTGGAAAATGTAAACAAATTTTTATCTCTCATTGGTCAAATGCCTGTCCATAATATTTAAAGGAAACTTCTAGAAAAGTTTATATTTTTGTTTTCTTTCATAGCTTTCATTAACACTTTTCCAAGAACTACAGATAATTATGATGGATAGATTGAGACAACTTACAATCACAATAATAAAAACAATAAACGTAGCCTCTATTCTGAAAGAAACAATAATTACTCCAACTTTTGAATGTGTACCATTTTCCTCAAGAATTTCTTGACATCTTTTGAGGATACATAATCAGTTAATCCTTTTTCTATTCTTCCGTCCAATTCTATGTACGCTTGTTGTCTACGTTTCCCTTCAATGTTTAAAGGACTTCTTTGATATAGCTAGCTGCTGTACACAGCCTCATTTTTTAGATACTTCTAAACAACACACTTAGGAGTTGATTTACTTATTAATGATTTGATTCTGTAATTCCACCTTCAACAGCATTATTCGTTCTGTGATCTTGATTCGAGTAGTTTCACATGAATATGTCAATACCAGTATTATTTAACCGGCATTATTTCTTAATCACTGTTCTGCAAGATAATCTAAAAGCCTAAAGTCTTTCGTGATGTGATGCATCTTCGATAATGGAAAGCCACCCAATAGCAATATCATCTACAGGGAGAAATGGTAGGGCAAAAGAAATTCTGAGGCGGAGCCTCACCTCTGGAACTGATTTATAGTTGAGTCCTAATTCCTGAACCTTCCTCCACAAGCACTGATTAAAATGGAACTTACACCAAGTAATGTGCGTTTCCTGGAACAGTGTTCTTCGAGATGTTATTGCTTTTTGCTCGAAACGTAATTTGCTTAATTTCGGATTCCAATCATAATATTAACCTTCACCAAACTGAAAAACTCTGATATCTCTTACTATCTCTTGCTGGTAAAAGGACGAAGATCCAAGGGACAATACTTGTTTCCTTCAAGATATGTTCCCGTTCTTGAAATTTCAATATTGTCTGTACTGAAAACCCTGATGAGAAACGCATGGTTTCTTAGATGTTTCGATTATTGTGATAGTTTCCATTAAGCAGCCCGCGTGATCTCCTCTTATATATTCATGACCTACTAAAATCAGCCAAACAGAATGAATCACATATATTAGGCTGTTGCATCTGCATACCCAACCTCTTTATTAATGTATTCATTCTAATTTAGTTTAAGGGGTTGAAACGGATGATTTCGGCGCACGTTCCACGGTGTGTATCGCAAATGTCCTACTGTTTAAGGGAAAGTTTTGAACAGTACCGCAAATATCCCAGAAAAACTGGTGTTCTGGTTTTACCGCAAATGTCCTGATACCTAGAAAACTAATGAGTTCAAGCAATGACCATCCAGATTCTCTAAGATTTAAGTACAGATAAGAGGGTATATAATGGAAAAGCATTCTACGTAAAAATATTGAAACCATTGAAGAACCTTATACACAGCAGGGAACAGTAACATCTGCATTAATTGAAGATATATATACTTGAGAAACTCGGCACTACATGATGAATTATTTACAACAGTACCAATGTTGTCAACGGCTTGAGCGGATCAGATCACGGCTCAGTAACCACCGAGCCGAGCCGAAAAGTGAGCCAAGGAAAGAACATCATTAGAAAATTAACAGGCATCATAAAAAAATGAATTTGTTAGCAAGTGTGAACCGGAGGTTTTAATATACACCTTGCCAGTAAGATTACTTTTGAATTAAAGGACTTGGATATGGAGATTATTATTTTTTTTTTAAAAAAAAAAAGAGACTTGTGAAATAAATGACTTTTTCTGCTCTATGAAATTTTTGGCACTTAGTTACTAATCAAAGCATACAGTGAGGTTATACGTAAAGATTATTTGATTAGCCCACTGTTTGGTTGCTTTGTGATGTCGAGCGTTACTAAGTTGGTAGCGGACACTGGACAGACTATACCTTTAATATTTTCCACCTAACCGTCTAAGAGAAGATCTCAAAATAACCCAAAATCGATTCTTTATTTGCTTCATCGATCAGATCACCAGTAAGGCTGCTTCGGAGGTTAGATATAATGGGTTTCATAGCAAGTTTTTCATTATGCAATCGGGAAAATCTTAATAATGATAGGCCCGACCTAGTGAAGCCTACACAACTCTATGTAAGTTCTAGTGAGCAGCAATAACCAAAATTAAATGTATATTTGATAGTCTCGTGTGTTAACACACAGGAAACTTTGTTTAATATATCAGTAAGAAGACAACTCCTTGGATTAAACAGTTTCTATCAGGCTAACGATCAAGAACAAGGTGAGAGCGTTATGGGTGTTAAGTATATTTCTAATTGTATTCTAGTCCTTATAAACGGGAAGTATAGCAATTGCTTGATTTTCATTGATAAATACTTATATTTCTTACGTTTGGTATCACAACATTTTTCAATGCCATTTGCCGACCTAAAAGAAACCGCTGAACGTTCCCAAGCTATATGAGTGTAATACCCTCGTCTCATTAAAGGGAGACTTAAATCCACAGTTTTTTTAAACGGAACGCCATTGTATAATGTGAGTTAAGTAGTTATAAAAGCACTACTGCATCGTCTTAAGACCTAGGTACTTAACACAAGACCTTACGGCTTCGGATTCATTTTTGACTTCCTTTACTAGCTTTAAGCCATTAGGAATTAAGGAATAGATGCCGATGTCCATTGCTGACTTCTAAATTTCACAGCGTTGTAAGAAGGATATAACCCGGCATAATCCGTTCAGCCTTACCGGTAACCTTCATAGCAAACCCTCGAATAATTGGCGCGCTTGTTGTACTCTAAACCACTAAATAAAAATCGAACATCCCCTTGCATCCTCAAAATTATTTAATTATTCACCGCACCACTTAGAGATCGATATAATCTCTTATTAATATTTCTTTTCAGACATTGTAGAATTCTATTACAATGAAGTCAAGTGACATCTCTGTTATCGTTCTTATTTTAAGACGATTTCTGACGAAGCAGATGCATATTATAAAAAGTTTCACAAGCTCGGGGATGCTTATGCTATGACAAGTGACAGATGAACTTGTCCATCATTTAACGCGATTTCACTTTACTATACCTTATGATCACCGTCATATTCATTCTTTCTCAGCTAAACATTTCTTGTTGCACACGTCACAGGGTTTAAACTCGAATATTTTGAATTTGCAAGTCCTAAGAACTATATGAGCTGCTGCACTTTTCCCATTTCAACCCGCAAGCTCACTTCGGTTGTAATGTATGCAAACTGATTCCACTCGTTCTAATGCAAGTATCAATGCGGATCTCGTCATCTACTGTTATTATCTCTTTATCTAAATGCATCCTGATATCTACAATTAGTAATACCATTATTTCTGTAGAAAGCCACAGTCGGCAGTCTTGTAGAAAAACCTTAAATCTTTTGTCATATGAAAGTAATTTTTCAAAAGATTTTAGTCAATTACAGCGTGTAAGTAGCAATTGAAAAATCCAAACCTCACTACGCTTCTATGTGTGGTTGATTGTAGAGCATGATAACTGATTGCATTCTTTTTGATAAGAGAACAACACGTATCTCTACATCTCCTCTTAATAGAACATTTAATGTTTCTGTAACTTAGTAATACAATGTTCTCTAAAAAAAGGTTGAAGTAACAATGAAGTAAGGACTTTCTTCTTACCAATGTTAACGGCTCTTAGCTGGACTGTGCTAAGAATGTACTCTAGGCAGTTTGCCATGATATTCTGCTATATGCAGCGATCATCTATGCAGAATTGTACAGACGATTTTATTTTTCTATTTTTGTAAAGGAATTTACTTGGTGATCTAGGATGGCTCTGGTCAACGGAGATGGATAAGCTCGCTTACATACCAGGTCAAGTGACAGTCTGGTTCAGTGTTAGATATGACTGCACTTCGTAAGCCTCAACTGCTGGCGATTAATCTGGTACATTTTGTGGTGTAGCTTTCTGCTCTTGAAAGCCTTGAAGATGCCTTTGAGTCGATGGACAGGACACGCAAACTCTATTCAAGTCAGCTAAATGAGGTAGTATTGAATTTAATAAATAAGATTAGAGAAATTCTTCTTGTTAATCATTTCGTCTCATATATGAAAGTGTCAAAAACCTAATAAAGATGGTGAACAAATCTGCTACAGAGGGGAAGCTTAGCAGAACTTTTCTCACCGGTGAGAAAACATTTAGAAGATCGAGAAATTCAAATCCTGCAATAAGCTTATTAAGAGTGTGCAGTATGGAAATCTGTAGTGGAAAATGAACCGTGCGAGTCAGAAAGACTTTAAGGTTCAATAGCTTGAAGATTAGTGTGATAGATTCGTTGTGTTCTTAATATAGCAGCTTGATGAAGTGAGTCAAGGTTGCAAAAGACGACTCGAAATTTTTTATACACACAAGTTAAACTTACAAACTAAGCGAAAGTTTATAGCTGTATATATTATTTTCTTTTGGCATCTGGACGAGCAAGAACTTGAACTCAATTGTTAAGGGAGAAAATTCCGGGCTTCTGCTAGAAGATGCGGAAAGTGAACATAGGAAGTTTTATATCTTTCAGGTGTACTTAACTGAAAATCTCCCAATGTCACCTAAGTACGAATATCAATTTTGTCAATTGATAATTTTGTTGATTTCTGTGTTCTACACCTGTTCTACCATGGCTGTATAATTACTTTGTATCGCAAATCAATTCTTTAAACCGCTAGCTTCATAAATTCATCGGCTGGACTTGTCTCACAGTCCAAGAGAAGCGTGCCTGGGTCTGTAAGGTAATCTCGTACAAAATTACCTAAAAAACACCTATTAGAGTTTCAGGCCAATAAGCTGCATATGATTCCTTTACTAGTTTACGATCATAAGTGTAATATAACTGTTACGGAAAATTTTGAGCTTCGTTGCCTCCTGAGTGAAAAGCAGCTTGGTTCAGTCGCAAAGGAAGAAAATGCTGAGCAGTACGTATTGATTGTCCTTATGTCGTATAAATCCTAAGGCAATAAGTTGAAAGCAACAGGGATCTACGTGTAATAGAGCTTTCATTCTTACGCCCACTCTTTGATAAAAATGTACATGGAGTCTTTGCGTGTACCGCATATCGAAGCATCGTTCTTTATTAAGAGAGTTAAAGTTTGTTTCTTTTTAGGAGATTCTAAAACTAAACGGTAGCGAGGCGAAAGGAGTGTTTGGAAGATGAGGATGGCGTTTGTTGTTCGCTAGATACATACACTCTTAAGAATAAAATTACCGTATTCTCGCGTGTATAAGCCGCACTCATGTATAAGCCGCACCCTTAAAATTTAACTTTACTTCCGTTTTTTAAAAAAATCTTTTTTTCGTTTACCAGTAATTGTTGATTCAAATCAACAATAGCGGTATTTGAGTTAACGTGTTTGTTCCTGTATTAAATAGTTGTTTCGTCTGATTGTGGCTTTGTGGATTTGTTTTCTATACGTGTTTCTTGTGATGTACGGTAAATACCGAACAACAAACGCAAAAAAATAATACCGTAATTATCTTTAAGCCACTTTAAATCATTCGCGTGTATAAGCCGCACCCTATGAAAAGTGCTACTTATACACGCAAGAATAGGGTAATTAAGTGTATTCTCTTAATTTGCCATATTTAAATTGAAATGTGGGTCAATTTAGAAGGGCCAAAGGAAAGTTTAAGCTGAAGTAAATTTTTGTTGGTCCGTATTTGTCTATATATTAAAGAATTTATTTATAGAGTGAAAATGTCGTAAATGGTCAGATATTTACAATAGAAAACTGGTTATTCAGTAAGAGAAGGAACTGTTACAAATGTGAAGCAAACAATTTATATTTGTTAACTACTTTGATATTTAAAATTAAATGAATAATAACGATATTGTAACAAATTGTAGCATATTTATCCTTGAAAAGCGAATCTCCTCGGTAGAACGAAAGGAGTATTTTTAAGGTGAAGAACATTCTTGCTGATCGGTAGTTTCCGACATATTTCAGAATCTAATGTAAGAATGGAATTGTCGTAAAGTATCAGATATACACAATTAAAAAGAGAGTCCATTGAATGGAGTAAAAGAGTGCTTCGAAGGTGATGCAGACTGTTGTTGGTCCCTCTGACATCATTATTGAAAGTATATATTCTGCAGTTAGATTTAAGAGACTTCTTTATTCATTTTTTCATTTCATCATTTTTATCATTTTTTCATTTTATTTTAATCATTTCATTAATCATTTGACTAGCTGACCAGATTTTGGAGTGACCTGAGTGACGCCAGTTACATTGCTTTTGTAGTTCCTTATCTGTAGTCTCTGGTGTCCGAGTTATCGCAATGTCCCGTGCATCGTAGCCAGTGGACTAGAATTAACATAAATTATTTTACACATTCTGTTTGTCAATGCATACAGGTGAGTTAACTGATTGATTATTAGATTGAACTACGAACACTCTTCAGTTGACCACTGCATTGTTTGCCGCCACCGCGCTCGTTGCGTCGGGAATTAAATCTGACTGTGTTAAGGGGCAAAAGCTATTTGTCGGCGAAGGACGTTTTCTTACGGTTAGCCCCCAACTAGTGACGTCTCTTTTTCAAATACTTTATGCGTACCTGTCAGTTATATACGTGCCCTCCAACTAGTATTCTACCTTCGAGACTATTTTATTGACTGAATGTTCATCTTAACTCCTCAGGATTGTTTGGCGCAGCAACTGGATTTCTACGTGGGACTATCCAAGCAATTTTTCCCCCGGTGCTAATCCCCAATTCTCCAATCCAATTCTCGCTATTTAGACCGACGAGCGATTTGGATACAATTCTTGGCGAGGTCCTTCATCATGCTATGCAGGGAAGTTAATGTCTCAGGGGAATACTTACTGCAGCACCACCTAGAAGAGAAATCCGAACAGTAGCCCAAACTCAAGTAGATTACAAACAAATGCCCGCCCGAACACACAACTCAAAATGGTTATAAATTGTCAGATATTTACAATTAAAAGGGAAATAAAAGGACTGGAAAATGCAGCACACTCTTGGTAATCGTTTGTTACTTATTTACCTAAAAATGAAATGAATTGCCGTAAAGAATAATGTAAAATAACAGATTTGTCGTAATTTGTCAGACATTTACAATTCCAATATATAGGACCAAAACATTGTTTAAAAATAACTTAGACTCTTGCTAATGGTTAGTTACTGAGATATTTATCAATACAGTGAAACAAAGCATATGTCGTATATTGCCAGGAATTTACGGTTGAAAATGACTGTATGCAGAAGGACACATGTCCTTCATCGTATAAGCATACCAGGTATAACAAAGAAGTAGTTACAAAGCTTCAATATGGCCACCTTTTCCCCTACTAGCACGGCAGGTGTGCAGCATTCAAGTCGGATGTACCTCCAAGTCCAGGAGCGAAATGGTCTAAGCATGAACCCAATCGAATGAGGTTGGTGTGTGAAAGAGGATATGCGAATTCCTTGATCCACACAGCTACCATCGGTTCCAGCCGGATAAGCTTACCTGTAGATAAGAACTGAATGCTAGATAGGATTGTGAACGAGCCACATGTAAGTGTAGAAGAGCCAATATGAAGTAAACAATTTTTTCTGCATTCTACCAAGAAAGTTCATGTACAAATGGCGGACTGGAAGACAATCTGATATAGATGATGACGAACAACAGCTGTAGAGAGCCAATATGTCATTGACAACGGCTTAACACTTTCGATCCGAGGGAGTTTTTAAATCATTAAATCTCTGTGTCCGGTACAAAATAAAAGTTATTATAAAAAATATCTGCCTAACTTTTCATTCGAAACTTTAGCCTCTTTGGGACATGAAGTAGAGATAGCGATCTATCAGAAGGAAAAGTATCATGTACTTGCTGGTTTTGTGTCCCACGCTGCAACAGGCCTATTTGATAGATATTTCTCAACTTTATCAGACACTGAATGATCACTCAGACTCTCTTGGCCTATGAGACAAGTGCGGCCTTTGAATTATTAAAGTTAGCGGTGTAAATCATAAGCCTGATACACAAACCTGATGTTACACAAGCCTGATAGAACAGGTGTAGAACAGAGACGTGAACAAAGTAATCAAATGACCGATTTTTTTTTTCTTTGTACTTAGATTGGGAGATTTTCAGTTAAGACAACCTGAAAGATATAAAACCGAGGCTCACTTTCTACATCTTGGAGCAGAAGCCTGAATTTCCTCCCTTAGTAATACTGTTCGAGTTCTTGCTCGTCTCGATGCTCAAAGAAAGTAATAGATACTGCTATTAACTTTCGATTAGCCTGAAAGTTAAACTTGCGTCTATAAAAAATTTCGAGGCGTCTTTTGCAACCTTGACTCACTTCATCAACATGCTACATGGATAACGTTACGTATCTATCACACTAATCTTAAGGCTATAGAACCTTAAAGTCTTGCTGACTCGCACGGTTTATCTTGCACTACAGACTACCATCAGAGCCCTGCAAACCCAGGCCCGAAGACGGCCCTGCCCGACCAGAATGGATCTGAATTCTGTGCCCGGCTCGACCCATCCCGCCCCGAATCTCGAGCCCGGCTCTAACCGTGCAGGGCACATTTCGGGCCGTGCCGGGTCGAGACGGGCCGGGCACATTCCGGCCGAAACGGGCCGAGCAAAAACCCGTCCGAGTTGGGCCGGCCCGACTCGGCCCGAACACTGTAAAGACGGATCTGAAACAAATGTTGGCAGCCTGTGTTAATCATAATGTGTTGGGGAAAATAACCCTTTATTCAAGACTGTAAAGTAGTGTACCTCTACTACTCTTATTATTACTACTACTGCTACTGCTATTATTACTACTACTATTATTATTATATTATTATTATTATTATTATTATTATTATTATTATTTGATTATTATTACTATTTCTACTATTACTACTACTTCTACTACTACAACTACTACGACTTCGCGTCAGAGTGACATATCTGGTGGTACGTACTTTACAATCTAAGTACAGAAAAATTTGAAGAAATACTAGTTATTATGGTCAGTCTGCGTATAATGCGAACAGATACTTGACGAGGGGCAATGGTGGCTCACTAGGTAAAGCATTCACATCTGGTGCTAGAGGTCGCCGGATCGATCCCTCCTGGTGTTATGTGAGCTTTGTGGTGGACAAACATCGTGAGCGTGGGAGTTTTTTGATTAGCCCGTTTTCGTCCACTGTCTTCATTCTACCAATTCATCCATCATCATCCATACGTTGTGAGCCGTAATTGCCTAAAGAACATTTGAGAAAGTCAAGTACTTGACCTACTAACTAGAATTATTTCCGCTACCACTAGACCACGGAGGGCGAAACCATGAACTGGCGTGTTCATAAGATTAGCGCAATTTGTAGTAATGTTCAATTAGCACGGCAGATTCCAAATCATATTACGTGTTCGTGTATTCTTTATAATTTGATACTACAATAATAATAACAAAAAACAATGATAAAATAAATCACCCGGACCCCAGGATCGATGAAGTGTTCCTGGAACGGTTCGTAACAAGTAAATAACAGAGCTATATGACGGAATGTGAGGCAGTAAAAGAAAACAAAATCCACACATATCATTGTTGAACGAAAAATACCTCAAAACTCCCCTGAATGAAAAATGTATAGATATCAGCTATCAAAAATACGTTTAGAAGATGGAGAAATTCAAATCCTCCAAAAGCTTAATATGAGTGAGCAATATGGCAGTCTGTTGTACAAGATGAACCGTGCGAGTCAGAAAGACTTTAAGGTTCTATAGCCTTAAGATTAGTGTGATAGATATGTACGTTATCAATATAGCACCTATATCTTTGAGGTTTAACTGCAGCCAAAGTTAACGGTTTGGAAAAATGCTGCCAGTTTTGTTTGTTCGTTGGAGTAATATGTTACAAACTTAACCTTTCGATAGAGCACAATGACAGAGAATCAAAATTAATGAATTCTTGCCCTTGTGAACTTGGGATACCACCATGTGCAATAAAACTGTCGCGTCTTCTGAAGTGAAATTTTATCGAAAATAACTCGTTTTCCTTTATATATCCGAAGTTTTTGAGGGTTTCAAAATGAGGAAACGTTACTGACAAACAAGGACGCATTTAGGGGTGGGTCCAGGTGGTCCTGACTCCCCTCTGAAATCCCAACTTCTCTGTAAATTTAGCCTAAATTTAAGGATTATCTTTTAAATTTTATTATAATTTATCCTAATATTGAAGTCGGACTTCTACCGAATTAAATTACTGCATACGTGCCTGCTGACAATTTTCAATATATTCCTTAAATAAGTAAAATAACTAAATTAGGAGCAAAAAGCTTGCACGGGCTATTTTTTGTCCACTGCCAATATTGTTAGAATGGATATTAATAGCAAAAACCGCTAGGCAATGCTGAACCTTGGAACTTTACTCCGAACAGCAAGCTTATTATTGAGAACTACATATGAAACATTTTATCAAAACTTATCTAGCTTTTACCTGGCATGAAATTATTATATACACCAAAATTCACTCTCCTAAAATGTATATCTAAATTCGTCTTTTTCCATAGGTAATTTCCACTATTTGCACTATCTATACGTTAATACTTAGCATAGATTCATATATTTGGAGTTCGCTGATAATGCATATAATGACATACTAGAAATATTTCGTTAAAATTTTCGTTTGTAGATCTAATCCACGCTTCTCTCATTGACATAGATGTCGCTGCTTCGTGTTGAACTGCAGAATTCCCTCGCGTTCTTGAAAATTTCCCACTTTAGCAGAGTTGGTAATTCTCGAGATTTCTGTCGATTTAATGTTTTTTGCTTCTAATTTCTTTATTTTAAGCTAATATCTAACACAAATATTAAAAACGGTTTTGTTATTAACCTGTCCTGCTGGGGAAACCTTCCGAAATTTCGAACATATAAAGAAAACGGAGATATTTTCAAAAAACTTCAAAATAAAGAGACGCGTCATTTATTTTGCTCATGGTAGTACCATCCTCTAAATTGCGCAATGCATCGAAAAATACTTTTTTTTTTTTTTACAGCAAAAACAAACGTCTTAAGCAGATCTTTTATATGGAGAATTAGTGCAACCTACAACAAGTTAGTTAAAGAAAATTCCAACCTTGATGTACTGGCAATGGGTGTAAGTAGTTTTAAGAATTCTATTATTTATGTAAGGCGAATGTAATTATTACCAATAGTTTTATTACCCTATATAATCCTAATAACGTATATACTATGTAACACTGTAATAGGCCTGTGCCTGATGTCAATAAATCAATAAATCAATTTCTCCGTTCCTGAGCTATATAGCCTGTAGCTCTTTCTCTAAAAGCTCTTTCAGTAGACGCACTAGAAGCAAGGATGACGAGATACTGACGTGCTAATTTACACAATTTTGGTCATGTTTGTTCTTGTTGCTTCCACCAGTGCAGTATATCTAGTTCTCTTACTCATGATGACATGTTGTGATACCAAATGTAAAAAACATAAGTATTAATTAATTAATGATAATCAAGCAATTGCTATACTTCTCGTTTATATCGAACTACAATACTATTTGAGAGTGCTTCCTGCTGAAAAAATCAAACTGTGGGTTAATGAAATAATATCTTTATATAGTCTCATTGTATGCTTTGATTAGTAACTAAGTGCCACACATTTCATAGAGAAGAAAAGGTCATTTATTTCAGATGTCTGTTGATGAAAATTCTCTATAACCAAGTTCTTGAATGTAAAAGTAATATTATATCACGGTAGCATTGTCTTGATAAGAATATCGTATCACATTTCTTTAGTCTGACATCCACTTTCCCTCTAATGCTATACACTCATGTGCTTGGTGTGTCAATGCCGTCTCGATTTCTTATTCTCAAACAACCTTTGGATAGTTATTCATCTTGTGAAAGCTTCGCTACAACGATTGAGTTATGGTGGGATTCACACCTCTTCTTTTGATATACATCAAGTACTCTTCTGCATACAGTAAAAAACTGTAAGAAAATAGAAAAAAGCACATGCGGTTATGTCATTACATCAGCCATTATACTGGAAAGCTGTTCAAATCGTATTCTGAACGGTCCAGTGTTGTTACGCTTTTAGGAGGTTTGCAGTTAAGTAATTACTAAGCACGATTGGATACATTTTGTCAGGAAATGGTATAGAAGAACGTTGGTGTACACTATGACAACTTTACTGAAAATGCTGAATGGCTATGCCAACTCATGACCATTGAGAACTCACTTCTAGACTTTGCTCGGGGACCTCTACATGGGGTTATGAAGAGATTTACAACCGTCGGAGAAGATTACAAAATGTAGGATCTGTGATCTTATGCAACAACGTCTGGATGAGGATATCTATATGCAACATTTACTACAAAATGAAACTGCATGACAAAAACGATATTAGGAAATTTCAAAATTAAGACGGTGAGATTTTCCGAATGGTTAACTTTGGCTGCAGTATACGGTCTCAGAAGATTACAAGAAATTAACAACACATGAACATTCATAATTAGCAGAAAAAGAGGCCTTTTTGAGCGAAGATCCAAGTGATATGATTATCGAATAGTTCTTAATGAAGGAAAGGATATTTTCTCGGGGATTAACTCAACGTCAGACACAACGTTAGCAAGATTAATCCTTGATTCCCAAATACTGTTACGATAACAGAAGTTCTACAGGGTTTTTGTGGGCATCAGTTTGTCATCAGAGCGACACCAGCTAATGCCACCTTCGTGATAGTATCAATGCGCAAGAATGTCAATTCGTCTGCGGTGAATATTGCAGTCTCTCTTCTCTTGTGTTTTAAAACACACACGCAATGGTGTGGACTAAAAATGGCATCTTAATTTGCGTTAAGTACATCTCTATATTCACCTTATATTTTATGGATATAAATTACAATAAGACATAGAGAGTGCCGAAAGAGAAAAAAGACCTTACGTGAAATATCTGCAACGATCGAATTTTATTCAGCCATTGAAGCAACGATAGGTCAATCACGGTCCTTGAGAAACTCGGAGATCAACACTAGAGGGCTTCAAATGATGTAAACTAGTTTCGGAGGATTAAAGGTAGCTGTATATTACAACAGAAATGGATGAAACTAAAAATGGGAAATCTGTAGCTGTTGATGGGTGTGATTTACATCTTTTAAGAAACTCGCTAGAAGACCTCAAAAGCAGTTGCTGATTGTTTTAAGGCCACATACAAGCAGAACCGAAAGGAAATGCTACGAAATCAAAAAATTTAAAGTAACTTATGCGTCATTAAAAGAGTGCTTTCACTTTTTTCATGATGCAACAGGCCTCAGCTATACTCGGAGAGAATAGTTGCCAGCCCTCAAGATCCTTCAAAAAAGAAAAAAATATTGTGCAAGGTAGTCAGTCTTCATCAGAGACATCAACAAAATCATGAGGTGACGGATTTTTTTTGTACTTAGGTTACCTAGGGAGTTTTTCAGTCAAGTACCCCTGAAAGATATATAACTTTCTAGGCTCACAACCCATATCTTGAGCCACAATCCCTGA
The DNA here is from genome assembly GCF_964235325.1 of Thermobia domestica. Classification (NCBI taxonomy): domain Eukaryota; kingdom Metazoa; phylum Arthropoda; class Insecta; order Zygentoma; family Lepismatidae; genus Thermobia; species Thermobia domestica. The sequence goes on along the minus strand of NC_137454.1, from coordinate 274,523,820 downwards.
ATATCCACCCTTGGGAATAGTGTTCGTGAACTTGCACGTATCGGTGGCCAAAGTAAGTAATACAGACTGCGATAAATTTTTGATTAGCCTGAAAGTTAAACTTGCGTTAATAAAAAATATCGAGGCGTCATTTGCAACCTTGACTTATCAAAATCCTATATTGATCACGCTACGTATCTCTCACACTAATCTATAGAATCTTAAAGTCTTTCTGGCTCGCATGGTTAATCTTGCACCACAGAGTGCCTTATCGCACGGTCTTATTAAGCTTATTGGAGGATTTGAATATTTCAATCTTCTCAACCTTTTCTCACCGGTAAGTAAATTCTGGTAAGCTACCGCTCTGTAGCAGACTAGTACACCAACTGTATCATCTTTTCGATACCTTTCATATCTGAGACGGAATGATCAACAAGAAGAATTTCTGCAATTTATTTATTAAATTCAACTCTAGCTCATCTCGCATTTGTGAATAGAGCTTGCGTTTATTTTCACCGTCCTCTCAAGAGCAGAAAACTACTCTACAAAATGTACATGATTAATCGCCAGGATTTGAGGCTTCCCAAGTGTACTCATTTCTAACACTGAACCAGACTGTCATTTGCCTGGTATGTTTGTGAACATATCCATGGCCGTTGACCACAGCCATCCTAGATCACCAAGTAAATTACTTACAAAAATAGAAGCACCAAATCTTCAGTACAATTCTGTTTAGGTGTTCGCTGCATATAGCGGAATATCATGGAAAACTGCCTAGAGTACATTCCTTAGTAGAGCCGTTAACATTAGCAAGAAGGAAGTAGAAATACACATATATGTGCTTAGATCTATTTGTCAGACTGTTTTCAGAAAACAGAATTAATAAGACACCGAAACGTTCATAAATCATTTTACTAAGAGGAGATGTCGAGACACGTGTTGTTGTCTTATCAAATGAATGCAAGCAGTTAGCATGCACTACAACAAACCGTACATAGTAATATTTCATAAGAAGCGTAGTGAGATTAGGATTTTTCAATTTCAACTCACAAGCTGTAATAGACTAAAATCTGATGAATTATGGCCTTCATAGCGCAGAAGAATTAAGATTTTTCTACAAGGCTGACAACTGTGGTTTTCTGCAGAAATAATGGTAATACTATTTAAAGAAATCACGATGCATTTAGATAATAAGATAATATCAGTATATGTCGAGGTCCGGCATGATACTTGCATTAGAACGAGTAGAACCAGTTTGCTTACAGTACAACCGACGTTAGACGGTGGGTTGATATGGGAAAAGTACGGCAGCTCATATTGTCCTTCGGACTTGCAAATTCGAAATATTCGAGTTTAAAACCAGTGACGTGTGGAAGCTGAGAAAGACTGAATATCACGGTGAGCTCATAAGGTGTAGTAAAGAGAAAGCGCGTTAAGATGATGGACAAATTGGAGGGTCTCACGATAGGGCAGGCTTCCCCGCGCTTGTGAAGCTTTTTGTAATATGCATCTGCAACACCAGAAATCACCCTAAAATACCTTGGCAGAGATATCACTTGACTTCATTGTAATAGTATTATACAATATCTATAAAAAGATATAATTGGAGATTAAATCGATATCTAAGTGATGCGGTGATTAAAAAAAATAATTAAGGAAATGGACGGGATTGTTATATTTTTAATTACCGGTTTAGAGTGCAACAGGTGTCCAATAATTCGAGGGTTATATTTCGAGGTTTCCGGTAAGGCAAAAGGCTTATGCCGGCTTATGTCCTTCTTACATAGCTGCGAAAGTCAGAAATCAGAAGTGGACATCAGCGTGTAAACCTTAATTCGTATTAGCTTAGAGCCATTAAAAAATTTCAACAATGAATCGGAATCCGCCGTATATTGTGTTGTGTACGTAGGTCTTAAAAACGAAGCAGTAGTGTCTTTATAGCTCCTTAACTCACTTTATACAATGGCGTACCATTTAAAAAACTGTGGATTTAAGTCTCCCTTTAATAAGACGAGGGTATCACAGTCATATAGCTTTGGGAACGTTCAGAGGTTCGTTTTAGTTGAGTCGTTGTGGTAAAAATGTTGTGATACCAAACGTAAAAAACATAAGTATTAATTTATCATTGATAATCAAGCAATTGCTATACTTCCCGTTTATAAACACTACAATACTTTCTGAGAGTGCTTCCTGCTGATGAAATCTACTTAACACCCATAACGCACTCACCTTGTTCTTGATCGTTAGCCTGATCCAAATCCTGTTTAATCCAAAGAGTTGTGTTCTTACGGATATACTAGGGTTTGATAGGTTTGATTCAAATCTTTTAAGAATCTTTGTAGAAAACTTCATGAGCAGTTGCTGATTCTTTTAATGCCACATACGAACAGAACCGAAAGGAAATGCTACGAAATCATTAAATTTCAAGAAACTTAGCGTCATTAAGTTTGCTTTCACTTTTTTTATGATGCAACAGGCTATGACACGACCTCGTCTAAGCATGAACCCAATCGAATGAGGTTGGTGTGTGAAAGAGGATATGCGAATTCCTTGATCCACACAGCTACCATCGGTTCCAGCCGGATAAGCTTACCTGTAGATAAGAACTGAATGCTAGATAGGATTGTGAACGAGCCACATGTAAGTGTAGAAGAGCCAATATGAAGTAAACAATTTTTTCTGCATTCTACCAAGAAAGTTCATGTACAAATGGCGGATCGGAAGACAATCTGATATAGATGATGACGAACAACAGCTGTAGAGAGCCAATATGTCATTGACAACGGCTTAACACTTTCGATCCGAGGGAGTTTTTAAATCATTAAATCTCTGTGTCCGGTACAAAATAAAAGTTATTATAAAAAATATCTGCCTAAGTTTTCATTCGAAACTTTAGCCTCTTTGGGACATGAAGTAGAGATAGCGATCTATCAGAAGGAAAAGTATCATGTACTTGCTGGTTTTGTGTCCCACGCTGCAACAGGCCAATTTGATAGATATTTCTCAACTTTATCAGACACTGAATGATCACTCAGACTCTCTTGGCCTATGAGACAAGTGCGGCCGATGAATTATTAAAGTTAGCGGTGTAAATCATAAGCCTGATACACAAACCTGATGTTACACAAGCCTGATAGAACAGGTGTAGAACAGAGACGTGAACAAAGTAATCAAATGACCGATTTTTTTTTCTTTGTACTTAGATTGGGAGATTTTCAGTTAAGACAACCTGAAAGATATAAAACCGAGGCTCACTTTCTACATCTTGGAGCAGAAGCCTGAATTTCCTCCCTTAGTAATACTGTTCGAGTTCTTGCTCGTCTCGATGCTCAAAGAAAGTAATAGATACTGCTATTAACTTTCGATTAGCCTGAAAGTTAAACTTGCGTCTATAAAAAATTTCGAGGCGTCTTTTGCAACCTTGACTCACTTCATCAACATGCTACATGGATAACGTTACGTATCTATCACACTAATCTTAAGGCTATAGAACCTTAAAGTCTTGCTGACTCGCACGGTTTATCTTGCACTACAGACTACCATCAGAGCCCTGCAAACCCAGGCCCGAAGACGGCCCTGCCCGACCAGAATGGATCTGAATTCTGTGCCCGGCTCGACCCATCCCGCCCCGAATCTCGAGCCCGGCTCTAACCGTGCAGGGCACATTTCGGGCCGTGCCGGGTCGAGACGGGCCGGGCACATTCCGGCCGAAACGGGCCGAGCAAAAACCCGTCCGAGTTGGGCCGGCCCGACTCGGCCCGAACACTGTAAAGACGGATCTGAAACAAATGTTGGCAGCCTGTGTTAATCATAATGTGTTGGAGAAAATAACCCTTTATTCAAGACTGTAAAGTAGTGTACCTCTACTACTCTTATTATTACTACTACTGCTACTGCTATTATTACTATTATTACTATTATTATTATTATTATTATTATTATTATTATTTGATTATTATTACTATTTCTACTACTACTACTACTTCTACTACTACAACTACTACGACTTCGCGTCAGAGTGACATATCTGGTGGTACGTACTTTACAATCTAAGTACAGAAAAATTTGAAGAAATACTAGTTATTATGGTCAGTCTGCGTATAATGCGAACAGATACTTGACGAGGGGCAATGGTGGCTCACTAGGTAAAGCATTCACATTTGGTGCTAGAGGTCGCCGGATCGATCCCTCCTGGTGTTATGTGAGCTTTGTGGTGGACAAACATCGTGAGCGTGGGAGTTTTTTGATTAGCCCGTTTTCGTCCACTGTCTTCATTCTACCAATTCATCCATCATCATCCATACGTTGTGAGCCGTAATTGCCTAAAGAACATTTGAGAAAGTCAAGTACTTGACCTACTAACTAGAATTATTTCCGCTACCACTAGACCACGGAGGGCGAAACCATGAACTGGCGTGTTCATCAGATTAGCGCAATTTGTAGTAATGTTCAATTAGCACGGCAGATTCCAAATCATATTACGTGTTCGTGTATTCTTTATAATTTGATACTACAATAATAATAACAAAAAACAATGATAAAATAAATCACCCGGACCCCAGGATCGATGAAGTGTTCCTGGAACGGTTCGTAACAAGTAAATAACAGAGCTAGATGACGGAATGTGAGGCAGTAAAAGAAAACAAAATCCACACATATCATTGTTGAACGAAAAATACCTCAAAACTCCCCTGAATGAAAAATGTATAGATATCAGCTATCAAAAATACGTTTAGAAGATGGAGAAATTCAAATCCTCCAAAAGCTTAATATGAGTGAGCTATATGGCAGTCTGTTGTGCAAGATGAACCGTGCGAGTCAGTAAGACTTTAAGGTTCTATAGCCTTAAGATTAGTGTGATAGATATGTAGCGTTATCAATATGGCACTTATATCTTTGAGGTTTAACTGCAGCCAAAGTTAACAGTTTGGAAAAAATAACCGTCTTGATTTTGAGATTCCCTAAGATGGTTTTTCAAATTCCCTAAAACGGTTTGAGATCCCTAAGATGGCCTTAACATTGCATATAATAGAAGGGATAGTTGATTTTAAGAAAATGAAAATATGAGGTTTCTTAAGAAACCAATAGTGCAAAATGAACATCGCTTTACTCTATGTTCTTGTACGCATCTAATAGCACGGAAACAGAGTGAACAGTTTCAGGCTTTAAAGCATTACTCTGTTCCTGTGTACTAAAAACTCTTTTAGTAGACTAACTAGAATCAGGGATGACCAGATACTGACGCGCTAATTTACACAATTTTGGTAATGTTTGTCCTTGTTGCTTCGACCACTGGAGTATATCTGGTTCTCTTACACATGATGACATCCTCTTCATCATCAAATTCACCAGAGACTGAATGTCTATCTTCCCAATTCATTAGTTTATTCATCTTGGTAGGTGGTTCCAAGTTATGCCAGCTAGCCTAAAGGAGACGATGGTGATGAGAAATAAATTAAATAGTGGTATAAATAAAGTGGAGGGAAACAGGAGAACGCTGGTGTTTGTCCACCACAAAGTTCACTTGGCGAGAGCTCGGATCAAACTAGGGACCCCATACACCAGAGGTGAACGCTCAACCACTGAGCCACCGTTCCAGGAACACCTAATCCACCCTGGCGACTTGGTGATTTATTTGATCATTATATTTTGTTATATTTGTAGCATCATACTATAAACAATACATGAACGTGTAACACCATTCGATATTTGCATTGCTAATTGAACATTACTACAAATTGCACTGATCTTATGAGCACGCCAGTTCATGGTTTTGCCTTCCGTGGTCCAATTGTAGCGTACAAAATTCGACTTACTAGGTCAAGTACTTGACTTTTTCATCCGTTCTTTAGGAAACTACGGCTCAGGCTATGTGGATGATGATGGGATAATTGGTGGAAAGAAAACAGTAGGAGGAAGCAGGACCACCCCAGACTCTCCCACGCACACGATGTTTGTCCGCACCAAAGCTCACATAGCATGAGTAGGGATTGATCCGACTACGTCTAGCACCAGATGTGAGTGTTTTTTTCTACTGAGCCACTGTTCTCCCTCGTAGATCAAGCATCGGTTCACATTCTAAAGAGACCAGCCATAACAACTAGCATTTCTCCATTTTATTCTGTACTTAGAAAGTAAATTTGGAACTACCAGACATGTCAGCTCTGACGCGGTCATAGTAGTTGTAGTAGTATTAGCAGTGGTCGTAGAAGTAATAGTAGAAGTAGTAATAGTAGTAGTAGAAGTACAACGCAGTCTTTAATAAAGAGTCAGTTTGTCAAACACATTACGATTAACATAGGCTCACAGTAAGACCGTACAAACACGGCAAAAATAAAGGTAGTGGAAAACATTAATAAATCAAATAGGCTGACAACACTATTTTCCGAACCGTTTTTCAGATTATCCGGGCCGAGCGGACTCGGCCCAAAATGTGCCCGGCCCGGTTTGGCCCGATTCGGCCCGAAATGTGACCGGCACGGTTAGGGCCCAGTCTAGTTTGATATTACTCTTAAATGTGTCTCGTTCACAATCCTACTTTGCAATAACTTTTTATCTACAGGTAAGTAAACTTATCCGGTTGGAGCCGATGGTAGCTGTGTGGATGCTGGATTTCGCATATCCTCTTTCACACATCAACCTCAATCGATTGGGTTCTTGCTTAGACCATTTCCCACCTGGATTTGGAGCTACTTCCGAATTGAATGGTGCACCTGTCGTGTTAGTATGTAAAAAAGTGGCCATATTGAAGCTTTGCAACCACTTCCTTGTTATACCTGATAGGCTTATACCAGGAAGGACATGTTTCCTTCTCCACACAGGGGAATAAGAGATGTGTAATCTTGAACATTTTATTAGGATTGAGATATGACTCCTAACTCCAACTCCTAACTCACAGTTGAAGACTCTGACTAACTTGCACAGTTCTTTTTCTTTTTGGAGGATATTGAAGCCTTTCAACTATTTTCTCTTGAGTATAGCTGAGGTCGTGTCACAGCCTGTTGCATCATAAAAAAAGTGAAAGCAAACTTAATGACGCTAAGTTTCTTGAAATTTAATGATTTCGTAGCATTTCCTTTCGGTTCTGTTCGTATGTGGCATTAAAAGAATCAGCAACTGCTCATGAAGTTTTCTACAAAGATTCTTAAAAGATTTGAATCAAACCTATCAAACCCTAGTATATCCGTAAGAACACAACTCTTTGGATTAAACAGGATTTGGATCAGGCTAACGATCAAGAACAAGGTGAGTGCGTTATGGGTGTTAAGTAGATTTCATCAGCAGGAAGCACTCTCAGAAAGTATTGTAGTGTTTATAAACGGGAAGTATAGCAATTGCTTGATTATCAATGATAAATTAATACTTATGTTTTTTACGTTTGGTATCACAACATTTTTACCACAACGACTCAACTAAAACGAACCTCTGAACGTTCCCAAAGCTATATGACTGTGATACCCTCGTCTTATTAAAGGGAGACTTAAATCCACAGTTTTTTAAAAGGTACGCCATTGTATAAAGTGAGTTAAGGAGCTATAAAGACACTACTGCTTCGTTTTTAAGACCTACGTACACAACACAATATACGGCGGATTCCGATTCATTGTTGAAATTTTTTAATGGCTCTAAGCTAATACGAATTAAGGTTTACACGCTGATGTCCACTTCTGATTTCTGACTTTCGCAGCTATGTAAGAAGGACATAAGCCGGCATAAGCCTTTTGCCTTACCGGAAACCTCGAAATATAACCCTCGAATTATTGGACACCTGTTGCACTCTAAACCGGTAATTAAAAATATAACAATCCCGTCCATTTCCTTAATTATTTTTTTAATCACCGCATCACTTAGATATCGATTTAATCTCCAATTATATCTTTTTATAGATATTGTATAATACTATTACAATGAAGTCAAGTGATATCTCTGCCAAGGTATTTTAGGGTGATTTCTGGTGTTGCAGATGCATATTACAAAAAGCTTCACAAGCGCGGGGAAGCCTGCCCTATCGTGAGACCCTCCAATTTGTCCATCATCTTAACGCGCTTTCTCTTTACTACACCTTATGAGCTCACCGTGATATTCAGTCTTTCTCAGCTTCCACACGTCACTGGTTTTAAACTCGAATATTTCGAATTTGCAAGTCCGAAGGACAATATGAGCTGCCGTACTTTTCCCATATCAACCCACCGTCTAACGTCGGTTGTACTGTAAGCAAACTGGTTCTACTCGTTCTAATGCAAGTATCATGCCGGACCTCGACATATACTGATATTATCTTATTATCTAAATGCATCGTGATTTCTTTAAATAGTATTACCATTATTTCTGCAGAAAACCACAGTTGTCAGCCTTGTAGAAAAATCTTAATTCTTCTGCGCTATGAAGGCCATAATTCATCAGATTTTAGTCTATTACAGCTTGTGAGTTGAAATTGAAAAATCCTAATCTCACTACGCTTCTTATGAAATATTACTATGTACGGTTTGTTGTAGTGCATGCTAACTGCTTGCATTCATTTGATAAGACAACAACACGTGTCTCGACATCTCCTCTTAGTAAAATGATTTATGAACGTTTCGGTGTCTTATTAATTCTGTTTTCTGAAAACAGTCTGACAAATAGATCTAAGCACATATATGTGTATTTCTACTTCCTTCTTGCTAATGTTAACGGCTCTACTAAGGAATGTACTCTAGGCAGTTTTCCATGATATTCCGCTATATGCAGCGAACACCTAAACAGAATTGTACTGAAGATTTGGTGCTTCTATTTTTGTAAGTAATTTACTTGGTGATCTAGGATGGCTGTGGTCAACGGCCATGGATATGTTCACAAACATACCAGGCAAATGACAGTCTGGTTCAGTGTTAGAAATGAGTACACTTGGGAAGCCTCAAATCCTGGCGATTAATCATGTACATTTTGTAGAGTAGTTTTCTGCTCTTGAGAGGACGGTGAAAATAAACGCAAGCTCTATTCACAAATGCGAGATGAGCTAGAGTTGAATTTAATAAATAAATTGCAGAAATTCTTCTTGTTGATCATTCCGTCTCAGATATGAAAGGTATCGAAAAGATGATACAGTTGGTGTACTAGTCTGCTACAGAGCGGTAGCTTACCAGAATTTACTTACCGGTGAGAAAAGGTTGAGAAGATTGAAATATTCAAATCCTCCAATAAGCTTAATAAGACCGTGCGATAAGGCACTCTGTGGTGCAAGATTAACCATGCGAGCCAGAAAGACTTTAAGATTCTATAGCCTAAAGATTAGTGTGAGAGATACGTAGCGTGATCAATATAGGATTTTGATAAGTCAAGGTTGCAAATGACGCCTCGATATTTTTTATTAACGCAAGTTTAACTTTCAGGCTAATCAAAAAATTATCGCAGTCCGTATTACTTACTTTGGCCACCGATACGTGCAAGTTCACGAACACTATTCCCAAGGGTGGATATTCAGGGATTGTGGCTCAAGATATGGGTTGTGAGCCTAGAAAGTTATATATCTTTCAGGGGTACTTGACTGAAAAACTCCCTATGTAACCTAAGTACAAAAAAAATCCGTCACCTCATGATTTTGTTGATGTCTCTGATGAAGACTGACTACCTTGCACAATATTTTTTTCTTTTTTGAAGGATCTTGAGGGCTGGCAACTATTCTCTCCGAGTATAGCTGAGGCCTGTTGCATCATGATAAAAGTGAAAGCACTCTTTTAATGACGCATAAGTTACTTTAAATTTTTTGATTTCGTAGCATTTCCTTTCGGTTCTGCTTGTATGTGGCCTTAAAACAATCAGCAACTGCTTTTGAGGTCTTCTAGCGAGTTTCTTAAAAGATGTAAATCACACCCATCAACAGCTACAGATTTCCCATTTTTAGTTTCATCCATTTCTGTTGTAATATACAGCTACCTTTAATCCTCCGAAACTAGTTTACATCATTTGAAGCCCTCTAGTGTTGATCTCCGAGTTTCTCAAGGACCGTGATTGACCTATCGTTGCTTCAATGGCTGAATAAAATTCGATCGTTGCAGATATTTCACGTAAGGTCTTTTTTCTCTTTCGGCACTCTCTATGTCTTATTGTAATTTATATCCATAAAATATAAGGTGAATATAGAGATGTACTTAACGCAAATTAAGATGCCATTTTTAGTCCACACCATTGCGTGTGTGTTTTAAAACACAAGAGAAGAGAGACTGCAATATTCACCGCAGACGAATTGACATTCTTGCGCATTGATACTATCACGAAGGTGGCATTAGCTGGTGTCGCTCTGATGATAAACTGATGCCCACAAAAACCCTGTAGAACTTCTGTTATCGTAACAGTATTTGGGAATCAAGGATTAATCTTGCTAACGTTGTGTCTGACGTTGAGTTAATCCCCGAGAAAATATCCTTTCCTTCATTAAGAACTATTCGATAATCATATCACTTGGATCTTCGCTCAAAAAGGCCTCTTTTTCTGCTAATTATGAATGTTCATGTGTTGTTAATTTCTTGTAATCTTCTGAGACCGTATACTGCAGCCAAAGTTAACCATTCGGAAAATCTCACCGTCTTAATTTTGAAATTTCCTAATATCGTTTTTGTCATGCAGTTTCATTTTGTAGTAAATGTTGCATATAGATATCCTCATCCAGACGTTGTTGCATAAGATCACAGATCCTACATTTTGTAATCTTCTCCGACGGTTGTAAATCTCTTCATAACCCCATGTAGAGGTCCCCGAGCAAAGTCTAGAAGTGAGTTCTCAATGGTCATGAGTTGGCATAGCCATTCAGCATTTTCAGTAAAGTTGTCACAGTGTACACCAACGTTCTTCTATACCATTTCCTGACAAAATGTATCCAATCGTGCTTAGTAATTACTTAACTGCAAACCTCCTAAAAGCGTAACAACACTGGACCGTTCAGAATACGATTTGAACAGCTTTCCAGTATAATGGCTGATGTAATGACATAACCGCATGTGCTTTTTTCTATTTTCTTACAGTTTTTTACTGTATGTAGAAGAGTACTTGATGTTGAAATATTGAAGAAATTCAGAGGAACCACACTGCTTATATCAAAAGAAGAGGTGTGAATCCCACCATAACTCAATCGTTGTAGCGAAGCTTTCACAAGATGAATAACTATCCAAAGGTTGTTTGAGAATAAGAAATCGAGACGGCATTGACACACCAAGCACATGAGTGTATAGCATTAGAGGGAAAGTGGATGTCAGACTAAAGTAATGTGATACGATATTCTTATCAAGACAATGCTACCGTGATATAATATTACTTTTACATTCAAGAACTTGGTTATAGAGAATTTTCATCAACAGACATCTGAAATAAATGACCTTTTCTTCTCTATGAAATGTGTGGCACTTAGTTACTAATCAAAGCATACAATGAGACTATATAAAGATATTATTTCTTTAACCCACAGTTTGGTTGCTTTGTGATGGCCAGTGTTACTAATTTGGTAGCGAAAACAGGACTACCGTAAATATTTTTTACCTAACCGTCTAAGGGAAGATCTCAAAAGAGCCTAAAATCGATTCTATATTTGTCTCATGGATCAGATCACCGGTCTCAGTCCCAAAGTAAGGCTGCGTCGGAAGTTAGAATATAATGGGTACCATATCAAGTTTTTATCTTTATGAATTTGTGAAAATTTTATTAATAATAAACCGGAACCTAGTGAAACCTACACAGCTCTGTATGTAAGCCCTAGTAATCAGAAGGATGCTAATTATGTGGATACTTGATACCCCGAGTATTAACACAGGAGATTTTCTATAAATATTTTATCCGTGAGAACACAAATCTTTGGATTAAACAGTTTCTATTAGGCTAACGAACAAGAACAAGGTGAGAGCGTTATGGGAGCTAAGTAGATTTTTTCAGCAGGAAGCACTCTCAAATAGTATTCTACTTCGATATAAACGAGAAGTATAGCAATTGCTTGATTATCATTAATTAATTAATACTTATGTTTTTTTACATTTGGTATCACAACATGTCATCATGAGTAAGAGAACTAGATATACTGGACTGGTGGAAGCAACAAGAACAAACATGACCAAAATTGTGTAAATTAGCACGTCAGTATCTCGTCATCCTTGCTTCTAGTGCGTCTACTGAAAGAGCTTTTAGAGAAAGAGCTACAGGCTATATAGCTCAGGAACGGAGAAATTGATTTATTGATTTATTGACATCAGGCACAGGCCTAGTACAGTGTTACATAGTATATACGTTATTAAGATTATATAGGGTAATAAAACTATTGGTAATAATTACATTCGCCTTACATAAATAATAGAATTCTTAAAACTACTTACACCCATTGCCAGTACATCAAGGTTGGAATTTTCTTTAACTAACTTGTTGTAGGTTGCACTAATTCTCCATATAAAAGATCTGCTTAAGACGTTTGTTTTTGCTGTAAAAAAAAAAAAAGTATTTTTCGATGCATTGCGCAATTTAGGGGATGGTACTACCATGAGCAAAATAAATGACGCGTCTCTTTGTTTTGAAGTTTTTTGAAAATATCTCCGTTTTCTTTATATGTTCGAAATTTCGGAAGGTTTCCCCAGCAGGACAGGTTAATAACAAAACCGTTTTTAATATTTGTGTTAGATATTAGCTTAAAATAAAGAAATTAGAAGCAAAAAACATTAAATCGACAGAAATCTCGAGAATTACCAACTCTGCTAAAGTGGGAAATTTTCAAGAACGCGAGGGAATTCTGCAGTTCAACACGAAGCAGCGACATCTATGTCAATGAGAGAAGCGTGGATTAGATCTACAAACGAAAATTTTAACGAAATATTTCTAGTATGTCATTATATGCATTATCAGCGAACTCCAAATATATGAATCTATGCTAAGTATTAACGTATAGATAGTGCAAATAGTGGAAATTACCTATGGAAAAAGACGAATTTAGATATACATTTTAGGAGAGTGAATTTTGGTGTATATAATAATTTCATGCCAGGTAAAAGCTAGATAAGTTTTGATAAAATGTTTCATATGTAGTTCTCAATAATAAGCTTGCTGTTCGGAGAGAAGTTCCAAGGTTCAGCATTGCCTAGCAGTTTTTGCTATTAATATCCCTTATAACAATATTGGCAGTGGACAAAAGTTAGCCCGTGCAAGCTTTTTGCTCCTAATTTAGTTATTTTACTTATTTAAGGAATATATTGAAAATTGTCAGCAGGCACGTATGCAGTAATTTAATTCGGTAGAAGTCCGACTTCAATATTAGGATAAATTATAATAAAATTTAAAAGATAATCCTTAAATTTAGGCTAAATTTACAGAGAAGTTGGGATTTCAGAGGGGAGTCAGGACCACCTGGAACCACTCCTAAATGCGTCCTTGTTTGTCAGTAACGTTTCCTCATTTTGAAACCCTCAAAAACTTCGGATATATAAAGGAAAACGAGTTATTTTCGATAAAATTTCACTTCAGAAGACGCGACAGTTTTATTGCACATGGTGGTATCCCAAGTTCACAAGGGCAAGAATTCATTAATTTTGATTCTCTGTCATTGTGCTCTATCGAAAGGTTAAGTTTGTAACATATTACTCCAACGAACAAGCATAACTGGCAGCATTTTTCCAAACCGTTAACTTTGGCTGCAGTTAAACCTCAAAGATATAAGTGCTATATTGATAACGTACATATCTATCACACTAATCTTAAGGCTATAGAACCTTAAAGTCTTTCTGACTCGCACGGTTCATCTTGTACAACAGACTGCCATATTGCTCACTCATATTAAGCTTTTGGAGGATTTGAATTTCTCCATCTTCTAAACGTATTTTTGATAGCTGATATCTATACATTTTTCATTCAGGGGAGTTTTGAGGTATTTTTCGTTCAACAATGATATGTGTGGATTTTGTTTTCTTTTACTGCCTCACATTCCGTCATATAGCTCTGTTATTTACTTGTTACGAACCGTTCCAGGAACACTTCATCGATCCTGGGGTCCGGGTGATTTATTTTATCATTGTTTTTTGTTATTATTATTGTAGTATCAAATTATAAAGAATACACGAACACGTAATATGATTTGGAATCTGCCGTGCTAATTGAACATTACTACAAATTGCGCTAATCTTATGAACACGCCAGTTCATGGTTTCGCCCTCCGTGGTCTAGTGGTAGCGGAAATAATTCTAGTTAGTAGGTCAAGTACTTGACTTTCTCAAATGTTCTTTAGGCAATTACGGCTCACAACGTATGGATGATGATGGATGAATTGGTAGAATGAAGACAGTGGACGAAAACGGGCTAATCAAAAAACTCCCACGCTCACGATGTTTGTCCACCACAAAGCTCACATAACACCAGGAGGGATCGATCCGGCGACCTCTAGCACCAGATGTGAATGCTTTACCTAGTGAGCCACCATTGCCCCTCGTCAAGTATCTGTTCGCATTATACGCAGACTGACCATAATAACTAGTATTTCTTCAAATTTTTCTGTACTTAGATTGTAAAGTACGTACCACCAGATATGTCACTCTGACGCGAAGTCGTAGTAGTTGTAGTAGTAGAAGTAGTAGTAGTAGTAGAAATAGTAATAATAATCAAATAATAATAATAATAATAATAATAGTAATAGTAGTAATAATAGCAGTAGCAGTAGTAGTAATAATAAGAGTAGTAGAGGTACACTACTTTACAGTCTTGAATAAAGGGTTATTTTCTCCAACACATTATGATTAACACAGGCTGCCAACATTTGTTTCAGATCCGTCTTTACAGTGTTCGGGCCGAGTCGGGCCGGCCCAACTCGCACGGGTTTTTGCTCGGCCCGTTTCGGCCGGAATGTGCCCGGCCCGTCTCGACCCGGCACGGCCCGAAATGTGCCCTGCACGGTTAGAGCCGGGCTCGAGATTCGGGGCGGGATGGGTCGAGCCGGGCACAGAATTCAGATCCATTCTGGTCGGGCAGGGCCGTCTTCGGGCCTGGGTTTGCAGGGCTCTGATGGTAGTCTGTAGTGCAAGATAAACCGTGCGAGTCAGCAAGACTTTAAGGTTCTATAGCCTTAAGATTAGTGTGATAGATACGTAACGTTATCCATGTAGCATGTTGATGAAGTGAGTCAAGGTTGCAAAAGACGCCTCGAAATTTTTTATAGACGCAAGTTTAACTTTCAGGCTAATCGAAAGTTAATAGCAGTATCTATTACTTTCTTTGAGCATCGAGACGAGCAAGAACTCGAACAGTATTACTAAGGGAGGAAATTCAGGCTTCTGCTCCAAGATGTAGAAAGTGAGCCTCGGTTTTATATCTTTCAGGTTGTCTTAACTGAAAATCTCCCAATCTAAGTACAAAGAAAAAAAAATCGGTCATTTGATTACTTTGTTCACGTCTCTGTTCTACACCTGTTCTATCAGGCTTGTGTAACATCAGGTTTGTGTATCAGGCTTATGATTTACACCGCTAACTTTAATAATTCATCGGCCGCACTTGTCTCATAGGCCAAGAGAGTCTGAGTGATCATTCAGTGTCTGATAAAGTTGAGAAATATCTATCAAATTGGCCTGTTGCAGCGTGGGACACAAAACCAGCAAGTACATGATACTTTTCCTTCTGATAGATCGCTATCTCTACTTCATGTCCCAAAGAGGCTAAAGTTTCGAATGAAAACTTAGGCAGATATTTTTTATAATAACTTTTATTTTGTACCGGACACAGAGATTTAATGATTTAAAAACTCCCTCGGATCGAAAGTGTTAAGCCGTTGTCAGTGACATATTGGCTCTCTACAGCTGTTGTTCGTCATCATCTATATCAGATTGTCTTCCGATCCGCCATTTGTACATGAACTTTCTTGGTAGAATGCAGAAAAAATTGTTTACTTCATATTGGCTCTTCTACACTTACATGTGGCTCGTTCACAATCCTATCTAGCATTCAGTTCTTATCTACAGGTAAGCTTATCCGGCTGGAACCGATGGTAGCTGTGTGGATCAAGGAATTCGCATATCCTCTTTCACACACCAACCTCATTCGATTGGGTTCATGCTTAGACGAGGTCGTGTCACAGCCTGTTGCATCATAAAAAAAGTGAAAGCAAACTTAATGACGCTAAGTTTCTTGAAATTTAATGATTTCGTAGCATTTCCTTTCGGTTCTGTTCGTATGTGGCATTAAAAGAATCAGCAACTGCTCATGAAGTTTTCTACGAAGATTCTTAAAAGATTTGAATCAAACCTATCAAACCCTAGTATATCCGTAAGAACACAACTCTTTGGATTAAACAGGATTTGGATCAGGCTAACGATCAAGAACAAGGTGAGTGCGTTATGGGTGTTAAGTAGATTTCATCAGCAGGAAGCACTCTCAGAAAGTATTGTAGTGTTTATAAACGGGAAGTATAGCAATTGCTTGATTATCAATGATAAATTATAGCAGATTTCAGATGAGAAACGACATGGCCTTGAGTTGGCTTCACACGGCGTCCAATTGGCATTGAGCGGTGTTGACAGTTCGCGACAAGCAGTTCTGCACGCTGTCTTCTAGCGCTACTGCGAATCTTGACAATATCAGTGGCGCTTATTAGAAATATTGTATTAGCACATTAACTGTTCACTTTACCAAGTAGAGAAAAGAATTACGAACAAATACGTGAAAACTACATCTTTCTATGTCAACTGGTTGTCATGATAGACGCTTTGAAAGGTTTCCATATGAAACAATTAGTAAAACAAGCGTTGAGTGCCGCGACTAATTTCCAGTGGGTTTTTTTCGATTTGCAAATAGAACTCACAACTTTTATTACAGGATAATCAGGGGTGTAGCCAGCAGGTTGTTCTAGGAGAACATTACTTTCAGGGGGAGGCAAGCTTTCCACATATTAAAAGCAGAACAAATTACCTCTTTCATAACATGAAAGCATTTTAACTCACCATACATACATACATACTATGCGCATATTATATTTTCACAATGCTTCCTTATCAAAAGACGGATCTTGACAGTACTGAAGTTAAAAACCGGAGTGTAAAAGATGAATCAATAAGCTATTCATAAGAAAATAAATGCTGTTTATAGCAGTCTGTTTATCTGACTTTGTGTTTATGTAGGTTAAAATACTAAAGAGGAAAAAAAAAAACTCGAGAAAATATTAACTCCGATATTATTATGCAATAATATAGTAGTGAGTTCACAGTGCACCCAGTTAGGGAAATGAGAATATAAAGCATATGATTAATTTTAGTTGCTTCAATTAGGTATAGAAACCGTATTGATGATGATTGATTTTTTTTTTAATTTTCATATTTTATTATAGTCCTTCATTTGCATTAACTGTTAAATAAGTTTATTAAATATATACCAGACGAACCTCATTTTGGAGCTGGAAATAGTTCGTAGAAACAGAGCCCCCTTTTCCCCCGTGGCTACATACCTTTGCAATCTGATTCATATACTGTATATACGCCTAACATCGTAAGAATAAAGCATGGGAAGTTTGTAATTTGTTTTGAAACTTACTTCAAGATAGACCCTTTCTTATTCGACAGAAGGAACGCAGTATGTTTTCTGTTTCTTTTTTCTTTCACGTTCCACTGCCTTATTATGTGCGACTTTTAACACCCTCTTTTCTCCTCTATAAGGGAATCAAAAGCATCAGGCGTCTGAATGGTGTCATAAATTATCGTAACCCAAAACAAACTCGAGCATATCGAGTTGCTTAGGAATCATATGGATTACTTTCGTGGCACCTACACCAACAAAGAGGCTAGTTGTGTAGGAACTAACTTAAGAGAATTCATCAGTGTCTCGTTGCTTTCTTTCGTGGTAGTTCGTTTATTCTCCAAAATTGTAGTTGACAATGTCTTTAAGCAAACCGAGTACAGCAGAAGTTTTATTTTCTGTCTTCGTTTTTTTTTCTTTTTCTTTCAAGTGCTACGAAGTCAAGCTCGAAGAATTATTTTTTGTGTTTACAGTTTTTGGAACCCATATAAATACATTTACAAGTCTCAGATTCAGACAAAGACGAAATATTAACTGACATAGATGATAGTGAAAGTAGTGTTGAAGACAAGTGTTTAGCATTTCCACTGGAAAAGTTAACATGTAAGTAATTTAGTTGCTATATATACTTCTAGGATGCACAGTCAAAATTCTTGAGTTTGCTGGAATAGTACATTTACATTGTGAATAACGTTGCCAATGTATGTGTCATAATCTCAACTAGAGGAAGAGCGAGAAGGGAGAGGGGAGTCCGAAATCCGGCAACACCGCGCGGAATATCGTGCTTCATTGGTCACTGCCCGTGATGCTTTACATCTGAAACACAGTATAATACTTATGTTTTTTACGTTTGGTATCACAACATTTTTACCACAACGACTCAACTAAAACGAACCTCTGAACGTTCCCAAAGCTATATGACTGTGATACCCTCGTCTTATTAAAGGGAGACTTAAATCCACAGTTTTTTAAATGGTACGCCATTGTATAAAGTGAGTTAAGGAGCTATAAAGACACTACTGCTTCGTTTTTAAGACCTACGTACACAACACAATATACGGCGGATTCCGATTCATTGTTGAAATTTTTTAATGGCTCTAAGCTAATACGAATTAAGGTTTACACGCTGATGTCCACTTCTGATTTCTGACTTTCGCAGCTATGTAAGAAGGACATAAGCCGGCATAAGCCTTTTGCCTTACCGGAAACCTCGAAATATAACCCTCGAATTATTGGACACCTGTTGCACTCTAAACCGGTAATTAAAAATATAACAATCCCGTCCATTTCCTTAATTATTTTTTTAATTACCGCATCACTTAGATATCGATTTAATCTCCAATTATATCTTTTTATAGATATTGTATAATACTATTACAATGAAGTCAAGTGATATCTCTGCCAAGGTATTTTAGGGTGATTTCTGGTGTTGCAGATGCATATTACAAAAAGCTTCACAAGCGCGGGGAAGCCTGCCCTATCGTGAGACCCTCCAATTTGTCCATCATCTTAACGCGCTTTCTCTTTACTACACCTTATGAGCTCACCGTGATATTCAGTCTTTCTCAGCTTCCACACGTCACTGGTTTTAAACTCGAATATTTCGAATTTGCAAGTCCGAAGGACAATATGAGCTGCCGTACTTTTCCCATATCAACCCACCGTCTAACGTCGGTTGTACTGTAAGCAAACTGGTTCTACTCGTTCTAATGCAAGTATCATGCCGGACCTCGACATATACTGATATTATCTTTTTATCTAAATGCATCGTGATTTCTTTAAATAGTATTACCATTATTTCTGCAGAAAACCACAGTTGTCAGCCTTGTAGAAAAATCTTAATTCTTCTGCGCTATGAAGGCCATAATTCATCAGATTTTAGTCTATTACAGCTTGTGAGTTGAAATTGAAAAATCCTAATCTCACTACGCTTCTTATGAAATATTACTATGTACGGTTTGTTGTAGTGCATGCTAACTGCTTGCATTCATTTGATAAGACAACAACACGTGTCTCGACATCTCCTCTTAGTAAAATGATTTATGAACGTTTCGGTGTCTTATTAATTCTGTTTTCTGAAAACAGTCTGACATATAGATCTAAGCACATATATGTGTATTTCTACTTCCTTCTCCTTTTTCTGCGAATTTTGAATGTTCTGTGACTTGTTATTTTGTTGTATACTCTGATACCGTATTTGCATTCAGGGCTTCCATCTGGTTTGTATAGTGATGTGCAATTTTTTTATAAAAAGATGACCAGCAGAGTGAGAAAACAGAAGCATTAATTTAATCCTTCAAAGGAAGATTGTAGTCCCCTGTTCAATCTAGTCCCTTTGGATGATTTGGAATACGATTATGACCTTCTCTATATACTGCAGACAATGTTAACGGTAATGTTAACAGTAACGGTTCTTAACTGAACATCTCCAATATGTAACTAAAGTACAAAAAATTCCCTCAATTGTTAACTTTGGTGATGTCTATGTTCTACCCCTGTTCTACCAGGCCTACCAACTATACACTGCTGAGTATATCTGATGTCATAACACAGCCTGTTGCAATCTTTTAATGAAAAGAAAGAGAAAGCAATCTTTTAATGAGGCTAAAGTTTCTTTTAATTTTATAATTTCGTAGCATTAATTTAATAATTTCTTAGAAAGCTAGTCCACAAAATGTACCAGATTAATCGCCAGTAGTTGAGGCTTACGATGTCTACTAAACTCTAAAACTGAACCAAACTGTCCATTAGCCTGGTATGTATACGAGCATACCCATAACCGATGACCAGAGCAATCCTAGATCACGAAGTAAATTACTTTACAAAAATAGAAGCACTAAATCGTATGTAAAATTCTGCATAGATGATCCTTGCACATAGCGGAATAACATGGCAAACTGCCTAGGTTACATTCGTTGCACAGTCCAGCTAAGAGCCGTTAACATTGGCAAGAAGAAAGTTGAAACAAAGATATGAGCTTAGATCTATGTTCTTATGTCTATGATTGTCCTTATGTCGTATAAAAGCTGGAGCAATAAGTTGACCCAACAGGGATCGACGAGTAGTAGAGCTTTCATTCTTATGCTCCTGCTTGGATAAAAATGTACATGCCGTCTTTCCATGTACCGCATATCGAAGCTTCGTTCTGTATCAAGAAAGTTAAACTTTGTTTCTTTTTAGGAGATTCGAAACTAAACGGTAGTTACCCAATGTTTAGTTACCTTGCAGATGGCTGAATCCTTTGAGTCTATCTTCTGCTATTGAACATCTTAACATATAAACAATCAACAATAAACAATTGTTATAAACGTCAATTGAAAAGTACTGTAGTATCAAATGTTATTACTAAATGAATTGGTTTAACTCGTTAACTTGTGAGTGTCCTCCTACGGTCTCATTTTGTCTTCAGGTAACAAAGCAGCTCTTTTAAAGGATTCCAAAATATGCAAACGGAACATTAAACCACCACCATGTTTTATACCTTGTCCTAACACCTTCATTTTAAATTTCATCAAGATCGTCTTCCATGTCTTCCATCATAAAATATCATCCATGTCCATTTTGTTAGGTCTATAAGGCGGGGACGGTATTACAATAATCATAATAGATTGGATCACCATTTAAGCCGTTGTAAACGATATATAGGTTTTTTACAGCTGTTGTTCGTCATCACATATATTAGATTGTCTTCCGATCTGCATTTGTAAAAGAACTCCGTTGGCAGAATGCAGAATACCTTAAATACTCCATACCCCTCTTTTCCACTTACATGTGTCTCGTTCACAATCCTACCTTGCAATCACTTTTTATCTAGAGGTAAGTAAGCTTATCCCGCTGGAGCCGATGGTAGCTGTGTGGATGCTGGATTTCGCATATCCTCTTTCACACACCAACCTCAATGGATTGGGTTATTGCTTAGACCATTTCCCGCCTGCACGTGGAGCTACTTCCGAATTGAATGGTGCAGACCTGTCGTGTTAGTAGGGGAAAAAGTGGTTACTTCCTTGTTATACCTTATAGGCTTATACCAGGAAGCACATGTTTCCTTCTCCATACAGGGGAATAAGAAATGTGTAATGTTGAACATTTAGTTAGGATTGAGAAATGACTCCTAACTCACAACTCCTAACTCACGGTTGAAGACTCTGACTAACTTGCACAGTTCTTTTTCTGTTTGAAGGATCCTATTCTCTCTTGGAGCCTTGCACCTATTCTCTCTTGAGTATAGCTGAGGTCGTGTCACAGCCTGTTGCATCATAAAAAAAATGAAAGCAAACTTTTAATGACGCTAAGTGTCTTGAAATTTAATTATTTCCTAGCATTTCCTTTCGGTTCTGTTCATATGTGGTATTAAAAGAATCAGCAAGTGCTCATGAAGTTTTCAACCAAGATTCTTAAAAGATCTGAATCACACCCGTCAATAATTACAGATACCCCATTTTTAGTTTCTCCTATTACAGTTGTAATATACAGTTACGTTTGCTCCTTCGAAACCTCTTTGCACCATTTGAAGCAGTCTGGTATTGATCTCCAAGATTCTCAAGGACCGTGAGTGATTTGTCATAGCTTCAGAGGCACAATTAATTTTGATCGTTGAGATATTCCCCGAAAGCTATTTTTGTCTTTCGGCTCTTTCCATGTCTAATTGTAATTTATGCCCATCAAATATTAGGTGAAAATAGCGCTTAACATAATTTATATACGTACTTAACTTAGATTTGACTGGCCATTTTTAATCCACACCATTGCGTGTAGAAGAACTCATCCTTCTACGTGTGGGTTTTAAAACACAAGACAAGAGAGCCACTGCAATATTCACCGCAGTGAAATTGACATTCTTGCGCATTAAGACATTATCACTCAAGGTAGGTGGCATTAACTCAACCTGTCGCTCTGATAAGCTGATGTCCACAAAAGTATTATAGAACTTTTTTTATCGTAACAGTATTTGGGAATTTTGCTAACGTTGTGTCTCATATTGAGTTAATCCTCCCGAAAAATTTGTGACTATCGTTAAGCACTATTCGAATATCTTAACACTTGGAACTTTGCTAAAAAATGCCTCTATTTCTGCTAAATGTGTATGTTCCATGTGTTGTTAATTTTTTGTAAACTTCTCATACCTTTATACAGCAGCCCATATTCACAGTTCGGAAAATGTCACCGTCTTAATTTTAAGATTTCCTAATATGTTTTTTCTCATGCAGTTTCATTTGGTTGTAAATGTTGCATATAAATTTCCTCATCCCGACGTTGCTGAATAAGATCGAAGATCTTGGATTTTTTCAACTCCTCCGACGGTTGTAAGTGCCTTCATAACCCCATGTAGAGGTCCCCGAGTAATGTCTAGAATTGAGTTCTCAATGATCTTGAGTTGGCATGGCCATTCAGGATTTTCAGTAAAGTCATTGTGTACAGGATACACCAAAGTTCTTCTGCAGCATATCCTGACTTAATGTATCCAATCGTGCTTAGTAATTACTTATCTGAAAACCTCCTCAAAGCGTTGTATGGACCGTTCAGAAATTTCTTCAGCTGTGGTACGATTTGAACACCTTTCCAGTATAATGGCTGATCTAATGTCATAACGCATGTGCTTTATTCTATTTTCTTGCACTTTTTTACTGTATACAGAGGCTAGAATATTTAATATTTAGAGGGAAAGTGGATGTAAGAGTGAAGAAATGTGATACAATATTCTTATCAAGACAATGCTACCGTGATATAAGATTAATTTTACATTCAATAACTTGGATATGGAGAATTTTCATCAACAGACATCTTTAATAAATGTCCTTTTCTTGTCTATGAAATGTGTGGCACTTTGTTACTAATGAAAGCATACAATGAGATTATATGAAAAGATTATTTGATTAGCTCAGAGTTTCGTTGCTTTGTGATGACCAGTGTTATTAAGTTTGTAGCGAACACAGGACCGTCCAATGTTTTCCACCTAACCGTCTACGGGAAGATCTCAAAAACACCTAAAATAGATTTTTTATTTGTCTCATCGATCTGATCACCGGTCTCAGACCCAAAGTAAGACTCCTTCGGAGGTTAGAATATAATGGGTTACATAGCAAGTTTCTTCATTTTGCAATCGTGAAAATAATATTAATGATATACCGGAACCTAGTTAATCCCACACAACTCTGTATGTAAAGCCTAGTGAGCAGTTGTAACGGTAATTAAATGCTAATTTGTCAGCCTCGAGTGTTTACCAACAGGATAATTTCATTAAATAGTGATAGAACACAACTCTCTGGATTAAACAGTTTCCATCTGGCTAAAGATCTAGATGAAGGTGAGAGCTTTGTGGGTGCTAAGTATATTTCTACAGAAGGAAGCACTTTCAAATAGTATTGTAGATGCATATAAACGTGAAGTATAGCAATTGCTTGATTACCATTTATAAATTAATACTTATGTTTCTTACATATGGTATCACAAAATTTTTCAATCCCAAAGGCCCAACAAAAACGTACGTTCTCAAAGCTATATGATTGTGATACCCTCGTCTTATAAAAGGTAGAACTAAATCCAAGGTTTTTAAAATTATACGCCATTGTATAATGTGCGTTAAGTAGCTCTAAAAGAGTTAGTGCTTTATTCTTAACACGTAGGTACACTACAAAAGATTCTGCGGCCTTCGATTCATTGAATTTCTTTACAAGCTCTAAGCCAATTGGAATTAGGGAATACATGGTTACGCCCACTGCTGATTTCTAAATATCACATCATTTTTAGAAAGACATAAGCCCACATTAGCACCTTGGCATTACCGGACACCTCGAAATAGAACCCTCGAATTATTGCCACGCCTCTTGCACCCTAAACCATTAATTAAAAATCTTACATCCCCGTCCATCTTCAAAATTATTTCTTTAATCACCGCATCACTTAGACATCAATTTAATCTGTTATCATTATTTTTTTCATACATTGTGGAACATTATTAGAATGAAGTCAAGTGACATCTCTGCTAATGTTACATTTTTAAGACTATTTTTGACGTAGTGGATGCATATTACTTGAGCTTCACAAGCTCGGGGATGCTTGTTCTACCGCAAGTAACCCATCATCTTGTCCATCATTTTAACGCGCTTTCTCTTTTTATCCCTTATTAGCTCACCGTGATATACAGTCTTACTCCGCACGTCACTTCCTGTTCCGCACGTCACTGGTTTTAAACTCGAATATTTCGAATTTGCAAGTCTTAAGGACAATATGTGCTTTTTCTATTTAAACCCACACTCTCTCGTCTGTTGCCCTTTAGAACGTTTCCAGTTAAGTAATTTCTAGTTACGATTGAATGCACTATGTCAGGAAATGGTATAGAAGAAAGTTGGTGTATCCTGTACACTATGACAACTTTAGTGAAAAAGCCGAATGGCCATGCCTACTCAAGATCATTGAGAACTCACTTCTAGACTCCGCTCGGCGCCCTCTACGTGTGGTTATGAAGACATTTGCTACCGTCGGAGGAGATGACAATATCTATGATTTGCGATGTTATTCAAAAACGTCTGGATGACGAAATCAAAATGCAACATTTACAAGAAAATGAAACTGCATGACCAGAATAATATTAGGAAATCTCAAAATTAGAACAGTTACATTTTCCGAACCTTTAACTTTCCCTGCAGCATATAGAGAAGGTCATAATCGTATTGCAATCGTAAGTGACTAGATTGAATAGGGGACAAGAACTTCATTTGAAGGCAATTAAATTAATGCTTCCGTTTTCTAACGCAGCTGGTAATATTTTCTATGAAAAATTTCCACATCACTATATTTAGATGGAAGCTCTGGATGAAAATACGGTATCAGAGAATTACAAGAAATTGACAATTCAAGGAACATTTACAATTCGTAGAATACGAGTCCTTCTTGTGCGTAGTTCCATTTGATATGATTATTGAACGGTTCTTAATTAAGGGCACGAAATTTTGTCGGGGATTAACACAACGTCAGACACAACGTTAGCAAAATTAATCCTTGATTCCGAAATACTGTTACGCCACATAGTGGAACCCTCGAATTATAGGCGCGCCTGTTGCACCATTAACCACTAATTAAAAATCGAACATCCACGTCCAACCTCAAAATTATTTTTTTAATCACCGCATCACTTAGAGTTCATTTAATCTCTTCTTAATATCTCTTTTCAGAAATTGCAGAACAGTTTTACAAAAAGTCAAGTGACATCTGTGCCACTTTTCTCAATGTAAGGTGGTAACTCATGTAGTGGATGCATATTACGAAAAGCTTCACAAGTTCGTGGTGGCTTGTCCTATCGCAAGTGACCCATAAACTTGTCCATCATTTTTACGCTCTTTCTCTTTACTATACGTTATGAGCTAACCGTAATATTCTTTCCTTCTCAGATAAAGACTTTTGGTTCCGCACGTCACAGGGTTTAAACACGAATATTTCAAATTTTCAAGTCCTAAGAACAATATGAGCTGCTGTACTTTCCCCATTTCAACCCGCCATTTCTCGTTGATTGTACTGCATGCAAACCGTTTCCACTCGTTCTAATGCAAGTATCATGGCGGATCTCGACACCTACTGTATTTATCTTTTTATCTAAAAGCATCGTGATATCTATAAATAGGCTATTAACTTTCAGGCTAATCGAAAGTTAATAGCATTATCTATTATTTTCTTTGGGCACCGAGACAAGGAAGTACTCGAACACTATTACTAAGAAATAATATTCATTGATTCTGCTCCAAGATACGGAATGTGAGCCTTGGAAGTTTTATATCTTTCAGGTTTAACTGCAGCCAAAGTTAACGGTTTGGAAAAAATAACCGTCTTGATTTTGAGATTCCCTAAGATGGTTTTTCAAATTCCCTAAGACGGTTTGAGATCCCTAAGATGGCCGTTACATTGCATATAATAGAAGGGATAGTTGATTTTAAGAAAATGAAAACATAAGGTTTTTTAAGAAACCAATAGTGCAAAATGAACATCGCTTTACTGTGTTCTTGTACGCATCTAATAGCACGAAAACAGAGTGAACAGTTTCAGGCTTTAAAGCATTACTGTGTTCCTGTGTACTAAAAGCTCTTTCAGTAGACTGACTAGAATCAGGGATGACTAGATACTGACGCGCTAATTTACACAATTTTGGTAATGTTTGTCCTTGTTGCTTCGACCACTGGAGTATATCTGGTTCTCTTACACATGATGACATCCTTTCACTTCATCATCAAATTCACCAGAGACGGAATGTCTATCTTCCCAATCCATTAGTTTAATCATCTTGGTAGGTGGTTCCAAGTTATGCCAGCTAGCCTAAAGGAGACGATGGTGATGAGAAATAAATTAAATAGTGGTATGAATAAAGTTTAGGGAAACAGGAGAACGCCGGTGTTTGTCCACCACAAAGTTCACTTGGCGAGAGCTCGGATCAAACCAGGGACACCATACACCAGAGGTGAACGCTCAACCTCTGAGCCACCGTTCCAGGAACACCTAATCCATCCTGGCGACTTGGTGATTTGTTTGATCATTATATTTCGTTAAATTTGTAGGCATCATACTATAAACAATACATGAACATGTAACACCATTCGATATTTGCCTTGCTAATTGAACATTACTACAAATTGCACTGATCTTATGAGCACGCCAGTTCATGGTTTTGCCTTCCGTGGTCCAATTGTAGCGTGCAAAGTTCGACTTACTAGGTCAAGTACTTGACTTTATCATCCGTTCTTTAGGAAACTACGGCTCAGGCTATGTGGATGATGATGGGATGAATTGGTGGAAAGAAAACAGTAGGAGGAAGCAGGACCACCCCAGAAACTCCCACGCACACGATGTTTGTCCGCACCAAAGTTCACATAGCATGAGTAGGGATTGATCCGACGACTTCTAGCACCAGATGTGATTGTTTTTTTCTACTGAGCCCCTGTTCTCCCTCGTAGATCAAGCATCGGTTCACATTCTACGCAGACATTTCTCCATTTTATTCTGTACTTAGAAAGTAAATTCGGTACCACCAGACATGTCGACTCTGACGCGGTCATAGTAGTTGTAGTAGTATTAGCAGTGGTCGTGGTAGTAATAATAGATGTAGTAATAGTTGTAGTAGAAGTAGTAATAGTAATAGTATTACCAGTACAACGAAGTCTTTAATAAGGAGTCAGTTTCCCAAACACATTACGATTAACATAGGCTGACAGTAAGACCGTACAAACACGGCAAAAATAAAGGTAGTGGAAGACATTAATAAAACCAATAGGCTGACAACATTAATTTCCGAACCGTTTTTCAGATTATCCTGGCCCAGCGGACTCGGCTCAACATGTGCCCGGCCCGGTTCGGCCCGATTCGGCCCGAAATGTGCCTGGCACGGTTAGGGCCCGGTTAAGTTTGGTATTACTCTTACATGTGTCTCGTTCACAATCCTACTTTGCAATAACTTTTTATCTACAGGTAAGTAAACTTATCCGGTTGGAGCCGATTGTAGCTGTGTGGATGCTGGATTTCGCATATCCTCTTTCACACACCAACCTCAATAGATTGGGTTCTTGCTTAGACAATTTCCCACCTAAATTTGTAGCTACTTCCGAATTGAATGGTGCACCTGTCGTGTTAGTATGTAAAAAGTGGCCATATTGAAGCTTTGCAACCACTTCCTTGTTATACCTGTTAGGCTTATACCAGGAAGGACATGTTTCCTTCTCCACACAGGGGAATAAGAGATGTGTAATGTTGAACAATTTATTAGGATTGAGATATGACTCCTAACTCACAACTCCTAACTCACAGTTGAAGACTGACTAACTTGCACAGTTCTTTTTCTTTTTGGAGGATCTTGAAGCCTTTCAACTATTTTCTCTTGAGTATAGCTGAGGTCGTGTCACAGCCTGTTCCCGAGCAAAGTCTAGGAATGAGTTCTCAATGATCTTGAGAAGCATGGCCATTCAGCATTTTCAGTAAAGTTGTCATAGTGTACAGGATACACCAAAGTTCTCTTATACCATTTCCTGACTTCATGTATCCAATCGTGCTTAGTAATTACTTAACTTCAAACCTCCTAAAAGCGTTACCACACTGGACCGTTCAGAAATTTCTTCAGCTCTGATACGATTTGAAAACCTTTCCAATATAATGGCTGATGAAATGTCATAACGCATGGCTTTTTTTACTTTTCTTGCTGTTATTTAATCTATACAGCAGAGTAGAATATAGAGTATTACTACTTGATGTTCAAATATTGAAGAAATACAGAGGGACTACACTGCTAATATCAAAAGGAGAGGTTTGTATCACACCATTACACAATCGTTTTGGTGGAGCTCCTCCGTGGCTAAGCGGTTAGCGTACGCGCCTTTGGCGTGAGAGGCCTGGGTTCGATTCCCGGCAGGAGCTCATGTGGTTCGGATTCCACGCTGATCAGTAGGTCCACGTCTCATATAGCCTCGCTGCTGAACGAGACGTAAAACTCAAAATCAACTCAACTCAACAATCGTTTTAGCGAAGTTTTCAAAAGATGAATAATAGCTATCCAAACGTTGTTTGAAATTAGGAAATCGAGACGCGCATCATTGACATCAAGGCATCATTGACACACCATACCAATAGAGGGAAAGAGGATGTCAGAATGACGAAATGTGATACGATATTCTTATCAAAACTATGCTACCGTGATATCATTCAAGAATTTGGATATGGAGAATTTTCTTCAAGAGACATCTGAAATTAATGACTTTTTTTGCTCTATGATGCGTGTAGCACTTTGTTACTTATCAAAGCATACAGTGAGCTTATATGAAAGTGTTACTTGATTAGCCCGCAGTTTGGTTGCTTTGTGATGACCAGTACTACAAAGTTCTTTGCAAAGGACTGACTATACCGTTTCTATCAAAATAACAATAAAGAAATAGGTCAGAGCGATATGAGTCCTAAGAAGATATCTTCAGAAGAAGCACTCTCATATTGTAATATAGTTGCATATAAACAGGAACTATAACAATTCCTTGATTATCATCGATAAATTAATATCTGTTTTTTTATTTGGTATCCCAACATTTTTCAATCACAAGGGCCCATGTAAAACCAACCGCTCTTCGTTCCCAAAGGTACACGTCTGTGATACTCTCATCTTATTAAAGGCTGAAGTAAATCCATGGTTTCTTAAATTATACGCCATTGTATAATGTACTTAAGGAGCTCTAAAAGTACTACTGCTTCGTTTTTAGTACCTTGGTACACATCACAATATACTACGGCTTCGGATTCATTATTGAAATTATCTACTAGCTGTAAGCCAATATGAATTAAGTAATAGATGCCGATGTCCACTGCTAACTTCTACATTGCATCATTGTAAGAATATCATAAGCCGCCTAAGCCGTTTAGCACTACCGGACAACGCGAAATGGAACTCTCGAATTATTTACGAGCCTGTTGGAATCTAAACCACTAATTTAAAATCAAACATCCCAGTCCATCCTCAAAATTATTCCTTTAATCACCGCATCGATTCCCATTTCAACCCGCCCGTTCTTGTCAGTTGTACTGCATGCAAACTCATTCCAAACTGACTCTAAGTAAAGTATTATGACCGATCTCGACATCTACTGTTATTATCTTTTTATCTAAATCCATTCTTATATCTACAATTAGTAATACCATTGTTTCTGCAGAAAATCACAGCATGCAGGCTTGTAAATAAATCTTAAATTTTTTGCCATAAGAAATTAATTTTTCAACAAATTTTAGAATATTACACTGTGTAGGATGAAATTGACAAATTATGATCTCACTACGCTTTTATAATATATTATTATGTCTGGTTGGTTGTAGTGCATGCTAACTGCTTACATTCGTTTTGATAAAATCAACAACACGTATCTCCAAATCTTCTCTTAGCTAAATATCAATGTTTTTGCAGCTTCGTATAACTGTGCTCTCTGAAAACTGTCTGAAGTATAGATCTAAGAACTTATCTGTGTGTTTCATCTAACTTCTTGCCAATGTTAATGGCTCTTAGCTGGACTGTGCAAGGAATGTACTGTAGCCAGGTTGCCATAATATTCCGCTATATGTAGCGATCATCTTTGCAGAATTCTACAGACGATTTGGTGATTCTATTTTTATAAAGGAATTTACTTGGTGATCTAGGATTTCTCTCGTCCACTGTCATGGATATACTCGCATACCTACCAGGCCAAATGACAGTGTGGTTCAGTGTTAGAGATGAGTACACTTCGTAAACCTGAACTGCTAGTGTTTAATCGGGTTCATATAGTGAAGTAACTTTCTGCTCTTGAGAAGATACCTTTGAGTCATTGGACAAGACACGCAAGCTCTATTCGCCTCAGCGAAATAAGGTAGTGTTGAATTAAATAAATAAGATTACAGAAATTCTACTTGTTGACCATAACGTCTCAGATATGAAAGGTGTCAAAAAGCTAATACAGTTGGTTCACTAAACTGTTACAGATGGGAATTATACCAGAATTTTACTCACCCGTGAGAAAGCGTTTAGAAGGTCGAGAATTTCCAATCCTCCAATAAGCTTAATAAGAGTGTGCGATTTGGCAGTCTGTAGTGCAAGATGAACCGTGCGAGTCAGAAAGGCTTTAGGGTTCTATAGCCTGAAAATTAGTGTGATAGATGCGTAGCGTTATCTATATACCATCTTCATGAAGTGAGTCAAGTTTGCACAACACGCCTCGGAATTTTTTATTTACGGAAGAGTAATATAACTGTTACGGAAAATTGTTAAGCTTTCTTGGCGTTCTGTTTGAAAAGCAGTTTGGAATAGTCGCAAATGAACAAGATGCTGTGCAGTAAAGATTGATTATCTTTATGTCGTATAAAACCTAGGTCAATAAGTAGAAGCCAACTGGAATCGACGTGTAGTGGAGCTTTATTCTTACGCCCTCTTGGATATAAATGTACATGGAGTCTTTGCATGTATGGAATATCCAAACATTGTTCTTTATTAAGAGTGTTAAACTTTACTTCCTTGTAGGAGAGTCGAAAACTAAACGGTAGTTACACAATTTAAAGTGTCCTTGTAGATGGCAGAATCCTCGGAGTCAATCATCTGCTGTTGAACATTTTAACATATAAACAATCAAACAATAAACAATTGTTATTAACGTACAATTGAATGATACTTTAGTACGCGAATATTATATCTATATGATTGGTTTTTGGTTGATAACTTAAACGTGTCCTACTACGGTTTCTTTTTCTCATCGGGTAACAAAGCAGGGTGTTAAAAAATTCCAAAATAAATAAACAGAGAAATACATCACCTTCATGTTTATTAGTTTTTCCTTATACCTTCATTTAAAGTTTCATCAAGATAGTTTTAATGTCCATTTTTTTAGGTCTATAAAACGGGGACGATATCACAAAATAATAGTCATAACTGATTGCATCAACAGTATATCCGTTGTCAAAGAAATATTGGATTTTTACAGCTGTTGTTCGTTAACATCTATATCAGATTATCTTCCGAATTGCATTTCTACATGAATGCTCTTGGCAGAATGCTCAAAACCTTGAATACTTCATATCGGCTGTTTTACACGAACATGTGGCTCGTTCACAATCCTATCTTGCAGTCACTTGTTATCTAAAGGTAAGGTACTTTTTATCTATCCGACTGGAGCTGATCGTAGGTGTGTGGGTTAACAGACCAACCTCTTTCGATTGGGTTTAGGTTTAGACCATTTCGCACCTGGAGTTGGAGGTACTTCCGAATAGAATGCTGCACAGCTACTGTGTTAGTAATGGGAAAAGTGGCCATATTGCTGCTTTCTATCTACTTCCTTGATATATCTGATATGGCTTATACCAGGGAGACATTTTTCCGTCTCCATACAGGTGAATAAAAAAATATCTAACTTAATCATTTGTCAGGATTCACATTTAATTGATTGAAGTTCCTGTCTATCTGCAGAGTTTTTTTTCTTTGCGATGGAACTTGAAGGCAGCCAACTATTCACTCCTGAGAATAGCTGAGCTCGTGTCAAAGCCTGTTTCATCATGAAAAAAGTGAAAGCAATCGCTTAATGACGCTAAAGTTTCAATAAATTTAATAATTTCGTTGAATTTCCTTTAAGTTATGCTTGTAAGAGAATCAGAAACTGCTCAGGAAGTCATCTACCAAGATTCTTAAAAGATCTGAATCACACCAACCAGCAGCAACAGATTTCCCGTTTCTAGTTTCTTCTATTACTCTTGTCCATATACAACTGCCCTTGCTCCTTCGAAAGCCGTCTAGAATTGATCTCAAAGTTTCTCAAGAACTGTGATTGAATTGTCGTGGCTTCAATGGCATAAAGAAGTATCAACGAAATTTAATTTATAACCATAATTGTAATTTATATCCATAATATATAAGGTGAAAATAGAGTTTAGCATAAATTATATTCGTACTTAACGCACGTTTGAGTTCCCATTTTTAGTCCACACCATTACGTGTAGAAGGACTTTTGTTTCTACGTGTGGGTTTTTAAACACAAGACAATAGAGACTCTGCAATATTCACCGCAGTCGAATTGACATTCTCTCGCATTGATACATTATCACACAAGGAAGGTGGCATGAGCTCAACGTGTTGCTCTGATGGTAAACTAATGCCCACAAAAGTCCTGTAGAACTTATCGTAACAGTATTTGGGATTGAAGGATTAATCTTGCTAACGCTGTGTCTTACGTTGAGTTAATTCCAAAGAAAATTTCGTGCCTGTTGATAATCACTGTTAGATAATCATATCACTTCGACTTTCGCTCAAGAAGGCCACTTATTCTGCGAATTGTGAATGTTCCTTAAGTTGTTAATTTCTTGTAATCCACTGATACCGTAGGTTTTTCCAAAGTTTCCAACTGCTGAGTATAGTGATTTGCAAATTTTCCATAGAAACGGTAACTAGCTGCGGGAGAAATCGGAAGCTTTAATTTAATTGACTACAAATCAAGTTTCTAGTCCCGTTTTCGATCTAGTCTCTTTGGAAGAGTATCAATACGATTCTGACCTCTGAACTTTAACTAAAGTTTACCAGTTCGGAAAAGGTCACCGTCTTAATTTTTAGATTTCCTCCATATAGTGTTTGTCATGCAGTTTCAATTTCTTGTAAATGTTGCATATTGATTTCATCATCCAGAGGTTGTTGTATAAGATCGCAGATCTTTGATTTTGTCATCTCCTCCGACGGTTGTAACTGTCTATAACCACATGGAAAGGTCGCCGACCAAAGTCTAGATATGAGTTCTCAAAGATCTTAAGTAGACATAGCCAAGGAAACGTGTCCTACCGGAGGCATCACATTGCAGTATGCATTACATTACGTTATCCATATGCATTACATTACATTACATCGCATTACATCGCCAGACATATGGCGTGATAAGCCGTTGAGCCCTACCGGACACCTCGAAATAGAACCCTCGAATTATTGGCACGCCTGTTGTACACTAAACCACTAATTAATAATCGAACATCCCCGTGGATCTTCAAAATTATTTCTGACGTTGCAGATGCATATTACATAAAGGTTCACCAGCTCGGGGAGTCTTGCCCTATCGCAAGTGACCCATTAACTTGTCCATCATTTTAACGCGCTTTCTTTTTACTATACCTTATGAACTCACAGTGATACTCTATCTTTCTCAACTAAAGACTTTTTATTCCGCATGTCAGTGGGTTTAAACCAGAGCCCAGCAAACCTAGGCCCAGTCCGGATAGATCTGAATTCTTTGCTCGGCACGACTCGTGCCGGTCCGCCCGATCCGAATCTCGAGCCGGGCTCTAACCGGGCCAGGCACAATCCGGGCTGAATCGAGCGGGGCGCCTTCCGGGCCGAACCGGGCCGGGAAAATATTGGGCCGAACCGGGCGGGCCCGGCATTGCCCAAACTCTGTGGAAGACGGATCGGAAACTAATGTTGGCAGCCTGTGTTAATCGTAATGTGTTTCTGAAATTACATCTTTATTCAAAACTGTAAAGTACTGAATTGCTATTACCCTTATTGTTACTACTACTGCTACTGCTATTATTATAATTATTACTCATACTATTATTACTATTACTACTACTACTAATACTTCTGCTAGCATACTTGCTACGACTTCGCTTCATAGTTGACATTTCTGGTGGTACATATTTTAGAATCTAAGTACAGAAAATATCAAAGAAATACTAGTTAATATAATCAGTGTGCGTAGAATGCGAACAGATGCTTGACGAGGGGCAACGGTGGCTCAGTAGGTAAACCACTCACATCTGATGTTAGAGGTCGTCGGATCGATCCCTTCTCGTGTTATGTGACCTTTGTGGTAAACAAGCACCGTGAGAGTGGCAGTTTTCGGATTAGCCCGTGTTCGTCCACTGTATTCATTCCACCAATCTTCAGCCGTAATTTCCTAAAGAACATACGGGAAAGTCGGGACTTGGGAGTTTTTTTTCTTCAAAACTATCTTTTATTCAACATACTGTAACTATTTGCAAATAAGCCTACAAAAATTTGGGGTATAATATTTATTGTGAGTAAAGATTTCCAAAGTCACCAAACTTTAACTGTACTGTATTATGCATACGTCAGGTTGAAATTAGAATAATGTAGTAATATATGGAACCCGAATATACAGAAATACTCATTCTTGATTGAGCGTACATAAAATAAGCTTTTAAGGTTTCTTACACTTTAGAAATCAAAATTCTACCCGAAATTTAAAAGCTACATTAAATTTGTTAAAAATTTTAAATTTCAAACATTAGAACTAAGGAGAAGTAATAATGATTTATCACTTTAACACAAGCTCTTTTATGGCAAAATAGACTATCCTTATCTTTACCAAATATGTAGCCACGTACCATTCGCTAAATTGCGCACTGCATCGAAAAAAAATTTTTTTACAGCAAAAACAAACGTCTTAAGCAGATCTTTTATATGGGGAATTACTGCAACCTACAACAAGTTAGTTAAAGATGTACTGGCAACGGGTGTAAGTAGTTTTTTAGAAATCTATTATTTATGTAAGGCGAATATAATTATTACCAATAGTTTTATTAAACTATATAATCTTAATAACGTATATACTAAGTAACACTGTAATTAGGCCTGTGCCTGATGTCAATAAATCAATTTCTCCGTTCCAGAGCTATAGCCTGTAGTACTAAAAGCTCTTTCAATTGAAGCACTAGAAGCAGGGATGGCGAGATACTGACGTGATAATTTACACAATTTTGGAAATGTTTGTTCTTGTTGCTTCTACCAGTGCAGTATATGAAGTTCTCTTACACATGATGAGTTGTGATACCAAATGTAAAAAACATAAGTAGTAATTTATCAATGATAATCAAGCAATTACTATACTTCACGTTTATTTGCAACTACAATACTATTTGAGAGTGCTTCCTGCTGAAGAAATCTACTTAGCTCCCATAACGCTCTCACCTTGTTCTTGATCGTGAGCCTGATGTAAACTGTTTAATCCAAAGATTGTGTGTTCTTACGGATACAATATTTAAAGAAATTCCACTGTGTATTAAACTCTAGGCTATCAAGTATGTATTTACTTAGCGTCTTTCTGCTTACTAGGGCTTACATACAGAACTGTGTAGGATTCACTAGGTTCCGGTCTATTATAAATAATATTTTCACGAATGCATAATTATAACAACTTGATATGGAACCATTATATTCTAACTTCCGAAGCAGCCTTACTTTGGGACTGAGACCGGTGATCTGATCGATGAGACAAATATAGAATCGATTTTAGGTTCTTTTGAGATCTTCTCTTAGACGGTTAGGTAAAAATATTTACGTTAGTCCTAAAAATATTTACGTTATTTTTCCTAAAAAAATTAGTAACACTGGCCATCACAAAGCAACCAAGCTGTGGGCTAATCAAATAATATCTTCATATAATCTCATTGTATGCTTCGATTAGTAACTAAGTGCAACACATTTTATAGAAAAAAAAAGGTCATTTATTTCAGATGTCTGTTGATGAAAATTCTCTATAGACACGTTCTTGAATGTAAAAGTAATATTATATCACGGTAGCATTGTCTTGATAAGAATATCGTATCACATATCTTCACTCACATCCACTTTCCCTCTGATGCTATACACTCATGTTCTTGGTGTGTACTTTGGATAATTATTCATCTTGTGAAAGCTTCGCTACAACGATTGTGTAATGGTGTGATTCACACCTCTTCTATTCATATAAGCAGTGTGGTTCCTCTGAATTTCATCAATATTTCAACATCAAGTACTAATACTAAATACTCTTCTGCATACAGTAAAAAAAAAAAATTGTAAGAAAAGTGAACAATCCACATTCGTTAGGACATTAGATCAGCCATTATAGTGGAAAGGTGTTCAAATCGTACCACAGCTGAAGAAATTTCTGAACGGTGCAGTGTTGTAACGCTTTTAGGAGGTTTGCAGTTAAGTGAGTACCGTACTAAGCACGATTGGATATATGAAGTCAGAAAATGGTATAGAAGAACTTTGGTGTATCCTGTACACTATGACAATTTTACTGAAAATGCTGAATCGCCATGCCTACTCAAGATCATTGAGAACTCACTTCTAGATTTTGCTCGGGGACCTCAACATGGGGTTATGAAGACATTTACAATCGTCGGAGAAGATGACAAAATCTAGGATCAGCGATCTTATACAACAACGTCTGTTTGAGGAAATCTATATGCAACATTTATTACAAAATGAAAGTGTTTTACATAAACCTTGTTAGGAAATCTCAGAATTAAGACGTTGACATTATCCGAATGTTTAACTATGGCTGCAGTATACGGTATCAGAAGATTACAAAAAATTTACAACACAGGGAACATTCACAATTAGCGGATAAAAGGCCTTTTTAATCGAAGTTCCAAGTGATATGATTATCGAATAGTGCTTAACGAAAGAAAGGATATGTTCAGGGGGATTAACTCAACGTCAGACACAACGTTAGCAAGATTATTCCTTCATTCCCAAATACTGTTACGATAACAGAAGTTCTACAGGACTTTTGGTGGCATCAGTTTATCCTCAGGGCTACACGTTAAGCTAATGCCACCTTCCTTGTGAGATAATTTTTCAATGCGCAAATTGTCAATTTGACAACGGTGAATATTGCAGAGACTCTGTTGTATTGTGTAATAAAACCCACACTTAGAAGGAAGAGCCCTTATACACGCAATGGTGTGGACTAAAACTGACCTGTCAAATCTACGTTAGGGACGTATATAAATTATGTTAAGCGTTATTTTCACCTAATATTAGATGGGCATAAATTACAATTAGACATGGAAAGAGCCGAAAGCCAAAAATAGCTTTCGGGTATATCTCAACGATCAAAATTAATTGTGCCTTTGAAGCTATGACAAATCATTCACGGTCCTTGAGAATCTTGGAAATCAATACTAGACTGCTCCAAATGATGCAAAGAGGATTCGAAGGAGCAAGGTAACGGTATATTGACAACAGTAATTGGAGAAACTAGAAACGGGGTATCTGTAATTATTGATGGGTGTGATTCATATCTTTTAAGAATCTATGTAGAAAACTTCATGAGCACTTGCTGATTCTTTGAATACCACATACGAACAGAACCGAAAGGAAATGCTACGAAATCATTAAATTTTAAAAAACTTAGCTTCATTAAAAGTTTGCTTTCACTTTTTTTATGATGCAACAGGCTGTGACACGACCTTAGCTATACACAAGAGAGAATAGTTGCAAGGCTTCAAGATCCTTCAAAAAGAAGAAGAACTGCGCATGTTAGTCACAATCTTTAACTGTGAGTTAGGAGTTGTGAGTTAGGAGTCATATCTAAACCCTAACAGAATGTTCAACATTACACATTTCTTATTCCCCTGTATGGAGAAGGAAACATGTCCTTCCTTGTATAAGCCTATCAGGAATAACAAGGAGCTGGTTGCAAAGCTTCAATATGGCCACTTTTTCCCCTACTAACACGACAGGTGTGCACCATTCAAATCGGAAGTAACTCCAAGTCCAGGTGGGAAATGGTCTAAGCAAGAACCCAATCGATTGAGGTTGGTCTGTGAAAGAGGATATGCGAAATTCAGCATCCACACAGCTAACATCGGCTCCAGCCGGATAAGCTTACTTACCTGTAGATAAAAAGTGATTGCAAGGTAGGATTGAGAACGAGACACATGTAAGTGTAAAAGAACCAATATTAAGTAAACAATTTTTTCTGCATTCTGCCAACGGAGTTCTTTTACAAATGCAGATCGTAAGACAATCTAATATAGATGATGACGAACAACAGCTGTGGAAAACCAATATATCATTGACAACGGCTTAAATGGTGATCCAATCTTTTATTATTATTACTTAGTAAGACCGTCCCCGCCTTATAGACCTAACAAAATGGACATGAAGACGATCTTGATGAAATTTAAAATGAAGGTGTTAGGACAAGGTATAAAACATGGTGGTGGTTTATTCTTCTGTTTACATATTTTGGAATCCTTTAAAGAGGCTGCTTTGTTACTCGAAGACAAAATGAAACCGTAGCAGGACACTCACAAGTTAACGAGCTAAACCAATTCATTTAGATATAACATTCGCATACTACAGTACCTTTCAGTTGACTTTTATAACATTTGTTTATTGTCTGATTGTTTATATGTTCAGATGTTCAACAGCAGACGATAGACTCCAAGGATTCTGCCATCTGCAAGGACACTAAACATTGTGTAACTACCGTTTGTTCTCGATTCTCCCAAAAAGAAGCAAAGTTTAACTCTCTTAATATAGAACGATGTTTCGATATGCGGTACATGGAAAGACTCCATGTATATTGTTATCCAAGAGGGGCGAAGGAATGAAAGCTCTACTACACGTCGATCCCAATTGGTTTCAACTCATTGCCCTAGGTTTTGTACGACATAAGGACAATCAATGGTTACTGCTAAGCACCTTGTTCCTTTGCGACTGTACCAAGCTGCTTTTCAGTCAGAAGGCCATGAAGCTAAAACAATAATCCGTTACACATACGGCCCTAAACTAGTAAAGGATTCACATGCAGGTTATTGGCCTGAAACACTAATATATATTTTTTTGGTAATTAAAACCGTGTTTACATTGTAAACCCAGGCCCGCTTCTCTTGGCCTGTGAGACTAGTCCGGCCGATGTATTTATAAACCTAGCGATTTAAAGAAATGAATCGCGACACAAAGAAGTTAAACAGGCCTCGTAGAACAGGTGTAGAACAGACATATCAACCAATTATCAATTGACAGATTTTTTTTTTTTTTTTTGTACTTAGGTTACGTTATCAGATTTTCAGTTAAGTGCACCTAAAAGATATAAAACTTCCTAGGCTCACTTCCCACAACTAAAAATTTTCTCCCTTAATAATAGTTACAGTACGTGCTTGTCTCTGTGCCCAAAGAAAGAAATATATACTTCCATTAACTTTCGATTAGAGTGAAAGTTAACTTGCGTCTATAAAAAATTTCAAGGCGTCTTTTGCAATTTTAACACTTCATCAAGATGCTATATTGATAACGCTACGTATCTATCACACTAATCATCAGGCTATGAAACCTTAAAGTCTCTTTTTACTCGCACGGTTCATCTTGCACTACAGAGGGCATATCGCACAATCCTATTAAGCTTATTGGAGGATTTGAATTTCTCGATCTTCTTAACGTTTTCTCACCGATGAGTAAAATTCTGGTATGCTTCTCCTCTGTAGCAGATTAGTGCACAAACTATATTAGCCTTTTGACGCCTTTCATATCTGAGACGGAATGATCAACCAGAAGTATTTGTGTAATCTGATTTATTAAATTCAACACTACCTTTTCTCGCTGACTTGAACATAGCATGTGTTTCCATTCCATCGACTCAAAGGTATCTTCTCAAAAGCAGAAAGCTACTCCACAAAATGTACCCGATCATTCGCCAGAAGTTGAGGCTTACGAAGTGTACTCGTCTCTAACCCTGAAGCACACTGTACATTGGCCTGGTATGTATGCGAGCATATGTATGGCCGTTGACCAGAATCACCTAGAACACCAAGTATATTCCTTTACAAAAATAGAGGCTTCAAATCCTCTGTAAAATTCTGCATACATGATAGCTGCATATAGCGGAATATCATGGCAAACTGCCTAGAGTACTTTCCTTGTACAGTCCACGCTAAAAACCGTTAACATTGTCCAAGAGAAAGTCGAAACACACAGATATGAGCTTAGATAAAGACTTCAGACTGTTTTCAGAGAACATTGTATTACCAATTTACAGAAACATTCAGTTATTTTACGAAGAGGATATGTGGAGATATCACTTTTGTTCACTTTTCAAAACGAATGCTAGCAGTTAGCATGCACTACAACTTACCAGACATTGTAATATTTGATAAGAAGCGTAGTAAGATTAGGATTTTTAGTTACAACTTACACAATGTAAGATTCTAAAATCTCTTGAAAAATTACTTTCATATGGCATATCTACAACACTGCCGATTGTGGCTTTCAGCAGAAATAATGGTATTACTCTTTGTAGATATCAGTTTGCATGCAGTATAACCGACGAGAGAGTGTCGGTTGAAATGCGAAAAGTACGGCAGCACATAATGTCCTTAGGACTAGCAAATTCCAAATATTCGAGTTTAAAACCAGTGACTTGCGGAACAGGAAATCTTGAGCTGAGAAAGACTGTATATCGCGGTGAGTTAATAAGGTATAAGGAGAGAAAGCGCTTTAAAATGATAGACAAGTTGATGGGTCACTTGCGATAGAACAAGCATCCCCGAGCTTGTGAAGCTTTAAGTAATATACATCCACTACGTCAGAAATAGTCTTAAAAATGTAACATTAGTAGAGATGTCACTTGACTTCATTGTCATAATATTCCACAATCTTTGAAAAAAGATAATAATGAAATATTAAATCGATCTGTAAGTGATGCGGTGATTAAAGAAATAATTTTGAAGATGGACGGGGCTGTTCGATTATTAGTTAATTGTTTAGGGTGCAACAGGCGTGGCAATAACTTGAGGGTTCTCTATCGAGGTGTCCGGTAATGCTAAAGTGCTTATGTCGGCTTATGTCTTTCTAAAAATGATGTGAAATTTAGAAATCAGCAGTAATGTATACCCTAATTTCAATTGGCTTAGACCTAGTAGAGAAATTCAATGAATCGGAAACCGCAGTATCTTGTGTTCTGTACCTACGTCTTAAGAATGAAGCAGTAGAGAAGTAGTTCTTTTACAGCTACTTAACTCACTTTATACCATGGCGTACTATTTAAAAAGCCGTGGACATATTCTACATTTTATAAGACGAGGGTATAACAGCTTTGGGATCGTACGTTTTTGGTGGACCTTTGAGATTGAAAAATTTTGTGAAACCAAATGTAAGAAACATAAGTATTAATTTATAAATGATAATCAAACCAATGCTATACTTCACGTTTATATCCAACTACAATACTATTTGAGAGTGCTTCCTGCTGAAGAAATATACTTAGCACCCATAACGCTCTCACCTTGTTCTTGATCTTTAGCCTGATAGAAACTGTTTTATCCAAAGAGTTGTGTTCTAACAGATATATTATTTAATGAAATTATCGTGTTAGTTAACACTCGAGGGTAACAAATAAGCATATAATTACGGATACAGCTGCTCGCTAGGGTTTACATAAAGAGTTGTGTAGCATTCACTAGGTTCCGGTCTATCATTAATAATATTTTCACGTAACACACAATGTTACCAAGATTAATTTTTCATTCCCAAATACTGTTACAGAAGTCTTAAAGGACTTTTGTGGGCATCAGTTAATCATCAGATCGACATGTTGAGCTAATGCCACCTTCTTTGTGTGATAATATCTCAATGCGCAAGAATGTGAATTCGATTGCGGTGAATATTGCAGAGTCTCTATTGACCTCTGGTTCAAAACCCACACGTAGAAGGAAGAGTCCTTCTACACGCAATGGTGTGGACTAAAAATGACAACTCAAATCTGCGTTAAGTACATATTTTCATTTTATATTTTATGGATATAAATTACAATTATGGATATAAATTAAATTACGATCGTATTTGATTCTGCCATTGAAGGCAAGACAATTCCATCACAGTTCTTGAGAAACTTGGAGATCAATACTAGTCGGCTTCCAATGATGCAAATAATTTTCGCAGGAGCAAAACCAGCTGTAGCTTCAGGTGGAAAATATTTACGGTAAGGGCCGTCCTGTGTTCGCTATCAACTTAGTAACACTGGTCATCAGAAAGCAATGAAACTGTGAGTTAGTCAAATAAGCTTTTCATATAAACTAACTGTATGCTTTGATTAGTATCTGAGACTCATTTCACAGAGCAGAAAAAGTCATAATTTCAGAAGTCTCTTGTTGAAAATTCTCCATATCCAAGTTGCAGAATGATATCACTGTAGAATTGTCTTGATAAGAATATTGTATCACATTTCTACATTCTGACATACTCTTCACCTCTAATACTATAAGATCAAGTTCTTGGTGTGTCAATGGCTTTATATGGACAAGAATAGTGGAGGAAACTACAAACGGGAAATCTGTAGCTGTTGATGGGTCTGATTCAGAAATTCTAAGACTCTTACTAGAAGACTTCATGAGCAGCTGCTGATTCTTTTAAGGCCACGTACAAGCAGAACTGAAAAGAAATGCGACGAAATTATTAAATTTAAAGATACTTAAGCCTCATTAAAAATTGCTTTCACTTTCTTCATTATCCAACAGGCTGTGACATGACATCAGATATACTCAGCAGTGTATAGTTGGCAGGCCTGGTAGAACATGAGTAGAACATAGACATCAACAAAATTATCAATTGACAGAATTTTTTGTGCTTAAGTTACATATTGAAGATGATCAGTTAAGAACCGTTACTCTTAACATTACCGTGAACATTGGCTGCAGTATATAGAGAAAGTCATAATCGTATTCCAAATCATCCAAAGGGACTTGATTGATCAGAGGACTACAACCTTCATTTGAAGGCAATTAAATTAATGCTTCCGTTTTCTCACACAGCTGGTCATCTTTTTATAAAAGATTTGCACATCACTATACACACCAGATGGAAGCCCTGAAGGCAAATACGGTATCAGAGTATACAGGAAAATAACAAGTCAAGGAACATTTAAAATTCGCAGAAAAAGAGGCCTTCTTGAGAGAAGTTCCAAGTGATATAATTATCGAATAGTGCTTAATTATGTGCACGAAATATACACGGGGATTAACTCAACGTCAGACACAACGTTAGCAAGATTAATCCTTGATTTACAAATACTGTTACCGTACGATAACAACAGTTCTACAGGACTTTTGTGGGCATCAGTTTATCATCAAAGCGACACGTTGAGATAATGCCAACTTCCTTGTGTGATAATGTCTCAATGCGCAAGAATGTCAATTCGACTGAGGTAAATATTGCAGAGTGTGTATTGTCATGTGTTTTGAAACCCACAAGTAGAAGGAAGAGTCCTTCCACACGCAATGATGTGGACTAAAAATGGCAGCTCAATTCTGCGTTAAGTACGATTAAATCAAGTTAAACTCTTTTTCACCTTATTTGTTATGGATATAAATTAAAATTAGACATGGAAAGCCGTATACTTCCCGTTTTTATACAACTACAATTATATTTGAAAGTGTTACCTGCTAAAGAAATTTACTTAGCACCCATAACGGTCTCACTTGGTTCTACTAATCAAAGCATACAATGAGATTATTAATCAAAGCATACAATGAGATTAGATGAAAAGATTATTTTATTAGCCCACAGTTTGGTTGCTTTGTGATGACCAGTGTTACTAATTTGGTAGCGAACACAGTCTTACCGTTAATATTTTCCACCTAACCGTCTAAGGGAAGATCTCAAAAGAACCTAAAATCGATTCTATATTTGTCTCATCGATCAGATCACCGGTCTCAGACCCAAAGTAAGGCTGCTTCGGAAGTTAGATATAATGGGTTCCATATCAAGTTTTTATCATTATGCAATCGTGAAATTATTATTAATGATAGATCGAAACCTAGTGAATACCACACAGCTCTGTATGTAAGCCCTTGTAAGCTGCAAGGACGCTAATTAAATACATACTTGATAGCCTCGTGTTTTAACACACAGGAGAATTTCTA
This sequence comes from Thermobia domestica, assembly GCF_964235325.1. Taxonomy (NCBI): domain Eukaryota; kingdom Metazoa; phylum Arthropoda; class Insecta; order Zygentoma; family Lepismatidae; genus Thermobia; species Thermobia domestica. Next base: position 274,479,186 of record NC_137454.1, on the reverse strand, counting down.
TAAATATATTGTATCCGTAAGAATACAACTCTTTGGATTAAACAGTTTCTATTATAGCCCAGTAAATAAAGGACCGCGAGCTGAAATAATTTAGAAAAAGCTAAAAATTTCAGGATTTGTTTTTCATGTGATCTTAAATGAAATATCAAAAGTCCCCTAAAATCCCGTGTGCGCTTCATCCTCAAAATGGTGGCCAAAGATGGCGGCCGTCCGGGATGCGCATGTCTCCCGATTTTAGCTTGTAACTCTGAGACTATTTAAGATATTCCAATTCTGTAAAAACATTTTTGTTCTAGAAGCTCTAATCTATAACTTTTCTTAATACTTCTTTCTCGTAAAGTTTGATACAAAGCCACCATTTTCCATTAAAGTATAAAGTGATACCTTTTGAAAGTCCTGCTCTTGGATTGGTTGTAGAAAATCTCCAAAAACGGTAGGAATTCGCAAACAATGCTCGGAATAGTTTAAATTGAACATTTAATTAGCTTTGTTTTAAAAAAAGAATCATCCAAATCGGAATACAATTAGTCGAGAAATTCGACGTTTTTAATTAATAGTAGTTGGATAAAAATTAATCGCTATTAGTCCAGCACCTAAAGTTTCGAAATTCATAGTTGTGCTGGATTTATGGCATTCATGCCTTGGATTCCAAACTGAGATTTCAAAACTGTCATAAAACCTATGTGAATTTCATACCAAAGTGGCGACCAAAGAGGACACTTGTCCGACATGTCCCCCCTCCCAAAGAAAAACAACAAAAAAACTAACAGCTAGAAAACATATTATATTTTAATTCTGTAAAAAGCACTTTTATTATGAAAAATAAAAGCCCTATTCTGTAAATTTTGTTAAGAGTAATATAATTTTAAGTACATTAAAAACAGTGGCGGCTTGTTATGCAACCGGTGGTGCACACGGAATAACTAAGTTTGGTTGTATATTCATAAGGATACCAAATAGTCAATTTGCATTGAGTCTACTTGTAGATACACAACCCAACTTACAAGTATGTAAATGGAACTACGTATGCAAGAACACTGAGAACACTAAGCACTTTGTGACTTATGTAGCACCATCAACAGATTTGAAGTTTAGTTAGGGACCTTGAAGAGAGTAATATATCAGTATCGATGAGTTGATCATAGGTACAAAAACCGTAAACGACTTAAACGATAATCCAGACATTAAAATACTTATGACCTATCTAGCCGAGTGAAAGTTGAACTGTGGCTTCAAAGTTTGGAACAAGTAAGATTAATAATACTTTATATTCGAGTGGAGCGTCCTGGAGACTGGGACTTTCATATTTATACGATGAAATCCATGATTCCAAACTTTTACGCAGCAGGACATTTGAACCTTTTGAAATCTACACAGTTTTATCTGCAACAGATGGAAGAATTGGGAAATAAACTGAAACCAGCAGAACTTGAAAGATACTTTGATGTGTGAAGGAAGGATTGCTTTTGGAGTGGAAGTACAACAGATATGGTAATTGAACAGAGTTTGATAAGGGCAATGAAAGCTTCCGGAGGCTTGAGCTATGGGCGGGATATTGGCTGGCTTGGTCTTATCTTTTCCAATTACAATGGAAGTGAGTGAAGCCTTAGAAAGTTTCTGTGAAAAATGGTCGTCAGTGTCTGAACAGCATATAGAAACTAGACCTTTCGGTCAGGAGACAGATGATCAAGAATCAGAAAACTTTCTGATTGGCTTAGTCTTCACAACCTGTTTGAACAGTCCTATCAAAAAGACCTTCTAGTCAACATTGCAACTGGCTTAGTAACTGGTAAGAAAGTTAACTGTGATAGGGCGAAAGAGATAGGGTCAAAATCACTATCACAAATAATAGGTAAAACCTTTGGTAGTGTATTTCTAAAAAGAAAAGAGAAGGTTGTGTGTCTGCGACAAGCAATACAATTAATATTAGGAAGGAAGCTGTTAGCATCAACTCACTTTAGTTGTTCAGCCGCATTGCTGCGGTATTGCAGTCATATGAGTAGATACATGATTTTTTTAAATATGAACTAGCGCCTTATTTTCCCTCTTTGTTTGATGAAATTTCAATTAGAAAAACTAGAAAATCTGTACTTGTGGACATTGTAGGATCTATAGAACCCTGTATGAAAACTCTATCAAAATTGAGTTACGTTGTAGACGATGGTTTCTTACTTCATGCGATTGTTTGTCCGACATTAACACATATGCAAATACTTCTGAAAAATATGTACGATATATACAGAAACACATTTCACCGTGCAGAGTTGCAGTTTTTGATGGCTATGCAACAGGCAATAACACCAAAAGTGTTGAACGACAGAGAAGAGCAATGTCAAAGATGTCTCTACAATCGAATTTGATGGAAATACGAAAGTAACTACTGAGCAAGCACCCTTTTTACTGAACTCTGAAAATAAAAGACGTTTGATTAATTTCTTCAAAACTCACTTTAACTCTTCAAGCTGCCTGAAGTGTACGAAGCTGAAGGAGATGCAGATGCTCTGATTGTCAACATAGCTATTAATCTAAGTAAATAAAATACTTTTGTTGCTGTAGTAGTAAGAACTGACTCTGACTTATTGGCCATCTTAATTGCTCGAACAATGCCAGACACTACAGTGTACTTTGTGAGGCCGAAAACAAACAAAATTGAACAGAAATGCTTCCACATTGCCAACATCCAAAGGAAACTAGAGTCACTGAAGGACATCTTTGACAGGGTGTCTTCATGCTATCACAGGGTGTAACACATCATCATCTTTTTTCAACAAACGTGCCATCAAAATTCTTTAGAAGTAGCAAGAACTATCTAAAGCGGTCACAGTCTTCCACCACCCAATTTAGATCCCCAAACAGTCATTAAAATAGGAGAAAAATTGGTTACGCGGTTCTATGGAGAACACAATCAAATTTCTTTAGACGAACTTCGATATAAGCCTACAACAGGATAATGACTAGAAAACTATCCTCAAAATTCAATTTGGCAAATTTCCCTCTTATAAGTGCTGCTGCCTCGCAACACAGTGTATGTGTTTACCTTCAAGTAAACCAATGATTGGGGAATGATTTGAACCCAACAAAATGGGGGTGGCAATTGATAGAAGGTAAATTGTTTCCAGTGGCAATTAATAGAAGGTAAATTGCTTCCAGTGCAATAAACTTAAAAGCTGCTCCTGACAATCTGCTGAACCTTGTATCTTGCCCATGTAAGATCAGAATGCAGAAACACTGTGACAACAAATGTGAATATAGAAAGGCAGGACTGACTTGTTCCAAACTTTCTTTCAATTGTCGGGGAAATATTTGTCCAAATATGTTAATTCCTGACGACTCTGAAGACCATGAAATTTTCATGTATTAAAAAAGGTAGGTAAGATTATAATACATATTTTTTAATCTTTTTACTCCCTTTTTTGACTATTTACAATGAAGAATCTACTGTACAAGGGAGTTCAAATGAGATGTAAAAACGGATACTTAATTCTCAACAATGGTGGCTCGTTGGTATGTAATCAGTTAGGCACACGACATACCTATAAATTGGGTTGTGTATCTACAAGTAGACTCAATGCAAATTGACTATTTGGTATCCTTATGAATATACAACCAAACTTAGTTATTCCGTGTGCACCACCGGTTGCATAACAAGCCGCCATTGTTTTTAATGTACTTAAAATTATATTACTCTTAACAAAATTTACAGAATAGGGCTTTTATTTTTCATAATAAAAGTGCTTTTTACAGAATTAAAATATAATAATATGTTTTCTAGCTGTTAGTTTTTTTTGTTTGTTTTTTTGGGGGGATGGGGGGACATGTCGGACAAGTGTCCTCTTTGGTCGCCACTTTGGTATGAAATTCACATAGGTTTTATGACAGTTTTGAAATCTCAGTTTGGAATCCAAGGCATGAATGCCATAAATCCAGCACAACTATGAATTTCGAAACTTTAGGTGCTGGACTAATAGCGATTAATTTTTATCCAACTACTTTTAATTAAAAACATCGAATTTCTCAACACTGTATTCCGATTTGGATGATTCTTTTTTTAAAACAAAGCTAATTAAATGTTCAATTTAAACTATTCCGAGCATTGTTTGCGAATTCCTAACGGTTTTGGAGATTTTCTACAACTAATCCAAGAACAGGACTTTCAAAAGGTATCACTTTATACTTTAATGGAAAATGGTGGCTTTGTATCAAACTTTACGAGAAAGAAGTATTAGAAAAAGTTATAGATTAGAGCTTTTAGAACAAAAATGTTTTTACAGAATTGGAATATCTTAAATAGTCTCAGAGTTACAAGCTAAAATCGGGAGACATGCGTATCCCGGACGGCCGCCATCTTTGGCCGCCATTTTGAGGATGAAGCGCACACGGGATTTTAGGGGACTTTTGATATTTCATTTAAGATCACATGAAAAACAAATCCTGAAATTTTCAGCTTTTTCTAAATTATTTCAGCTCGACACCCTTTTTGGTCCTTTATTTACTGGGCTATTAGGCTAACGATCAAGAACAAAGTGAGAGCGTTATGCGTGCTAGATAGATTTCTTCAGCAGGAAGCACTCTCAAATAGTATTGTAGTTGCATATAAACGGGAAGTATAGCAATTGCTTGATAATCATTGATAAATTAATACTTATGATTATTACATTTGGTATCACAACATTTTCAATCCCAAGGGCTCACCTAAAACCGCTCTATTATCTCAAGGCTATATGACTGTGATACCCTCATCTTATTGTGGGAGAAGTAAATCCACGGTTTATAAATAGTACGCCATTGTATAATGTGAGTAAAGCAGCTTTAAAAGCATTACTACCTTGTTTATAAACCTACGTACACAACACAAAATTCTGCGGCCTCCGATTAATTGTTGAATTTCTTTACTAGTTCTAAGCAGGTAGGAATTAAGGAATACATGCCAATGTCCACTGATAATTTCTAAATTACACAGCATTGTAAGAAGGTGTTAAACCGGCACCTCCTTACCAAGCACCTCGAAATAGAACCCTCGAATTATTGGCGCACCTGTTGCTCTTTAAACCATTAATTAAAAATCAAATATTCCGGTCCATCCTCAAAATTATTTCTTTAATCACCACATCACTTAGAGATCGATTAATATTTGTCTTCAGACTTTCTAGAATACTATTATAATGAAGTCAAGTATCATCTCTGCTTCAATTAGTATCTCTGCTAAAAGGTATAGAAGAACTTTGGTGTATCCTCCACACTATTACAAATTTAGTGAAAATGCTCAATGGATATGTCTACTCAAAATCTTAGAGAACTCACATCTAGACTTTGCTTCGGGACCTCTACATGTGGTTTTGAAGACATTTACAAGCTTCGGAGGAGATAAAATCTAGGATCTGCTATCTTATTCAGCAATGTCTGCATGACGAAATCAAAATGCAACATTTACAAGAAAATGAAACTGCATGACAAAAAGCATATTAGGAAATCCCAAAATTAAGACGGTGACATTTTCCGAATCGTTAACTTTGACTGCAGTATATAGAGAAGGTCATAATCGTATTGCAATTCATCCAAAGGGACGTCCGAGAAATTGGCCCCCACCATTGAAGCACTAATGATCTCATCTAGTGCAATCGTCAGTGCTTGGTTAGTGCTTTTTAGAACACCAATTTCCAGCATTAAAGCTTTAATAACTTGTACGCTAGAAGCCAAAAATTTGGAGGTAGGCTAACTTCACTTTAGCCCTTCGAGAAAGCACTAACGTTTAAAACTATTGCAATCGTTAGTGCATCGTTAGTGCTTCCAGAAAACTCTTAGTTTCGTTAGCGCTTCACAATTAGTGTGGCCATGCTCAGTTATATGTCACGGAATTCCAATAAGGAATACATGGGGAATTTTTAATTGGCTCAAATTCTCGCCAAATTCAAAAGCGATAATGACCTATTCTAGTGCGATCGTTAGTGCTTCTTAGAATACCAAGTCGAAACATTAGTCCTGCAATGAAACACTAACGATTAAACCTGGTGCAATTGTTAGTGCAACGTTAGTGCTTTCAGGGAACACTAATGGTTTAGTTTTGCTTTGCTCTTATTGTAGATCTGCGCACTTATAAGTCACAAAGATGTCCAAACTCACGAGATCGGCGCTCACGAGTTCGAAACTTACGCTCACTCGACCTCAACCTCACAAAGTGAGCCTGAGATAAGGCTGTTGATGTGAGCGTGAGGGTGAGTGAGCTCTTGGTGAGACTGGTGAGGTAAGCGTGAGGTCAGACTGGTGATGTGAGCGTGAGGTCGAAAAGAGTTCGTGAGTTCAGGTCGAAATTAGTTTTTGAGCGTGAGGTTGAGTGAGGTTAAGCCAAAGTGGTCAACTCTAGTTACAAAACTCCCATAAATACATGGAGAATATTTCACTGGGACAAATTCCCGACAAATTCGAAACAGCTAATGATATCTTTAATACAATCGTTAGTGCTTTCTTAGTGCTTCCTAGAGCAGTGACTTAACATTAGGGCTGCAATAGGCTTAACAATAGTACACTAGAAGCAAAAAATCAGTCCCCCCAGGAAGCACTAACAATCAAACCTAGTGCAATTGATAGTACATTTTTGCTGGTCCTAGAAAACACTAATAGTTTCGTTAGTGCTTCATTATTAGTGACGAATCTCACGTAAGAAAAACATTGGGAATTTTTCGCTGAGTTAAACTTCCGCCAAATTAAAAAGCACTAATGATCTCTTCCTGTGCAATCATTAACTACTTCTTAGAGCACCAAAACCGAACATTAATGCTTCATTAGTTTGGATGCTAGGGGCAAAAGGAAAAAAAAACGAGCTAACTTCACGTTAGTTCCCCAGAAAGCACTAACAACATAATCTAGAGCAATCCATAGATCATTGTTAGGACTTGTAGAAAACCGTAAAAGTTTTCTTTGTTTCCCTATTAGTTCTGTTTTGGGTTGGTTCATATAAACAGTCATTTTATTATTTTTTTCTGCATTGTTTTACGATACGATAAAAGTTAACTACAATCTTTTGCTAATTTTAACATGTTTAATTCTACTTGTTGAGTATGTAAAATGATGTTTACTGGTTTTGGAACAACGTTAAAAAATCTTTTATAATAGTATTATTTATTTGTAACTTTAGGCTTCATGATTCAAAGTTGTACACGGAGATGAAAATGCTAAGAAGACTGTAATTAAAACAATGTTAGTGTCTTTACAGTTAACTAATGGGGAGTAATTAATTAATGTGAAGTAACTGTTACTGATTAACCTTTACCTTGAACAATTCTTCTATAGAGATTCCTGTTGTCACCCCGGTTACCCTAGCAGACACCTCCTACGTTAAATACAAATTGTTAACAGGGTTACCAACAACATACGAAATTTAATACCATACAGTGTTCTACTAATTATTCAATATACACAAACCAAATATAAGGAAAGAAGGCATACTTCAATAATTATAAATGTATCAACTCAACGGTGATATGTATACACGACTCCTAAAGTGCATTACCACCTGCAATTCTCCTTTTCCTAAAATAGCAGGCAACCCAAACAACTCGGCGGTTGGGTTGGTTGCATATTCGAAAGGCGTTGAACTAAACCTCAATTTTGTCAGAAATATATAAGTGTGGCAAACTGCAACTAAGGGAAAAATATAAAAAACTTTCTTATGGTAAATTCTAGTTCAAAGTTCATAGCACTTGCTTTTGGACGTGATGCTTTGTTTCTTTATTTCAGGGAACAGAAACGTTCTGGCGTCTAAGAAATTATATCATATAATATTGCAAATTTGCAAGTGGATGTATTTACATTGCAATTTCTGGTAATAAAGATTGTAAAAAGTAACTTTAATTTCTTTATCCTGGGGGCTCCTTCATCAAGTCTTAGGGACTCCTTATATCTCGTCGCCCCCCCCAAATATCGATATCGAAAATGTAGAATCATATATTCATGTCAATATATTTTAGATATCGAATGTTGATATATAATAATATAGATATCGACGATAACGTTATCGACATAAGACAGGTTTATGTCCGAGAAGTGATGCTTGAAATATATTGGAAACAACAATTAAAATCTAAATAAATTCCATAATTCCGTTTTCAATGTTGAGGGGGAAGAACGTGAACACGAATAGAAAGTTTAAGAAAGGAAATGTTAAGATAAAAGTAGGTTTTCCGTTTCCCCTTGAATACAAAAATATTAAGAGAAAACTATTACTGTAATTTACCTTTTACTTCTGTTTGGAATTGTTATCACAAATCAGCGACAGTACACATACTTTACACAGTATACCAATACACTATAACTTTTCACAACCAAGCAAGCCGGAAGATGAATTTCCTGTGATATTAAAGTAGAATGTTCTACAAAATAGTCATAATTCATTGGCCATATTTCTATTAGAATTTTCATACGAACTAAGAGCAACAAGACTAACAGAATTATGCATTTACCTGATATTTTCATTTGTTAATATAAGTCCCCTACCCTGGGCTAAATCTGGCTACCGCGGTTTCAGGTAATCAACCCTCGACAGTTTTAATCTCGAATATTTCGAATTTGCAAGCACTATGGACAATATGTGCTGCCGTACTTTTCCTATTTCAACCCACACTCTCTCCTCTGTTGCCATTTAGAAGGCTTCCAGTTAATTAATTTCTAGTTACGATTGAATGCACTATGCCAGGAAATGGTATAGAAGAAAGTTCAGCGTGCTTCGACTTTCTTCTTACCAATGTTAACGGCTCTTAGCTGGACTCTTCAAGAAATGTACTGTAGGCATTTTGCCATGATATTCTGCTATATGCAGCGATAATCTATGCAGAATTGTAAACACGATTTGATACTTCTATTTTTGTAAAAGAATTTACTTGGTGCTCTCGGTTTTCTACAGATGGATATGTTCGCATACCTACGAGGCCAAATGACAGTCTAGTTCAGTGTTAGATAAGACTGCACTTCGTAAGCCGCAACTGCTAGCGATTAATCGGGTACAATTTGTGGTGTCGCTTTCTGCTCTTGAAAAGCTACCTTTGAGTCGATGGACAGGACATGCAAGCTCTATTCAAATCATCTGAATGAGGTGGTGTTGAATTTAATAAATAAGATTACAGAAATTCTTCTTGTTAATCAAATCCGTCTCACATATGAAGGGTGGCAAAAAGCTAATACAATTGGTGAACTAATCTGCTACAGAGGGGAAGCTTAGCAGAACTTTACTCATCGGTGAGAAAACGTTTAGAAGATCGAGAAATTCAAATCCTGCAATAAGCTAAATAATAGTGTGCGATATGGCAGTCTGTAGTGCAAAATGAACCGTGATATTAGTCTGAGGATTAGTGTGATAGATACGTTGCGTTCTCAATATAGCAGCTTGAAGTAAGTCAAGGTAGCCAAAGACGCCTCGTAATTTTTTATACACGCAAGTTAATCTTTCAGGCTAAGCGAAAGTTAATAGCAGTATCTATTACTTTCTTTGGGCATCGCGACGAGCAAGTACTCCAACACTATTACTATGCGAGAAAATTCAACGCTTCTGCTGCAAGATGTGGAAAGTGAGCCTAGGAAGTTTTATATCTTTCAGGTGTACTTAACTGATAATCTCCCAATGTCATCTAAGTATCAAAACAAATTCTGTCAATTGATAATTTTGTTGATGTCTGTGTTCTACACCTGTTCTACCAGGCCTGTAAAATTACTTTGTATCGCGAATCAGTTCTTTAAACCGCTAGCTTCATAAATTCATCGGCCGTACTTATGTCAAAGGCCAAGAGAAGCGTGCCTTTTTCTACAAGGTAATCTTGTACCCAATTACCTAAATATATGCTATTCGAGTTTCATTCCTTTCATTCCTTCGTCCCTCTTATATAAAAATGTACATGATGTCTTTCCAGGTATCGCATATCGAAACAACGTTCTATATTAAGAGAGTTAAACTTTGCTTCTTTTTAGGGGTACGAAACCTAACCGGTAGTTTAATTTCCATCGTTCAGATATTCTCCGAAAAATATATTTCTCTTTAGCACTTTTCCTGTCTAATTGTAATGTGTGCCCATAAAATATTAGGTAATTTATATACGTACTTAACGTAGATTAGACTGGCCATTTTTAGTCCACACCATTCCGTGTAGAAGGACTCATCCTTCTACGTGTGGGTTTTAAAATACAAGACAAGAGAAACTCTGCAATGTTCACCGCAGTGGATATGACATTCTTGCACATTAAGACATTATTACACAAGGAAGGTGGCATTATCTCAACCTGTCACTCTGATGATAAGCTGATGTCCACAAAATTACTGTAGAACTTTTTTATCGTAACAGTATTTCGGAATTTTGCTAACGTTGTGTCTCATATTGAGTTGATCTTCTAGAAAAATTTGTGGCTATCTTTTAGCACTTTTCGATTATCTTAAAAGTTGGTACTTTACTCAAAAACGCCTCTATTTCTACTAAATGTGTATGTTCCCGAGCAATGTCTAGAATTGAGTTCTCAATGATCTTAAGTTGGCATGGCCATTCAGCATTTTCAGTAAAATTGTCATTGTGTACAGGATACACCAAAGTTCTTTTATACCATTTCCTGACTTCCTGTATCCAATCGTGCTTAGAAATTACTTATCTGCAAACCTCCTCAAAGCGTTACAAGTATGGACCGTTCAGAAATTTCTTCAGCTGTGGTACGATTTGAACACCTTTCCAGTAAAATGGTTGTTCTAATGTCCTTACGCATGTGCTTTTTTCTATTTTCTTGCACTTTTTTACTGTATGCAGAAGGGTAGAATATATAGTATTTAGAAATTAAGTGGATGTAAGAGTGAAGAAATGAGATACGATATTCTTATCAAGACAATGCTACCGTGTTATAACATTAATTTTACATTCAATAACTTGGATATGGACAATTTTCATCAACAGACATTTGAAATAAATTACCTTTTCTTTTCTATGAAATGTGTGGCACTTAGTTACTAATCTAAGCATACAATGAGATTATATGAAAAGATTATTTGATTACCTCACAGTTTCGTTGCTTTGTGATGACCAGTGTTTTTAAGTTGGTAGCGAAAACAGGACCGTCCAATGTTTTCCTCCTAACCGTCTACGGGAAGATCTCAAAAACACCTAAAATCGATTTTTTATTTTTCTCATCGATCAGATCACCGGTCTCAGACCCAAAGTAAGGGTGCTTTGGAGGTTAGAATCTAAAGGGTTAGATAGCAAGTTTCTTCATTATGCAATCGTGAAAATAATAATAATGATATACCGGAAGCTAGTTAATAACACACAACTCTGTATGTAAAGCCTAGTGAGCAGCTGTAACGGCAATAAAATGCTAATTTGTCAGCCTTGAGTGTTAACCAACAGGATAATTTCATTAAATAATATATGTGTTAGAACACAACTCTCTGATTAAACAGTATCCATCTGGCTAAAGATCAAGAACAAGGTGATTGCGTTATGGGTGCTAGGTAAATTTCTTCACAAGGAAGCACTTTCAAATAGTATTGTTGTGGCATATAAACGTGAAGTATAGTAATTGCTTAATTATCATTTATAATTTAATACTTATATTTCTTACATATGGTATCACAAAATTTTTCAATCGCAAGGGCCCAGCAAAAACGTACGTTCCCAAAGCTATTTCATCGTGATACGCCATTGTATAATGTGCGTTAAGTAGCTCTAAAAGAGTTAGAGATTCATTCTTAAGACGTAGGTACACAACACAAGATACTGCGGCCTCCGATTCATTGAATTTCTTTACTAGCTCTAAGCCAATTGGAATTTGGGAATACATGGTTACGTCCACTGCTGATTTCTAAATTTCACATCATTTTTAGAAAGACATAAGCCGACAATAGCTCTTTGGCATTACCGGACACCTCGAAATAGATCCCTCTAATTATTGCCACGCCTGTTGCACCCTAAACCATTAATTAAAAATTTTACATCCCCGTCCATCTTCAAAATTATTTCTTTAATTACCGCATCACTTAGAGATCGATTTAATCTCTTATCATTATCTTTTTTCATACATTGTGGAATATTATTAGAATGAAGGCAAGTGACATATCTGCTAATGTTACATTTTTAAGACTATTTTTGACGTAGTGGATGCATATTACTTAAAGCTTCACAAGCTCGGGGATTGTTGTATCGCAAATAACCCATCAACTTGTCCATCATTTTAACGCGCTTTCTCTTTTTATACCTTATTAGCTCACCGTGATATACAGTCTTACTCAGCTAAAGACTTCCTGTTCCGCACGTCACTGGTTTTAAACTCGAATATTTCGAATTTGCAAGTCCTATGGACAATATGTGCTGCCGTACTTTTCCTATTTCAATCCACACTCTCTCCTCTGTTGCCCTCTAGAAGGCTTCCAGTTAAGTAATTTCTAGTTACGATTGAATGCACTATGTCAGGAAATGGTATAGAAGAAAGTTGGTGTCTCCTGTACACTATGACAACTTTAGTGAATAAGTTGAATGGCCATGCCTACTCAAGATCATTGAGAACTCACTTCTAGATTTTGCTCGGGGACATGGGGTTATGAAGACATTTACAACCGTCGGAGAAGATGACAAAATCTAGGATCTGCGATCTTATACAACAACGTCTGTATGAGGAAATCTATATGCAACATTTAGTACAAAATGAAACTGCATGACAAAAACCATATTAGGAAATCTCAAAATAAGACGGTGACATTTTCCGAATGGTTAACTTTGGCTGCAGTATACGGTATCAGAAGATTACAAGAAATTAACAACACAAGGAACTTTCACAATTACTAGAAAAAGAGGCCTTTTGAGCGAAATTCCAAGTGATATGATTATCGAATAGTGCTTAATTAAGGCCACAAATTTTTCTGGGGGATTAAGTCAACGTCAGACACAACGTTAGCAAGATTAATCCTTCATTCACAAATTCTGTTACGATAAAAGAAGTTTTACAAGACTTTTGGTGGCATCAGTTTATCCTCAGGGCGACACATTAAGCTAATGCCACCTTCCTTGTGTGATAATATCTCAATGCGGAAGAATGTCAATTTGACAACGGTGAATATTGCAGAGACTCTGTTTGTTGTGTAATAAAATCCCACACTTAGAAGGAAGAGCCCTTATACAAGAAATGGTGTGGACTAAAAATGGCCAGTCAAATCTACGTTAAGTGCGGATATAAATTATGTTAAGCGCTATTTTCACCTAATATTTGATGGGCATTATTACAATTAGTCTTGGAACGAGCCGAAAGACAAAAATAGCTTTCGCGGAATATCTCAACGATCGAAATTAATTGTGCCTTTGAAGCTATGACAATCACTCATGGTCCTTGAGAATCTTGGAGCTCAATACTGGACTGCTTCAAATGATGAAAAGAGTTTTCGAAGGAGCAGAGGTAACTAACTGTATATTGACAACAGTAATAGGAGAAACTAGAAACGGAGTATCTGTAATTATTGATGGGTATGATTCAGATCTTTTAAGAATCTATGTAGAAAACTTCATGAGCAGTTGCTGATTCTTATAATACCACATACGAACAGAACCGAAAGGAAATGCTACGAAATCATTAAATTTCAAGAAACTTAGCGTCATTAAAAGTTTGCTTTCACTTTTTTTAAGATTGAACAGGCTGTGACACGACTTCAGCTATACTCAAAAGAGATTAGTTGCAAGGCTTCAAGATCCTCCAAAACAAAAAGAACTGTGCAAGTTAGTCAGAGTCTTCAACTGTGAGTTAGGAGTTGTGAGTTAGGAGTCATATCTGAATCCTAACAAAATTTTCAACATTACACATTTCTTATTTCCCTGTATGGAGAAGGAAAGATGTCCTTCCTGGTAAAAGCCTATCAGGTATAACAAGGAAGTTGTTGCAAAGCTTCAATATGGCCACTTTTTTCCCTACTAACACGACAGATGTTCACCATTCAATTCGGAAGTAGCTCCAAGTCCAGGTGGGAAATGGTCTAAACAAAAACCCAATCCATTGAGGTTTGTGTGTGAAAGAGGATATGCGAAATCCAGCATCTACACAGTTACCATCGGCTCCAACCGGATAAGCTTACTTACCTGTAGATAAAAAGTGATTGCAAGGTAGGATTGTGAACGAGACACATGTAAGTGTAAAAGAGTATTCAAGGTATTCTGCATTCTGCCAACGGAGTTCTTTTACAAATGCAGATCAGAAGACAATCTAATAAAGATTATGACGAACAACAGCTGTAGAAAACCAATATATCGTTGACAACGGCTCAAATGGTGATCCGATCTATTATGATTATTACTTTGTAATACCGTCCCCGCCTTATAGACCTAACAAAATGGACATCGATGAAATTTTATGATTTAAGACATGGAAGACATGGAAGACGATCTTGATGAAATTTAAAATGAAGTTGTTAGGACATGGTATAAAACATGGTGGTGGTTTATTGTTTTGTTTACATATTTTGGAATCCTTAAAATAAGAGCTGCTTTGTTAGCCGAAGACAAAATGAAACCGTACGAGGACACTCACAAGTTAACGTGTTAAACCAATTCATTTAGATATAACATTCGCATACTACAGTACTTTTCAATTGACGTTTATAACAATTGTTTATTGTTTGATTGTTTATATGTTAAGATGTTCAACAGCAGATGATAGTCTCCAAGGATTCAACTATCTGCAAGGTCAAAACATTGGGTAACTACCGTTTAATTTTCGAATCTCCTAAAAAGAAACAGTTTAACTGTCTTAATAAAGAACGATGTTTCGATATGCGGTACATGGAAAGACTGCATGTACATTTTTATCCAAGAGGGAGCATAAATATGAAAGCTCTACTACTCGTCGATACCTGTTGGTTTCAACTTATTGCTCCAGCTTTTATACGGCATAAGGACAATCATAGACATAAGGACATAGATCGAAGCTCTTATCTTTCTTTCGACTTTCTTCTGGCCAATATTAACGGCTATTAGCTGGACTGTGCAACGAATGTAACCTAGGCAATTTGTCATGTTATTCCGCTATATGCAGCGATCATCTATGCAGAATTTTATAGACGATTTAGTGCTTCTATTTTTGTAAAGTAATTTACTTGGTGATCTAGGATTGCTCTGGTCATCGGTTATGGGTATGCTCGTATACATACCAGGGCAATTGACAGTCTGCTTCAGTGTTAGAGATTAGTACACTTCGTAAGCCTTAACTACTGGCGATTAATCTGGTACATTTTGTGGACTAGCTTTCTGGTCTTTAAAACATAGCTTTGAATCGATGGACAGAACATGCAAGCTCTATTCACGTCAGCGAGATATGGTAGTGTTGAATTTAATAAATAAGATTACAGAAATACTTGTTGCTGATCATTCCGTCTCAGATATTAAAGGTGTCAAAAAAGCTAATACAGTTGGTGCACTAATATGCTACAGAGTGGAATCTTACCAGAACTTTACTCACCGATGAGAAAACGATTAGAAAATCGAGAAGTTCAAAACCGGCAATAGTTTAATAAGAGTGTGCGATCTGGTAGGCAGAGCCCTGCACGGGCTGAGCGCGCCTGGTTCGGCCCGGTACCCGGCCCGGCCCGACCCCTTTCAACTAATATCAAACTGGACCGGGCCCTAACCGTGCCGGGCATATTTCGGGCCGAATCGAGGCGAACCCGGCCGGGCACATAGTCCACTCGGCCCTGATACTCTGAAAAACGGTCCGGAAATTACTGTTGTCAGCCTATTTGTTTTATTAATTTCTTCCACTACCTTTATTTTTGCCGTGTTTGTACGGTCTCACTGTCAGCCTATGTTAATCGTAATGTGTTTGGGAAACTGTCTCTTTATTAAAGACTGCGTTGTACTGATAATTCTATTACTATTACTACTTTTACTACTACTATTACTACTTCTACTATTACTACTACGACCACTGCTAATACTGCTACAACTACTATGACCTCGCGTCAGAGTTGACATGTCTGGTGGTACCGAATTTACTTTCTAAGTACAGAATAAAATGGAGAAATGCTAGTTATTATGGCCGGTCTGCGTAGAATGTGAACCGATGCTTGATCTACGAGGGAGAACAGTGGCTCAGTAGAAAAAACACTCACATCTGGTGCTAGACGTCGTCGGATCAATCCCTACTCATGCTATGCGAGCTTTGGTGTGGACAAACATCGTGTGCGTGGGAGTTTCTGGGGTGGTCCTGCTTCCTCCTACTGTTTTCTTTCCACCAATTCATCCCATCATCTTCCATATAGCCTGAGCCGTAGTTTCCTGTTCATAATATTAGCGCAATTTGT
Source organism: Thermobia domestica (assembly GCF_964235325.1). Lineage (NCBI taxonomy): Eukaryota > Metazoa > Arthropoda > Insecta > Zygentoma > Lepismatidae > Thermobia > Thermobia domestica. The sequence goes on along the minus strand of NC_137454.1, from coordinate 274,462,889 downwards.
AGTAATATTTAATTAGCACGGCAGATTCCAAATCATTACATGTTCCTGTATTCTTTATAATTCGATGCTACCATAATAATAACAAAAAACAAGGATGGAATAAGTCACTGGGACCCCAGTATCGATGAAGTGTCCCCGGAACGGTTCGTAACAAGTAAATAAAGAGCTTTTGACGGAATGCGAAGTAGTAAATAAAAACAAAAGCCACACATATCATTGTAGAACGAAAAAAACCTCAAAAGTCTCCTGAATGAAAAATGTATAGATATCAGATATCAAAAGTACGTTTAGAAGATCGAGAAATTCAAATCATCCAATAAGCTTAATAAGAGTGTGCGATATGGCAGTCTGTAGTGCAAGATGTACCGTGCGAGTCAGAAAGACTTTAAGGTTCTATAGCCTTAAGATTAGTGTGATAAATTCGTAGCGTTATCAATATAGCAGCTTGATGAAGTGAGTCAAGGTTGCCAATGAAGCCCCGAATTTTTTTATACACGCAAGTTTAACTTTCATGCTAATCGAAAGTTAATAGCAGTATCTATTACTTTCTTTGATCACCGAGACAAGGAAGTACTCGAACACTATTACTAAGAAAGAAAATCCATTGATTCTACTCCAAGATGTGGAAAGTGAGCATAGGAAGTTTTATATCTTTCAGGTTTAACAGCAGCCAAAGTTTACGGTTCGGAAAAGGTAACCGTCTTAATTTTGAGATTCCCTAATTTGGTTTTTCAAATTCCCTAAGACGCTTTGAGATCCCTAAGATGGCCTTAACATCGCATATAATAGAAGGGATAGTTGATTTTAAGAAAATGAAAATATAAGGTTTCCTAAGAAACCAATAGTGCAAAATGAACATCACTTCACTGTATGTCCTTGTACGCATCTAATAGCACGGAAACAGAGTGAACAGTTTCAGGCTTTAAAGCATTTCTCTTTTCCTGTGTACTCAAAACTCATTCAGTAGACTTTCTAGAATCAGGGATGACCAGAAACTGACGCGCTAATTTACACAATTTTGGTAATGTTTGTCCTTGTTGCTTCCACCACTGGAGTATATCTAGTTCTCTTACACATGATGACATCCTCTTCACTTCTTCATCAAATTCACCAGAGACTGAATGTCTATCTTCCCAATCCATTAGCTTATTCATCTTGGTAGGTGGTTCCAAGTTTTGCCAACTAGCCTAAAGGGGACGATAGTGATGAGAAATAAATTAAATATTGGCATAAATAAAGTGGAGGGAAACAGGAGAACGCCGCGAATCCCCCGCACGGTGTTTGTCCACCACAAAGTTCACTTGGCGAGAGCTCGGATCAAACCAGTGACCCCATACAGCAGAGGTGAACGCTCAACCACTGAACTACCGTTCCAGGAACACCTAATCGACCCTGGCGACTTGGTGATTTTTTGATCATTATATTTAGTTATATTTGTAGCATCATACTATAAACAAATCATGAACATGTAACACCATTCGATATTTGCCTTGCTAATTCAACATTACTACAAATTGCACTGATCATATGAGCACGCCAGTTCATGGTTTTGCCTTCCGTGGTCCAATTGTAGCGTACAAAATTCTAATTACTAGGTCAAGTACTTGACTTTTTCATCCGTTCTTTAGGAAACTACGGCTCAGGCTATATGGAAGATGATGGGATGAATTGGTGGAAAGATAACAGTAGGAGGAAGCTGGACCACCCCAGAAACTCCCACGCACACGATGTTTGTCCACACCAAAGCTCGCATAGCATGAGTAGGGATTGATCCGACGACGTCTAGCACCACATGTGAGTGTTTTTTCTACTGAGCCACTGTTCTCCCTCGTAGATCAAGCATCGGTTCACATTCTACGCAGACCGGCCATAATAACTAGCATTTCTCCATTTTATTCTGTACTTAGAAAGTAAATTCGGTACCACCAGACATGTCAACTCTGACGCGAGGTCATAGTAGTTGTAGAAGTATTAGCAGTGGTCGTAGTTGTAATAGTAGAAGTAGTAATAGTAGTAGTAAAAGTAGTAATAGTAATAGTATTACCAGTACAACGCAGTCTTTAATAAAGAGACAGTTTCCCAAACACATTACGATTAACATAGGCTGACAGTGAGACCGTACAAACACGGCAAAAATAAAGGTAGTGGAAGAAATTAATAAAACAAATAGGCTGACAACATTAATTTCCGAACCGTTTTTCAGAGTATCAGGGCCGAGCGGACTATGTGCCCGGCCAGGTTCGGCTCGATTCGGTCCGAAATATGCCCGGCACGGTTAGGGCCCGGTCCAGTTTGATATTAGTTGAAAGGGGTCGGGCCGGGACGGGTACCGGGCCGAACCAGGCGCGCTCAGCCCGTGCAGGGCTCTGCCTACCAGATCGCACACTCTTATTAAGCTATTGCCGGTTTTGAATTTCTCGATTTTCTAAACGTTTTCTCATCGGTGAGTAAAGTTCTGGTAAGATTCCACTCTGTAGCATATTAGTGCACCAACTGTATTAGCTTTTTTGACACCTTTAATATCTGAGACGGAATGATCAGCAACAAGTATTTCTGTAATCTTATTTATTAAATTCAACACTACCATATCTCGCTGACGTGAATAGAGCTTGCGTGTTCTGTCCATCGAGGCAAAGCTATGTTTTAAAGAGCAGAAAGCTAGTCCACAAAATGTACCAGATTAATCGCCAGTAGTTAAGGCTTACGATGTGTACTAATCTCTAACACTGAAGCAGACTGTCAATTGCCCTGGTATGTATACGAGCATACCCATAACCGATGACCCTAGCAATCCTAGATCACCAAGTAAATTACTTTACAAAAATAGAAGCACTAAATCGTCTATAAAATTCTGCATAGATGATCGCTGCATATAGCGGAATAACATGACAAATTGCCTAGGTTACATTCGTTGCACAGTCCAGCTAATAGCCGTTAATATTGGCCAGAAGAAAGTCGAAAGAAAGATAAGAGCTTCGATCTATGTCCTTATGTCTATGATTGTCCTTATGTCGTATAAAAGCTGGAGCAATATGTTGAAACCAACAGGTATCCACGAGTAGTAGAGCTTTCATTTTTATGCTCCCTCTTGGATAAAAATGTACATGCAGTCTTTCCATGTACCGCATATCGAAACATCGTTCTTTATTAAAACAGTTAAACTTTGTTTCTTTTTAGGAGATTCGAAAACTAAACGGTAGTTACCCAATGTTTTGACCTTGCAGATAGTTGAATCCTTGGAGACTTTCATCTGCTGTTGAATATCTTAACATATAAACAATCAAACAATAAACAATTGTTATAAACGTCATTTGAAAAGTACTGTAGTATGCGAATGTTATATCTAAATGAATTGGTTTAACACGTTAACTTGTGAGTGTCCTCCTACGGTTTCATTTTGTCTTCGGCTAACAAAGCAGCTCTTTTTTTAAGGATTCCAAAATATGTAAACAAAACAATAAACCACCACCATGTCCTAACAACTTCATTTTAAATTTCAAGATCGTCTTCCATGTCTTCCATGTCTTCCATGTCTTAAATCGTAAAATTTCATCGATGTCCATTTTGTTAGGTCTATAAGGCGGGGACGTTATTACAAAGTAACAATCATAATAGATCGGATCACCATTTGAGCCGTTGTCAACGATATATTGGTTTTCTACAGCTGTTGTTCGTCATAATCTTTATTAGATTGTCTTCCGATCTGCATTTGTAAAAGAACTCCGTTGGCAGAATGCAGAATATCTTGAATACTCTTTTAAACTTACATGTGTCTCGTTCACAATCCTACCTTGCAATCACTTTTTATCTACAGGTAAGTAAGCTTATCCGGTTGGAGCCGATGGTAACTGTGTAGATGCTGGATTTCGCATATCCTCTTTCACACACCAACCTCAATGGATTGGGTTCTTGTTTAGACCATTTCCCACCTGGACTTGGAGCTACTTCCGAATTGAATGGTGCACATCTGTCGTGTTAGTAGGGATAAAAGTGGCCATATTGAAGCTTTGCAACCATTTCCTTGTTATACCTGATAGGCTTATACCAGGAAGGACATGTTTCCTTCTCCATACAGTGGAATAAGAAATGTGTAATGTTGAAAATTTTGTTAGGATTCAGATATGACTCCTAACTCACAACTCCTAACTCACAGTTGAAGACTCTGACTAACTTGCACAGTTCTTTTTGTTTTGGAGGATCTTGAAGCCTTGCAACTAATCTCTCTTGAGTATAGCTGAGGTCGTGTCACAGCCTGTTCAATCTTAAAAAAAGTGAAAGCAAACTTTTAATGACGCTAAGTTTCTTGAAATTTAATGATTACGTAGCATTTCCTTTCGGTTCTGTTCGTATGTGGTATTATAAGAATCAGCAACTGATCATGAAGTTTTCTACATAGATTCTTAAAAGATCTGAATAATACCCATCAATAATTACAGATACCCCGTTTCTAGCTTGTCCTATTACTGTTGTCAATATACAGTTAGTTACCTCTGCTCCTTCGAAAACTCTTTTCATGATTTGAAGCAGTCCAGTATTGAGCTCCAAGATTCTCAAGGACCATGAGTGATTGTCATAGCTTCAAAGGCACAATTAATTTCGATCGTTGAGATATTCCGCGAAAGCTATTTTTGTCTTTCGGCTCGTTCCAAGACTAATTGTAATAATGCCCATCAAATATTAGGTGAAAATAGCGCTTAACATAATTTATATCCGCACTTAACGTAGATTTGACTGGCCATTTTTAATCCACACCATTGCTTGTATAAGGGCTCTTCCTTCTAAGTGTGGGTTTTATTACACAACAAACAGAGTCTCTGCAATATTCACCGTTGTCAAATTGACATTCTTCCGCAATGAGATATTATCACACAAGGAAGGTGGCATTAGCTTAATGTGTCGCCCTGAGGATAAACTGATGCCACCAAAAGTCCTGTAAAACTTCTGTTATCGTAACAGAATTTGTGAATGAAGGATTAATCCTGCTAACGTTGTGTCTGACGTTGACTTAATCCCCCAGAAAAATTTGTGGCCTTAATTAAGCATTATTCGATAATCATATCACTTGGAACTTCGCTCAAAAGGCCTCTTTTTATAGTAATTGTGAAAGTTCCTTGTGTTGTTAATTTCTTGTAATCTTCTGATACCGTATACTGCAGCCAAAGTTAACCATTCGGAAAATGTCACTGTCTTATTTTAAGATTTCCTAATATGGTTTTTGTCATGCAGTTTCATTTTGTAGTAAAGGTTGCATATAGATTTTATCATCCAGACGTTGTTGTATAAGATCGCAGATCCTAGATTTTGTCATCTTCTCCGACGGTTGTAATTGTCTTCATAACCCCATGTAGAGGTCCCCGAGCAAAATCTAGAAGTGAGTTCTCAATGATCTTGAGTAGGCGTGGCCATTCAACTTTTTCACTAAAGTTGTCATAGTGTACAGGATACACCAACTTTCTTCTATACCATTTCCTGGCATAGTGCATTCAATCGTAACTAGGAATTACTTAACTGGAAGCCTTCTAAAGGGCAACAGAGGAGAGAGTGTGGGTTGAAATAGGAAAAGTACGGCAGCACATATTGTCCATAGGACTTGCAAATTCGAAATATTCGAGTTTAAAACTGTCGAGGGTTGATTACCTGAAACCGCGGTAGCCAGATTTAGCCCAGGGTAAGGGACTTATATTAACAAATGAAAATATCAGGTAAATGCATAATTCTGTTAGTCTTGTTGCTCTTAGTTCGTATGAAAATTCTAATAGAAATATGGCCAATGAATTATGACTATTTTGTAGAACATTCTACTTTAATATCACAGGAAATTCATCTTCCGGCTTGCTTGGTTGTGAAAAGTTATAGTGTATTGGTATACTGTGTAAAGTATGTGTACTGTCGCTGATTTGTGATAACAATCACAAACAGAAGTAAAAGGTAAATTACAGTAATAGTTTTCTCTTAATATTTTTGTATTCAAGGGGAAACGGAAAACCTACTTTTATCTTAACATTTCCTTTCTTAAACTTTCTATTCGGGTTCACGTTCTTCCCCCTCAACATTGAAAACGGAATTATAGAATTTATTTAGATTTTAATTGTTGTTTCCAATATATTTCAAGCATCACTTCTCGGACATAGGCCTGTGTTATGTCGATAACGTTATCGTCGATATCTATATTATTATATATCAACATTCGATATCTAAAATATATTGACATGAATATATGATTCTACATTTTCGATATCGATATTTGGGGGGGGGCGACGAGATATAAAGAGTCCCTAAGACTTGATGAAGGAGCCCCCAGGATAAAGAAATTAAAGTTACTTTTTACAATCTTTATTACCAGAAATTGCAATGTAAATACATCCACTTGCAAATTTGCAATATTATATGATATAATTTCTTAGACGCCAGAACGTTTCTGTTCCCTGAAATAAAGAAACAAAGCATCACGTCCAAAAGCAAGTGCTATGAACTTTGAACTAGAATTTACCATAAGAAAGTTTTTTATATTTCCCCCTTATTTGCAGTTTGCCACACTGATATATTTCTGACAAAATTGAGGTTTAGTTCAACGCCTTTCGAATATGCAACCAACCCAACCGCCGAGTTGTTTGGGTTGCCTGCTATTTTAGGAAAAGGAGAATTGCAGGTGGTAATGCACTTTAGGAGTCGTGTATACATATCACCGTTGAGTTGATACATTTATAATTATTGAAGTATGCCTTCTTTTCTTATATTTGGTTTGTGTATATTGAATAATTAGTAGAACACTGTATGGTATTAAATTTCGTATGTTGCTGGTAACCCTGTTAACAATTTGTATTTAACGTAGGAGGTGTCTGCTAGGGTAACCGGAGTGACAACAGGAGTCTCTATAGAAGAATTGTTCAAGGTAAAGGTTAATCAGTAACAGTTACTTCACATTAATTAATTACTCCCCATTAGTTAACTGTAAAGACACCAACATTGTTTTAATTACAGTCTTCTTAGCATTTTCATCTTCGTGTACAACTTTGAATCATGAAGCCTAAAGTTACAAATAAATAATACTATTATAAAAGATTTTTTAACGTTGTTCCAAAACCAGTAAACATCATTTTACATACTCAACAAGTAGAATTAAACATGTTAAAATTAGCAAAAGATTGTAGTTAACTTTTATCGTATCGTAAAACAATGCAGAAAAAAATAATAAAATGACAGTTTATATGAACCAACCCAAAACAAAACTAATAGAGAAACAAAGAAAACCTTTACGGTTTTCTACATGTCCTAACAATGAATATGGATTGCTCTAGATTATGTTGTTAGTGCTTTCTGGGGAACTAACGTGAAGTTAGCTCGTTTTTTTTTCTTTTTGCCCCTAGCATCCAAACTAATGAAGCATTAATGTTCGGTTTTGGTGCTCTAAGAACTAGTTAACGATTGCACAGGAAGAGATCATTAGTGCTTTTTAATTTGGCGGAAGTTTAACTCGGCGAAAATTTCCCAATGTTTTTCTTACGTGAGATTCGTCACTAATAATGAAGCACTAACGAAACTATTAGTGTTTTCTACGACCAGCAAAAATGTACTATCAATTGCACTAGGTTTGATTGTTAGTGCTTCCTGGGGGGACTGATTTTTTGCTTCTAGTGTACTATTGTTAAGCCTATTGCAGCCCTAATGTTAAGAGTCACTGCTCTAGGAAGCACTAAGAAAGCACTAACGATTGTATTAAAGATATCATTAGCTGTTTCGAATTTGTCGGGAATTTGTCCCAGTGAAATATTCTCCATGTATTTATGGGAGTTTTGTAACCAGAGTTGACCACTTTTGCCTAACCTCACTCAACCTCACGCTCAAAAACTAATTTCGACCTGAACTCACGAACTCTTTTCGACCTCACGCTCACATCACCAGTCTGACCTCACGCTTACCTCACCAGTCTCACCAAGAGCTCACTCAACCTCACGCTCACATCACATCTCAGGCTCACTTTGTGAGGTTGAGGTCGAGTGAGCGTAAGTTTCGAACTCGTGAGCGCCGATCTCGTGAGTTTGGACATCTTTGTGACTTATAAGTACGCAGATCTACAATAAGAGCAAAGCAAAATTGCCTTCAAATGAAGGTTGTAGTCCTCTGATCAATCAAGTCCCTTTGGATGATTTGGAATACGATTATGACCTTCTCTATATACTGCAGCCAATGTTCACGGTAATGTTAAGAGTAACGGTTCTTAACTGATCATCTTCAATATGTAACTTAAGCACAAAAAATTCTGTCAATTGATAATTTTGATGATGTCTATGTTCTACTCATGTTCTACCAGGCCTGCCAACTATACACTGCTGAGTATATCTGATGTCATGTCACAGCCTGTTGGATAATGAAGAAAGTGAAAGCAATTTTTAATGAGGCTTAAGTATCTTTAAATTTAATAATTTCGTCCCATTTCTTTTCAGTACTGCTTGTACGTGGCCTTAAAAGAATCAGTAGCTGCTCATGAAGTCTTCTAGTAAGAGTCTTAGAATTTCTGAATCAGACCCATCAACAGCTACAGATTTCCCGTTTGTAGTTTCTTCCACTATTCTTGTCCATATAAAGTCATTGACACACCAAGAACTTGATCTTATAGTATTAGAGGTGAAGAGAATGTCAGAATGTAGAAATGTGATACAATATTCTTATCAAGACAATTCTACAGTGATATCATTCTGCAACTTGGATATGGAGAATTTTCAACAAGAGACTTCTGAAATTATGACTTTTTCTGCTCTGTGAAATGAGTCTCAGATACTAATCAAAGCATACAGTGAGTTTATATGAAAAGCTTATTTGACTAACTCACAGTTTCATTGCTTTCTGATGACCAGTGTTACTAAGTTGATAGCGAACACAGGACGGCCCTTACCGTAAATATTTTCCACCTGAAGCTACAGCTGGTTTTGCTCCTGCGAAAATTATTAGCATCATTGGAAGCCGACTAGTATTGATCTCCAAGTTTCTCAAGAACTGTGATGGAATTGTCTTGCCTTCAATGGCAGAAATGAGTTGTCATTTTTAGTCCACACCATTGCGTGTAGAAGGACTCTTCCTTCTACGTGTGGGTTTTAAACCAGAGGTAAATAGAGACTCTGCAATATTCACCACAATCGAATTCACATTCTTGCGCATTGAGATATTATCACACAAAGAAGGTGGCATTAGCTCAACATGTCGATCTGATGATAAACTGATGCCCACAAAAGTCCTTTAAGAATTCTGTAACAGTATTTGAGAATGAAGAATTAATCTTGGTAACATTGTGTCTTACGTGAAAATATTATTAATGATAGACCGGAACCTAGTGGATGCTACACAACTCTGTATGTAAACCCTAGCGAGCAGCTGTATCCGTAATTATATGCTTATTTGTTACCCTCGAGTGTTAACTAACACGATAATTTCATTAAATAATATATCTGTTAGAACACAACTCAAGAAAGATCAAGAACAAGGTGAGAGCGTTATGGGTGCTAAGTATATTTCTTCAGCAGGAAGCACTCTCAAATAGTATTGTAGTTGGATATAAACGTAAAGTATAGCATTTGATTGATTATCATTTATAAATTAATACTTATGTTTCTTACATTTGGTTTCACAAAATTTTTCAATCTGAAAGGTCCACCAAAAACGTACGATCCCAAAGCTGTTATACCCTCGTCTTATAAAATGTAGATTATGTCCACGGCTTTTTAAAAGGTACGCCATGGTATAAAGTGAGTTAAGTAGCTGTAAAAGAACTACTTCTCTACTGCTTCATTCTTAAGACGTAGGTACAGAACACAAGATACTGCGGTTTCCGATTCATTGAATTTCTCTACTAGGTCTAAGCGAATTGAAATTAGGGTATACATTACTGCTGATTTCAAAATTTCACATCATTTTTAGAAAGACATAAGCCGACATAAGCACTTTAGCATTACCGGACACCTCGATAGAGAACCCTCAAATTATTGCCACGCCTGTTGCACCCTAAACAATTAACTAATAATCGAACAGCCCCGTCCATCTTCAAAATTATTTCTTTAATCACCGCATCACTTACAGATCGATTTAATATTTCATTATTATCTTTTTTCAAAGTTTGTGGAATATTATGACAATGAAGTCAAGTGACATCTCTACTAATGTTACATTTTTAAGACTATTTCTGACGTAGTGGATGTATATAACTTAAAGCTTCACAAGCTCGGGGATGCTTGTTCTATCGCAAGTGACCCATCAACTTGTCCATCATTTTAACGCGCTTTCTCTGTTTATACCTTATTAACTCACCGCGATATACAGTCTTTATCAGCTCAAGATTTCCTGTTCCGCAAGTCACTGGTTTTAAACTCGAATATTTCGAATTTGCTAGTCCTAAGGACAATATGTGCTGCCGTACTTTTCGCATTTCAACCGACACTCTCTCGTCGGTTATACTGCATGCAAACTGATATCTACAAAGAGTAATACCATTATTTCTGCTGAAAGCCACAATCGGCAGTGTTGTAGATATGCCATATGAAAATAATTTTTCAAGAGATTTTAGAATCTTACATTGTGTAAGTTGTAACTGAAAATCCTAATCATACTACGCTTCTTATCATATTACAATGTCTGGTAAGTTGTAGTGAATGCTAACTGCTAGCATTCGTTTTGAAAAGTGAACAAAAGTGATATCTCAACATATCCTCTTCGTAAAATAACTGAATGTTTCTGTAAATTGGTAATACAATGTTCTCTGAAAACAGTCTGAAGTCTTTATCTAAGCTCATATCTGTGTGTTTCGACTTTCTCTTGGACAATGTTAACGGTTTTTAGCGTGGACTGTGCAAGGAAAGTACTCTAGGCAGTTTGCCATGATATTCCGCTATATGCAAGGATTCTACAGAGGATTTGAAGCCTCTATTTTTGTAAAGGAATATACTTGGTGTTCTAGGTGATTCTGGTCAACGGCCATACATATGCTCGCATACATACCAGGCCAATGTACAGTCTGCTTCAGGGTTAGAGACGAGTACACTTCGTAAGCCTCAACTGCTGGCGAATGATCGGGTACATTTTGTGGAGTAGCTTTCTGCTTTTGAGAAGATACCTTTGAGTCGATGGAATGGAAACACATGCTATGTTCAAGTCAGCGAGAAAAGGTAGTGTTGAATTTAATAAATCATATTACACAAATACTTCTGGTTGATCATTCCGTCTCAGATATGAAAGGCGTCAAAAGGCTAATATAGTTGGTGCACTAATCTGCTACAGAGGAGAAGCATACCAGAATTTTACTCATCGGTGAGGAAACGTTAAGAAGATCGAGAAATTCAAATCCTCCAATAAGCTTAATAGGATTGTGCGATATGCCCTCTGTAGTGCAAGACGAACCGTGCGAGTAAAAGAGACTTTAAGGTTTTATAGCCTGATGATTAGTGTGATAGATACGTAGCGTTATCAATATAGCATCTTGATGAAGTGTTAAAATTGCAAAAGACGCCTTGAAATTTTTTATAGACGCAAGTTAACTTTCACTCTAATCGAAAGTTAATGGAAGTATATATTTCTTTCTTTGGGCACAGAAACAAGCACGTACTGTAACTATTATTAAGGGAGACAATTTATAGTTGTGGGAATTGAGCCTAGGAAGTTTTATATGTTTTAGGTGCACTTAACTGAAAATCTGATAACGTAACCTAAGTACAAAAAAAATCTGTCAATTGATAATTGGTTGATATGTCTGTTCTACACCTGTTCTACGAGGCCTGTTTAACTTCTTTGTGTCGCGAATCAGTTCTTTAAATCGCTAGGTTTATAAATACATCGGCCGGACTAGTCTCACAGGCCAAGAGAAGCGGGCCTGGGTTTACAATGTAAACACGGTTTTAATTACCAAAAAAAAAAAATCTATTAGTGTTTCAGGCCAATAACCTGCATGTGAATCCTTTACTAGTTTAGGACCGTATGTGTAACGGATTATTGTTTTAGCTTCATGGCCTTCTGACTGAAAAGCAGCTTGGTACAGTCGCAAAGGAACAAGGTGCTTAGCAGTAACCATTGATTGTCCTTATGTCGTACAAAACCTAGGGCAATAAGTTGAAACCAATTGGGATCGACGTGTAGTAGAGCTTTCATTCCTTCGCCCCTCTTGGATAAAAATATACATGGAGTCTTTCCATGTACCGCATATCGAAACATCGTTCTATATTAAGAGAGTTAAACTTTGCTTCTTTTTAGGAGAATCGAGAACAAACGGTAGTTACACAATGTTTAGTGTCCTTGCAGATGGCAGAATCCTTGGAGTCTATCGTCTGCTGTTGAACATCTTAACATATAAACAATCAGACAATAAACAAATGTTATAAAAGTCAATTGAAAGGTACTGTAGTATGCGAATGTTATATCTAAATGAATTGGTTTAGCTCGTTAACTTGTGAGTGTCCTGCTACATTTTCATTTTGTCTTCGAGTAACAAAGCAGCCTTTTTAAAGGATTCCAAAATATGTAAACAGAAGAATAAACCACCACCATGTTTTATACCTTGTCCTAACACCTTCATTTTAAATTTCATCAAGATCGTCTTCATGTCCATTTTGTTAGGTCTATAAGGCGGGGACGGTCTTACTAAGTAATAATAATAAAAGATTGGATCATCATTTAAGCCGTTGTCAATGATATATTGGTTTTCCACAGCTGTTGTTCGTTATCATCTATATTAGATTGTCTTCCGATCTGCATTTGTAAAAGAACTCCGTTGGCAGAATGCAGAAAAAATTGTTTACTTAATATTGGTTCTTTCACACTTACATGTGTCTCGTTCACAATCCTACCTTGCAATCACTTTTTATCTACAGGTAAGTAAGCTTATCCGGCTGGAGCCGATGTTAGCTGTGTGGATGCTGGATTTCCCATATCCTCTTTCACACACCAACCTCAATCGATTGGGTTCTTGCTTAGACCATTTCCCACCTGGACTTGGAGTTACTTCCGATTTGAATGGTGCACACCTGTCGTGTTAGTAGGGGAAAAAGTGGCAATATTGAATCTTTGCAACCACCTCCTTGTTATTCCTGATAGGCTTATACCAGGAAGGACATGTTTCCTTCTCCATACAGGGGAATAAGAAATGTGTAATGTTGAACATTCTGTTAGGGTTAAGATATGACTCCTAACTCACAACTCCTAACTCACAGTTGAAGATTCTGACTAACATGCGCAGTGCTTCTTTTTGAAGGATCTTGAAGCCTTGAAACTATTCTCTCTTGTGTATAGCTAACGTCGTGTCACAGCTTGTTGCATCATAAAAAAAGTGAAAGCAAACTTTTAATGAAGCTAAGTTTCTTAAAATTTAATGATTTCGTAGCATTTACTTTCGGTTCTGTTCGTATGTGGTATTCAAAGAATCAGCAACTGCTCATGAAGTTTTCTACCAAGATTCTAAAAGATATGAATCACACCCATCAATAATTTCAGATACCCCGTTTTTAGTTTCCTCAATTACTGTTGTCAATATACAGTTACCTGCTCCTTCGAAACCTCTTTGCATCATTTGAAGCAGTCTAGTATTGATTTTCAAGATTCTCAGGGACCGTGAATGATTTGTCATAGCTTCAATGGCACAATTAATTTTGATCGTTGAGATATACCCGAAAGCTATTTTTGGCTTTCGGCTCTTTCCATGTCTAATTGTAATTTATGCCCATCTAATATTAGGTGAAAATAACGCTTAACATAATTTATATACGTCCCTAACGTAGATTTGACAGGTCAGTTTTAGTCCACACCATTGCGTGTATAAGGGCTCTTCCTTCTAAGTGTGGGTTTTATTACTCAACACAACAGAGTCTCTCCAATATTCACCGTTGTCAAGTTGACATTCTTACGCATTGAGATATTATCAAACAAGGATGGTGGCATTAGCTTAACGCTTCACCCTGAGGATTAACTGATGCTACCAAATGTCCTGTAGAACTTCTGTTATCGTAACAGTATTTGGGAATGAAGGAATAATCTTGCTAACGTTGTGTCTGACGTTGAGTTAATCCCCCTGAACATATCCTTTCCTTCATTAAGCACTATTCGATAATCATATCACTTGGAACTTCGCTTAAAAAGGCCTTTTATCTGCTAATTGTGTATGTTCCCTGTGTTGTAAGTTTCTTGTAATCTTCTGATACCGTATACTGCAGCCATAGTTAAACATTCGGATAATGTCACCGTCTTAATTCTGAGATTTCCTAACAAGGTTTATGTAAAACACTTTCATTTTGTAATAAATGTTGCATATAGATTTCCTCATACAGACGTTGTTGTATAAGATTGCTGATCCTAGATTTTGTCATCTTCTCCGACGATTGTAAATGTCTTCATAACCCATGTAGAGGTCCCCGAGCAAAATCTAGAAATGAGTTCTCAATGATCTTGTGTAGGCATTTTCAGTAAAATTGTCATAGTGTACAGGATAAACCAAAGTTCTTCTATACCATTTTCTGACTTCATATATCCAATCGTGCTTAGTACGGTACTCACTTAACTGCAAACCTCCTAATAGCGTTACAACACTGCACCGTTAAGAAATTTCTTCAGCTGTGGTACGATTTGAACACCTTTCCACTATAATGGCTGATCTAATGTCATATCGAATGTGGATTATTCACTTTTCTTACATTTTTTTTTTACTGTATGCAGAAGAGTATTTAGTATTAGTACTTGATGTTGAAATATTGATGAAATTCAGAGGAACCACACTGCTTATATGAAAAGAAGAGGTGTGAATCACACCATTACACAATCGTTGTAGCGAAGCTTTCACAAGATGAATAATTATCCAAATTACACACCAAGAGCATGAGTGTATAGCATCAGAGGGAAAGTGGATGTGAGTGAAGATATGTGATAGGATATTCTTATCAAGACAATGCTACCGTGATATAATATTACTTTTACATTCAAGAACGTGTTTATAGAGAATTTTCATCAACAGACATCTGAAATAAATGACCTTTTTTTTTCTATAAAATGTGTTGCACTTAGTTACTAGTCAAAGCATACAATGAGATTATATGAAGATATTATTTGATTAGCCCACAGCTTGGTTGCTTTGTGATGACCAGTGTTACTAATTTTTTTTAGGAAAAATAACGTATATATATTTAGGACTAACGTAAATATTTTTACCTAACCGTCTAACAGTAGATCTCAAAAGAACATAAAATCGATTCTATATTTGTCTCATCGATCAGATCACCGGTCTCAGTCCCAAAGTAAGGCTGCTTCGGAAGTTAGAATATAATGGTTCCATGTCAAGTTGTTATAATTATGCATTCGTGAAAATATTATTCATAATAGACCGGAACCTAGTGAATCCTACACAGCTCTGTATGTAAGCCCTAGTAAGCAGAAAGACGCTAAGTTAATACATACTTGATAGCCTAGAGTTTTAATACACAGGAGAATTTCTTTAAATATTGTATCCGTAAGAACACACAATCTTTGGATTAAACAGTTTACATAAGGCTCACGATCAAGAACAAGGTGAGAGCGTTATGGGAGCTAAGTAGATTTCTTCAGCAGGAAGCACTCTCAAATAGTATTGTAGTTGCAAATAAACGTGAAGTATAGCAATTGCTTGATTATCATTGATAAATTAATACTTATGTTTTTTACATTTGGTATCACAACATGTCATCATGTGTAAGAGAACTGCATATACTGCACTGGTGGAAGCAACAAGAACAAACATTTCCAAAATTGTGTAAATTATCACGTCAGTATCTCGCCATCCCTGCTTCTAGTGCGTCAATTGAAAGAGCTTTTAGTACTACAGGCTATAGCTCTGGAACGGAGAAATTGATTTATTGACATCAGGCACAGGCCTAATTACAGTGTTACTTAGTATATACGTTATTAAGATTATATAGTTTAATAAAACTGTTGGTAATAATTATATTCGCCTTACATAAATAATAGATTTCTTAAAACTACTTACACCCAATGCCAGTTCATCTTTAACTAACTTGTTGTAGGTTGCAGTAATTCCCCATATAAAAGATCTGCTTAAGACGTTTGTTTTTGCTGTAAAAAAAAATGTATTTTTCGATGCAGTGCGCAATTTAGCGATTGGTACGTGGCTACATATTTGGTAAAGATAAGGATAGTCTATTTCGCCATAAAAGAGCTTGTGTTAAAGTGATTTAATTTAGCTTTTAAATTTCGGGTAGAATTTTGATTTCTAAAGTGTAAGAAACCTTAAAAACTTATTTTATGTACGCTCAATCAAGAATGAGTATTTCTGTATATTCGGGTTCCATATATTACTACATTATTCTAATTTCAACCTGACGTATGCATAATACAGTACAGTTAAAGTTTGGTGACAGGAAATCTTTACTCACAATAAATAGTATACCCCAAATTTTTGTATGCTTATTTGCAAATAGTTACAGTATGTTGAATAAAAGATAGTTTTGAAGGAAAAAAACTCCCAAGTCCCGACTTTCCCGTATATTCTTTGGAAATTACGGCTGAAGATTGGTGGAATGAATACAGTGGACGAACACGGGCTAATCCGAAAACTGCCACTCTCACGGTGCTTGTTTACCACAAAGCTCACATAACACGAGAAGGGATCGATCCGACGACCTCTAACATCAGATGTGAGTGGTTTACCTACTGAGCCACCGTTGCCCCTCGTCAAGCATCTGTTCGCATTCTACGCACACTGATTATATTAACTAGTATTTCTTTGATATTTTCTGTACTTAGATTGTAAAATATGTACCACCAGAAATGTCAACTATGAAGCGAAGTCGTAGCAAGTATGCTAGCAGAAGTATTAGTAGTAGTAGTAATAGTAATAATAGTATGAGTAATAATTATAATAATAGCAGTAGCAGTAGTAGTAACAATATGGGTAATAGCAATTCAGTACTTTACAGTTTTGAATAAAGATGTAATTTCAGAAACACATTACGATTAACACAGGCTGCCAACATTAGTTTCCGATCCGTCTTCCACAGAGTTTGGGCAATGCCGGGCCCGCCCGGTTCGGCCCAATATTTTCCCGGTCCGGTTCGGCCCGGAAGGCGCCCCGCTGGATTCAGCCAGAATGTTCCTGGCCCGGTTAGAGCCAGGCTCGAGATTCGGATCGGGCGGACCGGCACGAGTCGTGCCGAGCAAAGAATTCAGATCTATGCGGACTGGGCTGGGCCTAGGTTTGCTGGGCGCTGGTTTAAACCCACTGACATGCGGAATAAAAAGTCTTTAGATGAGAAAGATAGAGTATCACTGTGAGTTCATAAGGTATAGTAAAAAGAAAGTGCGTTAAAATGATGGACAAGTTAATGGGTCACTTGCGATAGGGCAAGACTCCCCGAGCTGCAACGTCAGAAATAATTTTGAAGATCCACGGGGATGTTCGATTATTAATTTGTGGTTTAGTGTACAACAGGCGTGCCAATAATTCGAGGGTTCTATTTCGAGGTGTCCGGTGGGGCTCAACGGCTTATCACGCCATATGTCTGGCGATGTAATGCGATGTAATGTATTGTAATGCATATGGATCACGTAATGTAATGCATATTGCAATGTGATGCCTCCGGTAGGACACGTGTCCTTGGCTATGTCTACTTAAATCTTTGAGAACTCATATCCAGACTTTGGTCGGCGACCTTTCCATGTGGTTATAGACAGTTACAACCGTCGGAGGAGATGACAAAATCAAAGATCTGCGATCTTATACAACAACCTCTGGATGATGAAATCAATATGCAACATTTACAAGAAATTGAAACTGCATGACAAACACTATATGGAGGAAATCTAAAAATTAAGACGGTGACCTTTTCCGAACTGGTAAACTTTAGTTAAAGTTCAGAGGTCAGAATCGTATTGATACTCTTCCAAAGGGACTAGATCGAAAACGGGACTAGAAACTTGATTTGTAGTCAATTAAATTAAAGCTTCCGATTTCTCCCGCAGCTGGTTACCGTTTCTATGGAAAATTTGCAAATCACTATACTCAGTAGTTGGAAACTTTGGAAAAACCTACGGTATCAGTGGATTACAAGAAATTAACAACTTAAGGAACATTCACAATTCGCAGAATAAGTGGCCTTCTTGAGCGAAAGTCGAAGTGATATGATTATCTGGCAGTGCTTAATGAAAGGCACGAAATTTTCTTTGGGATTAACTCAACGTAAGACACAGCGTTAGCAAGATTAATCCTTCAATCCCAAATACTGTTACGATAAGTTCTACAGGACTTTTGTGGGCATTAGTTTACCATCAGAGCGACACGTTGAGCTCATGCCACCTTCCTTGTGTGATAATGTCTCAATGCGCAAGAATGTCAATTCGACTGAGGTAAATATTGCAGAGTGTGTATTGTCATGTGTTTTAAAACCCACACGTAGAAGGAAGAGTCCTTCCACACGCAATGATGCGGACTAAAAATGGCACCCCAATTCTGCGTTAAGTACGAATTAAATCATGTTAAACACTATTTTCACCATATATGTTATGGATATAACTTACAATTAGACATGGAAAGCCGTATACTTCCCGTTTTTGTACAAGTACAATATTATTTGAGTGTGTTACCAACCTGCTGAAGAAATTTACTTGGCACCCATAACGGTCTCACTTGGTTCTACTAATCATAGCATACAATGAGATAATTAATCAAAGCATACAATGATATTATATGAAAAGATTATTTGATTAGCCCACAGTTTGGTTGCTTTGTGATGACCAGTGTTACTATTAACGTTAATATTTTCACCTAACCGTCTAAGGGAAAATCTCAAAAGAACCTAAAATCGATTCTATATTTGTCTCATCGATCAGATCACCGGTCTCAGACTCAAAGTAAGGATGCTTCGGAAGTTAGATACAATGAGTTCCATATCAAGTTTTTATCATTATGCAATCGTGAAAATATTATTAAAGATAGACCGAAACCTAGTGAATACTACACAGCTCTGTATGTAAGACCTTGTAAGCTGCAAGGACGCTAATTAAATGCATACTTCGTAGCCTCGTGTTTAAACACACAGGAGAATTTCTATAAATTTTGTATCCGTAAGAACACAATTCTTTGGATTAAACAGTTTCTATGGGGCTAACGATCAAGAACAAGGTGAGTGCGTTACGCGTGCTAGGTAGATTTCTTCAGCAGGAAGCACTCTCAAATAGTATTGTAGTTGCATATAAAGGGAAGTATAGCAATTGCTTGATAATCATTGATAAATTAATACTTATGATTATTATATTTGGTATCACATTTTTCAATCCCAAGGGCTCACCTACAACCGCTGTATTATCTAATTTCTATATGACTCTGATACGATCGTCTTATTATAGGGAGAAGTAAATCCACGGTTTATAAAGATTACGCCATTGTATAATGTGAGTAAAGCAGCTTTAAAAGCATCACTTTGTTTTAAACCTACGTACACAACACAAAATACTGTGGCCTCCGATTAATTGTTGAATTTCTTTACTAGCTCTAAGCAGATAGGAATTAAGGAATACATGCCAATGTCCACTGATAATTTCTAAATTACACAGCAGTGTAAGAAGGAGTTAATCCGGCATAAGCCGTTTAGCCTTACCAAGCACCTCGAAATAGAACCCTCAAATTATTGGCACACCTGTTGCTCTTTAAACAATTAATTAAAAATCAAACATCCCCGTCCATCATCAAAATTATTTCTTTAATCATCGCATCACTTAGAGATCGATTAATATTTTTCTTCAGACATTCTAGAATACTATTATAATGAAGTCAAGTATCATCTCTGCTTCAATTGGTACCTCTGCTAATGTTGTTATTTTTAGGCGATTTCTATTTTTGTGGTTGCAGATTACAAAAAGCTACACAATCTAGGGGATGCCTGTCCTTTCGCAAGTGACCTATCAACTAGTCCATCAATTAATGCGCTTTCTTTTTACTAAATTATATGAGTTCACCTCGATATTCATTCTTTCCCACATAAATACTACTTGTTCCACACGTCAATAAGTTTAAACTCGAATATTTCGAATTTGCAAGTTGCATTTTAACGGGAAGTATAGCAATTACATGATTATAATTGATAAATTAATATTATTTTTTTTTTTTACATTTGTTATCCCAACATTTTCAATCCCAAGGGCCCACCTAAAAAAAAAAAGCTCATCGTTCCTAAAGCTATACGTCTGTCATACCATCTTCTTATAAAAGGGAGAAGTTATTCAACGGTTTTATAAATGCTACGCCATTGTGTAATGAGAGATGAGGATCTCTAAAAGCACCACCGCTTCGTTTTTAAGACCTAGGTACACAACACAAGATCTTACAGCTTTGGTTTCATATTTGGATTTCCTTACTAGCTGTAAGCCAATAGGAAACAAATAATAGATGCCGATGTCCACTGCTGACTATTAAATTTCTCAGTATTGTAAAAACATTTGCCGGCATAAGCCGTTTAGCCTTACCGGACCCCTCGATTTATTGGCGCGCCTGTTGAACTCTGACCCACTAATTAAAATTAGAACATCCCCGTCCATCCTCAAAATTATTTCTTTAATCACCACATCACTTAGGAATCGATATAATCTCTTTTCAGAAATTGTAGAATACTATTACAATGAAGTCAATTTACATCTCTGCTAATGTTCTCATTTTAAGACTATTTTTGAGTAGTGGATGCATTTTAAAAAAAGCTTTACAAGCTCGGCGATACTTGTCCTATCGCAAGAGACCCACCAACTTGACCATCATTTTAACGTGCTTTCTCTTTACTACACCTTATGACCTCACCGTGATATTCATTCTTTCTCAGCTAAAGGCTTCTTGTTTCGCACGTCAAAGGGTTTAAACTTGAATATTTCGAATTTGCAAGTCCTAAGAACAATATGAGCTGCCGCACTTCGGTTGTACTTCGGCTCTATTCTGTTGTACTGCATGCAAACTTATTCCACTCGTTCTAATGCAAGTATCATGGCGGATCTCGACATCTACTCTTTTTATTATTTTTTCTATAATTAATAATACATTATTTCTGCAGAAAGCCACAGTCGGCAGCTGTGTAGATAAATCTTCTATGCAGAATCATGCAGAATTATTAAGCAGAATTCTACGCAGTCATCTATGCAGTCATCTATGCAGTTGCAGTCATCTATGCAGAATTCTACAGTCGATTTGTGGTCGCTTGCTTGCTCTCTACGCTTCTTATCAAATATTACTATGTATGGTTAGTAGTAGTGCTGCTTGCATTCGTTATGATAAGAGAACAACAAGTATCTCGACATCTCCTCTTGGTAAAATGTTATCTGAACGTTTCGGTATCTTAGTAATACTATGTTTTCTGAAAACAGTCTCAAAAATAGATCTAGGCACACATCTGTGTATTTCGACTTTCTTGCGAATGTTAACGGCTCTACAATAAAATGCACACTAGGCTAGCCATTATTTCCGCTATATGCAGCGAACACCTAAGCAGAATTCTACAGACGATTTGTTGCTCTATTTTTGTAGAGGAATTTACTTGGTGATCTACGATGGCTCTGGTCAACGGCCGTGGATATGCTCGTGTTAAATGACTCCAAAGCAGCTCGTGTTAAATAATTTCGAAAAAATTTACATTGTCCTTACACCTTCATTTAAAGTTTCATCAAGATTGTCTTCATCTCCATTTTTTTAGGTCTATAAGGCGGGGTCGATATCACAAAATGATAATCTTAAGTGATTGGATCAATGATTAACCGTTGTCCTTTCTGGTATAAGCCTATCAGGTATAACAAGGAAGTGGTTGCAAAGCTTCAATATGGCCACTTTTTTACCTACTAACACATTCAATTCGGAAGTAGCTCCAAATCCAGGTGGGAAATGGTCTAAGCAAGAACCCAATCGATTGAGGTTGGTGTGTGAAAGAGGATATGCGAAATCCAGCATCCACACAGCTACCATCGGCTCCAACCGGATAAGTTTACTTACCTGTAGATAAAAAGTTATTGCAAAGTAGGATTGTGAACGAGACACATGTAAGAGTAATATCAAACTGCACCGGGCCCTAACCGTGCCGGGCACATTTCGGGCCGAATCGGGCCAAACCGGGCCGGGCACATTTTGGGCCGAGTCCGCTCGGGCCGGATAATCTGAAAAACGGTTCGGAAAGTAATGTTGTAAGCCTATTTGATTTATTAATGTCTTCCACTACCTTTATTTTTGCCGTGTTTGTACGGTCTTACTGTCAGGCTATGTTAATCGTAATGTGTTTGGGAAACTGACTCTTTATTAAAGACTGCGTTGTACTGGTAATACTATTACTATTACTACTTCTACTACTACTATTACTACTTCTACTATTACTACTACGACCACTGCTAATACTACTACAACTACTATGTCCGCGTCAGAGTTGACATGTCTGGTAGTACCAAATTAACTTTCTAAGTACAGAATAAAATGGAGAAATGCTAGTTGTTATGGCCGGTCTGTTTAGAATTTGAACCGATGCTTGATCTACGAGGGAGAACAGTGGCTCAGTAGAAAAACTCACTCACATCTGGTGCTAGACGTAGTCGGATCAATCCCTACTCATGCTATGTGAGCTTTGGTGCGGACAAACATCGTGTGCGTGAGAGTTTCTGGGGTGGTCCTGCTTCCTCCTACTGTTTTCTTTCCACTAATTATCCCATCATCATCCACATAGCCTGAGCCGTAGTTTCCTAAAGAACGGATGAAAAAGTCAAGTACTTGACCTAGTAAGTCGAATTTTGTACGCTACAATTGGACCACGGAAGGCAAAACCATGAACTGGCGTGCTCATAAGATCAGTGCAATTTGTAGTAATGTTCAATTAGCAATGCAAATATCGAATGGTGTTACACGTTCATGTATTGTTTATAGTATGATGCTACAAATATAACAAAATATAATAATCAAATAAATCACCAAGTCGCCAGGGTGGATTAGGTGTTCCTGGAACGGTGGCTCAGTGGTTGAGCGTTCACCTCTGGTGTATGGGGTCCCTGGTTTGATCCGAGCTCTCGCCAAGTGAACTTTGTGGTGGACAAACACCGGCGTTCTCCTGTTTCCCTCCACTTTATTTATACCACTATTTAATTTATTTCTCATCACCATCGTCTCCTTTAGGCTAGCTGGCATAACTTGGAACCACCTACCAAGATGAATAAACTAATGAATTGGGAAGATAGACATTAAGTCTCTTGTGAATTTGATGATGAAGTGAAGAAGATGTCATCATGTGTAAGAGAACCAGATATACTCCAGTGGTCGAAGCAACAAGGTCAAACATTACCAAAATTGTGTAAATTAGCGTGTCAGTATATGGTCATCCCTGATTCTAGTCAGTCTACTGAAAGAGCTTTTAGTACACAGGAACAGAGTAATGCTTTAAAGCCTGAAACTGTTCACTCTGTTTTCGTGCTATTAGATGCGTACAAGGACATACAGTAAAGCGATGTTCATTTTGCACTATTGGTTTCTTAAGAAACCTCATATTTTCATTTTCTTAAAATCAACTATCACTTATATTATATGCAATGTTAACGCCATCTTAGGGATCTCAAACCGTCTTAGGGAATTTGAAAAACCATCTTAGGGAATCTCAAAATCAAGACGGTTATTTTTTCCAAACCGTTAACTTTGGCTGCAGTTAAACTTCAAAGATATAAGTGCTATATTGATAACGCTACATATCTATCACACTAATCTTAAGGCTATAGAACCTTAAAGTCTTTCTGACTCGCACGGTTCATCTTGCACAACAGACTGCCATATAGCTCACTCATATTAAGCTTTTGGAGGATTTGAATTTCTCCATCTTCTAAACGTATTTTTGATAGCTGATATCTATACATTTTTCATTCAGGGGAGTTTTGAGGTATTTTTCGTTCAACAATGATATGTGTGGATTTTGTTTTCTTTTACTGCCTCACATTACGTCATCTAGCTCTGATATTTACTTGTTACGAACCGTTCCAGGAACACTTCATCGATCCTGGGGTCCGGGTGATTTATTTTATCATTGTTTTTTGTTATTATTATTGTAGTATCAAATTATAAAGAATACACGAACACGTAATATGATTTGGAAACTGTCGTGCTAATTGAACACTACAAATTGCGCTAATCTTATGAACATGCCAGTTCATGGTTTCGCCCTCCGTGGTCTAGTGGTAGCGGAAATAATTCTAGTTAGTAGGTCAAGTACTTGACTTTCTCAAATGTTCTTTAGGCAATTACGGCTCACAACGTATGGATGATGATGGATGAATTGGTAGAATGAAGACAGTGGACGAAAACGGGCTAATCAAAAAACTCCCACGCTCACGATGTTTGTCCACCACAAAGCTCACATAACACCAGGAGGGATCGATCCGGCGACCTCTAGCACCAGATGTGAATGCTTTACCTAGTGAGCCACCATTGCCCCTCGTCAAGTATCTGTTCGCATTATACGCAGACTGACCATAATGACTAGTATTTCTTCAAATTTTTCTCTACTTAGATTGTAAAGTACGTACCACCAGATTTGTCACTCTGACGCGAAGTCGTAGTAGTTGTAGTATTAGAAGTAGTAGTAGTAGTAGTAGGAATAGTAATAATAATCAAATAATAATAATAATAATAATAATAATAATAATAATAATAGTAGTAGTAATAATAGCAGTAGCAGTAGTAGTAATAATAAGTGTAGTAGAGGTACACTACTTTACAGTCTTGAATAAAGGGTTATTTTCCCCAACACATTATGATTAACACAGGCTGCCAACATTAGTTTCAGATCCGTCTTTACAGTGTTCGGGCCGAGTCGGGCCGGCCCAACTTGGACGGGTTTTTGCTCGGCCTGTTTCGGCCGGAATGTGCCCGGCCCGTCTCGACCCGGCACGGCCCGAAATGTGCCCTGCACGGTTAGAGCCGGGCTCGAGATTCGGGGCGGGACGGGTCGAGCCGGGCACAGAATTCAGATCCATTCTGGTCGGGCAGGGCCGTCTTCGGGCCTGGGTTTGCAGGGCTCTGATGGTAGTCTGTAGTGCAAGATAAACCGTGCGAGTCAGCAAGACTTTAAGGTTCTATAGCCTTAAGATTAGTGTGATAGATACGTAACGTTATCCATGTAGCATGTTGATGAAGTGAGTCAAGGTTGCAAAAGACGCCTCGAAATTTTTTATAGACGCAAGTTTAACTTTCAGGCTAATCGAAAGTTAATAGCAGTATCTATTACTTTCTTTGAGCATCGAGACGAGCAAGAACTCGAACAGTATTACTAAGGAAGGAAATTCAGGCTTCTGCTCCAAGATGTAGAAAGTGAGCCTCGGTTTTATATCTTTCAGGTTGTCTTAACTGAAAATCTCCCAATCTAAGAACAAAAAAATAATTCGGTATTTGATTACTTTGTTCACGTCTCTGTTCTACACCTGTTCTATCAGGCTTGTGTAACATCAGGTTTGTGTATCAGGCTTATGATTTACACCGCTAACTTTAATAATTCATCGGCTGGACTTGTCTCATAGGCCAAGAGAGTTTGAGTGATCATTCAGTGTCTGATAAAGTTGAGAAATATCTATCAAATAGGTCTGTTGCAGCGTGGGACACAAAACCAGCAAGTACATGATACTTTTCCTTCTGATAGATCGCTGTCTCTACTTTCATGTCCCAAAGAGGATAAAGTTTCGAATGAAAACTTAGGCAGATATTTTTTATAATAACTTTTATTTTGTGCCGGACACAGAGATTTAATAATTTAAAAACTCCCTCGGATCGAAAGTGTTAAGCCGTTGTCAATGACATATTGGCTCTCTACAGCTGTTGTTCGTCATCATCTATATCAGATTGTCTTCCGATCCGCCATTTGTACATGAACTTTCTTGGTAGAATGCAGAAAAAATTGTTTACTTCATATTGGCTCTTCTACACTTACATGTGGCTCGTTCACAATCCTATCTAGCAATCAGTTCTTATCTACAGGTAAGCTTATCCGGCTGGAACCGATGGTAGCTGTGTGGATCAAGGAATTCGCATATCCTCTTTCACACACCAACCTCATTCGATTGGGTTCATGCTTAGACCATTTCGCTTTTGGACTTGGAGGTACATCCGAATTGAATGCTGCACACCTGCCGTGCTAGTAGGGGAAAAGGTGGCCATATTGAAGCTTTGTAACTACTTCTTTGTTATACCTGGTATGCTTATACGATGAAGGACATGTGTCCTTCTGCATACAGTCATTTTCAACCGTAAATTCCTGGCAATTTGCGACAAGTGCTTTGTTTCACTGTATTGATAAATATCTCAGTAACTAATCATTAGCAAGAGTCTAAGTTATTTTTAAACAATGTTTTGGTCCTATATATTGGAATTGTAAATGTCTGTTAAATTACGACAAATCTGTTATTTTACATTATTCTTTACGGCAATTCATTTCATTTTTAGGTAAATAAGTAACAAACGATTACCAAGAGTGTACTGCATTTTCCAGTCCTTTCCCTTATAATTGTAAATATCTGACAATTTATAACCATTTTGAGTTGTGTGTTCGGGCGGGCATTTGTTTGTAATCTACTTGGGTTCGGGCTACTGTTAAGATTTCTCTTCTCGGTGGTGCTGCCAGTAAGTATTCCCCTTAGACCTTAACTTCCCTGAATAGCATGATGACGGACCTCGCCAAGAAGAGGTTACAAATTGTATACAAATCGCTCGAAAGTCTAAATAACGAGAATTGGATTGGAGAATTGCGGATTAGCACCGGGGGAAAAATTGCTTGGATAGTCCCACGTAGAACTCCAGTTGCTGCCCCAAACAATCCTGAAGAGTTAAGATGAATGTTCAGCCAATAAAATAGTCTCGAAGGTAGAATACTAGTTGGAGGGCACGTATATAACTGACAGGTACGCATAAAGTATTTGAAAAAGAGACGTCACTAGTTGGGGGCTAAGAAAACGTCCTTCGCCGACAAATAGCTTTTGCCCCTTAACACAGTCAGATTTAATTCCCGACGAAACGAGCGCGGTGGCGGCAAACAATGCAGTGGTCAACTGAAGAGTGTTCGTAGTTCAATCTAATAATCACTCAGTTAACTCACCTGTATGTATTGACAAACAGAATGTGGAAAATAATTTATGTAAATTCTAGTCCACTGGCTACGATGCACGGGACATTGCGATAACTCGGACACCAGAGAGTACATATAAGGAACTGCAAAAGCAATGTGACTGGCGTCACTCAGGTCACTCCAAAATCTGGTTAGCTAGTTAAATGATAAATGAAATGATTAAAATGAAATGAAAAAATGAATAAAGAAGTCACTTAAATCTAACTGCAGAATATATACTTTCAATAATGATATCAGAGGGACCAACAACAGTCTGCATCACCTTCGAAGCACTCTTTTACTCTATTCAATGGACTCGCTTTTTAATTGTGTATCTGACACTTAACGACAATTGCATTCTTACATTAGATTCTGAAATATGTCGGACACTACCGATCAGCAAGAATGTTCTTCACCTTAAAAATACTCCTTTCGTTCTACCGAGGAGATTCGTTTTTCAAGGATAAATATGCTACAATTTGTTACAATATACTTATTATTCATTTAATTTTAAATATCAAAGTTATTAACAAATAGAAATTGTTTGCTTCACATTTGAAACAGTTCCTTCTCTTACTGAATAACCAGTTTTCTATTGTAAATATCTGACCATTTACGACATTTTCGCTCCATAAATAAATTCTTTAATATATAGACAAATACAGACCAACAAATATTTACTTCAGCTTAAACTTTCCTTTGGCCCGTCTAAATTGACCCACATTTCAATTTAAATATGACAAATTATGAGAATACACTTAATTCATTTTATTCTTAAGAGTGTAGGTATCCAGGGAACAACAAACGCCATCATCATTTCCAAACACTCCTTTTGCCTCGCTACCGTTTAGTTTTAGAATCTCCTAAAAAGAAGCAAACTTTAACTCTCTTAATAAAGAACGATGCTTCGATATGCGGTACACGCAAAGACTCCATGTACATTTTTATCCAAGGGGGGCGTAAGAAAGAAAGCTCTATTACACGTAGATCCCTGTTGCTTTCAACTTATTGCCTTAGGATTTATACGACCTAAGGACAATCAATACGTACTGCTCAGCATTTTCTTCCTTTGCGACTGAACCAAGCTGCTTTTCACTCAGGAGGGAATAAGCCTACTTGCAAATAAGCCTCAACTATTTGCAAATAAGCCTACAAAAATCTTGGATATACTATTTATTGTCCGAAAAAATTTCCAAAATCACCAAACTTAATGCATTTAATTAACGTCCTTCTACTTACTAGATCTTACATATTGAGCTGTGTAGGATTCAATCGGTTCCGGACTATCATTAATAATATTTTCTCTATTGCATAATGATAAAAACTTGATATGGAACCCATTACATTCTAACTACCAAAACATCCTTTCTTTGAGACTGAGACCGGTGATCTGATCGATGAAACAAATATAAAATCGATTTTAGGTTCATTTGAGATCTCCCCTTAGACTTTTAGGTAAAAAATATTTACGGTAGTTCTGTGTTCGCTACCAAATAAGTAACACTGGTCATCACAAAGCAAACAAACTGTGGGCTAATTGAATAATATCTTCATATAATCTCTTTGTATGCTTTGATTAGCAACTAAGTGTCACACATTTCATAGAGAAGTAAAGGTTATTTATTTCAGATGTCTGTTGCTGAAAATTCTCAATATCCAAGTTCTTGAAAGTAAAAGTAAAGTTATATCACGGTAGCATTGTCGTGATAAGAATATCGTATCACATTTCTTCACTCTTACATCCACTTTCCCTCTAATGCTATACACTCATGTTCTTAGTGTATCAATGCCGTCTTACTCGGAAGATTTAATCAAGTCTTCACTCGCGTGTCACGTCTCGATTTCCTATTCCCAAACAAGCTTTGGATAGCTATTCATCTTGTGAAAGCCTTGGCAAAACGATTGTGTAATGGTGAGATAAAGAAGCTCCTCTTTTGATATAAGCAGTGTACTGCATCAGTCTTTCTGTAATATTTCAACATCATGTACTAATACTTTATATTCTACTCTTCTTCATACAGTAAATAACTGCAAGAAAAGTATACAATCCGCATGCGTTATTATACTAGATCATCCAATTTACTGGTAGGGTGTTCAAATCGTACCTCAGCTGAATAAATTTCTGAACGGTCCAAAGTTTCACCCCCTTTAGGTGCTTTGCAGTTAAGTAATTTCTAGGCACGATTGAATGCACTATGACAGGAAATGGTATAGAAGAACGTTGGTGTATCCTGTACACTATGACAACTTTAGTGAAAAAGCTGAATGAGCTTGCCTACTCAAGATCATTGAGAACTCTCTTTTAGACTACGCTCGGCGCCCTCTAAATGTAGTTATTAAGACTCTGGAACCGTCGGAGGAGATGACAATACTAGGATCTGATATGTTATTCAACAACGACTGGATGACAAAATATAATGCAATATTTACAAGAAAATGAAACTGCTTAACCAAAACAAGATTAGGAAATCTCAAAATTAGGACGGTGACATTTCCCGAACCTTTAACTTTGGTTTCAGTATATAGAAAAGGTCAGAATCAATTCCAATCGTAAGTGACTAGATTGAACAGGGGACAAGAACCTAATTTGAAGGCAATTAAATTAATGCTTCCGTTTTCTCACGCAGCTGGTCGTCTTTTCTATGAAAATTAACAACTCACGGAACATTCACAATTCGCAGAAAAAGAGACCTTCTTGAGCGAAGTTCCAATTCATTAGATTATCGAACAGTGAGTAATTAAGGGCACGAAATTTTTTCGGGGATTAACTCAACGTCGGACCCATCGTTTTTAAAATTAATCCTTGATTCCCAAATACTGTTACGCTAAATAGCGTAAGCCTAGAATTATTGGCGCGCCTGTTTCACTCTAAACCACTAATTAAAAATCACTTAGAGATCGATTTAATTTTTTTTAATATCTCTTTTCAGAAATTGCACAACAGTTTTACAAAGAGTCAAATGACATCTGTGCTATTTTTCTCAATTTGAGGCCGTTTCTCACGTAGTGAATACATATTACAAAAAGTTTCAGTAGCTCGAGTTTGCTTGTCCTATCGCAAGTGACCTATCAACTTGTCCATGATTTTAACGCTCTTTCTCTTTACTATACCTCTTGACCTCACCGTGGTATTCATTCTTTCTCAGCTAAAGACTACTTGTTCCGCACGTCACAGGGATATTTCGAATTTGCAAGTCCTAAGAGGAATATCAGCTGCCGTACTTTTCCCATTTGAACCCGCCTGCTCTCGTCTGTTGTACTGCATGCAAACCGTTTCCATTCGTTCTCTTGCAAGTATCATTAAGGATCTCAACACGTACTGTTATTATCTTTTTATCTAAATGTATCCTGTTATTTACGATTAGTAATACCATTATTTCTGCACAAACCCAGAGTCGGCGATCTTGTAGATAAATGTTAGATCTTCTGCCATACGAAGGTCATAGTTCACCTAATTTTAGTCTATTACAGCATGTGATTTACAATTGAAAAATCCTAATCTCACTACGCTTCTTATCAAATATACCATGTATGGTTAGTTGTAGTGCATTTAGCCTGGTTTTCCAATTTCCGTGCCTAATTGTAATATATATCCATATGATATAAGTTTAAAATAGTGCTTAACATAATTTATATACTTACTGTCCTTAACGCAGATTTTACTTGCCATTTTTCGTCTACACCATTGGGTGTAGAAGAACTCTTAGTTCTAAGTGTGGGTTTTAAATCTCAGTACAACAAAGATTCTGCTATATTAAGCGCACGAAGATTGACATTCTTCTGCATAGAGGTATTATCAGACAACTCTAGGAACATTCACAATTCGTAGAGAATGAGTCCTTCTTGTGTGAAGTTCCAATTGATATGATTATTGAACAGTTCTTAATTAAGGGCACGAAATTTTCTCGGGGATTAACTCAACGTCAGACACAACGTTAGCAAAATTAATCCTTGATTCCGAAATACTGTTGCGCCGCATAGTGGAACCCTCGAATTATAGGCGCGCCTGTTGCACCATTAACCATTAATTAAAAATCGAACATCCACGTCCAACCTCAAAATTATTTCTTTAATCACCGCATCACTTAGAGATCAATTTAATCTCTTTTTAATATCTCTTTTCAGAAATTGCAGAACACTTTTACAAAAAGTCAAGTGACATCTGTGCTATTTTTTTTTCAATTCAAGGCGGTTTTTCACGTATTGGATGCATATTACAAAAAGCTTCACAAGTTCATGGTATCTTGTCCTATCGCAAGTGACCCATCAACTTGTCCATCATTTTTACGCTCTTTCTCTTTACTATACGTTATGTGCTAACCGTGCTATTCATTCTTTCTCAGATAAAGACTTCTTGTTCCGCACGTCACAGGGTGTAAACACGAATATTTCAAATTTTCAAGTCCTAAGAGCAATATGAGCTGCTGTACTTTCCCCATTTCAACCCGCCCGCTCTCGTTGGTTGTGCTGCATGTAAACCGTTTCCACTCGTTCTAATGCAAGTATCATGGCGGATCTCGACACCTACTGTTTTTATCTTTTTATCTAAATGCATCGTGATATCTATAATTAGTAATACCATTATTTCTGTACAATCCCACAGTCGGCAACCTTGTAGATAAATGTTAGTTTTTCTGCTATACGAAGGTCATAATTCACCAGATTTTAGTCTATTAAGCATGTGATTTGCAATTGAGAAATCCTAATCTCACTACGCTTCTTATCAAATATTACTATGTATGGTTAGTTGAAGTGCATGTAGTCTGGTTATTTTTTATCTTTCGTCACTTTCCGTGTCTAATTGTAATACAGGGTGCGGCATGTAAAACCGGCCGTAAAGTGTACACAAAATGAAATGTAATGTATTGGATATGATTAACTACACCACAGAAATGAAATTTCATGTATTGAATATGACTACTCAATCTCCTGGTTGAGTTTCGAGGTCTTCTTCATTATTTCCTCCACCTGCATCTTTAATTCAGGTGTGCAGACAGATGGTCGTCTGTTCCTGGGAACATTTTGAATCTACCCTTTACGCCGCCATTTTTCAATCAATTCCTGAATGGTGCTTTTTGCTGGCACAGAACGTCCTGGAAATTTCTCCCGAAACAAACTCTTTGTTTTCACAAAAGATCCAGTGAGAATGAACCCTTCAACATTGGCAACACGCTCGGGTATCGAATACAGCATTATCACACACTGACACTCATCCGGCTTAACACAACGTGGCCTTCTTCTCAACTGGTTTCGACAAGTTTCACTAGCTGCGGCTGCACGTGACTGCTGCATGTCACATAAGTCGACCCGAACTCGACTCTCCATCTCTTGGTACGAAGGAAGATTATTTAAGTGTTGCCAAAAACACAATATACCAGCATATTACGACGGGCCAGTTTTACGTGCCGCACCCTGTATATATCCATAAGATATAAGGTGAAAATAGCGCTTAACATAATTTATATATGTACTGTACTTAACGCAGATTTTACTTGCCAGTTTTCGTCTACACCATTGCGTGTAGAAGAACTCTTAGTTCTAAGTTTGGGTTTTTAATCTCAGTACAATAAAGAATCTGCTATATTCAGAAGCAGTAGAATTGACATTCTTGTTAAATGAGATATTATCACACAAGAAAGCTAGCATTAGCACAACGTGCCCCTGATATGACTAAGTGTTTCCTCAAAATTACTTTAGAACTTCTGTTATCGTAACAGTATTTTGGAATGATTTTTTAATCTTGCTAACGTTGTGTCTGACGTTGAGTTAGTCCTCCCGAAAATTTCGTGGCCGAATTGTGCAAGTTCCTTGAGTTCTTAATTTCTTAATCTTCTGATACTGTATTTGCCTCCAGGGCTTGCATTTGTTGAGTATAGTGATGTGAAAATTTTTCATAGAAAAAATGACCAGCTGTGTGAGAAAACGGAAGCATTAATTTAATAGCATTCAAATAAAGTTTCTAGTCCCCTGTTCAATCTAGTCCCTTTGGATGAATTGCAATACGATTATGACCTTCTCTATATACTGCAGCCACAGTTTACAGTTCGGATAAATTCACCGTCATAATTTTGAGGTCTCCTAATAGAGTTATGTCATGCAATTTCATTTTCTTGTAAATGTTCCATATTGATTTCCTCATCCAGACAATGTTCTAGTCCAGACAAAGTTAGTTCTCAATGATGTTGAGTAGGCATGGATATTCAAAATTTCCATTACTGTTGTCATAGTGCATAGGATACCCGAAAGTTCTTCTCTACCATTTCCTGACATAATGTAAACAATCATGTCTAGAAAATACTTAAGTGGACACCTCATAAGGCTACAACTTGTGACAGTTGAGAAATATCTTGAGCTGCACGTATGATTTGAGACCTTTCCTGTACAAAGGCAGAACTAATGTGATTACACAGGTGATTTGTTAATTTTTCTTGTGCTTATTTACTGTATGCGTAAGAGTAGAATATATAGCATTAGTACTTGATGTTGAAGTAATAAAAAATAAAGAGATAATACACTGCTTATATGAAAAGGAGAGGTATGTATCTCAGCATTACACAATCGTTGTGGCGAACCTCTCACAAGATGAATAGCTATCCAAACGTTGTTTGAGTATAGGAAATCGAGACGCGAGATGCGAGTGAGGATCAGGACAGCATTGAAACACCAAGAAAATGAGAGTATAGCATTAGAGAGAAAGTGGATGACAGAATGAAGAAATGAGATACGATATTCTTATCAAGACAATGCTACCGTGAATAATATTACTGTTGCATTAAAGGAATTGGATATGTAGAATTTTCAAAAAGAGACATGTGAAATAAATGACTTTTTCTGCCATTGAAATTTGTAGCATTTAGTTACTAATCAAAGCGTACAGTGAGCTTATATGGAAAGATTATTTGATTAGCCCACTGATTGGTTACTTTGTGATGTCGAGTGTTACTAAGTTTGTACCGAACACTGGACAGACTATACCTTTAACATTTTCCACCTAACCGTCTAACGGAAGATATCAAAATAACCTAAAATCTATTCTCTTTTTGCTTCATCGATCAGATCACCGGTTAGGCTGCTTCGGAGGATAGAATATAATGGGTCTCATAGCAAGTTTTTCATTATGCAATCGGGAAAATAAATATAATGATAGGCCGGAACCTAGTGAATCCTACACAACTCTATGTAAGTTCTAATGAGCAGCAATGACGCTAATTAAAGACATATTTGATAGACTCGTGTGTTTAATGGAGACTTTGTTTAATATATCCGTAAGAACACAACTCTTTGGATTAAACAGTCTCTATCATTCTAACGATCTAGAAGGTGAGTGCGTTATGGGTGTTAAGTAGATTTGTTCAGCAGGAAGCACTCTCAAAAAGTATTGTAGAGTTTTAAACGGGAAGTATAGCAATTGCTTGATTATCATTGATAAATTAACACTTATGTTTTTTACGTTTGGTATCACAACATTTTACACCCCAAGGGCCTACCTAAAACGAACCTCTGAATGTACCCAAAACTATATGATTGTGATACCCTCGTCTTATTAAAGTGAGCTATAAAAGCACTACTGCTTCGTTTTCAAGACCTACGTACACAACACAAGATACTGCGGATTCCGATTCATTGTTGAATTTTATTAATAGCTCTAAGCTAATACGAATTAAAATTTACACGTTTATGTCCACTGCTGATTTCTGATTTTCACAGCATTGTAAGAAGGACTTAAGCCTTCATAAGTTACTGGACACCTCGAAATAAAACCCTCAAATTATTGGACACTTGTTGCACACTAAACCGGTAATTAAAAATCAAAACACCCCGTCCATTTTCTTAATTATTTCTTTACTCACCGCACCACTTAGTGATCGATTTAATATCTAATTAATATCTGTTTTTAGATATTGTATAATACTATTACGATGAAGTCAAGTGACATCTCTGCTAAGGTTCTCTTTTTACGGTGATTTCTTGTGTTGCAGATGCATATTACGAAAAGCTTCACAGCGCGGGGATGCCTGCCCTATCGCGAAACCCACCAACTTGTCCATCATTTTACGCGCTTTCTCTTTACTACACCTTATGACCTCACTGTGATATTCAGTCTTTCACAGCTAGACTTCTTGTTCCAGACGTCACTGGTTTTAAACTCGAATATTTCGAATTTGCAAGTCAGTATGACAGTATGAGCTGCCATACTTTTTCCATTTCAATCCACCGTCTAGCGTCGGTTGTACTGCATGCAAACTGATTCCATTCGTTCTAATGCAAGTATCATGACGGAACTCGTCATATACTGCTATTATATTTTTATCTAAATGCATCGTGATATCTTTAAATAGTGTTACTATTATTTCTGCAGAAAGCCACAGTGGGCAGCCTTGTACATAAATCTTAATTTTTTTACCATATGAAGGCCATAATTCAACAGATTTTAGTCTATTACAGCTTGTGAGTTGCAATTGAAAAAAAATATCTCATTAAGCTTTTTATCAAATATTACTAACTGCTTGCATTCGTTTTGGTAAAACAGCAACTCCTATCTGGACATCTCCTTTTAGTAAAATGATATATGAAGATTTCGGTGTCTTTTTAATTTCTGTTTAATGTCTTTTTAATGTTTTCTGGAAACAGTTGACACATATATGCAGGTCTGACCTCTAAGCACATATATGTGTATTTCGACTTACTTCTTCCTAATGTTAACGGCTCTAGTAAGGAATGTACTTTAGGCAGTTTCCCATGATATTCCGCTATATGCAGCGAAACCTAAACAGAATTCTACAGATGATTAACCATGCGAGGCAGAAAGACTTTAAGATTCTATAGACTAAAGATTAGTGTGAGAGATACGTAGCGCTATCCATATAGGATTTTGATAAGTCATGGTCGCAAAAAACGCCTCGATATTGTTTATTAACGCAAGTTTATCTTTCAGGCTAATCAAAATTTTATCGCAGTCTGTACTACTTAATTTGGCCACTAGGACGAGCAAGTTCTCGAACACTATTCCCAACGGTGGATATTCAGGGCTTGTGGCTCTAGATATGGGATGCGAGCCTACAAAGTTTTATATCTTTCAGGAGTACTTGACTGAAAATCTCCCAATGTAACCGAAGTACCAAAAAATTCTGTCACCTGATAATTTTGTTGATGTCTCTGATCCACACCTCTTCTACCAATCCTGTAGAACAGCCCTGGCCACGGCGAGCAGATAGTGGAAACTCTCCTCGTGAACGCTCACGAGCATTCTACGAGCAAATACCGTTGTTCGTGCTTCGTGAATCTTCGGGTTTTGTCCTTAGAGGAGCGGAAGTGTTGTCAACCTTGGCGGTAATCACTAGCTTACCAAATAAAAAAAAAGTATGTATGGTAACTGATTGCCATTTAGTGTATAGTGTTTTTTACAATGTGGTACCGTTAACTATAGACAACACAAACTGATAACAGCAATCAAATGATGAACTATGTAAGTTCCTTTTCTTCTTTTTTCTTTCCTTTTGTTAAAGAAGGATGTGGTGGAAGCAAACCATCGCTTGCATTTATAAAAATTTGCCAGTTTGCCCAATGGAAAAGCAGTTTTCAATATTATATATATATATATATATATATATATATATATATATATATATATATATTTATCAAGTTCTTAATCCGAGTGTGGGTATGTTGTTTCGTTTTTAGGAAAAGAGATAATCTGTTGATACGAAAAAAAATACTGCAGCACTTGTTTGTAATTATCTAACAAGGAAGTGTCACGCAGTGGCTCCGCTTAGATCTGAACGAGACAATTACGTTTGCATTTGATATGTTGTAACTAGATGAATCCCAAAGTTATACGTGCCACCGGGTGGAATATCGTGAGTTACAACATATTTTGTAATGTAAGAACTACAAAAAATTACCTGGCAGAATAGTTTGAACCGAGTCATTTGTTCGGAAACGGTTTTGTAAGTGGAAAAGTCGGACAATACGTATCCCATCATTTCCAAGTACACACTTTTTTGGATAAAAAAGTTTGCCCCAGGGTCCTCCAGGGTCCCAGACGGGGTCCAACTCAAAATTTTCAAATGGCAAGGAGTGTTAAGTAGCACATCGTTTGAAAGCTGTTGTAAAATGAAAGAAAATGCAGCAAGTCTCGACTCTCTACGACGACCCTGTGAAAAATGGCGGAGGGTCAAAGTGTAAACAAAAACTTAATTGAAAAGTCCATGGTCACCTCTATAAATCTTAAACGATGAGACAAATGTGAAAATAGGAAAGGGAGTGTGGCATTAGTTTCAAAGTACAACAATTTAAGTTAAAACGTCTTGTTCCAGGGTCCCCACAGGGTCCCAAGTGAGGTTCAACTGAAAAGTTTCAAATGGCAAATGGGGTAAAGTATCTAATCGTTTGCAAGATCTTGCAAGTGAATTTTGATTCCCTTCAACTATTATTTCATTCGGTAACAACACATACGTTTTGTTCTTAATGCACCTTCGTCACGGTTTTCTCGACATCATTTACTTGAATATAACGAATATGCGATGATCACACAACTCTGACTTCCTACTCATACTGCTAAACTAAAGTTGAATACCTTCGAATATTTTTTTCTAATTTTGTCATACATAGTTCATGCATAAAGGACTTGCTGGGGCCAGTAGGTTGGGGCTCTATTGCAACGTATTCGTGATGGTTACATTTGCATGGCATACGTTGGTTTGATCGCAATACTTCAAGCAATACCAAATATATATATATATGTATATATATATATATAAGATTCATTTACAAGATTGGCAAGTAGTACTAAATCATGTGTAAGTCATTTTAGTACATCGAGCTGCGTCAAACTTTGTTGGTTTGGTCACAGTATTCCAAGAAATAACATATTTATATACGAACTCATTTTTTACGCTGACAACCATATTGGATTACAGATTATACTCTTTAATATTTTGTGGATACCTACTGTTAACCATAAACGTAAATACCACACTAGTGGTGTGAGCTGGACATGCGTTCGATACATAGTGCGGCATTTTGAACTCAAGATGTTGCGTTTTTAAACATTCCGCAACATTTCGTCACCTACTAATCAACATTAATGCCAAATTTAGCTTCCCTAGCTTCATCAGTTTGGTATGCTTATCCTTTCGATATAGGTTTTAAGCAACCATCTTGGATTCAAGGTGGCCATAGATTTTCAATTAAGCTTTTGTTTACATTTTGACCCGCCGCAATTTTGGACAGGGTTGTCGTAGAAAGTCGAGATGTCCTCCATCTTCTTTCACTTAACAAGAGCTTTCAAACGATGTTCTACCTCTCTTACCGTTTGAAACTTTTTAGTTGGACCCCACCTGGGACCCTGGGACAAGACTTTTCACTTAAATCGTTGTACTTTGAAAATAGTGCCACACTTCCTTTCCTGTTTTCACATTTGTCTCACCGTTTAAGATTTATAGGGGTGACTATGGACTTTTCAATTAAGTTTTTGTTTACACTTTGACCCTCCGCCATTTTTCACAGAGTTGTCGTAGAGAGTCGAGACTTGCTGCATTTTCTTTCATTTTACAACAGCTTTCAAACGATGTGCTACTTAATACCCCTTGCCATTTGAAAATTTTGAGTTGGACCCCGTCTGGGACCCTGCAAGGACCCTGGGGCAAACTTTTTATCCGAAAAAAGTGTGTACTTGGAAATGATGGAATACGTATTGTCCGAGTTTTCCACTTTCCCAACCGTTTCCGAACAAATGACTCGGTTCAAACTATTCTGCCAGGTAATTTTTTTGTAGTTCTTACATTACAAAATATGTTGTAACTCACGATATTCCGCTCGGTGGCACGTATAACTTTGGGATTCATCTAGTTATGACTTATCAAATGCAAACATAATTGTCTCGTTCGGATCTCAGCGGATCCACTCCGTGACCCTTCCTTGTAAGTATTATCTCCAGAAAATTAGCTTATGCATGTATGTGTGTACGAATAGGCTTAGCAAGGGGTTGGTTGTGGAGATTAGAAGCCACTATTATACTATCAATAGGAAGAATAGTATTTCTTACTCCACTTTTAAAGTGGGGCCGCGGTGGCTCAGTGGTAGAACGTTCACATCTGGTGCTTTGGGTCCCGGGTTCAATCCCAGCCCCCGCCAAGTGAACTTTGCGGTGGACAAACACCGTGTGCGTGGGTTTTCTCGGGGTTCTCCCATTTCCTCCCACTTTCTTCATTCCATTCATTACTCATCATCACCGTCTCCTTTAGCCTAACCGGTATAATCGTGGGACGTAAAACCCAAAGATTTCATTTCATTTTTTCCACTTTTAATGTTACTTTGATCGCAAAGAATCAAACGAAATATTAAGAGAGCCAAAGAGATTTTCCATTTTTAAGAGTGACCATTAGTGGGTACCATTAGTTTTTTTTTTTTTTTAACAAGGAGTGTCTTTTTAATAAGGAAAAATATATTGTCCCTGGCTGGTTGCTTACCGGTAGCTTGTT
Source organism: Thermobia domestica (assembly GCF_964235325.1). Classification (NCBI taxonomy): domain Eukaryota; kingdom Metazoa; phylum Arthropoda; class Insecta; order Zygentoma; family Lepismatidae; genus Thermobia; species Thermobia domestica. The sequence goes on along the minus strand of NC_137454.1, from coordinate 274,423,312 downwards.
AAAAGTGAAAAAGAATGTTAAATCATATCAACGACTGAAGCTACACGCTTGTCTTTCTTCGATAGTTACTGACTGGTTTTGAAAGTCACGATGTTGTAGGCCTACTGTAACAGCGTAAACTTGGAAGGGAACGTTCCAACTGAATGATACGAACAATTATTCCCAATGTCTTGAACATGAAACGTGGATTGCACGGATAACGCTTAAAGTGGGCTGGACTGCACTGGAATTTCCTTCCGGCAAATTAGTGTTTGGTCGGAACTCAGTTCTTCTGTGTAATTGTCTCTTAACAACATTTGAACATTTCTTTTAGATAATAATATCTACCTAACTCTATGGCCTATGGAACCCGAAGGTTCAATGCGGCGTTTACAACATATTCCCACTAACTTCTGTCCTTAGCCACCTGGATCCAGTTTCTACTCTGTACTCTTATTTCTGCAAGATCCATCTTAATATTGTCTTCCCATCTACGTCTAGGTCTTTCTAGTGGTCTTCTTCCAATTGGGTTCTCAGTTAAAATTATGAAAGCGTTTCTAATTTCTTCCATTCTGGCTACACGGAATGGCCACCTGAGCCTTCTACACTTAATGACCCTAACAATATTAAGTGAGCGGTATAAACTATGCAATTCCTCGTTATGAATTTCGTCCAATCCCCATTTTCATCCGTCTTTGGTCCGAATACTACTACTACTACTACTACTACTACTACTACTACTACTACTACTACTACTAATAATAATAATAATAATAATAATAATAATGAAATAATAATAATACGCATTATTATTATTATTATTATTATTATTATTATTATTATTATTATTATTATTATTATTATTATTATTATTATTATTATTATTATTATTTTCAACCTCCCGTCGTTCTGCTATCAATCTAGCAACGAAAGGCGTTCACAACTTAGCAAACGTGAAGCAAATGACAAGTTACAGACCGAGTGCTAATGTAATACAATCTCACGAATTGTGTAAGCAAGCTAAAAAAAGGCCTGAAACAATTTGTTTCCGATTTTTGCAGTCGTTTTTACGTCTGTAAGCTGACATGTTTAATATTAGTTTCTTTCTTTCTTTCTTTCTTTTTCATTTGTTAGTTACTTCAACGCTAACTGTAACCTCTATCATGCGTCTTCCTCGATCAAAAAACGTACCAATTTTATTTCCTGCAGTGTTTTCGCGTCACTGCTTTCGAAATGGGGAGGGGGAGAGCACACCTGCACATTTCACGCTTGCGTCTGCTCAATGCTTCAACATCGTGCGAATTTGTGACCAGGCTTGGCCGTAGGTTTTTTACCATCATGTGTGGTTGGCAACACTTATCGGATGCAGTGGAAGGGGCGGAGCTACCAACACCTGTGCTCACCTGTTCTTATCTCCGCTCGTTGTCGCTCACGCTTCGGCTCCGGGAGCCAATTCATGGGCAGGCCTGCTGTAGAACTTCTTTGTATCGCGAATCAGTGCTTTATTAATTCATCGGCCGGACTTGTCTCACAGGCTAAGAGAAGCGGGCCTTGTTCTACAAGATAATCACGCACCTATTTTCCTAAGAATCCCCTACTAGATCTTCAGGTCAATAACCTGCATTTAAATCCTTTACAAGCTTACCACCATAAGTCTAGTATAAGTGTTACAGAAAAGGGTTAAGCTTCGTGGGCTTCCATTTGAAAAGTTGCTTGGAACAGTCGCAAAAGAAACTGGTGCTTAGCAGTAAGGATTGATAATCCTTATGTCGTATAAATACTGTTGCAATAAGTTGAATCCAATTGTGAAAGACGTGTAGTAGAGCTTTCATTCTTACGACCCAGTCTTAGATAAAAATGATCTTGGGGTCTTTGCATGTATGGAAAATCCAAACTTCGTTCTTTATTAAATGTGTTAAAATTTACTTCCTTGTAGGAGAGTCGAAAACTAAACGGCAGTTACATAATTTTAAGTGTCTTTGCAATCATCTGCAGTTAAAATATGAACAATCAAACTATAAACTATAAGCCCAGCGACGCTTTCATGTGTTTATGGAAACATTTATAATCCTCGGAGGAAATGCCTAATTCTAGGATCTTGGATCTTATTGAACAATGTCTGCATGAGGAAATTAATATGCCACATTTACAAGAAAATGAAACTCCATGACAAAAACCATATTAGGTAACCTAAAAATTATTACGGTGACCTAATCCGAACCGGCCAACTTTGGCTAGTGGGTATAGAGAAGGTAATAATCGTATTGCAATTCATCCAAAGGGACTAGATAGAGCAGGAAAGTGGAAACTTTATTTGAAAGCTATTAAATTAAGGCTTCCGTTTTCTCGAGCAGCTGTTCTTCTTTTCTATGAAAAATTTACTATACTCAACAGATGGAAGCCCTGGAGGCAAATACGGTATCAGATGATTGCCAAAAATTAACAACTCAAGAAACCTTCATAATTCGCGGAAAAAGATGTCTTTTTGAGCGATATGATTTAATCCAAAGATTTGTGTTCTTACGGATACAATATTTATAGAAATTCTCCTGTGCGTTAATACTCGAGGCTATCAAGTATCCACTTAATTAGTATCCTTCAGCTTACTACGGCTTACATACAGAGTTTTGTAAGATTCACTAGGTTCCCGTCTATCATTAATAATATTTTCACGAATGCTTAATAATAAAAACTTGATATGGGACCCACTATATCCTAAGTTTCGAAGCAGCCTTACTTTGGGACTGAGACCCGTGATCTAATCGAAGAGACAAATACAGAATCGATTTTAGTTTCCTTTGAGATCTTCCCTTAGAGGGTTAGGTGGAAATTATTTACGGTATTGTTAGGTCTGTGTTCGCTACCAACTTAGTAACACTGGTCATCAGAAAGGAACCAAACTGTGGGTTAATCAATTAATCTTTCCATATCATACTAATGATCTACATCCCTTCTGTAATTTCTTCCATTATTCCTTTCCGATTACAGCTACCTTTATCCTTCGAAAACTTCTTGATCATTTGAAGCCGTCTAGTATTTATCTCCAAGTTTGTCAAGAACCGTGACTGAATTGTTGTTGCTTCAATGGCAGACTTAAATTCGATCGTTGCAATTCTTCACGAATGTTAATTTTATTTAATCTATCGTCATTTCCGTGTCTAATTAACATAATATTCTTAAAATATAAGTTGAAAAAAGTGCTTAACATAATTTATATACGCAGTGTGCTTAAAGCAGATTTTACTTGCCATTTTTCGTCTACACCACTGCTTGTAGAAGAATGCTTCTTTCTACTTGTGAGTTCTAATTCTCAGTACAACAAAGACTCGTTTACTTTGAGCGCAGGTGAATTGAGTTTCTTGGGCAATGAGATATTATCACACATGGAAGGTGGCATTAGCTCAAAGTGCCGCTGAGATACAAAGTGTCTCCTCAAAAGTACTTTACAACTTTTGTTATCGTAACAGTTTTTGTAATGATTTATTAATCATGCTAACGATATATCTGACGTTGAGTTAATCCTCCTGAAAATTTCGTGGCCTTCATTAAACACTGATCGATTACCATATCAATTGGAGTAAGAGAAGATCTCAGAAGAACCTAAAATCGAAACTTTTTTTTCGCTCATCGATCAGATAACCGGTCTCAGGCCCAAAGTAAGGCTGCTCCTTTGAGGTTAGAATATCATGGGTTCCATAGCAAGTTTTACAGGATACAATCGGGAAAATATAATTAATGATAGACCGGAACCTAGTGAATCCTACACAAATAAGTATGTAAACCTTAGTGAGCATCAAGGACGCTAATTAAATACCTATTTAATAGCCTTGAGTGTTAATACACAGGAGACTTTCTATAAATAATATATCCGTAAGAAAACAATTCGCTGGATTAAAAAGTTTTCATCAGGCTAAAGAACAAGAACCAGGTGAAAGTGTAATGGGTGTCAGAATAACAATTAAGAAATAGGTGAGAGCGATATGAGTCCTAAGTAGATTTCTTAAGCAGAAACACTCAAATAATTTTGTAGTTGAATATAGACGGGTAGTATAGCTATTGCGTGATTATCATTGATAAATTAATACTTGTTTTTTACATTTGCTATCCCAACATTTTTCAATTCCAAGGGTCCACCTAAAACAAACCGCTGTTCGTTTACAAAGCTATACGTCTGTGATACCCTCGTCCTAAAAAGGCAGAAGTAAATCCACAGATTTTTACATGGTATGCCATTGTATAATGGGAGTTAGAAAGCTCTAAAAGCACTATTGCTTCGTCTTAACACCTAGGTACACAGCACAAGATTTTACGCTTTCGGATTCATTGTTGACTTTTTTTACTAGCTTTAAGCCATTAGGAATTAGGGAATAGATCTCGGTGTCCACTGCTGACTTCTAAATTTCACAGCATTATAATAGCATTCTATAGTGTACCAAAAAGATAATAATTAGAGTTGAAAACGATCTCTAAGTGATGCGGTGATTAAAGAAATAATATTGAGGATGGATGGGAATTTTCGACTTTTAATTAGTGGTTCAGGGTGCAATAGGCGTGCCAATAATTCGAGGGTTCTATTTCGTGGTGTCCGGTAAAGCTAAAGGGCTTATGGAGGCCTATGTCTGTCTAAAAATTTTGTGAAATTTAGAAAACCGCAATGGACGTCGCCATGTATTACTTAATTCCTATTGGCTTAGAGCTAGTAAAGAATTTCAACAATGAATCGGACGCCGAAGTATCTTTTGTTGCGTACCTAGGTTTAGGTGTACTTAACTGAAAATCTCGCAATGTGACCTAAATATCAAAACAAATTCTGTCAATTGATAATTTTGTTGATATCTGTGTTCTACACCTGTTCTACCAAGCCTGTATAACTACTTTCAATCGCGAATCCGTTTTTTAAACCGCTAGCTTTATAAATTCATCGGCCGGACTTGTTTCACAGCCAAGAGAAGCGTGCCTGGGTCTACAAGGTATTCTCGTACTTAATTACCTAAAAATATGCTAATAGAGTTTCATGCCAATATCCTGCATGTGACTGTTTTACAAGCTTACGACCATAAATGTTACGGAAAACTATTAAGCTTCGTGGCTTTTTGACTGAAATCCAGCATGGTACAGTCGCAAATGAACAAGATGCTGAGCAGTACGCTTTGATTGTCGTTATGTCGTATAAAACCTAGGGCAATAAGTTGAAAGCAACAGGGATTATGTGTACTAGTGCTTTCATTCTTTCGCACCCTTTTGCATAAAAATTTACATGGAATCTTTGTTTGTACCGCATATCGAAACATCGTTTTTTTATTATCGTTAAACTTTGCTTCATTTTAGGAGATTTCAAAACTAAACGGTACCTACACAATTTTTAGTATCCTTGCAGATGGCAGATTCATTGGAGTCAATCGTTTGCTGTAGAACATCTTAACATATAAACAATCAAACAAAAAACAATTGTTATAAACGTCAATTGAATGGTACTGTCGTATGCGAATGCTATATCTAAATGAATTGGTTTAACTCGTTAGATTTGTCCTGCTAAGGTTTTACTTCCTCCTCCGGTACCAAACCCGCTCGTGTTAAAGAATCCCAAAATATGTAAAATTCATGTTTTATACCTTCTTTTTATACTTTATTTTAGATTTACATAAAGATCGTCTTCATCCTCATTTTGTTAGGTCTATAAGGCGGGGACGATATCACAAAATAATAATCATAACACATTGGATCAACAATTAAGCCGTTTTCAATGACAATCACAGCTGTTATTTGTTATCATCTATATCAGATTGTCTTCCGATCTCCCATTTCTACACGAACTCCCTTGGCAGAATGCATAAAATATTGAATACTTCATATCGGATCTTTTACACTAACATGTGGTGCGTTCACAATCCTATCTTGCAGTCACTATTTATCTACAGGTAAGTAAGATTATCCGGTTGCAGCTGATGGTAGCTGTGTGGGTCCCTGGAATTCGCATATTTTCTTTCATACACAACCTGTTTCGATTAAGTTCATGCTTAGACCATTTCGCTCCTGGAACTGGAGGTACCTCCGAAATGATTCCATTGAAGCTTTGTAACTACTTTCATGTTATAACTGATATGGCTTATTCCAAGGACGGCATTTTTCCATCTCCATACAGGCGAAAAAGGATTTTCTTACGTTACCACTTTGTGAGGATTCATATTAGGTTGGTTGAACACTCTGTCCAACTTTCACAATTCTTCTAATTCAAGGAACTTGAAGGCTGCAAACTATTCACTTTGCTGAGGTCGTGACACAGCCTGTTGCATCATAAAAAAGATAAAATCAATCTTTTAATGACGATAAGGTCTTTTTAAATTTAATACATTCGAAGCATTTCCTTTCAGTTCTGCGATTGTGAAAATGTGAAAGGCTATGTGAAAATTAGCTATGTGAAAGTTTGAATATGGGTATGTGAAAATTAGCAACTGCTCATGAAGTCTTCTACCCAGATTCTTAATGGTTCAGAATCACACCCATCAACAGATACAGTTTTCCTGTTTCTAGTTTCTTCCATTTTTCTTGTCCATATACAGCTACCTTTCGTCCTTCGAAAAGTGTTTGCATCATTTGAAGCCTTCTAGTATAGATCTCCAAGTTTCGCAAGTACTGTGATTCAATTGTCGTGGCTTTATGGCAGCATTAAATTCGATCGTGACAGATATTTCCAGAAAGCTCTTTTTCCTCTTTCGGCATTATCCATGTCTAATTGTAATTTATATCCATAACATATAAGGTGAAAATAGAGTTTAACATTATTTATTTCGTACTTAACGCAGAATTGAGTTACCATTTTTACTCCACACCATTGAGTGTAGAACGCCTCTTCCTTCTACGTGTGGGTTTTAAAACACATAACAATAGAGACTTTGCAATATTCACTGCAGTCGAAAGGACATTCTTGCGCATTGAGATATTATCTCACAAGGAAGGTGGTATTAGCTCAACTTGTCTCTCTAATGATAAACTTTTGCCAACAAAGGTCCTGTAGAACTTCTGTTATCGTAACAGTATTTGGGAATCTTGCTAACGTTGTGTCTGACGTTGAGTTATTTGCGCCCTGAGAAATTTTTGTGGCCTACATTAAGCATTGTTCGATAATCATATCACTTGGATCTTCGCTCAAGAAGGCCTCTTTTTCTGTGAATTGTGAATTTTCCTTGAGTTGTTAATTTCTTGTAATCCTCTGATACCGTATTAGCCGCCATGGCTTGCATCTGCAGAGTATAGTGATGTTCAAACTTTTCATAGAAAAGATGACCTCCTGCGTGAGAAAACGGAAGCAATAAGTTTATTAAATACAAATGATGTTTCTAGTACCCTGTTCAATCTAGTTTTTTGGAACGTCCGAGAACCTGCCCCCCTCCCATTGAAGCACCAATGATCTCTTCTAGTGCAATCGTTAGTGCTTAGTGCTTTTTAGAACACCAACTCCCAACATTAGTGCTTTAATAGTTTGGACTCTAGAAGCAAAAAACTTTGGGCGGGCCAACTTCACGTTAGCACCCCCAGAAAGCACTAACAACTAAACCTAGCGCAATCGTTAGTGTTTTCAGAAAACACTAAGGGTTTCGTTAGTGCTTTAAAATTAGTGTGGCTCTGGCCAGTTGTATGGTACGAAATTCCCATTAGGAATACATGGGGAATTTTTAATTGGTTCAAAATTCCCGCTAAATTCAAAAGCGCTTAAGCTTCCTTCTAGTGCAATCGTTAGCGCTTCTTATGTGCTCCATAGAACACCAACTCCCGACGTTAGTGCTTTAATAGTTTAGACCCTAGAGGCAAAAAACTTTGGGGGGCCAACTTCACGTTAGACCCCCCAGAAAGCACTGATGATTAAACCTAGTGCAATCGTTAGTGCATCGTTAGTGCTTTTAGAAAACGATGATAGTTTCGTTGGTGCTTCACAATTAGTGTGGCTATGGCCAGTTATATATCTCGAAATTCCCATAAGGAATACATGATGAATTTTAATTGGCTCAAATTGCCGCCAAATTCAAAAGCGCAAATGACCTTGTTAGTGCAATTGCTAGTGCTTTGTTTGTACTTCTCAAAACAACAAGTCGAAACATTATTGCTGCAATAGTTTGGACGCTAGAAGCAAAAAACTTCTGGAGTGCAACTTCACGTTAGACCCCCAGGAAACACTAACAATAAAACCTGGTGGAATCGTTAGTGCATCGTTAGTGCTTCCAGGAAACACTAATGGTTTGGTTTTGCTTTACTAATATTATAGATATGCGCACTTATATCTTACACAGATGTCCAAACTCACGCTATTGGCGCTCACGAGTTCGAAACTCACTCAATTTCAGCCTCACGAAATGAGCGTGAGATAAGGCTGGTGATGTAAGCCTGTGGTTGAGCGTGCGTGAGGTCAGACTAGTGATGCGAACGTGAGGTTGAGTGAGCGTGAGGTCAGGCTGGTTATTTGAGCGTGAGGTCAGACTGGTGATGTGAGCGTGAGGTTGTGTGAGCTTGAAGTCGAAATGAGTTCGTGAGTTCAGGTAGAAGTTCGTTTTTGAGCGTGAGGTGGAGTGAGGTTAGGTCAAAGTGTCACCAATGGTTACGAAACTCCCATAAATATATGGAATGTATTTCACTGGGACAAATTCCCGACAAATTCAAAACAGCTAATGATATCTTTTTTCGTTAGTGCTTCCTAGAGCAGTTACTCTTAACACTAGTGCTGCAATAGTTTGGACACTAGAAGCAAATAAAAACTTTGAAGGACAAACGTGAAGTTAGCCCCCCAGGAAGCACTAACAGACAAACCTAATGCAATTGATAGTACATTGTTGGTGTTCCTAGATAACACTAAGAGTGGAAGAGAATGTGAATAATGAGTTTTTAGTCACACATACTTTCTCTTCCACTCTTCTCCAAAACCCATTCCAGAGTGTGGAGCTCTTAAAAGTAGCTCTAAGTAGGAGTATTAATAACCACCGAGCCCCTAGAAGTCCATCGTAGATCCGCCTCTCGAGAAGAGAATGCGTGAATAAACACTTATTATTCACATTCAGTTTGCACATCTCAACAAACAAACATTATTTTCATTCACTTCCATCTACTGCTGCATTCTACTGAACTCTAACGCCTTTTAATGTTTATAAATAATTATACTTTTTTCAATAATTGTAAATGTTTAAGTTCAGTAATTCACCATGAATAGAGTCACTAGAAGTGTTTTTGTAACGAAGAAAAAAACATTAACAGTTTAATATCTTTTAACAAACTGTCAAGGGTTGATTACCTGAAACCGCGGTAGCCAGAGTTAGCCCAGGGTAGGAGACTTATATTAACAAATGAAAATATCAGGTAAATGCATAACTCTTTTAGTCTTGTTGCTCTTAGTTCGTATGAAAGTTCTAACAGAAATATGGCCAATGAATTATGACTATTTTGTAGAAGATTCTACTTTAATATCACAGGAAATTCATCTTCCGGCTTGCTTGGTTGTGAAAAGTTATAGTGTATTGGTATACTGTTTAAAGTATATGTACTGTCGCTGATTTGTGATAACAATTACAAACAGAAGTAAAAGGTAAATTAAAGTAATAGTTTTCTCTTAATAGTTTTGTATTCAAGGGGAAACGGAAAACCTACTTTTATCTTAACATTTTCTTTCTTAAACTTTCTATTCGGGTTCACGTTCTTCCCCCTCAACTTTGAATACGGAAATGGAGAATTTATTTAGAATTTAATTGTTGTTTCCAATATATTTCAAGCATCACTTCTCGGACATAGGCCTATGTTATGTCGATAACGTTATCGTCGATATCTATATTATTATATATCAACATTCGATATCTAAAATTTATTGACATGAATATATGATTCCACATTTTCGATATCGATATTCGGGGGGGGCTACGAGATATAAGGAGTCCCTAAGACTTGATGAAGGAGCCCCCGGGATAAAGTAATTAAAGTTCCTTTTACAATCTTTATTACCACAAATTGCAATGTAAATACATCCACTTGCAAACTTGCAATATTATATGATATAATTTCATAGACGCCAGAACGTTTCTGTTCCCTGAAATAAACAAACAAAGCATCACGTCCAAAAGCAAGTGCTATGAACTTTGAACTAGAATTTACCATAAGAAAGTTTTTTTTATTTCTCCCTTATTTGCAGTTTGCCACACTGATATATTTCTGACAAAATAGAGTTTTAGTTCAACGCCTTTCGAATTTGCAACCAACCCAACCGCCGAATTGTTTGGGTTGCCTGCTATTTTAGGAAAAGGAGTATTTCAATTGGTAATGCACTTTAGGAGTCGTGTATACATATCACCATTGAGTTGATACATTTATAATTATTGAAGTATGCCTTCTTTCCTTATATTTGGTTTGTGTATATTGAATAATTAGTAGAACACTGTATGGTATTAAATTTCGTATGTTGCTGGTAACCCTGTTAACAATTTGTATTTAACGTAGGAGATGTCTGCTAGGGTAACCGGAGTGACAACAGGAATCTCTATAGAAGAATTGTTCAAGGTAAAGGTTAATCAGTAACAGTTACTTCACATTAATTAATTATTCCCCATTAGTTAACTGTAAAGACACTAACATTGATTTAACTACAGTCTTCTTAGCATTTTCATATTCGTGTACAATTTTGAATCATGAAGCCTAAAGTTACAAATAAATAATACTATTATAAAAGATCTTTTAACGTTGTTCCAAAACCAGTAAACATAATTTTACATACTCAAACAGAATTAAACATGTTAAAATTAGCAAAACATTGTAGTTAACTTTTATCGTATCGTAAAACAATGCAGAAAAAAAATAATAAAATGACTGTTTATATGAACCAACCCAAAACAGAACTAATAGGGAAACAAAGAAAACTTTTACGGTTTTCTACAAGTCCTAACAATGAACTATGGATTGCTCTAGATTATGTTGTTAGTGCTTTCTGGGGAACTAACGTGAAGTTAGCACGTTTTTTTTTCTTTTTGCCCTTAGCATCCAAACTAATGAAGCATTAATGTTCGATTTTGGTGTTCTAAGAAAGAGTTAACGATTGCACAGGAAGAGATCATTAGTGCTTTTTAATTTGGCGAAAGTTTAACTCAGCGAAAAATTCCCAATGTTTTTCTTACGTGAGATTCGTAACTAATAATGAAGCACTAACGAAACTATTAGTGTTTTCTAGGACCAGCAAAAATGTACTATCAATTGCACTAGGTTTGATTGTTAGTGCTTCCTGGGGGGACTGTTTTTTTTTTTTTTTGCTTCTAGTGTACTATTCTTAAGTCTATTGCAGCCCTAATGTTAAGAGTTACTGCTCTAGGAAGCACTAAGAAAGCACTAACGATTGTATTAAAGATATCATTAGCTGTTTCGAATTTGTCGGGAATTTGTCCCAGTGAAATATTCTCCATGTATTTATGGGAGTTTTGTAAACAGAGTTGACCACTTTGGCCTAACCTCACTCAACCTCACGCTCAAAAACTAATTTTGACCTGAACTCACGAACTCTTTTCTTCCTCACGCTCACATCACCAGTCTGACCTCACGCTTACATCACCAGTCTCACCAAGAGCTCACTCAACCTCACGCTCACATCACCAGCCTTATCTCAGGCTCACTTTGTGAGGTTGAGGTCGAGTGAGCGCAAGTTTCGAACTCGTGAGCGCCGATCTCGTGATTTTGGACATCTTTGTGACTTATAACTGCGCAGATCTACAATAAGAGCAAAGCAAAACTAAACCATTAGTGTTCCCTGAAAGCACTAACGATGCACTAACAATTGCACCAGGTTTAATCGTTAGTGTTTCCTGGCGGGATAACGAGAAGTTGCACAACAATAGTTCTTTGCATCTAGCGTCCAAACTATTGCAGGACTAATGTTTCGACTTGGTATTCTATGAAGCACTAACGAAGCACTAAAGATCGCTCTAGAATAGGTCATTATCGCTTTTGAATTTGGCGAGAATTTGAGCCAATTAAAAATTCCACATGTATTCCTGATTGGAATTCCGTGACATATAACTGAGCATAGCCACACTAATTGTGAAGCACTAACGAAACTAATAGTTTTCTGGAAGCACTAACGATGCACTAACGATTGCAATAGTTTTAAACGTTAGTGCTTTCTGGAAGGGCTAAAGTGAAGTTAGCCTACCTCGAAATTTTTGGCTTCTAGCGTACAAGCTATTAAAGCACTAATGCTGGAAGTTGGTGTTCAAAAAAGCACTAACCAAGCACTGACGATTGCACTAGAAGAGATCATTAGTGCTTCAATGGTGGGGGCCATTTCTCGGACGTCCCTTTGGATGAATTGCAATACGATTATGACCTTCTCTATATACTGCAGTCAAAGTTAACGATTCAGAAAATGTCACCGTCTTAATTTTGGGATTTCCTAATATGCTTTTTGTCATGCAGTTTCATTTTCTTGTAAATGTTGCATTTTGATTTCGTCATGCAGACATTGTTGAATAAGATAGCAGAACCTATATTTTATCTCCTCCGAGGGTGTAAGTGTCTTCAAAACCACATGTAGAGGTCCCGAAGCAAAGTCTATAAGTGAGTTCTCTAAGATTTTGAGTAGACATATCCATTGAGCATTTTCACTAAATTTGTAATATTGTGGAGGATACACCAAAGTTCTTCTATACCTTTTCCTGACAAATGTATCTAATGGAGCCTAGATATTACTTAACACGAAAACCTCCTAAAGCCGGTACAACTTTGTACGGTTCAGAAATTTCTTCAGCTGAGGTACGATTTGAACACCTTTCCAGTATAATGGCTGATCTAATGTCATAACGAATGTGCTTTTTTTTCACTTTTCTTGCATTTATTTACTCTATGCAGCAGAGTAGAATATTGAGTATTACTATTTGATGTTGAAATATTGAAGAAATACAGAGGGAAAATATTCACCGCAGTGGAATTAACATTCTTCCGCATTGAGACATTATCACACAAGGAAGGTGGCTATAGCTCAACGTGTCGCTCTGATGAAAAAATGCCCTATCGCAAATGACCCAACAACTTGTCCATCTTTTTACGCGATTTTTCTTTACTATACATTATGAACAAACCGTGATATTCATTCTTTCTCAGCTATTCCGCACGTCAGTGGGTTTAAACCAGAGCCCAGCAAACCTGGCCCAGTCCGGGTGGATCTGAATTTTTTGCCCGGCACGATCCGGCACGGCCCGCCAGGCCCGAATCTCGAGCCGGGCTCTAACTGGGCAGGCCACATTCCAAGAAGAATCGGGCCGGGCACCTGGCGGGTCGAACCGGGTTGGGCACCTTTCGGGTCGAACCGGGCAGAGAACGTATTGAAAGTATGCTTCATTCAAAACTATGCTTTATTCAACATATTGAAACTATTTGCTATGAAGCCTCCAAAAATCTTGGATATATAGTATTTATTGAGTAAGTAAAGATTTCCAAAATGACCAAACTTTAATTGTACTGTATTATGCATACCTCAGGTCGAAATTAGAATATCGTACCAATATATGGAACCCTAATATACAGAAATAGTCATTCTTGATTGAGCGTACTCAAAAAGAGTTTTAAAGGCTTCTTACACTTAAGAAAACAAAATTCTACTCGAAATTTGAAAGCTACATTAAATTGTTGAAAATTTTAAATTTGAAACAGAACTTAGGAGAAGAAATCTTGATTTATTATTTTTACACAAGCTCTTTCATGGCAAAGTAGACTATCCTGATCTTAACTAACAAATATGTATCCACGTACCATCCACTAAATTGCGCACTGCTTCGAAAAATACATTTTTTTTTACAGCAAAAACAAACGTTTAAGCAGATCTTCTTTATGGAGAACTAGTGCAATTTACAACAAGTTAGTTATATAAAATTTCAACCTTGATGTACTGGCAACGGGTGTAAGTAGTTTTAAGAATTCTATTAATTACGTAAGCCGAATGTAATTATTACCAATAGTATTATTATCCTATATAATCTGTAAAACGTATATACTAAGTAACACTGTAATAATGCCAGTGCTTGATGTCAATAAATCAATAAATCAATTTCCCCGTTCACGAGCTATATAGCCTGTAGTACTGAAAGCTCTTTCAATAGACGCACTAGAAGGAGAGATAACGAGATACTGACGTGCTAATTTGGTAATGTTTGTTCTTGTTGCTTCCACCACTCCAGTATAAATAGTTCTCTTACACATGATGACATGTAGTGATACCAAATGTAAAAAACATGAGTAATAAATTATAGTCAAGCAATTACTATACTCCCGTTTATATGCTACTACAATACTATTTCCGAGTGTTTCATGCAGAAGAAATCTACTTAGCTCCCATAACGCTTTCATTTTGTTTTTAATCATGAGCCTCATAGAAACTGTTTAATCCAAAGATTTGTCTCTAGTCGCTCTGATGAAAAACTCATGCCCCAAAAGTTCTGTAGAACTTCTGTTATGGTAACGGTATTTGGGAATCAGGGATTAAACTTGCTAACGTTGTGCCGGGCGTTGAGTTATTCCCCCAGAAAATTTTGGGGCCTTCGTTAAGCACTGCTCGATAATCATATCACTTGGAACTTCTCTAAAGAAAGCCTCTTTTTCTGCAAATTGTGAATGTACCTTGAGTTTTTAATTTCTTCTAAACCTCTGATACCGTATTAGCCTAGATAGAAGTTATGACCAGCTGCGTGAAAAAACGGAAGCATTAATTTAATTGCTTGCAAATGAAGTTTCTAGTCCCCTTTTCAATCTACTCCCTTTGGATGAATTGGAATACGATTATGACCTTCCCTACATACTGCAGTCAAAGTTTACAGTTTGGAAAATGTCACCAACTTAATTTTGATATTACCTAATATCGTCCTTGTGATGCAGTTTCATTTTCTTGTAAATGTTTCATACTGATTACGTCATCCAGACATTGTTGAATAAGATCCCACAACCTACATTTTGTCATATCCTCCGCCGGTTGTAAATGTCTTCATAACCACATGTAAAGGTCCCGGAGCAAAGTCTAGATAGAGTACTCAATGATCTTGATTAGGCGTGGTTATTCAACATTTTTACTAATGTTGTCATAGTGTACAGGATATACAAAAGTTCTCCAATACCATTTCCTGACATAATGTATCTAATCCTGCCTAGAAATTACTTAATTGGAAGCCTCCTAAAGGCGGTACAACTTTGGACCGTTAAAAAATTTCATTAGCTGCAGTTCCGATTTGAACACCTTTTCAGTATAATGACTGATCTAATGTCATAACGCATGTGCTTTGTTCTCTCCTCTTGCACTTATTCACTGTATGCTTAAGAGTAGAATATATAGTATTAGTATCTCATGTTGAAATATTCCAGAAATAAAGAGGCAATACACTGCTAATATGAAAAGGAAAGGTGTGTATCTCATCATTACACAATCGGTGTGGCGAAGCTTTCACAAGATGAATAGCTATTTAAACGTTTTTGAGAATAGGAAATCAAAACGCGAGATGCGAGTGAGGATTTGATTAAATCTTCCGAGTAAGACAGCATTCAAACACAAAGAAAATGAGTGTATTCTATTAAAGGGAAGATGATGTCAGAATGACGAAATGTGACACAATATTCTTATCAAGACATGCTGCCGTGATATCAGATTACTTTTTCAATCAAGAACTCAGATATGAATGTTTTCATCAAGAGACTTCTGAAATAAATGACTTTTTCTGATCTATCAAATGTGTGGCACTGGAAAGATTATTCGTTAGACCACTGGACTGACTATACCGTAAATATTTTCCACCTAACCGTCTAAGGTAAGATCTCAAAAGAAAATAAAATCGATTTTTTTATTTGTCTCATCAATAAGATCACCGGTCTCAGACCCAAAGTAAGGCTGCTTCGATGGTTAGAATATAAAGGGTTTCATAGATAGTTTGTCATTATGCAATCAGAAAAATATTATTAATGATAGACCGTAACCTCGTGAATCCTACACAACTCTGTGTGTAAGCCCTAGTGAGCAGCATGGACGCAAGTGGACATGGAAAGTGCGAAAGAGAAAAAAGAACTTTGGGGTAATATATGCAAAGATCAAATTTAATTCTGCCATTTAAGCCACGACAATTCAATCACAGTCCTTGAGGAACTTGGAGATCAATACTAGAGGGATCAAAATTTGCAAACAGTTTTCGATCGATTAAAGGTAGCTGTATATGGACAACAGTAATAGAAGTAACTAGAAATAGGAAATCTGTAGCTGTTTTGAGTGGATTCAGATCTTTTAAGCAACTTGGTACAAGACTTGATGAGCAGTTGTTGATTGTCTTGTAGCCACATACAAGCAGAACTGAAAGGAAATGCTACAAAATTAATAAATTTAAAGAAATTTTAGCGTCATTAAAAGATTGCTTTCACTTTTTTCATGTAGCATCAGGCTTTGACACGAACTCTGCTCTACTCAGGACTGAATAGTTTTAGCCTTTCAAGTTCCTTCAAAAAGAAAGGTTCTGAAAGTTAGAGTCTTCAACCAACCAAATGTGAATCCTGACAAAGTGGTACCGTTAGAAATTCCTTATTTGCTTGTATGGAGATGGAAAAATGCCCTCCCTGGTATAAGCCATATCAGATAAAACAAAAAGTATTAGCAAAGCTTCAGTATGGCAACGTTTCCCATTACTAACACAGCAGTTGTGCAGCATTCAATTCGGAAGTACCTCCAATTCAATGAGTGAAATTGTCCAAATATAAACCCAATCGAAGGAGGTGGTGTGTTAAAGAGGATATGCGAATTCCAGGGACTTACACAGCTACCATCAGCTCCAACCAGATAATCTTCCTTACCTGTAGATAAAAGGGAACTGCAAGATAAGAATGTGAACGAGCCACACGTTATTGTAAAAGAGCCGATATAAATTTTCAGGCGAACTCTGCATTCTGCCAAGGGAGTTCGTGTACGAATGGTAGGTCGGAAGATAATCTGACATAGAAGATAACGAACAACAGCTGTAAATATAAATATGTCATTGACAACGGTTAATTGTTAAACAATCAGTTATGATTATTATTTTGTGATATCGACCCCGCGTTATAGACCTAAAAAAATGGAGATGAAGACGATCTCGAAACTTTAAATGAAGGAGTAAGGACAATGTGAATTTTTTTTGGAATTATTTAACACGAGCTGCTTTGGAATCATTTAACACGAGCATATCCACGGCCGTTGACCAGAGCCATCGTAGATCACCAAGTAAATTCCTCTACAAAAATTGAAGCACCAAATCTTCTGTAGAAATCTGCTTAGGTGTTCGCTGCATATTGCGGAAAATCATGGCTAGCCTAGTGTGCATTTTTTTTGTAGAGCCGTTAACATTGGCAAGAAGGTCGAAATACACTGATATGTGCCTAGATCTATTTTTGAGACTGTTTTCAAAAAACATAGTATTACTAAGATATCGAAACGTTCAGATAAAATTTTAAAGGAGATGTCGAGATACTTGTTGTTATCTTATAATAACGACTGCAAGCACCACTACTACTAACCATACATAGTAATATTTGATAAGAAGCGTAGATAGCAAGCAAGCGCCCACAAATCGTCTGTAGAATTCTGCATAGATGATCGCTGCATATAGCGTAATATTATGGCAAACGGCCTAGAGTACATTCCTTGCAAAGTCCAGCTAAGAGCCGTTAACATTGGGAAAAAGTTAGTTGAAACACAGATACATCATCTAACTTCTTCATCTATACTTCAGACTGTTTTCAGAGAACATTGTATGACGAAGGTATAGAAACAGTCACTTATTTTACTAAAAGCGTAGTGAGATTAGGATTTTTCAATTGCTACTTACCAGCTAATTTTAAAATTTGTTGGAAAATTATTTTCATTTGCCAAAAGATTCAAGATTTATCTACACAGCTGCCGACTGTGGTTATCTGCAGAAATAATGTATTATTAATTGTAGATAAAATAAAAATAAGATTAGATGTCGAGATCCGACATGATACTTGCATTAGAATAAGTTTCGAATCCTTTTGCATGCAGTACAACCGACGAGAGGAGGCGGATTGAGATGGGATAAATGCGGCAGCTCATATTGTTCTTAAGACTTGCAAATTCAAAATATTCAGGTGTAAACCCTGTGACGTGGGAAACAAGAAGCCTTTGGCTGAGAAAGAATGAATATCCCGGTGAGCTCATAAGGTGTAGTAAAGAGAAAGCGCGTTAAAATGATGGTCAAGTTGGTGAGTCTCTTGCGATAGGACAAGCATCGCCGAGCTTGTAAAGCTTATTGTAAAATGCATCCATTACGTCAGAAATAGTCTTAAAATTAGAACATTAGCAGTGATGTAAATTGACCATTCTAATAGTATTCTACAATTTCTGAAAAGAGATATTAATAAGAGAATCAGAGGGAAAGTGGATGTGAGTGAAGATATGTGATACGATATTCTTATCAAGACAATGCTACCGTGATATAATATTACTTTTACATTCAAGAACGTGTTTATAGAGAATTTTCATCAACAGACATATGAAATAAATGACCTTTTTTTTCTATAAAATGTGTTGCACTTAGTTACTAATCAAAGCATACAATGAGATTATATGAAGATATTATTTGATTAGCCCACAGCTTGGTTGCTTTGTGATGGCCAGTGTTACTAATTTTTTTAGGTAAAATAACGTAAATATTTTTATGACTAACGTAAATATTTTTACCTAACCGTCTAAGAGAAGATCTCAAAAGAACCTAAAATTGATTCTATATTTGTCTCATCGATCAGATCACCGGTCTCAGTCCCAAAGTAAAGCTGCTTCGGAAGTTAGAATATAATGGTTCCATATCAAGTTGTTATAATTATGCATTCGTGAAAATATTATTAATAATAGACCGGAAACTTTGAATCCTACACAGCTCTGTATGTAAGCCCTAGTAAGCAGGAAGACGCTAAATAAATACATACTTGATAGCCTAGAGTTTAATACACAGGAGAATTTCTTTAAATATTGTATCCGTAAGAACACACAATCTTTGGATTAATCAGTTTACATCAGGCTCACGATCAAGAACAAGGTGAGAGCGTTATGGGAGCTAAGTAGATTTCTTCAGCAGGAAGCACTCTCAAATAGTATTGTAGTTGCAAATAAACGTGAAGTATAGCAGTTGCTTGATTATCATTGATAAATTAATACTTATGTTTTTTACATTTGGTATCACAACATGTCATCATGTGTAAGAGAACTGCATATACTGCACTGGTGGAAGCAACAAGAACAAACATTTCCAAAATTGTGTAAATTATCACGTCAGTATCTCGCCATCCCTGCTTCTAGTGCGTCAATTGAAAGAGCTTTTAGTACTACAGGCTATAGCTCAGGAACGGAGAAATTGATTTATTGACATCAGGCACAGGCCTAATTACAGTGTTACTTAGTATATACGTTATTAAGATTTCGCCATAAAAGAGCTTGTGTTAAAGTGATAAATCATTATTACTTCTCCTTAGTTCTAATGTTTGAAATTAAAAATTTTCAACAAATTTAATGTAGCTTTTAAATTTCGGGTAGAATTTTGATTTCTATAGTGTAAGAAACCTTAAAAACTTATTTTATGTACGCTCAATCAAGAATGAGTATTTCTGTATATTCGGGTTCCATATATTACTACATTATTCTAATTTCAACCTGACTTATGCATAATACAGTAGAGTTGAAGTTTGGTGACTTTGGAAATCTTTACTCACAATAAATAGTATACCCAAAATTTTTGTAGGCTTATTTGCAAATAGTTACAGTATGTTGAATAAAAGATAGTTTTGAAGAAAAAAAACTCCCAAGTCCCGACTTTCCCGTATGTTCTTTAGGAAATTACGGCTGAAGATTGGTGGAATGAATACAGTGGACGAACACGGGCTAATCCGAAAACTGCCACTCTCACGGTGCTTGTTTACCACAAAGCTCACATAACACGAGAAGGGATCGATGCGACGACCTCTAACATCAGATGTGATTGGTTTACCTACTGAGCCACCGTTGCCCCTCGTCAAGCATCTGTTCGCATTCTACGCACACTGATTATATTAACTAGTATTTCTTTGATATTTTCTGTACTTAGATTGTAAAATATGTACCACCAGACATGTCAACTATGAAGCGAAGTCGTAGCAGGAATGCTAGCAGAAGTATTAGTAGTAGTAATAATAGTAATAATAGTATGAGTAATAATAATAATAATAGCAGTAGCAGTAGTAGTAACAATAAGGGTAATAGCAATTCAGTACTTTACAGTTTTGAATAAAGATGTAATTTCAGAAACACATTACGATTAACACACGCTGCCAACATTAGTTTCCGATCCGTCTTCCACAGAGTTTGGGCAATGCCGGGCCCGCCCGGTTCGGCCCAATATTTTCCCGGCCCGGTTCGGCCCGGAAGGCGCCCCGCTCGATTCAGCCCGGAATGTGCCTGGCCCGGTTAGAGCCCGGCTCGAGATTCGGATCGGGCGGACCGGCACGGGTCGTGCCGAGCAAAGAATTCAGATCTATCCGGACTGGGCCTAGGTTTGCTGGGCTCTGGTTTAAACCAACTGACATGCGGAATAAAAAGTCTTTAGCTGAGAAAGATAGAGTATCACTGTGAGTTCATAAGGTATAGTAAGCGCGTTAAAATGATGGACAAGTTGATGGGTCACTTGCGATAGGGCAAGACTCCCCGAGCTGGTGAACCTTTATGTAATATGCATCTGCAACGTCAGAAATAATTTTGAAGATCCACGGGGATGTTCGATCATTAATTAGTGGTTTAGTGTACAACAGGCGTGCCAATAATTCGAGGGTTCTATTTCGAGGTGTCCGGTAGGGCTCAACGGCTTATCACGCCAAATGTCTGGCGATGTAATGCGATGTAATGTAATGTAATGCATATGGATAACGTAATGTAATGCATATTGCAATGTGATGCCTCCTTAAGTCCTTAACAAGGTAGGACACGTGTCCTTGGCTATGTCTCCTTAAGATCATTGAGAACTCATTTCTAGACTTTGGTCGGCGACCTTTCCATGTGGTTATAGACAGTTACAACCGTCGGAGGAGATGACAAAATCAAAGATCTGCGATCTTATACAACAACCTCTGGATGATAAAATCAATATGCAACATTTACAAGAAATTGAAACTGCATGACAAACACTATATGGAGGAAATCTAAAAATTAAGACGGTGACCTCTTCCGAACTGGTAAACTTTAGTTAATGTTCAGAGGTCAGAATCGTATTGATACTCTTCCAATGGGACCAGATCGAAAACGGGACTAGAAACTTGATTTGTAGTCAATTAAATTAAAACTTCCGATTTCTCCCGCAGCTAGTTACCGTTTCTATGGAAAATTTGCAAATCACTATATTCAGCAGTTGGAAACCTTGGAAAAACCTACGGTATCAGTGGATTACAAGAAATTAACAGCTTAAGGAACATTCACAATTCGCAGAATAAGTGGCCTTCTTGAGCGAAAGTCGAAGTGATATGATTATCTAACAGTGCTTAATGAAAGGCACGAAATTTTCTTTGGGATTAACTCAACGTAAGACACAGCGTTAGCAAGATTAATCTTTCAATCCCAAATACTGTTACGACAAGTTCTACAGGACTTTTGTGGGCATCAGTTTACCATCAGAGCGACACGTTGAGCTCATGCCACCTTCCTTGTGTGATGATGTATCAATGCGAGAGAATGTCAATTCGACTGCGGTGAATATTGCAGAGTCTCTATTGTCTTGTGTTTTAAAACCCACACGTAGAAACAAGAGTCCTTCTACACCTAATGGTGTGGACTAAAAATGGGAACTCAAATGTTCGTTAAGTACGAATATAATTTATGCTAAACTCTATTTTCACCTTATATATTATGGATATAAATTACAATTATGGTTATAAATTAAATTTCGTTCGTACTTCTTTATGCCATTGAAGCCACGACAATTAAATCACAGTTCTTGAGAAACTTTGAGATCAATACTAGACGGCTTTCGAAGGAGCAAGGGCAGTTGTATATGGACAAGAGAAATAGCAGAAACTAGAAACGGGAAATCTGTTGCTGCTGGTTGGTGTGATTCAGATCTTTTAGGAATCTTGGTAGATGACTTCCTGAGCAGTTTCTGATTCTCTTACAAGCAGAACTTAAAGGAAATTCTACGAAATTATTAAATTTATTGAAACTTTAGCGTCATTAAACGATTGCTTTCACTTTTTTCATGATGCAACAGGCTTTGACACGAGCTCAGCTATTCTCAGGAGTGAATAGTTGGCTGCCTTCAAGTTCCATCGCAAAGAAAAAAAATTCTGCAGATAGTCAGGAACTTCAATCAATTAAATGTGAATCCTGACAAATGATTAAGTTAGATATTTCTTTATTCACCTGTATGGAGACGGAAAAATGTCTCTCTGGTATAAGCCATATTAGATATATCAAGGAAGTAGATAGAAAGCAGCAATATGGCCACTTTTCCCATTACTAACACAGTAGCTGTGCAGCATTCTATTCGGAAGTACCTCCAACTCCAGGAGCGAAATGGTCTAAGCCTAAACCTAATCGAAAGAGGTTGGTCAGTTAACCCACACACCTACCATCAGCTCCAGTCGGATAATCATCCTTACCTGTAGATAAAAAGTGACTGCAAGATAGGATTGAGAACGAGCCACATGTTCGTGTAAAACAGCCGATATGATGTATTCAAGGTTTTGTGCATTCTGCCAAGAGCATTCATGTAAGAATGCAGATCGGAAGATAATCTGATATAGATGTTAACGAACAACAGCTGTAAAAATCCAATATGTCTTTGACAACGGATATACTGTTGATACAATCAGTTATGATTATTATTTTGTGATATCGTCCCCGTTTTATAGACCTAAAAAAATGGTCATAAAAACTATCTTGATGAAACTTTAAATGAAGGTATAAGGAAAAGCTAATAAACATGAAGGTGATGTATTTTTTTGTTTATTTATTTTGGAATTTTTTAACACCCTGCTTTGTTACCCGATGAGAAAAAGAAACCGTATTGACCTAGGTTTTATACGACACTAGGTTAATCAATCCTTACTGCACAGCACCTTGTTCATTTGCGACTATTCCAAGCTGCTTTTCAGACAGAATGCGTAGAAATCTTAACAATTTTCCGTAACAGTTATTACACTTACGGTCGTAAGCTTATTAGGATTCATAGGCAGATTATTGGCCTCAAACTCTATTAGGAGATTTTTAGGTTATTAGGTACGTGATTACCTGTAGTCACAAGCCCGCCTCTCTTGGCCTGTGACACAACACCGGACGATGAATTTATAAAGCTAGCGGTTTAAAGCAGTGATTCGCGATACAAAAAAGTTATACAGCCCTGGTAGAACAGGTGTAGAACACAGTCATAACAAAATTATCAATTGAAAGATTTTTTTTTGTGTTCAGGTCACATTTGGAGTTTTTCACTTAGTACACCTCACAGATCCTTGTACAACTTCCTAGGCTCACTTTCCACATCTTGGAGGAGAGGCCCTAAATTTTCTCCCTTAGTAATAGTGTTCGAGTACTTCCTTGTGTCGGTGCCCAAATAATGTAATAGATACTGCCATTACCTTCGCTTAGCTTCAGAGTTAAACTTGCGTCTATAATGAATACGATGCGTCTTTTTCAACTTTGACTCACTCCGTTAAGATGCTATATTGATAACGCTACGTATATATCACACTAATCTTCAGGCTATAGAACCTTAAAGTCCCTTTGACTCGCACGGTTCAACTTGCACTACAGACTTCCATATCGCAACACTCCTATTAAGCTTACTGGAGGATTTCAATTTCTCCATCTTCTATATTTTTTCTGACTGGAGAGTAAAGTTCTAGTAAGCTTGCCCTCTGTAGCAGATTAGTCCACCAACTGTATTAGCTTTTAGAGATCTTTCATGTCTGAGACGGAACGATCAACAAGAAAAATATCTCTAATCTTATTTATCAAATTCAACACTACCTTATCTCGCTGACGTGAATAGAGCTTGAGTGTTTTTCATCGACTCAAAGGTATCTTATCAAGAGCAGAAAACAACTCCAAAAAACGTACCCGATTAATCACCAGCAGTTGAGCCTTACGAATTGTACTGATATCAAACACTGTACCTGACTGTGTTTTGGACTGGTATGTATGCAAGCACATCCATGGCCGTGTACCAGTGCCATCCTAGATCACCAAGTATATTCCTTTACAAAAATAGGAGCTCCAAATCATCTGTAGAATTCTGCATAGATGACAGCTGCATATAGTGGTATATCATGGCAAACTGAATAGAGTACATTCCTTGCACAGTCCAACTAAGAGCAGTTAACATTGGCAAGAAGAAAATCGAAAAACACAGATATGTGCTTAGATCATATCTTCAGACTGTTTTCAGAGAACATTACACTACCAAGTTATAGAAAGATTCAGATATTTTATTAAGAAAAAATGTTGGGATACACTAAAACCAACCATACATAGTAAAATTTGATAAAAAGCGTAGTTAGATTAGGATTTTTCAATTGCAACATACACGCTGTAATACTCTAAAATTTGTTTGAAAAATAACTTTCATATGGCAAAAGATTTAAGGTTTTACTACATGGATGCAGACTGTGGTTTTCTGCAGAAATTATGGTATTAGTAATTGTAGATATCACGATGCAATTAGATAAAAAGATTATAACAGTACATGTTGAGATTCGCCATGATACTTGTATTAGAACGACTGGAATCAGTTTGCATGCACTACAACCGACGGGAGAGCTTGCGATGAAATGGGTAAAGTACGACAGCTTAGATTGTCCTTAGGACTTGCAAATTCGAAATATTCGATTTTAAAACTAATGACCTGGGGAACTAGTGACTGGGACGTAGGAGCTGTGTCGATTTCTATAAAGAAGTCTTTAGATTAGAAAGACTGTAAATCACGGTGAGCTCATAACGTATAGTAAAGAGAAAGCTTGTTAAGATGGTGTACAAGTTGATGGGTCACTTGATTGGGCAGACATCCCCGAGCTTGTGAAAATTTTTCTATTATTCATCTGCAAAACCAGAAATCACCTTAAAATGAGAACGTTAGCAGAAATTTCACCTGACTTCATTGTAATAGCATTCTACAGTGTACCAAAAAGATAATAATTAAAATTTAGATCAATCTCTAAGTGATTCGTTGAATAAAGAAATAATATTGAGGATGGACGTGGATGTTCGAATTTTAATTAGTGGTTCAGGGTGCAAAAGACGTTCCATTAATTCGAGGGTTCTATTTCGAGGTGTCCGGTAAGGCTAAAAAGCCTATGGATTCCTATGTCAGTCTAATATTTATGTGAAATTTAGAAATCAGCAATTGACGTCGCAATGTATTGGTGGGCTCTGGGCCAGGTTTGCTGGGCTCTGGTTTAAACTCACCGACGTGCGGAATAAAAAGTATTTTGCTGAAAGAATGAATGGATATCACGGTTTGTTCATAATGTATAGTAAAGAGAAATCGCGTTAAAAAGATGGACAATTTGTTGGGTTACTTGCGATAGGGCTGTTTAACATCAGAGCGACACGTTGAGCTAATGCCACCTTCCTTCTGTGATAATGTCTCAATGCGCAAGAATGTCACTTCGACTGCGGTGAATATTGCAGAGTCTCTATTGTCTTGTGTTATAAAACCCATACGTAGAAAGAAGAATCCTTCTACACGCAATGGTGTGGACAAGAGTCCTTCTACACGAAATGGCAACTCAAATCTGCGTTAAGTACGTATATAATTAATGCTAAACACTATTTTACGTCATATATTATGGATATAAATTACAATTATGGATATAAATTACAATTATGGATATAAATTACAATTATGGATATAAATTAAATTACGATGGACCTAATTCTGCCATTCAAGCAACGACAATTAAATCACAGTTCTTGAGAAACTTTGAGATCAATACTAGACGGCTTTCGAAGGAGCAAAGGCAGTTGTATATGGACAACAGTAATAGAAGAAACTAGAAACGTTAAAATGTTGATGCTGGTTGGTGTGATTCAGATTTTTAATAATCTTGCTAGAAGAGTTCATGAGCAGTTTCTGATTCTCTTATAGCCACATACAAGCAGAACTGAAAGGAAATATTACGAAATTATTAAATTTATTGAAACTTTATGGTCATTAGAAGATTTCTTACACTTTTTCCATGATGCAGTAGCATTGACACGACCTCAAGAGTGAATAGTTGTCTGCCTTCAAGTTCCTTCAAAAAGAAAAAGCATACTGCAGTTAGCCAGTGTCTTCAATCAATTAAATGTGAATCCTGACAAATGAATACGTAAGACATTTCTTTATTCACCTGTATGGAAGAGAAAAATCTCTCCCTGGTATAAGCCATATCAGATATATCAAGGAAGTACTTACAAAGCTGCAATATAGCCACTTTTCCCATTACTAACACAGCAGCTGTGCAGCATTCAATTCGGAAGTACCTCCAACTTCAGGAACGAAATGGCCTAAGCCTAAACCCAATCGAAAGAGGTTGGTCTGTTGACCCACACACCTACCATCAGCTCCAGCCGGATAATCTTACTTACTTGTAGATAAAAAGTTACTGCAAGATAGGATTGTGAACGAACCACATCTTCGAGTAAAAGAATCGATATGAAGTATTCAAGGTTTTCCGTTTTCTGCGAAGAGAATTCATGTAGAAATCGCAGATCGTAAGATAATCTGGTATAGATGATAACGAACAACAGCTGTAAAAAACCAATAAGTCATTGACTACGGATTAACTTTTGATTCAGTGAGTTATGATTATTATTTTGTGATATCGTCCCCGCTTATAGACCTAAAATAAAAGGACAAGAATCTTAATGATACTTTAAATGAAGGTATAAGGAAAAGCTAATAAACATGAAGGTGATGTTTATTTATTTTGGAATTTTTTAACACCCTGCTTTGTTACCCGATGAGAAAAAGAAACCGTAGTAGGACACGTTTAAGTTATCAACCAAAAACCAAACATTTAGATATAACATTCGCGTACTAAAGTATCATTCAATTGTACGTTAATAAGAATTGTTTATTGTTTGATTGTATATATGTTAAAATGTTCAACAACAGATGATTGACTCCGAGGATTGTGCCCTCTACAAGGACACATTAAATTGTGTAACTGCCGTTTAGTTTTCGACTCTCCTACAAGGAAGTAAAGTTTAACACTCTTAATAAAGAACAATGTTTGGATATTCCATACATGCAAAGACTCCATGTACATTTATATCCAAGAGGGCGTAAGAATAAAGTTCCACTACACGTCGATTCCAGTTGGCTTCTACTTACTGATCTAGGTTTTATACGACATAAAGATAATCAATCTTTACTGCACAGCATCTTGTTCATTAGCCACTATTCCAAGCTGCTTTTCAAACAGAACGCCAAGAAAGCTTAACAATTTTCCGTAACAGTTATATTACACTTCCGTAAATAAAAAATTCCGAGGCGTCTTTTGCAAACTTGACTCACTTCATCAAGATGGTATATAGATAACGCTACGCATCTATGACACTAATTTTCAGGCTATAGAACCCTAAAGCCTTTCTGACTCGCACGGTTCATCTTGCACTACAGACTGCCAAATCGCACATTCTTATTAAGCTTATTGGAGGATTGGAAATTCTCGACCTTCTAAACGCTTTCTCACGGGTGAGTAAAATTCTGGTTTAATTACCATCTGTAACAGTTTAGTGAACCAACTGTATTAGCTTTTTGACACCTTTCATATCTGAGACGTTATGGTCAACAAGTAGAATTTCTGTAATCTTATTTATTTAATTCAACACTACCTTATTTCGCTGAGGCGAATAGAGCTTGCGTGTCTTGTCCAATGACTCAAAGGTATCTTCTCAAGAGCAGAAAGTTACTTCACTAAATGAACCCGATTAAACACTAGCAGTTCAGGTTTACAAAGTGTACTCATCTCTAACACTGAACCAAACTGTCATTTGGCCTGGTAGGTATGCGAGTATATCCATGACAGTGGACGAGAGAAATCCTAGATCACCAAGTAAATTCCTTTATAAAAATAGAATCACCAAATCGTCTGTAGAATTCTGCAAAGATGATCGCTACATATAGCGGAATATTATGGCAACCTGGCTACAGCCATTAAAATTGGCAAGAAGTTAGATGAAACACACAGATAAGTTCTTAGATCTATACTTCAGACAGTTTTCAGAGAGCACAGTTATAGGAAGCTGCGGAAACATTCAGATATTTAGCTAAAAGAAGATTTCGAGATACGTGTTGTTGTTTTATCAAAACGAATGCAAGCAGTTAGCATGCACTACAACCAACCAGACATAATAATATATGATAAAAGCGTAGTGAGATCATAATTTGTCAATTTCATCCTACACAGTGTAATATTCTAAAATTTGTTGAAAAATTAATTTCTTATGGCAAAAAATTTAAGATTTATTTACAAGCCTGCATGCTGTGATTTTCTGCAGAAACAATGGTATTACTAATTGCAGATATCAGAATGCATTTAGATAAAAAGATAATAAAAGTAGATGTCGAGATCGGGCATAATACTTTCCTTAGAATCAGTTTGGAATGAGTTTGCATGCAGTACAACTGACAAGAACGGGCGGGTTGAAATGGGAAAAGTACGGCAGATCAGATTGTTCTTAGGACTTGCAAATTTGAAATATTCGGGTTTATACCCAGTGACGTGCGGAACAAGAATGAGAAAGAATGAATTTCACGGAGAGCTCATAAGGTATAGTAATGAGAAAGCGCTAAAAAGATGGACAAGTTGATGGGTCACCTACGATAAAACAAGCATCACCGAGCTTGTGAAGCTTTTTGTAATATGCATCCACTACGTCAGAAATCGCTTTAAAAAGAGAACATTCGAGGAGATGTCACTTGACTTCAGTGTTCTACAATGTCTGAAAAAAGATATTAATAGAAGATTAAATCGATGCGGTGATTAAAGAAATAATTTTGAGGATGGACGGGGATGTTTGATTTTAAATTAGTGGTTTAGATTGCAACAGGCTCGTAAATAATTCGAGAGTTCCATTTCGCGTTGTCCGGTAGTGCTAAACGGCTTAGGCAGCTTATGATATTCTTACAATGATGCAATGTAGAAGTCAGCAGTGGACATCGGCATCTATTACTTAATTCATATTGGCTTACAGCTAGTAGATAATTTCAATAATGAATCCGAAGCCGTAGTATATTGTGATGTGTACCAAGGTACTAAAAACGAAGCTCTAGTACTTTTAGAGCTCCTTAAGTACATTATACAATGGCGTATAATTTAAGAAACCATGGATTTACTTCAGCCTTTAATAAGATGAGAGTATCACAGACGTGTACCTTTGGGAACGAAGAGCGGTTGGTTTTACATGGGCCCTTGTGATTGAAAAATGTTGGGATACCATATGTAAAAAACAGGTACTGTAATTGCGGGCTACTTGGACCCTTAAGGGGCTACTTGGACCCATACCAAAAACTCGTTTAAAGTCCCATATGCAATGCAATAATGAGTGAGTTCAGAGTTAGATCCGTTAGATGGGATCATAATGCAGGCGTACACACATTGAAACTAGTTCTATGGTAGGCTACGATTGAGCAGCATTGGTGAGAAAGGTCGTTGACGAAAAAAGTGTATTTATTGAGCGCCAAACTTTTATGTGTGGACACTATTTGCAAGGAAGTGGAACCAATGCTAAGTAAACACATAAGTAGTTACATATAGGTTAATGAAACTGACATGGTAAACTTTCTCATGTACAATAAGATGTGTGCGTAATTGTATTATACAGTATATGAAGTGTGTACATATGACCTGGAAAACATGGATATTTTGTCCCACATCTTTTGTTATCTTTATCCTACCCCATCCTTTGTTATCTTTATCAATGAAAAATAAAGGTCTGTTGTCACGTGTCACACAAGTAAGGACTTTTCATTGTTTCCTTAAGGATACCGGTACAAAATGGTACATCAATATAAAAGATTGCCTGCAGGTCGAAAATATGCTGATTTTTCATAACAGCTTGAAGAATGTTTACCAGCAATTCAGTCGGGGAAAATGTCGCGAAAAGAAACAGAAGCTCAATTCAAGATAAGTCGTTCCACCATAGAATGAAGATTAAAGAACAGGTCAAGGCAGTATCCGGGCCATCTGAAAGTGTTCACTGAAGAAGAAGAATTAGCCTTCGCTAGTCATCTTGATAAAGTTTGTGATTTCGGATTCCTCGTTAATTAACTTGATTTCAGATTTATTGTGAAGTCCTATTTAGCCATGCATGGGAGAACTGTCATTGCTTTCTAAGACAATCTTCCCAGTCGAGATTGAGTGAAGTTATTTTAGAAAATGCACCTCCAGTGAACGACTAGATTCGCTGCTAATATAGATAGGGCTCGTGCAGCTGCAGAAGAAAACGTAATCAGCTATTACAATCATTATATTTGATAGTACCTCTTAACATGTCCTCTTTGTGGTTTGCAGTAAATAAAAAGAGTTGTTCTTGGAACACCTACGTCCTACTTAGTCTCAGAGCAGATTTCAATGGTTTTCAGTAGGAAAATATGGGGGTGGGTTCAAGTAGCCCGAACGCGACTCTTACTTGGACCCATTTTTTACAATAATCGCCTGTGCTTTGTTTTCAATATATGTAACTAAAACTGTCCTCGATATGTGCAATAAAGCCTGTAGTTCCACGTAATATGGGTTATGACAATAACTTTCGAGTTTTCGTGGATGAAAATAGGCCGAAAGAACGAATTTGTTGCAAAATTGGGTCCAAGTAGCCCGCATCTACGGTATTACTTTCTCGATGATAATCAAGGAATTGTTATAGTTCCCGTTTATATGCAACTACATTACAATATGAGAGTGCTTCTCCTGAAGATATCTACTTAGGACTAATATCGCTCTGACCTATTTCTTAATTGTTATTTTGATAGAAACGGTATAGTCAGTCCTTTGTTTGCAAAGAACTTTGTAGTACTGGTCATCACAAAGCAACCAAACTGCGGGCTAATCAAGTAACACTTTCATATAAGCTCACTGTATGCTTTGATAAGTAACAAAGTGCTACACGCATCATAGAGCAGAAAAAGTCATTAATTTCAGAAGTCTCTTGAAGAAAATTCTCCATATCCAAATTATTGAATGATATCACGGTAGCATAGTTTTGATAAGAATATCGTATCACATTTCGTCATTCTGACATCCTCTTTCCCTCTATTGGTATACTCTCATGTTCTTGGTGTGTCAATGATGTCTCGGTGTCTCGTTAGATTTAATCAAATTTTCACTCGCATCTCGCGTCTCGATTTCCTAATTTCAAACAACGTTTGGATAGCTATTATTCATCTTTTGAAAACTTCGCTAAAACGATTGTTGAGTTGAGTTGATTTTGAGTTTTACGTCTCGTTCAGCAGCGAGGCTATATGAGACGTGGACCTACTGATTAACGTGGAATCCGAACCACATGAGCTCCTGCCAAGAATCGAACCCAGGCCTCCCACGCCAAAGGCGCGTACGCTAACCGCTTAGCCACGGAGGAGCTCCACCAAAACGATTGTGTAATGGTGTGATACAAACCTTTCCTTTTGATATAAGCAGTGTAGTCCCTCTGTATTTCTTCAATATTTGAACATCAAGTAGTAATACTCTATATTCTACTCTGCTGCATAGAGTAAATAACAGCAAAAAAAGTGAAAAAAGCACATGCGTTATGACATTTCATCAGCCATTATACTGGAAAGGTTTTCAAATCGTATTAGAGCTGAAGAAATTTCTGAACGGTCCAGTGTTGTAACGCTTTTAGGAGGTTTGCAGTTAAGTAAATACTAAGAGCGTTAAAATGATGGACAAGTTGATGGGTCACTTGCGATAGGACAAGCAACCACGAGCTTGTGAAGCTTTTTGTAATATCCATCCACTACATGAGTTACCAGCTTACATTGAGAAAAGTGGCACAGATGTCATTTGACATTTTGTAAAACTGTTCTGCAATTTCTGAAAAGAGATATTAAAAAGAGATTAAATCGAACTCTAAGTGATGCGGTGATTAAAGAAATAATTTTGAGGTTGGACGTGGATGTTCGATTTTTAATTAGTGGTTAATGGTGCAACAGGCGCGCCTATAATTCGAGGGTTCCACTATGTGGCGTAACAGTATTTCGGAATCAAGGATTAATTTTGCTAACGTTGTGTCTGACTTTGAGTTAATCCCCGAGAAAATTTCGTGCCCTTAATTAGGAACCGTTCAATAATCATATCAAATGGAACTACGCACAAGAAGGACTCGTATTCTACGAATTGTGAATGTTCCTTGAGTTGTTAATTTCTTG
This sequence comes from Thermobia domestica, assembly GCF_964235325.1. Lineage (NCBI taxonomy): Eukaryota > Metazoa > Arthropoda > Insecta > Zygentoma > Lepismatidae > Thermobia > Thermobia domestica. Next base: position 274,390,943 of record NC_137454.1, on the reverse strand, counting down.
TAATTCTCTCTTACCGTATTTTCATCCAGAGCTTCCATCTGAGTATAGTGATGTGGAAATTTTTCATAGAAAACATGACCAGCTGCGTTAGAAAACGGAAGCATTAATTTAATTGCCTTCAAATGACGTTCTTGTCCCCTGTTCAATCTAGACACTTACGATTGCAATACGATTATGACCTTCTCTATATGCTGCAGGCAAAGTTAAAGGTTCGGAAAAAGTAACCGTTCTAATTTTGAGATTTCCTAATATTATTCTGGTCATGCAGTTTCATTTTCTTGTAAATGTTGCATTTTGATTTCGTCATCCAGACGTTTTTGAATAAGATCGCAAATCATAGATATTGTCATCTCCTCCGACGGTAGCAAATGTCTTCATAACCACACGTAGAGGGCGCCGAGCGGAGTCTAGAAGTGAGTTGTCAATGATCTTGAGTAGGCATGGCCATTCGGCTTTTTCACTAAAGTTGTCATAGTGTACAGGATACACCAACTTTCTTCTATACCATTTTTTGACATAGTGCATTCAATCGTAGCTAGAAATTACTTAACTGGAAACGTTCTAAAGGGCAACAGACGAGAGAGTGTGGGTTTAAATAGAAAAAGCACATATTGTCCTTAAGACTTGCAAATTCGAAATATTCGAGTTTAAAACCAGTGACGTGCGGAACAGGATGTCTTTAGCTGAGTAAGACTGTATATCACGGTGAGCTAATAAGGGATAAAAGGAGAAAGCGCGTTAAAACGATGGACAAGATGATGGGTTACTTGCGGTAGAACAAGCATCCCCGAGCTTGTGAAGCTTCAAGTAATATGCATCCACTACGTCAAAAATAGTCTTAAAAATGTAACATTAGCAGAGATGTCACTTGAATTCATTCTAATAATGTTCCACAATGTATGAAAAAAGATAATGATATGAGATTAAATCGATCTCTAAGTGATACGGTGATTAAAGAAATAATTTTGAAGATGGACGGGGATGTAAGATTTTTAATTAATGGTTTAGGTTGCAACAGGCGTGGCAATAATTCGAGGGTTCTATTTCGAGGTGTCCGGTAATGCCAAAGTGCTAATGTCGGCTTATGTCTTTCTAAAAATGATGTGATATTTAGAAATCAGCAGTGGGCGTAACCATGTATTCCCTAATTCCAATTGGCTTAGAGCTAGTAAAGAAATTCAATGAATCGGAGGCCGCAGAATCTTTTGTAGTGTACCTACGTCTTAAGAATAAAGCACTAACTCTTTTAGAGCTACTTAACGCACATTATACAATGGCGTATAATTTAAAAAACCTTGGATTTAGTTCCACCTTTTATAAGACGAGGGTATCACAGTCATATAGCTTTGGGAACGTACGTTTTTGTTGGGCCTTTGGGATTGAAAAATTTTGTGATACCATATGTAAGAAACATAAGTATTAATTTATAAATTATAATCAAGCAATTGCTATATTTCACGTCTATATGCATCTGCAATACTATTTGAAAGTGCTTCCTTCTGTAGAAATATACTTAGCACCCACAAAGCTCTCACCTTGTTCTTGATCTTTAGCCAGATGGAAACTGTTTAATCCAGAGAGTTGTGTTCTATCACATATATTATTTAATGAAATTATCCTGTTGGTAAACACTCGAGGCTGACAAATTAGCATTTAATTACCGTTACAACTGCTCACTAGGCTTTACATACAGAGTTGTGTGTTATTAACTAGGTTCCGGTATATCATTAATATTATTTTCACGATTGCAAAATGAAGAAACTTGCTATGTAACCCATTATATTCTAACCTCCGAAGGAGTCTTACTTTGGGTCTGAGACCGGTGATCAGATCGATGAGACAAATAAAAAATTGATTTTAGGTGTTTTTGAGATCTTCCCGTAGACGGTTAGGTGGAAAACATTGGACGGTCCTGTGTTCGCCACAAACTTAATAAAACTGGTCATCACAAAGCAACGAAACTCTGAGCTAATCAAATAATCTTTTCATTGTATGCTTTGATTAGTAACAAAGTGCCACACATTTCATAGACAAGAAAAGGACATTTATTAAAGATGCCTGTTGATGAAAATTCTCCATATCCAAGTTATTGAATGTAAAATTAATCTTATATCACGGTAGCATTGTCTTGATAAGAATGTTGTATCACATTTCTTCACTCTTACATCCACTTTATCTGTAAATATTAAATATTCTAGCCTCTGTATACAGTAAAAAAGTGCAAGAAAATAGAATAAAGCACATGCGTTACGACATTAGATCAGCCATTATACTGGAAAGGTGTTCAAATCGTACCACAGCTGAAGAAATTTCTGAACGGTCCATAGAACGCTTTGAGGAGGTTTGCAGATAAGTAATTACTAAGCACGATTCGATACATTAATTCAGGATATGCTGCAGAAGAACTTTGGTGTATCCTGTACACAATGACAACTTTACTGAAAATCCTGATTGGCCATGCCAACTCAAGATCATTGAGAACTCAATTCTAGACATTACTCGGGGACCTCTACATGGGGTTATGAAGGCACTTACAACCGTCCGAGGAGTTGAAAAAATCTAAGATCTTCGATCTTATTCAGCAACGTCTGGATGAGGAAATTTATATGCAACATTTACAACCAAATGAAACTGCATGACAAAAAACATATTAGGAAATCTTTAAATTAAGACGCTGACATCTTCCGAACTGTTAATTTGGGCTGCTGTATAAAGGTATGAGAAGATTACAAAAAATTAACAACACAAGGAACATACACATTTAGCAGAAATAGAAGCATTTTTTTGCAAAGTTCCAAGTGTTAAGATAATCGATTAGTGCTTAACGATAGCCACAAATTTTTCGGGAGGATTAACTCAATATGAGTCACAACGTTAGCAAAATTCCCAAATACTGTTACGATAAAAGAAAGTTCTATAGTACTTTTGTGGATATCAGCTTATCAGAGCGACAGGTTGAGTTAATGCCACCTACCTTGTGTGATAATGTCTTAATGCGCAAGAATGTCAATTTCACTGCGGTGAATATTGCAGAGGCTCTCTTGTCTTGTGTTTTAAAACCCACACGTAGAAGGATGAGTTCTTCTACACGCAATGGTGTGGATTAAAAATGGCCAGTCAAATCTACGTTAAGTACGTATATAAATTATGTTAAGCGCTATTTTCACCTAATATTTGATGGGCATAAATTACAATTAGACATGGAAAGAGCCGAAAGACAAAAATATCTTTCGGGGAATGTCTCAACGATCATAATTAATTGTGCCTCTGAAGCTATGACAAATCACTCACGGTCCTTGAGAATCTTGGAGATCAATACCAGACTGCTTCAAATGGTGCAGAGAGGTTTCGAAGGAGCAAACGTAACTGTATATTACAACTGTAATAGGAGAAACTAAAAATGGGGTATCAGTAATTATTGATGGGTGTGATTCAGATCTTTTAAGAATCTTGGTTGAAAACTTCATGAGCACTTGCTGATTCTTTTAATAGCACATATGAACAGAACCGAATGGAAATGCTACGAAATCATTAAATTTCAAGACACTTAGCGTCATTAAAGGTTTGCTTTCATTTTTTTTTATGATGCAACAGGCTGTGACACGACCTCAGCTATACTCAAGAGAGAATAGTTGCAAGGCTCCAAGAGAGAATAGGATCCTTCAAACAGAAAAAGAACTGTGCAAGTTAGTCAGAGTCTTCAACTGTGAGTTAGGAGTTGTGAGTTAGGAGTCATATCTCAATCCTAACTAAATGTTCAACATTACACATTTCTTATTCCCCTGTATGGAGAAGGAAACATGTGCTTCCTGGTTTAAGCCTATAAGGTGTAACAAGGAAGTGGTTGCAAAGCTTCAATATGGCCTCTTTTTCCCCTACTAACACGACAGGTCTGCACCATTCAATTCGGAAGTAGCTCCACGTGCAGGCGGGAAATGGTCTAAGCAAGAACCCAATCCATTGAGGTTGGTGTGTGAAAGAGGATATACGAAATCCAGCATCCACACAGCTACCATCGGCTCCAGCGGGATAAGCTTACTTACCTCTAGATAAGAAGTGATTGCAAGGTAGGATTGTGAACGAGACACATGTAAGTGGAAAAGAGGGGTATGGAGTATTTAAGGTATTCTGCATTCTGCCAACGGAGTTCTTTTACAAATGCAGATCGGAAGACAATCTAATAAAGATTATGAAGAACAACAGCTGTAGAAAACCAATATATCTTTTACAACGGCTTAAATGGTGATCCAATCTATTATGATTATTAGTTTGTAATACCGTCCCTGCCTTATAGACCTAACAAAATGGACATCGATGAAATTTTATGATGGAAGACATGGAAGACGTTCTTGATGAAATTTAAAATGAAGGTGTTAGGACAAGGTATAAAACATGGTGGTGGTTTATTGATCCGTTTGCATATTTTGGAATCCTTTAAAAGAGCTGCTTTGTTACCTGAATACAAAATGAGACCGTAGGAGGACACTCAAGTTAACGAGTTAAACCAATTCATTTAGTAATAACATTTGATACTACAGTACTTTTCATTTGACGTTTATAACAATTGTTTATTGTTTGATTGTTTATATGTTAAGATGTTCAATAGCAGAAGATAGACTCCAAGGATTCAGCCATCTGCAAGGTAACTAAACATTGGGTAAATACCGTTTATTTTCGAATCTCCTAAATAGAAACAAAGTTTAACTCTCTTGATAAAGAACGAAGCTTCGATATGCGGTACATGGAAAGACGGCATGTACATTTTTATCCAAGCAGGAGCATAAGAATGAAAGCTCTACTGCTCGTCGATCCCTGTTGGTTTCAACTTATTGCTCCAGCTTTTATACGACATAAAGACAATCATAGACATAAGAACATAGATCTAAGCTCATATCTTTGTTTCAACTCTCTTCTTGCCAATGTTAACGGCTCTTAGCTGGACTGTGCAACGAATGTAACCTAGGCAGTTTGCCATGTTATTCCGCTATATGCAAGGATCATCTATGCAGAATTTTACAGACGATTTAGTGCTTTTATTTTTGTAAAGTAATTGACATGGTGATCTAGGATTGCTCTGGTCATCGGTTATGGGTATGCTCGTGTACATACCAGGCTAATGGACAGTTTGCTTCAGTGTTAGAGTTTAGTACACATCGTAAGCCTGAACTACTGGCAATTAATCTGGTACATTTTGTGGACTAGCTTTCTACGAAATTATTAAATTGATGCTACGAAATTATTAAATTAAAAGAAACTTTAGCCTCATTAAAAGATTGCTTTCTCTTTCTTTTCATTAAAAGATTGCAACAGGCTGTGACATGACATCAGATATACTCAGCAGTGTATAGTTGGCAGGCCTGGTAGAACAGGGGTAGAACATAGACATCACCAAAATAACAATTGAGGGAATTTTTTGTACTTTAGTTACATATTGGAGATGTTCAGTTAAGAACCGTTACTTTAACATTACCGTTAACATTGTCTGCAGTATATAGAGAAGGTCATAATCGTATTCCAAATCATCCAAAGGGACTAGATTGTACAGGGGACTACAATCTTCATTTGAAGGCAATTAAATTAATGCTTCCGTTTTCTCACTCTGCTGGTCATCTTTTTATAAAAAAAATTGCACATCACTATACACACCAGATGGAAGCCCTGAATGCAAATATGGTATCAGAGTATACAACAAAATAACAAGTCACAGAACATTCAAAATTCGCAGAAAAAAAGGCCTTCTTGAGCGAATTTCCAAGTGTAATGATTATCGAATAGTGCTTAATTATGGGCACGAAATATCCACGGGGATTAACTCTACGTCAGACCCAACGTTAGCAAGATTAATCCTTAATTCACAAATACTGTTACCGTACGATTAAAAAGTTCTACAGGATTTTATGGGCATCAGTTTATCATCAAAGCGACACGTTGAGCTAATGCACCTTCCTTGTGTGATAATGTCTCAATGCGCAAGAATGTCAAATCGACTGAGGTAAATATTGCAGAGTGTGTATTGTCATCTGTTTTAAAACCCACACGTAGAAGGAAGAGTCCTTCCACACGCAATGATGCGGACTAAAAATGGCACCCCAATTCTGCGTTAAGTACGAATTAAATCGTTAAACTCTATTTTCACCTTATATGTTATGGATATAAATTACAATTAGACATGGAAAGCCGTATACTTCCCGTTTTTATACAAGTACAATATTATTTGAGTGTGTTACCTGCTGAAGAAATTTACTTGGCACCCATAACGGTCTCACTTGGTTCTACTAATCATAGCATACACATACACATAATTAATCAAAGCATACAATGATATTATATGAAAAGATAATTTGATTAGCCCACAGTTTGGTTGCTTTGTGATGATCAGTGTTACTATTAACGTTAATATTTTCACCTAACCGTCTAAGGGAAAATCTCAAAAGAACCTAAAATCGATTCTATATTTCTCTCATCGATCAGATCACCGGTCTCAGACTCAAAGTAAGGATGCTACGGAAGTTAGATACAATGAGTTCCATATCAAGTTTTTATCATTATGCAATCGTGAAAATATTATTAAAGATAGACCGAAACCTAGTGAATACTTCACAGCTCTGTATGTAAGCCCTTGTAAGCTGCAAGGACGCTAATTAAATGCATACTTCGTAGCCTCGTGTTTAAACACACAGGAGAATTTCTATAAATATTGTATCCGTAAGAACACAACTCTTTCGATTAAACAGTTTCTATTGGGCTAACGATCAAGAACAAGGTCAGTGCGATACGCGTGCTAGGTAGATTTCTTCAGCAGCAAGCACTCTCAAATAGTATTTTTGTTGCATATAAAGGGAAGTTTAGCAATTGCTTGATAATCATTGATAAATTAATACTTATGATTATTATATTTGGTATCACATTTTTCAATCCCAAGGGCTCACCTAAAACCGCTGTATTATCTCATTGCTATATGACTCTGATACCTTCGTCTTATTATAGGGAGAAGTAAATCCACGGTTTATAAAGAGTACGCCATTGTATAATGAGAGTAAAGCAGCTTTAAAAGCATCACTTTGATTATAAACCTACGTACACAACACAAAATACTGCGGCCTCCGATTAATTGTTGAATTTCTTTACTAGCTCTAAGCAGATAGGATTTAAGGAATACATGCCAATGTCCACTGATAATTTCTAAATTACACAGCATTGTAAGAAGGTGTTAAACCGGCACCTCCTTACCAAGAACCTCGAAATAGAACCCTCGAATTATTGGCACACCTGTTGCTCTTTAAACCATTAATTAAAAATAAAATATTCCCGTCCATCCTCAAAATTGTTTCTTTAGTCACCGCATCACTTAGAGATCGATTAATATTTGTCTTCAGACTTTCTAGAATACTATTATAATGAAGTCAAGTATCATCTCTGCTTCAATTAGTATCTCTGCTAATTTTGTTATTTTAAGGCTATTTCTATTGTTGTGGATGCAGATTACAAAAAACTTCACAATCTAGGGGATGCCTGTCCTTTCGCAAGTGACCTATCAACTAGTCCATCAAATAATGCGCTTTCTTTTTACTAAATTATATGAGTTCACCTCGATATTCATTCTTTCTCACATAAATACTACTTGTTCCACACGTCAATATTTTTAAACTCGATTATTTCGAATTTGCAAGTTGCATTTTAACGGGATGTATAGCAATTACTTGATTATAATTGATAAATTAATATTATTTTATTTTACATTTGTTATCCCAACATTTTCAATCCCAAGGGCCCACCTATAAAAACACCGCTCATCGTTCCCAAAGGTATACGTCTGTCATACCATCGTCTTATTAAAGGGAGAAGTTATTCAACGGTTTTATAAATGCTACGCCATTGTGTAATGAAAGATAAGGATCTCTAAAAGCACCACCGCTTCGTTTTTAAGACCTAGGTACACAACACAAGATCTTACAGCTTTGTTTTCATATTTGGATTTCATTACTAGCTGTAGGCCAAAAGGAAACAAATAATAGATGCCGATGTCCACTGCTGACTATTAAATTTCTCAGTATTGTAAAAACATAAGCCGGCATAAGCCGTTTAGCCTTACCGGACCCCTCGATTTATTGGCGCGCCTGCTGCACTCTGACCCACTAATTAAAAATAGAACATCCCCGTCCATCCTCAAAATTATTTTTTAATCACCACATCACTTAGGGATCGATATAATCTCTTTTCAGAAATTGTAGAATACTATTACAATAAAGTCAATTTACATCTCTGCTAATGTTCTCATTTTAAGACTATTTTTGACGTAGTGGATGCATTTTGAAAAAAGCTTTACAAGCTCGGCGATACTTGTCCTATCGCAAGAGACCTACCAACTTAACTATCATTTTAACGTGCTTTCTCTTTACTACACCTTATGAGCTCACCGTGATATTCATTCTTTCTCAGCCAAAGGCTTCTTGTTTCGATGATCTATCTCAGTGTTTCATTTAACTTCTTGTCATTAGCTGGACTCTGCAAGGAATGTACTCTAGACCGTTTGCCATAATATTCCGCTATATGCAGCGATCATCTATGCAGAATTCTACAGTCGATTTGTGGTCGCTTGCTTGCTCTCTACGCTTCTTATCAAATACTAGCAGCGTTCACCCCGCTTCGCTGCGGTCACCCCGGAACGCAATAAACTTTGTTACTTAGATAATTTTTACTTTTTCGCTTTCAAATTGCAGTAAATGTTAACATTATAGCGCCTGTCATTTATGTTAACCCGCCGAGTGACCTGCTTCGCTGCGGTCACCCCGGAACGCAATAAACTTTGTTACTTAGATAATTTTTACTTTTTCGCTTTCAAATTGCAGTAAATGTTAACATTAAAACGCCTGTCAATATGTTAACCGCCGAGTGACACGTTCATGCGGGTTGCATATAAATACGTTTATTTTTACATATGATGAACTAATAACAAAGGATTTGTACGTATGGACACTTGAATGGTCAATTATCTCAAGACACTGGTAATTAAAAATTAAAGTGATATGATAAAAACCATCTAGGGTCCAAATCCTAATAACCCCCCCAAAATAAAAGAAATTGGTTCAGCCGTATTAGCGTGATGAGGGAACAAAGGTTTTGTACGTTCTCTTTTATAATATAGATTACTATGTATGGTTAGTAGTAGTGCTGCTTGCATTCGTTATGATAAGAGAACAACAAGTATCTCGACATCTCCTCTTAGTAAAATGTTATCTGAACGTTTCGGTATCTTAGTAATACTACGTTTTCTGAAAACAGTCTCAAAAATAGATCTAGGCACACATCTGTGTATTTCGACTTTCTTGCCAATGTTAACGGCTCTACAATAAAATGCACACTAGGCTAGCCATGATTTCCGCTATATGCAGCGAACACCTAAGCAGAATTCTACAGACGATTTGGTGCTCTATTTTTGTAGAGGAATTTACTTGGTGATCTACGATGGCTCTGGTCAACGGCCGTGGATATGCTCGTGTTAAATGACTCCAAAGCAGCTCGTGTTAAATAATTCCAAAAAAATTTACATTGTCCTTACACCTTCATTTAAAGTTTCATCAAGATTGTCTTCATCTCCACTTTTTTAGGTCTATAAGGCGGGGTCGATATCACAAAATGATAATCTTAAGTGATTGGATCAACAATTAATCGTTGTCAATGACATTTATATTTACAGCTGTTGTTCGTTATCTTCTATATCAGATTGTCTTCCGACCTGCCACTCGTACACGAACTCCCTTGGCAGAAAGCAGAGTTCGCCTGAAAACTTCATATCGGCTCTTTTACACTAACGTGTGGCTCGTTCACAATCCTATCTTGCAGTTCCCTTTTATCTACAGGTAAGTAAGATTATCTGGTTGGAGTTGATGGTAGCTTTGTAAGTCCTTGGAATTTGCATATCCTCTTTAACACACCACCTCCCTCGATTAGGTTCATATATAGACAATTTCGTTCATGGAATTGGAGGTACTTCCGATTTGAATGCTGCACAGCTGCTGTGTTAGTAATGGGAAAAGTGGCCATACTGAAGCTTTGTTACTACTTTCTTGTTATATCTGATATGGCTTATACCAGAGAGGGCATTTTTCCATCTCCATACAAGCGAATAAAGAATTTCTAACGGTATACTTTGTCAGGATTCACATTTGGTTCGTTGAAGACTCTAACTTTCAAAACCTTTCTTTTTGAAGGAACTTGAAGGCTGCAAACTATTCAGTCCTGTGTTTAGCAGAGTTCGTGTCACGACCTGTTGCATCATGAAAAAAGTGAAAGTAATACTTTAATGACGCTAAAAATTCTTTAAATTTATTAATTTTGTAGCATAATCTTTCAGTTCTGCTTGTATGTGGCTACAAGACATTCAGCAACTGCACATCAAGTCTTCTACCAAGTTGCTTAAAAGATCTCAATCCACCCCAAAACAGCTACAGATTTCCCGTTTCTTGTTTCTTCTATTACTGTTGTCCATATACAGCTACCTTTGTTTGTAAATTTTGATCCCTCTAGTATTGATCTCCAAGTTCCTCAAGGACTGTGATTGAATTGTCGTGGCTTAAATGACAGAATGAAATTTGATCGTTGCAGATATTACCCCAAAGCTTTTTTTTTTTCTTTTTCGGCACATTCCATAGCCACTTAGCGTCCATGCTGCTCACTAGGGCTTACACACAGAGTTGTGTAGAATTCACGAGGTTCCGGTCTATCATTAATAATATTTTTTTGATTCATGACAAACTTTTCATGAAAGCCATTATATTCTAACCATCGAAGCAGCCTTACTTTGGGTTTGACCCCGGTGATCTGATCGATGAGACAAATAAAAAATCGATTTTAGGTTCTTTTGGGATCTTCCCTTAGACGGTTAGGTGGAAAATATTTACGGTATAGTCAGTCCAGTGGTCTAACGAATAATCTTTCCAGTGCCACACATTTGGTAGATCATAAGAAGTCATTTATTTTAGAAGTCTCTTGATGAAAACTTTCATATCTGAGTTCTTGATTGAAAAAGTAATCTGATATCACGATAGCATTGTCTTGATAACAATATTGTATTACATTTCGCCATTCTGACATCCTCTTCCCTTTAATGGAATACACTCATTTTCTTGGTGTTTGAACCCTGTCTTACTCGGAAGATTTAATCAAATCCTCACTCGCAACTCGCGTCTCGATTTTTTATTCTCAAATAACCTTTGAATAGCTATTCATCTAGTGAAAGCTTCGCCACGACGATTGTGTAATGCTGAGATACACACCTGTCCTTTTCATATAAGCAGTGTACTAATACTATATATTCTGCTCTTCCGCATACAGTGAATAAGTGCAAGAAGGGAGAACAAAGCACATGCGTTATTACATTAGACAGCCATTATACTGAAAGGGTGTTCAAAACGGACCTGCACTTAATGAAATTTTATAACGGTCCAAAGTTGTACCGCCTTTAGGAGGTTTTCAGTTATGTAATTTCTAGGCAGGATTAGATACATTATGTTAGGAAATGGTATTGGAGAACTATTGTATATCCTGTACACTATGACAACATTAGTAAAAATGTTGAATAACCACGCCTAATCAAGATCATTGAGTATTCTATCTAGACCTTGCTCCGGGACCTTTACATGTGGTTATGAAGACATTTACAACCGTCGGAAGATATGACAAAATGTAGGTTCTGCGATCTTATTCAACAATGTCTGGATGACGTAATCAATATGTAACATTTACAAGAAAATGTAACTGCATCACAAGGACGACATTAGGAAATCTCAAAATTAAGTTGGTGAAGTTTTCCGAACCGTAAACTTTGGCTGCAGTATATAGAGAAGGTCATAATTGTATTGCAATTCATCCAAAGGGAGTAGATTGAACAGCGAACTAGAAACTTCATTTGTAGGCAATTAAATCAATGCTTCCGTTTTCTCACGCAGCTGGTCATATCTTCTATGGAGGCTAATACGTTATCAGAGGTTTACAAGAAATTAACAACAAGGTAGATTCACAATTCGCAGAAAAAGAGCCTTTCTTTAGAAAAGTTCCGGTGATATGATTATCGAACAGTGCTTAACGAAGGCCCCAAAATTTTCTGGGGGGTTAACTTAACGCCAGACTCAACGTTAGCAAGATTAATCCCTGATTCCCAAATACTGTTACGATAACAGAATAAAGAGATAATTTTGAGGATATCCGGGGATGTTCGATTTTTAACTAGTGGTTTGGAATGCAACAGGCGTGCCAATAATTATAGAGTTCTATTTCGAGGTGCCCGGTAAGGCTAAACGGCTTATGCCGGATTAACTCCTTCTTAACTCTTCTGTATAATTTGAAATCATCTGTGGACATCGGCATGTATTCTTTATTTTGTATTGGCTGAGAGCTAGTAAGGAATTTCAACAATTAATCGGAGGCCGCACTAATTTGTGTTGCGTACTTAGGTCTGAAAAACGAAGCAGTAGTGTTTTTAAAGCTCCTTGACTCAAATAATACAATGGCGTACCATTAAAAAAACCGTGGATTTACTTCTCCCTTTAATAAGACGAGGGAATCACAGTTGTATACCTTTGAGAACGTACAGCGAACTGTTTTAGGTGGGCCTTTGGTATTGAAAAATGTTGTGATACCAAATGTAAAAAACATAAGTATTAATTTATCAATGATAAACAAACAATTGCTATACTTCTCGTTTATATGCAGCTACAAAACTATTTGAAAGTTCTTCCTCCGGAAAAATCTACTTAGCACGTATAACGCTGTCACCTTGTTCTTGATCGTTAGCCTGATCTTTATGAAAAGGTTGCTTTGTGATGACCAGTGTTTCTAAGTTGGTAGCGAAGACATGACTGAGTATACCGTAAATATTTTCTACCTAACCGTGTGAGAGAAGATCTCAAAAGATCCTAAAATCGATTCTTTTTTTTCGCTCATCGATCAGATAACCGGTCTCAGGCCCAAAGTAAGGCTGCTCCTTTGAGGTTAGAATATAATGGGTTCCATAGCAAGGTTCGAGGTGTCCGGTAAAGCTAAAGGGCTTATGGAGGCCTATGTCAGTCTATAAATTTTGTGAAATTTAGAAATCACCAATGGACGTCGCCATGTAATACTTAATTCCTATTGGCTTAGAGCTAGTAAAGAAATTCAACAATGAATCGGACGACACAGTATCTTTTGTTGCGTACCTAGGTTTTAAAAACGAAGCAGCACTGCTTTTAGAGCATCTTAACTATCATTATACAATGGCGTAACATTTAAAAAACCGTGGATTTACTTCACCCTTTAATAAGACGAGGGTATCAGAATCATATAGCTGTGCAATCGTACAGCGGTTTGTTTTAGGTGGGCCCTTGGGATTGAAAAATGTAGTGATATCAAATGTAAAAAACATAAATTAATTTTTTTTTTTTTTTTTATTGGTGAACAAATTATTTATATTTAAGCACTATTCCTCAAAGCATAAGAATAAAATATTAAGTTATAATGCACAGTTAAACTTTTAGAGAAACATCAAAATTAACATATTTAAACCAGCAAACAGTAAAAATTAAACATAATTTTGGTACTATATAAACCGACAATTGTAGAAACGAAGGATAACGAAGGATAAACGAAGGATAATAAATTAATTTATTAATGATAATCAAGCAATTGCTATACTTCCCGTTTATATGCATCTACAATACTATTTGAGAGTGCTTCCTGCTGAAGAAACTACATAGCTCCCATAACGCTCTCACCTTGATCTTTATCGTGAGCCTGATGGAAACTGATTAATCCAAATATTTGTGTTCTTACGGATACAATATTTATAGAATTTCTGTTATGTGTTAATACACGAGGGTATCAAGTATGCATTTAATTAGCATCCTTCTGCTTACTAAGGCTTACATACAGAGTTGTGTAGGATTCACAAGGTTCCGGTCTATCACTAATAATATTTTCAAGATTGCATAATAATGAAAACTTGATATGGAACATATTATTTTCTGACATGCAAAGCAGCCCTACTTTGGGACTCAGACCAGTGATCTGATCGATGAGACAAATATAGAATCGATTTTAGGTTCTTTTGAGATATTCACTTAAACGGTTAGTTAGAAAACATTTACGGTAGTCCTGTGTTCGCTACCAAATTAGTAACACTGGTCATAACAAAGCAACCAAACTGTGGGCTAATCAAATAATCTCATTGTATGCTTTGATTAGTAACTAAGTGCCACACAGTACATAGAGATAAAAAGGTCATTTATTTCAGATGTCTGTTGATAAAAATTCTCTATAACCAAGCTCTTGTAGGTAAAAGTAATATTATATCACGGTAGCATTGTCTTCGTAGGAATATCGCATCTCATTTCGTCATTCTGACATAATCTTTCCCTCTATTGATATACTCTTGGTGTGTTAATGCTGTCTTACTCGGAAGATCTTCAAATCTTCAATCGTATCTCGCGTCCGATTGTGTAATGGTGTGTAATGGTGCGATTGTGTAATGGTACGACACACACCTCTCCTTTTGATATAAGCAGTGTAGCGCATCAGTGTTTCTTTAATATTTCAACATCAAGTACTAATACAGTACTATATATTCTACTCTTCTGCACACTGCGAATAAGTGCAAGAAAAGTGAACAATCCACATGCGTTATGATATTAGATCAACCTTATACTGCAAAAATGTTCAAATCGTACCTCAGCTGAAGAAATTTCTGTACGGTCCAAAGATGTACCAGTCTTAGGAGGTTTTCGTGTTAAGTAATTTCCTGGCTCCATTGGTACAATTTGTCAGGAAAATTTAGTGAAAATTCTGAATGACAATCCCTACTCAAAATCAAGGAGAACTCACTTCTAGACTTGGCTCCGGGACCTCTACATGTAGTTTTGAAGACATTTACAACCCTCGGAGGATATAAAATCTAGGATCTGCTATCTTATTCAAGAATGTCTGGTTAAGTAATCTATATGCAACATTTACAACCAAATGAAACTGCACGATAAAAACCATTTTAGGTAATCTCAAAATTAAGAAGGTGACATTTTCCGAATGGTTAACTTTGGCTGCAGTATACGGTATCAGAAGATTACAAGAAATTAACAAAAAAGGAACATTCACATTTAGCAGAAAAAAAGACACTTTTGAGGGAAGTTCCAATTGATATGATTATCGAATAGTGCTTAATGAAGGACTATTCTAGTTCTTCTATACCATTGGATACATATACAAAGAATGTATCCAATCGTGCTTAGTAATTACTTAACTGCAAATCTCCTAAAAGCGTTACAACATTGGACCGTTCAGAAATTTCTTTAGGTGTGGTACGATTTGAACACCTTTCTAGTATAATGGCTGATGTAATGCATAACGCATTTGTTTTTTTCAAAATTCTTGCAGTGTTTTACTGAATGCAAAAGAGTATTTAGTGTTAGTTATTCCGCTATATGCAGCGATCATCTATGCAGAATTCTACAGTCGATTTGTGGTCGCTTGCTTGCTCTCTACGCTTCTTATCAAATACTGGCAGCGTTCACCCCGCTTCGCTGCGGTCACCCCGGAACGCAATAAACTTTGTTACTTAGATAATTTTTACTTTTTCGCTTTCAAATTGCAGTAAATGTTAACATTATAGCGCCTGTCATTTATGTTAACCCGCCGAGTGACCTGCTTCGCTGCGGTCACCCCGGAACGCAATAAACTTTGTTACTTAGATAATTTTTACTTTTTCGCTTTCAAATTGCAGTAAATGTTAACATTAAAACGCCTGTCATTTATGTTAACCCGCCGAGTGACACGTTCATGCGGGTTGCATATAAATACGTTTATTTTTACATATGATGAACTAATAACAAAGGATTTGTACGTATGGACACTTGAATGGTCAATTATCTCAAGACACTGGTAATTAAAAATGAAAGTGATATGATAAAAACCATCTAGGGTCCAAATCCTAATAACCCCCCAAAAATAAAAGAAATTGGTTCAGCCGTATTAGCGTGATGAGGGAACAAAGGTTTTGTACGTTCTCTTTTATAATATAGATTACTATGTATGGTTAGTAGTAGTGCTGCTTGCATTCGTTATGATAAGAGAACAACAAGTATCTCGACATCTCCTCTTAGTAAAATGTTATCTGAACGTTTCGGTATCTTAGTAATACTACGTTTTCTGAAAACAGTCTCAATAATAGATCTAGGCACACATCTGTGTATTTCGACTTTCTTGCCAATGTTAACGGCTCTACAATAAAATGCACACTAGGCTAGCCATGATTTCCGCTATATGCAGCGAACACCTAAGCAGAATTCTACAGACGATTTGGTGCTCTATTTTTGTAGAGGAATTTACTTGGTGATCTACGATGGCTCTGGTCAACGGCCGTGGATATGCTCGTGTTAAATGACTCCAAAGCAGCTCGTGTTAAATAATTCCAAAAAAATTTACATTGTCCTTACACCTTCATTTAAAGTTTCATCAAGATTGTCTTCATCTCCATTTTTTTAGGTCTATAAGGCGGGGTCGATATCACAAAATGATAATCTTAAGTGATTGGATCAACAATTAACCGTTGTCAATGACATATTTATATTTACAGCTGTTGTTCGTTATCTTCTATATCAGATTGTCTTCCGACCTGCCACTCGTACACGAACTCCCTTGGCAGAAAGCAGAGTTCGCCTGAAAACTTCATATCGGCTCTTTTACACTAACGTGTGGCTCGTTCACAATCCTATCTTGCAGTTCCCTTTTATCTACAGGTAAGTAAGATTATCTGGTTGGAGTTGATGGTAGCTTTGTAAGTCCTTGGAATTTGCATATCCTCTTTAACACACCACCTCCCTCGATTAGGTTCATATATAGACAATTTCGTTCATGGAATTGCAGGTACTTCCGATTTGAATGCTGCACAGCTGCTGTGTTAGTAATGGGAAAAGTGGCCATACTGAAGCTTTGTTACTACTTTCTTGTTATATCTGATATGGCTTATACCAGAGAGGGCATTTTTCCATCTCCATACAAGCGAATAAAGAATTTCTAACGGTATACTTTGTCAGGATTCACATTTGGTTCGTTGAAGACTCTAACTTTCAAAACCTTTCTTTTTGAAGGAACTTGAAGGCTGCAAACTATTCAGTCCTGTGTTTAGCAGAGTTCGTGTCACGACCTGTTGCATCATGAAAAAAGTGAAAGTAATACTTTAATGACGCTAAAAATTCTTTAAATTTATTAATTTTGTAGCATAATCTTTCAGTTCTGCTTGTATGTGGCTACAAGACATTCAGCAACTGCACATCAAGTCTTCTACCAAGTTGCTTAAAAGATCTCAATCCACCCCAAAACAGCTACAGATTTCCCGTTTCTTGTTTCTTCTATTACTGTTGTCCATATACAGCTACCTTTGTTTGTAAATTTTGATCCCTCTAGTATTGATCTCCAAGTTCCTCAAGGACTGTGATTGAATTGTCGTGGCTTAAATGACAGAATGAAATTTGATCGTTGCAGATATTACCCCAAAGCTTTTTTTTTTCTTTTTCGGCACATTCCATAGCCACTTAGCGTCCATGCTGCTCACTAGGGCTTACACACAGAGTTGTGTAGAATTCACGAGGTTCCGGTCTATCATTAATAATATTTTTTTGATTCATGACAAACTTTTCATGAAACCCATTATATTCTAACCATCAAAGCAGCCTTACTTTGGGTTTGACCCCGGTGATCTGATCGATGAGACAAATAAAAAATCGATTTTAGGTTCTTTTGGGATCTTCCCTTAGACGGTTAGGTGGAAAATATTTACGGTATAGTCAGTCCAGTGGTCTAACGAATAATCTTTCCAGTGCCACACATTTGGTAGATCATAAGAAGTCATTTATTTTAGAAGTCTCTTGATGAAAACTTTCATATCTGAGTTCTTGATTGAAAAAGTAATCTGATATCACGATAGCATTGTCTTGATAACAATATTGTATTACATTTCGCCATTCTGACATCCTCTTCCCTTTAATGGAATACACTCATTTTCTTGGTGTTTGAACCCTGTCTTACTCGGAAGATTTAATCAAATCCTCACTCGCAACTCGCGTCTCGATTTTTTATTCTCAAATAACCTTTGAATAGCTATTCATCTAGTGAAAGCTTCGCCACGACGATTGTGTAATGCTGAGATACACACCTGTCCTTTTCATATAAGCAGTGTACTAATACTATATATTCTGCTCTTCCGCATACAGTGAATAAGTGCAAGAAGGGAGAACAAAGCACATGCGTTATTACATTAGACAGCCATTATACTGAAAGGGTGTTCGAAACGGACCTGCACTTAATGAAATTTTATAACGGTCCAAAGTTGTACCGCCTTTAGGAGGTTTTCAGTTATGTAATTTCTAGGCAGGATTAGATACATTATGTTAGGAAATGGTATTGGAGAACTATTGTATATCCTGTACACTATGACAACATTAGTAAAAATGTTGAATAACCACGCCTAATCAAGATCATTGAGTATTCTATCTAGACCTTGCTCCGGGACCTTTACATGTGGTTATGAAGACATTTACAACCGTCGGAAGATATGACAAAATGTAGGTTCTGCGATCTTATTCAACAATGTCTGGATGACGTAATCAATATGCAACATTTACAAGAAAATGTAACTGCATCACAAGGACGACATTAGGAAATCTCAAAATTAAGTTGGTGAAGTTTTCCGAACCGTAAACTTTGGCTGCAGTATATAGAGAAGGTCATAATTGTATTGCAATTCATCCAAAGGGAGTAGATTGAACAGCGAACTAGAAACTTCATTTGTAGGCAATTAAATCAATGCTTCCGTTTTCTCACGCAGCTGGTCATATCTTCTATGGAGGCTAATACGTTATCAGAGGTTTACAAGAAATTAACAACAAGGTAGATTCACAATTCGCAGAAAAAGAGCCTTTCTTTAGAAAAGTTCCGGTGATATGATTATCGAACAGTGCTTAACGAAGGCCCCAAAATTTTCTGGGGGGTTAACTTAACGCCAGACTCAACGTTAGCAAGATTAATCCCTGATTCCCAAATACTGTTACGATAACAGAATAAAGAGATAATTTTGAGGATATCCGGGGATGTTCGATTTTTAACTAGTGGTTTGGAATGCAACAGGCGTGCCAATAATTATAGAGTTCTATTTCGAGGTGCCCGGTAAGGCTAAACGGCTTATGCCGGATTAACTCCTTCTTAACTCTTCTGTATAATTTGAAATCATCTGTGGACATCGGCATGTATTCTTTATTTTGTATTGGCTGAGAGCTAGTAAGGAATTTCAACAATTAATCGGAGGCCGCACTAATTTGTGTTGCGTACTTAGGTCTGAAAAACGAAGCAGTAGTGTTTTTAAAGCTCCTTGACTCAAATAATACAATGGCGTACCATTAAAAAAACCGTGGATTTACTTCTCCCTTTAATAAGACGAGGGAATCACAGTTGTATACCTTTGAGAACGTACAGCGAACTGTTTTAGGTGGGCCTTTGGTATTGAAAAATGTTGTGATACCAAATGTAAAAAACATAAGTATTAATTTATCAATGATAAACAAACAATTGCTATACTTCTCGTTTATATGCAGCTACAAAACTATTTGAAAGTTCTTCCTCCGGAAAAATCTACTTAGCACGTATAACGCTGTCACCTTGTTCTTGATCGTTAGCCTGATCTTAATGAAAAGGTTGCTTTGTGATGACCAGTGTTTCTAAGTTGGTAGCGAAGACATGACTGAGTATACCGTAAATATTTTCTACCTAACCGTGTGAGAGAAGATCTCAAAAGATCCTAAAATCGATTCTTTTTTTTCGCTCATCGATCAGATAACCGGTCTCAGGCCCAAAGTAAGGCTGCTCCTTTGAGGTTAGAATATAATGGGTTCCATAGCAAGGTTCGAGGTGTCCGGTAAAGCTAAAGGGCTTATGGAGGCCTATGTCAGTCTATAAATTTTGTGAAATTTAGAAATCACCAATGGACGTCGACATGTAATACTTAATTCCTATTGGCTTAGAGCTAGTAAAGAAATTCAACAATGAATCGGACGACACAGTATCTTTTGTTGCGTACCTAGGTTTTAAAAACGAAGCAGCACTGCTTTTAGAGCATCTTAACTATCATTATACAATGGCGTAACATTTAAAAAACCGTGGATTTACTTCACCCTTTAATAAGACGAGGGTATCAGAATCATATAGCTGTGCAATCGTACAGCGGTTTGTTTTAGGTGGGCCCTTGGGATTGAAAAATGTAGTGATATCAAATGTAAAAAACATAAATTAATTTATTAATGATAATCAAGCAATTGCTATACTTCCCGTTTATATGCATCTACAATACTATTTGAGAGTGCTTCCTGCTGAAGAAACTACATAGCTCCCATAACGCTCTCACCTTGATCTTTATCGTGAGCCTGATGGAAACTGATTAATCCAAATATTTGTGTTCTTACGGATACAATATTTATAGAATTTCTGTTATGTGTTAATACACGAGGGTATCAAGTATGCATTTAATTAGCATCCTTCTGCTTACTAAGGCTTACATACAGAGTTGTGTAGGATTCACAAGGTTCCGGTCTATCACTAATAATATTTTCAAGATTGCATAATAATGAAAACTTGATATGGAACATATTATTTTCTGACATGCGAAGCAGCCCTACTTTGGGACTCAGACCAGTGATCTGATCGATGAGACAAATATAGAATCGATTTTAGGTTCTTTTGAGATCTTCACTTAAACGGTTAGTTAGAAAACATTTACGGTAGTCCTGTGTTCGCTACCAAATTAGTAACACTGGTCATAACAAAGCAACCAAACTGTGGGCTAATCAAATAATCTCATTGTATGCTTTGATTAGTAACTAAGTGCCACACAGTACATAGAGATAAAAAGGTCATTTATTTCAGATGTCTGTTGATAAAAATTCTCTATAACCAAGCTCTTGTAGGTAAAAGTAATATTATATCACGGTAGCATTGTCTTCATAGAAATATCGCATCTCATTTCGTCATTCTGACATAATCTTTCCCTCTATTGATATACTCTTGGTGTGTTAATGCTGTCTTACTCGGAAGATCTTCAAATCTTCAATCGTATCTCGCGTCCGATTGTGTAATGGTGTGTAATGGTGCGATTGTGTAATGGTACGACACACACCTATCCTTTTGATATAAGCAGTGTAGCGCATCAGTGTTTCTTTAATATTTCAACATCAAGTACTAATACAGTACTATATATTCTACTCTTCTGCACACTGCGAATAAGTGCAAGAAAAGTGAACAATCCACATGCGTTATGATATTAGATCAACCTTATACTGCAAAAATGTTCAAATCGTACCTCAGCTGAAGAAATTTCTGTACGGTCCAAAGATGTACCAGTCTTAGGAGGTTTTCGTGTTAAGTAATTTCCTGGCTCCATTGGTACAATTTGTCAGGAAAAGGTATAGAAGAACTTTGGTGTATCCCGTACACTATTAAAATTTAGTGAAAATTCTGAATGACAATCCCTACTCAAAATCAAGGAGAACTCACTTCTAGACTTGGCTCCGGGACCTCTACATGTAGTTTTGAAGACATTTACAACCCTCGGAGGATATAAAATCTAGGATCTGCTATCTTATTCAAGAATGTCTGGTTAAGTAATCTATATGCAACATTTACAACCAAATGAAACTGCACGATAAAAACCATTTTAGGTAATCTCAAAATTAAGAAGGTGACATTTTCCGAATGGTTAACTTTGGCTGCAGTATACGGTATCAGAAGATTACAAGAAATTAACAAAAAAGGAACATTCACATTTAGCAGAAAAAAAGACTTTTGAGGGAAGTTCCAATTGATATGATTATCGAATAGTGCTTAATGAAGGACTATTCTAGTTCTTCTATACCATTGGATACATATACAAAGAATGTATCCAATCGTGCTTAGTAATTACTTAACTGCAAATCTCCTAAAAGCGTTACAACACTGGACCGTTCAGAAATTTCTTTAGGTGTGGTACGATTTGAACACCTTTCTAGTATAATGGCTGATGTAATGCATAACGCATTTGTTTTTTTCAAAATTCTTGCAGTGTTTTACTGAATGCAAAAGAGTATTTAGTGTTAGTTCTTGATGTTGAAATATTGAAGAAATTCAGACGAACCACACTGCTTATATCAAAAGCAGTGGTGTGTATCTCACCATTACACAATCGTTGTGGCGAAGCTTTTACAACATGAAAAACTATCCAAAGGTTGTTTGAGAATAGGAAATCGAGACGCGAGACGCGAGTGAAGACTTGATTAAATCTTCCGAGTAAGACAGCATTGACACACCAAGAACATGAGTGTATAGCATTAGAGGGAAAGTGGATGTCAATGAATAAATGTGATATTTCTCTCTTCTATCAGATCACCGGTTCAGTCCCAAAATAAGGCTGCTTCGGAAGTTAGAATATAGTGGGTTTCATATAAAGTTTTTATTATTATGCATTCGTGAAAATGTCATTAAAGATAGACCGGAACCTAGTGAATCCTACACAGCTCTGTATGTAAGCCGAAGTAAGCAGAAGGATGCTAATTAAGTGGATACTTGATAGCCTCGAGTATTAACACAGATAATTTCTATATTTATTGTGTCCGTAAGAAAACAAATCTTTGGATTAAACAGTTCCTATGAGGCTCACGATCAAGAACAAGTAGAGAGCGTTATGGGAGCTAAGTAGATTTCTTCACCAGGAAGCACTCTCATATAGTATTGTAGTTGCATATAAACGGGAGTATAGTAATTGCTTGATTATCATGAATCTACTGAAATAGCTTTTTGTACTACAGGCTATATAGCTCAGGAACGGAGAAATTGATTTTTGATTTATTGACATCATGCACAGGCCTAATTACAGTGTTACTTATATACGTTATACAGATTATATAGGATAATAAAACTATTGGTAATAATTACATTCGGTTAACATAATTAATAGAATTTTTAATACTACTACACCGATTGCTAGTAAATCAAGGTTGGTATTTTCTTTCATTAA
Organism: Thermobia domestica; assembly: GCF_964235325.1. Classification (NCBI taxonomy): domain Eukaryota; kingdom Metazoa; phylum Arthropoda; class Insecta; order Zygentoma; family Lepismatidae; genus Thermobia; species Thermobia domestica. The sequence goes on along the minus strand of NC_137454.1, from coordinate 274,367,887 downwards.
CGTGTTGTAGGTTGCACTAGTTCTCCGTATAAATCTGCTTAAGACGTTTGTTTTTGCTGTCAAAAAAAAGAATGTATTTTTCGAAGCAGTGCGCAATTTAGTGGTTGGTACGTGGATACATATTTGGTAGTTAAGATCAGGATAGTCTACTTTGCCATGAAAGAGCTTATGTAAAAATAATAAATCAATATTTTTTCTAATAAGTTCTAATGTTTCAAATTTAAAATTTTCAACAAATTTAATATAGCTTTCAAATTTCGAGTAGAACTTTTTTTCTTAAGTGTAAAAAGCCATTAAAACATTTTTAACACGCTCAATCAAGAATGAGTATTCCTGTATATTATAGTTCCATATATTACTACAATATTCTAATTTCTACCTGTCGTATGTATAATACAGTACAATTAAAAGTTTGGTCATCTGAAATTCTTTACTGACAATAAATAGTATACCCAAGTATTTTTTAGGCTTCTTTGCAAATAGTTAAAATATGTTGAATAAAGGATAGCTTTCAATGAAAGATTGTTTCAATATGATCCCGGCCCGGTTTGACCCGAAACGTGCCCGGCCCGTTTCGGCCCGGAATGTACCAAGCCCGGTTAGAGCCCGGCTCGAGATACGGGCTGGGTCGTGCCGGGCAACGATTTCAGATCCACCCGGACTGGGCCTAGGTTTGCTGGGCTCTGGTTTAAACCCTCTAATGTGCGGAATTGAAAGTCTTTAACTAAGAAAAAATGAATATCACGGTTTGTTCATAAGGTATAGTAAAGAGAAACCGCGTTAAAAAGATGGACAAGTTGATTGGTCACTTGCGATAGGGCAGTTTATCATCAGAGCGACACGCTGAGCTAAGGTCACCTTCCTTGTGTGATATTGTCTCAATGCGAGAAGAATGTCAATTCGACTGCGGTTAATATTGCAGTCTCTATTGTCTTGTTTTTTAAAACCCACACGCAGAAAGAAGAGTCCTTCTACACGCAATGGTGTGGACCAAAATGGCAACTCAAATCTTAGTTAAGTACGTATATAATTTATGCTAAACTCTATTTTCACCTTATATTTTATGGATATAAATTGCAATTATGGATATAAATTAAATTATGATAGTACTTAATTCTGCCTTTGATGCCACGACAATTCAATCACAGTTCTTGACAAACTTGGAGTCAATACTAGACGGCTATCGAAGGAGCAAAGGCAGTTGTATATGGAGAACAGTAATAGAAGAAACTAGAAACGGGAAAACTGGATGGTCTGATACAGATCATAAGAATCTTGGTAGAAGACTTAATGAGCAGTTTGTGATTCTCTTATAGCCACATAAAAGCAGAACTGAACGGAAATTCTACCAAATTATTAAATTTATTAAAACTCTAGCTCATTAAAAGAGTGCTTTCACTTTTTCCATTATGCAGCTAGCTTTGACACGACCTCAGCTATACTCAGGAGTGAATAGTTGGCTGCCTTCAAGTTCCTTCAAAAAGAAAAAGAATTCTGCAGTTTGTCAGTGTTCTCAATCAATTAAATGTGAATCCTGACAAATGATTAGGTTAGACATTTCTTTATGCACCTGTATGGAAGCGGATAATTTTCTCCCTGGTATAAGCAAAATCAGATATATAATTGAAGATTTACAAAGGTAGAATATGGCAACTTTTCCCTTTACTAACACAGCAGCTGTGCAGCATTCAATTCGGAATTACTTCCAACTTCAGAAGCGAAATGGTTTAAGCCTAAACCCAATCGAAAGAGGTTGGTCTGTTGACCCACACACTTACCATCAGCTCCAGCCGGATAATCTTACTTACCTTAGATAAAAAGTGACTGCAAGATAGGATTGTGAACGAGCCACATCTTCGTGTAAAAGTGCTGATACCAAGTATTCAAGGTTTTGTGCATTCTGCCAAGAAAATTCATGTAGAAATGACAGATCGAAAGATAAACAGATATAGATGATAACGAACAACAGCTGTAAAAATTCAATATGTCAGTGACAACGGATTAACTGTTGATCCAATCAGTCATGATTATTTTGTGATATCGTCCCCACCTTATAGACCTAAAAAAATGGAAATGAAAACTATCTTGATGAAACTTTAAATGAAGGTGTAAGGAAAAGCTATAAAACATGAAGATGATGTATTCTTTTGATTAATTATTTTGGAATCTCTTAACACGAACTGCTTTGGTACCCGAACAGAAAACGAAACCGTAGCAGGACACGTCTAAGTTATCGACTAGAAACAAATTCATTTAGATATCACATTCGCGTACTAAAGTATCATTCAATTGTACGTTAATAACAATTGTTTATTGTTTGATTGTTTATATCTTAAGATGTTCAACAGCATACCACTAACTCCGAGGATTCTGCCATATGCAAGGATACTTAAAATTGTGTAACTATCGTTTAGTTTTCGACTCTCCTACAAGGAAGTAAAGTTTAACACTCTTAATAAAGAACAATGTTTGGATATTCCAATAATGCAATTACTCCATGTACATCTTTATCCAAGAGGGCGTAAGAATGAAAGCTCTACTACACGTCGATTCCAGTTGGTTTATATTTATTGACCTAGGATTTATACAAAATAATATAATAAATCCTTACTGCCCAGCACCTTGTTCATTTGCGACTATTCCAAGTTGCTTTTCAGACAGAAGGCCTAGAAAGCTTAACAATTATTCGTAACTGTTATATTACACTTATATTCGTAAGCTTATTACGATTCACAGGCAGATTATTGGCCTGAAAAGCTATTAGGAGATTTTTATGTTATCAAGGACGTTATTACTTTGTAGACGCAGGCTCGCTTCTCTTGACCTGAGAGACAAGACCGGACGATGAATTTATAAAGCTAGCGGTTCAAAGCAGTGATTCGCGAAACAAAAAATTTATACAGGCCTGGTAGAACAGGTGTAGAACATAGACATCAATAAAATTATCAATTGACAGAATTTTTATTTTTGTAGTCAGGTCACATTTGGAGATTTTCACCTAGTACACCTGAAAGATATAAAAATTCCTAGGCTCACTTTTCACATCTTGGAGTAGAAGCCCTGAATTTTCTCCCATAGTAATAGTGTTCGAGTACTTGCTCGTCTCGGTGGGCAAAGAAAGTAATAGATTCTGATATTAACTTTCGATTAGCCTGAGAGTTAAACTTGTGAATAAAAGAAATTCGATGCGTTTTTTGCAACTTTAACTCACTTCGTTAAGGTGCTATATTGATAACGCTACGTATATATCACATTAATCTTCAGGCTAAACACTCTTAAAGTCCCTTTGACACCCACGGTTCAACTTGCACTACAGACTGCCATAACGCATACTCTTATTAAGCTTACTGGAGGATTTCAATTTCTCCACCTTCTAAACGTTTTCTCACCGGTGAGTAAAGTTCTGGTAAGCTTCTCCTCTGTAGCAGATTAGTGCACCAACTATATTAACGTTTTGATACCTTTCATATCTGAGACGGAATGATCAACAACAATTATTTCTGTAATCTTATTTATTAAATTCAAAACTACCTTATCTCGCTGACATGAATAGAGCTTGCGTGTTCTGTCCATCGAATCAAAGCTATCTTCTCATCAGCAGCAAGCTAGTCCACAAAATGTACCAGATTAATCGCCAGCAGTTGAGGCTTACGAATTGTACTGTTATCTAAGACTGTACCTGACTGTCTCTTGGCCTGGTTGTATGCGTGCATATCCACGGCCGTTGACCAGAGCCATCCTAGATCACAAAGTAAATTCCTTTACATAAATAGAAGCACCAAATCGTCTGTGGAATTCTGCATAGATGATAGCTGTATATAGTTAAATATTATGGCATACATCGGAGAGTACATTTCCTTTACAGTCCAGTTTGAGCAGTTAACATTGGCAAGAAGAAAGTCGAAAAACAAAGATATGTGCTTAGATCTTATCTTCAGACTGTTTTCAGAGAACATTTCTTTACCAATTTGTAAAAAGATTTTATTTATATTTCATTTAGAGGAAATGTCAACATACTGGTTGTTCTCTTATCATAACGAATGCAAGCAGTTAGCATGCACTACAACCAACCATACATAGTAATAAGCGTAGTGAGATAGGTATTTTTCAATTGTAACTTTACGCTGTAATACCCTAAAATTTGTTGAAAAATTACTTTCATGAGGCATAGAATTTAATGTTGATCTACAAGATTGCTGACTGTGGTTTTCTGCAGAAATTATGGTACTAATTGTAGATATCAGATGCATTTAGAGAAAAACATAATAACAGTAGATGTCGTGATCCGCCATGATACTTGTATTAGAAAGAGTAGAATCAGTTAGCATGTAATACAACCGACGAGAGAGCGTGCGTTGAAATGGGAAAAGTACGAAAGCTCATATTTTAATTACGACTTGCAAATTCGAAATATTCGAGTTTAAAACTTGTGACGTGGGAAACAAGAAGTCTTTAGCTGAGAAAGACTGAATATCACGGTGAGCTCATAAGGTATAGTAAATAGAAAGGGAGTTAAAATGGTGGACAAGTTGATGGGTCACTTGCAATTGGGCAGACATCCCCGAGCTTGTGAAGCTTTTTATTTTATTCATCTGTAACACCAGAAATCACCTTAAAATGAGAACGTTAGCAGAAATGTCACGTGACTCCATTGTAATAGAATTCTTCAGTGTATTAAAAAAAATAATAATTAGAGTTTAAATAATTTCTAAGTGATGCGGTGATTAAAGAAATAATATTGAGGTTGGACGGGGATGTTCGACTTTCAATTAGTTTCTCAGGGTGCAACAGGCGTGCCAATAATTCGAGGGTTTAATTTCCAGGTGTAGGTAAGGCTAAAGGGCTTATGGAGTCCTATGTCAGTCTAAAAATTTTGTGAAATTTAGAAATCAGCCATGGACGTTGCCATGTATTTCTTAATTCCTACTGGCTTAGAGCTAGAAAAGAAATTCAACAATGAATAGGTGGCCACAGGATCTTGTGTTGCGTAGCTTGGTCTTTGAAACGAAACAGCACTTCTTTTAGAGCAACTTAACTTATACAATAGCGTACCATTTAAAAAACTGTCGATTTACTTCTCTCTTCAATAAGACGATGGTATCACAATCATATAACTTTGGAATCGTACAGCGGTTCGTTTTAGATGGGCCCTTGGGATTGAAAAATGTTGTGATACCAAATGTAATAATCATAAGTATTAATTTATCAATGATTATCAAGCAATTGCTATAGTTCCCGTTTATATGCAACTACAATACTATTTGGAGTGCTTCCTGCTGAATAAAATCTACTTACCACCCATAACGGTCTCACTTTGTTCTTGATCGTGAGCCCGATGTAAACTGCTTAATCCAAAGATTCTGTGTTCTTACGGATACAATATTTAGAGAAATTCTCCTGTGTGTTAAAACTCGAGGCTATCAAGTATGGATTTATTTAGCGTCCTTCTGCTTACTAGGGCTTACATACAGAGCTGTGTAAGATTCACTAGGTTGCGGACTGTGATTAATAATATTTTACGATTGCATAATAATAAAAACTTGATATGGAACCCATTATAATCTAACTTCCTAAGCAGCCTTACTTTGGATCTGGGACCGGTGATCTGATTGATTAGGCAAATGTAGAATCGATTTTAGGTTCTTTTGAGATCCTCCCTTAGACGGTTAGGTAAAAAATTATTAACGCTGGTTTTCACAAAGCGACCAAACTGTGGGCTAATCAATAAATGTCTTCACATAATTTCATTGTATGCTTGATTAGTAACTAAGTGCCACACACTTCATAGAGAAGAAAAGGTCATTTATTTCAAATGTCTGTTGAAAATTCTCTATATCCAAGTTCTTGAATGTAAGAGTAATGTTATATATCGGTGGCATTGTCTTGATAACATTATCGTATCACATTTCTTCACTCTGACATCCATTTTCTCTCCAATGCTATACACTCATGTACTTGGTGTGTCAACGCTGTCTTATTCGCAATTATTTAATCAAGTCTTCACTCGAGTGTCGCGTCTCGATTACCTGTTCTCAAACAACCTTTGGATAAGTATTCATCTTGTGAAAGCTTCGGCAAAACGATTGTGAAATGGTGAGATACAGTACCTCTTATTTGATGTAAGCAGTGTAGTGCATCAGTATTTCTTTAATATTTCAACATCAAGTACTAATACTATATATTCTACTCTTCTGCATACAGTAAACAACTGCAAGAAAAGTGAACAATCCACATGCGTTATGATATTAGATCATCCATTATACTGGCAAGGTGTTAATATTGTACCTCAGCTGATGAAATTTTTGATCGGTCCTAAGTTGCACCCCCTTTAGGAGGTTTGCAGTAAAGTAATTTCTAGGCACGATTGAATGCACTATGTCAGGAAATGGTATGGAAGAGTGTTGGTGTATCCTGTACACTATGACAACTTTAGTGAAAAAGCTGAATGGACATGCCTACTCAAGATCATTGAGAACTCAATTCTAGACTTTGTTCGGCGCTGTCTACATGTGGTTATGAAGACATTTGCTACCGTTGGAGGAGATGAAATTGAAGCTGAATGACCAAAACCATATTAGGAAATCTCAAAATTAGGACGGTGACTTTTTCCGAACTTTTAATTTTGGCTGCAGTATACAGAGAAGGTCATAATCGTATTGCAATCGCAAGTGACTAGATTGAGCAGGGGACAAGAACCTCATTTGAAGGCAGTTAAATTAATGCTTCCTTTTTCTCACGCAGCTGGGCATCTTTTCTACGAAAAATTTGAACATCACTATATTCAGATGTAAACCCTGGAGGCAAGTGCGGTATCAGAGAATTACAAGTAATTAACAACTCAAGGAACATTCAATATTCGCAGAAAAAGTCATTCTTGAGTGAAGTTCCAATTGATATGATTTTCGATCAGTGCTTAATTAAGGGCACGAAGTTTTGTCGGGGATTAACTCAAAGTCAGACACAACGTTAGCAAAATTAATCCTTGATTCCCAGATACTGTTACGCCAAATAGTGGAACCCTCGAATTATTGGCGCGCCTGTTGCACTCTAAACCACTAATTAAAAATCGAACACCCACGTCCATCCTCAATATTATTTCTTCTATCACCGCATCACTTAGAGTTCGATTTAATCTGTTTTTAATATCTCGTTTCAGAAATTGCAGAACAGTATTACAAAAAGTCAAGTGACATCTGTGCTACTTTTCTCAATGTAAGGTGGTAACTCACATAGTGGATGCATATTATAAAAAAGCTTCACAAGCTCGTGGTTGCTTGTCCTATCGCAAGTGACCCATCAACTTGTCCATGATTTTAACGCTTTTTTCTTTACTATACCTTGTCAGCTCACCGTGATATTCACTCTTTCTCAATTAAACACTTCTTGTACCGCACGTCACAGGGATTAAACAGGAATATATTTGAAATTTTCAAGTCCTAAGAGTAATATGACCTGCCGTACTTTCTCCATATCAACCCGCCCGCTCTCGGCGGTTGTACTGCATGCAAACCGTTTGCACTCGTTCTAATGCAAGTATCATGGCGGATCTCGACACCTACTGTTATTATCTTTTTATCTAAATGCATCGTCTTATCTACAATTAGTAATACCATTATTTCTGCAGAAACCCACTGTCGGCAACCTTGTAGATAAATGTTATTTCTTCCGCTATACGCTATATTCACCTGATTTTAGTCTATTACAGCATGTGATTTCAAATTGAAAAATCCTAATCTCACTACGTTTCTTATCAAATATTAATATGTATGGTAGTTGTAGAGCGTGTAGTCTTTTTTTTTTAATCTTTCGTCACTTTCGGTGTCTAATTGAAATATATATCCATGAGATATAAGTTGAAAATAGCGCTTAACATAATTTATATACGTACTGTACTTAACGCAGATTTTACTTGCCATTTTTCGTCTACACCATTGCGTGTAGAAGAACTCTTAGTTCTACGTGTGGGCTTTAAATCTCGGTATAAAAAGACTCTGCTATATTCAGCGCAGTCGAATTGACATTCTTGTGAAGTGAGATATTATCACCCAAGGAAGTTGGCATTAGCTCAACGTGCCCCTGAGATGACAAAGTCCCTCCTCAAAATATCTTTAGAACTTCTGTTATCGTAACAGTATTTTGGAATGATTTTTTAATCTTGCTAACGTTGTGTCTGACGTTGAATTAGTCCTCCAGAAAATTTCGTTGCCGAATTGTGAAGGTTCCTTGAGTTGTTTATTTCTTTAATCTTCTGATACCGTATTTTCCTCCAGGGCTTCCATCTGGTGAGTATAGTGATGTTTAAATTTTTCACAGAAAAGATGACCAGCTGCGTGAGAAAACGGGAATATTAATTTAATTGCTTTCATATAAAGTTTCTAGTCCCCTGTTCAATCTAGTCCCTTTGGATGAATTGCAATACGATTATGACACTTTCTATATACTGCAGGCAAAGTTTACCGTTCGGTTAAGGTCAGCGACTTAATTTTGATGTTTCCTAATATGGCTTTTGGCATACAATTCCATTTTCTTCTAAATGTTGCATATTGATTTCCTCATCCAGACATCGATCAAAAAGATCCAAGATCTTAGATTTAGTCATCTCCTCCGAGGGTTGTAAATGTTTCCATAAACACATGTAAGGGTCGCGAGCAAAGTCTAGAAGTTAATTCTCAATGATGTTGAGTAGGAATGGACATTCAAAATTTTCACTAATGTTGTCATAGTGTACAGGATACCCAAAAGTTCTATACCATTACATGACATAATGTATCCAATCATGCCTAGAGATTGGTTAAGTAGACACCTCCTAAGGGTACAACTTTGGACAGTTCAGAAATTTCTTGAGCTGCAGATACGATTTGAGACCTTTCCTGTATAATGGCTGATCTAATGTGATTACACATTTGTTTTGTTCACTTTTCTTGCAATTATTCACTGTATGCGAAAGAGTAGAACATATAGTTTTAGTACTTGATGTTGAAATATTGAAGAAATAAACAGGCAATACAATGCTTATATGAAAAGGAGAGATGTATATAACAGCATTACACAATCGTTGTGGCGAACCTCTCACAAGATCAATAGCAATCCATATGTTGTTTGAGAATAGGAAATCGAGATGCGAGATGCAAGTGAGGATGAGGACAGCATTGACACACCAAGAAAATGAGTGTATAGCATTAGAGGGAAAATGGATGTCAAAATGAAGAAACGAGATACGATATTCTTTTCAAGAGAATGCTACCGTGAAGTAAGATTAGTTTTTCATTCAAGGACTAGGATATGGAGAATTTAAAAAAAAAAAAAAAGAGAGATGTAAAATTAATGACTTTTTCTGCTCTATGAAATTTGTGGCACTTTGTTACTAATCAAGGCATACAGTGAGCTTATATGAAAAGATTATTTGATTAGCCCACTGTTTGGTTGCTTTGTGATGTCGAGTGTTACTAAGTTGGTAGGGAACACTGGACAGACTATACCTTTAATAGTTTCCACCTAACCGTCTAAGGGAAGATCTCAAAATTACCTAAAATAAATTCTTTATTTGATTCATCGATCAGATCACCGGTAAGGCTTCTTCGGAGCCTAGATATAATGGGTTTCATAGTAAGTTTTTAACTATGCAATTGGGAAAATATTAATAATGATAGACCGGACCTAGTGAAGCCTACACAACTCTATGTAAGATCTAGTGATTAGCAATGACCAAAATTAAATGCATATTCGTGTGCTAACACACAGGAATCATTGTTTAATATATCAGTTAGAACACAACTCCTTGGATTAAACAGTTTCTATCAGGCTAACGATCAAGAACAAGGTGAGAGTGTTATGGGTGTTAAGTATATTTGTTAAGAAAGAAAAACTCTGTAATTGTATTCTAATGTTTATAAACGGGAAGTAAAGCAATTGCTTGATTATCATTGATAAGTAAATACTTATGTTTCTTACGTTTGGTATTACAACATTTTTAAATGCCAAGGGCAAACCGCTGTTAGTTCCCAGAGTTATGCGTGTGTGATACCCTGTCTTAATAATGGGAGAAGTAAATTCACGGCCTTTTACATGGTACTCCATTGTACAATGTGAGTTGAAGACCTCTTAAAGTACTGTCTAAAAGTACATCTTCTTAAGACCTAGGTACACAACACAATATCTTACGACTTCGGATTCATTGTTGATTTCCTTTAAGATTTAAGCCATTCAGGAATATTTGCCGATGTCCACTGCAGACTTCTAAATTTCACACCGTTGTAAGAAGGACATAACCCGGCATAATCCGTTTAGCCTTACCGATAACCGCCAAATGAAACCCTCGATTTATTAAAGCGCTTGTTGCACTCTAAACCACTAATTAAAAATTGAACATCTCCTTGCTTCCTAAAATTATTTCTTTAATCACCGCATCACTTAGAGATCGATATAATCTCTTATTATCTCTTTTCAGACATTGTAGAATACTATTACAATGAAGTCAAGTGATATCTCTGCTATCGTTCTCATTTTAAGACAATTTCTGACGTAGTGGATGCATATTACCAAAAGTTTCACAAGCTCGGGGACTCTTATCCTATCACAAGTGACCCATCAAATTGTCAAGAACAATATGAGCTGATGTACTTTTCCCATTTCAACCCGCAAGCTCACTCCGTTTGTATTGCATGCAAACTGATTCCACTCGTTCTAATCCAACTATCATGGCGGATCTCAACATCTACTGTTATTATTTTTTTTTTATCTAAATTCATGTATGTATAAATAAGTTTTACTGTGAAATCTCATGTCAGATACAAAGGAGAAATATTGTGATAGACTATTTTCATTTTTGCAGGTGACTGTGTTTCGTCAAAAATGGATAAAGAACTTACCTGCGTTGATATATCCTATGGAAGGAAACTAAGCATAAAGCCAACAGTAGTGATCTCTTTCTCTTCTAATCTATCGGATTTCGGAACCTCGGATTCAGAACCTGATTTTACTTTCAGTGATTCAGATCCAGATTATAAACCTGAGATATAGTACAAAGTGAGTATCAGTCACTTAAGACTCCTGTAGCACAGGAACATCTTAGCATTCACATTTGGTTCATGTTATATGTTTTTCGGGTGGGTAATGGACCATATTGTTTGACATGGTTGCCCTGGCGGCCATCTTGGAAGCCGTAATATTGGATCCAACTTTGGATTTTTAAAATGGAAGGGGATATGTGGGGTATCATTTGATACGACCTCAATTTCAGGGAAACAGTGATACAGACTATTTCAGAACCTACCGTTATTGGTTCAGAAGTTATTTTGTCACAAAGTGTGAGAATTTGGCATTACAGCATTATTTGCTCTATGTGCTATTCTTCTTGAGCAAGACAAACTGCAAAGCGCCTCTGCCAATCCGCATGGATTAGCAACAGCATGTCAAAGGATTCACGACATTACAAAATTCTCTGCGTCAGATGGTGGATATCATGGATAGATTCTTAGTAAGTAAGGTTCCCTAGATGATAGCAGAGGAAGAGCTCTAGTGGCGTAAAATCTGGGCCACTCTATCCGTCTCCGTCGCCCATTCCAATGTCCCGGAAATGGTCTATCGAGCCATTGGCATGAACATAAGGCATAGTTAGGTGGAGCTCCGTCTTGCTGAAAAATTATGGGAAATCAACGTCCTCATTCAAGATAGAAGAGTCTGATTTTTTAGTCGTGTACATTGATAACTTTTTACAAGTGTTAAATTAATGCAATATTTGAAGGATGTAATGAAAATCTCAACTCTTCCAACAATGAGACAAAATCGTTTAGCAGGCAGAAGATAAAATTTTTTTTCTCAACTTCTGAGGCAAACACATGAGAAGTGTAGACAAGTCAAACATGTTCATAGAACTCTGCCGTACACCAATGAAATCAAAACGATGGTGTCTTAGAAATGGTGTCTTGTTGTAAACAGCTGGTTACCTTACAAAATAGAGTGTAACGTAACATCTTAAAGTGTTTCGGGCTGATATTGCATCTGCACTAGTATCATGCAGAAAGCCCAAACAAGAGAGACCATCTTTAGAAAGCTTGGGCGAACATCAAGTGAAAATATGTCGACCTGTTGCTACGTGACCATGGTATAATACAAGGAAAGAGTTTATTGCTCACTGGCCAGCCCACACATCAAAGGGAAGATGTCGTTTTTGTAAGTCGGGAGTAACAAGCTCACTAAAGAATTCCTTTATGCAGTTCCATCTGTAAGTATATGTGTCACGAAAGGAATGATTTTGTCACTTGGTAATTCATATCTTTTCTAGACCCCTAAGTCACTGTTACACTACGTTGATATATTCAAATTTAAAAATATAAAAAATGAAATAAAAAAGAAGAATATTCTATAAAACTACGCATATATTTGAATATCATATTTATTCAATCTGTATTTTCAGCGAAATGTAAATATTATTATTTTTTCTATGTGGACTCATTTGCTTATACATTAATATTCAAGATTTAGATATTAAATCCTATAAAGTAAACAACTCTTACCATGTTTCATTTATTTCTCCTTTCTTATGAGACTACTTTTCTTTATTACTATATGGCTACAAGTACTAAAAAATCACTTTACGGAAAACTGTGCAAAGTAACCATTTGGACACAACTCAGTTCGCGAAAACTATTGGCGGGAAAATTTAGAATCCTACTTTCAAATAATATACAAACCAATTGACGACCTACTGCAAATATCATAATTTTTTGATAAATTTCAAAGGTAGTGAACTGTTAAGGGTTAATAGAATATTTGAATGTTTCTGTAACTTTGTAAAACAATGTTGTATGCACATATCAGTGTGCTTCGACTTCATTCTTACCAATGTTAACGGCTCTTGTTAACCAAAGTTAACCAATGTTAACCAAAGTTGTTCTCCTGCATATCCTGACTTAATGTATCCAATCGTGCTTAGAAATAACTTAACTGCAAACCTCATCAAAGCGTTAGAAGTATGGACCGTTCAGAAATTTCTTCAGCTCCCATAACGCTCTCACCTTGTTCTTTATCGTGAGCCTGATGGAAGCTGTTTAATCCAAATATTTGTGTTCTTACGGATACAATATTTATAGAATTTCTGTTATGTGTTAAAACTCGAGGCTATCAAGTATGCATTTAATTAGCGTCCTTCTGCTTACTAGGGCTTACATACAGAGTTGTGTAGGATTCAGTAGGTTCCGGTCTATCATTAATAATATTTTCACGATTGCATAATGATGAAAACTTGATATGGAACACATTATATCTAACTTGCGAAGCAGCCCTACTTTGGGACTGAGACCAGTGATCTGATAAATGAGACAAATATAGAATCGATTTTAGGTTCTTTTGAGATCTCTACTTAAACGGTAAGTTAGAAAATATTTACGGTAGTCCTGTGTTCGCTACCAAATTAGTAACACTGCCACCAAATTGTGGGCTAACAAATAATCTCATTATATGCTTTGATTAGTAACTAAGTGCCACACATTTCATACAGATGAAAAGGTCATTTATTTCAGATAGTTCTTGAACGTAGGAATAGGAATATCGCATCACATTTCGTCATTCTGACATAATCTTTCCCTCTATTGATATACTCTCATGTTCTTAATGTGTCAATGCTGTCGTACTCGGAAGATTTAATCAAATCTCCAATCGTATCTCGCGTCTCGAACTCGTATTCTCAAACAACTTTTGGATAGATAATCATCTTTTGAAGCTTCGTTACAACGATTGTGCAATGGTGCGACACACACCTCTCCTTTTGATATAAGCAGTGCAGTGCATCAGTATTTCTTTAATATTTCAACATCAAGTACTAATACAGTACTATATATTCTACTCTTCTGCACACAGGAAATAACTGAAGAAAAGTGAACAATCCAAATGCGTTATGATATTAGATCAGCCATTATACTGCAAAGGTGTTCAAATCGTACCTCAGCTAAAGAAATTTCTGTACGGTCCAAAGTTGTACTGCTCTTATGAGGTTATCGTGTTAAGTAATTTCCAGGCTCCATTGGATACATTTTGACAGGAAAAAATATAGAATAACATTGTGTGGTTTTGAAGTCATTTAGAACCATCTGAGGAGATAAAATCTAGGATCTGCTATCTTATTCAACAATGTCTGGATGAGGAAATCTGTATGCAACATTTACAACCAAATGAAACTGCATGATAAAAACCATATTAGATAAACTCAAAATTAAGAAGGTGACATTTTCCGAATGGTTTACTTTGGCTGGAGTATACTGTATCAGAAGATTACAAGAAATTAACAATACAAAGAACATTCACAATTAGCAGAAAAAAAGGCACTAATGAGGGAAGTTCCAATTGATAAGATTATCGAATAGTGCTTAATGAAGGACTATTCTAGTTCTTCTATACAATTGGATACATATACTAAGTATGTATCAAATCGTGCTTAGTAACTACTTAACTGAAACCTCCTAAAAGCGTTACAACACTGGACCGTTCAGAAATTTCTTAAGCTGTGGTACGATTTGAACACCTTTCCAGTATAACAGCTGATGTAATGCATAACGCATGTGCTTTTTTCAATTTTCTTGAGTTTTTTACTGTATGCAGATGAGTATTTAGTATTAGTTCTTGATGTTGAAATATTGAAGAAATTCAGACGAACCACACTGCTTATATCCAAAGGGGTGCTGTGTATCTCACCATTACACAATGGTTGTGGCGAAGCTTTCACAAGATGAAAAACTATCCAAAGGTTGTTTGACAAAAGGAAATCGAGACGCGAGACGCGAGTTTAGACTTGAGGCTCAAGATATGGGATGTGAGCCTAGAAAGTTATATATCTTTCAGGGGTACTTGACTGAAAAACTCCCTATGTAACCTAAGTACAAAAAAAATCCGTCACCTGATGATTTTGTTGATGTCTCTGATGAAGACTGACTACCTTGCACAATATTTTTTTCTTTTTTGAAGGATCTTGAGGGCTGGCTACTATTCTCTCCGAGTATAGCTGAGGCCTGTTGCATCATGAAAAAAGTGAAAGCACTCTTTTAATGACGCATAAGTTACTTTAAATTTTTTGATTTCGTAGCATTTCCTTTCGGTTCTGCTTGTATGTGGCCTTAAAACAATCAGCGACTGCTTTTGAGGTCTTCTAGCGAGTTTCTTAAAAGATGTAAATCACACCCATCAACAGCTACAGATTTCCCATTTCTAGTTTCATCCATTTCTGTTGTACATATACAGCTACCTTTAATCCTCCGAAACTAGTTTCCATCATTAAAAGCCCTCTAGTGTTGATCTCCGAGTTTCTCAAGGACCGTGATTGACCTATCGTTGCTTCAATGGCTGAATAAAATTCGATCGTTGCAGATATTTCACGTAAGGTCTTTTTTCTCTTTCGGCACTTTCTATGTCTTATTGTAATTTATATCCATAAAATATAAGGTGAATATAGAGATGTACTTAACGCAGATTAAGATGCCATTTTTAGTCCACACCATTGCGTGTGTGTTTTAAAACACAAGAGAAGAGAGACTGCAATATTCACCGCAGACGAATTGACATTCTTGCGCATTGATACTATCACGAAGGTGGCATTAGCTGGTGTCGCTCTGATGATAAACTGATGCCCACAAAAACCCAGTAGAACTTCTGTTATCGTAAGAGTATTTGGGAATCAAGGATTAATCTTGCTAACGTTGTGTCTGACGTTGAGTTAATCCCCGAGAAAATATCCTTTCCTTCATTAAGAACTATTCGATAATCATATCACTTGGATCTTCGCTCAAAAAGGCCTCTTTTTCTGCTAATTATGAATGTTCATGTGTTGCTAATTTCTTGTAATCTTGTGAGACCGTATACTGCAGCCAAAGTTAACCATTCGGAAAATCTCACCGTCTTAATTTTGAAATTTCCTAATATCGTTTTTGTCATGCAGTTTCATTTTGTAGTAAATGTTGCATATAGATTTCCTCATCCAGACGTTGTTGCATAAGATCGCAGATCCTACATTTTGTAATCTTCTCCGACGGTTGTAAATCTCTTCATAACCCCATGTAGAGGTCCCCGAGCAAAGTCTAGAAGTGAGTTCTCAATGGTCATGAGTTGGCATGGCCATTCAGCATTTTCAGTAAAGTTGTCATAGTGTACAGGATACACCAACGTTCTTCTATACCATTTCCTGACAAAATGTATCCAATCGTGCTTAGTAATTACTTAACTGCAAACCTCCTAAAAGCGTAACAACACTGGACCGTTCAGAAATTTCTTCAGGTATGATACGATTTGAACACCTTTCCAGTATAATGGCTGATGTAATGACATAACGCATGTGCTTTTTTCTATTTTCTTACAGTTTTTTACTGTATGCATAAGAGTACTTGATGTTGAAATATTGAAGAAATTCAGAGGAACCACACTGCTTATATCAAAAGAAGAGGTGGGAATCCCACCATAACTCAATCGTTGTAGTGAAGCTTTCACAAGACGAATAACTATCCAAAGGTTGTTTGAGAATAAGAAATCGAGACGGCATTGACACACCAAGCACATGAGTGTATAGCATTAGAGGGAAAGTGGATGTCAGACTAAAGAAATGTGATACGATATTCTTATCAAGACAATGCTACCGTGATATAATATTACTTTTACATTCAAGAACTTGGTTATAGAGAATTTTCATCAACAGACATCTGAAATAAATGACCTTTTCTTCTCTATGAAATGTGTGGCACTTAGTTACTAATCAAAGCATACAATGAGTCTATATAAAGATATTATTTCATTAACCCACAGTTTGGTTGCTTTGTGATGGCCAGTGTTACTAATTTGGTAGGGAAAACAGGACTACGGTAAATATTTTTTACCTAACCGTCTAAGGGAAGATCTCAAAAGAACCTAAAATCGATTCTATATCTGTCTCATGGATCAGATCACCGGCCTCAGTCCCAAAGTAAGGCTGCGTCGGAAGTTAGAATATAATGGGTACCATATCAAGTTTTTATCTTTATGAATTTGTGAAAATTTTATTAATAATAAACCGGAACCTAGTGAACCCTACACAGCTCTGTATGTAAGCCCTAGTAATCAGAAGGATGCTAATTAAGTGGATACTTGATACCCCGAGTATTAACACAGGAGATTTTCTATAAATATTTTATACGTGAGAACACAAATCTTTGGATTAAACAGTTTCTATTAGGCTAACGAACAAGAACAAGGTGAGAGCGTTATGGGAGCTAAGTAGATTTTTTCAGCAGGAAGCACTCTGAAATAGTATTGTAGTTCGATATAAACGAGAAGTATAGCAATTGCTTGATTATCATTAATTAATTAATACTTATGTTTTTTACATTTGGTATCACAACATGTCATCATGTGTAAGAGAACTAGATATACTACACTGGTGGAAGCAACAAGAACAAACATGACCAAAATTGTGTAAATTAGCACGTCAGTATCTCGTCATCCTTACTTCTAGTGCGTCTACTGAAAGAGCTTTTAGAGAAAGAGCTACAGGCTATATAGCTCAGGAACGGAGAAAATGATTTATTGATTTATTGACATCAGGCACAGGCCTATTACAGTGTTACATAGTATATACGTTATTAAGATTATATAGGGTAATAAAACTATTGGTAATAATTACATTCGCCTTACATAAATAATAGAATTCTTAAAACTACTTACACCCATTGCCAGTACATCAAGGTTGGAATTTTCTTTAACTAACTTGTAGGTTGCACTAATTCTCCATATAAAAGATCTGCTTAAGACGTTTGTTTTTGCTGTAAAAAAAAAGTATTTTTCGATGCAGTGCGCAATTTAGAGGATGGTATCATGGCAAACTGCCTAGAGTACGTTCTTAGCACAGTCCAGCTAAGAGCCGTTAACATTGGTAAGAAGAAAGTCGTTACTTCATTGTTACTTCAACCTTTTTTTTAGAGAACATTGTATTACTAAGTTACAGAAACATTAAATGTTCTATTAAGAGGAGATGTAGAGATACGTGTTGTTCTCTTATCAAAAAGAATGCAATCAGTTATCATGCTCTACAATCAACCACACATAGAAGGGTAGTGAGGTTTGGATTTTTCAATTGCAACTTACACGCTGTAATTGACTAAAATCTTTTGAAAAATTACTTTCATATGACAAAAGATTTAAGGTTTTTCTACAAGACTGCCGACTGTGGCTTTCTACAGAAATAATGGTATTAGTAATTGTAGATATCAGGATGCATTTAGATAAAGAGATAATAACAGTAGATGACGAGATCCGCCTTGATACTTGAATTAGAACGAGTGGAATCACTTTGCATACATTACAACCGAAGTGAGCTTGCGGGTTGAAATGGGAAAAGTGAAGCAGCTCATATAGTTCTTAGGACTTGCAAATTCGAAATATTCGAGTTTAAACCCTGTGACGTGTGGAACAAGAAATGTTTAGCTGAGAAAGAATGAATATGACGGTGATCATAAGGTATAGTAAAGTGAAATCGCGTTAAATGATGGACAAGTTGATGGGTCACTTGTGATAGCATAAGCATCCCCGAGCTAGTGAAGCTTTTTTTAATATGCATCTACTACGTAAGAAATCGTCTTAAAATAAGAACAATAACAGAGATGTCACTTGACTTCATTGTAATAGAATTCTACAATGTCTGAAAAGAAATATTAATAAGAGATTATATCGATCTCTAATTGGTGCGGTGATTAATTAAATAATTTTGAGGATGCAAGGGGATGTTCGATTTTTATTTAGTGGTTTAGAGTACAACAAGCGCGCCAATAATTCGAGGGTTTGCTATGAAGGTTACCGGTAAGGCTAAACGGATTATGCCGGGTTATATCCTTCTTACAACGCTGTGAAATTTAGAAGTCAGCAATGGACATTGGCATCTATTCCTTAATTCCTAATGGCTTAAAGCTAGTAAAGGAAGTCAAAAATGAATCCGAAGCCGTAAGGTCTTGTGTTGTGTACCTAGGTCTTAAGACGATGCAGTAGTGCTTTTATAACTACTTAACTCACATTATACAATGGCGTACCGTTTAAAAAAACTGTGGATTTAAGTCTCCCTTTAATGACACGTGGGTATCACACTCATATAGCTTGGGAACGTTCAGCGGTTAGTTTTAGGTCGGCAAATGGCATTGAAAAATGTTGTGATACCAAACGTAAGAAATATAAGTATTTATCAATGAAAATCAAGTAATTGCTATACTTCCCGTTTATAAGCACTAGAATACAATTAGAAATATACTTACCACCCATAACGCTCTCACCTTGTTCTTGATCGTTAGCCAGATAGAAACTGTTTAATCCAAGGAGTTGTCTTCTTACTGATATATTAAACAAAGTTTCCTGTGTGTTAACACAAGAGACTATCAAATATACATTTAATTTTGGTTATTGCTGCTCACTAGAACTTACATAGAGTTGTGTAGGCTTCACTAGTTCCGGCCTATCATTATTAAGATTTTCCCGATTGCATAATGAAAAGCTTGCTATGAAACCCATTATATCTAACCTCCGAAGCAGCCTTACTGGTGATCTGATCGATGAAGCAAATAAAGAATCGATTTTGGGTTATTTGAGATCTTCTCTTAGACGGTTACGTGGAAAATATTAACGGTATAGTCTGTCCAGTGTCCGCTACCAACTTAGTAACACTCGACATCACAAAGCGACCAAACAGTGGGCTAATCAAATAGTCTTTCCGTATAAGCTCACTGTATGCTTTGATTAGTAACTAAGTGCCAAAAATTTCATAGAGCAGAAAAAGTCATTTATTTCACGTCTCCTTTTTTTTTTTTTTTTTTTTTTTTAAATAATAATCTAGATATCCAAGTCCTTTAATTCAAAAGTAATTTTATTTTACGGTAGCATTCTCTTGATAAGAATATCGTATCTCGTTTCTTCTTTTTGACATCCACTTTCCCTCTAATGCTATACACTCATTTTCTTGGTGTGTCGATGCTGTCCTCATCCTCACTCGCATCTCGCGTCTCGATTTCCTATTCTCATACAACGTTTGGATTCCTATTGATCTTGTGAGAGGTTCACCACAACGATTGTGTAATGCTGTTATATACACGTCTCCTTTTCATATAAGCAGTGTATTGCCTGTTTATTTCTTCAATATTTCAACATCAAGTACTAACACTAAATATTCTACTCTTTCGCATACAGTGAATAATTGCAAGAAAAGTGAAAAAAGCACTTGTGTAATCACATTACATCAGCCATTATACTGGAAAGATCTCAAATCGTACCTGCAGCTCAAGAAATTTCTGAACTGTCCAAAGTTGTACCCTTAGGAGGTGTCTACATAAGCAATCTCTAGGCATGATTGGATACATTATGTCATGAAATGGTATAGAACTTTCAGGTATCCTGTACACTACGACAAAATTAGTGAAAATCTTGAATGTCCATTCCTACTCAACATCATTGAGAATTTACTTCTAGACTTTGTTCGCGACCCTTACATGTGCTTATTCAAACATTTAGAGATGACTAAATCTAGGATTTTGGATCTTGTTGAACGTTGTCTGGATGAGGAAATCAATATGCAACATTTACAAGAAAATGAAATTTCATGCCAAAAACCATATGAGGTAACCTCAAAATTAAGACGCTGATCTTTACCGAACGGTAAACTTTGGCTGCAGTATATAGAGAGGGTCAAAATCGTATTGCAATTCATCCAAAGGGACTAGATTGAACAGGGAACTAGATGCTTAATTTGAGGGCAATTAAATTAATACTTCCGTTTTCTCACGCAGCTGGTCATTTTTTCTATGTAAAATTTAAACATCACTATACTCAACAGATGGAAGCCCTGGAGGCAAATAAGGTATCAGAAGATTAAAGAAATAAACAACTCATGGAACCTTCACAATTCCGCAACGAAATTTTCTGGAGGACTAATTCAACGTCAGACACAACGTTAGCAGGATTAAAAAATCATTCCAAAATTCTGTTACGATAACAGAAGTACTAAAGATATTTTGAGGAGACACTTTGTCATCTCAGGGGCACGTTGAGCTAATGCCATCTTCCTTGTGTGATAATATCTCATTGCTCAAGAATGCCAATGCGACTGCGCTGAATATAGCAGAGGCTTTGTTATACCGAGATTTAAAGCCCACACGTAGAACTAAGAGTTCTTCTACACGCAATGGTGTAGACGAAAAATGGCAAGTAAAATCTGCGTTAAGTACAGTACGTATATAAATTATGTTAAGCGCTATTTTCAACTTATATCTTATAGATATATATTTCAATTAGACACCGAAAGTGACGAAAGATTAACAAAAAAAGACTACACGCTCTACAACTAACCATACATATTAATATTTGATAAGAAACGTAGTGAGATTAGGATTTTTCAATTTCAAATCACATGCTGTAATAGACTAAAATCAGGTGAATATAGCGTATAGCGGAAAAAATAACATTTATCTACAAGGTTGCCGACAGTGGGTTTCTGCAGAAATAATGGTATTACTAATTGTAGATAAGACGATGCATTTAGATAAAAAGATAATAACAGTAGGTGTCGAGATCCGCCATGATACTTGCATTAGAACGAGTGGAAACGGTTTGCATGCAGTACAACTGCCGAGAGCGGGCGGGTTGATATGGAGAAAGTACGGCAGGTCATATTACTCTTAGTACTTGAAAATTTCTAATGTATTCGTGTTTAAACCCTGTGACGTACGGTACAAGAAGTGTTTAGTTGAGAAAGAATGAATATCACGGTGAGCTGACAAGGTATAGTAAAGAAAAAAAGCGTTAAAATCATGGACAAGTTGATGGGTCACATGCGATAGGACAAGAAACCACGAGTTTGTAAACCCTTTTGTAATATGCATCCACTACGTCAGTTACCACTTTACATTGAGAAAAGTAGCACAGATGTCACTTGACTTTTTGTAAAACTGTTCTGCAATTTCTGAAAAGAGATATTAAAAAAAGATTAAATCGAACTCTAAGTGATGCGGTGATAAAAGAAATAATTTTGAGAATGGACGTGGGTGTTCGATTTTTAATTAGTGTTTTAGAGTGCAACAGGCGCGCCAATAATGCGAGGGTTACACTATTTAGCGTAACAGTATCTGGGAATCAAGGATTAATTTTGCTAACGTTGTGTCTGACTTTGAGTTAATCCCCGACAAAATTTCGTGCTCTTACTTAAGCACTGATCGATAATCATATCAATTGGAACTTCACTCAAGAATGACTTTTTCTGCGAATATTGAATGTTCCTTGAGTTGTTAATCACTTGTAATTCTCTGATACCGCACTTGCCTCCAGGGCTTACATCTGAATATAGTGATGTGCAAATTTTTCGTAGAAAAAATGCCCAGCTGCGTGAGTAAAAGGAAGCATTAATTTAACTGTCTTCAAATGAGGTTCTTGTCCTCTGCTCAATCTAGTCACTTGCGATTGCAATACGATTATGACCTTCTCTATATACTGCAGCCAAAATTAAATGTTCGGAAAATGTCACCGTCCTAATTTTGAGATTTCCTAATATGGTTTAGGTCATGCAGTTTCAATTTCATCTCCTCCAAAGGTAGCAAATGTCTTCATAACCACATGTAGATAGCGCCGAGCAAAGTCTAGAATTGAGTTCTCAATGATCTTGAGTAGGCATGGCCATTCAGCTTTTTCACTAAAGTTGTCATAGTGTACAGGATACACCAACACTCTTCCATACCATTTCCTGACATAGTGCATTCAATCGTGCCTAGAAATTACTTTACTGCAAACCTCCTAAAGGGGGTGCAACTTAGGACCGATCAAAAATTTCATCACCTGAGGTACAATATTAACACCTTGCCAGTATAATGGATGATCTAATATCATAACGCATGTGGATTGTTCACTTTTCTTGCAGTTGTTTACTGTATGCAGAAGAGTAGAATATATAGTATTAGTACTTGATGTTGAAATATTAAAGAAATACTGATGCACTACACTGCTTAAATCAAATAAGAGGTTCTGTATCTCACCATTTCACAATCGTTGTGCCGAAGCTTTTACAAGATGAATAGTTATCCAAAGGTTGTATGAGAACAGGAAATCGAGACGCGACACTAGAGTCAAGACTTGATTAAATCTTGCGAATAAGACAGCGTTGACACACCAAGTACATGAGTATATAGCATTAGAGAGAAAATGGATGTCAGAGTGAAGAAATGCGATACGATATTGTTATCAAGACAATGCCACCGTGATATAACATTACTCTTACATTCAAGAACTTGGATATAGAGAATTTTCATCAACAGACATTTGAAATAAATGACCTTTTCTTCTCTATGAAGTGTGTGGCACTTAGTTACTAATCAAGCATACAATGAAATTATGTGAAGACATTAATTGATTAGCCCACAGTTTGGTCGCTTTGTGAAGACCAGCGTTAATAATTTCTTACCTAACCGTCTAAGGGAGGATCTCAAAAGAACCTAAAATCGATTCTACATTTGCCTAATCGATCAGATCACCGGTCCCAGACCCAAAGTAAGGCTGCTTAGGAAGTTAGATTATAATGGGTTCCATATCAAGTTTTTATTATTATGCAATCGTGAAAATATTATTAATCACAGTCCGCAACCTAGTGAATCTTACAACGCTCGGTATGTAAGTCCTAGTAAGCAGAAGGACGCTAAATAAATCCATACTTGATAGCCTCGAGTTTTAACACACAGGAGAATTTCCCTAAATATTGTATCCGTAAGAACACAGAATCTTTGGATTAAGCAGTTTACATCGGGCTCACGATCAAGAACAAAGTGAGACCGTTATGGGTGCTAAGTAGATTTTATTCAGCAGGAAGCACTCTCAAATAGTATTGTAGTTGTATATAAACGGGAACTATAGCAATTGCTTTATTATCATTGATAAATTAATACTTATGTTTTTTACATTTGGTATCACAACATTTTTGAATCCCAAGGGCCCACCTAAAACAAACCGCTGTACGATTCCAAAGTTATATGATTGTGATACCATCGTCTTATTGAAGAGAGAAGTAAATCGACAGTTTTTTAAATGGTACGCTATTGTATAAGTTAAGTTGCTCTAAAAGAAGTGCTGTTTCGTTTCAAAGACCAAGGTACGCAACACAAGATACTGTGGCCACCTATTCATTGTTGATTTTCTTTTCTAGCTCTAAGCCAATAGGAATTAAGAAATACATGGCGACGTCCATTGCTGATTTCTAAATTTCACAAAATTTTTAGACTGACATAGGACTCCATAAGCCCTTAAGCCTTACCTACACCTGGAAATTAAACCCTCGAATTATTGGCACGCCTGTTGCACCCTGAGAAACTAATTGAAAGTCGAACATCCCCGTCCATCCTCAATATTATTTCTTTAATCACCGCATCACTTAGAAATTATTTAAACTCTAATTATTATCTTTTTTCATACACTGAAGAATTCTATTACAATGGAGTCACGTGACATTTCTGCTAACGTTCTCATTTTAAGGTGATTTCTGGTGTTACAGATGAATAAAATAAAAAGCTTCACAAGCTCGGGGATGTCTGCCCAATTGCAAGTGACCCATCAACTTTTCCACCATTTTAACGCCCTTTCTATTTACTATACTTTATGAGCTCACCGTGATATTCAGTCTTTCTCAGCTAAAGACTTCTTGTTACCCACGTCACAAGTTTTAAACTCGAATATTTCGTATTTGCAAGTCCTAATTAAATTATGAGCTTTCGTACTTTTCCCATTTCAACGCACGCTCTCTCGTCGGTTTTATTACATGCTAACTGATTCTACTCTTTCTAATACAAGTATCATGGCGGATCACGACATCTACTTTTATTATCTTTTTATCTAAATGCATCCTGATATCTACAATTAGTACCATAATTTCTGCAGAAAACCACAGTCAGCAAACTTGTAGATAAACCTTAAATTATTTGCCTCATGAAAGTAATTTTTCAACAAATTTTAGGGTATTACAGCGTGTAAGTTACAATTGAAAAATCCCTATCTCACTACACTTCTTATTACTATGTATGGTTGGTTGTAGTGCTTGCTAACTGCTTGCATTCGTTATGATAAGAGAACAACCCGTATCTTGACATTTCCTCTAAATAAAATATCAATAAAATCTTTATATAATTTGGTAAAGAAATGTTCTCTGAAAACAGTCTGAAGATTAGATTTAAGTACATATCTTTGTTTCTCGACTTTCTTCTTGCCAATGTTAACTGCTCAAACTGGACTGTAAAGGAAATGTACTCTCGGATGTATGCCATAATATTTAACTATATACAGCTATCATCTATGCAGAATTCCACAGACGATAGGTGCTTCTATTTATGTAAAGGAATTTACTTTGTGATCTAGGATGGCTCTGGTCAACGGCCATGGATATGCACGCATACAACCAGGCCAAGAGACAGTCAGGTACAGTCTTAGATAACAGTACAATTCGTAAGCCTCACCTGCTGGCGATTAATCTGGTACATTTTGTGGACTAGCTTTCTGCTCATGAGAAGAAAAGGTCAGCGAGATAAGGTAGTTTTGAATTTAATAAATAAGATTACAGAAATAATTGTTGTTGATCATTCCGTCTCAGATATGAAAGGTATCAAAACGTTAATATAGTTGGTGCACTAATCTGCTACAGAGGAGAAACTTACCAGAACTTTACTCACCGGTGAGAAAACGTTTAGAAGGTGGAGAAATTGAAATCCTCCAGTAAGCTTAATAAGAGTATGCGTTATGGCAGTCTGTAGTGCAAGTTGAACCGTGGGTGTCAAAGGGACTTTAAGATTGTATAGCCTGAAGATTAATGTGATATATACGTAGCGTTATCAATATAGCATCTTAACGAAGTGAGTTAAAGTTGCAAAAGACGCATCGAATTTCTTTTATTCACAAGTTTAACTCTCACGCGAATCGAAAGTTAATATCAGAATCTATTACTTTCTTTGCCCACCGAGACGAGCAAGTACTCGAACACTATTACTATGGGAGAAAATTCAGGGCTTCTACTCCAAGATGTGGAAAGTGAGCCTAGGAATTTTTATATCTTTCAGGTGTACTAGGTTAAAATCTGACTACAAAAATAAAAATTCTGTCAATTGATAATTTTATTGATGTCTGTGTTCTACACCTGTTCTACTAGCCCTGTATAAATTTTTTGTTTCGCGAAACACTGCTTTAAACCGCTAGCTTTTTAAATTCATCGTCCGGTCTTGTCTCTCAGGTCAAGAGAAGCGAGCCTGCGTCTACAAGGTAATCACGTCCTTAATAACCTAAGAATCTCCTAATAGCTTTTCAGGCCAATAATCTGCTTGTGAATCGTAATAAGCTTACGAATATAAGTGTAATATAACAGTTACGGATAATTGTTAAGCTTTCTAGGCCTTCTGTCTGAAAAGCAACTTGGAATAGTCGCAAATGAACAAGGTGCTGGGCAGTAAGGATATATTATCCTTATGTCGTATAAAACCTACGTCAATAAATATAAACCAACTGGAATCGACGTGTAGTAGAGCTTTCATTCTTACGCCCTCTTGGATAAAGATGTACATGGAGTAATTGCATTATTGGAATATCCAAACATTGTTCTTTATTAAGAGTGTTAAACTTTACTTCCTTGTAGGAGAGTCGAAAACTAACGATAGTTACACAATTTTAAGTATCCTTGCATATGGCAGAATCCTCGGAGTCAGTGGTATGCTGTTGAACATCTTAAGATATAAACAATCAAACAATAAACAATTGTTATTAACGTACAATTGAATGATACTTTAGTACGCGAATGTGATATCTAAATGAATTTGTTTTTAGTCGATAACTTAGACATGTCCTGCTACGGTTTCGTTTTCTGTTCGGGTACCAAAGCAGTTCGTGTTAAGAGATTCCAAAATAATTAATCAGAAGAATACATCACCTTCATGTTTTATAGCTTTTCCTTACACCTTCATTTAAAGTTTCATCAAGATAGTTTTCATTTCCAATTTTTTTAGGTCTATAAGGTGGGGACGATATCACAAAATAATCATGACTGATTGGATCAACAGTTAATCCGTTGTCACTGACATATTGGATTTTTACAGCTGTTGTTCGTTATCATCTATATCAGATTATCTTTCGATCTGTCATTTCTACATGAATTTTCTTGGCAGAATGCACAAAACCTTGAATACTTCGTATCAGCACTTTTACACGAAGACTTGGCTCGTTCACAATCCTATCTTGCAGTCACTTTTTATCTAAGGTAAGTAAGATTATCCGGCTGGAGCTGATGGTAAGTGTGTGGGTCAACAGACCAACCTCTTTCGATTAAGTTTAGGCTTAAACCATTTCGCTTCTGAAGTTGGAAGTAATTCCGAATTGAATGCTGCACAGCTGCTGTGTTAGTAAAGGGAAAAGTTGCCATATTCTAGATTTGTAAATCTTCAATTATATATCTGATTTTGCTTATACCAGGGAGACAATTATCCACTTCCATACAGGTGCATAAAGAAATGTCTAACCTAATCATTTGTCAGGATTCACATTTAATTGATTGAAAACACTGACTAACTGCAGAATACTTTTTTCTTTTTGAAGGAACTTGAAGGCAGCCAACTATTCAATCCTGAGTATAGCTGAGGTCGTGTCAAAGCTAGCTGCATAATGGAAAAAGTGAAAGCACTCTTTTAATGAAGCTAGAGTTTTAATAAAAATAATAATTTGGTAGAATTTCCGTTCAGTTATGCTTGTATGTGATTATAAGAGAATCAGAAACTGCTCATTAAGTCTTCTACCAAGATTCTTATGATCTGTATCAGACCAACCAGCAGCAAGAGATTTTCCGTTTCTAGTTTCTTCTATTACTGTTCTCCATATACAACTGCCTTTGCTCCTTCGATAGCCGTCTAGTATTGACTCCAAGTTTGTCAAGAACTGTGATTGAATTGTCGTGGCATCAAAGGCAGAATTATGTACGATCATAATTTAATTTATATCCATAATTGCAATTTATATCCATAAAATATAAGGTGAAAATAGAGTTTAGCAGAAATTATATACGTACTTAACTGAGATTTGAGTTGCCATTTTGGTCCACACCATTGCGTGTAGAAGGACTCTTCTTTCTGCGTGTGGGTTTTAAAAAACAAGACAATAGAGACTGCAATAAATACCGCAGTCGAATTGACATTCTTCTCGCATTGAGACAATATCACACAAGGAAGGTGGCCTTAGCTCAACGTGTCGCTCTGATGATAAACTGCCCTATCGCAAGTGACCAATCAACTTGTCCATCTTTTTAACGCGGTTTCTCTTTACTATACCTTTTGAACAAACCGTGATATTCATTTTTTCTTAGCTAAAGACTTTCAATTCCGCACATTAGAGGGTTTAAACCAGAGCCCAGCAAACCTAGGCCCAGTCCGGGTGGATCTGAAATCGTTGCCCGGCACGATTCTCGAGCCTGGCTCTAACCGGGCTTGGTACATTCCGAGCCGAAACGGGCCGGGCACGTTTCTGGTAAAACCGGGCCGGGATCATATTGAAACAATCTTTCATTGAAAGCTATCCTTTATTAACATATTGAAAGTATTTGCAAAGAAGCCTACAAAATACTTGGGTATACTATTTATTGAGTCAGTAAAGAATTTCAGATGACCAAACTTTAAATTGTACTGTATTATGCATACGACAGGTAGAAATTAGAATATTGTAGTAATATATGGAACTATAATATACAAGAATACTCATTCTTGATTGAGCGTGTTAAAAATGTTTTAAAGGCTTCTTACACTTAAGAAAAAAAATTCTACTCGAAATTTGAAAGCTATATTAAATTTGTTGAAAATTTTAAATTTGAAACAGAACTTATTAGATAAAATATTGATTTATTTTTTTTACATAAGCTCTTTCATGGCAAAGTAGACTATCCTGATCTTAACTACCAAATATGTATCCACGTACCATCCACTAAATTGCGCATTGCTTCAAAAAATACAATTTTTTTGACAGAAAAACAAACGTCTTAAGCAGATTTATACGGAGAACTAGTGCAACCTACAACAAGTTACTTAAAGAAAATACCAACCTTGATTTACTAGCAATGGATGTAGTAGTATTAAAATTTCTTTTTTATATAATAGTAATAAAAATAGTTTTATTATTCTATATAATCTGTATAACGTATATAATAAGTATCACTGTAATTAGGCCTGTCCATGATGTCAATAAATCAAAAATCAATTCATGATAATCAAGCAATTACTATACTCCCGTTTATATGCAACTACAATACTACTTGAGAGTGCTTTCTGCTGAAGAAATCTACTTAGCTCCCATAACGCTCTCTTCTTGTTCTTGATCGTGAGCCTCATAGGAACTGTTTAATCCAAAGATTTGTGTTCTTACGGACACAATAAATATAGAAATTATCTGTGTGTTAATACTCGAGGCTATCAAGTATCCACTTAATTAGCATCCTTCTGCTTACTTCGGCTTACATACAGAGCTGTGTAGGATTCACTAGGTTCCGGTCTATCTTTAATAACATTTTCACGAAAGCATAATAATAAAAACCTTATATGGAACCCACTATATTCTAACTTCCGAAGCAGCCTTATTTTGGGACTGAACGGTGATCTGATAGAAGAGAGAAATATCACTTTTATTCATTGTCATCCACTTTCCCTCTAATGCTATACACTCATGTTCTTGGTGTGTCAATGCTGTCTTACTCGGAAGATTTAATCAAGTCTATCAATCTAATTGATAGATTTAATCAATCTATGTTGCATATAGATTACTTAACCAGACATTGTTGAATAAGATAGCAGATCCTAGATTTTATATCCTCCGAGGGTTGTAAATGTCTTCAAAACTACATGTAGAGGTCCCGGAGCCAAGTCTAGACGTGAGTTCTCCTTGATTTTGAGTAGGGATTGTCATTCAGAATTTTCACTAAATTTTAATAGTGTACGGGATACACCAAAGTTCTTCTATACCTTTTTTTGACAAATTGTACCAATGGAGCAAGGAAATTACTTAACACGAAAACCTCCTAAGACCGGTACATCTTTGGACCGTACAGAAATTTCTTCAGCTGAGGTACGATTTGAACACCTTTGAACACCTATGGTTGATCTAATATCATAACGCATGTGGATTGTTCACTTTTCTTGCACTTATTGGCAATGTGCAGAAGAGTAGAATATATAGTACTGTATTAGTACTTGATGTTGAAATATTAAAGAAACACTGATGCGCTACACTGCTTATATCAAAGGGAGAGGTGTGTGTCGCACCATTACACAATCGCACCATTACACACCATTACACAATCGGACGCGAGATACGATTGAAGATTTGAAGTTCTTCCGAGTAAGACAGCATTAACACACCAAGAGTATATCAATAGAGGGAAAGATTATGTCAGAATGACGAAATGTGATGCGATATTCCTATGAAGACAATGCTACCGTGATATAATATTACTTTTACCTACAAGAGCTTGGTTATAGAGAATTTTTATCAACAGCCATCTGAAAGAAATGACCTTTTCATCTCTATGTAATGTGTGGCACTTAGTTACTTATCAAAGCATACAATGAGATTATTTGATTAGCCCACAGTTTGGTTGCTTTGTTATGACCAGTGTTACTAATTTGGTAGCGAACACAGGACTACCGTAAATATTTTCTAACTAACCGTTTAAGTGAATATCTCAAAAGAACCTAAAATCGATTCTATAAATCGATTCTAAAATAATATGTTCCATATCAAGTTTTCATCATTATGCAATCTTGAAAATATTATTAGTGATAGACCGGAACCTTGTGAATCCTACACAACTCTGTATGTAAGCCTTAGTAAGCAGAAGGACGCTAATTAAATGCATACTTGATACCCTCGTGTATTAACACATAACAGAAATTCTATAAATATTGTATCCGTAAGAACACAAATATTTGGATTAATCAGTTTCCATCAGGCTCACGATAAAGATCAAGGTGAGAGCGTTATGGGAGCTATGTAGATTTCTTCAGCATGAAGCACTCTCAAATAGTATTGTAGTTGCATATAAACGGGAAGTATAGCAATTGCTTGATTATCATTAATAAATTAATTTATGTTTTTTACATTTGATATCACTACATTTTTCAATCCCAAGGGCCCACCTAAAACAAACCGCTGTACGATTCCAAAGCTAAATGATTCTGATACCCTCGTCTTATTAAAGGGAGAAGTAAATCCCCTTTTTTTTAAATGTTACGCCATTGTATAATGATAGTTAAGATGCTCTAAAAGCAGTGCTGCTTCGTTTTCAAAACCTAGGTACGCAACAAAAGATACTGTGGCGTCCGATTCATTGTTGAATTTCCTTACTAGCTCTAAGCCAATAGGAATTAAGTATTACATGGCGACGTCCATTGCTGATTTCTAAATTTCACAAAATTTATAGACTATCATAGGCCTCCATAAGCCCTTTAGCTTTACCGGACACCTCAAACCTTGCTATGGAACCCATTATATTCTAACCTCAAAGGAGCAGCCTTACTTTGGGCCTGAGACCGGTTATCTGATCGATGAGCGAAAAAAAAGAATCGATTTTAGGATCTTTTGAGATCTTCTCTTACACGGTTAGGTAGAAAATATTTACGGTATTCTCAGTCATGTCTTCGCTATCAACTTAGTAAAACTGGTCATCACAAAGCAACCTTTTCATAAAGATCAGGCTAACGATCAAGAACAAGGTGAATGCGTTATACGTGCTAAGTAGATTTTTTCCGGAGGAAGAACTTTCAAATAGTTTTGTAGCTGCATATAAACGAGAAGTATAGCAATTGTTTGTTTATCATTGATAAATTAATACTTATGTTTTTTACATTTGGTATCACATTTTTCAATACCAAAGGCCCATTTAAAACAAACCGCTGTACGTTCTCAAAGCTATACGACTGTGATTCCCTCTTCTTATTAAAGGGAGAAGTAAATCCACGGTTTTTTTAATGGTACGCCATTGTATTATTTGAGTCAAGGAGCTTTAAAAACACTACTGCTTCGTTTTTCAGACCTAAGTACGCAACACAAATTAGTGCGGCCTTCGATTAATTGTTGAAATTCCTTACTAGCTCTCAGCCAAAACAATTTAAAGAATACATGCCAATGTCCACAGATGATTTCAAATTATACAGAAGAGTTAAGGAGTTAATCCGGCATAAGCCGTTTAGCCTTACTGGGCACCTTGAAATAGAACTCTATAATTATTAGCACGCCTGTTGCATTCCAAACCACTAGTTAAAAATCGAACATCCCCGGATATCCTCAAAATTATCTCTTTATTCACCGCAACACTTAAAGATCGATTAATATCTCTCGTCAGACATTGTAGAATACTATTACAATAAAGACAAGTATCATCTCGACTTCAATTAGTATCTCCGCTAATGTTCTCCTTTTAAGACGATTACTGTCGTTGTGGAAGCAGATTACAAATTTCTCACAAGCTCGGTGTTGCCTGTCCTTTAACAAGTGACCTATCAACTTGTCAATCAAATAACGCGCTTGCTCTTTTACTATAACTTATGAGCTCACCTCGATATTCATTTTCTCTCAGCTAAAGACTTTTTTCCGGACCTCACTAAGTTTAAACTCGAATATTTCGAATTTGCAAATCCTAACGACAATATGACCTGCCGTACTTTCCCATTCAACCCAACCGCTCTCCTCGGATGTACTGCATGCAAACTGATTCCAGTCGTTCTAATGCAAGTATCATGGCGGATCTAGACTTTTACTGTTATTATCTTTTTATCTAAATGCATCGTGATATCTACAATTAGTAATACCACTATTTCTGCAGAAAGCCACAGTCAACAGCCTTATAGATATGTCAAATGATTGTAATTTTTCAAAAGATTTTAGTGTAGTACAGTTTGTAAGTTTCAATTAAATATCCTAATCTGAGTACGCTTCTTTTCAAATATTACTATGTCTGGTTAGTTGTAGTGCATGCTAACTGCTTGCATTCGTTTTTATAAAGGAAAAGCACGTGTCTCGAAAACTCCCGTTAGTATAATATCTGAATGTTTCTGTAACTTGGTAATAACTTGTTCTCTGAAAACAGTCACAAGTATAGATCTAAGCAAATATCTGTATTACGACTTTCTTATCGCCAAAGTTAAAGGCTTTTAGGTGGACTGTGCAACGAATGTACTCTAGGCAGTTTGCCATGATATTCCGCTATCAGCAATCATCTATGCAGAATTCTACAGACGATTTAGTGCTTCTATTTTTGTAAAGTAATTTACTTGGTGATCTAGGATTACTCTGGTCAACGGTTATGGATATGCTGATATACATACCAAGTGAAATTTTAGTTGGTTCAGTGTTAGAGATCAGTACTCTTCGTAAGCCTCAACTGCTGGCGATTAAACGGGTACATTTTGTGGAGTAGCTTTCTGCTCTTGAGAACATAAGTTTGAGTCGATGGAAAGGGCACGCAATCTCTATTCATGTCAGCGAGATAATGTAGTGTTGAAGTTAATAAATTAGATTACAGAAATACTTGTTGTTGATCATTCCGTCTTTGATATGAAAGGTGTCAAAAAGCTAGCACAGTTGGTGCACTCATCTGCAAGAGAGGGGAAGCATAACAGAACTTTACTCACCGGTAAGAAAACGTTTA
Organism: Thermobia domestica; assembly: GCF_964235325.1. NCBI lineage: Eukaryota > Metazoa > Arthropoda > Insecta > Zygentoma > Lepismatidae > Thermobia > Thermobia domestica. The sequence continues at coordinate 274,334,214 of NC_137454.1, read as the reverse complement.
GAAAATCTTGAAATTCAAATCCTCCAGTAAGCTTAATAAGAGTGTGAATTATGCCAGCGAAAAAAGCGCTTAACAATTTTATTCGTCCTTAAAGCAGATTTGTGTCGCCATTATTGTCCACACCATTGCGTGTAGGAGGACTTTTACTTCTGCGTGTGTGTTTAAAACTCACGACAAAAGAGTTTGCAATATTCAGAGCAGTCGAAATGAGATTCTTGCGCATTGAGATATTATCACACAAGGAAGGTGGCATTAGCTCAACGACTCGCTCTAATGATAAACTAATGCCCCAAAGATTCTGTAGAAATTCTGTTATCGTAACAGTATTTGGGAATCAGGGATTAATCTTGCTAACGTTGAGTCTGGCGTTGAGTACCTCCCAGAAAATTATGGGGCCTTCGTTAAGCACTGTTCGATAATCATATCACTTGGAACTTTTCTAAACAAAGGCTCTTCTTCTGCGAATTGTGAATCTACCTTGAGTTGTTAATTTCTTGTAAACCTCTGATATCGTATTAGCCTCCATAGAAGATATGACCAGCTGCGTGAGAAAACGGAAGCATTAATTTAATTGCTTGCTAATGAAGTTTCTAATCCCCTTTTCAATCTACTCCCTTTGGATGAATTGCAATACGATTATGACCTTCCCTACATACTGCAGTCAAAGTTTACGATTCGGAAAACGTCACCAATTTAATTTTGAGATTTTCTAATATCGTCTTTCAGATGCAGTTTCATTTTCTTGTAAATGATGCATATTGATTACGTAATCCAGACATTGTTGAATAAGATCTCAGATCCTAGATTTTGTCATATCCTCCGACGTTTGTAAATGTCTTCATAACCACACGTAATGGTCCCGGAGCAAAGTCTAGATATAGTTCTCAATGATCTTGATTAGGCGTGGTTATTGATTATTTCTACTAATGTTGCCATAGTGTACACGATACGAAAAATTCTCCTATAACATTTCCTGACATAATGTATCCAATCCTGCCTAGAAATTCCTTAACTGAAAGCCTCTTAAAGGCGGTACAACTTTGGAACGTTATAAAATTTCATTAAGTGCAGGTCCGTTTTGAACACCCTTTCAGTATAATGGCTGTCTAATGTCATAACGCATGTGCTTTGTTCTCCCTTCTTGCATTTATTCACTGTATGCGGAAGAGCAGAATATATAGTACTAGTACACTGCTTATATGTTTATATATGCAATACACTGCTTATATGAAAAGGACAGGTGTGTATCTCAGCATTACACAATCGTCGTGGCGAAGCTTTCACTAGATGAATAGCTAATCAAAGGTTGTTTGAGAATAAAAAATCGAGACGCGAGTTGCGAGTGAGGATTTGATTAAATCTTCCGAGTAAGACAGGGTTCAAACACCAAGAAAATGAGTGTATTCCATTAAAGGGAAGAGGATGTCAGAATGGCGAAATGTGATACAATATTGTTATCAAGAGAATGCTATCGTGATATCAGATTACTTTTTCAATCAAGAACTCAGATATGAAAGTTTTCATCAAGAAACTTCTAAAATAAATGACTTCTTATGATCTACCAAATGTGTGGCACTGGAAAGATTATTCGTTAGACCACTGGATTGACTATACCGTAAATATTTTCCACCTAACCGTCTAAGGGAAGATCCCAAAAGAACCTAAAATCGATTTTTTTATTTGTCTCATCGATCAGATCACCGGGGTCAGACCCAAAGTAAGGCTGCTTCGATGGTTAGAATATAATGGGTTTCATGAAAAGTTTGTCATTATGCAATCAAAAAAATATTATTAATGATAGACCGGAACCTCGTGAATCCTACACAACTCTGTGTGTAAGCCCTAGTGAGCAGCATGGACGCTAAGTGGCTATGGAATGTGCCGAAAAAGAAAAAAGAGCTTTGGGGTAATATCTGCAACGAACAAATTTCATTCTGCCATTTAAGCCACGACAATTCAATCACAGTCCTTGAGGAACTTGGAGATCAATACTAGAGGGATCAAAATTTACAAACAAAGGTAGCTGTATATGGACAACAGTAATAGAAGAAACTAGAAACGGGAAATCTGTAGCTGTTTTGGAGTGGATTGAGATCCTTTAAGCAACTTGGTAGAAGACTTGATGTGCAGTTGCTGATTGTCTTGTAGTCACATACAAGCAGAACTGAAAGGAAATGCTACAAAATTAATAAATTTAAAGAAATTTTAGCGTCATTAAAAGATTACTTTCACTTTTTTCATGATGCAACAGGCCGTGACACGAACTCTGCTATACACAGGACTGAATAGTTTGCAGCCTTCAAGTTCCTTCAAAAAGAAAGGTTTTGAAAGTTAGAGTCTTCAACGAATCAAATGTGAATCCTGACAAAGTAATAACGTTAGAAATTCTTTATTCGCTTGTATGGAGATGGAAAAATGCCCTCTCTGGTATAAGCCATATTCAATTCAGAAGTACTTCCAATTCCATGAACGAAATTGTCTAAATATGAACCCAATCGAGGGAGGTGGTGTGTTAAAGAGGATATGCAAATTCCAAGGACTTACACAGCTACCATCAGATAAAACCAGATAATCTTACTTACCTGTAGATAAAAGGAAATTGCAAGATAGGATTGTGAACGAGCCACACGTTAGTGCAAAAGAGCCGATATGAAGTTTTCAGGCGAACTCTGCATTCTGCCAAGGGAGTTCGTGTACGAGTGGCAGGTCGGAAGACAATCTGATATAGAAGATAACGAACAACAGCTGTAAATATAAATATGTCATTGACAACGGTTAATTGTTGATCCAATCACTTAAGATTATCATTTTGTGATATTGACCCCGCCTTATAGACCTAAAAAAATGGAGATGAAGACAATCTTGATGAAACTTTAAATGAAGGTGTAAGGACAATGTAAATTTTTTGGAACTATTTAACACGAGCTGCTTTGGGGTCATTTAACACGAGCATATCCACGGCCGTTGACCAGAGCCATCGTAGATCACCAAGTAAATTCCTCTACAAAAATAGAGCACCAAATCGTCTGTAGAATTCTGCTTAGGTGTTCGCTGCATATAGCGGAAATCATGGCTAGCCTAGTGTGCATTTTATTGTAGAGCCGTTAACATTGGCAAGAAAGTCGAAATACACAGATGTGTGCCTAGATCTATTTTTGAGACTGTTTTCAGAAAACATAGTATTACTAAGATACAGAAACGTTCAGATAACATTTTACTAAGAGGAGATGTCGAGATACTTGTTCTCTTATCATAACGAATGCAAGCAGCACTACTACTAACCATACATAGTAATATTTGATAAGAAGCGTACAGAGCAAGCAAGCGACCACAAATCGACTTTAGAATTCTGCATAGATGATCGCTGCATATAGCGGAATATTATGGCAAACTTTCTAGAGTACATTTCTTGCAGAGTCCAGCTAAGAGCCGTTAACATTGGCAAGGAGTTAGATGAAACACTGAGATAGATCATCTAACTTCTTGATCTATACTTCAGACTGTTTCCAGAAAACATTGTATGACGAAGGTACAGAAACTGATATTTTACTAAGAGCGTAGTGAGATTAGGATTTTTTAATTGCTACTTACAAGGTAATTTTTAAATTTTTGAAAAATTATTTTGATTTTCCAAAAGATTTAAGATTTATCTACACAGCTGCCGACTGTGGTTATCTGCAGAAATAATGTATTATTAATTATAGATAAAATAATAAAAAGAGTAGATGTCGAGATCCGCCATGATACTTGCATTAGAACGAGTGGAATAAGTTTGCATGCAGTACAACAGAATAGAGCCGAAGTACAACCGAAGTGCGCCAGCTCATATTGTTCTTAGGACTTGCAAATTCGAAATATTCAAGTTTAAACCCTTTGACGTGCGAAACAAGAAGCCTTTGGCTGAGAAAGAATGAATATCACGGTGAGGTCATAAGGTGTAGTAAAGAGAAAGCACGTTAAAATGATGGTCAAGTTGGTGGGTCTCTTGCGATAGGACAAGTATCGCCGAGCTTGTAAAGCTTTTTTAAAATGCATCCACTACGTCAAAAATAGTCTTAAAATGAGAACATTAGCAGAGATGTAAATTGACTTCATTGTAATAGTATTCTACAATTTCTGAAAAGAGATTATATCGATCCCTAAGTGATGTGGTGATTAAAAAATAATTTTGAGGATGGACGGGGATGTTCTATTTTTAATTAGTGGGTCAGAGTGCAACAGGCGCGCCAATAAATCGAGGGGTCCGGTAAGGCTAAACGGCTTATGCCGGCTTATGTTTTTACAATACTGAGAAATTTAATAGTCAGCAGTGGACATCGGCATCTATTATTTGTTTCCTATTGGCTTACAGCTAGTAAAGAAATCCAAATATGATACCAAAGCTATAAGATCTTGTGTTGTGTACCTAGGTCTTAAAAACGAAGCGGTGGTGCTTTTAGAGATTCTTATCTCTCATTACACAATGGCGTAGCATTTATAAAACCGTTGAATAACTTCTCCCTTTAATAAGACGATGGTATGACAGACGTATACCTTTGGGAACAATGAGCGGTTTTTTTTTTAGGTGGGCCCTTGGGATTGAAAATGTTGGGATAACAAATGTAAAAAGAAAAATAATATTAATTTATCAATTATAATCAAGTAATTGCTATACTTCCCGTTAAAATGCAACTTGCAAATTCGTAATATTCGAGTTTAAACATATTGACGTGTGGAACAAGTAGTATTTATGTGAGAAAGAATGAATATCGAGGTGAACTCATATAATTTAGTAAAAAGAAAGCGCATTATTTGCTGGAGTAGTTCATAGGTCACTTGCGAAAGGACAGGCATCCCCTAGATTGTGTAGCTTTTTGTAATCTGCAACCACAACAATAGAAATCGCCTAAAAATAATAACATTAGCAGAGGTACCAATTGAAGCAGAGATGATACTTGACTTCATTATAATAGTATTCTAGAATGTCTGAAGACAAATATTAATCGATCTCTAAGTGATGCGGTGATTAAAGAAATAATTTTGATGATGGACGGGGATGTTCGATTTTTAATTAATGGTTTAAAGAGCAACAGGTGTGCCAATAAATTGAGGGTTCTATTTCGAGGTGCTTGGTAAGGCTAAACGGCTTATGCCGTATCCTTCTTACACTGCTGTGTATTTTAGAAATTATCAGTGGACATTGGCATGTATTCCTTAATTCCTATCTGCTTAGAGCTAGTAAAGAAATTCAACAATTAATCGGAGGCCGAAGTATTTTGTGTTGTGTACGTAGGTTTAAAACAAAGTGATGCTTTTAAAGCTGCTTTACTCACATTATACAATGGCGTACTCCTTATAAAACGTGGATTTACTTCTCCCTATAATAAGACGAACGTATCAGAGTCATATAGCAATGAGATAATACAGCGGTTTTAGGTGAGCCCTTGGGATTGAAAAATGTGATACCAAATATTATAATCATAAGTATTAATTTATTAATGATTATAAGCAATTGCTATACTTCCCTTTATATGCAACTACAATACTATTTGAAAGTGCTTCCTGCTGAAGAAATCTACCTAGCACGCGTAACGCACTGTCCTTGTTCTTGATCGTTAGCCCAATACAAACTGTTTAATCGAAAGAGTTGTGTTCTTACGGATACAATATTTATAGAAATTCTCCTGTGTGTTTAAACACGAGGCTACGAATTATGCATTTAATTAGCGTCCTTGCAGCTTACAAGGGCTTACATACAGAGCTCTGTAGTATTCACTAGGTTTCGGTCTATCTTTAATAATATTTTCACGATTGCATAATGATAAAAACTTGATATGGAACTCATTGTATCTAACTTCCGAAGCATCCTTACTTTGAGGCTGAGACCGGTGATCTGATCGATGAGACAAATATAGAATCGATTTTATGTTCTTTTGAGATTTTCCCTTAGACGGTTAGGTGAAAATATTAACGTTAATAGTAACACTGGTCATCACAAAGCAACCAAACTGTGGGCTATTCAAATAATCTTTTCATATAATATCATTGTATGCTTTGATTAATTATGTGTATGTGTATGCTATGATTAGTAGAACCAAGTGAGACCGTTATGGGTGCCAAGTAAATTTCTTCAGCAGGTAACACACTCAAATAATATTGTACTTGTATAAAAACGGGAAATATACGGCTTTCCATGTCTAATAGTATTTATATCCATAACATATAAGGTGAAAATAGAGTTTAACATGATTTAATTCGTACTTAACGCATAATTGGGGTGCCATTTTTAGTCCGCATCATTGCGTGTGGAAGAACTCTTCCTTCTACGTGTGGGTTTTAAAGCACATGACAATACACACTCTGCAATATTTACCTCAGTCGAATTGACATTCTTGCGCATTGAGACATTATCACACAAGCAAGGTGCATTAGCTCACCGTGTCGATTTGATGATAAACTGATGCCCATAAAATCCTGTAGAACTTTTTTATCGTACGGTAACAGTATTTGTGAATTAAGGATTAATCTTGCTAACGTTGGGTCGGACGTTGACTTAATTCCGTGAATATTTCGTGCCCATAATTAAGCACTATTCGATAATCATTACACTTGGAAATTCGCTCAAGAAGGCCTCTATATCCTGCAGACAATGTTAACGGTAATGTTAACAGTAACGGTTCTTAACTGAACATCTCCAATATGTAACTAAAGTACAAAAAATTCCCTCAATTGTTAATTTTGGTGATGTCTATGTTCTACCCCTGTTCTACCAGGCCTGCCAACTATACACTGGTGATTATATCTGATGTCATGTCACTGCCTGTTGCAATCTTTTAATGAAAAGAAAGAGAAAGCAATCTTTTAATGAGGCTAAAGTTTCTTTTAATTTAATAATTTCGTAGCATTAATTTAATAATTTCGTACAAAGCTAGTTCACAAAATGTACCAGATTAATCGCCAGTAGTTAAGGCTTACGATGTGTACTAAACTCTAACACTGAAGCAAACTGTCAATTAGCCTGGTATGTATACGAGCATACCCATAACCGATGACCAGAGCAATCCTAGATCACCAAGTAAATTACTTTACAAAAATAGAAGCACTAAATCGTATGTAAAATTCTGCATAGATGATCCTTGCATATAGCGGAATAACATGGCAAACTGCCTAGGTTACATTCGTTGCACAGTCCAGCTAAGAGCCGTTAACATTGGCAAGAAGAAAGTTGAAACAAAGATATGAGCTTAGATCTATGTTCTTATGTCTATGATTGTCCTTATGTCGTATAAAAGCTGGAGCAATAAGTTGAAACCAACAGGGATCTACGAGTAGTAGAGCTTTCATTCTTATGCTCCTGCTTGGATAAAAATGTACATGCCGTCTTTCCATATACCGCATATCAAAGCTTCGTTCTGTATCAAGAGAGTTAAACCTTGTTTCTTTTTAGGAAATTCGAAACTAAACGGTAGTTACCTTGCAGATGGCTGAATCCTTGGAGTCCATCTTCTGCTATTGAACATCTTAACATATAAACAATCAAACAATAAACAATTGTTATAAACGTCAATTGAAAAGTACTGTAGTATCAAATGTTATTACTAAATGAATTGGTTTAACTCGTTAACTTGTGAGTGTCCTCCTACGGTCTCATTTTGTATTCAGGTAACAAAGCAGCTCTTTTAAAGGATACCAAAATATGCAAACGGAACAATAAACCACCACCATGTTTTATACCTTGTCCTAACACCTTCATTTTAAATTTCATCAAGATCGTCTTCCATGTCTTCCATCATAAAATCTCATCGATTTCCTTTTTGGTAGGTCTATAAGGCGGGGACGGTATTACAAACTAATAATCATAATAGATTGGATCACCATTTAAGCCGTTGTAAACGATATATTGGTTTTCTACAGCTGTTGTACGTCATAATCTTTATTAGATTGTCTTCCGATCTGCATTTGTAAAAACTCCGTTGGCAGAATGCAGAATACATTAAATACTCCATACCCCTCTTTTCCACTTACATGTGTCTCGTTCACAATCCTACCTTGCAATCACTTTTTATCTAGAGGTAAGTAAGCTTATCCCGCTGGAGCCGATGGTAGCTGTGTGGATGCTGGATTTCACATATCCTCTTTCACACACCAACCTCAATGGATTGGGTTCTTGCTTAGACCATTTCCCGCCTGCACGTGGAGCTACTTCCGAATTGAATGGTGCAGACCTGTCGTGTTAGTAGGAGAAAAAGTGGCCATATTGAAGCTTTGCAACCACTTCCTTGTTATACCTTATAGGCTTATACCAGGAAGCACATGTTTCCTTCTTCATACAGGGGAATAAGAAATGTGTAATGTTGAACATTTAGTTAGGATTGAGATATGACTCCTAACTCACAACTCCTAACTCACAGTTTAAGACTCTGACTAACTTGCACAGTTCTTTTTCTGTTTGAAGGATCCTATTCTCTCTTGGAGCCTTGCAACTATTCTCTCTTGATTATAGCTGAGGTCGTGTCACAGCCTGTTGCATCATAAAAAAAAGTGACAGCCAACTTTTAATGACGCTAAGAGTCTTGAAATTTAATGATTTTGTAGCATTTCCTTTCGGTTCTGTTCATATGTGGTATTAAAAGAATCAGCAAGTGCTCATGAAGTTTTCAACCAAGATTCTTAAAAGATCTGAATCACACCCATCAATATTTACAGATACCCCAATTTTAGTTTCTTCTATTACAGTTGTAATATAGAGTTACGATTGCTCCTTCGAAACCTCTTTGCACCATTTGAAGCAGTCTGGTATTGATCTCCAAGAATCTGAAGGATCGTGAGTGATTTGTAATAGCTTCAGCGGCACAATTAATTTTGATCGTTGAGATATTCCCCGAAAGCAATTTTTGTCTTTCGGCTCTTTCCATGTCTAATTGTAATTTATGCCGATCAAATATTAGGTGAAAATAGCGCCTAACATAATTTATATACGTACTTAACGTAGATTTGCTGGCCATTTTTTGTCCACACCATTGCGTGTACAACTCATCCTTCTACGTGTGGGTTTTAAAACACAAGACAAGAGAGCCTCTGCAATATTCACCGCAGTAAAGTTGACATTCTTGCGCATTAAGACATTATCATACAAGGTAGGTGGCATTAACTCAACCTGTCGCTCTGATAAGCTGATGTCCACAAAAGTACTATAGAACTTTTTTTATCGTAAAAGTATTTGGGAATTTTGCTAACGTTGTGTCTGATATTGAGTTAATCCTCCCGAAAAATTTGTGGCTATCGTTAAGCACTATTCGATAACACTTGGAACTTTGCTAAAAAAATGCCTCTATTTCTGCTAAATGTGTAAGTTCCTTGTGTTGATAATTTTTTGTAATCTTCTCATACCTTTATACAGCAACCAAATTAACAGTTCGGAAAATGTCACCGTCTTAATTTTAAGATTTCCTAATATGTTTTTTGTCATGCAGATTCATTTGGTTGTAAATGTTGCATATAAATTTCCTCATCCAGACGTTGCTGAATAAGATCGAAGATCTTAGATTTTTTCAACTCCTCCGACGGTTGTAAGTGCCTTCATAACTCCATGTAGAGGTCCCCGAGTAATGTCTAGAATTGAGTTCTCAATGATCTTGAGTTGGCATGGCCATTCAGGATTTTCAGTAAAGTTGTCATTGTGTACAGGTACACCAAAGTTCTTCTTCAGCATATCCTGACTTAATGTTTACAATCGTGCTTAGTAATTACTAATCTGCAAACCTCCTCAAAGCGTTGTATGGACCGTTCAGAAATTTCTTCAGCTGTGGTACGATTTGAACACCTTTCCAGTATAATGGCTGATCTAATGTCATAACGCATGTGCTTTATTCTATTTTCTTGCACTTTTTTACTGTATACAAAGGCTAGAATATTTAATATTTAAAGATAAATGGATGTAAGAGTGAAGAAGTGTGATACAATATTCTTATCAAGACAATGCTACCGTGATATAAGATTAATTTTACATTCAATAACTTGGATATGGAGAATTTACATCAACAGACATCTTTAATAAATGTCCTTTTCTTGTCTATGAAATGTGTGGCACTTTGTTACTAATCAAAGCATACAATGAGATTATATGAAAAGATTATTTGATTAGCTCAGAGTTTCGTTGCTTTGTGATGACCAGTGTTATTAAGTTTGTAGCGAACACAGGACCGTCCAATGTTTTCCACCTAACCGTCTACGGGAAGATCTCAAAAACACCTAAAATCGAATTTTTATTTGTCTCATCGATCTGATCACCGGTCTCAGACCCAAAGTAAGACTCCTTCGCAGGTTAGAATATAATGGGTTACATAGCAAGTTTCTTGACTTTGCAATCGTGAAAATAATATTAATGATATACCGGAACCTAGTTAATCCCACACAACTCTGTATGTAAAGCCTAGTGAGCAGTTGTAACGGTAAGTAAATGCTAATTTGTCAGCCTCGAGTGTTTACCAACAGGATAATTTCATTAAATAATATATGTGATAGAACACAACTCTCTGGATTAAACAGTTTCCATCTGGCTAAAGATCAAGAACAAGGTGAGAGCTTTGTGGGTGCTAAGTATATTTCTACAGAAGGAAGCACTTTCAAATAGTATTGTAGATGCATATAAACGTGAAGTATAGCAATTGCTTGATTATCATTTATAAATTAATACTTATGTTTCTTACATATGGTATCACAAAATTTTTCAATCCCAAAGGCCCAACAAAAACGTACGTTCTCAAAGCTATATGACTGTGATACCCTCGTCTTATAAAAGGTAGAACTATATCGAGGGTTTTTTAAATTATACGCCATTGTATAATGTGCGTTAAGTAGCTCTAAAAGAGTTAGTGCTTTATTCTTAAGACGTAGGTACACTACAAAAGATTCTTCCGTGGTCCAATTCTAGCGTACAAAGTTCGACTTACTAAGTCAAGTACTTGACTTTTTCATCCGTTCTTTAGGAAACTACGGCTCAGGCTATGTGGATGATGATGGAATGAATTGGTGGAAAGAAAACAGTAGGAGGAAGCAGGACCACCCCACAAACTCCCACGCACACGATGTTTGTCCGCAACAAAGATCACATAACATGAGTAAGGACTGATCCGACGACGTCTAGCACCAGATGTGATTGTTTTTTCTACTGAGCCCTTGTTCTCCCTTGTAGATCAAGCATCGGTTCACATTCTACGCAGACCGGCCATAATAACTAGCATTTCTCCATTTTATTCTGTACTTAGAAAGTAAATTCGGTACCACCAGACATGTCAACTCTGACGCGGTCATAGTAGTTGTAGTAGTATTAGCAGTGGTCGTGGTAGTAATAGTAGATGTAGTAATAGTAGTAGTAGAAGTAGTAATAGTAATAGTATTACCAGTACAACGAAGTCTTTAATAAGGAGTCAGTTTCGCAAACACATTACGATTAAAATAGGCTGACAGTAAGACCGTACAAACACAGCAAAAATAAAGGTAGTGGAAGACATTAATAAAACAAATAGGCTGACAACATTAATTTCCGAACCGTTTTTCAGATTATCCTGGCCGAGCGGACTCGGCCCAACATGTGCCCGGCCCGGTTCGGCCCGATTCGGCCCGAAATGTGCCCGGCACGGTTAGGGCCCGGTTCAGTTTGGTATTACTCTTACATGTGTCTCGTTCACAATCCTACTTTGCAATAACTTTTTATCTACCGGTAAGTAAACTTTTTCGGTTGGAGCCGATTGTAGCTGTGTGGATGCTGGATTTCGCATATCCTCTTTCACACACCAACCTGAATAGATTGGGTTCTTGCTTAGACAATTTCCCACCTAAATTTGTAGCTACTTCCGAATTGAATGGTGCACACCTGTCGTGTTAGTAGGGAAAAAAGTGGCCATATTGAAGCATTGCAACCCCTCCTTGTTATACCTGATAGGCTTATACCAGGAAGGACATGTTTCCTTCTCCACACAGGGGAATAAGAGATGTGTAATGTTGAACATTTTATTAGGATTGAGATATGACTCCTAACTCACAACTCCTAACTCACAGTTGAAGACTCTGACTAACTTGCACAGTTCTTTTTCTTTTTGGAGGATCTTGAAGCCTTGCAACTATTTTCTCTTGAGTATTGTTGAGGTCGTGTCACAGCCTGTATCATCATGAAAAAAGTTAAAGCAAACTTAATGACGCTAAGTTTCTTGAAATTTAATGATTTCGTAGCATTTCTTTCGGTTCTGTTCGTATGTGGCATTAAAAGTATCAGCAACTGCTCATGAAGTTTTCTAGAAAGATTCTTAAAAGATCTGAATCAAACCCATCAATAATTACAGACACCCCGTTCCTAGTTTCTCCTATTACTGTTGTCAATATACAGTTATCTTTGCTCCTTCGAAAACTCTTTGCATCATTTGAAGCAATCTAGTATTGATCTCCAAGATTCTCAAGGACCGTGAGTGACTTTTATAGCTTCAAAGGCACAATTAATTTTAGATGAGATATTTCCCGAAAGCTATTTTTGTCTTTCGTCTCCTTCCATGTCTAATTGTAATTTATGCCCATCAAATATTAGGTGAAAATAGCGCTTAACATAATTTATATACGTACTTAACGTAGGTTTGACTGGCCATTTTTAGTCCACACCATTGCTTGTATAAGGGCTCTTCCTTCTAAGTGTGGGTTTTATTACTCAACACAACAGAGTCTCTGTAATATTCACCGTTGTCAAATTGACATTCTTACGCATTGAGATTTTATCAAACAAGGAAGGTGGCATTAGCTTAACGCTTCACCCTGAGGATTAACTGATGCCACCAAAAGTCCTGTAGAACTTCTGTTAACGTAACAGTATTTGGGAATGAAGGATTAATCTTGCTAACGTTGTGTCTGACGTTGAGTTAATCCCGCAGAAAATTTCTTGCCTTCATTAAGCACTGTTCGATAATCATATCACTTGGAACTTGGCTGAAAGAGACCTCTTTTTCTGCTAATTGTGAATGTTCCTTGTGTTGTTAATTTCTTGTAATCTTCTGATATCGTATACTGCAGCCAAAGTTAACCATTAGGAAAATGTCACCGTCTTAATTTTGAGATTTCCTAATATGGTTTTTGTCATGCAGTTTGATTTTGAAGTAGATGTTGCATATAGATTTCCACATCCAGACGTTGTTGTATAAGATCGCAGATCCTAGATTTTGTCATCTTCTTTGACGGTTGTAAATGTCTTCATAACCCCATGTCCCCGAGCAAAGTTTAGGAATGAATTCTCAATGATCTTGAGAAGCATGCCCATTCAGCATTTTCAGTAAAGTTGTCATAGTGTACAGGATACACCAAAGTTCTCTTATACCATTTCCTGACTTCATGTATCCAATCGTGCTTAGTAATTACTTAACTGCAAACCTCCTAAAAGCGTTACAACACTGGACCGTTCAGAAATTTCTTCAGCACTGATACGATTTGAAAACCTTTCCAGTATAATGGCTGATGAAATGTCATAACGCATGTGCTTTTTTCAATTTTCTTGCTTTTATTTACTCTATGCAGCAGAGTAGAATATAGAGTATTACTACTTGATGTTCAAATATTGAAGAAATACAGAGGGACTACACTGCTTATATCAAAAGGAGAGGTTTTTATCACAGCTTTACACAATCGTTTTGGTGGAGCTCCTCCGTGGCTAAGCGGTTAGCGTACGCGCCTTTGGCGTGAGAGGCCTGGGTTCGATTGCCGGCAGGAGCTCATGTGGTTCGGATTCCACGTTAATCAGTAGGTCCACGTCTCATATAGCCTCGCTGCTGAACGAGACGTAAAACTCAAAATCAACTCAACTCAACAATCGTTTTAGCGAAGTTTTCAAAAGATGAATAATAGCTATCCAAACGTTGTTTGAAATTAGGAAATCGAGACGCGAGATGCGAGTGAAAATTTGTTTAAATCTAACGAGTAAGGCATCATTGACACACCAAGAACATGAGAGTATACCAATAGAGGGAAAGAGGATGTCAGAATGACGAAATGTGATACGATTATCTTATCAAAACTATGCTACCGTGATATCATTCAAGAATTTGGATATGGAGAATTTTCTTCAAGAGACTTCTGAAATTAATGACTTTTTCTGCTCTATGATGCGTGTAGCACTTTGTTACTTATCAAAGCATACAGTGAGCTTATATGAAAGTGTTACTTGATTAGCCCGCAGTTTGGTTGCTTTGTGATGACCAGTACTACAAAGTTCTTTGCAAACAAAGGACTGACTATACCGTTTCTATCAAAATAACAATTAAGAAATAGGTCAGAGCGATATGAGTCCTAAGTAGATATCTTCAGGAGAAGCACTCTCATATTGTAATGTAGTTGCATATAAACAGGAACTATAACAATTCCTTGATTATCATCGATAAATTAATACCTGTTTTTTACATTTGGTATCCCAACATTTTTCAATCACAAGGGCCCATGTAAAACCAACCGCTCTTCGTTCCCAAAGGTACACGTCTGTGATACTCTCATCTTATTAAAGGCTGAAGTAAATCCATGGTTTCTTAAATTATACGCCATTGTATAATGTACTTAAGGAGCTCTAAAAGTACTACTGCTTCGTTTTTAGTACCTTGGTACACATCACAATATACTACGGCTTCGGATTCATTATTGAAATTATCTACTAGCTGTAAGCCAATATGAATTAAGTAATAGATGCCGATGTCCACTGCTGACTTCTACATTGCATCATTGTAAGAATAACATAAGCCGCCTAAGCCGTTTAGCACTACCGGACAACGCGAAATGGAACTCTCGAATTATTTACGAGCCTGTTGCAATCTAAACCACTAATTTAAAATCAAACATTCCCGTCAATCCTCAAAATTATTTCTTTAATCACCGCATCGATTTAATCTTCTATTAATATCTTTTTTCAGACATTGTAGAACACTATTACACTGAAGTCAAGTGACATCTCCTCGAATGTTCTCTTTTTAAGGCGATTTCTGACGTAGTGGATGCATATTACAAAACGCTTCACAAGCTCGGGGATGCTTGTTTTATCGTAGGTGACCCATCAAGTTGTCCATCTTTTGAAGCGCTTTCTCATTACTATACCTTATGAGCTCTCCGTGAAATTCATTCTTTCTCATTATTGTTCCGCACGTCACTGGGTTTAAACTTGAATATTTCAAATTTGCAAGTCCTAAGAACTATATGATCTGCCGTACTTTTCCCATTTCAACCCGCCCGTTCTTGTCAGTTGTACTGCATGGAAACTTATTCGAAACTGATTCTAAGGAAAGTATTATGACCGATTTCGACATCTACTGTTATTATCTTTTTATCTAAATGCATTCTGATATCTGCAATTAGTAATACCATTGTTTCTGCAGAAAATCACAGCATGCAGGCTTGTAAATAAATCTTAAATTTTTTGCCATAAGAAATTAATTTTTCAACAAATTTTAGAATATTACACAGTGTAGGATGAAATTGACAAATTATGATCTCACTACGCTTTTATCATATATTATTATGTCTGGTTGGTTGTAGTGCATGCTAACTGCTTACATTCGTTTTGATAAAACAACAACACGTATCTCGAAATCTTCTTTTAGCTAAATATCTGAATGTTTCCGCAGCTTCGTATAACTGTGCTCTCTGAAAACTGTCTGAAGTATAGATCTAAGAACTTATCTGTGTGTTTCATCTAACTTCTTGCCAATGTTAATGGCTCTTAGCTGGACTGTGCAAGGAATGTACTGTAGCCAGGTTGCCATAATATTCCGCTATATGTAGCGATCATCTTTGCAGAATTCTACAGACGATTTGATGATTCTATTTTTATAAAGGAATTTACTTGGTGATCTAGGATTTCTCTCGTCCACTGTCATGGATATACTCGCATACCTACCAGACCAAATGACAGTCTGGTTCAGTGTTAGAGATCAGTACACTTCGTAAACCTGAACTGCTAGTGTTTAATCGGGTTCATTTAGTGAAGTAACTTTCTGCTCTTAAGAAGATACCTTAGAGTCATTGGACAAGACACGCAAGCTCTATTCGCCTCAGCGAAATAAGGTAGTGTTGAATTAAATAAATAAGTTTACAGAAATTCAACTTGTTGACCATAACGTCTCAGATATGAAAAATGTCAAAAAGCTAATACAGTTGGTTCACTAAACTGTTACAGATGGGAATTATACCAGAATTTTACTCACCCGTGAGAAAGCGTTTAGAAGGTCGAGAATTTCCAATCCTCCAATAAGCTTAATAAGAGTGTGCGATTTGGCAGTCTGTAGTGCAAGATGAACCGTGCGAGTCAGAAAGGCTTTAGGGTTCTATAGCCTGAAAATTAGTGTGATAGATGCGTAGCGTTATCTATATACCATCTTGAAGTGAGTCAAGTTTGCAAAAGACGCCTCGGAATTTTTTATTTACGGAAGAGTAATATAACTGTTATGGAGAATTGTTAAGCTTTCTTGGCGTTCTGTTTGAAAAGCAGCTTTGAATAGTCGCAAATGAACAAGATGCTGTGCAGTAATGATTGATTATCTGTATGTCGTATAAAACCTAGGTCAATAAGTAGAAGCCAACTGGAATCGACGTGTAGTGGAACTTTATTCTTACGCCCTCTTGGATATAAATGTACATGGAGTCTTTGCATGTATGGAATATCCAAACATTGTTCTTTATTAAAAGTGTTAAACTTTACTTCCTTGTAGGAGAATCGAAAACTAAACGGCAGTTACACATTTTAAAGTGTGCTTGTAGATGGCAGAATCCTCGGAGTCAATCATCTGCTGTTGAACATTTTAACATATAAACAATCAAACAATAAACAATTGTTATTAACGTACAATTGATAAATACTTTAGTACGCGAATGTTATAACTAAATGATTGGTTTTTGGTTGATAACTTAAACGTGTCCTACTACGGTTTCTTTTTCTCATCGGGTAACAAAGCAGGGTGTTAAAAAATTCCAAAATAAATAAACAGAAAAATACATCACCTTCATGTTTATTAGCTTTTCCTTATACCTTCATTTAAAGTTTCATTAAGATTCTTGTCCTTTTTTTTAGGTCTATAAGCGGGGACGATATCACAAAATATTAATCATAACTCACTGGATCAAAAGTTAATCCGTAGTCAATGACATATTGGTTTTTTACAGCTGTTGTTCGTTATCATCTATACCAGATTATCTTACGATCTGCGATTTCTACATGAATTCTCTTGGCAGAATACGCAAAACCTTGAATACCTCATATCGACTCTTTTACACGAAGATGTGGTTCGTTCACAATCCTATCTTGCAGTAACTTTTTATCTACAAGTAAGTAAGATTATCCGGCTGGAGCTGATGGTAGGTGTGTGGGTCAACAGACCAACCTCTTTCGATTGGGTTTAGGCTTAGACCATTTCGTTCCTCAAGTTGGAGGTACTTCCGAATTGAATGCAGCACAGCTGCTGTGTTAGTAATGGGAAAAGTGGCTATATTGCAGCTTTGTAACTACTTCCTTGATATATATGATATGGCTTATACCAGGGAGAGTTTTTTCTCTTCCATACAGGTGAATAAAGAAATGTCTAACGTAATCATTTGTCAATATCACATTTAATTGATTGAAGACACTGACTAACTGCAGAATGCTTTTTCTTTTTGAAGGAACTTGAAGGCAGACAACTATTCACTCTCGAGGTCGTGTCAATGCTACTGCATCATGGAAAAAGTGAAAGAAATCTTCTAATGACGATTAAGTTTCAATAAATTTAATAATTTCGTTTTTTTCCTTTCAGTTCTGCTTGTATGTGGCTATAAGAGAATCAGAAACTGCTCATGAAGTCTTCTAGCAAGATTATTAAAAATCTGATCACACCAACCAGCAGCAACAGTTTTCCCGTTTCTAGTTTCTTCTATTACTGTTGTCCATATACAACTGCCTTTGCTCCTTCGAAAGCCTTCTAGTATTGATCTCAAAGTTTCTCAAGAACTGTGATTTAATTGTCGTTGCTTGAATGGCAGAATTAAGTACGATCGTAATTTAATTTATATCCATAATTGTAATTTATATCCATAATATATAACGTGAAAATAGTGTTTAGCATTAATTATATACGTACTTAACGCAGATTTGAGTTGCCATTTCGTGTAGAAGGACTCTTGTCCACACCATTGCGTGTAGAAGGACTCTTCTTTCTACGTATGGGTTTTATAACACAAGACAATAGAGACTCTGCAATATTCAGCGCAGTCGAAGTGACATTCTTGCGCATTGAGACATTATCACAGAAGGAAGGTGGCATTAGCTCAACGTGTCGCTCTGATGTTAAATTGCCCTATCGCAAGTGACCCAACAAATTGTCCATCTTTTTAACGCGATTTCTCTTTACTATACATTATGAGCAAACCGTGATATTCATTCTTTCTCAGCTAAATACTTTTTATTCCGCACGTCGGTGAGTTTAAACCAGAGCCCAGCAAACCTGGCCCAGAGCCCAGCAATACATTGCGACGTCAATTGCTGATTTCTAAATTTCACAAAATTTTTAGACTGACATAGGCCTCCATAGGCTTTTTAGCCTTACCGGACACCTCGAAATAGAACCCTCGAATTAATGGAACGCCTTTTGCACCCTGAACCACTAATTAAATTCGAACATCCACGTCCATCCTCAATATTATTTCTTTATTCAACGAATCACTTAGAGATTGTCTAAATTCTAAGTATTATCTTTTTGGTACACTGTAGAATGCTATTACAATGAAGTCAGGTGAAATTTCTGCTAACGTTCTCATTTTAAGGTGATTTCTGGTTTTTCAGATGAATAATAGAAAAAGCTTCACAAGCTCGGGGATGTCTGCCCAATCAAGTGACCCATCAACTTCTACACCATCTTAACGCGCTTTCTCTTTACTATACGCTATGAGCCTACCGTGATTTTCAGTCTTTCTAATCTAAAGACTTCTTTATAGAAATCGAGACAGCTCCTACGTCCCAGTCACTAGTTCCCCAGGTCATTAGTTTTAAAATCGAATATTTCGAATTTGCAAGTCCTAAGGACAATATAAGCTGTCGTACTTTACCCATTTCATCGCAAGCTCTCCCGTCGGTTGTAGTGCATGCAAACTGATTCCACTCATTCTAATACAAGTATCATGGCGAATCTCGACATGTACTCTTATAATCTTTTTATCTAATTGCATCGTGATATCTGCAATTACTAATACCATAATTTCTGCAGAAAACCACAGTCTGCATCCATGTGCCTTAAATCTTTTGCCATATGAAAGTTATTTTTCAAACAAATTTTAGAGTATTACAACGTGTATGTTGCAATTGAAAAATCCTAATCTCACTACGCTTTTTATCAAATTTTACTATGTATGGTTGGTTTTAGTGTATCCTGACATTTTTCTTAATAAAATATCTGAATCTTTCTATAACTTGGTAGTGTAATCTACTCTGAAAACAGTCTGAAGATATGATCTAAGCACATATCTGTGTTTTTCGATTTTTTTCTTGCCAATGTTAACTGCTCTTAGTTGGACTGTGCAAGGAATATATTTTATTCAGTTTGCCATGATATACCACTATATGCAGCTGTCATCTATGCAGAATTCTACAGATGATTTGGTGCTCCTATTTTTGAAAAGGAATATACTTGGTGATCTAGGATGGCACTGGTACACCGCCATGGATGTGCTTGCATACATACCAGTCCAAAACACAGTCAGGTACAGTGTTTGATATCAGTACAATACGTAAGCCTCAACTGCTGGCGATTAATCGGGTACGTTTTGTGGAGTTGTTTTCTGCTCTTGATAAGATACCTTTGAGTCGATGTAGGACACGCAAGCTCTATTCACGTCAGCGAGATAAGGTAGCGTTGAATTTGATAAATAAGATTAGAGATATTTTTCTTGTTGATCGTTCCGTCTCAGACATGAAAGATCTCTAAAAGCTAATACAGCTGGTGGACTAATCTGCTACAGAGGGCAAGCTTACTAGAACTTTACTCTCCAGTGAGAAAAAATAAAGAAGATGGAGAAATTGAAATCCTCCAGTAAGCTTAATAGGAGTGTTGCGATATGGAAGTCTGAAGTGCAAGTTGAACCGTGCGAGTCAAAGGGACTTTAAGGTTCTATAGCCTGAAGATTAGTGTGATATATACGTAGCGTTATCAATATGGCATCTTAACGGAGTGAGTCAAAGTTGAAAAAGACGCATCGTATTCTTTATAGACGCAAGTTTAACTCTGAGGCTAAGCGAAAGTAATAGCAGTATCTATTACATTATTTGGGCACCGAGACAAGGAAGTACTCGAATACTATTACTAAGGGAGAAAATTTAGGGCCTCTCCTCCAAGATGTGGAAAGTGAGCCTAGGAAGTTGTACAATGATCTTTGAGGTGTACTAAGTGAAAAACTCCAAATGTGACCTGAACACAAAAAAAATTCTTTCAATTGATAATTTTGTTTATGACTGTGTGCTACACCTGTTCTACCAGGCCTGTATAACTTTTTTGTATCGCGAATCACTGCTTTAAACCGCTAGCTTTATAAATTCATCGTCCGGTGTTGTGTCACAGGCCAAGAGAGGCGGGCTTGTGACTACAGGTAATAACGTACCTAATAACCTAAAAATCTCCTAATAGAGTTTGAGGCCAATAATCTGCCTATGAATCCTAATAAGCTTACGACCATAAGTGTAATAACTGTTACGGAAAATTGTTAAGCTTTCTAGGCATTCTGTCTGAAAAGCAGCTTGGAATAGTCGCAAATGAACAAGGTGCTGTGCAGTAAGGATTGATTAACCTAGTGTCGTATAAAACCTAGGTCAATACGGTTTCTTTTTCTCATCGGGTAACAAAGCAGGGTGTTAAAAAATTCATAAATAAATAAACAGAAAAATACATCACCTTCATGTTTATTAGCTTTTCCTTATACCTTCATTTAAAGTTTCATCAAGATAGTTTTCATGTCCATTTTTTTAGGTCTATAAAACGGGGACGATATCACAAAATAATAATCATAACTGATTGTATCAACAGTATATCAGTTGTCAAAGAAATAATGGATTTTTACAGCTGTTGTTCGTTAACATCTCTTTCAGATTATCTTTCGATCTTCATTTCTACATGAATGCTCTTGGCAGAATGCACAAAACCTTGAATACTTCATATCGGCTGTTTTACACGAACATGTGGCTCGTTCACAATCCCATCTTGCAGTCACTTTTTATCTACAGGTAAGGAACATTATCCAACAGGAGCTGATGGTAGGTGTGTGGGTTAACAGACCAACCTCTTTCGATTGGGTTTAGGCTTAGACCATTTCGCTCCTGGAGTTGGAGGTACTTCCGAATAGAATGCTGCACAGCTACTGTGTTAGTAATGGGAAAAGTGGCCATTATGCTTGCTGCTTTCTATCTACTTCCTTGATATATCTGATATGGCTTATACCAGGGAGACATTTTTCCGTCACCATACAGGTGAATAAAGAAATATCTAACTTGATCATTTGTCAGGATTCACATTTAATTGATTGAAGTTCCTGACTATCTGCAGAATTTTTTTTCTTTGCGATGGAACTTGAAGGCAACCAACTATTCACTCCTGAGAATAGCTGAGTTCGTGTCAAAGCCTGTTGCATCATGAAAAAAGTGAAAGCAATCGTTTAATGACGCTAAAGTTTCAACAAATTTAATAATTTCGTAGAATTTCCTTTAAGTTCTGCTTGTAAGAGAATCAGAAACTGCTCATGAAGTAATCTACCAAGATTCTTAAAAGATCTGAATCACACCAACCAGCAGCAACAGATTTCCCGTTTCTAGTTTCTTCTATTACTCTTGTCCATATATAACTGCCCTTGCTCCTTCGAAAGCCGTCTAGTATTGATCTCAAAGTTTCTCAAGAACTGTGATTGAATTGTCGTGGCTTCAATGGCATAAAGAAGTACGAACGTAATTTAATTTATAACCATAATTGTAATTTATATCCATAATATATAAGGTGAAAATAGAGTTTAGCATAAATTATATTCGTACTTAACGCACATTTGAGTTCCCATTTTTAGTCCACACCATTACGTGTAGAAGGACTCTTGTTTCTACGTGTGGGTTTTAAAACACAAGACAATAGAGACTCTGCAATATTCACCGCAGTCGAATTGACATTCTCTCGCATTGATACTTTATCACACAAGGAAGGTGGCATTAGCTCAACGTGTCGCTCTGATGGTAAACTGATGCCCACAAAAGTCCTGTAGTACTTATCGTAACAGTATTTGGGATTGAAGGATTAATCTTGTTAACGGTGTGTCTTACGTTGAGTTAATCCCAAAGAAAATTTCGTGCCTTTCATTAAGCACTGTTAGATAATGATATCACTTCGACTTTCGTTCAAGAAGGCCACTTATTCTGCGAATTGTGAATGTTCCCTAAGTTGTTAATTTCTTGTAATCCACTGATACCGTAGGTTTTTCCAAGGTTTCCAACTCCTGAGTATAGTGATTTGCAAATTTTCCATAGAAACGGTAACTAGCTGCGGGAGAAATCGGAAGCTTTAATTTAATTGACTACAAATCAAGTTTACCAGTTCGGAAAAGGTCACCGTCTTAATTTTTAGATTTCCTCTATATAGTGTTTGTCATGCTGTTTCAATTTCTTGTAAATGTTACATATTGATTTCATCATCCAGAGGTTGTTGTATAAGATCGCAGATCTTTGATTTTGTCATCTCCTCCGACGGTTGTAACTGTCTATAACCACATGGAAAGGTCGCCGACCAAAGTCTAGAAATGAGTTCTCAATGATCTTAAGTAGACATAGCCAAGGACACGTGTCCTACCGTGTTAAGGACTTAACGAGGCATCACATTGCAATATGCATTTCATTACGTTATCCATATGCATTACATTACATTACATCGCATTACATCGCCGGACATATGGCGTGATAAGCCGTTGAGCCCTACCGGACACCTCGAAATAGAACCCTCGAATTATTGGCACGCCTGTTGGACACTAAACCTCTAATTAATAATCGAAAATCCCCGTCGATCTTCAAAATTATTTCTGACGTTGCAGATGCATATTACATAAAGGTTCACCAGCTCGGGGAGTCTTGCCCTATCGCAAGTGACCCATCAACTTGTCCATCATTTTAACGCGCTTTCTTTTTAATATACCTTATGAACTCAGTGATACTCTATCTTTCTCAACTAAAGACTTTTTATTCCGCATGTCAGTGGGTTTAAACCAGAGCCCAGCAATCCTAGGCCCAGTCCGGATAGATCTGAATTCTTTGCTCGGCACGACTCGTGCCGGTCCTCCCGATCCGAATCTCGAGCCGGGCTCTAACCGGGCCAGGCAAATTCCGGGCTGAATCGAGCGGGGCGCCTTCCGGGCCGAACCGGGCCGGGAAAATATTGGGCCGAACCGGGCGGGCCCGGCATTGCCCAAACTCTGTGGAAGACGGATCGGAAACTAATGTTGGCAGCCTGTGTTAATCGTAATGTGTTTCTGAAATTACATCTTTATTCAAAACTGTAAAGTACTGAATTGCTATTACCCTTATTGTTACTACTACTGCTACTGCTATTATTATTATTATTACTCATACTATTATTACTATTACTACTACTACTAATACTTCTGCTAGCATACCTGCTACGACTTCGCTTCTTAGTTGACATTTCTGGTGGTTCAAATTTTACAATCTAAGTACAGAAAATATCAAAGACATACTAGTTAATATAATCAGTGTGCGTAGAATGCGAAAAGATGCTTGACGAGTGGCAACGGTGGCTCAGTAGGTAAACCACTCACATCTGATGTTAGAGTTCGTCGGATCGATCCCTTCTCGTGTTATGTGAGCTTTGTGGTAAACAAGCACCGTGAGAGTGGCAGTTTTCGGATTAGCCCGTGTTCGTCCACTGTATTCATTCCACCAATCTTCAGCCGTAATTTCCTAAAGAACATACGGGAAAGTCGGGACTTGGGAGTTTTTTTTCTTCAAAACTATCTTTTATTTAACATACTGTAACTATTTGCAAATAAGCCTACAAAAATTTTGGGTATACTATTTATTGTGAGTAAAGATTTCCAAAGTCACCAAACTTTAACTGTACTGTATTATGCATACGTCAGGTTGAAATTAGAATAATGTAGTAATATATGGAACCCGAATATACAGAAATACTCATTCTTGATTGAGCGTACATAAAATAAGTTTTTAAGGTTTCTTACACTTTAGAAATCAAAATTCTACCCGAAATTTAAAAGCTACATTAAATTTGTTGAAAATTTTAAATTTCAAACATTAGAACTAAGGAGAAGTAATAATGATTTATCACTTTAAAACAAGCTCTTTTATGGCGAAATAGAGTATCCTTATCTTTACCAAATATGTAGCCACGTACCATTCGCTAAATTGCGCACTGCATCGAAAAATACATTTTTTTTTTACAGCAAAAACAAACGTCTTAAGCAGATCTTTTATATAGGGAATAAGTGCAACCTACAACAAGTTAGTTAAAGATGTACTGGCAACGGGTGTAAGTAGTTTGAAGAAATCTATTATTTATGTAAGGCGAATGTAATTACCAATAGTTTTATTAAACTATATAATCTTAATAACGTATATACTAAGTAACACTGTAATTAGGCCTGTGCCTGATGTCAAAAAATCAATTTCTCCGTTCCTGAGCTATAGCCTGTAGTACTAAAAGCTCTTTCAATTGACGCACTAGAAGCAGGGATGGCGAGATACTGACGTGATAATTTTCACAATTTTGGAAATGTTTGTTCTTGTTGCTTCCACCAGTGCAGTATATGCAGTTCTCTTACACATGATGACATGTTGTGATACCAATGTAAAAAACATAAGTATTAATTTATCAATGATAATCAAGCAATTGCTATACTTCCTGTTTATATGCAACTACTGGAAGTGCTTCCTACTGAACAAATCTACTTAACTCCCCTAACGCTCACACCTTGTTCTTTATCGTGAGCCTGATGTAAACTGAATAATCCAAAGAATGTGTGTTCTTACGGATACAATATTTAAAGAAATTCTCCTGTGTGTTAAAACTCTAGGCTATCAAGTATGTATTTATTTAGCGTCTTCCT
Source organism: Thermobia domestica (assembly GCF_964235325.1). Taxonomy (NCBI): domain Eukaryota; kingdom Metazoa; phylum Arthropoda; class Insecta; order Zygentoma; family Lepismatidae; genus Thermobia; species Thermobia domestica. Next base: position 274,309,098 of record NC_137454.1, on the reverse strand, counting down.
GCTTACTAGGGCTTACATACATAGCTGTGTAGGATTCACTAGGTTCCGGTCTATTATTAATAATATTTTCACGAATGCATAATTATAATAACTTGATATGGAACCATTATATTCTAACTTCCGAAGCAGCCTTACTTTGGGACTGAGACCGGTGATCTGATTGATGAGACAAATACAGAATCGATTTTAGGTTCTTTTGAGATCTTCTCTTAGACGGTTAGGTAAAAATATTTACGTTAGTCCTAAAAATATTTACGTTATTTTTCCTAAAAAAATTAGTAACACTGGCCATCACAAAGCAACCAAGCTGTAAGCTAATCAAATAATATCTTCATATAATCTCATTGTATGCTTTGATAAGTAACTAAGTGCAACACATTTTATAGAAAAAAAAAGGTCATTTATTTGAGATGTCTGTTGATGAAAATTCTCTATAAACACGTTCTTGAATGTAAAAGTAATATTATATCACGGTAGCATTGTCTTGATAAGAATATCGTATCACATATCTTCACTCACATCCACTTTCCCTCTGATGCTATACACTCATGTTCTTGGTGTGTACTTTGGATAATTATTCATCTTGTGAAAGCTTCGCTACAACGATTGTGTAATGGTGTGATTCACACCTCTTCTTTTCATATAAGCAGTGTGGTTCCTCTGAATTTCATCAATATTTCAACATCAAGTACTAATACTAAATACTCTTCTGCATACAGTAAAAAAAAAAAATGTAAGAAAAGTAAACAATCCACATTCGTTATGACATTAGATCAGCCATTATAGTGGAAAGGTGTTCAAATCGTACCAAAGCTGAAGAAATTTCTGTACGGTGCAGTGTTGTAACGCTTTTAGAAGGTTTGCAGTTGAGTACCGTACCAAGCACGATTGGATATATGAAGTCAGAAAATGGTATAGAAGAACTTTGGTGTATCCTGTTCACTATGACAATTTTACTGAAAATGCTGAATCGCCATGCCTACTTAAGATCATTGAGAACTCACTTCTAGATTTTGCTCGGGGACCTCTACATGGGGTTATGAAGACATTTACAATCGTCGGAGAAGATGACAAAATCTAGGATCACCGATCTTATACAACAACGTCTCTATGAGGAAATCTATATGCAACATTTATTACAAAATGAAAGTGTATTACAAAAACCATGTTAGGAAATCTCAGAATTAAGACGGTGACATTATCCGAATGTTTAACTATGGCTGCAGTAAATGGTATCAGAAGATTACAAGAAATTTACAACACAGGGAACATTCACAATAAGCAGATAAAAGATCTTTTTAAGCGATGTTCCAAGTGATATGATTCTCGAATAATGCTTAATGAAGGAAAGGATATGTTCAGGGGGATTAACTCAACGTCAGACACAACGTTAGCAAGATTAATCCTTCATTCCCAAATAGTGTTACGATAACAGAAGTTCTACAGGACTTTTGGTGGCATCAGTTTATCCTCAAGGCGACACGTTAACCTAATGCCACCTTCCTTGTGTGATAATATTTCAATGCGCAAAATGTCAATTTGACAACGGTGAATATTGCAGAGACTCTGTTGTATTGTGTAATAAAACCCACACTTAGAAGGAAGAGCCCTTATACACGCAATGGTGTGGACTAAAACTGACCTGTCAAATCTACGTTAGGGACGTATATAAATTATGTTAAGCGTTATTTTCACCTAATATTAGATGGGCATAAATTACAATTAGACATGGAAAGAGCCGAAAGCCAAAAATAGCATTCGGATATATATCTACGATCAAAATTAATTGTGCCTTTGAAGCTATGACAAATCATTCACGGTCCTTGAGAATCTTGGAAATCAATACTAGACTGCTCCAAATGATGCAAAGAGGTTTCGAAGGAGCAAGGTAACTGTATATATCGACAACAGTAATTGGAGAAACTAGAAACGGGGTATCTGATATTATTGATGGGTGTGATTCATATCTTTTAAGAATCTTGGTAGAAAACTTCATGAGCAGTTGCTGATTCTTTGAATACCACATACGAACAGAACCGAAAGGAAATGCTACGAAATCATTAAATTTTAAGTAACTTAGCGTCATTAAAAGTTTGCTTTCACTTTTTTTATGATGCAACAGGCTGTGACACGACCTTAGCTATACACAAGAGAGAATAGTTGCAAGGCTTCAAGATCCTTCAAAAAGAAGAACTGCGCATGTTAGCCAGAATCTTCAACTGTGAGTTAGGAGTTGTGAGTTAGGAGTCATATCTCAACCCTAACAGAATGTTCAACATTACACATTTCTTATTCCCCTGTATGGAGAAGGAAACATGTCCTTCCTGGTATAAGCCTATCAGGAATAACAAGGAGGTGTTTGCAAAGCTTCAATATGGCCACTTTTCCCCCTACTAACACGACAGGTGTGCACCATTCAAATCGGAAGCAACTCCAAGTCCAGGTGGGAAATGGTCTAAGCAAGAACCCAATCGATTGAGGTTGGTCTGTGAAAGAGGATATGCGAAATCCAGCATCCACACAGCTAACATCGGCTCCAGCCGGATAAGCTTACTTACCAGTACATAAAAAGTGATTGCAAGGTAGGATTGTGAACGAGACACATGTAAGTGTAAAAGAACCAATATTAAGTAAACAATTTTTTCTCAATTCTGCCAACGGAGTTCTTTTACAAATGCAGATCGGAAGACAATCTAATATAGATGATGACGAACAACAGCTGTGGAAAACCAATATATCATTGACAACGGTTTAAATGGTGATCCAATCTTTTATTATTATTACTTAGTAAGACCGTCCCCGCCTTAGAGACCTAACAAAATGGACATGAAGACGATCATGATGAAATTTAAGATGAAGGTGTTAGGACAAGGTATAAAACATGGTGGTGGTTTGTTGTTCTGTTTACATATTTTGGAATCCTTTAAAAAGGCTGCTTTGTTACTCGAAGACAAAATGAAACCGTAGCAGGACACTCACAAGTTAACGAGCTAAACCAATTCATTTAGATATAACATTCGCATACTACAGTACTTTTCAATTGACTTTTATAACATTTGTTTATTGTCTGATTATTTATATGTTAAGATGTTCAACAGCAGACGATAGACTCCAAGGATTCTGCCATCTGCAAGGACACTAAACATTGTGTAACTACCGTTTGTTCTCGATTCTCCTAAAAAGAAGCAAAGTTTAACTCTCTTAATATAGAACGATGTTTCGATATGCGGTACATGGAAAGACTCCATGTATATTATTATCCAAGAGGGGCGAAGGAATGAAAGCTCTACTACACGTCGATCCCAATTGGTTTCAACTTATTGCTCTAGGTTTTGTACGACATAAGGACAATCAATGGTTACTGCTAAGCACCTTGTTCCTTTGCGACTGTACCAAGCTGCTTTTCAGTCAGAAGGCCATGAAGCTAAAACAATAATCCGTTACACATACGGTCCTAAACTAGTTAAGGATTCACATGCAGGTTATTGGCCTGAAACACTAATAGATTTTTTTTGGTAATTAAAACCGTGTTTACATTGTAAACCCAGGCCCGCTTCTCTTGGCCTGTGAGACTAGTCCGGCCGATGTATTTATTAACCTAGCGATTTAAAGAACTGATTCGCGACACAAAGAAGTTAAACAGGCCTCGTAGAACAGGTGTAGAACAGACATATCAACCAATTATCAATTGACAGATTTTTTTTTGTACTTAGGTTACGTTATCAGATTTTCAGTTAAGTGCACAAAAAACATCCTAGGCTAACTTCCCACAACTATAAATTTTCTCCCTTAATAATAGTTACAGTACGTGCTTGTCTCTGTGCCCAAAGAGAGAAATATATACTTCCATTAACTTTCGATTAGAGTGAAAGTTAACTTGCGTCTATAAAAAATTTCAAGGCGTCTTTTGCAATCTTAACACTTCATCAAGATGCTATATTGATAACGCTACGTATCTATCACACTAATCATCAGGCTATAAAACCTTAAAGTCTCTTTTACTCGCACGGTTCGTCTTGCACTACAGAGGGCATATCGCACAATCCTATTAAGCTTATTGGAGGATTTGAATTTCTCGATCTTCTTAACGTTTCCTCACCGATGAGTAAAATTCTGGTATGCTTCTCCTCTGTAGCAGATTAGTGCACCAACTATATTAGCCTTTTGACGCCTTTCATATCTGAGACGGAATGATCAACCAGAAGTATTTGTGTAATCTGATTTATTAAATTCAACACTACCTTTTCTCGCTGACTTGAACATAGCATGTGTTTCCATTCCATCGACTCAAAGGTATCTTCTCAAAAGCAGAAAGCTACTCCACAAAATGTACCCGATCATTCGCCAGCAGTTGAGGCTTACGAAGTGTACTCGTCTCTAACCCTGAAGCAGACTGTACATTGGCCTGGTATGTATGCGAGCATATGTATGGCCGTTGACCAGAATCACCTAGAACACCAAGTATATTCCTTTACAAAAATAGAGGCTTCAAATCCTCTGTAGAATTCTGCATACATGATAGCTGCATATAGCGGAATATCATGGCAAACTGCCTAGAGTACATTCCTTGCACAGTCCACGCTAAAAACCGTTAACATTATCCAAGAGAAAGTCGAAACACACAGATATGAGCTTAGATAAAGACTTCAGACTGTTTTCAAAGAACATTGTATTACCAATTTACAGAAACATTCAGTTATTTTACGAAGAGGATATGTGGAGATATGTGTTGTTCACTTTTCAAAACGAATGCTAGCAGTTAGCATGCACTACAACTTACCAGACATTGTAGTATTTGATAAGAAGCGTAGTAAGATTAGGATTTTCAGTTACAACTTACACAATGTAAGATTCTAAAATCTCTTGAAAAATTACTTTCATATGGCATATTACAAGACTGCCGATTGTGGCTTTCAGCAGAAATAATGGTATTACTCTTTGAGATATCAGTTTGCATGCAGTATAACCGACGAGAGAGTGTCGGTTGATATGCGAAAAGTACGGCAGCACATATTGTCCTTAGGACTAGCAAATTCGAAATATTCGAGTTTAAAACCAGTGACTTGCGGAACAGGAAATCTTGAGCTGAGAAAGACTGTATATCGCGGTGAGTTAATAAGGTATAAGCAGAGAAAGCGCGTTAAAATGATGGACAAGTTGATGGGTCACTTGCGATAGAACAAGCATCCCCGAGCTTGTGAAGCTTTAAGTAATATACATCCATTACGTCAGAAATAGTCTTAAAAATGTAACATTAGTAGAGATGTCACTTGACTTCATTGTCATAATATTCTTCAATCTTTGAAAAAAGATAATAATGAAATATTAAATCGATCTGTAAGTGATGCGATGATTAAAGAAATAATTTTGAAGATGGACGGGAATGTTCGATTATTAGTTAATTGTTTAGGGTGCAAGAGGCGTGGCAATAATTTGAGGGTTCTCTATCGAGGTGTCCGCTAATACTAAAGTGCTTATGTCGGCTTATGTCTTTCTAAAAATGATGTGAAATTTAGAAATCAGCAGTAATGTATACCCTAATTCCAATTGGCTTAGAGCTAGTAGAGAAATTCAATGAATCGGAAACCGCAGTATCTTGTGTTGTGTACCTACGTCTTAAGAATGAAGCAGTAGAGAAGTAGTTCTTTTACAGCTACTTAACTCACTTTATACCATAGCGTACTATTTAAAAAGCCGTGGACATATTCTCCATTTTATAAGACGAGGGTATCACAGCTTTGGGATCGTACCTTTTTGGTGGGCCTTTGAGATTGAAAAGTTTTGTGAAACCAAATGTAAGAAACATAAGTATTAATTTATAAATGATAATCAAACAAATGCTATATTTCACGTTTATATCCAACTACAATACTATTTGAGAGTGCTTCCTGCTGAAGAAATATACTTAGCACCCATAACGCTCTCACCTTGTTCTTGATCTTTAGCCTGATAGAAACTGTTTTATCCAAAGAGTTGTGTTCTAACAGATATATTATTTAATGAAATTATCCTGTTAGTTAACACTCGAGGGTAACAAATAAGCATATAAATACGGTTACAGCTGCTCGCTAGGGTTTACATACAGAGTTGTGTAGCATTCACTAGGTTCCGGTCTATCATTAATAATATTTTCACGTAAGACACAATGTTACCAAGATTAGTTTTTCATTCCCAAATACTGTTACAGAAGTCTTAAAGGACTTTTGTGGGCATCAGTTTATCATCAGATCGACATGTTGAGCTAATGCCACCTTCTTTGTGTGATAATATCTCAATGCGCAAAAATGTGAATTCGATTGCGGTGAATATTGCAGAGTCTCTATTGACCTCTGGATTAAAAACCACACGTACAAGGAAGAGTCCTTCTACACGCAATGGTGTGGACTAAAAATGACAACTCAAATCTGCGTTAAGTACATATTTTCATTTTATATTTTATGGATATAAATTACAATTATGGATATAAATTAAATTACGATCGTATTTGATTCTGCCATTGAAGGCAAGACAATTCCATCACAGTTCTTGAGAAACTTGGAGATCAATACTAGTCGGCTGCCAATGATGCAAATAATTTTCGCAGGAGCAAAACCAGCTGTAGCTTCAGGTGCAAAATATTTACGGTAAGGGCCGTCCTGTGTTCGCTATCAACTTAGTAACACTGGTCATCAGAAAGCAATGAAACTGTGAGTTAGTCAAATAAGCTTTTCATATAAACTCACTGTATGCTTTGATTAGTATCTGAGACTCATTTCACAGAGCAGAAAAAGTCATAATTTCAGAAGTCTCTTGTTGAAAATTCTCCATATCCAAGTTGCAGAATGATATCACTGTAGAATTGTCTTGATAAGAATATTGTATCACATTTCTACATTCTGACATTCTCTTCACCTCTAATACTATAAGATCAAGTTCTTGGTGTGTCAATGGCTTTATATGGACAAGAATGGTGGAAGAAACTACAAACGGGAAATCTGTAGCTGCTGATGTGTCTGATTCAGAAATTCTAAGACTCTTACTAGAAGACTTCATGAGCAGCTACTGATTCTTTTAAGGCCACGTACAAGCAGAACTGAAAAGAAATGCGATGAAATTATTAAATTTAAAGATACTTAAGCCTCATTAAAAATTGCTTTCACTTTCTTCATTATCCAACAGACTGTGACATGACATCAGATATACTCAGCAGTGTATAGTTGGCAGGCCTGGTAGAACATAGACATCAACAAAATTATCAATTGACAGAATTTTTTGTGCTTAAGTTACATATTGAAGATGATCAGTTAAGAACCGTTACTCTTAACATTACCGTGAACATTGACTGCAGTATATAGAGAAGGTCATAATCGTATTCCAAATCATCCAAAGGGACTTGATTGATCAGAGGACTACAACCTTCATTTGAAGGCAATTAAATTAATGCTTCCGTTTTCTCACACAGCTGGTCATCTTTTTATAAAAAATTTGCACATCACTATACACACCAGTTGGAAGCCCTGAAGGCAAATACGGTATCAGAGTATACAGGAAAATAACAAGTCAAGGAACATTTAAAATTCGCAGAAAAAGAGGCCTTCTTGAGAGAAGTTCCAAGTGATATGATTATCGAATAGTGCTTAATTATGTGCACGAAATATACACGGGGATTAACTCAACGTCAGACACAACGTTAGCAAGATTAATCCTTGATTTACAAATACTGTTACCGTACGATAACAACAGTTCTACAGGACTTTTGTGGGCATCAGTTTATCATCAAAGCGACACGTTGAGCTAATGCCACCTTCCTTGTGTGATAATGTCTCAATGCGCAAGAATGTCAATTCGACTGAGGTAAATATTGCAGAGTGTGTATTGTCATGTGTTTTGAAACCCACAAGTAGAAGGAAGAGTCCTTCCACACGCAATGATGTGGACTAAAAATGGCAGCTCAATTCTGCGTTAAGTACGATTAAATCAAATTAAACTTTTTTCACCTTATTTGTTATGGATATAAATTAAAATTAGACATGGAAAGCCGTATACTTCCCGTTTTTATACAACTACAATAATATTTGAAAGTGTTACCTGCTAAAGAAATTTACTTAGCACCCATAACGGTCTCACTTGGTTCTACTAATCAAAGCTTACAATGAGATTATTAATCAAAGCATACAATGAGATTATATGAAAAGATTATTTGATTAGCCCACAGTTTGGTTGCTTTGTGATGACCAGTGTTACTAATTTGGTAGCGAATACAGTCTTACCGTTAATATTTTCCACCTAACCGTCTAAGGGAAGATCTCAAAAGAACCTAAAATCGATTCTATATTTGTCTCATCGATCAGATCACCGGTCTCAGACCCAAAGTAAGGCTGCTTCGGAAGTTAGATATAATGGGTTCCATATCAAGTTTTTATCATTATGCAATCGTGAAAATATTATTAATGATAGACCGAAACCTAGTGAATACCACACAGCTCTGTATGTAAGCCCTTGTAAGCTGCAAGGACGCTAATAAAATACATACTTGATAGCCTCGTGTTTTAACACACAGGAGAATTTCTATAAATATATTGTATCCGTAAGAACACAACTCTTTGGATTAAACAGTTTCTATTAGGCTAACAATCACGAACAAGGTGAGAGCGTTATGCGTGCTAGATAGATTTCTTTAGCAGGAGGCACTCTCAAATAGTATTGTAGTTGTATATAAACGGGAAGTATAGCAATTGCTTGATAATCATTGATAAATTAATACTTATGATTATTACATTTGCTATCACAACATTTTTCAATCCCAAGGGCTCACCTAAAACCGCTCTATTATCTCAAGGCTATATGACTGTGATACCCTCATCTTATTGTGGGAGAAGTAAATCCACGGTTTATAAATACTACGCCATTGTATAATGTGAGTAAAGCAGCTTTAAAAGCATTACTACCTTCTTTATAAACCTACGTACACATCACAAAATACTGCGGCCTCCGATTAATTGTTGAATTTCTTAACTAGTTCTAAGCAGGTAGGAATTAAGGAATACATGCCAATTTCCACTGATAATTTCTTAATTACACAGCATTGTAAGTAGGTGTTAAACCGGCACCTCCTTACCAAGAACCTCGAAATATAACCCTCGAATTATTGGCACACCTGTTGCTCTTTAAACCATTAATTAAAAATCAAATATTCCCGTCCATCCTCAAAATTATTTCTTTAATCACCGCATCACTTAGAGATCGATTAATATTTGTCTTCAGACTTTCTAGAATACTATTATAATGAAGTCAAGTATCATCTCTGCTTCAATTAGTATCTCTGCTAATTTTATTTTAAGGCTATTTCTATTGTTGTGGATGCAGATTACAAAAAACTTCACAATCTCGGGGATGCCTGTCCTTTCGCAAGTGACCTATCAAGTACTCCATCAAATAATGCGCTTTGTCTTTACCATATTTTATGAGCTCACCTCGATAGTCATTCTCTCTCAGATAAATACTTCTTGTTCCGCACGTCACTAAGTTTAAACTCGAATATTTCGAAATTGCAAGTTGCATTTTAACGGGAGTATAGCAATTACTTGATTATAATTGATAAATTAATATTATTTTTTTTTTTCTACATTTGTTATTCCAACATTTTTCAATCCCAAGGGCCCACCTAAAAAAAACAGCTCATCGTTCCTAAAGCTATACGTCTGCCATACTCTCGTCTTATTAAAGGGAGAAGTTAATCCACGGTTTTATAAATGCTACGCCAATGTGTAATGAGAGTTAAGGAGCTCTAAAAGCACCACCGCTTCGTTTTTAAGACCTAGGTACACAACACAAGATCATACAGCTTTAGAATCATTTTTGGATTTCTTTACGAGCTGTAAGCCAACAGGAATCATGTAATAGATGCCGATGTCCACGGCTGACTACTCAATTTCTCACTATTGTAAGAAGAACATAAGCCGGCATAAGTCATTTAGTTTTACCGGACCCCTCGAAATAGTCTCCTCGATTTATTGGGCGCCTGTTGCACTCTGACCCACTAATAAAAAATAGAACAACCCCGTCCATCCCCAAATTATTTCTTTAATCACCACATCACTTAGGGATCGATATAATCCCTTATTAACATCTCTTTTCAGAAATTGTAGAATACTATTACAATGGTCAATTTACATCACTGCTAATGTTCTCATTTTAAGTCTATTTCTGACGTAATGGATGCATTTTACAATAAGCTTTACAAGCTCGGCGATGCTTGTCCTATCGCAAGAGACCCACCAACTTGACCATCATTTTAACGCGCTCTTTACTACACCTTATGAGCTCACCGTCATATTCATTCCTTCTCAGCCAAAGGCTTCTTGTTTCCCACGTCACAGGCCTTACACCTGAATATTTTTTATTTGCAAGTCTTAAGAAAAATATGAGCTGCCGCACTTATCCCATCTCAATCCGCCTGCTCTCGTCGGTTGTACTGCATGCAAAATGATTCCACTCGTTCAAATGCAAGTATCATGGCGGATCTCGACATCTAATCTTATTTTTATTTTATCTACAATTAATAATACATTATTTCTGCAGATAACCACAGTCGGCAGCTGTGTAGATAAATCTTAAATCTTTTGGAAAATCAAAATAATTTTCCAACAAATTTTAAAATTAGCTTGTAAGTAGCAATTGAAAAATCCTAATCTCACTACGCTTTTAGTAAAATAAGTGACTGTTTCTATACCTTCGTCATACATGTTCTCTAAAAGTCTGAAGTATAGATCAGGAAGTTAGATGATCTATCTGTGTTTCAACTTTTTCCCAATGTTAACGGTTCTTAGCTGGACTTTGCAAGGAGTGTACTCTAGGCCGTTTGCCATAATATTCCGCTATATGCAGCGATCATCTATGAAGAATTCTACAGACGATTTGTGTTGAACGTTTCGATATCTTAGTAATACTATGCTTTTTGAAAACAGTCTCAAAAATAGATCTAGGCACATATCAGTGTATTTCGACTTTCTTGCCAATGTTAACGGCTCTAAAAAAAAATGCACACTAGGCTAGCCATGATTTTCCGCAATATGCAGCGAACACCTAAGCATATTTCTACAGACTTGGTGCTTCAATTTTTGTAGAGGAATTTACTTGGTGATCTACGATGGCTCTGGTCAACGGCCGTGGATATGCTCGTGTTAAATGATTCCAAAGCAGCTCGTGTTAAATAATTCCAAAAAAATTCACATTGTCCTTACACCTTCATTTAAAGTTTCAAGATCGTCTTCATCTCCATTTTTTTAGGTTTATAAGGCGGGGTCGATATCACAATATAATAATCAAGACTGATTGTTCAACAATTAACCGTTGTCAATTACATATTTATATTTACAGCTGTTGTTCGTTATCTTCTATATCAGATTATCTTCCGACCTGCCATTCGTACACGAACTTTCTTGGCAGAAGGGAGAGTTCGCCTGAAAATTTATATCGGCTCTTTTACACTAACGTGTTGCTCGTTCACAATCTTATCTTGCTGTTCCTTTTATCTACAGGTAAGTAAGATTATCTGGTTGGAGCTGATGGTAGCTGTGTAAGTCCTTGGAATTTGCATATCCTCTTTAACACACCACCTCCTTCGATTGGGTCCATATTTAGACAATTTCGCTCATTGAATTGGAGGTACTTCCGAATTGGATGCTGCACAACTGCTGTGTTAGTAATGGGAAAAGTGGCCATACTGAAGCTTTGCTAATACTTTTTGTTTTATCTGATATGGTTTATACCAGGGAGGGCATTTTTTCATCTTCATACAAGCGAATAAGGAATTTCTAACGGTACCACTTTGTCAGGATTCACATTTGGTTGGTTGAAGACTCTAACTTTCAGAACCTTTCTTTTTGAAGGAACTTGAAAGGCTAAAACTATTCAGTCCTGAGTAGAGCAGAGTTCGTGGCAAAAGCTGTTGCTACATGAAAAAAGTGAAAGCAATCTTTTAATGACGCTAAAATTTCTTTAAATTTATTAATTTTCTGGCATTTCCTTTCAGTTCTGCTTGTATGTAGCTACAAGACAATCAGCAACTGCTCATCAAGTCTTCTACCAAGTTGCTTAAAAGACTGAATCCACTCAAAAACAGCTACAGATTTCCTGTTTCTAGTTACTTCTATTACTGTTGTCGATATACAGCTACCTTTATTCGTTCGAAAACTGTTTGTAAATTTTGATCCCTCTAGTATTGATCTCCAAGTTCCTCAAGGACTGTGATTGAATTGTCGTGTCTTCAATGGCAGAATTAAATTTGATCGTTGCAGATATTACCCCAAAGTTCTTTTTTCTCTTTCGGCACTTTCTATGGCCACTTAGCGTCCATGCTGCTCACTAGGGCTTACACACAGTGTTGTGTAGGATTCACGAGGTTCCGGTCTATCATTAATAATATTTTTCTGATTGCATAATGACAAACTATCTATGAAACCCTTTATATTGTAACCATCGAAGCAGCCTTACTTTGGGTCTGAGACCGGTGATCTTATTGATGAGACAAATAAGAAATCGATTTTAGGTTGTTTTGAGATCTTCCCTTAGACGGTTAGGTGGAAAATATTTACGGTATAGTCAGTCCAGTGGGGTAACCAATAATCTTTCCAGTGCCACACATTTGATAGATCAGAAAAAGTCATTTATTTCAGATGTCTCTTGATGGAAACATTCTTGATTGAAAAAGTAATCTGATATCACTGCAGCATTGTCTTGATAAGAATATTGTATCACATTTCGTCATTCTGACATTCTCTTCACTTTAATAGAATACACTCATTTTCTTTGCGTTTGAATGCCGTCTTACTTGGAAGATTTAATCAAATCCTCACTCGCATCTCGCGTTTCGATTTCCTATTCTCAAAAACGTTTGAATAGCTATTCATCTTGTGAAAGCTTCGCCACACCGATTGTGTAATGATGAGATCCAGACCTGTCCTTTTCATATTAGCAGTGTATTGCCTCTTTATTTCTTCAATATTTCAACATGAGATACTAATACTATATATTCTACTCTTAAGCATACAGTGAATAAGTGCAAGAGGAGTGAACAAAGCACATGCGTTATGACATTAGATCAGCCATTATACTGAAAAGGTGTTCAAATCGGAACTGCAGCTAATGAAATTTTTTAACGGTCCAAAGTTGTACCGCCTTTAGGAGGCTTCCAATTAAGTAATTTCTAGGCAGGATTAGATACATTATGTTAGGAAATGGTATTGGAGAACTATTGTATATCCTGTACACTATGACAACATTAGTAAAAATGTTGAATAACCACGCCTAATCAAGATCATTGAGTATTCTATCTAGACCTTGCTCCGGGACCTTTACATGTGGTTATGAAGACATTTACAACCGTCGGAGGATATGACAAAATGTAGTTTCTGCGATCTTATTCAACAATGTCTGGATGACGTAATCAATATGCAACATTTACAAGAAAATGTAACTGCATCACAAGGACGATATTAGGAAATCTCAAAATTAAGTTGGTGACATTTTCCGAACTGTAAACTTTGACTGCAGTATGTAGGGAAGGTCATAATCGTATTCCAATTCATCCAAAGGGAGTAGATTGAAAAGGGGATTAGAAACTTCATTAGCAAGCAATTAAATTAATGCTTCCGTTTTTTCACGCAGCTGGTCATAACTTCTATGGAGGCTAATACGTTATCAGAGCTTTAGAGGAAATTAAAAACTCAAGGTACATTCACAATTCGCAGAAAAAGAGTCTTTCTTTAGAGAAGTTCCAAGTGAAATGATTATCGAACAGTGCTTAACGAAGGCCCCAAAATTTTCTGGGGGATTAACTCAACGCCCAGCACAACGTTAGCAAGTTTAATCCCTGATTCCCAAATACCGTTACCATAACAGAAGTTCTACAGAATTTTTGGGGCATCAGTTTTTCATCAGAGCGACTCGTTGAGACAAATCTTTGGATTAAACAGTTTCTATGAGGCTCATGATTAAAAACAAAATGAAAGCGTTATGGGAGCTAAGTAGATTTCTTCTGCATGAAGCACTCGGAAATAGTATTGTAGTACCATATAAACGGGAGTATAGTAATTGCTTGACTATAAATTAATATTTGTTTTTTACATTTGGTATCACTACATGTCATCATTTGTAAGCGAACTAGTTATACTGGAGTGATGGAAGCAACAAGAACAAACATCACCAAATTAGCACTTCAGTATCTCGTAATCTCTGCTTCTATTGCATCTATTGAAAGAGCTTTCAGTACTACAGGCTATATAGCTCGTGAACGGGGAAATTGATTTATTGATTTATTGACATCAAGCACTGGCCATATTACAGTGTTACTTAGTATATACGTTTTACAGATTATATAGGATAATAATACTATTGGTAATAATTACATTCGGCTTACGTAATTAATAGAATTCTTAAAACTACTTACACCCGTTGCCAGTACATCAAGCTTGAAATTTTATATAACTAACGTAAATTTCATTAGTACTCCATAAAGAAGATCCGCTTAAACGTTTGTTTTTGCTGTAAAAAAAATGTATTTTTCGAAGCAGTGCGCAATTTAGTGGATAGTACGTGGATACATATTTGTTAGTTAAGATCAGGATAGTCTACTTTGCCATGAAAGAGCTTGTGTAAAAATAATAAATCAATATTTCTTCTCCTAAGTTCTGTTTCAAATTTAAAATTTTCAACAATTTTAATGTAGCTTTCAAATTTCGAGTAGAATTTTGTTTTCTTAAGTGTAAGAAGCCTTTAAAACTTATTTTGAGTACGGTCAATCAAGAATGATTATTTCTGTATATTAGAGTTCCATATATTGGTACAATATTCTAATTTCGACCTCACGTATGCATAATACAGTACAATTAAAGTTTGGTCATTTTGGAAATCTTTACTGACTCAATAAATACTATATATCCAAGATTTTATGTAGGCTTCATTGCAAATAGTTTCAATATGTAGAATAAAGCATAGTTTTGAATGAAGCATACTTTCTATATGTTCTCTGCCCGGTTCGATTCGAAAGATGCCCTTCCCGGTTCGACCCGCCAGGTGCCCGGCCTGATTCGTCCCGGTATGTGCCCGGCCCGATTCGGCCTGGAATGTGGCCTGCCCAGTTCCCGTGCCGGGCAAAGAATACAGATCCACCCGGACTGGGCCAGGTTTGCTGGGCTCTGGTTTAAACCCACTGACGTGCGGAATAAAAATTGTTTAGCTGAGAAAGAATGAATATCACGGTTTGTTCATAATGTATAGTAAAGAAAAATCGCGTAAAAAAGAAGGACAAGTTTGGGTCATTTGCGATAGGGCATTTTATCATCAGAGCGACACGTTGATCTAAAGCCACCTTCCTTGGGTGATAATGTCTCAATGCGGAAGAATGTCAATTCCACTGCGGTGAATATTTTCCCTCTGTATTTCTTCAATATTTCAACATCAAGTAGTAATACTCTATATTCTACTCTGCTGCATAGAGTAAATAACTGCAAGAAAAGTGAAAAAAGCACATTCGTTATATTAGATCAGCCATTATACTGGAAAGGTGTTCAAATCGTACCTCAGCTGAAGAAATTTCTGAACCCTACAAAGTTGTACCGGCTTTAGGAGGTTTTTGTGTTAAGTAATATCTAGGCTCCATTGGATACATTTTGTCAGGAAAAGGTATAGAAGAACTTTGGTGTATCCTCCACACTATTACAAATTTAGTGAAAATGCTCAATGGATATGTCTACTCAAAATCTTAGAGAACTGAATTCTAGACTTTGCTTCGGGACCTCTACATGTGGTTTTGAAGACATTTACAAGCCTCGGAGGAGATAAAATCTAGGATCTGCTATCTTATTCAATAATGTCTGCATGACGAAATCAAAATGCAACATTTACAAGAAAATGAAACTGCATGACAAAAAGCATATTAGGAAATCCCAAAATTAAGACGGAGACTTCCGAATCGTTAACTTTGACTGCAGTATATAGAGAAGGTCATAATCGCATTGCAATTCATCCAAAGGGACGTCTGAGAAATTGGTCTCCACCGTTGAAGCACTAATGATCTCATCTAGTGCAATCGTCAGTGCTTGGTTAGTGCTTTTTAGAACACCAATTTCCAGCATTAGTGCTTTAATAGCTTGTATGCTAGAAGCCAAAAATTTGGAGGTAGGCTAACTTCACTTTAGCCCTTCCAGAAAGCACTAACGTTTAAAACTATTGCAATCGTTAGTGCATCGTTAGTGCTTCCAGAAAACTATTAGTTTCGTTAGCGCTTCACAATTAGTGTGGCTATGCTCAGTTATATGTCACGGAATTCCAATCAGGAATACATGGGGAATTTTTAATTGGCTCAAATTCTCGCCAAATTCAAAAGCGATAATGACCTATTCTAGTGCGATCGTTAGTGCTTCGTTAGTGCTTCTTAGAATACCAAGTCGAAACATTAGTCCTGCAATAGTTTGGATGCTAGATGCAAAGAACTATTGTTGTGCAACTTCTCGTTATCCCGCCAGGAAACACTAACGATTAAATTTGGTGCAATTGCTAGTGTATCGTTAGTGCTTTCAGGGAACACTAATGGTTTAGTTTTGCTTTGCTCTTATTGTAGATCTGCGCACTTATAAGTCACAAAGATGTCCAAACTCACGAGATCGGCGCTCACGAGTTCGAAACTTACGCTCACTCGACCTCAACCTTACAAAGTGAGCCTGAGATAAGGCTGGTGATGTGAGCGTGAGGTTGAGTGAGCTCTTGGTGAGATTGGTGAGGTAAGCGTGAGGTCAGACTGATGATGTGAACGTGAGGTCGAAAAGAGTTCGTGAGTTCAGGTCGAAATTAGTTTTTGAGCGTGAGGTTGAGTAAGGTTAGGCCAAAGTCGTCAACTCTGGTTACAAAACTCCCATAAATACATGGAGAATATTTCACTGGGACAAATTCCCGACAAATTCGAAACAGCTAATGATATCTTTAATACAATCGTTAGTGCTTTCTTAGTGCTTCCTAGAGCAGTGACTCTTAACATTAGGGCTGCAATAGGCTTAACAATAGTACACTAGAAGCAAAAAAACAGTCCCCCCAGGAAGCACTAACAATCAAACCTAGTGCAATTGATAGTACATTTTTGCTGGTCCTCGAAAACACTAATAGTTTCGTTAGTGCTTCATTATTAGTGACGAATCTCACGTAAGAAAAACATTGGGAATTTTTCGCTGAGTTATACTTCCGCCAAATTAAAAAGCACTAATGATCTCTTCCTGTGCAATCGTTAACTCTTTCTTAGAGCACCAAAACCGAACATTAATGCTTCATTAGTTTGGATGCTAGGGGAAAAAGAAAAAAAACGTGCTAACTTCACGTTAGTTCCCCAGAAAGCGCTGACAACATAATCTAGAGCAATCCATAGTTCATTGTTAGGACTTGTAAAAAACCGTAAAAGTTTTCTTTGTTTCCCTATTAGTTCTGTTTTGGGTTGGTTCATATAAACAGTCATTTTATTATTTTTTCTTCTGCATTGTTTTACGATACGATAAAAGTTAACTACAATCTTTTGCTAATTTTAACATGTTTAATTCTGTTTGTTGAGTATGTAAAATGATGTTTACTGGTTTTGGAACAAAGTTAAAAGATCTTTTATAATAGTATTATTTATTTGTAACTTTAGGCTTCATGATTCAAAGTTGTACACGAAGATGAAAATGCTAAGAAGACTGTAATTAAAACAATGTTAGTGTCTTTACAGTTAACTAATGGGGAGTAATTAATTAATGTGAAGTAACTGTTACTGATTAACCTTTACCTTGAACAATTCTTCTATAGAGATTCCTGTTCAATAATTATATATGATACTTATATATTACAATAATTATATATTATATAATACTTCAATAATTATAAATGTATCAACTCAACGGTGATATGTATACACGACTCCTAAAGTGCATTACCACCTGCAATCCTCCTTTTCCTAAAATAGCAGGCAACCCAAACAACTCGGCGGTTGGGTTAGTTGCAAATTCGAAAGGCGTTGAACTAAACCTCAATTTTGTAAGAAATATATCAGTGTGGCAAACTGCAAATAAGGGAGAAATAAAAAAAAACTTTCTGATGGTAAATTCTAGTTCAAAGTTCATAGCACTTGCTTTTGGACGTGATGCTTTGTTTCTTTATTTCAGGGAACAGAAACGTTCTGGCGTCTAAGAAATTATATCATATAATATTGCAAATTTGCAAGTGGATGTATTTACATTGCAATTTCTGGTAATAAAGATTGTAAAAAGTAACTTTAATTTCTTTATCCTGGGGGCTCCTTCATCAAGTCTTAGGGACTCCTTATATCTCGTCGCCCCCCCGAATATCGATATCGAAAATGTAGAATCATATATTCATGTCAATATATTTTAGATATCGAATGTTGATATATAATAATATAGATATCGACGATAACGTTATCGACATAACACAGGCCTATGTCCGAGAAGTGATGCTTGAAATATATTGGAAACAACAATTAAATTCTAAATAAATTCTCCATTTCCGTATTCAATGTTGAGGGAGAAGAACGTGAACCCGAATAGAAAGTTTAAGAAAGAAAATGTTAAGATAAAAGTAGGTTTTCCGTTTCCCCTTGAATACAAAACTATTAAGAGAAAACTATTACTGTAATTTACCTTTTACTTCCGTTTGCGATTGTTATCACAAATCGGCGACAGTACACATACTTTACACAGTATACCAATACACTATAACTTTTCACAACCAAGCAAGCCGGAAGATGAATTTCCTGTGATATTAAAGTAGAATGTTCTACAAAATAGTCATAATTCATTGGCCATATTTCTATTAGAATTTTCATACGAACTAAGAGCAACAAGACTAAAAGAATTATGCATTTACCTGATATTTTCATTTGTTAATATAAGTCCCCTACCCTGGGCTAACTCTGGCTACCGCGGTTTCAGGTAATCAACCCTCGACAGTTTGTTAAAAGATATTAAACTATTAATGGTTTTTTCTTCGTTACAAAAACACTTCTAGTGACTCTATTCATGGTGAATTACTGAACTTAAACATTTACAATTATTGAATAAAGAATAATTATTTTTAAACATTAAAAGGCGTTACAGTTCAGTAGAATGCAGCAGTAGATGGAAGTGAATGAAAATAATGTTTGTTTGTCGAGATGTGCAAACTGAATGTGAATAATAAGTGTTTATTCACGCATTCTCTTCTCGAGAGGCGGATCTACGATGGACTTCTAGGGGCTCGGTAGTTATTAATACTTCTACTTAGAGCTACTTTTAAAAGCTCCACACTCTGGAATGGGTTTTGGAGAACAGTGGAAGAGAGAGTATGTGTGACTAAAAACTCATTATTCACATTCTCTTCCACTCTTAGTGTTATCTAGGACCACCAACAATGTACTATCAATTGCACTAGGTTTAATTGTTAGTGCTTCCTGGCGGGTTAACTTCACGTTTGTCCTTCAAAGTTTTTATTTGCTTCTAGTTTCCAAACTATTGCAGCACTAGTGTTAAGAGTAACTGCTCTAGGAAACACTAACGAAGCACTAACGATTGTAAAAAAGATATCATTAGCTGTTTTGAATTTGTCGGGAATTTGTCCCAGTGAAATACACTCCATTAATTTATGGGAGTTTCGTAACCATTGGTTACACTTTGACCTTACCTCACTCCACCTCACGCTCAAAAACTAACTTCTACCTGAACTCACGAACCTATTTCGACTTCAAGCTCACACAACCTGACGCTCACATCACCAGTCTGACCTCACGCTCAAATAACCAGCCTGACCTCACGCTCACTCAACCTCACGTTCGCATCACTAGTCTGACCTCACGCACACTCAACCACAGGCTTACATCACCAGCCTTATGTCGCGCTCACTTCGTGAGGCTGAAATTGAGTGAGTTTCGAACTCGTGAGCGCCAATAGCGTGAGTTTGGACATCTGTGTAACATATAAGTGCGCATATCTATAATAATAGTAAAGCAAAACCAAACCATTAGTGTTTCCTGGAAGCACTAACGATGCACTAACGATTCCACCAGGTTTTATCGTTAGTGTTTCCTGGGGGTCTAACGTGAAGTTGCACTCCAAAAGTTTTTTGCTTCTAGCGTCCAAACTATTGCAGCAAAAATGTTTCGACTTGTTGTTTTGAGAAGCACAAACAAAGCACTAGCAATTGCACTAACAAGGTCATTAGCGCTTTTGAATTTGGCGGGAATTTGAGCCAATTAAAATTCATCAGGTATTCCTTATGGGAATTTCGAGACTTATAACTGGCCATAGCCACACTAATTGTGAAGCACCAACGAAACTATCATCGTTTTCTAAAAGCACTAACGATGCACTAACGATTGCACTAGGTTTAATCATCAGTGCTTTCTGGGGGGTCTAACGTGAAGTTGGCCCCCAAAGTTGTTTGCCTCTAGGGTCTAAACTATTAAAGCACTAACGTCGGGAGTTGGTGTTCTATGGAGCACATAAGAAGCGCTAACGATTGCACTAGAAGAGAGCTTAAGCGTTTTTGAATTGGTAAGATTGATAAGAATATCGTATCATATTTCTTCACTCTTACATCCACTTAATCTCTAAATACTATATATTCTACCCTTCTGCATACAGTAAAAAGTGCAAGAAAATAGAAAAAAGCACATGCGTAAGGACATTAGATCAACCATTTTACTGGAAACGTGTTCAAATCGTACCACTGCTGAAGAAATTTCTGAACGATCCATACTTGTAACGCTTTGAGGAGGTTTGCAGATAAGTAATCTCTAAGCACGATTGGATACAGGAAGTCAGGAAATGGTATATAAGAACTTTGGTGTATCCTGTACACAATGACAATTTTCTGAAAATGCTGAATGGCCATGCCAACTTAAGATCATTGAGAACTCAATTCTAGACATTGCTCGGGGACCTCTAGATGTGGTTATGAAGACACTTACAACGTCAGAGGAGTTGAAAAAATATTGGATCTGCGATCTTATTCAGCAACGTCTGGATGAGGAAATTTATATGCAACATTTACAACCAAATGAAACTGCATGACAAAAGCCATATTAGGAAATCTCAAAGTTGAGACGGTGACATTTTCCGAAATGTTAATTTGGGCTGCTGTATAAAAATATGAGAAGATTGCAAAAAATTAACAACACAAGGAACATACACATTTAGTAGAAATAGAGGCGTTTTTGAGCAAAGTACCAACTTTTAAGATAATCGAAATGTGCTAAACGATAGCCACAAATTTTTCTAGTAGATCAACTCAATATGAGACACAACGTTAGCAAAATTCCCAAATAATGTTACGATAAAAAAGTTCTACAGTAATTTTGTGGACATCAGCTTATCATCAGAGCGACAGGTTGAGATAATACCACCTTCCTTGTGTAATAATGTCTTAATGTGCAAGAATGTCAATTCCAATGCGGTGAACACTGCAGAGTCTCTCTTGTCTTGTATTTTAAAACCTTCTACACGGAATGGTGAGGACTAAAAATGGCCAGTCAAATCTACGTTAAGTACGTATATAAATTATGTGAAGCGCTATTTTTACCTAATATTTTATGGGCACACATTACAATTAGACGTACTAAAGAGAAAAATATTTTCCGGAGAATATCTGAACGATGGAAATTAATTCTGCCTTTGAAGCTATGAGAATTTAATCACGGTCCTTGAGAATCTTGGAGATAAATACTAAACTGTTTCGAATGATGTAAAGAGTTTTCGAAGAAGCAAAGGTAGCTATATATGGACAACAGTTTTAGAAGAAACTAGAAACGTGGAATCTGTAGCTGTTGATGGGTGTGAATCAGATCTTTTACGAATATTGGTAGAAGACTTCATGAGCAGTTGCTGTTTCTTTTAATGCCACATACAAGAAGAACCGATTGCAAATGCTACGAAATCATTAAATTTCAAGTAACTTTAGCGTCATTAAAAGACTGGTTTAACTTTTTTTTTATGATACAAAAGGCTGTGACATGATCTCTGCTATACTCAGGAGAGAATAGTATCAAGCCCTAAAGATCCTTCAAAAAGAAAAACAATTGTCCATGTTAGTCTAAGTCTTCAACGCAGTTAGTATTGAAATCTCAACCCTAACAAAATGTTCAATATTACACATTTCTTATTTCCCTGTATGGAGAAGGAAACATGTCTTTCCTAGAATAAGGCTATCAGGTATAAGAAGGAAGTAGTTACAAAGCTCCTATATGGCCACTTCTTCCCCTACTAACACGGCAGGTGTACACCATTCAATTCGGAAGTAGCTCCAAGTCAATGTGGGAAATGGTCTAAACATGAACCCAGTCGATGGAGGTTGGTGTGTGAAAGAGGATATGCGAAATCCAGCATCCACATAGCTACCATTGGCTTCAGCCGGATAAGCGTACTTACCTGTAGAAAAAAAGTGATTGCAAGGTAGAATTGTGAACGAGACATAGTGTGTGTAAAAGAGCCGATATGAAGTATTCAAGGTAGTCTGCATTTGCAAAGAGAGTTCATTTACAAATGGCAGATCGGAAGACAATCTAATTTAGATGATGACGAACAACAGCTGTAGAAAACCGATATTTCTTTTACAACGGCTTAAATGATGATCCAATCACTTATGATTATTATTTTGTAAAGCCGTCCCAGTTTTATAGACCTAACAAAATCAACATGAAGACGATCTTGATGAAACTATAAATGAAGGTGTACGGATAAGGTATAAAACATGAAGGTGGTTTATTGTTCTGTTTAAATATTTTGGAACCCTTTAACACGAGCTGCTTTGTTACCCGAAGAAAAAATGATCCCGTAGCTGGACTTATTTAAGTTAACGATCAAAAACCAATTCATTTAAAAATCACATTCGCGTACTACAGCATCATTTAATTGTACGTGTATAAAATTTTTTATTGTTTGATTGTTTATAAGTTCAGATGTTCAACAGCAGATCAAAGACTGAATGGATTCTGCCATCTGAATGGACACTAAACATTGTGTAACTACCGGTTAGGTTTCGTACCCCTAAAAAGAAGCAAAGTTTAACTCTCTTAATATAGAACGTTGTTTCGATATGCGATACCTGGAAAGATACCATGTACATTTTTATAAAAGAGGGACGAAGGAATGAAAGCTCTACTACACGTCGATCCCTGTTGGTTTCAAATTATTGCTCTAGGTTTTATACGACATTAGGACAATCAATGCTTACTGCTAAGCACTTTTTCCTTTGCTACTGTACCAAGCTGCTTTTCTGTCAGATCGCCACGAAGCTTAAATATTTTCCGTATCAGTTATATTACAGTTATGATCGTAAACTTGTAAAGGAATAACATGCAGCTTATTGGCATGAAACTCGAATAGCATATATTTAGGTAATTGGGTACAAGATTACCTTGTAGAAAAAGGCACGCTTCTCTTGGCCTTTGACATAAGTACGGCCGATGAATTTATGAGCTAGCGGTTTAAAGAACTGATTCGCGATACAAAGTAATTATACAGGCCTGGTAGAACAGGTGTAGAACACAGACTTCAACAAAATTATCAATTGACAGAATTTGTTTTGATACTTAGATGACATTGGGAGATTATCAGTTAAGTACACCTGAAAGATATAAAACTTCCTAGGGTCACTTTCCACATCTTGCAGCAGAAGCGTTGAACTTTCTCCCATAGTAATAGTGTTGGAGTACTTGCTCGTCGCGATGCCCAAAGAAAGTAATAGATACTGCTATTAACTTTCGCTTAGCCTGAAAGATTAACTTGCGTGTATAAAAAATTACGAGGCGTCTTTGGCTACCTTGACTTACTTCAAACTGCTATATTGAGAACGCAACGTATCTATCACACTAATCCTCAGACTATATCACGGTTCATTTTGCACTACAGACTGCCATATCGCACACTATTATTTAGCTTATTGCAGGATTTGAATTTCTCGATCTGCTAAACGTTTTCTCACGGATGAGTAAAGTTCTGCTAAGCTTCCCCTCTGTAGCAGATTAGTTCACCAATTGTATTAGCTTTTTGACACCCTTCATATGTGAGACGGATTTGATTAACAAGAAGAATTTCTGTAAACTTATTTATTAAATTCAACACTACCTCATTCAGATGATTTGAATAGAGCTTGCATGTCCTGTCCATCGACTCAAATCTAGCTTTTCAAGAGCAGAAAGCTACACCAGAAATTGTACCCGATTAATCGCCAGCAGTTGAGGCTTACGAAGTGCAGTCATATCTAACACTGAACCAGACTGTCATTTGGCCTCGTAGGTATGCGAGCATATCCATCTGTAGAAAACCGAGAGCACCAAGTAAATTCTTTTCAAAAATAGAAGTATCAAATCGTGTTTACAATTCTGCATTGATGATCGCTGCATATAGCAGAATATCATGGCAAAATGCCTACAGTACATTTCTTGAAGAGTCCAGCTAAGAGCCGTTAACATTGGTAAGAAGAAAGTCGAAACACGCTGATATGTGCATAAATCGATACTACATTTTTTTTTTTTTTAGAAAACATTGTGTTATCAAGTTACAGAAACATTCAAATATTCTATTAAGAGGAGATGTTTAGATATGTGTTGTTCTGTTATCAAAAAGAATGCATTCAGTTAACATGCACTACATTCAACCAGACATACAAGCGTAGTGAGATTAGGAAATTTCAATAGCAACTTACACGCTGTAATTGAATAAAATCATTTGAAAAATTACTTTCATATTGCAAAAGATTAAGGTTTATCTACAGGGTTGTCGACTGTGGCTTTCTACGGAAATAATGGTATTACTAATTTTAGAGATCAGACTGAATTTAGATAAAAATATAATAACAGTAGATGTAGAGATCCTCCATGATAGTTGCTTTAGAACGAGTGGAATCAGTTTGCATGCAATAGAACCGAAGTGAGCTTGCGGGTAGAAATGGGAAAAGTACAGCAGCTCATATTGTTCTTGACAAGTTGATGGGTCACTTGCGATAGGATAAGAATCCCCGAGGTTGTGAAGCTTTTTGTAATATGCATCCACTACGTCAGAAATCGTCTTAAAATGAAAACGATAGCAGGGATGTCACTTGACTTCATTGTAATAGTATTCTACAATCTCTGAATAGAGATATTAATAGGAGATTATATCGATCTCTAAGTGATGCGGTGATTAAAGAAATAATTTTAGGATGCAAGGAGATGTTCAGTTTTTAATTAGTGGTTTAGACTGCAACAAGCGCTCCAATAAATCGAGTGTTTCATTTGGCGGTTACCGGTAAGGCTAAACGAATTATGGCGGGTTACGTAATTCTTACAACGCTGTGAATTTTAGAAGTCTGCAGTGGACATCGGCATATATTCCTCAATGGCTTAGAGCTAGTAGAGGAAATCAACAATGAATCCGAAGCCGTAAGATATTGTGTTGTGTACCTAGGTTTTAAGACGATGCAATAGTGCTTTTATAGCTACTTAACTCACATTATACAATGGCGTACCATTTTAAAAAAAAGTCTCCCTTTAATAAGACGAGAGTCATATAGCATTGTGATAATACAGCGGTTTTAGGTGGGCCCGTGGGAATCAAAAAATGTTGTGATACCAAACGTAAAAAACATAAGTATTAATTTATCAATTATAAACAAGCAATTGCTATACTTCCAGTTTATAAACACTACAATACTATTTGAGAGGGCTTCCTGCTGAAGAAATCTACTAACACCCATAACGCTCTAACCTTGTTCTTGATCGTTAGCAAGATAGAAAGAGTTTAATCCAAAAAGATGTGTTCTTACGGATTTTTTAAACAAAGTTTCCTGTGTGTTAATACACGAGACTATCAAATATGCATTTAATTATCGTCATTGCTGCACACTAGAACTTACATAGGGTTGTGTAGGATTCACTAGGTTCCGGCCTATCATTATTAATATTTTCCCGATTGCATATTGAAAAAACTTGCTGTAAAACCCATTATATCCTACCCTCTGAAGGAACCTTAATGTTACTTTGGGTCTGAGACCAGTGATCTGATCGATGAAACAAATAAAGAATCGATTTTAGGCTTTTTGAGGTCTTCTCTTCGATGTTTGGGTGGAGAATATTAAAGGTATAGTCTGTTCAGTGCTCGCTACCAACTTAGTAACACTCGACATCACAAAGCAACCCAACAGTGGGCTAATCAAATAATCTTTCCATATAAGCTCATTGTATGCTTTGATTAGTAACTAAGTGCCACAAATTTCATAGAGCAGAAAAAGTCATTGATTTCAGATGTCTCTTTTTGAAGATTCTAAATATCCTAATCATGAATGAATCTTATTTCACGGTAGCTTTGTCTTGATAAGAATATAGTATCTCGTCTCTTCATTCTGACATTTACTTTGCCTCTAATGCTATACACTCATTTTCTTGGTGTGCCAATGTTGTCCTCATTCTCACTCGCATCTCGCGCCTCTATTTCCTATTCTCAAACACCGTTTCGATAGCTATTTATCTTTGAGAGCTTCGCCACAACGATTGTGTAATGTTGAGATACACACCTCTCCATTACATATAAGCAGTTTATTAGGTCTTTATTTCTTCAATATTTCAAGATCAAGTACTAATACTAAATATTCTACTCTTTTGCATACGGTAAATAAGTGCAAGAAAAGTGAACAAAGCACTTGTGTAATCACATTTGATCAGCCATTATTCTGGAAAGGTCTCAAATCGTACCTGCAGCTCAAGAAATTTCTGAATTGTCCAAAGTTGTACCCTTAGGAGGTGCCTACTTAAGTAATTTCTAGGCATGATTGGATACATTAAGTCAGGAAATGGTATACAAGAACTTTCCGGTATCCTGTACACTATTTCAACATTAGTGAAAAAATTGAATATCCATGCATACTCAACATCATTGATAACTAACTTCTAGACTTTGCTCGCGACTCTTACATGTGTTTATGAAAACATTTACCACCCTCGGAGGAGATGGCTAAATCTAAGATCTTGGATCTTGTGGAACTTTGTCTGGATGAGGAAATCAATATGCAATATTTACAAAAAAATGTAATTGCGACAAAAACCATATTAGGAAACCTCAAAATTAAGACGCTGACCTAATCGGAAAGGTAAACTTTGGCTGCAGTATATTGAGAAGGTCCTAATCGTATTGCAATTCATCCAAAGGGACTAGATGGAACAGGGGACTAGAAACTTTATTTGAAGGCTATTAAATTAATGCTCCGTTCTCTCACGCAGCTGGTCATCTTTTCTATGAAAAATTTAAACTATACTCAGATGGAAGCCCTGGAGGCAAATACGGTATCAGAAGATTAAAGAAATTAACAACTCAAGGAACCTTAACAATACGGCCACGAAATTTGCTGGAGGATTAACTCAACGTCAGACACAAAGTTTGCAAGATTAATAAATCTTTCCAAAATACTGTTACGATAACCGAAGTTCTAAAGTAATTTTGACGAGACACTTTGTCATCTCATAGGCACGTTGAGATAATGCCATCTTCCTTGTCTGATAATACCTCTATGCAGAAGAATGTCAATCCTCGTGCGCTTAATATAGCAGAATCTTTGTTGTACTGAGATTTAAAACCCACACTTAGAACTAAGAGTTCTTCTACACGCAATGGTGTAGACGAAAAATGGCAAGTAAAATCTGCGTTAAGGACAGTACGTATATTAATTATGTTAAGCGCTTATTTCAACTTATATCTTATGGATATATATTACAATTAGGCACGGAAATTGGAAAACCAGGCTACATGCACTACAACTAACCATACATGGTATATTTGATAAGGAGCGTAGTGAGATTAGGATTTTCCAATTGCAAATCACATGCTGTAATAGACTAAAATTAGGTGAATTATCACCTTCGTATGGCAGAAGATCTAACATTTATCTACAAGGTAGCCGACTGTGGGTTTCTGCTGAAATAATGGTGTTACTAATCGTTGATAACAGGATGCATTTAGATAAAAAGATAATAACAGTATGTGTTGAGATCCTTAATGATACTTGCAAGAGAACGAATGGAAACGGTTTGCATGCAGTACAACAGACGAGAGCAGGCGGGTTCAAATGGTAAAAGTACGGCAGCTCATATTCCTCTTAGGACTTGCAAATTCGAAATATCCCTGTGACGTGCGGAACAAGTAGTCTTTAGCTGAGAAAGAATGAATATCACGGTGAGCTCATGAGGTATAGTTAAGAGAAAGAGCGTTAAAATCATGGACAAGTTGATAGGTCACTTGCGATAGGACAAGCAAACTCGAGCTAGTGAAACTTTTTGTAATATCTATTCACTACGTGAGAAACGGCCTTAAATTGAGAAAAATAGCACAGATGTCATTTGACTCTTTGTAAAACTGTTCTGCAATTTCTGAAAAGAGATTTTAAAAAAATTAAATCGATCTCTAAGTGATTTTTAATTAGTGGTTTAGAGTGAAACAGGCGCGCCAATAATTCTAGGCTTCCACTATTTAGCGTAACAGTATTTGGGAATCAAGGATTAATTTTGCAAACGTTGGGGCTGACGTTGAGTTAATCCCCGAGAAAATTTCGTGCCTTTAATTACTCACTGTTCGATAATCTAATGAATTGGAACTTCACTCAAGAAGGACTCTTTTCTGCGAATTGTGAATGCTCCGTGAGTTGTTAATTTTCATAGAAAAGACGACCAGCTGCGTGAGAAAACGGAAGCATTAATTTAATTGCCTTAAAATTAGGTTCTTGTCCCCTGTTCAATCTAGTCACTTACGTTCAATCTAGTCACTAAACCAACGTTCTTCCATACCATTTCCTGTAATAGTGCATTCAATCGTGCCTAGAAATTACTTAACTGCAAACCTCCTAAAGGGGGTGCAACTTTGGACCGTTCAGAAATTTCTTCAGCTGAGGTACGATTTGAACACCCTACCAGTAAATTGGATGATCTAATATAATAACGCATGCGGATTGTATACTTTTCTTGCAGTTATTTACTGTATGAAGAAGAGTAGAATATAAAGTATTAGTACTTGATGTTGAAATATTAAAGAAAGACTGATACACTACACTGCTTATAACAAAAGAGGAGCTTGTTTATCTCACCATTACACAATCGTTTTGCCAAGGCTTTCACAAGATGTATAGCTATCCAAAGCTTGTTTGGGAATAGGAAATCGAGAAGTGACACGCGAGTGAAGACTTGATTAAATCTTCCGAGTAAGAAAGCATTGATACACCAAGAACATGAGTGTTTAGCAATAGAGGGAAATTGGATGTAAGAGTGAAGAAATGTGATACGATATTCTTATCACGACAATGCTACCGTGATATAACGTTACTTTTACTTTCAAGAACTTGGATATTGAGAATTTTCATCAACAGACATCTGAAATAAATGACTACTTCTCTATGAAATGTGTGGCACTTAGTTGCTAATCAAAGCATACAAAGAGATTATATGAAGATATTATTCAATTAGCCCACAGTTTGTTTGCTTAGTGATGACCAGTGTTACTTATTTGGTAGCGAACACAGGACTACCGTTAATATTTTCCACCTAACCGTCTAAGGGAAGATCTCAAAAGAACCTAAAATCGATTCTATATTTGTCTCATCGATCAGATCACGAGTGTCAGACCCAAAGTAAGGCTGCTCCAGAAGTTAGATATAATGGATTCCATATCAAGTTTTTATCATTGTGAAATCGTGAAAATATTATTAATGATAGACCGAAACTAGTGAATACTACACAGCTCTGTATGTAAGCCCTTGTAAGCTGCAAGGACGTTAATTAACTGCATACTTGTTAGCCTCGTGTTTTTACACACAGGAGAATTTCTATAAATATTGTATCCGTAAGAACACAGCTCTTTGTATTAAACAGGCAAACGATCAAGAACAAGGTGAGAGCGTTATGCGTGCTAGGTAGATTTCTATAGCAGGAAGCACACTCAAATGGTATTGTAGTTGCATATAAAGGGAAGTATAGCAATTGCTTGATAATCATTGATAAATTAATACTTATGATTATTACATTTGGTATCACAACATTTTTCAATCCCAAGGGCTCACCTAAACCGCTGTATTATCTCAATGCTATATGACTGTGATACCTTCGTCTTATTATAGGGAGAAGTAAATCCACGGTTTATAAATAGTACGCCATTGTATAATGTGAGTAAAGCAGCTTTAAAAGCATTACTACTTTGTTTTTAAACTTACGTACACAACACAAATTACTGCGGCCTCCGATTAATTGTTGAATTTCTTTACTAGCTCGAAGCAGATAGGAATTAAGGAATACATGCCAATGTCCACTGATAATTTCTAAATTACACAGCATTGTAAGAAGGAGTTAATCCGGCATAAGCCGTTTAGTCTTACCAAGCACCTCGAAATAGAACCCTCAAATTATTGGCACACCTGTTGCTCTTTAAACCATTAATTAAAAATCGAAAATACCATTCCATCCTCAAAATTATTACTTTAGTCACCGCACCACTCGATTAATATTTGTCTTCAGTCATTCTAGAATATTATTATAATGAAGTCAAGTATCATCTCTGCTTCAATAAGTATCTCTGCTAATGTTGTTATTTTAAAGGCAATTTCAATTGTTGTGGATGCAGATTACAAAAAGCTTTACAAGCTCGGGAATGCTTGTCCTATCATTTTAACGCGCTTTCTCTTTACTACACCTTGTGAGCTCACCTTGATATTCATTCTTACTCAGCCAAAGGCTTCTTGTTCCACACGTCAGAGGGTTTAAACTTGAATATTTCGAATATGCAAGTACTAAGATCAATATGAGCTGCCCCACTTATTCCATCTCAATCCGCCTGCTCTCCTCGGTTGTACTCCATGTAAACTGGTTCCACTCGTTCAAATGCAAGTATCATGGCGAATCTCGACATCTACTCTTATTATTATTTTATGTACAATTAATAATACATGATAGATGATGGCTTATAATAGCGGAATATCATGGCAACATGCCTAGAATACATTCGCTGCACAGTCCAGCTAAGAGACTTTAACTTTGGCGATAAGAAAGTCGAAAAATAGATAAGTGCTTAGATCTATACTTCTGACTGTTTTCAGAGAACAAGTTATTACCAAGTAACAGAAACATTCAGATATTATACTAACGGGAGTTGTCGAGGCACGTGCTGTTCCTTTATAAAAACGAATGCAAGCAATTAGCATGCACTACAACTAACCAGACATAGTAATATTTGAAAAGAAACGTAGTCAGATTAGGTAATACACTAAAATCTTTTGAAAATATACTCTCATTTGACATCTCTATAAGGCTGCCGACTGTGACTTTTTGCAGAAATTAATGTATTACTAATTGTAGATATCACGTTGCATTTAGATAAAAAATAATAACAGTAAAAGTCTAGAACCGCCATGATACTTGCATTAGAATGAGTGGAATCAGTTTGCATGCAGTACAACCGACGAGAGCGGGCGGGTTGAATGGGAAAGTACGGCAGGTCATATTGTCGTTAGGACTTGCAAATTCGAAATATTCGAGATTAAACTTAGTGAGGTGCGGAAAGAAAGTCTTTATCTGAGGGAAAAAGAATATCGAGGTGAGCTCATAAGGTATAGTAAAGAGAAAGCGCGTTATTTGATGGACAAGTTTATAGGTCACATCCTAGAGGACAGGCATTCCCGAGCTTGTGAGGCTTTTTGTAATCTGCATGCACAACGACAGTAATCGCCTTAAAAGGAGAACATTAGCCGAGGTACTAATTGAAGTCGAGATGATACTTGTCTTCATTTTAATAGTATTCTACATTGTCTGACGAAAGATATTAATCGATCTTTAAGTTTTGCGTTGAATAAAGAGATAATTTTGAAGATGTACAGGGATGTTCGATGTTTAAATAGTGGTTTGGAATGCAACAGGCGTGCGAATAATTAGAAGGTTCTATTTCGAGGTGCCTGGTAAGGCTAAACGGCTTATGCCGGATTAACTCCTTCTTACAGTGCTGTATAATTTGAAATCATCAGTGGAAATCGTCATGTATTCTTTAATTTCTATTGGCTTAGAGCTAGTAAAGAAATTCAACATTAATCGGAGGCCGCAGTAATTTGTGTTGCGTACTTAGGTCTGAAAAACGAAGCAATAGTGCTTTTATAGCTCCTTGACTCAAATTATACAATGGCGTACCATTTAAAAAACCGTGGATTTACTTCTCCCTTTAATAAGACGAGGGAATCACAGTCGTATAGCTTTCAGAACGTCCAGCGGTTTTTTTTAGGTGGATCTTTGGTATTGAAAAATGTTGTGATACCAAATGTAAGAAACATAAGTACTAATTTATCAATGATAATCAACAATTGCTATACTTCCCGTTACAAAACTATTTGAAAGTTCTTCCTGCTGAAGAAATCTACTTAGCACGTATAACGCTCTCACCTTGTTCTTAATCTTTAGTCTGAAAATAACTCTTTAATTCAAAGAGTTGTGTTTTTACGGATACAATATTAATAGAAATTCTCTTGTGTGTTTAAACTCGAGGCTATCAAATATGCATTTAATTTGCGTCCTTGCTGCCTACTAGGTTTTACATACAGAGCTCTGTAGGATTCACTTGTTTCCGGTCTATCATTAATAATATTTTCACGATTGCATAATCATAAAAACCTGATATGAAACCAATTATATTCTAACTTCCGAAGCAGCCTTACTTTGGGTCTGAGACCGGTGATCTGATTTATGAGACAAATAAAGAAACGATTTTAGGTTCTTTTGAGATCTTCCCTTAGGCGGTTAGTTGGAAAATATATACGGTATAGTCAGTCCTGTGTTCGCTACCAACTTAATAACACTGTTCATCACAAGGCAACCAAACTCTGGGCTAATCAAATAATCTCTCCATTTTAAACTAATGATCTATATCCTGTTTGTAATTTCTTTTATTATTCCTGTCCATATACAGCTACTTTTATCCGAAAACTTCTTGCATCATTTGAAGCCGTCTCAAGAACCGTGAGTGAATTGTCATGCTTTAATGGCAATCTTAAATTCGATCGTTGGAATACTTCCTGAATGTGTCTTTTAATCGTTTTTTTTTTAGGTGGGCGCTTAGGACTGAATTATGTTGTGATTCCAAATGTAAAAAACGTACTTATTAATTTATCAATGATATTCAAGCAATTGCTATATTTCGCTTTTATATGCAACTACAATACTATTTGAGATTGCTTCCTGCTGAAAAATCTACTTAGCACCCATAACGCCACACCATGTTCTTGATCGTTAGCTTAAAAGTTACTGTTTACTCCAAGGAGTTGTGTTCTTACGGATTACGGATTACGGATATACGGATATATTGACACATAGAAAGTCTCCTGTGTGTTAACACTCGAGGCTATCAAATAAGCATTTAATTATAGTCCTTGCTGCTCACTAAGGCGTACATACAGAGAAGTGTAGTATTCACTAGGTTCGGGTCTATCATTAATAATATTTTCACGAATGCGTACTAGAAAAAAAACTTGTTATTGAACCCATTACATTCCAACCTCTGAAGGTTCGTTAGTTTTGCGCTGAGACTGGTGATCTGATCCTTGAGACAAATAAAGAATCGATTTTAGGTTCTTTTGAGATATTCCCTTAGACGGTTAGTGCGAAAATATTGACGGTGTAGTCAGTCATGTGTTCGCTACCTACCGTGATAGAATTGACGTTACTTCAATGGCAGACTTAAATTCAATCGTTGGAATACTTCACTATTTTTTTTGTAATCTTTCGTCACCTACCGTGTCTAATTGTAATATATATCCTTAAGATATAAGTTGAAAATACAGCTTAACATAATTTATATACGTACTGTACTTAAAGCAGATTTTACTTGCCATTTTTCGTCTACACCACTGCGTGTAGAAGAAGTTTTCCTTCTATGTTTTAGTTTTAATTCTCAGTACAGCAAAGAATTGTTTACATTGAGCGCTGACGAATTGACATTCTTGTGCAATGATATATTATCACACATGGAAGGTAGCATTAGCTCAACGCGCAGCTGAGATGACAAAGTGACTCCTCAAAAGTACTTTAGAACTTTTGTTATCATAACAGTATTTTGGAATGATTTATTAATCTAGCTAACGTTGTCTGACGTTCAGTTAATCCTCTAGAAAATTTCGCGGCCTTCATTAAGCACTGATCGATTAAGACCAGCTGCTTGAGAAAACGGAAGCATTAATTTAATAGCCTTCAAATAAAATTTCTAGTTTCCTGTTCAATCTAGTCCCTTTGGATGATTTGCAATACGATTATGACCTTCTCTATATACACTAGCCAATTCTTGTCGGTTCGGATAAGGTCACCGTCTTAATTTTTAGTTTCCCTAATATGGTTTTTGTTATGCAGTTTTATTTTCTTGTAAATGTTGCATATTGATTTCCTCATCCAGACATTGTTCAATAAGATCCAAGATCCTAGATTAGGCATATACTCCGAGGATTGTAAATGTTTCCATAAACACATGTAAGCGTCGCCGAGCTAAGTCTAGAAGTGAATTCTCAATGATGTTGTACAGGCATGGACATTCAGAATTTTCATTAAATATATCATAGTGTACAGGATAGCTGAAAGTTCCTCTATACCAATTCCTGACATAATGTATCCAATCATGCCTACAAATTACTGAAGTGGAAACCTCCTAAAAGCGGTACAAGTTTGGACAGTTCAAAAATTTCTTCAGCTGCAGGTACGATTTGAGACCTTTCCAGTATAATGGCTGATCTAATGTGATTACACAAGTCAAGTACTTTCTTCACTTTTCTTGCACATTTTTAGTGTATGCGAAAGAGAAGAATATATAGTATTAGTACTTAATGTTCAAATATTAAAGAAATAAAGAGGCACTACACTGCTTATATGAAAAGGAGAGGTGTGTACCTCACCATTACAGAATCGTTGATGCGAAACTTTCACAAGTTGAATAGCTATCTAAAGGTTGTTTGAGAATAGGAAATCGAGACGCGAGATGCGAGTGAAGATTTGAATAAATCTTCCAAATAAGACAGCATTCACACACCAAGAACATGAGTGTATATCGTTAGAGGTCTCATTGTATGCTTTGATTAGTAACTAAGTGCCACACATTTCATAGAGAAGAAAAGGACATTTATTAAAGATGTCTGTTGATGAAAATTCTCCATATCCAAGTTATTGAATGTAAAATTAATCTTATATCACGGTAGAATTGTCTTGATAAGAATATCGTATCACATTTCTTCACTCTTACATCCACTTTATCTCTAAATATTCTAGCCTTCTAAATAAAATTCTAGCCTTCTGTATACAGTAAAAAAGTGCAAGAAAATAGAATAAAGCACATGCGTTAAGACATTAGATCAGCCATTATACTGGAAAGGTGTTCAAATCGTACCACAGCTGAAGAAATTTCTGAACGGTAAATACAACGCCTTGAGGAGGTTTGCAGATAAGTAATTTCTAAGCACGATTGGATACATTAAGTCAGGATATGCTGCAGAAGAACTTTGGTGTATCCTGTACACAATGACAACTTTACTGAAAATCCTGAATGGCCATGCCAACTCAAGATCATTGAGAACTCAATTCTAGACATTACTCGGGGACCTCTACATGGGGTTATGAAGACACTTACAACCGTCGGAGGAGTTGAAAAAATCTAATATCTTCGATCTTATTCAGCAACGTCTGCATGAGGAAATTTATATGCAACATTTACAACCAAATGAAACTGCATGACAAAAGCCATATTAGGAAATCTTAAAATTAAGACGGTGACATTTTCCGAATTGTTAATTTTGGCTGCTGTATAAAGGTATGAGAAGATTAGAAAAAATTAACAACACAAGGTAGATACACATTTAGCAGAAATAGAGGCATTTTTTAGCAAAGTTCCAAGTATTAAGATAATCGAATAGTGCTTAACGATAGCCACAAAATTTTCGGGAGGGTTAATTCAATATGAGACACAACGTGACCAAAATTCCCAAATACTGTTACGATAAAAAAGTTCTATAGTACTTTTGTGGGCATCAGCTTATCGGAGCGTCAGGTTGAGATAATACCACCTACCTTTTGTGATAATGTCTTAATGTGCAAGAATGTCAATTTCACTGCGGTGAATATTGCAGAGCCTCTCTTGTCTTGTGTTTTAAAACCCACACGTAGAAGGATGAGTTCTTCTACACGCAATGGTGTAGACTAAAAATGGCCAGTCAAATCTACGTTAGGTACGTATATAAATTATGTTAAGCGCTATTTTCACCTAATATTTGATGAGCATAAATTACAGACACGGAAAGAGCCGAAAGACAAAAATAGCTTTCGGGGAATATCTCAACGATCAAAATTAATTGTGCCTCTGAAGCTATGACAAATCACTCACGGTACTTGAGAATCTTGGAGATCAATACCAGACTGCTTCAAATGGTGCAAAGAGGTTTCGAAGGAGCAAACGTAACTGTATATTACAACTGTAATAGGAGAAACTAAAAATGGGGTATCTGTAATTATTGATGGGTGTGATTCAGATCTTTTAAGAATTTTGGTTAAAACTTCATGAGCACTTGCTGATTCTTTTAATACCACATACGAACAGAACCGAAAGGAAATGCTACGAAATCATTAAATTTCAAGACACAGCGTCATTAAAAGTTTGCTTTCACTTTTTTTAATTATGCAACAAGCTGTGACACGACCTCAGCTATACTCAAGAGAGAATAGTTGCAAAGCTCCAAGAGAGAATAAGATCCTTCAAACAGAAAAAAACTGTTCAAGTTAGTCAGAGTCTTCAACTGTGAGTTAGGAGTTGTGAGTTAGGAGTCATATCTCAATCCTAACAAAAAAGTTCAACATTACACATTTCTTATTCCCCTGTATGGAGAAGGAAACATGTGCTCCCTGGTATAGGCCTCTCAGGTACAACAAGGAAGTGGTTGCAAAGCATTAATATGGCCACTTTTTCCCCTACTAACACGACAGGTGTGCGCCATTCAATTCGGAAGTAGCTCCACGTGCAGGCGGGAAATGGTCTAAGCAAGAACCTAATCCATTGAGGTTGGTGTGTGAAAGAGGATATGCGAAATCCAGCATCCACACACCTACCATCGGCTCCAGCCGGATAAGGTTACTTACCTGTAGATAAAAAGTGATTGCAAGGTAGGATTGTGAACGAGACACATGCAAGTGTAGAAAAGGGGTATGAAGTATTCAAGGTGTTTTGCATTCTGGCAACGGAGTTCTTTATAAATGCAGATCGGAAGACAATCTAATATATGTGATGACGAACAACAGCTGTAGAAAACCAATATAATATTGACAACGGCTTAAATGGTGATCCAATCTATTATGATTATTAGTTTGTAATACCGTCCCCGCCTTATAGACCTAACAAAATGGACATCGATGAAATTTTATGATGGAAGACATGGAAGACGATCTTGATGAAATTTAAAATGAAGGTGTTAGGACAAGGTATAGAACATGGTGGTGGTTTATTGTTCCGTTTGCATACTTTGGAATCCTAAAAAGAGCTGCTTTGTTACCTGAAGACAAAATGAGACCGTAGGAGGACACTCACGAGTTAACGAGTTAAACCAATTCATTTAGTAATAACATTTGATACTACAGTACTTTTCAATTGACGTTTATAACAATTGTTTATTGTTAGATTGTTTATATGTTATGATGTTCAACAGCAGATGATTGACTCCATGGATTCAGCCATCTGCAAGGTCACTAAACATTGGGTAACTACCGTTTAGTTTTCGAATATCCTAAAAAGAAAAAAAGTTTAACTCTATTGATACAGAACGATGCTTCGATATGAGGTACATGGAAAGACGGCATGTACATTTTTATCCAAGCAGGAGCAAAAGAATGAAAGCTCTACTACTCGTCGATCCCTGTTGGTTTCAACTTATTGCTCCAGCTTTTATACGACATAAGGACAATAATAGACATAAGAACATAGATCTAAGCTCATATCTTTGTTTCAACTTTCTTCTTGCCAATGTTAACGGCTCTTAGCTGGACTGTGCAACGAATGTAACCTAGGCAGTTTGCCATGTTATTCCGCTATATGCAACGATCATCTATGCTGAATTTTACAGACGATTTAGTGCTTCTATTTTTGTAAAGTAATTTACTTGGTGATCTAGGATTGCTCTGGTCATCGGTTATGGGTATGCTCGTATACATACCAGGTGAATGGACAGTTTGCTTCAGTGTTAGAGATTAGTACACATCGTAAGCCTCAACTACTGGCGATTAATCTGGTACACTTTGAGGGCTAGCTTTCTGCTCTTGAAAAGATAACTTTGACTCGATATACAAAACACGCAAACTCTATTCACGTCAGCGAGATAAGGTAGTGTTGTATTTTATAAATAAGATTACAGAAATACTTGTTGCTGATTGTGGCGTCTCAGATATTAAAGGTGTCAAAAAAGCTAATATATTGGTGAACTAATCTGAGACAGAGGGGAAGCTTACCAGAACTTTTCTTACGTTTAGAAGATCGTGAAAGTGAAATCCTCCAGCAAGCTTAATAAGAGTGTGCGATATGACAGTCTTTAGTGCAAGTTGAGCCGTGCGACTCAACGGGGCTTTAAGGTTTTATAGCCTGAAGATTAGTGTGATAGATACGTTGCGTTATCAATATAGCATCATAAGGAAGTGAGTCAAAGTTGCAAAAGACGCATCGAATTTCTTTTATTCACAAGTTTAACTCTCAGGCTAATAGAAAGTTAATAGCAGAATCTATTACTTTCTTTGGCCACCGAGACGAGCAAGTACTCGAACACTATTACTATGGGAGAAAATTCAGGGCTTCTACTCCAAGATGTGGAAAGTGAGCCTAGGAATTTTTATATCTTTCAGGTGTACTAGGTGAAAATCTCCAAATGTGACCTGACTACAAAAATAAAAATTCTGTCAATTGATAATTTTGTTGATGTCTGTGTTCTACACCTGTTCTACCAGGCCTGTATAAATTTTTTTTATCGCGAATCACTGTTTTAAACCGCTAGCTTTATAAATTCATCGTCCGGTCTTGTCTCTCAGGCCAAGAGAAGCGAGCCTGCGTCTACAAGGTAATCACGTCCTTAATAACCTAAGAATCCCCTAATAGCTTTTCAGGCCAATAATCTGCCTGTGAATCGTAATAAACTTACGACTATAAGTGTAATATAACAGTTACGAAAAATTGTTAAGACCTTCTGTCTGAAAAGCAGCTTGGAATAGTCGCAAATGAACAAGGTGCTGAGCAGTAACGACTTATTATCCTTATGTCGTATAAAACCTAGGTCAATAAATATAAACCAACTGGAATCGACGTGTAGTAGAGCTTTCATTCTTACGCCCTCTTGGATAAAAATGTACATGGAGTTTTTGCATGTATGGAATATCCAAACATTGTTCTTTATTAAGAGTGTTAAGCTTTACTTTTTTGTAGGAGAGTCGAAAACTAAACGGCAGTTACACAATTTTGTGTCCTTGCATATGGCAGAATCCTCCGAGTCGATCATCTGCTCTTGAACATCTTAACATATAAACAATCAAACAATAAACAATTATTATTAACGTACAATTGAATAATTCTTTATTACGCGAATGTTATATCTAAATGAATTGGTTTTTGGTCAATATCTTAAACGTGTCCTGCTACGGTTTTGTTTTCTCTTCGGGTACCAAAGCAAATCGTGTTAAAATTTTCCAAAATAACTAAACAGAAGAACTTTCATCAAGATCGTCTTCATGTCCATTTTGTTAGTTCTATAAGGCGGTGACTAAATCACAAAATAATTATCATAACTGACTGGATCAACAATTAATCCGTTGTCAATGATATATTGGGCTTTTACACCTGTTTTTCGTTTTCATCTATATCAGATTATTTTTCGATCTGTCATTTCTACTTGAATTCTCTTGGCATGATGCAGAAAACCATTATGGATGCCGAACTTCATATCGGCTCTTTCACACGAACATAAGGCTCGTTCAAAATCCTATCTTGCAGTCACTTTTTATCTACAGGTAAGTAAGATTATCCGGCTGGAGCTGATGATAGATGTGTGGGTCAACAGACCAACCTCTTTCGATTGGGTTTAGGCTTAGACCATTTCGCTCCTGAAGTTAGAGGTAATTCCGAATTGAATGCTGCAAGCTACTTTGTTAGTAATGGGAAAAGTGGCCATATTGCAGCCTTCTAACTACTTCCTTGATATATCTGATATGTCTTATACCAGGGAGAAATTTTTCCGTTTATATACAGGTGAATAACGAAATGTCTGACCTAATCATTTGTCAGGATTCACATTTAATTGAATGATGACACTGACTAACTGCAGATTTTTTTTTTTTTTTTTTTTTTTTGAACGAACTTGAAGGCAGCCAACTATTTACAACAGAGTATAGCTGAGGTCGTGTCAAAGCCTGCTGCATCATGGAACAAGTGAAAGCAATCTTTTAATGACGCTAAAGTTTCATTAAATTTAATAATTTCGTAGAATTTCCTTTCAGTTCTGCTTGTATGTGGCTATAAGAGAATCAGCAACTGCTCATGATGTCTTCTAACAAGATTCTTAAAGATCTGAATCACACCAACCAGCAGCAAGAGATTTCCCGTTTCTAGTTTCTTCTATTACTGTTGTCGAGATACAACTGATTTCAAGATCCTTCTAAAAGAAAAAGAACTGTTCAAGTTAGTTAAAGTCTTCAACGGAGTTAGGAGTCAAACTCAATCCTAACAAAATGTTCAAGATTACATATTTCTTATTCCCCTGTATGGAGAAGGAAAAATGTATTTCCAGGTATAAGCCCATCAGGTAAATTTAAGAAGTAGTTGCAAAGATTGTGTATGGCCACTTTTTCCCTACTAACACGGCAGGTGAGCACCATTCGAATTCGGAAGTAGATCCAAGTCCAGTTGGGAAATGGTCCAAGCAAGAACCCAATAGATTGAGGTTGGTGTGTGAAAGAGGAAATGCGAAATCCAGCATACACACAGCTTCGATCGGGTCGAGCCGGATAAGCTTACTTACCTGTAGATAAAAAGTGTTTGCAAGATAGGATTGTGAACGAGGGGATATGAAGAATTCAAGGTATTTTGCATTCTGCGAAGAGAGTTCATTTACAAATGGCAGATCAGAAGACAATCTGATTTAGATGATGACGAACAACAGCTGTAGAAAACCAATATGTCATTGACAACGGCTTAAATGGTAATCCAATCTATTATGATTGTTACTTAGTAAGACAGTGCCCGCCCTATAGACCTAACAAAACTGACATGAAGACGATCTTGATCAAATTTAAAATGAAGGTGTTAGGACAAGGTATAAAACATGGTGGTGGTTTATTGTTCTGTTTACATATTTTGGAATCCTTTAAAAGAGCTGCTTTGTTACCACAAGACAAAATGAAACCGTAGCAGGACACTCACAAGTTAAGCTAAACCAATTCATTTATATATAACATTCGTATACTACAGTACCTTTTAATTGACGTTTATAACAATTGTTTATTATTTGATTGTTTATATGTTAAGATGTTCAACAGCAGATGATAGACTCCAAGGATTCTGCCATCTGCAAGGACACTAAACATTGTGTAACTACCCTTTGTTCTCGAATATCCTAAAAAGAAGCAAAGTTTAACTCTCTTAATATAGAACGATGTTTCCATATGCGGTACATGGAAAGACTCCATGTACATTTTTATCCAATAGGGGCGAAGGAATGAAAGCTCTACTACACGTCGATTCCTGTTGGTTTCAACTTATTGCTCTAGGTTTTATACGACATAAGGACAATCAATGTTTACTGCTAAGCACCTTGTTCCTTTGCGACTGTACCAAGCTGCTTTTCAGTCAGAAGGCCATGAAGCTAACAATCATCCTAAACACATATGGTCCTAAACTAGTAAAGGATTCACATGCAGGTTATTGGCCTGAAACACTAATCGATGTTTTTTAGGTAATTAAAAAAGTGTTTACATTGTAAACCCAGGCCCGCTTCTCTTGGCCTGTGAGACTAGTCCGGCCGATGAATTTATAAAGATAGCGGTTTATCAAGCGCGTTAAAATGATGGACAAGTTAATGGGTCAATTGCGATTGAACAAGCATCTCCGAGCTTGTGAAGCTTTAAATAATAAACATCCACTACGCCAGAAATAGTCTTAAAAATGTAACATTAGCAGAGATGTCACTTGTCTTCATTGTAATAATATTCCACAATGCATGAAAAGAGATAATAATGAAAGATTAAATCGATCTGTAAGTTGTACGGTGATTAATTATTTAGGGTGCAACAGGCGTGGCAATAATTCGAGGGTTCTATTTCGAGGTGTCCGGTGATGCTAATGTGCATACGTCGGCTTATGTCTTTCTAAAAATGATGTGAAATTAAGATTTCAGCAGTCATGTATACCGTAATTCCAATTGGCTTAGAGCTAGTAAAGAAATTCAATGAATCGGAGGCCGCAATATCTTGTGTTGTGTACCTACGTCTTAAGAATGAAGCAGTAGTTCTGTTACAGCTACTTAACTCACATTATACAATGGCGTACTATTTAAAAAGCCGTGGATATACTTCTACCTTTTATAAGACGGGGGTATCACAGTCATATAGCTTTGGGAACGTACGTTTTTGGTGGGCCTTTGGAATTGAAAAATTTTGTGATACCAAATGTAAGAAACATAAGTATTATTTTATAAATGATAATCAAGCAAATGCTACTTCACGTTTATATGCAACTACAATACTAATTGAGAGTGCTTCCTGCTGAAGAAATATACTTAGCACCCATAACGCTCACACCTTGTTTATTGATCTTTAGCATGATAGAAACTGTTTTATCCAAAGAGTTGTTTTCTAACAGATTTCTAATGAAATTATCCTGTTAGTTAACACTCGAGGGTTACAAATAAGCATTTAATTACGGTTACAGCTGCTCACTAGGGTTTACAGACAGAGTTGTGTAGAATTCACTAGGTTCCGGTCTGTAATTAATAATATTTTCACGTAAGACACAATGTTACCAATTTTAATTTTTCATTCCCAAAACCTGTTACAGAAGTCTTAAAGGACTTTTGTGGGCATCAGTTTATCATCAGATCAACATGTTAAGCTTATGAAATGAAAAAAGATAAACGAGAAAAACTAATTTTTGGCCCAAATAACCATTATTTTTAAATATGGCGGCAACATGTACACAATATATTTTTCGTACTTCTATTTAATACTAACAATTATCTTTAATTTGGTACAAAAACGAAGTTTCTAACTTGTTTTTGTGAAAAGATATTTCAGTTCAAATATAATTTGGTACTTGCGCGCGGGCGCCATTTTGAATATTGAATTTCACAATGAAGGCCCCGGTTGCGGAAGTGTTATCTTCGATTTTTTTCATTAATTGATCACCCTCTAACAGGTTCTGAAGAGATCTGCTGCCATCCCCTACTTTTCTACAGCTCTTATGGACAGAGCTTAGACTATAATGCGCAAGAATGTCAATTCGACTGAGGTAAATATTGCAGAGTGTGTATTGTCATGTGTTTTAAAACCCACACGTAGAAGGAAGAGTCCTTCCACACGCAATGATGCGGACTAAAAATGGCACCCCAATTATTCGTTAAGTACGAATTAAATCATGTTAAACACTATTTTCACCTTATATGTCATGGATATAAATTACAATTAGACATGGAAAGTCGTATACTTCCCGTTTTTATACAACTACAATATTATTTGAGAGTGTTACCTGCTGAAGAAATTTACTTAGCACCCATAACGGTCTCACTTGGTTCTACTAATCAAAGCATACAATGAGATTATTAATCAAAGCATACAATGATATTATATGAAAAGATTATTTGATTAGCCCACAGTTTGGTTGCTTTGTGATGACCAGTGTTACAATTTGGTAGCGAACACAGGACTAACGTTAATAATTTCCACCTAACCGTCTAAGGGACAATCTCAAAAGAACCTAAAATTGATTCTATATTTGTCTCATCGATCAGATCACCGGTCTCAGACCCAAAGTAAGGCTGCTTCGGAAGTTAGATATAATGAGTTCTATATCAAGTTTTTATCATTTTGCAATCGTGAAAATATTATTAAAGATAGACTGAAACCTTGTGAATACTTCACAGCTCTGTATGTAAGCCCTTGTAAGCAGCAAGGACGCTAATTAAATGCATACTTCGTAGCCTCGTGTTAAACACAGAATTTCTATAAATATTGTATCCGTAAGAACACAACTCTTTCGATTAAACAGTTTCTATTAGGCTAACGATCAAGAACAAGGTGAGTGCGTTACGCGTGCTAGGTAGATTTCTTCAGCAGGAAGCACTCTCAAATAGTATTGTAATTGCATAAAAACGGGAAGTATAGCAATTGCTTGATAATCATTGATAAATTAATACTTATGATTATTATGTTTGGTATCACATTTTTCAATCCCAAGGGCTCACCTAAAACCGCTGTATTATCTCATTGCTATATGACTGTGATACGTTCGCCTTATTATAGGGAGAAGTAAATCCACAGTTTATAAAGAGTACTACATTGTATAATGTGAGTAAAGCAGCTTTAAAAGCATCACTTTGTTTTTAAACCTACGTACACAACACAAAATACTGCGGCCTCCGGTTAATTGTTGAATTTCGTTACTAGCTCTAAGCAGATAGGAATTAAGGAATACATGCCAATGTCCACTGATAATTTCTAAATTACACAGCAGTGTAAGAAGGAGTTAATCCGGCATAAGCCGTTTAGCCTTACCAAGCACCTCGAAATAGAACCCTCAAATTATTGGCACACCTGTTGCTCTTTAAACCATTAATTAGAAATCGAACATCCCCGTCCATCCTAATAATTATTTCTTTAATCACCGCATCACTTAGAGATC
Source organism: Thermobia domestica (assembly GCF_964235325.1). Lineage (NCBI taxonomy): Eukaryota > Metazoa > Arthropoda > Insecta > Zygentoma > Lepismatidae > Thermobia > Thermobia domestica. The sequence continues at coordinate 274,264,174 of NC_137454.1, read as the reverse complement.
GATAATATTTGTCTTCAGACATTCTAGAATACTATTATAATGAAGTCAAGTATCATCTCTGCTTCAATTGGTACCTCTGATAATGTTGTTATTTTTAGTCGATTTCTATTGTTGTGGTAGCAGATCGCAAAAACTACACTATCTAGGGGATGCCTGTCCTTTCGCAAGTGACCTATCAACTAGTCCATCAAATAATGCGCTTTCTTTTTACTATATTATATGAATTCACTTCGATATTCATTCTTTCTCACATAAATACTTCTTGTTCCGCACGTCACTAAGTTTAAACTTGAATATTTCGAATTTGCAAGTTGCATTTTAACGGGAAGTATAGCAATTACTTGATTATAATTGATAAATTAATATTATTTTTTTTTTTTTACATTTTTTTATCCCAACATTTTCAATCCCAAGGGCCCACCTAAAAAAAAAACCGCTCATCGTTCCCAAAGCTATTCGTCTGTCATACCCTCGTCTTACTAAAGGGAGAAGTTAATCAACGGCTTTATAAATGCTACGCCATTGTGTAATGAGAGATAAGGAGTTCTAAAAGCTCCACCGCTTCGTTTTTTAAACCTAGGTACACAACACAAGATCTTACAGCTTTGGTTTCATATTTGGATTTCTTTACTAGCTGTAAGCCAATAGGAAACAAGTAATAGATGCCGATGTCCACTGCTGACTATTAAATTTCTCAGTATTGTAAAAACATAAGCCGGCATAAGCCGTTTAGCCTTACCGGACTCCTGGATTTATTGGAGTGGCTGTTGCACTCTGACCCACTAATTAAAGATAGAACATCCCCGTCCATCCTCAAAAATATTTCTTTAATCATCACATCACTTAGGGATCGATATAATCTCTTTTCAGAAATTGTAGAATACTATTACAATTAAATCAATTTACATGTCTGCTCATTTTAAGACTATTTTTGACGTAGTGGATGCATTTTAAAAAAAGCTTTACAAGCTCGGCGATACTGGTGATCTCAAGTGACCCACCAACTTGACCATCATTTTAACTCGCTTTCTCTTTACTACACCTTATGAGCTCACCGTGATATTCATTCTTTCGCAGCCAAAGGCTTCTTGTTTCGCACGTCAGAGGGTTTAAACATTTCGAATTTTGCAAGTCCTAAGAACAATATGAGCTGCCGCACTTCGGTTGTACTTCGGCTCTATTCGGTTGTACTGCATGCAAACTTATTCCACTCGTTCTAATGCAAGTATCATGGCGGATCTCGACATCTACTCTTATTATTATTTTATCTGCAATTAAAAATACATTATTTCTGCAGAAAACCACAGTCGGCAGCTGTGTAGATAAATCTTAAATCTTTTGGAAAATCAAAATAATTTTTCAAAAATTTTAAGATTACCTTGTAAGTAGCAATTGAAAAATCCTAATCTCACTACGCTCTTAGTAAAATATCAGACTGTTTCTGTACCTTCGTCACACAATGTTTTCTGGAAACAGTCTGAAGTATAGATCAAGAAGTTTGATGATCTATCTCAGTGTTTCATCTAATTTCTTGCCAATGTTAACGGCTCTTAGCTGGACTCTGCAAGGAATGTACTCTAGACCGTTTGCCATAATATTCCGTTATATGCAGCGATCATCTATGCAGAATTCTACAGTAGATTTGTGGTCGCTTCTTATCTTGTGGTCACTTCTACTACGCTTCTTATCAAATATTACTATGTATGGTTAGTAGTAGTGCTGCTTGCATTCGTTATGATAAGAGAACAACAAGTATCTCCTCTTAGTAAAATGTTATCTGAACGTTTCGGTATCTTAGTAATACTATATTTTCTGAAAACAGTCCCAAAAATAGATCTAGGCACACATCTGTGTATTTCACTTTTTTGCCAATGTTAACGGCTCTACAATAAAATGCACACTAGGCTAGCCATGAATCCCGCTATATGCAGCGAACACCTAAGCAGAATTCTACAGACGATTTGGTGCTCTATTTTTGTAGAGGAATTTACTTGGTGATCTACGATGGCTCTGGTCAACGGCCGTGGATATGCTCGTGTTAAATGATTCCAAAGCAGCTCGTGTTAAATAATTCCAAAAAAATTTACATTGTCCTTACATCTTCAATTGAAGTTTCATCAAGATTGTCTTCATCTCCATTTTTTTAGGTCTATAAGGCGGGGTCTATATCACAAAATAATAATCTTAAGTGATTGGATCAACAATTAAACGTTGTCAATGACATATTTATATTTACAGCTGTTGTTCGTTATCTTCTATATCAGTTTGCCTTCCGTACACGAACTCCCTTGGCAGAATGCAGAGTTCGCCTAAAAACTTCATATCGGCTCTTTTACACTAACGTGTGGCTCGTTCACAATCCTATCTTGCAGTTCCCTTTTATCTACAGGTAAGTAAGATTATCTGGTTGGAGCTGATGGTAGCTGTGTATGTCCTTGGAATTTGCATTTCCTCTTTAACACACCACCTCCCTCGATTAGGTTCATATTTAGACAATTTCGTTCATGGAATTGGAGGTGCTTCCGAATTGAATGATGCACAGCTGCTGTGTTAGTAATGGGAAAAGTGGCCATACTTAAGCTTTGTTACTACTTTCTTGTTATATCTGTTATGGCTTATACCAGGGAGGGCATTTTTCCATCTCCAGACAAGCGAATAAAGAATTTCTAACGGTATCACTTTGTCAGTATTCACATTTGGTTCGTTGAAGACTCTAACTTTCAAAAACTTTCTTTTTGAAGGAACTTGAAGGCTGCAAACTATTCAGTCCTGAGTATAGCAGAGTTCGTATCACAGCCTGTTGCATCATGAAAAAAGTGAAAGTAATCTTTTAGTAACGCTAAAATTTCTTTAAATTTATTAATTTTGTAACATTTCCTTTCAGTTCTGCTTGTATGTGGCTACAAGACAATCAGCAATTGCACATCAAGCCTTCTACCAAGTTGCTTAAAAGATCTGAATCCACCCATAAACAGCTACAGATTTGCCGTTTATTCTATTACTGTTGTCCATATACAGCTACCTTTGTTTGTAAATTTTGATCCCTCTAGTATTGATCTCCAAGTTCCTCAAGGACTGTGATTGAATTGTCGTGGCTTAAATGGCAGATTGAAATTTGATCGTTGCAGATATTACCCCAAAGCTCTTTTTTCTCTTTCGGCACATTTCATAGCCACTTAGCGTCCATGCTGCTCACTAGGGCTTTCACACAGAGTTGTGTAGGATTCACGAGGTTCCGGTCTATCATTAATATTTTTTTGAATGCTTAATGACAAACTTTTCATGAACCATCGAAGCAGCCTTACTTTGGGTCTGACCCCGGTGATCTGATCGATTAGACAAATAAAAAATCGAATTTAGGTTCTTTTGAGATCTTCCCTTAGACGGTTAGATGGAAAATATTTACGTAATAGTCAGTCCAGTGGTCTAACGAATAATCTTTCCAGTGCCACACATTTGGAAGATCATAAGAAGTCATTTATTTTAGAAGTCTCTTGATGAAAACTTTCATATCTGAGTTCTTGATTGAAAAAGTAATCTGATATCACGATAGCATTGTCTTGATAAGAATATTGTATCACATTTCGTCATTCTGACATCCTCTTCCCTTTAATAGAATACACTCATTTTCTTGGTGTTTGAATCCTGTCTTACTCCGAAGATTTAATCAAATCCTCACTCGCAACTCGCGTCTCGATTTTTTATTCTCAAACAACCTTTGAATAGCTATTCATCTAGTGAAAGCTTCGCCACGACAATTGTGTAATGCTGATATAAGCAGTGTATTGCCTATATAAGCATATAAGCAGTGTACTAATACTATATATTCTGCTCTTTCGTATACAGTGAATAAGTGCAAAAAGAGAGAACAAAGCACATGCGTGATGACATTAGATCAGCCATTATACTGAAAAGGTGTTCAAAACGGACCTGCAGCTAATGAAATTTTTTAACGGTCCAAAGTTGTACCGCTTTTAGGAGGCTTCCAGTTAAGTAATTTTTAGGCAGGATTGGATTATGTCAGGAAATGTTATTGGAGAATTTTTCGTATCCTGTACACTATGGCAACATTAGTAAAAATAATCAAATACCACGCCTAATCAAGATCATTGAGAACTCGATCTAGACTTTGCTCCGGGACCATTACATGTGGTTATGAAGACATTTACAACCGTCGGATGATATGGCAAAATCTAGGATCTGCGATCTTATTTAACAAGGTCTGGATGACGTAATCAATATGCAACTGAATCTCAAAGACGATATTAGGAAATCTCAAAATTAAGTTGGTGACATTTTCCGAACCGTAAACTTTGGCTGCAGTATATAGAGAAGGTCATAATCGTATTGCAATTCATCCAAAGGGAGTAGATTGTACAGCGAACTAGAAACTTCATTTAAAGGAAATTAAATCAATGCTTCCGTTTTCTCACGCAGGTGGTCATATCTTCTATGGAGGCTAATACGGTATCAGAGGTTTACAAGAAATTAACAACTCAAGGTAGATTCACAATTCGCAGAAAAAGAGCCTTTCTTTAGAAAAGTTCCAAGTGATATGATTATCGAACAGTGCTTAACGAAGGCGCCAAAATTTTCTGGGGGGTTAACTCAACGCCAGACTCAACGTTAGCAAGATTAATCCCTGATTCCCAAATACTGTTACGATAACAGAATTTCTACAGAATTTTTGGGGCATCAGTTTATCATCAGAGCGAGTCGTTGAGCTAATGCCACCTTCCTTGTGTGATAATATCTCAATGCGCAAGAATCTCATTTCGACTGCTCTGAATATTGCAAACTCTTTTGTCGTGAGTTTTAAAACACACATGCAGAAGTAAAAGTCCTCCTACACTTAATGGTGTGGACAATCATAGCGACACAAATCTGCTTTAAGGACGAATAAAATTATGTTAAGCGCTATTTTCGCTGGCATAATTCACACTCTTATTAAGCTTACTGGAGGATTTGAATTTCTAAATTTTGTAAACGTATTCTTACCGGTGAGTAAAGTTCTGCTATGCTTCCCCTCTCTTGCAGATGAGTGCACCAACTGTATTAGCTTTTTGACACCTTTCATATCAAAGACGGAATGATCAGCAACAAGTATTTCTGTAATCAAATTTATTAACTTCAACAGTACATTATCTCGCTGACATGAATAGAGATTGCGTGTCCTGTCCATCGACTCAAACTTATGTTCTCAAGAGCAGAAAGCTACTCCACAAAATGTACCCGATTAATCGCCAGCAGTTGAGGCTTACGAAGTGTACTGATCTCTAACACTGACCCAACTATAATTTCACCTGGTATGTATGCGAGCATATCCATAACCGTTGACCAGAGCAATCCTAGATCACCAAGTAAATTACTTTACAGAAATAGAAGGACTAAATCATCTGTAGAATTCTGCATAGAATATCGCTGATAATAGCGGAATATCATGGCAAACTGCCTAGAGTACATTCGTTGCACAGTCCACCTAAGAGCCTTTAACTTTGGTGATAAGAAAGTCGTAATACAGATATTTGCTTAGATCTATACTTGTGACTGTTTTCAGAGAACAAGTTATTACCAAGTTACAAACATTCAGACATTATACTAACGGGAGTTATCGAGACACATGCTGTTCCATTATAAAAACGAATGCAACCAGTTAGCATGCACTACAACTAACCAAACATAGTAATATTTTAAAAGAAGTGTACTCAGATTAGGATTTTTAATTGAAACTTACAAACTGTACTACACTAAAATTTTTTCAAAAATTACAATCATTTGACATATCTATAAGGCTGTTGACTGTGGCTATCTGCAGAAATAGTGGTATCACTAATTGTAGATATCACGATGCATTTAGATAAAAAGAGAATAACAGTAAAAGTCTAGATCCGGCATGATACTTGCATTAGAACGAGTGGAATCAGTTTGGATGCAGTACATCCGAGGAGAGCGCTTGGGTTGAATGGGAAAATACGGCAGGTCATATTGTCGTTAGGATTTGCAAATTCGAAATATTCGAGTTTAAACTTCGTGAGGTCCGGAAAAAAAGTCTTTAGCTGAGAGAAAAAGAATATCGAGGTGAGCTCATAAGGTATAGTAAAAGAGAAAGCGCGTTATTTGATTGACAATTTGATAGGTCACTTGTAAAGGACAGGCATCCCCGAGCTTGTGAGGCTTTTTGTAATCTGCATCCACAACGACAGTAATCGCCTTAAAAGGAGAACATTAGCGGAGATACTAATTGAAGTCGAAATGATACTTGTCTTTTTTGTAATAGTATTCTACAATGTCTGACGAGAGATATTAATCGATCTTTAAGTGTTCCGGTGAATAAAGAGATAATTTTGAGGATGTCCGGGGATGTTCGATTTTTAACTAGTGGTTTGGAATGCAACAGGCGTGCGAATAAGTGTAGAGTTCTATTTCGAGGTGCCCGGTAAGGCTAAACGGCTTATGCCGAATTAACTCCTTATTACAGTGCTGTGTAATTTGAAATCATCAGTGGACATCGTCATGTATTCTTTAATTTCTATTGGCTGAGAGCTAGTAAGGAATTTCAACAATTAATCGGAGGCCGCAGTAATTTGTGTTGCGTACTTAGGTCTGAAAAACGAAGCAGTAGTGTTTTTAAAGCTCCTTCACTCAAATACTATAATGGCGTACCATTTAAAAAACCGTGGATTTACTTCTCCCTTTAATAAGACGAGGGAATCACAGACGTATAGCTTTGAGAACGTACAGCGGTTTTATTAGGTGGGCCTTTGGTATTGAAAAATGTTGTGATACCAAATGTAAAAATCATAAGTATTAATTTATCAATGATAAACAAACAATTGCTATACTTCTCGTTTATATGCAGCTACAAAACTATTTGAAAGTTCTTCTTCCGGAAGAAATCCAATTAGCACGTATAACGCTCTCACCTTGTTCTTGATCGTTATCCTGATCTTTATGAAAAGGTTGCTTTGTGATGACCAGTGTTACTAAGTTGGTAGCGAACACATGACTGAGTATACCGTAAATATTTTCTACCTAACCGTGTAAGAGAAGATCACAAAAGAAACTAAAATCGATTCTTTTTTTTTCGCTCATGGATCAGATAACCGGTCTCAGGCCCAAAGTATGCGTGGATATCCATGGCCGTTGACCAGACCCATCCTAGATCACAAAGTAAATTATTTTACAAAAATAGAAGCACCAAATCGTCTCTGCATAGATGAAAGCTGCATATAGTAGAATATCATGGCATACAATCTAGAGTACATTCCCTTGCACAGTCCAGTTTGAGCAGTTGCACATTGGCAAGAAGAAAGTCGAAAAACAAAGATATGTGCTTAGATCACATTTCAGACTGTTTTCAGAGAACATTCCATTACCAAATTATAGAAAGATTCAGATATTTTATTTAGTGGAAATATACGTCAATATACGTCAAGATATGTGTTGTTCTCTTATCATAACGAATGCAAGCTGTTAGCATGTACTACAACCAACCATACATAGTAATATTGGATAAGAAGCGTAGTGAGATAGGGATTTTTCAATTGCAACTTACACGCAGTAATACTCTAATATTTGCTGAAAAATTAGTTTCATGAGGCAAATGATTTAAGGTTTATCTACAAGGTTGCTGACTGTGGTTTTCTGCAGATTTTATGGTATTAATTGTAGATATCAGGATGCGTTAAGATACAAAGATAATAACAGTAGATGTCGTGATCCGCCATGATACTTGTATTAGTAAGAGTAGAATCAGTTTGCATGCAGTACAACCGACGAGAGAGCATGCGTTGAAATGGGAATACTACGACAGCAGATATTGTCGTTAGGATTTGGAAATTCGAAATACTCGAGATTAAAACTTGTGACGTGGGGAAAGACTGAGAAAGACTGAATATCACAGTGAGGTCATAAGGTATAGTAAATAGAAAGGGTGTTAAAATGGTGGACAAGTTGATGGGTCACTTGCAATTCGGCAGACATCACCGAGCTTGTGAAGTTTTTTATATTATTCATCTGCAACCCAAGAAATCACCTTAAAATGAGAATGTTAGCAGAAATGTCACGTGACTCCATTGTCATAGAATTCTTCAGTGTATGAAAAAATATAATAATTAGAACTTAAATCATTTCTAAGTGATGCGGTGATTAAAGAAATAATATTGAGGATGGACGGGAATGTTTGACTTTTAATTAGTGGTTAAGGTTCATCAGGCGTGCCAATAATTCGAGGGTTCTATTTCGAGGTGTCCGGTAAAGCTAAAGGGCTTATGGAGGCCTATGTCAGTCTAAAAATTTTGTGAAATTTAGAAATCAGCAATGGACGTCGCCATGTATTTCTTAATACCTATTGGCTTAGAGCTAGTAAAGAAATTCAACAATTATTCGGTGGCCCCAGTATCTTGTGTTGCGTACCGCAAACACCGCAAAGAAATCACCGCAAAATGAGGACCTTAGCAGAGATGTCACTTGACTTCATTGTAATAGTATTATACAATATCTAAAAACAGATATTAATTAGATATTAAATCGATCTCTAAGTGATGCGGTGACTAAAGAAATAATTAAGAAAATGGATGGGGTGTTTTGATTTTTAATTATCGGTATAGTGTGCAACAAGTGTCCAATAATTTGAGGGTTTTATTTCGAGGTGTCCGGTAACTTATGAAGGCTTACGTTTTTCTTACAAAGCTGTGAAAATCAGAAATCAGCAGTGGACATCAGCATGTAAACCTTAATTCGTATTAGCTTAGATCTATTAAAAAAAATCAACAATGAATCGGAATCCTCAGTACCTTGTGTTGTGTACGTAGGTCTTAAAGACGAAGCAGCACTGCTTTTAGAGCAACTAAACTATCATTATAAAATGGCGTACCATTTAAAAAAACCGTCGATTTACTTCTCTCTTCAATAAGATGATGGTATCACAATCATATATCTATGGAATTTTACAGCGGTTTGTTTTAGGTGGGCCCTTGGGATTCATAAATGTTGTGATACCAAATGTAAAAAACATAAGTATTAATTTTCAATGATAATCAAGCAATTGCTATACTTACCGTTTATATGCTTCCTGCTGAATAAAATCTACTTAGCTCCCATAACGGTCTCACATTGTTCTTGATCGTGAGCCTGATGTAAACTGTTTAATCCAAAGATTGTGTGTTCTTACGGATACAATATTTAGAGAAAATCTCCTGTGGGTTGAAACTCGAGACTATCAAGTATGGATTTATTTAGTGTCCCTCTGCTTACTAGGGCTTACATACAGAGCTGTGTAGGATTCACTAGGTTACGGACTATGATTAATAATATTTTCACGATTGCATAATGATAAAAACTTGATATGGAACCCATTATATTCTAACTTCCGAAGCAGCCTTACTTTGGGTCTGGGACCGGTGATCTGATCGATGAGACAAATATAGAACGATTTTAGGTTCTTTTGAGGTCCTCCCTTAGACGGTTAGCTTAAAATATTTACGGTAGTCCTGTGTTCGCTACCAAACTAGTAACACTAGTCTTCACAAAGCGACCAAACTGTGGGCTAATCAATTAATCTCTTCATATAATCTCATTGCATGCTTTGATTACTAACTAAGTGCCACACACTTCATAGAGAAGAAAAGGTCATTTATTTTAGAAGTCTGTTGATGAAAATTCTCTAAATCCAAGTTCTTGAATGTAAAAGTAATGTTACATCACGGTAGCTTTGTCTTGATAAGAATATCGTATCACATTTCTTCACTCAGACATCCATTTTCCCTCTAATGCTATACACTCATGTTCTCGGTGTGTCAACGCTGTCTTAATCGGAAAATTTAATCAAGTCTTCACTCGAGTGTCGCGTCTTAATTTCCTGTTCTCAAACAACTTTTGGATAGCTATTCATCTTGTAAAAGCTTCGGCACTGTAATGGTGAGATACAGAACCTCTTTTTTGATATAAGCAGTGTAGTGCATCAGTATTTCTTTAATAATTCAACTACAAGTACTAATACTATATATTCTACTCTTCAGCTTACAGTAAACAACTGCAAGAAAAGTGATCAATCCACATGCGTTATGATATTAGATCATCCATTTTACCGGCCAAGGCTGAAGAAATTTTTGACCGGTCCTAAGTTGCACCCGTTTTAGGAGGTTTGCAGTTAAGTAATTTCTAGGCACGATTGAATGTACTGTGTAAGGAAATGATATAGAAGAACGTTGGTGTTTCCTGTACACTATGACAACTTTAGTGAAAAAGCTGAATGGTCATGCCTACACAATATCATTGAGAACTCACTTCTAGACTTTGTTCGGCGCTCTCTATATGTGGTTATGAGGACTTTTGCAACCGTCGTAGGAGATGAAAAGGAAACTGCATGACTAAAACCATATTAGGAAATCTCAAAATTAGGACGGTGACATTTTCCGAACATTAATTTTGGCTGCAGTATATAAAGAAGGTCATAATCGTATTGCAATCGTAAGTGACTAGATTGAGCAGGGGACAAGAACCTGATTTGAAGGAAATTAAATTAATGCTTTTTTTTTCCCACGCAGCTGGTCATCTTTTCTATGAAAAATTTGCACATCACTATACTCAGTAGTAAGGCCTGGAGGCAAGTACGGTATCAGAGAATTACAAGAAATTAACAACTCAAGGAACATTCGCAATTCGCAGAAAGAGAGTCCGTCTTGAGTGAAGATCCAAATGGTATGATTACCACACTGTGCTTAATTAAGCGCACGATTTTTTCTCGGTAATTAACTCAACGTCAGACACAACGTTAGCAAAATTAATCCTTGATCCCAGATACTGTTATGCCAAATAGAGGAACCCTCGAATTTTTGGCACGCCTGTTGCACTCTAAACCACTAATTAAATATCGAAAATTCACGTCCATCCTCAAAATTATTTCTTTAATCACCGCATCACCGCATATCTCTTTGCAGAAATTGCAGAACAGTTTTAAAAAAGTCGTGACAACTGTGCTACTTTCCTCAATGTAAGGTGGTAACTCACGTAGTGGATGCATATCACAAAAAGATTCACAAGCTCGTGATTGCTTTTCCTATCGCAAGTGACCCATCAACTTGTGCATGATTTTAACTCTTTTTTTCTTTATTATACCTTGTCAGCTCACCGTGATATTCATCTTTCTCAGCTAAAGACTTCTTGTTCCGCACGTCACAGGGTTTAAACACGAATATATTTGAAATTTTCAAGTCCTAAGATTAATATGAGCTGCCGTACTTTCCCCATATCAACCCGCCCGCTCTCGGCGGTTGTACTGCATGCAAACAGTTTCCACTCGTTCTAATGCAAGTATCATGGCGGATCTCGACACCTGCTGATATTATCTTTTTATCTAAATGCATCGTGATATCTACAATTAGTAATACCATTATTTCTGCAGAAACCCACTGTCGGCAACCTTGTAAATAAATGTTAGTACTTCCGCCAAACGAAGGTCATAATTCACCAGATTTTATTCTATTACAGCATGTGATTTGCAATTGAAAAAACCTAATCAAACTACGCTTCTTATCAAATATTACTATTTATGGTTTCTTGTAGAAAGTGTAATCTGGCTTTTTTTTAATCTTTCTTCACTTTCCGTGTCTAGTTGTAATATATATCCATAAGATATAAGTTGAAAATAGCGCTTAACATAATTTAAATATGTACTGTACTTAACGCAGATTTTACTTGCCATTTTTCGTCTACACCATTGCGTGTAGAAGAACTCTTAGTTCTACGTGTGGCCTTTAATTCTCGGTACAACAAAGACTGCTATATTCAGCGCAGTCGCATTGACATTCTTGTGCAATGAGATATTATCACACAAGGAAGATGGCATTAGCTCAACGTGCACCTGAAATGACAAAGTGTCTCCTCAAAATATCTTTAGTACTTCTGTTATCGTAACAGTTTTTGGAATGATTTTTTAATCTAGCTAACGTTGTGTCTGACGTTGAATTAGTCCTCCAGAAAATTTCGTTGCCGAATTGTGAAGGTTCCTTGAGTTGTTTATTTCTTTTTTCTTCTGATACCGTGTTAGCCTCACAGCCTCTGTTGAGTATAGTGATGTTTAAATTTTTCATAGAAAAAATGACCAGCTGCGTGAGAAAACGGAAGTATTAATTTAATTGCCTTCAAATTAAGCAACTAGTTCCCTGTTCAATCTAGTCCCTTTGGATGAATTGCAATACGATTTTGACCATCACTATATATTGCAGCCAAAGTTTACCGTTCGGTTAAGATCAGCGTCTTAATTTTGAGGTTACCTCATATGGTGTTTGGCATGCAATTTCATTTTCTTGTAAATGTTGCATATTAATTTCCTCATCCAGACAACGTTCAATAACATCCAAGATCCTAGATTTAGTCATCTCTAAATGTTTGCATAAACACATGTAAGGGTCGCGAACAAAGTCTAGAAGTAAATTCTCAATGATATAGAGTAGGAATGGACATTCAAAATTTTCACTAATGTTGTCGTAGTGTACAGCATACCTGAAAGTTCTATACCATTTCATGATATAATGTATCCAATCATGCCTAGAGATTGCTTAAGTAGACACCTCCTAAGGGTACAACTTTGGACAGTTCAGAAATTTCTTGAGCTGCAGGTACGATTTGAGACATTTCCAGTATAATGGCTGATCTAATGTGATTACACAAGTGCTTTGTTCACTTTTCTTGAAATTATTCACTGTATGCGAAAGAGTAAAATATTTAGTGTTAGTACTTGATGTTGAAATATTGAAGAAATAAAGAGGCAATACACTGCTTATATTAAAAGGAGACGTGTATATAACAGCATTACACAATCGTTGTGGTGAACCTCTCACAAGATCAATAGCAATCCAAACGTTGTTTGAGAATAGGAAATCGAGACGCGAGATGCGAGTGAGGATTATGACAGCATCGACACACCAAGAAAATGAGTGTATACCATTAGAGGGAAAGTGGATGTCAAAATGAAGAAACGAGATACGATATTCTTATCAAGAGAATGCTATCGTGAAATAAGATTACTTTTGAATTAAAGGACTTGGATATGGAGATTTTTATTTTAAAAAAAGAGACTTGTGAAATAAATGACTTTTTCTGCTCTATGAAATTTTTGGCACTATGAAATCAATGTATACAGTGAGCTTAAAGGGAAAGATTATTTGATTAGCCCACTGTTGGTTGCTTTGTGATGTCGAGTGTTACTAAGTTGGTAGCGAACACTGGACATACTATACCTTTAATATTTTCCACCTAAGCGTCTAAGAGAAGAACTCAAAATAACCCAAAATCGACTCTTTATTTGCTTCATCGATCAGATCACCAGTAAGGCTGCTTCGGAGGTTAGATATAATGGGTTTCATAGCAAGTTTTTCATTATGAAATCGGGAAAATCTTAATAATGATAGGCCGACCTAGTGAAGCCTACACAACTCTATGTAAGTTCTAGTGAGCAGCAATAACCAATATTAAATGTATATTTGATAGTCTCGTGTGTTAACACACAGGAAACTTTGTTTAACATATCAGTAAGAAGACAACTTCTTGGATTATACAGTTTCTATCAGGCTAACGATCAAGAACAAGGTGAGAGCGTTATGGGTGTTAAGTATATTTCTAATTGTATTCTAGTGCTTATAAACGGGAAGTATAGCAATTGCTTGATTGTCATTGATAATTAAATACTTATCTTTCTTACGTTTGGTATCACAACATTTTTCAATGCCAAGGGCCGACCTAAAACAAACCGCTGAACGTTCCCAAGCTATATGAGTGTGATACCTCGTCTCATTAAAGGGAGACTTAAATCCACAGTTTTTTTAAACAGTACGCCATTGTATAATGTTAGTTAAGTAGTTATAAAAGCACTACTGCATCGTCTTAAGACCTAGGTACACAACACAAGACCTTACGGCTTCGGATACATTTTTGACTTCCTTTACTAGCTTTAAGCCATTAGGAATTAAGGAATAGATGCCGATGTCCATTGCTGACCTAAATTTCACAGCGTTGTAAGAAAGACATAACCCGGCATAATCTGTTTAGCCTTACCGGTAAACTTCATAGCAAAACCTCGAATTATTGGCGCGCTTGTTCCACTCTAAACCACTAAATAAAAATCGAACATCCCCTTGCATCCTCAAAATTATTTAATTTATCACCGCACCACTTAGAGATCGATATAATCTCTTATTAATATTTCTTTTCAGACATTGTAGAATTCTATTACAATGAAGTCAAGTGACATCTCTGTTATCGTTCTTATTTTAAGACGATTTCTTACGTAGTAGATGCATATTAAAAAAAGCTTCACTAGCTCGGGGATGCTTATGCTATCACATGTGACCCATCAACTTGTCCATCATTTAACGCGATTTCACTTTACTATATCTTATGATCACCGTCATATTCATTCTTTCTCAGCTAAACATTTCTTGTTCCACACGTCACAGGGTTTAAACTCGAATATTTCGAATTTACAAGTCCTAAGATCTATATTAGCTGCTGCACTTTTCCCATTTCAACCCGCAAGCTCACTTCGGTTGTAATGTATGCAAACTGATTCCACTCGTTCTAATGCAAGTATCAAGGGGGATCTCTTCATCTACTGTTATTATCTTTTTATCTAAGTGCATCCTGATATCTACAATTAGTAATACCATTATTTCTGTAGAAAGCCACAGTCTCAACTACTGGCGACTAATCTGGTACATTTTGTGGTGTAGATTTCTGCTCTTGAAAACATACCATTGAGTCGATGGACAGGACACGCAAACTCTATTCAAGTCAGCTAAATGAGGTAGTATTGAATTTAATAAATAAGATTAGAGAAATTCTTCTTGTTAATCATTTCGTCTCATATATGAAAGGTGTCAAAAACCTAATAAAGATGGTGAACTAATCTGCTACAGAGGAGAAGCTTAGCAGAACTTTTCTCACCGGTGAGAAAACGTTTAGATGATCGAGAAATTCAAATCCTGCAATAAGCTTAATAAGAGTGTGCGGTATGGAACTCAGTAGTGGAAAATGAACCGTGCGAGTCAGAAAGACTTTAAGGTTCAATAGCTTGAAGATTAGTGTGATAGATTCGTTGTGTTCTTAATATAGCAGCTTGATGAAGTGTCAAGGTTGCAAAAGACGACTCGAAATTTTTTATACACACAAGTTAAACTTACAAGCTAAGCGAAAGTTTATAGCTGTATATATTACTTTCTTTTGGCATCTGGACAAGCAAGTACTCCAACACTATTATTATGGGCGTAAATTCAGGGCTTTTGCTGGAAGATGTGAAAAGTGAATATAGGAAGTTTTATATCTTTCAGGTGTACTTAACTGAAAATCTCCCAATGTCACCTAAGTACGAAAATCAATTTTGTCAATTGATAATTTTGTTGATTTCTGTGTTCTACACCTGTTCTATCATGGCTGTATAATTACTTTGTATCGCAAATCAATTCCTTAAACCGCTAGCTTCATAAATTCATCGGCTGGACTTGTCTCACAGTCCAAGAGAAGCGTGCCTGAGTCTATAAGGTAATCTCGTACAAAATTACCAAAAAAACACCTATTAGAGTTTCAGGCCAATAAGCTGCATATGATTCCTTTACTAGCTTACGACCATAAGTGTAATATAACTGTTACGGAAAATTTTGAGCTTCGTTGCCTCCTGAGTGAAAAGCAGCTTGGTTCAGTCGCAAAGGAAGAAAATGCTGAGAAGTACGTATTGATTGTCCTTATGTCGTATAAATCCTAATTCAATAAGTTGAAAGCAACAGGGATCTATGTGTAATAGAGCTTTCATTCTTACACCCCCTCTTGGATAAAAATGTACATGGAGTCTTTGCGTGTACCGCATATCGAAGCATCGTTCTTTATTAAGAGAGTTAAACTTTGCTTCTTTTTAGGAGATTCTAAAACTAAACGGGAGCGAGGCGAAAGGAGTGTTTGGAAGATGAGGATGGCGTTTGTTGTTCGCTAGATACCTACACTCTTAAGAATAAAATGAATTATGTGTATTCTCTTAATTTGTCATATTTAAATTGAAATGTGGGTCAATTTAGAAGGGCCAAAGGAAAGTTTAAGCTGAAGTAAATTTTTGTTGGTCTGTATTTGTCTATATATTAAAGAATTTATTTATAGAGCGAAAATGTCGTAAATGGTCAGATATTTACAATAGAAAACTGGTTATTCAGTAAGAGAAGGAACTGTTTCAAATGTGAAGCAATTTCTATTTGTTAACTACTTTGATATTTAAAATTAAATGAATAATAACGATATTGTAACAAATTGTAGCATATTTATCCTTGAAAAACGAATCTCCTCGGTAGAACGAAAGGAGTATTTTTAAGGTGAAGAACAATCTTGCTGATCGGTAGTTTCCGACATATTTCAGAATCTAATGTAAGAATGGAATTGTCGTAAACTAACAGATATACACAATTAAAAAGCGAGTCCATTGAATGGAGTAAAAGAGTACTTCGAAGGTGTTGCAGACTGTTGTTGGTCCCTCTGACATCATTATTGAAAGTATATATTCTGCAGTTAGATTTAAGTGACTACTTTATTCATTTTTTCATTTCATCATTTTTATCATTTTTTCATTTTTTCATTTCATATTAATCATTTCATTAATCATTTAACTAGCTGACCAGATTTTGGAGTGACCTGAGTGACGCCAGTCACATTCCTTTTGCCGTTCCTTATCTGTACTCTCTGGTGTCCGAGTAATCGCAATGTCCCGTGCATCGTAGCCACTGGACTAGAATTAACAATTTATTTTCCACATTCTGTTTGTCAATGCGTACATGTGAGTTAACTGAGTGATTATTAGATTGAACTACGAACACTCTTCAGTTGACCACTGCATTGTTTGCCGCCACCGCGCTCGTTGCGTCGGGAATTAAATCTGACAGTGTTAAGGAGCTAAAGCTATTTGTCGGCGAAGGACGTTTTCTTACGGTTAGCCCCCAGCTAGTGACGTCTCTTTTTCAAATACTTTATGCGTACCTGTCAGTTATATACGTGCCCTCCAACTAGTATTCTACCTTCGAGACTATTTTATTGGCTGAACATTCATCTTAAATCTTCAGGATTTTTCGGCGCAGCAACTGGATTTCTACGTGTGACTATCCAAGCAATTTTTCCCCCGGTGCTAATCCCCAATTCTCTAATCCAATTCTCGTTATTTAGACCGACGAGCGATTTGGATACAATTTGTAACCCATGCTATTCAGGGAGGTTAAGGTCTCAGGGGAATACTTACTGGCAGCACCACCGAGAAGAGAAATCCGAACAGTAGCCCAAACTCAAGTAGATTACAAACAAATGCCCGCCCGAACACACAACTCAAAATGGTTATAAATTGTCAGATATTTATAATTAAAAGGGAAATAAAAGGACTGGAAAATGCAGCACACTTTTGGTAATCGTTTGTTACTTATTTACCTAAAAATGAAATGAATTGCCGTAAAGAATAATGTAAAATAACAGATTTGTCGTTATTTGTCAGACATTTACAATTCCAATATATAGGACCAAAACATTGTTTAAAAATAACTTAGACTCTTGCTAATGGTTAGTTACTGAGATATTTATCAATACAGTGAAACAAAGCATTTGTCGCAAATTGCCAGGAATTTACGGTTAAAAATGACTGTATGCAGAAGGACACATGTCCTTCATCGTATAAGCATACCAGGTATAACAAAGAAGTAGTTACAAAGCTTCAATATGGCCACCTTTTCCCCTACTAGCACGGCAGGTGTGCAGCATTCAAGTCGGATGTACCTCCAAGTCCAGGAGCGAAATGGTCTAAGCATGAACCCAATCGAATGAGGTTGGTGTGTGAAAGAGGATATGCGAATTCCTTGACCCACACAGCTACCATCGGTTCCAGCCGGATAAGCTTACCTGTAGATAAGAACTGATTGCTAGATAGGATTGTGAACGTGCCACATGTAAGTGTAGAAGAGCCAATATGAAGTAAACAATTTTTTCTGCATTCTACCAAGAAAGTTCATGTACAAATGGCGGATCGGAACACAATCTGATATAGATGATGACGAACAACAGCTGTAGAGAGCCAATATGTCATTGACAACGGCTTAACACTTTCGATCCGAGGGAGTTTTTAAATTATTAAATCTCTGTGTCCGGCACAAAATAAAAGTTATTATAAAACATATCTGCCTAAGTTTTTTTCGAAACTTTTGCCACTTTGGGACATGAAAGTAGAGATAGCGATCTATCAGAAGGAAAAATATCCTGTACTTGCTGGTTTTGTGTCCCACGCTGCAACAGGCCTATTTGATAGATATTTCGCAACTTTATCAGACACTGAATGATCACTCAGACTCTCTTGGCCTATGAGACAAGTCTTGCCGATGAATTATTAAAGTTAGCGGTGTAAATCATAAGCCTGATACAGAAGCCTGATTTTACACAAGCCTGATAGAACAGGTGTAGAACAGAGACGTGAACAAAGTAATCAAATGACCGATTTTTTTTTTTTTTTTGGTACTTAGATTGGGAGATTTTCAGTTAAGACAACCTGAAAGCTATAAAACCGAGGCTCACTTTCTACATCTTGGAGCAGAAGCCTGAATTTCCTCCCTTAGTAATACTGTTCGAGTTCTTGCTCGTCTCGATGATCAAATAAAGAAATAGATACTGCTATTAACTTTCGATTAGCCTGAAAGTTAAACTTGCGTCTATAAAAAATTTCGAGGTGTCTTTTGCAACCTTGACACACTTCATCAACATGCTACATGGATAACGTTACGTATCTATCACACTAATCTTCAGGCTATAGAACCTGAAGTCTTTCTGACTCGCACGGTTTATCTTGCACTACAGACTACCATCAGAGCCCTGCAAACCCAGGCCCGAAGACGGCCCTGCCCGACCCGAATGGATCTGAATTCTGTGCCCGACTCGACCGAAACGGGCCGAGCAAAAACCCGTCCGAGTTGGGCCGGCCCGACTGGGCCCGAACACTGTAAAGACGGATCTGAAACTAATGTTGGCAGCCTGTGTTAATCATAATGTGTTGGGGAATATAACCCTTTATTCAAGACTGTAAAGTAGTGTACCTCTACTACTCTTATTATTACTACTACTGCTACTGCTATTATTACTATTACTATTATTATTATTATTATTATTATTATTATTATTATTATTATTATTATTATTATTATTATTATTATTATTATTATTATTTGATTACTATTACTATTTCTACTACTACTACTACTTCTACTATTACAACTACTACGACTTCGCGTCAGAGTGACATATTTGGTGGTACGTACTTTACAATCTAAGTACAGAAAAATTTGAAGAAATACTAGTTATTATGACCAGTCTGCGTAGATTTCGAACAGATACTTGACCAGGGGCAATGGTGGCTCACTAGGTAAAGCATTCACACCTGGTGCTAGAGGTCGCCGGATCGATTCCTCCACGTGTTATGTGAGCTTTGTGGTAGACAAACATCGTGAGCGTGGGAGTTTTTTGATTAGCACGTTTTCGTCCACTGTCTTCATTCTACCAATTCATCCATCATCATCCATACGTTTTGAGGCGTAATTGCCTAAAGAACATTTGAGAAAGTCAAGTACTTGACCTACTAACTAGAATTATTTCTGCTACCACTAGACAACGGAGGGCGAAACCATGAACTAGCGTGTTCATAAGATTAGCGCAATTTGTAGTAGTGCTCAATTAACACGGCAGATTCCAAATCATATTACGTGTTCGTGTATTCTTTATAATTTGATACTACAATAATAATAACAAAAAACAATGATAAAATAAATCACCCGGACCCCAGGATCGATGAAGTGTTCCTGGAACGGTTCGTAACAAGTAAATAACAGAGCTATATGACGGAATGTGAGGCAGTAAAAGAAAACAAAATCCACACATATCATTGTTGAACGAAAAATACCTCAAAACTCCCCTGAATGAAAAATGTATAGATATCAGCTATCAAAAATACGTTTAGAAGATGGAGAAATTCAAATCCTCCAAAAGCTTTATATGAGTGAGCAATATGGCAGTCTGTAGTGCAAGATGAACCGTGCGAATCAGAAAGACTTTAAGGTTCTATAGCCTTAAGATTAGTGTGATAGATACGTAGCGTTATCAATATAGCACCTTGATGAAGAGAGTCAAGGTTATAAAGACGCCCCGAAATTTTTTATACACGGAAGTTTAACTTTCAGGCTAATCGAAAGTTAATAGCAGTATCTATTATTTTCTTTGGGTACCGAGACAAGGAAGTACTCGAACACTATTACTAAGAAAGAATATTCATTGATTCTGCTCCAAGATGCGGAATGTGAGCCTTGGAAGTTTTATATCTTTCAGCTTTAACTGCAGCCAAAGTTAACGGTTTGGAAAAAATAACCCTCTTGATTTTGAGATTCCCTAAGATGGTTTTTCAAAATCCCTAAGACGGTTTGAGATCCCTAAGATGGCCTTAACATTGCATATAATAGAAAGGATAGTTGATTTTAAGAAAATGAAAATATGAGGTTTCTTAAGAAACCAATAGTGCAAAATGAACATCGTTTTACTGTGTTCTTGTACGCATCTAATAGCACGGAAACAGAGTGAACAGTTTCAAGCTTTAAAGCATTACTCTGTTCCTGTGTACTAAAAGCTCTTTCAGTAGACTGACTAGAATCAGGGATGACTAGATACTGACGCGCTAATTTACACAATTTTAGTAATGTTTGTCCTTGTTGCTTCGACCACTGGAGTACATTTGGTTCTCTTACACATGATGACATCCTTTCACTTCATCATCAAATTCACCAGAGACGGAATGTCTATCTTCCCAATCCATTAGTTTATTCATCTTGGTAGGTGGTTCCAAGTTATGCCAGCTAGCCTACAGGAGACGATGGTGATGAGAAATAAATTAAATAGTGGTATGAATAAAGTTTAGGGAAACAGGAGAACGCCGGTGTTTGTCCACCACAAAGTTCACTTGCCGAGAGCTCGGATCAAACCAGGGACCCCATACACCAGAGGTTAACGCTCAACCACTGAGCCACTGTTCCAGGAACACCTAATCCACCCTGGCGACTTGGTGATTTATTTGATCATTATATTTTATATTTGTAGCATCATACTATAAACAATACATGAACATGTAACACCATTCGATATTTGCCTTGCTAATTGAACATTACTACAAATTGCACTGATCTTATGAGCACGCCAGTTCATGGTTTTGCCTTCCGTGGTCCAATTGTAGCGTACAAAGTTCGACTTACTAGGTCAAGTACTTGACTTTTCCATCCGTTCTTTAGGAAACTACGGCTCAGGCTATGTGGATGATGATGGGATGAATTGGTGGAAAGAAAACAGTAGGAGGAAGCAGGACCACCCCAGAAACTCCCACGGACACGATGTTTGTCCGCACCAAGCTCACATAGGATGAGTAGGGATTGATCCGACGACGTCTAGCACCAGATGTGATTGTTTTTTTCTACTGAGCCCCTGTTCTCCCTCGTAGATCAAGCATTGGTTCACATTCTACGCAGACCGGCCATAATAACAAGCATTTCTCCATTTTATTCTGTACTTAGAAAGTAAATTCGGTACCACCAGACATGTCAACTCTGACGCGGTAATAGTAGTTGTAGTAGTATTAGCAGTGGTCGTGGTAGTAATAGTAGATGTAGTAATAGTAGTAGTAGAAGTAGTAATAGTAATAGTATTACCAGTACAACGAAATCTTTAATAAGGAGTCAGTTTCGCAAACACATTACGATTAACATAGGCTGACAGTAAGACCGTACAAACACGGCAAAATAAAGGTAGTGCAAGACATTAATAAAACAAATAGGCTGACAACATTAATTTCCGAACCGTTTTTCAGATTATCCTGGCCGAGCGGACTCGGCCCAACATGTGCCCGGCCCGGTTCGGCCCGATTCGGCCCGAAATGTGCCCGGCACAGTTAGGGCCCGGTTCAGTTTGGTATTACTCTTACATGTGTCTCGTTCACAATCCTACTTTGCAATAACTTTTTATCTACAGGTAAGTAAACTTATCCGGTTGGAGCCGATGGTAGCTGTGTGGATGCTGGATTTCGCATATCCTCTTTCACACACCAACCTCAATAGATTGGGTTCTTGCTTAGACCATTTCCCACCTACATTTGTAGCTACTTCCGAATTGAATGGTGCACCTGTCGTGTTAGTAGGGAAAAAAGTGGCCATATTGAAGCATTGCAACCACTTCCTTGTTATACCTGATAGGCTTATACCAGGAAGGACATGTTATCTTCTCAACACAGGGGAATAAGAGATGTGTAATGTTAAACATTTTATTAGGATTGAGATATGACTCCTAACTCACAACTCCTAACTCACAGTTGAAGACTCTGACTAACTTGCTCAGTTCTTTTTCTTTTTGGAGGATCTTGAAGCTTTGCAACTATTTTCTCTTGAGTATAGCTGAGGTCGTGTCACAGCCTGTATCATCATGAAAAAAGTTAAAGCAAACTTAATGACGCTAAGTTTCTTGAAATTTAATGATTTCGTAGCATTTCCTTTCGGTTCTGTTCGTATGTGGCATTAAAAGAATCAGCAACTGGTCATGAAGTTTTCTTACAAAGATTCTTAAAAGATCTGAATCAAACCCATCAATAATTACAGACACCCCGTTTCTAGTTTCTCCTATTACTGTTGTCAATATACAGTTACCTTTGCTCCTTCGAAAACTCTTTGCATCATTTGAAGCAATCTAGTATTGATCCCCAAGATTCTCAAGGACCGTGAGTGACTTTCATAGCTTCAAAGGCACAATTAATTTCAATCGTTGAGATATTTCCCGAAAGCTATTTTTGTCTTTCGTCTCTTTCCATGTCTAATTGTAATTTATGGCCATCAAGTGTTAGGTGAAAATAGCGCTTAACATAATTTATATCCGCACTTAACGTAGATTTGACTGGCCATTTTTAGTCCACACCATTGCTTGTATAAGGGCTCTTCCTTCTAAGTGTGGGTTTTATTACCCAACACAACAGAGTCTCTGCAATATTCACCTTTGTCAAATTGACATTCTTACGCATTGAGATATTATCAAACAAGGAAGGTTGCATTAGCTTAACGTTTCACCCTGAGGATTAACTGATGCCACCAAATGTCCTGTAGAACTTCTGTTAACGTAACAGTATTTGGGAATGTAGGATTAATCTTGCTAACGTTGTGTCTGACGTTGAGTTAATCCCGCAGAAAATTTCTTGCCTTCATTAAGCACTGTTCGATAATCATATCACTTGGAACTTGGCTGAAAAAGGCCTCTTTTTCTGCTAATTGTGAATGTTCCTTGTGTTGTTAATTTCTCGCAATCTTCTGATATCGTATACTGCAGCCAAAGTTAACCATTAGGAAAATTTCACCTTCTTAATTTTGAGATTACCTAATATGGTTTTTATCATGCAGTTTCATTTGGTTGTAAATTTACATATAGATTTCCTCATCAAGAAATTGTTGAATAAGATACAGTGAGCTTATATGAAAAGATTATTTGATTAGCCCACTGTTTGGTTGCTTTGTGATGTCGAGTTTTAGTAAGTTGGTAGCGAAAACTGGGAAGATTATACCTTTAATATTTTCCACCTAACCGTCTAAGGGAGATCTCAAAATAACCTAAAATCAATTCTTTATTTGCTTCATCGATTGGATCACCGGTAAGGCTGCTTCGGAGGCTAGATATAATTTGTTTGAAAGCAAGATTTTCATTATGCAATCGGGAAAATATTAATAATGATAGGCCGGACCTACTGAAGCCTACGCAAGTTCTAGTGAGCAGCAATGACGAAAATTAAATGCATATTTTATAGTCTCGTGTGTTAACACACAGGTAACTTTGTTTAATATATCAGTTAGAACATAACTCCTTGGATTAAACAGTTTCTATCAGGCTAACGATCAAGATCAAGGTGAGAGTTTTATGGGTGTTAAGTATATTTCTTCAGAAAGAAACACTCTGTAATTGTATTCTAGTGTTTATAAACGGGAAGTATAGTAATTGCATGATTATCATTGATAAATAAATACTTATGTTTCTTACGTTTGGTATCATTTTGATAACATTTTTCAATGCCAAGGGTCGACCTAAAACCAACCGCTGTTAGTTCCCAAAGCTATGCGTGTGTGATACCTCCGTCTTAATAAAGGGAGAAGTAAATCCACGTTTTTTTACATGGCACGCCATTGTACAATGAGTGTTAAAAAGCTCTAAAAGCTCTACTGCCTCGTATTAAGAATTAGGTACACAACACAATATCTTACGCCTTCGGATTAATTGTTGATTTCCTTTACTAGCTTTAAGCCATTGAGGAATATTTGCCGATGTCCACTGCAGATTTGTAAATTACAACCGTCGGAGGAGTTGAAAAAATCTAGGATCTGCGATCTTATTCAGCAACGTCTGGATGAGGAAATCTCTAAGCAACATTTACAACCAAATGAACTGCATGACAAAACAATATCAGGAAATCTCAAAATTAAGACGGTGACATTTTCCGAACCGTTCATTTTGGCTGCTGTATAAAGGTATGAGAAGATTACAAGAAATTAACAACACAAGGAACATTCACATTTAGCAGAAAAACAGGCGTTTTTGAGCAAAGTTGCAAGTGATTTGATAATCGAACAGTGCTTAACGATAGCCACAAATTTTTCTGGAGGATTAACTCAATATGAGACATAACGTTAGCAAAATTAATTCTTCATTCCCAAATAGTGTTACGATAAAAAAAAAAGTTCTACTGTACTTTTGTGGACATCAGCTTATCATCAGAGCGACAGGTTGAGATAATGCCACATTCCTTGTGTGATAATGTCTCAATGCGCAAGAATGTCAATTCCATTGCGGTGAATAATGCAACCCCACTCTTGTCTTGTGTTTTAAAACCCACACGTTGTTGGATGAGTCTTTCTACAGTCAATGGTGTGGACTAAAAGTGGTCTAAGAGGATATGCGAAATGCGTGAAAGATGATGTGCGAAATCCAGCATACACACAGCTACCATAGGCTTCAGCCGGATAAGCCTACTTATCTGCAGATAAAAGGTGATTGCAAGGTAGGATTGTGAACGAGACCCATGTAAGTGTAAAAGAGCCGATATGAGGTATTCAAGGTAGTCTGCATTCTGCCAAGAGAGTTCATTTACAAATGGCAGATCGGAAGACAATCTGATTTAAAAGATGACGAACAATAGCTGTAGAAAACTAATATTTCTTTTACAACCGCGTAATGATGATCCAATCTCTTATGATTATTATATTGTAATACCGTCTCAGCCTAATAGACCTAACAAAATGGACATGAAGACGATCTTGATGAAACTTGAAATGGTGTATGGACAAGGAATAAAACATGAAGGAGGTTTATTGTTCTATTTACATAGTTTGAAACCCTTTAATACGAGCTGCTTTGTTACCCGAAGAAAAAATGAAACCGTAGCAGGATGTATTTCAGTTAACAATCAAAAACCAATTCATTTAGATATCACATTCGCGTACTACAGTATCATTTAATTGTACGTTTATAATTTTTTTTTTTTTTTTTTGTTTGAGTGTTTATATGTAAAGTAGTTCAACAGCAGATGACAGTCTAAATAGATTCTGCTATCTGCAAGGACACTAAACATTGTGTAACTACCGTTTAGTTTTCGAATCTCCTAAAAAGAAGCAAAGTTTAACTCTCTTAATATAGAACGATGTTTCGATATGCGATACCTGGAAAGACACCATGTACATTTTTATCCAACAGTGGCGAAGGATCCTTGTTACTTTCAACTTATTGTTCTAGGTTTTATACGACATGAGGACAATCAATCCTTACTGCTAAGCACCTTGTTCCTTTGCGAATGTACCAAGCTGCTTTTCAGTCAGAAGGCTACGAAGCGTAACAATACACATATGGTCTTAAGCTAGTAAAGGATTCACATACAGGTTATTGGCCTGAAACTCTGATAGAGTTTTTTTTTTTAGGTAATTAGAAACGTGTTTACTTTGTAGACCCAGGCCCGATTCTCTTGGCCTGTGAGACAAGTCCGGTCATTGAATTTATTAAGCTAGCGGTTTAAAAAACTGTTTCGCGATACTAAATAGTTAAACAAGCCCGGTAGAACAAGTGCAGAACAGAGACATCAACAAATTATCAATTGACAAATTTTTTTTGTACTCAGGTTACGTTAGCAGATTTTCAGTAAAGTGCACCTAAAGATATAAAAGTTCCTAGGCTCACTTCCCACATCTTGGAGCAGAAACCCTAAATTTTCTCCCTTAGTAATAGTGTTCGAGTACTTGGTAGAAATGGAGTGGGTTAAATTGAAAAAGTACGGCAGCTCATACTGTCATACTGACTTGCAAATTCGAAATAATCGATTTTATAACCAGTGACGTGTGGAACAAGAAGTCTTTAGCTGTGAAAGACTGAATATCACAGTGAGCTCATAAGGTGTAGTAAAGAGAAAGCGAGTAAAATGATGGACAAGTTGGTGGGTCTCGCGATAGGGCACGAATCCCCGCGCTGTGAAGCTTTTTGTAATATGCATCTGCAACACAAGAAATCACCGCAAAATGAGGACCTTAGCAGAGATGTCACTTGACTTCATTGTAATGTATTATACAATATCTAAAAACAGATATTAATTAGATATTAAATCGATCTCTAAGTGATGCAGTGACTAAAGAAATAATTAAGAAAATGGATGGGGTGTTTTGATTTTTAATTATGGGTATAGTGTGCAACAAGTGTCCAATAATTTGAGGGTTTTATTTCGAGGTGTCCGGTAACTTATGAAGGCTTACGTTTTTCTTACAAAGCTGTGAAAATCAGAAATCAGCAGTGGACATCAGCATGTAAACCTTAATTCGTATTAGCTTAGATCTATTAAAAAAAATCAACAATGAATCGCAATCCTCAGTACCTTGTGTTGTGTACGTAGGTCTTAAAAACGAAACAGTAGTGCTTTTATAGCTCCTTAACTCACATTATACAATGGCGTATCATTCTAAAACCTGTGGATTTAAGTTTCCCTTTAATAAGACGAGGGTATCACAATCATATAGCTTTGGGAACATTCAGAGATACGTTTTATGTGGGCCCTTGAGGTGTAAAATGTTGTGATACCAAACGTAAGTAACATAAGTGTTAATTTATCAATGATAATCATGAAATTGCTATACTTCCCGTTTAAAACTCTACAATACTTTTTGAGAGTACTTCCTGCTGAACAAATGTACTTAACACCCATAAGGCTCTCACCTTCTAGATTGCTAGCCTGAAAGAAAGTGTTTAATCCAAAGAGTTGTGTTCTTACGGATATATTAAACAAAGTCTCCTGTGTGTTACCACACGAGACTATCAAATATGTATTTAATTAGCGTCATTGCTGGTGACCAGAACTTACATAGAGTTGTGTAGGATTCACTAGGTTCCGGCCTATCATTATTAATATTTTCCCGATTGCATAATGAAAAACTTGCTATGAGACCCATTATATTCTAACCTCCTAAACAGCCTAACCGGTGATCTGATCGATGAAGCAAAAAGAGAATAGATTTTAGGTTATTTTGAGATCTTCCGTTAGACGGTTAGGTGGAAAATATTAAAGGTATAGTCTGTCCAGTGTTCGGTACCAACTAAGTAACACTCGACATAACAAAGTAACCAATCAGTGGGCTAATCAAATAATCTTTCCGTATAAGCTCACTGTACGCTTTGATTTATTACTAAATGCCACAAATTTCAATAGCAGAGAGAAGTCTTTATTTCAGATGTCTCTTTTTGAAAATTCTCCATATACAAGTCCTTTAATGCAAAAGTAATATTATTCACGGTAGCATTGTCTTGATAAGAATATCGTATCTCATTTCTTCATTCTGTCATCCACTTTCTCTCTAATGCTATACACTCATTTTCTTGGTGCGTCAATGCTGTCCTGATCCTCACTCGCATCTCGCGTCTCGATTTCCTATACTCAAACAACGTTTTGATAGCTATTCATCTTGTGAAAGGTTCGCCACAACGATTGTGTTATGCTGAGATACATACCTCTCCTTTTCATATAAGCAGTGTATTACCTCTTTTTTATTATTATTATTATTTCAACATCAAGTACTAATACTATATAATCTACTCTTCCGCAAACAGTAAATAAGGACAACTAAAATGAACAAATCACCTGTGTAATCACATTAGTTCAGCCATTGTACAGGAAAGTACACACAGTTGTACCCTTGGGAGGTGTCCACTTTAGTAGTTTCTAGGCATGATTGGTTACATTATGGCAGGAAAGGGTATAGAAGAACTTTCGGGTATCCTGTACACTATGAACACATTAGTGAATATTTTGAATGTCCATGCCTACTCAACACCATTGAGAACTAACTTCTAGACTTTGCTCGCGACCCTTACATGTGTTTATGAAAACATTTACAACCCTCCGAGAAGGTGACTAATTCTAGGCTCTTGGATCTTATTGAACATTGTCTAGATGAGGAAATCGTATGCAATATATACGAGAAAATGAAATTGCATGACAAAAACTTTATTAGGAAACCTCAAAATTAAGATGGTGACCTTATCGGAACGGTAAATTTGGCTGCAGTATATAGAGAAGGTCATAATCGTATTGCAATTCATCCAAAGGGACTAGATTGAACAGGGGACTAGAAACTTTATTTGAAGGCTATTAATTTAATGCTTCCGTTTTCTCACGCAGCTGGTCATCTTTTCTATGAAAAATTTTCATATCACTATACTCAACAAATGCAAGCCCAGGAGGCAAATACGGTATCAGAAGATTAAAGAAATTAACAACTCAAGGAACCTTCACAATTCGTCCCCGAAATTTTCTGGAGGACCAACTCAACGTCAGACACAACGTTAGCAAGATTAAAAAATCATTTCAAAATACTGTTACGATAACAGAAGTTCTAAAGTAATTTTGAGGAGACAGTCATATCAGGGGCACCTTGTGCTAATGCCATCTTCCTTGTGTGATAATATCTCATTGAACAAGAATGTCAATTCGACTGCGCTGAGTATAGCAGTCTTTGTTGTACTGAGATGTAAAACCCACACTGAGAACTAAGAGTTCTTCTACACGCAATGGTGTAGACATAAAATGGCAACTAATATCTGCGTTAAGTACAGCACGTATATAAATTATGTTAAGCGCTATTTTCATCTTATATCTTATGGATACATACAGGGTGCGGCACGTAAAACCAGCCCGTCGTAATATTCTTGTATATTGTGTTTTTGGCAACACTTAAATAATCTACCATCGTACCAAGAGATGGCGTGTCGAGGTCGGGTAGACTTACGTGACATGCAGCAATCACGTGCAGCCGCAGCTAGTGAAACTTGTCGAAACCAGTTGAGAAAAAGGCCTCGTTGTGTTAAGCCGGATGAGTGTCAGTGTGTGATAATGCCGTATTCGATACCCGAGCGTGTTGCCAATGTTGAAGGGTTCATTCTCACTGTATCTTTTGTGAAAACAAAGAATTTGTTTCGGGAGAAATTTCCAGGACGTTCTGTGCCAGCAAAAAGCACCATTGAGAAATTGATTGAAAAATGGCGGCGTACACGGTCGGCTCAAAATGCTCCCAGGAACAGACGACCATCTGTGTGCACACCTCAATAAAGATGCAGGTGGAGGAAATAATGAAGAAGTCCTCGAATGTCAACCAGGAGATTGAGTACTCATATTCAATACATTACATTTCATTTTATGTGTTCACTTTACGGCCGGTATTACGTGCAAAACAATTAGACACGGAAAGTGACGAAAGTGACGGAAAGTGACTACATACACTTCAACTAACCATACATAGTAATATTTGATAAGAAACGTAGTGAGATTAGGATTTCTCAATTGCAAATCACATGCTGTAATAGACTAAAATCTGGTGAATTATGACATTCGTATAGCAGAAAAACTAACATTAATCTACAAGGTTGCCGACTGTGGGATTCTACAGAAATAATGGTATTACTATTTATAGATATCACGATGCTTTTAGATAAAAAGATAAATACAGTAGGTGTCGAGATCCGCCATCATACTTGCATTACAACGAGTGGAAACGGTTTGCATGCAGTACAACCAACGAGAGCGGGCGGGTGGAAATGGGGAAAGTACAGCAGCTCATATTGCTCTTAGGACTTGAAAATTTGAAATATTCGTGTTTAAACCCTGTGACGTGCTGAACAAAAAGTCTTTATCTGAGAAGGAAAGAATATCACGGTTAGCTCATAACGTATAGTAAAGAGAAAGAGCGTAAAAATGATGGACAAGTTGATGGGTCACTTGCGATAGGACAAGCAACCACGAGCTTGTGAAGCTTTTTTTAATATGCATCCACTACATGAGTTACCACCTTACATTGAGAAAAGTGGCACAGATGTCACTTGACTTTTTGTAAAACTATTCTGCAATTTCTGAAAAGAGATATTAAAAAGAGATTAAATCGATCTTTTAGTGATGCGGTGATTAAAGAAATAATTTTGAGGTTGGACGTGGATGTTCGATTTTTAATTAGTGGTTTAGGGTGCAACAGGCGCGCCTATGATTCGAGGGTTCCACTATGCGGCGCAACAGTATTTCGGAATCAAGGATTAATTTTGCTAACGTTGTGTCTGAAATTGAGTTAATCCCCGAGAAAATTTCGTGCCCTTAATTAAGAACTGTTCAATAATCATATCAATTGGAACTTCGCACAAGAAGGACTCATTTTCTACGAATTGTGAATGTTCCTTGAGTTGTTAATTTCTTGTTATTCTCTGATACTGTATTTGCATCCAGAGCTTCCATCTGAGTATAGTGATGTGGAAATTTTTCATAGAAAACATGACCAGCTGCGTTAGAAAACGGTAGCATTAATTTAATTGCCTTCAAATGAAGTTCTTGTCCCCTGTTCAATCTAGTCACTTACGATTGCAATACGATTATGACCTTCTCTATATGCTGCAGGCAAAGTTAAAGGTTCGGAAAATGTAACCGTTCTAATTTTGAGATTTCCTAATATTATTCTGGTCATGCAGTTTCATTTTCTTGTAAATGTTGCATATTGATTTCGTCATCCAGACGTTTTTGAATAAGATCGCAGATCCTAGATATTGCCATCTCCTCCGACGGTAGCAAATGTCTTCATAACCACACGTAGAGGGCGCCGAACGGAGTCTAGAAGTGGGTTCTCAATGATATTGAGTAGGCATGGCAATTCAGCTTTTTCACTAAAGTTATCATAGTGTACAGGATACACCAACTTTCTTCTATACCATTTCCTGACATAGTGCATTCAATCGTAACTAGAAATTACTTAACTGGAAACCTTCTAAAGGGCAACAGACGAGAGAGTGTGGGTTGTAATAGAAAAAGCACATATTGTCCTTAAGACTTGCAAATTCGAAATATTCGAGTTTAAAACCAGTGACGTGCGGAACAGGAAATATTTAGCTGAGTAAGACTGTATATCACGGTGAGCTAATAAGGGATAAAAAGAGAAAGCGCGTTAAAATGATGGACAAGTTGATGGGTTACTTGCGGTAGAACAAGCATCCCCGAGCTTGTGAAGCTTTAAGTAATATGCATCCACTACGTCAAAAATAGTCTTAAAAATGTAACATTAGCAGATATGTCACTTGGCTTCATTCTAATAATGTTCCACAATGTATGAAATAAGATAATAAGAAATTAAATCGATCTCTAAGTGATGCGGTGATTAAAGAAATAATTTTGAACATGGACGGGGATGTAAGATTTTTAATTAATGGTTTAGGGTGCAACAGGCGTGGCAATAATTCGAGGTGTCCGGTAATGCCAAAGTGCTAATGTCGGCTTATGTCTTTCTAAAAATGATGTGAAATTTAGAAATCAGCAGTGGGCGTAACCATGTATTCCCTAATTCCAATTGGCTTAGAGCTAGTAAAGAAATTCAATGAATCGGAGGTCGCAGAATCTTTTGTTGCGTACCTACGTCTTAAGAATAAAGCACTAGCTCTTTTAGAGCTACTTAACGCACATTATACAATGGCGTATAATTTAAAAAACCTTGGGTTTAGTTCTACCTTTTATAAGACGAGGGTATCACAGTCATATAGCTTTGGTGACGTTCGATTTTGTTGGGCCCTTTGGATTGAAAAATTTTGTGATACCACATGTAATAAACATAAGTATTAATTTATAAATGATAATCAAGCAATTGCTATACTTCACGTTTATATGCATCTACAATACTATTTGAAAGTGCTTCCTTCTGAAGCAATATACTTAGCACCCATAAAG
Source organism: Thermobia domestica (assembly GCF_964235325.1). Classification (NCBI taxonomy): domain Eukaryota; kingdom Metazoa; phylum Arthropoda; class Insecta; order Zygentoma; family Lepismatidae; genus Thermobia; species Thermobia domestica. Next base: position 274,231,839 of record NC_137454.1, on the reverse strand, counting down.
CTCTCACCTTCTTCTTGATCTTTAGCCAGATAGAAACTGTTTAATCCAAAGAGTTGTGTTCTATCACATATATTATTTAATGAAATTATCCTGTTATTTAATGAAAAACACTCGAGGCTGACAAATTAGCATTTAATTACCGTTACAGCTGCTCACTAGGCTTTACATACAGAGTTGTGTGGAATTAACTAGGTTCCGGTATATCATTACTATTATTTTCACGATTGCAATATGAAGAAACTTGCTAAGTAACCCATTATATTCTAACCTCAGAAGAAGCCTTACTTTGGGTTTGAGACCGGTGATCAGATCGATGAGACAAATAAAAAATCGATTTTAGGTGTTTTTGAGATCTTCCCGTAGACGGTTAGGTGGAAAACATTGGACGGTCCTGTGTTCGCTAGAAACTTAATAATACTGGTCATCACAAAGCAACCAAACTCTCAGCTAATCAAATAATCTTTTCATATAATCTCATTGAATGCTTTGATTAGTATCTAAGTGCCACACGTTTCATAGAGAAGAAAAGGACATTTATTAAAGATGTCTGTTGATGAAAATTCTCCATATCCAAATTATTGAATGTAAAATTAATCTTATATCACGGTAGCATTGTCTTGATAAGAATATCGTATCACATTTCTTCATTCTTACATCCACTTTATTTCTAAATATTAAATATTCTAGCCTTCTGTATACGCTAAAAAAATGCAAGAAAATAGAATAAAGCACATGCGTTATGATATTAGATCAGCCATTATCCTGGAAAAGTGATCAAATCGTACCATAGCTGAAGAAATTTCTGAACGGTCCATACAACGCTTTGAGGATGTTTGCAGATAAGTAATTTCTAAGCACGATTGGATACATTAAGTCAGGATATGCTGCAGAAGAACTTTGGTGTATCCTGTACACAATGACAACTATACTGAAAATCCTTAATGGCCATGCCAACTCAAGATCATTGAGAACTCAATTCTAGATATTACTCGGGGACCTCTACATGGGGTTATGAAGACACTTACAACCGTCGGAGGAGTTGAAAAATCTAAGATCTTCGATCTTATTCAACAACGTCTGGATGAGAAAATTTATATGCAACATTTACAACCAAATGAAACTGCATGACAAAAACCATATTAGAAAATCTTAAAATTAAGACGGTGACATTTTCCGAAATGTTAATCTTGGCTGCTGTATAAAGGTATGAGAAGATTAGAAAAAATTAACAACACAAGGAACATACACATTTAGCAGAAATAGAGGCACTTTTTAGCAAAGTTCCAAGTGTTAAGATAATCGAATAGTGCTTAACGATAGCCACAAATTTTTCGGGAGGGTTAACTCAATATGAGACACAACATTAGCAAAATTCCCAAATACTGTTACGATATAAAAGTTCTACTGTTCTTTTGTGGACATCAACTTATCAGAGCGACAGGTTGAGATAATACCACCTACCTTGTGTGATAAAGTCTTAGTGCGCAAGAATGTCAATTTCACTGCGGTGAATACTGCAGAGCCCTTCTTGTCTTGTGTTTTAAAACCCACACGTAGAAGGATTAGTTCTTCTACACGCAATGGTGTGGACAAAAAAAATGGCCAGTCAAATCTACGTTAGGTACGTATATAAAGTATGTTAAGCGCTATTTTCACCTAATATTTGATGGGCGTAAATTACAGTTAGAAATGGAAAGAGCCGAAAGACAAAAATAGCTTTCGGGGAATATCTCAACGTTCAAAATTAATTGTGCCTCTGAAGCTATGACAAATCACTCACGGTCCTTGAGAATCTTGGAGATCAATACCAGACTGCTTCAAGTGCTGCAAAGAGGTTTCGAAGGTGCAAACGTAACTGTATATTACAACTGTAATAGGAGAAACTAAAAATGGGGTATGTGTAATTATTGATGGGTGTGATTCAGACCTTTTAAGAATCTTGGTTGAAAACTTCATTAGCACTTGCTGATTCTTTTAATACCACATACGAACAGAACCGAAAGGAAATGCTACGAAATCATTAAACTTCAAGACACTTAGCGTCATTAAAAGTTTGCTTTCACTATTTTTTATGATGCAACAGGCTGTGACACGACCTCAGCTATACTCAAGAGAGAATAGCTGCAATGCTCCAAGAGAGAATAGGATCCTTCAAACAGAAAAAGAACTGTGCAAGTTAGTCAGAGTCTTCAACTGTGAGTTAGGAGTTGTGAGTTAGGAGTCATATCTCAATCCTAACAAAATGTTCAACATTACACATTTCTTATTCCCCTGTATGGAGAAGGAAACAAGTGCTTCCTGGTATAACAACGAAGTGGTTGCAAAGCATCAATAAGGCCACTTTTTCCCCTACTAACACTACAGGTGTGCACCATTCAATTCGGAAGTAGCTCCACGTGCAGGCGGGAAATGGTCTAACCAAGAACCCAATCCATTGAGGTTGGTGTGTGAAAGAGGATATGCGAAATCCAGCATCCACACTGCTACCATCGGCTCCAGCGGGATAAGCTTACTTACCTCTAGATAAAAAGTGATTGCAATGTAGGATTGTGAACGAGACACATGTAAGTGGAAAAGAGGGGTATGGAGTATTTAAGGTATTCTGCATTCTGCCAACGGAGTTCTTTTACAAATGCAGATCGGAAGACAATCTAATAAAGATTATGACGAACAACAGCTGTAGAAAACCAATATATCGTTTACAACGGCTTAAATGGTGATCCAATCTATTACGATTATTAGTTTGTAATACCGTCCCCGCCTTATAGACCTAACAAAATGGACATCGATGTAATTTTATGATGGAAGACATAGAAGACGATCTTGATGAAATTTAAAATTAAGGTGTTATGACAAGGTATAAAACATGGTGGTGGTTTATTCTTCCGTTTGCATATTTTGGAATCCTTTAAAAGAGCTGCTTTTTTACCTGAAGACAAAATGAGACCGTAGGAGGACACTCACAAGTTGACGAGTTAAACCAATTCATTTAGTAATAACATTTGATAATACAGTACTTTTCAATTGACGTTTATAACAATTGTTTATTGTTTGATTGATTATATGTTAAGATGTTCAACAGCAGATGATAGACTCCAAGGATTCAGCCATCTGCAAGGTCACTAAACATTGGGTAACTACCGTTTAGTTTTCGAATATCCTAAAAAGGAACAAAGTTTAACTCTCTTGATACAGAACGATGCTTCGATATGCGGTACATGGAAAGACTGCATGTACATTTTTATCCAAGCAGGAGCATAAGAATGAAAGCTCTACTACTCGTCGATCCCTGTTGGTTTCAACTTATTGCTCCAGCTTTAATATGACATAAGGACAATCATATACATAAGAACATAGATCTAAGCTCATATCTTTGTTTCAACTTTCTTCTTGCCAATGTTAACGGCTCTTAGCTGGACTGTGCTACGAATGTAACCTAGGCAGTTTGAAATCATCTATGCTGAATTTTACAGACGATTTTGTGCTTCTATTTTTGTAAAGTAATTTACTTGGTGATCTAGGATTGCTCTGGTCATCGGTTATGGGTATGCTTGTATACATACCAGGTCAATGGACAGTTTGCTTCAGTGTTAGAGATTAGTACACATCGTAAGCCTCAACTACTGGCGATTAATCTGGTACATTTTGTGGACTAGCTTTCTGCTCTTGAAAAGATAGCTTTGACTCGATGGACAGAACACGCAAACTCTATTCACTTCAGCGAGATAAGGTAGTGTTGAATTTTATAAATAAGATTACAGAAATACTTGTTGCTGATCGTTCCGTCTCAGATATGAAAGGTGTCTAAAAGCTAATACAATTGGTGAACTAATCTGATACAGAGGGGAAGCTTACAAGAACTTTTCTTAATTTTAGAAGATCGAGAAAGTGAATCCTCCAGTAAGCTTATTAAGAGTGTGCGTTATGGCAATCTGTAGTGCAAGATGAGCCGTGCGAGTCAACGGGACTTTAAGGTTCTATAGCCTGAAGATTAGTGTGATAGATACGTAGCGTTATCAATATAGCATCTTAACGAAGTGAGTCAAAATTGCCAAAGATGCATCGATTTTTTTTATAGACGCAAGTTAAACTGTCAGGCTAATCGAAAGTTAATAACAGTATCTATTACTTTCTTTGGCCTCCGAGAGGAGCAAGTACTCGAACACTATTACTAAGGGAGAAAATTCAGCGCTTGTACTCCAGGATATGGAAAGTGAGCCTAGGAAGTTTTTCATCATTTCAGATGTACTAAGTGAAAATCTCCAAATTTGTTCTGACTACAAAAAAAAAAAAAAAAAAAATCTGTCAAATTATAATTTTGTTGATGTCTGTGTTCTACACCTCTTCTGCGAGGCCTGTGTAACTTTTTTGCATCGCAAGTTACTGCTTTAAACCGCAAGCTTTATAGATTCATTTTCCATTCTCTTCTGACAGGCTAAGAGAAGCTGGCCTATGTGTACTAGGTAATCACGTACCTAGTGCCATAAAAATCTCCTAAAAACTTTCAGGCCAATAATCTGCCTCTGAATAATAAAAAGCTTACGACAATAAGTGTAATATAAGTGTTACGGAAAATTTTTAAGCTTTATAGGCCTTCTGTCTGAAAAGCAGCTTGGAATAGTCGCAAATGAACAATGTGCTGTTCAGTAAGGATTGATTGTCCTTAGGTCGTGTAAAACCTATGTCAATAAGTTGAAACCAGCTGGAATCGCCGTGTAGTAGAGGTTTCATTCTTACGCCCTCTTGGTTAAAAATGTACATGGAGTCTTTGCATGTATGGAATATCCAAACAATGTTTTTTTTTAAAAGTGTTAAACTTTACTTTTTTGTAGGAGAGTCGAAAACTAAACGGCAGTTACACAATTTTGTGCCCTTGTATATGGCAGAATCCTCCGAGTCAATCATCTGCTCTTGAACATCTTAACATATAAACAATCAAACAATAAAAAATTGTTATTAACGTACTATTGAATAATACTTTAGTACGCGAATGTTGTATCTAAATGATTTGGTTTTTGGTCAATATCTTAAACGTGTCCTGCTACGGTTTTGTTTTCACTTCGGGTACCAAAGCAAATCGTGTTACAATATTCCAAAATAACTAAACAGAAGAACTTTCATCAAGATCGTCTTCACGTCCATTTTGTTAGTTCTATAAGGCGGTGACGAAATCACAAAATAATACTCATAACTGACGGGATCAACAATTAATCCGTTGTCATTGATATATTGGGTTTTTGCAGCTGTTTTTCGTTATCATCTATATCAGATTATCTTTCATCTGCCATTTCTACTTGAATTCTCTTGGCATAATGGAGAAAACCATTATGCATGCCGAACTCCATATCGGCTCTTTCACACGAACATAAGGCTCGTTCAAAATCCTATCTTGCAGTCACTTTTTATCTACAGGTAAGTAAGATTATCCGGCTGCAGTTGATGGTAGATGTGTGGGTCAACAGACCAACCTCTTTCGATTGGGTTTAGGCTTAGACCATTTCGCTCCTGAAGTTGGAGGTAATTCCGAATTGAATGCTGCACAGCTACTTTGTTAGTAATGGTAAAAGTGGCTATATTGCAGCTTTGTAACTACTTCCTTGATATATCTGATATGTCTTATACCAGCGAGAAAATTTTCCGTTTCCATACAGGTGAATAACGAAATGTCAAAACTAATCATTTTCAGGATTCACATTTAATTGAATGATGACACTGACTAACTGCAGAATTCTTTTTCTTTTTGAACGAACTTGAAGGCAGCCAACTATTTACAACAGAGTATAGCTGAGGTCGTGTTTCATTAAATTTAATAATTTCTTAGAATTTCCTTTCAGTTCTGCTTGTATGTGGCTTTAAGAGAATCAGCAACTGCTCATGAAGTCTTGTAACAAGATTCTTAAAGATCTGAATCACACCAACCAGCAGCAACAGATTTCCCCTTTCTAGTTTCTTCTATTACTGTTGTCGATATACAACTGCCTTCAAGATCCTTCAAAAAAAAAAAAGAACTGTTCAAGTAAGTCAGAGTCTTCAACGGAGTTAGGAGTCAAACTCAATCCTAACAAAATGTTCAAGATTACATATTTCTTATTCCCCTGTATGGAGAAGGAAACATGTCCTTCCAGGTATAAGCCCATCAGGTAAAATTAAGAAGTACGTTAATAATAATTGTTTGTTTGATTGTTTATATGTTAAGATGTTCAAGAGCAGATGATTGACTCGGAGGATTCTGCCATCTGCAAGGACACTAAACATTGTGTAACTACCGTTTGTTCTCGACTCTCCTAAAAAGAAGCAAAGTTTAACTCTCTTAATATAGAACGATGTTTCGATATGCGGTACATGGAAAGACTCCATGTACATTTTTATCCAAGAGGGGCGAAGGAATGAAAGTTCTACTACACGTCGATTCCTGTTAGTTTCAACTTATTGTTCTAGGTTTTATACGACATAAGGACAATCAATGCTTACTGTTAATCACCTTAATCTTTTGCGACTGTACCAAGCTGCTTTTCAGTCAGAAGGCCATGAAGCTAACAATAATCCGTTACACATATGTTCCTAAACTAGTAAAGGAATCACATACAGGTTATTGGCCTGTAACACTAATCGATGTTTTTTAGGTAATTAAAAAAGTATTTACATTGTAAACCCAGGCCCGCTTCTCTTGGCCTGTGAGACTAGTCCGGCCTATGAATTTATAAAGACAGCGGTTTAACAAGCTCGTTAAAATGATGGACAAGTTAATGGGTCAATTGCAATTGAACAAGCATCTCTGAGCTTGTGAAGCTTTAAGTAATATACATCCACTACGTCAGAAATAGTCTTAAAAATGTAACATTAGCAGAGATGTCACTTGACTTCATTGTAATAATATTCCACAATGTATGAAAAAAGATAATAATGAAAGATTAAATCGATCTGTAAGTTGTACGGTGATTAATTGTTTAGGGTGCAAGAGGCGTGGCAATAATTCGATGGTTGTATTTTGAGGTGTCCGGTGATGCTAATGTGCTTATGTCGGCTTATGTCTTTCTAAAAATGATGTGAAAATAATATTTCAGCAGTCATGTATACCGTAATTCTAATTGGCTTAGAGCTAGTAAAGAAATTCAATGAATCGGAGGTCGCAGTATCTTGTGTTGTGTACCTACGTCTTAAGAATGATGCAGTAGTTCTGTTACAGCTACTTAACTCACATTATACAATGGCGTACTATTTAAAAAGCCGTGGATATACTTCTACCTTTTATAAGACGAGGGTATCACAGTCATATAGCTTTGGGAACGTACGTTTTTAGTGGGCCTATGGGATTGAAAAATTTTGTGATACCAAATGTAAGAAACATAAGTATTATATTATAAATGATAATCAAGCAAATGCTACTTCACGTTTATATGCAACTACAATACTAATTGAGAGTGCTTCCTGCTGAAGAAATTTACTTAGCACCCATAACGCTCACACCTTGTTCTTGATCTTTAGCATGATAGAAACTGTTTTATCCGAAGAGTTGTTTTCTAACTGATATAGTATTTAATGAAATTATCCTGTTAGTTAACACTCGAGGGTAACAAATAAGCATTTCATTACGGTTACAGCTGCTCACTAGGGTTTAGTCGGCTTCCAATGATGCAAATAATTTTCGAAGGAGCAAAGCCAGCTGTAGCTTCAGGTGGAAAATATTTACGCTATAGTCAGTCCTGTGTTCGCTATCAACTTAGTAACACTGGTCATCAGAAAGCAATGAAACTGTGAGTTTGTCAAATAAGCTTTTCATATAAACTCACTGTATGCTTTGATTAGTATCTCAGACACATATCACAGAGCAGAAAAAGTCATAATTTCAGAAGTCTCCAGAATGATATCACGGTAGAATTGTCTTGATAAGAATATTGTACCACATTTCGACATTCTGACATTCTCTTCACCTCTAATACTATAAGCTCAAGTTCTTGGTGTGTAAATGACTTTATATGGACAAGAATAGTGGAAGAAACTACAAACGGGAAATCTGTAGCTGTTGATGGGTCTGATTCAGAGTTGGCCACGTACAAGCAAAACTAAAGAGAAATGCTACGCAATTATTAAATTAAAAGAAACTTTAGCCTCATTAAAAGATTGCTTTCTCTTTCTTCATCATGCAACAGGCTGTGACATGACATCAGATATACTCAGCAGTGTATAGTTGGTAGGCCTGGTAGAACAGGGGTAGAACATAGACATCACCAAAATTAACAATTGAGGGAATTTTTTGTACTTTAGTTACATATTGGAGATGTTCAGTTAAGAACCGTTCCTGTTAACATTACCGTTAACATTGTCTGCAGTATATAGAGAAGGTCATAATCGTATTCCAAAGCATCCAAAGAGACTAGATTGAACAGGGGACTACAATCTTCATTTGAAGGCAATTAAATTAATGCTTCCGTTTTCTCACTCTGCTGGTCATCTTTTTATAAAAAATTTGCACATCACAATACACACCAGATGGAAGCCCTGAATGCAAATACGGTATCAGAGTATACAACAAAATAACAAGTCACGGAACATTCAAAATTCGCAGAAAAAGGGCCTTCTTGAGAGAATTTCCAAGTGTAATGATTATCGAATAATGCTTAATTATGTGCACGAAATATTCACGGGGATTAACTCGAACGTCAGACCCAACATTAGCAAGATTAATCCTTCATTCACAAATACTGTTACCGTACAATAAAAAAGTTCTACAGGATTTTATGGGCATCAGTTTATCATCAAAGCGACACGTTGAGCTAATGCACCTTCCTTGTGTGATAATGTCTCAATGCGCAAGAATGTCAATTCGACTGAGGTAAATATTGGAGAGTGTGTATTGTCATGTGTTTTAAAACCCACACGTAGAAGGAAAAGTGCTTCCACACGCAATGATGCGGACTAAAAATGGCAGCCCATTTATGCGTTAAGTACGAATTAAATCATGTTAAACTCTATTTTCACCTTATATGTCATAAATATAAATTACAATTAGACATGGAAAGCCGTATACTTCCCGTTTTTATACAACTACAATATTATTTGAGGGTGTTACCTGCTGAAGAAATATACTTAGCACCCATAACGGTCTCACTTGGTTCTACTAATCAAAGCGTACAACGAGATTATTAATCAAAGCATACAATGATATTATATGAAAAGATTATTTGATTAGCCCACAGTTTGGTTGCTTTGTGATGACCAGTGTTACAATTTGGTAGCGAACACAGGACTAACGTTAATATTTTCCACCTAACCGTCTAAGGGAAAATCTCAAAAGAACCTAAAATCGATTCTATATTTGTCTCATCGATCAGATCACCGGTCTCAGACCCAAAGTAAGGCTGCTTCGGAAGTTAGATATAATGAGTTCTATATCAAGTTTTTATCATTATGCAATGGTGAAAATATTATTAAAGATAGACCGAAACCTAGTGAATACTACACAGCTCTGTATGTAAGCCCTTGTAAGCAGCAAGGACGCTAATTAAATGCATGCTTCGTAGCCTCGTGTTTAAACACACAGGAGAATTTCTACAAATATTGTATCCGTTAGAACACAACTCTTTCGATTAAACAGTTTCTATTAGGCTAACTATCAAGAACAAGGTGAGTGCGTTTCGGGTGCTAGGTAGATTTCTTCAGCAGGAAGCACTCTCAAATAGTATTGTAGTTGCATATAAACGGGAAGTATAGCAATTGCTTGATAATCATTGATAAAATAATACTTATGATTATTATATTTGGTATCACATTTTCAATCCCAAGGGCTCACCTAAAACTGCTGTATTATCTCATTGCTATATGATTTTGATATGTTCGCCTTATTATTTATCCATGGTTTATAAAGAGTACGCCATTGTATTATGTGAGTAAAGCAACTTTAAAAGCATCACTTTGTTTTTAAACCTACGTACACAACACAAAATACTGCGGCCTCCGATTAATTGTTGAATTTCTTTACTAGCTCTAAGCAAATAGGAATTAGGGAATACATGCCAATGTCCACTGATAATTTCTAAATTACACAGCAGTGTAAGAAGGAGTTAATCCGGCATAAGCCGTTTAGCCTTACCAAGCAAGTCGAAATAGAACCCTCAAATTATTGGCACACCTGTTGCTCTTTAAACCATTAATTAGAAATCGAACATCCCCGTCCATCCTCAAAATTATTTCTTTAACCAACGCATCACTTAGAGATCGATTAATATTTGTCTTCAGACATTCTGGAATACTATTATAATGAAGTCAAGTATCATCTCTGCTTCAATTGGTACCTCTGCTCATTATTTTTAAACGATTTCTATTGTTGTGGTTGCAGATTACAAAAAGCTACACAATCTAGGGAATGCCTGTACTTTCGCAAGTGACCTATCAACTAGTCCATCAAATAATGCGCTTTCTTTTTACTATATTATATGAGTTCAACTCGATATTCATTCTTTCTCACATAAATACTTCTTGTTCCGCACGTCACTAAGTTTAAACTCGAATATTTCGAATTTGCAAGTAGCATTTTAACGGGAAGTATAGCAATTACTTGATTATAATTGATAAATTAATATTTTTTTATGTTATCCCAACATTTTCAATCCCTAGAGACCTAAAATAAAAACCGCTCATCGTTCCCAAAGCTATACGTCTGTCATACCCTCGTCTTATTAAAGGGAGAAGTTAACCAACGGTTTTATAAATGCTACACCATTGTGTAATGAGAGATAAGGAGCTCTAAAAGCACCACCGCTTCGTTTTTAAGACCTAGGTACACAACGCAAGATCTTACAGCTTTGGTTTCATTTTTGGAATTCTTTACTAGCTGTAAGCCAATAGGAAACAAGTAATAGATGCCGATGTCCACTGCTGACTATTAAATTTCTCAGTATTGTAAAAACATAAGCCGGCATAAGCCGATTAACCTTACAGGAGCCCTCGATTTATAGGCGCGCCTGTTGCACTCTGACCCACTAATTAAAATTAGAACATCCCCGTCCATCCTCAAAATTATTTCTTTAATCACCACATCACTTAGGGATCGATATAGTCTCTTTTCAGAAATTGTAGAATACAATTACAATGAAGTCAATTTACATCTCTGCTCATTTTAAGACTATTTTTGACGTAGTGGATGCATTTTAAAAAAAGCTTTACAAGCTCGGCGATACTTGTCCTATCTCAAGAGACCCACCAACTTGACCATCATTTTAACGCGCTTTCTCTTTACTACACCTTATGAGCTCACCGTGATATTCATTCTTTCTCAGCCAAAGGCTTCTTGTTTCGCACGTCAAAGGGTTTAAACTTGAACATTTTGAATTGGCATGTCCTAGAACAATATGAGCTGCCGCACTCGGTTGTACTTCGGCTCTATTCGGTTGTACTGCATGCAAACTTATTCCACTCGTTCTAATGCAAGTATCATGGCGGATCTCGACATCTACTCTTATTATTATTTTATCTATAATTAATAATACATTATTTCTGCAGAAAACCACAGTCGGCAGCTGTGTAGATAAATCTTAAATCTTTTGGAAAATGAAAATAATTTTTCAAAAATTTTAAAATTACCTTGTAAGTAGCAATTGAAAAATCCTAATTTCACTACGCTCTTAGTAAAATATCTGACTGTTTCTGTACCTTCGTCATACAATGTTTTCTGGAAACAGTCTGAAGTATAGATCAAGAAGTTTGATGATCTATCTCAGTGTTTCATCTAACTTCTTGCCAATGTTAACCGCTCTTAGCTGGCCTCTGCAAGGAATGTACTCTAGACCGTTTGCCATAATATTCCGTTATATGCAGCGATCATCTATACAGAATTCTACAGACGATTTGTGGTCGCTTGCTTGCTCTCTCCTCTAAGAAAAATGTCATCTGAACGTTTCGGTATCTTAGTAATACTATGTTTTCTGAAAACAGTCTCAAAAATAGATCTAGGCATACGTCTGTGTATTTCGACTTTCTTGCCAATGTTAACGGCTCTACAATAAAATGCACACTAGGCTAGCCATGATTTCCGCTATATGCAGCGAACACCTAAGCAGAATTCTACAGACGATTTCTTGCTCTATTTTTGTAGAGGAATTTACTTGGTGATCTACGATGGCTCTGGTCAACGGCCGTGGATATGCTCGTGTTAAATGATTCCAACGCAGCTTGTGTTAAATAATTCCAAAAAAATTTACATTGACCTTACACCTTCATTTAAAGTTTCAACAAGATTGTCTTCATCTCCATTTTTTTAGGTCTATAAGGCGGGGTCGATATCACAAAATAATAATCTTATGTGATTGGATCAACAATTAACCGTTTTCAATGACATATATATATATTTACAGCTGTTGTTCGTTATCTTCTATATCAGATTATCTTCCGACCTGCCATTCGTACACGAACTCCCTTGGCAGAATGCAGAGTTCGCCTGAAATCTTCATATCGGCACTTTTACACTAACGTGTGGCTCATTAATTACTATTGGCTGAGAGCTAGTAAGGAATTTCAACAATTAATCGGAGGCCGCAGTAATTTGTGTTGCGTACTTAGGTCTGAAAAACGAAGTAGTAGTGTTTGTAAAGCTCCTTGACTCAAATAATACAATGGCGTACCATTTAAAAAACCGTGGATTTACTTCTCCCTTTAATAAGACGAGGGAATCACAGTCGTATAGCTTTGAGAATGTACAGCGGTTTGTTTTAGGTGGGCCTTTCGTATTGAAAAATGTTGTGTAACAATTGTAAAAAACAAGTATTAATTTATCAATGATAAACAAACAATTGCTATACTTCTCGTTTATATGCAGCTACAAAACTATTTGAAAGTTATTCCTCCGGAGAAATCTTAGCACGTATAACGCTCTCACCTTGTTCTTGATCGTTAGCCTGATCTTTATGAAGAGGTTACTTTGTGATGACCAGTGTTACTAAGTTGGTAGCGAATACATGACTGAGTATACCGTAAATATTTTCTACCTAACCGTGTAAGAGAAGATCTCAAAAGAAACTAAAAACGATTCTTTTTTTTCGCTCATCGATCAGATAACCGGTCTCAGGCCCAAAGTAAGGCTGCTCCTATGAGGTTGGAATATAATGGGTTCCATACCAAGTTTTACAGGATACAATCGGGAAAATATAATTAATGATAGACCTGAACCTTGTGAATCCTACACAAATAAGTATGTAAACCCTAGTGAGCATCAAGGACGCTAATTATATACCTATTTAATAGCCTCGAGAGTTAACTCACAGGAGACTTTCTATAAATAATATATTCGTAAGAACACAATACGTTGGATTTAAATGTTTTCATCAGGCTAAAGAACAGGAACTAGGTGAAAGCGTTACGGGTGTCTGAAAAACAATTAAGAAACAGGTGAGAGCGATATGAGTCCTAACTAGATTTCTTCAGCAGAAACACTCTCAAATAATTTTGTGGTTGAATATAGACGGAAAGTATAGCTATTGCTTGAATATCATTGATAAATTAATACTTGTTTTTTACATTTGCTCTCCCAACATTTTTCAATTCCAAGGGTACACCTAAAACAAACCGCTTTTCGTTTACAAAGCTATACGTTTGTGATACCCTCGTCCTAAAAAGGCAGAAATAAATCCACGGTTTTTTACATGGTATGCCATTGTATAATGGGAGTTAGAGAGCTCTAAAAGCACTATTGCTTGGTCTTAACACCTAGGTACACAACACAAGACTTTACGCCTTTGGATTCATTGTTGAATTCCTTTACTAGCATTAAGCCATTAGGAATTAAGGAATATATGCCGATGTCCAATGCTGACTTCTAAATTTCACAGCATTGTAATAGCATTCTACAGTGTATCAAAAAGATAATAATTAGAGTTGAAATCGATCTCTAAGTGATGCGGTGATTAAAGAAATAATATTGAGGATGGACGGGGAAGTTCGACTTTTAATTAGTGGTTCAGGGTGCAATAGGCGTGCCAATAATTCGAGGGTTCTATTTCGAGGTGTCCGGTAAAGCTAAAGGGCTTATGGAGGCCTATGTCAGTCTATAAATTTTGTGAAATTTAGAAATCAGCAATGGATGTCGCCATGTAAAACTTAATTCCTATTGGCTTAGAGCTAGTAAAGAAATTCATCAATGAATCGGACGCCACAGTATCTTTTGTTGCGTACCTAGGTTTTAAAAACGAAGCAGCACTGCTTTTAGATCATCTTAAGTATCATTATACAATGGCGTAACATTTAAAAAACCGTGGATTTACTTCTCCCTTTAATAAGACGAGGGTATCAGAATCATATAGCTTTGGAATCATACAGCCGTTTCTTTTAGGTGGGCCGTTAGGATTGAAAAATTTAGCGATATCAAATGTAAAAAACATTAATTATTTATTAATGATAATCAAGCAATTTCTATACTTCCCGTTTATATGCAACTACAATACTATTTGAGAGTTCTTCCTGCTGAAGAAATCTACTTAGCTCCCATAACGCACTCACCTTGATCTTTATCGTGAGCCTGATGGAAGCTGTTTAATCCAAATATTTGTGTTCATACGGATACAATATTTATAGAATTTCTGTTATGTGTTTAAACTCGAGGCTTTCAAGTATGCATTTAATTAGCGCCCTTCTGCTTAGTAGTGGTTACATACAGAGTTGTGTAGGATTCAGTAGGTTCCGGTCTATCATTAATAATATTTTCATGAGTGCATACTAATGAAAACTTGATATGGAACACATTATATTCTAACTTGCGAAGCTGCCCTACTTTGGGACTCAGACCAGTGATCTGATAGATTAGACAAATATAGAATCGATTTTAGGTTCTTTTGAGATATTCACTTAAACGGTTAGTTAGAAAATATTTACGGTAGTCCTGTTTTCGCTACCTAATTAGTAACAGTGGTCATAACAAAGCAACCAAACTGTGGGCTAATCAAATAATCTCATTGTATGCTTTGATTAGTAACTAAATGCCACACATTACATAGAGATGAAAAGGTCATTTCTTTCAGATGTCTGTTGATAAAAATTCTCTATAACCAAGTACTTGTTGGTAAAAGTAATATTATATCACGGTAGCATTGTCTTGATCAGAATATCGCATCACATTTCGTCATTCTGACATAATCTTTCCCTCTATTGATATACTCTCATGCTCTTGGTGAGTCAATGCTGTATTACTCGGAAGATCTTCAAATCTTCAATCGTACCTCGCGTCCGATTGTGTAATGGTGTGTAATGGTGCGATTGTGTAATGGTGCGACACACACCTCTCTTTTTGATATAAGCAGTGTAGCGCATCAGTGTTTCTTTAATATTTCAACATCAAGTACTAATACAGTACTATATATTCTACTCTTCTTCACACTGCAAATAAGTGCAAGAAAAGTGAACAATCCACATTCGTTATGATATTAGATCAACTATTATACTGCAAAAGTGTTCAAATCGTACCTCAGCTGAAGAAATTTCTGTACGGTTCAAAGATGGACCGGTCTTAGGAGGTTTTCGTGTTAAGTATTTTCCACGCTCCATTGGATACAATTTGTCAGGAAATGTATAGAAGAACAATGGTATATCCTGTACACAATTAAAATTTAGTGAAAATTCTAAATGACAATCCCTACTCAAAATCAAGAACTCACTTCTAGACTTGGCTCCGGGACCTCTACATGTAGTTTTGAAGACATTTACAACCCTCGGAGGATATAAAATCTAGGATCTGCTATCTTATTCAACAATGTCTGGTTGAAGTAATCTATATTCATCATTTACAACCAAATGAAACTCCATGATAAAAACCATATTAGGTAATCTCAAAATTAAGAAGGTGACATTTTCCGAATGGTTAACTTTGGCCGCAGTATACGGTATCAGAAGATTACAAGAAATTAACAACTAAGGAACATTCACATTTAGAAGAAAAGAAGGCACTTTTGAGGGAAGTTCCAATTGGTATGATTATCGAATAGTGCTTAATGATGGACTATTCTAGTTCTTCTATACCATTGGATACATATACTAAGAAGGTATCCAATCGTGCTTAGTAATTACTTAACTGCAAATCTAAAAGCGTTACAACACTGGACCGTTCAGAAATTTCTTTAGGGTGGTACGATTTGAACACATTTCCAGTATAAAGGCTGATGTAATGCATAACGCATTTGCTTTTTTCAATTTTCTTGCAGTTTTTTACTGTATGCAGAAGAGTATTTAGTGTTAGTTATTGATGTTGAAATATTGAAGAAATTCAGACGAACCACACTGCTTATATCAAAAGGAGTGGTGTGTATCTCACCAATACACAATCGTTGTGGCGAAGCTTTTACATGAAAAACTATCCAAAGGTTGTTTGAGAATAGGAAATCGAGACGCGAGACGCGAGTGAAGACTTGATTAAATCTTCCGAGTAAGACTGCATTGACACACCAAGATCATGAGTGTATAGCATTAGAGGGAAAGTGGATGTCAATGAATAAATGTGATATTTCTCTCTTCTATCAGATCACCGGTTCAGTCCTAAATTAGGGCTGCTTCGGAAGCTAGAATTTAGTGGGTTCCATATAAAAATTTTATTATTATGCATTCGTGAAAATGTTATTAATAATAGACCGGAACCTAGTGAATCCCACACAGCTCTGTATGTAAGCCGAAGTAAGCAGAAGGATGCTAATTAAGTGGATACTTGAGAGCCTCGAGTATTAACACACAGATAATTTCTATATTTATTGTATCCGTAAGAACACAAATCTTTGGATTAAACAGTTCATATGATGCTCACGATCAAGAGAGCGTTATGGGAGCTAAGTAGATTTCTTCAGCAGGAAGCACTCTCAAATAGTATTGTAGTTGCATATAAACGGGAGTATAGTAATTGTTTGATTATCATTGACAAATTAATACTTATGTTTTTTACATTTGGTATCACTACATTTCATCATGTGTAAGAGAACTAGATATTCTGCAGTGGTGGAAGCAACCAGAACAAACATTACCAAAATTGTGTAATATTGCTCGTCAGTAACACGTCATCCCTTGTTCTAGTGCGTCTACTGAAGGAGCTTTTTGTACTACATGCTATATAGCTCATGAACGGAGAAATTGATTTTTGATTTATTGACATCATGCACAGGTCTAATTACAGTGTTACTTATTATATAAGTTATACAGATTATATAGGATAATAAAACTATTGGTAATATTTACATTCGGATTACATAATTAATAGAATTCTTAATACTACCACACCCATTGCTAGTAAATCAAGGTTGGTATATTCTTTATCTAACTTGTTGTAGGTTGCACTAGTTCTACATATAAATCTGCTTAAGACGTTTGTTTTTGCTGTCAAAAAAAATGTATATTTCGAAGCAGTGCGCAATTTAGTGGATGGTACGTGGATACATATTTGGTAGTTAAGTTCAGGATAGTCTACTTTGCCATGAAAGAGCTTATTTAAAAATAAAAAATCAATATTTTTTCTAATAAGTTCTAATGTTTCTAAATTAAAATTTTCAACAAATTTAATATAGCTTTCAAATGTCGAATAGAATTTTGTTTTCTTAAGTGTAAGAAGTATTTAAAACATTTTTAACACTCTCAATCAAGAATGAGTATTCCTGTATATTAGGGTTCCATATATTACTAGAATATTCTAATTTCTACCTGGCGTATGCATAATACAGTACAATTAAAAGTTAGGTCATCTGGAAACCTTTACTGACTCAATAAATAGTATATCCAAGATCTTTGTAGGCTTCTTTGCAAATAGTTTCAATATGTTGAATAAAGGATAGCTTTCAATGAAAGATTGTTTCAATATGATCCCGGCCCGGTTTGACCCGAAACGTGCCCGGCCCGTTTCGGCCCGGAATGTACCAAGCCCGGTTAGAGCCCGGCTCGAGATACCCGGCCCGGCTTCAGATCCATCCGGACTGGGCGTAGGTTTGCTGGGCTCTGGTTTAAACCCTCTAACGTGCGAAATAGAAAGTCTTTAGCTAAGAAAAAAATGAATATCACGGTTTGTTTATAAGGTATAGTAAAGAGAAACCGCGTTAAAAAGATGGACAAGTTTATTGGTCACTTGCGATAGGGCAGTTTATCATCAGAGCGACACGTTGAGCTAAGGCCACCTTCCTTGTGTGATAAAATCTCAATGCGCAAGGATGTCAATTCGACTGAGGTGAATATTGCAGAGTCTCTATTGTCTTGTGTTTTAAAACCCACACGCAGAAAGAAGAGTCCTTCTACAGGCAATGCTGTGGAGTAAAAAAGGCAACTCAAATCTGAGTTAAGTACGTATATAATTTATGCTAAAATCTATTTTCATTTTATATATTATGGATATATATTGCAATTATGAATACAAATTAAATTACGATCGTACTTAATTCTGGCAGTTAAGCCACGACAATTCAATCACAGTTCTTGAGAAACTGGGAGTAAATACTAGACGGCTATCGAAGGAGCAAAGGTAGTTGTATATGGAGAACAGTAATAGAAGAAGCTAGAAACAGGAAATCTGTTGCTGCTGGTTGGTCTGATACAGATCAAAGAATCTTGGTAGAAGACTTCATCAGCATTTTCTGATTCTCTAATAGCCACATACAAGTAGAAGTGAGCGGAAAAACTACCAAATTATTAAATTTACTAAAACTCTAGCTTCATTAAAAGAGTGCTTCTTTTTTCCATTATGCACCAAGCTTTGACACGACCTCAGCTATACTCAGGAGTGAATAGTTGGCTGCCTTCAAGTTCCTTCAAAAAGAAAAAGAATTCTGCAGTAAGTCAGTGTTTTGAATCAATTCAATGTGAATCCTGACAAATGATTAGGTTAGACATTTCTTTATGCACCTGTATGGAAGTGGAAAATTGTCTCCCTGGTATAAGGAAGATCAGATATATAATTGAAGATTTACAAAGCTAGAATATGGCAACTTTTCCTTTCACTAACACAGCAGCTGTGCAGCATTCAATTCGGAATTACTTCCAACTTCAAAAGCGAATCTTAAGCCTAAACCCAATCGAAAGAGGTTGGTCTGTTGACCCACACACTTACCATCAGCTCCAGCCGGATAATGTTACTTACTTTAGATAAAAAGTGACTGCAAGATAGGATTGTGAACGAGCCAAGTCTTCGTGTAAAGGTGCTGATACTAAGTGTTCAAGGTTTTGTGCATTCTGCCAAGAAAATTCATGTAGAAATGACACATCGAAAGATAATCTGATATAGATGATAACGAACAACAACTGTAAAAATCCAATATGTCAGTGACAACAAATTAACAGTTGATCCAATCAGTCATGATAATTATTTTGTGATATCGTCCCCGGCTTATAGACCTAAAAAAATGGACATGAAAACTATCTTGATGAAACTTTAAATTTAGGTGTAAGGAAAAGCTATATAGTTTTCGACTCTCCTACAAGGAAGTAAAGTTTAACACTCTTAATAAAGAACAATATTTGGATATTCCAATAATGCAAATACTCCATGTACATTTTTATCCAAGAGGGCGTAAGAATAAAAGCTCTACTACACGTCGATTCCAGTTGGTTTATATTTATTGACCTAGGTTTTATACGACATAAGGATAATAAATCTTTACCGCTCAGCACCTTGTTCATTTGCGACTATTCCAAACCGCTTCTCAGACAGATGGCCTAGAAAGCTTAACAATTTTCCGTAACTGTTATATTACACTTATAGTTGTATGCTTATTACGATTCACAGGCAGATTATTGGCCTGAAAAGCTATTAGGAGATTCTTAGGTTATTAAGGATGTGATTACCTTGTAGACGCAGGCTCGCTACTCATCGCCTGAGAGACAAGACCGGACGATGAATTTATAAAGCTAGCGGTTTAAAGCAGTGATTCGCGACACAAAAAATTTATACAGGCCTGGCAGAACAGGTGTAGAACACGGACATAAACAAAATTATCAATTGACAAGAATTTTTATTTTTGTAGTCTGGTCACATTGGGAGATTTTCACCTAGTACACCTGAAAGATATAAAAATTCCTAGGCTCACTTTCCACATCTTGGAGTAGAAGCCCTGAATTTTCTCCCATAGTAATAGTGTACGAGTACTTGCTCGTCTCGGTGGCCAAAGAAAGTAATAGATACTGCTATTAACTTTCTATTAGCCTGAGAGTTAAACTTGTGAATAAAAGAAATTCGATGCGTCTTTTGCAACTTTGACTCGCTTCGTTATGATGCTATATCGATAACGCTACATATATATCACATTACTCTTCAGGCTATACAATCTTAATGTCCCTTTGACACCCACGGTTCAACTTGCACTACAGACTGCCTTAACGCATACTCTTATCAAGCTTACTGGAGGATTTCAATTTCTCCCTCTTCTAAACGTTTTCTCACTGGTGAGGAAAGTTCTGGTAAGCTTCTCCTCTGTAGCAGATTAGTGCAACAACTGTATTAACGTTTTGATACCTTTCATATCTGAGACGGAATGATCAACAACAATTATTTCTGTAATCTTATTTATTAAATTCAAAACTACCTTATCTCGCTGACATGAATAGAGCTTGCGTGTTCTGTCCATCGAATCCAAGCTATCTTCTCATGAGCAGAAAGCTAGTCCACAAAATGTACCAGATGAATCGCCAGCAGTTGAGGCTTACGAATTGTACTCTTATCTAAGACTGTACCAGACTGTCTGTTGGCCTGGTTGTATGCGTGCATATCCATGGCCGTTGACCAGAGCCATCCTAGATCACAAAGTAAATTCCTTTACATAAATAGAAGCACCAAATCGTCTGTGGAATTCTGCATAGATGATAACTGCATATAGTGAAATATTATAGCATACATCGATATTATAGCACTTGGTTCTACTAATCAAAGCGTACAACGAGATTATTAATCAAAGCATACAATGATATTATATGAAAAGATTATTTGATTAGCCCACTGTTTGGTTGCTTTGTGATGTCGAGTGTTACTAAAGTAGTAGGGAACACTGGACAGACTATACCTTTAATAGTTTCCACCTAACCGTCTAAGGGAAGATCTCAAAATAACCTAAAATCAATTCTTTATTTGATTCATCAATCAGATCACCGGTAAGGCTTCTTCGGAGCTTAGATATAATGGGTTTCATAGCAAGTTTTTCATTATGCAATTGGGAAAATATTAATAATGTTAGACCGGACCTAGTGAATCCACACAACTCCTTGTAAGATCTAGTGAGCAGCAATGGCCAAAATTAAATGCATATTTTATAGTCTCGTGTGGTAATACACAGGAAACATTGTTTAATATATCAGTTAGAACATAACTCCTTGGATTAAACAGTTTCTATCAGGCTAACGATCAAGATCAAGGTGATAGTTTTATGGATGTTAAGTATATTTCTTCAGAAAGAAACACTCTGTAATTGTATTCTAATATTTATAAACGGGAAGTAAAGCAATTGCTTGATTATCATTGATAAGTAAATACTTATGTTTCTTACGTTTGCTATCACAGCATATTTCAATGCCAAGGGCCCACTTAAAACAAACCGCTGTTTGTTCCCAAAGCTATGCGTGTGTGATACCCTTGTCTTAATAAAGGGAGAAGTAAATTCGCGGCCTTCTACATGGTACGCCATTGTAGAATGTGAGTTAAAGACCTCTAAAAGTACTGTTGCATCCTCTTAAGACCTAGGTGCACAACACAATATCTTACGATTTCGGATTCATTGTTGATTTCCTTTAAGTTTTAAGCCATTCAGGAATATTTGCCGATGTCCACTGCAGACTTCTTAATTTTACAGCGTTGTAAGAAGAACATGACCCGGAATAGCCTTACCGATAACCGCCAAATGAAACCCTCGATTTATTAAAGCGCTTGTTGCACTCTAAACCACTAATTAAAAATTGGACATCTCCTTGCATCCTAAAATTATTTCTTTAATCACCACATCACTTAGAGATCGATAAAATCTCTTATTATCTCTTTTCAGACATTGTAGAATACTATTACAATGAAGTCAAGTGATATCTCTGCTATCGTTCTCATTTTAAGACAATTTCTGACGTAGTGGTTGCATATTACAAAAAGTTTCACAAGCTCGGGGATTCTTAACCTATCGCAAGTGACCCATCAAATTGTCAAGCTGATGTACTTTTCCCATTTCATACCGCAAGCTCACTCCGGTTGTATTGCATGCAAACTGATTCCACGCGTTCTATTCCAACTACAATTAGTAATACCATAATTTCCGCAGAAAGCCACAGTCGACAGCCCTGTAAATAAACCTTAAATCTTTTGCCATATGAAAGTAATTTTTCAACTGATTTTATTCAATTACAGCGTTTAAGTTGCTACTGAAATATCCTAATCTCACTACGCTTCTATGTCTGGTTGAATGTAGAGCATGATAACTGATTGCATTGTTTTTGATAAGAGAACAACACGTATTTCGAAATCTCTTAACCCTTGACAAGTTTTCGTATCCATTTGGTTACACGTTTTTTGATTTTGCCTATTGGGTTGAAGAGTGTTATATTACGGTATTGTTCGTTGTAGTTATTTGTGTACATACTTTTTGTGATGGGAGAGCAGCTATTGGCCCCTTGTGACAACTCTGGTGAATTTTATGCGGGAATTAGTGTGTGGAAATGTTGTTCTTTTGCAAGCAGTGCTGGAAGCAGACAGAAAATAATAAATACTGAATGTAAGAAGTTTATGTTTTTAATTTTCCCGATATGTTCTTGTTTGTAAGTCTTTGCCCAACAATGTACAGGTATGAAAACGGCATAATGTCAAAAATTGATTACTATTTACGATAAAAATATAATACGTAACCATTTGGTTACATTGTCCGGTAACGGATCAAACGTATACTTTGTACAAGAAAAAATACAATATATTGGACTAGCTTATATTGATGTATCATTTGAAATTTTTATAGAAAATCTAACGTGGAATAGAAACATAGTACTCTGTTTATTTGTCAAAATTTATATTTCATATAGAGGCTCAGTATAAAATATAAATATATTAAAATATGTAAATATACATGTGTGTATAAATAAGTTTTAATGTGAAATCTCATGTCAGATACAAAGGAGAAATATCGGAACCTCGCATTCAGAACCTGATTTTATTTTCAGTGATTCAGATCCAAATTATATACCTGAGATATAGTACAGAGTGAGGTATCAGTCACTTAAGACTCCTGTAGCACAGGAACATCTTAGCATTCACATTTGGTTCATGTTATAGGTGTTTCGGGTGGGTAATGAACCATATTATTTGACATGGTTGCCCTGGCGGCCATTTTGGAAGCCGTAATATTGGATCCAACTTTGGATTTTTAAAATGGAAGGGGATATGTGGGGTATCATTTGATACGACCTCAATTTCAGGGAAACAGTGATACAGGCTATTTCAGAATCTACCGTTATTGGTTCAGAAGTTATTTTGTCACAAAGTGTGAGAATTTGGCATTACAGCATTATTTGCTCTATGTGCTATTCTTCTTGAGCAAGACAAACTCCAAAGCACGTCTGCCAATCCCATTGGATTAGCAACAGCATGTCAAAGGTTTCACGACATTGCAAAATTCTCTGCGTCAGATGGTGGATATCATGGATAGATTCTTAGTAAGTAAGGTTCCCTAGATGATAGCAGAGGAAGAGCTCTCGTGGCGTAAAATCTGGGCCACTCTATCCGTCTCTGTCGCCCATTCCAATGTCCCGGAATGGTCTATCGAGCCATTGGCGTGAACATAAGCATAGTTAGGTGGTGCTCCGTCTTGCTGAAAAATTATGGGAAATCAACGTCCTCATTTAAGATAGATAGAAGCCATTCAGGAATATTTGCCGATGTCCACTGCAGACTTCTAAATTTGGTTCGTCGTTTTTAGCCGTGCACATTGATAACTTTTTACAAGTGTTAAATTAATGCAATATTTGAAGGATGTAATGAAAATCTCAACTCTTCCAACAATGAGACAAAATCGTTTAGGAGGCAGAAGATAAGATTTTTTTTCTCTACTTCTGAGGCAAACACTTGAGAAGTGTACACAAGTCAAACATGTTCATAGAACTCTGCCGTACACCAATGAAATCAAAACGATGGTGTCTTAGAATTTTTGGGTACATGCTAGATTTAGTTGTTGTAAACAGCTGGTTACCTTACAAAAGAAAGTGTAACGTAACATCTTAAAGTGTTTCGGGCTGATATTGCATCTGCACTAGTATCATGCAGAAAGCCCAAACAAGAGAGACTATCTTTAGAAAGGTTGGGCGAACCTCAAGTGAAAATATGTCGACCTGTTGCTACGTGACCATGGTATAATAAAAGGAAAGAGTTTATTGCTCACTGGCTAGCCCACACATCTAAGGGAAGATGTCGTTTTTGTAAGTCGGGAGTAACAAGCTCACTAAAGAATTCCTTTATGCAGTTCCATCTGTAAGTATATGTATCACGATAAGGAATGATTTTGTCACTTGGTAATTGATATCTTTTCTAGACCCCTAAGTCACTGTTACACTACGTTGATATATTCAAATTTAAAAATATAAAAAATGATATAAAAAAGAAGAATATTCTATAAAACTACGCATATATTTGAATATCATATTTATTCAATCTGTATTTTCAGCGAAATGTAAATATTATTATTTTTTCTATGTGGACTCATATTCTTATACATTAATATTCAAGATTTAGATATTAAATCCTATAAAGTAAACAACTTACCATGTTTCATTTATTTCTCCTTTCTTATGAGACTACTTTTCTTTATTACTGTATGGCTACAAGTACTCAAAAATCACTTTACGGAAAACTGTGCAAAGTAACCAATTGGACACAACTCAGTTCGCGAAAACTATTGGCGGGAAAATTTAGAATCCTACTTTCGAATAATATACAAACCAAATAGACGACCTACTGCAAATATCATAATTTTTTGATAATTTTCAAAGGTAGTGAACTGTTAAGAGTTAATAGAATATTTGAATGTTTCTGTAACTTTGTAAAATAATGTTGTATGCATATATCAGTGTGCTTCGACTTCATTCTTACCAATGTTAACGGCTCTTGTTAATCAAAGTTAACAATGTTAACCAAAGTTCTTCTCCTGCATATCCTGACTTAATGTATCCAATCGTGCTTAGAAATTACTTAACTGCAAACCTCATCAAAGCGTTAGAACTATGGACCGTTCAGAAATTTCTTCAGCTGTGGTACGATATGAAACCTTTCCAGTATAATGCCTGTTCTAATGGCATAACGCATGTGCTTTTTTCTATTGTCTTTGCACTTTTTTACTGTATGCAGAAGGCTAGAATATATAGTATTAGTACTTCTGTCAATTGATAATTTTGTTGAAGTCTATGTTCTACTCATGTTCTACCAGGCCTGCCAACTATACACTGCTGAGTATATCTGATGTCATGTCAGCCTGTTGGATAATGAAAAAAGTGAAAGCAATTTTTAATGAGGCTTAAGTATCTTTAAATTTAATAATTTCGTCGCATTTCTTTTCAGTTCTGCTTGTACGTGGCCTTAAAAGAATCAGTAGCTGCTCATGAAGTCTTCTAGTAAGAGTCTTAGAATTTCTGAATCAGACCTATCAACAGCTACAGATTCCCCGTTTGTAGTTTCTTCCACTATTCTTGTGCATATAAAGCCATTGACACACCAAGAACTTGAGCTTATAGTATTAGAGGTGAAGAGAATGTCAGAATGTAAAAATGTGATACAATATTCTTATCAAGACAATTCTACAGTGATATCATTCTGCAACTTGGATATGGAGAATTTTCAACAAGAGACTTCTGAAATTATGACTTTTTCTGCTCTGTGAAATGATTCTCAGATACTAATCAAAGCATACAGTGAGTTTATATGAAAAGCTTATTTGACTAACAGTTTCATTGCTTTCTGATGACCAGTGTTACTAAGTTGATAGCGAACACAGGACGGCCCTTACCGTAAATATTTTCCACCTGAAGCTACACTGGTTTTGCTCCTGCGAAAATTATTTGCATCATTGGAAGCCGACTAGTTTTGAACTCCAAGTTTCTCTAGAACTGTGGAATTGTCTTGCCTTCAATGGCAGAATCAAATACGATCGTAATTTAATTTATATCCATAATTGTAATTTATATCCAATAATATAAGATGAAAATATGTACTTAACGCTGATTTGAGTTGTCATTTTTAGTCCACACCATTGCGTGTAGAAGGACTCTTCCTTCTACGTGTGGGTTTTAAACCAGAGGTCAATATTCAGCGCATTCGAATTCACATTCTCGCGCATTGAGATATTATCACACAAAGAAGGTGGCATTAGCTCAACATGTCGATCTGATGATAAACTGATGCCCACAAAAGTCCTTTAAGACTTCTGTAACAGTATTTGGGAATGAAAAATTAATCTTGGTAACATTGTGTGTTACGTGAAAATATTATTAATGATGGACCGGAACCTAGTGAAATCTACACAACTCTGTATGTAAACCCTAGCGAGCAGCTGTAACCGTGATAATGTACTTATTTGTTACCCTCGAGTGCTAACAGGATAATTTTATTAAATAATATATCTGTTAGAACACAACTCTTTGGATAAAACAGTTTCTATCAGGCTAAAGATCAAGAACAAGGTGAGAGCGTTATGGGTGCTAAGTATATTTCTTCAGCAGGAAGCACTCTCAAATAGTATTGTAGTTGGATATAAACGTGAAGTATAGCATTTGTTTGATTATCATTTATAAATTAATACTTATGTTTCTTACATTTGGTTTCACAAAATTTTTCAATCCCATAGGCCCACCAAAAACGTACGATCCCAAAGCTGATATCCTCGTTTATAAAATGTAGAATATGTCCACGGCTTTTTAAATAGTTCGCCATGGTATAAAGTGAGTTAAGTAGCTGTAAAAGAACTTCTTCTCTACTGCTTCATTCTTAAGACGTAGGTACACAACACAAGATACTGCGGTTCCGATTCCTTGAATTTCTCTACTAGCTCTAAGCCAATTGGAATTAGGGTATACATTACTGCTGATTTCTAAATTTCACATCATTTTTAGAAAGACATAAGCCGACATAAGCACTTTAGCATTACCGGACACCTCGATAGAGAACCCTCAAATTATTGCCACGCTTGTTGCACCCTAAACAAATAATTAATAATCGAAGAGCCCCGTCCATCTTCAAAATTACTTCTTTAATCACTGCATCACTTACAGATCGATTTAATATTTCATTATTATCTTTTTTCAAAGATTGTGGAATATTATGACTATGAAGTCAAGTGACATCTCTGCTAATGTTACATTTTTAAGACTATTTCTGACGTAGTGGATGTATATTACTTAAAGCTTCACAAGCTCGGGGATGCTTGTTCTATCGCAAGTGACCCATCAACTTGTCCATCATTTTAACGCGCTTTCTCTCTTTATACCTTATTAACTCACCGCGTTATACAGTCTTTCTCAGCTCAAGATTTCCTGTTCCGCAAGTCACTGGTTTTAAACTCGAATATTTCGAATTTGCTAGTCCTAAGAACAATATGTGCTGCCGTACTTTTCGCATTTCAACCGACACTCTCTCGTCGGTTATACTGCATGCAAACTGATATCTAAAAAGAATAATACCATTATTTCTGCTGAAAGCCACAATCGGCAGTCTTGTAGATATGCCATACGAAAGTAATTTTTCAAGAGATTTTAGACTCTTACAGCGTGTAAGTTGTAACTGAAAATCCTAATCGATCGATTTCAACTCTAATTATTATCTTTTTGATACACTGTGAAATGCTATTACAATGCTGTGAAATTTAGAAGTCAGCAGTGGACATCGGCATCTATTCCTTAATTCCTAATGACTTAAAGCTAGTAAAGGAATTCACCAATAAATCCGAAGGCGTAAATTCTTGTGTTGTGTACCTAGGTGTTAAGATGAAGAAATAGTGCTTTTAGAGCTCTCTAACTCACATTATACAATGGCATATAATGTAAAAAACCGTGGATTTACTTCTGCCTCTTTAGGACGAGGGTATCAAAGTCGTATATCATTAGGAACGAATATCGGTTTGTTTTAGGTGGACCCTTGGAATTGAAAAATGTTGGGATACCAAATGTAAAAAACAAGTATTAATTTATCAATGATAATCAAGCAATAGCTATACTTCCCGTCTATATTCAACTACAAAATTACTTGAGATTGCTTCTGCTGAAGAAACCTACTTAGGTATCATGTCACTCTCACCTATTTCTTAATTGTTATTCTGACACCCATAAAGCTTTCATCTGGTTTTTGATCTTTAGCCTGATGAAAACTGTTTAATCCAACGAATTGGGTTCTTACGGATATATTATTTATAGATAGTCTCCTGTGTGTTAACAATCGAGGCTATTAAATAGGTATTTATTTAGCGTCCTTGATGCTCACTAGGGTTTACATACAAATTTGTGTAGGATTCACTAGTTTCCGGTCTATCATTAAATATATTTTCCCGATTGTATCTTGTAAAACTTGCTATGAAACCCATTATACTCTAACCTCAAAGGAGGAGTCTTACTTGGGCCTGTGACCGGTTATCTGATCGATGAGCAAAAAAAAAAAAAAAAAAAAGAATTGGTTTTAGGTTATTTTGAGATCTTCTCCTGCACGGTTAGGTAGAAAATATTTACGGTATAGTCTGTCCTATGTTCGCTACCAACTTGGTAACACTGGTCATCACAAAGCAACATTTTCATAAAGCTCACTGTAATCTTTGATTATAACTAAGTGCCACACATTTCATAGACGAAAAAAAGTCATTAATTTCAGGTCTCTTGTAAATTCTCCATATCCAAGTTCTTGAATGAGATCAGTGTAGCATTGTCTTGATAAGAATATCGTATCACATTTCCTCATTCTGACCTCCTCCTTCCTCTAACGACATACACTCATTTTCTTGGTGTGTAAATGCAGTCTTGTTTGGAAGATTTAATCGAATCTTCACTCGCATCTCGCGTCTCGATTTGCTATTCTCAAGCAACCTTTGGATAGCTATTGATCTTGTGAAAGTTTCGCCTCAACGATAGTGTAACGGTGAGGTACAGAACTCTCCTTTTCATATAAGCAGTGTAGTGCCTCTTTATTTCTTCAATATTTGAACATCAAGTACTAATACTGTATATTCTACTCTTTCGCATACACTAAATATGTGCAAGAAAAGTGAACAAAGCAGCTGATGAAATTGCGTATTTGCAGCTGATGAAATTTTTGAACTGTCCAAAGTTGTACCGCCCGTAAGAGGTTCCCACTTCAGCAATTTCTAGGCATGATTGGATACATTATGTCAGGAAATGATATAGAGGAACTTTCGTGTATCCTGTACACTATGACAACATTAGTGAAAATTCTGAATGTCCATGCCTACTCAACATCATTGAGAACTCACTTCTAGGCTTAGCCCAACGACGCTTTCATGTGTGTATGGAAACATTTATAATCCTCGGAGGAAATGCCTAAATCTAGGATCTTGGATCTTATTGAACAATGTCTGGATGAGGAAATTAATATGCCACATTTACAAGAAAATGAAACTCCATGACAAAAACCATTTTAGGTAACCTAAAAATTATTACGGTGACCTAATCCGAATCGGCCAACTTTGGCTAGTGGGTATAGAGAAGGTAATAATCGTATTGCAATTCATCCAAAGGTACTAGATTGAACAGGAAAGTGGAAACTTTATTTGAAAGCTATTAAATTAAGGCTTCCATTTTCTCAAGCAGCTGGTCTTCTTTTCTATGAAAAATTATACTCAACAGATGGAAGCCCTGGAGGCAAATACGGTATCAGATGATTGCAAAAAATTAACAACTCAAGGAACCTTCATAATTCGCAGAAAAAATGTCTTTTTGAGCGATATGATTTAATCCAAAGATTTGTGTTCTTACGGATACAATATTTATAGAAATCCTCCTGTGCGTTAATACTCGGTGCTATCAAGTATCCACTTAATTAGTATCCTTCTGCTTACTACGGCTTACATACAGAGTTGTGTAAGAGTCACTAGGTTCCCGTCTATCATTAATAATATTTTCTCGAATTCTTAATAATAAAAACTTGATATGGGACCCACTATATCCTAAGTTTCGAAGCAGCCTTACTTTGGGACTGAGACCGGTGATCTAATCGAAGAGAGTGCCACACATAGAATCGATTTTAGTTTCCTTTGAGATCTTCCCTTTGACGGTTAGGTGGAAATTATTTACGGTATTGTTTGGTCTGTGTTCGATACCAACTTAGTAACACTGGTCATCAGAAAGGAACCAAACTGTGGGTTAATCAAATAATTTTTCCATGTCATACTAATGATCTACATCCCGTCTGTAAATTCTTCCATTATTCCTTTCCGTATACAGCTACCTTTATCCTTCGAAAACTTCTCGATCATTTGAAGCCGTCTAGTATTGATCTCCAAGTTTGTCAAGAACCGTGACTGAATTGTTGTTGCTTCAATGGCAGTTAAAATTCGATCGTTGCAATTCTTCCCGAATGTTCATCTTGTAAAATCTTTCGTCATTTTCCGTGTCTAATTAAAATAATATTCTTAAAATATAAGTTGAAAATAGTGCTTAACATAATTTATATACGTACTGTGCTTAAAGCAGATTTTACTTGCCATTTTTCGTCTACACCACTGCGGAAAGAAGAATTCTTGCTTCTACGTGTGAGTTCTAATTCTCAGTACAACAAAGACTCGTTTACTTTGAGCGCAGTGGAATTGACATTCTTGGGCAATGAGATATTATCACACATGGAAGGTGGCATTAGCTTAACGCGCCGCTCAGATGACAAAGTGTCTCCTCAAAAGTACTTTACAACTTTTGTTATCGTAACAGTTTTTGTAGTGATTTATTAATCATCCTAACGATATATCTGACGTTGAGTTAATCCTCCAGAAAATTTCGTGGTCTTCATTAAACACTGATCGATTACCATACCAATTGGAGTAAGAGAAGATCTTAAAAGAACCTAAAATCGATTCTTTTTTATCGCTCATCGATCAGATAACCGGTCTCAGACCCTAAGTAAGGCTGCTCCTTTGAGTTTAGAATATTATGGGTTCCATAGCAAGTTTTACAGGATACAATCGGGAAAATATAATTAATGATAGACCGGAACCTAGTGAATCCTACACAAATAAGTATGTAAACCCTAGTGAGCATCAAAAACGCTAATTAAATACCTATTTAATAGCCTCGAGTGTTAATACACAGCAGACTTTCTATAAATAATATATCCGGAAGAACACAATTCGCTGGATTAAAAAGTTTTCATCAGGCTAAAGAACAAGAACCAGGTGAAAGTGTTATGGGTGTCAGAATAACAATTAAGAAATAGATGAGAGCGATATGAGTCCTAAGTAGATTTCTTAAGCAGAAACACTTTCAAATAATTTTGTAGTTTAATATAGACGGGTAGTATAGCTATTGCTTGTATATCACTGATAAATTAATACTGTTTTTTTACATTTGCTATCCCAACATTTTTCAATTCCAAGGGTCCACCAAAAACAAACCGCTGTTCGTTTACAAAGCTATACGTCTGTGATACCCTCGTACTAAAAAGGCAGAAGTAAATCCACGGTTTTTTACATGGTATGCCATTGTATAATGGAAGTTAGAGAGCTCTAAAAGCACTATTGCTTCGTCTTAACACCTAGGTACACAACACAAGATTGTACGCCTTCGGATTCATTGTTGAATTCCTTTACTAGCTTTAAACCATTAGGAATTAGGGAATAGATGTCGATGTCCACTGCTGACTTCTAAATTTCACAGCATAATAAGAGCATTCTATAGTGTACCAAAAAGATAATAATTAGAGTTGAAATCGATCTCTAAGTGATGCGGTGATTAAAGAAATAATATTGAGGATGGACGGGTATTTTCGACTTTTAATTAGTGGTACAGGGTGTAATAGGCGTGCCAATAATTCGAGGGTTCTATTTCGAGGTGTCCGGTAAAGCTAAAGGGCTTATGGAGGCCTATGTCAGTCTAAAAATTTTGTGAAATTTAGAAATCATCAATGGACGTCGCCATGTATTACTTAATTCCTATTGGCTTAGAGCTAGTAAAGAATTGCATCAATGAATCGGACGCCGAAATATCTTTTGTTGCGTACCTAGGTCCCAGAAACGAAGCAGCACGTTTTTTATAGCATCTTAACTATCATTATCCAATGGCGTACAATTTAAAAAACCGTGGATATACTTTTCCCTTTAATAAGACGAGGGTATCAGAATCATATAGCTTTGGAATCGTACAGCGGTTTGTTTTAGGTGGGCCCGTGGGATTGAATAATGTTGTGATATCAAATGTAAAAAACATTTATCAATGATAATCAAGCAATTGGTATACTTTCCGTTTATATGCAACTACAATACTGTTTGAGAGTGCTTCCTGCTGAAGAAATCTACTTAGCTCCCATAACGCTCTCACCTTGATCTTTATCGTGAGCCTGATGGAAGCTGTTTAATCCAAATATTTGTGTTCATACGGATACAATATTTATAGAATTTCTGTTATGTGTTAAAACTCGAGGCTATCAAGTATGCATTTAATTAGCGTCTTTCTGCTTACTAGGGCTTACCTCAGCTGAAGAAATTTCTGGACGGTCCAAAGTTGTACTGGTCTTAGGAGGTTATAGTGTTAAGTAATTTCCAGGCTCCATTGGATACATTTTGACAGGAAAAAATATAGAAGAACATTGGTGTATCCTGTACACTATTACAAATTTAGTGAAAATGCTGAATGACAATGCCTACTCAAAATCAAGGAGAACTCACTTCTAGACTTTGCTCCGGGACCTCTACATGTGGTTTTGAAGTCATTTACAGCCATCGGAGGAGATAAAATCTAGGATCTGCTATCTTATTCAACAATGTCTGGATGAGGAATTCTGTATGCAACATTTACAACCAAATGAAACTGCATGATAAAAACCATATCAGGTAATCTCAAAATTAAGAAGGTGACATTTTCCGAATGGTTTACTTTGGCTGGAGTATACTGTATCAGAAGATTACAAGAAATTAACAATACAAGGAACATTCACAATTAGCATAAAAAAAGGCACTTGTGAGAGAAGTTCCAATTGATAAGATTATCGAATAGTGCTTAATGAAGGACTATTCTAGTTCTTCTATACCATTGGATACATATTCTAAGTATGTATCCAATCGTGCTTAGTAATTACTTAACTGCAAACATCCTAAAAGCGTTACAACACTGGACCGTTCAGAAATTTCTTTAGGGTGGTACGATTTGATCACCTTTCCAGTATAATGGCTGATGTAATGCATAACGCATGTGCTTTTTCAATTTTCTTGCAGTTTTTTACTGTATGCATATGAGTATTTAGTATAGTTCTTGATGTTGAAATATTGAAGAAATTCCGACGAACCAGACTGCTTATATCAAAAGAAGTGGTGTGTATCTCACCATTACACAATGGTTGTGGCGAAGCTTTCACAAGATGAAAAACTATCCAAAGGTTGTTTTAGAATAGGAAATCGAGACGCGAGACGCGAGTGTAGACTTGATTAAATCTTCCGAGTAAGAGAGCATTGACACACCAAGAACATGAGTGTATAGCATTAGAGGGAAAGTGGATGTCAGAGTGAAGAAATGTGATGCGATATTCTTATCAAGACATTGCTACCGTGATATAACATTATTTTTAGACTCAAGAACTTGGATATAGATAATTTTCATCAACAGACATCGGAAATAAATAACCCTTTCTTCTCTATAAAATGTGTGGCACTTTGTTACTAATCAAAGCACACAATGAGATTATATGAAGAGATTATTTGATTAGCCCACAGTTTGGTTGCTTTGTGATGTCCAGTGTTACTAATTTGGTAGCGAATACCGGACTACGGTAAATATTTTTTACCTAACCGTTTAATGGAAGTTCTCAAAAGAACCTAAAGACGATTCTATATTTCTCTCTTCTATCTGATCACCGGTCTCAGTCCCTAAATAAGGCTGCTTCGGAAGTTAGAATATAGTAGGTTCCATATAAAGTTTTTATAACTATGCATTCGTGAAAATGTTATTAATGATAGACCGGAACCTAGTGAATTCTACACAGCTCTGTATGGTAGCCGAAGCAAGCAGAAGGATGCTAATTAAGCTACGAGTATTAACACACAGAAGAATTTCTATAAATATTGTATAAGTGAGAACACAAATAATTGGATTAAATAGTTTCTATGAGGCTCACTATTAAGTACAAGATGAGAGTGTTATGGGAGCTAAGTAGATTTCTTAAGCACCAAGCACTCTCAAATACTATTGTAGTTGCATATAAACGGGAGTATAGTTGTTGTTTGATTATTATTGATAAATTAATACTTATGTTTTTTACATTTGGTATCACCATATGTCATCATGTGTAAGAGAACTAGATATACTGCAGTGGTGGAACAACCAGAAAAACATTACCAAAATTGTGTAAATTTGCTTGTCAGTATCTCGTCATTCCTTGTTCTAGTGCGTCTACTGAAAGAGCTTTCTGTACTACAGGCTACAGGAATGGAGAAATTGATTTTTTGATTTATTGACATATCACTCACGGGCCTAATTACGGTTCTACTATATTACACTTTATACAGATTATATAAGATAAAACTATTGGTAATAATTACATTCGCCTTACATAATTAATAGAATTCTTAATAGTACGTACACCCATTGCCAATAAACCAAGTTTAGAGTTTTCTTTTACTAACTTGTTGTAGGTTGCACTAGTTCTCCATATCGGAGATCTGCTTAAGACGTTTGATTTTGCTGTCAAAAAAGTGTATTTTTCGAAGCAATGCGCAATTTAGTGGATGGTACGTGGATAGATATTTTGTAGTTAAGATCAGGATAGTCTACTTTGCCATGAAAGAGCAAATGTCTCAATGCGTAAAGATAATAAATCAATATTTCTTCTCCTTAGTTCTGTTTCAAATTTAAAATTTTCAACAATTTTAATATAGCTTTCAAATTTCGAGTAGAATTTTGTTTTCTTATGTGTAAGAAGCCTTTAAAACTTACTTTTAACACGCTCAATCAATAATGAGTATTCCTGTATATTAGGGTTCCATATATTACTAGAATATTCTAATTTCGACCTGACGTATGCATAATACAGTACAATAAAATTTGGTCATTTGGAAATCTTTACTGACTCAATAAATAGTATATCCAAGATCTTTGTAGGCATCTTTGCAAATAGTTTCAAAATGTTGAATAAAGGATAGTTTTTAATGGAAGATAGTTTCAATATGATCCCGGCCCGGTTTGACGCGAAACGTTCCCGGCCCGTTTTGGCCCTGAATGTGTCCAGCCCGGTTAGAGCCCGGCTCGAGATTCGGGCCGGGTTGTGCCGGGCAAAGAATTCAGATCCACCCGGACTGGGCCTAGGTTTGCTGGGCTCTGGTTTAAACCCACTGACGTGCGGAATAGAAAGTCTTTAGCTGAGAATGAATGAATATCACGGTTTATTTATAAGGTATAGTAAAGAGAAACCTCGTTAAAATGATGGACAAGTTGATTGGTCACTTACGATAGGGCAGTTTATCATCAGAGTGACACGTTGAGCTAAGGTCACCTACCTTGTGTGATAATGTCTCAATGCGCAAGAATGTCAATTCGACTGCGGTGAATATTGCAGTCTCTATTGTCTTGTGTTTTAAAACCCACACGTAGAAAGAAGAGTCCCTCTATACGCAATGGTGTGGAGTAAAAAAGGCAACTCAAATCTGAGTTAAGTACGTATATAATTTATGCTAAACTCTATTTTCAACTTATATATTATGGATATAAATTGCAATTATGGATATAAATTAAAATACGATCGTACTTAATTCTGCCATTGAAGCCACGACAATTCAATCACAGTTCTTGAGAAACTTGGAGTCAATACTAGACGGCTATCGAAGGAGCAAAGGCAGTTGTATATGGACAACAGTAATAGAAGAAACTAGAAACGGGAAATCTGTTGCTGCTGGTTGATGTGATTCAGATTTTTAAGAATCTTGGTAAAAGACTTCATGAGCAGTTTCTGATTCTCTTATAGCCACATACAAGCAGAACTGACGGAAATTCTACCAAATTATTGAATTTATTAAAACTCTAGCGTCATTAAAAGATTACTTTCACTTTTTCAATTATGCTGCAAGCTTTGACACGACCTCAGCTATACTTGGGAGTGAATAGTTGGCTGCCTTTAAGTTCCTTCAAAAAGAATAAAGAATTTTGCAGTTTGTCAGTGTCTTCAATCAATTAAATGTGAATCCTGACAAATGATTAGGTTAGACATTTCTTTATGCACCTGTATGGAAGCGGAAAGTTGTCTCCCTGATATAAGAAACATCAGATATAAAAAGGAAATAGTTACAAAGCTAGAATATGGCCACTTTTCCCTTTACTATCACAGCAGCTGTGCAGCATTCGTTCGTGAATCCGGAAGTACTAAAAACATCAGAAGCGAAATGGTTTAAGCCTAAACTTAATCGAAAGAGGTTGGACTGTTGACCCACACACCTACCATCAACTCCAGCCGGATAATGTTACTTACCTTAGATAAAAAGTGACTGCAAGATAGGATTGTGAACGAGCCACATCTTCGTGTAAAAGTGGCGATTCGAAGTAATCTGCCAAGAAAATTCATGTAGAAATGACACATCGAAAGATAATCTGTATAGATGATAAGGAACAACAGCTGTAAAAATCCAATATGTCTTTGACAACGGATTAACTGTTGATCCAGTCAGTTATGATAATTATTTCGTGATATCGTCCCCGCCTTATAGACCTAAAAAAATGGACATGAAAACTATCTTGATGAAATTTTAAATGACGGTGTAAGGGAAAGTTCTAAAACATGAAGGTGATGTATTCTTGTGTTTAATTATTTGGAATCTTTTAACACGAGCTGCTTTGGTACCCGAACAGAAAACGAAACCGTAGAAGGACACCTTTAAGTTATCGACTAAATACCAATTCATTTAGATATCACATTCGTGTACAAAAGTATCATTCAATTGTAGGTTAATAACAATTGTTTATTGTTTGATTGTTTATATCTTAAGATGTTCAGCAGCATACCACTGACTCCGAGGATTCTGCCATATGCAAGGACACTTTAAATTGTGTAACTAGCGTTTAGTTTTCGACTCTCCTACAAGGAAGTAAAGTTTAACACTCTTAATAAAGAACAATGTTTGGATATTCCAATAATGCAAATTCTCCATGTACATTTTTATCCAAGAGGGCGTAAGAATAAAGGCTCTACTACACGTTGATTCCAGTTGGTTTATATTTATTGACCTAGGTTTTATACGACATAAGGATAATAAATCCTCACTGCTCAGCACCTTGTTCATTTGCGACTGTTCCAAGCTCCTTTTCAGACAGAAGGCCTAGAAAGCTTAACAATTTTCCGTAACTGTTATATTACACTTATGGTCGTAAGCTTATTAGGATTCACAGGCAGATTATTGTCCGGAGAAGCTATTAGGAGATTCTTAGGTTATTAAAGACGTGATAACCTTGTAGACGCAGGCTCGCTTCTCTTAGCCTGAGAGATATGACCGGACGATGAATTTATAAAGCAGTGATTCGCGATACAAAAAAGTTATACAGGCCTGGTAGAACAGGTGTAGAACACAGACATTAACAAAATAATCAATTGACAGACTCAGGTCACATTTAGAGATTTTTCAGTTAGTACACCTGAAAAATATAAAACTTCCTAGGCTCACTTTTCACATATTGGAGTAGAAGCCCTGAATTTTCTCCCATAGTAATAGTGTTCGAGTAGTTGCTCGTCTCGGTGCCCAAAGAAAGTAACGGCTATTAACACTCGATTAGCCTGAGAGTTAAACTTGAGACTAAAAGAAATTAGATGCGTCTTTTGCAACTTTAACTCACTTCGTTAAGAGCCGGCGGGAGTCAAGTGACCTTGACAAATCGAAGATATCTCAGTGCAAAATGTTTCCTTATTTTGGCAACAGATGGGGTTGTTGCTGAAATGCCGTCAAAGCAAATGGCACCCCTCCTTTTCTTTCGTTTTCCCCTGCATGTGGTCAAAGTTGGACAGCGCAGGAGGGGGATGGTTACGGATGTAAATGGGACAAAGGAGTGAAATTCCTTTCTTTTGGCTAAAAGAGAAACAGAACTGAAGAAAAAATAAATACAGAGATATTCTAAGAGGGACCAACATGATATCAGCCGTCAGCCACTCAAATATCTACAACGGTCACAAACATACCATAGAGAACTAAAGCACTTGTCGCCTGTCTCTTTCTCAAAGGATTCTACCTATGGTAAATAACGCGGGAATAGTGCAGGAAGAGTCTGATATAAAATGAACCCTGCATATGCCCTGCTTGGAATTGGTTTTTATTTGGGGAAATAGACCACTTCATTAACAATAGAATTAAAAGATGTGTCACCTTCTTCAGGAAGGTACACGCATGTCCAAAATTATTGTCGCATGTCTATAAATATGTTGTTGTAGGAATATAATTTGATAACGAATTCACCCGGTATTTCTTATAAAGTTAGTATGTGTACAATCGGCAGAGACATGTATGCAAATTGTTAATTTCATGTCAAAAGAGGAGTAAGTAAGAACAATAAAACGAAAATAAAACTTTCGTGTCCATTTAGCAACATTATGATTTACTCATTCTAATTTTCGTATTTATAAATATTTTCCTATGAAATTTACCATATATACATTTCCCGATTATATACACAGTATCAGTATTAAAAGTACCCAGCAAAATCAGTATT
This sequence comes from Thermobia domestica, assembly GCF_964235325.1. Classification (NCBI taxonomy): domain Eukaryota; kingdom Metazoa; phylum Arthropoda; class Insecta; order Zygentoma; family Lepismatidae; genus Thermobia; species Thermobia domestica. The sequence goes on along the minus strand of NC_137454.1, from coordinate 274,193,019 downwards.
ACATTATATTCTTACATGAAGACAGTTATAGATATGCGACAATCATTTTGGAGATGAGTGTACAAGGACGTAACAGGTGTTTGTTTCAAACATTGAATAAGTGTTCGTATACATTGAACTTACTTCCTGACGTCATAGAACTAAGAACTGTAACAGAGCGACGTAAGTCCGGCGACAATACAATATTTCATTTTTACTTTCATACTTTGCAATATATCTATTTATTTTAAAAGCAAATTTTAATATGTTTTTATTTTGAACTATTTTATCCTAAAATAAATACTAGCCTTTAACCAGCTCTTATTTCCCTGGTTGCATATCACTTTAGGATTTGGAAAATATGTCCAACGAATAAAAAAAAATGATAAAACACCTTTTAAAGACATTCTTTTGTTAATCAATTCGCACTAAAAAGTTAAAAATAATTTTATTTATGGAAGCCTAAATAAAAAGAATGGGGCGCGTCATTTTAAGAATTTATAAAGTAACTGTATGTAAGCCTATATTAGAGCGCATCGCATTTTTTCTTTTTTTTAAGTCATGCATAACCAAAATTGTTTTTTTACTTTTAAGTACGACTTGATTAATGAAAGAATGTCTTTAAAATGTTTATTAGTATGTTTTTCTATTAATATTGTTAATGTATGCATCCTTGGCATAGGATGTTTATTTTGGTAAGGTACCGTAGGGTGCGTTCCTATACTACTAGGGTATATTAAAATTTAGTTTCCTATGCGATACATTAAACAGCACTTTTTTTTTTATAAAAATTACTACCGAATATACAGTATTTCTCCGCTAATGAGAGTGAGACAGATTGAGGATACCAAACACCCCTACCGTTGATTGAGAAATATTTCGGTGTCGACACTGATGAACTACATCTACATTTGAATTTGAATGTTTTATGGGATTTAGGCAATTGATTCAGACCGGGATGCATGGGGGACAGAATGTTGAGAGCAAGTAGTCCAGTCCCTAGTTTGAATGTCTGGAATGAGTAAGGACTCTTCCCCCCTTGGTAAAACCTGCCGGAATTGGAAGCAATATCAAAGAAACACTGCCTCGAAAAGAGAGGGAGCAAACATGCATAACTAGACAGTCAGAGTCGGGTTTAGGTTTAGTGGGGCCCCAAGCTGTTTAAGGTAATGAGGTCCTTTATGTGTCCAGATGAACATAGGCACCCTACATACAGAAATGAACAAACTAGAGAGAATTTAGGAAGCAGACTAGCAGAAGGAGCCCCATTAATTACATGAACGTAGGCTACACAGCAGGAAGCACAGGGTTGCTACGTATAATACATTTTATTTTATTTTTTTTAATTTTCTTATATTTTAGAAATGTATATCCAGTTTTTCTTTAGATTTTTGGGCCCCAAGAGAGCAGGGCCCTAAGCTATAGCTTGTTTAGCTTATACGTAAATCCGTTACTTCAAACAGTATACACATACAGGCGCGGATCCAAGGGTAGCTATAGAGGCTATAGCCCCCCCCCCCCCTTGACGTTCAGGTATACACTGGATAAAATGGGCTTCAATCCTGTTTACTCTGGATAAAGAGACAAACTATGGTTTAGCTCCTCCCTTGATCATATCCTGGATCCGCCACTATATATATATATATATATATATATATATATATATATATATATATATATATATATATATATATATATATATATATATATATATATAATGTTTATGTTTAGTATGTTGTACGATTGAAACTGATGAAAGAGCTTTATATTATTCTTGATTTTTTGACAGGTAAACAAAGAATATTTCGGGGATTAATCTACTCGATTATTATAATAAGATTATAATATTGTATTTTATCTTTTCTCTTGTATATATATTCTCAGTCCTGCAGGAAGTTTCCATTTCTTTCTTGGAATAGATAAACGAAGACTTTGGTTCGGCTTCTACACAAATCTCTGTCGAAAGGTTGACTTCATCGCTACAAACACAAATTACTTCTTCTCATAGAAACCATCTACAAGTACACTGTACTGCTGAAACAGAAACCATCAACTAAAGAGGTCATAAATTTTGCCATTCCTCGTGTTTGAAATTCCCGTTCTTCACAACGACTTCCTTCCTCCCGCCCGTGTTAAGAAGTTCATAGTAGGTTTTCAAAAGGACTGGCTCCCGCTAAGAAGGAAAGTAGGATGAGGAATGACTATAGTGCCATCTAGCAGTTAGACGGCCAAGTACGTGAACACGAAAAAATCTGATTTCTGATTTCTGTAGATTCAATAATGAAGGATATAATTTCTCATCGATTGTGAAATGAATGTCTTTGGAAACAGCGAAAAAATAGTACAGCAGCGCACAAGTACAAAGATAGTACTCCTTTTTCAAAAAGGTCCGAAGTTTTTAGCCCTTTTCCTTACTGTAAAAAAACAGAAGACTTTTCCCTCTCATTTTGATCATTTTCTTATGGGAATTTGGATTATAATTATCTGTATTTATAAGAAGAAAATATCACGCACAGCGTTCAAATTGCACCTTTAAAATGAGATGCATCATATTGAGTGAGCTATTGAGACATTTTTTCGAAAGAACGAAATGAAACCATGATTTGCCTAAAAAATGGTTGAGATACCATGTTAAATTGAACTCCAATATTCCGGCCGCTGTGGCGCACTCCTTCTCCCTCTTAAGAAGCTATATTGATAACGCTACGTATATATCACACTAATCTTCAGGCTATACAATCTTAAAGTCCCTTTGACTCGCACGGTTCAACTTGCACTACAGACTGCCATATCGCACACTCTTATTAAGCTTACTGGAGGATTTCAATTTCTCCAACTTCTAAACGTTTTGTTATCAGCGATTAAGTTCTTGTATGCTTCCCCTCAGTAGCAGATTACTGCACCAACTGTATTAGCCTTTTGACACCTTTCATATCTGAAACTGAATAATCAACAACAATTATTTCTCTAATTTTATTTATTAAATTCAAAACTACCTTATCTCGTTGACATGATTAGAGCTGCGTGTTCTGTCCATCGAATCAAAGCTATCTTCTCATGAGCAGAAAGCTAGTCCACAAAATGTACCAGATTAATCGCCAGCAGTTGAGGCTTACGAACTGTACTGTTATCTAACACTGTACCTGACTGTCTCTTGGTCTGGTTGTATGCGTAGATATCCATGGAAGTTGACCAGACCCATCCTAGATCACAAAGTAAATTCCTTTACAAAAATAGAAGCACCAAATCGTCTCTGCATAGATGAAAGCTGCATATAGTAGAATATCATGTCATTCATCCTAGAGTACATCCCTTGCACAGTCCAGTTTGAGCAGTAGCACATTGGCAGAAAGAAAGTCAAAAAATTCAGATATTTTATTTAGTGGAAATATACGTCAATATACGTCAAGATATGTGTTGTTCTCTTATCATAACGAATGCAAGCAGTTAGCATGTACTACAACCAACCATACATAGAAATATTGGATAAGAAGCGTAGTGAGATAGGGATTTTTCAATTGCAACTTACACGCTGTAATACTCTAATATTTCCTGAAAAATTACTTTCATGAGGCAAATGATTTAAGGTTTATCTACAAGGTTGCTGACTGTGGTTTTCTGCAGAAATTATAGTATTAATTGTAGATATCAGGATGCATTTAGATAAAAAGATAATAATAGTAGATGTCGTGATCCGCCATGATACTTGTATTAGAAAGAGTAGAATCAGTTTGCATGCAGTACAACCGACGAGAGAGCTTGCATTGAAATGGGAATAGTACGACAGCAGATATTGTCGTTAGGATTTGCAAATTCGAAATTCTCGAGATTAAAACTTGTGACGTGGGGAACAAGAAGTCTTTAGCTGAGAAAGACTGAATATCACGGTGAGGTCATAAGGTATAGTAAATAGGAAGGGTGTTAAAAAGGTGGAAGGTTGATGGGTCACTTGCAATTGGGCAGACATGCCCGAGCTTGTGAAGTTTTTTATATTATTCATCTGCAACCCAAGAAATCACCTTAAAATTAGAACGTTAGCAGAAATGTCACGTGTCTCCATTGTAATAGCATTCTTCAGTGTATGAAAAAATATAATAATTAGAGTTTAAATCATTTCTAAGTGATGCGGTGATAAAAGAAATAATATTGAGGATGGACGGGGATGTTCGACTTTTAATTAGTGGTTAAGGTTCAACAGGCGTGTCAATAATTCGAGGGTTCTATTTCTAGGTGTCCGGTAAAGCTAAAGGGCTTATGGAGGGCTATGTCAGTCTAAAAATTTTGTGAAATTTAGAAATCAGCAATGGACGTCGCCATGTATTTCTTAAGTCCTATTGGCTTAGAGCTAGTAAAGAAATTCAACAATGAATAGGTGGCCCCAGTATCTTGTGTTGCGTACCTAGGTCTTAAAGACGAAGCAGCACTGCTTTAAGAGCAACTTAACTATCATTATACAATGGCGTACCATTTAAAAAACCGTCGATTTACTTCTCTCTCTAATAAGACGATGGTATCACAATCATATAGCTTTGGAATCGTACATCGGTTTGTTTTATGTGGGCCCTTGGGATTCAAAAATGTTGTGATATCAAATGTAAAAAACATAAGTATTAATTTATCAATGATAATCAAGCAATTGCTATACTTCCCGTCTATATTCAACTACAAAATTATTTGAGAGTGCTTCTGCTGATGAAATCTACCTAGGTATCAAGTCACCTATTTCTTAATTGTTATTCTGACACCCATAACGCTTTCACCTGGTTGTTGATCTTTAGCCTGATGAAAACTGTTTAATCCAAAGATTGTGTGTTCTTACGGATACAATATTTAGAGAAAATCTCCTGTGGGTTGAAACTCGAGACTATCAAGTATGGATTTATTTAGTGTCCTTCTGCTTACTAGGGCTTACATACAGAGCTGTGTAGGATTCACTAGGTTGCGGAATATGAATAATAATATTTTCACTAATGCATAATGATAAAAACTTGATATGGAACCATTATATTCTAACTTCCCAAGCAGCCTTACTTTGAGTCTGGGACCGGTGATCTGATCGATAAGACAAATATAGAACGATTTTAGGTTCTTTTGAGGTCCTCCCTTAGACGGTTATGTAAAAAATATTTACGGTAGTCCTGTGTCCGCTACCATATTATTAACACTGGTCTTCACAAAGCGACCAAACTGTGGGCTAATCAATTAATCTCTTCATATAATCTCATTGCATGCTTTGATTACTAACTAAGTGCCACACACTTCATAGAGAAGAAAAGGTCATTTATTTTAGAAGTCTGTTGATGAAAATTGTCTAAATCCAAGTTCTTGAATGTAAAAGTAATGTTACATCACGGTAGGATTGTCTTGATAAGAATATCGTATTACATTTCTTCACCCTGACATCCATTTTCCCTCTAATGCTATACACTCATGTTCTTGGTGTGTCAACGCTGTCTTAATCGCAAAATTTAATCAAGTCTTCACTCGAGTGTCGCGTCTTGATTTCCTGTTCTCAAACAACCTTGGGATAGCTATTCATCTTGTAAAAGCTTCGGCACTACGATTGTGTAATGGTGAGATACAGAACCTCTTATTTTATATAAGCAGTGTAGTGCATCAGTATTTCTTTAATATTTCAACATCAAGAACTAATACTATATATTCTACTCTTCAGCTTACAGTAAACAACTGCAAGAAAAGTGATCAATCCACTTGCGTTATGATATTAGATCATCCATTATAGTGGCAAGGTGTTAATATCGTACCTCAGCAGAAGAAATTTTTGACCGGTCCTAAGTTGCACCCGTTTTAGGAGGTTTGCGGTTAAGTAATTTCTAGGCACGATTGAATGCACTATGTAAGGAAATGGTATAGAAGAACGTTGGTGTTTCCTGTAGACTATGACAACTTTAGTGAAAAAGCTGAATGGCCATGCCTATACAATATCATTGAGAACTCACTTCTAGGCTTTGCTCGGCGCTATCTATATGTGGTTATGAAGACATTTGCAACCGTCGTAGGAGATGAAAAGGAAACTGCATGACCAAAACCATATTAGGAAATCTCAAAATTAGGACGGTGACATTCTCCGAAAATTAATCTTGGCTGCAGTATATAAAGAAGGTCATAATCGTATTGCAATCGTAAGTGACTAGATTGAGCAGGGGACAAGAACCTCATTTGAAGGAAGTAAAATTAATGCTTCCTTTTTCTCACGCAGCTGGTCATCTTTTCTACGAAAAATTTGCACATCACTATACTCAGTAGTAAGCCCTGGAGGCAAGTACGGTATCAGGGAATTACAAGAAATTAACAACTCAAGGAACATTCACAATTCGCAGAAAAAGAGTCCTTCTTGAGTGAAGTTCCAAATGATATGATTACCACACTGTGCTTAATTAAGGGCACGATTTTTTCTCGGTAATTAACTCAACGTCAAACACAACGTTAGCAAAATTAATCCTTGATTCCCAGATACTGTTACGCCAAATAGAAGAACCCTCGAATTTTTGGCGCACCTGTTGCACTCTAAACCACTAATTAAAAATCGAACATTCACGTACATCCTCAAAATTATTTCTTTAATCACCGCATCACCTAGAGTTCGATTTAAACTCTTTTAAATATCTCGTTTCAGAAATTGCAGAACAGTTTTAAAAAAGGTTCACAAGCTCGTGGTTGCTTTTCCTATCGCAAGTGACCCAACAACTTGTGCATGATTTTAACTCTGTTTCTTTACTATACCTTGTCAGCTCGCCGTGATATTGATCTTTCTCAGCTAAAGACTTCTTGTTCCGCACGTCACAGGGTTTAAACACGAATATATTTGAAATTTTCAAGTCCTAAGAGCAATATGAGCTGCCGTACTTTCCCCATATCAACCCGCCCGCTCTCGGCGGTTGTACTCCATGCAAACAGTTTCCACTCGTTCTAATGCAAGTATCATGGCGGATCTCGACACCTACTGGAATTATCTTTTTATCTAAATGCATCGTAATATCTACAATTAGTAATACCATTATTACTGCAGAAACCCACTGTCGGCAACCTTGTAAATAAATGTTAGTACTTCCGCCAAACGAAGGTCATAATTCACCAGATTTTATTCTATTACAGCATGTGATTTGCAATTGAAAAATCCTAATCACACTACGTTTCTTATCAAATATTACTATGTATGGTTACTTGTAGAGAGTGTAATCTGGCTTTTTTTAAATCTTTCGGCACTTTCCGTGTCTAATTGTTATATATATCCATAAGATATAAGTTGAAAATAGCGCTTAACATAATTTAAATACGTACTGTACTTAACGCAGATTTTACTCTCAATTTTTCGTCTACATCATTGCGTCTAGAAGAACTCTTAGTTCTACGTGTGGGCTTTAAATCTCGGTACAACAAAGAGTGGTATAATCAGCGCAGTCGCATTGACATTCTTGTGCAATGAGATATTATCACACAAGGAAGATGGCATTAGCTCAACGTGCCCCTGAGATGACAAAGTGTCTCCTCAAAATATCTTTAGTACTTCTGTTATCGTAACAGTATTTTGGAATGATTTTTTAATCTTGCTAACGTTGTGTCTGACGTTGAATTAGTCCTCCAGAAAATTTCGTTGCCGAATTGTGAAGGTTCCTTGAGTTGTTTATTTCTTTAATCTTCTGATACCGTATTTGCCTCCAGGGCTTCCATCTGTTGAGTATAGTGATGATTAAATTATTCATAGAAAAAATGACCAGCTGCGTGAGAAAACGGAAGTATTAATTTAATTGCCTTCAAATTAATCATCTAGTTCCCTTTTCAATCTAGTCCCTTTGGATGAATTGCAATACGATTTTGACCCTCTCTATATACTGCAGCCAAAGTTTACCGTTCGGTTAAGATTAGCGTCTTAATTTTGAGGTTACCTCATATGGTTTTTGGCATGCAATTTAGTTTTCTTGTAAATGTTCATATTGATTTCCTCATCCAGACAACGTTCAATAAGATCCAAGATCCTAGATTTAGTCATCCTTAAATGTATGCATAAACACATGTAAGGTTCGCGAACAAAGTCTAGAAGTAAATTCTCAATGATGTTGAGTAGGAATGGACATTCAAAATTTTCACTAATGTTGTCATAGTGTACAGGATACCTGAATGTTCTATACCATTTCATGACATAATGTATCCAATCATGCCTAGAGATTGCTTAAGTAGACACCTCCTAAGGGTACAACTTTGGACTGTTCAGAAATTTCTTGTGCTGCAGGTACGATTTGAGTCCTTTCCAGTATAATGGCTGATCTAATGTGATTACACAAGTGCTTGGTTCACTTTTCTTGCAATTATTCACTGTATGCGAAAGAGTAGAATATTTAGTGTTAGTACTTGATGTTGAAATAATGAAGAAATAAAGAGGCAATACACTGCTTATATGAAAAGGAGACGTGTATATAACAGCATTAAACAATCGTTGTTTGAACTTCTCACAAGATCAATAGGAATCCAAACGTTGTTTGAGAATAGGAAATCGAGACGCGAGTTGCGAGTGAGGATGAGGACAGCATCGACACACCAAGAAAATGAGTGTATAGCATTAGAGGGAAAGCGGATGTCAAAATGAAGAAACGAGATACGATATTCTTATCAAGAGAATGCTACCGTGAAATATGATTACTTTTAAATTAAAGGACTTGGATATGGAGATTTTTTTTTTTTTTTAAAGAGACTTGTGAAATAAATGACTTTTTCTGCTCTATGAAATTTTTGGCACTATGAAATCAATGTATACAGTGAACTTATACGGAAAGATTATTTGATTAGCCCACTGTTGGTTGCTTTGTGATGTCGAGTGTTACTAAGTTGGTAGCGAACACTGGACAGACTATACCTTTAATATTTTCCACCTAACCGTCTAAGAGAAGATCTCAAAATAACCCAAAATCGATTCTTTATTTGCTTCATCGATCAGATCACCACTAAGGCTGCTTCGGAGGTTAGATATAATGGGTTTCATAGCATATGAAAGTAATTTTTCAAAAGATTTTTGCCAATTACAGCGTGTAAGTTGCAATTGAAAAATCCAAACCTCACTACGCTTCTATGTGTGGTTGATTGTAGAGCATGATAACTGATTGCATTGTTTCTGATAAGAGAACAACACGTATCTCTACATCTCCTCTTAATAGAACATTTGAATGTTTCTGTAACTTAGTAATACAATGTTCTCTAAAAAAAGGCTTAAGCAACAATGAAGTAACGACTTTCTTCTTACCAATGTTAACGGCTCTTATCTGGACTGTGCTAAGAATGTACTAATGCCACCTTCCTTGTGTGATAATGTCTCAATCCGCAAGAATGTCAATTCGACTGAGGTAAATATTGCAGAGTGTGTATTGTCATGTGTTTTGAAACCCACAAGTAGAAGGAAGAGTCCTTCCACACGCAATGATGTGGACTAAAAATGGCAGCTCAATTCTGCGTTAAGTACGATTACATCAAGTTAAACACTTTTTTACCTTATTTGTTATGGATATAAATTACAATTAGACATGCAAAGACGTATACTTCCTGTTTTTAGACAACTACAATATCATTTGAAAGTGTTACCTGCTAAAGAAATTTACTTAGCACCCATAACGGTCACACTTGGTTCTACTAATCAAAGCATACAATTAGATTATTAATCAAAGCATAAAATGAGATTATATGAAAAGATTATTTGATTAGCCCACAGTTTGGTTGCTTTGTGATGACCAGTGTTACTAATTTGGTAGCAAACACAGTCTTAACGTTAATATTTTCCACCTAACCGTCTAAGGGAAGATCTCAAAAGAACCTAAAATCGATTCTATATTTGTCTCATCGATCAGATCACCGGTCTCAGACCCAAAGAAAGGCTGCTTCGGAAGTTAGATATAATGTGTTCCATATCGTTTTTATCATTATGCAATCGTGAAAATATTATTAATGATAGACCGAAACCTAGTGAATACTACACAGCTCTGTATGTAAGCCCTTGTAAGCTGCAAGGACGCTAATTAAATGCATACTTGATAGCCTTGTGTTTTAACACACAGGAGAATTTCTATATATATATTGTATCCATAAGAACACAATTCTTTGGATTAAACAGTTTCTATTAGGCTAACGATCAAGAACAAGGTGAGAGCGTTATGCGTGCTAGGAACATTTCTTCAGCAGGAAGCACTCTCAAATAGTATTGTAGTTGCAACTAAACGGTAAGTATAGCAATTGCTTGATAATCATTGATAAAATAATACTTATGATTATTATATTTGGTATCACATTTTTCAATCCCAAGGGCTCACCTAAAACCGCTGTATTATCTCATTGCTAAATGACTGTGATACGTTCGCCTTATTATAGGGAGAAGTAAATCCACGGTTTATAAAGAGTACGCCATATATAATGTGAGTAAAGCAGCTTTAAAAGCATCACTTTGTTTTCAAACTTACGTACACAACACAAAATACTGCGGCCTCCGATTAATTGTTGAATTTCTTTACTAGTTCTAAGCAGATAGGAATTAAGGAATACATGCCAATGTCCACTGATAATTTCTAAATTACACAGCAGTGTAAGAAGGAGTTAAACCCGCACATCCTTACCAAGCACCTCGAATTAGAACTCTCGAATTATTGGCACACCTGTTGCTCTTTAAACCATTAATTAAAAATCAAATATTCCCGTCCATCCACAAAATTATTTCTTTAATCACCGCATCACTTACAGATCGATTAATATTTGTCTTCAGACTTTCTAGAATACTATTATAATGAAGTCAAGTATCATCTCTGCTTCAATTAGTATCTCTGCTAATGTTATTACTTTAAGGCGATATCTTTTGTTGTGGATGCAGATTACAAAAAGCTTCACAATCTCGGGGATGCCTGTCCTTTCGCAAGTGACCTATCAACTACTCCATCAAATAATGCGCTTTGTCTTTACCATATTTTATGAGCTCACCTCGATATTCATTCTCTCTCAGATAAATACTTCTTGTTCCGCACGTCACAAAATTAAAACTCGAATATTTCGAATTTGCAAGTTGCATTTTAACGGGAAGTATAGCAATTACTTGATTATAATTGATAAATTAATATTAATTTTTTTTTTCATTTGTTATCCCAACATTTTTCAATCCCAAGGGCCCACCTAAAAAAAAAAAAAACACTCATCGTTCTCAAAGCTATACGTCTGCCATACTCTCGTCTTATTAAAGGGAGAAGTTAATCCACGTTTTTATAAATGCTACGCCATTGTGTAATGAGAGTTAAGGAGCTCTAAAAGCACCACTCCTTCGTTTTTAAGACCTAGGTACACAACATAAGATCATACAGCTTTAGATTCATTTTTGGATTTCTTTACTAGCTGTAAGCCAATAGGAATCAAGTAATAGATGCCGATGTCCACTGCTGACTACTCAATTTCTCAGTATTGTAAGAAGAACATAAACCGCCATAAGCCATTTAGTCTTACCGGACCCCTCCAAATAGTCCCCTCGATTTATTGGCGCGCCTGTTGCACTCTGACCCACTAATAAAAAATAGAACAACCCCGTCCTTCCTCAAAATTATTTCTTTAAACACCACATCACCTAGCGATCGATATAATCTCTTATTAATATCTCTTTTCAGAAATTGTAGAATACTATTACAATGGTCAATTTACATCACTGCTATTGTTCTCATTTTAAGACTATTTCTGACGTAATGGATGCATTTTACATTAAGCTTTACAATCTCGGCGATGCTTGTCCTATCGCAAGAGACCCACCAACCTGACCATCATTTTAACGCGCTTTCTCTTTACTACACCTTATGAGCTCACCGTGATATTCATTCTTTCTCAGCCAAAGGCTTCTTTTTTCCCACGTCACAGGGTTTACACCTGAATATTTTGAATTTGCAAGTCCTAAGAACAATATGAGCTGCCGCACTTATCCCATCTCAATCCGCCTGCTCTCGTCGGTTGTACTGCATGCAAAATGATTCGAAACTTATTCTAATGCAAGTGTCATGGCGGATCTCGACATTTAATCTTATTTTTATTTTATCTATAATTAATAATACATTATTTGTGCAGATAACCACAGTCGGCAGCTGTGTAGATAGATCTTTTGGCAAATGAAAATAATTTTCCAACAAATTTTAAAATTAGCTTGTAAGTAGCAGTTGAAAAATCCTAATCTCACTACGCTTTTAGTAAAATAAGTGACTGTTTCTATACCATCGTCATACAATGTTCTCTGAAAACAGTCTGAAGTATAGATCAAGAAGTTAGATGATCTATCTGTGTTTCAACTAACTTTTTTCCAATGTTAACGGCTCTTAGCTGGACTTTGCAAGGAATGTACTCTAGGCCGTTTGTCATAATATTTCAATATATGCAGCGATCATCTATGCAGAATTCTACAGACGATTTGTGGGCGCTTGCTTGCTCTCTACGCTTCTTATCAAATATTACTATCTATGGTTAAAAGTAGTGCTGCTTGCAGTCGTTATGATAAGAGAACAACAAGTATCTCGACATCTCCTTTAAAATGTTATCTGAACGTTTCGATAACTTAGTAATACTATGTTTTCTGAAAACAGTCTCAAAAATAGATCTAGGCACATATCAGTGTATTTCGACTTTCTTGCCAATGTTAGCGGCTCTACAAAAAAAAGCTAGGCTAGCCATGATTTTCCGCTATATGCAGCGAACACCTAGCAAGATTTCTACAGACGATTTGGTGCTTCAATTTTTGTAGAGGAATTTACTTGGTGATCTACGATGGCTCTGGTCAACGGCCGTGGATATGCTCGTGTTAAATGATTCCAAAGCAGCTCGTGTTAAATAATTCCAAAAAAAATTACATTGTCCTTACACCTTCATTTAAAGTTTCATCAAGATCATCTTCATCTCCATTTTTTTAGGTTTATAAGGCGGGGTCGATATCACAATATAATAATCAAGACTGATTGTTCAACAATTAACCGTTGTCAATTACATATTTATATTTACAGCTGTTGTTCGTTATCTTCTATATCAGATTATCTTCCGACCTGCCATTCGTACACGAACTTTCTTGGCAGAAGGGAGAGTTCGCCTGAAAATTTATATCGGCTCTTTTACACTAACGTGTTGCTCGTTCACAATCTTATCTTGCTGTTCCTTTTATCTACAGGTAAGTAAGATTATCTGGTTTTATCTGATGGTAGCTGTGTAAGCCCTTGGAATTCGCATATCCTCTTTAACACACCACCTCCTTCGATTGGGTCCATATTTAGACAATTTCGCTCAATGAATTTGAGGTACTTCCGAATTGAATGCTGACAACTGCTGTGCTAGTAATGGGAAAAGTGGCCATACTGAAGCTTTGCTAATACTTTTTGTTATATCTGATATGGCTTATACCAGGGAGGGCATTTTTCCATCTCCATACAAGCGAATAAGGAATTTCTAACGGTACCACTTTGTCAGGATTCACATTTGGTTGGTTGAAGACTCTAACTTTCAGAACCTTTCTTTTTGAAGGAACTTGAAAGGCTAAAACTATTCAGTCCTGAGTAGAGCAGAGTTCGTGTCAAAGCCTGTTGCTACATGAAAAAGTGAAAGCAATCTTTTAATGACGCTAAAATTTCTTTAAATTTATTAATTTGTAGCATTTCCTTTAAGTTCTGCTTGTATGTGGCTACAAGACAATCAGCAACTGCTCATCAAGTCTTCTACCAAGTTGCTTAAAAGATCTGAATCCACTCAAAAACAGCTACAGATTTCCTGTTTCTAGTTACTTCTATTACTGTTGTCCATATACAGCTACCTTTATTCGTTCGAAAACTGTTTGTAAATTTTGATCCCTCTAGTATTGATCTCCAAGTTCCTCAAGGACTGTGATTGAATTGTCGTGTCTTCAATGGCAGAATTAAATTTGATCGTTGCAGATATTACCCCAAAGTTCTTTTTTCTCTTTCGGCACTTTCCATGTCCACTTGCTTCCATGCTGCTCACTAGGGCTTACACACAGGGTTGTGTAGGATTCACGATGTTCCGGTCTATCATTAATAATATTTTTTTATTGCATAATGACAAACTCTCTATGAAACACTTTATATTCTAAATATCGAAGCAGCCTAACTTTGGGTATGACCCCGGTGATCTTATTGATGAGACAAATAAAAAATCGATTTCAGGTTCTTTTGAGATCTTCCCTTAGACGGTTAGGTGGAAAATATTTACGGTATAGTCAGTCCAGTGGTCTAACCAATAATCTTTCCAGTGCCACACATTTGATAGATCAGAAAAAGTCATTTATTTCAGAAGTTTCTTGATGAAACATTCATATCTGAGTTCTTGATTGAAAAAGTAATCTGATATCACGGCAGCATTGTCTTGATAACAATATTGTATCACATTTCGTCATTCTGACTTCCTCTTCCCTTTAATAGAATACACTCATTTTCTTTGTGTTTGAATGCTATCTTACTCGGAAGATTTAAACAAATCCTCACTCGCATCTCGCGTTTCGATTTCCATTTCCTATTCTCAAAAACGTTTGAATAGCTATTCATCTTCTGAAAGCTTCGCCACACCAATTGTGTAATGATGAGATACACATCTGTCCTTTTCATATTAGCATTGTATAGCCTCTTTATTTCTTCAATATTTCAACATCAGATACCAATACTGTATATTCTACTCTTAAGCATACAGTGAATAAGTGCAAGAGGAGAGAACAAAGCACATGCGTTATGACATTAGATCAGCCATTATACTAAAAATGTGTTCAAATCGGAACTGAAGTAATGAAATTTTTTAACGGTCCAAAGTTGTACCGCCTTTAGCAGGCTTCCAATTAAGTCATTTCTAAACAGGATTAGATACATTATGTCAGGAAATGGTATTGGAGAACTTCTGTATATCCTGTACACTATGACAACATTAGTAAAAATGTTGAATAACCACGCCTAATCAAGATCATTTAGTACTCTATCTAGTCTTTGCTCCGGGACCTTTACATGTGGTTATGAAGACATTTACAACCGTCGGAGGATATGACAAAATGTAGGTTCTGCGATCTTATTCAACAATGTCTGGATGACGTAATCAATATGCAACATTTACAAGAAAATCACAAGGACGATATTAGGAAATCTCAAAATAATGTTGGTGACATTTTCCGAACTGTAAAATTTGACTGCAGTATATAGGGAAGGTCATAATCGTATTCCAATTCATCCAAAGGGAGTAGATTGAAAAGGGGACTAGAAACTTCATTTGCAAGCAATTAAATTAATGCTTCCGTTTTTTCACGCAGCTGGTCATAACTTCTATGGAGGCTAATACGGTATCAGTGGTTTACAAGAAATTAAAAACTCAAGGTACATTCACAATTCGCAGAAAAAGAGGCTTTCTTTAGAGAAGTACCAAGTGATATGATTATCGAACAGTGCTTAACGAACGCCCCAAAATTTTTTGGGGGATTAACTCAACGCCCAGCACAACGATAGCAAGTTTAATCCCTGATTTCCAAATACCGTTACCATAACAGAAGTTCTACAGAATATTTGGGGCATCAGTTTTTCATCAGAGCGACTCTTTGAGACAAATCTTTGGATTAAACAGTTTCTATGAGGCTCATGATTAAAAACTAAATGAGAGCGTTATGGGAGCTAAGTAGATTTCTTCTGCATGAAGCACTCTGAAATAGTATTGTAGTTGCATATAAACGGTAGTATAGTAATTGCTTGACTATAAATTAATACTTGTTTTTTACATTTGGTATCACAATATTTCATCATGTGTAAGAGAACTAGTTATACTGGAGTGGTGGAAGCAACAAGAACAAACATTACCAAATTAGCACGTCAGTATCTCGTCATCTCTGCTTCTAGTGCGTCTATTGAAAGAGCTTTCAGTACTACAGGCTATATAGCTCGTGAACGGGGAAATTGATTTATTGATTTATTGACATCAAGCACTGGCAATATTACAGTGTTACTTAGTATATACGTTTTACTGATTATATAGGATAATAATACTATTGGTAATAATTACATTCGGCTTACGTAATTAATAGAATTGTTAAAACTACTTACACCCGTTGCAAGTACATCAAGGTTGAAATTTTCTATAACTACCTTTTTGTAGGTTGCACTAGGTCTCCATAAACAAGATCTGCTTTTGCTGTAAAAAAAAAATGTATTTTTCGAGGCAGTGCGCAATTTAGTGGATGGTACGTGGATAGATATTTGTCAGTTAAGATCAGGATAGTCTACTTTGAAATGAAAGAGCTTGTGTAAAAATAATAAATCAATATTTCTTCTAAGTTCTGTTTCAAATTTAAAATTTTCAACAATTTTAATGTAGCTTTCAAATTTTGGGTAAAATTTTGTTTTCTTAAGTGTAAGAAGCCTTTAAAACTTATTATGAGTACGCTCAATCAAGAATGATTATTTCTGTATATTAGGGTTCCATATATTGGTACAATTTCGACTTCAGGTATGCATAATACAGTACAATTAAAGTTTGGTCATTTTGGAAATCTTTACTGACTCAATAAATACTATATATCCAAGATTTTATGTAGGCTTCATTGCAAATAGTTCAGTATGTTGAATAAAGCATAGTTTTGAATGAACCATAGTTTCAATGTGTTCTCTGCCCGGTTCGACCCGAAAGGTGCCCGGCCCGTTTCGACTCGCCAGGTGCCTGGCCCGATTCGTCCCGGTATGTGCCCGGCCCGATTCGGCCTGGAATGTGGTCGGCCCAGTTAGAGCCCGGCTCGAGATTCGGGCCTGGCAGGCCGGGCCGGGTCGTGCCGGGCAAAGAATTCAGATCCACCCGGACTGGGCCAGGTTTGCTGGGCTCTGGTTTAAACCCACTAACGTGCGGAATAAAAAGTATTTAGCTGAGAAAGAATGGATATCACGGTTTGTTCATAATGTATAGTAAAGAGAAATCGCGTTAAAAAGATGGACAAGTTGTTGGGTCACTTGCGATAGGGCAGTTTATCATCAGAGCGACACGTTGAGCTAAAGCCACCTTCCTTGGGTGATAATGTCTGAATGCGGAAGAATGTTAATTCCACTGCGGTGAATATTTTCCCTCTGTATTTCTTCAATATTTCAACATCAAGTAGTAATACTCTATATTGTATTCTGCTGCATAGAGTAAATAACTGCAAGAAAAGTGAAAAAAGCACATTCGTTATGACATTAGATCAGCCATTATACTGGAAAGGTGTTCAAATCGTACCTCAGCTGAGGAAATTTCTGAACCCTACAAAGTTGTACCGGCTTTAGGAGGTTTTCGTGTTAAGTAATATCTAGGCTCCATTGGATACATTTTGTCAGGAAAAGGTATAGAAGAACTTTGGTGTATCCTCCACACTATTACAAATTTAGTGAAAATGCTCAATGGATATGTCTACTCAAAATCTTCTAGACTTTGCTCCGGGACCTCTACATGTGGTTTTGAAGACATTTACAACCCTCGGAGGAGATAAAATCTAGGATCTGCTATCTTATTCAACAATGTCTGCATGACGAAATCAAAATGCAACATTTACAAGAGAATGAAACTGCATGACGAAAAGCATATTAGGAAATCCCAAAATTAAGACGGTGACATTTTCCGAATCATTAACTTTGACTGCAGTATATAGAGAAGGTCATAATCGTATTGCAATTCATCCAAAGGGTCGTCCGAGAAATTGGCCCCCACCATTGAAGCACTAATGATCTTTTCTAGTGCAATCGTCAGTGCTTGGTTAGTGCTTTTTAGAACACCAACTTCCAGCATTAGTGCTTTAATAGTTTGTACCCTAGAAGCCAAAAATTTGGAGGTAGGCTAACTTCACTTTAGCCCTTCCAGAAAGCACTAACGTTTAAAACTATTCCAATCGTTAGTGCATCGTTAGTGCTTCCAGAAAACTATTAGTGCTTCCAGAAAAGTGCTTCCAGAAAAGTGCTTCACAATTATTGTGGCTATGCTCAGTTATATGTCACGGAATTCCAATAAGGAATACATGGGGAATTTTTAATTGGCTCAAATTCTCGTCAAATTCAAAAGCGATAATGACCTATTCTAGTGCGATCGTTAGTGCTTCGTTAGTGCTTCTTAGAATACCAAGTCGAAACATTAGTCCTGCAATAGTTTGGACGCTAGATGCAAAGAACTATTGTTGTACAACTTCTCGTTAGCCCGCCAGGAAACACTAACGATTCAACCTGGTGCAATTGTTAGTGCATCGTTAGTGCTTTCAGGGAACACTAATGGTTTAGTTTTGCTTTGCTCTTATTGTAGATCTGCGCACTTATAAGTCACAAAGATGTCCAAACTCACGAGATCGGCGCTCACGAGTTCGAAACTTACGCTCACTCGACCTCAACCTCACAAAGTGAGCCTGAGATAAGGCTGGTGATGTGAGCGTGAGGTTGAGTGAGCTCTTGGTGAGACTGGTGAGGTAAGCGTGAGGTCAGACTGGTGATGTGAGCGTGAGGTCGAAAAGAGTTAGTGAGTTCAGGTCGAAATTAGTTTTTGAGCGTGAGGTTGAATGAGGTTAGGCCAAAGTGGTCAACTCTGGTTACTAAACTCCCATAAATACATGGAGAATATTTCACTGGGACAAATTCACGACAAATTCAAAACAGCTAATGATATCTTTAATACAATCGTTAGTGCTTTATTAGTGCTTCCTAGAGCAGTGACTCTTAACATTAGGGCTGCAATAGGCTTAACAATAGTACACTAGAAGCAAAAAACAGTCCCCCAAGTAAGCACTAACAATCAAACCTAGTGCAATTGATAGTACATTTTTGCTGGTCGTAGAAAACACTAATAGTTTCGTTAGTGCTTCATTATTAGTGACGAATCTCACGTAAGATAAACATTGGGAATTTTTCGCTTAGTTATACTTCCGCCAAATTAAAAAGCACTAATGATCTCTTCCTGTGCAATCGTTAACTACTTCTTAGAGCACCAAAACCGAACATTAATGCTTCATTAGTTTGGATGCTAGGGGCAAAAAGAAAAAAAAACGAGCTAACTTCACGTTAGTTCCCCAGAAAGCACTAACAACATAATCTAGAGCAATCCATAGTTCATTGTTAGGACTTGTAGAAAACCATAAAAATTTTCTTTGTTTCCGTATTAGTTCTGTTTTGGGTTGGTTCATATAAACCGTCATTTTATTATTTTTTCTTCTGCATTGTTTTACGATACGATAAAAGTTAACTACAATCTTTTGCTAATTTTAACTAGTTTAATTCTGTTTGTTGCGTATGTAAAATGATGTTTACTGGTTTTGAAACAACGTTAAAAGATTTTTTATAATAGTATTATTTATTTGTAACTTTAGGCTTCATGATTCAAAGTTGTACACGAAGATGAAAATGCTAAGAAGACTGTAATTAAAACAAAGTTAGTGTCTTTACAGTTAACTAATGGGGAGTAATTAATTAATGTGAAGTAACTGTTACTGATTAACCTTTACCTTGAACAATTCTTCTATAGAGATTCCTGTTGTCACTCCGGTTACCCTAGCAGACATCTCCTACGTTAAATACAAATTGTCAACAGGGTTACCAGCAACATACGAAATTTAATACCATACAGTGTTCTACTAATTATTCAATATACACAAACCAAATATAAGGAAAGAAGGCATACTTCAATAATTATAAATGTATTAACTCAACGGTGATATATATACACGACTCCTAAAGTGCATTACCACCTGAAATTCTCCTTTTCCTAAAATAGCAGGCAACCCAAACAACTCGGCGGTTGGGTTGGTTGCAAATTCGAAAGGCGTTGAACTAAACCTCAATTTTGTCAGAAATATATCAAACTGCAAATAAGGGAGAAATAAAAAAAACTTTCTTATGGTAAATTCTAGTTCAAAGTTCATAGCACTTGCTTTTGGACGTGATGCTTTGTTTCTTTATTTCAGGGAACAGAAACGTTCTGGCGTCTAAGAAATTATATCATATAATATTGCAATTTTGTAAGTGGATGTATTTACATTGCAATTTGTGGTAATAAAGATTGTAAAAAGTAACTTTAATTTCTTTATCCTGGGGGCTCCTTCATCAAGTCTTAGGGGCTCCTTATATCTCGTCGCCCCCCCGAATATCGATATCGAAAATGTAGAATCATATATTCATGTCAATATATTTTAGATACCGAATGTTGATATATAATAATATAGATATCGACGATAACGTTATCGACATAACACATTCCTATGTCCGAGAAGTGATGCTTGAAATATATTGGAAACAACAATTAAATTCTAAATAAATTCTCCATTTCCGTATTCAATGTTGAGGGGGAAGAACGTGAACCCGAAAAGAAAGTTTAAGAAAGAAAATGTTAAGATAAAAGTAGGTTTTCCGTTTCCCCTTGAATACAAAACTATTAAGAGAAACCTATTACTTAATTTACTTTTTACTTCTGTTTGTGATTGTTATCACAAATCAGCGACAGTACACATACTTTACACAGTATACCAATACACTACCAAGCAAGCCGGAAGATGAATTTCCTGTGATATTAAAGTAGAATGTTCTACAAAATAGTCATAATTTATTGGCCATATTTCTATTAGTACTTCCATACGAACTAAGAGCAACAAGACTAAAAGAATTATGTATCTACCTGATATTTTCATTTGTTAATAAAGGCCCCTACCCTGGGCTAACTCTGGCTACCGCGGTTTCAGGTAATCAACCCTCGACAGTTTGTTAAAAAATATTAAACTGTTAATGGTTTTTTCTTCGTTACAAAAACACTTCTAGTGACTCTATTCATGGTGAATTACTGAACTTAAACCTTTACAATTATTGAAAAAAGAATAATTATTTTTAAACATTAAAAGGCGTTAAAGTTCAGTAGAATGCAGTAGTAGATGGAAGTGAATGAAAATAATGTTTGTTTGTTGAGATGTGCAAACTGAATGTGAATAATAAGTGTTTATTCACGCATTCTCTTCTCGAGAGGCGGATCTACGATGGACTTCTGGGGGCTCGGTGGTTATTAATACTCCTACTTAGAGCTACTTTTAAGAGCTCCAAACTCTGGAATGGGTTTTGGAGAAAAGTGGAAGAGATAGTATGTGTGACTAAAAACTCATTATTCACATTCTCTTCCACTCTTAGTGTTATCTAGGACCACCAACAATGTACTATCTATTGCACTAGGTTTGATTGTTAGTGCTTCCTGGGGGGCCAACTTCACGTTTGTCCTTCAAAGTTTTTATTTGCTTCTAGTGTCCAAAAGATATCATTAGCTGTTTTGAATTTGTCGGGAATTTGTCCCACTGAAGTACACTCCATATATTTATGGGAGTTTCGTAACCAGAGGTGACACTTTGACCTAACCTCACTCCACCTCACGCTCAAAAACTAACTTCTACCTGAACTCACGAACTCATTTCGACTTCAAGCTCACACAACCTCACGCTCACATCACCAGTCTGAACTCACGCTCAAATAACCAGCCTGACCTCACGCTCACTCAACCTCACGTTCGCATCACTAGTCTGACCTCATGCTCACTCAACCACAGGCTTACATCACCAGCCTTATCTCACGCTCACTTCGTGAGGCTGATATTTTTGAGTGAGTTTCGAACTCGTGAGCGCCAATATCGTGAGTTTGGACATCTGTGTAACATATAAGTGCGCATATCTATAATAATAGTAAAGCTAAACCAAACCATTAGTGTTTCCTGGAAGCACTAATGATGCACTAACGATTCCACCAGGTTTTATCGTTAGTGTTTCCTGGGGGTCTAACGTGAAGTTGCACTCCAAAAGTTTTTTGCTTCTAGCGTCCAAACTATTGCAGCAATAATGTTTCGACTTGGTGTTTTGAGAAGCACAAACAAAGCACTAACAATTGCACTAACAAGGTCATTAGCGCTTTTGAATTTGGCGGGAATTTGAGCCAATTAAAATTCATCATGTATTTTTTATGGGAATTTCGAGACATATAACCGGCCATAGCCACACTAATTGTGTAGCACCAACGAAACTATCATCGTTTTCTAAAAGCACTAACTATGCACTAACGACTGCACTAGGTTTAATCATCAGTGCTTTCTGGGGGGTCTAACGTGAAGTTGGCCCCCCAAAGTTTTTTGCCTCTAGGGTCTAAACTATTAAAGCACTAACGTCGGGAGTTGGTGTTCTACGGAGCACATAAGAAGCTCTAACGATTGCACTAGAAGAGAGCTTAAGCGCTTTTGATTTTGGCGGGAATTTTGAACCAATTTAAAATTCCCCATGTATTCCTAATGGCAATTTCGTACCATACAACTGGCCAGAGCCACACTAAATTTAAAGCACTAATTTTGAAACTCTTAGTGTTTTCTGAAAACACTAACGATTGCGCTAGGTTTAGTTGTTAGTGCTTTCTGGGGGTTCTAACGTGAAGTTGGCCCACCCCAAAGTTTTTTGCTTCTAGAGTCCAAACTATTAAAGCACTAATGTTGGGAGTTGGTGTTCTAAGAAGCACTAAGCACTAACGATTGCATTAGATGAGATCATTGGTGCTTCAATAGGGGGGGGGGCAGTTCTCGGACGTTCCAAAAAACTAGATTGAACAAAGTACTAGAAACATCATTTGTATTTAATTAAATTATTGCTTCCGTTTTCTCACGCAGCAGGTCATCTTTTCTATGAAAAATTTGCACATCACTATACTCTGCAGATGCAATCCCTGGCGGCTAGTACGGTATCAGAGGATTACAAGAAATTAACAACTCAAGGAAAATTCACAATTCACAGAAAAAGAGGCCTTCTTGAGCGAAGATCCAAGTGGTATGATTATCGAACAATGCTTAATGTAGGCCACAAAAATTTCTCGGGGCGCAAATAACTCAACGTTAGACACAACGTTAGCAAGATTCCCAAATACTGTTCCAATAACAGAAGTTCTACAGGACCTTTGTTGGCAAAAGTTTATCATTGGAGAGACAAGTTGAGCTAATACCAACTTCCTTGTGTGATAATATCTCAATGCGCAAGAATGTCAATTCGACTGCAGTGAATATTGCAAAGTCTCCATTGTTATGTGTTTTAAAACCCACACGTAAAAGGAAGTGGCGTTCTACACTCAATGGTGTGGAGTAAAAATGGTAACTCAATTCTGCGTTAAGTACGAAATAAATAATGTTAAACTCTATTTTCACCTTATATGTTATGGATATAAATTTCAATTAGACATGGAAAATGCCGAAAGAGGAAAAAGAGCTTTCTGGAAATATCTGCCACCATCGAATTTAATGCTGCCATAAAGCCACGACAATTGAATCACAGTACTTGCGAAACTTCGAGATCTATACTAGACGGCTTCAAATGATGCAAACAGTTTTCGACATGGACAAGAAAAATGGAAGAAACTAGAAACAGGAAAACTGTATCTGTTGATGGGTGTGATTCTGATCCATTAAGAATCTGGGTAGAAGACTTCATGAGCAGTTGCTAATTTTCACATACCCATATTCAAACTTTCACATAGCTAATTTTCACATAGCCTTTCACATTTTCACAATCGCAGAACTGAAAGGAAATGCTTCGAATGTATTAATTTTAAAAAGACCTTATCGTCATTAAAAGATTGATTTTATCTTTTTTATGATGCAACAGGCTGTGTCACGACCTCAGCAAAGTGAATAGTTTGCAGCCTTCAAGTTCCTTCAATTAGAAGAATTGTGAAAGTTAGACAGAGTCTTCAACCAACCAAATATGAATCCTCACAAAGTGGTAGCGTAAGAAATTCCTTATTCGCCTGTATGGAGATGGAAAAATGCCGTCCTTGGAATAAGCCATATCAGTTATAACATGGAAGTAGTTACAAAACTTCAATGGAATCATTTCGGAAGTACCTCCAGTTCCAGGAGCGAAATGGTCTAAGCATGAACTTAATCGAAACAGGTTGTGTGTGAAAGAAAATATGCGAATTCCAGGGACACACACAGCTGCAACCGGATAATCTTACTTACCTGTAGATAAAAAGTGACTGCAAGATAGGATTGTGAACGCACCACATGTTAGTGTAAAAGATCCGATATGAAGTATTCAATATTTTATGCATTCTGCCAAGGGAGTTCATGTAGAAATGGGAGATCGGAAGACAATCTGATATAGATGATAACGAACAACAGCTGTGACAAACCAATATGTCATTGAAAACGGCTTAATTGTTTATCCAATGTGTTATGATTATTATTTCGTGATATCGTCCCCGTTTTATAGACCTAACAAAGTGAGGATAAAGACGATCTTTATGTAAATCTAAAATAAAGTATAAACAGATGGTATTAAACATGAATGTTACATATTTTGGGATTCTTTAACACGAGCGGGTTTGGTACCCCGAGGAGGAAGTAAAACCTTAGCAGGACAAATCTAACGAGTTAATTTATTTAGATATAACATTCGCATACCACAGTACCATTTAATTGACGTTTATAACAATTGTTTTTTGTTTGATTGTTTATATGTTAAGATGTTCTACAGCAAACGATTGACTCCAATGAATCTGCCATCTGCAAGGATACAAAAAATTGTGTAGGTACCGTTTAGTTTTCAAATCTCCTAAAATGAAGCATAGTTTAACGATAATAGAAAAACGATGTTTCGATATGCGGTACAAGCAAAGATTCCATGTAAATTTTTATCCAAAAGGGTGCGTAAGAATGAAAGCACTAGTACACGTAATCCCTGTTGCTTTCAACTTTTTGCCCTAGGTTTTATACGACATAACGACAATCAAAGCGTACTGCTCAGCATCTTGTTCATTTGCGACTGTACCATGCTGGATTTCAGTCAAAAGGCCACGAAGCTTAATAGTTTTCCGTAACTGTTATATTACATTTAAGGTCGTAAGCTTGTAAAACAATCACATGCAGGATATTGGCATGAAACTCTATTAGCATATTTTTAGGTAATTAAGTACAAGACTACCTTGTAGACTCAGGCACGCTTCTCTTGGCTGTGAGACAAGTCCGGCCGATGAATTTATAAAGCTAGCGGTTTAAAAAACTGATTCGCGATACAAAGTAGTTATACAGGCTTGGTAGAACAGGTGTAGAACACAGATATCAACAAAATTATCAATTGACAGAATTTGTTTTGATATTGAGGTCACATTGCGAGATTTTCAGTTAAGTACACCTGAAAGATATAAAACTTCCTAGGCTCACTTTCCACAACTTAGAGAAGAAGGCCTCAATTTTCTCCCATAGGAATAGTGTTCGAGTACTTCCTCGTCCCACTGCCCAGAGAAAGTAATAGATACTGCTATTAACTTTCGCTTAGAGTGAAAGTTTAACTTGCGTGTATAAAAAATATCGGGGCGTCTTTTGCAACTTTGACTCACTTAATCAAAAATAGAGGCACCAAATCGTCTGTAGTATTCTGCATAGATGATCGCTGCATATAGCGGAATATCATTGCAAACAGCCTAGAGTACATTCGTTGCACAGTCCAGCTAAGAGCCGTATCATTGGCAAGAGGAAAGTCGAAGCACACAGATATGTGCATAGATCTTTACTTCAGACTGTTTTCAGAAAAATTGTGTAACCAAGATACAGAAACATTCATATATTATAGTAAGAAGAAATGTCGAGATACGTGTTGTTCCCTTTTAAAAATGTATGCAATCAGTTAGCATGCACTACAATCAACCAGACATGGTAATATTAGATAAGAAGCGCAGTGAGATTAGGATTTTTCAATTGAAACTTACACGCTGTAATGGAGTAAAATCTAATGAAAAATTACTT
This sequence comes from Thermobia domestica, assembly GCF_964235325.1. Classification (NCBI taxonomy): domain Eukaryota; kingdom Metazoa; phylum Arthropoda; class Insecta; order Zygentoma; family Lepismatidae; genus Thermobia; species Thermobia domestica. The sequence continues at coordinate 274,167,258 of NC_137454.1, read as the reverse complement.
TCATATGGCAAAAGATTAAGGTTTCACCTACAACGCTGCAGACTGTGGCTTTCTGCAGAAATAATGGTATTACTAATTGTAGATATCAGGATGCATTTAGATAAAAAAAATAATAGTAGATGTCGAGATCCGCCATGATACTTGCATTTGAACGAGTGGAATGAGTCTGCATGCAGTACAACCGATGTGAGCGGGCGAGTTGAAAAGGGAAAAGTACAGTACCTCGATTATCATTGATTAATTTATACTTATGTTTTTTACAATTGGTATCACAAAATTTTTCAATCCCAGGGGCCCACCTAAAAAAAACTGCTGTACCTTCCCAATACTATATGACTGTGATACTCTTGTCTTATTAAAGGGAGAAGTAAATCCACGGTTTTTCAAATGGTACGCCATTGTATGATGTCTGTTAAGTAGCTCTAAAAGCACTACTGCTTCGTTTTTAAGATTCATTGTTGAATTTTTTTATTAGCTCTAAGCCAATACGAATTAAGAAATACAAGCTGATGTCCACTGCTGATTTCTGATTTTCACAGCATAAAAAAAGGACATAAGCCTGCATAAGCCGTTTAGCCTCACCGGACACCTCAAAATAGGACCCTCGAATTATTAGAACGCCTGTTGTACCCTAAACCACTAATTAAAAATCGAAGATTCCCGTCCATCCTGAAAATTATTTCTTTAATCACCGCATCACTTAGAGATCGAATTAATCTCATATTGTTATCTTTTTTCATACATTGTAGAATATTATTCCATTGAAGTCACGTGTCATCTTTGTTAATGTTCTCATTTTAAGGCGATTTCTGACGTTGTAGATGCATAACACAAAAAGGTTCACCAGCTCGGGGATGCCTGTCGTATCGCAGGTTACCCATCAACTTGAATATCATTTTAACGCGCTTTCTCTTTACTATAACTTAATGGTTTAGGGTGCAACAGACGTGCCAATAATTCCAGGGTTCTATTCAAGGTGTCGGGTAAGGCTAAAAATCTTATGGCAGTTTAATTCTTACTAAAATTGTTGTGAAATTTATAAATAAGCAGTGGACGTCGCCATTTATTCTTTAATTCCTATTGGCCTTGAGCTAGTAAAGAAATTCAGCTTACCAGAATTTACTTACCGGTGAGAAAACGTTGAGAAGTTTAGAAATTCATATAGTCCAATAAGCTAAATAAGAGTGTTCGATAAGGCACTCTGTGGTGCAAGATTGGAGCAGAAGCCCTGAATTTTCTCCCAGAAGTTCAGCAATAGAGTTCAAGTTCTTGCTCGTCTGGATGCCCAAAGAAAGTAATAGATACTGCTATTAACTTTCGATTAGCCTGAAAGTTAAACTTGCGTCTATAAAAAGTTTCGAGGCGTCTTTTGCAACCTTGATTGACTTCATCAAGATGCTATGTGGATAACGTTACGTATCTATCACACTAATATGCAGGCTACAGATCCTTAAAGTCTTTCTGACTCGCACGGTTTATCTAGCACTACAGACTACCATCAGAGCCCTGCAAACCCATGCTAGAAGACGGCCCATCTTAATTCTACCACCATGGATGTTATGGCTAAGTTCTGAATTTTGTGCCGGGCTCGAGCCGGCCTCTGACTGGGCCGGGCACATTATGGGCCGAGCCGGGCCGAAACGGGCCGGGCACATTCCGAGACGAAACGGACCGAGCACTGTAAAAGACGGATCGGAAACTAATGTTGGCAGCCTCTGTTAATCGTAATGTGTTTGGGAAATTAACTCTTTATTCAAGAGTACTATTGTTACTGCTATTACTATTATTATTATTATTATTATTATTATTATTATTATTATTATTATTATTATTATTATTATTATTATTATTATTATTATTATTATTATTACTTCTACTACTACAACTGCTACGACTTCGCGTCAGAGTTGACGTGTCTGGTGGTACATAGGGTATTTGGGGGCAAAGATCCGCGGAGGGCAAAGATCCGCAGGGCGTTTGCAGGTTAGTTTAGAATTGAACTGGCACCACTGCTTTTCAGATCACGAGTTATCATCAAGGAGAGGTGACATACGAAGTCTTGTTGCTTTACAACTAAAACCTTTAAAGCTATGAGGTAAGTTACGTTTTCGCATAGTTTGATGTAATTTAGAATAAACAATGCACTTCTTTGACGCCGGTGTTATTATAGATTTATGTATTATTATGTTTCTTTTGATATACCTAAAGATTTATTATTTTTTTAATGGAGGCAGTTCATCGAGCTCTATTGTTGTTTGGCGGGAATTAGCAGAGTTTTCCACAATGGCAAAATGGGGTAAAAATCCGCGGAGAGAGTGGGGTAAAAATCCGCTGCGGACCTTTACCCCGTTCGAACGTTTTTTAAATAAAAAGTTATATATTCTTCGAAAAATCTACCTTACTACCTATATACATAGGCCATATCGATACATATGTCGGTGACTATGCTGTGCAAGTGCTGTGTAAAAGAAGACTAATATTCGAGGCTACAGACTAACGGACTAAGTTAAATCAATACCAAATTTGGCTTGTGGTTGGGGATTCATATTGAATTACTAAATAATTTCTTCTGTTCAAAAATTAATTCTGTCTTAGGCATACTTTATAATTGCATATAGGCTATATCAGACTTTATATACTTCATTAAGTGGGTGTCTATTAAGAGAGCGACACTCAAAACACCGATATAGCGAAAATCTTATTTCTAAGGAAGTCTAACCTAACATGACGTTAGCTGAATTTTGGAAGTGTCAATGTTTTAAATTTTGGTAGTTTCCTGTGTTTTGAATATCGATGTATTGAATACAACCTCTATTATGTTTTTAAAATTTTCCTGTTTGTTCCTTTGTCGAATCGTGTGAAACTAAAAGGAAATTTAGACCTTTTATGTTGATACCTTCTGAATTAATTATAGTACTGAACTAAAATAGAGCATAGTGTAGACCTACTTTTCAGCCATAAAATTTTGATCTAACAGTAATATGTAATTAGTGTTGCCAGGAAACGAGACATTTTTCGTCTCCTGTCTCGTCTCGAAAACGAGACGAGACAGTGTTTTCATAAGAAGAGACGACACAGCTTTAAACTCTCGTCTCGACTGGTATCATATATGCTTTAATATTGCCACGAGACGAGACTTTTTCGTGTCTCGTCTCATCTTGATCAAAAACGAGAAGAGACGGGCCAATTATTTTTGAGACGAGACACGAGACGATACAGCGTTTTGACGAGACGAGACAGCCTCAAAGTCTCTTCTCGTATCGTCTCTTGGCAACACCGCATGCAATCGTGAGAATACACTGAACTATTGTCAAATGTTTATAATATCTCTGAAAAAGAATATTTTCTAATGCTAGAAATTCTCATACAAATTTCACGTTCTCGTTGCAGGAACTACAAAAGAAAGAGACAAGATTTAAGACCGCTGACCGATGCTCTTCTTCAACAAGCGCAGCAAATGAAAGCAGATGGTATGTCTGTAAGAGAAATCGGCAGAGTTCTGGGATTTGATGAGTCAACAGTTCGTAAAAGATTAAAAGTTGGTAACGGAGTTAAGTCACTTGGACGTTTCAAACGTGTGTTCACCCCAGAGCAAGAAAAGGAAATAGTGCAACATCTTAAAGATTTAGATGCCCGTTTTTATGGACTTACATTGAAGTCTCTACGGTTCCTTGCTTACGAATATGCAGAAAGAAATGGAATCACACATTCCTTCTCAAAGGAATCGAAGTTAGCTGGCAGGGACTGGACAAGGGAGTTTATGAAGAGGAATCATCTCTCTCTGCGGACTCCGAGAAAGACAAGTGTTGCTAGAACAATGGGATTCAACAGGCAACAGATGACTCAGTATTTTCAAAATTTGGTACAAATTCAGGAGAAGTATCACTTCCCGCCAAATCGTATCTATAACATGGACGAAAGTGGTTTCCAAACCGTCCCGAATAAATTACCTAAACATGTTGCTCCAAAAGGTAAACGAGAAGTGTCAAAAAATGTGTCTGCTGACAAAGGAAAAACAGTGACAGTTGCTTGTGCGATGAGTGCTACAGGACATTATGTTCCACCTTTTTTCATATTTTCACGAAAAAGGAACAATCCACTTCTTCTGAAAGATGGGCCAATCGGTTCTGCAATGGCTGTGACCGACTCTGGTTACATGAATGTGGAGACATTTTTAGTTTATCTAGATCATTTCAAAAAACACACTCAACCTTCTGCAGAAAGCCCAGTTTTGCTTATTTTAGATAATCATATATCGCATGTTTCACTCCAGGCTATTACTTTGGCCAAGAAAAACAACATACACATGGTTAGTATTCCTCCTCATAGCAGTCACCGAACCCAACCTTTGGACCGTGCTTTCTTTAGACCATTGAAAGCTTATTATGATGATTTGTGCGACAATTGGATCACATCAAATCCTGGTCAAGTATTGACGGAGTATTATGTAGCAGGTATATTTAGTCGAGCGTTCGAGAAGACAGCCACAGTAGAGAAAGCTACTCATGGATTTCGAGTAACGGGAATTCATCCGCTGGATATCAATATTTTCACTGATGAAGACTTTTTACCAGCTTCAGTAACAGAACAAGAAATTGAAATTGACACGGTTGATCTTGAAGATCCTGACCTGCGTGGAATAATCTGTTTTGAAGACAGATCGCTGGAAAACTTTCAACTTCCTCTTTCAGAAACAATGGGTAATGAAGCCACCAACGCAACTATTCCAGGAAATCCTAATCCTGTCTCTTCCAGCTCCTCAGATGGAATACGTTCCACGGCTCCTTTGAAACATCCTACAACTCTGCTTTCCGCTTCTTCTGATGGAAGCATACAAAAGTCTGCCCTGGACAATGCAACATTTGAGGCTTCAACTTCCGATAAGGTGACTGCTCCCGGTAATTCTATCCCTGGACCATCTTCCGTTGATAGAACAAGTAACAGAGCTGCACTGCAACACTTTGAGCCTGGAACTTCTAATTCTGATCAGTCACCCGTGTCTCCCTATGATATTATTCCACTTCCGAAAATAGGCCTAAGTGTTAAAAGAAACCGTACAGGAAGAAGTCTAAAATCGACTCTTCTCACTTCAACACCACACAAGGAACGACTTGAAGAACTACGACAGAGGAAGGTAGATCAAGAGAAAAATGTCTACAAACCAAAACAATCCAAAAAAAGACTCTTTCAAAATATTGGTAATCCGAAAAAGAAAATTGGTGAAGAACTGTCATCATCTGAATCAGAATCTCAATTTTCTCTTCACGAGAGCAGTGACGACTATGAATTTTCACTAACCCTATCCAGTGGTGAATCGGAAATTGAGAACGACAATATTCCAGCTGAGCTTGCAGTCGGTGACTTTGTTGTGGTCAAAGTGTATGGAAAAGCGAAATCATTCCGTTTATACGTGGCTAAAATAATAGAAGTTGACGTTGATGGCTACATAGGTGTCTTCTATAAAAGGGTTTCTCGCACCATGCGATTCAAGGAAACGGTTGAACAATCATTCTTTCATAAAGACGACGTTGTGAGGAAATTGTCCAAACCGATTGAAAGCACTTCAACTCGTTTCAAAGATATGATAGGTTTTAAGACTGATCTGAGTGATTTGTTTCTGTTCTAAAGTTTTTTGTTCAATTTCTAATGTTATTTAAGTATCGAGACCTACTTGTCAATTTAAAATACACGAATAAAACTATTTTATGTATTATGGTAACTATAACACAGTTTAATACAGTAAAAATACCAAAAAGTTTTGTAACAATTTTGTTTTTTCTGTGTGGGGAAACAATCCGCATTATAATTCACTTGCGGATTTTTACCCCATGCAATGGGGCAAAGGTCCGAAATTGCATGGGTCCATAAAATCAAATTCCCACTCAAACACAGTAACTTTGCAGGTTCTAAAATTGATGTTCAATGTAGCTGAATAAATAAAGTATCAATTTGTGGCATTTCGAGTTTCGAAATTAAAGACCATAAATCGAGAAAAGAAAAAACGTGAAAACTGCGGATCTTTGCCCCCACCTACCCTACTTTACAATCCAAGTACAGAAAAAATCGAAGAAATACTAGTTATTATGGCCAGTCCGAGTAAAATGCGAACAGATGCTTGACGAGGGGCGATGGTGGCTCAGTACGTAAAGCATTCGCATCTGGTGCTAGAGGTCGTCGGATCGATCCCTCCTCGTGTTATGTGAACTTTGTGGTGGACAAACATCGTGAGCGTGGGAGTTTTTGGATTAGCCCGTTTTCGTCCACTGTCTTCATTCTACCAAATCATCGATTATCATCCGTACGTTTTGAGCCGTAATTGCCTAAAGAACATATGAGAAAGTCAAGTACTTGACCTACTAACTAGAATATTTTCCGCTACCACCAGACCACGGAGGGCGAAACCATGAACTGGCGTGTTCATAAGATTAGCGCAATTTGTAGTAATATTCAATTAGCACGGCAGATTCCAAATCATATCACATGTTCCTGTATTCTTTATAATTCGATGCTACAATAATAATAACAAAAAACAACGATGGAATAAATCACTGGGACCCCAGTATCGATGAAGTGTCCCTGGAGCGTTTCGTAACAAGTAAATAAAGAGCTTATGACGGAATGCGAAGTAGTAAATAAAAACAAAAGCCACACATATCATTGTAGAACGAAAAAAACCTCAAAAGTCCCCTGAATGAAAAATGTATAGATATCAGATATCAAAAATACGTTTAGAAGATCGAGAAATTCAAATCCTCCAATAAGCTTAATAGGAGTGTGCGATATGGCAATCTGTAGTGCAAGATGAACCGTGCGAGTCAGAAAGACTTTAAGGTTCTATAGCCTTAAGATTAGTGTGATAGATTCGTAGCGTTATCAATATAGCAGCTTGATGAAGTGAGTCAAGGTTGCAAAAGACGCCCCGAATTTTTTTATACACGCAATTTTAACTTTCAGGCTAATCGAAAGTTAATAGCAGTATCTATTACTTTCTTTGGGCACCGAGACACTCGAACACTATTACTAAAAAAGAAAATTCATTGATTTTACTCCAAGATGTGGAAAGTGAGCCTAGGAAGTTTTATATCTTTCAGGTTTAAAAGCAGCCAAAGTTTACGGTTCGGAAAATGTAACTGTCTTAATTTTGAGATTCCCTAATTTGGTTTTTCAAATTCCCTAAGACGCTTTGAGATCCCTAAGATGGCCTTACATCGCATATAATAGAAGGGATAGTTGATTTTAAGAAAATGAAAATATAAGGTTTCTTAAGAAACCAATAGTGCAAAATGGACATCGCTTTACTGTATGTCCTTGTACGCATCTAATAGCACGAAAACAGAGTGAACAGTTTCAGGCTATAAAGCATTTCTCTTTTCCTGTGTACTCAAAACTCTTTCAGTAGACTTTCTAGAATCAGGGATGACCAGAAACTGACGCGCTAATTTACACAATTTTAGTAATGTTTGTCCTTGTTGCTTCCACCACTGGAGTTTATCTAGTTCTCTTACACATGATGACATCCTCTTCACTTCATCATCAAATTCACCAGAGACTGAATGTCTATCTTCCCAATCCATTAGCTTATTCATCTTGGTAGGTGGTTCCAAGTTATGCCAACTAGCCTAAAGGAGACGATGGTGATGAGAAATAAATTAAATAGTGGTATAAATAAAGTGGAGGGAAACAGGAGAACGCCGCGAACCCCCAACGGTGTTTGTCCACCACAAAGTTCACTTGGCGAGAGCTCGGATCAAACTAGTGACCCCATACAGCAGAGGTGAACGCTCAACCACTGAACCACCGTTCCAGGAACACCTAATCGACCCTGGCGACTTGGTGATTTATTTGATCATTATATTTTGTTATATTTGTAGCATCATACTATAAACAATAGTTGAACATGTAACACCATTCGATATTTGTAATGCTAATTGAACATTACTACAAATTGCACTATTCCTATGAGCACGCCAGTTCATGGTTTTGCCTTCCATGGTCCAATTGTAGCGTACAAAATTCTACTTACTAGGTCAAGTACTTGACTTTATCATCCGTTCTTTAGGAAACTACGGCTCAAGCTATATGGAAGATGATGGGATGAATTGGTGGAAAGAAAACAGTAGGAGGAAGCAGGACCACCGCAGAAACTCCCACGCACACGACGTTTGTCCACACCAAAGCTTGCATAGCATGAGTAGGGATTGATCCGACGACGTCTAGCACCAGATGTGAGTGTTTTTTCTACTGAGCCACTGTTCTGCCTCGTAGATCAAGCATCGGTTCACATTCTACGCAGACCGGCCATAATAACTAGCATTTCTCCATTTTATTCTGTACTTAGAAAGTAAATTCGGTACCACCAGACATGTCAACTCTGACGCGACGTCATAGTAGTTGTAGCAGTATTAGCAGTGGTCGTAGTAGTAATAGTAGAAGTAGTAATAGTAGTAGTAAAAGTAGTAATAGTAATAGTATTAGCAGTACAACGCAGTCTTTAACAAAGAGACAGTTTCCTAAACACATTACGATTAACATAGGCTGACAGTGAGACCGTACAAACACGGCAAAAATAAAGGTAGTGGAAGAAATTAATAAAACAAATAGGCTGACAACATTAATTTCCGAACCGTTTTTCAGAGTATCCGGGCCGAGCGGACTATGTGCCCGGCCGGGTTCGGCCCGATTCGGCCCGAAATATGCCCGGCACGGTTAGGGCCCGGTCCAGTTTGATATTACTTGAAAGGGGTCGGGCCGGGCCGGGTACCGGGCCGAACCAGGCGCGCTCAGCCCGTGCAGGGCTTTGCCTACCAGATCGCATACTCTTGTTAAGCTATTGCCGGTTTTGAATTTCCCGATTTTCTAAACGTTTTCTCATCGGTGAGTAAAGTTCTGGTAAGCTTCCCCTCTGTAGCAGATTAGTGCACCAACTGTATTAGCTTTTTGACACCTTTAATATCTGACGGAATGATCAGCAACAAGTATTTCTGTAATCTTATTTATTAAATTCAACACTACCTTATCTCGCTGACGTGAATAGAGCTTGCGTGTTCTGTCCATCGAGTCAAAGCTATCTTTTCAAGAGCAGAAAGCTAGTCCACATAATGCACCATATTAATCGACAGTAGTTGAGGCTTACGAAGTGTACTAATCTCTAACACTGAAGCAGACTGTCCATTGGCCTGGTATATATACGAGCATACCCATAACCGATGACCAGAGCAATCCTAGATCACCAAGTAAATTACTTTACAAAAACAGAAGCACTAAATCGTCTATAAAATTCTGCATAGACGATCGCTGCATATAGCGGAATAACATGACAAATTGCCTAGGTTACATTCGTTGCACAGTCCAGCTAATAGCCGTTAATATTGGCCAGAAGAAAGTCGAAAGAAAGATAAGAGCTTCGATCTATCCTTATGTCTATGATTGTCCTTATGTCGTATAAAAGCTGGAGCAATAAGTTGAAACCAACAGGGACCAACGAGTAGTAGAGCTTTCATTTTTATGCTCCCTCTTGGATATAAATGTACATGCAGTCTTTCCATGTACCGCATATCGAAACATCGTTCTGTATTAAGAGAGTTAAAATTTGTTTCTTTTTAGGAGATTCGAAAACTAAACTTTTGTTACCCAATGTTTTGACCTTGCAGATAGTTTAATCCTTGGAAACTATCATCTGCTGTTGAACATCTTAACATATAAACAATCAAACAATAAACAATTGTTATAAACGTCAATTGAAAAGTACTGTAGTATGCGAATGTTATATCTAAATGAATTGGTTTAACACGTTAACTTTTGAGTCTCCTCCTACGGTTTCATTTTGTCTTCGGCTAACAAATCAGCTCTTTTAAAGGATTCCAAAATATGTAAACAATACAATAAACCAACACCATTTTTATACCATGTCCTAACACCTTCATTTTAAATTTCATCAAGATCGTCTTCCATGTCTTCCATCATAAAATTTCATCGATGTCCATTTTGTTAGGTCTATAAGGCGGGGACGGTATTACAAAGTAATAATCATAATAGATTGGATCTCCATTTGAGCCGTTGTCTACGATATATTGGTTTTCTACAGCTTCTGTTCGTCATAATCTTTATTAGATTGTCTTCCGATCTGCATTTGTAAAAGAACTCCGTTGGCAGAATGCAGAATACCTTGAATACTCCATACCCCTCTTTTACACTGACATGTGTCTCGTTCACAATCCTACCTTGCAATTACTTTTTATCTACAGGTAAGTAAGCTTATCCGGTTGGAGCCGATGGTAACTGTGTAGATGCTGGATTTTGCATATCCTCTTTCACACACCACCCTCAAGCGATTGGGTTCTTGTTTAGACCATTTTCCACTTGGACTTGGAGCTACTTCCGAATTGAATGGTGCACATCTGTCGTGTTAGTATGTAAAAAAGTGGCCATATTGAAGCTTTGCAACCACTTCCTTGTTATACCTCATAGGCATATACCAGGAAGGACATGTTTCCTTCTCCATACAGGGGAATAAGAAATTTGTAATGTTGAAAATTTTGTTAGGATTGAGATATGACTGCTAACTCACAGTTGAAGACTGACTAACTTGCACAGTTCTTTTTCTTTTAGAGGATCTTGAAGCCTTGCAACTGATCTCTCTTGAGTATAGCTGAGGTCGTGTCACAGCCTGTTGCATCATAAAAAGTGTGAAAGCAAACTTTTAATGACGCTAAGTTTCTTGAAATTTAATGATTTCGTAGCATTTCCTTTCGGTTCTGTTCCTATGTGGTATTAAAAGAATCAGCAACTGGTCATGAAGTTTTCTACATAGATTCTTAAAAGATTTGAATCACACCCATCAGTAATTACAGATACCCCGTTTCTAGTTTCTCCTATTACTGTTTTCAATATACAGTTACCTCAGCTCCTTCGAAAACTCTTTTCATCAAATGAAGCAGTCCAGTATTGTTCTCCAAGATTCTCAAGGACCATGAGTGAATGTCATAGCTTCAAAGGCACAATTAATTTCAATCGTAGAGATATTCCGCGAAAGCTATTTTTGTCTTTCGGCTCGTTCCATGACTAATTGTAATTTATGCCCATCAAATATTAGCTGAAAATAGCGCTTAACATAATTTATATCCGTACTTAACGTAGATTTGACTGGCCATTTTTAGTCCACACCATTGCTTGTATACCGGTACCGGCATAGCGGTAGTAGTCCACACCAGGGCTCTTCCTTCTAAGTGTGGGTTTTATTACACAACAAACAGAGTCTCTGCAATATTCACCGTTGTCAAATTGACATTCTTCCGCATTGAGAACTTATCACACAAGGAACGTGGCATTAGCTTAATGTGTCGCCCTGAGGATAAACTGATGCCACCAAAAGTCCTGTAAAACTTCTGTTATCGTAACAGAATTTGTGAATGAAGGATTAATCTTGATAACGTTGTGTCTGACGTTACTTAATCCCCCAGAAAATTTCGTGGCCTTAATTAAACACTATTCGATAATCATATCACTTGGAACTTCGCTCTAAAAGGCCTCTTTTTCTACTAATTGTGAATGTTCCTTGTGTTGTTAATTTCTTTACCTAACCGTTTAAGGGAAGTTCTCAAAAGAACCTAAAGACGATACTATATTTCTCTCTTCTATCTGATCACCGGTCTCAGTCCCTAAATAAGGCTGCTTCGGAAGTTAGAATATAGTAGGTTCCATATAAAGTTTTTATAACTATGCATTCGTGAACATGTTAGTAATGATAGACCGGAACCTAGTGAATTCTACACAGCTCTGTATGGAAGCCGAAGCAAGCAGAAGGTAGCTAATTAAGCTACGAGTATTAACACACAGAAGAATTTCTATAAATATTGTATAAGTAAGAACACAAATAATTGGATTAAATAGTTTCTATGAGGCTCACTATTAAGAACAAGATGAGAGAGTTATGGGAGCTAAGTAGATTTCTTCAGCAGCAAGCACTCTCAAATAGTATTGTAATTGCATATAAACGGGAGTATAGTAGTTGCTTGATTATTATTGATAAATTAATACTTATGTTTTTTACATTTGGTATCACCATATGTCATCATGTGTAAGAGAACTAGATATACTGCAGTGGTGGAACAACCAGAACAAACATTACCAAAATTGTGTAAATTTGCTTGTCAGTATCTCGTCATTCCTTGTTCTAGTGCGTCTACTGAAAGAGCTTTCTGTACTACAGGCTATATAGCTCAGGAATGGAGAAATTGATTTTTTGATTTATTGACATATCACTCACGGGCCTAATTACGGTTCTACTATATTACACTTTATACAGATTATATAAGATAAAACTATTGGTAATAATTACAGTCGCCTTACATAATTAATAGAATTCTTAATAGTACGTACACCCATTGCCAGTAAACCAAGTTTAGAGTTTTCTTTTACTAACTTGTTGTAGGTTGCACTAGTTCTCCATATCGGAGATCTGCTTAAGACGTTTGTTTTTGCTGTCAAAAAAGTGTATTTTTCGAAGCAATGCGCAATTTAGTGGATGGTACGTGGATAGATATTTTGTAGTTAAGATCAGGATAGTCTACTTTGCCATGAAAGAGCAAATGTCTCAATGCGTAAAAATAATAAATCAATATTTCTTCTCCTTAGTTCTGTTTCAAATTTAAAATTTTCAACAATTTTAATATAGCTTTCAAATTTCGAGTAGAATTTTGTTTTCTTATGTGTAAGAAGCCTTTAAAACTTACTTTTAACACGCTCAATCAATAATGAGTATTCCTGTATATTAGGGTTCCATATATTACTAGAATATTCTAATTTCGACCTGACGTATGCATAATACAGTACAATAAAATTTGGTCATTTGGAAATCTTTACTGACTCAATAAATAGTATATCCAAGATCTTTGTAGGCATCTTTGCAAATAGTTTCAAAATGTTGAATAAAGGATAGTTTTTAATGGAAGATAGTTTCAATATGATCCCGGCCCGGTTTGACGCGAAACGTTCCCGGCTCGTTTTGACCCTGAATGTGTCCAGCCCGGTTAGAGCCCGGCTCGAGATTCGGGAAGGGTTGTGCCGGGCAAAGAATTCAGATCCACCCGGACTGGGCCTAGGTTTGCTTTAAACCCACTGACGTGCGGAATAGAAAGTCTTTAGCTGAGAAAGAATGAATATCACGGTTTATTTATAAGGTATAGTAAAGAGAAACCGCGTTAAAATGATGGACAAGTTGATTCGTCACTTACGATAGGGCAGTTTATCATCAGAGTGACACGTTGAGCTAAGGCCACCTACCTTGTGTGATAATGTCTCAATGCGCAAGAATGTCAATTCGACTGCGGTGAATATTGCAGTCTCTATTGTCTTGTGTTTTAAAACCCACACGTAGAAAGAAGAGTCCCTCTACACGCAATGGTGTGGAGTAAAAAAGGCAACACAAATCTGAGTTAAGTACCTATATAATTTATGCTAAACTCTATTTTCACCTTATATATTATGGATAATAATTGCAATTATGGATATAAATTTAAATACGATCGTACTTAATTCTGCCATTGAAGCCACGACAATTCAATCACAGTTCTTGAGAAACTTGGAGTCAATACTAGACGGCTATCGAAGGAGCAAAGGCAGTTGTATATGGACAACAGTAATAGAAGTAACTAGAAACGGGAAATCTGTTGTTGCTGGTTGGTGTGATTCAGATTTTTAAGAATCTTGGTAAAAGACTTCATGAGCAGTTTCTGATTCTCTTATAGCCACATACAAGCAGAACTGACGGAAATTCTACCAAATTATTAAATTTATTAAAACTCTAGCGTCATTAAAAGATTGCTTTCACTTTTTCAATTATGCTGCAAGCTTTGACACGACCTCAGTTATACTTGGGAGTGAATAGTTGGCTGTCTTTAAGTTCCTTCAAAAAGAATAAAGAATTCTGCAGTTTGTCAGTGTCTTCAATCAATTAAATGTGAATCCTGACAAATGATTAGGTTAGACATTTCTTTATGCACCTGTATGCAAGCGGAAAGTTGTCTCCCTGATATAAGAAATATCAGATATAAAAAGGAAATAGTTACAAAGCTAGAATATGGCCACTTTTCTCTTTACTATCACAGCAGCTGTGCAGCATTCGTTCGTCAATTCGGAAGTACTAAAAACATCAGAAGCGAAATGGTTTAAGCCTAAACTTAATCGAAAGAGGTTGGACTGTTGACCCACACACCTACCGTCAACTCCAGCCGGATAATCCTACTTACCTGTAGATAAAAAGTGACTGCAAGATAGAATTGTGAACGAGCCACATCTTCGTGTAAAAGTGGCGATTCGAAGTGTTCTGCCAAGAAAATTCATGTAGAAATGGCAGATCGAAAGATAATCTGTATAGATGATAAGGAACAACAGCTGTAAAAATCCAATATGTCTTTGACAACGGATTAACTGTTGATCCAGTCAGTTATGATAATTATTTCGTGATATCGTCCCCGCCTTATAGACCTAAAAAAATGGACATGAAAACTATCTTGATGAAATTTTAAATGAAGGTGTAAGGAAGAGTTATAAAACATGAAGGTGATGTATTCTTGTGTTTAATTATTTGGAATCTTTTAACACGAGCTGCTTTGGTACCCGAAAAGAAAACGAAACCGTAGAAGGACACGGTTAGGTATATTTTTATATTTTCACGATTGCATAATAATAAAAACTTGTAATGGAACCCATTATAATCTAACTTCCGAAGCAGACTTACTTTGGGACTGGGACCGGTGATCTGATCGATGAGACAAATTTAGAATCGATTTTAGGTTATTTTGAGGTCCTCCCTTAGGCGGTTAGGTATTAAATATTTACAGTAGTCCTGTGTTCGCTACCAAATTAGTAACACTGATCTTCCAAACTGTGGGCTAATCAATTAATCTCTTCATATAATCTCGTTATATGCTTTCATTAGTAACTAAGTGCCAAACACTTCATAGAGAAGTAAAGGAAATTTATTTCAGATGTCTGTTGATGAAAATTCTCCATATCCAAGTTCTTGAATGTAAAAGTAATGTTATATCACGGTAGCATTGTCTTGATAGGAATATCGTATCACATATCTTCACTCTGACATCCATTTTCCCTCTAATGCTACCGTGTGTCTTCACTCGCGTATCGCGCCTCGATTTCCTGTTCTCAAACAACCTTGGGATAGCTATTCATCTTGTAAAAGCTTGTGTAATGGTGAGATACAGAACCTCTTATTTGATATAAGCAGTGTAGTGCATCAGTATTTCTTTCATATTTCAACATCAAGTAAAAATATTATATATTCTACTCTTCTGCATACAGTAAACATCTGCAAGAAAAGTGAACAATCCACATGCGTTATGATACTACATCATCCATTATACTGGCAAGCTGTTAATATGCAGAAAGCTGTAGAAATTTTTGATCGGTCCTAAGTTGCACCTCGTTTAGGAGGTTTGAATTAAGTAATTTCTAGGCACGATTGAATGCACTATGTAAGGAAATGGTATAGAAGAACGTTGGTGTTGGTATGACAACTTTAGTGAAAAAGCTGAATGGCCATGCCTACTCAAGATCATTGAGAACTCACTTCTAGACTTTGCTCGGCGCTCTCTACATGTGGTTATGAAGACATTTGCAACCGTCGGAGGAGATGAAAATGAAACTGCATGGCCAAAACCATATTAGAAAATCTCAAAAATAGGACGGTGACATTTTCCGAACATTTAATTTTGGCTGCAGTATATGAGAAGCCCTGGAGGCAAATACGCTATCAGAAGATTAAAGAAATTAACAACTCAAGGAACCTTCACAATTCGGCCACGAAATTTTCTGGAGGACTAACTCAACATCAGACACAACGTTAGCAAGATTAAAAAATCATTCCAAAATACTGTTACGATAACAGAAGTTCTAAAGTTATTTTGAGGAGACAGTCATATCAGGGGCACGTTGTGCTAATGCCATCTTCCTTGTGTGATAATATCTCATTGAACAAGAATGTCAATTCGACTGCGCTGAATATAGCAGTCTTTGTTGTACTGAGATGTAAAACCCACACTTAGAACTAAGAGTTCTTCTACACGCAATGGTGTAGACATAAAATGGCAACTAATATCTGCGTTAAGTACAGTACGTATATAAATTATGTTAAGCGCTATTTTCATCTTATATCTTATGGATACATACAGGGTGCGGCACGTAAAACCGGCCCGTCGTAATATTCTGGTATATTGTGTTTTTGGCAACACTTAAATAATCTACCATCGTACCAAGTGATGGCGTGTCGAGGTCGGGTCGACTTACGTGACATGCAGCAATCACGTGCAGCCGCAGCTAGTGAAACTTGTCGAAACCAGTTGAGAAAAAGGCCTCATTGTGTTAAGCCGGGTGAGTGTCAGTGTGTGATAATGCCGTATTCGATACCCGAGCGTGTTGCCAATGTTGAAGGGTTCATTCTCACTGGATCTTTTGTGAAAACAAAGAATTTGTTTCGGGAGAAATTTCCAGGACGTTCTGTGCCAGCAAAAAGCACCATTCAGAAATTGATTGAAAAATGGCGGCGTACAGGGTCGGTTCAAAATGCTCCCAGGAACAGACGACCATCTGTCTGCACACCTGAATAAAGATGCAGGTGGAGGAGATAATGAAGAAGTTTTCGAATGTCAACCAGGAGATTGTGTACTCATATTCAATGCATTAAATTTCATTTATGTTTTGTAGTTATTCATATTCAATACATTACATTTCATTTGCTGATGTAATGTCATAACACATGTGCTTTGTCCACCTTGCAATTATTTACTCTATGCAGATGAGTAGATTACATGGAATTAGTACTTGATGTTGAATTAATGAAAAATCACACAGGGACTATACTTCTTATATCAAAAGGAGAGGTGTGTATCTCACCATCCACAATCCTTTTGGCGAAGCTTTCACAAGATGAATAGCTATCCAATGGATGATTGAGAAAAGAAATCGACACGCGAGACGCTAGTGAACACTTGACACAATCTTCCGAGTTACACAGTATTGAAACACCAAGAACATGAAAATATAGAATTAAAGGGAAGAGGTGACCCATTTACGAAATGTGATACCATATTATTATGAAGACAATTTTTACGTGATATCAGATTACTATTTCATTCAAGAACTTGAATATATAATATTTTCTTCGAGACTTCTGAAATGAATGACTTTTTCTCCTCGATGAAATGTGTGGGACTTCGTTACTACTCAAAGCATACAGTCATCTTATATGAAAGGATTATTTTATTAGCCTACTTTTTGGTTGCTTTGTGTTTGATCAGTGTTACTGAGTTAGTAGCGAACTCAGGACTGACTATACCGTAAATATTTTCCACTTAATCGTCTAAGAGAAGATCTCAAAAGAACTTAAAATCGATCCTTTATTTGTAACATCGATCCTGATCCCCGCTCTCATGCCCAAAGTAAGGCTGTTTCGGAGGTTAAAATATTATGGGTTCCATAGAAAGTTTAACAGGAACCTAGAGAATCCTAACACTGTATGTGAGCCCTAGTGAGCAGCAAGGAATCTTCTTATTAAATTCATATTTAATAGCCTCGAGTGTTAAGACACAGGAGACTTTTTTTTAAATCGTAGATATTTAAGAACACAACTCTGGATTAAACACGTGAGAGCGTTATGAGTGCTAAGTAGATTTCTTCAGCATGAAGCACACTCATATAGAATTGTAGTTGTATTTAAACGGTAAGTATAGCTATTGCTTAATTATAATTCATAAATTATTATTATTTTTTTTTTTTACATATGGTATCACAGTAGTAACAATCCCAAGGATCCTCCTAAAAGAAACCGCTGTACATTCCCAAAGTTATACGCCTCTGATAGCCACGTCTTATTTAAGTGAGATATAAATCCACGGTTTTTTAAATGTTACGCCATTCTATAATGTGAGTTAAGTGGCTCTAAAAGCACTACGGCTTTGTTTTAAGTCCTAGGTACTCAGCACAAAATACTGTGGTTTCCCATTCGGTGTTGATTACCATAACTAGCTATAAGCCAATAGGAATTATGGAATACATGCCGATGTCCAATACTGAAAGCATACAGTCATCTTATATGAAAAGGTTATTAGATTAGCCCACAGTTTGGTTGTTGCGAAGAACAGTGTTACTAAGTTGGTAGAGAAAACATGACTGAATATACCGTAAATATTTTCCACCTAACCGTCTAAAATCTCATAAGATTTAAGAAATGGTTTTCATTTGGATAAAGATATAAGAATTATCATCATGGTAGCCGGCCGTGGATTTCTGCAGAAATAATGGTATTACTAATTGTAGATATCAGGATGCATTTAGATAAAAATATAATAACAGTATATGTCGAGAACCGCCATGACACTTGCATTAGAAAGAGTGGAAACAGTTTGCATGGGGTACAACCGACGTGATCGGGTGAATTGACAAGGGAAAAGAACTGCAGCTCATATTTTCCGTAGGACTTGCAAATTCTAAATATTCGAATTTACACCCAGTAACGAGGGTAACAAAAAGTCTTTAGCTGAAAAAAAACGAAGATCACGATGAGCTCATAAGGTATTATTTTCGTAAAACTAGTAAAGAGCAAGCGCTTTAAAATATTGGACAAGTTGATAGGTCGCTAGCGATATTGCAGGCATTCCTGAGCTAGTGAAGCTTTTTGGAATATGCATCTGTAACATCAGAAATCATCTTAAAATGAGAACATTAACAGGGATGTAACTTGACTTTATTTTAATAGTTTTCTACATTGTCCAAAAAAAGATATATTAATCAGGGATGAAAGCAATCTGAAGTGATACGGTGGTTAAAGAAATAATTTTGATAATGGACGTGAATTTTTGATATTTAATTAGCGGTGTAGGGTGCAAAAGGCGTGCTAATATTTCGAGGGTTGTCTTTCGAGTTTCCGCTAAGGCTAAGTGACTTGTAAGTTCCTTCTTAAATTTAGAAGTCAGCAGTGGACATGGTTATGTATTCCTTAATTCCTATTGGTTTACAGTCAGTAAAGGAATTAATCACCGATTCCGAGGCCGCAAAGACATATCGTGTAACTAGGTCTTAAAAACGATGTAGAAGTAGTTTAGAGCTACATATCTCACATTATACAATGGCGTACCTTTTAAAAAACCGTGGATTTACCTCTCCCTTTAATAAGTCAAGGGTATCACTGATGTATAGCTTTGGGAACGCACAGCGGTTTGTTTTAGATGGACTTTTGGGGTTAAAAAAGATTGTGATACCAATTGAAAAAAACAATTTAATTTACCAATGATAATTAAGCAATTGCTATACTTCCCATTGTATGCAACTACAATACAATTTCAAATGGTATAAACATGAACCCAATCGAATGAGGTTAGTGTTCCTTGAGGATATGCGAATTCTACGGCCCACACACTTACCATCTGGTCCAGCCAAAAAAACATATTTACTTGAAGAATAATAGTGACTGCCACATGATCGTGAAAATGGAGTTCATGTACAAATAGCATATTGGATGAGTAACAACAACTGTAGTTAACCAATATGTCATTGCCAACGGTTTAGTTGTTTATCCAAAATATTATGATTATTATTTTGTAATAACTTCCCCGCCTTATAGATCTACGAAAATCGACATGAAGACGATATTGATGTAACTTTAGATGAAGGTATAAATCAATTAAGTGTTTTTTTCTTGTTTAAAAAATTTTAAAATCTTTTAACACGAGCGGCTTTGGTACCCAAAGAGAAAACGAAATAGTAGCAGGACACATTTATTTTAACGAGATACCCAATTCATTTTGATATCATAATCGCGTACTACAATATCATTGAACTATATAACATTTGTTTATTTTTTTTTTATCTGCTAACATGTTAAACACCAGATAATAAACTGCAAGGATCCTGCCATCGGCAAGGACATTTAAATTTGTGTAACTACCGTTTACCTTGATCATTTGTGACTGTACCAAGCTGCTTTTCAGACAGTGATATTAAGAAGTCGGCAGAGGTCATCGGCATGTATTCCTTAATTTGTATTGGCTTCCAGTCAGTAAAGGAATTCAACAACGAATCGGAGGCCGCAGAAAGTTGTGTTGTGTAACTTATCTCACATTATACAATGTCGTACCATTTAAAAATCCGTGGATTTACTTCTCCCTGTAATAGGACTAGGGTATCACAAACGTATAGCTTTGGGAACGTACAGCGGTTTGTTTTAGGTCGGCCCTTGGGATGCAAAAAGGTTGTGATACCAATCGCAAAAAACAAGTAATTATTTATCATGAAACTTAAGTAATTGCCATTCTTCCCGTTTTATGCAACTATAATACTAATTGAGAGTGTTTCCTGCTGAAGAAATCTACTTAACACTCATAAAGCACTCACCTTTTTCTTCATCGTTACCCTGATAGAACCTGTTTAATCCAAAGGGTTGTGTTCTTACGGATATATTTTTAAAATAAAGTCTCCTGTGTTAATACTCGAGGCTTTAAATATGAATTTAATTAAGGTCCTTGCTCCTGACTACAATATACAGAGTTGTGTATGATTCGCTAGGTTCCGGTCTATCATTAATAATATTTTCCCGACTGTATCCATGGAACCCATGGAACCCATTATAATCAAAGCACCATGCTCACTAAGGCCAACATACAGAGTTGTGTACGATTCGCTAGGTTCCGGTCTGTCATTAATAATACTTTCCCGATTATATCCATGGAACCCATTATAATCAAACTTCCAAAACAGCCTTACTTTAAGCTTGGGACTGGTGATATAATCAATGAGACTAATAAAGAAGTTACAATCGATTTTAAGTTCCTTTGACATCTTCCCTTAGACACTTATGTGAAAAATATTTATGGTATAATGTTCGCTGCCAACTTACCAACACTTGTCATCACAAAGCAACCAACCTGTGGGAAAATTCTATAATCTTTCATAAAAGCCTATTGTATGTTTTGATTAGTAACTAAGTGCCACATATTTCATAGAGCAAAAAAAGTCATTCTTTTCAGAAGTCTCTTGATAAAAATTCTCCATATCCAAGTTGTTGATTGAAAAAATGATCTAATATCATGGTAGCATTCTCTTGACAAGAATCCCCGATAGGGCAAGCATCCTCTATGTGCTGGAGCTTATTGTAATATGCATCTGCAACGTTAATAATCACTTTGATATGAGAACATTAACAGGGATGTCACTTGACTTCATTGTAATAGTATTCTACA
Organism: Thermobia domestica; assembly: GCF_964235325.1. Lineage (NCBI taxonomy): Eukaryota > Metazoa > Arthropoda > Insecta > Zygentoma > Lepismatidae > Thermobia > Thermobia domestica. Next base: position 274,146,010 of record NC_137454.1, on the reverse strand, counting down.
TTGTCTCAAAGAGATATTAATCAGGAATGAAAGCAATCTCTAAGTGATGCGGTGATTAAAAAAATAATTTGACGATTAACGGGATGTTCGATTTTTAATTAGTAGTTTAGGGTGCAACAGGCGTGCTAATAATCTGAGGGTTCTGTTTCGAGGTGTCCGGTAAAACTAAACGGCTTCTAAGTTCTTCCTTAAAATACTGTGAAATTTTGAAATAAAGAGTAGTCATCGCCGTGTATTCCTTAAATCCTATTGGTTTTCAGCTAGTAAAGGAATTCAACACAAAATCGGAAGATGTAAGATCTTGTGTCGTGTTACTGCGTCTTAAAAACCAAGCAGTAGTTGTTTTAAGGGTACTTAAGTGACATTACAAATAGGCGTACCATTGAAAAAACCGTGGTATTATTTTATCCCTTTAATAAAACGAGGGTATCACAGACGTATAGCCTCGGCAACGTACAGCGGTTTGTTTTAGGTGGGCCCCTTGGATGGAAAAAGTTTGTGTTACGATATGTATAGAACATTAGTATTAATTTTCATGATAATAAAACAATTACTATACTTCCCGTTTTTATGCATCTACAATACTATTTTAGAGTGGTTACTGGTGTAGAAATTTACTTAACACTCATAATGCTCTCACCTTTTTCTTGATTGTTAGACTCATAGAAACTGCTTAATCCAAAAGGTTTTGTTCTTACAGAATATTAACGGTATAGTAGTCCTGTGTTCGCTACCAGCTTAGCCACACTGGTCATCATAAAGCAACTAAACTGGGGGCTAATCGAATAATCTTTTCTTATAAGGTCGCTGTATGCTTCGATCAGTAACAAAATGCCATACATTTCATAGAGCAGACAAGTCATTCATTTCAGAAGTCACTTGATGAAAATTCTCCATATCCAAGTTCCTGAATAAAAAAGTAATCTGATATCACGGTAGCATTGTGTTGATAAGAATATCGTATCACATTTCGTAATTATAAAATCCCTTTACCCTCTAATGCTATATACTCATGTTCTTGGTGTGTCAATGCTGTCTACTCGGAAGAATCGTCTTCAATCGCTTCTCGCGTCTCCATATCAATTGATGTGAAACCTTCGCCACAACGATTATGGAATTGTGAGATACACACCTCTCCTTTTTATATAAGCAGTGTAGTCCCTCTCTAATTTTTTAATAATTCAAAAAGAAGCACCAATATTCTATTTCTACATTTCTGCATACAGTAAATAAGTGGAAGAAAAGTGGACAAAGCATAAGTGTTATGACCTTAGATCAGCCATTATACTGGAAAGGTGTTTATATCGTACCTGTAGCTGAAGAAATTTCCGAACTGTCATAAGTTGTACTGCCATTAGTAGGTTTTCACTTAAGTAATTTCTAGGCACGGTTGGATACATTAAGTTAGGAAATTATATAAAAGGGCATTGGGGTATATTGTACGCGAAGAAAACATGAGTGAAAATGCTGAATGGCCATTCCTTTACAAGATTATTTAGAAGAGACTTCTAGACTTTGCTCGGCGACCTTTACATGTGGTTATGAAAACATTTACAACCCTATGAGGAGATCACAAAATATAGGATCTGTGATCTTATTTTACAATGTGTGGATGAGGAAGTCAATATGCATCATTTACAAGAAAGCGAAGCTCCATGACAAAAACAATATCGAGGATATCTCAAAATTAAGACGGTGATGTTTTCCGAACCAGTAAACTTTTGCTGTTGTTTATTGGGGATGTCAGAATCGTATTGCTATTCTTAAAAAAGGAACTAGATCGAACGGAGGACTAGAAACTTCATTTGTAGACAATTAAATTAATGATTCCGTTTTGTCACCTAGCAGATCATCTTTTCTGTGCATATTTTGCACATCTCTATACTAAGCAGATTAGTATAAGAGGAGATTACTACACTGATACTAAACTGACGAGAGGCTACTACGGTATCAGATGATTACAAGAAATTTACAACTCGAGGAACCTTCACCATTCGCTGGAAAAGAGGCCTTAGGAGCGAAGTTCGAAATTATATACAGTGCTTTGAGAAGGCCACGAAATTTTCTGCGGGATAATGACACTACGTTAGCAAGACTAATCCTCATTCCTAAATACTGTTACGATAGCAAGAGTTTTACAGGATTTTGTGGGAAACAGTTTGTCATCTGGGAGGCACGTTAAGCTGATGCCACCTTCCTGGTGTGATAGTATCTAAATTGGCAAAATATATAAATTCGACTGCGGAGAATATTGCAGAGTATCTTTTGCCTTGTGATTAAAAACCCACACGCAGAAGGAAGAGTTCTTCTTCACGCAATGTTCTGGACTAAAAATGGCACGTTAAATCTGCGTTAAGTACGTATATAAATTATGTTAATCGCTATTTTCACGTTATATTTTATTGATAAAAAATTACACTTAGACACGGAAAGTGCCAAAAGACAAGAAAGAGCTTTCGGGAAATAACAGCAATGATCGAATATTATTCTGCCATTGAGACCACGACAATTCAACGATCAATTATTGACGGCTTAAGATGATGCAATCAGTTTTCAAAGGAGTCAAGGTAGCTATATATGGACAGCAGTAAAGGATGAAACTACAAACGGGATATTTGTAGGTGTTGTTGGGTCTGCTTAAATTCTTTTAAGAATGTTGCCAGAAGATTTCATGAGCAGTTGCTGAATCTCTTAAGGCCACATACATGCAGAACTGAAAGGAAGTGCTGTGAAATCATTAAATTTAAAGAAACTCTAGCATCATTAAAAGACGGTGTGCACTTTTTTCATGATGCAACAGGCTGTAACTATAATCAGGAGAAACAGTAGGTAGCCTTCATGATTCTTCAAGAAGAAAATGAATTGTGGAACTAAAAGTCTTCAACCAACCAAATCACAATCCTGACAAAATGGTCAACATTAGACATTTCTTATTTGCATTTATAGAGAAGAAAACTTGTGTTCTTTGGTATAAGCGATATCACGCCAGTTTTCCCCCTACAACAAGGCAGCTGTGCAACATTCAAATAGGAAGTACTTCGAAGTCCGAGCGAATGGTCTTAGCATGAACGCAATCGAATGAGGTTAGGGGATGCGAATTCCAGGACCCACACAGCTACCATTAGCTGCAGCCAGATAAGCTTACACATCTAAGTGTAAAACTGCCGCTATTAAGTATTCAAGGTTTAGTTAATTGTGCCAATGGAATTCATGTACAAATGGCAGATCGGAAGACAATATCATATAGATGATGACCAAATACAGGTGTAGAAAATAAATATGTTATTGACAACGGCTTAATTGTTCATTCAATCAGTTATGGTTATAATATTGTAATAACGTCCCCGCTTTATAGACCTAAGAAAATGGACATGAAGACGATATTGATGAAACTTTAAATGAACGCTAAAGACAAGGTAGAAAACATGAAAGTTGTTTGTTTTTATTTTTACATATTTTGGAATCCTTTAACACGAGCGGCTTTGGTACCCGAAGAGAAAACGAAACCGTAGCAGGACACATTTTAATTTTACGAGCTACACCAATTCATTTAGATATCACATTCGCGTACTACATTATCATTCAATTATATGTTTCTTTTTTGATTTTTTATCTGTTAAGATGTTTAACAGCAGATAAGGGACTTCAAGGTCCTGCCATCCGCAAGGACACTAAAATTATATAAGTACCGTTTAGGTTTCTTCTCTCCTACAAAGAATCAAAGTTTAACACTCTTAATAAACTACAATGTTTGAATATTCCGTAGAAGCTACCACTCCATGTTCGTTTTATTCAAGTCTGGGTAGTAAAAATGAAAATGCTACACATCGATCCCAGTTGGTTTCACCTTATTGCCCTAGGTTTTTTGCTTCATAAAGATAATCAATGCTTTGTGCTTAGCACTTTGTTCCTTTGCGACTGTACCAAGCTTATTTTCAGACGGAAGCCCACAAAGCTTACCAATTTTCCGTAACAGTTTTATTATACTTACGTAGTAAGCTTGTAAAAAATTCACATGCATTTTATTGACCTTAAACTCTACTAGATTCCAAAATCATTAAGTACGTGAATACCTTGTAAAACCTTCTCGTGGTTTGTAAGACAAGTCCTACCGATAAATTACAAAAGCTAGCGGTGTAAAAAGCTGATTCGCGTTACAAAGAAGTTATATAGGCCTTGTAAAACAGGTGTAGAACAGAGACATCAACAAAGTTATCAATTCACAGAATATTATTTCTACCTAGGTTACATTCGGTGATTTCCAGTTAAGTACACCTGAAAGATATAAAACTAACTCTCCTCACTTCCCTCATCATGGATTCAATCTGCTGAGTATAGAAAAGATGAACAGCTGCCTGAGAAAACGGAAGCATTAATTTTATTGCTTACAAATGAAGTTTCTAGTTCCCAGTTCAATCTAGTCCCTTTTGATGAATACCAATACGATTCGTACGTTCTCTACATACTGCAACCAAAGTATACCGGTTCGATAAAGGTCATCGTCTTTATTTTGAGATTTCCTCAATATCGTTATTTTTTCCATGCATCTTCATTTTCTTGTAAATGTTGCATAATGATTCCCTCATCCAGATATTGTTTTATAAGATCGCAGATCGTAGATTTTGTAATCTCCTCAGAGGGTTGTAAATATCTTTTTAGCAATATATAAAGGTCGCCGAGCAAAGTCTACAAGTGATTTCTCAAGTATCGTTTGTAGTAATGGCCATTCAGCATTTTCACTAATGTTTTTTAATGTACAGGATACCCCAAATTTCTTCTATACTATTTCGAATATCCAATGACTTAATGTATCCAATCGTGCCTAGAAATTACTTAGGTCGAAACCTCCTAAGGGCGGTACAACTTTGGAGAGTTCAGAAATTTGCTCAGCTACAGTACTATTTGTACACCTTTAAAGTATAATGGCTGATGTAATGTCATAACACATGTAGTTTGTCCAATTTTCTTGAACTTATCTACTGCATGCAAAAGGGTAGTATATATTGTAAAGATAATTGAATTTAATTTTTGAAGAATTTATAAAGTGCCTGCGCTTCTCATATCAAAAGGAGAAGTGTGTATCTCAACATTCCACAGTCGTTGTGTCGAAGCTTTCGCAAGATGAATAGGTATCCAAAGGTTGTTTGAGAAAAGGAAATCGACACGCGAGACGCGAGCGAAGATTTGATTAAGACAGTATTAACACACCAAGAGCATGAGAATATAGCATTAGAGGTGAAGAGGATATGAGAATTACGTAATGTGATACGATATTATTATCAAGACAATGCTACCCTGATAACTCTTTCGCGTACTACTGTACTATTCAATATTACGTTTATAACAATTGTTTATTTTTGATTGTTCTTCTGTTATGTTAAACATCAGATTATTGCCTAAAAGGATTCTGCCATCTGCAATGACACTTAAAATTTTGTTACTACCGTTTAGTTCTCAATTCTCCTACTAAGAATCATAGTTTAACATTCTTAATAAAGAGCAATGTTTGGATATTCCGCACATACAAACATTCCATGTACATTTTTATCCAAGACGGGGACCTAAGATTGAAAGCTCTACTACACGTCGATACCAGTTGTTTCAAATTATTGTCCTAGGTTTTTATACGACATAAGAATAATCAATGCTTACTGCTCTGTGCCTTGTTCCTTTGCGGCTGTACCATGTTGCTTTTCAGAAAGAAGCCAACGAAGCTTACCTATTTTCTACAACAGTTATATTACACTTACGGTAGTAAGGTTGTAAAAGATTCACATTCAGGTTATAGCACTGAAACTCTAGTAGATGATCCTTATGTAATTAGGTATGTGATTATATGGTAGAACCTGTGAGACTAGTCCTGCCGATAATTACTAGAGCTAGCGTAGTAAAGCACTGTTTCACGATACAAAGGAGTTATACGGGCCAGGGAGAACAAAAGTAGAACAGAGACATCAACAAAATTATAAATTTGCATAATTTTTTTTGTAGTTAGGTAACTTTGGGTGATTTTCAGTTTACACCTGAAACATGTAAAACTTCCTAGGCTCACTTCCAAAATCTTGGACCAGAAGCAATGATTTTTGGTCTTGGGAATAGTGTTCGAGAACTTCCTCTCGCTGGGCAAAGAATGTAAATGAGACTGCGATTAACTTTCGATTACCCAGAAAGTTAAACTTGGATCTGTAAAAATTTTCGAGGCGTATTTTGTAACTTGACTCACTTCAAGATGCTATATTGATAACGCTACCTATCTCTCACACTGATCTTTAGGCTATAAAACCTTAAAATCTGTCTGGCTTGCATGGTTCATCTACAGACTGCCATAATTGCACACTCTGTTTAAGCTCCCCTCTAGTTGTATATACTCATGTATTTGGTGTGTCAATGCTGTCTTACTCGTAAGAATTAATCGTCTTCACTCCCAAAGCTATACAACTGTGACACCCTCGTCTTAGAGAGAGAAGTAAATATACGTTTTCCTAGATGGTACGCCTTTGTATAATGTGAGAAAAGTAACACTAAAAGACTACTGCTCCGTTTTTAAGACCTTCACAAGTTTCTGCGACTTCCGATCAATGTAGAATCATTTTACTGACTGGAAGCTATTAGGAATTAAGGATTACATGGCGATGTCCAATGATGACTTCTAAATTTTCAGAAGGAACTTACAAGCCGCTTAGCCTTACCGAACAACTCGAAAGACAACCCACGGATTATTACCACGCTTTTGCACCCTAAACCGTCACAAAGTCCTTACACTTCTGTTATCGTACAGTTATTGTGAAATAAGGATTAATCTTACTAACGTAGTGTCTGACGTTGAGTAAATCCTTCAGAAAATTTCGTGGCCTCATTAAGCACTGTTCGATAATCATATCACTTATAACTTCGCAACACTTTTTCTGTGAATTGTGAAAGTCCCTTGAGGTCTTAATTTCTTGTAATCATCTGAAACCACAGTTTCCTTTGGATGAATAGCAATAGGATTCTGACCTTCTCTATATACTGCAGCCAAGTTTACAGGTTCGGTAAAGGTCATTGTCTAAATTTTGAGATTCCTAGATATCGTCTTTTTCATGCAGCTTCATTTTCTTGTATATTTGTCATATCGATTTTATCATCCACAAATTGTTGAATAAGATCGCAGGTCTTAGATTTTGTCATCTCCTCAGAGGGTTGTAAATTTCTTCATAAATACACGTAAAGGTCGCCCAGCAAAGTCTAGATGCGAGTTCTCAATGATCTTGAGTAGTAATGGCCATTAAGCATTCTACTAAGAGGATACGCCAAGGTTCTTCTATACCATTTACTGACATAATGTATCCAATCGTGCTTCTCAAAGGGGCGGAGAGAAAAGACATTGGAACACGTCATGCTTGTAACACCAAGATTTGTTTACAATAAATTGCCTGGGCGGTGCCACATGAGAAGAGAAGATTTTATTGGTGCGCATGCGTGTATATATACTCCGTGTTCTTGTACGTGTTATCCCCAAACTCTGGAAGAATGGTATGCATCGAGATACTACAATATTCATACATTGAATCATTTAAAATTCACATATTGAGTCACTTAAAATGGTTTTAAATACTAAGAAACAAAGATTTTATATATGTTTGAACCAAGGATCATCTTACTATAATTTATTCTGTAGACTTTATAAGATAACATATATAAACATCTGCAGTTTGAGGACAGAAAAATAATCTTCTTTTTAGAAGCAAAAATGAAGAGATTTTAAAACATGCAGATTATATGGACTTTGTTAAGAAATCTTCTAGCAGTAATAATAATAATAATAATAATAATAATAATAATAATAATAATAATAATAATAATAATAATAATAATAATAATAATATAACTAATACTAGACTACATATATGTCAGACACAGAGCCAGACATTTCCCTGTTACAAAGGGAATGTCGTTATCTACCAGGCGGATGACCCTGAGGTCAAGAAGGAGGAACTGGGTTACTCAGAACAGGAAGAAAAGAAGTTTTTCGTTCTAACTAAAAAAAAAGAAAACTCAACACGAATTTGTATTTTAAAAGAAGTAAATGAAATAGAAATTCTGTTGCAGTTCTAAAAATGCAAAAAAAAATAAATAAATAAAAAAATAAATAAATAAATAAAAATAAAGGAAGGAAGAATGTGCGAATCTGCGCAAATTTGTCTCTCCTCTTACGGAAAAAAAATTTTTAACTTCAAGGCAAAAATTTTTCGTACTAACTACAATCAAAAAGAAACTTTCAAATCAAAAATAAATTTTAACGGGTATTCATAAACCGAGTAACTCTCTGATTAAGATTTAGTGAATGATCATCTTGTGATACCTCATCAAATATTATTTCACCAGAAGCAGCTCGATAAGTAGCACTAAGAGATGGACTATTTTATTGTACACCGGCAATGGTTGTTGGTTTAAAATATATTGTTCTGATGCAATCAGAAATACAGCACTTGTCCCTATGTCTACAACAATTAAACTTAGAACTCCAATATACACAAGGGAAAATAGAAATGCTAATCATGATTATATAAGTCAAAATAGATACTAAATTACATCTTTACTCTGTTTCATTTGCCATTCTCGTTCATTGATAAACCTTTCAACATCCTCAACACGAAGGCTAGCATATTGCAAATCTTTAACTTCGTGTATAATATGACTTAAAGACAAGTTATTCCATATCCTTAAAATTAATCTTTGAGTTTGAAAATATGCAACAATCAATGCTATCAACAAGTAGTGGAAGCAGATCTTTACTTGTATTGTTAGTAACATAATTCTTTTGAAAGATAACCAAAGAATTTGGACCATAAATTTACAGTTTTTGTCTAATATGAATTTACCAGTCTCATGAATCAAAACAGTTCTTGACACATTACCACATACTATTGTTAATTTTTCAGCGAATGGCGAAGCATATAACCATTCATTATTATCTTAAGAAATCCACAAAGGGAATCTATCCAAAGGGACTAGATCGAACAGGGGACTCGAAACATCATTTGTAGGCTATGAAATTAATGTTTCCGTTTTGGCACGCAGCTTGTCATCTTTTCTAAACAAAATATGCACATCACTATAATCAGCAGATGAAATCCTTTGAAGCAAATACGGTATCAGATGATTTCAAGGAAATTAACAACTAAAGGATCTTTCACAATTCGTATTAAAAGTACTTAATGAGGAAACGAATATATCTCTTCTCAACGCTTTCTCACCGGTGAGAAAATTTCTGGTAAGCTTTAGCTGAGTAGCAGACAAGTGCACCAACTCTATTTGCTTTCGAGCCCTTTCATATCTGAACGGAATGATCAACAAGAAGTATTTATGTAATATTATTTATTAAATTCAACACTACATCTCGCTGACGTGAATAGAGCTTGCGTATCCTGTGCACCGACTCAAAGGTATCTTCTCAAGAGCAGAAAGCTACTCCAAAAAATGTACCCGATTAATCGCCAACAGCTGAAACTTACGAAGTGTACTCACCTAACACTGAACCAGACTGTCATTTGGCTTGGTGTGTTTGCGAACATATCCATGGGCGTTGACCAGAGCCATCCTAGATCACCACGGAAATTCCATTACAAATTAGAAGCGCTAAATTAGAATTCGGTATAGTTTTTCGCCGCATATAAAGGAATATCACAGCAACTGCCTAGAGTATATTTCTTGCACAGTCCAGCTGAGAGCCGTTAACACTGGCAAGAAGAAAGTCGAAAAGCTTAGTTATGTGCTCAGAACTATTGTTCAGAATGTTTTCAGAGAAAATTGTATTACCAAGTGGAGACATCGAGAAACATTCAGATAATATTTTACTAAGAGGAGATGTTGAGGTACGTGTTAAAACCAATGCAAGCAGTTAGCTTTCACTAACTACAACCAAGCAGACATAGTGATATTTGATAAGAAGGGTAGTGAGATTAGGATTTTTCAATTGCAACTCACAAGCTGTAATAGACTAAATTCTGTTGAAGCATTACCTTGATATGGCAAAAGATTTCAGATTTATCTAGAATGCTGCAGGAGTGGCTTTCTGCAGCAATAATGTTATAACGAACTGTTGATATCAAAATGCATTTATAAAATCTTAGTAACAGTAGATGTCGAGAACCCCCATGATGCTTGTATTAGAACGAGTGGAATCAGTTTGCGTGCAGTACAACGGATGAGTGCGGGTGGATTGAAATGGGAAAAGTACGGCTGCCCATATAGTCCTTAGGACTTGCAAATTCGAATATTCGAGTGACATGCGAAACCCAGTGACTTGCGTACAAGAAATCATTAGCTGAGAAAAAAGTAATAGCACGGTGAGCTCGTAAGTTATTGTTTTCGTAAAATTAGTAAAAAGAAATTGACTTAAAATGATTGACAAGTTGATGGGTCACTTGCGATAGGTTTCGAATCCCTGAGCTGGTGAAGCTTTTTGTAATATGCATCTGCAACGTCGCAAATCACCTTAAAATGATAACATTAAGAACATTAACGTGGATGTCAATTGAATTCATTCTAGTAGTATATTACATTGTCTTAAAAGAGTTATTAATCCTGTAAGAGAGCAATCTCAAGTGAAGCGGTGACTAAAGAAATAATTTTCAGGATGGACGGGGAAGTTCGATTTTAATTAGTGGTTTAGGGGGCCAAAGGCGTGTCAATAATTGGAGGGTTCTTTTTCCAGGTGTCCGGTAAGGCAAAACGGCTTCGACGTTCCTTCTTCAGCGATGGACATCGGCATGAATTCCTAACTTCCTATTGGCTTGCTGCAAGCAAAGGCATTCAACACCCAATCGGAGGCCGCAGGGTATTGTGTTGTGTACCAAAGGCTTAAAAACGAAACAGTAGTGCTTTTAAAGCTACTTACATTACATTATACAATGACGTAGCATTTGAAAAATCGTGGATTTACTTCTCCCTTTAATAAGACGAGGGTATCACCAGTGATAAAAATTTTCCGCAAAATATTCTGTTTCAAAAAAACATACTTCAGTTATGCCTACATTTTTGTATAGCCGTGATGTGAGGTGGAAAATTTTCTTCTATACTTTTTCGGAAAATTTTCCATTAAATATCAGTGATCAAGTAAAAATTCCTCAGTATTCATAAAATTGATTGAAATAATGTATAGAAATGTTTAAAAGTGAAAGATCGTTTTATGAATCTGAAAATTTTCTTAGTCCAGACAATTTTAAGAACTATATAGGTACATGTGAAACTATTTTTCATGAGTCGAAGAATTGTATGTCCTGGACAGTGATGAAAATTCTCCGAGTCATAAAAACATATTCCACATTCCTACATCGTTGTTTGGCCGTGATGTTAGGTTGAAAATTTTCTTCTATATTTTTCGGAAAATTTTCCGCTCTTAACAAATATCAGTGATAAATATAACAATTGCTTGATTATCATGATAAATTAATACTTACTTTTATACATATTGTATAACAACCTTTTTCAACCCCAAGGGACTACCTAAAACCAACTGCTGTGCGGACCCAAAGCTATACGTCTGTGATATTCTCTTCTTATTAAAGGGAGGAGTAAATCCAAGGTTTTTAAATTTCTACGCCAATTTATAATGTGAGTTAAGTAGCTCTAAGAGCACTTTTGCTCCGTTTTTAATTCCTACGTACACAACACAAGAGCTTGCGGCCTCCGGTTTGGTGTTGGAATGCTTTTACTAGCTGTAAGCCAACAGGAATTAAGAATTGCTTGCCGAGGTCCGTTTTAGACGATGGGACTTTTAAACCGTTTAGCCTTACCAGACACCTCGAAAGAGACCCCTCGAATTATTGGGACGCCATTTGCAGCCTAATCAACTAATTAAAAATCGAGCATCCCCGTCCATCCTCAAAAATATTTTTTTAATCACTACATCACTCAGAGATCGCTTTGAACCCTGATTAATATCTCCTTTGAGACAACGAAGATAACTATTACAATCAAGTCAAAAGACATCCGAGCTAATGTTCTCACATAAGTTGATTTCTGAATTTACAGATGCACATTACAAAAAGCTTCACCAGCTCAGTGATGCCTGCCCTATCGCTAGTGACACATGAACTTGTCCATCATTTTAACGCGCTTTCTCTTCAATATTTTTACGAAAGCAATAACTTACGAACTCACCGTGATATTCCTTTTTCTCAGCTAATGACTTCTTGTTTAGCACGTCACTGGATTTCGCACGTCACTCGAATATTTCGAATTTGCAAATTATAACGAATATATTACCTACTATAGTTTTCCCATTTCTATCCACCCGATCTCGTAGATTGTACTCCAAGCAAGCTGATTGCACTCGTTCTAATGCAATTATTATGGCGGATACCGACATCTACTGCTTTTCTTTATTTTTTATCTAAATGCATCCTGATATCTACAATTAGTAATACCTTTATTTCTGCAGAAAGCCACAGCCGGCAGCTTTGTAGATAATCTTAAATCTTTTGTCCTATGTATGTGATGTTTAGACAGATTTTAGTGTATTACAGCGTGTGAGTTGCAATTAAAAATCCTAATCTCACTACGCTTCATATCAAATATTACTATGTTTGGTTGGTTGTAGTGCATGATAACTGGTTCCGTTCGTTTTGATAAAATAACAACACGTATATCGACATCTCCTGTTAGTAAACGTGCAGAATTCTACAGACGACTTGGTATTTTTTTTTTTTTTTTTTTTTTTTTTTTTTTTTTTTTTTTTTTTTTTTTTTTTAGAAAAGGAGTATATTTGGTGATCTAGGATTGCTCTTGTCAAACGCCATGGATCTGCTCGCAAACATACCAGGCGAAATGTCAGCCAGGTTGAAAGTTAGACATGAGTACACTTCCCATGCCTGAACTGCTGGCGATTAATCGGGTCCACTTTGTGGAGTAGCTCTCTGCTCTTGGGAAGATACCCTTGCGTCGGTCGACAGGACACGCAAGCTCTATTCACGTCAGCGAGATAAGGAAGTGTTTAGTTTAATAAATAAGATTACAGAAATTCTTCTTGTTGATCATTCCGTGTCAGAAATGAAAGGTTTCGAAAAGCAAATGCAGTTGGTGCACTAGTCTACTACTGAGCGGAAGCTTACCAGAATATTACTCACCGGTTAGAAAACGTTGAGAAGATTGAGAAATTCAAATCCTCCAGTAAGCTTAATTAGAGTGTGCTATTATGGAAGTCTGTAGTACAAGATGAACCGTGTGAGCCAGTGAGATTTTAAGGTTTTTTTTTAGCCTAAAGGTTAGTGTGAGAGATACTAAGCGTTATCAATATAGCATCTTGACAAAGACGCCTCGAAATTTTTTATAGACAAAAAAAGATTGTAAATTGATAATATTCTTGAGTTGGGTGTTCGTACCTGTTCTACCAGGCCTGCATAACTTTTTTGAATCGCTAATCTTTAGTAATTCATCGCCAGGACTTGTCTCAAAAGTTAAGGGAAGCTGGCATGGTTTTTCAACCTGATGAAATACCTAATTACCTAAGGATATACTACTAGAGTTTGAGGCCAATAAAATGCATGTGAATCCTTTACAAGCTTACTACTATAAGTGTAAAATAACTGATACGAATAGTTGGACAGCTTTGTGGGCTTCTGTCTGCAAAGCAGCTTGGTACAGTCGCTAAAGAACAAATTGTTGAGAATTGATGATCCTTATGTCGTATAAAACGTAGGGCAATAATTTGAAACCAGCTGTGTTCGACCTGTAGTACAGCTTTTAATCTTACGACCTAGTCTAGGATAAAAATGTATATGCAGTGTACGCATGTGCGGAATATCCAAACATCGTTCTTTACTAAGATTGTATGTAGGAGAGTCGAAAACTAAACGGTAGTTACTGAATTTTAAGTGCCCTTGCAGGTGACAGAATCCTTGGAGTCAATCATCTGCTAAAGCACGCTTCAATACTCATATCACTTGAAACTTCACTCCAGAAGGCCTGTTTTTCTGCGAATTGAGAAAGTTACATGAGTTGTTAATTTCTTGTAATCCACTGATACCGTAGTTGTCTCCAAGGCTTCCATCTGCTGAGTATAGTGATGTTCAAATTTTGCATAGATAAGATGACCAGCTGCGTGAGAAAACTGAAGCAATATTTAATTGCTTACTAATGATGTTTCTAATCCCCTGTTCGATCTAGTCCCTTTGGATGAATAGCAATAGGATTCTAAACTTATGGTATCACAGACGTATAGTTTTGAGAACGTACTGCTGTTTGTTTTATATGGGCCCTTTGGGTTGAAAAAATTGTGATACCAAATAAAAAAAACTAAAGTATTAATTTATCAATGATAATCAAGCAATAGCTATACTTCTCCTTTATACGCAACTATATTACTATTTCACAGCGCTTCCTCCTGAAGAAATCTAATTTTAACGCTCTTACCTTTTTCTTCATCGTTAGCCTGATAGGAACTGTTTAATCCAAAGAGTCGTGTTCTTACCGAATTGTTATTTATACAAAGTGTCGTGTGTGTCAACTCTCAAAGTTATCAAATATGCATTTAGTTAACGTCTTTGCAGCTCACTAGAACTTACATACAGAGTTGTGTAGGATTCACAAGGTTCCGGTCAATTATTAATTAATTTTCCCTTTTTGCTTCTGTAAAACTTTCTATGGAACCCAAAATATTCTAACCTCCGAAACAGTCTTTCTTTGGGCCTGAGACCTGTGATGAGGATCCATGAGACAAATAAAGAGTCGATTAAAGTTATTTTGAGATATTCTCTTAGACGGTTAAGTGCAATATATTTACGGTATATCATCTGAGCAGCACGTTGAGATGATGCCACCTTCCTCGTGTGATAATATCTCAATGCGCAAGAATATGAATTCGACTGCAGTGAATATTGCCGAGTGACTGTAAAGAAAAAGCGACTTGTGTTTTAAAACCCACACGTAGAAAAAAGAGTCCTTCTACTCGCAATGGTGTGTACTAAGGATGGGAAGTGAACTCTGCGTTAAGTACGTAACAAATTATGTTGAGCTCTAATTTCATCTTATATTTTATGGATATAAAATACAATTAGACATGGAAAGTGCCGAAAGACGAAAAAAATATCATTGGGGAAATATCTGGTACGATTGAATTTATTTCTGCCATTGAAACCACGACGATTGATCACAGTTCTTGAAAAAGTTTGAGATCAAAACTAGACTGCTTCAAATAATGCAATCACATTTCGAAGTAGTAATCGCATGCAATCACATTTCGAGAAATCTGTTGCTGTTGATGGTTGAGATTCAGATCATTTTAAAATCCTGATAAAAGACATCATGAGCAGTTGCTGATTTTCTTAAGGCCACATACAAATAGAACTAAATGGAGATGTTACGAAATCATTAAATTTAAAGAAACTCTAACGTCATTAAAAGACTGATTTCACTTTTTTCATGATGCAACAGGCAGTGACATGACCTCATCTTTACTCAGGAGATAGTTGTCAGTCTTAAAGTTCTTTCAAAAAAAAAAAAAGAATAGTGCAAGTTAGTAAAGTCTTAAAACAAGCAAATATCAATCCTGACATAATGGTGAAATTAAACATTTCTTATTCGCCTGTATGGAAAAGGAAACATTTCCTCCCTGGCATAACAAGGAAGTAGTTACATAGCTAATTATGGCCACGCAACTGTGCAGCATTCAATTCGGAAGTACCTCCTAGTCCAGGAGCGAAATGGTCTATGCATTAACCCAGTCGAATTAGGTTAATGTATTCGAATTCCAGGACCACACAGGTACCATTAGTAGAAGCAGGATAAACTTCCTTACCTATAGATAATAAGTGACTGCAAGATAGGATTGTGAACGAAGAACATGGTAGTATAAAATAGCCGATATGAGTTATTGAAGGTTTTATGCATTCTGACAAAGGAGTTCATGTACATATGAGAAACCGGAAGAAAATCTGATATAGATGTTGACGAACAACAGCTGTAGAAATTAAATAATTCTTTGACAACGACTTATTTGTTGATCCAAACATTATAATTAATATTTTGTAACAATGTCCCCGCCTTATATATCTAAGAAAATGCACATGAAGACCATCTTGACCTAACTCTACATAAAGGCACAAAGACACCGAATAAAACATGAAGGTGGTTTATTATTCCGTTTACATATTTTGGAATTTTCTAACACGAGCGGCTTTGGAACCCGAAGAAAAAACGAAATCGTAGCAAGACCGATATAATTTAACGAGCTCAACTAATTGATTTGGATTGTTATATTCATTCAATTGAATGATACTACGTGAATGTGATATCTAAATAAACTGGCTTTGCAGTTGAAATTAAATTTGTCCTGCTTAGTTGTCGCTTTCTCTTCAGGTACCAAAGTTACATCAACATTGTCTTCATGTCCATTTTGTTTTTTCTATAAGACTAAATAATGATCATAGCTGATTGGATCAATAATTAATCCGTTGACAATGACATGATTTTTTACAGCTGAAGACGATATTGATGTAACTTTGATACCTGAAGAGGAAGCGAAAACTTAGCAGGACAGATTTATTTTTAAGAGCAAAACCAATTCATTTAGATATCGTATTTGCGTACTAGAGTATCATTCAAATGAATGATTATTACAATTTAAATGAATTAGTTGAACTCGTTAAATTATATCAGTCTTGCTACCATTTCGTCTCCTCTTCGGGTTCCAAAGCCGCTCGTTTTAGAATATTCCAAACTATGAAAACGGAATATTAAACCACCTTAATGTTTTATACCATGTCTTTATGCCTTTATTTAGTGTTAGGTCAAGATGGTCTTTATGTCCATTTTGTTAGATCTATAAGGCGGAGACGTTGTTACAACATATTAATTATAACTGTTTGTATCAACAATTAAGTCGTTGTCAAAGAGTTAGTCTAAACGGTTGTTCGTCAACTTCTATATTAGATTTTCTTCCGTCCTTTGTCAGAATGCAGAAAACCTTGAATAACTCATATCGGCTATTTTATACTATATGTATATATGTATGTATGTATGTATGTATGTGTAAGTTTATCCGGCTTCAGCTAATGGTACCTGTGTGTTCCTTGAAATCGTATACATTAATCTCATTCGACTGGGTTCAAGCATAGACCATTTCGCTCCTGGACTTGGAGGTACGTCCCAATCGAATGCTGCACAGCTGCCGTTTAAAGCAGGAAAGTGGCCATAATGAAGCTTTGTAACTACTTCCTTGTTATACCACGGAGGACATGTTTCCTTTTCAATACAGGCGAATAACAAATGTCTAATTTGACCATTATGTCAGGATTTTTCCTTGTGACTAACTTGCACAATTATCTTTCCTTTTGAAGGATTTTTCAGACTGCCAACTATTCTCTCCTGAGTCACGATCGAGTCACGGCCTGTTGCATCATGAAAAATGTGAAATCAGTTTTTTAATGACGCTAGAGTTTCTTTAAACTTAATGATTTCATTGCATCTCTATTTAGTTCTATTTGTACGTGGCTTTAAGAGAATCCGCAACTGCTCATGATATGTTCTATCAAGATTCTAAAATGATCTGAATCACAACCATCAACAGCTACAGATTTCCCGCTTGTAGTTTCTTCCATTAGTGTTGACCATATACAGCCTCCTTTACTCCTTCGAAAAGTGATTGCATCATTTGATCCGTCTTGTATTGATTCAAAAACTGTGATTGAATAGTCGACGCTTCAATGGCAGAATTAACTTCCATTGTTCTAGATAATTCACGAAAGATTTTTTTTGTGTTTCGGCACTTTCCATGTCTAATTGTATTTTATATCCATAAAATATAAGGTGAAAATAGCGCTTAACATAATTTATATACGTACTTAACGGAGATTTCACTTCCCATTTTTGGTCCACACCATTGCGTGTAGGAGTACTATTTTTTCTACGTGTGGGTTTTAAAACACAAGTCAACAGAGACCTGGCAATATTCATTGCAGTCGAATTGATATTCTTGCGCATTGACACATTATCACACTAAAAAGGTGGCATCATCTCAACTTGCCGCTCAGATTTCAAACTGTTTTCAAAAAAAGCCATGTAGAACTTCCGTTATCGTAACAGTATTTGGAAATGAGGATTAATCTTGCTACCGTAGTGTCTGACGTTGAGTTAATCCCTCAGAAAATTTCGTGGCCATTAAGCACGCTTCGATAAGTATATCACTTGGAACTTCGCTCCAAAGGAATCTTTTTTTGCAAATTGTGAAGGTTTATTTCTTGTAATCATCTGATACTGTAATTGCCATCAAGGATACCATCTGCTGTGTTACTAAATTAGTAGCGAACACGGGACTGATATACCGTAAATATTTTCCACCTAACCTTCTAAGAGAAGATCTCAAAAAACTAAAAATCGATTCTTCATTTGTCTCATCGATCCTGATCACGGGTCTCAGACCCAAAGTAAGGCTGTTTCGGAGGTTAGAATATAAAATTCGGAGGTTAGAATTTAGAATTCGGAGGTTAGAATTTAGAATTCGGAGGTTAGAATATAAAATTCGGAGGTTAGAATATAGAACCCAATCGGGAAAATTTCTTAATGATAGACCGGAACCTAGTAAAACCTACACAGCTCTATATTTAAGCTCTAGTGAGCTGCAAAGACGTTAGCTAAAAGCATATTTGATAGCTTCGAGAGTTCAGACATGAGACTTTGTATTAATAATAAATCCGTACGAAAAAATCTCTTTGGATTAAACAGTTCCTATCAAGGTAACGAAGTAGAAAAAGGTGAGAACATTATAAGTTTTTAGTAGATTTCTTTAGCAGGAAGCACTGTCAAATAGTATTATAGTTGCATATCAACGAAAAGTATAGCTATTGCTTGATTATCATTGATAAATTAATATTTAAGTTTTTTACATTTGCTATCACAATTTCTTCAAACCCAAGGGCCCACATAAAACAAAAAGCTGTAAGTTCCCAAAACTATACGTCTTTGATATCTTCGAGTTATTAAAGGGAGAAGTAAATCCACGGTTTTTTTTTTAACTGGTACGCCTCTCTATCAGGTAAATTAAGTAGATGTAAATCCACTACTGCTTCGTTAAGAACCTGGGTATAAAACACTAGAACTTGCGGCTTCCGACTCGGTGTTAAATTCCTTTAGTAGCTGTAAGCCAACAGGAATTTAGGAATACAAGTTGATGTCCACTGCTGACTTCTAAATTTCGCAGCATTGTAAGAAAAAACTTACAAGCTGCTTACCCTTACCGGACACTTCGTAAAAGAACCCTCGAATTATTGGCACGCCTGTTGCATCCTAAAGCGTAATTAAAAATTGAAAACGTCCGTCCATTTTCAAAATTATTTCTATAATCACCGCATCACACAGAGGTCGCTTTCATCCCTTATTAATATATCTTTTTATGTAGAATACCATTACAAAGAAGTCAAGTGACATTACTGTTAACGTTCCCATTTTAAGGTGATGTCTGATGTCAGCAACTGCTCATGATGTCTTTTATCAGGATTTTAAAATGATCTGAATCCCAACCATCAACAGCAACAGATTTCTCGAAATGTGATTGCATGCGATTACTACTTCGAAATGTGATTGCATTATTTGAAGCCGTCTAGTTTTGATCTCAAACTTTTTCAAGAACTGTGATCAATCGTCGTGGTTTCAATGGCAGAAATAAATTCAATCATACCAGATATTTCCCCAATGATATTTTTTTCGTCTTTCGGCACTTTCCATGTCTAATTGTATTTTATATCCATAAAATATAAGATGAAATTAGAGCTCAACATAATTTGTTACGTACTTAACGCAGAGTTCACTTCCCATCCTTAGTACACACCATTGCGAGTAGAAGGACTCTTTTTTCTACGTGTGGGTTTTAAAACACAAGTCGCTTTTTCTCTACAGTCACTCGGCAATATTCACTGCAGTCGAATTCATATTCTTGCGCATTGAGATATTATCACACGAGGAAGGTGGCATCATCTCAACGTGCTGCTCAGATGATATACCGTAAATATATTGCACTTAACCGTCTAAGAGAATATCTCAAAATAACTTTAATCGATTCTTTATTTGTCTCATGGATCCTCATCACAGGTCTCAGGCCCAAAGAAAGACTGTTTCGGAGGTTAGAATATTTTGGGTTCCATAGAAAGTTTTACAGAAGCAAAAAGGGAAAATTAATTAATAATTGACCGGAACCTTGTGAATCCTACACAACTCTGTATGTAAGTTCTAGTGAGCTGCAAAGACGTTAACTTAATGCATATTTGATAACTTTGAGAGTTGACACACACGACACTTTGTATAAATAACAATTCGGTAAGAACACGACTCTTTGGATTAAACAGTTCCTATCAGGCTAACGATGAAGAAAAAGGTAAGAGCGTTAAAATTAGATTTCTTCAGGAGGAAGCGCTGTGAAATAGTAATATAGTTGCGTATAAAGGAGAAGTATAGCTATTGCTTGATTATCATTGATAAATTAATACTTTAGTTTTTTTTTTATTTGGTATCACATTTTTCTCAACCCAAAGGGCCCGTATAAAACAAACAGCAGTACGTTCTCAAAACTATACGTCTGTGATACCATCGTGTTAATATAGAAAGAAGTAAATCAACGGTTTTTTAAGTGGTACGACTCAGTAAGACAATGAAAAAGACGATATCTTGGAATCTCAAGACCTTTACCTTACGGGTGAATTTTGGCTGATGTATATAGAGAAGTTTAGAATCCTATTGCTATTCATCCAAAGGGACTAGATCGAACAGGGGATTAGAAACATCATTAGTAAGCAATTAAATATTGCTTCAGTTTTCTCACGCAGCTGGTCATCTTATCTATGCAAAATTTGAACATCACTATACTCAGCAGATGGAAGCCTTGGAGACAACTACGGTATCAGTGGATTACAAGAAATTAACAACTCATGTAACTTTCTCAATTCGCAGAAAAACAGGCCTTCTGGAGCTAAGTTTCAAGTGATATGAATATTGAAGCGTGCTTTAGCAGATGATTGACTCCAAGGATTCTGTCACCTGCAAGGGCACTTAAAATTCAGTAACTACCGTTTAGTTTTCGACTCTCCTACATACAATCTTAGTAAAGAACGATGTTTGGATATTCCGCACATGCGTACACTGCATATACATTTTTATCCTAGACTAGGTCGTAAGATTAAAAGCTGTACTACAGGTCGAACCCAGCTGGTTTCAAATTATTGCCCTACGTTTTATACGACATAAGGATCATCAATTCTCAACAATTTGTTCTTTAGCGACTGTACCAAGCTGCTTTGCAGACAGAAGCCAACAAAGCTGTCCAACTTTCGTATCAGTTATTTTACACTTATAGTCGTAAGCTTGTAAAGGATTCACATGCATTTTATTGGCCTCAAACTCTAGTAGTATATCCTTAGGTAATTAGGTATTTCATCAGGATGAAAAACCATGCCAGCTTCCCTTAACTTTTGAGACAAGTCCTGCCGATGAATTACTAAAGATTAGCGATTCAAAAAAGTTATGCAGGCCTGGTAGAACAGGTACAATTTGTTCTTTAGCGACTGTACCAAGCTGCTTTGCAGACAGAAGCCCACAAAGCTGTCCAACTATTCGTATCAGTTATTTTACACTTATAGTCGTAAGCTTGTAAAGGATTCACATGCATATTATTGGCCTCAAACTCTACTAGTATATCCTTAGGTAATTAGGTATTTCATCAGGTTGAAAAACCATGCCAGCTTCCCTTAACTTTTGAGACAAGTCCTGCCGATAAATTACTAAAGATTAGCGATTCAAAAAAGTTATGCAGGCCTGGTAGAACAGGTACGAACACCCAACTCAAGAATATTATCAATTTACAAACTTTTTTTGTCTATAAAAAATTTCGAGGCGTCTTTGTCAAGATGCTATATTGATAACGCTATGTATCTCTCACACTAACCTTTAGGCTAAAAAAAACTTAAAATCTCACTGGCTCACACGGTTCATCTTGTACTACAGACTTCCATAATAGCACACTCTAATTAAGCTTACTGGAGGATTTGAATTTCTCAATCTTCTCAACGTTTTCTAACCGGTGAGTAATATTCTGGTAAGCTTCCGCTCAGTAGTAGACTAGTGCACCAACTGCATTTGCTTTTCGAAACCTTTCATTTCTGACACGGAATGATCAACAAGAAGAATTTCTGTAATCTTATTTATTAAACTAAACACTTCCTTATCTCGCTGACGTGAATAGAGCTTGCGTGTCCTGTCGACCGACGCAAGGGTATCTTCCCAAGAGCAGAGAGCTACTCCACAAAGTGGACCCGATTAATCGCCAGCAGTTCAGGCATGGGAAGTGTACTCATGTCTAACTTTCAACCAGGCTGACATTTCGCCTGGTATGTTTGCGAGCAGATCCATGGCGTTTGACAAGAGCAACCCTAGATCACCAAATATACTCCTTTTCTTAAAAAAAAAAAAAAAAAAAAGTACTTAGTCGTCTGTAGAATTCTGCACGTTTACTAACAGGAGATGTCGAGATACGTGTTGTTATTTTATCAAAACGAACGGAACCAGTTATCATGCACTACAACCAACCAAACATAGTAATATTTGATATGAAGCGTAGTGAGATTAGGATTTTTAATTGCAACTCACACGCTGTAATACACTAAAATCTGTCTAAACATCACATACATAGGACAAAAGATTTAAGATTATCTACAAAGCTGCCGGCTGTGGCTTTCTGCAGAAATAAAGGTATTACTAATTGTAGATATCAGGATGCATTTAGATAAAAAATAAAGAAAAGCAGTAGATGTCGGTATCCGCCATAATAATTGCATTAGAACGAGTGCAATCAGCTTGCTTGGAGAACAATCGACGAGATCGGGTGGATAGAAATGGGAAAACTATAGTAGGTAATATATTCGTTATAATTTGCAAATTCGAAATATTCGAGTGACGTGCGAAATCCAGTGACGTGCTAAACAAGAAGTCATTAGCTGAGAAAAAGGAATATCACGGTGAGTTCGTAAGTTATTGCTTTCGTAAAAATATTGAAGAGAAAGCGCGTTAAAATGATGGACAAGATGATGGGTCACTAGCGATAGGGCAGTCATCACTGAGCTGGTGAAGCTTTTTGTAATGTGCATCGGTAAATTCAGAAATCAACTTATGTGAGAACATTAGCTCGGATGTCTTTTGACTTGATTGTAATAGTTATCTTCGTTGTCTCAAAGGAGATATTAATCAGGGTTGAAAGCGATCTCTGAGTGATGTAGTGATTAAAAAAATATTTTTGAGGATGGACGGGGATGCTCGATTTCTAATTAGTTGATTATGGTGCAAATGGCGTGCCAATAATTCGAGGGGTCTCTTTCGAGGTGTCTGGTAAGGCTAAACGGTTTAAAAGTCCCATCGTCTAAAACGGACCTCGGCAAGCAATTCTTAATTCCTGTTGGCTTACAGCTAGTAAAAGCATTCCAACACCAAACCGGAGGCCGCAAGCTCTTGTGTTGTGTACGTAGGAATTAAAAACGGAGCAAAAGTGCTCTTAGAGCTACTTAACTCACATTATAAATTGGCGTAGAAATTTGAAAACCTTGGATTTACTCCTCCCTTTAATAAGAAGAGAATATCACAGACGTATAGCTTTGGGTCCGCACAGCAGTTGGTTTTAGGTAGTCCCTTGGGGTTGAAAAAGGTTGTTATACCATATGTATAAAAGTAAGTATTAATTTATCATGATAATCAAGCAATTGCTATATTTATCACTGATATTTGTTAAGAGCGGAAAATTTTCCGAAAAATATAGAAGAAAATTTTCAACCTAACATCACGGCCAAACAACGATGTAGGAATGTGGAATATGTTTTTATGACTCGGAGAATTTTCATCACTGTCCAGGACATACAATTCTTCGACTCATGAAAATTAGTTTCACATGTTCCTACATAGTACTTAAAATTGTCTGGACTAAGAAAATTTTCAGATTCATAAAACGATCTTTCACTTTTAAACATTTCTATACATTATTTCAATCAATTTTATGAATACTGAGGAATTTTTACTTGATCACTGATATTTAACGGAAAATTTTCCGAAAAAGTACTCTTAAAGGATTAATAACTCTTTTAAGACAATGTAATATACTATTAGAATGAATTCAATTGACATCCACGTTAATGTTCTTAATGTTATCATTTTAAGGTGATTTGCGACGTTGCAGATGCATATTACAAAAAGCTTCACCAGCTCAGGGATTCGAAACCTATCGCAAGTGACCCATCAACTTGTCAATCATTTTAAGTCAATTTCTTTTTACTAATTTTACGAAAACAATAACTTACGAGCTCACCGCTCTATTACTTTTTTCTCAGCTAATGATTTCTTGTACGCAAGTCACTGGGTTTCGCATGTCACTCGAATATTCGAATTTGCAAGTCCTAAGGACTATATGGGCAGCCGTACTTTTCCCATTTCAATCCACCCGCACTCATCCGTTGTACTGCACGCAAACTGATTCCACTCGTTCTAATACAAGCATCATGGGGGTTCTCGACATCTACTGTTACAAAGATTTTAAAAATGCATTTTGATATCAACAGTTCGTTATAACATTATTGCTGCAGAAAGCCACTCCTGCAGCATTCTAGATAAATCTGAAATCTTTTGCCTTATCAAGGTAATGCTTCAACAGAATTTAGTCTATTACAGCTTGTGAGTTGCAATTGAAAAATCCTAATCTCACTACCCTTCTTATCAAATATCACTATGTCTGCTTGGTTGTAGTTAGTGAAAGCTAACTGCTTGCATTGGTTTTAACACGTACCTCAACATCTCCTCTTAGTAAAATATTATCTGAATGTTTCTCGATGTCTCCACTTGGTAATACAATTTTCTCTGAAAACATTCTGAACAATAGTTCTGAGCACATAACTAAGCTTTTCGACTTTCTTCTTGCCAGTGTTAACGGCTCTCAGCTGGACTGTGCAAGAAATATACTCTAGGCAGTTGCTGTGATATTCCTTTATATGCGGCGAAAAACTATACCGAATTCTAATTTAGCGCTTCTAATTTGTAATGGAATTTCCGTGGTGATCTAGGATGGCTCTGGTCAACGCCCATGGATATGTTCGCAAACACACCAAGCCAAATGACAGTCTGGTTCAGTGTTAGGTGAGTACACTTCGTAAGTTTCAGCTGCTGGCGATTAATCGGGTACATTTTTTGGAGTAGCTTTCTGCTCTTGAGAAGATACCTTTGAGTCGGTGCACAGGATACGCAAGCTCTATTCACGTCAGCGAGATGTAGTGTTGAATTTAATAAATAATATTACATAAATACTTCTTGTTGATCATTCCGTTCAGATATGAAAGGGCTCGAAAGCAAATAGAGTTGGTGCAGTTGTCTGCTACTCAGCTAAAGCTTACCAGAAATTTTCTCACCGGTGAGAAAGCGTTGAGAAGAGATATATTCGTTTCCTCATTAAGTACTTTTAATACGAATTGTGAAAGATCCTTTAGTTGTTAATTTCCTTGAAATCATCTGATACCGTATTTGCTTCCAAGGATTTCATCTGCTGATTATAGTGATGTGCATATTTTGTTTAGAAAAGATGACAAGCTGCGTGCCAAAACGGAAACATTAATTTCATAGCCTACAAATGATGTTTCGAGTCCCCTGTTCGATCTAGTCCCTTTGGATAGATTCCCTTTGTGGATTTCTTAAGATAATAATGAATGGTTATATGCTTCGCCATTCGCTGAAAAATTAACAATAGTATGTGGTAATGTGTCAAGAACTGCTTTGATTCATAAGACTGGTAAATTCATATTAGACAAAAACTGTAAATTTATGGTCCAAATTCTTTGGTTATCTTTCAAAAGAATTATGTTACTAACAATACAAGTAAAGATCTGCTTCCACTACTTGTTGATAGCATTGATTGTTGCATATTTTCAAACTCAAAGATTAATTTTAAGGATATGGAATAACTTGTCTTTAAGTCATATTATACACGAAGTTAAAGATTTGCAATATGCTAGCCTTCGTGTTGAGGATGTTGAAAGGTTTATCAATGAACGAGAATGGCAAATGAAACAGAGTAAAGATGTAATTTAGTATCTATTTTGACTTATATAATCATGATTAGCATTTCTATTTTCCCTTGTGTATTTGGAGTTCTAAGTTTAATTGTTGTAGACATAGGGACAAGTGCTGTAATTCTGATTGCATCAGAACAATATATTTTAAACCAACAACCATTGCCGGTGTACAATAAAATAGTCCATCTCTTAGTGCTACTTATCGAGCTGCTTCTGGTGAAATAATATTTGATGAGGTATCACAAGATGATTATTCACTAAATCTTAATCAGAGAGTTACTCGGTTTATGAAAACCCGTTAAAATTTATTTTTGATTTGAAAGTTTCTTTTTGATTGTAGTTAGTACGAAAAATTTTTGCCTTGAAGTTAAAAATTTTTTTTCCGTAGGAGGAGAGACAAATTTGCGCAGATTCGCACATTCTTCCTTCCTTTATTTTTATTTATTTATTTATTTTTTTATTTATTTTTTTATTTTTTTATTTATTTATTTATTTATTTTTTTTTTTGCATTTTTAGAACTGCAACAGAATTTCTATTTCATTTACTTCTTTTAAAATACAAATTCGTGTTGAGTTTTCTTTTTTTTTAGTTAGAACGAAAAACTTCTTTTCTTCCTGTTCTGAGTAACCCAGTTCCTCCTTCTTGACCTCAGGGTCATCCGCCTGGTAGATAACGACATTCCCTTTGTAACAGGGAAATGTCTGGCTCTGTGTCTGACATATATGTAGTCTAGTATTAGTTATATTATTATTATTATTATTATTATTATTATTATTATTATTATTATTATTACTGCTAGAAGATTTCTTAACAAAGTCCATATAATCTGCATGTTTTAAAATCTCTTCATTTTTGCTTCTAAAAAGAAGATTATTTTTCTGTCCTCAAACTGCAGATGTTTATATATGTTATCTTATAAAGTCTACAGAATAAATTATAGTAAGATGATCATTGGTTCAAACATATATAAAATCTTTGTTTCTTAGTATTTAAAACCATTTTAAGTGACTCAATATGTGAATTTTAAATGATTCAATGTATGAATATTGTAGTATCTCGATTTATACCATTCTTCCAGAGTTTGGGGATAACACGTACAAGAACACGGAGTATATATACACGCATGCGCACCAATAAAATCTTCTCTTCTTATGTGGCGCCGCCCAGGCAATTTATTGTAAACAAATCTTGGTGTTACAAGCATGACGTGTTCCAATGTCTTTTCTCTCCGCCCCTTTGAGAAGCACGATTGGATACATTATGTCAGTAAATGGTATAGAAGAACCTTGGCGTATCCTCTTAGTAGAATGCTTAATGGCCATTACTACTCAAGATCATTGAGAACTCGCATCTAGACTTTGCTGGGCGACCTTTACGTGTATTTATGAAGAAATTTACAACCCTCTGAGGAGATGACAAAATCTAAGACCTGCGATCTTATTCAACAATTTGTGGATGATAAAATCGATATGACAAATATACAAGAAAATGAAGCTGCATGAAAAAGACGATATCTAGGAATCTCAAAATTTAGACAATGACCTTTACCGAACCTGTAAACTTGGCTGCAGTATATAGAGAAGGTCAGAATCCTATTGCTATTCATCCAAAGGAAACTGTGGTTTCAGATGATTACAAGAAATTAAGATCTCATGGGACTTTCACAATACACAGAAAAAGTGTTGCGAAGTTATAAGTGATATGATTATCGAACAGTGCTTAATGAGGCCACGAAATTTTCTGAAGGATTTACTCAACGTCAGACACTACGTTAGTAAGATTAATCCTTATTTCACAATAACTGTATGATAAGAGAAGTGTAAGGACTTTGTGACGGTTTAGGGTGCAAAAGCGTGGTAATAATCCGTGGGTTGTCTTTCGAGTTGTTCGGTAAGGCTAAGCGGCTTGTAAGTTCCTTCTGAAAATTTAGAAGTCATCATTGGACATCGCCATGTAATCCTTAATTCCTAATAGCTTCCAGTCAGTAAAATGATTCTACATTGAATCGGAAACCGCAGAAACTTGTGAAGGTCTTAAAAACGGAGCAGTAGTCTTTTAGTGTTACTTTTCTCACATTATACAAAGGCGTACCATCTAGGAAAACGTATATTTACTTCTCTCTCTAAGACGAGGGTGTCACAGTTGTATAGCTTTGGGAGTGAAGACGATTAATTCTTACGAGTAAGACAGCATTGACACACCAAGTACATGAGTATATACAACTAGAGGGTAGCTTA
Source organism: Thermobia domestica (assembly GCF_964235325.1). Lineage (NCBI taxonomy): Eukaryota > Metazoa > Arthropoda > Insecta > Zygentoma > Lepismatidae > Thermobia > Thermobia domestica. The sequence continues at coordinate 274,117,709 of NC_137454.1, read as the reverse complement.
AACAGAGTGTGCAATTATGGCAGTCTGTAGATGAACCATGCAAGCCAGACAGATTTTAAGGTTGTATAGCCTAAAGATCAGTGTGAGAGATAGGTAGCGTTATCAATATAGCATCTTGAAGAAGTGAGTCAAGTTACAAAATACGCCTCGAAAATTTTTACAGATCCAAGTTTAACTTTCTGGGTAATCGAAAGTTAATCGCAGTCTCATTTACATTCTTTGCCCAGCGAGAGGAAGTTCTCGAACACTATTCCCAAGACCAAAAATCATTGCTTCTGGTCCAAGATTTTGGAAGTGAGCCTAGGAAGTTTTACATGTTTCAGGTGTAAACTGAAAATCACCCAAAGTTACCTAACTACAAAAAAAATTATGCAAATTTATAATTTTGTTGATGTCTCTGTTCTACTTTTGTTCTCCCTGGCCCGTATAACTCCTTTGTATCGTGAAACAGTGCTTTACTACGCTAGCTCTAGTAATTATCGGCAGGACTAGTCTCACAGGTTCTACCATATAATCACATACCTAATTACATAAGGATCATCTACTAGAGTTTCAGTGCTATAACCTGAATGTGAATCTTTTACAACCTTACTACCGTAAGTGTAATATAACTGTTGTAGAAAATAGGTAAGCTTCGTTGGCTTCTTTCTGAAAAGCAGCATGGTACAGCCGCAAAGGAACAAGGCACAGAGCAGTAAGCATTGATTATTCTTATGTCGTATAAAAACCTAGGACAATAATTTGAAACAACTGGTATCGACGTGTAGTAGAGCTTTCAATCTTAGGTCCCCGTCTTGGATAAAAATGTACATGGAATGTTTGTATGTGCGGAATATCCAAACATTGCTCTTTATTAAGAATGTTAAACTATGATTCTTAGTAGGAGAATTGAGAACTAAACGGTAGTAACAAAATTTTAAGTGTCATTGCAGATGGCAGAATCCTTTTAGGCAATAATCTGATGTTTAACATAACAGAAGAACAATCAAAAATAAACAATTGTTATAAACGTAATATTGAATAGTACAGTAGTACGCGAAAGAGTTATCAGATATCAGGGTAGCATTGTCTTGATAATAATATCGTATCACATTACGTAATTCTCATATCCTCTTCACCTCTAATGCTATATTCTCATGCTCTTGGTGTGTTAATACTGTCTTAATCAAATCTTCGCTCGCGTCTCGCGTGTCGATTTCCTTTTCTCAAACAACCTTTGGATACCTATTCATCTTGCGAAAGCTTCGACACAACGACTGTGGAATGTTGAGATACACACTTCTCCTTTTGATATGAGAAGCGCAGGCACTTTATAAATTCTTCAAAAATTAAATTCAATTATCTTTACAATATATACTACCCTTTTGCATGCAGTAGATAAGTTCAAGAAAATTGGACAAACTACATGTGTTATGACATTACATCAGCCATTATACTTTAAAGGTGTACAAATAGTACTGTAGCTGAGCAAATTTCTGAACTCTCCAAAGTTGTACCGCCCTTAGGAGGTTTCGACCTAAGTAATTTCTAGGCACGATTGGATACATTAAGTCATTGGATATTCGAAATAGTATAGAAGAAATTTGGGGTATCCTGTACATTAAAAAACATTAGTGAAAATGCTGAATGGCCATTACTACAAACGATACTTGAGAAATCACTTGTAGACTTTGCTCGGCGACCTTTATATATTGCTAAAAAGATATTTACAACCCTCTGAGGAGATTACAAAATCTACGATCTGCGATCTTATAAAACAATATCTGGATGAGGGAATCATTATGCAACATTTACAAGAAAATGAAGATGCATGGAAAAAATAACGATATTGAGGAAATCTCAAAATAAAGACGATGACCTTTATCGAACCGGTATACTTTGGTTGCAGTATGTAGAGAACGTACGAATCGTATTGGTATTCATCAAAAGGGACTAGATTGAACTGGGAACTAGAAACTTCATTTGTAAGCAATAAAATTAATGCTTCCGTTTTTTCAGGCAGCTGTTCATCTTTTCTATACTCAGCAGATTGAATCCATGATGAGGGAAGTGAGGAGAGTTAGTTTTATATCTTTCAGGTGTACTTAACTGGAAATCACCGAATGTAACCTAGGTAGAAATAATATTCTGTGAATTGATAACTTTGTTGATGTCTCTGTTCTACACCTGTTTTACAAGGCCTATATAACTTCTTTGTAACGCGAATCAGCTTTTTACACCGCTAGCTTTTGTAATTTATCGGTAGGACTTGTCTTACAAACCACGAGAAGGTTTTACAAGGTATTCACGTACTTAATTATTTTGGAATCTAGTAGAGTTTAAGGTCAATAAAATGCATGTGAATTTTTTACAAGCTTACTACGTAAGTATAATAAAACTGTTACGGAAAATTGGTAAGCTTTGTGGGCTTCCGTCTGAAAATAAGCTTGGTACAGTCGCAAAGGAACAAAGTGCTAAGCACAAAGCATTGATTATCTTTATGAAGCATAAAACCTAGGGCAATAAGGTGAAACCAACTGGGATCGATGTGTAGTATTTTCATTTTTACTACCCAGACTTGGATAAAACGAACATGGAGTGGTAGCTTCTACGGAATATTCAAACATTGTAGTTTATTAAGAGTGTTAAACTTTGATTCTTTGTAGGAGAGAAGAAACCTAAACGGTACTTATATAATTTTAGTGTCCTTGCGGATGGCAGGACCTTGAAGTCCCTTATCTGCTGTTAAACATCTTAACAGATAAAAAATCAAAAAAGAAACATATAATTGAATGATAATGTAGTACGCGAATGTGATATCTAAATGAATTGGTGTAGCTCGTAAAATTAAAATGTGTCCTGCTACGGTTTCGTTTTCTCTTCGGGTACCAAAGCCGCTCGTGTTAAAGGATTCCAAAATATGTAAAAATAAAAACAAACAACTTTCATGTTTTCTACCTTGTCTTTAGCGTTCATTTAAAGTTTCATCAATATCGTCTTCATGTCCATTTTCTTAGGTCTATAAAGCGGGGACGTTATTACAATATTATAACCATAACTGATTGAATGAACAATTAAGCCGTTGTCAATAACATATTTATTTTCTACACCTGTATTTGGTCATCATCTATATGATATTGTCTTCCGATCTGCCATTTGTACATGAATTCCGTTGGCACAATTAACTAAACCTTGAATACTTAATAGCGGCAGTTTTACACTTAGATGTGTAAGCTTATCCGGCTGCAGCTAATGGTAGCTGTGTGGGTCCTGGAATTCGCATCCCCTAACCTCATTCGATTGCGTTCATGCTAAGACCATTCGCTCGGACTTCGAAGTACTTCCTATTTGAATGTTGCACAGCTGCCTTGTTGTAGGGGGAAAACTGGCGTGATATCGCTTATACCAAAGAACACAAGTTTTCTTCTCTATAAATGCAAATAAGAAATGTCTAATGTTGACCATTTTGTCAGGATTGTGATTTGGTTGGTTGAAGACTTTTAGTTCCACAATTCATTTTCTTCTTGAAGAATCATGAAGGCTACCTACTGTTTCTCCTGATTATAGTTACAGCCTGTTGCATCATGAAAAAAGTGCACACCGTCTTTTAATGATGCTAGAGTTTCTTTAAATTTAATGATTTCACAGCACTTCCTTTCAGTTCTGCATGTATGTGGCCTTAAGAGATTCAGCAACTGCTCATGAAATCTTCTGGCAACATTCTTAAAAGAATTTAAGCAGACCCAACAACACCTACAAATATCCCGTTTGTAGTTTCATCCTTTACTGCTGTCCATATATAGCTACCTTGACTCCTTTGAAAACTGATTGCATCATCTTAAGCCGTCAATAATTGATCGTTGAATTGTCGTGGTCTCAATGGCAGAATAATATTCGATCATTGCTGTTATTTCCCGAAAGCTCTTTCTTGTCTTTTGGCACTTTCCGTGTCTAAGTGTAATTTTTTATCAATAAAATATAACGTGAAAATAGCGATTAACATAATTTATATACGTACTTAACGCAGATTTAACGTGCCATTTTTAGTCCAGAACATTGCGTGAAGAAGAACTCTTCCTTCTGCGTGTGGGTTTTTAATCACAAGGCAAAAGATACTCTGCAATATTCTCCGCAGTCGAATTTATATATTTTGCCAATTTAGATACTATCACACCAGGAAGGTGGCATCAGCTTAACGTGCCTCCCAGATGACAAACTGTTTCCCACAAAATCCTGTAAAACTCTTGCTATCGTAACAGTATTTAGGAATGAGGATTAGTCTTGCTAACGTAGTGTCATTATCCCGCAGAAAATTTCGTGGCCTTCTCAAAGCACTGTATATAATTTCGAACTTCGCTCCTAAGGCCTCTTTTCCAGCGAATGGTGAAGGTTCCTCGAGTTGTAAATTTCTTGTAATCATCTGATACCGTAGTAGCCTCTCGTCAGTTTAGTATCAGTGTAGTAATCTCCTCTTATACTAATCTGCTTAGTATAGAGATGTGCAAAATATGCACAGAAAAGATGATCTGCTAGGTGACAAAACGGAATCATTAATTTAATTGTCTACAAATGAAGTTTCTAGTCCTCCGTTCGATCTAGTTCCTTTTTTAAGAATAGCAATACGATTCTGACATCCCCAATAAACAACAGCAAAAGTTTACTGGTTCGGAAAACATCACCGTCTTAATTTTGAGATATCCTCGATATTGTTTTTGTCATGGAGCTTCGCTTTCTTGTAAATGATGCATATTGACTTCCTCATCCACACATTGTAAAATAAGATCACAGATCCTATATTTTGTGATCTCCTCATAGGGTTGTAAATGTTTTCATAACCACATGTAAAGGTCGCCGAGCAAAGTCTAGAAGTCTCTTCTAAATAATCTTGTAAAGGAATGGCCATTCAGCATTTTCACTCATGTTTTCTTCGCGTACAATATACCCCAATGCCCTTTTATATAATTTCCTAACTTAATGTATCCAACCGTGCCTAGAAATTACTTAAGTGAAAACCTACTAATGGCAGTACAACTTATGACAGTTCGGAAATTTCTTCAGCTACAGGTACGATATAAACACCTTTCCAGTATAATGGCTGATCTAAGGTCATAACACTTATGCTTTGTCCACTTTTCTTCCACTTATTTACTGTATGCAGAAATGTAGAAATAGAATATTGGTGCTTCTTTTTGAATTATTAAAAAATTAGAGAGGGACTACACTGCTTATATAAAAAGGAGAGGTGTGTATCTCACAATTCCATAATCGTTGTGGCGAAGGTTTCACATCAATTGATATGGAGACGCGAGAAGCGATTGAAGACGATTCTTCCGAGTAGACAGCATTGACACACCAAGAACATGAGTATATAGCATTAGAGGGTAAAGGGATTTTATAATTACGAAATGTGATACGATATTCTTATCAACACAATGCTACCGTGATATCAGATTACTTTTTTATTCAGGAACTTGGATATGGAGAATTTTCATCAAGTGACTTCTGAAATGAATGACTTGTCTGCTCTATGAAATGTATGGCATTTTGTTACTGATCGAAGCATACAGCGACCTTATAAGAAAAGATTATTCGATTAGCCCCCAGTTTAGTTGCTTTATGATGACCAGTGTGGCTAAGCTGGTAGCGAACACAGGACTACTATACCGTTAATATTCTGTAAGAACAAAACCTTTTGGATTAAGCAGTTTCTATGAGTCTAACAATCAAGAAAAAGGTGAGAGCATTATGAGTGTTAAGTAAATTTCTACACCAGTAACCACTCTAAAATAGTATTGTAGATGCATAAAAACGGGAAGTATAGTAATTGTTTTATTATCATGAAAATTAATACTAATGTTCTATACATATCGTAACACAAACTTTTTCCATCCAAGGGGCCCACCTAAAACAAACCGCTGTACGTTGCCGAGGCTATACGTCTGTGATACCCTCGTTTTATTAAAGGGATAAAATAATACCACGGTTTTTTCAATGGTACGCCTATTTGTAATGTCACTTAAGTACCCTTAAAACAACTACTGCTTGGTTTTTAAGACGCAGTAACACGACACAAGATCTTACATCTTCCGATTTTGTGTTGAATTCCTTTACTAGCTGAAAACCAATAGGATTTAAGGAATACACGGCGATGACTACTCTATTTCAAAATTTCACAGTATTTTAAGGAAGAACTTAGAAGCCGTTTAGTTTTACCGGACACCTCGAAACAGAACCCTCAGATTATTAGCACGCCTGTTGCACCCTAAACTACTAATTAAAAATCGAACATCCCGTTAATCGTCAAATTATTTTTTTAATCACCGCATCATTTAGAGATTGCTTTCATTCCTGATTAATATCTCTTTGAGACAATGTAGAATACTATTACAATGAAGTCAAGTGACATCCCTGTTAATGTTCTCATATCAAAGTGATTATTAACGTTGCAGATGCATATTACAATAAGCTCCAGCACATAGAGGATGCTTGCCCTATCGGGGATTCTTGTCAAGAGAATGCTACCATGATATTAGATCATTTTTTCAATCAACAACTTGGATATGGAGAATTTTTATCAAGAGACTTCTGAAAAGAATGACTTTTTTTGCTCTATGAAATATGTGGCACTTAGTTACTAATCAAAACATACAATAGGCTTTTATGAAAGATTATAGAATTTTCCCACAGGTTGGTTGCTTTGTGATGACAAGTGTTGGTAAGTTGGCAGCGAACATTATACCATAAATATTTTTCACATAAGTGTCTAAGGGAAGATGTCAAAGGAACTTAAAATCGATTGTAACTTCTTTATTAGTCTCATTGATTATATCACCAGTCCCAAGCTTAAAGTAAGGCTGTTTTGGAAGTTTGATTATAATGGGTTCCATGGATATAATCGGGAAAGTATTATTAATGACAGACCGGAACCTAGCGAATCGTACACAACTCTGTATGTTGGCCTTAGTGAGCATGGTGCTTTGATTATAATGGGTTCCATGGGTTCCATGGATACAGTCGGGAAAATATTATTAATGATAGACCGGAACCTAGCGAATCATACACAACTCTGTATATTGTAGTCAGGAGCAAGGACCTTAATAAATTCATATTTAAAGCCTCGAGTATTAACACAGGAGACTTTATTTTAAAAATATATCCGTAAGAACACAACCCTTTGGATTAAACAGGTTCTATCAGGGTAACGATGAAGAAAAAGGTGAGTGCTTTATGAGTGTTAAGTAGATTTCTTCAGCAGGAAACACTCTCAATTAGTATTATAGTTGCATAAAACGGGAAGAATGGCAATTACTTAAGTTTCATGATAAATAATTACTTGTTTTTTGCGATTGGTATCACAACCTTTTTGCATCCCAAGGGCCGACCTAAAACAAACCGCAGTACGTTCCCAAAGCTATACGTTTGTGATACCCTAGTCCTATTACAGGGAGAAGTAAATCCACGGATTTTTAAATGGTACGACATTGTATAATGTGAGATAAGTTACACAACACAACTTTCTGCGGCCTCCGATTCGTTGTTGAATTCCTTTACTGACTGGAAGCCAATACAAATTAAGGAATACATGCCGATGACCTCTGCCGACTTCTTAATATCACTGTCTGAAAAGCAGCTTGGTACAGTCACAAATGATCAAGGTAAACGGTAGTTACACAAATTTAAATGTCCTTGCCGATGGCAGGATCCTTGCAGTTTATTATCTGGTGTTTAACATGTTAGCAGATAAAAAAAAATAAACAAATGTTATATAGTTCAATGATATTGTAGTACGCGATTATGATATCAAAATGAATTGGGTATCTCGTTAAAATAAATGTGTCCTGCTACTATTTCGTTTTCTCTTTGGGTACCAAAGCCGCTCGTGTTAAAAGATTTTAAAATTTTTTAAACAAGAAAAAAACACTTAATTGATTTATACCTTCATCTAAAGTTACATCAATATCGTCTTCATGTCGATTTTCGTAGATCTATAAGGCGGGGAAGTTATTACAAAATAATAATCATAATATTTTGGATAAACAACTAAACCGTTAGCAATGACATATTGGTTAACTACAGTTGTTGTTACTCATCCAATATGCTATTTGTACATGAACTCCATTTTCACGATCATGTGGCAGTCACTATTATTCTTCAAGTAAATATGTTTTTTTGGCTGGACCAGATGGTAAGTGTGTGGGCCGTAGAATTCGCATATCCTCAAGGAACACTAACCTCATTCGATTGGGTTCATGTTTAAACCATTTGAAATTGTATTGTAGTTGCATACAATGGGAAGTATAGCAATTGCTTAATTATCATTGGTAAATTAAATTGTTTTTTTCAATTGGTATCACAATCTTTTTTAACCCCAAAAGTCCATCTAAAACAAACCGCTGTGCGTTCCCAAAGCTATACATCAGTGATACCCTTGTCTTATTAAAGGGAGAGGTAAATCCACGGTTTTTTAAAAGGTACGCCATTGTATAATGTGAGATAAGTAGCTCTAAAATACTTCTACATCGTTTTTAAGACCTAGTTACACGATATGTCTTTGCGGAATCGGAATCGGTGATTAATTCCTTTACTGACTGTAAACCAATAGGAATTAAGGAATACATAACCATGTCCACTGCTGACTTCTAAATTTAAGAAGGAACTTACAAGTCGCTTAGCCTTACCGGAAACTCGAAAGACAACCCTCGAAATATTAGCACGCCTTTTGCACCCTACACCGCTAATTAAATATCAAAAATTCACGTCCATTATCAAAATTATTTCTTTAACCACCGTATCACTTCAGATTGCTTTCATCCCTGATTAATATATCTTTTTTTGGACAATGTAGAAAACTATTAAAATAAAGTCAAGTGACATCCCTGTTAATGTTCTCATTTTAAGATGATTTCTGATGTTACAGATGCATATTCCAAAAAGCTTCACTAGCTCAGGAATGCCTGCAATATCGCTAGCGACCTATCAACTTGTCCAATATTTTAAAGCGCTTGCTCTTTACTAGTTTTACGAAAATAATACCTTATGAGCTCATCGTGATCTTCGTTTTTTTCAGCTAAAGACTTTTTGTTCCCCTCGTTACTGGGTGTAAATTCGAATATTTAGAATTTGCAAGTCCTACGGAAAATATGAGCTGCAGTTCTTTTCCCTTGTCAATTCACCCGATCACGTAGGTTGTACCCCATGCAAACTGTTTCCACTCTTTCTAATGCAAGTGTCATGGCGGTTCTCGACATATACTGTTATTATATTTTTATCTAAATGCATCCTGATATCTACAATTAGTAATACCATTATTTCTGCAGAAATCCACGGCCGGCTACCATGATGATAATTCTTAAATCTTTATCCAAATGAAAACCATTTCTTAAATCTTATGAGATTTTAGACGGTTAGGTGGAAAATATTTACGGTATATTCAGTCATGTTTTCGCTACCAACTTAGTAACACTGTTCTTCGCAAAGCAACCAAACTGTGGGCTAATCTAATAACCTTTTCATATAAGATGACTGTATGCTTTCAGTATTGGACATCGGCATGTATTCCATAATTCCTATTGGCTTATAGCTAGTTAAGGTAATCAACACCGAATGGGAAACCACAGTATTTTGTGCTGAGTACCTAGGACTTAAAACAAAGCCGTAGTGCTTTTAGAGCCACTTAACTCACATTATAGAATGGCGTAACATTTAAAAAACCGTGGATTTATATCTCACTTAAATAAGACGTGGCTATCAGAGGCGTATAACTTTGGGAATGTACAGCGGTTTCTTTTAGGAGGATCCTTGGGATTGTTACTACTGTGATACCATATGTAAAAAAAAAAAAATAATAATAATTTATGAATTATAATTAAGCAATAGCTATACTTACCGTTTAAATACAACTACAATTCTATATGAGTGTGCTTCATGCTGAAGAAATCTACTTAGCACTCATAACGCTCTCACGTGTTTAATCCAGAGTTGTGTTCTTAAATATCTACGATTTAAAAAAAAGTCTCCTGTGTCTTAACACTCGAGGCTATTAAATATGAATTTAATAAGAAGATTCCTTGCTGCTCACTAGGGCTCACATACAGTGTTAGGATTCTCTAGGTTCCTGTTAAACTTTCTATGGAACCCATAATATTTTAACCTCCGAAACAGCCTTACTTTGGGCATGAGAGCGGGGATCAGGATCGATGTTACAAATAAAGGATCGATTTTAAGTTCTTTTGAGATCTTCTCTTAGACGATTAAGTGGAAAATATTTACGGTATAGTCAGTCCTGAGTTCGCTACTAACTCAGTAACACTGATCAAACACAAAGCAACCAAAAAGTAGGCTAATAAAATAATCCTTTCATATAAGATGACTGTATGCTTTGAGTAGTAACGAAGTCCCACACATTTCATCGAGGAGAAAAAGTCATTCATTTCAGAAGTCTCGAAGAAAATATTATATATTCAAGTTCTTGAATGAAATAGTAATCTGATATCACGTAAAAATTGTCTTCATAATAATATGGTATCACATTTCGTAAATGGGTCACCTCTTCCCTTTAATTCTATATTTTCATGTTCTTGGTGTTTCAATACTGTGTAACTCGGAAGATTGTGTCAAGTGTTCACTAGCGTCTCGCGTGTCGATTTCTTTTCTCAATCATCCTTTGGATAGCTATTCATCTTGTGAAAGCTTCGCCAAAAGGATTGTGGATGGTGAGATACACACCTCTCCTTTTGATATAAGAAGTATAGTCCCTGTGTGATTTTTCATTAATTCAACAAGTACTAATTCTATGTAATCTACTCATCTGCATAGAGTAAATAAGTGCAAGGTGGACAAAGCACATGTGTTATGACATTACATCAGCAAATGAAATGTAATGTATTGAATATGAATAACTACAACACATAAATGAAATTTAATGTATTGAATATGAGTACACAATCTCCTGGTTGACATTCGAAAACTTCTTCATTATCTCCTCCACCTGCATCTTTATTCAGGTGTGCAGACAGATGGTCGTCTGTTCCTGGGAGCATTTTGAACCGACCCTGTACGCCGCCATTTTTCAATCAATTTCTGAATGGTGCTTTTTGCTGGCACAGAACGTCCTGGAAATTTCTCCCGAAACAAATTCTTTGTTTTCACAAAAGATCCAGTGAGAATGAACCCTTCAACATTGGCAACACGCTCGGGTATCGAATACGGCATTATCACACACTGACACTCACCCGGCTTAACACAACGAGGCCTTTTTCTCAACTCGTTTCGACAAGTTTCACTAGCTACGGCTGCACGTGATTGCTGCATGTCACGTAAGTCGACCCGACCTCGACACGCCATCACTTGGTACGATGGTAGATTATTTAAGTGTTGCCAAAAACACAATATACCAGAATATTACGACGGGCCGGTTTTACGTGCCGCACCCTGTATGTATCCATAAGATATAAGATGAAAATAGCGCTTAACATAATTTATATACGTACTGTACTTAACGCAGATATTAGTTGCCATTTTATGTCTACACCATTGCGTGTAGAAGAACTCTTAGTTCTAAGTGTGGGTTTTACATCTCAGTACAACAAAGACTGCTATATTCAGCGAAGTCGAATTGACATTCTTGTTCAATGAGATATTATCACACAAGGAAGATGGCATTAGCACAACGTGCCCCTGATATGACTGTCTCCTCAAAATAACTTTAGAACTTCTGTTATCGTAACAGTATTTTGGAATGATTTTTTAATCTTGCTAACGTTGTGTCTGATGTTGAGTTAGTCCTCCAGAAAATTTCGTGGCCGAATTGTGAAGGTTCCTTGAGTTGTTAATTTCTTTAATCTTCTGATAGCGTATTTGCCTCCAGGGCTTGCATTTGTTGAGTATAGTGATGTGAAAATTTTTCATAGAAAAGATGACCAGCTGCGTGAGAAAACGGAAGCATTAATTTAATAGCATTGAAATAAAGTTTCTAGTCCCCTGTTCATTCTACTGCCTTTGGATGAATTGGAATACGATTATGATCTTCTCATATACTGCAGTCAAAATTAAATGTTCGGAAAATGTCACCGTCCTATTTTTGAGATTTTCTAATATGGTTTTGGCCATGCAGTTTCATTTTCATCTCCTCCGACGGTTGCAAATGTCTTCATAACCACATGTAGGGAGCGCCGAGCAAAGTCTAGAAGTGAGTTCTCAATGATCTTTAGTAGGCAAGGCCATTCAGCTTTTTCACTAAAGTTGTCATAGTGTACAGGACACACCAACGTTCTTCTATACCATTTCCTTACATAGTGCATTCAATCGTGCTTAGAAATTACTTAATTGCAAACCTCCTAAACGAGGTGCAACTTAGGACCGATCAAAAATTTCTTCAGCTTTCTGCATATTAACAGCTTGCCAGTATAATGGATGATGTAGTATCATAACGCATGTGGATTGTTCACTTTTCTTGCAGATGTTTACTGTATGCAGAAGAGTAGAATATATAATATTTTTACTTGATGTTGAAATATGAAAGAAATACTGATGCACTACACTGCTTATATCAAATAAGAGGTTCTGTATCTCACCATTACACAAGCTTTTACAAGATGAATAGCTATCCCAAGGTTGTTTGAGAACAGGAAATCGAGGCGCGATACGCGAGTGAAGACACACGGTAGCATTAGAGGGAAAATGGATGTCAGAGTGAAGATATGTGATACGATATTCCTATCAAGACAATGCTACCGTGATATAACATTACTTTTACATTCAAGAACTCGGATATGGAGAATTTTCATCAACAGACATCTGAAATAAATTTCCTTTACTTCTCTATGAAGTGTTTGGCACTTAGTTACTAATGAAAGCATATAACGAGATTATATGAAGAGATTAATTGATTAGCCCACAGTTTGGAATATCAGTGTTACTAATTTGGTAGCGAACACAGGACTACTGTAAATATTTAATACCTGACCGTCTAAGGGAGGACCTCAAAATAACCTAAAATCGATTCTAAATTTGTCTCATCGATCACATCACCGGTCCCAGTCCCAAAGTAAGTCTGCTTCGGAAGTTAGATTATAACGGGTTCCATTACAAGTTTTTATTATTATGCAATCGTGAAAATATTATAAAAATATACCTAACCGTGTCCTTCTACGGTTTCGTTTTCTTTTCGGGTACCAAAGCAGCTCGTGTTAAAAGATTCCAAATAATTAAACACAAGAATACATCACCTTCATGTTTTATAACTCTTCCTTACACCTTCATTTAAAATTTCATCAAGATAGTTTTCATGTCCATTTTTTTAGGTCTATAAGGCGGGGACGATATCACGAAATAATTATCATAACTGACTGGATCAACAGTTAATCCGTTGTCAAAGACATATTGGATTTTTACAGCTGTTGTTCCTTATCATCTATACAGATTATCTTTCGATCTGCCATTTCTACATGAGTTTTCTTGGCAGAACTCTTCGAATCGCCACTTTTACACGAAGATGTGGCTCGTTCACAATCCTATCTTGCAGTCACTTTTTATCTACAGGTAAGTAGGATTATCCGGCTGGAGTTGATGGTAGGTGTGTGGGTCAACTGTCGAACCTCTTTCGATTAAGTTTAGGCTTAAACCATTTCGCTTCTGATGTTTTTAGTACTTCCGAATTGACGAACGAATTCTGCACAGCTGCTGTGATAGTAAAGGGAAAAGTGGCCATATTCTAGCTTTGTAACTATTTCCTTTTTATATCTGATATTTCTTATATCAGGGAGACAACTTTCCGCTTCCACACAGGTGCATAAAGAAATGTCTAACCTAATCATTTGTCAGGATTCACATTTAATTAATTGAAGACACTGACAAACTGCAGAATTCTTTATTCTTTTTGAAGGAACTTAAAGGCAGCCAACTATTCACTCCCAAGTATAACTGAGGTCGTGTCAAAGCTTGCAGCATAATTGAAAAAGTGAAAGCAATCTTTTAATGACGCTAGAGTTTTAATAAATTTAATAATTTGGTAGAATTTCCGTCAGTTCTGCTTGTATGTGGCTATAAGAGAATCAGAAACTGCTCATGAAGTCTTTTACCAAGATTCTTCAAAATCTGAATCACAGCAACCAGCAGCAACAGATTTCCCGTTTCTAGTTTCTTCTATTACTGTTGTCCATATACAACTGCCTTTGCTCCTTCGATAGCCGTCTAGTATTGACTCCAAGTTTCTCAAGAACTGTGATTGAATTGTCGTGGCTTCAATGGCAGAATTAAGTACGATCGTATTTAAATTTATATCCATAATTGCAATTTATATCCATAATATATAAGGTGAAAATAGAGTTTAGCATAAATTATATACGTACTTAACTCAGATTTGTGTTGCCTTTTTTACTCCACACCATTGCGTGTAGAGGGACTCTTCTTTCTACGTGTGGGTTTTAAAACACAAGACAATAGAGACTGCAATATTCACCGCAGTCGAACTGACATTCTTGCGCATTGAGACATTATCACACAAGGTAGGTGGCCTTAGCTCAACGTGTCACTCTGATGATAAACTGCCCTATCGTAAGTGACGAATCAACTTGTCCATCATTTTAACGCGGTTTCTCTTTACTATACCTTATAAATAAACCGTGATATTCATTCTTTCTCAGCTAAAGACTTTCTATTCCGCACGTCAGTGGGTTTAAACCAGAGCCCAGCAAACCTAGGCCCAGTCCGGGTGGATCTGAATTCTTTGCCCGGCACAATCTCGAGCCGGGCTCTAACCGGGCTGGACACATTCAGGGCCAAAACGGGCCGGGAACGTTTCGCGTCAAACCGGGCCGGGATCATATTGAAACTATCTTCCATTAAAAACTATCCTTTATTCAACATTTTGAAACTATTTGCAAAGATGCCTACAAAGATCTTGGATATACTATTTATTGAGTCAGTAAAGATTTCCAAATGACCAAATTTTATTGTACTGTATTATGCATACGTCAGGTCGAAATTAGAATATTCTAGTAATATATGGAACCCTAATATACAGGAATACTCATTATTGATTGAGCGTGTTAAAAGTAAGTTTTAAAGGCTTCTTACACATAAGAAAACAAAATTCTACTCGAAATTTGAAAGCTATATTAAAATTGTTGAAAATTTTAAATTTGAAACAGAACTAAGGAGAAGAAATATTGATTTATTATTTTTACGCATTGAGACATTTGCTCTTTCATGGCAAAGTAGACTATCCTGATCTTAACTACAAAATATCTATCCACGTACCATCCACTAAATTGCGCATTGCTTCGAAAAATGCACTTTTTTGACAGCAAAAACAAACGTCTTAAGCAGATCTCCGATATGGAGAACTAGTGCAACCTACAACAAGTTAGTAAAAGAAAACTCTAAACTTGGTTTACTGGCAATGGGTGTACGTACTATTAAGAATTCTATTAATTATGTAAGGCGAATGTAATTATTACCAATAGTTTTATCTTATATAATCTGTATAAAGTGTAATATAGTAGATCCGTAATTAGGCCCGTGAGTGATATGTCAATAAATCAAAAAATCAATTTCTCCATTCCTGAGCTATATAGCCTGTAGTACAGAAAGCTCTTTCAGTAGACGCACTAGAACAAGGAATGACGAGACACTGACAAGCAAATTTACACAATTTTGGTAATGTTTGTTCTGGTTGTTCCACCACTGCAGTATATCTAGTTCTCTTACACATGATGACATATGGTGATACCAAATGTAAAAAACATAAGTATTAATTTATCAATAATAATCTAGCAACTACTATACTCCCGTTTATATGCAACTACAATACTATTTGAGAGTGCTTGCTGCTGAAGAAATCTACTTAGCTCCCATAACTCTCTCGTCTTGTTCTTAATAGTGAGCCTCATAGAAACTATTTAATCCAATTATTTGTGTTCTTACTTATACAATATTTATAGAAATTCTTCTGTGTGTTAATACTCGTAGCTTAATTAGCTACCTTCTGCTTGCTTCGGCTTCCATACAGAGCTGTGTAGAATTCGTAAATAAAAAATTCCGAGGCGTCTTTTGCAAACTTGACTCACTTCAAGATGGTATATAGATAACGCTACGCATCTATCACACTAATTTTCAGGCTATAGAACCCTAAAGCCTTTCTGACTCGCACGGTTCATCTTGCACTACAGACTGCCAAATCGCACACTCTTATTAAGCTTATTGGAGGATTTGAAATTCTCGACCTTCTAAACGCTTTCTCACGGGTGAGTAAAATTCTGGTATAATTCCCATCTGTAACAGTTTAGTGAACCAACTGTATTAGCTTTTTGACACCTTTCATATCTGACGTTATGGTCAACAAGTAGAATTTCTGTAATCTTATTTATTTAATTCAACACTACCTTATTTCGCTGAGGCGAATAGAGCTTGCGTGTCTTGTCCAATGACTCTAAGGTATCTTCTCAAGAGCAGAACTCATTCATAGACTTTGCTCGGGGACATGGGGTTATGAAGACTTTTACAACCGTCAAAGAAGATGACAAAATCTAGGATCTGCGATCTTATACAACAACGTCTGGATGTGGAAATCTATATGCAACATCTACTTCAAAATGAAACTGCATGACAAAAACCATATTAGGAAATCTCAAAATTAAGACGGTGACATTTTCCTAATGGTTAACTTTGGCTGCAGTATACGATATCAGAAGATTATGAGAAATTAACAACACAAGGAACATTCACAATTAGCAGAAAAAGAGACCTCTTTCAGCCAAGTTCCAAGTGATATGATTATCGAACAGTGCTTAATGAAGGCAAGAAATTTTCTGCGGGATTAACTCAACGTCAGACACAACGTTAGCAAGATTAATCCTTCATTCCCAAATACTGTTACGTTAACAGAAGTTCTACAGGACTTTTGGTGGCATCAGTTAATCCTCAGGGTGAAGCGTTAAGCTAATGCCACCTTCCTTGTTTGATAATATCTCAATGCCTAAGAATGTCAATTTGACAACGGTGAATATTGCAGAGACTCTGTTGTGTTGAGTAATAAAACCCACACTTAGAAGGAAGAGCCCTTATACAAGCAATGCTGTGGACGAAAAATGGCCAGTGAAACCTACGTTAAGTACGTATATAAATTAAGTTAAGCGCTATTTTCACCTAATATTTGATGGGCATAAATTACAATTAGATATGGAAAAAGACGAAAGACAAAAATAGCTTTCGGGAAATATCTCATCGAAATTAATTGTACCTTTGAAGCTATGAAAGTCACTCACGGTCCTTGAGAATCTTGGAGATCAATACTAGATTGCTTCAAATGATGCAAAAAGTTTTCGAAGGAGCAAAGGTAACTGTATGTTGACAACAGTAATAAGAGAAACTAGCAATTATTGATGGGTTTGATTCAGATCTTTTAAGAATCTTTGTAGAAAACTTCATGAGCAGTTGCTGATACTTTTAATGCCACATACAAACAGAACCGAAAGGAAATGCTACGAAATCATTAAATTTCAAGAAACTTAGCGTCATTAAGTTTGCTTTAACTTTTTTCTTGATGATACAGGCTGTGACACGACCTCAGTTATACTCAAGTGAAAATAGTTGCAAGGCTTCAAGATCCTCCAAAAAGAAAAAGAACTGTGCAAGTTAGTCAGAGTCTTCAACTGTGAGTTAGGAGTTGTGAGTTAGGAGTCATATCTCAATCCTAATAAAATGTTCAACATTACACATCTCTTATTCCCCTGTGTGGAGAAGGAAACATGTCCTTCCTGGTATAAGCCTATCAGGTATAACAAGGAGGGGTTGCTTCAATATGCTTCAATATGGCCACTTTTTTCCCTACAAACACGACAGGTGCACCATTCAATTCGGAAGTAGCTACAAATTTAGGTGGGAAATTGTCTAAGCAAGAACCCAATCTATTCAGGTTGGTGTGTGAAAGAGGATATGCGAAATCCAGCATCCACACAGCTACAATCGGCTCCAACCGGAAAAGTTTACTTACCGGTAGATAAAAAGTTATTGCAAAGTAGGATTGTGAACGAGACACATGTAAGAGTAATACCAAACTGAACCGGGCCCTAACCATGCCGGGCACATTTCAGGCCGAATCAGGCCGAACCGGGCCGGGCACATGTTGGTCCGAGTCCGCTCGGCCAGGATAATCTGAAAAACGGTTCGGAAATTAATGTTGTCAGCCTATTTGTTTTATTAATGTCTTCCACTACCTTTATTTTTGCGTGTTTGTACGGTCTTACTGTCAGCCTATGTTAATCGTAATGTGTTTGCGAAACTGACTCCTTATTAAAGACTTCGTTGTACTGGTAATACTATTACTATTACTACTTCTACTACTACTATTACTACATCTACTATTACTACCACGACCACTGCTAATACTATTACAACTTCTATGACCGCGTCAGAGTTGACATGTCTGGTGGTACCGAATTTACTTTCTAAGTACAGAATAAAATGGAGAAATGCTAGTTATTATGGCCGGTCTGCGTAGAATGTGAACCGATGCTTGATCTACGAGGGAGAACAAGGGCTCAGTAGAAGAAAGAATCACATCTGGTGCTAGACGTCGTCGGATCAATCCCTACTCATGTTATGCGTGCTTTGGTGCGGACAAACATCGTGTGCGTGGGAGTTTGTGGGGTGGTCCTGCTTCCTCCTACTCTTTTCTTTCCACCAATTCATCCCATCATCATCCACATAGCCTGAGCCGTAGTTTCATAAAGAACGGATGAAAAAGTCAAGTACTTGACCTAGTAAGTCGAACTTTGTACGCTACAATTGGACCACGGAAGAATCTTTTGTAGTGTACCTACGTCTTAAGAATAAAGCACTAACTCTTTTAGAGCTACTTAACGCACATTATACAATGGCGTATAATTTAAAAAACCTTGGATTTAGTTCTACCTTTTATAAGACGAGGGTATCACAGTCATATAGCTTTGGGAACGTACGTTTTTGTTGGGCCTTTGGGATTGAAAATTTTGTGATACCATATGTAAGAAACATAAGTATTAATTTATAAACGATAATCAAGCAATTGCTATACTTCACGTTTATATGCATCTACAATACTATTTGAAAGTGCTTCCTTCTGTAGAAATATACTTAGCACCCACAAAGCTCTCACCTTCTTCTTGATCTTTAGCCAGATGGAAACTGTTTAATCCAGAGAGTTGTGTTATATCACATATTATATTTAATGAAATTATCCTGTTGGTAAACACTCGAGGCTGACAAATTAGCATTTAATTACCGTTACAACTGCTCACTAGGCTTTACATACAGAGTTGTGTGGGATTAACTAGGTTCCGGTATATCATTAATATTATTTTCACGATTGCAAAATGAGGAAACTTGCTATGTAACCCATTATATTTTAACCTCCGAAGGAGTCTTACTTTGGGTCTGAGACCGGTGATCAGATCGATGAGACAAATAAAAATTCGATTTTAGGTGTTTTTGAGATCTTCCCGTAGACGGTTAGGTGGAAAACATTGGACGGTCCTGTGTTCGCTACAAACTTAATAACACTGGTCATCACAAAGCAACGAAACTCTGAGCTAATCAAATAATCTTTTCATATAATCTCATTGTATGCTTTGATTAGTAACAAAGTGCCACACATTTCATAGACAAGGAAAGGACATTTATTAAAGATGTCTGTTGATGTAAATTCTCCATATCAAAGTTATTGAATGTAAAATTAATCTTATATCACGGTAGCATTGTCTTGATAAGAATATTGTATCACATTTCTTCACTCTTACATCCATTTATCTTTAAATATTAAATATTCTAGCCTCTGTATACAGTAAAAAAGTGCAAGAAAATAGAATAAAGCACATGCGTTATGACATTAGATCAGCCATTATACTGGAAAGGTGTTCAAAACGTACCACAGCTGAAGAAATTTCTGAACGGTCCATACAACGCTTTGAGGAGGTTTGCAGATTAGTAATTACTAAGCACGATTGTATACATTAAGTCAGGATATGCTGCAGAAGAACTTTGGTGTATCCTGTACACAATGACAACTTTACTGAAAATCCTGAATGGCCATGCCAACTCAAGATCAATGAGAACTCAATTCTAGACATTACTCGGGGACCTCTACATGGAGTTATGAAGGCACTTACAACCGTCGGAGTTGAAAAAATCTAAGATCTTCGATCTTATTCAGCAACGTCTGGATGAGGAAATTTATATGCAACATTTACAACCAAATGAATCTGCATGACAAAAAACATATTAGGAAATCTTAAAATTAAGACGGTGACATTTTCCGAACTGTTAATTTGGGTTGCTGTATAATGGTATGAGAAGATTAGAAAATATTAACAACACAAGGAACTTACACATTTAGCAGAAATAGAGGCATTTTTTTAGCAAAGTTCCAAGTGTTATCGAATAGTGCTTAACGATAGCCACAAATTTTTCGGGAGGATTAACTCAATATCAGACACAACGTTAGCAAAATTCCCAAATACTTTTACGATAAAAAAAGTTCTATAGTACTTTTGTGGACATCAGCTTATCAGAGCGACAGGTTGAGTTAATGCCACCTACCTTGTATGATAATGTCTTAATGCGCAAGAATGTCAACTTTACTGCGGTGAATATTGCTGAGGCTCTCTTGTCTTGTGTTTTAAAACCCACACGTAGAAGGATGAGTTGTACACGCAATGGTGTGGACAAAAAATGGCCAGTCAAATCTACGTTAAGTACGTATATAAATTATGTTAAGCGCTATTTTCAGCGTGGAAAATACTTAACACGAAAACCTCCTAAGACCGGTCCATCTTTGAACCGTACAGAAATTTCTTCAGCTGAGGTACGATTTGAACACTTTTGCAGTATAATAGTTGATCTAATATCATAACGAATGTGGATTGTTCACTTTTCTTGCACTTATTTGCTGTGTGCAGAAGAGTAGAATATATAGTACTGTATTAGTACTTGATGTTGAAATATTAAAGAAATACTGATGCTCTACAATGCTTATATCAAAAGGAGAGGTGTGTGTCGCACCATTACACAATCGCACCATTACACACCATTACACAATCGGACGCGAGGTACGATTGAAGATTTGAAGATCTTCCGAGTAATACAGCATTGACTCACCAAGAGCATGAGAGTATATCAATAGAGGGAAAGATTATGTCAGAATGACGAAATGTGATGCGATATTCTGATCAAGACAATGCTACCGTGATATAATATTACTTTTACCTACAAGTACTTGGTTATAGAGAATTTTTATCAACAGACATCTCAAATAAATGACGTTTTCATCTCTATGTAATGTGTGGCATTTAGTTACTAATCAAAGCATACAATGAGATTATTTGATTAGCCCACAGTTTGGTTGCTTTGTTATGACCACTGTTACTAATTAGGTAGCGAAAACAGGACTACCGTAAATATTTTCTAACTAACCGTTTAAGTGAATATCTCAAAAGAACCTAAAATCGATTCTAAATTTGTCTAATCTATCAGATTACTGGTCTGAGTCCCAAAGTAGGGCAGCTTCGCAAGTTAGAATATAATGTGTTCCATATCAAGTTTTCATTATTATGCAATCATGAAAATATTATTAATGATAGACCGGAACCTACTGAATCCTACACAACTCTGTATGTAAGCACTACTAAGCAGAAGGACGCTAATTAAATGCATACTTGATAGCCTCGAGTTTTAACACATAACAGAAATTCTATAAATATTGTATCCGTATGAACACAAATATTTGGATTAAACAGCTTCCATCAGGCTCACGATAAAGATCAAGGTGAGAGCGTAATGGGAGCTAAGTAGATTTGTTCAGCAGGAAGAACTCTCAAATAGTATTGTAGTTGCATATAAACGGGAAGTATAGATATTGCTTGATTATCATTAATAAATTAATTTATGTTTTTTACATTTGATATCGCTACATTTTTCAATCCTAAGGGCCCACCTAAAACAAACGGCTGTATGATTCCATAACTATATGATTCTGATACCCTCGTCTTATTAAAGGGAGAAGTAAATCCACGGTTTTTTAAATGTTACGCCATTGTATAATGATACTTAAGATGATCTAAAAGCAGTGCTGCTTCGTTTTTAAAACCTAGGTACGCAACAAAAGATACTGTGGCGTCCGATTCATTGATGAATTTCTTTACTACCTCTAAGCCAATAGGAATTAAGAAATACATGGCGACATCCATTGCTGATTTCTAAATTTCACAAAATTTATAGACTGACATAGGCCTCCATAAGCCCTTTAGCTTTACCGGATACCTCGAAATAGAACCCTCGAATTATTGGCACGCCTATTGCACCCTGAACCACTAATTAAAAGTCGAACTTCCGCGTCAATCCTCAATATTATTTCTTTAATCACCGCATCACTTAGAGATCGATTTCAACTCTAATTATTATCTTTTTGATACACTGTAGAATGCTATTACAATGCTGTGAAATTTAGAAGTCAGCATTGGACATCGGCATATATTCCTTAATTCCTAATGGCTTAATGCTAGTAAAGGAATTCAACAATGAATCCAAAGGCGTAAAGTCTTGTGTTGTGTACCTAGGTGTTAAGACCAAGCAATAGTGCTTTTAGAGCTCTCTAACTCCCATTATACAATGTCATACCATGTAAAAAACCGTGGATTTATTTCTGCCTTTTTAGGACGAGGGTATCACAAACGTATAGCTTTGTAAACGAAAAGCGGTTTGTTTTAGGTGTACCCTTGGAATTGAAAAATGTTGGGAGAGCAAATGTAAAAAACAAGTAATAATTTATCAATGATATTCAAGCAATAGCTATACTTTCCGTCTATATTCAACCACAAAATTATTTGAGAGTGTTTCTGCTGAAGAAATCTAGTTAGGACTCATATCGCTCTTACCTGTTTCTTAATTGTTATTCAGACACCCGTAACGCTTTCACCTAGTTCCTGTTCTTTAGCCTGATGAAAACATTTAAATCCAACGTATTGTGTTCTTACGAATATATTATTTATAGAAAGTCTCCTGTGAGTTAACACTCGAGGCTATTAAATAGGGATATAATTAGCGTCCTTGATGCTCACTAGGGTTTACATACTTATTTGTGTAGGATTCACAAGGTTCAGGTCTATCATTAATTATATTTTCCCGATTGTATCCTGTAAAACTTGGTATGGAACCCATTATATTCCAACCTCATAGGAGCAGCCTTACTTTGGGCCTGAGACCGGTTTTCTGATCGATGAGCGAAAAAAAAGAATCGTTTTTAGTTTCTTTTGAGATCTTCTCTTACACGGTTAGGTAGAAAATATTTACGGTATACTCAGTCATGTATTCGCTACCAAGTTAGTAACACTGGTCATCACATAAAGATCAGGCTAACGATCAGGAACAAGGTGAGAGCGTTATACGTGCTAAGATTTCTCCGGAGGAAGAACTTTCAAATAGTTTTGTAGCTGCATATAAACGAGAAGTATAGCAATTGTTTGTTTATCATTGATAAATTAATACTTGTTTTTTACATTTGGTATCACAACATTTTTCAATACGAAAGGCCCACCTAAAAAAAAACCGCTGTACATTCTCAAAGCTATACGACTGTGATTCCCTCGTCTTATTAAAGGGAGAAGTAAATCCACGGTTTTTTAAATGGTACGCCATTTTATTTTTTCAGTCAAGGAGCTTTAAAAACACTACTACTTCGTTTTTCAGACCTAAGTACGCAACACAAATTACTGCGGCCTCCGATTAATTGTTGAAATTCCTTACTAGCTCCCAGCCAATAGTAATTAATGAGCCACACGTTAGTGTAAAAGTGCCGATATGAAGATTTCAGGCGAACTCTGCATTCTGCCAAGGGAGTTCGTGTACGAATGGCAGGTCGGAAGACAATCTGATATAGAAGATAACGAACAACAGCTGTAAATATAAATATGTCATTGAAAACGGTTAATTGTTGATCCAATCACATAAGATTATTATTTTGTGATATCGACCCCGCCTTATAGACCTAAAAAAATGGAGATGAAGACAATCTTGTTGAAACTTTAAATGAAGGTGTAAGGTCAATGTAAATTTTTTTGGAATTATTTAACACAAGCTGCGTTGGAATCATTTAACACAAGCATATCCACGGCCGTTGACCAGAGCCATCGTAGATCGCCAAGTAAATTCCTCTACAAAAATAGAGCACCAAATCGTCTGTAGAATTCTGCTTAGGTGTTCGCTGCATATAGCGGAAATCATGGCTAGCCTAGTGTGCATTTTATTGTAGAGCCGTTAACATTGGCAAGAAAGTCGAAATACACAGATGTGTGCCTAGATCTATTTTTGAGACTGTTTTCAGAAAACATAGTATTACTAAGATATCGAAATGTTCAGATAACATTTTACTAAGAGGAGATGTCGAGATACTTGTTGTTCTCTTATCATAACGAATGCAAGCAGCACTACTACTAACCATACATAGTAATATTTGATAAGAAGCGTAGAGAGCAAGCAAGCGACCACAAATCGTCTGTAGAATTCTGTATAGATGATCACTGCATATAACGGAATATTATGGCAAACGGTCTAGAGTACATTCCTTGCAGAGGCCAGCTAAGAGCGGTTAACATTGGCAAGAAGTTAGATGAAACACTGAGATAGATCATCAAACTTCTTGATCTATACTTCAGACTGTTTCCAGAAAACATTGTATGACGAAGGTACAGAAACAGTCAGATATTTTACTGAGCGTAGTGAAATTAGGATTTTTCAATTGCTACTTACAAGGTAATTTTAAAATTTTTGAAAAATTATTTTCATTTTCCAAAAGATTTAAGATTTATCTACACAGCTGCCGACTGTGGTTTTCTGCAGAAATAATGTATTATTAATTATAGATAAAATAATAATAAGAGTAGATGTCGAGATCCGCCATGATACTTGCATTAGAACGAGTGGAATAAGTTTGCATGCTGTACAACCGAATAGAGCCGAAGTACAACCGAGTGCGGCAGTTCATATTGTTCTTAGGATTTGCAAATTCGAAATGTTCAAGTTTAAACCCTTTGACGTGCGAAACAAGAAGCCTTTGGCTGAGAAAGAATGAATATCACGGTGAGCTCATAAGGTGTAGTAAAGAGAAAGCGCGTTAAAATGATGGTCAAGTTGGTGGGTCTCTTGAGATAGGACAAGTATCGCCGAGCTTGTAAAGCTTTTTTTAAAATGCATCCACTACGTCAAAAATAGTCTTAAAATGAGCAGAGATGTAAATTGACTTCATTGTAATTGTATTCTACAATTTCTGAAAAGAGATTATATCGATCCCTAAGTGATGTGGTGATTAAAGAAATAATTTTGAGGATGGACGGGGATGTTGTAATTTTAATTAGTGGGTCATAGTGCAACAGGCGCGCCAATAAATCGAGGGCTCCTGTAAGGTTAATCGGCTTATGCCGGCTTATGTTTTTACAATACTGAGAAATTTAATAGTCAGCAGTGGACATCGGCATCTATTACTTGTTTCCTATTGGCTTACAGCTAGTAAAGAATTCCAAAAATGAAACCAAAGCTGTAAGATCTTGTGTTGTGTACCTAGGTCTTAAAAACGAAGCGGTGGTGCTTTTAGAGCTCCTTATCTTTCATTACACAATGGTGTAGCATTTATAAAACCGTTGATTAACTTCTCCCTTTAATAAGACGAGGGTATGACAGACGTATAGCTTTGGAAACGATGAGCGGTTTTTATTTTAGGTCTCTAAAGATTGAAAATGTTGGGATAACAAAAAAAATATTAATTTATCAATTATAATCAAGTAATTGCTATACTTCCCGTTAAAATGCAACTTGCAAATTCGAAATATTCGAGTTTAAACTTAGTGACGTGCGGAACAAGAAGTATTTATGTGAGAAAGAATGAATATCGAGTTGAACTCATATAATATAGTAAAAAGAAAGCGCATTATTTGATGGACTAGTTGATAGGTCACTTGCGAAAGTACAGGCATTCCCTAGATTGTGTAGCTTTTTGTAATCTGCAACCACAACAATAGAAATCGTTTAAAAATAATGAGCAGAGGTACCAATTGAAGCAGAGATGATACTTGACTTCATTATAATAGTATTCCAGAATGTCTGAAGACAAATATTAATCGATATCTAAGTGATGCGTTGGTTAAAGAAATAATTTTGAGGATGGACGGGGATGTTCGATTTCTAATTAATGGTTTAAAGAGCAACAGGTGTGCCAATAATTTGAGGGTTCTATTTCGACTTGCTTGGTAAGGCTAAACGGCTTATGCCGGATTAACTCCTTCTTACACTGCTGTGAAATTTAGAAATTATCAGTGGACATTGGCATGTATTCCTTAATTCCTATTTGCTTAGAGCTAGTAAAGAAATTCAAGAATTAATCGGAGGCCGCAGTATTTTGTGTTGTGTACGTAGGTTTAAAAACAAAGTGATGCTTTTAAAGTTGCTTTACTCACATTATACAATGGCGTACTCTTTATAAACCGTGGATAAATAATAAGGCGAACGTATCAAAATAATATAGCAATGAGATAATACAGCAGTTTTAGGTGAGCCCTTGGGATTGAAAAATGTGATACCAAATATAATAATCATAAGTATAATTTTATCAATGATTATCAAGCAATTGCTATACTTCCCGTTTATATGCAACTACAATACTATTTGAGAGTGCTTCCTGCTGAAGAAATCTACCTAGCACCCGAAACGCACTCACCTTGTTCTTGATAGTTAGCCTAATAGAAACTGTTTAATCGAAAGAGTTGTGTTCTAACGGATACAATATTTGTAGAAATTCTCCTGTGTGTTTAAACACGAGGCTACGAAGTATGCATTTAATTAGCGTCCTTGCTGCTTACAAGGGCTTACATACAGAGCTGTGTAGTATTCACTAGGTTTCGGTCTATCTTTAATAATATTTTCACGATTGCATAATGATAAAAACTTGATATAGAACTCATTATATCTAACTTCCGAAGCAGCCTTACTTTGGGTCTGAGACCGGTGATCTGATCGATGAGACAAATATAGAATCGAATTTAGGTTCTTTTGAGATTTTCCCTTAGACGGTTAGGTGGAAAATATTAACGTTAGTCCAGTGTTCGCTACCAAATTATAACACTGGTCATCACAAAGCAACCAAACTGTGGGCTAATCAAATAATCTTTTCATATAATATCATTGTATGCTTTGATTAATAATCTCGTTGTATGCTTTGATTAGTAGAACCAACTGAGACCGTTATGGGTGCTAAGTATATTTCTTCAGCAGGTAACACTCTCAAATAATATTGTAGTTGTATAAAAACGGGAAGTATACGGCTTTCCATGTCTAATTGTAATTTATATACATGACATATAAGGTGAAAATAGAGTTTAACATGATTTAATTCGTACTTAACGCAGAAATGGGCTGCCATTTTTAGTCCGCATCATTGCGTGTGGAAGCACTTTTCCTTCTACGTGTGGGTTTTAAAACACATGACAATACACACTCTCCAATATTTACCTCAGTCGAATTGACATTCTTGCGCATTGAGACATTATCACACAAGGAAGGTGCATTAGCTCAACGTGTCGCTTTGATGATAAACTGATGCCCATAAAATCCTGTAGAACTTTTTTATCGTACGGTAACAGTATTTGTGAATGAAGGATTAATCTTGCTAATGTTGGGTCTGACGTTCGAGTTAATCCCCGTGAATATTTCGTGCACATAATTAAGCATTATTCGATAATCATTACACTTGGAAATTCGCTCAAGAAGGCCCTTTTTCTGCGAATTTTGAATGTTCCGTGACTTATTTTGTTGTATACTCTGATACCGTATTTGCAATCAGGGCTTCCATCTGGTGTGTATTGTGATGTGCAAATTTTTTATAAAAAGATGACCAGCAGAGTGAGAAAACGGAAGCATTAATTTAATTGACTTCAAATTAAGATTGTAGTCCCCTGTTCAATCTAGTCTCTTTGGATGATTTGGAATACGATTATGACCTTCTCTATATACTGCACACAATGTTAACGGTAATGTTAACAGGAACGGTTCTTAACTGAACATCTCCAATATGTAACTAAAGTACAAAAAATTCCCTCAATTGTTAATTTTGGTGATGTCTATGTTCTACCCCTGTTCTACCAGGCCTACCAACTATACACTGCTGAGTATATCTGATGTCATGTCACAGCCTGTTGCATGATGAAGAAAGAGAAAGCAATCTTTTAATGAGGCTAAAGTTTCTTTTAATATAATAATTGCGTAGCATTTCTCTTTAGTTTTGCTTGTACGTGGCCAACTCTGAATCAGACCCATCAACAGCTACAGATTTCCCGTTTGTAGTTTCTTCCACTATTCTTGTCCATATAAAGTCATTTACACACCAAGAACTTGAGCTTATAGTATTAGAGGTGAAGAGAATGTCAGAATGTCGAAATGTGGTACAATATTCTTATCAAGACAATTTTACCGTGATATCATTCAGGAGACTTCTGAAATTATGACTTTTTCAGCTCTGTGATATGTGTCTCAGATACTAATCAAAGCATACAGTGAGTTTATATGAAAAGCTTATTTGACAAACTCACAGTTTCATTGCTTTCTGACGACCAGTGTTACTAAGTTGATAGCGAACACAGGACTGACTATACCGTAAATATTTTCCACCTGAAGCTACAGCTGGCTTTGCTCCTTCGAAAATTATTTGCATCATTGGAAGCCGACTAAACCCTAGTGAGCAGCTGTAACCGTAATGAAATGCTTATTTGTTACCCTCGAGTGTTAACTAACAGGATAATTTCATTAAATACTATATCAGTTAAAAAACAACTCTTCGGATAAAACAGTTTCTATCATGCTAAAGATCAAAAACAAGGTGTGAGCGTTATGGGTGCCAAGTATATTTCTTCAGCAGGGAGCACTCTCAATTAGTATTGTAGTTGCATATAAACGTGAAGTAGCATTTGCTTGATTTTCATTTATAATATAATACTTATGTTTCTTACATTTGGTATCACAAAATTTTTCAATCCCATAGGCCCACTAAAAACGTACGTTCCCAAAGCTATATGACTGTGATACCCTCGTCTTATAAAAGGTAGAAGTATATCCACGGCTTTTTAAATAGTACGCTATTGTATAATGTGAGTTAAGTAGCTGTAACAGAACTACTGCATCATTCTTAAGACGTAGGTACACAACACAAGATACTGCGGCCTCCGATTCATTGAATTTCTTTACTAGCTCTAAGCCAATTAGAATTACGGTATACATGACTGCTGAAATCTTAATTTCACATCATTTTTAGAAAGACATAAGCCGAAATAAGCACATTAGCATCACCGGACACCTCAAAATACAACCCTCGAATTATTGCCACGCCTCTTGCACCCTAAACAATTAATCACCGTACAACTTACACATCGATTTAATCTTTCATTATTATCTTTTTTCATACATTGTGGAATATTATTACAATGAAGTCAAGTGACATCTCTGCTAATGTTACATTTTTAAGACTATTTCTGACGTAGTGGATGTATATTACTTAAAGCTTCACAAGCTCGGAGATGCTTGTTCAATTGCAATTGACCCATTAACTTGTCCATCATTTTAACGAGCTTGTTATATCTTTAACGATCTTTATAAATTCATCGGCCGGACTAGTCTCACAGGCCAAGAGAAGCGGGCCTGGGTTTACAATGTAAATACTTTTTTAATTACCTAAAAAACATCGATTAGTGTTTCAGGCCAATAACCTGCATGTGATTCCTTTACTAGTTTAGGACCATATGTGTAACGGATTATTGTTAGCTTCATGGCCTTCTGACTGAAAAGCAGCTTGGTACAGTCGCAAAAGATTAAGTTGATTAACAGTAAGCATTGATTGTTTTTATGTCGTATAAAACCTAGAACAATAAGTTGAAACCAACAGGAATCGACGTGTAGTAGAGCTCTCATTCCTTCGCCCCTCTTGGATAAAAATGTACATGGAGTCTTTCCATGTACCGCATATCGAAACATCGTTCTATATTAAGAGAGTTAAACTTTGCTTCTTTTTAGGAGATTCGAGAACAAACGGTAGTTACACAGTGTTTAGTGTCCTTTCAGATGGCAGAATCTTTGGAATCTATGATCTGCCTTTGAACATCTTAACATATAAACAATCAAATAATAAACAATTGTTATAAACGTCAATTAAAAGGTAGTGTAGTATGCGAATGTTATATCTAAATGAATTGGTTTAGCTCGTTAACTTGTGAGTGTCCTGGTACGGTTTCATTTTGTCTTGTGGTAACAAAGCAGCTCTTTTAAAGAATTCCAAAATATGTAAAAAGAACAATAAACCACCACCATGTTTTATACCTTGTCCTAACACCATTTTAAATTTCATCAAGATCGTCTTCATGTCCATTTTGTTAGGTCTATTGGGCGGGGACGGTCTTACTAAGTAATAATCATAATAGATTGGATTACCATTTAAGCCGTTGTCAATGACATATTGGTTTTCTACAGCTGTTGTTCGTCATCATCTAAATCAAATTGTCTTCTGATCTGCCATTTGTAAATGAACTCTCTTCGCAAAATGCAAAATACCTTGAATTCTTCATATCCCCTCGTTCACAATCCTATCTTGCAAACACTTTTTATCTACAGGTAAGTAAGCTTATCCCGCTCGACCCGATCGAAGCTGTGTGTATGCTGGATTTCGCATTTCCTCTTTCACACACCAACCTCAATCTATTGGGTTCTTGCTTGGGACCATTTCCCAACTGGACTGGGATCTACTTCCGAATTCGAATGGTGCTCACCTGCCGTGTTAGTAGGGAAAAAGTGGCCATACAGAATCTTTGCAACTACTTCTTAATTTTACCTGATGGGCTTATACCTGGAAGGACATGTTTCCTTCTCCATACAGGGGAATAAGAAATATGTAATCTTGAACATTTTGTTAGGATTGAGTTTGACTCCTAACTCCGTTGAAGACTCTGACTTACTTGAACAGTTCTTTTTTTTTTTTTGAAGGATCTTGAAGGCAGTTGTATATCGACAACAGTAATAGAAGAAACTAGAAAGGGGAAATCTGTTGCTGCTGGTTGGTGTGATTCAGATCTTTAAGAATCTTGTTACAAGACTTCATGAGCAGTTGCTGATTCTCTTATAGCCACATACAAGCAGAACTGAAAGGAAATTCTACGAAATTATTTAAATTTAATGAAACACGACCTCAGCTATACTCTGTTGTAAATAGTTGGCTGCCTTCAAAAAGAAAAAGAATTCTGCAGTTAGTCAGTGTCATCATTCAATTAAATGTGAATCCTGAAAATGATTAGTTTTGACATTTCGTTATTCACCTGTATGGAAACGGAAAATTTTCTCGCTGGTATAAGACATATCAGATATATCAAGGAAGTAGTTAGAAAGCTGCAATATAGCCACTTTTACCATTACTAACAAAGTAGCTGTGCAGCATTCAATTCGGAATTACCTCCAACTTCAGGAGCGAAATGGTCTAAGCCTAAACCCAATCGAAAGAGGTTGGTCTGTTGACCCACACATCTACCATCAACTGCAGCCGGATAATCTTACTTACCTGTAGATAAAAAGTGACTGCAAGATAGGATTTTGAACGAGCCATATGTTCGTGTGAAAGAGCCGATATGAAGTTCGGCATGCATAATGGTTTTCTCCATTATGCCAAGAGAATTCAAGTAGAAATGGCAGATGAAAGATAATCTGATATAGATGATAACGAAAAACAGCTGCAAAAACCCAATATATCATTGACAACGGATTAATTGTTGATCCCGTCAGTTATGATTATTACTTTGTGATTTCGTCACCGCCTTATAGAACTAACAAAATGGACGTGAAGATGATCTTGATGAAAGTTCTTCTGTTTAGTTATTTTGGAATATTGTAACACGATTTGCTTTGGTACCCGAAGTGAAAACAAAGTCGTAGCAGGACACGTTTAAGATATTGACCAAAAACCAAATCATTTAGATACAACATTCGCGTACTAAAGTATTATTCAATAGTACGTTAATAACAATTTTTTATTGTTTGATTGTTTATATGTTAAGATGTTCAAGAGCAGATGATTGACTCGGAGGATTCTGCCATATACAAGGGCACAAAATTGTGTAACTGCCGTTTAGTTTTCGACTCTCCTACAAAAAAGTAAAGTTTAACACTTTTAAAAAAGAAAATTGTTTGGATATTCCATACATGCAAAGACTCCATGTACATTTTTAACCAAGAGGGCGTAAGAATGAAACCTCTACTACACGGCGATTCCAGCTGGTTTCAACTTATTGACATAGGTTTTACACGACCTAAGGACAATCAATCCTTACTGAACAGCACATTGTTCATTTGCGACTATTCCAAGCTGCTTTTCAGACAGAAGGCCTATAAAGCTTAAAAATTTTCCGTAACACTTACATTACACTTATTGTCGTAAGCTTTTTATTATTCAGAGGCAGATTATTGGCCTGAAAGTTTTTAGGAGATTTTTAGGGCACTAGGTACGTGATTACCTAGTACACATAGGCCAGCTTCTCTTAGCCTGTCAGAAGAGAATGGAAAATGAATCTATAAAGCTTGCGGCTTAAAGCAGTAACTTGCGATGCAAAAAAGTTACACAGGCCTCGCAGAAGAGGTGTAGAACACAGACATCAACAAAATTATAATTTGACAGTTTTTTTTTTTTTTTTTTTTTTTTTTTTGTAGTCAGGACAAATTTCGAGATTTTCACTTAGTACATCTGAAAGATGAAAAACTTCCTAGGCTCACTTTCCATATCCTGGAGTAGAAGCGCTGAATTTTCTCCCTTAGTAATAGTGTTCGAGTACTTGCTCCTCTCGGAGGCCAAAGAAAGTAATAGATACTGTAATTAAATTTCGATTAGCCTGAGTTTAACTTGCGTCTATAAAAAAAATCGATGCGTCTTTGGCAATTTTGACTCACTTCGTTAAGATGCTATATTGATAACGCTACGTATCTATCACACTAATCTTCAGGCTATAGAACCTTAAAGTCCCGTTGACTCGCACGGCTCAACTTGCACTACAGACTGCCATAACGCACACTCTTAATAAGCTTACTGGAGGATTCACTTTCTCGATCTTCTAAAATTAAGAAAAGTTCTTGTAAGCTTCCCCTCTGTATCAGATTAGTTCACCAATTGTATTAGCTTTTAGACACCTTTCATATCTGAGACGGAACGATCAGCAACAAGTATTTCTGTAATCTTATTTATAAAATTCAACACTACCTTATCTCGCTGACGTGAATAGAGTTTGCGTGTTCTGTCCATCGAGTCAAAGCTATCTTTTCAAGAGCAGAAAGCTAGTCCACAAAATGTACCATTTTAATCGCCAGTAGTTGATGCTTACGATGTGTACTAATCTCTAACACTGAAGCAAACTGTCCATTGACCTGGTATGAATACGAGCATACCCATAACCGACGACCAGAGCAATCCTAGATCACCAAGTAAATTACTTTACAAAAATAGAAGCACTAAATCGTCTGTAAAATTCAGCATAGATGATCGTTGCATATAGCGGAATAACATGGCAAACTGCCTAGGTTACATTCGTTGCACAGTCCAGCTAAGAGCCGTTAACATTGGCAAGAAGAAAGTTGAAACAAAGATATGAGCTTAGATCTATGTTCTTATGTCTATGATTGTCCTTATGTCATATTAAAGCTGGAGCAATAAGTTGAAACCAACAGGGATCGACGAGTAGTAGAGCTTTCATTCTTATGCTCCTGACTGGATAAAAATGTACATGCAGTCTTTCCATGTACCGCATATCGAAGCATCGTTCTGTATCAAGAGAGTTAAACTTTGTTCCTTTTTAGGATATTCGAAAACTAAACGGTAGTTACCCAATGTTTAGTGACCTTGCAGATGGCTGAATCCTTAAAGTCTATCATCTGCTGTTGAACATCTTAACATATAATCAATCAAACAATAAACAATTGTTATATACGTCAATTGAAAAGTACTGTAGTGTCAAATGTTATTACTAAATGAATTGGTTTAACTCGTTAACTTGTGAGTGTCCTCCTACGGTCTCATTTTGTCTTCAGGTAACAAAGCAGCTCTTTTAAAGGATTCCAAAATATGCAAACGGAACAATAAACCACCACCATGTTTTATACCTTGTCATAACACCATTTTAATTTTCATCAAGATCGTCTTCTATGTCTTCCATCATAAAATTACATCGATGTCCATTTTGTTAGGTCTATAAGGCGGGGACGGTATTACAAACTAATAATCATAATAGATTGGATCACCATTTAAGCCGTTGTATACGATATATTGGTTTTCTACAGCTGTTGTTCGTCATAATCTTTATTAGATTGTCTTCCGATCTGCATTTGTAAAAGAACTCCGTTGGCAGAATGCAGAATACCTTAAATACTCCATACCCCTCTTTTCCACTTACATGTGTCTCGTTCACAATCCTACATTGCAATCACTTTTTATCTAGAGGTAAGTAAGCTTATCCCGCTGGAGCCGATGGTAGCAGTGTGGATGCTGGATTTCGCATATCCTCTTTCACACACCAACCTCAATGGATTGGGTTCTTGCTTAGACCATTTCCCGCCTGCACGTGGAGCTACTTCCGAATTGAATGGTGCACACCTGTCGTGTTAGTAAAGGAAGAAGTGGCCTTATTGATGCTTTGCAACCACTTCGTTGTTATACCTGAGAGGCCTATACCAGGAAGCACATGTTTCCTTCTCCAAACAGGGGAATAACAAATGTGTAATGTTGAACATTTTGTTAGGATTGAGATATGACTCCTAACTCACAACTCCTAACTCACAGTTGAAGACTCTGACTAACTTGCACAGTTCTTTTTCTGTTTGAAGGATCCTATTCTCTCTTGGAGCATTGCAACTATTCTCTCTTGAGTATAGCTGAGGTCGTGTCACAGCCTGTTGCATCATAAAAAAAAGTGAAAGCAAACTTTTAATGACGCTAAGTGTCTTGAAGTTTAATGATTTCGTAGCATTTCCTTTCGGTTCTGTTCGTATGTGGTATTAAAAGAATCAGCAATAGCCCAGTAAATATAGGACCAAAAAGGGTGTCGAGCTGAAATAATTTAGAAAAAGCTGAAAATTTCAGGATTTGTTTTTCATGTGATCTTAAATGAAATATCAAAAGTCCCCTAAAATCCCGTGTGCGCTTCATCCTCAAAATGGCGGCCAAAGATGGCGGCCGTCCGGAATGCGCATGGCTACCTATTTTAGCTTGTAACTCTGAGACTATTTAAGATATTCCAATTCTGTAAAAGCACTTTTGTTCTAGAAGGTCTAATCTATAACTTTTCTTAATACTTCTTTCTCTTAAAGTTTGATACAAAGCCACCATTTTCCATTAAAGTATAAAGTGATACATTTTGAAAGTCCTGTTCTTGGATTGGTTGTAGAAAATCTCCAAATCCGTTAGGAATTCGCAAGCTTTGTTTTAAAAAAAGAATCATCTAAATCGGAATACAATTAGTCGAGATATTCGATGTTTTTAATTAAAAGTAGTTGGATAAAAATTATTCGCTATTAGTCCAGCACCTAAAGTTTCGAAATTCATAGTTGTGCTGGATTTATGGCATTCATGCCTTGGATTCCAAACTAAAATTCAAAACTGTCATAAAACCTATGTGAATTTCATACCAAAATGGCGACTAAAGAGGATCTTTGTCAGACATGTCACCCCCTCCCCCCCAAAAAAAACTAACAGCTAGGAAAGGGATTATTATATTTTAATTCTGTAAAAAGCACTTTTATGATGAAAAATAAAGGTCCTATTCTGTAAATTTTGTTAAGAGTAATATACTTTTAGTACATTGAAAACAGTGGCAGCACGTTGTTATGCAACCGGTGGTGCACACGGAATAACTAAGTTTGGTTATATATTCATAAAGATACCAAATGGTTAATTTGCATTGAGTCTACTTTTAGATACACAACCCAACTTACAGTTATGTAGTGTGCCTCACTGATTACATACCAACGAGCCACCATTCTTGAAAATTAAGTATCCGTTTTTACATCTCATTTGAACTCCCTTGTACAGTAGATTCTTCATTGTAAATAGTCAAAAAGGGAGTAAAAAGTTTAAAAAATATATATTACACCTACCTTCTTTAATACATGAAAATTTCATGGTCTTCAGAGTCGTCAGGAATTAACACATTTGAACAAATATTTCCCTGACAATTGAAACAAAGTTTGGAACAAGTCAGCCCTGCCTTTCTATATTCACATTTGCTGTCACAGTCTTTCTGCGTTCTGATCTTACATGGGCAAGATACAAGGTTCAGCAGATTGTCAGGAGCAGCTTTTAAGTTTATTGCACTGGAAGCAATTTACCTTCTATTAATTGCCACTGGAAACAATTTACCTTCTATTAATTGCCACTGGAAACAATTTACCTTCTATTAATTGCCACCCCCATTTTGTTGGGTTCAAATCATTCCCCAATCATTGGTGTACTTGAAGGTAAACTCATACATTGTGTTGAGAGGCAGCAGCACTTGTAAGAGGGAAATTTGCTGAATTGAATTTTGAGGATAGTTTTCTAGTCATTATCCTGTTGTAGGTTTATATCGAAGTTCGCCTAAAGAAATTTAATTGTGTTCTCCATACAACCGCGTAACCAATCTTTCTCCTATTTTAATGACTGTTTGGGAATCTAAATTGGGTTGGTGGAATACTGTGACCGCTTTAGATAGTTCTTGCTACTTCTGAAGAATTTTGATGGCTGCCTTTGTTGAAAAAAGATGATGATGTGTTACACCCTGTGATAGCATGAAGACACCCTGTCAAAGATGTCCTTCAGTGACTCTAGTTTCCTTTGGATTTTGCCAATGTGAAAGCATTTCTGTTCAATTTTGTTTGTTTTCGGCCTCACAAAGTATACTGTAGTGTCTGGAATTGTTCGAGCAATTAAGATGGCCAATAAGTCAGAATCAGTTCCTACTACTACAGCAACAAAAGTGTTTTATTAACTTAGATTAATAGCTGTGCTGACAATCAGAGCATCTGCATCTCCTTCAGCTTCGTACACTGTAATGCTTGAAGAGTTAAAGTGGGTTTTGAAGAAATCAATCAAACGTCTTTTATTTTTAGAGTTCAGTAAAAAGGGTGCTTGCTCAGTAGTTACTTTCGTATTTTCATCAAATGCGATTGTAGAGACATCTTTGACATTGCTCTTCTCTGTCGTTCAACATTTTTGGTGTTATTGCCTGTTGCATAGCCATCAAAAACTGCAGCTCTGCACCGTGAAATGTGTTTCTGTATATATCGTACATATTTTTCAGAAGTATTGGATATGTGTTAATATCGGACAAACAACCACATGAAGTAAGAAACCACCGTCTACAACGTATCTCAATTCTGATAGAGTTTTCATACAAGGTTCTATACGTCCTACAATGTCCACAAGTGCAGATTTTCTAGTTTTTCTAATTGAAATTTCAACAAACAAGGAGGGAGGATAAGGTGCTAGTTCATATTTTAAAAAATCATGCATCTATTCATATGATTGCAATACCGCAGCAATTCGGCTGAACAACTAAAGTGAGTTGATGCTAACAGCTTCCTTCCTAATATTAATTGTATTGCTTGTCGCAGACACACAATCTTCTCTTTTCTTTTTAGAGCTACGCTACCAAAGGTTTTACCTATCATTTGAGATAGTGATTTTGACCCTATCTCTTTCGTCCTATCACAGTTAACTTTCTTACCAGTTACTAAGCCAGTTGCAATGTTGACTAGAAGGTCTTTTTGATAGGACTGTTCAAACGGGTTGTGAAAACTAAGCCAATCAGAAAGTTTTCTGATGTCTTGATCATCTGTCTCCTGACCGAAAGGTCTAGTTTCTACACGCTGTTCAGACACTGACGACCATTTTTCACAGAAACTTTCTAAGGCTTCACTCACTTCCATTGTAATTGGAAAAGATAAGACCGAGCCAGCCAATATCCCGCCCATAGCTCAAGCCTCCGGAAGCTTTCATTGCCCTTATCAAACTCTGTTCAATTACCATATCTGTTGCACTTCCACTCAAAAAGCAATCCTTCCTTCAGACATCAAAGTATCTCTCACGTTCTGCTGGTTTCAGTTTATTTCCCAATTCTTCCATCTGTTGCAGATAAAACTATGTAGATTTTGCGCTGCGTAAAAGTTTGGAATCATTCATTTCACCGTATAAATATGAAAGTCCCAGTCTCCAGGACGCTCCGCTCGAATATAAAGTATTATTAATCTTACTTGTTCCAAACTTTGAAGCCACAGTTCATCTTTGACTCGGCTAGATAGGTCATAAGTATTTTAATATCTGGATTATCCTTAAAGTCGTTTACTGTTTTTGTACCTATGATCAACTCATCGACACTGAAACATATATTACTATCTTCAAGGTCCCTAACTAAGCTGCAAATCTGTTGATAGTGCTACATAAGTCAAAACGTGCTTAGTGCTCTCAGTGCTCTTGCACATGTAGTTCCATTTAACATGTGCACCACAGTATTTTGCGCATACAAGCCCCAAAGTTCTTCAATTAAAGTACCAGATAATATGTCCAACGACACCTAAGTAAGACATTAGAAGGTGAAATCCCCCCAGTCTGACAACTACTTTAGCTAAATCACTATCTTGTTGAGCAGATGTTTTATTTCCACTGCCTTCCAATACAGAAGCTGTTCAAAAGTAACGATACAAGAATCCTATCCCGCCTTCTTGCTTCCGTCACAAGTAAATAGAAAGAAAGTGTAGATTGTACAGAAATTTGATGATTTCCAGTTGAGAAAAGGAACTGCAGTCATGCTGCTCATTTCAAACTGCCGGTGGTCATAGTGATAGTGTGCATGAAACCATTCCACCCTGGCTCAGATAAATCTTTTATGAGATGCATGAGAAGTCAAACTTCATCTGTGAAAATTAGCATATCAGAGATTTTGTACCATCATATTTTCTTCCGGTATCAAATTCTTTATTTCAATATTTAAAAGTTCATTGTTTGTTGGTTTGTTATAAAATTTAATATCCCTTCCAGCAAGAGTGGATACCATAACAGCTGAAGGCAGTGCAGTACGTTCTATACGAAAATCTTGTCTATTTATTTTAGGTGTGCATATTTTAATCCCACCCATACTGTGTAAAGTACTGTGACCATCTAATGTTTTCGCTACATTATCAAAAACAAACAATTAAATTTTGAGAATGATCAGTTTGGATTGGAATAATAGAAGACATTCTAGAATATTCTTATCTTCTTACTTCAGCGTAGGTGGCTGATATTCCAAAACTATGCAAGTATATCTATTTATACCTATATTGACGAAATCCATAGTATCGCAAACAGTAAACTCCAATTGCTAGATGGATTGGTGATAAATGTACGAGGCCGACACATTGAAATAATTGAATGACAGATCATGATATGCATCCAAGATAACATATTTGAATCACCTTTCTTACTTCTAGTTACATTTTCAACAAAAAATTTTAATAATTGTGGATCCTCGGGAGTAACTTTTTCCAATGAAGGAATTGCTTCTTTCTAGGTAGATGCGATACGAATGTATTGTTGATGCTTCTATTGTTAGACATGATCTGCTTTTCTTTTCTTGTTTGCTTTATTCTTTGAGATGAGAAGGCAGGGGTTTGCTGTTTACTTTCATACCACTATGAACCACGTTAGCTTAAAATTTATGTATGTTTAGAATATAATAATATATAGACTACCAGCTGTTACGGCAATGATGTTAAGGGTGTGTCTACTGAATATATATATATATACAGTGGCGTATTTAGGGGGTGGCTTCCGGGCTTAAGCCCCCCCCCCGAAATCTTAGTATAGTAAAGTAAACGAAATATCTTGCAGAATTTTCACATTTCCAGGCAAAGCCCCCCGAAAGTTAACATAGCCCCTCCCGAAACAAAATCGTAAATACGCAACTGTATATATATATATATATATATTCAGTACTTCATTTCTGCTACTAAAAAAAAGGAGATTTAAAGGAACACAGTATGGACAATTAGGTAACAAGAAAGCAGCTCTGTCCACCTATATTTTTCAAAAACGTCGAATTTCTCGACTAATTGTATTCCGATTTGGATGATTCTTTTTTTAAAACAGAGCTAATTAAATGTTCAATCTAAACTATTCCGAGCATTGTTTGCGAATTCCTAACGGTTTTGGAGATTTTCTACAACCAATCCAAGAACAGGACTTTCAAAATGTATCACTTTATACTTTAATGGAAAATGGTGGCTTTGTATCAAACTTTACGATAAAGAAGTATTAAGAAAAGTTATAGATTAGAGCTTCTAGAACAAAAGTGCTTTTACAGAATTGGAATATCTTAAATAGTCTCAGAGTTACAAGCTAAAATCGGTAGCCATACGCATTTCGGACGGCCGCCATCTTTGGCCGCCATTTTGAGGATGAAGCGCACACGGGATTTTAGGGGACTTTTGATATTTCATTTAAGATCACATGAAAAACAAATCCTGAAATTTTCAGCTTTTTCTAAATTATTTCAGCTCGCGGTCCTTTATTTACTGGGCTACAAGTGCTCATGAAGTTTTCAACCAAGATTCTTAAAAGATCTGAATCACACCCATCAATAATTACACATACCCCATTTTTAGTTTCTCCTATTACAGTTGTAATATACAGTTACGTTTGCACCTTCGAAACCTCTTTGCAGCACTTGAAGCAGTCTGGTATTGATCTCCAAGATTCTCAAGGACCGTGAGTGATTTGTCATAGATTCAGAGAACTGAAAGGAAATTCTACGAAATTATTAAATTTAATGAAACACGACCTCAGCTATACTCTGTTGTAAATAGTTGGCTGCCTTCAAGTTCGTTCAAGAATGTCAATTCGTCAGCGCTCAATGTAAACAATTCTTTGTTGTACTGAGAATTAAAACTAACATGTAGAAGGAAAACTTCTACACGCAGTGGTGTAGACGAAAAATGGCAAGTAAAATCTGCTTTAAGTACAGTACGTATATAAATTATGTTAAGCTGTATTTTCAACTTATATCTTAAGGACGAAAGATTACAAAAAAAATAGTGAAGTATTCCAACGATTGAATTTAAGTCTGCCATTGAAGTAACGTCAATTCTATTACGGTAGGTAGCGAACACATGACTGACTACACCGTCAATATTTTCGCACTAACCGTCTAAGGGAATATCTCAAAAGAACCTAAAATCGATTCTTTATTTGTCTGAAGGATCAGATCACCAGTCTCAGCGCAAAACTAACGAACCTTCAGAGGTTGGAATGTAATGGGTTCAATAACAAGTTTTTTTTTCTAGTACGCAATCGTGAAAATATTATTAATGATAGACCCGAACCTAGTGAATACTACACTACTCTGTATGTACGCCTTAGTGAGCAGCAAGGACTATAATTAAATGCTTATTTGATAGCCTCGAGTGTTAACACACAGGAGACTTTCTTTAAACAATATATCCGTAAGAACACAACTCCTTGGAGTAAACAGTAACTTTTAAGCTAACGATCAAGAACATGGTGTGGCGTTATGGGTGCTAAGTAGATTTTTCAGCAGGAAGCAATCTCAAATAGTATTGTAGTTGCATATAAAAGCGAAATATAGCAATTGCTTGAATATCATTGATAAATTAATAAGTACGTTTTTTACATTTGGAATCACAACATAATTCAGTCCCAAGCGCCCACCTAAAAAAAAACGATTAAAAGACACATTCAGGAAGTATTCCAACGATCGAATTTAAGATTGCCATTGAAGCATGACTATTCACTCACGGTTCTTGAGACGGCTTCAAATGATGCAAGAAGTTTTCGGATAAAAGTAGCAGTATATGGACAGGAATAATAAAAGAAATTACAAACAGGATATAGATCATTAATATAAAATGGAGAGATTATTTGATTAGTCCAGAGTTTGGTTGCCTTGTGATGAACAGTGTTATTAAGTTGGTAGCGAACACAGGACTGACTATACCGTATATATTTTCCAACTAACCGCCTAAGGGAAGATCTCAAAAGAACCTAAAATCGTTTCTTTATTTGTCTCATAAATCAGATCACCGGTCTCACAGTCAGACCCAAACTAAGGCTGCTTCGGAAGTTAGAATATAATTGGTTTCATATCAGGTTTTTATGATTATGCAATCGTGAAAATATTATTAATGATAGACCGGAAACAAGTGAATCCTACAGAGCTCTGTATGTAAAACCTAGTAAGCAACAAGGACGCAAATTAAATGCATATTTGATAGCCTCGAGTTTAAACACACAAGAGAATTTCTATTAATATTGTATCCGTAAAGACACAACTCTTTGAATTAAA
The DNA here is from genome assembly GCF_964235325.1 of Thermobia domestica. Classification (NCBI taxonomy): domain Eukaryota; kingdom Metazoa; phylum Arthropoda; class Insecta; order Zygentoma; family Lepismatidae; genus Thermobia; species Thermobia domestica. The sequence continues at coordinate 274,075,332 of NC_137454.1, read as the reverse complement.
CAGTTACTATCAGACTAAAGATTAAGAACAAGGTGAGAGCGTTATACGTGCTAAGTAGATTTCTTCAGCAGGAAGAACTTTCAAATAGTTTTGTAACGGGAAGTATAGCAATTGTTGATTATCATTGATAAATTAGTACTTATGTTTTTTACATTTGGTATCACAACATTTTTCAATGCCAAAGATCCACCTAAAAAAAACCGCTGGACGTTCTGAAAGCTATACGACTGTGATTCCCTCGTCTTATTAAAGGGAGAAGTAAAACCACGGTTTTTTAAATGGTACGCCATTGTATAATTTGAGTCAAGGAGCTATAAAAGCACTATTGCTTCGTTTTTCAGACCTAAGTACGCAACACAAATTACTGCGGCCTCCGATTAATTGTTGAAATTCTTTACTAGCTCTAAGCCAATAGAAACTAAAGAATACATGACGATTTCCACTGATGATTTCAAATTACACAGCACTGTAAGAAGGAGTTAATCCGGCATAAGCCGTTTAGCCTTACCAGGCACCTCGAAATAGAACCTTCTAATTATTCGCACGCCTGTTGCATTCCAAACCACTATTTAAACATCGAACATCCCTGTACATCTTCAAAATTATCTCTTTATTCACCGCAAAACTTAAAGATCGATTAATATCTTTCGTCAGACAATGTAGAATACTATTAAAATGAAGACAAGTATCATCTCGACTTCAATTAGTACCTCGGCTAATCTTCTCCTTTTAAGGCGATTACTGTCGTTGTGCATGCAGATTACAAAAAGCCTCACAAGCACGGGGATGCCTGTCCTCTAGGAAGTGACCTATCAACTTGTCCATCAAATAACGCGCTTTCTCTTTACTATACCTTATGAGCTCACCTCGATATTCTTTTTCCCTCAGATAAAGACTTTCTTTCCGCACCTCACTAAGTTTAATCTCGAATATTTCGAATTTGCAAGTCCTAACGACAATATGACCTGCCGTACTTTCCCATTCAACCCGCCCGCTCTCGTCGGTTGTACTGCATGCAAACTGATTCCACTCGTTCTAATGCAAGTATCATGGCGGTTCTAGACTTTTACTGTTATTATGTCTTATCTAAATGCAACGTGATATCTACAATAAGTAATACATCTATTTCTGCAGAAAGTCACACTCGGCAGCCTTATAGAGATGTCAAATGAGAGTATATTTTCAAAAGATTTTAGTGTGTTACGTAATCTGACTACGTTTCTTTTCAAATATTACTGTCTGGTTAGTTGTAGTGCATGCTAATTGCTTGCATTCGTTTTTATAAAGGAACAGCACGTGCCTCGACAACTCCCGTTAGTATAATATCTGAATGTTTCTGTTACTTGGTAATAACTTGTTCTCTGAAAACAGTCACAAGTATAGATCTAAGCACTTATCTATTTTTCGACTTTCTTATCGCCAAAGTTAAAGTCTCTTAGCTGGACTGTGCAGCGAATGTATTCTAGGCATGTTGCCATGATATTCCGCTATTATAAGCGATCATCTATCATGTATTATTAATTGTACATAAAATAATAATAAGAGTAGATGTCGAGATCCGCCATGATACTTGCATTTGAGCGAGTGGAACCAGTTTACATGGAGTACAACCGAGGAGAGCAGGCGGATTGAGATGGGATAAGTGCGGCAGCTCATATTGATCTTAGGACTTGCATATTCGAAATATTCAAGTTTAAACCCTCTGACGTGTGGAACAAGAAGCCTTTGGCTGAGAAAGAATGAATATCAAGGTGAGCTCATAAGGTGTAGTAAAGAGAAAGCGCGTTAAAATGATAGGACAAGCATTCCCGAGCTTGTAAAGCTTTTTGTAATCTGCATCCACAACAATAGAAATTGCCTTAAAAATAACATTTGCAGAGATACTTATTGAAGCAGAGATGATACTTGACTTCATTATAATAGTATTCTAGAATGTCTGAAGACAAATATTAATCGAGTGGTGCGGTGATTAAAGTAATAATTTTGAGGATGGAATGGTATTTTCGATTTTTAATTAATGGTTTAAAGAGCAACAGGTGTGCCAATAATTTGAGGGTTCTATTTCGAGGTGCTTGGTAAGACTAAACGGCTTATGCCGGATTAACTCCTTCTTACAATGCTGTGTAATTTAGAAATTATCAGTGGACATTGGCATGTATTCCTTAATTCCTATCTGCTTCGAGCTAGTAAAGAAATTCAACAATTAATCGGAGGCCGCAGTAATTTGTGTGTGTACGTAAGATTAAAAACAAAGTAGTAATGCTTTTAAAGCTGCTTTACTCACATTATACAATGGCGTACTATTTATAAACCGTGGATTTACTTCTCCCTATAATAAGACGAAGGTATCACAGTCATATAGCATTGATATAATACAGCGGTTTAGGTGAGCCCTTGGGATTGAAAAATGTTGTGATACCAAATGTAATAATCATAAGTATTAATTTATCAATGATTATCAAGCAATTGCTATACTTCCCTTTATATGCAACTACAATACCATTTGAGTGTGCTTCCTGCTATAGAAATCTACCTAGCACGCATAACGCTCTCACCTTGTTCTTGATCGGTTGCCTGTTTAATACAAAGAGTTGTGTTCTTACGGATACAATATTTATAGAAATTCTCCTGTGTGTAAAAACACGAGGCTAACAAGTATGCATTTAATTAGCGTCCTTGCAGCTTACAAGGGCTTACATAGAGAGCTGTGTAGTATTCACTAGTTTCGGTCTATCATTAATAATATTTTCACGATTTCACAATGATAAAAACTTGATATGGAATCCATTATATCTAACTTCTGGAGCAGCCTTACTTTGGGTCTGACACCCGTGATCTGATCGATGAGACAAATATAGAATCGATTTTATGTTCTTTTGAGATCTTCCCTTAGACGTTTAGGTGGAAAATATTAACGGTAGTCCTGTGTTCGCTACCAAATTAGCAACACTGGTCATCACAAAGCAACCAAGCTGTGGGCTAATCAAATAATTTTTTCATATAATCTCATTGTATGCTTTGATTAATAATCTCATTGTATGCTTTGATTAGTAGAACCAAGTGTGACAGTTATAGGTGCTAAGTAAATTTCTTCATCAGGTAACATTCTCAAACAATATTATAGTTGCATCTAAACGGGAAGTATACTGCTTTCCATGTCTAATTGTAATTTATATCCATAGCATAAAAGGTGAAAATAGAGTTTAACATGATTTAATACGTACTTAACGCAGAATTGAGTTGCCAATTTTAGTCCACATCATTGCGTGTGGAAGGACTCTTCCTTCTACGTGTGGGTTTTAAAACACATGATAATACACACTCTGCAATATTTACCTCAGTCGAATTGACATTCTTGCGCATTTAGATATTATCACACAAGGAAGGTAGCATTAGCTTAACGTGTCGCCCTGAAGATAAACTGATGCCACCACAAGTCCTGTAGAACTTCGGTTGTGGTAATAATATTTGGGAATGAAGGATTAATCTTGCTAACGTTGTGTCTGACGTTGACTTAATCCCCCAAAAAATATCCTCTCCTTCATTAAGCACTATTCGATAATCATATCATTTGGAACTTCGTTCAAGAAGTCCTCTTTTTCTGCTAATTGTGAATGTTCCCTGTGTTAATTTCTTGTAATCTTCTGATACCGTATACTGCAGCCAAAGTTAACCATTCGGAAAATTTCACCGTCTCAATTTTGAGATTTCCTAATATGGTTTTTGTCATGCAGTTACATTTTGTAGGTAATGTTGCACATAGATTTCCTCATCCAGACGTTGTTGTATAAGATCGCTGATCCTAGATTTTGTCATCTTGTCGACGGTTGTAAATATCTTCATAACCCCATGTAGAAGTCCCCGAGCAAAGTCTAGAAGTGAGTTCTCAATGATCTTGAGTAGACATGGCGATTCAGCATTTTCAGTAAAATTGTCATTGTGTACAGGATACACCAAAGTTCTTTTATACCATTTCTTGACTTCCTGTATCCGCTCGTGGTTAGTAATTACTTAACTGCAAACCACCTAAAAACGTTACAACACTGGACCTTTCAGAAATTTCTTCGGCTCTGGTACGATTTGGATACCTTACCAGTATAATGGCTGATGTAATGTCATAACGCATGTGCTTTTTTCTATTATCTTGCAGTTTTTTACTGTATGCAGAAGACTATTTAGTATTAGTACTTGATGTTGAAATATTGAAAAAATTCAGAGGAACCACACTGCTTATATCAAAAGAAGATGTGTGAATCTCAACATTACACAATTGTTGTAGCGAAGCTTTCACAAGTAGAATAGCTATCCAAAGGCTGTTTGAGAATATGAAATCGAGACGGAATTGACACACCAAGAACATGAGTGTATGGTATTAGAGGGAAAGTGGATGTCAGAGTGAAGAAACGATACCATATTCTTATCAAGACATTGCTTCCGACATATAATATTATTTTTACATTCAAGAACTTTGTTATAGAGAATTTTTATCTACAGACATCTGAAATAAATGACCCTTTCTTCTCTATAAAATGTGTAGCACTTAGTTACTAATCAAAGCATACAATGAGATTATATGAAGAGATAATTTGATTAGCCCACAGTTTGGTTGCTTTGTGATGGCCTGTGTTACTACTTTGGTAGGGAAAACAGGACTAACGTAAATATTTTTACCTAACCGACTAAGGGAAGATCTCAAAAGAACCTAAAATCGATTCTATATTTGTCTCTTCGATCAGATCACCGTTCTCAGTCCCAAAGTAAGTCTGCTTCGGAAGTTAGAATATAATGGGTTCCATATCAAGTTTTTATCATTATGCATTCGTGAAAATAATATTAAAAATAGACCGGAACAGAGTGAACCCTACACAGCTCTGTATGTAAGCCCTAATAAGCAAAAAGACGCTAATCAAATGCATACTTGATAGCCTAGAGTTTTAACACACAGGAGAATTTCTTTAAATATTGTATCCGTAAGAACACACATTCTTTGGATTAATCAGTTTACATCAGGCTCACGATAAAGAACAAGGAGTGAGCGTTAGGGGAGTTAAGTAGATTTGTTCAGTAGGAAGCACTTCCTGTAGTTGCATATAAACAGGAAGTATAGCAATTGCTTGATTATCATTGATAAACTAATACTTATGTTTTTTACATTTGGTATCACAACATGTCATTATATGTAAGAGAACTAGATATACTGCAGTTTTTGAAGCAACAAGAACAAACATTACCAAAAGTGTATAAATTAGAACGACAGTATCTCGTCATCCCTGCTTCTAGTGCGTCTACTGAAAGAGCTTTTAGTACTACAGGCTATATAGCTCACGAACGGAGTAATTGATTTATTGACATCAGGGACAGGCCTAATTACAGTGTTACTTAGTATATACGAATTAAGATTATTTGGGTAATAAAACTATTGGTAATAATTACATTCGCCTTAAATAAATAATAGAATTCTTAAAACTACTTACACCCGTTCCAGTACATTAAGGTTGAAATTTTCTTTAACTAACTTGTTGTAGATTGCACTAATTCTCCATAAATGAGATCTGCTCAAGACGTTTGTTTTTGCTGTCAAAAAAATGTATTTTTCGATACAGTACGCAATTTAGCGGATGGTACGTGGATACATACTTGGTAGTTAAGTTCAGGATAGTCTATTTTGCCATGAAAGAGCTTGTGTAAAAGTGATAAATCAATATTTCTTCTCCTTAGTTCTAATGTTTCAAATCTAAAATTTTCAACAAATTTAATGTAGCTTTCAAATTTCGGGTAGAATTTTGATTTCTTAAGTGTAAGAATCCTAAAAAACTTATTTTGAGTACGCTTAATCAAGAATGACTATTTCTGTATATTAGGGTTCCATATATTACTACAATATTCTAATTTCGACCTGAGGTATGCATAATACAGTACAATTAAAGTTTGGTGATTTTGGAAATTTTTAAGGACAATAAATAGTATATCCAAGATTTTTGTAGGCTTATTTGCAAATAGTTTCAATTTGTTGAATAAAGGATAGTTTTGAAGGGAAGAAAAACTCCCAAGTCCCGTCTTTCTCGTATGTTCTTTAGGTAATTACGGCTCAGGAATTGGTGGAATGAAGACAGTGGACGAAAGCGGGGTAATCCGAAAACTGCCACTCTCACGGTGTTTGTTTACCACAAAGCTCACATAACACGAGGAGGGATCGATCCGACGACCTCTAGCATCAGATGTGAGTGCATTACCTACTGAGCCACCGTTGCCCCTCGTCAAGCATCTGTTCGCATTCTACGCAGACTGATTAAAATTAGTATTTCTGATTTTTTCTGTACTTAGATTGTAAAGTATGTACCACCAGACATGTCAACTCTGAAGCGAAGTCGTAGCAGGTATGCCAGCAGAAGTATTAGTAGTAATAGTAATAGTAGTAATATTATGAGTAATAATAATAATAATAGGAGTAGCAGTAGTAGTAATAATAAGGGTAGTTGCAATTCAGTACTTTACAGTTTTGAATAAAGAGTTAATTCCAGAAGCACATTACGATTAACACAGGCTTTCAACATTAGTTTCCGATCCGTCTTTCACAGAGTTTGGGCAATGCCGGGCCGGCCCGGTTCGGCCCAATATGTTCCCGGCCCGGTTCGACTCGAAAGGAGCACGGCCCGTTTCGGCCCGAAAGGTGCACCGCCCGATTCGGCCCGGAATGTGCCCGGCCCGGTTAGAGGCCGGCTCGACATTCGGACCGGGCGGGCCGGGCCGGGTCGTGCCGGGCAAAGAAATTCAGATCTATCCGGACTGGACCTAGGTTTGATTGGCTCTGGTTTAAACCCACTGACATGCGTAATAAAAAGTCTTTAGCTGAGAATGAATATCAGGGTGAGTTGATAAGGTATAGTAAATAATAAGCGCGTTAAAATGATGGACAAGTTGATGGGTCACTTGCTAGCTTGTGAAGCTTTACTATTATTGATCTGCAACACCAGAAATTACGTTAAAATGAGACCGTTAGCAGAAATTTCACCTGATTTCATTGTAATAGCATTCTACAGTGTATCAAAAAGATAATAATTAGTTTAAATCAATCTCTAAGTGATGCGTTGATAAAAGAAATAATAATGAGGATGGACGAGGATGTTCGATATTTATATAGTGGTTCAGGGTGCCAAAGGCGTTCCAATAATTCTAGGGTTCTATTTCGAGGTGTCCGGTAAGGCTAAAGAGCCTATGGAGGCTTATGTCAGTCTAAAAGTTTTGTGAAGTTTAGAAATTAGCAATTGACGTCGGAATGTATTCCTCAATTCCTATTGGCTTAGAGCTAGTAAACAAATTCATCAATGAATCGCAGGCCGCATTATCTTGTGTTGCGTACCTGGATCTTAAAAACGAATCAGCAGTGCTTTTTGAGCAGCTTAACTATCATTACACAATGGCGTAGCATTTAAAAAACTGTGGATATAACACGAGGGCATCAGAATCCCTTTAATAACACGAGGGCATCAGAATCCCTTTAATAACACGAGGGCATCAGAATCATATAGCTTTGGAATCTTACAGCGGTTTGTTTTAGGTGGGCCCTTGGGATTGAAAAATGTTGTTATACCAAATGTAAAATCATATCTTATAATTTATCAATGATAATCAAGCAATTGCTATACTTCCCGTTTATATGCATCTACAATATTATTTGAGAGTGCTTCCTGCTGAAGAAATCTGCTTAGCTCCCATAACGCCCTCACTTTGTTCTTGATCTTGAGCCTGATGGAAACTGTTTAATCCAAAGATTTTTGTTCTTACGGATACAATATTTATAGAAATTCTCCTGTGTGTTTAGTATGCATTTAATTAACGTCCTTCTACTTACTAAATCTTACATATAGAGCTGTGTAGGATTCACTCGGTTCCGGACTATCATTAATAATATTTTCACTATAGCATAATAATAAAAACTTGATATGGAACCCATTACATTCTAACTACCGAAACATCCTTTCTTTGCGACTGAGACCCGTGATCTGATCGATGAAACAAATATAAAATCGATTTTAGGTTCTTTTGAGATCTCCCCTTAGACTTTTAGGTAAAAAATATTTACGGTAGTTCTGTGTTCGCTACCAAATAAGTAACACTGGTCATCACAAAGCAAACAAACTGTGGGCTAATTGAATAATTTCTTCATATAATCTCTTTGTATGCTTTGATTAGCAACTAAGTGCCACACATTTCATAGAGAAGTAAAGGTCATTTATTTCAGATGTCTGTTGATGAAAATTCTCAATATCCAAGTTCTTGAAAGTAAAAGTAACGTTATATCACGGTAGCATTGTCGTGATAAGAATATCGTATCACATTTCTTCACTCTTACATCCACTTTCCCTCTATTGCTAAACACTCATGTTCTTGGTGTATCAATGCTGTCTTACTCGGAAGATTTAATCAAGTCTTCACTCGCGTGTCACGTCTCGATTTCCTATTCCCAAACAAGCTTTGGATAGCTATTTATCTTGTGAAAGCCTTGGCAAAACGATTGTGTAATAATGAGATAAACAAGCTCCTCTTTTGATATAAGCAGTTAGTGTATCAGTCTTTCTTTAATATTTCAACATCAAGTACTAATACTTTATATTCTACTCTTCTTCATACAGTAAATAACTGCAAGAAAAGTATACAATCCGCATGCGTTATTATATTAGATCATCCAATTTACTGGTAGGGTGTTCAAATCGTACCTCAGCTGAAGAAATTTCTGAACGGTCCAAAGTTCTTGAATTTCTCGATCTTCTAAACGTTTTCTCACCGATGAGCAAAGTTCTGCTAAGCTTCCCCTCTGTAGCAGATTAGTTCACCAATTATATTAGCTTTTTGACACCCTTCATATGTGAGACGCATTTGATTAACAAGAAGAATTTCTGTAATCTTATTTATTAAATTCAACACTACCTCATTCAGATGATTTGAATAGAGCTTGCATGTCCTATCCATCGACTCAAAGGTAGCTTTTCAAGAGCAGAAAGCGACACCACAAATTGTACCCGATTAATCGCCAGCAGTTGAGGCTTACGAAGTGCAGTCATATCTAACACTGAACTAGACTGTCATTTGGCCTCGTAGGTATGCGAACATATCCATCTGTAGAAAACCGAGAGCACCAAGTAAATTCTTTTCAAAAATAGAAGTATCAAATCGTGTTTACAATTCTGCATAGATGATCGCTGCATATAGCAGAATATCATGGCAAAATGCCTACAGTACATTTCTTGAAGAGTCCAGCTAAGAGCCGTTAACATTGGTATGAAGAAAGTCGAAACACGCTGATATGTGCATAAATCGTTACTACATTTTTTTTTTTAGAAATCATTGTGTTATCAAGTTACAGAAACATTCAAATATTCTATTAAGAGGAGATGTTTAGATACGTGTTGTTCTGTTATCAAAAAGAATGCATTCAGTTAACATGCACTACATTCAACCAGACATACAAGCGTAGTGAGATTAGGAAATTTCAATAGCAACTTACACGCTGTAATTGAATAAAATCATTTGAAAAATTACTTTCATATTGCAAAAGATTAAGGTTTATCTACAGGGTTGTCGACTGTGGCTTTCTACGGAAATAATGGTATTACTAATTTTAGAGATCAGACTGAATTTAGATAAAAATATAATAACAGTAGATGTAGAGATCCTCCATGATAGTTGCTTTAGAACGAGTGGAATCAGTTTGCATGCAATAGAACCGAAGTGAGCTTGCGGGTAGAAATGGGAAAAGTACAGCAGCTCATATGTTGAGAAGTTGATGGGTCACTTGCGATAGGATAAGAATCCCCGAGGTTGTGAAGCTTTTTGTAATATGCATCCACTACGTCAGAAATCGTCTTAAAATGAAAACGATAGCAGGGATGTCACTTGACTTCATTGTAATAGTATTCTACAATCTCTGAATAGAGATATTAATAGGAGATTATATCGATCTCTAAGTGATGCGGTGATTAAAGAAATAATTTTAGGATGCAAGGAGATGTTCAGTTTTTAATTAGTGGTTAAGACTGCAACAAGCGCTCCAATAAATCGAGTGTTTCATTTGGCGGTTACCGGTAAGGCTAAACGAATTATGGCGGGTTACGTAATTCTTACAACGCTGTGAAATTTAGAAGTCTGCAGTGGACATCGGCAAATATTCCTCAATGGCTTAGAGCTAGTAGAGGAAATCAACAATGAATCCGAAGCCGTAAGATATTGTGTTGTGTACCTAGGTTTTAAGACGATGCAATAGTGCTTTTATAGCTACTTAACTCACATTATACAATTGCGTACCATTTTAAAAAAAAAGTCTCCCTTTAATAAGACGAGAGTCATATAGCATTGTGATAATACAGCGGTTTTAGGTGGGCCCGTGGGAATCAAAAAATGTTGTGATACCAAACGTAAAAAACATAAGTATTAATTTATCATTGATAAACAAGCAATTGCTATACTTCCAGTTTATAAACACTACAATACTATTTGAGAGGGCTTCCTGCTGAACAAATCTACTAACACCCATAACGCTCTCACCTTGTTCTTGATCGTTAGCAAGATAGAAAGAGTTTAATCCAAAAAGTTGTGTTCTTACGGATTTTTTAAACAAAGTTTCCTGTGTGTTAATACACGAGACTATCAAATATGCATTTAATTATCGTCATTGCTGCACACTAGAACTTACATAGGGTTGTGTAGGATTCACTAGGTTCCGGCCTATCATTATTAATATTTTCCCGATTGCATATTGAAAAAACTTGCTGTGAAACCCATTATATCCTACCCTCTGAAGGAACCTTAATGTTACTTTGGGTCTGAGACCAGTGACCTGATCGATGAAACAAATAAAGAATCGATTTTAGGCTTTTTGAGGTCTTCTCTTAGATGTTTGGGTGGAGAATATTAAAGGTATAGTCTGTTCAGTGCTCGCTACCAACTTAGTAACACTCGACATCACAAAGCAACCCAACAGTGGGCTAATCAAATAATCTTCCATATAAGCTCACTGTATGCTTTGATTAGTAACTAAGTGCCACAAATTTCATAGAGCAGAAAAAGTCATTGATTTCAGATGTCTCTTTTTGAAGATTCTAAATATCCTAATCATGAATGAATCTTATTTCACGGTAGCTTTGTCTTGATAAGAATATAGTATCTCGTCTCTTTATTCTGACATTTACTTTCCCTCTAATGCTATACACTCATTTTCTTGGTGTGCCAATGTTGTCCTCATTCTCACTCGCATCTCGCGCCTCTATTTCCTATTCTCAAACACCGTTTCGATAGCTATTTATCTTTGAGAGCTTCGCCACAACGATTGGGTAATGTTGAGATACACACCTCTCCATTACATATAAGCAGTGTATTAGGTCTTTATTTCTTCAATATTTCAAGATCAAGTACTAATACTAAATATTCTACTCTTTTGCATACGGTAAATAAGTGCAAGAAAAGTGAACAAAGCACTTGTGTAATCACATTTGATCAGCCATTATTCTGGAAAGGTCTCAAATCGTACCTGCAGCTCAAGAAATTTCTGAACTGTCCAAAGTTGTACCCTTAGGAGGTGCCTACTTAAGTAATTTCTAGGCATGATTGGATACATTACGTCAGGAAATGGTATACAAGAACTTTCGGGTATCCTGTACACTATTTCAACATTAGTGAAAAAATTGAATGTCCATGCATACTCAACATGATTGATAACTAACTTCTAGACTTTGCTCGCGACTCTTACATGTGTTAATGAACACATTTACCACCCTCGGAGGATATGACTAAATCTAAGATCTTGGATCTTATGGAACTTTGTCTGGATGAGGAAATCAATATGCAATATTTACAAAAAAAGTGCAATTGCGAGAAAAACCATATTAGGAAACCTCAAAATTAAGACGCTGATCTAATCGGAAAGGTAAACTTTGGCTGCAGTATATTGAGAAGGTCCTAATCGTATTGCAATTCATCCAAAGGGACTAGATGGAACAGGGGACTAGAAACTTTATTTGAAGGCTATTAAATTAATGCTCCGTTTTCTCACGCAGCTGGTCATCTTTTCTATGAAAAATTTAAACTATACTCAGATGGAAGCCCTGGAGGCAAATACGGTATCAGAAGATTAAAGAAATTAACATCTCAAGGAACCTTAACAATACGGCCACGAAATTTGCTGGAGGATTAACTCATCGTCAGACACAACGTTTGCAAGATTAATAAATCATTCCAAAATACTGTTACGATAACCGAAGTTCTAAAGTAATTTTGACGAGACACTTTGTCATCTCATAGGCACGTTGAGATAATGCCATCTTCCTTGTCTGATAATACCTCTATGCAGAAGAATGTCAATCCTCGTGCGCTTAATATAGCAGAATCTTTGTTGTACTGAGATTTAAAACCCACACTTAGAACTAAGAGTTCTTCTACACGCAATGGTGTAGACGAAAAATGGCAAGTAAAATCTGCGTTAAGGACAGTACGTATATAAATTATGTTAAGCGCTTATTTCAACTTATATCTTATGGATATATATTACAATTAGGCACGGAAATTGGAAAACCAGGCTACATGCACTACAACTAACCATACATGGTATATTTGATAAGAAGCGTAGTGAGATTAGGATTTTTCAATTGCAAATCAGATGCTGTAATAGACTAAAATTAAGTGAATTATGACCTTCGTATGGCAGAAGATCTAACATTTATCTACAAGGTAGCCGACTGTGGGTTTCTGCTGAAATAATGGTGTTACTAATCGTAGATAACAGGATGCAGTAGCAGTAGTAGTAACAATAAGGGTATTGCAATTCAGTACTTTACAGTTTTGAATAAAGATGTAATTTCAGAAACACATTACGATTAACACAGGCTGCCAACATTAGTTTCCGATCCGTCTTCCACAGAGTTTGGGAAATGCCGGGCCCGCCCGGTTCGGCCCAATATTTTCCCGGCCCGGTTCGGCCCGGAAGGCGCCCCGCTCGATTCAGCCCGGAATGTGCCTGGCCCGCTTAGAGCCCGGCTCGAGATTCGGATCGGGCGGACCGGCACGAGTCGTGCCGAGCAAAGAATTCAGAACTATCCGGACTGGGCCTAGGATTGCTGGGCTCTGGTTTAAACCCACTGACATGCGGAATAAAAAGTCTTTAGTTGAGAAAGATAGAGTATCACTGTGAGTTCATAAGGTATAGTAAAAAGAAAGCGCGTTAAAATGATGGACAAGTTGATGGGTCACTTGCGATAGGGCAAGACTCCCCGAGCTGGTGAACCTTTATGTAATATGCATCTGCAACGTCAGAAATAATTTTGAAGATCCACGGGGATGTTCGATTATTAATTAGTGGTTTAGTGTACAACAGGCGTGCCAATATATCGAGGGTTCTATTTCGAGGTGTCCGGTAGGGCTCAACGGCTTATCACGCCATATGTCCGGCGATGTAATGCGATGTAATGTAATGTAATGCAAATGGATAACGTAATGTAATGCATATTGCAATGTGATGCCTCGTTAAGTCCTTAACACGGTAGGACACGTGTCCTTGGCTATGTGTACTTAAGATCATTGAGAACTCATTTCTAGACTTTGGTCGGCGACCTTTCCATGTGGTTATAGACAGTTACAACCGTCGGAGGAGATGACAAAATCAAAGATCTGCGATCTTATACAACAACCTCTGGATGATGAAATCAATATGTAACATTTACAAGAAATTGAAACAGCATGACAAACACTATATAGAGGAAATCTAAAAATTAAGACGGTGACCTTTTCCGAACTGGTAAACTTGATTTGTAGTCAATTAAATTAAAGCTTCCGATTTCTCCCGCAGCTAGTTACCGTTTCTATGGAAAATTTGCAAATCACTATACTCAGGAGTTGGAAACCTTGGAAAAACCTACGGTATCAGTGGATTACAAGAAATTAACAACTTAGGGAACATTCACAATTCGCAGAATAAGTGGCCTTCTTGAATGAAAGTCGAAGTGATATCATTATCTAACAGTGCTTAATGAAAGGCACGAAATTTTCTTTGGGATTAACTCAACGTAAGACACACCGTTAACAAGATTAATCCTTCAATCCCAAATACTGTTACGATAAGTACTACAGGACTTTTGTGGGCATCAGTTTACCATCAGAGCGACACGTTGAGCTAATGCCACCTTCCTTGTGTGATAAAGTATCAATGCGAGAGAATGTCAATTCGACTGCGGTGAATATTGCAGAGTCTCTATTGTCTTGTGTTTTAAAACCCACACGTAGAAACAAGAGTCCTTCTACACGTAATGGTGTGGACTAAAAATGGGAACTCAAATGTGCGTTAAGTACGAATATAATTTATGCTAAACTCTATTTTCACCTTATATATTATGGATATAAATTACAATTATGGTTATAAATTAAATTACGTTCGTACTTCTTTATGCCATTGAAGCCACGACAATTCAATCACAGTTCTTGAGAAACTTTGAGATCAATACTAGACGGCTTTCGAAGGAGCAAGGGCAGTTATATATGGACAAGAGTAATAGAAGAAACTAGAAACGGGAAATCTGTTGCTGCTGGTTGGTGTGATTCAGATCTTTTAAGAATCTTGGTAGATTACTTCATGAGCAGTTTCTGATTCTCTTACAAGCAGAACTTAAAGGGAATTCTACGAAATTATTAAATTTGTTGAAACTTTAGCGTCATTAAACGATTGCTTTCACTTTTTTCATGATGCAACAGGCTTTGACACGAACTCAGCTATTCTCAGGAGTGAATAGTTGGTTGCCTTCAAGTTCCATCGCAAAGAAAAAAAATTCTGCAGATAGTCAGGAACTTCAATCAATTAAATGTGAATCCTGACAAATGATTAAGTTAGATATTTCTTTATTCACCTGTATGGTGACGGAAAAATGTCTCCCTGGTATAAGCCATATCAGATATATCAAGGAAGTAGATAGAAAGCAGCAAGCATAATGGCCACTTTTCCCATTACTAACACAGTAGCTGTGCAGCATGCTATTCGGAAGTACCTCCAACTCCAGGAGCGAAATGGTCTAAGCCTAAACCCAATCGAAAGAGGTTGGTCTGTTAACCCACACACCTACCATCAGCTCCAGTCGGATAATCTTCCTTACCTGTAGATAAAAAGTGACTGCAAGATAGGATTGTGAACGAGCCACATGTTCGTGTAAAACAGCCGATATGAAGTATTCAAGGTTTTGTGCATTCTGCCAAGAGCATTCATGTAGAAATGAAGATCGAAAGATAATCTGAAATAGATGTTAACGAACAACAGCTGTAAAAATCCATTATTTCTTTGACAACTGATATACTGTTGATACAATCAGTTATGATTATTATTTTGTGATATCGTCCCCGTTTTATAGACCTAAAAAAATGGACATGAAAACTATCTTGATGAAACTTTAAATGAAGGTATAAGGAAAAGCTAATAAACATGAAGGTGATGTATTTTTCTGTTTATTTATTTATGAATTTTTTAACACCCTGCTTTGTTACCCGATGAGAAAAAGAAACCGTATTGACCTAGGTTTTATACGACACTAGGTTAATCAATCCTTACTGCACAGCACCTTGTTCATTTGCGACTATTCCAAGCTGCTTTTCAGACAGAATGCCTAGAAAGCTTAACAATTTTCCGTAACAGTTATTACACTTATGGTCGTAAGCTTATTAGGATTCATAGGCAGATTATTGGCCTCAAACTCTATTAGGAGATTTTTAGGTTATTAGGTACGTTATTACCTGTAGTCACAAGCCCGCCTCTCTTGGCCTGTGACACAACACCGGACGATGAATTTATAAAGCTAGCGGTTTAAAGCAGTGATTCGCGATACAAAAAAGTTATACAGGCCTGGTAGAACAGGTGTAGAACACAGTCATAAACAAAATTATCAATTGAAAGAATTTTTTTTGTGTTCAGGTCACATTTGGAGTTTTTCACTTAGTACACCTCAAAGATCATTGTACAACTTCCTAGGCTCACTTTCCACATCTTGGAGGAGAGGCCCTAAATTTTCTCCCTTAGTAATAGTATTCGAGTACTTCCTTGTCTCGGTGCCCAAATAATGTAATAGA
Source organism: Thermobia domestica (assembly GCF_964235325.1). Lineage (NCBI taxonomy): Eukaryota > Metazoa > Arthropoda > Insecta > Zygentoma > Lepismatidae > Thermobia > Thermobia domestica. The sequence goes on along the minus strand of NC_137454.1, from coordinate 274,059,240 downwards.
TACTGCTATTACTTTCGCTTAGCCTCAGAGTTAAACTTGCGTCTATAAAGAATACGATGCGTCTTTTTCAACTTTGAGTCACTCCGTTAAGATGCCATATTGATAACGCTACGTATATATCACACTAATCTTCAGGCTATAGAACCTTAAAGTCCCTTTGACTCGCACGGTTCAACTTGCACTTCAGACTTCCATATCGCAACACTCCTATTAAGCTTACTGGAGGATTTCAATTTCTCCATCTTCTTTATTTTTTCTCACTGGAGAGTAAAGTTCTAGTAAGCTTGCCCTCTGTAGCAGATTAGTCCACCAGCTGTATTAGCTTTTAGAGATCTTTCATGTCTGAGACGGAACGATCAACAAGAAAAATATCTCTAATCTTATTTATCAAATTCAACGCTACCTTATCTCGCTGACGTGAATAGAGCTTGCGTGTCCTACATCGACTCAAAGGTATCTTATCAAGAGCAGAAAACAACTCCACAAAACGTACCCGATTAATCGCCAGCAGTTGAGGCTTACGAATTGTACTGATATCAAACACTGTACCTGACTGTGTTTTGGACTGGTATGTATGCAAGCACATCCATGGCGGTGTACCAGTGCCATCCTAGATCACCAAGTATATTCCTTTACAAAAATAGGAGCTCCAAATCATCTGTAGAATTCTGCATAGATGACAGCTGCATATAGTGGTATATCATGGCAAACTGAATAGAATACATTCCTTGCACAGTCCAACTAAGAGCAGTTAACATTGGCAAGAAAAAAATCGAAAAACACAGATATGTGCTTAGATCATATCTTCAGACTGTTTTCAGAGTAGATTACACTACCAAGTTATAGAAAGATTCAGATATTTTATTAAGAAAAAATGTCAGGATACACTAAAACCAACCATACATAGTAAAATTTGATAAAAAGCGTAGTGAGATTAGGATTTTTCATTTGCAACATACACGTTGTAATACTCTAAAATTTGTTTGAAAAATAACTTTCATATGGCAAAAGATTTAAGGTTTTACTACATGGATGCAGACTGTGGTTTTCTGCAGAAATTATGGTATTAGTAATTGAAGATATCACGATGCAATTAGATAAAAAGATTATAAGAGTACATGTCGAGATTCGCCATGATACTTGTATTAGAACGAGTGGAATCAGTTTGCATGCACTACAACCGACGGGAGAGCTTGCGATGAAATGGGTAAAGTACGACAGCTTATATTGTCCTTAGGACTTGCAAATTCGAAATATTCGATTTTAAAACTAATGACCTGGGGAACTAGTGACTGGGACGTAGGAGCTGTCTCGAATTCTATAAAGAAGTCTTTAGATTAGAAAGACTGAAAATCACGGTAGGCTCATAGCCTATAGTAAAGAGAAAGCGCGTTAAGATGGTGTAGAAGTTGATGGGTCACTTGATTGGGCAGACATCCCCGAGCTTGTGAAGCTTTTTCTATTATTCATCTGAAAAACCAGAAATCACCTTAAAATGAGAACGTTAGCAGAAATTTCACCTGACTTCATTGTAATAGCATTCTACAGTGTACCAAAAAGATAATAATTAGAATTTAGACAACTTTGAGATCAATACTAGACGGCTTTCGAAGGAGCAAGGGCAGTTATATATGGACAAGAGTAATAGAAGAAACTAGAAACGGGAAATCTGTTGCTGCTGGTTGGTGTGATTCAGATCTTTTAAGAATCTTGGTAGATTACTTCATGAGCAGTTTCTGATTCTCTTACAAGCAGAACTTAAAGGAAATTCTACGAAATTATTAGATTTGTTGAAACTTTAGCGTCATTAAACGATTGCTTTCACTTTTTTCATGATGCAACAGGCTTTGACACGAACTCAGCTATTCTCAGGAGTGAATAGTTGGTTGCCTTCAAGTTCCATCGCAAAGAAAAAAAATTCTGCAGATAGTCAGGAACTTCAATCAATTAAATGTGAATCCTGACAAATGATTAAGTTAGATATTTCTTTATTCACCTGTATGGTGACGGAAAAATGTCTCCCTGGTATAAGCCATATCAGATATATCAAGGAAGTAGATAGAAAGCAGCAAGCATAATGGCCACTTTTCCCATTACTAACACAGTAGCTGTGCAGCATGCTATTCGGAAGTACCTCCAACTCCAGGAGCGAAATGGTCTAAGCCTAAACCCAATCGAAAGAGGTTGGTCTGTTAACCCACACACCTACCATCAGCTCCAGTCGGATAATCTTCCTTACCTGTAGATAAAAAGTGACTGCAAGATAGGATTGTGAACGAGCCACATGTTCATGTAAAACAGCCGATATGAAGTATTCAAGGTTTTGTGCATTCTGCCAAGAGCATTCATGTAGAAATGAAGATCGAAAGATAATCTGAAATAGATGTTAACGAACAACAGCTGTAAAAATCCATTATTTCTTTAACAACTGATATACTGTTGATACAATCAGTTATGATTATTATTTTGTGATATCGTCCCCGTTTTATAGACCTAAAAAAATGGACATGAAAACTATCTTGATTAAACTTTAAATGAAGGTATAAGGAAAAGCTAATAAACATGAAGGTGATGTATTTTTCTGTTTATTTATTTATGAATTTTTTAACACCCTGCTTTGTTACCCGATGAGAAAAAGAAACCGTATTGACCTAGGTTTTATAGGACACTAGGTTAATCAATCCTTACTGCACAGCACCTTGTTCATTTGCGACTATTCCAAGCTGCTTTTCAAACAGAACGCCAAGAAAGCTTAACAATTCTCCATAACAGTTATATTACTCTTCCGTAAATAAAAAATTCCGAGGCGTCTTTTGCATACTTGACTCACTTCAAGATGGTATATAGATAACGCTACGCATCTATCACACTAATTTTCAGGCTATAGAACCCTAAAGCCTTTCTGACTCGCACGGTTCATCTTGCACTACAGACTGCCAAATCGCACACTCTTATTAAGCTTATTGGAGGATTGGAAATTCTCGACCTTCTAAACGCTTTCTCACGGGTGAGTAAAATTCTGGTATAATTCCCATCTGTAACAGTTTAGTGAACCAACTGTATTAGCTTTTTGACACCTTTCATATCTGAGACGTTATGGTCAACAAGTTGAATTTCTGTAATCTTATTTATTTAATTCAACACTACCTTATTTCGCTGAGGCGAATAGAGCTTGCGTGTCTTGTCCAATGACTCTAAGGTATCTTCTTAAGAGCAGAAAGTTACTTCACTAAATGAACCCGATTAAACACTAGCAGTTCAGGTTTACGAAGTGTACTGATCTCTAACACTGAACCAGACTGTCATTTGGTCTGGTAGGTATGCGAGTATATCCATGACAGTGGACGAGAGAAATCCTAGATCACCAAGTAAATTCCTTTATAAAAATAGAATCACCAAATCGTCTGTAGAATTCTGCAAAGATGATCGCTACATATAGCGGAATATTATGGCAACCTGGCTACAGTACATTCCTTGCACAGTCCAGCTAAGAGCCATTAACATTGGCAAGAAGTTAGATGAAACACACAGATAAGTTCTTAGATCTATACTTCAGACAGTTTTCAGAGAGCACAGTTATACGAAGCTGCGGAAACATTCAGATATTTAGCTAAAAGAAGATTTGGAGATACGTGTTGTTGTTTTATCAAAACGAATGTAAGCAGTTAGCATGCACTACAACCAACCAGACATAATAATATATGATAAAAGCGTAGTGAGATCATAATTTGTCAATTTCATCCTACACAGTGTAATATTCTAAAATTTGTTGAAAAATTAATTTCTTATGGCAAAAAATTTAAGATTTATTTACAAGCCTGCATGCTGTGATTTTCTGCACAAACAATGGTATTACTAATTGCAGATATCAGAATGCATTTAGATAAAAAGATAATAACAGTAGATGTCGAAATCGGTCATAATACTTTCCTTAGAATCAGTTTCGAATAAGTTTGCATGCAGTACAACTGACAAGAACGGGCGGGTTGAAATGGGAAAAGTACGGCAGATCAGATTGTTCTTAGGACTTGCAAATTTGAAATATTCAAGTTTAAACCCAGTGACGTGCGGAACAAGAATGAGAAAGAATGAATTTCACGGAGAGCTCATAAGGTATAGTAATGAGAAAGCGCTTCAAAAGATGGACAACTTGATGGGTCACCTACGATAAAACAAGCATCCCCGAGCTTGTGAAGCGTTTTGTAATATGCATCCACTACGTCAGAAATCGCCTTAAAAAGAGAACATTCGAGGTGATGTCACTTGACTTCAGTGTAATAGTGTTCTACAATGTCTGAAAAAAGATATTAATAGAAGATTAAATCGATGCGGTGATTAAAGAAATAATTTTGAGGATGGACGGGAATGTTTGATTTTAAATTAGTGGTTTAAATTGCAACAGGCTCGTAAATAATTCGAGAGTTCCATTTCGCGTTGTCCGGTAGTGCTAAACGGCTTAGGCGGCTTATGTTATTCTTACAATGATGCAATGTAGAAGTCAGCAGTGGACATCGGCATCTATTACTTAATTCATATTGGCTTACAGCTAGTAGATAATTTCAATTATGAATCCAAAGCCGTAGTATATTGTCATGTGTACCAAGGTACTAAAAACGAAGCAGTAGTACTTTTAGAGCTCCTTAAGTACATTATACAATGGCGTATAATTTAAGAAACCATGGATTTACTTCAGCCTTTAATAAGATGAGAGTATCACAGACGTGTACCTTTGGGAACGAAGAGCGGTTGGTTTTACATGGGCCCTTGTGATTGAAAAATGTTGGGATACCAAATGTAAAAAACAGGTATTAATTTATCGATGATAATCAAGGAATTGTTATAGTTCCCGTTTATATGCAACTACATTACAATATGAGAGTGCTTCTCCTGAAGATATCTACTTAGGACTCATATCGCTCTGACCTATTTCTTAATTGTTATTTTGATAGAAACGGTATAGTCAGTTCTTTGTTTGCAAAGAACTTTGTAGTACTGGTCTTCACAAAGCAACCAAACTGCGGGCTAATCAATTAACACTTTCATATAAGCTCACTGTATGCTTTGATAAGTAACAAAGTGCTACACGCATCATAGAGCAGAAAAAGTCATTAATTTCAGAAGTCTCTTGAAGAAAATTCTCCATATCCAAATTCTTGAATGATATCACGGTAGCATAGTTTTGATAAGATAATCGTATCACATTTCGTCATTCTGACATCCTCTTTCCCTCTATTGGTATACTCTCATGTTCTTGGTGTGTCAATGATGCCTTACTCGTTAGATTTAAACAAATTTTCACTCGCATCTCGCGTCTCGATTTCCTAATTTCAAACAACGTTTGGATAGCTATTATTCATCTTTTGAAAACTTCGCTAAAACGATTGTTGAGTTGAGTTGATTTTGAGTTTTACGTCTCGTTCAGCAGCGAGGCTATATGAGACGTGGACCTACTGATTAACGTGGAATCCGAACCACATGAGCTCCTGCCGGGAATCGAACCCAGGCCTCTCACGCCAAAGGCGCGTACGCTAACCGCTTAGCCACGGAGGAGCTCCACCAAAACGATTGTGTAAAGCTGTGATAAAAACCTCTCCTTTTGATATAAGCAGTGTAGTCCCTCTGTATTTCTTCAATATTTGAACATCAAGTACTAATACTCTATATTCTACTCTGCTGCATAGAGTAAATAAAAGCAAGAAAATTGAAAAAAGCACATGCGTTATGACATTTCATCAGCCATTATACTGGAAAGGTTTTCAAATCGTATCAGAGCTGAAGAAATTTCTGAACGGTCCACTGTTGTAACGCTTTTAGGAGGTTTGCAGTTAAGTAATTACTAAGCACGATTGGATACATGAAGTCAGGAAATGGTATAAGAGAACTTTGGTGTATCCTGTACACTATGACAACTTTACTGAAAATGCTGAATGGGCATGCTTCTCAAGATCATTGAGAATTCATTCCTAAACTTTGCTCGGGGACATGGGGTTATGAAGACATTTACAACCGTCAAAGAAGATGACAAAATCTAGGATCTGCGATCTTATACAAGAACGTCTGGATGTGGAAATCTATATGCAACATCTACTTCAAAATGAAACTGCATGACAAAAACCATATTAGGAAATCTCAAAATTAAGACGGTGACATTTTCCTAATGGTTAACTTTGGCTGCAGTATACGATATCAGAAGATTACGAGAAATTAACAACACAAGGAACATTCACAATTAGCAGAAAAAGAGGTCTCTTTCAGCCAAGTTCCAAGTGATATGATTATCGAACAGTGCTTAATGAAGGCAAGAAATTTTCTGCGGGATTAACTCAACGTCAGACACAACGTTAGCAAGATTAATCCTTCATTCCCAAATACTGTTACGTTAACAGTTGTTCTACAGGACTTTTGGTGGCATCAGTTAATCCTCAGGGTGAAGCGTTAAGCTAATGCCACCTTCCTTGTTTGATAATATCTCAATGCGTAAGAATGTCAATTTGACAACGGTGAATATTGCAGAGACTCTGTTGTTTTGAGTAATAAAACCCACACTTAGAAGGAAGAGCCCTTATACAAGCAATGGTGTGGACTAAAAATGGCCAGTCAAACCTACGTTAAGTACGATTATAAATTATGTTAAGCGATATTTTCACCTAATATTTGATGGGCATAAATTACAATTAGACATGGAAGGAGACGAAAGACAAAAATAGGTTTCGGGAAATATCTCATCTAAAATTAATTGTGCCTTTGAAGCTATGAAAGTCACTCACGGTCCTTGAGAATCTTGGAGATCAATACTAGATTGCTTCAAATGATGCAAAGAGTTTTCGAAGGAGCAAAGGTAACTGTATATTGACAACAGTAATAGGAGAAACTAGGAACGGGGTGTCTGTAATTATTGATGGGTTTGATTCAGATCTTTTAAGAATCTTTGTAGAAAACTTCATGAGCAGTTGCTGATACTTTTAATGCCACATACGAACAGAACCGAAAGGAAATGCTACGAAATCATTAAATTTCAAGAAACTTAGCGTCATTAAGTTTGCTTTAACTTTTTCATGATGATACAGGCTGTGACACGACCTCAACTATACTCAAGAGAAAATAGTTGCAAGGCTTCAAGATCCTCCAAAAAGAAAAAGAACTGTGCAAGTTAGTCAGAGTCTTCAACTGTGAGTTAGGAGTTGTGAGTTAGGAGTCATATCTCAATCCTAATAAAATGTTCAACATTACACATCTCTTATTCCCCTGTGTGGAGAAGGAAACATGTCCTTCCTGGTATAAGCCTATCAGGTATAACAAGGAGGGGTTGCAATGCTTCAATATGGCCACTTTTTTCCCTACTAACACGACAGGTGTGCACCATTCAATTCGGAAGTAGCTACAAATTTAGGTGGGAAATTGTCTAAGCAAGAACCCAATCTATTCAGGTTGGTGTGTGAAAGAGGATATGCGAAATCCAGCATCCACACAGCTACAATCGGCTCCAACCGAAAAAGTTTACTTACCGGTAGATAAAAAGTTATTGCAAAGTAGGATTGTGAACGAGACACATGTAAGAGTAATACCAAACTGAACCGGGCCCTAACCGTGCCGGGCACATTTCGGGCCGAATCGGGCCGAACCGGGCCGGGCACATGTTGGGCCGAGTCCGCTCGGCCAGGATAATCTGAAAAACGGTTCGGAAATTAATGTTGTCAGCCTATTTGTTTTATTAATGTCTTCCACTACCTTTATTTTTGCCGTGTTTGTAAAGTCTTACTGTCAGCCTATTTTAATCGTAATGTGTTTGCGAAACTGACTCCTTATTAAAGACTTCGTTGTACTGGTAATACTATTACTATTACTACTTCTACTACTACTATTACTACATCTACTATTACTACCACGACCACTGCTAATAATACTACAACTACTATGACCGCGTCAGAGTTGACATGTCTGGTGGTACCGAATTTACTTTCTAAGTACAGAATAAAATGGAGAAATGCTAGTTATTATGGCCGGTCTGCGTAGAATGTGAACCGATGCTTGATCTACGAGGGAGAACAAGGGCTCAGTAGAAAAAACAATCACATCTGGTGCTAGACGTCGTCGGATCAATCCCTACTCATGTTATGTGATCTTTGTTGCGGACAAACATCGTGTGCGTGGGAGTTTGTGGGGTGGTCCTGCTTCCTCCTACTGTTTTCTTTCCACCAATTCATCCCATCATCATCCACATAGCCTGAGCCGTAGTTTCCTAAAGAACGGATGAAAAAGTCAAGTACTTGACTTAGTAAGTCGAACTTTGCACGCTACAATTGGACCACGGAAGAATCTTTTGTAGTGTACCTACGTCTTAAGAATAAAGCACTAACTCTTTTAGAGCTACTTAACGCACATTATACAATGGCGTATAATTTAAAAAACCTTGGATATAGTTCTACCTTTTATAAGACGAGGGTATCACAGTCATATAGCTTTGAGAACGTACGTTTTTGTTGGGCCTTTGGGATTGAAAAATTTTGTGATACCATATGTAAGAAACATAAGTATTATTTTATAAATGATAATCAAGCAATTGCTATACTTCACGTTTATATGCATCTACAATACTATTTGAAAGTGCTTCCTTCTGTAGAAATATACTTAGCACCCACAAAGCTCTCACCTTGTTCTTGATCTTTAGCCAGATGGAAACTGTTTAATCCAGAGAGTTGTGTTCTATCACATATATTATTTAATGAAATTATCCTGTTGGTAAACACTCGAGGCTGAAAAATTAGCATTTACTTACCGTTACAACTGCTCACTAGGCTTTACATACAGAGTTGTGTGGGATTAACTAGGTTCCGGTATATCATTAATATTATTTTCACGATTGCAAAATCAAGAAACTTGCTATGTAACCCATTATATTCTAACCTCCGAAGGAGTCTTACTTTGGGTCTGAGACCGGTGATCAGATCGATGAGACAAATAAAAATTCGATTTTAGGTGTTTTTGAGATCTTCCCGTAGACGGTTAGGTGGAAAACATTGGACGGTCCTGTGTTCGCTACAAACTTAATAACACTGGTCATCACAAAGCAACGAAACTCTGAGCTAATCAAATAATCTTTTCATATAATCTCATTGTATGCTTTGATTAGTAACAAAGTGCCACACATTTCATAGACAAGGAAAGGACATTTATTAAAGATGTCTGTTGATGTAAATTCTCCATATCCAAGTTATTGAATGTAAAATTAATCTTATATCACGGTAGCATTGTCTTGATAAGAATATTGTATCACATTTCTTCACTCTTACATCCATTTATCTTTAAATATTAAATATTCTAGCCTCTGTATACAGTAAAAAAGTGCAAGAAAATAGAATAAAGCACATGCGTTATGACATTAGATCAGCCATTATACTGGAAAGGTGTTCAAATCGTACCACAGCTGAAGAAATTTCTGAACGGTCCATACAACGCTTTGAGGAGGTTTGCAGATTAGTAATTACTAAGCACGATTGTAAACATTAAGTCAGGATATGCTGAAGAAGAACTTTGGTGTTCCTGTACACAATGACAACTTTACTGAAAATCCTGAATGGCCATGCCAACTCAAGATCATTGAGAACTCAATTCTAGACATTACTCGGGGACCTCTACATGGAGTTATGAAGGCACTTACAACCGTCGGAGGAGTTGAAAAAATCTAAGATCTTCGATCTTATTCAGCAACGTCTGGATGAGGAAATTTATATGCAACATTTACAACCAAATGAATCTGCATGACAAAAAACATATTAGGAAATCTTAAAATTAAGACGGTGACATTTTCCGAACTGTTAATTTGGTTGCTGTATAAAGGTATGAGAAGATTACAAAAAATTATCAACACAAGGAACTTACACATTTCGCAGAAATAGAGGCATTTTTTTAGCAAAGTTCCAAGTGTTATCGAATAGTGCTTAACGATAGCCACAAATTTTTCGGGAGGATTAACTCAATATCAGACACAACGTTAGCAAAATTCCCAAATACTTTTACGATAAAAAAAGTTCTATAGTACTTTTGTGGACATCAGCTTATCAGAGCGACAGGTTGAGTTAATGCCACCTACCTTGTATGATAATGTCTTAATGCGCAAGAATGTCAACTTTACTGCGGTGAATATTGCTGAGGCTCTCTTGTCTTGTGTTTTAAAACCCACACGTAGAAGGATGAGTTGTACACGCAATGGTGTGGACAAAAAATGGCCAGTCAAATCTACGTTAAGTACGTATATAAATTATGTTAAGCGCTATTTTCACCTAATATTTGATCGGCATAAATTACAATTTGACATGGAAAGAGCCGAAAGACAAAAAATGCTTTCGGGGAATATCTCAACGATCAAAATTAATTGTGCCGCTGAAGCTATTACAAATCACTCACGGTCCTTCAGATTCTTGGAGATCAATACCAGACTGCTTCAAATGGTGCAAAGAGGTTTCGAAGGAGCAATCGTAACTCTCTATTACAACTGTAATAGAAGAAACTAAAATTGGGGTATCTGTAATTATTGATGGGTGTGATTCCGATCTTTTAAGAATCTTGGTTGAAAACTTCATGAGCACTTGCTGATTCTTTTAATACCACATATGAACAGAACCGAAAGGAAATGCTACAAAATCATTAAATTTCTTGACTCTTAGCGTCATTAAAAGTTCTCTCAAAGTATCTCAATCCTAACTAAATGTTCAACATTACACATTTCATATTCCCCTGTATGAAGAAGGAAACATGTGCTTCCTGGTATAAGCCTATAAGGTATAACAAGGAAGTGGTTGCAAAGCTTCAATATGGCCACTTTTTCCCCTACTAACACGACAGGTCTGCACCATTCAATTCGGAAGTAGCTCCACGTGCAGGCGGGAAATGGTCTAAGCAAGAACCCAATCCATTGAGGTTGGTGTTTCCAGCATCCAGCATCCACACAGCTACCATCGGCTCCAGCGGGATAAGCTTACTTACCTCTAGATAAAAAGTGATTGCAAGGTAGGATTGTGAACGAGACACATGTAAGTGGAAAAGAGGGGTATGGAGTATTTAATGTATTCTGCATTCTGCCAACGGAGTTTTTACAAATGCAGATCGGAAGACAATCTAATAAAGATTATGACGTACAACAGCTGTAGAAAACCAATATATCGTTTACAACGGCTTAAATGGTGATCCAATCTATTATGATTATTAGTTTGTAATACCGTCCCCGCCTTATAGACCTAACAAAATGGACATCGATGAAATTTTATGATGGAAGACATGGAAGACGATCTTGATGAAATTTAAAATGAAGGTGTTAGGACAAGGTATAAAACATGGTGGTGGTTTATTGTTCCGTTTGCATATTTTGGAATCCTTTAAAAGAGCTGCTTTGTTACCTGAATACAAAATGAGACCGTAGGAGGACACTCACAAGTTAACGAGTTAAACCAATTCATTTAGTAATAACATTTGATACTACAGTACTTTTCAATTGACGTTTATAATAATTGTTTATTGTTTGATTGTTTATATGTTAAGATGTTCAATAGCAGAAGATGGACTCCAAGGATTCAGCCATCTGCAAGGTAACTACCGTTTAGTTTCGAATTTCCTAAAAAGAAACAAGGTTTAACTCTCTTGATACAGAACGAAGCTTTGATATGCGGTATATGGAAAGACGGCATGTACATTTTTATCCAAGCAGGAGCATAAGAATGAAAGCTCTACTACTCGTAGATCCCTGTTGGTTTCAACTTATTGCTCCAGCTTTTATACGACATAAGGAAAATCATAGACATAAGAACATAGATCTAAGCTCATATCTTTGTTTCAACTTTCTTCTTGGCAATGTTAACGGCTCTTAGCTGGACTGTGCAACGAATGTAACCTAGGCAGTTTGCCATGTTATTCCGCTATATGCAAGGATCATCTATGCAGAATTTTACATACGATTTAGTGCTTCTATTTTTGTAAAGTAATTTACTTGGTGATCTAGGATTGCTCTGGTCATCGGTTATGGGTATGCTCGTATACATACCAGGCTAATTGACAGTTTGCTTCAGTGTTAGAGTTTAGTACACATCGTAAGCCTTAACTACTGGCGATTAATCTGGTACATTTTGTGAACTAGCTTTCTGCGAAATTATTAAATTAATGCTACGAAATTATTAAATTAAAAGAAACTTTAGCCTCATTAAAAGATTGCTTTCTCTTTCTTTTCATTAAAAGATTGCAACAGGCAGTGACATGACATCAGATATAATCAGCAGTGTATAGTTGGCAGGCCTGGTAGAACAGGGGTAGAACATAGACATCACCAAAATTAACAATTGAGGGAATTTTTTGTACTTTAGTTACATATTGGAGATGTTCAGTTAAGAACGTTTACTGTTAACATTACCGTTAACATTGTCTGCAGTATATAGAGGCCTTCTTGAGCGAATTTCCAAGTGTAATGATTATCGAATAGTGCTTAATTATGGGCACGAAATATTCACGGAATTAACTCAACGTCCGACCCAACGTTAGCAAGATTAATCCGAAATATTCACAAATACTGTTACCGTACGATAAAAAAGTTCTACAGGATTTTATGGGCATCAGTTTATCATCAAATCGACACGGTGAGCTAATGCACCTTGCTTGTGTGATAATGTCTCAATGCGCAAGAATGTCAATTCGACTGAGGTAAATATTGCAGAGTGTGTATTGTCTTGTGCTTTAAAACCCACACGTAGAAGGAAGAGTTCTTCCACACGCAATGATGCGGACTAAAAATGGCACCCCAATTATGCGTTAAGTACGAATTAAATCATGTTAAACTCTATTTTCACCTTATATGTTATGGATATAAATACTATTAGACATGGAAAGCCGTATATTTCCCGTTTTTATACAAGTACAATATTATTTGAGTGTGTTACCTGCTGAAGAAATTTACTTGGCACCCATAACGGTCTCACTTGGTTCTACTAATCATAGCATACACATACACATAATTAATCAAAGCATACAATGATATTATATGAAAAGATTATTTGAATAGCCCACAGTTTGGTTGCTTTGTGATGACCAGTGTTACTATTAACGTTAATATTTTCACCTAACCGTCTAAGGGAAAATCTCAAAAGAACATAAAATCGATTCTATATTTGTTTCATCGATCAGATCACCGGTCTCAGACTCAAAGAAAGGATGCTTCGGAAGTTAGATACAATGAGTTCCATATCAAGTTTTTATCATTATGCAATCGTGAAAATATTATTAAAGATAGACCGAAACCTAGTGAATACTACAGAGCTCTGTATGTAAGCCCTTGTAAGCTGCAAGGACGCTAATTAAATGCATAATTCGTAGCCTCGTGTTTAAACACACAGGAGAATTTCTATAAATATTGTATCAGTAAGAACACAACTCTTTCGATTAAACAGTTTCTATTGGGCTAACGATCAAGAACAAGGACAGTGCGTTACGCGTGCTAGGTAGATTTCTTCAGCAGGAAGCACTCTCAAATAGTATTGTAGTTGCACATAAAGGGAAGTATAGCAATTGCTTATAATCATTGATAAATTAATACTTATGATTATAATATTTGGTATCACATTTTTCAATCCCAAGGGCTCACCTAAAACCGCTGTATTATCTCATTGCTATATGACTCTGATACGTTCGTCTTATTATAGGGAGAAGTAAATCCACAGTTTATAAGGAGTACGCCATTGTATAATGTGAGTAAAGCAGCTTTAAAAGCATCACTTTGTTTTAAACCTACGTACACAACACAAAATACTTCGGCCTCCGATTAATTGTTGAATTTCTTTACTAGCTCTAAGCAGATAGGAATTAAGGAATACATGCCAATGTCCACTGATAATTTCTAAAATATACAGCAGTGTAAGAAGGATACGGCATAAGCCGTTTAGCCTTACCAAGCACCTCGAAATAGAACCCTCAATTTATTGGCACACCTGTTGCTCTTTAAACCATTAATTAAAAATCGAACATCCCCGTCCATCATCAAAATTATTTCTTTAATCACCGCATCACTTAGAGATCGATTAATATTTGTCTTCAGACATTCTAGAATACTATTATAATGAAGTCAAGTATCATCTCTGCTTCAATTGGTACCTCTGCTAATGTTGTTATTTTTAGGCGATTTCTATTGTTGTGGTTGCAGATTACAAAAAGCTACACAATCTAGGGGATGCCTGTCCATTCGCAAGTGACCTATGAACTACTCCAGCAAATAATGCGCTTTCTTTTTATTAAATTATATGAGTTCACTTCGATATTCATTCTTTCTCACATAAATACTACTTGTTCCACACGTCAATATGTTTAAACTCGAATATTACGAATTTGCAAGTTGCATTTTAACGGGAATTATAGCAATTACTTGATTATAATTGATAAATTAATATTATTTTTCTTTTTACATTTGTTATCCCAACTTTTTCAATCCCAAGGGCCCACCTAAAAAAAAACCGCTCATTGTTCCCAAAGGTATACGTCTGTCATACCATCGTCTTATTAAAGGGAGAAGTTATTCAACGGTTTTATAAATGCTACGCCATTGTGTAATGAGAGATAAGGATCTCTAAAAGCACCACCGCTTCGTTTTTAAGACCTAGGTACACAACACAAGATCTTACAGCTTTGTTTTCATATTTGGATTTCATTACTAGCTGTAAGCCAATAGGAAACAAATAATAGATGCCGATGTCCACTGCTGACTATTAAATTTCTCAGTATTGTAAAAACATAAGCCGGCATAAGCCGTTTAGCCTTACCGGACCCCTCGATTTATTGGCGCGCCTGTTGCACTCTGACCCACTAATTAAAAATAGAACATCCCCGTCCATCCTCAAAATGATTTTTTAAACACCACATCACTTAGGGATCGATATAATCTCTTTTCAGAAATTGTAGAATACTATTACAATGAAGTGAATTTACATCTCTGCTAATGTTCTCATTTTAAGACTATTTTTGACGTAGTGGATGCATTTTAAAAAAGCTTTACAAGCTCGGCGATACTTGTCCTATCGCAAGAGACCCACCAACTTGACCATCATTTTAACGTGCTTTCTCTTTACTACACCTTATGACCTCACCGTGATATTCATTCTTTCTCAGCCAAAGGCTTCTTGTTTCGCACGTCAAAGGGTTTAAACTTGAATATTTCGAATTTGCAAGTCCTAAGAACAATATGAGCTGGCGCACTTCGGTTGTACTTCCGCTCTATTCTGTTGTACGGCATGCAAACTTATTCCACTCGTTCTAATGCAAGTATCATGGCGGATCTCGACATCTACTCTTTTTATTATTTTATCTATAATTAATAATACATTATTTCTGCAGAAAACCACTGTCGGCAGCTGTGTAGATAAATCTTAAATCTTTTGGAAAATCAAAATAATTTTTCAAAAATTTAAAAATTACCTTGTAAGTAGCAATTAAAAATCCTAATCTCACTACGCTCTTAATAAAATATCAGTTTCTGTACCTTCGTCATACAATGTTTTCTGGAAACAGTCTGAAGTATAGATCAAGAAGTTAGATGATCTATCTCAGTGTTTCATCTAACTCCTTGCCAATGTTAACGGCTCTTAGCTGGACTCTGCAAGAAATGTACTCTAGAAAGTTTGCCATAATATTCCGCTATATGCAGCGATCATCTATGCAGAATTCTACAGTCGATTTGTGGTCGCTTGCTTGCTCTGTACGCTTCTTATCAAATATTACTATGTATGGTTAGTAGTAGTGCTGCTTGCATTCGTTATGATAAGAGAACAACAAGTATCTCGACATCTCCTCTTAGTAAAATGTTATCTGAACGTTTCTGTATCTTAGTAATACTATGTTTTCTGAAAACAGTCTCAAAAATAGATCTAGGCACACATCTGTGTATTTCGACTTTCTTGCCAATGTTAACGGCTCTACAATAAAATGCACACTAGGCTAGCCATGATTTCCGCTATATGCAGCGAACACCTAAGCAGAATTCTACAGACGATTTGGTGCTCTATTTTTGTAGAGGAATTTACTTGGTGATCTACGATGGCTCTGGTCAACGGCCGTGGATATGCTCGTGTTAAATGACCCCAAAGCAGCTCGTGTTAAATAGTTCCAAAAAATTTACATTGTCCTTACACCTTCATTTAAAGTTTCATCAAGATTGTCTTCATCTCCATTTTTTTAGGTCTATAAGGCGGGGTCGATATCACAAAATGATAATCTTAAGTGATTGGATCAACAATTAACCGTTGTCAATGACATATTTATATTTACAGCTGTTGTTCGTTATCTTCTATATCAGATTGTCTTCCGACCTGCCACTCGTACACGAACTCCCTTGGCAGAATGCAGAGTTCGCCTGAAAACTTCATATCGGCTCTTTTGCACTAACGTGTGGCTCGTTCACAATCCTATCTTGCAATTCCCTTTTATCTACAGGTAAGTAAGATTATCTGGTTGGAGCTGATGGTAGCTGTGTAAGTCCTTGGAATTTGCATATCCTCTTTAACACACCACCTCCCTCGATTGGGTTCATATTTAGATAATTTCGTTCATGGAATTGGAAGTACTTCTGAATTGAATATGGCTTATACCAGAGAGGGCTTTTTTCCATCTCCATACAAGCGAATAAAGAATTTCTAACGGTATTACTTTGTCAGGATTCACATTTGATTCGTTGAAGACTCTAACTTTCAAAACCTTTCTTTTTGAAGGAACTTGAAGGCTGCAAACTATTCAGTCCTGTGTATAGCAGAGTTCGTGTCACGGCCTGTTGCATCATGAAAAAAGTGAAAGTAATCTTTTAATGACGCTAAAATTTCTTTAAATTTATTAATTTTTTAGCATTTCCTTTCAGTTCTGCTTGTATGTGGCTACAAGACAATCAGCAACTGCACATCAAGTCTTCTACCAAGTTGCTTAAAGGATCTCAATCCACCCCAAAACAGCTACAGATTTCCCGTTTCTAGTTTCTTCTATTACTGTTGTCCATATACAGCTACCTTTGTTTGTAAATTTTGATCCCTCTAGTATTGATCTCCAAGTTCCTCAAGGAGTGTGATTGAATTGTCGTGGCTTAAATGGCAGAATGAAATTTGATCGTTGCAGATATTACCCCAAAGCTCTTTTTTCTTTTTCGGCACATTCCATAGCCACTTAACGTCCATGCTGCTCACTAGGGCTTACACACAGAGTTGTGTAGGATTCACGAGGTTCCGGTCTATCATTAATAATATTTTTTTGATTGCATAATGACAAACTTTTCATGAAACCCATTATATTCTAACCATCGAAGCAGCCTTACTTTGGGTCTGACCCCGGTGATCTGATCGATGAGACAAATAAAAAATCGATTTTATGTTCTTTTGGGATCTTCCCTTAGACGGTTAGGTGGAAAATATTTACGGTATAGTCAGTCCAGTGGTCTAACGAATAATCTTTCCAGTGCCACACATTTGGTAGATCATAAGAAGTCATTTATTTTAGAAGTCTCTTGATGAAAACTTTCATATCTGAGTTCTTGATTGAAAAAGTAATCTGATATGACGATAGCATTGTCTTGATAACAATATTGTATCACATTTCGCCATTCTGACATCCTCTTCCCTTTAATGGAATACACTCATTTTCTTGGTGTTTGAACCCTGTCTTACTCGGAAGATTTAATCAAATCCTCACTCGCAACTCGCGTCTCGATTTTTTATTCTCAAACAACCTTTGATTAGCTATTCATCTAGTGAAAGCTTCGCCACGACGATTGTGTAATGCTGAGATACACACCTGTCCTTTTCATATAAGCAGTGTATTGCCTATATAAACATATAAGCAGTGTACTAGTACTATATATTCTGCTCTTCCGCATACAGTGAATAAGTGCAAGAAGGGAGAACAAAGCACATGCGTTATGACATTAGACAGCCATTATACTGAAAGGGTGTTCAAAACGGACCTGCACTTAATGAAATTTTATAACGTTCCAAAGTTGTACCGCCTTTAGGAGGCTTTCAGTTAAGTAATTTCTAGGCAGGATTGGATACATTATGTCAGGAAATGTTATAGAAGAATTTTTCGTATCCTGTACACTATGGCAACATTAGTAGAAATAATCAATAACCACGCCTAATCAAGATCATTGAGAACTCTATCTAGACTTTGCTCCGGGACCATTACGTGTGGTTATGAAGACATTTACAAACGTCGGAGGATATGACAAAATCTAGGATCTGAGATCTTATTCAACAATGTCTGGATTACGTAATCAATATGCAACATTTACAAGAAAATGAAACTGCATCTGAAAGACGATATTAGAAAATCTCAAAATTAAATTGGTGACGTTTTCCGAACCGTAAACTTTGACTGCAGTATGTAGGGAAGGTCATAATCGTATTGCAATTCATCCAAAGGGAGTAGATTGAAAAGGGGATTAGAAACTTCATTAGCAAGCAATTAAATTAATGCTTCCGTTTTCTCACGCAGCTGGTCATATCTTCTATGGAGGCTAATACGATATCAGAGGTTTACAAGAAATTAACAACTCAAGGTAGATTCACAATTCGCAGAAGAAGAGCCTTTGTTTAGAAAAGTTCGAAGTGATATGATTATCGAACAGTGCTTAACGAAGGCCCCAAAATTTTCTGGGAGGTACTCAACGCCAGACTCAACGTTAGCAAGATTAATCCCTGATTCCCAAATACTGTTACGATAACAGAATTTCTACAGAATCTTTGGGGCATTAGTTTATCATTAGAGCGAGTCGTTGAGCTAATGCCACCTTCCTTGTGTGATAATATCTCAATGCGCAAGAATCTCATTTCGACTGCTCTGAATATTGCAAACTCTTTTGTCGTGAGTTTTAAAACACACACGCAGAAGTAAAAGTCCTCCTACACGCAATGGTGTGGACAATAATGGCGACACAAATCTGCTTTAAGGACGAATAAAATTGTTAAGCGCTATTTTCGCTGGCATAATTCACACTCTTATTAAGCTTACTGGAGGATTTGAATTTCAAGATTTTCTAAACGTTTTCTTACCGGTGAGTAAAGTTCTGTTATGCTTCCCCTCTCTTGCAGATGAGTGCACCAACTGTACTAGCTTTTTGACACCTTTCATATCAAAGACGGAATGATCAACAACAAGTATTTCTGTAATCTAATTTATTAACTTCAACACTACATTATCTCGCTGACATGAATAGAGATTGCGTGCCCTTTCCATCGACTCAAACTTATGTTCTCAAGAGCAGAAAGCTACTCCACAAAATGTACCCGTTTAATCGCCAGCAGTTGAGGCTTACGAAGAGTACTGATCTCTAACACTGAACCAACTAAAATTTCACTTGCTATGTATATCAGCATATCCATAACCGTTGACCAGAGTAATCCTAGATCACCAAGTAAATTACTTTACAAAAATAGAAGCACTAAATCGTCTGTAGAATTCTGCATAGATGATTGCTGATAATAGCGGAATATCATGGCAAACTGCCTAGAGTACATTCGTTGCACAGTCCACCTAAAAGCCTTTAACTTTGGCGATAAGAAAGTCGTAATACAGATATTTGCTTAGATCTATACTTGTGACTGTTTTCAGAGAACAAGTTATTACCAAGTTACAGAAACATTCAGATATTATACTAACGGGAGTTTTCGAGACACGTGCTTTTCCTTTATAAAAACGAATGCAAGCAGTTAGCATGCACTACAACTAACCAGACATAGTAATATTTGAAAAGAAGCGTACTCAGATTAGGATATTTAATTGAAACTTACAAACTGTACTACACTAAAATCTTTTGAAAAATTACAATCATTTGACATATCTATAAGGCTGTTGACTGTGGCTTTCTGCAGAAATAGTGGTATTACTAATTGTAGATATCACGATGCATTTAGATAAAAAGATAATAACAGTAAAAGTCTAGATCCGCCATGATACTTGTATTAGAACGACTGGAATCAGTTTGCATGCAGTACATCCGACGAGAGCGGTTGGGTTGAATGGGAAAGTACGGCAGGTCATATTGTCGTTAGGATTTGCAAATTCGAAATAAACGAGTTTAAACTTAGTGAGGTCCGGAAAAAAGTCTTTAGCTGAGAGAAAATGAATATCGAGGTGAGCTCATAAGGTATAGTAAAAGAGCAAGCGCGTTATTTGATTGACAAGTTGATAGGTCACTTGTTAAAGGACAGGCAACACCGAGCTTGTGAGGCTTTTTGTAATCTGCTTCCACAACGACAGTAATCGTCTTAAAAGGAGAACATTAGCGGAGATACTAATTGAAGTCGAGATGATACTTGTCTTTATTGTAATAGTATTCTACAATGTCTGACGAGAGATATTAATCGATCTTTAAGTGTTGCGGTGAATAAAGAGATAATTTTGAGGATATCCGGGGATGTTCGATTTTTAACTAGTGGTTTGGAATGCAACAGGCGTGCTAATAATTATAGAGTTCTATTTCAAGGTGCCCAGTAAGGCTAAACGGCTTATGCCGGATTAACTCCTTAACTCTTCTGTATAATTTGAAATCATCTGTGGACATCGGCATGTATTCTTTAAATTGTTTTGGCTGAGAGCTAGTAAGGAATTTCAACAATTAATCGAAGGCCGCACTAATTTGTGTTGCGTACTTAGGTCTGAAAAACGAAGCAGTAGTGTTTTTAAAGCTCCTTGACTCAAATAATACAATGGCGTACCATTAAAAAAACCGTGGATTTACTTCTCCCTTTAATAAGAAGAGGGAATCACAGTCGTATAGCTTTGAGAACGTACAGCGGTTTGTTTTAGGTGGGCCTTTGGTATTGAAAAATGTGATACCAAATGTAAAAAACATAAGTATTAATTTATCAATGATAAACAAACAATTGCTATACTTCTCGTTTATATGCAGCTACAAAACTATTTGAAAGTTCTTCCTCCGGAAAAAATCTACTTAGCACGTATAACGCATTCACCTTGTTCTTGATCGTTAGCCTGATCTTTATGAAAAGGTTGCTTTGTGATGACCAGTTTTACTAAGTTGATAGCGAAGATATGACTGAGAATACCGTAAATATTTTCTACCTAACCGTGTAAGAGAAGATCTCAAAAGATCCTAAAATCGATTCTTTTTTTTCGCTCATCGATCAGATAACCGGTCTCAGGCCCAAAGTAAGGCTGCCCCTTTGAGGTTAGAATATAATGGGTTCCATAGCAAGGTTTGAGGCGTCCGGTAAAGCTAAAGGGCTTATGGAGGCCTATGATAGTCTATAAATTTTGTGAAATTTAGAAATCAGCAATGGACGTTGCCATGTAATACTTAATTCCTATTGGCTTAGAGCTAGTAAGGAAATTCAACAATGAATCGGACGCCACAGTATCTTTTGTTGCGTACCTAGGTTTTGAAAACGAAGCAGCACTGCTTTTAGAGCATCTTAACTATCATTATACAATGGCGTAACATTTAAAAAAAAGGGGATTTACTTCTCCCTTTAATAAGACGAGGGTATCAGAATCATTTAGCTTTGGAATCGTACAGCGGTTTGTTTTAGGTGGGCCCTTGGGATTGAAAAATGTAGTGATATCAAATGTAAAAAACATAAATTAATTTATTAATGATAATCAAGCAATTGCTATACTTCCCGTTTATATGCAACTACAATACTATTTGAGAGTGCTTCATGCTGAAGAAATCTACATAGCTCCCATAACGCTCTCACCTTGATCTTTATCGTGAGCCTGATGGAAACTGATTAATCCAAATATTTGTGTTCTTACGGATACAATATTTATAGAATTTCTGTTATGTGTTAATACACGAGGGTATCAAGTATGCATTTAATTAGCGTCCTTCTGCTTACTAAGGCTTACATACAGAGTTGTGTAGGATTCACAAGGTTCCGGTCTATCACTAATAATATTTTCAAGATTGCATAATGATGAAAACTTGATATGGAACATATTATTTTCTGACATGCGAAGCAGCCCTACTTTGGGACTCAGATTAGTGATCTGAACGATGAGACAAATATAGAATCGATTTTAGGTTCTTTTGAGATATTCACTTAAACGGTTAGTTAGAAAATATTTACGGTAGTCCTGTGTTCGCTACCAAATTAGTAACACTGGTCATAACAAAGCAACCAAACTGTGGGCTAATCAAATAATCTCATTGTATGCTTTGATTAGTAACTAAGTGCCACACATTACATAGAGATGAAAAGGTCATTTCTTTCAGATGTCTGTTGATAAAAATTCTCTATAACCAAGCTCTTGTAGGTAAAAGTAATATTATATCACGGTAGCGTTGTCTTCATAGGAATATCGCATCACATTTCGTCATTCTGACATAATCTTTCCCTCTATTGATATACTCTTGGTGTGTTAATGCTGTCTTACTCGGAAGATCTTCAAATCTTCAATCGTATCTCGCGTCCGATTGTGTAATGGTGTGTAATGGTGCGATTGTGTAATGGTGCGACACTCACCTCTCCTTTTGATATAAGCAGTGTAGCGCATGAGTATTTCTTTAATATTTCAACATCAAGTACTAATACAGTACTATATATTCTACTATTCTGCACACTGCCAATAAGTGCAAGAAAAGTGAACAATCCACATGCGTTATGATATTAGATCAACCATAGGTGTTCAAAGGTGTTCAAATCGTACCTCAGCTGAAGAAATTTCTGTACGGTCCAAAGATGTACCGGTCTTAGGAGGTTTTCGTGTTAAGTAATTTCCTTGCTCCATTGGTACAATTTGTCAGGAAAAGGTATAGAAGAACTTTGGTGTATCCCGTACACTATTAAAATTTAGTGAAAATTTTGAATGACAATCCCTACTCAAAATCAAGGAGAACTCACTTCTAGACTTGGCTCCGGGACCTCTACATGTAGTTTTGAAGACATTTACAACCCTCGGAGGATATAAAATCTAGGATCTGCTATCTTATTCAACAATGTCTGGTTAAGTAATCTATATGCAACATAGATTGATTAAATCTATCAATTAGATTGATAGACTTGATTAAATCTTCCGAGTAAGACAGCATTGACACACCAAGAACATGAGTGTATAGCATTAGAGGGAAAGTGGATGACAATGAATAAAAGTGATATTTCTCTCTTCTATCAGATCACCGTTCAGTCCCAAAATAAGGCTGCTTCGGAAGTTAGAATATAGTGGGTTCCATATAAGGTTTTTATTATTATGCTTTCGTGAAAATGTTATTAAAGATAGACCGGAACCTAGTGAATCCTACACAGCTCTGTATGTAAGCCGAAGTAAGCAGAAGGATGCTAATTAAGTGGATACTTGATAGCCTCGAGTATTAACACACAGATAATTTCTATATTTATTGTGTCCGTAAGAACACAAATCCTTGGATTCGTGTTCTTATGAGTTCCTATGAGTTCCTCAACAGTTCCTATGAGGCTCACGATCAAGAACAAGAAGAGAGCGTTATGGGAGCTAAGTAGATTTCTTCAGCAGGAAGCACTCTCAAGTAGTATTGTAGTTGCATATAAACGGGAGTATAGTAATTGCTTGATTATCATGAATTGATTTTTGATTTATTGACATCATGGACAGGCCTAATTACAGTGATACTTATTATATACGTTATACAGATTATATAGAATAATAAAACTATTTTTATTACTATTATATAAAAAAGAAATTTTAATACTACTACACCCATTGCTAGTAAATCAAGGTTGGTATTTTCTTTAAGTAACTTGTTGTAGGTTGCACTAGTTCTCCGTATAAATCTGCTTAAGACGTTTGTTTTTCTGTCAAAAAAAAAATGTATTTTTCGAAGCAGTGAGCAATTTAGTGGATGGTACGTGGATACATATTTGGTAGTTAAGATCAGGATAGTCTACTTTGCCATGAAAGAGCTTATGTAAAAAAAATAAATCAATATTTTATCTAATAAGTTCTGTTTCAAATTTAAAATTTTCAACAAATTTAATATAGCTTTCAAATTTCGAGTAGAATTTTTTTTCTTAAGTGTAAGAAGCCTTTAAAACATTTTTAACACGCTCAATCAAGAATGAGTATTCTTGTATATTATAGTTCCATATATTACTACAATATTCTAATTTCTACCTGTCGTATGCATAATACAGTACAATTTAAAGTTTGGTCATCTGAAATTCTTTACTGACTCAATAAATAGTATACCCAAGTATTTTGTAGGCTTCTTTGCAAATACTTTCAATATGTTAATAAAGGATAGCTTTCAATGAAAGATTGTTTCAATATGATCCTGGCCCGGTTTTACCAGAAACGTGCCCGGCCCGTTTCGGCCCGGAATGTACCAAGCCCGGTTAGAGCCAGGCTCGAGATACGGGCTGGGTCGTGCCGGGCAACGATTTCAGATCCACCCGGACTGGGCCTAGGTTTGCTGGGCTCTGGTTTAAACCCTCTAATGTGCGGAATTGAAAGTCTTTAGCTAAGAAAAAATGAATATCATGGTTTGTTCAAAAGGTATAGTAAAGAGAAACCGCGTTAAAAAGATGGACAAGTTGATTGGTCACTTGCGATAGGGCAGTTTATCATCAGAGCGCCACGTTGAGCTAAGGCCACCTTCCTTGTGTGATATTGTCTCAATGCGAGAAGAATGTCAATTCGACTGCGGTATTTATTGCAGTCTCTATTGTCTTGTTTTTTAAAACCCACACGCAGAAAGAAGAGTCCTTCTACACGCAATGGTGTGGACCAAAATGGCAACTCAAATCTCAGTTAAGTACGTATATAATTTCTGCTAAACTCTATTTTCACCTTATATTTTATGGATATAAATTGCAATTATGGATATAAATTAAATTATGATCGTACATAATTCTGCCTTTGATGCCACGACAATTCAATCACAGTTCTTGACAAACTTGGAGTCAATACTAGACGGCTATCGAAGGAGCAAAGGCAGTTGTATATGAAGAACAGTAATAGAAGAAACTAGAAACGGAAAATCTCTTGCTGCTGGTTGGTCTGATACAGATCATAAGAATCTTGGTAGAAGACTAAATGAGCAGTTTCTGATTCTCTTATAATTATTATTTTTATTAAAACTCTAGCTTCATTAAAAGAGTGCTTTCACTTTGTCCATTATGCAGCTAGCTTTGACACGACCTCAGCTATACTCAGGAGTGAATAGTTGGCTGCCTTCAAGTTCCTTCAAAAAGAAAAAGAATTCTGCAGTTAGTCAGTGTTTTCAATCAATTAAATGTGAATCCTGACAAATGATTAGGTTAGACATTTCTTTATGCACCTGTATGGAAGTGGATAATTGTCTCCCTGGTATAAGCAAAATCAGATATATAATTGAAGATTTACAAAGCTAGAATATGGCAACTTTTCCCTTTACTAACACAGCAGCTGTGCAGCATTCAATTCGGAATTACTTCCAACTTCAGAAGCGAAATGGTTTAAGCCTAAACTTAATCGAAAGAGGTTGGTCTGTTGACCCACACACTTACCATCAGCTCCAGCCGGATAATCTTACTTACCTTAGATAAAAAGTGACTGCAAGATAGGATTGTGAACGAGCCAAGTCTTCGTGTAAAAGTGCTGATACCAAGTATTCAAGGTTTTGTGCATTCTGCCAAGAAAATTCATGTAGAAATGACAGATCGAAAGATAATCTGATATAGATGATAACGAACAACAGCTGTAAAAATCCAATATGTCAGTGACAACGGATTAACTGTTGATCCAATCAGTCATGATTATTTTGTGATATCGTCCCCACCTTATAGACCTAAAAAAAATGGAAATGAAAACTATCTTGATGAAACTTTAAATGAAGGTGTAAGGAAAAGCTATAAAACATGAAGGTGATGTATTCTTCTGATTAATTATTTTGGAATCTCTTAACACGAACTGCTTTGGTACCCGAACAGAAAACGAAACCGTAGCGGGACATGTCTAAGTTATCGACTAAAAACAAATTCATTTAGATATCACATTCGCGTACTAAAGTATCATTCAATTGTACGTTAATAACAATTGTTTATTGTTTGATTGTTTATATCTTAAGATGTTCAACAGCATACCACTGACTCCGAGGATTCTGCCATATGCAAGGATACTTAAAATTGTGTAACTATCGTTAGTTTTCGACTCTCCTACAAGGAAGTAAAGTTTAAAACTCTTAATAAAGAACAATGTTTGGATATTCCAATAATGCAATTACTCCATGTACATCTTTATCCAAGAGGGCGTAAGAATGAAAGCTCTACTACACGTCGATTCCAGTTGGTTTATATTTATTGACCTAGGTTTTATACGACATAAGGATAATATATCCTTACTGCCCATCACCTTGTTCATTTGCGACTATTCCAAGTTGCTTTTCAGACAGAAGGCCTAGAAAGCTTAACAATTATCCGTAACTGTTATATTACACTTATATTCGTAAGCTTATTACGATTCACAAGCAGATTATTGGCCTGAAAAGCTATTAGGAGATTCTTAGGTTATTAAGGACGTGATTACCTTGTAGACGAAGGCTCGCTTCTCTTGACCTGAGAGACAAGGCCGGACGATGATTTTATAAAGCTAGCGGTTTAAAGCAGTGTTTCGCGAATAAAAAAATTTATACAGGCCTAGTAGAACAGGTGTAGAACACAGACATCAATAAAATTATCAATTGACAGAATTTTTATTTTTGTAGTCAGATTTTAACCTAGTACACCTGAAAGATATAAAAATTCCTAGGCTCACTTTCCACATCTTGGAGTAGAAGCCCTGAATTTTCTCCCATAGTAATAGTGTTCGAGTACTTGCTCGTCTCGGTGGCCAAAGAAAGTAATAGATTCTGCTATTAACTTTCGATTAGCCTGAGAGTTAAACTTGTGAATAAAAGAAATTCGATGCGTCTTTTGCAACTTTAACTCACTTCGTTAAGATGCTATATTGATAACGCTACGTATATATCACATTAATCTTCAGGCTATACAATCTTAAAGTCCCTTTGACACCCACGGTTCAACTTGCACTACAGACTGCCATAACGCATACTCTTATTAAGCTTACTGGAGGATTTCAATTTCTCCACCTTCTAAACGTTTTCTCACCGGTGAGTAAAGTTCTGGTAAGTTTCTCCTCTGTAGCAGATTAGTGCACCAACTATATTAACGTTTTGATACCTTTCATATCTGAGACGGAATGATCAACAACAATTATTTCTGTAATCTTATTTATTAAATTCAAAACTACCTTATCTCGCTGACCTTATCATCTCATGAGCAGAAAGGTAGTCCACAAAATGTACCAGATTAATCGCCAGCAGGTGAGGCTTACGAATTGTACTGTTATCTAAGACTGTACCTGACTGTCTCTTGGCCTGGTTGTATGCGTGCATATCCATGGCCGTTGACCAGAGCCATCCTAGATCACAAACTAAATTCCTTTACATAAATAGAAGCACCTATCGTCTGTGGAATTCTGCATAGATGATAACTGTATATAGTTAAATATTATGGCATACATCCGAGAGTACATTTCCTTTACAGTCCAGTTTGAGCAGTTAACATTGGCAAGAAGAAAGTCGAGAAACAAAGATATGTACTTAAATCTAATCTTCAGACTGTTTTCAGAGAACATTTCTTTACCAAATTATATAAAGATTTTATTGATATTTTATTTAGAGGAAATGTCAAGATACGGGTTGTTCTCTTCTCATAACGAATGCAAGCAGTTAGCATGCACTACAACCAATCATACATAGTAATAAGAAGTGTAGTGAGATAGGGATTTTTCAATTGTAACTTACACGCTGTAATACCCTAAAATTTGTTGAAAAATTACTTTCATGAGGCAAATAATTTAAGGTTTATCTACAAGTTTGCTGACTGTGGTTTTCTGCAGAAATTATGGTACTAATTGTAGATATCAGGATGCATTTAGATAAAAAGATAATAAAAGTAGATGTCGTGATCCGCCATGATACTTGTATTAGAAAGAGTAGAATCAGTTAGCATGTAATACAACCAACGAGAGAGCGTGCGTTGAAATGGGAAAAGTACGAAAGCTCATAATTTAATTAGGACTTGCAAATTCGAAATATTCGAGTTTAAAACTTGTGACGTGAGTAACAAGAAGTCTTTAGCTGAGAAAGACTGAATATCACGGTGAGCTTATAAAGTATAGTAAATAGAAAGGGCGTTAAAATGGTGGACAAGTTGATGGGTCACTTGCAATTGGGCAGACATCCCCGAGCTTGTGAAGCTTTTTATTTTATTCATCTGTAACACCAGAAATCACCTTAAAAAGAGAACGTTAGCAGAAATGTCACGTGACTCCATTGTAATAGAATTCTTCAGTGTATGAAAAAAGATAATAATTAGAGTTTAAATAATTTCTAAGTGATGCGGTGATTAAAGAAATAATATTGAGGATGGACGGGGATGTTCGACTTTCAATTAGTTTCTCAGGGTGCAACAGGCGTGCCAATAATTTGAGGGTTTAATTTCCAGGTGTAGGTAAGGCTTAAGGGCTTATGGAGTCCTATGTCAGTCTAAAAATTTTGTGAAATTTAGAAATCAGCAATGGACGTCGCCATGTATTTCTTAATTCCTATTGGCTTAGAGCTAGAAAAGAAAATCAACAATGAATAGGTGGCCACAGTATCTTGTGTTGCGTACCTTGGTCTTTGAAACGAAACAGCACTTCTTTTAGAGCAACTTAACTTATACAATAGCGTACCATTTAAAAAACTGTCGATTTACTTCTCTCTTCAATAAGACGATGGTATCACAATCATATAACTTTGGAATCGTACAGCGGTTTGTTTTAGGTGGGCCCTTGGGATTCAAAAATGTTCTGATACCAAATGTAAAAAACATAAGTATTCATTTATCAATGATAATAAAGCAATTGCTATAGTTCCCGTTTATATACAACTACAATACTATTTGAGAGTGCTTCCTGCTGAATAAAATCTACTTAGCACCCATAACGGTCTCACTTTGTTCTTGATCGTGAGCCCGATGTAAACTGCTTAATCCAAAGATTCTGTGTTCTTACGGATACAATATTTAGGGAAATTCTCCTGTGTGTTAAAACTCGAGGCTATCAAGTATGGATTTATTTAGCGTCCTTCTGCTTACTAGGACTTACATACCGAGCTGTGTAAGATTCACTAGGTTGCGGACTGTGATTAATAATATTTTCACGATTGCATAATAATAAAAACTTGATATGGAACCCATTATAATCTAACTTCCTAAGCAGCCTTACTTTGGGTCTGGGACCGGTGATCTGATCGATTAGGCAAATGTAGAATCGATTTTAGGTTCTTTTGAGATCCTCCCTTAGACGGTTAGGTAAGAAATTATTAACGCTGGTCTTCACAAAGCGACCAAACTGTGGGCTAATCAATTAATGTCTTCACATAATTTCATTGTATGCTTGATTAGTAACTAAGTGCCACACACTTCATAGAGAAGAAAAGGTCATTTATTTCAAATGTCTGTTGATGAAAATTCTCTATATACAAGTTCTTGAATGTAAGAGTAATGTTATATCACGGTGGCATTGTCTTGATAACAATATCGTATCGTATTTCTTCACTCTGACATCCATTTTCTCTCTAATGCTATACACTCATGTACTTGGTGTGTCAACGCTGTCTTATTCGCAAGATTTAATCAAGTCTTGACTCTAGTGTCGCGTCTCGATCTCCTGTTCTCATACAACCTTTGGATAATTATTCATCTTGTAAAAGCTTCGGCACAACGATTGTGAAATGGTGAGATACAGAACCTCTTATTTGATGTAAGCAGTCTAGTGCATCAGTATTTCTTTAATATTTCAACATCAAGTACTAATACTATATATTCTACTCTTCTGCATACAGTAAACAACTGCAAGAAAAGTGAACAATCCACATGCGTTATGATATTAGATCATCCAT
This sequence comes from Thermobia domestica, assembly GCF_964235325.1. NCBI lineage: Eukaryota > Metazoa > Arthropoda > Insecta > Zygentoma > Lepismatidae > Thermobia > Thermobia domestica. The sequence goes on along the minus strand of NC_137454.1, from coordinate 274,029,317 downwards.
TATACTGGCAAGGTGTTAATATTGTATCTCAGCTGATGAAATTTTTGATCGGTCCTAAGTTGCACCCCCTTTAGGAGGTTTGCAGTAAAGTAATTTCTAGGCACGATTGAATGCACTATGTCAGGAAATGGTATGGAAGAGGGTTGGTGTATCCTGTACACTATGACAACTTTAGTGAAAAAGCTGAATGGCCATGCCTACTCAAGATCATTGAGAACTCAATTCTAGACTTTGCTCGGCGCTATCTACATGTGGTTATGAAGACATTTGCTACCTTTGGAGGAGATGAAATTGAAACTGCATGACCTAAACCATATTAGGAAATCTCAAAATTAGGACGGTGACATTTTCCGAACATTTAATTTTGGCTGCAGTATATAGAGAAGGTCATAATCGTATTGCAATCGCAAGTGACTAGATTGAGCAGAGGACAAGAACCTCATTTGAAGACAGTTAAATTAATGCTTCCTTTTACTCACGCAGCTGGGCATCTTTTCTACGAAAAATTTGCACATCACTATATTCAGATGTAAGCCCTGGAGGCAAGTGCGGTATCAGAGAATTACAAGTAATTAACAACTCAAGGAACATTCAATTTCGCAGAAAAAGTCATTCTTGAGTGAAGTTCCAATTTAAATGATTATCGATCAGTGCTTAATTAAGAGCACGAAATTTTGTCGGGGATTAACTCAAAGTCAGACACAACGTTAGCAATATTAATCCTTGATTCCCAGATACTGTTACGCTAAATAGTGTAACCCTCGCATTATTGGCGCGCCTGTTGCACTCTAAACCACTAATTAAAAATCGAACACCCACGTCCATTCTCAAAATTATTTCTTTTATCACCGCATCACTTAGAGTTCGATTTAATCTTTTTTTAATATCTCTTTTCAGAAATTGCAGAACAGTTTTACAAAAAGTCAAGTGACATCTGTGCCACTTTTCTCAATGTAAAGTGGTAACTGACGTAGTGGATGCATATTACAAAAGGGTTTACAAACTCGTGGTTTCTTGTCCTATCGCAAGTGACCCATCAACTTGTCCATGATTTTAACGCTTTTTTTCTTTACTATAGCTTGTCAGCTCACCGTGATATTCATTCTTTCTCAACTAAACACTTCTTGTACCGTACGTCACAGGGTTTAAACACGAATACATTAGAAATTTTCAAGTACTAAGAGTAATATGACCTGCCGTACTTTCTCCATATCAACCCGCCCGCTCTCGGCGGCTGTACTGCATGCAAACCGTTTGCACTCGTTCTAATGCAAGTATCATGGCGGATCTCGACACCTACTGTTATTATCTTTTTATCTAAATGCATCGTCTTATCTACAATTAGTAATACCATTATTTCTGCAGAAACCCACTGTCGGCAACCTTGTAGATAAATGTTATTTTTTCCGCTATACGCTATATTCACCTGATTTTAGTCTATTACAGCATGTGATTTGAAATTGAAAAATCCTAATCTCACTACGTTTCTTATCAAATATTAATATGTATGGTTAGTTGTAGAGCGTGTAGTCTTTTTTTGTTAACCTTTCGTCACTTTCGGTGTCTAATTGAAATATATATCCATAAGATATAAGTTGAAAATAGCGCTTAACATAATTCATATACGTACTGTACTTAACGCAGATTTTACTTGCCATTTTTCGTCTACACCATTGCGTGTAGAAGAACTCTTAGTTCTACGTGTGGGCTTTAAATCTCGGTATAACAAAGCCTCTGCTATATTCAGCGCAGTCGAATTGACATTCTTGTGAAGTGAGATATTATCACCCAAGGAAGTTGGCATTAGCTCAACGTGCCCCTGAGATGACAAAGTCCCTCCTCAAAATATCTTTAGAACTTCTGTTATCGTAACAGTATTTTGGAATGATTATTTAATCTTGTTAACGTTGTGTCTGACGTTTAATTAGTCCTCCAGAAAATTTCGTTGCCGAATTGTGAAGGTTCCTTGAGTTGTTTATTTCTTTAATCTTCTGATACCGTATTTTCCTCCAGGGCTTCCATCTGGTGAGTATAGTGATGTTTAAATTTTTCACAGAAAAGATGACCAGCTGCGTGAGAAAACGGGAATATTAATTTAATTGCTTTCATATAAAGTTTCTAGTCCCCTGTTCAATCTAGTCCCTTTGGATGAATTGCAATACGATTATGACACTTTCTATATACTGCAGGCAAAGTTTACCGTTCGGTTAAGGTCAGCGTCTTAATTTTGATGTTTCCTAATATGGTTTTTGGCATGCAATTTCATTTTCTTGTAAATGTTGCATATTGATTTCCTCATCCAGACATCGTTCAATAAGATTAGTTTAGATCTTAGATTTAGTCATCTCCTCCGAGGGTTATAAATGTTTCCATAAACACATGTAAGGGTCGCGAGCAAAGTCTAGAAGTTAATTCTCAATGATGTTGAGTAGGAATGGACATTCAAAATTTTCACTAATGTTGTCATAGTGTACAGGATACCCAAAAGTTCTATACCATTACATGACATAATGTATCCAATCATGCCTAGAGATTGCTTAAGTAGACACCTCCTAAGGGTACAACTTTGGACAGTTCAGAAATTTCTTGAGCTGCAGATACGATTTGAGACCTTTCCAGTATAATGGCTGATCTAATGTGATTACACAATTGTTTTGTTCACTTTTCTTGCAATTATTCACTGTATGCGAAGGAGTAGAACATATATAGTTTTAGTACTTGATGTTGAAATATTGAAGAAATAAAGAGGCAATACACTGTTTATATGAAAAAGAGAGATGTATATAACAGCATTACAGAATCGTTGTGGCGAACCTCTCACAAGATCAATAGCAATCCATACGTTGTTTGAGAATAGGAAATCGAGATGCGAGATGCAAGTGAGGATGAGGACAGCATTGACACACCAAGAAAATGAGTGTATAGCATTACAGGGAAAGTGGATGTCAAAATGAAGAAACGAGATACGATATTCATAACAAGAGAATGCTACCGTGAAGTAAGATTACTTTTTCATTCAAGGACTTGGATATGGAGAATTTTTTTTTTTTTAAAAAGAGAGACATGTGAAATTAATGACTTTTTCTGCTCTATGAAATTTGTGGCACTTTGTTACTAATCAAGGCATACAGTGAGCTTATATGAAAAGATTATTTGATTAGCCCACTGTTTGGTTGCTTTGTGATGTCGAGTGTTACTAAGTTGGTAGGGAACACTGGACAGACTATACCTTTAATAGTTTCCACCTAACCGTCTAAGGGAAGATCTCAAAATTACCTAAAATAAATTCTTTATTTGATTCATCGATCAGATCACAAGTAAGGCTGCTTCGGAGCTTAGATATAATGGGTTTCATAGTAAGTTTTTCATTATGCAATTGGGAAAATATTAATAATGATAGACCGGACCTAGTGAAGCCTACACAACTCTATGTAAGATCTAGTGATTAGCAATGACCAAAATTAAATGCATATTCGTGTGCTAACACACAGGAATCATTGTTTAATATATCAGTTAGAACACAACTCCTTGGATTAAACAGTTTCTATTAGGCTAACGATCAAGAACAAGGTGAGAGTGTTATGGGTGTTAAGTATATTTCTTAAGAAAGAAAAACTCTGTAATTGTATTCTAATGTTTATAAACGGGATGTAAAGCAATTGCTTGATTATCATTGATAAGTAAATACTTATGTTTCTTACGTTTGGTATCACAACATTTTTCAATGCCAAGGGCCCACTTAAAACAAACCGCTGTTAGTTCCCAAAGCTATGCATGTGTGATACCCACGTCTTAATAATGGGAGAAGTAAATTCACGGCCTTTTACATGGTACGCCATTGTACAATGTGAGTTAAAGACGTCTAAAAGTACTGTTGCATCTTCTTAAGACTTAGGTACACAACACAATATCTTACGACTTCGGATTCATTGTTGATTTCCTTTAAGATTTAAGCCATTCAGGAATATTTGCCGATGTCCACTGCAGACTTCTAAATTTCACAGCGTGTTAAGAAGGACATAACCCGGCATAATCAGTTTAGCCTTACCGATAACCGCCAAATGAAACCCTGGATTTATTAAAGCGCTTGTTGCACTCTAAACCACTAATTAAAAATTGGACATCTCCTTGCATCCTAAAATTATTTCTTTAATCACCGCATCACTTAGAGATCGATATAATCTCTTATTATCTCTTTTCAGACATTGTAGAATACTATTACAATGAAATCAAGTGATATCTCTGCTATCGTTCTCATTTTAAGACAATTTCTGACGTAGTGGATGCATATTACAAAAAGTTTCACAAGCTCGGGGATTCTTATCCTATCGCAAGTGACCCATCAAATTGTCAAAAACAATATGAGCTGATGTACTTTTCCCATTGCAACCCGCAAGCTCACTCCGGTTGTATTGCATGCAAACTGATTCCACTCGTTCTAATCAACTCTCATGGCGGATCTCAACATCTACTGTTATTATTTTTTTTTTTATCTAAATTCATGTTTGTATAAATAAGTTTTACTGTGAAATCTCATGTCAGATACAAAGGAGAAATATTGTGATAGACTATTTTCATTTCTGCAGGTGACTGTGTTTCGTCAAAAATGGATAAACAACTTACCTGCGTTGATATATCCTATGGAAGGAAACTAAGCATAAGGCCAACAGTAGTGATCTCTTTCTCTTCTAATCTATCGGATTTCGGTACCTCGGATTCAGAACCTGATTTTTCTTTCAGGCTAATTCCATTTGTGACTTACACGACACCAGACGTCAGACGGCAGTAAATATTATGTATTACAAAAATTATAAGATATTTTCATGGGCAAGTTTTAGGTTATAAATAAGGGGCAATAAGTCCTTCATTCATTTTCATTTGCAGCATTTAAATATGTAAACAAAATGGCTGAAACAAGTCTCTATATATATGCGTGACTTACACGACAGTAGGAGACATCGTGTTTTGAATAACGGTAAATTATATGAAAATTCTGTTCTTCTATTGCTGCAAGAAAAATACAACTTTTTACATATATTAAGTAGATACCAAGCTACAAGACCAAAAGAAAATTATAATATTTTCTGTATTTATTTTAAAATATATGCCACAAATATAACGTGACGTACACGACATAAATTTGTGACTTACACGACAAGTCTAACATTATGGCTTCGTTTAATTACACTTTCAAAATCTATTGGCGGATAGAGTGGCACTAATGATTTAGATAGATAAAATGAAGTTAACAGACAAAACAAGAAGTTAACAGTTCTTTTATTGGAGCAAAATTTGTCAAATTCTAATTTATGTCTGTGATCGACGTCTGTTAACGCAACATAGGCCTAATCTTTCTGTTGTGGCCAATAAAATTCTTTATCTTGATGGTAATGGCGAAGAAATGTTACATACAGTTGTTGTGATTCTTTTCTCCACATCTAACAAATATTTAATTTTTTTTTTTTTTTTTTTGCGAAGGGTAATAATACCCTGTCTCCAGTAGAGTATTTCCATCACTTCTTCGCTGCGTTTATTCCCTTCTCATGCGCCAATGAACAGTTCTGGAATGAAATCGAATTTCCTTCGTGGTGAAGAAATATCTTAGATGAGACAACATTTAATGGTATACGCTGAAACACAATGAAAGTAGTGCTAGTTTCGTGTTTTTGAAATATTACATATTTCTTTCTTATGATGGTTCCATTGGCGCATCAACTCAAATTTTTGAAGTAATACTCTTTAATACAATATATTACATGAATGTTAGGACATAACTTGCGTGCGCTCTCACTAAATTCTGAAGCAGATTGAGGATCAATTTGTCTTTGAGAGCCTTTGCCATAGTTCATAGCCGAAATATGCCAAGACATTTTAACTTTCTGCAATTTATTGAACAAAGTGAATAATGTTGTGCACCATCATCCGACTGATAATTCACATTATTGATCGGAAAACCCGGATGACGCCATTCAAAATCTTCCATAAGTGTAGAATAGAAACAAGCAACTGTAAACATATCTTGATGCATACAATCAGATATAATTACGCACGAATCATGTTCTGTGGTTTCATTTTCTTCAGGAAAATATATTATGGCAGTTTACATAGTACAACTGTTAGATATCCAGTGACCGGTTTGTATCTTTTCTTGGTACATAAAACAGTAATTTCCACTAAAAATACATTTGATGTAATATTCTTTTCAACTTCTCTATTTATTTCCGCTTCCATTCAGCTTCTGAACTAGGCATATCTGAAAATGCAATAGAAAAGACAAGTGTTACATATCTGACATGTCCTAATTTCATAATCTTAAAGTAAACTTTGTTGTGACTTACATATTTTCGTTTGAGTAAGCATGTTTTCTACCAAGGAAGCGTGACAGAGCAGTAGCGTGCTAGATTTGGCTCGGTAGGTTGCGGGTTTAAAACATATAGCTGGCAATCCTGACTGAGGTGTTCCTCATTCACACCAGGCAAATGCCGAGATGATATCCTTTCAATAGGTCTGAACGAATCCTTTCCCACATACCCACCTCCGTCCTATACCGGCCTGAGCTTTAGATGCATAAAGGCAATAAATACCAATTTACAAGCATGTTTCCAAAATAACGAAAGAGTATTAATAATAGTATTAAAAGTAGCTGAAGCTAGAAACTTCGGAACCACATATGCCGGCATTGTTCCAGAGACGGTAGATACTTCCTGTCACGTTTTTTAGAACTTCTTTCTAGATCACATTGATTCATATTGTTGAACTTTTCATTCATTTGTTACATTTATAGTCCAGTCAAGTACACTTTACACCCATACGTCATAATATTGCTTTTATCGTCCTTATCTTTCATTCTCTTACACTGAAAATGGCACCTAATACATTAATTGGGTTATCAATCCATTGTTTATACGTTTTACTGCAGTTAGCAACTATTTTCAATGTAGTAACATTGCAACAAAATGTGACTTACACGACACGCATAATGTGACTTACACGACAGGGAAGGAAATGTGACTTACACGACATATTATATTTTGTATTTAAAAGAGTTACACGTATTATTTCGGGACTTTCTGCACGGTCTTTGATTACCTTCCGCTCAAATGAAGAAAATATAGAATTACAGCTTTTTTGTTTAATTATGTATATACATACATAAACTTGTTTATGTTTTCTTGTGACTTACACGACAGCCTACTTGAATAAATCAAATATTATAATTTTCCTGCTATTATTAAATTATGTACAAAACAATAGCACTGATGTAAACTCAAACATTATCTTAATAAGTACCATACGTAATCTTCACTTACCTACATAAATTAGCAGGAAAAAAATTTGTGTTAAATTCCCACTGTAGATACGATCTTCTGCGGCATGAAAGTGGCCATATTGTAACTCCTGCAGAGCCATCTACAGGGCAACGTTGGTATAATCTTGTCCACGTATGAAAAGTTCGGGATTCTTAAAAATGAATTTTAATAATTATTTGAGCCAAGCTGAAACTTAAAATTTTCACTTGGTAGGGTCACTTACCGCGGAATTGACCTTCAGTGATTCAGATGCAGATTATATACCTGAGATATAGTACAGAGTGAAGTATCAGTCACTTAAGACTCCTGTAGCACAGGAACATCTTAGCATTCACATTTGGTTCATGTTATATGTTTTTCGGGTGGGTAATGGACCATATTGTTTGACATGGTTGCCCTGGCGGCCATCTTGGAAGCCGTAATATTGGATCCAACTTTGGATTTTTAAAATGGAAGGGGATATGTGGGGTATCATTTGATACGACCTCAATTTCAGGGAAACAGTGATACAGACTATTTCAGAACCTACCGTTATTGGTTCAGAAGTTATTTTGTCACAAAGTGTGAGAATTTGGCATTACAGGATTATTTGCTCTATGTGCTATTCTTCTTGAGCAAGACAAACTGCAAAGCGCCTCTGCCAATCCGCATGGATTAGCAACAGCATGTCAAAGGTTTCAGGACATTACAAAATTCTCTGCGTCAGATGGTGGATATCATGGATAGATTCTTAGTAAGTAAGGTTCCCTAGATGATAGCAGAGGAAGAGCTCTAGTGGCGTAAACTCTGGGTCACTCTATCCGTCTCCGTCGCCCATTCCAATGTCCCGGAAATGGTCTATCGAGCCATTGGCGTGAACATAAGGCATAGTTAGGTGGAGCTCCGTCTTGCTGAAAAATTATGGGAAATCAACGTCCTCATTCAAGATAGAGGAGTCTGATTTTTTAGTCGTGTACATTGATAACTTTTTACAAGTGTTAAATTAATGCAATAATTGAAGGATGTAATGAAAATCTCAACTCTTCCAACAATGAGACAAAATCGTTTAGGAGGCAGAAGATAAGATTTTTTTTTCTCAACTTCTGAGGCAAACACATGAGAAGTGTAGACAAGTCAAACATGTTCATAGAACTCTGCCGTACACCAATGAAATCAAAACGATGGTGTCTTAGAATTTTTGGGTACATGCTAGATTTAGTTGTTGTAAACAGCTGGTTACCTTACAAAAGAGAGTGTAACGTAACATCTTAAAGTGTTTCGGGCTTATATTGCATCTGCACTAGTATCATGCAGAAAGCCCAAACAAGAGAGACCATCTTTAGAAAGCTTGGGCGAACATCAAGTGAAAATATGTCGACCTGTTGCTACGTGACCATGGTATAATACAAGGAAAGAGTTTATTGCTCACTGGCCAGCCCACACATCAAAGGGAAGATGTCGTTTTTGTAAGTCGGGAGTAACAAGCTCACTAAAGAATTCCTTTATGCAGTTCCATCTGTAAGTATATGTGTCACGATAAGGAATGATTTTGTCACTTGGTAATTCATATCTTTTCTAGACCCCTAAGTCACTGTTACACTACGTTGATATATTCAAATTTAAAAATATAAAAAATGAAATAAAAAAGAAGAATATTCTATAAAACTACGCATATATTTGAATATCATATTTATTCAATCTGTATTTTCAGCGAAATGTAAATATTATTATTTTTTCTATGTGGACTCATTTTCTTATACATTAATATTCAAGATTTAGATATTAAATCCTATAAAGTAAACAACTCTTACCATGTTTCATTTATTTCTCCTTTCTTATGAGACTACTTTTCTTTATTACTATATGGCTACAAGTACTCAAAAATCACTTTACGGAAAACTGTGCAAAGTAACCTTTTGGACACAACTCAGTTCGCGAAAACTATTGGCGGGAAACTTTGGAATCCTACATTCAAATAATATACAAACCAATAGACGACCTACTGCAAATATCATAATTTTTTGATAATTTTCAAAGGTAGTGAACTGTTAAGGGTTAATAGAATATTTGAATGTTTCTGTAACTTTGTAAAACAATGTTGTATGCACATATCAGTGTGCTTCGACTTCATTCTTACCAATGTTAACGGCTCTTGTTAACCAAAGTTAACCAATGTTAACCAAAGTTCTTCTCCTGCATATCCTGACTTAATGTATCCAATCGTGCTTAGAAATTACTTAACTGCAAACCTCATCAAAGCGTTAGAAGTATGGACCGTTCAGAAATTTCTTCAGCTCCCATAACGCTCTCACCTTGTTCTTTATCGTGAGCCTGATGGAAGCTGTTTAATCCAAATATTTGTGTTCTTACGGATACAATAATTATAGAATTTCTGTTATGTGTTAAAACTCGAGGCTATCAAGTATGCATTTATTAGCGTCCTTCTGCTTACTAGGGCTTACATACAGAGTTGTGTAGGATTCAGTAGGTTCCGGTCTTTCATTAATAATATTTTCAAGATTGCATAATGATGAAAACTTGATTAGGAACACATTATATTCTAACTTGCGAAGCAGCCCTACTTTGGGACTGAGACCAGTGATCTGATAGATGAGACACATATAGAATCGATTTTAGGTTCTTTTGAGATCTCTACTTAAACGGTAAGTTAGAAAATATTTACGGTAGTCCTGTGTTCGCTACCAAATTAGTAACACTGGTCATAACAAAGCCACCAAATTGTGGGCTAACAAATAATCTCATTATATGCTTTGATTAGTAACTAAGTGCTGCACATTTCATAGAGATGAAAAGGTCATTTATTTCAGATAGTTCTTGAAGGTAAAAGTAATATTATATCACGGTAGCATTGTCTTGATAGGAATATCGTATGACATTTCGTCATTCTGACATAATCTTTCCCTCTATTGATATACTCTCATGTTCTTAATGTGTCAATGCTGTCGTACTCGGGAGATTTAATCAAATCTCCAATCGTATCTCGCGTCTCGAACTCGTATTCTCAAACAACTTTTGGATAGATAATCATCTTTTGAAGCTTCGTTACAACGATTGTGCAATGGTGCGACACACACCTCTCCTTTTGATATAAGCAGTGTAGTGCATCAGATTTCTTTAATATTTCAACATCAAGTACTAATACAGTACTATATATTCTACTCTTCTGCACACAGTAAATAACTGAAGAAAAGTGAACAATCCAAATGCGTTATGATATTAGATCAGCCATTATACTGCAAAGGTGTTCAAATCGTACCTCAGCTGAAGAAATTTCTGTACGGTCCAAAGTTGTACTGGTCTTATGAGGTTATCGTGTTAAGTAATTTCCAGGCTCCATTGGATACATTTTGACAGGAAAAAATATAGAATAACATTGTGTGGTTTTGAAGTCATTTACAACCATCTGAGGAGATAAAATCTAGGATCTGCTATCTTATTCAACAATGTCTGGATGAGGAAATCTGTATGCAACATTTACAACCAAATGAAACTGCATGATAAAAACCATATTAGATAAACTCAAAATTAAGAAGGTGACATTTTCCGAATGGTTTACTTTGGCTGGAGTATACTGTATCAGAAGATTACAAGAATTTAACAATACAAGGAACATTCACAATTAGCAGAAAAAAAGGCAATAGTGAGGGAAGTTCCAATTGATAAGATTATCGAATAGTGCTTAATGAAGGACTATTCTAGTTCTTCTATACAATTGGATACATATACTAAGTATGTATCAAATCGTGCTTAGTAATTACTTAACTGGAAACCTCCTAAAAGGGTTACAACACTGGACCGTTCAGAAATTACTTAAGCTGTGGTACGATATGAACACCTTTCCAGTATAACGGCTGATGTAATGCATAACGCATGTGCTTTTTTCAATTTTCTTGAGTTTTTTACTGTATGCAGATGAGTATTTAGTATTAGTTCTTGATGTTGAAATATTGAAGAAATTCAGACAAACCACACTGCTTATATCAAAAGGAGTGGTGTGTATCTCACCATTACACAATGGTTGTGGCGAAGCTTTCACAAGATGAAAAACTATCCAAAGGTTGTTTGACAAAAAGAAATCGAGACGCGAGACGCGAGTTTAGACTTGCTTAAATCTTCCGAGTAAGAGAGCATTGACGCACCAAGAACATGAGTGTATAGCATTAGAGGGAAAATGGATGTCAGAGTGAAGAAATGTGATGCGATAATCTTATCAAGACATTGCTACCGTGATATAACATTATTTTTACACTCAAGAACTTGGATATAGAGAATTTTCATCAACAGACATCTGAAAAAAAAACCCTTTCTTCTCTATAAAATGTGTGGCACTTAGTTACTAATCAAAGCATACAATGAGATTATATGAAGAGATTATTTGATTAGCCCACAATTTGGTTGATTTGTGATGACCAGTGTTACTAATTTGGTAGCGAATACAGGACTACGGTAAATATTTTATACCTAACCGTTTAAGGGAATTTCTCAAAAGAACCTAAAGTCGATTCTATATTTCTCTCTTCTATCAGATCACCGGTCTCAGTCCCAAAATAAGGCTGCTTCGGAAGTTAGAATATAGTAGGTTCCATATAAAGTTTTTATTATTGTGCATTCGTGAAAATGTTATTAAAGATGGACCGGAACCTAGTGAATCCTACACAGCTCTGTATGGAAGCCGAAGTAAGCATAAGGATGCTAATTAAGCTTCGAGTATTAACACACAAAAGAATTTCTATAAATATTGTATAAGTAAGAACACAAATCTTTGGATTAAACAGTTTCTATGAAGATCACTATTAAGAACAAGATGAGAGAGTTATGGGAGCTAAGTAAATTTCTTCAGCAGCAAGCACTCTCAAATAGTATTGTAGTTGCATATAAACGGGAGATAGTAGGTGCTTGCATATTATTGATAAATTAATACTCATGTTTTTTACATTTGGTATCACTACATGTCATCATGTGTAAGAGAACTATATATACTGCAGTGGTGGAAGCAACCAGAACAAACATTACCAAAATTGTGAAAATTTGCTTGTCAGTATCTCGTCATTCCTTGTTCTAGTGCGTCTACTGAAAGAGCTTTCTGTACTACAGGCTATATAGCTCAGGAACGGAGAAATTGATTTTTTGATTTATTGACATATCACGCATGCGCCTAATTACACAATCTACTTACTATACACCTTATACAGATTATATAGGATAATAAAACTATTGGTAATAATTACATTCGCTTTACATAATTAATATAATTCTTAATAGTACGTACACCCATTGCCGGTAGACCAAGGTTGGAATTTTCTTTAACTAACTTGTTGTAGGTTGCACTAGTTCTCCATATAGGAGATCTGCTTAAGACGTTTGTTTTTGCTGTCAAAAAAGTGTATTTTTCGAAGCAGTGCGCGATTTAGTGGAATTACGTGAATACATATTTGGTAGTTAAGATCAGGATAGCCTACTTTGCCATGAAAGAGCAAATGTCTCAATGCGTAAAAATAATAAATCAATATTTCTTCTCCTTAGTTCTAATGTTTCAAATTTAAAATTTACAACAATTCTAATTTCGAATAGAATTTTATTTTCTTATGTGTAAGAAGCCTTTAAAACTTATTTTTAACACGCTCAATCAATAATGAGTATTCCTGTATATTAGGGTTCCATATATTACTAGAATATTCTAATTTCGACCTGACGTATGCATAATACAGTACAATAAAATTTGGTCATTTGGAAATCTTTACTGACTCAATAAATAGTATATCCAAGATCTTTGTAGGCATCTTTGCAAATAGTTTGAATATGTTGAATAAAGGATAGTTTTCAATGGAAGATAGTTTCAATATGATCCCGGCCCGGTTTGACCCGAAACGTTCCCGGCCCGTTTTGGCCCTGAATGTGTCCAGCCCGGTTAGAACCCGGCTCGAGATTCGGGCCGGGTTGTGCCGGGCAAAGAATTCAGATCCACCCGGACAGGGCCTAGGTTAGCTGGGCTCTGGTTTAAACCCACTGACCTGCGGAATAGAAAGTCTTTAGCTGAGAAAGAATGATTATCACGGTTTATTTATATGGTATAGTAAAGAGAAACCGCGTTAAATTATGGACAAGTTGATTGGTCACTTGCGATAGGGCAGTTTATCATCAGAGCGACACGTTGAGTTAAGGCCACCTTCCTTGTGTGATAATGTCTCAATGCGCAAGAATGTCAATTCGACTGCGGTGAATATCGCAGTCTCTATTGTCTTGTGTTTTAAAACCCACACGTAGAAAGAAGAGTCTCTCTACACGCAATGGTGTGGAGTAAAAAACGCAACTCAAATCTGAGTTATGTACGTATATAATTTATGCTAAACTCTTTTTTCACCTTATATATTATGGATATAAATTGCAATTATGGATATAAATTAAATTACGATCGTACTTAATTCTGCCATTGAAGCCACGACAATTCAATCACAGTACTCGAGAAACTTGGAGTCAATACTAGACGGTTATCGAAGGAGCAAGGGCAGTTGTATATGGACAGCAGTAATAGAAGAAACTAGAAACGGGAAATCTGTTGCTGCTGGTTTGTGTGATTCAGATTTTTAAGAATCTTGGTAAAAGTCTTCATTAGCAGTTTCCGATTCTCTTATAGCCACATACAAACAGAACTGACGGAAATTCTACGATATTATTAAATTTATTAAAACTCTAGCGTCATTAAAAAATTGCTTTCACTTTTTCAATTATGCTGCAAGCTTTGACACGACCTCAGCTATACTTAGGAGTGAATAGTTGGCTGCCTTCAATTTCCTTCAAAAAGAAAAAGAATTCTGCAGTTTGTCAGTCTTCAATTAATTAAATGTGAATCCTGACAAATGATTAGGTTAGACATTTATTTATGCACCTGTATGGAAGCGGAAAGTTGTCTCCCTGATATAAGAAATATCAGATATAAAAAGGAAATAGTTACAAAGCTAGAATATGGCCACTTTTCCTATTACTATCACAGCAACTGTGCAGCATTCGTTCGTCAATCCGGAAGTACTAAAACCATCAGAAGCGAAATGGTTTAAGTCTAAACCCAATCGAAAGGGGTTGTTCTGTTGACCCACACACCTACCATCAACTCCAGGCGGATAATCTTACTTACCTGTAGATAAAAATTGACTGCAAGATAGGATTGTGAACGAGCCACATCTTCGTGTAAAAGTGGCGATTCGAAGTATTCAAGGTTTTGTGCATTCTGCCAAGAAAATTCATGTTGAAATGACAGATCGAAAGATAATCTGTTATAGATGATACGGAAAAACAGCTGTAAAAATCCAATATGTCTTTGACAACGGATTAACTGTTGATTCCATCAGTTATGATATTTATTACGTGATATCGTCCCCGCCTTATAGACCTAAGAAAATGGACATGATAACTATCTTGATGAAACTTTAAATGAAGGTGTAAGGATTATAGTCCGGAGAAGCTATTAGGAGATTCTTAGGTTATTAAGGACGTGATAACCTTGTAGACGCAGGCTCGCTTCTTTTAGCCTGAGAGACATGACCGGACGATGAATTTATAAAGCAGTGATTCGCGATACAAAAAAGTTATACAGGCCTGGTAGAACAGGTGTAGAACACAGAAATCAACAAAATAACTAATTGACAATTTTTTTTTTTAGTCAAATCACATTTGGAGATTTTTCAGTTAGTACACCTGAAATATAAAACTTCCTAGGCTCACTTTTCACATATTGGAGTAGAAGCCCTGAATTTTCTCCCATAGTAATAGTGTTCGAGTACTTGCTCGTCTCGGTGCCCAAAGAAAGTAATAGATACTGCTATTAACATTCCATTAGCCTGAGAGTTAAACTTGAGACTAAAAGAAATTAGATTCGTCTTTTGCAACTTTAACACTTCGTTAAGATGCTATATTGATAACGCTACGTATATATCACACCAATCTTCAGGCTATACAATCTTAAAGTCGCTTTGACTCGCACGGTTCAACTTGCACTACAGACTGCCATATCGCACACTCTTATTAAGCTTACTGGAGGATTTCAATTTCTCCAACTTCTAAACGTTTTGTCATCCGTGATTAAGTTCTGGTATGCTTCCACTCTGCAGCAGATTAGTGCACCAACTGTATTAGCCTTTTGACACCTTTCATATCTGAAACTGAATGATCAACAACAATTATTTCTCTAATCTTATTTATTAAATTCAAAACTACCTTATCTCGTTGACATGAATAGAGCTTGCGTTTTCTGTCCATCGAATCAAAGCTATCTTCTCTTAAGCAGAAAGCTAGTCCACAAAATGTACCCGTTTAATCGCCAGCAGTTGAGGCTTACGAATTGTACTGTTATCTAACACCGTACCTGACTGTCTCTTGGCCTGGTTGTATGCGTGGATATGCATGGCCGTTGACCAGACCCATCCTAGATCACAAAGTAAATTCCTTTACAAAAATAGAAGCACCAAATCGTCTCTGCATAGAAGAAAGCTGCATATACTGGAATATCATGGCATACATCCTAGAGTACATTCCCTTGCACAGTCCACTTTGAGCAGTTGCACATTGGCAAGAAGAAAGTCGAGAAACAAAGATATGAACTTAAATCTAATCTTCAGACTGTTTTCAGAACACAATCCATTACCAAATTATAGATAGATTCAGATATTTTATTTAGTGGAAATATACGTCAATATACGTCAAGATATGTGTTTTCTTTTATCATAACTAATGCAAACAGTTAGCATGCACTACAACCAACCATACATAGTAATATTGGATAAGAAGCGTAGTGAGATAGGGATTTTTCAATTGCAACTTACACGCTGTAATACTCAATATTTGCTGAAAAATTACTTGATGAGGCAAATGATTTAAGGTGTATCTACAAGGTTGCTGACTGTGGTTTTCTGCAGTAATTATTGTATTAATTGTAGATATCAGGATGCATTTAAATGAAAAGATAATAACAGTAGATGTCATGATCCGCCATGATACTTTTATTAGAAAGAGTAGAATCAGTTTGCATGCAGTACAACCGACGAGAGAGCTTGCGTTGAATTGGGAATAGTACGACAGCATATATTGTCGTTAGGATTTGCAAATTCGAAATACTCAAGATTATAACTTGTGACGTGGGGAACAAGGAGTCTTTAGCTGAGAAAGACTGAATATCACAGTGAGGTCATAAGGTATAGTGAATAGAAAGGGTGCTAAAATGGTGGACAAGTTGATGGGTCACTTGCAATTGGGCAGACATCCCCGAGCTTGTAAAGCTTTTTATATTATTCATCTGCAACCCAAGAAATCACCTTAAAATGAGAACGTTACGTGACTCCATAGTAATAGAATTCTTCAGTGTATGAAAAAAGATAATAATTAGAGTTTAAATCATTTCTAAGAGAGTGTAATCGGGCTTTTTTTAATCTTTCGTCACTTTCCGTGTCTAATTGTAATATATATCCATGAGATATAAGTTGAAAATAGCGCTTAACATAATTTAAATACGTACTGTACTTAACGCAGATTTTACTTGTCTTTTTTCGTCTACACTATAGCGTGTAGAAGAACTCTTAGATCTACGTGTGGGCTTTAAATTTCGGTACAACAAAGACTGCTATATTCAGCGCAGTCGCATTGGCATTCTTGAGCAATGAGATATTATCACACAAGGAAGATGGCATTAGCTCAACGTGCCCCTGAGATGACAAAGTGTCTCCTCAAAATATCTTTAGTACTTCTGTTATCGTAACAGAATTTTGGAATGATTTTTTAATCCTGCTAACGTTGTGTCTGACGTTGAATTAGTCCTCCAGAAAATTTCGTTGCCGAATTGTGAAGGTTCCATGAGTTGTTTATTTCTTTAATCTTCTGATACCTTATTTGCCTCCAGGGCTTCCATCTGTTGAGTATAGTGATGTTTAAATTTTACATAGAAAAAATGACCAGCTGCGTGAGAAAACGGAAGTATTAATTTAATTGCCCTCAAATTAAGCATCTAGTTTCCTGTTCAATCTAGTCCCTTTGGATGAATTGCAATACGATTTTGACCCTCTCCATATACTGCAGCCAAAGTTTACCGTTCGGTAAAGTTCAGCGTCTTAATTTTGAGGTTACCTCATATGGTTTTTGGCATGCAATTTCATTTTCTTGTAAATGTTGCATATTGATTTCCTCATCCAGACAACGTTCAACAAGATCCAAAATCCTAGATTTAGTAATCTCTAAATGTTTGAATAAACACATGTAAGGGTCGCGAACAAAGTCTAGAAGTAAATTCTCAATGATGTTGAGTAGGAATGGACATTCAAGATTTTCACTAATGTTGTCGTAGTGTACAGGATACCTGAAAGTTCTATACCATTTCACGACATAATGTATCCAATCATGCCTAGAGATTGCTTATGTAGACACCTCCTAAGGGTACAACTTTGGACAGTTCAAAAATTTCTTGAGCTGCAGGTACGATTTGAGATCTTTCCAGTATAATGGCTGATGTAATGTGATTACACAAGTGCTTTTTTCACTTTTCTTGCAATTATTCACTGTATGCGAAAGAGTAGAATATTTAGTGTTAGTACTTGATGTTGAAATATTGAAGAAATAAACAGGCAATACACTGCTTATATGAAAAGGAGACGTGTATATAACAGCATTACACAATCGTTTTGGTGAACCTCTCACAAGATCAATAGGAATCCAAACGTTGTATGAGAATAGGAAATCGAGACGCGAGATGCGAGTGAGGATGAGGACAGCATCGACACACCAAGAAAATGAGTGTATAGCATTAGAGGGAAAGTGGATGTCAAAATGAAGAAACGAGATACGATATTCTTATCAAGAGAATGCTACCGTAAAATAAAATTACTTTTGAATTAAAGGACTTGGATATCTAGATTATTATTTTTTTTTTTTAAAAAAAAGAGAGACGTGAAATAAATGACTTTTTCTGCTCTATGAAATTTTTGGCACTTAGTTACTAATCAAAGCATACAGTGAGCTTATACGGAAAGACTATTTGATTAGCCCACTGTTTGGTCGCTTTGTGATGTCGAGTGTTACTAAGTTGGTAGCGGACACTGGACAGACTATACCTTTAATATTTTCCACGTAACCGTCTAAGAGAAGATCTCAAAATAACCCAAAATCGATTCTTTATTTGCTTCATCGATCAGATCACCAGTAAGGCTGCTTCGGAGGTTAGATATAATGGGTTTCATAGCAAGCTTTTCATTATGCAATCGGGAAAATCTTAATAATGATAGGCCGGACCTAGTGAAGCCTACACAACTCTATGTAAGTTCTAGTGAGCAGCAATAACCAAAATTAAATGTATATTTGATAGTCTCTTGGGTTAACACACAGGAAACTTTGTTTAATATATCAGTAAGAAGACAACTCCTTGGATTAAACAGTTTCTATCAGGCTAACGATCAAGAACAAGGTGAGAGCGTTATGGGTGGTAAGTATATTTCTAATTGTATTCTAGTGCTTATAAACGGGAAGTATAGCAATTGCTTGATTTTCATTGATAAATACTTATATTTCTTACGTTTGGTATCACAACATTTTTCAATGCCATTTGCCGACCTAAAACAAACCGCTGAACGTCCCAAGCTATATGAGTGTGATACCCACGTGTCATTAAAGGGAGACTTAAATCCACAGTTTTTTTAAACGGTACGCCATTGTATAATGTGAGTTAAGTAGTTATAAAAGCACTACTGCATCGTCTTAAGACCTAGGTACACAACACAAGACCTTACGGCTTCGGATTCATTTTTGACTTCCTTTACTAGCTTTAAGCCATTAGGAATTAAGGAATAGATGCCAATGTCCATTGCTGACTTCTAAATTTCACAGCGTTGTAAGAAGGATATAACCCGGCATAATCCGTTTAGCCTTACCGGTAACCTTCATAGCAAACCCTCGAATTATTGGCGCGCTTGTTGTACTCTAAACCACTAAATAAAAATCGAACATCCCCTTGCATCCTCAAAATTATTCAATTAATCACCGCACCAATTAGAGATCGATATAATCTCTTATTAATATTTCTTTTCAGACATTGTAGAATTCTATTACAATGAAGTCAAGTGATGCAGTTACATTTTCTTGTAAATGTTGCATATTGATTACGTCATCCAGACATTGTTGAATAAGATCGCAGAACCTACATTTTGTCATATCTTCCGACGGTTGTAAATGTCTTCATAACCACATGTAAAGGTCCCGGAGCAAGGTCTAGATAGAATACTCAATGATCTTGATTAGGCGTGGTTATTCAACATTTTTACTAATGTTGTCATAGTGTACAGGATATACAATAGTTCTCCAATACCATTTCCTAACATAATGTATCTAATCCTGCCTAGAAATTACATAACTGAAAACCTCCTAAAGGCGGTACAACTTTGGACCGTTATAAAATTTCATTAAGTGCAGGTCCGTTTTGAACACCCTTTCAGTATAATGGCTGTCTAATGTAATAACGCATGTGCTTTGTTCTCCCTTCTTGCACTTATTCACTGTATGCGGAAGAGCAGAATATATAGTATTAGTACACTGCTTATATGAAAAGGACAGGTGTGTATCTCAGCATTACACAATCGTCGTGGCGAAGCTTTCACTAGATGAATAGCTATTCAAAGGTTATTTGAGAATAAAAAATCGAGACGCGAGTTGCGAGTGAGGATTTGATTAAATCTTCCGAGTAAGACAGGGTTCAAACACCAAGAAAATGAGTGAATTCCATTAAAGGGAAGAGGATGTCAGAATGGCGAAATGTAATACAATATTGTTATCAAGACAATGCTATCGTGATATCAGATTACTTTTTCAATCAAGAACTCAGATATGAAAGTTTTCATCAAGAGACTTCTAAAATAAATGACTTCTTATGATCTACCAAATGTGTGGCACTGGAAAGATTATTCGTTAGACCACTGGACTGACTATACCGTAAATATTTTCCACCTAACCGTCTAAGGGAAGATCCCAAAAGAACCTAAAATCGATTTTTTATTTGTCTCATCGATCAGATCACCGGGGTCAAACCCAAAGTAAGGCTGCTTCGATGGTTAGAATATAATGGGTTTCATGAAAAGTTTGTCATGCAATCAAAAAAATATTATTAATGATAGACCGGAACCTCGTGAATTCTACACAACTCTGTGTGTAAGCCCTAGTGAGCAGCATGGACGCTAAGTGGCTATGGAATGTGCCGAAAAAGAAAAAAAAGCTTTGGGGTAATATCTGCAACGATTAAATTTCATTCTGTCATTTAAGCCACGACAATTCAATCACAGTCCTTGAGGAACTTGGAGATCAATACTAGAGGGATCAAAATTTACAAACAAAGGTAGCTGTATATGGACAACAGTAATAGAAGAAACAAGAAACGGGTAATCTGTAGCTGTTTTGGGGTGGATTGAGATCTTTTAAGCAACTTGGTAGAAGACTTGATGTGCAGTTGCTGAATGTCTTGTAGCCACATACAAGCAGAACTGAAAGATTATGCTACAAAATTAATAAATTTAAAGAATTTTTAGCGTCATTAAAGTATTACTTTCACTTTTTTCATGATGCAACAGGTCGTGACACGAACTCGGCTAAACACAGGACTGAATAGTTTGCAGCCTTCAAGTTCCTTCAAAAAGAAAGGTTTTGAAAGTTAGAGTCTTCAACGAACCAAATGTGAATCCTGACAAAGTATACCGTTAGAAATTCTTTATTCGCTTGTATGGAGATGGAAAAATGCCCTCTCTGGTATAAGCCATATCAGATATAACAAGAAAGTAGTAACAAAGCTTCAGTATGGCCACTTTTCCCATTACTAACACAGCAGCTGTGCAGCATTCAAATCGGAAGTACCTCCAATTCCATGAACGAAATTGTCTATGTATGAACCTAATCGAGGGAGGTGGTGTGTTAAAGAGGATATGCAAATTCCAAGGACTTACAAAGCTACCATCAACTCCAACCAGATAATCTTACTTACCTGTAGATAAAAGGGAACTGCAAGATAGGATTGTGAACGAGCCACACGTTAGTGTAAAAGAGCCGATATGAAGTTTTCAGGCGAACTCTGCTTTCTGCCAAGGGAGTTCGTGTACGAGTGGCAGGTCGGAAGACAATCTGATATAGAAGATAACGAACAACAGCTGTAAATATAAATATGTCATTGACAACGGTTAATTGTTGATCCAATCACTTAAGATTATCATTTTGTGATATCGACCCCGCCTTATAGACCTAAAAAAATGGAGATGAAGACAATCTTGATGAAACTTTAAATGAAGGTGTAAGGACAATGTAAATTTTTTTGGAATTATTTAACACGAGCTGCTTTGGAGTCATTTAACACGAGCATATCCACGGCCGTTGACCAGAGCCATCGTAGATCACCAAGTAAATTCCTCTACAAAAATAGAGCACCAAATCGTCTGTAGAATTCTGCTTAGGTGTTCGCTGCATATAGCGGAAATCATGGCTAGCCTAGTGTGCATTTTATTGTAGAGCCGTTAACATTGGCAAGAAAGTCGAAATACACAGATGTGTGCCTAGATCTATTTTTGAGACTGTTTTCAGAAAACGTAGTTTTACTAAGATACCGAAACGTTCAGATAACATTTTACTAAGAGGAGATGTCGAGATACTTGTTGTTCTCTTATCATAACGAATGCAAGCAGCACTACTACTAACCATACATAGTAATCTATATTATAAAAGAGAACGTACAAATCCTTTGTTCCCTCATCACGCTAATACGGCTGAACCAATTTCTTTTATTTTTGGGGGGTTATTAGGATTTGGACCCTAGATGGTTTTTATAATATCACTTTAATTTTTAATTACCAGTGTCTTGAGATAATTGACCATTCAAGTGTCCATAACGTACAAATCCTTTGTTAGTTCATCATAGGTATAAAAATAAACGTATTTATATGCAACCCGCATGACCGTGTCACTCGGCGGGTTAACATAAATGACAGGCGCTATAATGTTAACATTTACTGCAATTTGAAAGCGAAAAAGTAAAAATTATCTAAGTAACAAAGTTTATTGCGTTCCGGGGTGACCGCAACGAAGCGGGGTGAACGCTGCTAGGCTATATTATAAAAGAGAACGTACAAAACCTTTGTTCCCTCATCACGCTAATACGGCTGAACCAATTTCTTTTATTTTTGGGGGGTTATTTGGATTTGGACCCTAGATGGTTTTTATCATATCACTTTCATTTTTAATTACCAGTGTCTTGAGATAATTGACCATTCAAGTGTCCATACGTACAAATCCTTTGTTATTAGTTCATCATATGTAAAAATAAACGTATTTATATGCAACCCGCATGACCGTGTCACTCGGCGGGTTAACATAAATGACAGGCGTTTTAATGTTAACATTTACTGCAATTTGAAAGCGAAAAAGTAAAAATTATCTAAGTATCAAAGTTTATTGCGTTCCGGGGTGACCGCAGCGAAGCGGGGTGAACGCTGCTAGTATTTGATAAGAAGCGTAGAGTGCAAGCAAGCGACCACAAATCGACTGTAGAATTCTGCATAGATGATCGCTGCATATAGCGGAATATTATGGCAAACGGTCTAGAGTACATTCCTTGCAGAGTCCAGCTAAGAGCCGTTAACAATGACAAGAAGTTAAATGAAACACTGAGATAGATCATCGAAACAAGAAGCCTTTGGCTGAGAAAGAATGAATATCACGGTGAGCTCATAAGGTGTAGTAAAGAGAAAGCACGTTAAAATGTTAGTTAAGTTGGTAGGTCTCTTGCGATAGGACAAGTATCGCCGAGCTTGTAAAGCTTTTTTTAAAATGCATCCACTACGTCAAAAATAGTCTTAAAATGAGAACATTAGCAGAGATGTAAATTGACTTTATTGTAATAGTATTCTACAATTTCTGAAAAGAGATTATATCGATCCCTAAGTGATGTGGTGATTAAAAAATAATTTTGAGGATGGACGGGGATGATCTATTTTTAATTAGTGGGTCAGAGTGCAGCAGGCGCGCCAATAAATCGAGGGGTCCGGTAAGGCTAAACGGCTTATGCCGGCTTATGTTTTTACAATACTGAGAAATTTAATAGTCAGCAGTGGACATCGGCATCTATTATTTGTTTCCTTTTGGCCTACAGCTAGTAATGAAATCCAAATATGAAAACAAAGCTGTAAGATCTTGTGTTGTGTACCTAGGTCTTAAAAACGAAGCGGTGGTGCTTTTAGAGATCCTTATCTTTCATTACACAATGGCGTAGCATTTATAAAACCGTTGAATAACTTCTCCCTTTAATAAGACGATGGTATGACAGACGTATACCTTTGGGAACGATGAGCGGTGTTTTTTTAGGTGGGCCCTTGGGATTGAAAATGTTGGGATAACAAATGTAAAATAAAATAATATTAATTTATCAATTATAATCAAGTAATTGCTATACATCCCGTTAAAATGCAACTTGCAAATTCGAAATAATCGAGTTTAAAAATATTGACGTGTGGAACAAGTAGTATTTATGTGAGAAAGAATGAATATCGAGGTGAACTCATATAATTTAGTAAAAAGAAAGCGCATTATTTGATGGACTAGTTGATAGGTCACTTGCGAAAGGACAGGCATCCCCTAGATTGTGAAGTTTTTTGTAATCTGCATCCACAACAATAGAAATAGCCTTAAAATAACAAAATTAGCAGAGATACTAATTGAAGCAGAGATGATACTTGACTTTATTATAATAGTATTCTAGAAAGTCTGAAGACAAATATTAATCGATCTCTAAGTGATGCGGTGATTAAAGAAACAATTTTGAGGATGGACGGGAATATTTTATTTTTAATTAATGGTTTAAAGAGCAACAGGTGCGCCAATAATTCGAGGGTTCTATTTCGAGGTTCTTGGTAAGGAGGTGCCGGTATAACACCTTCTTACAATGCTGTGTAATTTAGAAATTATCAGTGGACATTGGCATGTATTCCTTAAATCCTATCTGCTTAGAGCTAGTAAAGAAATTCAACAATTAATCGGAGGCCGCAGTATTTTGTGTTGTGTACGTAGGTTTATAATCAAAGTGATGCTTTTAAAGCTGCTTTACTCTCATTATACAATGGCGTACTCTTTATAAACCGTGGATTTACTTCTCCCTATAATAAGACGAAGGTATCAGAGTCATATAGCAATGAGATAATACAGCGGTTTTAGGTGAGCCCTTGGGATTGAAAAATGTGATACCAAATATAATAATCATAAGTATTAATTTATCAATGATTATCAAGCAATTGCTAAACTTCCCTTTATATGCAACAACAATACTATTTGAGAGTGCTTGCTGCTGAAGAAATCTACCTATCACGCGTATCGCACTGACCTTGTTCTTGATCGTTAGCCCAATAGAAACTGTATAATCGAAAGAGTTGTGTTCTTACGGATACAATATTTATAGAAATTCTCCTGTGTGTTTAATCACGAGGCTACGAAGTAAGCATTTAATTAGCGTCCTTGCAGCTTACAAGGGCTTACATACAGAGCTGTGTAGTATTCACTAGGTTTCGGTCTATCTTTAATAATATTTTCACGATTGCATAATGATAAAAACTTGATATGGAACTCATTGTATCTAACTTCCGTAGCATCCTTACTTTGAGTCTGAGACCGGTGATCTGATCGATGAGACAAATATAGAATCGATTTTAGGTTCTTTTGAGATTTTCCCTTAGACGGTTAGGTGAAAATATTAACGTTAATAGTAACACTGATCATCACAAAGCAACCAAACTGTGGGCTAATCAAATTATCTTTTCATATAATATCATTGTATGCTTTGATTAATTATGTGTATGTGTATGCTATGATTAGTAGAACCAAGTGAGACCGTTATGGGTGCCAAGTAAATTTCTTCAGCAGGTAACACACTCAAATAATATTGTACTTGTATAAAAACGGGAAGTATACGGCTTTCCATGTCTAATTGTAATTTATATCCATAACATATAAGGTGAAAATAGAGTTTAACATGATTTAATTCGTACTTAACGGAGAATTGGGGTTCCATTTTTAGTCCGCATCATTGCGTGTGGAAGGACTCTTCCTTCTACGTGTGGGTTTTAAAACAGATGACAATACACACTCTGCAATATTTACCTCAGTCGATTTGACATTCTTGCGGATTGAGACATTATCACACAAGGAAGGTGCATTAGCTCAACGTGTCGCTTTGATGATAAACTGATGCCCATAAAATCCTGTAGAACTTTTTAATCGTACGGTAACAGTATTTGTGAATTAAGGATTAATCTTGCTAACGTTGGGTCTGACGTAGAGTTAATCCCCGTGAATATTTCGTGCCCATAATTAAGCACTATTCGATAATCATTACACTTGGAAATTCGCTCAAGAAGGCCTTTTTTTCTGCGAATTTTGAATGTTCTGTGACTTGTTATTTTGTTGTATACTCTGATACCATATTTGCATTCAGGGCTTCCATCTGGTGTGTATAGTGATGTGCAATTTTTTTTATAAAAAGATGACCAGCAGAGTGAGAAAACGGAAGCATTAATTTAATTGCCTTCAAATGAAGATTGTAGTCCCCTGTACAATCTAGTCCCTTTGGATGATTTGGAATACGATTATGACCTTCTCTATATACTGCAGACAATGTTAACGGTAATGTTAAAGTAACGGTTCTTAACTGAACATCTCCAATATGTAACTAAAGTACAAAAAATTCCCTCAATTGTTATTTTGGTGATGTCTATGTTCTACCCCTGTTCTACCAGGCCTGCCAACTATACACTGCTGAGTATATCTGATGTCATGTCACAGCCTGTTGCAATCTTTTAATGAAAAGAAAGAGAAAGCAATCTTTTAATGAGGCTAAAGTTTCTTTTAATTTAATAATTTCGTAGCATTAATTTAATAATTTCGTAGAAAGCTAGTCCACAAAATGTACCAGATTAATTGCCAGTAGTTCAGGCTTACGATGTGTACTAAGCTCTAACACTGAAGCAAACTGTCCATTAGCCTGGTATGTACACGAGCATACCCATAACCGATGACCAGAGCAATCCTAGATCACCATGTCAATTACTTTACAAAAATAAAAGCACTAAATCGTCTGTAAAATTCTGCATAGATTATCCTTGCATATAGCGGAATAACATGGCAAACTGCCTAGGTTACATTCGTTGCACAGTCCAGCTAAGAGCCGTTAACATTGGCAAGAAGAGAGTTGAAACAAAGATATGAGCTTAGATCTATGTTCTTATGTCTATGATTGTCTTTATGTCGTATAAAAGCTGGAGCAATAAGTTGAAACCAACAGGGATCGACGAGTAGTAGAGCTTTCATTCTTATGCTCCTGCTTGGATAAAAATGTACATGCCGTCTTTCCATGTACCGCATATCGAAGCTTCGTTCTTTATCAAGAGAGTTAAACTTTGTTTCTATTTAGGAGATTCGAAAATAAACGGTATTTACCCAATGTTTAGTTACCTTGCAGATGGCTGAATCCTTGGAGTCTATCTTCTGCTATTGAACATCTTAACATATAAACAATCAAACAATAAACAATTGTTATAAACGTCAAATGAAAAGTACTGTAGTATCAAATGTTATTACTAAATGAATTGGTTTAACTCGTTAACTTGAGTGTCCTCCTACGGTCTCATTTTGTATTCAGGTAACAAAGCAGCTCTTTTAAAGGATTCCAAAATATGCAAACGGATCAATAAACCACCACCATGTTTTATACCTTGTCCTAACACCTTCATTTTAAATTTCATCAAGATCGTCTTCCATGTCTTCCATCATAAAATTTCATCGATGTCCATTTTGTTAGGTCTATAAGGCAGGGACGGTATTACAAACTAATAATCATAATAGATTGGATCACCATTTAAGCCGTTGTAAAAGATATATTGGTTTTCTACAGCTGTTGTTCTTCATAATCTTTATTAGATTGTCTTCCGATCTGCATTTGTAAAAGAACTCCGTTGGCAGAATGCAGAATACCTTAAATACTCCATACCCCTCTTTTCCACTTACATGTGTCTCGTTCACAATCCTACCTTGCAATCACTTCTTATCTAGAGGTAAGTAAGCTTATCCCGCTGGAGCCGATGGTAGCTGTGTGGATGCTGGATTTCGTATATCCTCTTTCACACACCAACCTCAATGGATTGGGTTCTTGCTTAGACCATTTCCCGCCTGCACGTGGAGCTACTTCCGAATTGAATGGTGCAGACCTGTCGTGTTAGTAGGGGAAAAAGAGGCCATATTGAAGCTTTGCAACCACTTCCTTGTTACACCTTATAGGCTTAAACCAGGAAGCACATGTTTCCTTCTCCATACAGGGGAATAAGAAATGTGTAATGTTGAACATTTAGTTAGGATTGAGATATGACTCCCAACTCACAACTCCTAACTCACAGTTGAAGACTCTGACTAACTTGCACAGTTCTTTTTCTGTTTGAAGGATCCTATTCTCTCTTGGAGCCTTGCAACTATTCTCTCTTGAGTATAGCTGAGGTCGTGTCACAGCCTGTTGCATCATAAAAAAAAATGAAAGCAAACCTTTAATGACGCTAAGTGTCTTGAAATTTAATGATTTCGTAGCATTTCCATTCGGTTCTGTTCATATGTGCTATTAAAAGAATCAGCAAGTGCTCATGAAATTTTCAACCAAGATTCTTAAAAGATCTGAATCACACCCATCAATAATTACTGATACCCCATTTTTAGTTTCTCCTATTACAGTTGTAATATACAGTTACGTTTGCTCCTTCGAAACCTCTCTGCACCATTTGAAGCAGTCTGGTATTGATCTCCAAGATTCTCAAGGACCGTGAGTGATTTGTCATAGCTTCAGAGGCACAATTAATTATGATCGTTGAGACATTCCCCGAAAGATATTTTTGTCTTTCGGCTCTTTTCATGTCTAATTGTAATTTATGCCCATCAAATATTAGGTGAAAATAGCGCTTAACATAATTTATATACGTACTTAACGTAGATTTGACTGGCCATTTTTATTCCACACCATTGCGTGTAGAAGAACTCATCCTTCTACGTGTGGGTTTTAAAACACAAGACAAGAGAGCCTCTGCAATATTCACCGCAGTGAAATTGACATTCTTGCGCATTAAGACATTATCACTCAAGGTAGGTGGCATTAACTCAACCTGTCGCTCTGATAAGCTGATATCCACAAAAGTACTATAGAACTTTCTTTTATCGTAACAGTATTTGGGAATTTTGCTAACGTTGTGACTCATATTGAGTTAATCCTCCCGAAAAATTTGTGGCTATCGTTAAGCACTAATCGATTATCTTAACACTTGGAACTTTGCATAAAAATGCCTCTATTTCTGCTAAATGTGTATGTTCCTTGTGTTGTTAATTTTTTGTAATCTTCTCATACCTTTATACAGCAGCCCAAATTAACAGTTCGGAAGATGTCACCGTCTTAATTTAAAGATTTCCTAATATGTTTTTTGTCATGCAGTTTCATTTGGTTGTAAATGTTGCATATAAATTTCCTCATCCAGACGTTGCTGAATAAGATCGAAGATCTTAGATTTTTTCAACTCCTCGGACGGTTGTAAGTGCCTTCATAACCCCATGTAGAGGTCCCCGAGTAATGTCTAGAATTGAGTTCTCAATGATCTTGAGTTGGCATGGCCATTCAGGATTTATAATTTATAAATTAATACTTATGTTTCTTACATATGGTATCACAAAATTTTTCAATCCCAAAGGCCCAACAAAAATGTACGTTCCCAAAGCTATATGACTGTGATACCCTCGTCTTATAAAAGGTGGAACTAAATCCAAGGTTTTTTAAATTGTACGCCATTGTATAATGTGCGTTAAGTAGCTCTAAAAGAGTTAGTGCTTTATTCTTAAGACGTAGGTACACTACAAAAGATTCTGCGGCCTCCGATTCATTGAATTTCTTTACTAGCTCTAAGCCAATTGGAATTAGGGAATACATGGTTACGCCCACTGCTGATTTCTAAATATCACATCATTTTTAGAAAGACATAAGCCGACATTAGCACTTTGGCATTACCGGACACCTCGAAATAGAACCCTCGAATTATTGCCACGCCTGTTGCAACCTAAACCATTAATTAAAAATCTTACATCCCCGTCCATCTTCAAAATTATTTCTTTAATCACCGCATCACTTAGAGATCGATTTAATCTCATATCATTATCTTTTTTCATACATTGTGGAACATTATTAGAATGAATTCAAGTGACATCTCTGCTAATGTTACATTTTTAAGACTATTTTTGACGTAGTGGATGCATATTACTTGAAGCTTCACAAGCTCGGGGATGCTTGTTCTACCGCAAGTAACCCATCATCTTGTCCATCGTTTTAACGCGCTTTCTCCTTTTATCCCTTATTAGCTCACCGTGATATACAGTCTTACTCAGCTAAAGACATCTTGTTCCGCACGTCACTGGTTTTAAACTCGAATATTTCGAATTTGCAAGTCTTAAGGACAATATGTGCTTTTTCTATTTAAACCCACACTCTCTCGTCTGTTGCCCTTTAGAACGTTTCCAGTTAAGTAATTTCTAGCTACGATTGAATGCACTATGTCAAAAAATGGTATAGAAGAAAGTTGGTGTATCCTGTACACTATGACAACTTTAGTGAAAAAGCCGAATGGCCATGCCTACTCAAGATCATTGACAACTCACTTCTAGACTCCGCTCGGCGCCCTCTACGTGTGGTTATGAAGACATTTGCTACCGTCGGAGGAGATGACAATATCTATGATTTGCGATCTTATTCAAAAACGTCTGGATGACGAATTCAAAATGCAACATTTACAAGAAAATGAAACTGCATGACCAGAATAATATTAGGAAATCTCAAAATTAGAACGGTTACTTTTTCCGAACCTTTAACTTTGCCTGCAGCATATAGAGAAGGTCATAATCGTATTGCAATCGTAAGTGACTAGATTGAACAGGGGACAAGAACGTCATTTGAAGGCAATTAAATTAATGCTTCCGTTTTCTAACGCAGCTGGTCATGTTTTCTATGAAAAATTTCCACATCACTATACTCAGATGGAAGCTCTGGATGAAAATACGGTAACAGAGAATTACAAGAAATTAACAACTCAAGGAACATTCACAATTCGTAGAATACGAGTCCTTCTTGTGCGTAGTTCCATTTGATATGATTATTGAACGGTTCCTAATTAAGGGCACGAAATTTTCTCGGGGATTAACTCAAAGTCAGACACAACGTTAGCAAAATTAATCCTTGATTCCGAAATACTGTTACGCCACATAGTGGAACCCTCGAATTATAGGCGCGCCTGTTGCACCATTAACCACTAATTAAAAATCGAACATCCACGTCCAACCTCAAAATTATTTCTTTAATCACCGCATCACTTAGAGTTCGATTTAATCTCTTTTTAATATCTCTTTTCAGAAATTGCAGAACAGTTTTACAAAATGTCAAATGACATCTGTGCCACTTTTCTCAATGTAAGCTGGTAACTCATGTAGTGGATGGATATTACAAAAAGCTTCACAAGCTCGTGGTTGCTTGTCCTATCGCAAGTGACCGATCAACTTGTCCATCATTTTAACGCTCTTAGTAATTACTTAACTGCAAACTTCCTAAAAGCGTTACAACACTGGACCGTTCAGAAATTTCTTCAGCTCTAATACGATTTGAAAATCTTTCCAGTATAATGGCTGATGAAATGTCATAACGCATGTGCTTTTTTCACTTTTTTTGCTGTTATTTACTCTATGCAGCAGAGTAGAATATAGAGTATTACTACTTGATGTTCAAATATTGAAGAAATACAGAGGGACTACACTGCTTATATCAAAAGGAGAGGTTTGTATCACACCATTACACAATCGTTTTGGTGGAGCTCCTCCGTGGCTAAGCGGTTAGCGTACGCGCCTTTGGCGTGGGAGGCCTGGGTTCGATTCCCGGCAGGAGCTCATGTGGTTCGGATTCCACGTTAATCAGTAGGTCCACGTCTCATATAGCCTCGCTGCTGAACGAGACGTAAAACTCAAAATCAACTCAACTCAACAATCGTTTTAGCGAAGTTTTCAAAAGATGAATAATAGCTATCCAAACGTTGTTTGAAATTAGGAAATCGAGACGCGAGATGCGAGTGAAAATTTGATTAAATCTAACGAGTAAGGCATCATTGACACACCAAGAACATGAGAGTATACCAATAGAGGGAAAGAGGATGTCAGAATGACGAAATGTGATACGATATTCTTATCAAAACTATGCTACCGTGATATCATTCAAGAATTTGGATATGGAGAATTTTCTTCAAGAGACTTCTGAAATTAATGACTTTTTCTGCTCTATGATGCGTGTAGCACTTTGTTACTTATCAAAGCATACAGTGAGCTTATATGAAAGTGTTACTTGATTAGCCCGCAGTTTGGTTGCTTTGTGATGACCAGTACTACAAAGTTCTTTGCAAACAAAGGACTGACTATACCGTTTCTATCAAAATAACAATTAAGAAATAGGTCAGAGCGATATGAGTCCTAAGTAGATATCTTCAGGAGAAGCACTCTCATATTGTAATGTAGTTGCATATAAACGGGAACTATAACAATTCCTTGATTATCATCGAGAAAGTAATACCGGTACCTGTTTTTTACATATGGTATCCCAACATTTTTCAATCACAAGGGCCCATGTTAAACCAACCGCTCTTCGTTCCCAAAGGTACACGTCTGTGATACTCTCATCTTATTAAAGGCTGAAGTAAATCCATGGTTTCTTAATTATACGCCATTGTATAATGTACTTAAGGAGCTCTAAAAGTACTAGAGCTTCGTTTTTAGTACCTTGGTACACATCACAATATACTACGGCTTCGGATTCATTATTGAAATTATCTACTAGCTGTAAGCCAATATGAATTAAGTAATAGATGCCGATGTCCACTGCTGACTTCTACATTGCATCATTGTAAGAATATCATAAGCTGCCTAAGCCGTTTAGCACTACCGGACAACGCGAAATGGAACTCTCGAATTATTTACGAGCCTGTTGCAATTTAAACCACTAATTTAAAATCAAACATTCCCGTCCATCCTCAAAATTATTTCTTTAATCACCGCATCGATTTAATCTTCTATTAATATCTTTTTTCAGACATTGTAGAACACTATTACACTGAAGTCAAGTGACATCTCCTCGAATGTTCTCTTTTTAAAGCGATTTCTGACGTAGTGGATGCATATTACAAAAAGCTTCACAAGCTCGGTGATGCTTGTTTTATCGTAGGTGACCCATCAACTTGTCCATCTTTTTAGCGCTTTCTCATTACTATACCTTATGAGCTCTCCGTGAAATTCATTCTTTCTCATTCTTGTTCCGCACGTCACTGGGTTTAAACTCGAATATTTCAAATTTGCAAGTCCTAAGAACAATCTGATCTGCCGTACTTTTCCCATTTCAACCCGCCCGTTCTTGTCAATTGTACTGCATGCAAACTCATTCCAAACTGATTCTAAGGAAAGTATTATGACCGATCTCGACATCTACTTTTATTATCTTTTTATATAAATGCATTCTGATATCTGCAATTAGTAATACCATTGTTTCTGCAGAAAATCACAGCATGCAGGCTTGTAAATAAATCTTAAATTTTTTGCCATAAGAAATTAATTTTTCAACAAATTTTAGAATATTACACTGTGTAGGATGAAATTGACAAATTATGATCTCACTACGCTTTTATCATATTTATTATGTCTGGTTGGTTGTAGTGCATGCTAACTGCTTGCATTCGTTTTGATAAAACAACAACACGTATCTCGAAATCTTCTTTTAGCTAAATATCTGAATGTTTCCGCAGCTTCGTATAACTGTGCTCTCTGAAAACTGTCTGAAGTATAGATCTAAGAACTTATCTGTGTGTTTCATCTAACTTCTTGCCAATGTTAATGGCTGTAGCCAGGTTGCCATAATATTCCGCTATATGTAGCGATCATCTTTGCAGAATTCTACAGACGATTTGGTGATTCTATTTTTATAAAGGAATTTACTTGGTGATCTAGGATTTCTCTCGTCCACTGTCATGGATATACTCGCATACCTACCAGGCCAAATGACAGTCTGGTTCAGTGTTAGAGATGAGTACACTTTGTAAACCTGAACTGCTAGTGTTTAATCGGGTTCATTTAGTGAAGTAACTTTCTGCTCTTGAGAAGATACCTTTGAGTCATTGGACAAGACACGCAAGCTCTATTCGCCTCAGCGAAATAAGGTAGTGTTGAATTAAATAAATAAGATTACAGAAATTCTACTTGTTGACCATAACGTCTCAGATATTAAAGGTGTCAAAAAGCTAATACAGTTGGTTCACTAAACTGTTACAGATGGTAATTAAACCAGAATTTTACTCACCCGTGAGAAAGCGTTTAGAAGGTCGAGAATTTGCAATCCTCCAATAAGCTTAATAAGAGTGTGCGATTTGGCAGTCTGTAGTGCAAGATTAACCGTGCGAGTCAGAAAGGCTTTAGGGTTCTATAGCCTGAAAATAAGTGTGATAGATGCGTAGCGTTATCTATATACCATCTTGATGAAGTGAGTCAAGTTTGCAAAAGACGCCTCGGAATTTTTTATTTACGGAAGTGTAGTATAACTGTTACGGAAAATTGTTAAGCTTTCTTGGCGTTCTGTTTGAAAAGCAGCTTGGAATAGTCGCTAATGAACAAGATGCTGTGCAGTAAAGATTGATTATCTTTATGTCGTATAAAACCTAGATCAGTAAGTAGAAGCCAACTGGAATCGACGTGTAGTGGAACTTTATTCTTACGCCCTCTTGGATATAAATGTACATGGAGTCTTTGCATGTATGGAATATCCAAACATTGTTCTTTATTAAGAGTGTTAAACTTTACTTCCTTGTAGGAGAGTCGAAAACTAAACAACAGTTACACAATTTAAAGTGTCCTTGTAGATGGCACAATCCTCGGAGTCAATCATCTGTTGTTGAACATTTTAACATATATACAATCAAACAATAAACAATTCTTATTAACGTACAATTGAATGATACTTTAGTACGCGAATGTTATATCTAAAGTTTGGTTTTTGGTTGATAACTTAAACGTGTCCTACTACGGTTTCTTTTTCTCATCGGGTAACAAAGCAGGGTGTTAAAAAATTCCAAAATAAATAAACAGAAAAATACATCAACTTCATGTTTATTAGCTTTTCCTTATACCTTCATTTAAAGTTTCATTAAGATTCTTGTCCTTTTATTTTAGGTCTATAAGCTGGGACGATATCACAAAATAATAATCATAACTCACTGGATCAAAAGTTAATCCGTAGTCAATGACTTATTGGTTTTTTACAGCTGTTGTTCGTTATCATCTATACCAGATTATCTTACGAACTGCGATTTCTACATGAATTCTCTTCGCAGAAAACGGAAAACCTTGAATACTTCATATCGACTCTTTTACTCGAAGATGTGGTTCGTTCACAATCCTATCTTGCAGTAACTTTTTATCTACAAGTAAGTAAGATTATCCGGCTGGAGCTGATGGTAGGTGTGTGGGTCAACAGACCAACCTCTTTCGATTGGGTTTAGGCTTAGGCCATTTCGTTCCTGAAGTTGGAGGTACTTCCGAATTGAATGCTGCACAGCTGCTGTGTTAGTAATGGGAAAAGTGGCTATATTGCAGCTTTGTAAGTACTTCCTTGATATATCTGATATGGCTTATACCAGGGAGAGATTTTTCTCTTCCATACAGGTGAATAAAGAAATGTCTTACGTATTCATTTGTCAGGATTCACATTTAATTGATTGAAGACACTGGCTAACTGCAGTATGCATTTCTTTTTGAAGGAACTTGAAGGCAGACAACTATTCACTCTTGAGGTCGTGTCAATGCTACTGCATCATGGAAAAAGTGAAAGAAATCTTCTAATGACCATAAAGTTTCAATAAATTTAATAATTTCGGAATATTTCCTTTCAGTTCTGCTTGTATGTGGCTATAAGAGAATCAGAAACTGCTCATGAACTCTTCTAGCAAGATTATTAAAAATCTGAATCACACCAACCAGCATCAACATTTTCCCGTTTCTAGTTTCTTCTATTACTGTTGTCCATATACAACTGCCTTTGCTCCTTCGAAAGCCGTCTAGTATTGATCTCAAAGTTTCTCAAGAACTGTGATTTAATTGTCGTTGCTTGAATGGCAGAATTAGGTACCATCGTAATTTAATTTATATCCATAATTGTAATTTATATCCATAATTGTAATTTATTTCCATAATTGTAATTTATATCCATAATATATAACGTGAAAATAGTGTTTAGCATTAATTATATACGTACTTAACGCAGATTTGAGTTGCCATTTCGTGTAGAAGGACTCTTGTCCACACCATTGCGTGTAGAAGGATTCTTCTTTCTACGTATGGGTTTTATAACACAAGACAATAGAGACTCTGCAATATTCACCGCAGTCGAAGTGACATTCTTGCGCATTGAGACATTATCACAGAAGGAAGGTGGCATTAGCTCAACGTGTCGCTCTGATGTTAAACTGCCCTATCGCAAGTGACCCAACAAATTGTCCATCTTTTTAACGCGATTTCTCTTTACTATACATTATGAACAAACCGTGATATCCATTCATTCTTTCAGCAAAATACTTTTTATTCCGCACGTCGGTGAGTTTAAACCAGAGCCCAGCAAACCTGGCCCAGAGCCCACCAATACATTGCGACGTCAATTGCTGATTTCTAAATTTCACATAATTATTAGACTGACATAGGAATCCATAGGCTTTTTAGCCTTACCGGACACCTCGAAATAGAACCGTCGAATTAATGGAACGTCTTTTGCACCCTGAACCACTAATTAAAATTCGAACATCCACGTCCATCCTCAATATTATTTCTTTATTCAACGAATCACTTAGAGATTGATCTAAATTCTAATTATTATCTTTTTGGTACACTGTAGAATGCTATTACAATGAAGTCAGGTGAAATTTCTGCTAACGTTCTCATTTTAAGGTGATTTCTGGTTTTGCAGATGAATAATAGAAAAATTTTCACAAGCTCGGGGATGTCTGCCCAATCAAGTGACCCATCAACTTGTACACCATCTTAACAAGCTTTCTCTTTACTATACGTTATGAGCTCACCGTGATTTACAGTCTTTCTAATCTAAAGACTTCTTTATAGAAATCGAGACAGCTCCTACGTCCCAGTCACTAGTTCCCCAGGTCATTAGTTTTAAAATCGAATATTTCGAATTTGCAAGTCCTAAGGACAATCTAAGCTGTCGTACTTTACCCATTTCATCGCAAGCTCTCCCGTCGGTTGTAGTGCATGCAAACTGATTCCAGTCGTTCTAATACAAGTATCATGGCGAATCTCAACATGTACTGTTATAATCTTTTTATCTAATTGCATCGTGATAACTACAATTACTAATACCATAATTTCTGCAGAAAACCACAGTCTGCATCCATGTAGTAAAACCTTAAATCTTTTGCCATATGAAAGTTATTTTTCAAACAAATTTTAGAGTATTACAGCGTGTATGTTGCAATTGAAAAATCCTAATCTAACTACGCTTTTTATCAAATTTTACTATGTATGGTTGGTTTTAGTGTATCCCAACATTTTTTCTTAATAAAATATCTGAATCTTTCTATAACTTGGTAGTGTAATGTTCTCTGAAAACAGTCTGAAGATATGATCTAAGCACATATCTGTGTTTTTCGATTTTCTTCTTGCCAATGTTAACTGCTCTTAGTTGGACTGTGCAAGGAATGTACTCTATTCAGTTTGCCATGATATACCACTATATGCAGCTGTCATCTATGCAGAATTCTACAGATGATTTGGAGCTCCTATTTTTGTAAAGGAATATACTTGGTGATCTAGGATGGCACTGGTACACGGCCATGGATGTGCTTGCATACATACCAGTCCAAAACACAGTCAGGTACAGTGTTTGATATCAGTACAATTCGTAAGCCTCAACTGCTGGTGATTAATCGGGTACGTTTTTTGGAGTTGTTTTCTGCTCTTGATAAGATAACTTTGAGTCGATGAAAAACACTCAAGCTCTATTCACGTCAGCGAGATAAGGTAGTGTTGAATTTGATAAATAAGATTAGAGATATTTTTCTTGTTGATCGTTCCGTCTCAGACATGAAAGATCTCTAAAAGCTAATACAGTTGGTGGACTAATCTGCTACAGAGGGCAAGCTTACTAGAACTTTACTCTCCAGTGAGAAAAAATATAGAAGATGGAGAAATTGAAATCCTCCAGTAAGCTTAATAGGAGTGTTGCGATATGGAAGTCTGTAGTGCAAGTTGAACCGTGCGAGTCAAAGGGACTTTAAGGTTCTATAGCCTGAAGATTAGTGTGATATATACGTAGCGTTATCAATATAGCATCTTAACGGAGTGAGTCAAAGTTGAAAAAGACGCATCGTATTCATTATAGACGCAAGTTTAACTCTGAAGCTAAGCGAAGGTAATGGCAGTATCTATTACATTCTTTGGGCACCGACACAAGGAAGTACTCGAACACTAATACTAAGGGAGAAAATTTAGGGCCTCTCCTCCAAGATGTGGGAAGTGAGCCTAGGAAGTTGTACAAGGATCTGTGAGGTGTACTAAGTGAAAAACTCCAAATGTGACCTGAACACAAAAAAAATCTTTCAATTGATAATTTTGTTATGACTGTGTTCTACACCTGTTCTACCAGGGCTGTATAACTTTTTTGTATCGCGAATCACTGCTTTAAACCGCTAGCTTTATAAATTCATCGTCCGGTGTTGTGTCACAGGCCAAGAGAGGCGGGCTTGTGACTACAGGTAATTACGTACCTAATAACCTAAAAATCTCCTAATAGAGTTTGAGGCCAATAATCTGCCTATGAATCCTAATAAGCTTACGACCGTAAGTGTAATAACTGTTACGGAAAATTGTTAAGATTTCTACGCATTCTGTCTGAAAAGCAGCTTGGAATAGTCGCAAATGAACAAGGTGCTTTGCAGTAAGGATTGATTAACCTAGTGTCGTATAAAACCTAGGTCAATACGGTTTCTTTTTCCCATCGGGTAACAAAGCAGGGTGTTAAAAAATTCCAAAATAAATAAACAAAAAAATACATCACCTTCATGTTTATTAGCTTTTCCTTATACCTTCATTTAAAGTTTCATCAAGATAGTTTTTATGTCCATTTTTTTAGGTCTATAAAACGGGGACGATATCACAAAATAATAATCAGAACTGATTGTATCAACAGTATATCCGTTGTCAAAGACATATTGGATTTTTACAGCTGTTGTTCGTTAACATCTATATCAGATTATCTTCCGATCTGCATTCTTACATGAATGCTCTTGGCAGAATGCACAAAACCTTGAATACATCATATCGGCTGTTTTACACGAACATGTGGCTCGTTCACAATCCTATCTTGCAGTCACTTTTTATCTACAGGTAAGGATGATTATCCGACTGGAGCTGATGGTAGGTGTGTGGGTTAACTGACCAACCTCTTTCGATTAGGTTTAGGCTTAGACCATTTCGCTCCTGGAGTTGGAGGTACTTCCGAATAGAATGCTGCACAGCTACTGTGTTAGTAATGGGAAAAGTGGCCATATTGCTGCTTTCTATCTACTTCCTTGATATATCTAATATGGCTTATACCAGAGAGACATTTTTCCGTCTCCATACAGGTGAATAAAGAAATATCTAACTTAATCATTTGTCAGGATTCACATTTAATTGATTGAAGTTCCAGACTATCTGCAGAATTTTTTTTCTTT
Organism: Thermobia domestica; assembly: GCF_964235325.1. Lineage (NCBI taxonomy): Eukaryota > Metazoa > Arthropoda > Insecta > Zygentoma > Lepismatidae > Thermobia > Thermobia domestica. The sequence goes on along the minus strand of NC_137454.1, from coordinate 273,990,154 downwards.
GCGATGGAACTTGAAGGCAGCCAACTATTCACTCCTGAGAATAGCTGAGCTCGTGTCAAAGCCTGTTGCATCATTAAAAAAGTGAAAGCAATCGTTTAATGACGCTAAAGTTTCAATAAATTTAATAATTTCGTAGAATTTCCTTTAAGTTCTGCTTGTAAGAGAATCAGAAACTGCTCAGGAAGTCATCTACCAAGATTCCTAAAAGATCTGAATCACACCAACCAGCAGCAACAGATTTCCCGTTTCTAGTTTCTGCTATTTCTCTTGTCCATATACAACTGCCCTTGCTCCTTCGAAAGCCGTCTAGTATTGATCTCAAAGTTTCTCAAGAACTGTGATTTAATTGTCGTGGCTTCAATGGCATAAAGAAGTACGAACGTAATTTAATTTATAACCATAATTGTAATTAATATCCATAATATATAAGGTGAAAATAGAGTTTAGCATAAATTATATTCGTACTTAACGCACATTTGAGTTCCCATTTTTAGTCCACACCATTAGGTGTAGAAGGACTCTTATTTCTACGTGTGGGTTTTAAAACACAAGACAATAGAGACTCTGCAATATTCACCGCAGTCGAATTGACATTCTCTCGCATTGATACATCATCACACAAGGAAGGTGGCATGAGCTCAACGTGTCGCTCTGATGGTAAACTGATGCCCACAAAAGTCCTGTAGAACTTGTCGTAACAGTATTTGGGATTGAAAGATTAATCTTGCTAACGCTGTGTCTTACGTTGAGTTAATCCCAAAGAAAATTTCGTGCCTTTCATTAAGCACTGTTAGATAACCATATCACTTCGACTTTCGCTCAAGAAGGCCACTTATTCTGCGAATTGTGAATGTTCCTTAAGCTGTTAATTTCTTGTAATCCACTGATACCGTAGGTTTTTCCAAGGTTTCTAACTGCTGAGTATAGTGATTTGCAAATTTTCCATAGAAACGGTAACTAGCTGCGGGAGAAATCGGAAGCTTTAATTTAATTGACTACAAATCAAGTTTCTAGTCCCGTTTTCGATCTGGTCCCATTGGAAGAGTATCAATACGATTCTGACCTCTGAACATTAACTAAAGTTTACCAGTTCGGAAGAGGTCACCGTCTTAATTTTTAGATTTCCTCCATATAGTGTTTGTCATGCAGTTTCAATTTCTTGTAAATGTTGCATATTGATTTTATCATCCAGAGGTTGTTGTATAAGATCGCAGATCTTTGATTTTGTCATCTCCTCCGACGGTTGTAACTGTCTATAACCACATGGAAAGGTCGCCGACCAAAGTCTAGAAATGAGTTCTCAATGATCTTAAGTAGACATAGCCAAGGACACGTGTCCTACCTTGTTAAGGACTTAAGGAGGCATCACATTGCAATATGCATTACATTACGTTATCCATATGCATTACATTACATTACATCGCATTACATCGCCAGACATTTGGCGTGATCAGCCGTTGAGCCCTACCGGACACCTCGAAATAGAACCCTCGAATTATTGGCACGCCTGTTGTACACTAAACCACTAATTAATAATCGAACATCCCCGTGGATCTTCAAAATTATTTCTGACGTTGCAGATGCATATTACATAAAGGTTCACCAGCTCGGGGAGTCTTGCCCTATCCCAAGTGACCCATCAACTTGTCCATCATTTTAACGCGCTTACTATACCTTATGAACTCACAGTGATACTCTATCTTTCTCAGCTAAAGACTTTTTATTCCGCATGTCAGTGGGTTTAAACCAGAGCCCAGCAAACCTAGGCCCAGTCCGGATAGATCTGAATTCTTTGCTCGGCACGACCCGTGCCGGTCCGCCCGATCCGAATCTCGAGCCGGGCTCTAACCGGGCCAGGCACATTCCGGGCTGAATCGAGCGGGGCGCCTTCCGGGCCGAACCGGGCCGGGAAAATATTGGGCCGAACCGGGCGGGCCCGGCATTGCCCAAACTCTGTGGAAGACGGATCGGAAACTAATGTTGGCAGCCTGTGTTAATCGTAATGTGTTTCTGAAATTACATCTTTATTCAAAACTGTAAAGTACTGAATTGCTATTACCCTTATTGTTACTACTACTGCTACTGCTATTATTATTATTATTACTCATACTATTATTACTATTATTACTACTACTAATATTTCTGCTAGCATTCCTGCTACGACTTCGCTTCATAGTTGACATGTCTGGTGGTACATATTTTACAATCTAAGTACAGAAAATATCACAGAAATACTAGTTAATATAATCAGTGTGCGTAGAATGCGAACAGATGCTTGACGAGGGGCAACGGTGGCTCAGTAGGTAAACCAATCACATCTGATGTTAGAGGTCGTCGGATCGATCCCTTCTCGTGTTATGTGAGCTTTGTGGTAAACAAGCACCGTGAGAGTGGCAGTTTTCGGATTAGCCCGTGTTCGTCCACTGTATTCATTCCACCAATCTTCAGCCGTAATTTCCTAAAGAACATACGGGAAAGTCGGGACTTGGGAGTTTTTTTTCTTCAAAACTATCTTTTATTCAACATACTGTAACTATTTGCAAATAAGCCTACAAAAATTTTGGGTATACTATTTATTGTGGGTAAAGATTTCCAAAGTCACCAAACTTCAACTCTACTGTATTATGCATAAGTCAGGTTGAAATTAGAATAATGTAGTAATATATGGAACCCGAATATACAGAAATACTCATTCTTGATTGAGCGCACATAAAATAAGTTTTTAAGGTTTCTTACACTATAGAAATCAAAATTCTACCCGAAATTTAAAAGCTACATTAAATTTGTTGAAAATTTTTAATTTCAAACATTAGAACTAAGGAGAAGTAATAATGATTTATCACTTTAACACAAGCTCTTTTATGGCGAAATAGACTATCCTTAACTATACCAAATATGTAGCCACGTACCATTCGCTAAATTGCGCTCTGCATCGAAAAATACATTTTTTTTACAGCAAAAACAAACGTCTTAAGCAGATCTTTTATATGGGGAATAAGTGCAACCTACAACAAGTTAGTTAAAGATGTACTGGCAACGGGTGTAAGTAGTTTTAAGAAATCTATTATTTATGTAAGGCGAATGTAATTACCAATAGTTTTATTAAACTATATAATCTTAATAACGTATATACTAAGTCACACTGTAATTAGGCCTGTGCCTGATGTCAATAAATCAATTTCTCCGTTCCTGAGCTATAGCCTGTAGTACTAAAGGCTCTTTCAATTGACGCACTAGAAGCAGGGATGGCGAGATACTGACGTGATAATTTACACAATTTTGGAAATGTTTGTTCTTGTTGCTTCCACCAGTGCAGTATATGCAGTTCTCTTACACATGATGACATGTTGTGATACCAAATGTAAAAAACATAAGTATTAATTTATCAATGATAATCAAGCAACTGCTATACTTCACGTTTATTTGCAACTACAATACTATTTGAGAGTGCTTCCTGCTGAAGAAATCTACTTAGCTCCCATAACGCTCTCACCTTGTTCTTGATCGTGAGCCTGATGTAAACTGATTAATCCAAAGATTGTGTGTTCTTACGGATACAATATTTAAAGAAATTCTCCTGTGTATTAAACTCTAGGCTATCAAGTATGTATTTATTTAGCGTCTTCCTGCTTACTAGGGCTTACATACAGAGCTGTGTAGGATTCATAGGTTCCGGTCTATTATTAATAATATTTTCACGAATGCATAATTATAACAACTTGATATGGTACCATTATATTCTAACTTCCGAAGCAGCCTTACTTTGGGACTGAGACCGGTGATCTGATCGATGAGACAAATATAGAATCGATTTTAGGTTCTTTTGAGATCTTCTCTTAGACGGTTAGGTAAAAATATTTACGTTAGTCCTAAAAATATTTACGTTATTTTACCTAAAAAAATTAGTAACACTGGCCATCACAAAGCAACCAAGCTGTGGGCTAATCAAATAATATCTTCATATAATCTCATTGTATGCTTTGATTAGTAACTAAGTGCAACACATTTTATAGAAAAAAAAGGTCATTTATTTCATATGTCTGTTGATGAACATTCTCTATAAACACGTTCTTGAATGTAAAAGTAATATCACGGTAGCATTGTCTTGATAAGAATATCGTATCACATATCTTCACTCACATCCACTTTCCCTCTGATTCTCTTATTAATATCTCTTTTCAGAAATTGTAGAATACTATTACAATGGTGAATTTACATCACTGCTAATGTTCTCATTTTAAGACTATTTCTGACGTAATGGATGCATTTTACAATAAGCTTTACAAGCTCGGCGATGCTTGTCCTATCGCAAGAGACTCACCAACTTGACCATCATTTTAACGCGCTTTCTCTTTACTACACCTTATGAGCTCACCGGGATATTCATTCTTTCTCAGCCAAAGGCTTCTTGTTTCCCACGTCACAGGGTTTACATCTGAATATTTTGAATTTGCAAGTCTTAAGAACAATACGAGCTGCCGCACTTATCCCATCTCAATCCGCCTCCTCTCGTCGGTTGTACTGCATGCAAAAGGATTCGAAACTTATTCTAATGCAAGTATCATGTCGGATCTCGACATCTAATCTTATTTTTATTTTATCTACAATTAATAATACATTATTTCTGCAGATAACCACAGTCGGCAGCTGTGTAGATAAATCTTGAATCTTTTGGCAAATGAATATAATTTTCCAACAAATTTTAAAATTAGCTGGTAAGTAGCAATTGAAAAATCCTATCTCACTACGCTTTTAGTAAAATAAGTGACTGTTTCTATACCTTCGTCATACAATGTTCTCTGAAAACAGTCTGAAGTATAGATGAAGAAGTTAGATGATGTATCTGTGTTTCAACTAACTTTTTCCCAATGTTAACGGCTCTTAGCTGGACTTTGCAAGGAATGTACTCTAGGCCGTTTGCCATAATATTCCGCTATATGCAGCGATCATCTATGAAGAATTCTACAGACGATTTGTGGGCGCTTGCTTGCTATCTACGCTTCTTATCAAATATTACTATGTATGGTTAGTAGTAGTGCTGCTTGCAGTCGTTATTATAAGATAACAACAAGTATCTCGACATCTCCTTTAAAATTTTATCTGAACGTTTCGATATCTTAGTAATACTATGTTTTTTGAAAACAGTCTCAAAAATAGATCTAGGCACATATCAGTGTATTTCGACCTTCTTGCCAATGTTAACGGCTCTACAAAAAAAATGCACACTAGGCTAGCCATGATTTTCCGCAATATGCAGCGAACACCTAAGCAGATTTCTACAGAAGATTTGGTGCTTCAATTTTTGTAGAGGAATTTACTTGGTGATCTACGATGGCTCTGGTCAACGGCCGTGGATATGCTCGTGTTAAATGATTCCAAAGCAGCTCGTGTTAAATAATTCCAAAAAAAAATCACATTGTCCTTACTCCTTCATTTAAAGTTTCGAGATCGTCTTCATCTCCATTTTTTTAGGTCTATAACGCGGGGTCGATATCACAAAATAATAATCATAACCGATTGTTCAACAATTAACCGTTGTCAATGACATATTTATATTTACAGCTGTTGTTCGTTATCTTCTATGTCAGATTATCTTCCGACCTACCATTCGTACACGAACTCCCTTGGCAGAATGCAGAGTTCGCCTGAAAATTTATATCGGCTATTTTACAATAACGTGTGGCTCGTTCACATTCTTATCTTGCAGTTCCCTTTTATCTACAGGTAAGGAAGATTATCTGGTTGGAGCTGATGGTAGCTGTGTAAGTCCCTGGAATTCGCATATCCTCTTTAACACACCACCTCCTTCGATTGGGTTCATATTTGGACAATTTCACTCATTGAATTGGAGGTACTTCCGAATTGAATGCTGCACAACTGCTGTGTTAGTAATGGGAAAAGTTGCCATACTGAAGCTTTGCTAATACTTTTTGTTTTATCTGATATGGCTTATACCAGGGAGGGCATTTTTCCATCTCCATACAAGCAAATAAGGAATTTCTAACGGTACCACTTTGTCAGGATTCACATTTGGTTGGTTGAAGACTCTAACTTTCAGAACCTTTCTTTTTGAAGGAACTTGAAAGGCTAAAACTATTCAGTCCTGAGTAGAGCAGAGTTCGTGTCAAAGCCTGATGCTACATGAAAAAAGTGATAGCAATCTTTTAATGACGCTAAAATTTCTTTAAATTTATTAATTTTGAGCATTTCCTTTCAGTTCTGCTAGTATGTGGCTACAAGACAATCAACAACTGCTCATCAAGTCTTGTACCAAGTTGCTTAAAAGATCTGAATCCACTCAAAACAGCTACAGATTTCCTATTTCTGGTTACTTCTATTACTGTTGTCCATATACAGCTACCTTTAATCGATCGAAAACTGTTTGCAAATTTTGATCCCTCTAGCATTGATCTCCAAGTTCCTCAAGGACTGTGATTGAATTGTGGTGGCTTAAATGGCAGAATTAAATTTGATCTTTGCATATATTACCCCAAAGTTCTTTTTTCTCTTTCGCACTTTCCATGTCCACTTGCGTCCATGCTGCTCACTAGGGCTTACACACAGAGTTGTGTAGGATTCACGAGGTTACGGTCTATCATTAATAATATTTTTCTGATTGCATAATGACAAACTATCTATGAAACCCTTTATATTCTAACCATCGAAGCAGCCTTACTTTGGGTCTGAGACCGGTGATCTTATTGATGAGACAAATAAAAAAATCGATTTTATTTTCTTTTGAGATCTTACCTTAGACGGTTAGGTGGAAAATATTTACGGTATAGTCAGTCCAGTGGTCTAACGAATAATCTTTCCAGTGCCACACATTTGATAGATCAGAAAAAGTCATTTATTTCAGAAGTCTCTTGATGAAAACATTCATATCTGAGTTCTTGATTGAAAAAGTAATCTGATATCACGGCAACATGTCTTGATAAGAATATTGTGTCACATTTCGTCATTCTGACATCATCTTCCCTTTAATAGAATACACTCATTTTCTTTGTGTTTGAATGCTGTCTTACTCGGAAGATTTAATCAAATCCTCACTCGCATCTCGCGTTTCGATTTCCTATTCTCAAAAACGTTTAAATAGCTATTCATCTTGTGAAAGCTTCGCCACACCGATTGTGTAATGATGAGATACACACCTTTCCTTTTCATATTAGCAGTGTATTGCCTCTTTATTTCTGGAATATTTCAACATGAGATACTAATACTATATATTCTACTCTTAAGCATACAGTGAATAAGTGCAAGAGGAGAGAACAAAGCACATGCGTTATGACATTAGATCAGTCATTATACTGAAAAGGTGTTCAAATCGGAACTGCAGCTAATGAAATTTTTTAACGGTCCAAAGTTGTACCGCCTTTAGGAGGCTTCCAATTAAGTAATTTCTAGGCAGGATTAGATACATTATGTCAGGAAATGGTATTGGAGAACTTTTGTATATCCTGTACACTATGACAACATTAGTAAAAATGTTGAATAACCACGCCTAATCAAGATCATTGAGTACTCTATCTAGACTTTGCTCCGGGACCTTTACATGTGGTTATGAAGACATTTACAACCGGCGGAGGATATGACAAAATGTAGGTTGTGCGATCTTATTCAACAATGTCTGGATGACGTAATCAGTATGCAACATTTACAAGAAAATGAAACTGCATCACAAGGACGATATTAGGAAATATCAAAATTAAGTTGGTGACATTTTCCAAACTGTAAACTTTGACTGCAGTATGTAGGGAAGGTCATAATCGTATTCCAATTCATCCAAAGGGAGTAGATTGAAAAGGGGACTAGAAACTTCATTTGCAAGCAATTAAATTAATGCTTCCGTTTTTTCACGCAGCTGGTCATAACTTCTATCTAGGCTAATACGGTATCAGAGGTTTAGAAGAAATTAAAAACTCAAGGTACATTCACAATTTGCAGAAAAAGAGGCTTTCTTTAGAGAAGTTCCAAGTGATATGATTATCGAGCAGTGCTTAACGAAGGCCCCAAAATTTTCTGGGGGAATAACTCAACGCCCGGCACAACGTTAGCAAGTTTAATCCCTGATTCCCAAATACCGTTACCATAACAGAAGTTCTACAGAACTTTTGGGGCATCAGTTTTTCATCAGAGCGACTAGAGACAAATTTTTGGATTAAACAGTTTCTATGAGGCTCATGATTAAAAACAAAATGAAAGCGTTATGGGAGCTAAGTAGATTTCTTCTGCATGAAACACTCGGAAATAGTATTGTAGTAGCATATAAACGGGAGTATAGTAATTGCTTGACTATAATTTATTACTCATGTTTTTTACATTTGGTATCACTACATGTCATCATGTGTAAGAGAACTATTTATACTGGAGTGGTGGAAGCAACAAGAACAAACATTACCAAATTAGCACGTCAGTATCTCGTTATCTCTGCTTCTAGTGCGTCTATTGAAAGAGCTTTCAGTACTACAGGCTATATAGTTCGTGAACGGGGAAATTGATTTATTGATTTATTGACATCAAGCACTGGCATTATTACAGTGTTACTTAGTATATACGTTTTACAGATTATATAGGATAATAATACTATTGGTAATAATTACATTCGGCTTAGGGAATTGTTAAAACTACTTACACCCGTTGCCAGTACATCAAGGTTGAAATTTTATATAACTAACTTGTTGTAAATTGCACTAGTTCTCCATAAAGAAGATCTGCTTAAACGTTTGTTTTTGCTGTAAAAAAAAAATGTATTTTTCGAAGCAGTGCGCAATTTAGCGAATGGTACGTGGCTACATATTTGGTAAAGATCAGGATAGTCTACTTTGCCATGAAAGAGCTTGTGTAAAAATAATAAATCAAGATTTCTTCTCCTAAGTTCTGTTTCAAATTTAAAATTTTCAACAATTTAATGTAGCTTTCAAATTTCGAGTAGAATTTTGTTTTCTTAAGTGTAAGAAGCCTTTAAAACTTATTTTGAGTACGCTCAATCAAGAATGACTATTTCTGTATATTAGGGTTCCATATATTGGTACGATATTCTAATTTCGACCTGAGGTATGCATAATACAGTACAATTAAAGTTTGGTCATTTTGGAAATCTTTACTTACTCAATAAATACTATATATCCAAGATTTTTGGAGGCTTCATAGCAAATAGTTTCAATATGTTGAATAAAGCATAGTTTTGAATGAAGCATACTTTCAATACGTTCTCTGCCCGGTTCGACCCGAAATGTGCCCAACCCGGTTCGACCCGCCAGGTGCCCGGCCCGATTCTTCTTGGAATGTGGCCTGCCCAGTTAGAGCCCGGCTCGAGATTCGGGCCTGGCGGGCCGTGCCGGATCGTGCCGGGCAAAAAATTCAGAACCACCCGGACTGGGCCAGGTTTGCTGGGCTCTGGTTTAAACCCACTGACGTGCGGAATAGCTGAGAAAGAATGAATATCACGGTTTGTTCATAATGTATAGTAAAGAAAAATCGCGTAAAAAGATGGACAAGTTGTTGGGTCATTTGCGATAGGGCATTTTTTCATCAGAGCGACACGCTGAGCTATAGCCACCTTCCTTGTGTGATAATGTCTCAATGCGGAAGAATGTTAATTCCACTGCGGTGAATATTTTCCCTCTGTTTTTCTTCAATATTTCAACATCAAATAGTAATACTCAATATTCTACTCTGCTGCATAGAGTAAATAAATGCAAGAAAAGTGAAAAAAGCACATTCGTTATGACATTAGATCAGCCATTATACTGGAAAGGTGTTCAAATCGTACCTCAGCTGAAGAAATTTCTGAACCGTACAAAGTTGTACCGGCTTTAGGAGGTTTTCGTGTTAAGTAATATCTAGGCTCCATTAGATACATTTGTCAGGAAAAGGTATAGAAGAACTTTGGTGTATCCTCCACAATATTACAAATTTAGTGAAAATGCTCAATGGATATGTGTGCTCAAAATCTTAGAGAACTCACTTCTAGACTTTGCTTCGGGACCTCTACATGTGGTTTTGAAGACACTTACACCCTCGGAGGAGATAAAATATAGGTTCTGCTATCTTATTCAATAATGTCTGCATGATGAAATCAAAATGCAACATTTACAAGAAAATGAAACTGCATGACAAAAAGCATATTAGGAAATCCCAAAATTAAGACGGTGACATTTTCTGAATCGTTAACTTTGACTGCAGTATATAGAGAAGGTCATAATCGTATTGCAATTCATCCAAAGGGACGTCCGAGAAATGGCCCCCACCATTGAAGCACTAATGATCTCTTCTAGTGCAATCGTCAGTGCTTGGTTAGTGCTTTTCTGAACACCAACTTCCAGCATTAGTGCTTTAATAGCTTGTACGCTGAGAAGCCAACAATTTGGAGGTAGGCTAACTTCACTTTAGCCCTTCCAGAAAGCATTAACGTTTAAAACTATTGCAATCGTTAGTGCATCGTTAGTGCTTCCAGAAAACTATTAGTTTCGTTAGTGCTTCACAATTAGTGTGGCTATGCTCAGTTATATGTCACGGAATTCCAATCAGGAATACATGTGGAATTTTTAATTGGCTCAAATTCTCGCCAAATTCAAAAGCGATAATGACCTATTCTAGTGCGATCGTTAGTGCTTCGTTAGTGTTTCTTAGAATACCAAGTCGAAACATTAGTCCTGCAATAGTTTGGACGCTAGATGCAAAGAACTATTCTTGTGCAACTTCTCGTTATCCCGCCAGGAAACACTAACGATTAAACCTGGTGCAATTGTTAGTGCATCGTTAGTGCTTTCAGGGAACACTAATGGTTTAGTTTTGCTTTGCTCTTATTGTAGATCTGCGCAGTTATAAGTCACAAAGATGTCCAAACTCACGAGATCGGCGCTCACGAGTTCGAAACTTGCGCTCACTCGACCTCAACCTCACAAAGTGAGCCTGAGATAAGGCTGGTGATGTGAGCGTGAGGTTGAGTGAGCTCTTGGTGAGACTGGTGATGTAAGCGTGAGGTCAGACTGGTGATGTGAGCGTGAGGAAGAAAAGAGTTCGTGAGTTCAGGTCAAAATTAGTTTTTGAGCGTGAGGTTGAGTGAGGTTGGGCCAAAGTGGTCAACTCTGTTTACAAAACTCCCATAAATACATGGAGAATATTTCACTGGGACAAATTCCCGACAAATTCGAAACAGCTAATGATATCTTTAATACAATCGTTAGTGCTTTCTTAGTGCTTCCTGGAGCAGTAACTCTTAACATTAGGGCTGCAATAGACTTAAGAATAGTACACTAGAAGCAAAAAAAAAAAAAAAAACAGTCCCCCCAGGAAGCACTAACAATCAAACCTAGTGCAATTGATAGTACATTTTTGCTGGTCCTAGAAAACACTAATAGTTTCGTTAGTGCTTCATTATTAGTTACGAATCTCACGTAAGAAAAACATTGGGAATTTTTCGCTGAGTTAAACCTCCGCCAAATTAAAAAGCACTAATGATCTCTTCCTGTGCAATCGTTAACTCTTTCTTAGAGCACCAAAATCGAACATTAATGCTTCATTAGTTTGGATGCTAAGGGCAAAAAGAAAAAAAAAAACGTGCTAACTTGACGTTAGTTCCCCAGAAAGCACTAACAACATAATCTAGAGCAATCCATAGTTCATTGTTAGGACTTGTAGAAAACCGTAAAAGTTTTCTTTGTTTCCCTATTAGTTCTGTTTTGGGTTGGTTCATATAAACAGTCATTTTATTATTTTTTTTCTGCATTGTTTTACGATACGATAAAAGTTAACTACAATGTTTTGCTAATTTTAACATGTTTAATTCTGTTTGAGTATGTAAAATTATGTTTACTGGTTTTGGAACAACGTTAAAAGATCTTTTATAATAGTATTATTTATTTGTAACTTTAGGCTTCATGATTCAAAATTGTACACGAATATGAAAATGCTAAGAAGACTGTAGTTAAATCAATGTTAGTGTCTTTACAGTTAACTAATGGGGAATAATTAATTAATGTGAAGTAACTGTTACTGATTAACCTTTACCTTGAACAATTCTTCTATAGAGATTCCTGTTGTCACTCCGGTTACCCTAGCAGACATCTCCTACGTTAAATACAAATTGTTAACAGGGTTACCAGCAACATACGAAATTTAATACCATACAGTGTTCTACTAATTATTCAATATACACAAACCAAATATAAGGAAAGAAGGCATACTTCAATAATTATAAATGTATCAACTCAACGGTGATATGTATACACGACTCCTAAAGTGCATTACCAATTGAAATATTCCTTTTCCTAAAATAGCAGGCAACCCAAACAATTCGGCGGTTGGGTTGGTTGCAAATTCGAAAGGCGTTGAACTAAACCTCTATTTTGTCAGAAATATATCAGTGTGGCAAACTGCAAATAAGGGAGAAATAAAAAAACTTTCTTATGGTAAATTCTAGTTCAAAGTTCATAGCACTTGCTTTTGGACGTGATGCTTTGTTTGTTTATTTCAGGGAACAGAAACGTTCTGGCGTCTAAGAAATTATATCATATAATATTGCAAGTTTGCAAGTGGATGTATTTACATTGCAATTTGTGGTAATAAAGATTGTAAAAGGAACTTTAATTTCTTTATCCTGGGGGCTCCTTCATCAAGTCTTAGGGACTCCTTATATCTCGTAGCCCCCCCCCCCCGAATATCGATATCGAAAATGTGGAATCATATATTCATGTCAATATATTTTAGATATCGAATGTTGATATATAATAATATAGATATCGACGATAACGTTATCGACATAACATAGGCCTATGTCCGAGAAGTGATGCTTGAAATATATTGGAAACAACAATTAAATTCTAAATAAATTCTCCATTTCCGTATTCAAAGTTGAGGGGGAAGAACGTGAACCCGAATAGAAAGTTTAAGAAAGAAAATGTTAAGATAAAAGTAGGTTTTCCGTTTCCCCTTGAATACAAAACTATTAAGAGAAAACTATTACTGTAATTTACCTTTTTCTTCCGTTTGCGATTGTTATCACAAATCGGAGACAGTACACATACTTTACACAGTATACCAATACACTATAACTTTTCACAACCAAGCAAGCCGGAAGATGAATTTCCTGTGATATTAAAGTAGAATGTTCTACAAAATAGTCATAATTCATTGGCCATATTTCTATTAGAATTTTCATACGAACTAAGAGCAACAAGACTAAAAGAATTATGCATTTACCTGATATTTTCATTTGTTAATATAAGTCCCCTACCCTGGGCTAACTCTGGCTACCGCGGTTTCAGGTAATCAACCCTTGACAGTTTGTTAAAAGATATTAAACTGTTAATGTTTTTTTCTTCGTTACAAAAACACTTCTAGTGACTCTATTCATGGTGAATTACTGAACTTAAACATTTACAATTATTGAAAAAAGTATAATTATTTATAAACATTAAAAGGTGTTACAGTTCAGTAGAATGCAGCAGTAGATGGAAGTGAATGAAAATAATGTTTGTTTGTTGAGATGTGCAAACTGAATGTGAATAATAAGTGTTTATTCACGCATTCTCTTCTCGAGAGGCGGATCTACGATGGACTTCTAGGGGCTCGGTGGTTATTAATACTCCTACTTAGAGCTACTTTTAAGAGCTCCACACTCTGGAATGGGTTTTGGAGAAGAGTGGAAGAGAAAGTATGTGTGACTAAAAACTCATTATTCACATTCTCTTCCACTCTTAGTGTTATCTAGGAACACCAACAATGTACTATCAATTGCATTAGGTTTGACTGTTAGTGCTTCCTGGGGGGCTAACTTCACGTTTGTCCTTCAAAGTTTTTATTTGCTTCTAGTGTCCAAACTATTGCAGCACTAGTGTTAAGAGTAACTGCTCTAGGAAGCACTAACGAAAAAAGATATCATTAGCTGTTTTGAATTTGTCGGGAATTTGTCCCAGTGAAATACATTCCATATATTTATGGGAGTTTCGTAACCATTGGTGACACTTTGACCTAACCTCACTCCACCTCACGCTCAAAAACGAACTTCTACCTGAACTCACGAACTCATTTCGACTTCAAGCTCACACAACCTCACGCTCACTTCACCAGTCTGACCTCACGCTCAAATAACCAGCCTGACCTCACGCTCACTCAACCTCACGTTCGCATCACTAGTCTGACCTCACGCACGCTCAACCACAGGCTTACATCACCAGCCTTATCTCACGCTCACTTCGTGAGGCTGAAATTGAGTGAGTTTCGAACTCGTGAGCGCCAATAGCGTGAGTTTGGACATCTGTGTAAGATATAAGTGCGCATATCTATAATATTAGTAAAGCAAAACCAAACCATTAGTGTTTCCTGGAAGCACTAACGATGCACTAACGATTCCACCAGGTTTTATTGTTAGTGTTTCCTGGGGGTCTAACGTGAAGTTGCACTCCAGAAGTTTTTTGCTTCTAGCGTCCAAACTTTTGCAGCAATAATGTTTCGACTTGTTGTTTTGAGAAGTACAAACAAAGCACTAGCAATTGCACTAACAAGGTCATTTGCGCTTTTGAATTTGGCGGCAATTTGAGCCAATTAAAATTCATCATGTATTCCTTATGGGAATTTCGAGATATATAACTGGCCATAGCCACACTAATTGTGAAGCACCAACGAAACTATCATCGTTTTCTAAAAGCACTAACGATGCACTAACGATTGCACTAGGTTTAATCATCAGTGCTTTCTGGGGGGTCTAACGTGAAGTTGGCCCCCCAAAGTTTTTTGCCTCTAGGGTCTAAACTATTAAAGCACTAACGTCGGGAGTTGGTGTTCTATGGAGCACATAAGAAGCGCTAACGATTGCACTAGAAGGAAGCTTAAGCGCTTTTGAATTTAGCGGGAATTTTGAACCAATTAAAAATTCCCCATGTATTCCTAATGGGAATTTCGTACCATACAACTGGCCAGAGCCACACTAATTTTAAAGCACTAACGAAACTCTTAGTGTTTTCTGAAAACACTAACGATTGCGCTAGGTTTAGTTGTTAGTGCTTTCTGGGGGTGCTAACGTGAAGTTGGCCCGCCCAAAGTTTTTTGCTTCTAGAGTCCAAACTATTAAAGCACTAATGTTGGGAGTTGGTGTTCTAAAAAGCACTAAGCACTAACGATTGCACTATAAGAGATCATTGGTGCTTCAATGGGAGGGGGGCAGGTTCTCGGACGTTCCAAAAAACTAGATTGAACAGGGTACTAGAAACATCATTTGTATTTAATAAACTTATTGCTTCCGTTTTCTCACGCAGCAGGTCATCTTTTCTATGAAAAGTTTGAACATCACTATACTCTGCCGATGCAAGCCATGGCGGCTAATACGGTATCAGAGGATTACAAGAAATTAACAACTCAAGGAAAATTCACAATTCACAGAAAAAGAGGCCTTCTTGAGCGAAGATCCAAGTGATATGATTATCGAACAATGCTTAATGTAGGCCACAAAAATTTCTCAGGGCGCAAATAACTCAACGTCAGACACAACGTTAGCAAGATTCCCAAATACTGTTACGATAACAGAGGTTCTACAGGACCTTTGTTGGCAAAAGTTTATCATTAGAGAGACAAGTTGAGCTAATACCACCTTCCTTGTGAGATAATATCTCAATGCGCAAGAATGTCCTTTCGACTGCAGTGAATATTGCAAAGTCTCTATTGTTATGTGTTTTAAAACCCACACGTAGAAGGAAGAGGCGTTCTACACTCAATGGTGTGGAGTAAAAATGGTAACTCAATTCTGCGTTAAGTACGAAATAAATAATGTTAAACTCTATTTTCACCTTATATGTTATGGATATAAATTACAATTAGACATGGATAATGCTGAAAGAGGAAAAAGAGCTTTCTGGAAATATCTGTCACGATCGAATTTAATGCTGCCATAAAGCCACGACAATTGAATCACAGTACTTGCGAAACTTGGAGATCTATACTAGAAGGCTTCAAATGATGCAAACACTTTTCGAAGGACGAAAGGTAGCTGTATATGGACAAGAAAAATGGAAGAAACTAGAAACAGGAAAACTGTATCTGTTGATGGGTGTGATTCTGATCCATTAAGAATCTGGGTAGAAGACTTCATGAGCAGTTGCTAATTTTCACATTCCCCTATTCAAACTTTCACATAGCTAATTTTCACATAGCCTTTCACATTTTCACAATCGCAGAACTGAAAGTAAATACTTCGAATGTATTAAATTTAAAAAGACCTTATCGTCATTAAAAGATTGATTTTATCTTTTTTATGATGCAACAGGCTGTGTCACGACCTCAGCAAAGTGAATAGTTTGCAGCCTTCAAGTTCCTTGAATTAGAAGAAGTGTGAAAGTTGGACAGAGTGTTCAACCAACCTAATATGAATCCTCACAAAGTGGTAACGTAAGAAATTCCTTTTTCGCCTGTATGGAGATGGAAAAATGCCGTCCTTGGAATAAGCCATATCAGTTATAACATGGAAGTAGTTACAAAGCTTCAATGGAATCATTTCGGAGGTAGCTCCAGTTCCAGGAGCGAAATGGTCTAAGCATGAACTTAATCGAAACAGGTTGTGTGTGAAAGAAAATATGCGAATTCCAGGGACCCACACAGCTACCATCAGCTGCAACCGGATAATCTTACTTACCTGTAGATAAATAGTGACTGCAAGATAGGATTGTGAACGCACCACATGTTAGTGTAAAAGATCCGATATGAAGTATTCAATATTTTATGCATTCTGCCAAGGGAGTTCGTGTAGAAATGGGAGATCGGAAGACAATCTGATATAGATGATAACAATAACAGCTGTGATTGTCATTGAAAACGGCTTAATTGTTGATCCAATGTGTTATGATTATTATTTTGTGATATCGTCCCCGCCTTATAGACCTAACAAAATGAGGATGAAGACGATCTTTATGTAAATCTAAAATAAAGTATAAAAAGAAGGTATAAAACATGAATTTTACATATTTTGGGATTCTTTTACACGAGCGGATTTGGTACCGGAAGAGGAAGTAAAACCTTAGCAGGACAAATCTAACGAGTTAAACCAATTCATTTAGATATAGCATTCGCATACGACAGTACCATTCAATTGACGTTTATAACAATTGTTTTTTGTTTGATTGTTTATATGTTAAGATGTTCTACAGCAAACGATTGACTCCAATGAATCTGCCATCTGCAAGGATACTAAAAATTGTGTAGGTACCGTTTAGTTTTGAAATCTCCTAAAATGAAGCAAAGTTTAACGATAATAAAAAAACGATGTTTCGATATGCGGTACAAACAAAGATTCCATGTAAATTTTTATCCAAAAGGGTGCGAAAGAATGAAAGCACTAGTACACATAATCCCTGTTGCTTTCAACTTATTGCCCTAGGTTTTATACGACATAACGACAATCAAAGCGTACTGCTCAGCATCTTGTTCATTTGCGACTGTACCATGCTGGATTTCAGTCAAAAAGCCACGAAGCTTAATAGTTTTCCGTAACATTTATGGTCGTAAGCTTGTAAAACAGTCACATGCAGGATATTGGCATGAAACTCTATTAGCATATTTTTAGGTAATTAAGTACGAGAATACCTTGTAGACCCAGGCACGCTTCTCTTGGCTGTGAAACAAGTCCGGCCGATGAATTTATAAAGCTAGCGGTTTAAAAAACGGATTCGCGATTGAAAGTAGTTATACAGGCTTGGTAGAACAGGTGTAGAACACAGATATCAACAAAATTATCAATTGACAGAATTTGTTTTGATATTTAGGTCACATTGCGAGATTTTCAGTTAAGTACACCTGAACCTAGGTACGCAACAAAAGATACTTCGGCGTCCGATTCATTGTTGAAATTCTTTACTAGCTCTAAGCCAATAGGAATTAAGTAATACATGGCGACGTCCATTGCGGTTTTCTAAATTTCACAAAATTTTTAGACAGACATAGGCCTCCATAAGCCCTTTAGCTTTACCGGACACCACGAAATAGAACCCTCGAATTATTGGCACGCCTATTGCACCCTGAACCACTAATTAAAAGTCGAAAATTCCCATCCATCCTCAATATTATTTCTTTAATCACCGCATCACTTAGAGATCGTTTTCAACTCTAATTATTATCTTTTTGGTACACTATAGAATGCTATTATAATGCTGTGAAATTTAGAAGTCAGCAGTGGACACCGAGATCTATTCCCTAATTCCTAATGGCTTAAAGCTAGTAAAAAAAAGTCAACAATGAATCCGAAAGCGTAAAATCTTGTGCTGTGTACCTAGGTGTTAAGACGAAGCAATAGTGCTTTTAGAGCTTTCTAACTCCCATTATACAATGGCATACCATGTAAAAATCTGTGGATTTACTTCTGCCTTTATAGGACGAGGGTATCACAGACGTATAGCTTTGTAAACGAACAGCGGTTTGTTTTAGGTGGACCCTTGGAATTGAAAAATGTTGGGATAGCAAATGTAAAAAACAAGTATTAATTTATCAATGATAATCACGCAATAGCTATACTACCCGTCTATATTCAACTACAAAATTATTTGAGTGTTTCTGCTTAAGAAATCTACTTAGGACTCATATCGCTCTCACCTATTTCTTAATTGTTATTCTGACACCCATTACACTTTCACCTGGTTCTTGTTCTTTAGCCTGATGAAAACTTTTTAATCCAGCGAATTGTTTTCTTACGGATATATTATTTATAGAAAGTCTCCTGTGTATTAACACTCAAGGCTATTAAATAGGTATTTAATTAGCGTCCTTGATGCTCACTAAGGTTTACATACTTATTTGTGTAGGATTCACTAGGTTCCGGTCTATCATTAATTATATTTTCCCGATTGTATCCTGTAAAACTTGCTATGGAACCCATGATATTCTAACCTCAAAGGAGCAGCCTTACTTTGGGCCTGAGACCGGTTATCTGATCGATGAGCGAAAAAAAGTTTCGATTTTAGGTTCTTCTGAGATCTTCTCTTACTCCAATTGATATGGTAATCGATCAGTGTTTAATGAAGGCCACGAAATTTTCAGGAGGATTAACTCAACGTCAGATATATCGTTAGCATGATTAATAAATCATTACAAAAACTGTTACGATAACAAAAGTTGTAAAGTACTTTTGAGGAGACACTTTGTATCTCAGCGGCACTTTGAGCTAATGCCACCTTCCATGTGTGATAATATCTCATTGCCCAAGAAACTCAATTCACCTGCGCTCAAAGTAAACGAGTCTTTGTTGTACTGAAAATTAGAACTCACAAGTAGAAAGAAGCATTCTTCTACAAGCAGTGTTGTAGACGAAAAATGGCAAGTAAAATCTGCTTTAAGCACACTGCGTATATAAATTATGTTAAGCACTTTTTTCAACTTATATTTTAAGAATATTATGTTAATTAGACACGGAAATGACGATAGATTAAATAAAATTAACATTCGGGAAGAATTGCAACGATCGAATTTAAGTCTGCCATTGAAGCAACAACAATTCAGTCACGGTTCTTGACAAACTTGGAGATAAATACTAGACGGCTTCAAATGATCAAGAAGTTTTCGAAGGATAAAGGTAGCTGTAATCGGAAAGGAATAATGGAAGAAATTACAGACGGGATGTAGATCATTAGTATGATATGGAAAGATTAATTGATTAACCCACAGTTTGGTTCCTTTCTGATGACCAGTGTTACTAAGTTGGTAGCGAACACAGACCTAACAAAACCGTAAATAATTTCCACCTAACCCTCTAAGGGAAGATCTCAAAGGAAACTAAAATCGATTCTGTATTTGTCTCTTCGATTAGATCACGGGTCTCAGTCCCAAAGTAAGGCTGCTTCGAAACTTAGGATATAGTGGGTCCCATATCAAGTTTTTATTATTAAGCATTCGTGAAAATATTATTAATGATAGACGGGAACCTAGTGAATCTTACAAAACTCTGTATGTAAGCCGTAGTAAGCTGAAGGATACTAATTAAGTGGATACTTGATAGCCTCGAGTATTAACGCACAGGAGAATTTCTATAAATATTGTATCCGTAAGAACACAAATCTTTGGATTAAATCATATCGCTCAAAAAGACATCTTTTTCCGCGAATTATGAAGGTTTCTTGAGTTGTTAATTTTTGGCAATCATCTGATACCGTATTTGCCTCCAGGGCTTCCATCTGTTGAGTATAGTAAATTTTTCATAGAAAAGAAGAACAGCTGCTCGAGAAAACGGAAGCCTTAATTTAATAGCTTTCAAATAAAGTTTCCACTTTCCTGCTCTATCTAGTCCCTTTGGATGAATTGCAATACGATTATTACCTTCTCTATACCCACTAGCCAAAGTTGGCCGGTTCGGATTAGGTCACCGTAATAATTTTTAGGTTACCTAATATGGTTTTTGTCATGGAGTTTCATTTTTTGTAAATGTGGCATATTAATTTCCTCATCCAGACATTGTTCAATAAGATCCAAGATCCTAGAATTAGGCATTTCCTCCGAGGATTATAAATGTTTCCATAAACACATGAAAGCGTCGCTTGGGCTTATAGTTTATAGTTTGATTGTTCATATTTTAACTGCAGATGATTGCAAAGACACTTAAAATTATGTAACTGCCGTTTAGTTTTCGACTCTCCTACACGGAAGTAAATTTTAACACATTTAATAAAGAACGAAGTTTGGATTTTCCATACATGCAAAGACCCCATGATCATTTTTATCTAAGACTGGGTCGTAAGAATGAAAGCTCTACTACACGTCTTTCACAATTGGATTCAACTTATTGCAACAGTATTTATACGACATAAGGATTATCAATCCTTACTGCTAAGCACCAGTTTCTTTTGCGACTGTTCCAAGCAACTTTTCAAATGGAAGCCCACGAAGCTTAACCCTTTTCTGTAACACTTATACTAGACTTATGGTGGTAAGCTTGTAAAGGATTTAAAAGCAGGTTATTGACCTGAAGATCTAGTAGGGGATTCTTAGGAAAATAGGTGCGTGATTATCTTGTAGAACAAGGCCCGCTTCTCTTAGCCTGTGAGACAAGTCCGGCCGATGAATTAATAAAGCACTGATTCGCGATACAAAGAAGTTCTACAGCAGGCCTGCCCATGAATTGGCTCCCGGAGCCGAAGCGTGAGCGACAACGAGCGGAGATAAGAACAGGTGAGCACAGGTGTTGGAAGCTCCGCCCCTTCCACTGCATCCGATAAGTGTTGCCAACCACACATGATGGTAAAAAACCTACGGCCAAGCCTGGTCACAAATTCGCACGATGTTGAAGCATTGAGCAGACGCAAGCGTGAAATGTGCAGGTGTGCTCTCCCCCTCCCCATTTCGAAAGCAGTGACGCGAAAACACTGCAGGAAATAAAATTGGTACGTTTTTTGATCGAGGAAGACGCATGATAGAGGTTACAGTTAGCGTTGAAGTAACTAACAAATGAAAAAGAAAGAAAGAAAGAAAGAAACTAATATTAAACATGTCAGCTTACAGACGTAAAAACGACTGCAAAAATCGGAAACGAATTGTTTCAGGCCTTTTTTTAGCTTGCTTACACAATTCGTGAGATTGTATTACATTAGCACTCGGTCTGTAACTTGTCATTTGCTTCACGTTTGCTAAGTTGTGAACGCCTTTCGTTGCTAGATTGATAGCAGAACGACGGGAGGTTGAAAATAATAATAATAATAATAATAATAATAATAATAATAATAATAATAATAATAATGCGAATTATTATTATTTCATTATTATTATTATTATTATTATTATTATTATTATTATTATTATTATTAGTAGTAGTAGTAGTAGTAGTAGTAGTAGTAGTAGTAGTAGTAGTAGTAGTATTCGGACCAAAGACGGATGAAAATGGGGATTGGACGAAATTCATAACGAGGAATTGCATAGTTTATACCGCTCACTTAACATTGTTAGGGTCATTAAGTGTAGAAGGCTCAGGTGGCCATTCCGTGTAGCCAGAATGGAAGAAATTGGAAACGCTTTCATAATTTTAACTGAGAACCCAATTGGAAGAAGACCACAAGAAAGACCTAGACGTAGATGGGAAGACAATATTAAGATGGATCTTGCAGAAATAAGAGTACAGAGTAGAAACTGGATCCAGGTGGCTAAGGACAGAAGTTAGTGGGAATATGTTGTAAACGCCGAAATTGAACCTTCGGGTTCCATAGGCCATAGAGTTAGGTAGATATTATTATCTAAAAGAAATGTTCAAATGTTGTTAAGAGACAATTACACAGAAGAACTGAGTTCCGACCAAACACTAATTTGCCGGAAGGAAATTCCAGTGCAGTCCAGCCCACTTTAAGCGTTATCCGTGCAATCCACGTTTCATGTTCAAGACATTGGGAATAATTGTTCGTATCATTCAGTTGGAACGTTCCCTTCCAAGTTTACGCTGTTACAGTAGGCCTACAACATCGTGACTTTCAAAACCAGTCAGTAACTATCGAAGAAAGACAAGCGTGTAGCTTCAGTCGTTGATATGATTTAACATTCTTTTTCACTTTTAACAAGCTACCGGTAAGCAACCAGCCAGGGACAATATATTTTTCCTTATTAAAAAGACACTCCTTGTTAAAAAAAAAAAAAAAAAAACTAATGGTATCCACTAATGGTCACTCTTAAAAATGGAAAATCTCTTTGGCTCTCTTAATATTTTGTTTGATTCTTTGCGATCAAAGTAACATTAAAAGTGGAAAAAATGAAATGAAATCTTTGGGTTTTACGTCCCACGCTTATACCGGTTAGGCTAAAGGAGACGGTGATGATGAGTAATGAATGGAATGAAGAAAGTGGGAGGAAATGGGAGAACCCCGAGAAAACCCACGCACACGGTGTTTGTCCACCGCAAAGTTCACTTGGCGGGGGCTGGGATCGAACCCGGGACCCAAAGCACCAGATGTGAACGTTCTACCACTGAGCCACCGCGGCCCCACTTTAAAAGTGGAGTAAGAAATACTATTCTTCCTATTGATAGTATAATAGTGGCTTCTAATCTCCACAACCAACCCCTTGCTAAGCCTATTCGTACACACATACATGCATAAGCTAATTTTCTGGAGATAATACTTACAAGGAAGAGTCACGGAGTGGATCCGCTGAGATCCGAACGAGACAATTATGTTTGCATTTGATAAGTCATAACTAGATGAATCCCAAAGTTATACGTGCCACCGAGCGGAATATCGTGAGTTACAACATATTTTGTAATGTAAGAACTACAAAAAAATTACCTGGCAGAATAGTTTGAACCGAGTCATTTGTTCGGAAACGGTTGGGAAAGTGGAAAACTCGGACAATACGTATTCCATCATTTCCAAGTACACACCTTTTTCGGTTAAAAAGTTTGCCCCAGGGTCCTTGCAGGGACCCAGACGGGGTCCAACTCAAAATTTTCAAATGGCAAGGGGTATTAAGTAGCACATCGTTTGAAAGCTGTTGTAAAATGAAAAAAAATGCAGCAAGTCTCGACTCTCTACGACAACCCTGTGAAAAATGGCGGAGGGTCAAAGTGTAAACAAAAACTTAATTGAAAAGTCCATAGTCACCCCTATAAATCTTAAACGGTGAGACAAATGTGAAAACAGGAAAGGAAGTGTGGCACTATTTTCAAAGTACAACGATTTAAGTGAAAAGTCTTGTCCCAGGGTCCCAGATGGGGTCCAACTAAAAAGTTTCAAACGGTAAGAGAGGTAGAACATCGTTTGAAAGCTCTTGTTAAGTGAAAGAAGATGGAGGACATCTCGACTTTCTACGACTACCCTGTCCAAAATTGCGGCGGGTCAAAATGTAAACAAAAGCTTAATTGAAAATCTATGGCCACCTTGAATCCAGGATGGTTGCTTAAAACCTATATCGAAAGGATAAGCATACCAAACTGATGAAGCTAGGGAAGCTAAATTTGGCATTAATGTTGATTAGTAGGTGACGAAATGTTGCGGAATGTTTAAAAACGCAACATCTTGAGTTCAAAATGCCGCACTATGTATCGAACGCATGTCCAGCTCACACCACTAGTGTGGTATTTACGTTTATGGTTAACAGTAGGTATCCACAAAATATTAAAGAGTATAATCTGTAATCCAATATGGTTGTCAGCGTAAAAAATGAGTTCGTATATAAATATGTTATTTCTTGGAATACTGTGACCAAACCAACAAAGTTTGACGCAGCTCGATGTACTAAAATGACTTACACATGATTTAGTACTACTTGCCAATCTTGTAAATGAATCTTATATATATATATATACATATATATATATATTTGGTATTGCTTGAAGTATTGCGATCAAACCAACGTATGCCATGCAAATGTAACCATCACGAATACGTTGCAATAGAGCCCCAACCTACTGGCCCCAGCAAGTCCTTTATGCATGAACTATGTATGACAAAATTAGAAAAAAATATTCGAAGGTATTCAACTTTAGTTTAGCAGTATGAGTAGGAAGTCAGAGTTGTGTGATCATCGCATATTCGTTATATTCAAGTAAATGATGTCGAGAAAACCGTGACGAAGGTGCATTAAGAACAAAACGTATGTGTTGTTACCGAATGAAATAATAGTTGAAGGGAATCAAAATTCACTTGCAAGATCTTGCAAACGATTAGATACTTTACCCCTCTTGCCATTTGAAACTTTTCAGTTGAACCTCACCTGGGACCCTGTGGGGACCCTGGAACAAGACGTTTTAACTTAAATTGTTATACTTTGAAACTAATGCCACACTCCCTTTCCTATTTTCACATTTGTCTCACCGTTTAAGATTTATAGAGGTGACCATGGACTTTTCAATTAAGTTTTTGTTTACACTTTGACCCTCCGCCATTTTTCACAGGGTCGTCGTAGAGAGTCGAGACGCTGCATTTTCTTTCATTTTACAACAGCTTTCAAACGATTTGCTACTTAACACTCCTTGCCATTTGAAAATTTTGAGTTGGACCCCGTCTGGGACCCTGGAGGACCCTGGGGCAAACTTTTTTATCCAAAAAAGTGTGTACTTGGAAATGATGGGATACGTATTGTCCGACTTTTCCACTTACAAAACCGTTTCCGAACAAATGACTCGGTTCAAACTATTCTGCCAGGTAATTTTTTGTAGTTCTTACATTACAAAATATGTTGTAACTCACGATATTCCACCCGGTGGCACGTATAACTTTGGGATTCATCTAGTTACAAGATATCAAATGCAAACGTAATTGTCTCGTTCAGATCTAAGCGGAGCCACTGCGTGACACTTCCTTGTTAGATAATTACAAACAAGTGCTGCAGTATTTTTTTTCGTATCAACAGATTATCTCTTTTCCTAAAAACGAAACAACATACCCACACTCGGATTAAGAACTTGATAATATATATATATATATATATATATATATATATATATATATATATATATATATATATATATATATATATATATAATATTGAAAACTGCTTTTCCATTGGGCAAACTGGCAAATTTTTATAAATGTAAGCGATGGTTTGCTTCCACCACATCCTTCTTTAACAAAAGGAAAGAAAAAAGAAGAAAAGGAACGTACATAGTTCATCATTTGATTGCTGTTATCAGTTTGTGTTGTCTATAGTTAACGGTACCACATTGTAAAAAACACTATACACTAAATGGCAATCAGTTACCATACATACTTTTTTTTTATTTGGTAAGCTAGTGATTACCGCCAAGGTTGACAACACTTCCGCTCCTCTAAGGACAAAACCCGAAGATTCACGAAGCACGAACAACGGTATTTGCTCGTAGAATGCTCGTGAGCGTTCACGAGGAGAGTTTCCACTATCTGCTCGCCGTGGCCAGGGCTGTTCTACAGGATTGGTAGAAGAGGTGTGGATCAGAGACATCAACAAAATTATCAGGTGACAGAATTTTTTGGTACTTCGGTTACATTGGGAGATTTTCAGTCAAGTACTCCTGAAAGATATAAAACTTTGTAGGCTCGCATCCCATATCTAGAGCCACAAGCCCTGAATATCCACCGTTGGGAATAGTGTTCGAGAACTTGCTCGTCCTAGTGGCCAAATTAAGTAGTACAGACTGCGATAAAATTTTGATTAGCCTGAAAGATAAACTTGCGTTAATAAACAATATCGAGGCGTTTTTTGCAACCATGACTTATCAAAATCCTATATGGATAGCGCTACGTATCTCTCACACTAATCTTTAGTCTATAGAATCTTAAAGTCTTTCTGCCTCGCATGGTTAATCATCTGTAGTATTCTGTTTAGGTTTCGCTGCATATAGCGGAATATCATGGGAAACTGCCTAAAGTACATTCCTTACTAGAGCCGTTAACATTAGGAAGAAGTAAGTCGAAATACACATATATGTGCTTAGAGGTCAGACCTGCATATATGTGTCAACTGTTTCCAGAAAACATTAAAAAGACATTAAACAGAAATTAAAAAGACACCGAAATCTTCATATATCATTTTACTAAAAGGAGATGTCCAGATAGGAGTTGCTGTTTTACCAAAACGAATGCAAGCAGTTAGTAATATTTGATAAAAAGCTTAATGAGATATTTTTTTTCAATTGCAACTCACAAGCTGTAATAGACTAAAATCTGTTGAATTATGGCCTTCATATGGTAAAAAAATTAAGATTTATGTACAAGGCTGCCCACTGTGGCTTTCTGCAGAAATAATAGTAACACTATTTAAAGATATCACGATGCATTTAGATAAAAATATAATAGCAGTATATGACGAGTTCCGTCATGATACTTGCATTAGAACTAATGGAATCAGTTTGCATGCAGTACAACCGACGCTAGACGGTGGATTGAAATGGAAAAAGTATGGCAGCTCATACTGTCATACTGACTTGCAAATTCGAAATATTCGAGTTTAAAACCAGTGACGTGTGGAACAAGAAGTCTAGCTGTGAAAGACTGAATATCACAGTGAGCTCATAAGGTGTAGTAAAGAGAAAGCGCGTAAAATGATGGACAAGTTGGTGGGTTTCGCGATAGGGTACCCCGCGCTGTGAAGCTTTTCGTAATATGCATCTGCAACACAAGAAATTACCGTAAAAAGAGAACCTTAGCAGAGATGTCACTTGACTTCATTGTAATAGTATTATACAATATCTAAAAACAGATATTAATTAGATATTAAATCGATCACTAAGTGGTGCGGTGAGTAAAGAAATAATTAAGAAAATGGACGGGGTGTTTTGATTTTTAATTACCGGTTTAGTGTGCAACAAGTGTCCAATAATTTGAGGGTTTTATTTCGAGGTGTCCAGTAACTTATGAAGGCTTAAGTCCTTCTTACAATGCTGTGAAAATCAGAAATCAGCAGTGGACATAAACGTGTAAATTTTAATTCGTATTAGCTTAGAGCTATTAATAAAATTCAACAATGAATCGGAATCCGCAGTATCTTGTGTTGTGTACGTAGGTCTTGAAAACGAAGCAGTAGTGCTTTTATAGCTCACTTTAATAAGACGAGCGTATCACAATCATATAGTTTTGGGTACATTCAGAGGTTCGTTTTAGGTAGGCCCTTGGGGTGTAAAATGTTGTGATACCAAACGTAAAAAACATAAGTGTTAATTTATCAATGATAATCAAGCAATTGCTATACTTCCCGTTTAAAACTCTACAATACTTTTTGAGAGTGCTTCCTGCTGAACAAATCTACTTAACACCCATAACGCACTCACCTTCTAGATCGTTAGAATGATAGAAACTGTTTAATCCAAAGAGTTGTGTTCTTACGGATATATAAAACAAAGTCTCCTGTAAACACACGAGTCTATCAAATATGTATTTAATTAGCGTCATTGCTGCTCATTAGAACTTACATAGAGTTGTGTAGGATTCACTAGGTTCCGGCCTATCATTATATTTATTTTCCCGATTGCATAATGAAAAACTTGCTATGGGACCCATTATATTCTATCCTCCGAAGCAGCCTAACCGGTGATCTGATCGATGAAGCAAAAAGAGAATAGATTTTAGGTTATTTTGATATCTTCCGTTAGACGGTTAGGTGGAAAATGTTAAAGGTATAGTCTGTCCAGTGTTCGGTACAACCTTAGTAACACTCGACATCACAAAGTAACCAATCAGTGGGCTAATCAAATAATCTTTCCATATAAGCTCACTGTACGCTTTGATTAGTAACTAAATGCTACAAATTTCAATGGCAGAAAAAGTCATTTATTTCACATGTCTCTTTTTGAAAATTCTACATATCCAATTAATTTAATGCAACAGTAATATTATTCACGGTAGCATTGTCTTGATAAGAATATCGTATCTCATTTTTTCATTCTGTCATCCACTTTCTCTCTAATGCTATACTCTCATTTTCTTGGTGTTTCAATGCTGTCCTGATCCTCACTCGCATCTCGCGTCTCGATTTCCTATACTCAAACAACGTTTGGATAGCTATTCATCTTGTGAGAGGTTCGCCACAACGATTGTGTAATGCTGAGATACATACCTCTCCTTTTCATATAAGCAGTGTATTATCTCTTTATTTTTTATTACTTCAACATCAAATACTAATGCTATATATTCTACTCTTACGCATACAGTAAATAAGCACAAGAAAAATTAACAAATCACCTGTGTAATCACATTAGTTCTGCCTTTGTACAGGAAAGGTCTCAAATCATACGTGCAGCTCAAGATATTTCTCAACTGTCACAAGTTGTAGCCTTATGAGGTGTCCACTTAAGTATTTTCTAGACATGATTGTATACATTATGTCAGGAAATGGTAGAGAAGAACTTTCGGGTATCCTATGCACTATGACAACAGTAATGGAAATTTTGAATATCCATGCCTACTCAACATCATTGAGAACTAACTTTGTCTGGACTAGAACATTGTCTGGATGAGGAAATCAATATGCAACATTTACAAGAAAATGAAATTGCATGACAAAAACTCTATTAGGAGACCTCAAAATTATGACGCTGAATTTATCCGAACTGTAAACTGTGGCTGCAGTATATAGAGAAGGTCATAATCGTATTGCAATTCATCCAAAGGGACTAGATTGAACAGGGGACTAGAAACTTTATTTGAATGCTATTAAATTAATGCTTCCGTTTTCTCACACAGCTGGTCATTTTTTCTATGAAAAATTTTCACATCACTATACTCAACAAATCAAGCCCTGGAGGCAAATACGGTATCAGAAGATTAAGAAATTAAGAACTCAAGGAACTTGCACAATTCGGCCACGAAATTTTCGGGAGGACTAACTCAACGTCAGACACAACGTTAGCAAGATTAAAAAATCATTCCAAAATACTGTTACGATAACAGAAGTTCTAAAGTAATTTTGAGGAGACACTTAGTCATATCAGGGGCACGGTGTGCTAATGCTAGCTTTCTTGTGTGATAATATCTCATTTAACAAGAATGTCAATTCTACTGCTTCTGAATATAGCAGATTCTTTATTGTACTGAGATTAAAAACCCAAACTTAGAACTAAGAGTTCTTCTACACGCAATGGTGTAGACGAAAACTGGCAAGTAAAATCTGCGTTAAGTACAGCACATATATAAATTATGTTAAGCGCTATTTTCACCTTATATCTTATGGATATATACAGGGTGCGGCACGTAAAACTGGCCCGTCGTAATATGCTGGTATATTGTGTTTTTGGCAACACTTAAATAATCTTCCTTCGTACCAAGAGATGGAGAGTCGAGTTCGGGTCGACTTATGTGACATGCAGCAGTCACGTGCAGCCGCAGCTAGTGAAACTTGTCGAAACCAGTTGAGAAGAAGGCCACGTTATGTTAAGCCGGATGAGTGTCAGTGTGTGATAATGCTGTATTCGATACCCGAGCGTGTTGCCAATGTTGAAGGGTTCATTCTCACTGGATCTTTTGTGAAAACAAAGAGTTTGTTTCGGGAGAAATTTCCAGGACGTTCTGTGCCAGCAAAAAGCACCATTCAGGAATTGATTGAAAAATGGCGGCGTAAAGGGTCGATTCAAAATGTTCCCAGGAACAGACGACCATCTGTCTGCACACCTGAATTAAAGATGCAGGTGGAGGAAATAATGAAGAAGTCCTCGAAACTCAACCAGGAGATTGAGTAGTCATATTCAATACATGAAATTTCATTTCTGTGGTGTAGTTAATCATATCCAATAAATTACATTTCATTTTGTGTACACTTTACGGCCGGTTTTACATGCCGCACCCTGTATTACAATTAGACACGGAAAGTGACGAAAGATAAAAAATAACCAGACTACATGCACTTCAACTAACCATACATAGTAATATTTGATAAGAAACGTAGTGAGATTAGGATTTCTCAATTGCAAATCACATGCTTAATAGACTAAAATCTAGTGAATTATGACCTTCGTATAGCAGAAAAACTAACATTTATCTACAAGGTTGCCGACTGTGGGATTGTACAGAAATAATGGTATTACTAATTATAGATATCACGATGCATTTAGATAAAAAGATAAAAACAGTAGGTGTCGAGATCCGCCATGATACTTGCATTAGAACGAGTGGAAACGGTTTACATGCAGCACAACCAACGAGAGCGGGCGGGTTGAAATGGGGAAAGTACAGCAGCTCATATTTCTCTTAGGACTTGAAAATTTGAAATATTCGTGTTTACACCTTGTGACGTGCGGAACAAAAAGTCTTTATCTGAGAAAGAATGAATAGCACGGTTAGCACATAACGTATAGTAAAGAGAAAGAGCGTAAAAATGATGGACAAGTTGATGGGTCACTTGCGATAGGACAAGATACCATGAACTTGTGAAGCTTTCTGTAATATGCATCCACTACGTGAAAAACCGCCTTGAATTGAAAAAAAATAGCACAGATGTCACTTGACTTTTTGTAAAAGTGTTCTGCAATTTCTGAAAAGAGATATTAAAAAGAGATTAAATTGATCTCTAAGTGATGCGGTGATTAAAGAAATAATTTTGAGGTTGGACTTGGATGTTCGATTTTTAATTAATGGTTAATGGTGCAACAGGCGCGCCTATAATTCGAGGGTTCCACTATGCGGCGCAACAGTATTTCGGAATCAAGGATTAATTTTGCTAACGTTGTGTCTGACGTTGAGTTAATCCCCGAGAAAATTTCGTGCCCTTAATTAAGAACTGTTCAATAATCATATCATTGGAACTTCGCACAAGAAGGACTCATTCTCTACGAATTGTGAATGTTCCTAGAGTTGTCTGATAATACCTCTATGCAGAAGAATGTCAATCTTCGTGCGCTTAATATAGCAGATTCTTTGTTGTACTGAGATTTAAAACCCACACTTAGAACTAAGAGTTCTTCTACACCCAATGGTGTAGACGAAAAATGGCAAGTAAAATCTGCGTTAAGGACAGTAAGTATATAAATTATGTTAAGCACTATTTTAAACTTATATCATATGGATATATATTACAATTAGGCACGGAAATTGGAAAACCAGGCTGAATGCACTACAACTAACCATACATGGTATATTTGATAAGAAGCGTAGTGAGATTAGGGTTTTTCAATTGTAAATCACATGCTGTAATAGACTAAAATTTGGTGAACTATGACCTTCGTATGGCAGAAGATCTAACATTTATCTACAAGATCGCCGACTCTGGGTTTGTGCAGAAATAATGGTATTACTAATCGTAAATAACAGGATACATTTAGATAAAAAGATAATAACAGTACGTGTTGAGATCCTTAACGATACTTGCAAGAGAACGAATGGAAACGGTTTGCATGCAGTACAACAGACGAGAGCAGGCGGGTTCAAATGGGAAAAGTACGACAGCTGATATTCCTCTTAGGACTTGCAAATTCGAAATATCCCTGTGACGTGCGGAACAAGTAGTCTTTAGCTGAGTAAGAATGAATATCACGGTGAGGTCAAGAGGTATAGTAAAGAGAAAGAGCGTTAAAATCATGGACAAGTTGATAGGTCACTTGCGATAGGACAAGCAAACTCGAGCTACTGAAACTTTTTGTAATATGTATTCACTACGTGAGAAACGGCCTTAAATTGTGATAAATAGCACAGATGTCATTTGACTCTTTGTAAAACTGTTGTGCAATTTCTGAAAAGAGATATTAAAAAAAATTAAATCGATCTCTAAGTGATTTTTAATTAGTGGTTTAGAGTGAAACAGGCGCGCCAATAATTCTAGGCTTACACTATTTAGCGTAACAGTATTTGGGAATCAAGGATTAATTTTAAAAACGATGGGTCCGACGTTGAGTTAATCCCCGAAAAAATTTCGTGCCCTTAATTACTCACTGTTCGATAATCTAATGAATTGGAACTTCGCTCAAGAAGGTCTCTTTTTCTGCGAATTGTGAATGTTCCGTGAGTTGTTAATTTTCATAGAAAAGACGACCAGCTGCGTGAGAAAACGGAAGCATTAATTTAATTGCCTTCAAATTAGGTTCTTGTCCCCTGTTCAATCTAGTCACTTACGATTGGAATACGATTATGACCTTTTCTATATACTGAAACCAAAGTTAAAGGTTCGGGAAATGTCACCGTCCTAATTTTGAGATTTCCTAATCTTGTTTTGGTTAAGCAGTTTCATTTTCTTGTAAATATTGCATTATATTTTGTCATCCAGTCGTTGTTGAATAACATATCAGATCCTAGTATTGTCATCTCCTCCGACGGTTCCAGAGTCTACATTTAGAGGGCGCCGAGCGTAGTCTAGAAGAGAGTTCTCAATGATCTTGAGTAGGCAAGGTCATTCAGCTTTTTCACTAAAGTTGTCATAGTGTACAGGATACACCAACGTTCTTCTATACCATTTCCTGTCATAGTGCATTCAATCGTGCCTAGAAATTACTTAACTGCAAACCACCTAAAGGGGGTGAAACTTTGGACCGTTCAGAAATTTATTCAGCTGAGGTACGATTTGAACACCCTACCAGTAAATTGGATGATCTAGTATAATAACGCATGCGGATTGTATACTTTTCTTGCAGTTATTTACTGTATGAAGAAGAGTAGAATATAAAGTATTAGTACATGATGTTGAAATATTACAGAAAGACTGATGCAGTACACTGCTTATATCAAAAGAGGAGCTTCTTTATCTCACCATTACACAATCGTTTTGCCAAGGCTTTCACAAGATGAATAGCTATCCAAAGCTTGTTTGGGAATAGGAAATCGAGACGTGACACGCGAGTGAAGACTTGATTAAATCTTCCGAGTAAGACGGCATTGATACACTAAGAACATGAGTGTATAGCATTAGAGGGAAAGTGGATGTAAGAGTGAAGAAATGTGATACGATATTCTTATCACGACATTGCTACCGTGATATAACTTTACTTTTACTTTCAAGAACTTGGATATTGAGAATTTTCAGCAACAGACATCTGAAATAAATAACCTTTACTTCTCTATGAAATGTGTGGCACTTAGTTGCTAATCAAAGCATACAATGAGATTATATGAAGATATTATTCAATTAGCCCACAGTTTGTTTGCTTTGTGATGACCAGTATTACATATTTGGTAGCGAACACAGAACTACCGTATATATTTTTTACCTAAAAGTCTAAGGGGAGATCTCAAATGAACCTAAAATCGATTTTATATTTGTTTCATCGATCAGATCACCGGTCTCAGTCTCAAAGAAAGGATGTTTTGGTAGTTAGAATGTAATGGGTTCCATATCAAGTTTTTATCATTATGCAATAGAGAAAATATTATTAATGATAGTCCGGAACCGATTGAATCCTACACAGCTCAATATGTAAGATCTAGTAAGTAGAAGGAAGTTAATTAAATGCATTAAGTTTGGTGATTTTGGAAATTTTTTCGGACAATAAATAGTATATCCAAGATTTTTGTAGGCTTATTTGCAAATAGTTGAGGCTTATTTGCAAGTAGGCTTAGTGCCTCCTGAGTGAAAAGCAGCTTGGTTCAGTCGCAAAGGAAGAAAATGCTGAGCAGTACGTATTGATTGTCCTTAGGTCATATAAATCCTAAGGCAATAAGTTGAAAGCAACAGGGATCTACGTGTAATAGAGCTTTCTTTCTTACGCCCCCCTTGGATAAAAATGTACATGGAGTCTTTGCGTGTACCGCATATCGAAGCATCGTTCTTTATTAAGAGAGTTAAAGTTTGCTTCTTTTTAGGAGATTCTAAAACTAAACGGTAGCGAGGCGAAAGGAGTGTTAGGAAATGAGGATGGCGTTTGTTGTTCCCTAGATACCTACACTCTTAAGAATAAAATGAATTAAGTGTATTCTCATAATTTGTCATATTTAAATTGAAATGTGGGTCAATTTAGACGGGCCAAAGGAAAGTTTAAGCTGAAGTAAATATTTGTTGGTCTGTATTTGTCTATATATAAAGAATTTATTTATGGAGCGAAAATGTCGTAAATGGTCAGATATTTACAATAGAAAACTGGTTATTCAGTAAGAGAAGGAACTGTTTCAAATGTGAAGCAAACAATTTCTATTTGTTAATAACTTTGATATTTAAAATTAAATGAATAATAACTATATTGTAACAAATTGTAGCATATTTATCCTTGAAAAACGAATCTCCTCGGTAGAACGAAAGGAGTATTTTTAAGGTAAAGAACATTCTTGCTGATCGGTAGTGTCCGACATATTTCAGAATCTAATGTAAGAATGCAATTGTCGTTAAGTGTCAGATACACAATTAAAAAGCGAGTCCATTGAATAGAGTAAAAGAGTGCTTCGAAGGTGATGCAGACTGTTGTTGGTTCCTCTGATATCATTATTGAAAGTATATATTCTGCAGTTAGATTTAAGTGACTTCTTTATTCATTTTTTCATTTCATCATTTTTTCATTTTTTCATTTCATTTTAATCATTTCATTAATCATTTAACTAGCTAACCAGATTTTGGAGTGACCTGAGTGACGCCAGTCACATTGCTTTTGCAGTTCCTTATATGTACTCTCTGGTGTCCGAGTTATCGCAATGTCCCGTGCATCGTAGCCAGTGGACTAGAATTTACATAAATTATTTTCCACATTCTGTTTGTCAATACATACAGGTGAGTTAACTGAGTGATTATTAGATTGAACTACGAACACTCTTCAGTTGACCACTGCATTGTTTGCCGCCACCGCGCTCGTTTCGTCGGGAATTAAATCTGACTGTGTTAAGGGGCAAATGCTATTTGTCGGCGAAGGACGTTTTCTTAGCCCCCAACTAGTGACGTCTCTTTTTCAAATACTTTATGCGTACCTGTCAGTTATATACGTGCCCTCCAACTAGTATTCTACCTTCGAGACTATTTTATTGGCTGAACATTCATCTTAACTCTTCAGGATTGTTTGGGGCAGCAACTGGAGTTCTACGTGGGACTATCCAAGCAATTTTTCCCCCGGTGCTAATCCGCAATTCTCCAATCCAATTCTCGTTATTTAGACTTTCGAGCGATTTGTATACAATTTGTAACCTCTTCTTGGCGAGGTCCGTCATCATGCTATTCAGGGAAGTTAAGGTCTAAGGGGAATACTTACTGGCAGCACCACCGAGAAGAGAAATCTTAACAGTAGCCCGAACCCAAGTAGATTACAAACAAATGCCCGCCCGAACACACAACTCAAAATGGTTATAAATTGTCAGATATTTACAATTATAAGGGAAAGGACTGGAAAATGCAGTACACTCTTGGTAATCGTTTGTTACTTATTTACCTAAAAATGAAATGAATTGCCGTAAAGAATAATGTAAAATAACAGATTTGTCGTAATTTAACAGACATTTACAATTCCAATATATAGGACCAAAACATTGTTTAAAAATAACTTAGACTCTTGCTAATGATTAGTTACTGAGATATTTATCAATACAGTGAAACAAAGCACTTGTCGCAAATTGCCAGGAATTTACGGTTGAAAATGACTGTATGCAGAAGGACACATGTCCTTCATCGTATAAGCATACCAGGTATAACAAAGAAGTAGTTACAAAGCTTCAATATGGCCACCTTTTCCCCTACTAGCACGGCAGGTGTGCAGCATTCAATTCGGATGTACCTCCAAGTCCAAAAGCGAAATGGTCTAAGCATGAACCCAATCGAATGAGGTTGGTGTATGAAAGAGGATATGCGAATTCCTTGACCCACACAGCTAACATCGGTTCCAGCCGGAAAAGCTTACCTGTAGATAAGGACTGATTGCTAGATAGGATTGTGAACGAGCCACATGTAAGTGTAGAAGAGCCAATATGAAGTAAACAATTTTTTCTGCATTCTATCAAGAAAGTTCATGTACAGATGGCGGATCGGAAGATAATCTAATATAGATGATGACGAACAACAGCTGTAGAGAGCCAATATGTCATTGACAACGGCTTAACACTTTCGATCCGAGGGAGTTTTTAAATCATTAAATCTCTGTGTCCGGCACAAAATAAAGGTTATTATAAAAAATATCTGCCTAATTTTTTATTCGAAACTTTTGCCACTTTGGGACATGAAAGTAGAGATAGCGATCTATCAGAAGGAAAAGTATCATGTACTTGCTGGTTTTGTGTCCCACGCTGCAACAGGCCTCTTTGATAGATATTTTTCAACTTTATCAGACACTGAATGATCACAGACTCTCTTGGGCTATGAGACAAGTCCGGCCGATGAATTATTAAAGTTAGCGGTGTAAATCATAAGCCTGATACACAAGCCTGATGTTACACAAAGCTGATAGAACAGGTGTACAACAGAGACGTGCACAAAGTAATCAAATGACCGATTTATTTATTTATTTATTTATTTATTTATTTATTTATTTATTTTTTTTTTTGTACTTCGATTGGGAGATTTTCAGTTAAGACAACCTGAAAGATATATAACCGAGGCTGACTTTCTACATCTTGGAGCAGAAGCCTGAATTTCCTCACTTAGTAATACTGTTCGAGTTCTTGCTCGTTTCGATGCTCAAAGAAAGTAATAGATACTGCTATTAACTTTCGATTAGCCTGAAAGTTAAACTTGCGTCTATAAAAAATTTCGAGGCGTCTTATGCAACCTTGACTCACTTCATCAACATGCTACATGGATAACGTTACGTATCTATCACACTAATCTTCAGGCTATAGAACCTTAAACTCTTTCTGACTCGCACGGTTTATCTTGCACTACAGACTACCATCAGAGCCCTGCAAACCCAGGCCCGAAGACGGCCCTGCCCGATCCGAATGGATCTGAATTCTGTGCGCGGCTCGACCCGTCCCGCCCCGAATCTCGAGCCCGGCTCTAACCGTGCAGGGCACATTTCGGGCCGAGCCGTGTCGAGACGGGCCGGGCACATTCCGGCCGAACGGGCCGAGCAAAAACCCGTCCGAGTTGGGCTGGCCCGACTCGGCCCGAACACTGTAAAGACGGATCTGAAACTAATGTTGGCAGCCTGTGTTAATTATAATGTGTTGGGGAAAATAACCCTTTATTCAAGACTGTAAAGTAGTGTACCTCTACTACTCTTATTATTACTACTACTGCTACTGCTATTATTATTATTATTATTATTATTATTATTATTATTATTATTATTATTATTATTATTATTATTATTATTATTATTATTATTATTGATTATTATTACTATTTCTACTACTACTACTACTTCTACTACTACAACTACTACGACTTCGCGTCAGAGTGTCATATCTGGTGGTACGTACTTTACAATCTAAGTACAGAGAAATTTGAAGAAATACTAGTTATTATGGCTAGTCTGCGTAGAATGCGAACAGATACTTGTCGAGGGACAATGGTGGCTCACTAGGTAAAGCATTCACATCTGGTGCTAGAGGTCGCCGGATCGATCGCTCCTCGTGTTATGTGAGCTTTGTGGTGTGAGCATTCCGAATTGAATGCTGCACAGCTGCTGTGTTAGTAATGGGAAAAGTGGCCATATTGCAGCTTTGTAACTACTTCCTTGATATATCTGATATGGCTTATACCAGGGAGAGATTTTTCCCATCCATACAGGTGAATAACATTACTTTTACATTCAACAAATGTTACCGTGATGTAACATTACTTTTACATTAAAGAACTTGGATTTAGACAATTTTCATCAACAGACTTCTAAAATAAATGACCTTTTCTTCTCTATGAGGTGTGTGGCACTTAGTTAGTAATCAGAGCATGCAATGAGATTATATGAAGAGATTAATTGATTAGTCCACAGTTTGGTCGCTTTGTGAAGACCAGTGTAACTAATTTGGTATCGAACACAGTACTACCGTAAATATTTTTTACCTAACCGTCTAAGGAAGGACCTCAAAAGAACCTAAAATCGTTCTATTTATCTCATAGATCAGATCACCGGTCCCAGACCCAAAGTAAAGCTGCTTCGGAAGTGAGAATATAATGGGTTCCATATCAAGTTTTTATCATTATGCAATCGTGAAAATATTATTAATCATAGTCCACAACCTAGTGAATCCTACACAGCTCTGTATGTAAGCCCTAGTAAGCAGAAGGACACTAAATAAATCCATACTTGATAGTCTCGAGTTTCAACCCACAGGAGATTTTCTCTAAATATTGTATCCGTAAGAACACACAATCTTTGGATTAAACAGTTTACATCAGGCTCACGATCAAGAACAAAGTGAGACCGTTATGGGAGCTAAGTAGATTTTATTCAGCAGGAAGCATATAAACGGGAAGTATAGCAATTGTTTGATTATCATTGATAAATTAACACTTATGTTTTTTACATTTGGTATCACAACATTTTTGAATCCCAAGGGCCCACCTAAAACAAACCGCTGTACGATTCCAAAGCTATATGATTGTGATACCATCGTCTTATTGAAGAGAGAAGTAAATGGACAATTTTTTAAATGGTACGCCATTGTATAATGATAGTTAAGTTGCTCCAAAAGCAGTGCTGATTCGTTTTTAAGACCTAGGTACGCTTCACTAGATACTGGGGCCACCGATTCATTGTTGAATTTCTTTACTAGCTCTAAGCCAATAGGAATTAAGAAATACATGGCGACGTCCATTGCTGATTTCTAAATTTCACAAAATTTTTAGACTGACACAAGCCCTTTAGCTTTACCGGACACCTCGAAATAGAACCCTCGAATTATTGGCACGCCTGTTGAACCTTAACCACTAATTAAAAGTCGAACATCCCCGTCAATCCTCAATATTTTTTCTTTAATCACCGCATCACTTAGAAATGATTTAAACTTTAATTATTATCTTTTTTCATACACTGAAGAATTCTATTACAATGGAGTCACGTGACATTTCTGCTAACGTTCTCATTTTAAGGTGATTTCTTGGGTTGCAGATGAATAATATAAAAAGCTTCACAAGCTCGGGGATGTCTGCCCAATTGCAAGTGACCCATCAACTTGTCCACCATTTTAACACCCTTTCTATTTACTATACCTTATGACCTCACCGTGATATTCAGTCTTTCTCAGCTAAAGACTTCTTGTTCCCCACGTCACAAGTTTTAATCTCGAGTATTTCGAATTTGCAAATCCTAACGACAATATATGTTTGAGTCAGATTTGAGTTGCCCTTTTTAGTCCACACCATTGCGTGTAGAGAGACTTTTCTTTCTACGTGTGGGTTTTAAAACACAAGACAATAGAGACTGCGATATTCACATTCTTGCGCATTGAGACATTATCACACAAGGAAGGTGGCCATAGCTCAAAGTGTCGCTCTGATGATAAACTGCCCTATCGCAAGTGACCAATCAACTTGTCCATCATTTTAACGCGGTTTCTCTTTACTATACCATATAAATAAACCGTGATTATCATTCTTTCTCAGCTAAAGACATTCTATTCCGCACGTCAGTGGGTTTAAACCAGAGCCCATCAAACCTAGGCCCTGTCCGGGTGGATCTGAATTCTTTGCCGGGCACAACCCGGCCCGAATCTCGAGCCGGGCTCTAACCGGGCTGGACACATTCAGGGCCAAAACGGGCCGGGAACGTTTCGGGGCAAACCGGGCCGGGATCATATTGAAACTATCTTCCATTGAAAACTATCCTTTATTCAACATATTCAAACTATTTGCAAAGATGCCTACAAAGATCTTGGATATACTATTTATTGAGTCAGTAAAGATTTCCAAATGACCAAATTTTATTGTACTGTATTATGCATACGTCAGGTCGAAATTAGAATATTCTAGTAATATATGGAACCCTAATGTACAGGAATACTCATTATTGATTGAGCGTGTTAAAAATAAGTTTTAAAGGCTTCTTATACATAAGAAAACAAAATTCTACTCGAAATTTGAAAGCTATATTAGAATTGTTGTAAATTTTAAATTTGAAACATTAGAACTTATTAGAAGAAATATTGATTTATTATTTTTACGCATTGAGACATTTGCTCTTTCATGGCAAAGTAGGCTAACCTGATCTTAACTACCAAATATGTATCCACGTACTTCCACTAAATTGCGCACTGCTTCGAAAAATACACTTTTTTGACAGCAAAAACAAACGTGAAAGAAAAGAATATTTAGTGTTAGTACTTGATATGAAATATTGAAGAAATAAAGAGGCAATACACTGCTTATATGAAAAGGAGACGTGTATATAATAGAATTACACAATCGTTGTGGTGAACCTCTCAGAAGATCAATAGCAATCCAAACGTTGTTTGAGAATAGGAAATCGAGACGCGAGATGCGAGTGAGGATGAGGACAGCATCGACACACCAAGAAAGTGAGTGTATAGCATTAGAGGGAAAGTGGATGTCAAAATAAAGAAACGAGATACGATATACTTATCAAGAGAATGCTACTGTAAAATAAGATTACTTTTGAATTAAAGGACTTGGATATGGAGATTATTATTATTTTTTTTTTAAAAAAAAAAGACACGTGAAATAAATGACCTTTTCTGCTCTATGAAATTTTTGGCACTTAGTTACTAATCAAAGCATACAGTGAGCTTATACGGAAAGATTATTTGATTAGCCCACTGTTTGGTTGCTTTGTGATGTCGAGTGTTACTAAGATGGTAGCGGACACTGGACAGACTATACCTTTAATATTTTCCACCTAACCGTCTAAGAGAAGATCTCAAAATAACCCAAAATCGATTCTTTATTTTCTTCATCGATCAGATCACCAGTAAGGCTGCCTCGGAGGTTAGATATAATGGGTTTCATAGCAAGTTTTTCATTATGCAATCGGGAAAATCTTAATAATGATAGGCCGGACCTAGTGAAGCCTACACAACTCTATGTAAGTTCTAGTGAGCAGCAATAACCAAAATTAAATGTATATTTGATAGTCTCGTGTGTTAACACACAGGAAACTTTGTTTAATATATCAGTAAGAAGACAACTCCTTGGATTAAGCAGTTTCTATCAGGGTAACGATCAAGAACAAGGTGAGAGCGTTATGGGTGGTAAGTATATTTCTAATTGTATTCTAGTGCTTATAAACGGGAAAATTGCTTGATTTTCTTTGATAAATACTTATATTTCTTACGTTTGGTATCACAACATTTTTCAATGCCAATTGCCGACCTAAAACAAACCGCTGAACGTTCCCAAGCTATATGAGTGTGATACCCTCGTATCATTAAAGGGAGACTTAAATCCACAGTTTTTTTAAACGGTACGCCATTGTATAATGTGAGTTAAGTAGTTATAAAAGCACTACTGCATCGTCTTAAGACCTAGGTACACAACACAAGACCTTACGGCTTCGGATTCATTTTTGACTTCCTTTACTAGCTTTAAACCATTAGGAATTAAGGAATAGATGCCGATGTCCATTGCTGACTTCTAAATTTCACAGCGTTGTAAGAAGGATATAACCCGGCATAATCCGTTTAGCCTTACCGGTAACCTTAATAGCAAACCCTCGAATTATTGGCGCGCTTGTTGTACTCTAAACCACTTAATAAAAATCGATCATCCCCTTGCATCATCAAAATTATTTAATTAATCTCCGCACCACTAAGAGATCGATATAATCTCTTATTAATATTTCTTTTCAGACATTGTAGAATTCTATTACAATGAAGTCAAGTGACATCTCTGTTATCGTTCTTATTTTAAGACGATTTCTGACGTAGTAAATTCATATTAAAAAAAGCTTCACAAGCTCGGGGATGCTTATGCTATTAGAAGTGACCCATGAACTTGTCCATCATTTAACGCGATTTCACTTTACTATACCTTATGATCACCGTCATTTTCTCAGTTAAACATTTCTTGTTCCACACGTCACAGGGATTAAACTCGAATATTTCGAATTTGCAAGTCCTAAGAACTATATGAGCTGCTGCACTTTTCTTATTTCAACCCGCAAGCTCACTTCGGTTGTAATGTATGCAATTTGATTCCACTCGTTCTAATGCAAGTATCAAGGCGGATCTCGTCATCTACTGTTATTATCTCTTTATCTAAATGCATCCTGATATCTACAATTAGTAATACCATTATTTCTGTAGAAAGCCACAGTCGGCAGTCTTGTAGAAAAACCTTAAATCTTTTGTCATATGAAAGTAATTTTTCAAAAGATTTTAG
The DNA here is from genome assembly GCF_964235325.1 of Thermobia domestica. Lineage (NCBI taxonomy): Eukaryota > Metazoa > Arthropoda > Insecta > Zygentoma > Lepismatidae > Thermobia > Thermobia domestica. The sequence goes on along the minus strand of NC_137454.1, from coordinate 273,947,635 downwards.
TCAATTACAGCGTGTAAGTTGCAATTGAAAAATCGAAAACTCACTACGCTTCTATGTGTGGTTGATTGTAGAGCATGATAACTGATTGCATTCTTTTTGATAAGAGAACAACACGTATCTCTACATCTCCTCTTAATAGAACATTTAATGTTTCTGTAACTTAGTAATACAATGTTCTCCAAAAAAAAGGTTGAAGTAACAATGAAGTAACGACTTTCTTCTTACCAATGTTAACGGCTCTTAGCTGGACTGTGCTAAGAATGTACTCTAGGCAGTTTACCATGATATTCTGCTATATGCAGCGATCATCTATGCAGAATTGTACAGACGATTTTATTTTTCTATTTTTGTAAAGGAATTTACTTGGTGATCTAGGATGGCTCTGGTCAACGGAGATGGATAAGCTCGCTTACATACCAGGTCAAATGACAGTCTGGTTCAGTGTTAGATATGACTGCACTTCGTAAGCCTCAACTGCTGGCGATTAATCTGGTACATTTTGTGGTGTAGCTTTCTGCTCTAGCTGCCTTGAAGATGCCTTTGAGTCGATGGACAGGACACGCAAACTCTATTCAAGTCAGCTAAATGAGGTAGTATTGAATTTAATAAATAAGATTAGAGAAATTCTTCTTGTTAATCATTTCGTCTCATATATGAAAGTGTCAAAAACCTAATAAAGATGGTGAACAAATCTGCTACAGAGGGGAAGCTTAGCAGAACTTTTCTCACCGGTGAGAAAACATTTAGAAGATCGAGAAATTCAAATCCTGCAATAAGCTTAATAAAAGTGTGCGGTATGGAAATCTGTAATGGAAAATGAACCGTGCGAGTCAGAAAGACTTTAAGGTTCAATAGCTTGAAGATTAGTGTGATAGATTCGTTGTGTTCTTAATATAGCAGCTTGATGAAGTGTGTGAAGGTTGCAAAAGACGACTGGAAATTTTTTATACACACAAGCTAAATTTACAAGCTAAACGAAAGTTTATAGCTGTATATATTACTTTCTTTTGGCATCTGGACGAGCAAGAACTTGAACTCAATTGCTAAAGGAGAAAATTCAGGGCTTCTGCTAGAAGATGTGGAAAGTGAACATAGGAAGTTTTATATCTTTCAGGTGTACTTAACTGAAAATCTCCCAATGTCAACTAAGTACGAAAATCAATTTTGTCAATTGATAATTTTGTTGATTTCTGTGTTCTACACCTGTTCTACCATGGCTGTATAATTACTTTGTATCGCAAATCAATTCTTTAAACCGCTAGCTTCATGAATTCATCGGCTGGACTTGTCTCACAGTCCAAGAGAAGCGTGCCTGGGTCTGTAAGGTAATCTCGTACAAAATTACTTAAAAAACACCTATTAGAGTTTCAGGCCAATAAACTGCATATGATTCCTTTACTAGCTTACGACCATAAGTGTAATATAACTGTTACGGAAAATTTTGAGCTTCGTTGCCTCCTGAGTGAAAAGCAGCTTGGTTCAGTCGCAAAGGAAGAAAATGCTGAGCAGTACGTATTGATTTTCTTATGTCGTATAAATCCTAAGGCAATAAGTTGAAAGCATCAGGGATCTACGTGTAATAGAGCTTTCATTCTTACGCCACCTTTTGAATAAAAATGTACATGGAGTCTTTGCGTGTACCGCATATCGAAGCATCGTTCTTTATTAAGAGAGTTAAAGTTTGCTTCTTTTTAGGAGATTCTAATACTAAACGGTAGCGAGGCGAAAGGAGTGTTTGGAAGATGAGGATGGCGTTTGTTGTTCCCTAGATACCTACACTCTTAAGAATAAAATTACCGTATTCTCGCGTGTATAAGCCGCACTCATGTATAAGCCGCACCCTTAAAATTTAACTTTACTTCCGTTTTTTAAAAAAACCTTTGTTCGTTTACCAGTAATTGTTAATTCAAATCAACAATAGCGGTATTTGAGTTAACGTGTTTGTTCCTGTATTAAATTGTTGTTTCGTCTGATTGTGGCTTTGTGGATTTGTTTTCTATACGTGTTTCTTGTGATGTACGGTAAATAACGAACAAAAAACGCAAAAAAATAATACCGTAATTATCTTTAAGCCACTTTAAATCATGCGCGTGTATAAGCCGCACCCTATGAAAAGTGCGGCTTATACACGCAAGAATACGGTAATTAAGTGTATTCTCTTAATTTGTCATATTTAAATTGAAATGTGGGTCAATTTAGAAGGGCCAAAGGAAAGTTTAAGCTGAAGTAAATTTTTGTTGGTCCGTATTTGTCTATATATTAAAGAATTTATTTATAGAGTGAAAATGTCGTAAATGGTCAGATATTTACAATAGAAAACTGGTTATTCAGTAAGAGAAGGAACTGTTTCAAATGTAAAGCAAACAATTTCTATTTGTTAACTACTTTGATATATAAAATTAAATGAATAATAACGATATTGTAACAAATTGTAGCATATTTATCCTTGAAAAGCGAATCTCCTCGGTAGAACGAAAGGAGTATTTTTAAAGTGAAGAACATTCTTGCTGATCGGTAGTTTCCGACATATTTCAGAATCTAATGTAAGAAAGGAATTGTCGTAAAGTATCAGAAATACACAATCAAAAAGAGAGTCCATTGAATGGAGTAAAAGAGTGCTTCGAAGGTGATGCAGACTGTTGTTGGTACCTCTGACATCATTATTGAAGTATATATTCTGCAGTTAGATTTAAGTGACTTCTTTATTCATTTTTTCATTTCATCATTTTTATCATTTTTTCATTTTTTCATTTTATTTTAATCATTTCATTAATCATTAAACTAGCTGACCAGATTTTGGAGTGACCTGAGTGACGCCAGTTACATTGCTTTTGTAGTTCCTTATCTGTACTCTCTGGTTTCCGAGTTATCGCAATGTCTCGTGCATCGTAGCCAGTGGACTAGAATTAACATAAATTATTCTCCACATTCTGTTTGTCAATGCATACAGGTGAGTTAACTGAGTGATTATTAGATTGAACTACGAACACTCTTCAGTTGACCACTGCATTGTTTGCCGCCACCGCGCTCGTTGCGTCGGGAATTAAATCTGACTGTGTTAAGGGGCAAAAGCTATTTGTCGGCGAAGGACGTTTTCTTACGGTTAGCCCCCAACTAGTGACGTCTCTTTTTCAAATACTTTATACGTACCTGTCAGTTATATACGTGCCCTCCAACTAGTATTCTACCTTCGAGACTATTTTATTGACTGAATGTTCATCTTAACTCCTCAGGATTGTTTGGCGCAGCAACTCGATTTCTACGTGGGACTATCCAACCAATTTTTCCCCCGGTGCTAATCCCCAATTCTCCAATCCAATTCTCGCTATTTAGACCGACGAGCCATTTGGATACAATTCTTGGCGAGGTCTTTCATCATGCTATTCAGGGAAGTTAATGTCTCAGGGGAATACTTGCTGCAAGCACCACCGAGAAGAGAAATCCGAACAGTAGCCCGAACTCAAGTAGATTACAAACAAATGCCCGCCCAAACACACAACTCAAAATGGTTATAAATTGTCAGATATTTACAATTAAAAGGGAAATAAAAGGACTGGAAAATGCAGCACACTCTTGGTAATCGTTTGTTACTTATTTACCTAAAAATGAAATGAATTGCCGTAAAGAATAATGTAAAATAACAGATTTGTCGTAATTTGTCAGACATTTACAATTCCAATATATAGGACCAAAACATTGTATAAAAATAACTTAGTCTCTTGCTAATGGTTAGTTACTGAGATATTTATCAATACAGTGAAACAAAGCATTTGTCGCAAATTGCCAGGAATTTACGGTTGAAAATGACTGTATGCAGAAGGACACATGTCCTTCATCGTATAAGCATACCAGGTATAACAAAGAAGTAGTTACAAAGCTTCAATATGGCCACCTTTTCCGCTACTAGCACGGCAGGTGTGCAGCATTCATGTCGGATGTAAATCCAAGTCCAAAAGCGAATTGGTCTAAGCATGAACCCAATCGAATGAGGTTGGTGTATGAAAGAGGATATGCGAATTCCTTGATCCACACAGCTACCATCGGTTCCAGCCGGATAAGCTTACCTGTAGATAAGAACTGATTGCTAGATAGGATTGTGAACGAGCCACATGTAAGTGTAGAAGAGCCAATATGAAGTAAACAATTTTTTCTGCATTCTATCAAGAAAGTTCATGTACAGATGGCGGATCGGAAGATAATCTAATATAGATGATGACGAACAACAGCTGTAGAGAGCCAATATGTCATTGACAACGGCTTAACACTTTCGATCCGAGGGAGTTTTTAAATCATTAAATCTCTGTGTCCGGCACAAAATAAAAGTTATTATAAAAAATATCTGCCTAAGTTTTCATTCGAAACTTTATCCTCTTTGGGACATGAAAGTAGAGACAGCGATCTATCAGAAGGAAAAGTATCATGTACTTGCTGGTTTTGTGTCCCACGCTGCAACAGGGCTATTTGATAGATATTTCTCAACTTTATCAGACACTGAATGATCACTCAAACTCTCTTGGCCTATGAGACAAGTCCAGCCGATGAATTATTAAAGTTAGCGGTGTAAATCATAAGCCTGATACACAAACCTGATGTTCACAAGCCTGATAGAACAGGTGTAGAACAGAGACGTGAACAAAGTAATCAAATACCGCATTATTTTTTTGTTCTTAGATTGGGAGATTTTCAGTTAAGACAACCTGAAAGATATAAAACCGAGGCTCACTTTCTACATCTTGGAGCAGAAGCCTGAATTTCCTTCCTTAGTAATACTGTTCGAGTTCTTGCTCGTCTCGATGCTCAAAGAAAGTAATAGATACTGCTATTAACTTTCGATTAGCCTGAAAGTTAAACTTGCGTCTATAAAAAATTTCGAGGCGTCTTTTGCAACCTTGACTCACTACATCAACATGCTACATGGATAACGTTACGTATCTATCACACTAATCTTAAGGCTATAGAACCTTAAAGTCTTGCTGACTCGCACGGTTTATCTTGCACAACAGACTACCATCAGAGCCCTGCAAACCCAGGCCCGAAGACGGCCCTGCCCGACCAGAATGGATCTGAATTCTGTGCCAGGCTCGACCCGTCCCGCTCCGAATCTCGAGCCCGGCTCTAACCGTGCAAGGCACATTTCGGGCCGTGCCGGGTCGAGACGGGCCGGGCACATTCCGGCCGAAACGGGCCGAGCAAAAACCCGTCCAAGTTGGGCCGGCCCGACTCGGCCCGAACACTGTAAAGACGGATCTGAAACTAATGTTGGCAGCCTGTGTTAATCATAATGTGTTGGGGAAAATAACCCTTTATTCAAGACTGTAAAGTAGTGTACCTCTAATACTCTTATTATTACTACTACTGCTACTGCTATTATTACTACTATTATTATTATTATTATTATTATTATTATTATTATTATTATTATTATTATTATTATTATTATTATTATTATTATTATTTGATTATTATTACTATTTCTACTACTACTACTACTACTTCTAATACTACAACTACTACGACTTCGCGTCAGAGTGACAAATCTGTTGGTACGTACTTTACAATCTAAGTAGAGAAAAATTTGAAGAAATACTAGTCATTATGGTCAGTCTGCGTATAATGCGAACAGATATTTGACGAGGGGCAATGGTGGCTCACTAGGTAAAGCATTCACATCTTGTGCTAGAGGTCGCCGGATCGATCCCTCCTGGTGTTATGTGAGCTTTGTGGTGGACAAACATCGTGAGCGTGGGAGTTTTTTGATTAGCCCGTTTTCGTCCACTGTCTTCATTCTACCAATTCATCCATCATCATCCATACGTTTTGAGCCGTAATTGCCTAAAGAACATTTGAGAAAGTCAAGTACTTGACCTACTAACTAGAATTATTTCCGCTACCACTAGACCACGGAGGGCGAAACCATGAACTGGCGTGTTCATAAGATTAGCGCAATTTGTAGTGTTCAATTAGCACGACAGATTCCAAATCATATTACGTGTTCGTGTATTCTTTATAATTTGATACTACAATAATAATAACAAAAAACAATGATAAAATAAATCACCCGGACCCCAGGATCGATGAAGTGTTCCTGGAACGGTTCGTAACAAGTAAATATCAGAGCTATATGACGGAATGTGAGGCAGTAAAAGAAAACAAAATCCACACATGTCATTGTTGAACGAAAAATACCTCAAAACTCCCCTGAATGAAAAATGTATAGATATCAGCTATCAAAAATACGTTTACAAGATGGAGAAATTCAAATCCTCCAAAAGCTTAATATGAGTGAGCTATATGGCAGTCTGTTGTGCAAGATGAACCGTGCGAGTCAGAAAGACTTTAAGGTTCTATAGCCTTAAGATTAGTGTGATAGATATGTAGCGTTATCAATATAGCACTTATATCTTTGAGGTTTAACTGCAGCCAAAGTTAACGGTTTGGAAAAAATAACCGTCTTGATTTTGAGATTCCCTAAGATGGTTTTTCAAATTCCCTAAGACGGTTTGAGATCCCTAAGATGGCGTTAACATTGATATAATATAAGGGATAGTTGATTTTAAGAAAATGAAAATATGAGGTTTCTTAAGAAACCAATAGTGCAAAATGAACATCGCTTTACTGTATGTCCTTGTACGCATCTAATAGCACGAAAACAGAGTGAACAGTTTCAGGCTTTAAAGCATTACTCTGTTCCTGTGTACTAAAAGCTCTTTCAGTAGACTGACTAGAATCAGGGATGACCATATACTGACGCGCTAATTTACACAATTTTGGTAATGTTTGACCTTGTTGCTTCGACCACTGGAGTATATCTGGTTCTCTTACACATGATGACATCTTCTTCACTTCATCATCAAATTCACAAGAGACTTAATGTCTATCTTCCCAATTCATTAGTTTATTCATCTTGGTAGGTGGTTCCAAGTTATGCCAGCTAGCCTAAAGGAGACGATGGTGATGAGAAATAAATTAAATAGTGGTATAAATAAAGTGGAGGGAAACAGGAGAACGCCGGTGTTTGTCCACCAAAAAGTTCACTTGGCGAGAGCTCGGATCAAACCAGGGACTCCATACACCAGAGGTGAACGCTCAACCACTGAGCCACCGTTCCAGGAACACCTAATCCACCCTGGCGACTTGGTGATTTATTTGATCATTATATTTTGTTATATTTGTAGCATCATACTATAAACAATACATGAACGTGTAACACCATTCGATATTTGCATTGCTAATTGAACATTACTACAAATTGCACTGATCTTATGAGCACGCCAGTTCATGGTTTTGCCTTCCGTGGTCCAATTGTAGCGTACAAAATTCGACTTACTAGGTCAAGAACTTGACTTTTTCATCCGTTCTTTAGGAAACTACGGCTCAGGCTATGTGGATGATGATGGGATAATTAGTGGAAAGAAAACAGTAGGAGGAAGCAGGACCACCCCAGAAACTCCCACGCACACGATGTTTGTCCGCACCAAAGCTCACATAGCATGAGTAGGGATTGATCCGACGACGTCTAGCACCAGATGTGAATGTTTTTTTCTACTGAGCCCCTGTTCTCCCTCGTAGATCAAGCATCGGTTCACATTCTACGCAGACCGGCCATAATAACTAGCATTTCTCCATTTTATTCTGTACTTAGAAAGTAAATTTGGTACCACCAGACATGTCAACTCTGACGCGGTCATAGTAGTTGTAGTAGCATTAGCAGTGGTCGTGGTAGTAATAGTAGATGTAGTAATAGTAGTAGTAGAAGTAGTAATAGTAATAGTATTACCAGTTCAACGAAGTCTTTAAAAAGGAGTCAGTTTCCCAAATACATTACGATTAACATAGGCTGACAGTAAGACCGTACAAACACTGCAAAAATAAAGGTAGTGGAAGACATTAATAAAACAAATAGGCTGACAACATTAATTTCCGGACCGTTTTTCAGATTATCCTGGCCGAGCGGAATCGGCCCAACATGTGCCCGGCCCGGTTCGGCCCGATACGGCAATAAATGTGCCCGGCACGGTTAGGGCCCGGTTCAGTTTGGTATTACTCTTAAATGTGTCTCGTTCACAATCCTACTTTGCAATAACTTTTTATCTACAGGTAAGTAAACTTATCCGGCTGGAGCCGATTGTAGCTGTTTGGATGCTGGATTTCGCATATCCTCTTTCACACACCAACCTCAATAGATTGGGTTCTTGCTTAGACAATTTCCCACCTAAATTTGGAGCTACTTCCGAATTGAATGGTGTACCTGTCGTGTTAGTATGTAAAAAAGTTGCCTTTTTTAGTCTTATACCAGGAAGGACATGTTTCCTTCTCCACACAGGGGAATAAGAGATGTGTAATGTTGAACATTTTATTAGGATTGTGATATGACTCCTAACTCACAACTCCTAACCTACAGTTGAAGACTGACTAACTTGCACAGTTCTTTTTCTTTTTGGAGGATCTTGAAGCCTTTCAACTATTTTCTCTTGAGTATAGCTGAGGTCGTGTCACAGCCTGTATCATCATGAAAAAAGTTAAAGCAAACTTACTTAATTACAAACTCAAGAAACTTAATGACGCTAAGTTTCTTGAAATTTAATGATTTCGTAGCATTTCCTTTCGGTTCTGTTCGTATGTGCCATTAAAAGAATCAGCAACTGCTCATGAAGTTTTCTACAAAGATTCTTAAAAGATCTGAATCAAACCCATCAATAATTACAGACACCCCGTTTCTAGTTTCTCCTATTACTGTTGTCAATATATAGTTACCTTTGCTCCTTCGAAAACTTTTTGCATCATTTGAAGCAATCTAGTATTGATCTCCAAGATTCTCAAGGACCGTGAGTGACTTTCATAGCTTCAAAGGCACAATTAATTTCGATCGTTGAGATATTTCCCGAAAGCTATTTTTGTCTTTCGTCTCTTTCCGTGTCTAATTGTAATTTATGCCCATCAAATATTAGGTGAAAATAGCGCTTAACATAATTTATATACGTACTTAACGTAGGTTTGACTGGCCATTTTTAGTCCACACCATTGCTTGTATAAGGGCTCTTCCTTCTAAGTGTGGGTTTTATTACTCAACACAACAGAGTCCCTACAATATTCACCGTTGTCAAATTGACATTCTTACGCATTGAGATATTATCAAACAAGGAAGGTGGCATTAGCTTAACGCTTCACCCTGAGGATTAACTGATGCCACCAAATGTCCTGTAGAACTTCTGTTAACGTAACAGTATTTGGGAATGAAGGATTAATCGTGCTAACGTTGTGTCTGACGTTGAGTTAATCCCGCAGAAAATTTCTTGCCTTCATTAAGCACTGTTCTATAATCATATCACTTGGAACTTGGCTGAAAAAGGCCTCTTTTTCTGCTAATTGTGAATGTTCCTTGTGTTGTTAATTTCTCGTAATCTTCTGATATCGTATACTGCAGCCAAAGTTAACCATTAGGAAAATGTCACCGTCTTAATTTTGAGATTTCCTAATATGGTTTTTGTCATGCATTATCATTTTGAAATAGATGTTGCATATAGATTTCCACATCCAGACGTTGTTGTATAAGATCGCAGATCCTAGATTTTGTCATCTTCTTTGACGGTTGTAAATGTCTTCATAACCCCATGTAGAGGTTCCCGAGCAATGTCTAGGAATGAGTTCTCAATGATCTTGAGAAGCATGGCCATTCAGCATTTTCAGTAAAGTTGTCATAGTTTACAGGATACACCAAAGTTCTCTTATACCATTTCCTGACTTCATGTATCCAATCGTGCTTAGTAATTACTTAACTGCAAACCTTCTAAAAGCGTTACAACACTGGACCGTTCAGAAATTTCTTCAGCTCTGATACGATTTGATAACCTTTCCAGTATAATGGCTGATGAAATGTCATAACGCATGGCTTTTTTCAATTTTCTTGCTGTTATTTAATCTATGCAGCAGAGTAGAATATAGAGTATTACTACTTGATGTTCAAATATTGAAGAAATACAGAGGGACTACACTGCTTATAACAAAAGGAGAGGTTTGTATCACACCATTACACAATCGTTTTGGTGGAGCTTCTCCGTGGCTAAGCGGTTAGCGTACGCGCCTTTGGCGTGAGAGGCCTGGGTTCGATTCCCGGCAGGAGCTCATGTGGTTCGGATTCCACGTTAATCAGTAGGTCCACGTCTCATATAGCCTCGCTGCTGAACGAGACGTAAAACTCAAAATCAACTCAACTCAACAATCGTTTTAGCGAAGTTTTCAAAAGATGAATAATAGCTATCCAAACGTTGTTTGAAATTAGGAAATTGAGACGCGAGATGCGAGTGAAAATTTGATTAAATCTAACGAGTAAGGCATCATTGACACACCAAGAACATGAGAGTATACCAATAAAACCAATTAATACCTGTTTTTTACATTTGGTATCCCAACATTTTTCAATCACAAGGGCCCATGAAAAACCAACCGCTCTTCGTTCCCAAAGGTACACGTCTGTGATACTCTCATCTTATTAAAGGCTGAAGTAAATCCATGGTTTCTTAAATTATACGCCATGGTATAATGTACTTAAGGAGCTCTAAAAGTACTACTGCTTCGTTTTTAGTACCTTGGTACACATCACAATATACTACGGCTTCGGATTCATTATTGAAATTATCTACTAGCTGTAAGCCAATATGAATTAAGTAATAGATGCCGATGTCCACTGCTAACTTCTACATTGCATCATTGTAAGAATAACATAAGCCGCCTAAGCCGTTTAGCACTACCGGACAACGCGAAATGGAACTCTCGAATTATTTACGAGCCTGTTGGAATCTAAGCCACTTATTTAAAATCAATCATCCCCGTCCATCCTCAAAATTATTTCTTTAATCACCGCATCGATTTAATCTTCTATTAATATCATTTCCAGACATTGTAGAACACTATTACACTGAAGTCAAGTGACATCTCCTCGAATGTTCTCTTTTTAAGGCGATTTCTGACGTAGTGGATGCATATTACAAAAAGCTTCACAAGCTCGGGGATGCTTGTTTTATCGTAGGTGACCCATCAAGTTGTCCATCTTTTTAAGCGCTTTCTCATTACTATACCTTATGAGCTCTCCGTGAAATTCATTCTTTCTCATTCTTGTTCCGGACGTCACTGGGTTTAAACTCGAATATTTCAAATTTGCAAGTCCTAAGAACAATATGATCTGCCGTACTTTTCCCATTTAAACCCGCCCGTTCTTGTCAGTTGTACTGCATGCAAACTCATTCGAAACTGATTTTAAGGAAAGTATTATGATTGATCTCGACATCTACTGTTATTTATCTAAATGCATTCTGATATCTACAATTAGTAATACCATTGTTTCTGCAGAAAATCACAGCATGCAGGCTTGTAAATAAATCTTAAATTTTTTGCCATAAGAAATTAATTTTTCAACAAATTTTAGAATATTACACTGTGTAGGATGAAATTGACAAATTATGATCTTACTACGCTTTTATCATATATTATTATGTCTGGTTGGTTGTAGTGCATGCTAACTGCTTGCATTCGTTTTGATAAAACAACAACACGTATCTCGAAATCTTCTTTTAGCTAAATATCTGAATGTTTCCGCAGCTTCGTATAACTGTGCTCTCTGAAAACTGTCTGAAGTATAGATCTAAGAACTTATCTGTGTGTTTCATCTAACATCTTGCCAATGTTAATGGCTCTTAGCTGGACTGTGCAAGGAATGTACTGTAGCCAGGTTGCCATAATATTCCGCTATATGTAGCGATCATCTTTGCAGAATTCTACAGACGATTTGGTGATTCTATTTTTATAAAGGAATTTACTTGGTGATCTAGGATTTCTCTCGTCCACTGTCATGGATATACTCGCATACCTACCAGGCCAAATGACAGTCTGGTTCAGTGTTAGAGATGAGTACACTTCGTAAACCTGAACTGCTAGTGTTTAATCGGGTTCATTTAGTGAAGTAACTTTCTGCTCTTGAGATGATACCTTTGAGTCATTGGACAAGACACGCAAGCTCTATTCGCCTCAGCGAAATAAGGTAGTGTTGAATTAAATAAATAAGATTACAGAAATTCTACTTGTTGATCAAAACGTCTCAGATATGAAAGGTGTCAAAAAGCTAATACAGTTGGTTCACTAAACTGTTACAGATGGGAATTATACCAGAATTTTACTCACCCGTGAGAAAGCGTTTAGAAGGTCGAGAATTTCCAATCCTCCAATAAGCTTAATAAGAGTTGGCGATTTGGCAGTCTGTAGTGCAAGATGAACCGTGCGAGTCAGAAAGGCTTTAGGGTTCTATAGCCTGAAAATTAGTGTGATAGATGCGCAGCGTTATCTATATAAAATCTTGATGAAGTGAGTCAAGTTTGCACAAGACGCCTCGGAATTTTTTATTTACGGAAGAGTAATATAACTGTTACGGAAAATTGTTAAGCTTTCTTGGTGTTCTGTTTGAAAAGCAGCTTGGAATAGTCGCAAATGAACAAGATGCTGTGCAGTAAAGATTGATTATCTTTATGTCGTATAAAACCTAGGTCAATAAGTAGAAGCCAACTGGAATTGACGTGTAGTGGAGCTTTATTCTTACGCCCTCTTGGATATAAATGTACATGGAGTGTTTGCATTATTGGAATATCCAAACATTCTTCTTTATTAAGAGTGTTAAACTTTACTTTCTTGTAGGAGAGTCGAAACTAAACGGCAGTTACACAATTTAAAGTGTCCTTGTAGATGGCATAATCCTCGGAGTCAATCATCTGCTGTTGAACATTTTAACATATAAACAATCAAACAATAAACAATTGTTATTAACGTACAATTGAATGATACTTTAGTACGCGAAAATTATATCTATATGATTGGTTTTTGGTTGATAACTTAAACGTGTCCTACTACGGTTTCTTTTTCTCATCGGGTAACAAAGCAGGGTGTTAAAAAATTCCAAAATAAATAAACAGAAAAATACATCACCTTCATGTTTATTAGCTTTTCCTTATACCTTCATTTAAAGTTTCATCAAGATAGTTTTCATGTCCATTTTTTTAGGTCTATAAAACGGGGACGATATCACAAAATAACAGCTGTTGTTCGTTAACATCTATATCTACATTTCTACATGAATGCTCTTGGCAGAATGCACAAAACCTTGAATACTTCATATCGGCTGTGTTACACGAACATGTGGCTCGTTCACAATCCTATCTTGCAGTCACTTTTTATCTACAGGTAAGGAAGATTATCCGACTGGAGCTGATGGTAGGTGTGTGGGTTAACAGACCAACCTCTTTCGATTGGGTTTAGGCTTAGACCATTTCGCTCCTGGAGTTGGAGGTACTTCCGAATAGAATGCTGCACAGCTACTGTGTTAGTAATGGGAAAAGTGGCCATATTGCTGCTTTCTATCTACTTCCTTGATATATCTGATATGGCTTATACCAGGGAGACATTTTTCCGTCTCCATACAGGTGAATAAAGAAATATCTAACTTAATCATTTGTCAGGATTCACATTTAATTGTTGAAGTTCCTGACTATCTGCAGATTTTTTTTTTTGCGATGGAACTTAAAGGCAGCCAACTATTCACTCAGGAGAAAAGCACTCCTGAGGCAGCCAACTATTCACGCTCGTGTCAAAGCCTGTTTCATCATGAAAAAAGTGAAAGCAATCGTTTAATGACGCTAAAGTTTCAATAAATTTAATAATTTCGTAGTTTTTTCTTTAAGTTCTGCTTGTAAGAGAATCAGAAACTGCTCAGGAAGTCATCTACCATGATTCTTAAAAGATCTGAATCACACCAACCAGCAGCAACAGATTTCCCGTTTCTAGTTTCTTCTATTACTCTTGTCCATATACAACTGCCCTTGCTCCTTCGAAAGCCGTCTAGTATTGATCTCAAAGTTTCTCAAGAACTGTGATTGAATTGTCGTGGCTTCAATGGCATAAAGAAGTACGAACGTAATTTAATTTATATCCATAATTGTAATTTATATCCATAATATATAAGGTGAAAATAGAGTTTAGCATAAATTATATTCGAACTTAACGCACGTTTGAGTTCCCATTTTTAGTCCACACCATTACGTGTAGAAGGACTCTTGTTTCTACGTGTGGGTTTTTAAACACAAGACAATAGAGACTCTGCAATATTCACCGCAGTCGAATTGACATTCTCTCGCATTGATACATTATCACACAAGGAAGGTGGCATGAGCTCAACGTGTCGCTCTGATGGTAAACTAATGCACACAAAAGTCCTGTAGAACTTATCGTAACAGTATTTGGGATTGAAGGATTAATCTTGCTAACGCTGAGTCTTACGTTGAGTTAATCCCAAAGAAAATTTCGTGCCTTTCATTAAGCACTGTCAGATAATCATATCACTTCGACTTTCGCTCAAGAAGGCCACTTATTCTGCGAATTGTGAATGTTCCTTAAGTTGTTAATTTCTTGTAATCCACTGATACCGTAGGTTTTTCCAAAGTTTCCAACTACTGAGTATAGTGATTTGCAAATTTTCCATAGAAACGGTAACCAGCTGCGGGAGAAATCGGAAGCTTTAATTTAATTGACTACAAATCAAGTTTCTAGTCCCGTTTTCGATCTACTCCCTTTGAAAAAGTATCAATACGATTCTGACCTCTGAACTTTAACTAAAGTTTACCAGTTCGGAAAAGGTCACCGTCTTAATTTTTAGATTTCCTCCATATAGTGTTTGTCATGCAGTTTCAATTTCTTGTAAATGTTGCATATTGATTTCATCATCCAGAGGTTGTTGTATAAGATCGCAGATCTTTGATTTTGTCATCTCCTCCGACGGTTGTAACTGTCTATAACCACATGGAAAGGTCGCCGACCAAAGTCTGGATATGAGTTCTCAAAGATTTAAGTAGACATAGCCAAGGACACGTGCCCTACCGGAGGCATCACATTGCAATATGCATTACATTACGTTATCCATATGCATTACATTACATTACATCGCATTACATCGCCAGACATATGGCGTGATAAGCCGTTGAGCCCTACCGGACACCTCGAAATAGAACCCTCGAATTATTGGCACGCCTGTTGTACACTAAACCACAAATTAATAATCGAACATCCCCGTGGATCTTCAAAATTATTTCTGACGTTGCAGCTCGGGGAGTCTTGCCCTATCGCAAGTGACCCATTAACTTGTCCATCATTTTAACGCACTTTCTTTTTACTATACCTTATGAACTCACAGTGATACTCTATCTTTCTCAACTAAAGACTTTTTATTCCGCATGTCAGTGGGTTTAAACCAGCGCCCAGCAAACCTAGGCCCAGCCCAGTCCGGATAGATCTGAATTCTTTGCTCGGCACGACTCGTGCCGGTCCGCCCGATCCGAATCTCGAGCCTGGCTCTAACCGGGCCAGGAACATTCTGGGCTTAATCCAGCGGGGCGCCTTCCGGGCCGAAGCGGACCGGGAAAATATTGGGCCGAACCGGGCGGGCCCGGCATTGCCCAAACTCTGTGGAAGACGGATCGGAAACTAATGTTGGCAGCCTGTGTTAATCGTAATGTGTTTCTGAAATTACATCTTTATTCAAAACTGTAAAGTACTGAATTGCTATTACCCATATTATTACTACTACTGCTACTGCTATTATTATAATTATTACTCATACTATTATTACTATTACTACTACTACTAATACTTCTGCTAGCATACTTGCTACGACTTCGCTTCATAGTTGACATTTGTGGTGGTACATATTTTAGAATCTAAGTACAGAAAATATCAAAGAAATACTAGTTAATATAATCAGTGTGCGTAGAATGCGAACAGATGCTTGACGAGGGGCAACGGTGGCTCAGTAGGTAAACCACTCACATCTGATGTTAGAGGTCGTCGGATCGATCCCTTCTCGTGTTATGTGAGCTTTGTGGTAAACAAGCACCGTGAGAGTGGCAGTTTTCGGATTAGCCCGTGTTCGTCCACTGTATTCATTCCACCAATCTTCAGCCGTAATTTCCTATAGAATATACGGGAAAGTCGGGACTTGGGAGTTTTTTTCCTTCAAAACTATCTTTTATTCAACATACTGTAACTATTTGCAAATAAGCATACAAAAATTTGCGGTATACTATTTATTGTGAGTAAAGATTTCCTAAGTCACCAAACTTTAACTGTACTGTATTATGCATACGTCAGGTTGAAATTAGAATAATGTAGTAATATATGGAACCCGAATATACAGAAATACTCATTCTTGATTGAGCGTACATAAAATAAGTTTTTAAGGTTTCTTACACTTTAGAAATCAAAATTCTACCCGAAATTTAAAAGCTACATTAAATCACTTTAACACAAGCTCTTTTATGGCGAAATAGACTATCCTTATCTTTACCAAATATGTAGCCACGTACCAATCGCTAAATTGCGCACTGCATCGAAAAATACATTTTTTTTACAGCAAAAACAAACGTCTTAAGCAGATCTTTTATATGGGGAATTACTGCAACCTACAACAAGTTAGTTAAAGATGAACTGGCATTGGGTGTAAGTAGTTTTAAGAAATCTATTATTTATGTAAGTCGAATATAATTATTACCAACAGTTTTATTAAACTATATAATCTTAATAACGTATATACTAAGTAACACTGTAATTAGGCCTGTGCCTGATGTCAATAAATCAATTTCTCCGTTCCAGAGCTATAGCCTGTAGTACTAAAAGCTCTTTCAATTGACGCACTAGAAGCAGGGATGGCGAGATACTGACGTGATAATTTACACAATTTTGGAAATGCTTGTTCTTGTTGCTTCCACCAGTGCAGTATATGCAGTTCTCTTAAACACGATGACATGTTGTGATACCAAATGTAAAAAACATAAGTATTAATTTATCAATGATAATCAAGCAATTGCTATACTTCACGTTTATTTGCAACTACAGTACTATTTGAGAGTGCTTCCTGCTGAAGAAATCTACTTAGCTCCCATAACGCTCTGACCTTGTTCTTGATCGTGAGCTTGATGTAAACTGTTTAATCCAAAGATTGTGTGTTCTTACGGATACAATATTTAAAGAAATTCTCCTGTGTATTAAAACTCTAGGCTATCAAGTATGTATTTACTTAGCGTCTTTCTGCTTACTAGGGCTTACATACAGAGCTGTGTAGGATTCACTAGGTTCCGGTCTATTATAAATAATATTTTCACGAATGCATAATTATAACAACTTGACATGGAACCATTATATTCTAACTTCCGAAGCAGCCTTACTTTGGGACTGAGACCGGTGATCTGATCGATGAGACAAATATAGAATCGATTTTAGGTTCTTTTGAGATCTACTGTTAGACGGTTAGGTAAAAATATTTACGTTAGTCCTAAATATATATACGTTATTTTTCCTAAAAAAATTAGTAACACTGGTCATCACAAAGCAACCAAGCTGTGGGCTAATCAAATAATATCTTCATATAATCTCATTGTATGCTTTGATTAGTAACTAAGTGCAACACATTTTATAGAAAAAAAAAAGGTCATTTATTTCAGATGTCTGTTGATGAAAATTCTCTATAAACACGTTCTTGAATGTAAAAGTAATATTATATCACGGTAGCATTGTCTTGATAAGAATATCGTATCACATATCTTCACTCACATCCACTTTCCCTCTGATGCTATACACTCATGTTCTTGGTGTGTAATTTGGATAATTATTCATCTTGTGAAAGCTTCGCTACAACGATTGTGTAATGGTGTGATTCACACCTCTTCTTTTCATATAAGCAGTGTGGTTCCTCTGAATTTCATCAATATTTCAACATCAAGTACTAATACTAAATACTCTTCTGCATACAGTAAAAAAAAAAATGTAAGAAAAGTGAATAATCCACATTCGATATGACATTAGATCAGCCATTATAGTGGAAAGGTGTTCAAATCGTACCACAGCTGAAGAAATTTCTTAACGGTGCAGTGTTGTAACGCTATTAGGAGGATTGCAGTTAAGTGAGTACCGTACTAAGCACGATTGGATATATGAAGTCAGAAAATGGTATAGAAGAACTTTTGTTTATCCTGTACACTATGACAATTTTACTGAAAATGCCTACACAAGATCATTGAGAACTCATTTCTAGATTTTGCTCGGGGACCTCTACATGGGTTATGAAGACATTTACAATCGTCGGAGAAGATGACAAAATCTAGGATCAGCGATCTTATACAACAACGTCTGTATGAGGAAATCTATATGCAACATTTATTACAAAATGAAAGTGTTTTACATAAACCTTGTTAGGAAATCTCAGAATTAAGACGGTGACATTATCCGAATGTTTAACTATGGCTGCAGTATACGGTATCAGAAGATTACAAGAAACTTACAACACAGGGAACATACACAATTAGCAGATAAAAGGCCTTTTTAAGCGAAGTTCCAAGTGATATGATTATCGAATAGTGCTTAATGAAGGAAAGGATATGTTCAGGGGGATTAACTCAACGTCAGAAACAACGTTAGCAAGATTATTCCTTCATTCCCAAATACTGTTACGATAACAGAAGTTCTACAGGACATTTGGTGGCATCAGTTAATCCTCAGGGTGAAGCGTTAAGCTAATGCCACCTTCCTTGTTTGATAATATCTCAATGCGTAAGAATGTCAATTTGACAACGGTGAATATTGCAGAGACTCTGTTGTGTTGAGTAACAAAACCCACACTTAGAAGGAATAGCCCTTATACACGCAATGGTGTGGACTAAAACTGACCTGTCAAATCTACGTTAGGGACGTATATAAATTATGTTAAGCGTTATTTTCACCTAATATTAGATGGGCATAAATTACAATTAGACATGGAAAGAGCCGAAAGCCAAAAATAGCTTTCGGGTATATCTCAACGATCAAAATTAATTGTGCCATTGAAGCTATGACAAATCATTCACGGTCCCTGAGAATCTTGAAAATCAATACTAGACTGCTTCAAATGATGCAAAGAGGTTTCGAAGAAGCAAGGTAACTGTATATTGACAACAGTAATTGGAGAAACTAAAAACGGGGTATCTGAAATTATTGATGGGTGTGATTCATATCTTTTAGAATCTTGGTAGAAAACTTCAGTAGCAGTTGCTGATTCTTTGAATACCACATACGAACAGAACCGAAAGTAAATGCTACGAAATCATTAAATTTTAAGAAACTTAGCTTCATTAAAAGTTTGCTTTCACTTTTTTTATGATGCAACAGGCTGTGACACGACGTTAGCTATACACAAGAGAGAATAGTTTCAAGGCTTCAAGATCCTTCAAAAAGAAGCACTGCGCATGTTAGTCAGAATCTTCAACTGTGAGTTAGGAGTTGTGAGTTAGGAGTCATATCTTAACCCTAACAGAATGTTCAACATTACACATTTCTTATTCCCCTGTATGGAGAAGGAAACATGTCCTTCCTGGTATAAGCCTATCAGGAATAACAAGGAGGTGGTTGCAAAGCTTCAATATTGCCACTTTTTCCCCTACTAACACGACAGGTGTGCACCATTCAAATCGGAAGTAACTCCAAGTCCAGGTGGGAAATGGTCTAAGCAAGAACCCAATCATTTCAGGTTGGTGTGTGAAAGAGGATATGGGAAATCCAGCATCCACACAGCTAACATCGGCTCCAGCCGGATAAGCTTACTTACCTGTAGATAAAAAGTGATTGCAAGGTAGGATTGTGAACGAGACACATGTAAGTGTAAAAGAACCAATATTAAGTAAACAATTTTTTCTGCATTCTGCCAACGGAGTTCTTTTACAAATGCAGATCGGAAGACAATCTAATATAGATGATGACGAACAACAGCTGTGGAAAACCAATATATCATTGACAACGGCTTAAATGGTGATCCAATCTTTTATTATTATTACTTAGTAAGACCGTCCCCGCCTTATAGACCTAACAAAATGGACATGAAGACGATCTTGATGAAATTTAAAATGAAGGTGTTAGGACAAGGTATAAAACATGGTGGTGGTTTATTCTTCTGTTTACATATTTTGGAATCCTTTAAAAAGGCTGCTTTGTTACTCGAAGACAAAATGAAAATGTAGCAGGACACTCACAAGTTAACGAGTTAAACCAATTCATTTAGATATAACATTCGCATACTACAGTACCTTTCAATTGACTTTTATAACATTTGTTTATTGTCTGATTGTTTATATGTTAAGATGTTCAACAGCAGACGATAGACTCCAAGGATTCTGCCATCTGCAAGGACACTAAACATTGTGTAACTACCGTTTGTTCTCGATTCTCCTAAAAAGAAGCAAAGTTTAACTCTCTTAATATAGAACGATGTTTCGATATGCGGTACATGGAAAGACTCCATGTATATTTTTATCCAAGAGGGGCGAAGGAATGAAAGCTCTACTACACGTCGATCCCAATTGGTTTCAACTTATTGCCCTAGGTTTTGTACGACATAAGGACAATCAATGGTTACTGCTAAGTACCTTGTTCCTTTGCGACTGTACCAAGCTGCTTTTCAGTCAGAAGGCCATGAAGCTAAAACAATAATCCGTTACACATACGGTTCTAAACTAGTAAAGGATTCACATGCAGGTTATTGGCCTGAAACACTAATAGATTTTTTTTTGGTAATTAAAACCGTGTTTACATTGTAAACCCAGGCCCGCTTCTCTTGGCCTGTGAGACTAGTCCGGCCGATGTATTTATAAACCTAGCGATTTAAAGAACTGATTCGCGACACAAAGAAGTTAAACAGGCCTCGTAGAACAGGTGCAGAACAGACATATCAACCAATTATCAATTGACAGATTTTTTTTGTACTTAGGTTACGTTATCAGATTTTCAGTTAAGTGCACCTAAAACATATAAAACTTCCTAGGCTCAATTCCCACAACTATAAATTGTCTCCCTTAATAATAGTTACAGTACGTGCTTGTTTCTGTGCCCAAAGAAAGAAATATATATTTCCATTAACTTTCGATTAGAGTGAAAGTTAACTTGCGTCTATAAAAAATTTCAAGGCGTCTTTTGCAATTTTAACACTTCATCAAGATGCTATATTGATAACGCTACGTATCTATCACACTAATCATCAGGCCAATCACTAATCTCTTTTACTCGCACGGTTCGTCTTGCACTACAGAGGGCATATCGCACAATCCTATTAAGGTTATTGGAGGATTTGAACTTCTCGATCTTCTTAACGTTTCCTCACCGATGAGTAAAATTCTGGTATGCTTCTCCTCTGTAGCAGATTAGTGCACCAACTATATTAGCCTTTTGACGCCTTTCATATCTGAGACGGAATGATCAACCAGAAGTATTTGTGTAATCTGATTTATTAAATTCAACACTACCTTTTCTCGCTGACTTGAACATAGCATGTGTTTCCATTCCATCGACTCAAAGGTATCTTCTCAAAAGCAGAAAGCTACTACACAAAATGTACCCGATCATTCGCCAGCAGTTGAGGCTTACGAAGTGTACTCGTCTCTAACCCTGAAGCAGACTGTACATTGGCCTGGTATGTATGCGAGCATATGTATGGCCGTTGACCAGAATCACCTAGAACACCAAGTATATTCCTTTACAAAAATAGAGGCTTCAAATCCTCTGTAGAATCCTTGCATATAGCGGAATATCATGGCAAACTGCCTAGAGTACTTTCCTTGCACAGTCCACGCTAAAAACCGTTAACATTGTCCAAGAGAAAGTCGAAACACACAGATATGAGCTTAGATAAAGACTTCAGACTGTTTTCAGAGAACATTGTATTACCAATTTACAGAAACATTCAGTTATTTTACAAAGAGGATATGTTGAGATATCACTTTTGTTCACTTTTCAAAACGAATGCTAGCAGTTAGCATGCACTACAACTTACCAGACATTGTAATAAGATAAGAAGCGTAGTAAGATTAGGATTTTCAGTTACAACTTACACAATGTAAGATTCTAAAATCTCTTGAAAAATTACTTTCATATGGCATATCTACAACACTGCCGATTGTGGCTTTCAGCAGAAATAATGGTATTACTCTTTGTAGATATCAGTTTGAAGCTGCTTTCAATGTAATCCTGACACTAAATGCAGTCATTTTCATGAGGGACAATACAACTCTGTGCCTGCTATACAGAGAAAAATCCGTTCTCCGGACAGCGGTAACAAATATACGGTATCCTCTTGCTTACTATAGAAATCAGTACGGAGCATACGTTATCCGCATGCTACATAGGCACTGCCCTTAGATGTTACATCATGCCGTTGCAGGATGTCTGACATCTAACAGTTTTCTGTATATCACATGCATATACTTCTGTTACCTTCGTCAGCTATATGTTATATAAGTCCATTTGTATGTGAGATCCTGACCGTCGACATTGTTTCATACGGAAAGTACGTATAGATGGAACACTTACACAGAAAGTATTATTCAACATGCGTTTGCAGTTATACGTCTGCTGTACGTTAAGTCCAAAAACTACAGGAATTACGCATGTAACCTATCTTTTTAAGTACGCCACCTACATTTTTTTTCTCAGTGTGTTTCAACCATAAAGTGTATTCTTTTATGTAACAGCATTTATGAACTGCTACAACTTGTTTTCAGATCTTCGTCCTCTTACTCTAACCTAACGATGTTCAGAAGTTTCATTATAGTTACGAGTTAAAAGTTCCGTATTTTTACTTAACTACTGCACCCAGTACCAAATAAATCTCAACAAACGTTGTGTTACCGAGATGTGTAATCCGCCAGTGACAACGAAAACGATGCCAAATTTTTTGGGATATCGACAGAACTTACACAGCAAACTCTTTTGTTATATTGAAATTATATACTCCAGAAACACTATCAGACATTACGTGGCCTTAAAATGTCTACTAACATCTCCGAATAAAGTTTTACAGAATAGAGGCAGAACTCATAATTGTGTTTCCCTCAAAAGCAAATAGAGCCACTGTGGATACTAAAGACATTGTTGCGGGATTGGAACAGCTTTTCTTGGAAAATAGAACATTCCGGTTTACGTTTACTGCAATTTTAGTTGTGTGCACAAATGTATATTAAGCATTCAATTCAAAATATTACATTGTCTTACATTTTAGCAGTGAATAAAACTTAAATATATCTTCACTGAGTATGTTTTGTAACCTCCGTGGATATTAATGTAACCACCGTGTTTGTCAAAATAATAAATTACCATTTTTTAAAAAAAATATATTTTCTTGACCTCATCCACTTTAATGATTGGGTTTGTTTAGCCCTTAGGTGTGTAAAAAATAAATAATACACTATTTCTCCGATTTTTAATTTTAAGATTTTTCCAATGCCAAAATTCCCCTTAATTTCAGAATCACCCATACTCTCATGTTCTTGGTGTGTCAATGATGCCTTACTCGTTAGATTTAATCAAATTTTCACTCGCATCTCGCGTCTCGATTTCCTAATTTCAAACAACGTTTGGATAGCTATTATTCATCTTTTGAAAACTTCGCTAAAACGATTGTTGAGTTGAGTTGATTTTGAGTTTTACGTCTCGTTCAGCAGCGAGGCTATATGAGACGTGGACCTACTGATTAACGTGGAATCCGAACCACATGAGCTCCTGCCGGGAATCGAACCCAGGCCTCTCACGCCAAAGGCGCGTACGCTAACCGCTTAGCCACGGAGGAGCTCCACCAAAACGATTGTGTAATGGTGTGATACAAACCTCTCCTTTTGATATTAGCAGTGTAGTCCCTCTGTATTTCTTCAATATTTGAACATCAAGTAGTAATACTCTATATTCTACTCTGCTGTATAGATTAAATAACAGCAAGAAAAGTAAAAAAAGCCATGCGTTATGACATTTCATCAGCCATTATATTGGAAAGGTTTTCAAATCGTATCAGAGCTGAAGAAATTTCTGAACGGTCCAGTGTGGTAACGCTTTTAGGAGGTTTGCAGTTAAGTAATTACTAAGCACGATTGGATACATGAAGTCAGGAAATGGTATAAGAGAACTTTGGTGTATCCTGTACACTATGACAACTTTACTGAAAATGCTGAATGGCCATGCTTCTCAAGATCATTGAGAACTCATTCCTAGACTTTGCTCGGGAACAGGCTGTGACACGACCTCAGCTATACTCAAGAGAAAATAGTTGAAAGGCTTCAAGATCCTCCAAAAAGAAAAAGAACTGTGCAAGTTAGTCAGTCTTCAACTGTGAGTTAGGAGTTGTGAGTTAGGAGTCATATCTCAATCCTAATAAAATGTTCAACATTACACATCTCTTATTCCCCTGTGTGGAGAAGGAAACATGTCCTTCCTGGTATAAGCCTAACAGGTATAACAAGGAAGTGGTTGGAAAGCTTCAATATGGCCACTTTTTACATACTAACACGACAGGTGCACCATTCAATTCGGAAGTAGCTACAAATTTAGGTGGGAAATTGTCTAAGCAAGAACCCAATCTATTGAGGTTGGTGTGTGAAAGAGGATATGCGAAATCCAGCATCCACACAGCTACAATCGGCTCCAACCGGATAAGTTTACTTACCTGTAGATAAAAAGTTATTGCAAAGTAGGATTGTGAACGAGACACATGTAAGAGTAATACCAAACTGAACCGGGCCCTAACCGTGCCAGGCACATTTCGGGCCGAATCGGGCCGAACCGGGCCGGGCACATGTTGAGCCGAGTCCGCTGGGCCAGGATAATCTGAAAAACGGTTCGGAAATTAATGTTGTCAGCCTATTTGTTTTATTAATGTCTTCCACTACCTTTATTTTTGCCGTGTTTGTACGGTCTTACTGTCAGCCTATGTTAATCGTAATGTGTTTGGGAAACTGACTCCTTATTAAAGACTTCGTTGTACTGGTAATACTATTACTATTACTACTTCTACTACAACTATTAATACATCTATTATTACTACCACGACCACTGCTAATACTACTACAACTACTATGACCGCGTCAGAGTCGACATGTCTGGTGGTACCGAATTTACTTTCTAAGTACAGAATAAAATGGAGAAATGTCTGCGTAGAATTGTACCGATGCTTGATCTACGAGGGAGAACAGGGGCTCAGTAGAAAAAAACAATCACATCTGGTGCTAGAAGTCGTCGGATCAATCCCTACTCATGCTATGTGAACTTATGTGCGGACAAACATCGTGTGCGTGGGAGTTTCTGGGGTGGTCCTGCTTCCTCCTACTGTTTTCTTTCCACCAATTCATCCCATCATCATCCACATAGCCTGAGCCGTAGTTTCCTAAAGAACGGATGATAAAGTCAAGTACTTGACCTAGTAAGTCGAACTTTGCACGCTACAATTGGACCACGGAAGGCAAAACCATGAACTGGCGTGCTCATAAGATCAGTGCAATTTGTAGTAATGTTCAATTAGCAAGGCAAATATCGAATGGTGTTACATGTTCATGTATTGTTTATAGTATGATGCCTACAAATTTAACAAAATATAATGATCAAATAAATCACCAAGTCGCCAGGATGGATTAGGTGTTCCTGGAACGGTGGCTCAGAGGTTGAGCGTTCACCTCTGGTGTATGGTGTCCCTGGTTTGATCCGAGCTCTCGCCAAGTGAACTTTGTGGTGGACAAACACCGGCGTTCTCCTGTTTCCCTAAACTTTATTCATACCACTATTTAATTTATTTCTCATCACCATCGTCTCCTTTAGGCTAGCTGGCATAACTTGGAACCACCTACCAAGATGATTAAACTAATGGATTGGGAAGATAGACATTCCGTCTCTGGTGAATTTGATGATGAAGTGAAAGGATGTCATCATGTGTAAGAGAACCAGATATACTCCAGTGGTCGAAGCAACAAGGACAAACATTACCAAAATTGTGTAAATTAGCGCGTCAGTATCTAGTCATCCCTGATTCTAGTCAGTCTACTGAAAGAGCTTTTAGTACACAGGAACAGAGTAATGCTTTAAAGCCTGAAACTGTTCACTCTGTTTTCGTGCTATTAGATGCGTACAAAAACACAGTAAAGCGATGTTCATTTTGCACTATTGGTTTCTTAAAAAACCTTATGTTTCATTTTCTTAAAATCAACTATCCCATCTATTATATGCAATGTAACGGCCATCTTATGGATCTCAAACCGTCTTAGGGAATTTGAAAAACCATCTTAGGGAATCTCAAAATCAAGACGGTTATTTTTTCCAAACCGTTAACTTTGGCTGCAGTTAAACCTGAAAGATATAAAACTTCCAAGGCTCACATTCCGCATCTTGGAGCAGAATCAATGAATATTATTTCTTAGTAATAGTGTTCGAGTACTTCCTTGTCTCGGTGCCCAAAGAAAATAATAGATACTGCTATTAACTTTCGATTAGCCTGAAAGTTAATAGCCTATTTATAGATATCACGATGCTTTTAGATAAAAAGATAAATACAGTAGGTGTGGAGATCCGCCATGATACTTGCATTAGAACGAGTGGAAACGGTTTGCATGCAGTACAACCAACGAGAAAGGGCGGGTTGAAATGTGGAAAGTACAGCAGCTCATATTGTTCTTAGGACTTGAAAATTTGAAATATTCGTGTTTAAACCCTGTGACGTGCGGAACCAAAAGTCTTTATCTGAGAAGGAAAGAATATTACGGTTAGCTCATAACGTATAGTAAAGAGAAAGAGCGTAAAAATGATGGACAAGTTTATGGGTCACTTGCGATAGGACAAGCCACCACGAACTTGTGAAGCTTTTCGTAATATGCATCCACTACATGAGTTACCACCTTACATTGAGAAAAGTGGCACAGATGTCACTTGACTTTTTGTAAAACTGTTCTGCAATTTCTGAAAAGAGATATTAAGAAGAGATTAAATGAACTCTAAGTGATGCGGTGATTAAAGAAATAATTTTGAGGTTGGACGTGGATGTTCGATTTTTAATTAGTGGTTAATGGTGCAACAGGCGCGCCTATAATTCGAGGGTTCCACTATGTGGCGTAACAGTATTTCGGAATCAAGGATTAATTTTGCTAACGTTGTGTCTGACGTTGTGTTAATCCCCGACAAAATTTCGTGCCCTTAATTAAGAACCGTTCAATAATCATATCAAATGGAACTACGCACAAGAAGGACTCGTATTCTACGAATTGTAAATGTTCCTTGAATTGTCAATTTTTTGTAATTCTCTGATACCGTATTTTCATCCAGAGCTTCCATCTAAGTATAGTGATGTGGAAATTTTTCATAGAAAATATTACCAGCTGCGTTAGAAAACGGAAGCATTAATTTAATTGCCTTCAAATGAAGTTATTGTCCCCTATTCAATCTAGTCACTTACGATTGCAATACGATTATGACCTTCTCTATATGCTGCAGGGAAAGTTAAAGGTTCGGAAAATGTAACTGTTCTAATTTTGAGATTTCCTAATATTATTCTGGTCATGCAGTTTCATTTTCTTGTAAATGTTGCATTTTGATTTCGTCATCCAGACGCTTTGAATAACATCGCAAATCATAGATATTGTCATCTCCTCCGACGGTAGCAAATGTCTTCATAACCACACGTAGAGGGCGCCGAGCGGAGTCTAGAAGTGAGTTCTCAATGATCTTGAGTAGGCATGGCCATTCGGCTTTTTCACTAAAGTTGTCATAGTGTACAGGATACACCAACTTTCTTCTATACCATTTCCTGACATAGTGCATTCAATCGTAACTAGAAATTACTTAACTGGAAACGTTCTAAAGGGCAACAGACGAGAGAGTGTAGGTTCAAATAGAAAAAGCACATCTTATCCTTAAGACTTGCAAATTCGAAATATTCGAGTTTAAAACCAGTGACGTGCGGAACAGGAAGTCTTTAGCTGAGTAAGACTGTATATCACGGTGAGCTAATAAGGGATAAAAAGAGAAAGCGCGTTAAAACGATGGACAAGATGATGGGTTACTTGCGGTAGAACAAGCATCCCCGAGCTTGTGAAGCTTCAAGTAATATGCATCCACTACGTCAAAAATAGTCTTAAAAATGTAACATTAGCAGAGATGTCACTTGAATTCATTCTAATAATGTTCCACAATGTATGAAAAAAATAATGATAACAGATTAAATCGATCTCTAAGTGATGCGGTGATTAAAGAAATAATTTTGAAGATGGACGGGGATGTAAGATTTTTAATTAATGGTTTGGTTGCAAGAGGCGTGGCAATAATTCGAGGGTTCTATTTCGAGGTGTCCGGTAATGCCAAAGTGCTAATGTCGGCTTATGTCTTTCTAAAAATGATGTGATATTTAGAAATCAGCAGTGGGCGTAACCATGTATTCCCTAATTCCAACTGGCTTAGAGCTAGTAAAGAAATTCAATGAATCGGTGGCCGCAGAATCTTTTGTAGTGTACCTACGTCTTAAGAATAAAGCACTAACTCTTTTAGAGCTACTTAACGCACTATATACAATGGCGTATAATTTAAAAAACCTTGGATTTAGTTCTACCTTTTATAAGACGAGGGTATCACAGTCATATAGCTTTAGGAACGTACGTTTTTGTTGGGCCTTTGGGATTGAAAAATTTTGTGATACCATATGTAAGAAACATAAGTATTAATTTATAAATGGTAATCAAGCAATTGCTATACTTCACATCTATATGCATCTACAATACTATTTGAAAGTGCTTCCTTCTGTAGAAATATGCTTAGCACCCACAAAGCTCTCACCTTGTTCTTGATCTTTAGCCAGATTGAAACTGTTTAATCCAGAGAGTTGTGTTCTATCACATATATTATTTAATGAAATTATCCTGTTGGTAAACACTCGAGGCTGACAAATTAGCATTTAATTACCGTTACAACTGCTCACTAGGCTTTACATACAGAGTTGTGTGGAATTAACTAGGTTCCGGTATATCATTATTATTATTTTCACGATTGCAAAATGAAGAAACTTGCTATGTAACCCATTATATTCTAACCTCCGAAGGAGTCTTACTTTGGGTCTGAGACCGGTGATCAGATCGATGAGACAAATAAAAAATCGATTTTAGGTGTTTTTGAGATCTTCCCGTAGACGGTTAGTTGGAAAACATTGGACGGTCCTGTGTTCGCTACAAACTTAATAAAACTGGTCATCACAAAACAACGAAACTCTGAGCTAATCAAATAATCTTTTCATTGTATGCTTTGATTAGTAACAAAGTGCCACACATTTCATAGACAAGAAAAGGACATTTATTAATGATGTCTGTTGATGAAAATTCTCCATATCCAAGTTATTGAATATAAAATTAATCTTATATCACGGTAGGATTGTCTTGATAAGAATATTGTATCACATTTCTTCACTCTTACATCCACTTTATCTCTAAATATTAAATATTCTAGCCTCTGTATACAGTAAAAAAGTGCAAGAAAATAGAATAAAGCACATGCGTTATGACATTAGATCAGCCATTATACTGGAAAGGTGTTCAAATCGTACCACAGCTGAAGAAATTTCTGAACGGTCCATACAACGCTTTGAGGAGTTTTGCAGATAAGTAATTACTAAGCACGATTGGATACATTAAGTCAGGATATGCTGCAGAAGAACTTTGGTGTATCCTGTACACAATGACAACTTTACTGAAAATCCTGAATGACAATGCCAACTCAAGATCATTGAGAACTCAATTCTAGACATTACTCGGGGACCTCTACATGGGGTTATGAAGGCACTTACAACCGTCCGAGGAGTTGAAAAAATCTAAGATCTTCGATCTTATTCAGCAACGTCTGGATGAGGAAATTTATATGCAACATTTACAACCAAATGAAACTGCATTACAAAAAACATATTAGGAAATCTTAAAATTAAGACGGTGACATCTTCCGAACTGTTAATTTGGGCTGCTGTATAAAGGTATGAGAAGATTAAAAAAAATTAACAACACAAGGAGCATACACATTTAGCAGAAATAGAGGCATTTTTTAGCAAAGTTCCAAGTGTTAAGATAATCGATTAGTGCTTAACGATAGCCACAAATTTTTCGGGAGGATTAACTCAATATGAGTCACAACGTTAGCAAAATTCCCAAATACTGTTACGATAAAAGAAAGTTCTATAGTACTTTTGTGGACATCAGCTTATCAGAGCAACAGGTTGAGTTAATGCCACCTACCTTGTGTGATAATGTCTTAATGCGCAAGAACGTCAATTTCAATGCGGTGAATATTGCAGAGGCTCTCTTGTCTTGTGTTTTAAAACCCACACGTAGAAGGATGAGTTCTTCTACACGCAATGGTGTGGACTAAAAATGGCCAGTCAAATCTACGTTAAGTACGTATATAAATTATGTTAAGCGCTATTTTCACCTAATATTTGAGGGGCATAAATTACAATTAGACATGGAAAGAGCCGAAAGACAAAAATAGCTTTCGGGGAATATCTCAACGATCAAAATTAATTGTGCCTCTGAAGCTATGACAAATCACTCACGGTCCTTGAGAATCTTGGAGATCAATACCAGACTGCTTCAAATGGTGCAAAGAGGTTTCGAAGGAGCAAACGTAACTGTATATTACAACTGTAAAAAGAGAAACTAAAAATGGGGTATCTGTAATTATTGATGGGTGTGATTCAGATCTTTTAAGAATCTTGGTTGAAAACTTCATGAGCACTTGCTGATTCTTTTAATAGCACATATGAACAAAACCGAATGGAAATGCTACGAAATCATTAAATTTCAAGACACTTATCGTCATTAAAAGTTTGCTTTCACTTTTTTTTATGATGCAACAGGCTGTGACACGACGAGTTGCAAGGCTCCAAGAGAGAATTGGATCATTCAAACAGAAAAAGAACTGTGCAAGTCAGAGTCTTCAACTGTGAGTTAGGAGTTGTGAGTTAGAAATCATATCTCAATCCTAACTAAATGTTCAACATTACACATTTCTTATTCCCCTGTATGGAATGTGCTTCCTGGTATAAGACTATAAGGTGTAACAAGGAAGTGGTTGCAAAGCTTCAATATGGCCTCTTTTTCCCCTGCTAACACGACAGGTCTGCACCATTCAATTCGGAAGTAGCTCCACGTGCAGGCGGGAAATGGTCTAAGCAAGAACCCAATCCATTGAGGTTGGTGTGTGAAAGAGGATATACGAAATCCAGCATCCACACAGCTACCATCGGCTCCAGCGGGATAAGCTTACTTACCTGTAGATAAAAAGTGATTGCAAGGTAGGATATTGAACGAGACACATGTAAGTGGAAAAGAAGGGTATGGATTATTTAAAGTATTCTGCATTCTGCCAACGGAGTTCTTTTACAAATGCAGATCGGAAGACAATCTAATAAAGATTATGACGAACAACAGCTGTAGAAAACCAATATATCTTTTACAACGGCTTAAATGGTGATCCAATCTATTATGATTATTAGTTTGTAATACCGTCCCTGCCTTATAGACCTAACAAAATGGACATCGATGATATTTTATGATGGAAGACATGGAAGATGATCTTGATGAAATTTGAAATGAAGGTGTTAGGACAAGGTATAAAACATGGTGGTGGTTTATTGATCCGTTTGCATATTTTGGAATCCTTTAAAAGAGCTGCTTTGTTACTTGAATACAAAATGAGACCGTAGGAGGACACTCACAAGTTAACGAGTTAAACCAATTCATTTAGTAATAACATTTGATACTACAGTACTTTTCAATTGACGTTTATAACAATTGTTTATTGTTTGATTGTTTATATGTTAAGATATTCAATAGCAGAAGATAGACTCCAAGGATTCAGCCATCTGCAAGGTAACTAAACATTGGGTAAATACCGTTTATTTTCGAATCTCCTAAAAAGAAACCAAGTTTAACTCTCTTGATAGAGAACGAAGCTTCGATATGCGGTACATGGAAAGACGGCATGTACATTTTTATCCAAGCAGGAGCATAAGAATGAAAGCTCTATTGCTCATCGATCCCTGTTGGTTTCAACTAATTGCTCCAGCTTTTATACGACATAAGGACAATCATAGACATAAGAACATAGATCTAAGCTCATATCTTTGTTTCAACTTTCTTCTTGCCAATGTTAACGGCTCTTAGCTGGACTGTGCAACGAATGTAACCTAGGCAGTTTGCCATGTTATTCCGCTATATGCAAGGATCATCTATGCAGAATTTTACAGACAATTTAGTTCTTCTATTTTTGTAAAGTAATTTACTTGGTGATCTAGGATTGCTCTGGTCATCGGTTATGGGTATGCTCGTATACATACCAGGCTAATGAACAGTTTGCTTCAGTGTTAGAGTTTAGTACACATCGTAAGCCTCAACTACTGGCGATTAATCTGGTACATTTTGTGGACTAGCTTTCTACGAAATTATTAAATTAATGCTACGAAATTATTAAATTAAAAGAAACATTAGCCTCATTAAAAGATTGCTTTCTCTTTCTTTTCATTAAAAGATTGCAACAGGCTGTGACATGACATCAGATATACTCAGCAGTGTATAGTTGGCAGGCCTGGTAGAACAGGGGTAGAACATAGACATCACCAAAATTAACAATTGAGGGAATTTTTTGTACTTTAGTTACATATTGGAGATGTTCAGTTAAGAACCGTTACTTTAACATTACCGTTAACATTGTCTGCAGTATATAGAGAAGGTCATAATCGTATTCCAAATCATCCAAAGGGACTAGATTGAACAGGGGACTACTATCTTTATTTGAAGACAATTAAATTAATTTTCTCACTCTGCTGGTCATCTTTTTATAAAAAAAATTTCACATCACTATACACACCAGATGGAAGCCCTGAATGCAAATATGGTAGAGTATACAACAAAATAACAAGTCACAGAACATTTAAAATTCGCAGAAAAAGAAGCCTTCTTGAGCGAATTTCCAAGTGTAATGATTATCGAATAGTGCTTAATTATGGGCACGAAATACTCGACGTCAGACCTAACGTTAGCAAGATTAATCCTTATTTCACAAATACTGTTACCGTACGATAAAAAAGTTCTACAGGATTTTATGGGCATCAGTTTATCATCAAAGCGACACGTTGAGATAATGCCACCTTCCTTGTGTGATAATGTCTCAATGCGCAAGAATGTCAATTCGACTGAGGTAAATATTGCAGAGTGTGTATTGTCATGTGTTTTAAAACCCACACGTAGAAGGAAGAGTCCTTCCACACGCAATGATGCGGACTAAAAATGGCACCCCAATTCTGCGTTAAGTACGAATTAAATCATGTTAAACTCTATTTTCACCTTATATGTTACGGATATAAATTACAATTAGACATGGAAAGCCGTATACTTCCCGTTTTTGTACAAGTACAATATTATTTGAGTGTGTTACCAACCTGCTGAAGAAATTTACTTGGCACCCATAACGGTCTCACTTGGTTCTACTAATCATAGCATACAATGAGATAATTAATCAAAGCATACAATGATATTATATGAAAAGATTATTTGATTAGCCCAAAGTTTGGTTGCTTTGTGATGACCAGTGTTACTATTAACGTTAATATTTTCACCTAACCGTCTAAGGGAAAATCTCAAAAGAACCTAAAATCGATTCTATATTTGTCTCATCGATCAGATCACCGGTCTCAGACTCAAAGTAAGGATGCTTCGGAAGTTAGATACAATGAGTTCCATATCAAGTTTTTATCATTATGCAATCCTGAAAATATTATTAAAGATAGACCGAAACCTAGTGAATACTACACAGCTCTGTATGTAAGCCCTTGTAAGCTGCAAGGACGCTAATTAAATGCATACTTCGTAGCCTCGTGTTTAAACACACAGGAGAATTTCTATAAATTTTGTATCCGTAAGAACACAATTCTTTGGATTAAACAGTTTCTATGGGGCTAACGATCAAGAACAAGGTGAGTGCGTTACGCGTGCTAGGTAGATTTCTTCAGCAGGAAGCACTCTCAAATAGTATTGTAGTTGCATATAAAGGGAAGTATAGCAATTGCTTGATAATCATTGATAAATTAATACTTATGATTATTATATTTGGTATCACATTTTTCAATACCAAGGGCTCACCTACAACCGCTGTATTATCTAATTGCTATATGACTCTGATACGTTCGTCTTATTATAGGGAGTAGTAAATCCACGGTTTATAAAGATTACGCCATTGTATAATGTGAGTAAAGCAGCTTTAAAAGCATCACTTTGTTTTAAACCTACGTACACAACACAAAATACTGCGGCCTCCGATTAATTGTTGAATTTCTTTACTAGCTCTAAGCAGATAGGAATTAAGTAATACATGCCAATGTCCACTGATAATTTCTAAATTACACAGCAGTGTAAGAAGGAGTTAATCCGGCATAAGCCGTTTAGCCTTACCAAGCACCCCGAAATAGAACCCTCAAATTATTGGCACACCTGTTGCTCTTTAAACAATTAATTAAAAATCAAACATCCCCGTCCATCATCAAAATTATTTCTTTAATCACCGCATCACTTAGAGATCGATTAATATTTTTCTTCAGACATTCTAGAATACTATTATAATGAAGTCAAGTATCATCTCTGCTTCAATTGGTACCTCTGCTAATGTTATTTTTAGGCGATTTCTATTTTTGTGGTTGCAGATTACAAAAAGCTAAACAATCTAGGGGATGCCTGTCCTTTCGCAAGTGACCTATCAACTAGTCCATCAATTAATGCGCTTTCTTTTTACTAAATTATATGAGTTCACCTCGATATTCATTCTTTCCCACATAAATACTACTTGTTCCACACGTCAATAAGTTTAAACTCGAATATTTCGAATTTTCAAGTTGCATTTTAACGGGAAGTATAGCAATTACTTGATTATAATTGATAAATTAATATTATTTTTTTTTTTACATTTTTTATCACAACATTTTCAATCCCGAGGGCCCACCTAAAAAAACACCGCTCAACGTTCCCAAAGGTATACGTCTGTCATACCATCGTCTTATTAAAGGGAGAAGTTATTCAACGGTTTTATAAATGCTACGCCATTGTGTAATGAAAGATAAGGATCTTTAAAAGCACCACCGCTTCGTTTTTAACACCTAGGTACACAAACACAAGATCTTACAGCTTTGTTTTCATATTTGGATTTCTTTACTAGCTGTAGGCCAATAGGAAACAAATAATAGATGCCGATGTCCACTGCTGACTATTAAATTTCTCAGTATTGTAAAAACATAAGCCGGCATAAGCCGTTTAGCCTTACCGGACCCCTCGATTTATTGGCGCGCCTGTTGCACTCTGACCCACTAATTACAAATAGAACATCCCCGTCCATCCTCAAAATTATTTTTTAATCACCACATCACTTAGGGATCGATATAATCTCTTTTCAGAAATTGTAGAATACTATTACAATGAAGTCAATTTACATCTCTGCTAATGTTCTCATTTTAAGACTATTTTTGACGTAGTGGATGCATTTTAAAAAAAGCTTTACAAGCTCGGCGATACTTGTCCTATCGCATGAGACCCACCAACTTAACTATCATTTTAACGTGCTTTCTCTTTACTACACCTTATGAGCTCACCGTGATATTCATTCTTTCTCAGCCAAAGGCTTCTTGTTTCGCACGTCAAAGGGTTTAAACATTTCGAATTTGCAAGTCCTAAGAACAATATGAGCTGCCGCACTTCGGTTGTACTTCGGCTCTATTCTGTTGTACTGCATGCAAATTTATTCCACTCGTTCTAATGCAAGTATCATGGCGGATCTCGACATCTACTCTTTTTATTAATTTATCTATAATTAATAATACATTATTTCTGCAGAAAACCACAGTCGGCAGCTGTGTAGATAAATCTTAAATCTTTTGGAAAATCAAAATAATTTTTCAAAAATTTAAAAATTACCTTGTAAGTAGCAATTGAAAAATCCTAATCTCACTACGCTCTTAGTAAAATATCAGACTGTTTCTGTACCTTCGTCATACAATGTTTTCTGGAAACAGTCTGAAGTATAGATCAAGAAGTTAGATGATCTATCTCAGTGTTTCATCTCACTTCTTGTCAATGTTAACGGCTCTTAGCTGGACTCAGCAAGGAATGTACTCTAGACCGTTTGCCATAATATTCCGCTATATGCAGCGATCATCTATGCAGAATTCTACAGTCGATTTGTGGTCGCTTGCTTGCTCTCTACGCTTCTTATCAAATATTACTATGTATGGTTAGTAGTAGTGCTGCTTGCATTCGTTATGATAAGAGAACAACAAGTATCTCGACATCTCCTATTAGTAAAATGTTATCTGAACGTTTCTGTATCTTAGTAATACTATGTTTTCTGAAAACAGTCTCAAAAATAGATCTAGGCACACATCTGTGTATTTCGACTTTCTTGCCAATGTTAACGGCTCTACAATAAAATGCACACTAGGCTAGCCATGATTTCCGCTATATGCAGCGAACACCTAAGCAGAATTCTACACACGATTTGGTGCTCTATTTTTGTAGAGGAATTTACTTGGTGTTCTACGATGGCTCTGGTCAACGGCCGTGGATATGCTCGTGTTAAATGACTCCAAAGCAGCTCGTGTTAATTAATTCCAAAAAAATTTACATTGTCCTTACACCTTCATTTAAAGTTTCATCAAGATTGTCATCTCCATTTTTTTAGGTCTATAAGGCGGGGTCGATATCACAAAATGATAATCTTAAGTGATTGGATCAACAATTAACCGTTGTCAATGACATAATTATATTTACAGCTGTTGTTCGTTATCTTTTATATCAGATTGTCTTCCGACCTGCCACTCGTACACGAACTCCCTTGGCAGAATGCAGAGTTCGCATGAAAACTTCATATCGGCTCTTTTACACTAACGTGTGGCTCGTTCACAATCCTATCTTGCAGTTCCCTTTTATCTACAGGTAAGTAAGATTATCTGGTTGGAGCTGATGGTAGCTGTGTAAGCCATTGGAATTTGCATATCCTCTTTAACACACCACCTCCCTCGATTGGGTTCATATTTAGACAATTTCGTTCATGGAATTGGAGGTACTTCCGAATTGA
Source organism: Thermobia domestica (assembly GCF_964235325.1). Classification (NCBI taxonomy): domain Eukaryota; kingdom Metazoa; phylum Arthropoda; class Insecta; order Zygentoma; family Lepismatidae; genus Thermobia; species Thermobia domestica. The sequence continues at coordinate 273,910,639 of NC_137454.1, read as the reverse complement.
ATGCTGCACAGCTGCTGTGTTAGTAATGGGAAAAGTGGCCATGCTGAAGCTTTATTACTACTTTCTTGTTATATCTGATATGGCTTATACCAGAGAGGGCATTTTTCCATCTCCATACAAGCGAATAAAGAATTTCTAACGGTATACTTTGTCAGGATTCACATTTGGTTTATTGAAGACTCTAACTTTCAAAACCTTTCTTTTTGAAGGAACTTGAAGGCTGCAAACTATTCAGTCCTGTGTATAGCAGAGTTCGTGTCACGGCCTGTTGCATCATGAAAAAAGTGAAAGTAATATTTTAATGACGCTAAAATTTCTTTAAATTTATTAATTTTGTAGCATTTCCTTTCAGTTCTGCTTGTATGTGGCTACAAGACAATCAGCAACTGCACATCAAGTCTTCTACCAAGTTGCTTAAACGATCTCAATCAACCCCAAAACAGCTACAGATTTCCCGTTTCTAGTTTCTTCTATTACTGTTGTCCATATACAGCTACCTTTGTTTGTAAATTTTGATCCCTCTAGTATTGATCTCCAAGTTCCTCAAGGACTGTGATTGAATTGTCGTGGCTTAAATGGCAGAATGAAATTTGATCGTTGCAGATATTACCCCAAAGCTCTTTTTTTCTTTTTCGGCACATTCCATAGCCACTTAGCGTCCATGCTGCTCACTAGGGCTTACACACAGAGTTGTGTAGGATTCACGAGGTTCCGGTCTATCATTAATAATATTTTTTGATTGCATAATGACAAACTTTTCATGAAACCCATTATATTCTAACCATCGAAGCTGCCTTACTTTGGGTCTGACCCCGGTGATCTGATCGATGAGACAAATAAAAAATCGATTTTAGGTTCTTTTGGGATCTTCCCTTAGACGGTTAGGTGGAAAATATTTACGGTATAGTCAGTCCAGTGGTCTAACGAATAATCTTTCCAGTGCCACACATTTGGTAGATCATAAGAAGTCATTTATTTTAGAAGTCTCTTGATGAAAACTTTCATATCTGAGTTCTTGATTGAAAAAGTAATCTGATATCACGATAGCATTGTCTTGATAACAATATTGTATCACATTTCGCCTTTCTGACATCCTCTTCCCTTTAATGGAATACACTCATTTTCATGGTGTTTGAACCCTGTCTTACTCGGAAGATTTAATCAAATCCTCACTCGCAACTCGCGTCTCGATTTTTTATTCTCAAACAACCTTTGAATAGCTATTCATCTAGTGAAAGCTTCGCCACGACGATTGTGTAATGCTGAGATACACACCTGTCCTTTTCATATAAGCAGTGTATTGCCTATATAAACATATAAGCAGTGTACTAATACTATATATTCTGCTCTTCCGCATACAGTGAATAAGTGCAAGAAGGGAGAACAAAGCACATGCGTTATGACTTTAGACAGCCATTATACTGAAAGGGTGTTCAAAACGGACCTGCACTTAATGAAATTTTATAACGGTCAAAAAGTTGTACCGCCTTTAGGAGGTTTTCAGTTAAGTAATTTCTAGGAAGGATTGGATACATTAATATTTTCACCTAACCGTCTAAGGGAAAATCTCAAAAGAACCTCAAATCGATTCTATATTTGTCTCATCGATCAGATTACCGGTCTCAGACTCAAAGTAAGGATGCTACGGAAGTTAGATACAATGAGTTCCATATCAAGTTTTTATCATTATGCAATCGTGAAAATATTATTAAAGATAGATCGAAACCTAGTGAATACTACACAGCTCTGTATGTAAGCCCTTCTAAGCTGCAAGGACGCTAATTAAATGCATACTTCGTAGCCTTGTGTTTAAACACACAGGAGAATTTCTATAAATATTGTATCCGTAAGAACACAACTCTTTCGATTAAACAGTTTCTATTGGGCTAACGATCAAGAACAAGGTCAGTGCGTTACGCGTGCTAGGTAGATTTCTTCAGCAGGAAGCACTCTCAAATAGTATTGTAGTTGCATATATAGGGAAGTTTAGCAATTGCTTGATAATCATTGATAAATTAATACTTATGATTATTATATTTGGTATCACATTTTTCAATCCCAGGGGCTCACCTAAAACCGCTGTATTATCTCATTGCTATATGACTCTGATACGTTCGTCTTATTATAGGGAGAAGTAAATCCACGGTTTATAAAGAGTACGCCATTGTATAATGAGAGTAAAGCAGCTTTAAAAGCATCACTTTGATTTTAAACCTACGTACACAACACAAAATACTGCGGCCTCCGATTAATTGTTGAATTTCTTTACTAGCTCTAAGCAGATAGGATTTAAGGAATACATGCCAATGTCCACTGATAATTTCTAAATTACACAGCAGTGTAAGAAGGAGTTAATCCGGCATAAGCCGTTTAGCCTTACCAAGCACCTCGAAATAGAACCCTCAAATAATTGGCACACCTGTTGCTCTTTAAACCATTAATTAAAAATCGAACATCCCCGTCCATCATCAAAATTATTTCTTTAATCACCGCATCACTTAGAGATCGATTAATATTTGTCTTCAGACATTTTAGAATACTATTATAATGAAGTCAAGTATTATCTCTGCTTCAATTGGTACCTCTGGTAATGTTGTTATTTTTAGGCGATTTCTATTTTTGTGGTTGCAGATTACAAAAAGCTACACAATCTAGGGGATGCCTGTCCTTTCGCAAGTGACCTATCAACTAGTCCATCAAATAATGAGCTTACTTTTTACTAAATTATATGAGTTCACCTCGATATTCATTCTTTCTCTCATAAATACTACTTGTTCCACACGTCAATATTTTTAAACTCGAATATTTCGAATTTGCAAGTTGCATTTTAACGGGAAGTATAGCAATTACTTGATTATAATTGAAAATTAATATTATTTTTTTTTTTACATTTGTTATCACAATATTTTCAATCCCAAGGGCCCACCTAAAAAAACACCGCTCATCGTTCCCAAAGGTATACGTCTGTCATACCATCGTCTTATTAAAGGGAGAAGTTATTCAACGGTTTTATAAATGCTACGCCATTGTGTAATGAAAGATAAGGATCTCTAAAAGCACCACCGCTTCGTTTTTAAGACCTAGGTACACAACACAAGATCTTACAGCTTTGTTTTCATATTTGGATTTCTTTACTAGCTGTAGGCCAATAGGAAACAAATAATAGATGCCGATGTCCACTGCTGACTATTAAATTTCTCAGTATTGTAAAAACATAAGCCGGCATAAGCCGTTTAGCCTTACCAGACCCCTCGATTTATTGGCGCGCCTGTTGCACTCTGACCCACTAATTACAAATAGAACATCCCCGTCCATCCTCAAAATTATTTTTTAATCACCACATCACTTAGGGATCGATATAATCTCTTTTCAGAAATTGTAGAATACTATTACAATGAAGTCAATTTACATCTCTGCTAATGTTCTCATTTTAAGACTATTTTTGACGTAGTGGATGCATTTTAAAAAAAGCTTTACAAGCTCGGCGATACTTGTCCTATCGCAAGAGACCCACCAACTTAACTATCATTTTAACATGCTTTCTCTTTACTACACCTTATGAGCTCACCGTGATATTCATTCTTTCTCAGCCAAAGGCTTCTTGTTTCGCACGTCAAAGGGTTTAAACATTTCGAATTTGCAAGTCCAAAGAACAATATGAGCTGCCGCACTTCGGTTGTACTTCGGCTCTATTCTGTTGTACTGCATGCAAACTTATTCCACTCGTTCTAATGCAAGTATCATGGCGGATCTCGACATCTACTCTTTTTATTAATTTATACTTTGTCAGGATTCACATTTGGTTCGTTGAAGACTCTAACTTTCAAAACCTTTCTTTTTGAAGGAACTTGAAAGCTGCAAACTATTCAGTCCTGTGTATAGCAGAGTTCGTGTCACGGCCTGATGCATCATGAAAAAATTGAAAGTAATATTTTAATGACGCTAAAATTTCTTTAAATTTATTAATTTTGTAGCATTTCCTTTCAGTTCTGCTTGTATGTGGCTACAAGACAATCAGCAACTGCACATCAAGTCTTCTACCAAGTTGCTTAAACGATCTCAATCCACCCCAAAACAGCTACAGATTTCCCGTTTCTAGTTTCTTCTATTACTGTTGTCCATATACAGCTACCTTTGTTTGTAAATTTTGATCCCTCTAGTATTGATCTCCAAGTTCCTCAAGGACTGTGATTGAATTGTCGTGGCTTAAATGGCAGAATGAAATTTGATCGTTGCAGATATTACCCCAAAGCTCTTTTTTTCTTTTTCGGCACATTCCATAGCCACTTAGCGTCCATGCTGCTCACTAGGGCTTACACACAGAGTTGTGTAGGATTCACGAGGTTCCGGTCTATCATTAATAATATTTTTTTGATTGCATAATGACAAACTTTTCATGAAACCCATTATATTCTAACCATCGAAGCAGCCTTACTTTGGGTCTGACCCCGGTGATCTGATCGATGAGACAAATAAAAAATCGATTTTACGTTCTTTTGGGATCTTCCCTTAGACGGTTAGGTGGAAAATATTTACGGTATAGTCAGTCCAGTGGTCTAACGAATAATCTTTCCAGTGCCACACATTTGGTAGATCATAAGAAGTCATTTATTTTAGAAGTCTCTTGATGAAAACTTTCATATCTGAGTTCTTGATTGAAAAAGTAATCTGATATCACGATAGCATTGTCTTGATAACAATGTTGTATCACATTTCGCCATTCTGACATCCTCTTCCCTTTAATGGAATACACTCATTTTCTTGGTGTTTGAAACCTGTCTTACTCGGAAGATTTAATCAAATCCTCACTCGCAACTCGCGTCTCGATTTTTTATTCTCAAACAACCTTTGAATAGCTATTCATCTAGTGAAAGCTTCGCCACGACGATTGTGTAATGCTGAGATACACACCTGTCCTTTTCATGTAAGCAGTGTATTGCATATATAAACATATAAGCAGTGTACTAATACTATATATTCTGCTCTTCCGCATACAGTGAATAAGTGCAAGAAGGGAGAACAAAGCACTTGCGTCATGACATTAGACAGCCATTATACTGAAAGGGTGTTCAAAACGGAACTGCACTTAATGAAATTTTATAACGGTCCAAAGTTGTACCGCCTTTAGGAGGTTTTCAGTTAAGTAATTTCTAGGCAGGATTGGATACATTATGTCAGGAAATGTTATAGGAGAATTATTTGTATCCTGTACACTATGGCAACATTAGTATAAATAATCAATAACCACGCCTAATCAAGTTCATTGAGAACTCTATCTAGACTTTGCTCCGGGACCATTACGTGTGGTTATGAAGACATTTACAACCGTCGGAGGATACGACAAAATCTAGGATCTGAGATCTTATTCAACAATGTCTGGATTACGTAATCAATATGCAACATTTACAAGAAAATGAAACTGCATCTGAAAGACGATATTAGGAAATCTCAAAATTAAGTTGGTGACGTTTTCCGAACCGTAAACTTTGGCTGCAGTATATAGAGAAGGTCATAATAGTATTGGAATTCATCCAAAGGGAGTAGATTGAACAGCGAACTAGATACTTCATTTGTAGGCAATTAAATCAATGCCTCCGTTTTCTCACGCAGCTGGTCATATCTTCTATGGAGGCTAATACGGTATCAGAGGTTTACAAGAAATGAACAACTCAAGGTAGATTCACAATTCGCAGAAAAAGAGCCTTTCTTTAGAAAAAGTTCCGGTGATATGATTATCGAACAGTGCTTAACGAAGGCCCCAAAATTTTCTGGGGGTTAACTTAACGCCAGACTCAACGTTAGCAAGATTAATCCCTGATTCCCAAATACTGTTACGATAACAGAATTTCTACAGAATTTTTGGGGCATCAGTTTATAATCAGAGCGAGTCATTGAGCTAATGCCACCTTCCTTGTGTGATAATATCTCAATGCGCAAGAATCTCATTTCGACTGCTCTGAATATAGCAAACTCTTTTGTCGTGAGTTTTAAAACACACACGCATAAGTAAAAGTCCTCCTACACGCAAGGTGTGGACAATAATGGCGACACAAATCTGCTTTAAGGACGAATAAAATTATGTTAAGCGCTATTTTCGCTGGCATAATTCTCACTCTTATTAAGCTTACTGGAGGATTTGAATTTCAAGATTTTCTAAACGTTTTCTTACCGGTGAGTAAAGTTCTGCTATGTTTCCCCTCTCTTGCAGATGAGTGCACCACTGTACTAGCTTTTTGACACCTTTCATATCAAAGACGGAATGATCAACAACAAGTATTTCTGTAATCTAATTTATTAACTTCAACACTACATTATCTCGCTGACATGAATAGAGATTGCGTGCCCTTTCCATCGACTCAAACTTATGTTCTCAAGAGCAGAAAGCTACTCCACAAAATGTACCCGTTTAATCGCCAGCAGTTGAGGCTTACGAAGAGTACTGATCTCTAACACTGAACCAACTAAAATTTCACTTGGTATGTATGTGAGCATATCCATAACCGTTGACCAGAGCAATCCTAGATCACCAAGTAAATTACTTTACAAAAATAGAAGCACTAAATCGTGTGTGGAATTCTGCATAGATGATCGCTGATAATAGCGGAATATCATGGCAAACTGCCTAGAGTACATTCGTTGCACAGTCCACCTAAAAGCCTTTAACTTTGGCGATAAGAAAGTCGTAATACAGATATTTGCTTAGATCTATACTTGTGACTGTTTTCAGAGAACAAGTTATTACCAAGTTACAGAAACATTCAGATATTATACTAACGGGAGTTGTCGAGACACGTGCTGTTCCTTTATAAAAACGAATGCAAGCAGTTAGCATGCACTACAACTAACCAGACATAGTAATATTTGAAAAGAAGCGTACTCAGATTAGGATATTTAATTGAAACTTACAAACTGTACTACACTAAAATCTTTTGAAAAATTACAATCATTTGACATATCTATAAGGCTGTTGACTGTGGCTTTTTGCAGAAATAGTGGTATTACTAATTGTAGATATCACGATGCATTTAGATAAAACGATAATAACAGTAAAAGTCTAGATCCGCCATGATACTTGCATTAGAACGAGTGGAATCAGTTTGCATGCAGAACATCCAGCGAGAGCGGTTGGGTTGAATGGGAAACTACGGCAGGTCATATTGTCGTTAGGATTTGCAAATTCGAAATATTCGAGTTTAAACTTAGTGAGGTCCGGAAAAAAAGCCTTTAGCTGAGAGAAAATGAATATCGAAATGAGCTCATAAGGTATAGTAGAAGAAAAAGCGCGTTATTTGATTGACAAGTTGATAGATCACTTGTTAAAGGACAGGCATCACTGAGCTTGTGAGGCTTTTTGTAATCTGCTTCCACAACGACAGTAATCGTCTTAACAGGAGAACATTAGCGGAGATACTAATTGAAGTCGAGATGATACTTGTCTTTATTGTAATAGTATTCTACAATGTCTGACGAGAGATATTAATCGATCTTTAAGTGTTGCGGTGAATAAAAAGATAATTTTGTGGATATCCGGGGATGTTCGATTTTTAACTAGTGGTTTGGAATGCAACAGGCGTGCCAATAATTATAGAGTTCTATTTCGAGGTGCCCGGTAAGGCTAAACGGCTTATGCCGGATTAACTCCTTCTTAACTCTTCTGTATAATTTGAAATCATCTGTGGACATCGGCATGTATTCTTTAATTTGTATTGGCTGAGAGCTAGTAAGGAATTTCAACAATTAATCGGAGGCCGCACTAATTTGTGTTGCGTACTTAGGTCTGAAAAACGAAGCAGTAGTGTTTTTAAAGCTCCTTGACTCAAATAATACAATGGCGTAACATTAAAAAAACCGTGGATTTACTTCTCCCTTTAATAAGACGAGGGAATCACAGTCGTATACCTTTGAGAACGTACAGCGGTTTGTTTTAGGTGGGCCTTTGGTATTGAAAAATGTTGTGATACCAAATGTAAAAAACATAAGTATTAATTTATCAATGATAAACAAACAATTGCTATACTTCTCGTTTATATGCAGCTACAAAACTATTTGAAAGTTCTTCCTCCGGTAAAAATCTACTTAGCACGTATATCGCTCTCACCTTGTTCTTGATCGTTAGCCTGATCTTTATGAAAAGGTTGCTTTGTGATGACCAGTGTTACTAAGTTGGTAGCGAAGACATGACTGAGTATACCGTGAATATTTTCTACCTAACCGTGTAAGAGAAGATCTCAAAAGATCCTAAAATCGATTCTTTTTTTTCGCTCATCGATCAGATAACCGGTGTCAGGCCCAAAGTAAGGCTGCTCCTTTGAGGTTAGAATATAATGGGTTCCATAGCAAGGTTCGAGGTGTCCGGTAAAGCTAAAGGGCTTATGGAGGCCTATGTCAGTCTATAAATTTTGTGAAATTTAGAAATCACCAATGTTCGTCGCCATGTAATACTTAATTCCTATTGGCTTAGAGCTAGTAAAGAAATTCAACAATGAATCGGACGCCACAGTATCTTTTGTTGCGTACCTAGGTTTTAAAAACGAAGCAGCACTGCTTTTAGAGCATCTTAACTATCATTATACAATGGCGTAACATTTAAAAAACCGTGGATTTACTTCTCCCTTTAATAAGACGAGGGTATCAGAATCATATAGCTGTGGAATCGTACAGCGGTTTGTTTTAGGTGGGCCCTTGGGATTGAAAAATGTAGTAATATCAAATGTAAAAACATAAATTAATTTATTAATGATAATCAAGCAATTGCTATACTTCCCGTTTATATGCAACTACAATACTATTTGAGAGTGCTTCCTGCTGAAGAAATCTACATAGCTCCCATAACGCTCTCACCTTGATCTTTATCGTGAGCCTGATGGAAACTGATTAATCAAAATATTTGTGTTCTTACGGATACAATATTTATAGAATTTCTGTTATGTGTTAATACACGAGGGTATCAAGTATGCATTCAATTAGCATCCTTCTGCTTACTAAGGCTTACATACAGAGTTGTGTAGGATTCACAAGGTTCCGGTCTATCACTAATAATATTTTCAAGATTGCATAATAATGAAAACTTGATATTGAACATATTATTTTTTGACATGCAAAGCAGCCCTACTTTGGGACTCAGACCAGTGATCTGATCGATGAGACAAATATAGAATCGATTTTAGGTTCTTTTGAGATATTCACTTAAACGGTTAGTTAGAAAACATTTACGGTAGTCCTGTGTTCGCTACCAAATTAGTAACACTGGTCATAACAAAGCAACCAAACTGTGGGCTAATCAAATAATCTCATTGTATGCTTTGATTAGTAACTAAGTGCCACACAGTACATAGAGATGAAAAGTTCATTTATTTCAGATGTCTGTTGATAAAAATTCTCTATAACCATGGTCTTGTAGGTAAAAGTAATATTATATCACGGTAGCATTGTCTTCATAGGAATATCGCATCACATTTCGTCATTCTGACATAATCTTTCCCTCTATTGATATACTCTTGGTGTGTTAATGCTGTCTTACTCGGAAGAACTTCAAATCTTCAATCGTATCTCGCGTCCGATTGTGTAATGGTGTGTAATGGTGCGATTGTGTAATGGTGCGACACACACCTCTCCCTTTGATATAAGCAGTGTAGCGCATCAGTGTTTCTTTAATATTTCAACATCAAGTACTAATACAGTACTATATATTCTACTCTTCTGCACACTGCCAATAAGTGCAAGAAAAGTGAACAATCCACATGCGTTATGATATTAGATCAACCATTATACTGCAAAGGTGTTCAAATCGTACCTCAGCTGAAGAAATTTCTGTACGGTCCAAAGATGTACCAGTCTTAGGAGGTTTTCGTGTTAAGTAATTTCCTGGCTCCATTGGTACAATTTGTCAGGAAAAGGTATAGAAGAACTTTGGTGTATCCCGTACACTATTAAAATTTAGTGAAAATTCTGAATGACAATCCCTACTCAAAATCAAGGAGAACTCACTTCTAGAATTGTCTCCGGGACCTCTACATGTAGTTTTGAAGACATTTACAACGCTCGGAGGATATAAAATCTAGGATCTGCTATCTTATTCAACAATGTCTGGTTAAGTAATCTATATGCAACATTTACAACCAAATGAAACTGCATGATAAAAAAAATTTAGGTAATCTCAAAATTAAGAAGGTGACATTTTCCGAACGGTTAACTTTGGCTGCAGTATACGGTATCAGAAGATTACAAGAAATTAACAAAAAAGGAACATTCACATTTAGCAGAAAAAAAGGCACTTTTGAGGGAAGTTCCAATTGATATGATTATCGAATAGTGCTTAATGAAGGACTATTCTAGTTCTTCTATACCATTGGATACATATACAAAGAATGTATCCAATCGTGCTTAGTAATTACTTAACTGCAAATCTCCTAAAAGCGTTACAACACTGGACTGTTCAGAAATTTCTTTAGGTGTGGTACGATTTGAACACCTTTCTAGTATAATGGCTGATGTAATGCATAACGCATTTGCTTTTTTCAAAATTCTTGCAGTGTTTTACTGTATGCAAAAGAGTATTTAGTGTTAGTTATTGATGTTGAAATATTGAAGAAATTCAGACGAACCACACTGCTTATATCAGAAGGAGTGGTGTGTATCTCACCATTACACAATCGTTGTGGCGAAGCTTTTACAACATGAAAAACTATCCAAAGGTTGTTTGAGAATAGGATATCGAGACGCGAGACGCGAGTGAAGACTTGATTAAATCTTCCGAGTAAGACAGCATTGACACACCAAGAACATGAGTGTATAGCATTAGAGGGAAAGTGGATGTCAATGAATAAATGTGATATTTCTCTCTTCTATCAGATCACCGGTTCAGTCCCAAAATAAGGCTGCTTCGGAAGTTAGAATATAGTGGGTTCCATATAAAGTTTTTATTATTATGCATTTGAGAAAATGTTATTAAAGATAGACCGGAAACTAGTGAATCCTACACAGCTCTGTATGTAAGCCGAAGTAAGCAGAAGGATGCTAATTAAGTGGATACTTGATAGCCTCGAGTATTAACACACAGATAATTTCTATATTTATTGTGTCCGTAAGAACTCAAATCTTTGGATTAAACAGTTCCTATGAGGCTCACGATCAAGAACAAGAAGAGAGCGTTATGGAAGCTAAGTAGATTTCTTCACCAGGAAGCACTCTCAAATAGTATTGTAGTTGCATATAAACGGGAGTATAGTAATTGCTTGATTATCATGAATCTACTGAAAGAGCTTTTTGTACTACAGGCTATATAGCTAAGGAACGGAGAAATTCATTTTTGATTTATTGACATCATGCACAGGCCTAATTACAGTGTTACTTATTATATACGTTATACAGATTATATAGGATAATAAAACTATTGGTAATAATTACATTCGGTTTACATAATTAATAGAATTTTTAATACTACTACACCCATTGCTAGTAAATCAAGGTTGGTATTTTCTTTCATTAACGTGTTGTAGGTTGCACTAGTTCTCCGTATAAATCTGCTTAAGACGTTTGTTTTTGCTGTCAAAAAAAAGAATGTATTTTTCGAAGCAGTGCGCAATTTAGTGGTTGGTGCACCATGAAAGAGCCATGAAAAAGCTTATGTAAAAATAATAAATCAATATTTTTTCTAATAAGTTCTAATGTTTCAAATTTAAAATTTTCAACAAATTTAATATAGCTTTCAAATTTCGAGTAGAATTTTTTTTTCTTAAGTGTAAGAAGCCATTAAAACATTTTTAACACGCTCAATCAAGAATGAGTATTCCTGTATATTATAGTTCCATATATTACTACAATATTCTAATTTCTACCTGTCGTATGCATAATACAGTACAATTAAAAGTTTGGTCATCTGAAATTCTTTACTGACAATAAATAGTATACCCAAGTATTTTGTAGGCTTCTTTGCAAATAGTTTCAATATGTTGAATAAAGGATAGCTTTCAATGAAAGATTGTTTCAATATGGTCCCGGCCCGGTTTGACCCGAAACGTGCCCGGCCCGTTTCGGCCCGGAATGTACCAAGCCCGGTCAGAGCCCGGCTCGAGATACGGGCTGGGTCGTGCCGGGCAACGATTTCAGATCCACCCGGACTGGGCCTAGGTTTAATGGGCTCTGGTTTAAACCCTCTAATGTGCGGAATTGAAAGTCTTTAGCTAAGAAAAAATGAGTATCACGGTTTGTTCATAAGGTATAGTAAAGAGAAACTGCGTTATAAAGATGGACAAGTTGATTGGTCACTTGCGATATGGCAGTTTATCATCAGAGCGACACGCTGAGCTAAGGCCAACTTCCTTGTGTGATATTGTCTCAATGCGAGAAGAATGTCAATTCGACTGCGGTGAATATTGCAGTCTCTATTGTCTTGTTTTTTAAAACCGACACGCAGAAAGAAGAGTCCTTCTACACGCAATGGTGTGGACCAAAATGGCAACTCAAATCTTAGTTAAGTACGTATATAATTTATGCTAAACTCTATTTTCACCTTATATTTTTATGGATATAAATTGCAATTATGGATATAAATTAAATTATGATCGTACTTAATTCTGCCGTTGATGTCACGACAATTCAATCACAGTTCTTGACATACTTGGAGTCAATACTAGACGGCTATCGAAGGAGCAAAGGCAGTTGTATTTGGAGAACAGTAATAGAAGAAACTAGAAACGGGAAATCTGTTGCTGCTGGTTGGTCTGATACAGATCATAAGAATCTTGGTAGAAGACTTAATGAGCAGTTTCTGATTCTCTTATAGCCACATACAAGCAGAACTGAACGGAAATTCTACCAAATTATTAAATTTATTAAAACTCTAGCTTCATTAAAAGAGTGCTTTCACTTTTTCCATTATGCAGCTAGCTTTGACACGACCTCAGCTATACTCAGGAGTGAATAGTTGGCTGCCTTCAAGTTCCTTCAAAAAGAAAAAGAATTCTGCAGTTTGTCAGTGTTCTCAATCAATTAAATGTGAATCCTGACAAATGATTAGGTTAGACATTTCTTTATGCACCTGTATGGAAGCGGAAAATTCTCTCCCTGGTATAAGCAAAATCAGATATATAATTGAAGATTTACAAAGCTAGAATATGGCAACTTTTCCCTTTACTAACACAGCAGCTGTGCAGCATTCAATTCGGAATTACTTCCAACTTCAGAAGCGAAATTGTTTAAGCCTAAACCCACTTACCTTAGATAAAAAGTGACTGCAAGATAGGATTGTGAACGAGCCACATCTTCGTGTAAAAGTGCTGATACTAAGTATTTAAGGTTTTGTGCATTCTGCCAAGAAAATTCATGTAGAAATGACAGATCGAAAGATAATCTGATATAGATGATAACGAACAACAGCTGTAAAAATCCAATATGTCAGTGACAACGGATTAACTGTTGATCCAATCAGTCATGATTATTTTGTGATATCGTCCCCACCTTATAGACCTAAAAAAATGGAAATGAAAACTATCTTGATGAAACTTTAAATGAAGGTGTAAGGAAAAGCTATAAAACATGAAGGTGATGTATTTTTCTGATTAATTATTTTGGAATCTCTTAACACGAACTGCTTTGGTACCCGAACAGAAAACGAAACCGTAGCAGGACACGTCTAAGTTATCGACTAAAAACAAATTCATTTAGATATCACATTCGCGTACTAAAGTATCATTCAATTGTACGTTAATAACAATTGTTTATTGTTTGATTGTTTATATCTTAAGATGTTCAACAGCATACCACTGACTCCGAGGATTCTGCCATATGCAAGGATACTTAAAATTGTGTAACTATCGTTTAGTTTTCGACTCTCCTACAAGGAAGTAAAGTTTAACACTCTTAATAAAGAACAATGTTTGGATATTCCAATAATGCAATTACTCCATGTACATTTTTATCCAAGAGGGCGTAAGAATGAAAGCTCTACTACACGTCGATTCCAGTTGGTTTATATTTATTGACCTAGGTTTTATACAAAATAATATAATAAATCCTTACTGCCCAGCACCTTGTTCATTTGCGACTATTCCAAGTTGCTTTTCAGACAGAAGGCCTAGAAAGCTTAACAATTATCCGTAACTGTTATAATACACTTATATTCGTAAGCTTATTACGATTCACAGGCAGATTATTGGCCTGAAAAGCTATTAGGAGATTCTTATGTTATCAAGGTCGTGATTACCTTGTAGACGTAGGCTCGCTTCTCTTGAACTGAGAGACAAGACCGGACGATGAACTTATAAAGCTAGCGGTTTAAAGCAGTGATTCGCGAATAAAAAAATTTATACAGGCCTGGTAGAACAGGTGTAGAACACAGACATCAATAAAATTATCAATTGACAGAATTTTTATTTTTGTAGTCAGGTCACATTTGGAGATTTTCACCTAGTACACCTGAATTCCTAGGCTCACTTTCCACATCTTGGAGTAGAAGCCCTGAATTTTCTCCCATAGTAATAGTGTTCGAGTACTTGCTCGTCTCGGTGGCCAAAGAAAGTAATAAATTCTGCTATTAACTTTCGATTAGCCTGAGAGTTAAACTTGTGAATAAAAGAAATTCGATACGTTTTTTGCAACTTTAACTCACTTCGTTAAGATGCTATATTGATAACGATACGTATATATCACATTAATCTTCAGGCTATACAATCCTTTGAAACCCACGGTTCAACTTGCACTACAGACTGCCATAACGCATACTCTTATTAAGCTTACTGGAGGATTTCAATTTCTCCACCTTCTAAACGTTTTCTCACCGGTGAGTAAATTTCTGGTAAGCTTCTCCTCTGTAGCAGATTAGTGCACCAACTATATTAACGTTTGGATACATTTCATATCTGAGACGGAATGATCAACAACAATTATTTCTGTAATCTTATTTATTAAATTCAAAACTACCTTATCTCGCTGACATGAATAGAGCTTGCGTGTTCTGTCCATCGAATCAAAGCTATCTTCTCATGAGCAGCAAGCTAGTCCACAAAATGTACCAGATTAATCGCCAGCAGTTGAGGCTTACGAATTGAACTGTTATCTAAGACTGTACCTGACTGTCTCTTGGCCTGGTTGTATGCGTGCATATCCATGGCCGTTGACCAGAGCCATGCTAGATCACAAAGTAAATTCCTTTACATAAATAGAAGCACCAAATCGTCTGTGGAATTCTGCATAGATGATAGCTGTATATAGTTAAATATTATGGCATACATCCGAGAGTACATTTCCTTTACAGTCCAGTTTGAGCAGTTAATATTGGCAAGAAGAAAGTCGAAAAACAAAGATATGTGCTTAAATCTAATCTTCAGACTATTTTCAGAGAACATTTCCTTACCAAATTATACAAAGATTTTATTTATATTTCATTTAGAGGAAATGTCAAGATACGGGTTGTTCTCTTATCATAACGAATGCAAGCAGTTAGCATGCACTACAACCAACCATACATAGTAATAAGCGTAGTGAGATAGGTATTTTTCAATTGTAACTTTACGCTGTAATACCCTAAAATTTGTTGAAAAATTACTTCCATGAGGCAAATAATTTAAGGTTTATCTACAAGGTTGCTGACTGTGGTTTTCTGCAGAAATTATGGTACTAATTGTAGATATCAGGATGCATTTAGAGAAAAAGATAATAACAGTAGATGTCGTGATCCGCCATGATACTTGTATTAGAAAGAGTAGAATCAGTTAGCATGTAATACAACCGACGAGAGAGCGTGCGTTGAAATGGGAAAAGTACGAAAGCTCATATTTTAATTACGACTTGCAAATTTGAAATATTCGAGTTTAAAACTTGTGACGTGGGAAACAAGAAGTCTTTAGCTGAGAAAGACTGAATATCACGGTGAGCTCATAAGGTATAGTAAATAGAAAGGGAGTTAAAATGGTGGACAAGTTGATGGGTCACTTGCAATTGGGCAGACATCCCCGAGCTTGTGAAGCTTTTTATTTTATTCATCTGTAACCCCAGAAATCACCTTAAAATGAGAAAGTTAGCAGAAATGTCACGTGACTGCATTGTAATAGAATTCTTCAGTGTATGAAAAAAGATAATAATTAGAGTTTAAATCATTTCTAAGTGAAGCGGTGATTAAAGAAATAATATTGAGGATGGACGGGGATGTTCGACTTTCAATTAGTTTCTCACTGTGCAACAGGCGTGCCAATAATTCGAGGGTTTAATTTCCAGGTGTAGGTAAGGCTAAAGAGCTTATGGAGTCCTATGTCAGTCTTAAAATTTTGTGAAATTTTGAAATCAGCCATGGACGTCGCCATGTATTTCTTAATTCCTACTGGCTTAGAGCTAGAAAAGAAATTCAACAATGAATAGGTGGCCACAGGATCTTGTGTTGCGTACCTTGGTCTTTGAAACGAAACAGCACTTCTTTTAGAGCAACTTAACTTATACAATAGCGTACCATTTAAAAAACTGTCGATTTACTTCTCTCTTCAATAAGACGATGGTATCACAATCATATAACATTGGAATCGTTCAGCGGTTTGTTTTAGGTGGGCCCTTGGGATTGAAAAATGTTGTGATACCAAATGTAAAACACATAAGTATTAATTTATCAATGATAATGAAGCAATTGCTATAGTTCCCGTTTCTATACAACTACAATACTATTTGAGAGTGCTTCCTGCTGAATAAAATCTACTTAGCACCCATAACGGTCTCACTTTGTTCTTGATCGTGAGCCCGATGTAAACTGCTTAATCCAAAGATTTTGTGTTCTTACGGATACAATATTTAGAAAATTCTCCTGTGTGTTAAAACTCGAGGCTATCAAGTATGGATTTATTTAGCGTCCTTCTGCTTACTAGGGCTTACATACAGAGGTGTGTAAGATTCACTAGGTTGCGGACTGTAATTAATAATATTTTCACGATTGCATAATAATAAAAACTTGATATGGAACCCATTATAATCTAACTTCCTAAGCAGCCTTACTTTGGGGCTGGGACCGGTGATCTGATCGATTAGGCAAATGTAGAATCGATTTTAGGTTCTTTTGAGATTCTCCCTTAGACGGTTAGGTAAAAAATTATTAACGCTGGTTTTCACAAAGCGACCAAACTGTGGGCTAATCAATTAATGTCTTCACATAATTTCATTGTATGCTTGATTAGTAACTAAGTGCCACACACTTCATAGAGAAGAAAAGGTCATTTATTTCAAATGTCTGTTGATGAAAATTCTCTATATCCAAGTTCTTGAATGTAAGAGTAATGTTATATATCGGTGGCATTGTCTTGATAACAATATCGTATCAAATTTCTTCACTCTGACATCCATTTTCTCTCCAATGCTATACACTCATGTACTTGGTGTGTCAACGCTGTCTTACTCGCAAGATTTAATCAAGTCTTCACTCGAGTGTCGCGTCTCGATTACCTGTTCTCAAACAACCTTTGGATAACTATTCATCTTTTGAAAGCTTCGGCAAAACGATTGTGAATTGGTGAGATACAGAACCTCTTATTTGATGTAAGCAGTGTAGTGCATCAGTATTTCTTTAATATTTCAACATCAAGTACTAATACTATATATTCTACTCTTCTGCATACAGTAAACAACTGCAAGAAAAGTGAACAAACCACATGCGTTATGATATTAGATCATCCACTCGTTAAAGCTCGCTGGGGGCTCCGCCCCCAGACCCCCGGTCATGGCTTTGTCATAAGGTGTCAAGTTCTAGAAAACTATTCCTTGAGGAATTCACTTCCCTTTACAGCACACACCTGTTACCAACACATACTTCAATTGAACCGGTATTATTTCTTCCATTTAACTTTGGACAGCAAACAAACAATTTATAAGAAAGAACCCTATTACTACTTCTATTCTGGCAATCATGTACATGGCTAATTATATACACTTTGCGCACATCTATACATGTTAGAGACAATAACAGAATTTATTTTCTGAAACATAAACAGTGGAAACTGTCTTGCAATAGCCTACCAATTAAACATTTCATTTTCCGAAAACACTCACTGTTTACAAATGTGAATTTTTCCACCCTTTTAAATATTATGATTTGCAGTGTAATTTAGTACGTGCAATGTATTATAATACTGTCCTTGTTGATAATTGTACATATTACCTGCACTAAAAGTAATTCACATCTGTGATATAGGCCTAAGAGTGCGAAAATATTTCAGGCTTCCTGCATATTTATTCTTCTATTTACAATGAAGACTACAATTTACTAGGGGACCGCGGTGGCTCAGTGGTAGAGCGTTCACCTCTGGAGCTTGGGGTCCCGGGTTCAGTCCTAGCCCCCCCCAAGTGAACTTTGTGGTGGACAAACACCGTGTGCGTGGGTTTTCTCGGGGTTCTCCCGTTTCCTCCCACTTTCTTCATTCCACCATTTCATTCATTACTCATCATCACCGTCTCCTTTAGCCTAACCGGCATACCCGTGGGACGTAAAACTCAAAGATTTCATTTCATTTTTTTTACAATTTACTAGGTAATTTACAAAAATGAATATTGTTGGAAATTATTTAATTTTTTTTCATAGCATTTGAGTGAACACTACTTTTGTACTGTAATGTAGTACAATGGATTATAATGTAAACTTTGGGCATAGTGGTACATATTACCTGCAGCAAGACTTTTTCAAATATTTCATATTTACTGGACAATTTCTTGCAGTCAACCTGTATGTCTCGTCTTGTATTTTCAATAAAGACTACAATTTGTAGGTAATTTATAAAAATGAATTTTGTTAAGGCTTTTTAAACATTAGTTCATAACATTTCATTCAACACTAGTTTTTGCAGTGTAACGTAGTACATCTTATTATAATGGTATCCTTTGGTAAAAAATGTACTTACTGGGGAGCAAGACTTCTTGCAATGTTTATATACACTGAGCAATTACATAGAGTCTTCGTGTATCTTTACTCTCATATTTTCA
This sequence comes from Thermobia domestica, assembly GCF_964235325.1. NCBI lineage: Eukaryota > Metazoa > Arthropoda > Insecta > Zygentoma > Lepismatidae > Thermobia > Thermobia domestica. Next base: position 273,891,691 of record NC_137454.1, on the reverse strand, counting down.
ATGAAGACGGATATTAACTAAGTAATTTAGAATATGAATATTATTGGAGGCTTTTGAAAATTTGTTTATAGCATTTTAAAAAAAACACTTTTTACATAGTAGTATAACAGTGTATTAGAATTGTGTCTTTCTCATTTCTTATTACAATTAAATAACAAGACATCATTTCCTTAACGATACTAAAAACGCATATATAACCCGATTACTATTCCGATTTTAGAGGTGTAATTCCCCACAGATGCCGGCCGCAACGTACCATTATTATGTGAGCAGTAAGAACGAAGAAGAAAATCTAAGGAAATCGGTAGTGTAGGGGATTGATGTGAGTCTACTGGCCAGGAGACCTGGGTTCGATTCCTAACAATCTTTTCCTCACTTTTTCTTTCTTTGAAAGTTTATTTTTATAGCTTATATTGTTTGCCTATAAGGTTGAGTCTATTATAAAACGCATTTCACTCCAACCGGTACTGTAAACAAACTACTGACCCGAAAGAGGTACTTTTCCACGTATCCCGTATATTATAACTATATACGCTGCCAACGAGAAAATTGTGAAAAGGTGCGTATATATATATATATGTGTGTGTGTGTGTGTCTGTGTGTGTATAAAAAGGGAGATTGTTTGCAATTATTTCCGGTTTGAAGCACACACTATCCTTGCGAGACAAAACGTATTTTTGTATCGTCTGTATACTATATCGTGGAAATGATGCTCAATGTTTTTTTCCAAAATGTTTTTGGGGGGTACACTGCCTCCTTGGGGCTCTTAGAGTGCCCCCGCAGGAGACCAAATAATACGTGTATAATAGAATAATAAATAGAATAATATGAGCAGTGCCCCTGGTAATACTAACTGTGATCCTCAGGAACATTGTTTCTGAAAGAAACACTGGTGTTGCCCCATCTCTAAAGCTACATATGTTTCTTTCTAAATAGTTGAGTATCGTCTCGAAGCTTCACACGAACATACTGCCTAGTCTCGAGACGATATCAACAGTTAGTGTATAAATATATTCTTTTCGTCTATGTCTGTAATAACGAAAATATTTTGTTCACGCAATGCCAACAGAAACTATTTTGATAAAACGAAGCAACGTGATAAGAAAAAAAAAACGTAAGATAAAACAAGGTGCAGCGGGGATTCGAACCCAGACCTGCTACTCAGAAAGCAGACACATTACCGCGGAGCTAACTTACTACGTTGAATTCTGTTTGTTTATTCTCCTCAATATACCACATAAGAGTCCAAATTAAGGCAATTCAAAAATATGGCAATTTTGCATTCAAGATGGCGACTTCTCCAATGATTTGTTTCTTCACTTAAACTGAACTACGTCCTTAATAACATAGCGAAACCTGGCTTACCTACCAAGAGCACAACTTACAATTTTCATGGTTACAAATTTTTGAGCCGCCATTTTGAATCGAAGATGAGGACTTTTCCAACATGTCGGAATTTTCCCCTCACATTGGCTGTAATCTACACACTTGAACGCAATTTCGTGATTCCACCATTACTACAAGTTGTGTAGAATTAGACGCCCCCTTATAACATTCCTAGCACTTTTACACCGAACATGACTATTTTTTCAAGTTTAAGGTCGGATTCGCAAACTACGCATCAGAATAAACATCACCTCGAAATTTCAACGTCCTACATACAGCCATTACAAATTTCACATTTTTTCGATTTGCGCCGCGAAACGAAAACGAATTTTAATGCTCTTTTTTCTATCATAAACTATGTTCACAGCTTCACTGCCTGACAAAATATGACGTTTCTATGGTGTACGGAACTACTCTAAAAACCAGCATTTCGAAACGACGAAAAATTTCGACACTTCATTTACATGGAAAATGTCGCCTTTTTCGTGATATCGGAATTTTCCCACTACTCACATCCCATGACGAACAAGTATGCAAAATTTGGTGTTTGTATGTTTTGTGGAAGTATGCAAACAATTAAGTGAGTTTCCGATTATAGAGGTATATAATAATTCCCCACAGATGCCGGCCGCAATGTACCAGTATTATGTGAGAAGTAAGAACGAAGAAGAAAATCTAAGGAAATCGGTAGTGTAGGGGATTGATGTGAGCCTACTGGCCAGGAGACCTGGGTTCGATTCCTCACAATCTTTTCCTCACTTTTTCTTTCTTTCAAAGTTTATTTTTATAGCTTATATTGTTTGCCTTTAAGGTTGAGTCTATTATAAAACGCATTTCACTCCAACCGGTACTGTAAACAAACTTCTGACCCGAAAGAGGTACTTTTCCACGTATCCCGTATATTATAACTATATACGCTGCCAACGAGAAAATTATCAAAAGGTGCGTATATATATATATATATATATGTGTGTGTGTGTCTGTGTGTGTATAAAAAGGGAGATTGTTTGCAATTATTTCCGGTTCGAAGCACACACTATCCTTGCGAGACAAAATGTATTTTTGTCTCGTCTTAATACTATATCGTGGAAATGATGCTCAATGTTTTTTTTCCAAAATGTTTTTGGGGGGTACACTGCCTCCTTGGGGCTCTTAGAGTGCCCCCGCAGGAGACCAAATAATACGTGTATAATAGAATAATAAATAGAATACTATGAGCAGTGCCCCTGGGAATACTAACTGTGATCCTCAGGAACATTGTTTCTGAAAGAAACACTGGTGTTGCCCCATCTCTAAAGCTACATATGTGTCTAAATTGTTGAGTATCGTCTCGAAGCTACACACGAACATACTGCCTAGTTTCGAGACGATATCAACAGTTAGTGTATAAATATATTCTTTTCGTCTATGTCTGTAATAACGAAAATATTTTGTTCACGCAATGCCAACAGAAACTATTTTGATAAAACGAAGCAACGTGATAAGAAAAAAAACGTATGTTAAAACAAGGTGCGGCGGGGAATCGAACCCAGACCTGCTACTCAGAAAGCAGACACTTTACCGAGGAGCTAACTTACTACGTTGAATTCTGTTTGTTTATTCTCCTCAATATACCACATAAGAGTCCAAATGAAGGCAATTCAAAAATATGGCAATTTTGCATTCAAGATGGCGACTTCTCCAATGATTTGTTTCTTCACTTAAACTGAACTACGTCCTTAATAACATAGCGAAACCTGGCTTACCTACCAAGAGCACAACTTACAATTTTCACGGTTACAAATTTTTGAGCCGCCATTTTGAATCGAAGATGACGACTTTTCCAACATGTCGGAATTTTCCCCTCACATTGGCTGTAATCTACACACTTGAACGCAATTTCGTGATTCCACCATTACTACAAGTTGTGTAGAATTAGACACCCCTTATAACATTCCTAGCACATTCTTACACCGAACATGACTATTTTTTTCAAGTTTAAGGGCGGATATGCAAACTACGCATCAGAATAAACATCACCTCGAAATTTCAACGTCCTACATACAGCCATTACAAATTTCACATTTTTTCGATTTGCGCCGCGAAACGAAAACGAATTTTAATGCTCTTTTTTTCTATCATAAACTATGTTCCCAGTTTCACTGCCTGACAAAATATGACGTTTCTATGGTGTGAGGAACTACTCTAAAAAGGAGCATTTCGAAACGACGAAAAATTTCGACACTTCATTTACATGGAGAATGTCGCCTTTTTCGTGATATCGGAATTTTCCCATTACTCACATCCCATGACGAAGAAGTATGCAAAATTTGGTGTTTGTATGTTTTGTGGAAGTATGCAAACAATTAAGTGTATTTCCGATTATAGAGGTATATAATTCCTCACAGATGCCGGCCGCAACGCACCAGTACTATGTGAGCAGCAAGAACGAAGTCGAAAATCTAAGGAAATTGGTAGTGTAGGGGATTGATGTGAGCCTACTGGCCAGGAGACCTGGGTTCGATTCCTCACAACCTTTTCCTCACTTTTTCTTTCTTTGAAAGTTTATTTTTATAGCATATATTGTTTGCCTATAAGGTTGAGTCTATTATAAAACGCATTTCACTCCAACCGGTACTGTAAACAAACTACTGACCCGAAAGAGGTACTTTTCCACGTATCCCGTATATTATAACTATATACGCTGCCAACGAGAAAATTATCAAAAGGTGCGTATATATATATATATGTATGTGTGTGTGTGTCTGTGTGTGTATAAAAAGGGAGGTTGTTTGCAATTATTTCCGGTTTGAAGCACACACTATCCTTGCGAGACAAAATGTATTTTTGTCTCGTCTGTACACTATATCGTGGAAATGATGCTCAATGTTTTTTTTCCAAAATGATTTTGGGGGGTACACTGCCTCCTTGGGGCTCTTAGAGTGCCCCCGCAGCAGACCAAATAATACGTGTATAATAGAATAATAAATAGAATAATATGAGCAGTGCCCCTGGGAATACTAACTGTGATCCTGAGGAACATTGTTTCTGAAAGAAACACTGGTGTTGCCCCATCTCTAAAGCTACATATGTGTCTTTCTAAATAGTTGAGTATCGCCTCGAAGCTTCACACGAACATACTGCCTAGTTTCGAGAAGATATCAACAGTTAGTGTATAAATATATTCTTTTCTTCTATGTCTGTAATAACGAAAATATTTTGTTCACGCAATGCCAACAGAAACTATTTTGATAAAACGAAGCAACGTGATAAGAAAAAAAACGTATGATAAAACAAGGTGCGGCGGGGAATCGAACCCAGACCTGCTACTCAGAAAGCAGACACTTTACCGCGGAGCTAACTTACTACGTTGTATTCTGTTTGTTTATTCTCCTCATTACAATTCAAAAATATGGCAATTTTGCATTCAAGATGACGACTTCTCCAATGATTTGTTTCTTCGCTTAAACTGAACTACGTCCTTAATAACATAGCGAAACCTGGCTTACCTACCAAGTGCACAACTTACAATTTTCATGGTTACAAATTTTTGAGCCGCCATTTTGAATCGAAGATGACGACTTTTCCAACATGTCGGAATTTTCCCCTCACATTGGCTGTAATCTACACACTTGAACGCAATTTCGTGATTCCACCATTACCACAAGTTGTGTAGAATTAGACGCCCCCTTATAACATTCCTAGCACTTTCTTACACCAAACATGACTATTTTTTTACAGTTTAAGGGCGGATTCGCAAACTACACATCAGAATAAACATCACCTCGAAATTTCAACGTCCTAAATACAGCCATTACAAATTTCACATTTTTTCGAATTGCGCAGCGAAACGAAAACGAATTTTAATGCTCTTTTTCTATCATAAACTATGTTCCCAGCTTCACTGCCTGACAAAAAATGACGTTTCTATGGTGTGAGGAACTACTCTAAAAACGAGCATTTCGAAACGACGAAAAATTTCGACACATCATTTACATGGAGAATGTCGCATTTTTCGTGATATCGGAATTTTCCCATTACTCACATCCCATGACGAACAAGTATGCAAAATTTGGTGTTTGTATGTTTTGTGGAAGTATGCAAACAATTAAGTGTGTTTCCGATTATAGAGGTATATAATTCCCCACAGATGCCGGCTGCAACGCACCAGTACTATGTGAGCAGTAAGAACGAAGTCGAATATCTAAGGAAGTCGTTAGTGTAGGGGATTGACGTGAGCCTACTGGCCAGGAGACCTGGGTTCGATTCCTCACAATCTTTTCCTCACTTTCTCTTTCTTTGAAAGTTTATTTTTATAGCATATATTGTTTGCCTATAAGGTTGAGTATATTATAAAACGCATTTCACTCCAACCGGTCCTGCAAACAAACTACTGACCCGAAAGAGGTACTTTTCCACGTATCCCTTATATTATAACTATATACGCTGCCAACGAGAAAATTATCAAAAGGTGCGTATATATATATATATATATATATATGTGTGTGTGTCTGTGTGTGTATAAAAAAGGAGATTGTTTGCAATTATTTCCGGTTCGAAGCACACACTATCCTTGCGAGACAAAATGTATTTTTGTCTCGTCTGTATACTATATCGTGGAAATGATCTCAATGTTTTTTTTTCCAAAATATTTTTGGGGGGTACACTGCCTCCTTGGGGCTCTTAGAGTGACCCGCAGTAGACCAAATAATACGTGTATAATAGAATAATAAATAGAATAATATGAGCAGTGCCCCTGGGAATACTAACTGTGATCCTCAGGAACATTGTTTCTGAAAGAAACACTGGTGTTGCCCCATCTCTAAAGCTACATATGTGTCTTTCTAAATAGTTGAGTATCGTCTCGAAGCTTCACACGAACATACTGCCTAGTTTCGAGACGATATCAACAGTTAGTGTATAAATATATTCTTTTCGTCTATGTCTGTAATAACGAAAATATTTTGTTCACGCAATGCCAACAGAAACTATTTTGATAAAACGAAGCAACGTGATAAGAAAAAAACGTACGATAAAACAAGGTGCGGCGGGGAATCGAACCCAGACCTGCTACTAAGAAAACAGACACTTTACCGCGGAGCTAACTTACTACGTTGAATTATCTTTGTTTATTCTCCTCAATATACCACATAAGAGTCCAAATGAAGGCAATTCAAAAATATGGCAATTTTGCATTCAAGATGGCGACTTCTCCAATGATTTGTTTCTTCACTTAAACTGAACTACGTCCTTAATAACATAGCGAAACCTTGCTTACCTACCAAGAGCACAACTTACAATTTTCATGGTTACAAATTTTTGAGCCGCCATTTTGAATCGAAGATGACGACTTTTCCAACATGTCGGAATTTTCCCCTCACATTGGCTGTAATCTACACACTTGAATGCAATTTCGTGATTCCACCATTACTACAAGTTGTGTAGAATTAGACGCCCCCTTATAACATTCCTAGCACTTTCTTACACCGAACATGACTATTTTTTCAAGTTTAAGGGCGGATTCGCAAACTACGCATCAGAATAAACATCACCTCGAAATTTCAACGTCCTACATACTGCCATTACAAATTTCACATTTTTTCGATTTGCGCCGCGAAACGAAAACGAATTTTAATGCTCTTTTTTCTATCATAAACTATGTTCCCAGCTTCACTGCCTGACAAAATATGACGTTTCTATGGTGTACGGAACTACTCTAAAAACGAGCATTTCGAAACGACGAAAAATTTCGACACTTCATTTACATGGAGAATGTCGCCTTTTTCGTGATATCGGAATTTTCCCATTACTCACATCCCATGACGAACAAGAATGCAAAATTTGGTGTTTGTATGTTTTGTGGAAGTATGCAAACAATTAAGTGTGTTTCCGATTATAGAGGTATATAATTATACTGGCAAAGTGTTAATATTGTACCTCAGCTGATGATCGGTCCTGAGTTGCACCCCCTTTAGGAGGTTTGCAGTAAAGTAATTTCTAGGCACGATTGAATGCACTATGTCAGGAAATGGTATGGAAGAGTGTTGGTGTATGCTGTACACTATGACAACTTTAGTGAAAAAGCTGAATGGCCATGCCAACTCAAGATCATTGAGAACTCAATTCTAGACTTTGCTCGGCGCTTTCTACATGTGGTTATGAAGACATTTGCCACCGTTGGAGGAGATGAAATTGAAGCTGCATGACCAAAACCATATTAAGAAATCTCAAAATTAGGACGGTGACATTTTCCGAACTTTTAATTTTGGCTGTAGTATACAGAGAGGTCATAATCGTATTGCAATCGCAAGTGACTAGATTGAGCAGGGGACAAGAACCTCATTTGAAGGCAGTTAAATTAATGCTTCCTTTTTCTCACGCAGCTGGGCATCTTTTCTACGAAAAATTTGCACATCACTATATTCAGATGTAAGCCCTGGAGGCAAGTGCGGTATCAGAGATTTACAAGTAATTAACAACTCAAGGAACATTCAATATTCGCAGAAAAAGAGTCCTTCTTGAGTGAAGTTCCAATTGATATGATTATCGATCAGTGCTTAATTAAGGGCACGAAATTTTCTCAGGGATTAACTCAACGTCAGACACAACGTTAGCAAAATTAATCATTGATTCCGAAATACTGTTACGCCACATAGTGGAACCCTCGAATTATAGGCGCGCCTGTTGCACCATTAACCACTAATTAAAAATCGAACATCCACGTCCAACCTCAAAATTATTTCTTTAATCACCGCATCACTTACAGTTCGATTTAATCTCATTTTAATATCTCTTTTCAGAAGTTGCAGAACAGTTTTACAAAAAGTCAAGTGACATCTGTGCCACTTTTCTCAATGTAAGGTGGTAACACATGTAGTGGATGCATATTACGAAAAGCTTCACAAGTTCGTGGTGGCTTGTCCTATCGCAAGTGACCCATAAACTTGTCCATCATTTTTACGCTCTTTCTCTTTACTATACGTTATGAGCTAACCGTGATATACTTTCCTTCTCAGATAAAGACTTTCTGTTCCGCACGTCACAGGGTTTAAACACGAATATTTCAAATTTTCAAGTCCTAAGAACAATATGAGCTGCTGTACTTTCCCCATTTCAACCCGCCCTCTCTCGTTGGTTGTACTGCATGCAAACCGTTTCCACTCGTTCTAATGCAAGTATCATGGCAGATCTCTACACCTACTGTATTTATCTTTTTATCTAAAAGCATCGTGATATCTATAAATAGGCTATTAACTTTCCGGCTAATCGAAAGTTAATAGCAGTATCTATTATTTTCTTTGGGCACCGAGACAAGGAAGTACTCGAACACTATTACTAAGAAAGAATATTCATTGATTCTGCTCCAAGATGCGGAATTGAGCCTTGGAAGTTTTATATCTTTCAGGCTTAACTGCAGCCAAAGTTAACGGTTTGGAAAAAATAACCGTCTTGATTTTGAGATTCCCTAAGATGGTTTTTCAAATTCCCTAAGACGGTTTGAGATCCCTAAGATGGCCTTAACATTGCATATAATAGAAGGGATAGTTAATTTTAAGAAAATGAAAATATTACGTTTTTAAAGAAACCAATAGTGCAAAATTAACATCGTTTTACTGTGTTCTTGTACGCATCTAATAGCACGGAAACAGAGTGAACAGTTTCAGGCTTTAAAGCATTACTCTGTTCCTGTGTACTAAAAGCTCTTTTAGTAGACTGACTAGAATCAGGGATGACCAGATACAGAAGCGCTAATTTACACAATTTTGGTAATGTTTGTCCTTGTTGCTTCCACCAGTGCAGTATATGCAGTTCTCTTACACATGATGACATGTTGTGATACAAAATGTAAAAAACATAAGTATTAATTTATCAATGATAATCAAGCAATTGCTATACTTCACGTTTATTTGCAACTACAATACTATTTGAGAGTGCTTCCTGCTGAAGAAATCTACTTAGCTCCCATAACGCTCTCACCTTGTTCTTGATCGTGAGCCTGATGTAAACTGTTTAATCCAAAGATTGTGTGTTCTTACGGATACAATATTTAAAGAAATTCCCCTGTGTATTAAAACTCTAGGCTATCAAGTATGTATTTACTTAGCGTCTTTCTGCTTACTAGGGCTTACATACAGAGCTGTGTAGGATTCACTAGGTTCCGGTCTATTATAAATAATATTTTCACGAATGCATAATTATAACAACTTGATATGGAACCATTATATTCTAACTTCCGAAGCAGCCTTACTTTGGGACTGAGACCGGTGATCTGATCGATGAGACAAATATAGAATCGATTTTAGGTTCTTTTGAGATCTACTGTTAGACGGTTAGGTAAAAATATTTACGTTAGTCCTAAATATATATACGTTATTTTTCCTAAAAAAATTAGTAACACTGGTCATCACAAAGCAACCAAGCTGTGGGCTAATCAAATAATATCTTCATATAATCTCATTGTATGCTTTGATTAGTAACTAAGTGCAACACATTTTATAGAAAAAAAAAAGGTCATTTATTTCAGATGTCTGTTGATGAAAATTCTCTATAAACACGTTCATGAATGTAAAAGTAATATTATATCACGGTAGCATTGTCTTGATAAGAATATCGTATCACATATCTTCACTCACTTTCCCTCTGATGCTATACACTCATGTTCTTGGTGTGTAATTTGGATAATTATTCATCTTGTGAAAGCTTCGCTACAACGATTGTGTAATGGTGTGATTCACACCTCTTCTTTTCATATAAGCAGTGTGGTTCCTCTGAATTTCATCAATTATTCAACATCAAGAACTAATACTAAATACTCTTGATTTGACTTTGCAGATAGTTGAATCCTTGGAGACTATCATCTGCTGTTGAACATCTTAACATATAAACAATCAAACAATAAACAATTGTTATAAACGTCAATTGAAAAGTACTGTAGTATGCGAATGTTATATCTAAATGAATTGGTTTAACACGTTAACTTGTGAGTGTCCTCCTACGGTTTCATTTTGTCTTCGCCTAACAAAGCAGCTCTTTTTTTAAGGATTCCAAAATATGTAAACAAAACAATAAACCACCACCATGTTTTATACCATGTCCTAATAACTTCATTTTAAATTTCATCAAGATCGTCTTCCATGTCTTCCATGTCTTCCATGTCTTAAATCATAAAATTTCATCGATGTCCATTTTGTTAGGTCTATAAGGCGGGGACGGTATTACAAAGTAATAATCATAATAGATCGGATCACCATTTGAGCCGTTGTCAACGATATATTGGTTTTCTACAGCTGTTGTACGTCATAATCTTTATTAGATTGTCTTCCGATCTGCATTTGTAATAGAACTCCGTTGGGAGAATGCAGAATACCTTGAATACTCTTTTACACTTACATGTGTCTCGTTCACAATCCTACCTTGCAATCACTTTTTATCTACAGGTAAGTAAGCTTATCCGGTTGGAGCCGATGGTAACTGTGTAGATGCTGGATTTCGTATATCCTCTTTCACACACCAACCTCAATGGATTGGGTTTTTGTTTAGACCATTTCCCACCTGGACTTGGAGCTACTTCCGAATTGAATGGTGCACATCTGTCGTGTTAGTAGGGAAAAAAGTGGCCATATTGAAGCTTTGCAACCACTTCCTTGTTATACCTGATAGGCTTTTACCAGGAAGGACATGTTTCCTTCTCCATACAGGGGAATAATAAATGTGTAATGTTGAAAATTTTGTTAGGATTCAGATATGACTCCTAACTCACAACTCCTAACTCACTTTTGAAGACTCTGACTAACTTGCACAGTTCTTTTTGTTTTGGAGGATCTTGAAGCCTTGCAACTAATCTCTCTTGAGTATAGCTGAGGTCGTGTCACAGCCTGTTCAATCTTAAAAAAAGTGAAAGCAAACTTTTAATGACGCTAAGTTTCTTGAAATTTAATGATTTCGTAGCATTTCCTTTCGGTTCTGTTCGTATGTGGTATTATAAGAATCAGCAACTGCTCATGAAGTTTTCTACATAGATTCTTAAAAGATCTGAATCATACCCATCAATAATTACAGGTACGCCGTTTCTAGTTTCTCCTATTACTGTTGACAATATACAGTTAGTTACCTCTGCTCCTTCGAAAACTCTTTTCATCATTTGAAGCAGTCCAGTATTGAGCTCCAAGATTCTCAAGGACCATTAGTGATTGTCATAGCTTCAAAGGCACAATTAATTTCGATCGTTGAGATATTCCGCGAAAGCTATTTTTGTCTTTCGGCTCGTTCCATGACTAATTGTAATAATGCCCATCAAATATTAGGTGAAAATAGCGCTTAACATAATTTATATCCGCACTTAACGTAGATTTGACTGCCCATTTTTAGTCCACACCATTGCTTGTATAAGGGCTCTTCCTTCTAAATGTGGGTTTTATTACACAACAAACAGTCTCTGCAATATTCACCGTTGTCAAATTGACCTTCTTCCGCATTGAGATATTATCACACAAGGAAGGTGGCATTAGCTTAATGTGTCGCCCTGAGGATAAACTGATGCCACCAAAAGTTTTGTAAAACTTCTGTTATCGTAACAGAATTTGTGAATGAAGGATTAATCTTGCTAACGTTGTGTCTGACGTTGACTTAATCCCTCAGAAAAATTTGTGGCCTTAATTAAGCACTATTCGATAATCATATCACTTGGAACTTCGCTCAAAAGGCCTCTTTTTCTAGTAATTGTGAAAGTTCCTTGTGTTGTTAATTTCTTGTAATCTTCTGATACCGTATACTGCAGCCAAAGTTAACCATTCGGAAAATGTCACCGTCTTATTTTGAGATTTCCTAATATGGTTTTTGTCATGCAGTTTCATTTTGTAGTAAATGTTGCATATAGATTTTATCATCCAGACGTTGTTGTATAAGATCGCAGATCCTAGATTTTGTCATCTTCTCCGACGGTTGTAAATGTCTTCATAACCCCATGTAGAGGTCCCCGAGCAAAATCTAGAAGTGAGTTCTCAATGATCTTGAGTAGGCATGGCCATTCAACTTATTCACTAAAGTTGTCATAGTGTACAGGAGACACCAACTTTCTTCTATACCATTTCCTGACATAGTGCATTCAATCGTAACTAGAAATTACTTAACTGGAAGCCTTCTAGAGGGCAACAGAGGAGAGAGTGTGGGTTGAAATATGAAAAGTACGGCAGCACATATTGTCCATAGGACTTGCAAATTCGAAATATTCGAGTTTAAAACCAGTGACGTGCGGAACAGGAAGTCTTTAGCTGAGTAAGACTGTATATCACGGTGAGCTAATAAGGTATAAAAAGAGAAAGCGCGTTAAAATGATGGACAAGTTGATGGGTTATTTGCGATACAACAATCCCCGAGCTTGTGAAGCTTTAAGTAATATGCATCCATTACGTCAAAAATAGTCTTAAAAATGTAACATTAGCAGATATGTCACTTGCCTTCATTCTAATAATATTCCACAATGTATGAAAAAAGATAATGATAAGAGATTAAATCGATCTCTAAGTGATGCGGTAATTAAAGAAATAATTTTGAAAATGGACGGGGATGTAAAATTTTTAATTAATGGTTTAGGGTGCAACAGGCGTGGCAATAATTAGAGGGTCTATTTCGAGGTGTCCGGTAATGCCAAAGTGCTATTGTCGGCTTATGTCTTTCTAAAAATGATGTGAAATTTAGAAATCAGCAGTGGACGTAACCATGTATTCCCAAAATCCAATTGGCTTAGAGCTAGTAAAGAAATTCAATGAATCGGAGGCCGCAGTATCTTGTGTTGTGTACCTACGTCTTAAGAATGAATCTCTAACTCTTTTAGAGCTACTTAACGCACATTATACAATGGCGTATCACGATGAAATAGCTTTGGGAACGTACGTTTTTGCTGGGCCCTTGGGATTGAAAAATTTTGTGATACCATATGTAAGAAATATAAGTATTAAATTATAAATGATAATTAAGCAATTACTATACTTCACGTTTATATGCCACAACAATACTATTTGAAAGTGCTTCCTTGTGAAGAAATTTACCTAGCACCCATAACGCAATCACCTTGTTCTTGATCTTTAGCCAGATGGATACTGTTTAATCAGGGAGTTGTGTTCTAACACATATATTATTTAATGAAATTATCCTGTTGGTTAACACTCAAGGCTGACAAATTAGCATTTTATTGCCGTTACAGCTGCTCACTAGGCTTTACATACAGAGTTGTGTGTTATTAACAAGCTTCCGGTATATCATTATTATTATTTTCACGATTGCATAATGAAGAAACTTGCTATCTAACCCTTTAGATTCTAACCTCCAAAGCACCCTTACTTTGGGTCTGAGACCGGTGATCTGATCGATGAGAAAAATAAAAAATCGATTTTAGGTGATTTTGAGATCTTCCCGTAGACGGTTAAGAGGAAAACATTGGACGGTCCTGTTTTCGCTACCAACTTAAAAACACTGGTCATCACAAAGCAACGAAACTGTGAGGTAATCAAATAATCTTTTCATATAATCTCATTGTATGCTTTGATTAGTAACTAAGTGCCACACATTTCATAGAAAAGAAAAGGTAATTTATTTCAAATGTCTGTTGATGAAAATTCTCCATATCCAAGTTATTGAATGTAAAATTAATGTTATAACACGGTAGCATTGTCTTGATAAGAATATCGTATCTCATTTCTTCACTCTTACATCCACTTAATCTCTAAATACTATATATTCTACCCTTCTGCATACAGTAAAAAAGTGCAAGAAAATAGGAAAAAGCACATGCGTAAGGACATTAGAACAACCATTTTACTGGAAAGGTGTTCAAATCGTACCACAGCTGAAGAAATTTCTGAACGGTCCATACTTGTAACGCTTTGAGGATGTTTGCAGATAAGTAATTTCTAAGCACGATTGGATACAGGAAGTCAGGAAATGGTATAAAAGAACTTTGGTGTATCCTGTACACAATGACAATTTTACTGAAAATGCTGAATGGCCATGCCAACTTAAGATAATTGAGAACTCAATTCTAGACATTGCTCGGGAACATACACATTTAGTAGAAATAGAGGCGTTTTTGAGCAAAGTACTAACTTTTAAGATAATCGAAAAGTGCTAAAAGATAGCCACAAATTTTTCTAGAAGATCAACTCAATATGAGACACAACGTTAGCAAAATTCCGAAATACTGTTACGATAAAAAAGTTCTACAGTAATTTTGTGGACATCAGCTTATCATCAGAGCGACAGGTTGAGATAATGCCACCTTCCTTGTGTAATAATGTCTTAATGTGCAAGAATGTCATTTCCACTGCGGTGAACATTGCAGAGTCTCTCTTGTCTTGTATTTTAAAACCCACACGTAGAAGGATGAGTCCTTCTACACGGAATGGTGTGGACTAAAAATGGCCAGTCTAATCTACGTTAAGTACGTATATAAATTACCTAATATTTTATGGGCACACATTACAATTAGACAGGAAAAGTGCTAAAGAGAAATATATTTTTCGGAGAATATCTGAACGATGGAAATTAAACTACCGGTTAGGTTTCGTACCCCTAAAAAGAAGCAAAGTTTAACTCTCTTAATATAGAACGTTGTTTCGATATGCGATACCTGGAAAGACACCATGTACATTTTTATATAAGAGGGACGAAGGAATGAAAGCTCTACTACACGTCGATCCCTGTTGGTTTCAAATTATTGCTCTAGGTTTTATACGACATAAGGACAATCAATGCTTACTGCTAAGCACTTTTTCCTTTGCTACTGTACCAAGCTGCTTTTCTGTCAGATCGCCACGAAGATTAAATATTTTCCGTATCAGTTATATTACAGTTATGATCGTAAACTTGTAAAGGAATAACATGCAGCTTATTGGCATGAAACTCGAATAGCATATATTTAAGTAATTGGGTACAAGATTACCTTGTAGAAAAAGGCACGCTTCTCTTGGCCTTTGACATAAGTACGGCCGATGAATTTATGAAGCTAGCGGTTTAAAGAACTGATTCGCGATACAAAGTAATTTTACAGGCCTGGTAGAACAGGTGTAGAACACAGACATCAACAAAATTATCAATTGACAGAATTTGTTTTGATACTTAGATGACATTGGGAGATTATCAGTTAAGTACACCTGAAAGATATAAAACTTCCTAGGCTCACTTTCCACATCTTGCAGCAGAAGCGTTGAATTTTCTCGCATAGTAATAGTGTTGGAGTACTTGCTCGTCGCGATGCCCAAAGAAAGTAATAGATACTGCTATTAACTTTCGCTTAGCCTGAAAGATTAACTTGCGTGTATAAAAAATTACGAGGCGTCTTTGGCTACCTTGACTTACTTCAAGCTGCTATATTGAGAACGCAACGTATCTATCACACTAATCCTCAGACTAATATCACGGTTCATTTTGCACTACAGACTGCCAAATCGCACACTATTATTTAGCTTATTGCAGGATTTGAATTTCTCGATCTTCTAAACGTTTTCTCACCGATGAGTAAAGTTCTGCTAAGCTTCCCCTCTGTAGCAGATTAGTTCACCAATTGTATTAGCTTTTTGACACCCTTCATATGTGAGACGGATTTGATTAACAAGAAGAATTTCTGTAATCTTATTTATTAAATTCAACACCACCTCATTCAGATGATTTGAATAGAGCTTGCATGTCCTGTCCATCGACTCAAAGGTAGCTTTTCTAGAGCAGAAAGCGACACCACAAATTGTACCCGATTAATCGCTAGCAGTTGAGGCTTACGAAGTGCAGTCATATCTAACACTGAACTAGACTGTCATTTGGCCTCGTAGGTATGCGAACATATCCATCTGTAGAAAACCGAGAGCACCAAGTAAATTCTTTTACAAAAATAGAAGTATCAAATCGTGTTTACAATTCTGCATAGATTATCGCTGCATATAGCAGAATATCATGGGAAAATGTCAACAGTACATTTCTTGAAGAGTCCAGCTAAGAGCCGTTAACATTGGTAAGAAGAAAGTCGAAGCACGCTGAACTTTCTTCTATACCATTTCCTGGCATAGTGCATTCAATCGTAACTAGAAATTACTTAACTGGAAGCCTTCTAAAGGGCAACAGAGGAGAGAGTGTGGGTTGAAATAGGAAAAGTACGGCAGCACATATTGTCCATAGGACTTGCAAATTCGAAATATTCGAGATTAAAACTGTCGAGGGTTGATTACCTGAAACCGCAGTAGCCAGATTTAGCCCAGGGTAGGGGACTTATATTAACAAATGAAAATATCAGGTAAATGCATAATTCTGTTAGTCTTGTTGCTCTTAGTTCGTATGAAAATTCTAATAGAAATATGGCCAATGAATTATGACTATTTTGTAGAACATTCTACTTTAATATCACAGGAAATTCATCTTCCGGCTTGCTTGGTTGTGAAAAGTTATAGTGTATTGGTATACTGTGTAAAGTATGTGTACTGTCGCTGATTTGTGATAACAATTCCAAACAGAAGTAAAAGGTAAATTACAGTAATAGTTTTCTCTTAATATTTTTGTATTCAAGGGGAAACGGAAAACCTACTTTTATCTTAACATTTCCTTTCTTAAACTTTCTATTCGGGTTCACGTTCTTACCCCTCAACATTGAAAACGGAATTATGGAATTTATTTAGAATTTAATTGTTGTTTCCAATATATTTCAAGCATCACTTCTCGGACATAGGCCTGTCTTATGTCGATAATGTTAACGTCGATATCTATATTATTATATATCAACATTCGATATCTAAAATATATTGACATGAATATATGATTCTTCATTTTCGATATCGATATTTGGGGGGGCTACGAGATATAAGGAGTCCCTAAGACTTGTTGAAGGAGCCCCCAGGATAAAGAAATTAAAGTTACTTTTTACAATCTTTATTACCAGAAATTGCAATGTAAATACATCCACTTGCAAATTTGCAATATTATATGATATAATTTCTTAGACGCCAGAACGTTTCTGTTCCCTGAAATAAAGAAACAAAGCATCACGTCCAAAAGCAAGTGCTATGAACTTTGAACTAGAATTTACCATAAGAAAGTTTTTTATATTTTTCCCTTAGTTGCAGTTTGCCACACTGATATATTTCTGACAAAATTGAGGTTTAGTTCAACGCCTCTCGAATATGCAACCAACCCAACCGCCGAGTTGTTTGGGTTGCCTGCTATTTTAGGAAAAGGAGAATTGCAGGTGGTAATGCACTTTAGGAGTCGTGTATACATATCACCGTTGAGTTGATACATTTATAATTATTGAAGTATGCCTTCTTTCCTTATATTTGGTTTGTGTATATTGAATAATTAGTTGAACACTGTATGGTATTAAATTTCGTATGTTGTTGGTAACCCTGTTAACAATTTGTATTTAACGTAGGAGGTGTCTGCTAGGGTAACCGGGGTGACAACAGGAATCTCTATAGAAGAATTGTTCAAGGTAAAGGTTAATCAGTAACAGTTACTTCACATTAATTAATTACTCCCCATTAGTTAACTGTAAAGACACTAACATTGTTTTAATTACAGTCTTCTTAGCATTTTCATCTCCGTGTACAACTTTGAATCATGAAGCCTAAAGTTACAAATAAATAATACTATTATAAAAGATTTTTTAACGTTGTTCCAAAACCAGTAACAGCAGAGTCTCAGCGTGGAGTGTAGTAGTAAAAAAAAAAAAAAGAGAAAACATCTGAGTGTCAACTCCCAACTACCCTCCGGTAGTGGATAACCTTCGACCTCAGGGAGTCCCAGTGACCCAATTTTGGTAAAGACTAGAAGAACATTAAAAAAAAAAAAAAAAACTGGCTCCCTTTCTTATCGTATATTTAATGGTTTGTTTTGGCAATTTTAGAGCTTGTGATAATGTGTAAATTTTTAAATTAATGTATCCAAAAACAAAACGTAGAGCAAAGGAAAATTTACATATAATAATAATGAAAAAAAATGAATTAAATCCTTCATTAACTAATGTAGTTATCTTCTGTATATGGTACAACAGAGTCTCTGCAATATTCACCGTTGTCAAATTGACAATTTGCGCATTGAAAAATTATCTCACAAGGAAGGTGGCATTAGCTTAACGAGTAGCCCTGAGGATAAACTGATGCCACCAAAAGTCCTGTAGAACTTCTGTTATCGTAACAGTATTTGGGAATGAAGGAATAATCTTGCTAACGTTGTGTCTGACGTTGAGTTAATCCCCCTGAACATATTCTTTCCTTCGTTAAGCACTATTCGATAATCATATCACTTGGAACTTCGATTAAAAAGGCCTTTTATCCGCTAATTGTGAATGTTCCCTGTGTTGTAAATTTTTTGTAATCTTCTGATACCGTATACTGCAGCCATAGTTAAACATTCGGATAATGTCAACGTCTTAATTCTGAGATTTCCTAACAAGGTTTATGTAAAACAATTTCATTTTGTAATAAATGTTGCATATAGATTTCCTCATACAGACGTTGTTGTATAAGATCGCTGATCCTAGATTTTGTCATCTTCTCCGACGATTGTAAATGTCTTCATAACCCCATGTTGAGGTCCCCGAGCAAAATCTAGAAGTGAGTTCTCAATGATCTTGAGTAGGCATGGCGATTCAGCATTTTCAGTAAAATTGTCATAGTGTACAGGATACACCAAAGTTCTTCTATACCATTTTCTGACTTCATATATCCAATCGTGCTTACTACGGTACTCACTTAACTGCAAACCTCCTAAAAGCGTTACAACACTGCACCGTTCAGAAATTTCTTCAGCTGTGGTACGATTTTAACACCTTTCCACTATAATGGCTGATCTAATGTCATAACGAATGTGGATTGTTCACTTTTCTTACAATTTTTTTTTTTTTTTTTTTTTTTTACTGTATGCAGAAGAGTATTTAGTATTAGTACTTGATGTTGAAATATTGATGAAATTCAGAGGAACCACACTGCTTATATGAAAAGAAGAGGTGTGAATCACACCATTACACAATCGTTGTAGCGAAGCTTTCACAAGATGAATAATTATCCAAAGTACACACCAAGAACATGAGTGTATAGCATCAGAGGGAAAGTGGATGTGAGTGAAGATATGTGATACGATATTCTTATCAAGACAATGCTACCGTGATATAATATTACTTTTACATTCAAGAACGTGTTTATAGAGAATTTTCATCAACAGACATCTGAAATAAATGACCTTTTTTTTTCTATAAAATGTGTTGCACTTAGTTACTAATCGAAGCATACAATGAGATTATATGAAGATATTATTTGATTAGCCCACAGCTTGGTTGCTTTGTGATGGCCAGTTTTACTAATTTTTTTAGGAAAAATAACGTAAATATTTTTAGGACTAACGTAAATATTTTTACTTAACCGTCTAAGAGAAGATCTCAAAAGAACCTAAAATCGATTCTATATTTGTCTCATCGATCAGATCACCGGTCTCAGTCCCAAAGTAAGGCTGCTTCGGAAGTTAGAATATAATGGTTCCATATCAAGTTGTTATAATTATGCATTCGTGAAAATATTATTTATAATAGACCGGAACCTAGTGAATCCTACACAGTTCTGTATGTAAGCCCTAGTAAGCAGAAAGACGCTAAGTAAATACATACTTGATAGCCTAGAGTTTAATACACAGTGGAATTTCTTTAAATATTGTATCCGTAAGAACACAATATCTTTGGATTAAACAGTTTACATCAGGCTCACGATCAAGAACAAGGTGAGAGCGTTATGGGAGCTAAGTAGATTTCTTCAGCAGGAAGCACTCTCAAATAGTATTGTAGTTGCAAATAAACGTGAAGTATAGTAATTGCATGATTATCATTGATAAATTACTACTTATGTTTTTTACATTTGGTATCACAACTCATCATGTGTAAGAGAACTGCACAGACTGCACTGGTGGAAGCAACAAGAACAAACATTTCCAAAATTGTGTAAATTATCACGTCAGTATCTCGCCATCCCTGCTTCTAGTGCTTCAATTGAAAGAGCTTTTAGTACTACAGGCTCTAGCTCTGGAACGGAGAAATTGATTTATTGACATCAGGCACAGGCCTAATTACAGTGTTACTTAGTATATACGTTATTAAGATTATATAGTTTAATAAAACTATTGGTAATAATTATATTCGCCTTACATAAATAATAGATTTCTTAAAACTACTTACACCCGTTGCCAGTACATCTTTAACTAACTTGTTGTAGGTTGCAGTAATTCCCCATATAAAAGATCTGCTTAAGACGTTTGTTTTTGCTGTAAAAAAATTGTATTTTTCGATGCAGTGCGCAATTTAGCGAATGGTACGTGGCTACATATTTGGTAAAGATAAGGATAGTCTATTTCGCCATAAAAGATTTTGTGTTAAAGTGATAAATCATTATTACTTCTCCTTAGTTCTAATGTTTGAAATTTAAAGTTTTTAACAAATTTAATGTAGCTTTTAAATTTCGGGTAGAATTTTGATTTCTAAAGTGTAAGAAACCTTAAAAGCTTATTTTATGTACGCTCAATCAAGAATGAGTATTTCTGTATATTCGGGTTCCATATATTACTACATTATTCTAATTTCAACCTGACGTATGCATAATACAGTACAGTTAAAGTTTGGTGACCTTGGAAATCTTTACTCACAATAAATATTATACCGCAAATTTTTGTACGCTTATTTGCAAATAGTTACAGTATGTTGAATAAAAGATAGTTTTGAAGAAAAAAAACTCCCAAGTCCCGACTTTCCCGTATGTTCTTTAGGAAATTACGGCTGAAGATTGGTGGAATGAATACAGTGGACGAACACGGGCTAATCCGAAAACTGCCACTCTCACGGTGCTTGTTTACCACAAAGCTCACATAACACGAGAAGGGATCGATCCGACGACCTCTAACATCAGATGTGAGTGGTTTACCTACTGAGCCACCGTTGCCCCTCGTCAAGCATCTGTTCGCATTCTACGCACCCTGATTATATTAACTAGTATTTCTTTGATATTTTCTGTACTTAGATTCTAAAATATGTACCACCAGAAATGTCAACTATGAAGCGAAGTCGTAGCAAGTATGCTAGCAGAAGTATTAGTAGTAGTAGTAATAGTAATAATAGTATGAGTAATAATTATATTAATAGCAGTAGCAGTAGTAGTAACAATAAGGGTAATAGCAATTCAGTACTTTACAGGTTTGAATAAAGATGTAATTTCAGAAACACATTACGATTAACACAGGCTGCCAACATTAGTTTCCGATCCGTCTTCCACAGAGTTTCGGCAATGCCGGGCCCGCCCGGTTCGGCCCAATATTTTCCCGGCCCGGTTCGGCCCGGAAGGCGACCCGCTCGATTCAGCCCGGAATGTGGCTGGCCCGGTTAGAGCCCGGCTCGAGATTCGGATCGGGCGGACCGGCACGAGTCGTGCCGAGCAAAGAATTCAGATCTATCCGGACTGGGCCTAGGTTTGCTGGGCTCTGGTTTAAACCCACTGACATGCGGAATAAAAGTCTTTAGTTGAGAAAGATAGAGTATCACTGTGAGTTCATAAGGTATAGTAAAAAGAAAGCGCGTTAAAATGATGGACAAGTTAATGAGTCACTTGCGATAGGGCAAGACTCCCCGAGCTGGTGAACCTTTATGTAATATGCATCTGCAACGTCAGAATTAATTTTGAAGATCCACGGGGATGTTCGATTATTAATTAGTGGTTTAGTGTACAACAGGCGTGCCAATAATTCGAGGGTTCTATTTCGAGGTGTCCGGTAGAGCTCAACGGCTTATCACGCCATATGTCTGGCGATGTAATGCGATGTAATGTAATGTAATGCATATGGATAACGTAATGTAATGCATACTGCAATGTGATGCCTCCGGTAGGACACGTGTCCTTGGCTATGTCTACTTAAGATCTTTGAGAACTCATATCTAGACTTTGGTCGGCGACCTTTCCATGTGGTTATAGACAGTTACAACCGTCGGAGGAGATGACAAAATCAAAGATCTGCGATCTTATACAACAACCTCTGGATGATGAAATCAATATGCAACATTTACAAGAAATTGAAACTGCATGACAAACACTATATGGAGGAAATCTAAAAATTAAGACGGTGACCTTTTCCGAACTGGTAAACTTTAGTTAAATTTCACAGGTCAGAATCGTATTGATACTCTTCCAAAGAGACTAGATCGAAAACGGGACTAGAAACTTGATTTGTAGTCAATTAAAATAAAGCTTCCGATTTCTCCCGCAGCTAGTTACCGTTTCTATGGAAAATTTGCAAATCACTATACTCAGCAGTTGGAAACTTTGGAAAAACCTACGGTATCAGTGGATTACAAGAAATTAACAACTTAAGGAACATTCACAATTCGCAGAATAAGTGGCCTTCTTGAGCGAAAGTCGAAGTGATATGATTATCTAACAGTGGTTATCAACAGGCACGAAATTTTCACAGGCACGTTAGCAAGATTAATCCTTCAATCCCAAATACTGTTACGATAAGTTCTACAGGACTTTTGTGGGCATTAGTTTACCATCAGAGCTGCACGTTGAGCTCATGCCACCTTCCTTGTGTGATAATGTATCAATGCGAGAGAATGTCAATTCGACTGCGGTGAATATTGCAGAGTCTCTATTGTCTTGTGTTTAAAAACCCACACGTAGAAACAAAAGTCCTTCTACACGTAATGGTGTGGACTAAAAATGGGAACTCAAACGTGCGTTAAGTACGAATATAATTTATGCTAAACTCTATTTTCACCTTATATATTATGGATATAAATTACAATTATGGTTATAAATTAAATTACGTTCGTACTTCTTTATGCCATTGAAGCCACGACAATTCAATGACAGTTCTTGAGAAACTTTGAGATCAATACTAGACGGCTTTCGAAGGAGCAAGGGCAGATATATATGGACAAGAGTAATAGAAGAAACTAGAAACGGGAAATCTGTTGCTGCTGGTTGGTGTGATTCAGATCTTTTAAGAATCTTGGTAGATGACTTCCTGAGCAGTTTCTGATTCTCTTACAAGCATAACTTAAAGGAAATTCTACGAAATTATTAAATTTATTGAAACTTTAGCGTCATTAAGCGATTGCTTTCACTTTTTTCATGATGAAACAGGCTTTGACACGAGCTCAGCTATTCTCAGGAGTGAATAGTTGGCTGCCTTCAAGTTCCATCGCAAAGAAAAAAAAATCTGCAGATAGACAGGAACTTCAATCAATTAAATGTGAATCCTGACAAATGATTAAGTTAGATATTTTTTTATTCACCTGTATGGAGACGGAAAAATGTCTCCCTGGTATAAGCCATATCAGATATATCAAGGAAGTAGATAGAAAGCAGCAATATGGCCACTTTTCCCATTACTAACACAGTAGCTGTGCAGCATTCTATTCGGAAGTACCTCCAACTCCAGGAGCGAAATGGTCTAAGCCTAAACCCAATCGAAAGAGGTTGGTCTGTTAACCCACACACCTACGATCAGCTCCAGTCGGATAGATAAAAAGTACCTTACCTGTAGATAAAAAGTGACTGCAAGATAGGATTGTGAACGAGCCACGTGTTCGTGTAAAACAGCCGATATGAAGTATTCAAGGTTTTGTGCATTCTGCCAAGAGCATTCATGTAGAAATGCAATTCGGAAGATAATCTGATATAGATGTTAACGAACAACAGCTGTAAAAATCCAATATTTCTTTGACAACGGATATACTGTTGATACAATCAGTTATGATTATTATTTTGTGATATCGTCCCCGTTTTATAGACCTAAATAAATGGACATTAAAACTATCTTGATGAAACTTTAAATGAAGGTATAAGGAAAAACTAATAAACATGAAGGTGATGTATTTCTCTGTTTATTTATTTTGTAATTTTTTAACACCCTGCTTTGTTACCCGATGAGAAAAAGAAACCGTAGTAGGACACGTTTAAGTTATCAACCAAAAACCAATCATATAGATATAATATTCGCGTACTAAAGTATCATTCAATTGTACGTTAATAACAATTGTTTATTGTTTGATTGTTTATATGTTAAAATGTTCAACAGCAGATGATTGACTCCGAGGATTCTGCCATCTACAAGGACACTTTAAATTGTGTAACTGCCGTTTAGTTTTCGACTCTCCTACAAGGAAGTAAAGTTTAACACTCTTAATTAAGAACAATGTTTGGATATTCCATACATGCAAAGACTCCATGTACATTTATATCCAAGGGGGCGTAAGAATAAAGCTCCACTACACGTCGATTCCAGTTGGCTTCTACTTATTGACCTAGGTTTTATACGACATAAAGATAATCAATCTTTACTGCACAGCATCTTGTTCATTTGCGACTATTCCAAACAGCTTTTCAAACAGAACGCCAAGAAAGCTTAACAATTTTCCGTAACAGTTATATTACTCTTCCGTAAATAAAAAATTCCGAGGCGTGTTGTGCAAACTTGACTCACTTCATGAAGATGGTATATAGATAACGCTACGCATCTATCACACTAATTTTCAGGCTATAGAACCCTAAAGCCTTTCTGACTCGCACGGTTCATCTTGCACTACAGACTGCCAAATCGCACACTCTTATTAAGCTTATTGGAGGATTGGAAATTCTCGACCTTCTAAACGCTTTCTCACGGGTGAGTAAAATTCTGGTATAATTCCCATCTGTAACAGTTTAGTGAACCAACTGTATTAGCTTTTTGACACCTTTCATATCTGAGACGTTATGGTCAACAAGTAGAATTTCTGTAATCTTATTTATTTAATTCAACACTACCTTATTTCGCTGAGGCGAATAGAGCTTGCGTGTCTTGTCCAATGACTCAAAGGTATCTTCTCAAGAGCAGAAAGTTACTTCACTAAATGAACCCGATTAAACACTAGCAGTTCAGGTTTACGAAGTGTACTCATCTCTAACACTGAACCACACTGTCATTTGGCCTGGTAGGTATGCGAGTATATCCATGACAGTGGACGAGAGAAATCCTAGATCACCAAGTAAATTCCTTTATAAAAATAGAATCACCAAATCGTCTGTAGAATTCTGCAAGGATGATCGCTACATATAGCGGAATATTATGGCAACCTGGCTACAGTACATTCCTTGCACAGTCCAGCTAAGAGCCATTAACATTCGCAAGAAGTTAGATGAAACACACAAATAAGTTCTTAGATCTATACTTCAGACAGTTTTCAGAGAGCACAGTTATACGAAGCTGCAAAAACATTGATATTTAGCTAAGAGAAGATTTCGAGATACGTGTTGTTGTTTTATCAAAACGAATGTAAGCAGTTAGCATGCACTACAACCAACCAGACATAATAATATATGATAAAAGCGTAGTGAGATCATAATTTGTCAATTTCATCCTACATAGTGTAATATTCTAAAATTTGTTGAAAAATTAATTTCTTATGGCAAAAAATTTAAGATTTATTTACAAGCCTGCATGCTGTGATTTTCTGCAGAAACAACGGTATTACTAATTGTAGATATAAGAATGGATTTAGATAAAAAGATAATAACAGTAGATGTCGAGATCGGTCATAATACTTTCCTTAGAATCAGTTTGGAATGAGTTTGCATGCAGTACAACTGACAAGAACGGGCGGGTTGAAATGGGAATCGATGCGGTGATTAAAGGAATAATTTTGAGGATGGACTGGGATGTTTGATTTTAAATTAGTGGTTTAGATTCCAACAGGCTCGTAAATAATTCGAGAGTTCCATTTCGCGTTGTCCGGTAGTGCTAAACGGCTTAGGCGGCTTATGATATTCTTACAATGATGCAATGTAGAAGTTAGCAGTGGACATCGGCATCTATTACTTAATTCATATTGGCTTACAGCTAGTAGATAATTTCAATAATGAATCCGAAGCCGTAGTATATTGTGAAGTGTACCAAGGTACTAAAAACGAAGCAGTAGTACTTTTAGAGCTCCTTAAGTACATTATACAATGGCGTATAATTTAAGAAACCATGGATTTACTCAGCCTTTAATAAGATGAGAGTATCACAGACGTGTACCTTTGGGAACGGAGAGCGGTTGGTTTTACATGGGCCCTTGTGATTGAAAAATGTTGGGATACCAAATGTAAAAAACAGATATTAATTTATCGATGATAATCAAGGAATTGTTATAGTTCCTGTTTATATGCAACTACATTACAATATGAGAGTGCTTCTTCTGAAGATAACTTCTTAGGACTCATATCGCTCTGACCTATTTCTTTATTGTTATTTTGATAGAAACGGTATAGTCAGTCCTTTGCAAAGAACTTTGTAGTACTGGTCATCACAAAGCAACCAAACTGCGGGCTAATCAAGTAACACTTTCATATAAGCTCACTGTATGCTTTGATAAGTAACAAAGTGCTACACGCATCATAGAGCAGAAAAAGTCATTAATTTCAGAAGTCTCTTGAAGAAAATTCTCCATATCCAAATTCTTGAATGATATCACGGTAGCATAGTTTTGATAAGAATATCGTATCACATTTCGTCATTCTGACATCCTCTTTCCCTCTATTGGTATACTCTCATGTTCTTGGTGTGTCAATGATGCCTTACTCGTTAGATTTAATCAAATTTTCACTCGCATCTGGCGTCTCGATTTCCTAATTTCAAACAACGTTTGGATAGCTATTATTCATCTTTTGAAAACTTCGCTAAAACGATTGTTGAGTTGAGTTGATTTTGAGTTTTACGTCTCGTTCAGCAGCGAGGCTATATGAGACGTGGACCTACTCATTAACGTGGAATCCGAACCACATGAGCTCCTGCCGGGAATCGAACCCAGGCCTCTCACGCCAAAGGCGCGTACGCTAACCGCTTAGCCACGGAGGAGCTCCACCAAAACGATTGTGTAATGGTGTGATACAAACCTCTCCTTTTGATATTAGCAGTGTAGTCCCTCTGTATTTCTTCAATATTTGAACATCAAGTAGTAATACTCTATATTCTACTCTGCTGTATAGATTAAATAACAGCAAAAAAGTAAAAAAAGCCATGCGTTATGACATTTCATCAGCCATTATATTGGAAAGGTTTTCAAATCGTATCAGAGCTGAAGAAATTTCTGAACGGTCCAGTGTGGTAACGCTTTTAGGAGGTTTGCAGTTAAGTAATTACTAAGCACGATTGGATACATGAAGTCAGGAAATGGTATAAGAGAACTGTGGTGTATCCTGTACACTATGACAACTTTACTGAAAATGCTGAATGGCCATGCTTCTCAAGATCATTGAGAACTCATTCCTAGACTTTGCTCGGGAACCTCTACATGGGGTTATGAAGACATTTACAACCGTCAAAGAAGATGACAAAATCTAGGATCTGCGATCTTATACAACAACGTCTGGATGTGGAAATCTATATGCAACATTTACAACCAAATGAAACTGCATGACAAAAACCATATTAGGAAATCTCAAAATTAAGACGGTGACATTTTCCTAATGGTTAACTTTGGCTGCAGTATACGATATCAGAAGATTACGAGAAATTAACAACACAAGGAACATTCACAATTAGCAGAAAAAGAGGCCTTTTTCAGCCAAGTTCCAAGTGATATGATTATAGAACAGTGCTTAATGAAGGCAAGAAATTTTCTGCGGGATTAACTCAACGTCAGACACAACGTTAGCAAAGTTAATCCTTCATTCCCAAATACTGTTACGTTAACAGAAGTTCTTCAGGACATTTGGTGGCATCAGTTAATCCTCAGGGTGAAGCATTAAGCTAATGCCACCTTCCTTGTTTGATAATATCTCAATACGTAAGAATGTCAAATTGACAACGGTGAATATTGCAGAGACTCTGTTGTGTTGAGTAATAAAACCCACACTTAGAAGAAAGAGCCCTTATACAAGCAATGGTGTGGACTAAAAATGGCCAGTCAAACCTACGTTAAGTACGTATATAAATTATGTTAAGCGCTATTTTCACCTAATATTTGATGGGCATAAAATACAATTAGACATGGAAAGACGCGAAAGACAAAAATAGCTTTCGGGAAATATCTCAACGATCGAAATTAATTGTGCCTTTGAATGTATGAAAGTCACTCACGGTCCTTGAGAATCTTGGAGATCAATACTAGATTGCTTCAAATGATGCAAAGAGTTTTCGAAGGAGCAAAGGTAACTGTATATTGACAACAGTAATAGGAGAAACTAGAAACGGGGTGTCTGTAATTATTGATGGGTTTGATTCAGATCTTTTAGAATCTTTGTAGAAAACTTCATGAGCAGTTTCTGATTCTTTTAATGCCACATACGAACAGAACCGAAGGGAAATGATACGAAATCATTAAATTTCAAGAAACTTAGCGTCATTAAGTTTCTTGAGTTTGTAAGTAAGTTTGCTTTAACTTTTTTCATGATGATACAGGCTGTGACACGACCTCAGCTATACTCAAGAGAAAATAGTTGAAAGGCTTCAAGATCCTCCAAAAAGAAAGAGAACTGTGCAAGTTAGTCAGTCTTCAACTGTGAGTTAGGAGTTGTGAGTTAGGAGTTGTGAGTTAGGAGTCATATCTCAATCCTAATAAAATGTTCAACATTACACATCTCTTATTCCCCTGTGTGGAGAAGGAAACATGTCCTTCCTGGTACAAGCCTATCAGGTATAACAAGGAAGTGGTTGCAAAGCTTCAATATGGCCACTTTTTACATACTAACACGACAGGTGCACCATTCAATTCGGAAGTAGCTACAAATTTAGGTGGGAAATTGTCTAAGCAAGAACCCAATCTATTGAGGTTGGTGTGTGAAAGAGCATATGCGAAATCCAGCATCCACACAGCTACAATCGGCTCCAACCGGATAAGTTTACTTACCTGTAGATAAAAAGTTATTGCAAAGTAGGATTGTGAACGAGACACATGTAAGAGTAATACCAAACTGAACCGGGCCCTAACCGTGCCAGGCACATTTCGGGCCGAATCGGGCCGAACCGGGCCGGGCACATGTTGAGCCGAGTCCGCTGGGCCAGGATAATCTGAAAAAAGGTTCGGAAATTAATGTTGTCAGCCTATTTGTTTTATTAATGTCTTCCACTACCTTTATTTTTGCCGTGTTTGTACGGTCTTACTGTCAGCCTATGTTAATCGTAATGTGTTTGGGAAACTGACTCCTTATTAAAGACTTCGTTGTACTGGTAATACTATTACTATTACTACTTCTACTACAACTATTACTACATCTATTATTACTACCACGGCCACTGCTAATACTACTACAACTACTATGACCGCGTCAGAGTCGACATGTCTGGTGGTACCGAATTTACTTTCTAAGTACAGAATAAAATGGAGAAATGTCTGCGTAGAATGTGAACCGATGCTTGATCTATGAGGGAGAACAGGGGCTCAGTAGAAAAAAACAATCACATCTGGTGCTAGAAGTCGTCGGATCAATCCCTAATCATGCTATGTGAACTTTGGTGCGGACAAACATCGTGTGCGTGGGAGTTTCTGGGGTGGTCCTGCTTCCTCCTACTTTTTTCTTTCCACCAATTCATCCCATCATCATCCACATAGCCTGAGCCGTAGTTTCCTAAAGAACGGATGATAAAGTCAAGTACTTGACCTAGTAAGTCGAACTTTGCACGCTACAATTGGACCACGGAAGGCAAAACCATGAACTGGCGTGCTCATAAGATCAGTGCAATTTGTAGTAATGTTCAATTAGTAAGGCAAATATCGAATGGTGGTACATGTTCATGTATTGTTTATAGTATGATGCCTACAAATTTAACAAAATATAATGATCAAATAAATCACCAAGTCGCCAGGGTGGATTAGGTGTTCCTGGAACGGTGGCTCAGAGGTTGAGCGTTCACCTCTGGTGTATGGTGTCCCTGGTTTGATCCGAGCTCTCGCCAAGTGAACTTTGTGGTGGACAAACACCGGCGTTCTCCTGTTTCCCTAAACTTTATTCATACCACTATTTAATTTATTTCTCATCACCATCGTCTCCTTTAGGCTAGCTGGCATAACTTGGAACCACCTACCAAGCTAATGGATTGGGAAGATAGACATTCCGACTCTGGTGAATTTGATGATGAAGTGAAAGGATGTCATCATGTGTAAGAGAACCAGATATACTCCAGTGGTCGAAGCAACGAGGACAAACATTACCAAAATTGTGTAAATTAGCGCGTCAGTATCTAGTCATCCCTGATTCTAGTCAGTCTACTGAAAGAGCTTTTAGTACACAGGAACAGAGTAATGCTTTAAAGCCTGAAACTGTTCACTCTGTTTCCGTGCTATTAGATGCGTACAAGAACACAGTAAAGCGATGTTCATTTTGCACTATTGGTTTCTTAAAAAACCTTATGTTTTCATTTTCTTAAAATCAACTATCCCTTCTATTATATGCAATGTAACGGCCATCTTAGGAATCTCAAACCGTCTTAGGGAATTTGAAAAACCATCTTAGGGAATCTCAAAATCAAGACGGTTATTTTTTCCGAACCGTTAACTTTGGCTGCAGTTAAACCTGAAAGATATAAAACTTCCAAGGCTCACATTCCGCATCTTGGAGCAGAATCAATGAATATTATTTCTTAGTAATAGTGTTCGAGTACTTCCTTGTCTCGGTGCCCAAAGAAAATAATAGATACTGCTATTAACTTTCGATTAGCCTGAAAGTTAATAGCCTATTTATAGATATCACGATGCTTTTAGATAAAAAGATAAATACAGTAGGTGTCGAGATCCGCCATGATACTTGCATTAGAACGAGTGGAAACGGTTTGCATGCAGTACAACCAACGAGAAAGGGCGGGTTGAAATGGGGAAAGTACAGCAGCTCATATTGTTCTTAGGACTTGAAAATTTGAAATATTCGTGTTTAAACCCTGTGACGTGCGGAACCAAAAGTCTTTATCTGAGAAGGAAAGAATATTACGGTTAGCTCATAACGTATAGTAAAGAGAAAGAACGTAAAAATGATGGACAAGTTTATGGGTCACTTGCGATAGGACAAGCCACCACGAACTTGTGAAGCTTTTCGTAATATGCATCCACTACATGAGTTACCACCTTACATTGAGAAAAGTGGCACAGATGTCACTTGACTTTTTGTAAAACTGTTCTGCAATTTCTGAAAAGAGATATTAAGAAGAGATTAAATGAACTCTAAGTGATGCGGTGATTAAAGAAATAATTTTGAGGTTGGACGTGGATGTTCGATTTTTAATTAGTGGTTAATGGTGCAACAGGCGCGCCTATAATTCGAGGGTTCCACTATGTGGCGTAACAGTATTTCGGAATCAAGGATTAATTTTGCTAACGTTGTGACTGACGTTGTGTTAATCCCCGACAAAATTTCGTGCCCTTAATTAAGAACCGTTCAATAATCATATCAAATGGAACTACCGACAAGAAGGACTCGTATTCTACGAATTGTAAATGTTCCTTGAATTGTCAATTTCTTGTAATTCTCTGATACCGTATTTTCATCCAGAGCTTCCATCTAAGTATAGTGATGTGGAAATTTTTCATAGAAAATATTACCAGCTGCGTTAGAAAACGGAAGCATTAATTTAATTGCCTTCAAATGAAGTTCTTGTCCCCTATTCAATCTAGTCACTTACGATTGCAATACGATTATGACCTTCTCTATATGCTGCAGGGAAAGTAAAAGGTTCGGAAAATGTAACTGTTCTAATTTTGAGATTTCCTAATATTATTCTGGTCATGCAGTTTCATTTTCTTGTAAATGTTGCATTTTGATTTCGTCATCCAGACGTTTTTGAATAACATCGCAAATCATAGATATTGTCATCTCCTCGGACGGTAGCAAATGTCTTCATAACCACACGTAGAGGGCGCCGAGCGGAGTCTAGAAGTGAGTTCTCAATGATCTTGAGTAGGCATGGCCATTCGGCTTTTTCACTAAAGTTGTCATAGTGTACAGGATACACCAACTTTCTTCTATACCATTTCCTGACATAGTGCATTCAATCGTAACTAGAAATTACTTAACTGGAAACGTTCTAAAGGGCAACAGACGAGAGAGTGTGGGTTTAAATAGAAAAAGCACATATTGTCCTTAAGACTTGCAAATTCGAAATATTCGAGTTTAAAACCAGTGACGTGCGGAACAGGAAGTCTTTAGCTGAGTAAGACTGTATATCACGGTGAGCTAATAAGGGATAAAAAGAGAAAGCGCGTTAAAATGATGGACAAGATGATGGGTTACTTGCGGTAGAACAAGCATCCCCGAGCTTGTGAAGCTTCAAGTAATATGCATCCACTACGTCAAAAATAGTCTTAAAAATGTAACATTAGCAGAGATGTCACTTGACTTCATTCTAATAATGTTCCACAATGTATGAAAAAAATAATGATAACAGATTAAATCGATCTCTAAGTGATGCGGTGATTAAAGAAATAATTTTGAAGATGGACGGGGATGTAAGATTTTTAATTAATGGTTTAGGGTGCAAGAGGCGTGGCAATAATTCGAGGGTTCTATTTCGAGGTGTCCGGTAATGCCAAGGTGCTAATGTCGGCTTATGTCTTTCTAAAAATGATGTGATATTTAGAAATCAGCAGTGGGCGTAACCATGTATTCCCTAATTCCAATTGGCTTAGAGCTTGTAAAGAAATTCAATGAATCGAAGGCCGCAGAATCTTTTGTAGTGTACCTACGTGTTAAGAATAAAGCACTAACTCTTTTAGAGCTACTTAACGCACATTATACAATGGCGTATAATTTTAAAAACCTTGGATTTAGTTCTACCTTTTATAAGACGAGGGTATCACAATCATATAGCTTTGAGAACGTACGTTTTTGTTGGGCCTTTGGGATTGAAAAATTTTGTGATACCATATGTAAGAAACATAAGTATTAATTTATAAATGGTAATCAAGCAATTGCTATACTTCACGTTTATATGCATCTACAATACTATTTGAAAGTGCTT
This sequence comes from Thermobia domestica, assembly GCF_964235325.1. Lineage (NCBI taxonomy): Eukaryota > Metazoa > Arthropoda > Insecta > Zygentoma > Lepismatidae > Thermobia > Thermobia domestica. Next base: position 273,858,358 of record NC_137454.1, on the reverse strand, counting down.
CCTTCTGTAGAAATATACTTAGCACCCACAAAGCTCTCACCTTCATCTAGATCTTTAGACAGATGGAAACTATTTAATCCAGAGAGTTGTGTTCTATCACATATATTATTTAATGAAATTATCCTGTTGGTAAGCACTCGAGGCTGACAAATTAGCATTTAATTACCGTTACAACTGCTCACTAGGCTTTACATACAGAGTTGTGTGGGATTAACTAGGTTCCGGTATATCATTAATATTATTTTCACGATTGCAAAATGAAGAAACTTGCTATGTAACCCATTATATTCTAACCTCCGAAGGAGTCTTACTTTGGGTCTGAGACCGGTGATCAGATCGATGAGACAAATAAAAAATCTATTTTAGGTGTTTTTGAGATCTTCCCGTAGACGGTTAGGTGGAAAACATTGGACGGTCCTGTGTTCGCTACAAACTTAATAACACTGGTCATCACAAAGCAACGAAACTCTGAGCTAATCAAATAATCTTTTCATATAATCTCATTGTATGCTTTCATTAGTAACAAAGTGCCACACATTTCATAGACAAGAAAAGGACATTTATTAAAGATGTCTGTTGATGAAAATTCTCCATATCCAAGTTATTGAATGTAAAATTAATCTTATATCACGGTAGCATTGTCTTGATAAGAATATTGTATCACATTTCTTCACTCTTACATCCACTTTCCCTCTAAATATTAAATATTCTAGCCTCTGTATACAGTAAAAAAGTGCAAGAAAATAGAATAAAGCACATGCGTTATGACATTAGATCAGCCATTATACTGGAAAGGTGTTCAAATCGTACCACAGCTGAAGAAATTTCTGAACGGTCCGTACAACGCTTTGAGGAGGTTTTCAGATAAGTAATTACTAAGCACGATTGGATACATTAAGTCAGGATATGCTGCAGAAGAACTTTGGTGTATCCTGTACACAATGACAACTTTACTGAAAATCCTGAATGGCCATGCCAACTCAAGATCATTGAGAACTCAATCTAGACATTACTCGGGGACCTCTACATGGGGTTATGAAGGCACTTACAACCGTCGGAGGAGTTGAAAAAATCCAAGATCTTCGATCTTATTCAGCAACGTCGGGATGAGGAAATTTATATGCAACATTTACAACCAAATGAAACTGCATGAGAAAAAACATATTAGGAAATCTTAAAATTAAGACGGTGACATTTTCCGAACTGTGAATATGGGCTGCTGTATAAAGGTATGAGAAGTTTACAAAAAATTAACAACACTAGGAACATACACATTTAGCAGAAATAGAGGCATTTTTTAGCAAAGTTCCAAGTGTTAAAATATTCGAATAGTGCTTAACGATAGTCACAAATTTTTCGGGAGGATTAACTCAATATGAGACACAACGTTAGCAAAATTCCCAAATACTGTTACGATAAAAAAAGTTCTATAATACTTTTGTGGACATCAGCTTATCAGAGCGACAGGTTGAGTTAATGCCACCTACCTTGAGTGATAATGTCTTAATGCGCAAGAATGTCAATTTCACTGCGGTGAATATTGCAGTGGCTCTCTTGTCTAGTGTTTTAAAACCCACACGTAGAAGGATGAGTTCTTCTACACGCAATGGTGTGGATTAAAAATGGCCAGTCAAATCTAAGTTAAGTACGTATATAAATTATGTTAAGCGCTATTTTCACCTAATATTTGATGGGCATAAATTACAATTAGACATGGAAAGAGCCGAAAGACAAAAATAGCTTTCGGGGAATATCTCAACGATCATAATTAATTGTGCCTCTGAAGCTATGACAAATCACTCACGGTCCTTGAGAATCTTGGAGATCAATACCAGACTGCTTCAAATGGTGCAAAGAGGTTTCGAAGGAGCAAACGTAACTGTATATTACAACTGTAATAGGAGAAACTAAAAATGGGGTATCTGTAATTATTGACGGGTGTGATTCAGATCTTTTAAGAATCTTGGTTGAAAACTTCATGAGCACTTGCTGATTCTTTTAATACCACATATGAACAGAACCGAAAGGAAATGCTACGAAATCATTAAATTTCAAGACACTTAGCGTCATTAAAAGTTTGCTTTCATTTTTTTTATGTTGCAACAGGCTGTGACACGACCTCAGCTATACTCAAGAGAGAATAGGTGCAAGGCTCCAAGAGAGAATAGGATCCTTCAAACAGAAAAAGAACTGTACAAGTTAGTCAGAGTCTTCAACCGTGAGTTAGGAGTTGTGAGTTAGGAGTCATTTCTCAATCCTAACTAAATGTTCAACATTACACATTTCTTATTCCCCTGTATGGAGAAGGAAACATGTGCTTCCTGGTATAAGCCTATAAGGTATAACAAGGAAGTAACCACTTTTTCCCCTACTAACACGACAGGTCTGCACCATTCAATTCGGAAGTAGCTCCACGTGCTGGCGGGAAATGGTCTAAGCAATAACCCAATCCATTGAGGTTGGTGTGTGAAAGAGGATATGCGAAATCCAGCATCCACACAGCTACCATCGGCTCCAGCGGGATAAGCTTACTTACCTCTAGATAAAAAGTGATTGCAAGGTAGGATTGTGAACGAGACACATGTAAGTCGAAAAGAGGGGTATGGAGTATTTAAGGTATTCTGCATTCTGCCAACGGAGTTCTTTTACAAATGCAGATCGGAAGACAATCTAATATATGTGATGACGAACAACAGCTGTAGAAAACCTATATATCGTTTACAACGGCTTAAATGGTGATCCAATCTATTATGATTATTGTAATACCGTCCCCGCCTTATAGACCTAACAAAATGGACATGGATGATATTTTATGATGGAAGACATGGAAGACGATCTTGATGAAATTTAAAATGAAGGTGTTAGGACAAGGTATAAAACATGGTGGTGGTTTAATGTTCCGTTTGCATATTTTGGAATCCTTTAAAAGAGCTGCTTTGTTACCTGAAGACAAAATGAGACAGTAGGAGGACACTCACAAGTTAACGAGTTAAACCAATTCATTTAGTAATAACATTTGATACTACAGTACTTTTCAATTGACGTTTATAACAATTGTTTATTGTTTGATTGTTTATATGTAAAGATGTTCAATAGCAGAAGATAGACTCAAAGGATTCAGCCATCTGCAAGGTAACTAAACATTGGGTAACTACCGTTTAGTTTCGAATCTCCTAAAAAGAAACAAAGTTTAACTCTCTTGATACAGAACGAAGCTTCGATATGCGGTACATGGAAAGACGGCATGTACATTTTTATCCAAGCAGGAGCATAAGTATGAAAGCTCTACTACTCGTCGATACCTGTTGGGTCAACTTATTGCTCCAGCTTTTATACGACATAAGGACAATCATAGACATAAGAACATAGATCTAAGCTCATATCTTTGTTTCAACTTTCTTCTTGCCAATGTTAACGGCTCTTAGCTGGACTGTGCAACGAATGTTACCTAGGCAGTTTGTCATGTTATTCCGCTATATGCAAGGATCATCTATGCAGAATTTTACATACGATTTAGTGCTTCTATTTTTGTAAAGTAATTTACTTGGTGATCTAGGATTGCTCTGGTCATCGGTTATGGGTATGCTCGTATACATACCAGGCTAATGGACAGTTTGCTTCAGTTTTAGAGTTTAGTAGACATCGTAAGCCTCAACTACTGGCGATTAATCTGGTACATTTTGTGGACTAGCTTTCTAAGAAATTATTAAATTAATGCTACGAAATTATAAAATTAAAAGAAACTTTAGCCTCATTAAAAGATTGCTTTCTCTTTCTTTTTTTACATTTGTTATCCCAACATTTTCAATCCCAAGGGCCCACCTAAAAAAAAAAAAAAAAAAAAAAACGCTCGTCGTTCCCAAAGGTATACGGCTGTCATACCCTCGTCTTATTAAAGGGAGAAGTTATTCAACGGTTTTATAAATGCTACGCCATTGTGTAATGAGAGATGAGGATCTCAAAAGCACCACCGCTTGGTTTTTAAGACCTAGGTACACAACACAAGATCTTACAGTTTTGGTTTCATATTTGGATTTCTTTACTAGCTGTAAGCCAATAGGAAACAAATAATAGATACCGATGTCCACTGCTGACTATTAAATTTCTCAGTATTGTAAAAACATAAGCCGGCATAAGCCGTTTAGCCTTACCGGACCCCTCGATTTATTGGCGCGCCTGTTGCACTCTGACCCACTAATTAAAAATAGAACATCCCCGTCCATCCTCAAAATTATTTCTTTAATCACCACATCACTTAGGAATCGATATAATCTCTTTTCAGAAATTGTAGAATACTATTACAATGAAGTCAATTTTCATCTCTGCTAATGTTCTCATTTTAAGACTATTTTTGAGTAGTGGATGCATTTAAAAAAAGCTTTACAAGCTCGGCGATACTTGTCCTATCGCAAGAGACCCACCAACTTGACCATCATTTTAACGTGCTTTCTCTTTACTACACCTTATGACCTCACCGTGATATTCATTCTTTCTCAGCTAAAGGCTTCTTGTTTCGCACGTCAAAGGGTTTAAACTTGAATATTTCGAATTTGCAAGTCCTAAGAACAATATGAGCTGCCGCACTTCGGTTGTACTTCGGCTCTATTCTGTTGTACTGCATGCAAACTTATTCCACTCGTTCTAATGCAAGTATCATGGCGGATCTCGACTTCTACTCTTTTTATTATTTTATCTATAATTAATAATACATTATTTCTGCAGAAAACCACAGTCGGCAGCTGTGTAGATAAATCTTAAATCTTTTGGAAAATCAAAATAATTTTTCAAAAATTTAAAAATTACCTTGTAAGTAGCAATTGAAAATCCTTATCTCACTACGCTCTTAGTAAAATATCAGACTGTTTCTGTACCTTCGTCATACAATGTTTTCTGGAAACAGTCTGAAGCGGAGATACTAATTGAAGTCGAGATGATACTTGTCTTTATTGTAATAGTATTCTACAATGTCTGACGAGAGATATTAATCGATCTTTAAGTGTTTCGGTGAATAAAGAGATAATTTTGAGGATATCCGGGGATGTTCGATTTTTAACTAGTGTTTTGGAATGCAACAGGCGTGCCAATAATTATAGAGTTCTATTTCGTAGTGCCCGGTAAGGCTAAACGGCTTATGCCGGATTAACTCCTTCTTAACTCTTCTGTATAATTTGAAATCATCTGTGGACATCGACATGTATTCTTTAATTTGTATTGGCTGAGAGCTAGTAAGGAATTTCAACAATTAATCGGAGGCCGCACTAATTTGTGTTCCGTACTTAGGTCTGAAAAACGAAGCAGTAGTGTTTTTAAAGCTCCTTGACTCAAATAATACAATGGCGTACCATTAAAAAAACCGTGGATTTACTTCTCCCTTTAATAAGACGAGGGAATCACAGTCGTATAGCTTTGAGAACGTACAGCGGTTTGTTTTAGGTAGGCCTTTGGTATTGAAAAATGTGAAACCAAATGTAAAAAACATAAGTATTAATTTATCAATGATAAACAAACAATTGCTATACTTCTCGTGTATATGCAGCTACAAAACTAATTGAAAGTTCTTCCTCCGGAGAAAATCTACTTAGCACGTATATCGCTCTCACCTTGTTCTTGATCGTTAGCATGATCTTTATGAAAAGGTTGCTTTGTGATGACCAGTGTTTCTAAGTTGGTAGCGAAGACATGACTGAGTATACCGTAAATATTTTGTACCTAACCGTGTAAGAGAAGATCTCAAAAGATCCTAAAATCGATTCTTTTTTTTCGCTCATCGATCAGATAACCGGTCTCAGGCCCAAAGTAAGGCTGCTCCTTTGAGGTTAGAATATAATGGGTTCCATAGCAAGGTTCGAGGTGTCCGGTAAAGCTAAAGGGCTTATGGAGGCCTATGTCAGTCTATAAATTTTGTGAAATTTAGAAATCAGCAATGGACGTCGCCATGTAATACTTAATTCCTATTGGCTTAGAGCTAGTAGAGAAATTCAACAATGAATCGGACGCCACAGTATCTTTTGTTGCGTACCTAGGTTTTAAAAACGAAGCAGCACTGCTTTTAGAGCATCTTAACTATCATTATACAATTGCGTAACATTTAAAAAACCGTGGATTTACTTCTCCCTTTAATAAGACGAGGGTATCAGAATCATATAGGTTTGGAATCGTACAGCGGTTTGTTTTAGGTGGGCCCTTGGGATTGAAAAAATGTTGTGATACCAAATGTAAAAAACATAAGTATTAATTTATCAATGATAATCAAGCAATTGCTATACTTCCCGTCTATATTCAACTACAAAATTATTTGAGAGTGCTTCTGCTGATGAAATCTACTTAGGTATCAAGTCACCTATTTCTTAATTGTTATTCTGACACCCATAACGCTTTCACCTGGTTGTTGATCTTTAGCCCGATGTAAACTGCTTAATCCAAAGATTCTGTGTTCATACAGATACAATATTTAGAGAAATTCTCCTGTGTGTTAAAACTCGAGGCTATCAAGTATGGATTTATTTAGAGTCCTTCTGCTTACTAGGGCTTACATACAGAGCTGTGTAAGATTCACTATGTTGCGGACTGTGATTAATATTATTTTCACGATTGCATAATAATAAAAACTTGATATGGAACCCATTATAATCTAACTTCCTAAGCAGCCTTACTTTGGGTCTGGGACCGGTGATCTGATCGATTAGGCAAATGTAGAATCGATTTTAGGTTCTTTTGAGATCCTCCCTTAGACGGTTAGGTAAGAAATTATTAACGCTGGTCTTCACAAAGCGACCAAACTGTGGGCTAATCAATTAATGTCTTCACATAATTTCATTGTATGCTTGATTAGTAACTAAGTGCCACACACTTCATAGAGAAGAAACGGTCATTTATTACAAATGTCTGTTGATGAAAATTCTCTATATCCAAGTTCTTGAATGTAAGAGTAATCTTATATCACGGTGGCATTGTCTTGATAACAATATCGTATCACATTTCTTCACTCTGACATCCATTTTCTCTCTAATGGTATACACTCATGTACTTGGTGTGTCAACGCTGTCTTAATCGCAAAATTTAATCAAGTCTTCACTCGAGTGTCGCGTCTCGATTTCTTGTTCTCAAACAACTTTTGGATAGCTATTCATCTTGTAAAAGCTTCGGCGCTACGATTGTGTAATGGTGAGATTCAGAACCTCTTATTCGATATAAGCAGTGTAGTGCATCAGTATTTTTTTAATATTTCAACATCAAGTACTAATACTATATATTCTACTCTTCAGCTTACAGTAAACAACTGCAAGAAAAGTGATCAATCCACATGCGTTATGATATTAGATCATCCATTATACTGGCAAGATGTTAATATAGTACCTCAGCTGAAGAAATTTTTGACCGGTCCTAAGTTGCACCCGTTTTAGGAAGTTTGCAGTTAAGTAAACCGGTCACGATTGAATGCACTATGTAAGGAAATGGTATAGAAGAACGTTGGTGTTTCTTGTACACTATGACAACTTTAGTGAAAAAGCTGAATGGCCATGACTACACAATATCATTGAGAACTCACTTCTAGACTTTGCTCGGCGCTTTCTATATGCGGTTATGAAGACATTTGCAACCGTCGTAGGAGTTGAAAAGGAAACTGCATGACCATAACCATATTAGGAAATCTCAAAATTAGGACGGTGACATTTTCGGAACATTAATTTTGGCTGCAGTATATAAAGAAGGTCATAATCGTATTGCAATCGTAAGTGACTAGATTGGGCAGGGGACAAGAACCTCATTTGAAGGAAATTAAACTAATGCTTCCTTTTTCTCACGCAGCTGGTCATCTTTTCTATGAAAAATTTGCACATCACTGTACTCAGATGTAAGCCCTGGAGGTAAGTACGGTATCAGAGAATTACAAGAAATTAACAACTCAAGGAACATTCACAATTCGCAGAAAAAGAGTCCTTCTTGAGTGAAGTTCCAAATGATATGATTACCACACTGTGCTTAATTAAGGGCACGATTTTTTCTCGGTAATTAACTCAACGTCAGACACAACGTTAGCAAAATTAATCCTCGATTCCCAGATACTGTTATGCCAAATAGAGGAACCCTCGAATTTTTGGCTCGCCTGTTGCACTCTAAACCACTGATTAAAAATCGAACATTCACGTCCATCCTCAAAATTATTTCTTTAATCACCGCATCACCTAGAGTTCGATTTAAACTCTTTTAAGTATCTCTTTTCAGAAATTGCAGAACAGTTTTAAAAAAGTCAAGTGACATCTGTGCTACTTTTCTCAATGTAAGGTGGTAACTCACGTAGTGGATGCATATTACAAACGGTTTACAAGCTCGTGGTTGCTTTTCCTATCGCAAGTGACCCATCAACTTGCATGATTTTAACTCTTTTTTTTTTTCTTTATTATACCTTGTCAGCTCACCGTGATATTCATCTTTCTCAGCTAAAGACTTCTTGTTCCGCACGTCACAGGGTTTAAACACGAATATATTTGAAATTTTCAAGTCCTAAGAGCAATATGAGCTGCCGTACATTCCCCATATCAACCCGCCCGCTCTCGGCGTTGTACTGCATGCAAACAGTTTCCACTCGTTCTAATGCAAGTATCATGGGGGATCTCGACACCTACTGATATTATCTTTTTATCTAAATGCATCGTGTTATCTACAATTAGTAATACCATTATTTCTGCAGAAACCCACTGTCGGCAACCTTGTAAATAAATGTTAGTACTTCCGCCAAACGAAAGTCATAATTCACCAGATTTTAGTCTATTACAGCATGTGATTTGGAATTGAAAAATCCTAATCACACTACGCTTCTTATCAAATACTACTATGTATGGTTACTTGTAGAGAGTGTAATCGGGCTTTTTTTTTTAATCTTTCGTCACTTTCCGTGTCTAATTGTAATATATATCCATAAGATATATGTTGAAAATAGCGTTTAACATAATTTAAATACGTACTGTACTTAACGCAGATTTTACTTGTCTTTTTTCGTCTAATCTATAGCGTGTAGAAGAACTCTTAGATCTACGTGTGGGCTTTAAATTTCGGTACAACAAAGACTGCTAGATTCAGCGCAGTCGCATTGACATTCTTGAGCAATGTGATATGATCACACAAGGAAGATGGCATTAGCTGAACGTGCCCCTGAGATGACAAAGTGTCTCCTCAAAATATCTTTAGTACTTCTGTTATCGTAACAGTATTTTGGAATGATTTTTTAATCCTGCTAACGTTGTGTCTGACGTTGAATTAGTCCTCCAGAAAATTTCGTTGCCGAATTTTGAAGGTTCCATGAGTTGTTTATTTCTTTAGTCTTCTTTTACCGTATTTGCCTCCAGGGCTTCCATCTGTTGAGTATAGTGATGTTTAAATTTTTCATAGAAAAAATGACCAGCTGCGTGAGAAAACGGAAGTATTAATTTAATTGCCTTCTAATTAAGCATCTAGTTCCCTGTTCTGTCTAGTCCCTTTGGATGAATTGCAATACGATTTTGACCCTCTCTATATACTGCAGCCAAAGTTTACCGTTCGATTAAGATCAGCGTCTTAATTTTGAGGTTACCTCATATGATGTTTGGCATGCAATTTCATTTTCTTGTAAATGTTGCATTTTGATTTCCTCATCCAGACAACGTTCAATAAGATCCAAGATCCTAGATATAGTCATCTCTAAAAGTTTGAATAAACACATGTAAGGGTCGCGAACAAAGTCTAGAAGTAAATTCTCAATGATGTTGAGTAGGAATGGACATTCAAAATTTTCAGTAATGTTGTCGTAGTGTACAGGATACCTGAAAGTTCTATACCATTTCATGATATAATGTATCCAATCATGCCTAGAGATTGCTTAAGTAGACACCTCCTAAGGGTACAACTTTGGACAGTTCAGAAATTTCTTGAGCTGCAGGTACGATTTGAGACCTTTCCAGTGTAATGGCTGATGTAATGTGATTACACAAGTGCTTTTTTCACTTTTCTTGCAATTATTCACTGTATGCGAAACAGTAGAATATTTAGTATTTGTACTTGATGTTGAAATATTGAAGAAATAAAGAGCCAATACACTGCTTATATGAAAAGGAAGTGTGTATATAACTGCATTACACAATCGTTGTGGTGAACCTCTCACAAGATCAATAGCAATCCAAACGTTGTTTGAGAATAGGAAATCGAGACGCGAGATGCGAGTGAGGATGAGGACAGCATCGACACACCAAGAAAGTGAGTGTATAGCATTAGAGGTAAAGTGGATGTCAAAATGAAGAAACGAGACACGATATTCTTATCAAGAGAATGCTACCGTAAAATAAGATTACTTTTGAATTAAAGGACTTGGATATGGAGATTATTATTTTTTTTTTTAAAAAAAAAGAGACTTGTGAAATAAATGACTTTTTCTGCTCTATGAAATTTTTGGCACTTAGTTACTAATCAAAGCATACAGTGAGGTTATACGTAAAGATTATTTGATTAGCCCACTGTTTGGTTGCTTTGTGATGTCGAGCGTTACTAAGTTGGTAGCGGACACTGGACAGACTATACCTTTAATATTTTCCACCTAACCGTCTAAGAGAAGATCTCAAAATAACCCAAATTCAATTCTTTATTTTCTTCATCGATCAGATCACCAGTAAGGCTGCTTCGGAGGTTAGATATAATGGGTTTCATAGCAAGTTTTTCATTATGGAATCGGGAAAATCTTAATAATGATAGGCCGGACCTAGTGAAGCCTACACAACTCTATGTAAGTTCTAGTGAGGAAACTTTGTTTAATATATCAGTAAGAAGACAACTCCTTGGATTAAACAGTTTCTATCAGGCTAACGATCAAGAACAAGGTGAGAGCGTTATGGGTGTTAAGTATATTTCTAATTGTATTCTAGTGCTTATAAACGGGAAGTATAGCAATTGCTTGATTTTCATTGATAAATACTTATATTTCTTACGTTTGGTATCACAACATTTTTCAATGCCATTTGCCGACCTAAAAGAAACCGCTGAACGTTCCCAAGCTATATGAGTGTGATACCCTCGTCTCATTAAAGGGAGACTTAAATCCACAGTTTTTTTAAACGGAACGCCATTGTATAATGTGAGTTAAGTAGTTATAAAAGCACTACTGCATCGTCTTAAGACCTAGGTACTTAACACAAGACCTTACGGCTTCGGATTCATTTTTGACTTCCTTTACTAGCTTTAAGCCATTAGGAATTAAGGAATAGATGCCGATGTCCATTGCTGACTTCTAAATTTCACAGCGTTGTAAGAAGGATATAACCCGGCATAATCCGTTCAGCCTTACCGGTAACCTTCATAGCAAACCCTCGAATTATTGGCGCGCTTGTTGTACTCTAAACCACTAAATAAAAATCGAACATCCCCTTGCATCCTCAAAATTATTTAATTATTCACCGCACCACTTAGAGATCGATATAATCTCTTATTAATATTTCTTTACAGACATTGTAGAATTCTATTACAATGAAGTCAAGTGACATCTCTGTTATCGTTCTTATTTTAAGACGATTTCTGACGAAGCAGATGCATATTATAAAAAGTTTCACAAGCTCGGGGATGCTTATGCTATGACAAGTGACCCATGAACTTGTCCATCATTTAACGCGATTTCACTTTACTATACCTTATGATCACCGTCATATTCATTCTTTCTCAGCTAAACATTTCTTGTTCCACACGTCACAGGGTTTAAACTCGAATATTTTGAATTTGCAAGTCGTAAGAACTATATGAGCTGCTGCACTTTTCCCATTTCAACCCGCAAGCTCACTTCGGTTGTAATGTTTGCGAACTGATTCCACTCGTTCTAATGCAAGTATCAATGCGGATCTCGTCATCTACTGTTATTATCTCTTTATCTAAATGCATCCTGATATCTACAATTAGTAATACCATTATTTCTGTAGAAAGCCACAGTCGGCAGTCTTGTAGAAAAACCTTAAATCTTTTGTCATATGAAAGTAATTTTTCAAAAGATTTTAGTCAATTACAGCGTGTAAGTAGCAATTGAAAAATCCAAACCTCACTACGCTTCTATGTGTGGTTGATTGTAGAGCATGATAACTGATTGCATTCTTTTTGATAAGAGAACAACACGTATCTCTACATCTCCTCTTAATAGAACATTTAATGTTTCTGTAACAGTAATACAATGTTCTCTAAAAAAAAGGTTGAAGTAACAATGAAGTAACGACTTTCTTATTACCAATGTTAACGGCTCTTAGCTGGACTGTGCTAAGAATGTACTCTAGGCAGTTTGCCATGATATTCTGCTATATGCAGCGATCATCTATGCAGAATGTACAGACGATTTTATTTTTCTATTTTTTTAAAGGAATTTACTTGGTGATCTAGGATGGCTCTGGTCAACGGAGATGGATAAGCTCGCTTACATACCAGGTCAAGTGACAGTCTGGTTCAGTGTTAGATATGACTGCACTTCGTAAGCCTCAACAGCTGGCGATTAATCTGGTACATTTTGTGGTGTAGCTTTCTGCTCTTGAAAGCCTTGAAGATGCTTTTGAGTCGATGGACAGGACACGCAAACTCTATTCAAGTCAGCTAAATGAGGTAGTATTGAATTTAATAAATAAGATTAGAGAAATTCTTCTTGTTAATCATTTCGTCTCATATATGAAAGTGTCAAAAACCTAATAAAGATGGTGAACAAATCTGCTACAGAGGGGAAGCTTAGCAGAACTTTTCTCACCGGTGAGAAAACATTTAGAAGATCGAGAAATTCAAATCCTGGAATAAGCTTATTAAGAGTGTGCGGTATGGAAATCTGTAGTGGAAAATGAACCGTGCGAGTCAGAAAGACTTTAAGGTTCAATAGCTTGAAGATTACTGTGATAGATTCGTTGTGTTCTTAATAAAGCAGCTTCATGAAGTGTCAAGGTTGCAAAAGACGACTCGAAATTTTTTATACACACAAGTTAAACTTACAAGCTAAGCGAAAGTTTATAGCTGTATATATTATTTTCTTTTGGCATCTGGACGAGCAAGAACTTGAACTCAATTGTTAAGGGAGAAAATTCAGGGCTTCTGCTAGAAGATGCGGAAAGTGAACATAGGAAGTTTTATATCTTTCAGGTGTACTTAACTGAAAATCTCCCAATGTCACCTAAGTACGAAAATCAATTTTGTCAATTGATAATTTTGTTGATTTCTGTGTTCTACACCTGTTCTACCATGGCTGTATAATTACTTTGTATCGCAAATCAATTCTTTAAACCGCTAGCTTCATAAATTCATCGGCTGGACTTGTCTCACAGTCCAAGAGAAGCGTGCCTGGGTCTGTAAGGTAATCTCGTACAAAATTACCTAAAAAACACCTATTAGAGTTTCAGGCCAATAAGCTGCATATGATTCCTTTACTAGCTTACGACCATAAGTGTAATATAACTGTTACGGAAAATTTTGAGCTTCGTTGCCTCCTGAGTGAAAAGCAGCTTGGTTCAGTCGCAAAGGAAGAAAATGCTGAGCAGTACGTATTGATTGTCCTTATGTCGTATAAATCCTAAGGCAATAAGTTGAAAGCAACAGGGATCTACGTGTAATAGAGCTTTCATTCTTACGCCCCCTCTTTGATAAAAATGTACATGGAGTCTTTGCGTGTACCGCATATCGAAGCATCGTTCTTTATTAAGAGAGTTAAAGTTTGTTTCTTTTTAGGAGATTCTAAAACTAAACGGTAGCGAGGCGAAAGGAGTGTTTGGAAGATGAGGATGGCGTTTGTTGTTCGCTGGATACATACACTCTTACGAATAAAATTACCGTATTCTCGCGTGTATAAGCCGCACTCATGTATAAGCCGCACCCTTAAAATTAAACTTTACTTCCGTTTTTTAAAAAAATCTTTTGTTCGTTTACCAGTAATTGTTGATTCAAATCAACAATAGCGGTATTTGAGTTAACGTGTTTGTTCCTGTACTAAATTGTTGTTTCGTCTGATTGTGGCTTTGTGGATTTGTTTTCTATACGTGTTTCTTGTGATGTACGGTAAATACCGAACAACAAACGCAAAAAAATAATACCGTAATTATCTTTAAGCCACTTTAAATCATTCGCGTGTATAAGCCGCACCCTATGAAAAGTGCTACTTATACACGCAAGAATAGGGTAATTAAGTGTATTCTCTTAATTTGTCATATTTAAATTGAAATGTGGGTCAATTTAGAAGGGCCAAAGGAAAGTTTAAGCCGAAGTAAATTTTTGTTGGTCCGTATTTGTCTATATATTAAAGAATTTATTTATAGAGTGAAAATGTCGTAAATGGTCAGATATTTACAATAGAAAACTGGTTATTCAGTAAGAGAAGGAACTGTTACAAATGTGAAGCAAACAATTTATATTTGTTAACTACTTTGATATTTAAAATTAAATGAATAATAACGATATTGTAACAAATTGTAGCATATTTATCCTTGAAAAGCGAATCTCCTCGGTAGAACGAAAGGAGTATTTTTAAGGTGAAGAACATTCTTGCTGATCGGTAGTTTCCGACATATTTCAGAATCTAATGTAAGAATGGAATTGTCGTAAAGTATCAGATATACACAATTAAAAAGAGAGTCCATTGAATGGAGTAAAAGAGTGCTTCGAAGGTGATGCAGACTCTTGTTGGTCTTCTGACATCATTATTAAAAGTATATATTCTGCAGTTAGATTTAAGAGACTTCTTTATTCATTTTTTCATTTCATCATTTTTATCATTTTTTCATTTTATTTTAATCATTTCATTAATCATTTGACTAGCTGACCAGATTTTGGAGTGACCTGAGTGACGCCAGTTACATTGCTTTTGTAGTTCCTTATCTGTACTCTCTGGTGTCCGAGTTATCGCAGTCCCGTGCATCGTAGCCAGTGGACTAGAATTAACATAAATTATTTTACACATTCTGTTTGTCAATGCATACAGGTGAGTTAACTGATTGATTATTAGATTGAACTACGAACACTCTTCAGTTGACCACTGCATTGTTTGCCGCCACCGCGCTCGTTGCGTCGGGAATTAAATCTGACTGTGTTAAGGGGCAAAAGCTATTTGTCGGCGAAGGACGTTTTCTTACGGTTAGCCCCCAAATAGTGACGTCTCTTTTTCAAATACTTTATGCGTACCTGTCAGTTATATACGTGCCCTCCAACTAGTATTCTACCTTCGAGACTATTTTATTGACTGAATGTTCATCTTAACTCCTCAGGATTGTTTGGCGCAGCAACTCGATTTCTACGTGGGACTATCCAAGCAATTTCTCCCCCGGTGCTAGTCCCCAATTCTCCAATCCAATTCTCGCTATTTAGACCGACGAGCGATTTGGATACAATTCTTGGCGAGGTCCTTCATCATGCTATTCAGGGAAGTTAATGTCTCAGGGGAATACTTACTGCAGCACCACCGAGAAGAGAAATCCGAACAGTAGCCCGAACTCAAGTAGATTACAAACAAATGCCCGCCCGAACACACAACTCAAAATGGTTATAAATTGTCAGATATTTACAATTAAAAGGGAAATAAAAGGACTGGAAAATGCAGCACACTCTTGGTAATCGTTTGTTACTTATTTACCTAAAAATGAAATGAATTGCCGTAAAGAATAATGTAAAATAACAGATTTGTCGTAATTTGTCAGACATTTACAATTCCAATATATAGGACCAAAACATTGTTTAAAAGTAACTTAGACTCTTGCTAATGGTTAGTTACTGAGATATTTATCAATACAGTGAAACAAAGCATATGTCGCAAATTGCCAGGAATTTACGGTTGAAAATGACTGTATGCAGAAGGACACATGTCCTTCATCGTATAAGCATACCAGGTATAACAAAGAAGTAGTTACAAAGCTTCAATATGGCCACCTTTTCCCCTACTAGCACGGCAGGTGTGCAGCATTCAAGTCGGATGTACCTCCAAGTCCAGGAGCGAAATGGTCTAAGCATGAACCCAATCGAATGAGGTTGGTGTGTGAAAGAGGATATGCGAATTCTTTGATCCACACAGCTACCATCGGTTCCAGCCGGATAAGCTTACCTGTAGATAAGAACAATACTAGATAGGATTGTGAACGAGCCACATGTAAGTGTAGAAGAGCCAATTTGAAGTAAACAATTTTTTCTGCATTCTACCAAGAAAGTTCATGTACAAATGGCGGATCGGAAAACAATCTGATATAGATGATGACGAACAACAGCTGTAGAGAGCCAATATGTCATTGACAACGGCTTAACACTTTCGAACCGAGGGAGTTTTTAAATCATTAAATCTCTGTGTCCGGCACAAAATAAAAGTTATTATAAAAAATATCTGCCTAAGTTTTCATTCGAAACTTTAGCCTCTTTGGGACATGAAGTAGAGATAGCGATCTATCAGAAGGAAAAGTATCATGTACTTGCTGGTTTTGTGTCCCACGCTGCAACAGGCCTATTTGATAGATATTTCTCAACTTTATCAGACACTGAATGATCACTCAGACTCTCTTGGCCTATGAGACAAGTGCGGCCGATGAATTATTAAAGTTAGCGGTGTAAATCATAAGCCTGATACACAAACCTGATGTTACACAAGCCTGATAGAACAGGTGTAGAACAGAGACGTGAACAAAGTAATCAAATGACCGATTTTTTTTTCTTTGTACTTAGATTGGGAGATTTTCAGTTAAGACAACCTGAAAGATATAAAACCGAGGCTCACTTTCTACATCTTGGAGCAGAAGCCTGAATTTCCTCCCTTAGTAATACTGTTCGAGTTCTTGCTCGTCTCGATGCTCAAAGAAAGTAATAGATACTGCTATTAACTTTCGATTAGCCTGAAAGTTAAACTTGCGTCTATAAAAAATTTCGAGGCGTCTTTTGCAACCTTGACTCACTTCATCAACATGCTACATGGATAACGTTACGTATCTATCACACTAATCTTAAGGCTATAGAACCTTAAAGTCTTGCTGACTCGCACGGTTTATCTTGCACTACAGACTACCATCAGAGCCCTGCAAACCCAGGCCCGAAGACGGCCCTGCCCGACCAGAATGGATCTGAGTTCTGTGCCCGGCTCGACCCATCCCGCCCCGAATCTCGAGCCCGGCTCTAACCGTGCAGGGCACATTTCGGGCCGTGCCGGGTCGAGACGGGCCGGGCACATTCCGGCCGAAACGGGCCGAGCAAAAACCCGTCCGAGTTGGGCCGGCCCGACTAGGCCCGAACACTGTAAAGACGGATCTGAAACAAATGTTGGCAGCCTGTGTTAATCATAATGTGTTGGAGAAAATAACCATTTATTCAAGACTGTAAAGTAGTGTACTTCTACTACTCTTATTATTACTACTACTGCTACTGCTATTATTTCTACTACTATTATTATTATTATTATTATTATTATTATTATTATTATTATTATTATTATTATTATTATTATTATTTGATTATTATTACTATTTCTACTACTACTACTACTTCTACTACTACAACTACTACGACTTCGCGTCAGAGTGACATATCTGGTGGTACGTACTTTACAATCTAAGTACAGAAAAATTTGAAGAAATACTAGTTATTATGGTCAGTCTGCGTATAATGCGAACAGATACTTGACGAGGGGCAATGGTGGCTCACTAGGTAAAGCATTCACATCTGGTGCTAGAGGTCGTCGGATCGATCCCTCCTGGTGTTATGTGAGCTTTGTGGTGGACAAACATCGTGAGCGTGGGAGTTTTTTGATTAGCCCGTTTTCGTCCACTGTCTTCATTCTACCAATTCATCCATCATCATCCATACGTTGTGAGCCGTAATTGCCTAAAGAACATTTGAGAAAGTCAAGTACTTGACCTACTAACTAGAATTATTTCCGCTACCACTAGACCACGGAGGGCGAAACCATGAACTGGCGTGTTCATAAGATTAGCGCAATTTGTAGTAATGTTCAATTAGCACGGCAGATTCCAAATCATATTACGTGTTCGTGAATTCTTTATAATTTGATACTACAATAATAATAACAAAAAACAATGATAAAATAAATCACCCGGACCCCAGGATCGATGAAGTGTTCCTGGAACGGTTCGTAACAAGTAAATAACAGAGCTATATGACGGAATGTGAGGCAGTAAAAGAAAACAAAATCCACACATATCATTGTTGAACGAAAAATACCTCAAAACTCCCCTGAATGAAAAATGTATAGATATCAGCTATCAAAAATACGTTTAGAAGATGGAGAAATTCAAATCCTCCAAAAGCTTAATATGAGTGAGCAATATGGCAGTCTGTTGTACAAGATGAACCGTGCGAGTCAGAAAGACTTTAAGGTTCTATAGCCTTAAGATTAGTGTGATAGATATGTACGTTATCAATATAGCACTTATATCTTTGAGGTTTAACTGCAGCCAAAGTTAACGGTTTGGAAAAATGCTGCCAGTTATGCTTGTTCGTTGGAGTAATATGTTACAAACTTAACCTTTCGATAGAGCACAATGACAGAGAATCAAAATTAATGAATTCTTGCCCTTGTGAACTTGGGATACCACCATGTGCAATAAAACTGTCGCATCTTCTGAAGTGAAATTTTATCGAAAATAACTCGTTTTCCTTTATATATCCGAAGTTTTTGAGGGTTTCAAAATGAGGAAACGTTACTGACAAACAAGGACGCATTTAGGGGTGGGTCCAGGTGGTCCTGACTCCCCTATGAAATCCCAACTTCTCTGTAAATTTAGCCTAGATTTAAGGATTATCTTTTAAATTTTATTATAATTTATCCTAATATTGAAGTCGGACTTCTACCGAAATAAATTACTGCATACGTGCCTGCTGACAATTTTCAATATATTCCTTAAATAAGTAAAATAACTAAATTAGGAGCAAAAAGCTTGCACGGGCTTACTTTTGTCCACTGCCAATATTGTTAAAAGGGATATTAATAGCAAAAACCGCTAGGCAATGCTGAACCTTGGAACTTCACTCCGAACAGCAAGCTTATTATTGAGAACTACATATGAAACATTTTATCAAAACTTATCTAGCTTTTACCTGGCATGAAATTATTATATACACCAAAATTCACTCTCCTAAAATGTATATCTAAATTCGTCTTTTTCCATAGGTAATTTCCACTATTTGCACTATCTATACGTTAATACTTAGCATAGATTCATATATTTGGAGTTCGCTGATAATGCATATAATGACATACTAGAAATATTTCGTTAAAATTTTCGTTTGTAGATCTAATCCACGCTTCTCTCATTGACATAGATGTCGCTGCTTCGTGTTGAACTGCAGAATTCCCTCGCGTTCTTGAAAATTTCCCACTTTAGCAGAGTTGGTAATTCTCGAGATTTCTGTCGATTTAATGTTTTTTGCTTCTAATTTCTTTATTTTAAGCTAATATCTAACACAAATATTAAAAACGGTTTTGTTATTAACCTGTCCAGCTGGGGAAACCTTCCGAAATTTCGAACATATAAAGAAAACGGAGATATTTTCAAAAAACTTCAAAATAAAGAGACGCGTCATTTATTTTGCTCATGGTAGTACCATCCTCTAAATTGCGCAATGCATCGAAAAATACTTTTTTTTTTTACAGCAAAAACAAACGTCTTAAGCAGATCTTTTATATGGAGAATTAGTGCAACCTACAACAAGTTAGTTAAAGAAAATTCAAACCTTGATGTACTGGCAATGGGTGTAAGTAGTTTTAAGAATTCTATTATTTATGTAAGGCGAATGTAATTATTACCAATAGTTTTATTACCCTATATAATCTTAATAACGTATATACTATGTAACACTGTACTAGGCCTGTGCCTGATGTCAATAAATCAATAAATCAATTTCTCCGTTCCTGAGCTATATAGCCTGTAGTACTAAAAGCTCTTTCAGTAGACGCACTAGAAGCAAGGATGACGAGATACTGACGTGCTAATTTACACAATTTTGGTCATGTTTGTTCTTGTTGCTTCCACCAGTGCAGTATATCTAGTTCTCTTACTCATGATGACATGTTGTGATACCAAATGTAAAAAACATAAGTATTAATTAATTAATGATAATCAAGCAATTGCTATACTTCTCGTTTATATCGAACTACAATACTATTTGAGAGTGCTTCCTGCTGAAAAAATCTACTTAGCTCCCATAACGCTCTTACCTTGTTCTTGTTCGTTAGCCTAATAGAAACTGTTTAATCCAATGATTTGTGTTCTCACGGATAAAATATTTATAGAAAATCTCCTGTGTTAATACTCGGGGTATCAAGTATCCACATAATTAGCATCCTTCTGATTACTAGGGCTTACATACAGAGCTGTGTAGGTTTCACTAGGTTCCGGTTTATTATTAATAAAATTTTCACAAATTCATAAAGATAAAAACTTGATATGGTACCCATTATATTCTAACTTCCCACGCAGCCTTACTTTGGGACTGAGACCGGTGATCTGATCCATGAGACAAATATAGAATCGATTTTAGGCTCTTTTGAGATCTTCCCTTAGACGGTTAGGTAAAAAATATTTACGGTAGTCTTGTTTTCGCTACCAAATTAGTAACACTGGCCATCACAAAGCAACCAAACTGTGGGTTAATGAAATAATATCTTTATATAGTCTTATTGTATGCTTTGATTAGTAACTAACTGCCACACATTTCATAGAGAAGAAAAGGTCATTTATTTCAGATGTCTGTTGATGAAAATTCTCTATAACCAAGTTCTTGAATGTAAAAGTAATATTATATCACGGTAGCATTGTCTTGATAAGAATATCGTATCACATTTCTTTAGTCTGACATCCACTTTCCCTCTAATGCTATACACTCATGTGCTTGGTGTGTCAATGCCGTCTCGATTTCTTATTCTCAAACAACCTTTGGATAGTTATTCATCTTGTGAAAGCTTCGCTACAACGATTGAGTTATGGTGGGATTCACACCTCTTCTTTTGATATAAGCAGTGTGGTTCCTCTGAATTTCTTCAATATTTCAACATCAAGTACTCTTCTGCATACAGTAAAAAACTGTAAGAAAATAGAAAAAAGCACATGCGGTTATGTCATTACATCAGCCATTATACTGGAAAGCTGTTCAAATCGTATTCTGAACGGTCCAGTGTTGTTACGCTTTTAGGAGGTTTGCAGTTAAGTAATTACTAAGCACGATTGGATACATTTTGTCAGGAAATGGTATAGAAGAACGTTGGTGTATCCTGTTCACTATGACAACTTTACTGAAAATGCTGAATGGCTATGCCAACTCATGACCATTGGGAACTCACTTCTAGACTTTGCTCGGGGACCTCTACATGGGGTTATGAAGAGATTTACAACCGTCGGAGAAGATTACAAAATGTAGGATCTGTGATCTTATGCAACAACGTCTGGATGAGGATATCTATATGCAACATTTACTACAAAATGAAACTGCATGACAAAAACGATATTAGGAAATTTCAAAATTAAGAGGGTGAGATTTTCCGAATGGTTAACTTTGGCTGCAGTATACGGTCTCAGAAGATTACAAGAAATTAACAACACATGAACATTCATAATTAGCAGAAAAAGAGGCCTTTTTGAGCGAAGATCCAAGTGATATGATTATCGAATAGTTCTTAATGAAGGAAAGGATATTTTCTCGGGGATTAACTCAACGTCAGACACAACGTTAGCAAGATTAATCCTTGATTCCCAAATACTGTTACGATAACAGAAGTTCTACAGGGTTTTTGTGGGCATCAGTTTATCATCAGAGCGACACCAGCTAATGCCACCTTCGTGATAGTATCAATGCGCAAGAATGTCAATTCGTCTGCGGTGAATATTGCAGTCTCTCTTCTCTTGTGTTTTAAAACACACACGCAATGGTGTGGACTAAAAATGGCATCTTAATTTGCGTTAAGTACATCTCTATATTCACCTTATATTTTATGGATATAAATTACAATAAGACATAGAGAGTGCCGAAAGAGAAAAAAGACCTTACGTGAAATATCTGCAACGATCGAATTTTATTCAGCCATTGAAGCAACGATAGGTCAATCACGGTCCTTGAGAAACTCGGAGATCAACACTAGAGGGCTTCAAATGATGTAAACTAGTTTCGGAGGATTAAAGGTAGCTGTATATTACAACAGAAATGGATGAAACTAAAAATGGGAAATCTGTAGCTGTTGATGGGTGTGATTTACATCTTTTAAGAAACTCGCTAGAAGACCTCAAAAGCAGTTGCTGATTGTTTTAAGGCCACATACAAGCAGAACCGAAAGGAAATGCTACGAAATCAAAAAATTTAAAGTAACTTATGCGTCATTAAAAGAGTGCTTTCACTTTTTTCATGATGCAACAGGCCTCAGCTATACTCGGAGAGAATAGTTGCCAGCCCTCAAGATCCTTCAAAAAAGAAAAAAATATTGTGCAAGGTAGTCAGTCTTCATCAGAGACATCAACAAAATCATGAGGTGACGGATTTTTTTTGTACTTAGGTTACATAGGGAGTTTTTCAGTCAAGTACCCCTGAAAGATATATAACTTTCTAGGCTCACATCCCATATCTTGAGCCACAATCCCTGAATATCCACCCTTGGGAATAGTGTTCGTGAACTTGCACGTATCGGTGGCCAAAGTAAGTAATACAGACTGCGATAAATTTTTGATTAGCCTGAAAGTTAAACTTGCGTTAATAAAAAATATCGAGGCGTCATTTGCAACCTTGACATCAAAATCCTATATTGATCACGCTACGTATCTCTCACACTAATCTTTAGGCTATAGAATCTTAAAGTCTTTCTGGCTCGCATGGTTAATCTTGCACCACAGAGTGCCTTATCGCACGGTCTTATTAAGCTTATTGGAGGATTTGAATATTTCAATCTTCTCAACCTTTTCTCACCGGTAAGTAAATTCTGGTAAGCTACCGCTCTGTAGCAGACTAGTACACCAACTGTATCATCTTTTCGATACCTTTCATATCTGAGACGGAATGATCAACAAGAAGAATTTCTGCAATTTATTTATTAAATTCAACTCTAGCTCATCTCGCATTTGTGAATAGAGCTTGCGTTTATTTTCACCGACTGAAAGTAGTCCTCTCATGAGCAGAAAACTACTCTACAAAATGTACATGATTAATCGCCAGGATTTGAGGCTTCTCAAGTGTACTCATTTCTAACACTGAACCAGACTGTCATTTGCCTGGTATGTTTGTGAACATATCCATGGCCGTTGACCACAGCCATCCTAGATCACCAAGTAAAGTACTTACAAAAATAGAAGCACCAAATCTTCAGTACAATTCTGTTTAGGTGTTCGCTGCATATAGCGGAATATCATGGAAAACTGCCTAGAGTACATTCCTTAGTAGAGCCGTTAACATTAGCAAGAAGGAAGTAGAAATACACATATATGTGCTTAGATCTATATGTCAGACTGTTTTCAGAAAACAGAATTAATAAGACACCGAAACGTTCATAAATCATTTTACTAAGAGGAGATGTCGAGACACGTATTGTTGTCTTATCAAATGAATGCAAGCAGTTAGCATGCACTACAACAAACCGTACATAGTAATATTTCATAAGAAGCGTAGTGAGATTAGGATTTTTCAATTTCAACTCACAAGCTGTAATAGACTAAAATCTGATGAATTATAGCCTTCACAGCGCAGAAGAATTAAGATTTTTCTACAAGGCTGACAACTGTGGTTTTCTGCAGAAATAATGGTAATACTATTTAAAGAAATCACGATGCATTTAGATAAAAAGATAATATCAGTATATGTCGAGGTCCGGCATGATACTTGCATTAGAACGAGTAGAACCAGTTTGCTTACAGTACAACCGACGTTAGACGGTGGGTTGATATGGGAAAAGTACGGCAGCTCATATTGTCCTTCGGACTTGCAAATTCGAAATATTCGAGTTTAAAACCAGTGACGTGTGGAAGCTGAGAAAGACTGAATATCACGGTGAGCTCATAAGGTGTAGTAAAGAAAAAGCGCCTTAAAATGATGGACAAATTGGAGGGTCTCACGATAGGGCAGGCTTCCCCGCGCTTGTGAAGCTTTTTGTAATATGCATCTGCAACACCAGAAATCACCCTAAAATACCTTGGCAGAGATATCACTTGACTTCATTGTAATAGTATTATACAATATCTATAAAAAGATATAATTGGAGATTAAATCGATATCTAAGTGATGCGGTGATTAAAAAAATAATTAAGGAAATGGACGGGATTGTTACATTTTTAATTACCGGTTTAGAGTGCAACAGGTGTCCAATAATTCGAGGGTTATATTTCGAGGTTTCCGGTAAGGCAAAAGGCTTATGCCGGCTTATGTCCTTCTTACATAGCTGCGAAAGTCAGAAATCAGAAGTGGACATCAGCGTGTAAACCTTAATTCGTATTAGCTTAGAGCCATTAAAAAATTTCAACAATGAATCGGAATCCGCCGTATATTGTGTTGTGTACGTAGGTCTTAAAAACGAAGCAGTAGTGTCTTTATAGCTCCTTAACTCACTTTATACAATGGCGTACCATTTAAAAAACTGTGGATTTGAGTCTCCCTTTAATAAGACGAGGGTATCACAGTCATATAGCTTTGGGAACGTTCAGAGGTTCGTTTTAGTTGAGTCGTTGTGGTAAAAATGTTGTGATACCAAACGTAAAAAACATAAGTATTAATTTATCATTGATAATCAAGCAATTGCTATACTTCCCGTTTATAAACACTACAATACTTTCTGAGAGTGCTTCCTGCTGATGAAATCTACTTAACACCCATAATGCACTCACCTTGTTCTTGATCGTTAGCCTGATCCAAATCCTGTTTAATCCAAAGAGTTGTGTTCTTACGGATATACTAGGGTTTGATAGGTTTAATTCAAATCTTTTAAGAATCTTTGTAGAAAACTTCATGAGCAGTTGCTGATTCTTTTAATGCCACATACGAACAGAACCGAAAGGAAATGCTACGAAATCATTAAATTTCAAGAAACTTAGCGTCATTAAGTTTGCTTTCACTTTTTTTATGATGCAACAGGCTGTGACACGACCTCAGCTATACTCAAGAGAAAATAGTTGCAAGGCTTCAATATCCTCCAAAAAGAAAAAGAACTGTGCAAGTTAGTCAGAGTCTTTAACTGTGTGTTAGGAGTTGGAGTTAGGAGTCATATCTCAATCCTAATAAAATGTTCAACATTACACATCTCTTATTCCCCTGTGTGGAGAAGGAAACATGTCCTTCCTGGTATAAGCCTATCAGGTATAACAAGGAAGTGGTTGCAAAGCTTCAATATGGCCACTTTTTTACATACTAACACGACAGGTGCACCATTCAATTCGGAAGTAGCTCCAAATCCAGGTGGGAAATGGTCTAAGCAAGAACCCAATCGATTGAGGTTGGTGTGTGAAAGAGGATATGCGAAATCCAGCATCCACACAGTTACCATCGGCTCCAACCGGATAAGTTTACTTACCTGTAGATAAAAAGTTATTGCAAAGTAGGATTGTGAACGAGACACATGTAAGAGTAATATCAAACTAGACTGGGCCCTAACCGTGCCGGGCACATTTCGGGCCGAATCGGGCCAAACCGGGCCGGGCACATTTTGGGCCGAGTCCGCTCGGGCCGGATAATCTGAAAAACGGTTCGGAAAATAATGTTGTCAGCCTATTTGATTTATTAATGACTTCCACTACCTTTATTTTTGCCGTGTTTGTACGGTCCTACTGTCAGCCTATGTTAATCGTAATGTGTTTGAAAAACTGACTCTTTATTAAAGACTGCGTTGTACTTCTACTACTACTATTACTACTTCTACTATTACTACTACGACCACTGCTAATACTACTACAACTACTATGACCGCGTCAGTGCTGACATGTCTGGTAGTTCCAAATTTACTTTCTAAGTACAGAATAAAATGGAGAAATGCTAGTTGTTATGGCCGGTCTGTTTAGAATGTGAACCGATGCTTGATCTACGAGGGAGAACAGTGGCTCAGTAGAAAAAAACACTCACATCTGGTGCTAGACGTAGTCGGATCAATCCACACTCATGCTATGTGAGCTTTGGTGCGGACAAACAACGTGAGTGTGGGAGTTTCTTGATTAGCCCGTTTTCGTCCACTGTCTTCATTCATGAAAGGTATCGAAAAGATGATACAGTTGGTGTACTAGTCTGCTACAGAGCGGTAGCTTACCAGAATTTACTTACCGGTGAGAAAAGGTTGAGAAGATTGAAATATTCAAATCCTCCAATAAGCTTAATAAGACCGTGCGATAAGGCACTCTGTGGTGCAAGATTAACCATGCGAGCCAGAAAGACTTTAAGATTCTATAGCCTAAAGATTAGTGTGAGAGATACGTAGCGTGATCAATATAGGATTTTGATAAGTCAAGGTTGCAAATGACGCCTCGATATTTTTTATTAACGCAAGTTTAACTTTCAGGCTAATCAAAAATTTATCGCAGTCTGTATTACTTACTTTGGCCACCGATACGTGCAAGTTCACGAACACTATTCCCAAGGGTGGATATTCAGGGATTGTGGCTCAAGATATGGGATGTGAGCCTAGAAAGTTATATATCTTTCAGGGGTACTTGACTGAAAAACTCCCTATGTAACCTAAGTACAAAAAAAATCCGTCACCTCATGATTTTGTTGATGTCTCTGATGAAGACTGACTACCTTGCACAATATTTTTTTCTTTTTTGAAGGATCTTGAAGGCTGGCAACTATTCTCTCCGAGTATAGCTGAGGCCTGTTGCATCATGAAAAAAGTGAAAGCACTCTTTTAATGACGCATAAGTTACTTTAAATTTTTTGATTTCGTAGCATTTCCTTTCGGTTCTGCTTGTATGTGGCCTTAAAACAATCAGCAACTGCTTTTGAGGTCTTCTAGCGAGTTTCTTAAAAGATGTAAATCACACCCATCAACAGCTACAGATTTCCCATTTTTAGTTTCATCCATTTCTGTTGTAATATACAGCTACCTTTAATCCTCCGAAACTAGTTTACATCATTTGAAGCCCTCTAGTGTTGATCTCCGAGTTTCTCAAGGACCGTGATTGACCTATCGTTGCTTCAATGGCTGAATAAAATTCGATCGTTGCAGATATTTCACGTAAGGTCTTTTTTCTCTTTCGGCACTCTCTATGTCTTATTGTAATTTATATCCATAAAATATAAGGTGAATATAGAGATGTACTTAACGCAAATTAAGATGCCATTTTTAGTCCACACCATTGCGTGTGTGTTTTAAAACACAAGAGAAGAGAGACTGCAATATTCACCGCAGACGAATTGACATTCTTGCGCATTGATACTATCACGAAGGTGGCATTAGCTGGTGTCGCTCTGATGATAAACTGATGCCCACAAAAACCCTGTAGAACTTCTGTTATCGTAACAGTATTTGGGAATCAAGGATTAATCTTGCTAACGTTGTGTCTGACGTTGAGTTAATCCCCGAGAAAATATCCTTTCCTTCATTAAGAACTATTGGATTATCATATCACTTGGATATTCGCTCAAAAAGGCCTCTTTTTCTGCTAATTATTAATGTTCATGTGTTGTTAATTTCTTGTAATCTTCTGAGACCGTATACTGCAGCCAAAGTTAACCATTCGGAAAATCTCACCCTCTTAATTTTGAAATTTCCTAATATCGTTTTTGTCATGCAGTTTCATTTTGTAGTAAATGTTGCATATAGATATCCTCATCCAGACGTTGTTGCATAAGATCACAGATCCTACATTTTGTAATCTTCTCCGACGGTTGTAAATCTCTTCATAACCCCATGTAGAGGTCCCCGAGCAAAGTCTAGAAGTGAGTTCTCAATGGTCATGAGTTGGCATAGCCATTCAGCATTTTCAGTAAAGTTGTCATAGTGTACAGGATACACCAACGTTCTTCTATACCATTTCCTGACAAAATGTATCCAATCGTGCTTAGTAATTACTTAACTGCAAACCTCCTAAAAGCGTAACAACACTGAAACGTTCAGAATACGATTTGAACAGCTTTCCAGTATAATGGCTGATGTAATGACATAACCGCATGTGCTTTTTTCTATTTTCTTACAGTTTTTTACTGTATGCAGAAGAGTACTTGATGTTGAAATATTGAAGAAATTCAGAGGAACCACACTGCTTATATCAAAAGAAGAGGTGTGAATCCCACCATAACAATCGTTGTAGCGAAGCTTTTCTAAGATGAATAACTATCCAAAGGTTGTTTGAGAATAAGAAATCGAGACGGCATTGACACACCAAGCACATGAGTGTATAGCATTAGAGGGAAAGTGGATGTCAGACTAAAGAAATGTGATACGATATTCTTATCAAGACAATGCTACCGTGATATAATATTACTTTTACATTCAAGAACTTGGTTATAGAGAATTTTCATCAACAGACATCTGAAATAAATGACCTTTTCTTCTCTATGAAATGTGTGGCACTTAGTTACTAATCAAAGCATACAATGAGACTATATAAAGATATTATTTCATTAACCCACAGTTTGGTTGCTTTGTGATGGCCAGTGTTACTAATTTGGTAGCGAAAACAGGACTACCGTAAATATTTTTTACCTAACCGTCTAAGGGAAGATCTCAAAAGAGCCTAAAATCGATTCTATATTTGTCTCATGGATCAGATCACCGGTCTCAGTCCTTAAGTAAGGCTGCGTCGGAAGTTAGAATATAATGGGTACCATATCAAGTTTTTATCTTTATGAATTTGTGAAAATTTTATTAATAATAAACCGGAACCTAGTGAAACCTACACAGCTCTGTATGTAAGCCCTAGTAATCAGAAGGATGCTAATTATGTGGATACTTGATACCCCGAGTATTAACACAGGAGATTTTCTATAAATATTTTATCCGTGAGAACACAAATCTTTGGATTAAACAGTTTCTATTAGGCTAACGAACAAGAACAAGGTGAGAGCGTTATGGGAGCTAAGTAGATTTTTTCAGCAGGAAGCACTCTCAAATAGTATTGTAGTTCGATATAAACGAGAAGTATAGCAATTGCTTGATTATCATTAATTAATTAATACTTATGTTTTTTACATTTGGTATCACAACATGTCATCATGAGTAAGAGAACTAGATATACTGCACTGGTGGAAGCAACAAGAATAAACATGACCAAAATTGTGTAAATTAGCACGTCAGTATCTCGTCATCCTTGCTTCTAGTGCGTCTACTGAAAGAGCTTTTAGAGAAAGAGCTACAGGCTATATAGCTCAGGAACGGAGAAATTGATTTATTGATTTATTGACATCAGGGACAGGCCTATTACAGTGTTACATAGTATATACGTTATTAGATTATATAGGGTAATAAAACTATTGGTAATAATTACATTCGCCTTACATAAATAATAGAATTCTTAAAACTACTTACACCCATTGCCAGTACATCAAGGTTGGAATTTTCTTTAACTAACTTGTTGTAGGTTGCACTAATTCTCCATATAAAAGATCTGCTTAAGACGTTTGTTTTTGCTGTAAAAAAAAAAAAAAAAAGTATTTTTCGATGCATTGCGCAATTTAGAGGATGGTACTACCATGAGCAAAATAAATGACGCGTCTCTTTATTTTGAAGTCTCTTTATATCTCCGTTTTCTTTATATGTTCGAAATTTCGGAAGGTTTCCCCAGCAGGACAGGTTAATAACAAAACCGTTTTTAATATTTGTGTTAGATATTAGCTTAAAATAAAGAAATTAGAAGCAAAAAACATTAAATCGACAGAAATCTCGAGAATTACCAACTCTGCTAAAGTGGGAAATTTTCAAGAACGCGAGGGAATTCTGCAGTTCAACACGAAGCAGCGACATCTATGTCAATGAGAGAAGCGTGATTAGATCTACAAACGAAAATTTTAACGAAATATTTCTAGTATGTCATTATATGCATTATCAGCGAACTCCAAATATATGAATCTATGCTAAGTATTAACGTATAGATAGTGCAAATTACCTATGGATAAAGACGAATTTAGATATACATTTTAGGAGAGTGAATTTTGGTGTATATAATAATTTCATGCCAGGTAAAAGCTAGATAAGTTTTGATAAAATGTTTCATATGTAGTTCTCAATAATAAGCTTGCTGTTCGGAGTGAAGTTCCAAGGTTCAGCATTGCCTAGCGGTTTTTGCTATTAATATCCCTTTTAACAATATTGGCAGTGGACAAAAGTAAGCCCGTGCAAGCTTTTTGCTCCTAATTTAGTTATTTTACTTATTTAAGGAATATATTGAAAATTGTCAGCAGGCACGTATGCAGTAATTTAATTCGGTAGAAGTCCGACTTCAATATTAGGATAAATTATAATAAAATTTAAGAGATAATCCTTAAATTTAGGCTAAATTTACAGAGAAGTTGGGATTTCAGAGGGGAGTCAGGACCACCTGGACCCACCCCTAAATGCGTCCTTGTTTGTCAGTAACGTTTCCTCATTTTGAAACCCTCAAAAACTTCGGATATATAAAGGAAAACGAGTTATTTTCGATAAAATTTCACTTCAGAAGACGCGACAGTTTTATTGCACATGGTGGTATCCCAAGTTCACAAGGGCAAGAATTCATTAATTTTGATTCTCTGTCATTGTGCTCTATCGAAAGGTTAAGTTTGTAACATATTACTTATAGAACCTTAAAGTCTTTCTGACTCGCACGGTTCATCTTGTACAACAGACTGCCATATTGCTCACTCATATTAAGCTTTTGGAGGATTTGAATTTCTCCATCTTCTAAACGTATTTTTGATAGCTGATATCTATACATTTTTCATTCAGGGGAGTTTTGAGGTATTTTTCGTTCAACAATGATATGTGTGGATTTTGTTTTCTTTTACTGCCTCACATTCCGTCATATAGCTCTGTTATTTACTTGTTACGAACCGTTCCAGGAACACTTCATCGATCCTGGGGTCCGGGTGATTTATTTTATCATTGTTTTTTGTTATTATTATTGTAGTATCAAATTATAAAGAATACACGAACACGTAATATGATTTGGAATCTGCCGTGCTAATTGAACATTACTACAAATTGCGCTAATCTTATGAACACGCCAGTTCATGGTTTCGCCCTCCGTGGTCTAGTGGTAGCGGAAATAATTCTAGTTAGTAGGTCAAGTACTTGACTTTCTCAAATGTTCTTTAGGCAATTACGGCTCACAACGTATGGATGATGATGGATGAATTGGTAGAATGAAGACAGTGGACGAAAACAGGCTAATCAAAAAACTCCCACGCTCACGATGTTTGTCCACCACAAAGCTCACATAACACCAGGAGGGATCGATCCGGCGACCTCTAGCACCAGATGTGAATGCTTTACCTAGTGAGCCACCATTGCCCCTCGTCAAGTATCTGTTCGCATTATACGCAGACTGACCATAATAACTAGTATTTCTTCAAATTTTTCTGTACTTAGATTGTAAAGTACGTACCACCAGATATGTCACTCTGACGCGAAGTCGTAGTAGTTGTAGTAGTAGAAGTAGTAGTAGTAGTAGAAATATTAATAATAATCAAATAATAATAATAATAATAATAATAATAATAATAATAATAATAGTAGTAGTAGTAGTAATAATAATAGCAGTAGCAGTAGTAGTAATAATAAGAGTAGTAGAGGTACACTACTTTACAGTCTTGAATAAAAGGTTATTTTCCCCAACACATTATGATTAACACAGGCTGCCAACATTTGTTTCAGATCCGTCTTTACAGTGTTCGGGCCGAGTCGGGCCGGCCCAACTCGGACGGGTTTTTGCTCGGCCCGTTTCGGCCGGAATGTGCCCGGCCCGTCTCGACCCGGCACGGCCCGAAATGTGCCCTGCACGGTTAGAGCCGGGCTCGAGATTCGGGGCGGGATGGGTCGAGCCGGGCACAGAATTCAGATCCATTCTGGTCGGGCAGGGCCGTCTTCGGGCCTGGGTTTGCAGGGCTCTGATGGTAGTCTGTAGTGCAAGATAAACCGTGCGAGTCAGCAAGACTTTAAGGTTCCATAGCCTTAAGATTAGTGTGATAGATACGTAACGTTATCCATGTAGCATGTTGATGAAGTGAGTCAAGGTTGCAAAAGACGCCTCGAAATTTTTTATAGACGCAAGTTTAACTTTCAGGCTAATCGAAAGTTAATAGCAGTATCTATTACTTTCTTTGAGCATCGAGACGAGCAAGAACTCGAACAGTATTACTAAGGGAGGAAATTCAGGCTTCTGCTCCAAGATGTAGAAAGTGAGCCTCGGTTTTATATCTTTCAGGTTGTCTTAACTGAAAATCTCCCAATCTAAGTACAAAGAAAAAAAAATCGGTCATTTGATTACTTTGTTCACCTCTCTGTTCTACACCTGTTCTATCAGGCTTGTGTAACATCAGGTTTGTGTATCAGGCTTATGATTTACACCGCTAACTTTAATAATTCATCGGCCGCACTTGTCTCATAGGCCAAGAGAGTCTGAGTGATCATTCAGTGTCTGATAAAGTTGAGAAATATCTATCAAATAGGCCTGTTGCAGCGTGGGACACAAAACCAGCAAGTACATGATACTTTTCCTTCTGATAGATCGCTATCTCTACTTCATGTCCCAAAGAGGCTAAAGTTTCGAATGAAAACTTAGGCAGATATTTTTTATAATAACTTTTATTTTGTACCGGACACAGAGATTTAATGATTTAAAAACTCCCTCGGATCGAAAGTGTTAAGCCGTTGTCAATGACATATTGGCTCTCTACAGCTGTTGTTCGTCATCATCTATATCAGATTGTCTTCCGATCCGCCATTTGTACATGAACTTTCTTGGTAGAATGCAGAAAAAATTGTTTACTTCATATTGGCTCTTCTACACTTACATGTGGCTCGTTCACAATCCTATCTAGCATTCAGTTCTTATCTACAGGTAAGCTTATCCGGCTGGAACCGATGGTAGCTGTGTGGATCAAGGAATTCGCATATCCTCTTTCACACACCAACCTCATTCGATTGGGTTCATGCTTAGACCATTTCGCTCCTGGACTTGGAGGTACATCCGACTTGAATCCTGCACACCTGCCGTGCTAGTAGGGGAAAAGGTGGCCATATTGAAGCTTTGTAACTACTTCTTTGTTATACCTGGTATGCTTATACGATGAAGGACATGTGTCCTTCTGCATACAGTCATTTTCAACCGTAAATTCCTGGCAATTTGCGACATATGCTTTGTTTCACTGTATTGATAAATATCTCAGTAACTAACCATTAGCAAGAGTCTAAGTTATTTTTAAACAATGTTTTGGTCCTATATATTGGAATTGTAAATCACGACAAATCTGTTATTTTACATTATTCTTTACGGCAATTCATTTAATTTTTAGGTAAATAAGTAACAAACGATTACCAAGAGTGTGCTGCATTTTCCAATCCTTTTATTTCCCTTTTAATTGTAAATATCTGTCAATTTATAACCATTTTGAGTTGTGTGTTCGGGCGGGCATTTGTTTGTAATCTACTTGAGTTCGGGCTACTGTTCGGATTTCTCTTCTCGGTGGTGCTGCCAGTAAGTATTCCCCTGAGACATTAACTTCCCTGCATAGCATGATGAAGGACCTCGCCAAGAATTGTATCCAAATCGCTCGTCGGTCTAAATAGCGAGAATTGGATTGGAGAATTGGGGATTAGCACCGGGGGAAAAATTGCTTGGATAGTCCCAAGTAGAAATCCAGTTGCTGCGCCAAACAATCCTGAGGAGTTAAGATGAACATTCAGTCAATAAAATAGTCTCGAAGGTAGAATACTAATTGGAGGGCACGTATATAACTGACAGGTACGCATAAAGTATTTGAAAAAGAGACGTCACTATTTGGGGGCTAACCGTAAGAAAACGTCCTTCGCCGACAAATAGCTTTTGCCCCTTAACACAGTCAGATTTAATTCCCGACGCAACGAGCGCGGTGGCGGCAAACAATGCAGTGGTCAACTGAAGAGTGTTCGTAGTTCAATCTAATAATCAATCAGTTAAGTCACCTGTATGCATTGACAAACAGAATGTGTAAAATAATTTATGTTAATTCTAGTCCACTGGCTACGATGCACGGGACATTGCGATAACTCGGACACCAGAGAGTACAGATAAGGAACTACAAAAGCAATGTAACTGGCGTCACTCAGGTCACTCCAAAATCTGGTCAGCTAGTTAAATAATTAATGAAATGATTGAAATAAAATGAAAAAATGAAAAAATGATAAAAATGATGAAATGAAAAAATGAATAAAGAAGTCACTTAAATCTAACTGCAGAATATATACTTTCAATAATGATGTCAGAGGGACCAACAACAGTCTGCATCACCTTCGAAGCACTCTTTTACTCCATTCAATGGACTCTCTTTTGAATTGTGTATATCTGATACTTTACGACAATTCCATTCTTACATTAGATTCTGAAATATGTCGGAAACTACCGATCAGCAAGAATGTTCTTCACCTTAAAAATACTCCTTTCGTTCTACCGAGGAGATTCGCTTTTCAAGGATAAATATGCTACAATTTCTTACAATATCGTTATTATTCATTTAATTTTAAATATCAAAGTAGTTAACAAATATAAATTGTTTGCTTCACATTTGTAACAGTTCCTTCTCTTTCTGAATAACCAGTTTTCTATTGTAAATATCTGACCATTTACGACATTTTCACTCTATAAATAAATTCTTTAATATATAGACAAATACGGACCAACAAAAATTTACTTCAGCTTAAACTTTCCTTTGGCCCTTCTAAATTGACCCACATTTAATTTAAATATGGCAAATTAAGAGAATACACTTAATTACCCTATTCTTGCGTGTATAAGTAGCACTTTTCATAGGGTGCGGCTTATACACGCGAATGATTTAAAGTGGCTTAAAGATAATTACGGTATTATTTTTTTGCGTTTGTTGTTCGGTATTTACCGTACATCACAAGACACACGTATAGAAAACAAATCGACAAAGCCACAATCAGACGAAACAACTATTTAATACAGGAACAAACACGTTAACTCAAATACCGCTATTGTTGATTTGAATCAACAATTACTGGTAAACGAACAAAAGATTTTTTTAAAAAACGGAAGTAAAGTTAAATTTTAAGGTGCGGCTTATACATGAGTGCGGCTTATACACGCGAGAATACGGTAATTTTATTCTTAAGAGTGTATGTATCTAGCGAACAACAAACGCCATCCTCATCTTCCAAACACTCCTTTCGCCTCGCTACCGTTTAGTTTTAGAATCTCCTAAAAAGAAACAAACTTTAACTCTCTTAATAAAGAACGATGCTTCGATATGCGGTACACGCAAAGACTCCATGTACATTTTTATCAAAGAGGGGGCGTAAGAATGAAAGCTCTATTACACGTAGATCCGTGTTGCTTTCAACTTATTGCCTTAGGATTTATACGACATAAGGACAATCAATACGTACTGCTCAGCATTTTCTTCTTTTGCGACTGAACCAAGCTGCTTTTCACTCAGGAGGCAACGAAGCTCAAAATTTTCCGTAACAGTTATATTACACTTATGGTCGTAAGCTAGTAAAGGAATCATATGCAGCTTATTGGCCTGAAACTCTAATAGGTGTTTTTTAGGTAATTTTGTACGAGATTACCTTACAGACCCAGGCACGCTTCTCTTGGACTGTGAGACAAGTCCAGCCGATGAATTTATGAAGCTAGCGGTTTAATGAATTGATTTGCGATACAAAGTAATAATACAGCCATGGTAGAACAGGTGTAGAACACAGAAATCAACAAAATTATCAATTGACAAAATTGATTTTCGTACTTAGGTGACATTGGGAGATTTTCAGTTAAGTACACCTGAAAGATATAAAACTTCCTATGTTCACTTTCCGCATCTTCTAGCAGAAGCCCTGAATTTTCTCCCTTAACAATTGAGTTCAAGTTCTTGCTCGTCCAGATGCCAAAAGAAAATAATATATACAGCTATAAACTTTCGCTTAGCTTGTAAGTTTAACTTGTGTGTATAAAAAATTTCGAGTCGTCTTTTGCAACCTTGACTCACTTCATCAAGCTGCTATATTAAGAACACAACGAATCTATCACACTAATCTTCAAGCTATTGAACCTTATAGTCTTTCTGACTCGCACGGTTCATTTTCCACTACAGAATTCCATACCGCACACTCTTAATAAGCTTATTGCAGGATTTGAATTTCTCGATCTTCTAAATGTTTTCTCAAAAACCAACACCCAGAAACCGCCGTGTAAAGTTTAACATGCAAATTTTTTGATTGCATAACTTGCTTTCGGCTAGGCGGGGAGTCCGCTCCCAGACGCTTGCATTTGCTCTTTCTCCGGCCTCTCACTTCTTATATCCCTAAGATCTGTGATCTTAAGTGGTTTCGAGATATGGCATATCTTATTCTAACAATTTCAACCCCCAACTTTGTCTTCCTGCTGTTTTTCTTCTAACCGTAATATCAAAAAACTGAAATACATCTTTAATCAAGATGTTTCTACTCTTAAGGAATTTTGGAAAATGGCCATTCTATTTTACCAATTACAATTTAAACCTTTTTTTAAGGAAAAATGAAAAAACGCAGAAACATGTCGTTAATTGTTTTACTTGCAAAACCTAAACACCGATTTTCATTCTCGGTGAGAGCTCATATATTTCGAATTCCGCGTTAATCAGTAGGTTCACGTTTCATATAGCTTCGCTGCTGAATGGGACGTTAAACTCAAAATCAACTCAACCAATTTTCATGTCAATAACCTTAAGGATTTTCGAGTTATGACCATCCAATTATAACAATTGTAACTTTACCCTATTTTCTTCCTTTCTAGGGCAAATATCATAAAAGCGCTTACATACATATCTAATTATTTTAAATGAGAAGTCCATATACCAAAATTCATGTCGTTAACACTCAAAGATTCCAAGGTATGAGCATTTTAAGATAATTGCCACTCCTCTTTCTCCCTTTTCCCTTCAACTTTCCAAATATTCTTCTTTTAGTGGGACCTTACATTACAAATCATATGCCCTTTCTAAACTTCAAGTTTCTAGCTTAAGCGGTTTGGCCTAGCGTTGATCAATCAGCCAGCCAGAACTTGTTATTTTATATAGAAAGATACATAATAAGCAAATTAATGACAAAAATAATATTACAGAAGCAGTATAGCAAAGAACTCATATACTGTGTTAAAATATGTAGATATTCATGAATTTGGTAAAATTCATAAAACTAAGGGCACAAGATTAGCGTACGCGCGTTTGGCGTGGGAGACCCAGGTTTGATTCCCGGTGGGAGCTCATGTGATTCGGATTCCACGTTAACCAGTAGATCTACGTCTCATATAGCCTCGCTGCTGAACGGGACGTTAAACTCAAAATCAGCTCAGCTCTGCTAAGGGCATAAGCAGCGTGGATCTATGGCTTTTTGGGTCCAACCACATATGACAAAATTACACCCCTATTGCTTTACAATTGCTGTATATCTCCCTGTTTTGGAAATGAACGGAACTTAACATTCTCTTCACCAACTTTTCTATTTCGTGTGTTCATTTTAAAGCCGTACACAGCGCATGTGAGCATTACTAAAGTTTTCAAAGTCAATGTAAGAAATACAGATGAGTTCTATTTACACAACGTGTACAGTACAAAATATACAATAATATTCCACATAGAAAATATCATACACAACAGTGTGTAAAAAATTCAACAAATGTTTAAAAACCAAAGAAAACGTACTTCAACACAAATGCAATTAAAATCTGACTCTGAGAGCGCGACAATATTATCTTGTTCGAAGGGTCAGTGATTTTTTGTCGAACAGGCTGAGCGTGGGCTTATCTTGTCTTATGTTTCGCAACATTGCTCTTGGTCAAGTGGCCTATTGCTTGTGCCTTTAGGTATTTGCCCTAAAGCTATACAGCGAGTTGTGTGCGTTGTGTTACTCCTTCCCTGCCCCTGGCTGTTTGCGAAAATATCATTTGCTTTTCATGCATTGGGATAAGGGGCAAGACACCATGCGACCTTGGAGGGAGTAACATATAAAATGATCGAAAACGACAACCGATGTTCATGTAGATTTCATAGTTTCGAGGTCGCTGAGATGGTTAGGCGTAAAGCTATCAGCTATTTTCTGTTAGTGATTTCTTCATATACGTCTACCAAGTTAACGAATCAGTGGTAGAGCGTTCACCTCTGGTGCTTGGGGTCACGGGTTCGATCCCAGCCCCCGCCAAGTGAAATTTGTGGTGGACAAACACCGTATGCGTGGGTTTTCTCGGGGTTCTCCCATTTCCTCCCACTTTCTTCATTCCACCATTTCATTCATTACTCGACCAACGATATAAAACCAAGTGAGCATTTTATAGTAAAAGAAAGCTACAAAACGTGAAAGAAGATAAGAGGCAACCGAAGGCTCTAAAAAGTTTCTTTCGAGTTGAGTTGATTTTAGTTTAGCATCCTTTTCAGCAGCGAGGCTATATGAGACGTGGATCTACTGATTAACGTGGAATCCGAACCACATGAGCTCCCGCCGGGAATCGAAAAAATTTCTTTCGAGTGCTAGACAAAATCATACAAATATTGAGGTGGGGAGTTGTCAATATCAGTCACTGTTCACGAAAGAATTTGCAGGTCGACATTATTTTGACTCTGTAAATTTATTTTACCTGATTACAGTAATTTAATTGTTGAATAAAAATGGAACGATACGGTCATTTCGGTTACGGGTCTGAATTAAATTTCATGTATTTCAAAATTTGTTTGAATACAATTAGTTTTCCCGTGGCATATAAGTATATAACTTAAAAGGATAACATCGAAAGCGACGAAAGGTCATTTGGATGACAGTATTACTTTCAGTACTCTCACTTTCAATCACAGCAGCGTATACAGATGCTCGTTTTATTATGACAGATAATAATAATTATTAGCGTACGCGCCTTTGGCGTGGGAGACCCGGGTTCGATTCCCGGCGGGAGCTCATGTGGTTCGGATTCCACGTTAATCAGTAGGTCCACGTCTCATATAGCCTCGCTGCTGAGCGGGACGCTAAACTAAAATCCACTCCACTCCACAATAATTATTAATCCATTTTCTGCTAATAAATTTAGATAGAGCTATATTTTAAATTAGTAATAATTCTAATGCAAAGTAGAGTTTTGATTATTAGTTACTTGTGTTCAGGGATGTACCGACATAGGTGCTACGGATGTGCACGAGACGAGTCGAGACAGGATTTTCCAGACTAAATTCGAGTCGAGACACGGCTCTTCCAATAGAGAAATATACATTTTTCGAGTCAAGCCATCACTTTTACAGCACATTTTCGAGACGAGACAGCCACAAATCTTGTATCGTGCGCATCCCTAATAGGTGCAGTTTTCCATTCAGAAAAAATCTTCCGGAGGGCACATTTAGTATTCAGAGGGCCACTGCTGGTACTCTTTTATTTATTATTATATTATAGACGTATTATTTTGATCTCCTCCCGGGGGGAGTGGCCCCCCAAAATATGTGTGGACGAAACACTGAACAGGCAGTCTGAGAGTCTGGATCCCCCAATTAGCCTAATTTCAGGGGGCAAATACACAAAATTATTTGCATTTTGTAGGCTATCCCGAAAAAATCTTCTGACCCCAATGGGTGCATCATTACTTGTGTTTACATTGTGTTACTGCCTAATTTCGAACGTCTATGTTGGAGAGAAACATGAAAGAATGGAATTGTTCTACAGTATAGGCATAACGGGCCCTGAAAAGAATTTTTGCGGAGAAACCTGATTTTAAAGTTCTGCCACTGATCGGGGACAAGTTACATATAAATTAAGACACACTTTTGTCATTCGTTGTGTATTGAACTAGTTTAACTAAAATTAATAAAGAATTATTTGAAATCTAGTATATCTCAAGAACGATTAAATGGACTAGCTTTGATGGCCATTGAAAATTACATTCTGAATGAAATTGATATGGATGCAATAATAAGAGATTGTGCCAAATTGAAATCCAGAAAAGTGTCTTTATAACATGAACTTTGCAGTAACAAAGAAAACGAGAAATTAAAGTAATTACCATATTTGTATCACTAGAAAACACTATTTAAATATACTTTTAATGAAGTGTAAGAGCATATCTCTTTGTCAAAATCAAACCTGTGATAATGTTAGACTTGAAGCTCATTAGTTTTATTCTATTTCGACTTTTGTTTCAACTGTATTTGTCAAAATACATCTTAGGTATACATTTTAGTTGTTTCCTGTGCTTATTTAATAAAAAAAGATATAAATTATTAAAACTGGAACTTTGGTCATGATTCACCCACAGTTAATTAGGATTAATTTCGCCATTTTCCTTTAATACTCATAGGAAGACTGAGTTATTATATATTGAAGAAATTTGTAATTGTAACAATTATCTGAAGAATTTTGTCCATTACAGCATTCTATTATTTTATTATCATATAGGCGGGGCGCCTAAATATTGTTTGCTTACAGTTACGAAATGTCTACAACCGACCCTGTTACTTATATATATATATATATATATATATATATATATATATATATATATATATATATATATATATATATAGAGAGAGAGAGAGAGAGAGAGAGAGAGAGAGAGAGAGAGAGAGACAAAGTTTTGACTCAGAAAAAGTACAGTTGAACGTACGATGCTACATGAGCTCCTGGAGAGATTTCAAATGAATTTAGTATACGTATACATTACCATCTGGACAATTTACCCCTAAAAATGCTTTCGATCACTGAAATAAATTCCTGCCTATGTCCCTGTAAAGCAGTAAGAATTTTAGGAACTGATCAGGGGGTAATGCCTCCCTGGAGCAACGAGTTCCCCAGAAATCATACCTCTGATAGGTCCGGATGTGACACCAGTATTTGTGTGTTACCACTCTTCACTCTCAGTGTACTGAAACTTAAGTCAAAGGAACTGTTCTGAAATCTTCACCGGTTCTCTCCTCTGAAACCGCATGCAAATGGGGCCGACCTTGGTCATATACCACATCTGGAATATTACGATTTATGTCAGAGATACCGAAAAATATATATTCGACACAAATATAGGATATTTTCGATTTTATTTATTTATTTATTTATTTATTTATTTATTGCCTGTCACCCTCCCACTCTGACCTCCATGCCAACCAAGGCTTAACTTGTTCCTAAGCAACATCGACAAGGTCACTATTCATCTGCGACCACGAAAACTATGATTTCGATACTAATATTGTTCATATTTGACTATTTTTACATGTCCCTTCCCCCCTTATTACGAATGACTTCAGTGTCTCGCCCCACTGGAGCAATTTCAACAAACTTAAGTATAGCTATAAACCACCACCTGTA
This sequence comes from Thermobia domestica, assembly GCF_964235325.1. NCBI lineage: Eukaryota > Metazoa > Arthropoda > Insecta > Zygentoma > Lepismatidae > Thermobia > Thermobia domestica. Next base: position 273,816,954 of record NC_137454.1, on the reverse strand, counting down.
AAATAAATGTGCGGGTGATCTTTTTCGGAGAGGAATTCATTAGCTACTTTTCCAATGTGGTGGCTTTATTCGCTTTCCATGCTAAAGATTGCCAAAGAGCTCAACTTTATTTGCACCACTGTGCTATGAATATAGATTTTAATTGCATTTACTTTACTGAATGCTCGCTTAGGTGTTGCTCCCGTCACAGGAAAAGTGAGATACTGTTATAAATGAGTAGGGATATAAACAAATACGGAAAACTGTTAGCAATGGCACCACTCGAAATGAGTTTTCGCAATATAATGGGGCAGTATTTTATTCGAATGTGAGGGAAATCATTGCGTAAATTGTCCCTTCCCCTCCTTAGAAGTCTAAGCTACAATACGTATCTAATAATTTTGAATTAGAAATATATGCATCGAGTTTCATATCCTTAACTTTAAGGTGTCCTGAGTTATGTAAATGAATAAACTTCCTGCTAACGAAAGAGTAAAGTTTTGGGCTTTAATAGTATCGGGAGTGTAATTATTCATTTCAGCGACCCCGAAAGCTATTGAATAGACAATCATATCTTTCAATTAGGAATTTTTAATTTTCACCCCTCCCATTAAACCTCCATGCCGATAATGCTAAACTTTGATGTGAACGATATAGAGGGTATCATACATAATTAATGTACTCAAATACTATAAATTTAACATTAATATCGTTCATTTTCGATTTTTTTTACATGTTCCTGTGTCTCCCATAATAGAACTAGAGGTGATACGGGTTTCGATTCCCGTCAGGAGTCGTGTGGTTCGGGTTCGACGTTAAGTCGTAGATGCATGTCTTGTATAGAGTAGTAGCTGAAAGACACGCAGAACTCTATATATCACCTCACCTCGTGAGGTATTCTACGTTTGCATAATTTCTAAACCACTTTTCTTTCTTTCAAATCCTCCTTCCTCTTAGGACACGCATAGGTTCAAACCGAAACATTCTTCACGGTTGGAGGACGCAAGGCTACTGTACCATACTGTACAACCCTTATAGGACTAGGTGTGAGTTGCGCAGTTTGAGTAGCACGCACGAATAAACCACGCTTACATTTATTATGTATAATTAATAAAATCTCATATTAGGACTTACTCTGCACGTCAAACTTTTACCATATGCGACTTTTTAAATTCTGATCATCTTCTTCTGTTTTATTATTATTATTATTATTATTATTATTATTATTATTATTATTATTATTATTATTATTATTATTATTATTATTATTATTATTATTATTATTATTATTATTGCAATAGCTATATGAAGCAATTATCTCGGCAAACTTGGTTAATACACATCATTCAGCAACCAGTAGTTGTAGAAATCAGACTTTTCCAGTAGAAGTTGTTAGCTCAATCGGTAGAGCGCTGAGCCATGGATTCAAGAGTTGCGAGTTCGAATCTAGTCTGTCAAAAGATTTTTTTCCTTATATAATTCTTGAAATGGGAATGTTTCTCTCTTCACCTTTATCTCGTAATTCTGAATAGAAATATTTGGATGTGAAAGAAAAAATATACTAGAATATAAGAAAAGAGAGGTAAATTACATGATACAGTTTGCAATTTTTAACTATATTTTCACCTATCAAGGACGTTTCTAAAAAGTTCAGACTTCTAGACCTCCTTTTCGCTCTCTTATGTGTCCTTTAATTAATTTCTACAGTTACTTAGTGAATCACATATACATATATTACAGATGTCGATCTCTTTCTCTTCTCTCTACATCATGTCTGGTGATGAATGTTTTGACAATAGGTTACAAACACGATTTTAAAAAATAATACGATCTGCGATATCAGTGATACATATTGTGGTGTTTAACTTAACATAAAAAACAATAAATAGAAAAACTGAGAATACGAATCTTTTCGTGCACTGATGCTTCAATAACAGTGAACTGATGCTTCAAATCTGTGTCTTTACTCCCTTCACCTATGTTAATTCCCTAGTCAAAATAAAAACTCTTCAAAATTAATCACAAATTCTTATACAACCATCCCTTCCTTGGAGTACTGCGCGGTCACATACCCGTTACTGCGATGTAAAGGCACTTATGGCGACGAGGATACATCCGACTTGAATGCTGCACACCTGCCGTGCTAGTAGGGGAAAAGGTGGCCATATTGAAGCTTTGTAACTACTTCTTTGTTATACCTGGTATGCTTATACGATGAAGGACATGTGTCCTTCTGCATACAGTCATTTTCAACCGTAAATTCCTGGCAATTTGCGACAATACTTTGTTTCACTGTATTGATAAATATCTCAGTAACTAACCATTAGCAAGAGTCTGTTATTTTTAAACAATGTTTTGGTCCTATATATTGGAATTGTAAATGTCTGACAAATTACGACAAATCTGTTATTTTACATTATTCTTTACGGCAATTCATTCCATTTTTAGGTAAATAAGTAACAAACGATTACCAAGAGTGTGCTGCATTTTCCAGTCCTTTTATTTCCCTTTTAATTGTAAATATCTGTCAATTTATAACCATTTTGAGTTGTGTGTTCGGGCGGGCATTTGTTTGTAATCTACTTGAGTTCGGGCTACTGTTCGGATTTCTCTTCTCGGTGGTGCTGCAGTAAGTATTCCCCTGAGACATTAACTTCCCTGAATAGCATGATGAAGGACCTCGCCAAGAATTGTATCCAAATCGCTCGTCGGTCTAAATAACGAGAATTGGATTGGAGAATTGGGGATTAGCACCGGGGGAAAAATTGCTTGGATAGTCCCACGTAGAAATCGAGTTGCTGCGCCAAACAATCCTGAGGAGTTAAGATGAACATTCAGTCAATAAAATAGTCTCGAAGGTAGAATACTAGTTGGAGGGCACGTATATAACTGACAGGTACGCATAAAGTATTTGAAAAAGAGACGTCACTAGTTGGGGGCTAACCGTAAGAAAACGTCCTTCGCCGACAAATAGCTTTTGCCCCTTAACACAGTCAGATTTAATTCCCGACGCAACGAGCGCGGTGGCGGCACACAATGCAGTGGTCAACTGAAGAGTGTTCGTAGTTCAATCTAATAATCACTCAGTTATCTCACCTGTAAGCATTGACAAACAGAATGTGGAAAATAATTTATGATAATTCTAGTCCACTGGCTACGATGCACGGGACATTGCGATAACTCGGACACCAGAGAGTACAGATAAGGAACTACAAAAGCAATGTAACTGGCGTCACTCAGGTCACTCCAAAATCTGGTCAGCTAGTTAAATGATTAATGAAATGAATAAAATAAAATAAAAAAATGATAAAAATGATGAAATGAAAAAATGAATTAAGAAGTCACTTAAATCTAACTGCAGAATATATACTTTCAATAATGATGTCAGAGGGACCAACAACAGTCTGCATCACCTTCGAAGCACTCTTTTACTTCATTCAATGGACTCTCTTTTAAATTGTGTATATCTGATACTTTACAACAATTCCATTCTTACATTAGATTCTGAAATATGTCGGAAACTACCGATCAGCAAGAATGTTCTTCACCTTAAAAATACTCCTTTCGTTCTACCGAGGAGATTCGCTTTTACAATATCGTTATTATTCATTTAATTTTAAATATCAAAGTAGTTAACAAATAGAAATTGTTTGCTTCACATTTGAAACAGTTCCTTTTCTTACTCAATAACCAGTTTTCTAAAGTAAATATCTGACCATTTACGACATTTTCACTCTATAAATAAATTCTTTAATATATAGACAAATACGGACCAACAAAAATTTACTTGAGCTTAAACTTTCCTTTGGCCCTTCTAAATTGACCCACATTTCAATTTAAATATGACAAATTAAGAGAATACACTTAATTACCCTATTCTTGCGTGTATAAGCCGCACTTTTCATAGGGTGCGGCTTATACACGCGAATGATTTAAAGTGGCTTAAAGAGTTTCCCGTATTTACCGTACATCACAAGAAACACGTATAGAAAACCAATCCACAAAGCCACAATCAGACGAAACAACAATTTAATACAGGAACAAACACGTTAACTCAAATACCGCTATTGTTGATTTGAATCAACAATTACTGGTAAACGAACAAAAGATTTTTTTAAAAAACGGAAGTAAAGTTAAATTTTAAGGGTGCGGCTTATACATGAGTGCGGCTTATACACGCGAGAATACGGTAATTATATTCTTAAGAGTGTAGGTATCTAGCGAACAACAAACGCCATCCTCAAATTCCAAACACTCCTTTCGCCTCGCTTCCGCTTAGTTTTAGAATCTCCTAAAAAGAAACAAACTTTAACTCTCTTAATAAAGAACGATACTTCGATATGCGGTACACGCAAAGACTCCATGTACATTTTTATCAAAGAGGGGGCGTAAGAATGAAAGCTCTATTACACGTAGATCCCTGTTGCTTTCAACTTATTGCCTTAGGATTTATACGACATAAGGACAATCAATACGTACTGCTCAGCATTTTCTTCTTTTGCGACTGAACCAAGCTGCTTTTCACTCAGGAGGCAACGAAGCTCAAAATTTTCCGTAACAGTTATATTACACTTATGGTCGTAAGCTAGTAAAGGAATCATATGCAGCTTATTGGCCTGAAACTCTAATAAGTGTTTTTTAGGTAATTTTGTACGAGATTACCTTACAGACCCAGGCACGCTTCTATTGGACTGTGAGACAAGTCCAGCCGATGAATTTATGAAGCTAGCGGATTAAAGAATTGATTTGCGATACAAAGTAATTATACAGCCATGGTAGAACAGGTGTAGAACACAGAAATCAACAAAATTATCAATTGACAAAATTGATTTTCGTACTTAGGTGACATTGGGAGATTTTCAGTTAAGTACACCTGAAAGATATAAAACTCCCTATGTTCACTTTCCACATATTCTAGCAGAAGCCCTGAATTTTCTCCCTTAGCAATTGAGTTCAAGTTCTTGCTCGTCCAGATGCCAAAAGATAGTAATATATACAGCTATAAACTTTCGCTTAGCTTGTAAGTTTAACTTGTGTGTATAAAAAATTTCGAGTCGTCTTTTGCAACCTTGACTCACTTCATCAAGCTGCTATATTAAGAACACAACGAATCTATCACACTAATCTTCAAGCTATTGAACCTTAAAGTCTTTCTGACTCGCACGGTTCATTTTCCACTACAGATTTCCATACCGCACACTCTTATTAAGCTTATTGCAGGATTTGAATTTCTCGATCTTCTAAATGTTTTCTCACCGGTGAGAAAAGTTCTGCTAAGCTTCCCCTCTGTAGCAGATTAGTTCACCATCTTTATTAGGTTTTTGACACTTTCATATATGAGACGAAATGTTTAACAAGAAGAATTTCTCTAATCTTATTTATTAAATTCAATACTACCTCATTTAGCTGACTTGAATAGAGTTTGCGTGTCTTGTCCATCGACTCAAAAGCATCATCAAGGCTTTCAAGAGCAGAAAGCTACACCACAAAATGTACCAGATTAATCGCCAGCAGTTGAGGCTTACGAAGTGCAGTCATATCTAACACTGAACCAGACTGTCATTTGACCTGGTATGTAAGCGAGCTTATCCATCTCCGTTGACCAGAGCCATCCTAGATCACCAAGTAAATTCCTTTACAAAAATAGAAAAATAAAATCGTCTGTACAATTCTGCATAGATGATCGCTGCATATAGCAGAATATCATGGCAAACTGCCTAGAGTACATTCTTAGCACAGTCCAGCTAAGAGCCGTTAACATTGGTAAGAAGAAAGTCGTTACTTCATTGTTACTTCAACCTTTTTTTTAGAGAACATTGTATTACTAAGTTACAGAAACATTAAATGTTCTATTAAGATGAGATGTAGAGATACGTGTTGTTCTCTTATCAAAAAGAATGCAATCAGTTGTTGTTCTCTACAATCAACCACACATAGAAGCGTAGTGAGGTTTGGATTTTTCAAATGCAACTTACTAAAATTGACTAAAATCTTTTGAAAAATTACTTTCATATTACAAAAGATTTAAGGTTTCTCTACAAGACTGCCGACTGTGGCTTTCTACAGAAATAATGGTATTACTCATTGTAGATATCAGGATGCACTTAGATAAAAAGATAATAACAGTAGATGACGAGATCCGCCTTGATACTTGCATTAGAACGAGTGGAATCAGTTTGCATATATTACAACCGATGTGAGCTTGCGGGTTGAATGGGAAAAGTGCACCAGCTCATATAGCTCTTAGGAATTGCAAATTCGAAATATTCGAGTTTAAACTCTGTGACGTGTGGAACAAGAAATGTTTAGCTGAGAAAGAATGAATATGACGGTGATCATAAGGTATAGTAAAGTGAAATCGCGTTAAATGATGGACAAGTTTATGGGTCACTTGTGATAGCATAAGCATCCCCCAGCTTGTGAAGCTTTTTTTAATATGCATCTACTACTTCAGAAATCGTCTTAAAATAAGAACGATAACAGAGATGTCACTTGACTTCATTGTAATAGAATTCTACAATGTCTGAAAAGAAATATGAATAAGAGATTATATCGTTCTCTAAGTGGTGCGGTGATTAATTAAATAATTTTGAGGATGCAAGGGGATGTTCGATTTTTATTTAGTGGTTTAGAGTGCAACAAGCGCGCCAATAATTCGAGGGTTTGCTATGAAGGTTACCGGTAAGGCTAAACGGATTATGCCGGGTTATTTCCTTCTTACAACGCTGTGAAATTTAGAAGTCAGCAATGGACATCGGCATCTATTCCTTAATTCCTAATGGCTTAAAGCTAGTAAAGGAATTAAAAAATGAATCCGAAGCCGTAAGGTCTTGTGTTCTGTACCTAGGTCTTAAGACGATGCAGTAGTGCTTTTATAACTACTTAACTCACATTATACAATGGCGTACCGTTTAAAAAAAAACTGTGGATTTAAGTCTCCCTTTAACGAGACGAGGGGATCACACTCATATAGCTTGGGAACGTTCAGCGGTTTGTTTTAGGTCGGCCCTTGGCATTGAAAAATGTTGTGATACCAAACGTAAGAAAGATAAGTATTTAATTATCAATGATAATCAAGCAATTGCTATACTTCCCGTTTATAAGCACTAGAATACGATTAGAAATATACTTAACACCCATAACGCTCTCACCTTGTTCTTGATCGTTAGCCTGATAGAAACTGTTTAATCCAAGGATCTGTCTTCTTACTGATATATTAAACAAAGTTTCCTGTGTGTTAACACACGAGACTAACAAATATACATTTAATTTTGGTTATTGCTGCTCACTAGAACTTACATAGAGTTGTGTAGGCTTCACTTTGTCCGGCCTAACATTATTAAGATTTTCCCGATTGCATAATGAAAAACTTGCTATGAAACCCATTATATCTAAGCTCCGAAGCAGCCTGTGTTAATCGTAAAGTGTTTCTGGAATTAACTCTTTATTCAAAACTGTAAAGTACTGAATTGCAACTACCCTTATTATTACCACTACTGCTACTCCTATTATTATTATTATTACTGATACTATTACTACTATTACTACTACTACTAATACTTCTGCTAGCATACCAGCTACGACTTTGCTTCAGAGTTGACATGTCTGGTGGTACATACTTTACAATCTAAGTACAGAAATAATCAAAGAAATACTAATTTTAATCAGTCTGCGTAGAATGCGAACAGATGCTTGACGAGGGGCAACGGTGGCTCAGTAGGTAAAGCACTCACATCTGATGCTAGAGGTCGTCGTTCGATCCCTCCTAGTGTTATGTGAGCTTTGTGGTAAACAAACACCGTGAGAGTGGCAGTTTTCGGATTACCCCGTTTTCGTCCACTGTCTTCATTCCACCAATTCCTGAGCCGTAATACCAAAATAACATACGAGAAAGTCGGAACTTGGGAGTTTTTTTTCCTTCATAACTATCCTTTATTCCACATATTGAAACTATTTGCAAATAAGCCTACAAAAATCTTGGATATACTATTAATTGTCCGAAAAAAGTTCCAAAATCACCAAACTTAATGCATTTAATTAACGTCCCTCTACTTACTAGATCATACAAATAGAGCTGTGTAGGATTCACTCGGTTCCGGACTATCATTAATAATATTTTCTCTATTGCATAATGATAAAAACTTGATATGGAACCCATTACATTCTAACTACCGAAACATCCTTTCTTGAGACTGAGACCGGTGATCTGATCGATGAAACAAATATAAAATCGATTTTAGGTTCATTTGAGATCTCCCCTTAGACTTTTAGGTAAAAAATATATACGGTAGTTCTGTGTTCGCTACCAAATAAGTAACACTGGTCATCACAAAGCAAACAAACTGTGGGCTAATTGATTAATATCTTCATATAATCTCATTGTATGCTTTGATTAGCAATTAAGTGCCACACATTTCATAGAGAAGTAAAGGTTATTTATTTCAGATGTCTGTTGATGAAAATTCGCAATATCCAAGTTCTCGAAAGTAAAAGTAACGTTATATCACTCTAGCATTGTCGTGATAAGAATATCGTATCACATTTCTTCACTCTTACATCCACTTTCCCTCTAATGCTATACACTCATGTTCTTAGTGTATCAATGCCGTCTTACTCGGAAGATTTAATCAAGTCTTCACTCGCGTGTCACGTCTCGATTTCCTATTCCCAAACAAGCTTTGGATAGCTATTCATCTTGTGAAAGCCTTGGCAAAACGATTGTGTAATGGTGAGATAAAGAAGCTCCTCTTTTGATATAAGCAGTGTAGTGCATCAGTCTTTCTTTAATATTTCAACATCATGTACTAATACTTTATATTCTACTCTTCTTCATACAGTAAATAACTGCAAGAAAAGTATACAATCCGCATGCGTTATTATATTAGATCATCCAATTTACTGGTAGGGTGTTCAAATCGTACCTCAACTGAAGAAATTTCTGAACGGTCCAAAGTTTCACCCCCTTTAGGTGGTTTGCAGTTAAGTAATTTCTAGGCACGATTGAATGCACTATGACAGGAAATGGTATAGAAGAACGTTGGTGTATCCTGTACATTATGACAACTTTAGTGAAAAAGCTGAATGACCTTGCCTACTCAAGATCATTGAGAACTCTCTTCTAGACTACGCTCGGCGCCCTCTAAATGTGGTTATTAAGACTCTGGAACCGTCGGAGGAGATGACAATACTAGGATCTGATATGTTATTCAACAACGACTGGATGACAAAATATAATGCAATATTTACAAGAAAATGAAACTGCTTAACCAAAACCAGATTAGGAAATCTCAAAATTAGGACGGTGACATTTCCCGAACCTTTAACTTTGGTTGCAGTATATAGAGAAGGTCATAATCGTATTCCAATCGTAAGTGATTAGATTGAACAGGGGACAAGAACCTAATTTGAAGGCAATTAAATTAATGCTTCCGTTTTCTCACGCAGCATAGGTCGTCTTTTCTATGAAAATTAACAACTCACGGAACATTCACAATTCGCAGAAAAAGAGACCTTCTTGAGCGAAGTTCCAATTCATTAGATTATCGAACAGTGAGTAATTAAGGGCACGAAATTTTTTCGAGGATTAACTCAACGTCGGACCCATCGTTTTTAAAATTAATCCTTGATTCCCAAATACTGTTACGCTAAATAGTGTAAGCCTAGAATTATTGGCGCGCCTGTTTCACTCTAAACCACTAATTAAAAATCACTTAGAGATCGATTTAATTTTTTTTTAATATCTCTTTTCAGAAATTGCAGAACAGTTTTACAAACAGTCAAATGACATCTGTGCTATTTTTCTCAATTTAAGGCCGTTTCTCACGTAGTGAATACATATTACAAAAAGTTTCAGTAGCTCGAGTTTGCTTGTCCTATCGCAAGTGACCTATCAACTTGTCCATGATTTTAACGCTCTTTCTCTTTACTATACCTCTTGACCTCACCGTGATATTCATTCTTTATCAGCTAAAGACTACTTGTTCCGCACGTCAAAGGGATATTTCGAATTTGCAAGTCGTAAGAGGAATATCAGCTGCCGTACTTTTCCCATTTGAACCCGCCTGCTCTCGTCTGTTGTACTGCATGCAAACCGTTTCCATTCGTTCTCTTGCAAGTATCATTAAGGATCTCAACACGTACTGTTATTATCTTTTTATCTAAATGCATCCTGTTATCTACGATTAGTAATACCATTATTTCTGCACAAACCCACAGTCGGCGATCTTGTAGATAAATGTTAGATCTTCTGCCATACGAAGGTCATAATTCACCTAATTTTAGTCTATTACAGCATGTGATTTACAATTGAAAAATCCTAATCTCACTACGCTTCTTTTCAAATATACCACGTATGGTTAGTTGTAGTGCATTTAGCCTGGTTTTCCAATTTCCGTGCTTAATTGTAATATATATCCATATGATATAAGTTTAAAATAGTGCTTAACATAATTTATATACTTACTGTCCTTAACGCAGATTTTACTTGCCATTTTTCGTCTACACCATTGGGTGTAGAAGAACTCTTAGTTCTAAGTGTGGGTTTTAAGTCTCAGTACAACAAAGATTCTGCTATATTAAGCGCACGAAGATTTACATTCTTCTGCATAGAGGTATTATCAGACAACTCAAGGAACATTCATAATTCGTAGAGAATGAGTCCTTCTTGTGCGAAGTTCCAATTGATATGATTATTGAACAGTTCTTAATTAAGGGCACGAAATTTTCTCGGGGATTAACTCAACGTCAGACACAACGTTAGCAAAATTAATCCGTGATTTCGAAATACTGTTGCGCCGCATAGTGGAACCCTCGAATTATAGGCGCGCCTGTTCCACCATTAACCATTAATTAAAAATCGAACATCCACGTCCAACCTCAAAATTATTTCTTTAATCACCGCATCACTTAGAGATCAATTTAATCTCTTTTTAATATCTCTTTTCAGAAAATGCAGAACACTTTTACAAAAAGTCAAGTGACATCTGTGCTATTTTTTTTCAATTCAAGGCGGTTTTTCACGTAGTGGATGCATATTACAAAAAGCTTCACAAGTTCATGGTATCTTGTCCTATCGCAAGTGACCCATCAACTTGTCCATCTTTTATACGCTCTTTCTCTTTACTATACGTTATGTGCTAACCGTGCTATTCATTCTTTCTCAGATAAAGACTTTTTGTTCCGCACGTCACAGGGTGTAAACACGAATATTTCAAATTTTCAAGTCCTAAGAGCAATATGAGCTCCTGTACTTTCCCCATTTCAACCCGCCCGCTCTCGTTGGTTGTGCTGCATGTAAACCGTTTCCATTCGTTCTAATGCAAGTATCATGGCGGATCTCGACACCTACTGTTTTTATCTTTTTATCTAAATGCATCGTGATATCTATAATTAGTAATACCATTATTTCTGTAGAATCCCACAGTCGGCAACCTTGTAGATAAATGTTAGTTTTTCTGCTATACGAAGGTCATAATTCACCAGATTTTAGTCTATTACAGCATGTGATTTGCAATTGAGAAATCCTAATCTCACTACGCTTCTTATCAAATATTACTATGTATGGTTAGTTGAAGTGCATGTAATCTGGTGATTTTTTATCTTTCGTCACTTTCCGTGTCTAATTGTAATACAGGGTGCGGCACGTAAAACCGGCCGTAAAGTGTTAACAAAATGAAATGTAATGTATTGGATATGATTAACTACACCACAGAAATGAAATTTCATGTATTGAATATGACTACTCAATCTCCTGGTTGAGTTTCGAGGACTGTTTATTATTTCCTCCACCTGCATCTTTAATTCAGGTGTGCAGACAGATGGTCGTCTGTTCCTGGGAACATTTTGAACCGACACTGTACGCCGCCATTTTTCAATCAATTCCTGAATGGTGCTTTTTGCTGACACAGAACGTCCTGGAAATTTCTCCCGAAACAAACTCTTTGTTTTCACAAAAGATCCAGGGAGAATGAACCCTTCAACATTGGCAACACACTCGGGTATCGAATACAGCATTATCACACACTGACACTCATCCGGCTTAACACAACGTGGCCTTCTTCTCAACTGGTTTCGACAAGTTTCACTAGCTGCGGCTGCACGTGACTGCTGCATGTCACATAAGTCGACCCGAACTCGACACTCCATCTCTTGGTACAAAGGAAGATTATTTAAGTGTTGCCAAAAACACAATATACCAGCATATTACGACGGGCCAGTTTTACGTGCCGCACCATGTATATATCCATAAGATATAAGGTGAAAATAGCGCTTAACATAATTTATATATGTACTGTACTTAACGCAGATTTTACTTGCCAGTTTTCATCTACACCATTGCGTGTACAAGAACTCTTAGTTCTAAGTTTGGGTTTTTAATCTCAGTACAATAAAGTCTCTGCTATATTCAGAAGCAGTAGAATTGACATTCTTGTTAAATGAGATATTATCACACAAGAAAGCTAGCATTAGCACAACGTGCCCCTGATATGACTAAGTGTCTGCTCAAAATTACTTTAGAACTTCTGTTATCGTAACAGTATTTTGGAATGATTTTTTAATCTTGCTAACGTTGTGTCTGACGTTGTTAGTCCTCCCGAAAATTTCGTGGCCGAATTGTGGAAGTTCCTTTAGTTCTTAATTTCTTAATCTTCTGATACCGTATTTGCCTCCAGGGCTTGCATTTGTTGAGTATAGTGATGTGAAAATTTTTCATAGAAAAAATGACCAGCTGTGTGAGAAAACGGAAGCATTAATTTAATAGCAATCAAATAAAGTTTCTAGTCCCCTGTTCAATCTAGTCCCTTTGGATGAATTGCAATATGATTATGACCTTCTCTATATACTGCAGCCAAAGTTTACGGTTCGGAAAACGTCACCAACTTAATTTTGAGATTTTCTAATATCATCTTTCAGATGCAGTTTCATTTTCTTGTAAATGTTGCATATTGATTTCCTCATCCAGACAATGTTCTAGTCCAGACAAAGTTAGTTCTCAATGATGTTGCCTCCAGTTCTCAATGGAGGCATGTATATTCAAAATTTCCATTACTGTAATCATAGTGCATAGGATACCCGAAAGTTCTTCTATACCATTTCCTGACATAATGTAAACAATAATGTCTAGAAAATACTTAAGTGGACACCTCATAAGGCTACAACTTGTGACAGTTAAGAAATATATTGAGCTGCACGTATGATTTGAGACCTTTCCTGTACAAAGGCAGAACTAATGTGATTACACAGGTGATTTGTTAATTTTTCTTGTGCTTATTTACTGTATGCGTAAGAGTAGAATATATAGCATTAGTACTTGATGTTGAAGTAATAAAAAATAAAGAGATAATACACTGCTTATATGAAAAGGAGAGGTATGTATCTCAGCATTACACAATCGTTGTGGCGAACCTCTCACAAGATGAATAGCTATCCAAACGTTGTTTGAGTATAGGAAATCGAGACGCGAGATGCGAGTGAGGATCAGGACAGCATTGAAACACCAAGAAAATGAGAGTATAGCATTAGAGAGAAAGTGGATGACAGAATGAAGAAATGAGATACGATATTCTTATCAAGACAATGCTACCGTGAATAATATTACTGTTGCATTAAAGGAATTGGATATGTAGAATTTTCAAAAAGAGACATGTGAAATAAATGACTTTTTCTGCCATTGAAATTTGTAGCATTTAGTTACTAATCAAAGCGTACAGTGAGCTTATATGGAAAGATTATTTGATTAGCCCACTGATTGGTTACTTTGTGATGTCGAGTGTTACTAAGTTTGTACCGAACACTGGACAGACTATACCTTTAACATTTTCCACCTAACCGTCTAACGGAAGATATCAAAATAACCTAAAATCTATTCTCTTTTTGCTTCATCGATCAGATCACCGGTTAGGCTGCTTCGGAGGATAGAATATAATGGGTCTCATAGCAAGTTTTTCATTATGCAATCGGGAAAATAAATATAATGATAGGCCGGAACCTAGTGAATCCTACACAACTCTATGTAAGTTCTAATCAGCAGCAATGACGCTAATTAAATACATATTTGATAGACTCGTGTGTTTACAGGAGACTTTGTTTAATATATCCGTAAGAACACAACTCTTTGGATTAAACAGTCTCTATCATTCTAACGATCTAGAAGGTGAGTGCGTTATAGGCGTTAAGTAGATTTGATCAGCAGGAAGCACTCTCAAAAAGTATTGTAGAGTTTTAAACGGGAAGTATAGCAATTGCTTGATTATCATTGATAAATTAACACTTATGTTTTTTACGTTTGGTATCACAACATTTTTCACCCCAAGGGCCTACCTAAAACGAACCTCTGAATGTTCCTAAAGCTATATGATTGTGATACCCTCGTCTTATTAAAGTGAGCTATAAAAGCACTACTGCTTCGTTTTCAAGACCTACGTACACAACACAAGATACTGCGGATTCCGATTCATTGTTGAATTTTAAAAATAGCTCTAAGCTAATACGAATTAAAATTTACATGTTTATGTCCACTGCTGATTTCTGATTTTCACAGCATTGTAAGAAGGACTTAAGCCTTCATAAGTTACTGGACACCTCGAAATAAAACCCTCAAATTATTGGACACTTGTTGCACACTAAACCGGTAATTAAAAATCAAAACACCCCGTCCATTTTCTTAATTATTTCTCTACTCACCGCATCACTTAGAGATCGATTTAATATCTAATTAATATCTGTTTTTAGATATTGTATAATACTATTACAATGAAGTCAAGTGACATCTCTGCTAAGGTTCTCTTTTTACGGTAATTTCTTGTGTTGCAGATGCATATTACGAAAAGCTTCACAGCGCGGGGATGCCTGCCCTATCGCGAAACCCACCAACATGTCCATCATTTTACGCGCTTTCTCTTTACTACACCTTATGAGCTCACTGTGATATTCAGTCTTTCACAGCTAGACTTCTTGTTCCACACGTCACTGGTTTTAAACTCGAATATTTCGAATTTGCAAGTCAGTATGACAGTATGAGCTGCCTTACTTTTTCCATTTCAATCCACCGTCTAGCGTCGGTTGTACTGCATGCAAACTGATTCCACTCGTTCTAATGCAAGTATCATGACGGAACTCGTCATATACTGCTATTATATTTTTATCTAAATGCATCGTGATATCTTTAAATAGTGTTACTATTATTTCTGCAGAAAGCCACAGTGGGCAGCCTTGTACATAAATCATAATTCTTTTACCATATGAAGGCCATAATTCAACAGATTTTAGTGTATTACAGCTTGTGAGTTGCAATTGAAAAAAAATAACTCATTAAGCTTTTTATCAAATATTACTAACTGCTTGCATTCGTTTTGGTAAAACAGCAACTCCTATCTGGACATCTCCTTTTAGTAAAATGATATATGAAGATTTCGGTGTCTTTTTAATTTCTGTTTAATGTCTTTTTAATGTTTTCTGGAAACAGTTTACACATATATGCAGGTCTGACCTCTAAGCACATATTTGTGTATTTCGACTTACTTCTTCCTAATGTTAACGGCTCTAGTAAGGAATGTACTTTAGGCAGTTTCCCATGATATTCCGCTATATGCAGCGAAACCTAAACAGTATTCTACAGATGATTAACCATGCGAGGCAGAAAGACTTTAAGATTCTATAGACTAAAGATTAGTGTGAGAGATACGTAGCGCTATCCATATAGGATTTTGATAAGTCATGGTTGCAAAAAACGCCTCGATATTTTTTATTAACGCAAGTTTATCTTTCAGGCTAATCAAAATTTTATCGCAGTCTGTACTACTTAATTTGGCCACTGAGACGAGCAAGTTCTCGAACACTATTCCCAACGGTGGATATTCAGGGCTTGTGGCTCTAGATATGGGATGCGAGCCTACAAAGTTTTATATCTTTCAGGAGTACTTGACTGAAAATCTCCCAATGTAACCGAAGTACCAAAAAAATCTGTCACCTGATAATTTTGTTGATGTCTCTGATCCACACCTCTTCTACCAATCCTGTAGAACAGCCCTGGCCACGGCGAGCAGATAGTGGAAACTCTCCTCGTGAACTTTCACGAGCATTCTACGAGCAAATACCGTTGTTCGTGCTTCGTGAATCTTCGGGTTTTGTCCTTAGAGGAGCGGAAGTGTTGTCAACCTTGGCGGTAATCACTAGCTTACCAAATAAAAAAAAAGTATGTATGGTAACTGATTGCCATTTAGTGTAAAGTGTTTTTTACAATGTGGTAACCGTTAACTATAGACAACACAAACTGGTAACAGCAATCAAATGATGAACTATGTACGTTCCTTTTCTTCTTTTTTCTCTCCTTTTGTTAAAGAAGGATGTGGTGGAAGGAAACCATCGCTTACATTTATAAAAATTTGCCAGTTTGCGCAATGGAAAAGCAGTTTTCAATATTATATATATATATATATATATATATATATATATATATATATATATATATATATATATATACATATATATATTATCAAGTTCTTAATCCGAGTGTGGGTATGTTGTTTCGTTTTTAGGAAAAGAGATAATCTGTTGATACGAAAAAAAATACTGCAGCACTTGTTTGTAATTATCTAACAAGGAAGGGTCACGCAGTGGCTCCGCTGAGATCCGAACGAGACAATTACGTTTGCATTTGATATGTTGTAACTAGATGAATCCTAAAGTTATACGTGCCACCGGGTGGAATATCGTGAGTTACAACATATTTTGTAATGTAAGAACTACAAAAAATTACCTGGCAGAATAGTTTGAACCGAGTCATTTGTTCGGAAACGGTTTTGTAAGTGGAAAACTCGGACAATACGTACCCCATCATTTCCAAGTACACACTTTTTAGGATAAAAAAGTTTGCCCCAGGGTCCTCCAGGGTCCCAGACGGAGTCCAACTCAAAATTTTCAAATTGCAAGGGGTATTAAGTAGCACATCGTTTGAAAGCTGTTGTAAAATGAAAGAAAATGCAGCAAGTCTCGACTCTCTACGACGACCCTGTGAAAAATGGCGGAGGGTCAAAGTGTAAACAAAAACTTAATTGAAAAGTCCATGGTCACCCCTATAAATCTTAAACGGTGAGACAAATGTGAAAATAGGAAAGGGAGTGTGGCATTAGTTTCAAAGTACAACAATTTAAGTTAAAACGTCTTGTTCCAGGGTCCCCACAGGGTCCCAGGTGAGGTTCAACTAAAAAGTTTCAAATGGCAAGAGGGGTAAAGTATCTAATCGTTTGCAAGATCTTGTTAAATGAAAGTAGATAGAGCAAGTCTCGACTTTTTACGAAAACCCTGTCCAAAATTATGGTGGGTCAAAATGTAAACGAAAGCTTAATTAAAAAAAACTATGGCCACCTTGAATCCAAGATGGCCGCTTAAAATCTATGTCATTCATAACAGTACAAATCTGAATCTCTATTTTTCTCTATTATGTATTTAGAAACAATAGGAAGAGTAAAGAAGAATTGAATTTTGATTCACTTCAACTATTATTTCATTCGGTAACAACACATACGTTTTGTTCTTAATGCACCTTCGTCACGGTTTTCTCGACATCATTTACTTGAATATAACGAATATGCGATGATCACACAACTCTGACTTCCTACTCATACTGCTAAACTAAAGTTGAATACCTTCGATTATTTTTTTCTAATTTTGTCATACATTGTTCATGCATAAAGGACTTGCTGGACCAGTAGGTTGGGGCTCTATTGCAACGTATTCGTGATGGTTACATTTGCATGGCATACGTTGGTTTGATCGCAATACTTCAAGCAATACCAAATATATATATATATATATATATATATATATATATATATATATATATATATATAAGATTCATTTACAAGATTCGCAAGTAGTACTAAATCATGTGTAAGTCATTTAAGTACATCGAGCTGCGTCAAACTTTGTTGGTTTGGTCACAGTATTCCAAGAAATAACATATTTATATACGAACTCATTTTTTACGCTGACAACCATATTGGATTACAGATTATACTCTTTAATATTTTGTGGATACCTACTGTTAACCATAAACGTAAATACCACACTAGTGGTGTGAGCTGGACATGCGTTCGATACATAGTGCGGCATTTTGAACTCAAGATGTTGCGTTTTAAAACATTCCGCATATTTTCGTCACCTACTAATCAACATTAATGCCAAATTTAGCTTCCCTAGCTTCATCAGTTTGGTATGCTTATCCTTTCGATATAGGTTTTAAGCAACCATCTTGGATTCAAGGTGGCCATAGATTTTCAATTAAGCTTTTGTTTACATTTTGACCCGCCGCAAATTTGGACAGGGTTGTCGTAGAAAGTCGAGATGTCCTCCATCTTCTTTCACTTAACAAGAGCTTTCAAACGATGTTCTACCTCTCTTACCGTTTGAAACTTTTTAGTTGGACCCCACCTGGGACCCTGGGACAAGACTTTTCACTTAAATCGTTGTACTTTGAAAATAGTGCCACACTTCCTTTCCTGTTTTCACATTTGTCTCACCGTTTAAGATTTATAGGGGTGACTATGGACTTTTCAATTAAGTTTTTGTTTACACTTTGACCCTCAGCCATTTTTCACAGGGTTGTCGTAGAGAATCGAGACTTGCTGCATTTTCTTTCATTTTACAACAGCTTTCAAACGATGTGCTACTTAATACCCCTTGCCATTTGAAAATTTTGAGTTGGACTCCGTCTGGGACCCTGCAAGGACCCTGGGGCAAACTTTTTATCCGAAAAAAGTGTGTACTTGGAAATGATGGAATACGTATTGTCCGAGTTTTCCACTTTCCCAACCGTTTCCGAACAAATGACTCGGTTCAAACTATTCTGCCAGGTAATTTTTTGTAGTTCTTACATTACAAAATATGTTGTAACTCACGATATTCCGCCCGGTGGCACATATAACTTTGGGATTCATCTAGTTATAACATATCAAATGCAAACATAATTGTCTCGTTCGGATCTCAGCGGAGCCACTGCGTGACTCTTCCTTGTAAGTATTATCTCCAGAAAATTAGCTTATGCATGTATGTGTGTACGAATAGGCTTAGCAAGGGGTTGGTTGTGGAGATTAGAAGCCACTATTATACTATCAATAGGAAGAATAGTATTTCTTACTCCACTTTTAAAGTGGGGCCGCGGTGGCTCAGTGGTAGAACGTTCACATCTGGTGCTTGGGGTCCCGGGTTCGATCCCAGCCCCCGCCAAGTGAACTTTCCGGTGGACAAACACCGTGTGCGTGGGTTTTCTCGGGGTTCTCCCATTTCCTCCCACTTTCTTCATTCCATTCATTACTCATCATCACCGTCTCCTTTAGCCTAACCGGTATAACCGTGGGACGTAAAACCCAAAGATTTCATTTTATTTTTTCCACTTTTAATGTTACTTTGATCGCAAAGAATCAAACAAAATATTAAGAGAGCCAAAGAGATTTTCCATTTTTAAGAGTGACCATTAGTGGGTACCATTAGTTTTTTTTTTTTTTTAACAAGGAGTGTCTTTTTAATAAGGAAAAATATATTGTCCCTGGCTGGTTGCTTGCCGGTAGCTTGTTAAAAGTGAAAAAGAGTGTTAAATCATATCAACGACTGAAGCTACACGCTTGTCTTTCTTCGATAGTTACTGACTGGTTTTGAAAGTCACGATGTTGTAGGCCTACTGTAACAGCGTAAACTTGGAAGGGAACGTTCCAACTGAATGATACGAACAATTATTCCCAATGTCTTGAACATGAAACGTGGATTGCACGGATAACGCTTAAAGTGGGCTGGACTGCACTGGAATTTCCTTCCGGCAAATTAGTGTTTGGTCGGAACTCAGTTCTTCTGTGTAATTGTCTCATAACAACATTTGAACATTTCTTTTAGATAATAATATCTACCTAACTCTATGGCCTATGGAACCCGAAGGTTCAATTTCGGCGTTTACAACATATTCCCACTAACTTCTGTCCTTAGCCACCTGGATCCAGTTTCTACTCTGTACTCTTATTTCTGCAAGATCCATCTTAATATTGTCTTCCCATCTACGTCTAGGTCTTTCTAGTGGTCTTCTTCCAATTGGGTTTTCAGTTAAAATTATGAAAGCGTTTCTAATTTCTTCCATTCTGGCTACACGGAATGGCCACCTGAGCCTTCTACACTTAATGAACCTAACAATGTTAAGTGAGCGGTATAAACTATGCAATTCCTCGTTATGAATTTCCTCCAATCCCCATTTTCATCCGTCTTTGGTCCGAATACTACTACTACTACTACTACTACTAATAATAATAATAATAATAATAATGAAATAATAATAATACGCATTATTATTATTATTATTATTATTATTATTATTATTATTATTATTATTATTATTATTATTATTATTATTATTATTATTATTATTATTATTATTTTCAACCTCCCGTCGTTCTGCTATCAATCTAGCAACGAAAGGCGTTCACAACTTAGCAAACGTGAAGCAAGTTACAAGTTACAGACCGAGTGCTAATGTAATACAATGTCACGAATTGTGTAAGCAAGCTAAAAAAAGGCCTGAAACAATTCGTTTCCGATTTTTGCAGTCGTTTTTACGTCTGTAAGCTGAGATGTTTAATATTAGTTTCTTTCTTTCTTTCTTTCTTTTTCATTTGTTAGTTACTTCAACGCTAACTGTAACCTCTATCATGCGTCTTCCTCGATCAAAAAACGTACCAATTTTATTTCCTGCAGTGTTTTCGCGTCACTGCTTTCGAAATGGGGAGGGGGAGAGCACACCAGCACATTTCACGCTTGCGTCTGCTCAATGCTTCAACATCGTGCGAATTTGTGACCAGGCTTGGCCGTAGGTTTTTTACCATCATGTGTGGTTGGCAACCCTTATCGGATGCAGTGGAAGGGGAGGAGCTACCAACACCTGTGCTCACCTGTTCTTATCTCCGCTCGTTGTCGCTCACGCTTCGGCTCCGGGAACCAATTCATGGGCAGGCCTGCTGTAGAACTTCTTTGTATCGCGAATCAGTGCCTTGCACCGCTAGCTTTATTAATTCATCAGCCGGACTTGTCTCACAGGATAAGAGAAGCGGGCCTTGTTCTACAAGATAATCACGCACCTATTTTCCTAAGAATCCCCTACTAGATCTTCAGGTCAATAACCTGCATTTGAATCCTTTACAAGCTTACCACCATAAGTCTAGTATAAGTGTTACAGAAAAGGGTTAAGCTTTGTGGGCTTCCATTTGAAAAGTTGCTTGGAACAGTCGCAAAAGAAAATGGTGCTTAGCAGTAAGGATTGATAATCCTTATGTCGTATAAATACTGTTGCAATAAGTTGAATCCAATTGTGAAAGACGTGTAGTAGAGCTTTCATTCTTACGACCCAGTCTTAGATAAAAATGATCATGGGGTCTTTGCATGTACGGAAAATCCAAACTTCGTTCTTTATTAAATGTGTTAAAATTTACTTCCGTGTAGGAGAGTCGAAAACTAAACGGCAGTTACATAATTTTAAGTGTCTTTGCAATCATCTGCAGTTAAAATATGAACAATCAAACTATAAACTATAAGCCCAGCGACGCTTTCATGTGTTTATGGAAACATTAATAATCCTCGGAGGAAATGCCTAATTCTAGGATCTTGGATCTTATTGAACAATGTCTGGATGAGGAAATTAATATGCCACATTTACAAGAAAATGAAACTCCATGACAAAAACCATATTAGGTAACCTAAAAATTATTACGATGACCTAATCCGAACCGGCCAACTTTGGCTAGTGGGTATAGAGAAGGTAATAATCGTATTGCAATTCATCCAAAGGGACTAGATAGAGCAGGAAAGTGGAAACTTTATTTGAAAGCTATTAAATTAAGGCTTCCGTATTCTCGAGCAGCTGTTCTTCTTTTCTATGAAAAATTTACTATACTCAACAGATGGAAGCCCTGGAGGCAAATACGGTATCAGATGATTGCAAAAAATTAACAACTCAAGAAACCTTCATAATTCGCGGAAAAAGATGTCTTTTTGAGCGATATGATTTAATCCAAAGATTTGTGTTCTTACGGATACAATATTTATAGAAATTCTCCTGTGCGTTAATACTCGAGGCTATCAAGTATCCACTTAATTAGTATCCTTCAGCTTACTACGGCTTACATACAGAGTTGTGTAAGATTCACTATCTTCCCGTCTATCATTAATAATATTTTCACGAATGCTTAATAATAAAAACTTGATATGGGACCCACTATATCCTAAGTTTCGAAGCAGCCTTACTTTGGGACTGTGACCGGTGATCTAATCGAAGAGAGAAATACAGAATCGATTTTAGATTCCTTTGAGATCTTCCCTTAGAGGGTTAAGTGGAAATTATTTACGGTATTGTTAGGTCTGTGTTCGCTACCAACTTAGTAACACTGGTCATCAGAAAGGAACCAAACTGTGGGTTAATCAATTAATCTTTCCATATCATACTAATGATCTACATCCCGTCTGTAATTTCTTCCATTATTCCTTTCCGATTACAGCTACCTTTATCCTTCGAAAACTCCTTGATCATTTGAAGCCGTCTAGTATTTATCTCCAAGTTTGTCAAGAACCGTGACTGAATTGTTGTTGCTTCAATGGCAGACTTAAATTCGATCGTTGCAATTCTTCCCGAATGTTAATTTTATTTAATCTATCGTCATTTCCGTGTCTAATTGACATAATATTCTTAAAATATAAGTTGAAAATAGTGCTTAACATAATTTATATACGCACTGTGCTTAAAGCAGATTTTACTTGCCATTTTTCATCTACACCACTGCGTGTAGAAGAATGCTTCTTTCTACGTGTGAGTTCTAATTCTCAGTACAACAAAGACTCGTTTACTTTGAGCGCAGGTGAATTGACTTTCTTGGGCAATGAGATATTATCACACATGGAAGGTGGCATTAGCTCAAAGTGCCGCTGAGATACAAAGTGTCTCCTCAAAAGTACTTTACAACTTTTGTTATCGTAACAGTTTTTGTAATGATTTATTAATCATGCTAACGATATATCTGACGTTGAGTTAATCCTCCTGAAAATTTCGTGGCCTTCATTAAACACTGATCGATTACCATATCAATTGGAGTAAGAGAAGATCTCAGAAGAACCTAAAATCGAAACTTTTTTTTCGCTCATCGATCAGATAACCGGTCTCAGGCCGAAAGTAAGGCTGCTCCTTTGAGGTTAGAATATCATGGGTTCCATAGCAAGTTTTACAGGATACAATCGGGAAAATATAATTAATGATAGACCGGAACCTAGTGAATCCTACACAAATAAGTATGTAAACCTTAGTGAGCATCAAGGACGCTAATTAAATACCTATTTAATAGCCTTGAGTGTTAATACACAGGAGACTTTCTATAAATAATATATCCGTAAGAAAACAATTCGCTGTATTAAAAAGTTTTCATCAGGCTAAAGAACAAGAACCAGGTGAAAGTGTTATGGGTGTCAGAATAACAATTAAGAAATATGTGAGAGCGATATGAGTCCTAAGTAGATTTCTTACTAGAGTAGAGTAGCAGAAACACTCAAATAATTTTGTAGTTGAATATAGACGGGTAGTATAGCTATTGCTTGATTATCATTGATAAATTAATACTTGTTTTTTACATTTGCTATCCCAACATTTTTCAATTCCAAGGGTCCACCTAAAACAAACCGCTGTTCGTTTACAAAGCTATACGTCTGTGATACCCTCGTCCTAAAAAGGCAGAAGTAAATCCAATGATTTTTACATGGTATGCCATTGTATAATGGGAGTTAGAAAGCTCTAACAGCACTATTGCTTCGTCTTAACACCCAGGTACACAGCACAAGATTTTACGCTTTCGGATTCATTGTTGACTTCTTTTACTAGCTTTAAGCCATTAGGAATTAGGGAATAGATCTCGGTGTCCACTGCTGACTTCTAAATTTCACAGCATTATAATAGCATTCTATAGTGTACCAAAAAGATAATAATTAGAGTTGAAAACGATCTCTAAGTGATGCGGTGATTAAAGAAATAATATTGAGGATGGATGGGAATTTTCGTCTTTTAATTAGTGGTTCAGGGTGCAATAGGCGTGCCAATAATTCGAGGGTTCTATTTCGTGGTGCCGGTAAAGCTAAAGGGCTTATGGAGGCCTATGTCTGTCTAAAAATTTTGTGAAATTTAGAAATCATTAATGGACGTCGCCATGTCTTACTTAATTCCTATTGGCTTAGAGCTAGTAAAGAATTTCAACAATGAATCGGACGCCGAAGTATCTTTTGTTGAGTACCTAGGTTCAGGTGTACTTAACTGAAAATCTCGCAATGTGACCTAAATATCAAAACAAATTCTGTCAATTGATAATTTTGTTGATATCTGTGTTCTACACCTGTTCTACCAAGCCTGTATAACTACTTTGTACGCGAATCCGTTTTTTAAAACGCTAGCTTTATAAATTCATCGGCCGGACTTGTCTCACAGCCAAGAGAAGCGTGCCTGGGTCTACAAGGTATTCTCGTACTTAATTACCTAAAAATATGCTAATAGAGTTTCATGCCAATATCCTGCATG
This sequence comes from Thermobia domestica, assembly GCF_964235325.1. Classification (NCBI taxonomy): domain Eukaryota; kingdom Metazoa; phylum Arthropoda; class Insecta; order Zygentoma; family Lepismatidae; genus Thermobia; species Thermobia domestica. The sequence goes on along the minus strand of NC_137454.1, from coordinate 273,792,395 downwards.
TGACTGTTTTACAAGCTTACGACCATAAATGTAATATAACTGTTACGGAAAACTATTAAGCTTCGTGGCTTTTTGACTGAAATCCAGCATGGTACAGTCGCAAATGAACAAGATGCTGAGCAGTACGCTTTGATTGTCGTTATGTCGTATAAAACCTAGGGCAATAAGTTGAGAGCAACAGGGATTATGTGTACTAGTGCTTTCATTCTTACGCACCCTTTTGGATAAAAATTTACATGGAATCTTTGCTTGTACCGCATATCGAAACATCGTTTTTCTATTATCGTTAAACTTTGCTTCATTTTAGGAGATTTGAAAACTAAACGGTACCTACACAATTTTTAGTATCCTTGCAGATGGCAGATTCATTGGAGTCAATCGTTTGCTGTAGAACATCTTAACATATAAACAATCAAACAAAAAACAATTGTTATAAACGTCAATTGAATGGTACTGTGGTATGCGAATGTTATATCTAAATGAATTGGTTTAACTCGTTAGATTTGTCCTGCTAAGGTTTTACTTCCTCCTCCGGTACCAAACCCGCTCGTGTTAAAGAATCCCAAAATATGTAAAATTCATGTTTTATACCTTCTTTTTATACTTTATTTTAGATTTACATAAAGATCGTCTTCATCCTCATTTTGTTAGGTCTATTAGGCGGGGACGATATCACAAAATAATAATCATAACACATTGGATCAACAATTAAGCCGTTTTCAATGACAATCACAGTTGTTATTTGTTATCATCTATATCAGATTGTCTTCCGATCTCCCATTTCTACACGAACTCCCTTGGCAGAATGCATAAAATATTGAATACTTCATATCGGATCTTTTACACTAACATGTGGTGCGTTCACAATCCTATCTTGCAGTCACTTTTTATCTACAGGTAACTAAGATTATCCGGTTGCAGCTGATGGTAGCTGTGTGGGTCCCTGGAATTCGCATATTTTCTTTCACACACAACCTGTTTCGATTAAGTTCATGCTTAGACCATTTCGCTCCTGGAACTGGAGGTACTTCCGAAATGATTCCATTGAAGCTTTGTAACTACTTCCATGTTATAACTGTAATGGCTTATTCCAAGGACGGCATTTTTCCATCTCCATATAGGCGAAAAAGGAATTTCTTACGTTACCACTTTGTGAGGATTCATATTAGGTTGGTTGAAGACTCTGTCCAACTTTCACAATTCTTCTAATTGAAGGAACTTGAAGGCTGAAAACTATTCACTTTGCTGAGGTCGTGACACAGCCTGTTGCATCATAAAAAAGATAAAATCAATCTTTTAATGACGATCAGGTCTTTTTAAATTTAATACATTCGAAGTATTTCCTTTCAGTTCTGCGATTGTGAAAATGTGAAAGGCTATGTGAAAATTAGCTATGTGAAAGTTTGAATATGGGTATGTGAAAATTAGCAACTGCTCATGAAGTCTTCTACCCAGATTCTTAATGGATCAGAATCACACCCATCAACAGATACAGTTTTCATGTTTCTAGTTTCTACCATTTTTCTTGTACATATACAGCTACCTTTCGTCCTTCGAAAACTGTTTGCATCATTTGAAGCCGTCTAGTATAGATCTCCAAGTTTCGCAAGTACTGTGATTCAATTGTCGTGGCTTTATGGCAGCATTAAATTCGATCGTGGCAGATATTTCCAGAAAGCTCTTTTTCCTCTTTCGGCATTATCCATGTCTTATTGTAATTTATATCCATAACATATAAGGTGAAAATAGAGTTTAACATTATTTATTTCGTACTTAACGCAGAATTGAGTTACCATTTTTACTCCACACCATTGAGTGTAGAACGCCTCTTCCTTCTACGTGTGTTTTTTAAAACACATAACAATAGAGACTTTGCAATATTCACTGCAGTCGAAAGGACATTCTTGCGCATTGAGATATTATCTCACAAGGAAGGTGGTATTAGCTCAACTTGTCTCTCTAATGATAAACTTTTACCAACAAAGGTCCTGTAGAACTTCTGTTATCGTAATAGTATTTGGGAATCTTGCTAACGTTGTGTCTGACGTTGAGTTATTTGCGCCCCGAGAAATTTTTATTGAGCGTGAGGTCAGACTGGTGATGTGAGCGTGAGGTTGTGTGAGCTTGAAGTCGAAATGAGTTCGTGAGTTCAGGTAGAAGTTCGTTTTTGAGCGTGAGGTGGAGTGAGGTTAGGTCAAAGTGTCACCAATGGTTACGAAACTCCCATAAACACATGGAGTGTATTTCACTGGGACAAATTCCCGACAAATTCAAAACAGCTAATGATATCTTTTTTACAATCGTTAGTGCTTCGTTAGTGCTTCCTAGAGCAGTTACTCTTAACACTAGTGCTGCAATAGTTTGGACACTAGAAGCAAATAAAAACTTTGAAGGACAAACGTGAAGTTAGCCACCCAGGAAGCACTAACAGTCAAACCTAATGCAATTGATAGTACATTGTTGGTGTTCCTAGATAACACTAAGAGTGGAAGAGAATGTGAATAATGAGTTTTTAGTCACACATACTTTCTCTTCCACTCTTCTCCAAAACCCATTCCAGAGTGTGGAGCTCTTAAAAGTAGCTCTAAGTAGGAGTATTAATAACCACCGAGCCCCTAGAAGTCCATCGTAGATCCGCCTCTCGAGAAGAGAATGCGTGAATAAACACTTATTATTCACATTCAGTTTGCACATCTCAACAAACAAACATTATTTTCATTCACTTCCATCTACTACTGCATTCTACTGAACTGTAACGCCCTTTAATGTTTATAAATAATTATACTTTTTTCAATAATTGTAAATGTTTAAGTTCAGTAATTCAAATGAATAGAGTCACTAGAAGTGTTTTTGTAACGAAGAAAAAACATTAACAGTTTAATATCTTTTAACAAACTTTCGAGGGTTGATTACCTGAAACCGCGGTAGCCAGAATTAGCCCAGGGTAGGGGACTTATATTAACAAATGAAAATATCAGGTAAATGCATAATTCTTTTAGTCTTGTTGCTCTTAGTTCGTATGAAAGTTCTAACAGAAATATGGCCAATGAATTATGACTATTTTTTAGAACATTCTACTTTAATATCACAGGAAATTGATCTTCCGGCTTGCTTGGTTGTGAAAAGTTATAGTGTATTGGTATACTATTTAAAGTATGTGTACTGTCGCTGATTTGTGATAACAATTACAAACAGAAGTAATAGGTAAATTAAAGTAATAGTTTTCTCTTAATAGTTTTGTATTCAAGGGGAAACGGAAACCTACTTTTATCTTAACATTTTCTTTCTTAAACTTTCTATTCGGGTTCACGTTCTTCCCCCTCAACTTTGAATACCGAAATGGAGTTTTTATTTAGAATTTAATTGTTGTTTCCAATATATTTCAAGCATCACTTCTCGGACATAGGCCTGTGTTATGTCGATAACGTTATCGTCGATATCTATATTATTATATATCAACATTCGATATCTAAAATATATTGACATGAATATATGATTCTACATTTTCGATATCGATATTCGGGGGGGCGACGAGATATAAGGAGTCCCTAAGACTTGATGAAGGAGCCCCCAGGATAAAGAAATTAAAGTTCCTTTTACAATCTTTATTACCACAAATTGCAATGTAAATACATCCACTTGCAAATTTGCAATATTATATGATATAATTTCTTAGACGCCAGAACGTTTCTGTTCCCTGAAATAAAGAAACAAAGCATCACGTCCAAAAGCAAGTGCTATGAACTTTGAACTGGAATTTACCATAAGAAGGTTTTTTTATTTCTCCCTTATTTGCAGTTTGCCACACTGATATATTTCTGACAAAATTGAGGTTTAGTTCAACGCCTTTCGAATTTGCAACCAACCCAACCGCCGAATTGTTTGGGTTGTTTGCTATTTTAGGAAAAGGAGAATTTCAGGTGGTAATGCACTTTAGGAGTCGTGTATACATATCACCGTTGAGTTGATACATTTATAATTATTGAAGTATGCCTTCTTTCCTTATATTTGGTTTGTGTATATTGAATAATTAGTAGAACACTGTATGGTATTAAATTTCGTATGTTGCTGGTAACCCTGTTAACAATTTGTATTTAACGTAGGAGATGTCTGCTAGGGTAACCGGAGTGACAACAGGAATCTCTATAGAAGAATTGTTCAAGGTAAAGGTTAATCAGTAACAGTTACTTCACATTAATTAATTACTCCCCATTAGTTAACTGTAAAGACACTAACATTGATTTAATTACAGTCTTCTTAGCATTTTCATCTTCGTGTACAACTTTGAATCATGAAGCCTAAAGTTACAAATAAATAATACTATTATAAAAGATTTTTTAACGTTGTTCCAAAACCAGTAAACATCATTTTACATACTCAACAAACAGAATTAAACATGTTAAATTTAGCAAAACATTGTAGTTAACTTTTATCGTATCGTAAAACAATGCAGAAAAAAAATAATAAAATGACTGTTTATATGAACCAACCCAAAACAGAACTAATAGGGAAACAAAGAAAACTTTTACGGTTTTCTACAAATCCTAACAATGAACTATGGATTGCTCTAGATTATGTTGTTAGTGCTTTCTGGGGAACTAACGTGAAGTTAGCCCGTTTTTTTTTCTTTTTCCCCTAGCATCCAAACTAATGAAGCATTAATGTTCGGTTTTGGTGCTCTAAGAAAGAGTTAACGATTGCACAGGAAGAGATCATTAGTGCTTTTTAATTTGGCGGAAGTTTAACTCAGCGAAAAATTCCCAATGTTTTTCTTACGTGAGATTCGTAACTAATAATGAAGCACTAACGAAACTATTAGTGTTTTCTAGGACCAGAAAAAATGTACCATCAATTGCACTACGTTTGATTGTTAGTGCTTCCTGGGGGGACTGTTTTTTTGCTTCTAGTGTACTATTCTTAAGCCTATTGCAGCCCTAAAGTTAAGAGTTACTGCTCTAGGAAGCACTAAGAAAGCACTAACGATTGTATTAAAGATATCATTAGCTGTTTCGAATTTGTCGGGAATTTGTCCCAGTGAAATATTCTCCATGTATTTATGGGAGTTTTGTAACCAGAGTTGACCACTTTGGCCTAACCTCACTCAACCTTACTCTCAAAAACTAATTTTGACCTGAACTCACGAACTCTTTTCGACCTCACGCTCACATCACCAGTCTGACCTCACGCTTACATCACCAGTCTCACCAAGAGCTCACTCAACCTCACGCTCACATCACCAGCCTTATCTTAGGCTCACTTTGTGAGGTTGAGGTCGAGTGAGCGCAAGTTTCGAACTCGTGAGCGCCGATCTCGTGATTTTGGACATGTTTGTGACTTATAAGTGCGCAGATCTACAATAAGAGCAAAGCAAAACTAAACCATTAGTGTTCCCTGAAAGCACTAACGATGCACTAACAATTGCACCAGGTTTAATCGTTAGTGTTTCCTGGCGGGATAACGAGAAGATGCACAACAATAGTTCTTTGCAGCTAGCGTCCAAACTATTGCAGGACTAATGTTTCGACTTGGTATTCTAAGAAGCACTAATGAAGCACTAACGATCGCACTAGAATAGGTCATTATAGCTTTTGAATTTGGCGAGAATTTGAGTCAATTAAAAATTCCCCATGTATTCCTGATTGGAATTCCGTGACATATAACTGAGCATAGCCACACTAATTGTGAAGCACTAACGAAACTAATAGTTTTCTGGAAGCACTAACGATGCACTAACGATTGCAATAGTTTTAAACGTTAGTGCTTTCTGGAAGGGCTAAAGTGAAGTTAGCCTACCTCCAAATTTTTGGCTTCTAGCGTACAAGCTATCAAAGCACTAACCACGCACTGACGATTGCACTAGAAGAGATCATTATTGCTTCAATGGTGGGGGCCATTTCTCGGACGTCCCTTTGGATGAATTGCAATACGATTATGACCTTCTCTATATACTGCAGTCAAAGTTAACGATTCAGAAAATGTCACCGTCTTAATTTTGGGATTTCCTAATATGCTTTTTGTCATGCAGTTTCATTTTCTTGTAAATGTTGCATTTTGATTTCGTCATGCAGTCATTGTTGATTAAGATAGAAGATCCTAGATTTTATCTCCTCCGAGGGTGTAAGTGTCTTCAAAACCACATGTAGAGGTCCCGAAGCAAAGTCTAGAAGTGAGTTCTCTAAGATTTTGAGTAGACATATCCATTGAGCATTTTCACTAAATTTGTAATAGTGTGGAGGATACACCAAAGTTCTTCTATACCTTTTCCTGACAAATGTATCCAATGGAGCCTAGATATTACTTAACACGAAAACCTCCTAAAGCCGGTACAACTTTGTACGGTTCAGAAATTTCTTCAGCTGAGGTACGGTTTGAACTCCTTTCCAGTATAATGGCTGATCTAATGTCATAACGAATGTGCTTTTTTCACTTTTCTTGCATTTATTTACTCTATGCAGCAGAGTAGAATATTGAGTATCAGAGTAGACTATTTGATGTTGAAATAATGAAGAAATAAGAGGGAAAATATTCACCGCAGTGGAATTAACATTCTTCCGCATTGAGACATTATCACACAAGGAAGGTGGCTTTAGCTCAACGTATCGCAAATGACCCAACAACTTGTCCATCTTTTTACGCGATTTTTCTGTACTATACATTATGAACAAACCGTGATATTCATTCTTTCTCAGCTAAAGACTTTTTATTCCGCACGTCAGTGGGTTTAAACCAGAGCCCAGCAAACCTGGCCCAGTCCGGGTGGATCAGAATTCTTTGCCCGGCACGATCCGGCCCGGCCCGCCAGGCCCGAATCTCGAGCCGGGCTCTAACTGGGCATGCCACATTCCAGGAAGAATCGGGCCGGGCACCTGGCGGGTCGAACCGGGCTGGGCACCTTTCGGGTCGAAACGGGCAGAGAACGTATTGAAAGTATGCTTCATTCAAAACTATGCTTTATTCAACATATTGAAACTATTTGCTATGAAGCCTCCAAAAATCTTGGATATATAGTATTTATTGAGTAAGTAAAGATTTCCAAAATGACCAAACTTTAATTGTACTGTATTATGCATACGTGAGGTCGAAATTAGAATATTGTACCAATATATGGAACCGTAATATACAGAAATAGTCATTCTTATTTGAGCGTACTCAAAATAAGTTTTAAAGGCTTCTTACACTTAAGAAAACAAAATTCTACTCGAAATTTGAAAGCTACATTAAATTGTTGAAAATTTTAAATTTGAAACAGAACTTAGGAAAAAAAATCTTGATTTATTATTTTTACACAAGCTCTTTCTAGGCAAAGTAGACTATCCTGATCTTAACTAACAAATATGTATCCACGTACCATCCACTAAATTGCGCACTGCTTCGAAAAATACATTTTTTTTACAGCAAAAACAAACGTTTAAGCAGATCTTCTTTATGGAGAACTAGTGCAATTTACAACAAGTTAGTTATATAAAATTTCAACCTTGATGTACTGGCATCGGGTGTAAGTAGTTTTAACAATTCTATTAATTACGTAAGCCGAATGTAATTATTACCAATAGTATTATTATCCTATATAATCTGTAAAACGTATATACTAAGTAACACTGTAATATTGCCAGTGCTTGATGTCAATAAATCAATAAATCAATTTCCCCGTTCACGAGCTATATAGCGTGTAGTACTGAAAGCTCTTTCAATAGACGCACTAGAAGCAGAGATAACGAGATACTGACGTGCTAATTTGGTAATGTTTGTTCTTGTTGCTTCCACCACTCCAGTATAAATAGTTCTCTTACACATGATGACATGTAGTGATACCAAATGTAAAAAACAAATATTAATTTATAGTCAAGCAATTACTATACTCCCGTTTATAAGCTACTACAATACTATTTCCGAGTGTTTCATGCAGAAGAAATCTACTTAGCTCCCATAACGCTTTCATTTTGTTTTTAATCATGAGCCTCATAGAAACTGTTTAATCCAAAGATTTGTCTCGAGTCGCTCTGATGAAAAGCTGATGCCCCAAAAATTCTGTAGAGCTTCTGTTATGGTAACGGTATTTGGGAATCAGGGATTAAACTTGCTAACGTTGTGCCGGGCGTTGAGTTATTCCCCCAGAAAATTTTGGGGCCTTCGTTAAACACTGTTCGATAATCATATCACTTGGAACTTCTCTAAAGAAAGTCTCTTTTTCTGCAAATTGTGAATGTACCTTGAGTTTTTAATTTCTTCTAAACCTCTGATACCGTATTAGCCTAGATAGAAGTTATGACCAGCTGCGTGAAAAAACGGAAGCATTAATTTAATTGCTTGCAAATGAAGTTTCTAGTCCCCTTTTCAATCTACTCCCTTTGGATGAATTGGAATACGATTATGACCTTCCCTACATACTGCAGTCAAAGTTTACAGTTCGGAAAATGTCACCAACTTAATTTTGAGATTTCCTAATATCGTCCTTGTGATGCAGTTTCATTTTCTTGTAAATGTTGCATACTGATTACGTCATCCAGACTTTGTTGAATAAGATCGCACAACCTACATTTTGTCATATCCTCCGACGGTTGTAAATGTGTTCATAACCACATGTAAAGGTCCCGGAGCAAAGTCTAGATAGAGTACTCAATGATCTTGATTAGGCGTAGTTATTCAACATTTTTACTAATGTTGTCATAGTGTACAGGATATACAAAAGTTCTCCAATACCATTTCCTGACATAATGTATCTAATCTTGCCTAGAAATTACTTAATTGGAAGCCTCCTAAAGGCGGTACAACTTTGGACCGTTAAAAAATTTCATTACTTCAGTTCCGATTTGAATACCTTTTCAGTATAATGGCTGATATAATGTCATAAGGCATGTGCTTTGTTCTCTCCTCTTGCACTTATTCACTGTATGCTTAAGAGTAGAATATATAGTATTAGTATCTCATGTTGAAATATTCAAGAAATAAAGAGGCAATACACAGCTAATATGAAAAGGAAAGGTGTGTATCTCATCATTACACAATCGGTGTGGCGAAGCTTTCACAAGATGAATAGCTATTCAAACGTTTTTGAGAATAGGAAATTGAAACGCGAGATGCGATTGAGGATTTGATTAAATCTTCCGAGTAAGACAGCATTCAAACACAAAGAAAATGAGTGTATTCTATTAAAGGGAAGATGATGTCAGAATGACGAAATGTGACACAATATTCTTATCAAGACAATGCTGCCGTGATATCAGATTACTTTTTCAATCAAGAACTCAGATATGAATGTTTTCATCAAGAGACTTCTGAAATAAATGACTTTTTCTGATCTATCAAATGTGTGGCACTGGAAAGATTATTCGTTAGACCACTGGACTGACTATACCGTAAATATTTTCCACCTAACCGTCTAAGGTAATATCTCAAAAGAAAATAAAATCGATTTTTTATTTGTCTCATCAATAAGATCACCGGTCTCAGACCCAAAGTAAGGCTGCTTCGATGGTTAGAATATAAAGGGTTTCATAGATAGTTTGTCATTATGCAATCAGAAAAATATTATTAATGATAGACCGGAACCTCGTGAATCCTACACAACTCTGTGTGTAAGCCCTAGTGAGCAGCATGGACGCAAGTGGACATGGAAAGTGCGAAAGAGAAAAAAGAACTTTGGGGTAATATCTGCAAAGATCAAATTTAATTCTACCATTTAAGCCACGACAATTCAATCACAGTCCTTGAGGAACTTGGAGATCAATACTAGAGGGATCAAAATTTGCAAACAGTTTTCGATCGAATAAAGGTAGCTGTATATGGACAACAGTAATAGAAGTAACTAGAAATAGGAAATCTGTAGCTGTTTTGAGTGGATTCAGATCTTTTAAACAACTTGGTACAAGACTTGATGAGCAGTTGCTGATTGTCTTGTAGCCACATACAAGCAGAACTGAAAGGAAATGCTACAAAATTAATAAATTTAAAGAAATTTTAGCGTCATTAAAAGATTGCTTTCACAATTTTCATGTAGCATCAGGCTTTGAAACGAACTCTGCTCTACTCAGGACTGAATAGTTTTAGCCTTTTAAGTTCCTTCAAAAAGAAAGGTTCTGAAAGTTAGAGTCTTCAACCAACCAAATGTGAATCCTGACAAAGAGGTACCTTAGAAATTCCTTATTTGCTTGAATGGAGAAGGAAAAATGCCCTCCCTGGTATAAGCCATATCAGATAAAACAAAAAGTATTAGCAAAGCTTCAGTATGGCAACTTTTCCCATTACTAACACAGCAGTTGTGCAGCATTCAATTCGGAAGTACCTCCAATTCAATGAGCGAAATTGTCCAAATATGGACCCAATCGAAGGAGGTGGTGTGTTAAAGAGGATATGCGAATTCCAGGGACTTACACAGCTACCATCAGCTCCAACCAGATAATCTTCCTTACCTGTAGATAAAAGGGAACTGCAAGATAAGAATGTGAACGAGCCACACGTTATTGTAAAAGAGCCGATATAAATTTTCAGGCGAACTCTGCATTCTGCCAAGGGAGTTCGTGTACGAATGGTAAGTCGGAAGATAATCTGATACAGAAGATAACGAACAACAGCTGTAAATATAAATATGTCATTGACAACGGTTAATTGTTGAACAATCTGTTATGATTATTATTTTGTGATATCGACCCCGCGTTATAGACCTAAAAAAATGGAGATGAAGACGATCTCGAAACATTAAATGAAGGTGTAAGGACAATGTGAATTTTTTTTGGAATTATTTAACACGAGCTGCGTTGGAATCATTTAACACGAGCATATCCACGGCCGTTGACCAGAGCCATCGTAGATCACCAAGTAAATTCCTCTACAAAAATTGAAGCACCAAATCGTCTGTAGAAATCTGCTTAGGTGTTCGCTGCATATTGGTGAAAATCATGGCTAGCCTAGTGTGCATTTTTTTTGTAGAGCCGTTAACATTGGCAAGAAAGTCGAAATACACTGATATGTGCCTAGATCTAATTTTGAGACTGTTTTCAAAAAACATAGTATTACTAAGATATCGAAACGTTCAGATAAAATTTTAAAGGAGATGTCGAGATACTTGTTGTTATCTTATAATAACGACTCCAAGCAGCACTACTACTAACCATACATAGTAATATTTGATAAGAAGCGTAGAGAGCAAGCAAGCGCCCACAAATCGTCTGTAGAATTCTGCATAGATGATCGCTGCATATAGCGGAATATTATGGGAAACGGCCTAGAGTACATTCCTTGCAAAGTCCAGCTATGAGCCGTTAACATTGGGAAAAAGTTAGTTGAAACACAGATAGATTATCCAACTTCATCTATACTTCAGACTGTTTTCAGAGAACATTGTATGACGAAGGTATAGAAACAGTCACTTATTTTACTAAAAGCGTAGTGAGATTAGGATTTTTCAATTGCTACTTACAAGCTAATTTTAAAATTTGTTGGAAAATTATTTTCATTTGCCAAAAGATTTAAGATTTATCTACACAGCTGCCGACTGTGGTTATCTGCAGAAATAATGTATTATTAATTGTAGATAAAATAAAAATAAGATTAGATGTCGAGATCCGACATGATACTTGCATTAGAATAAGTTTCGAATCCCTTTGCATGCAGTACAACCGACCAGAGCAGGCGGATTGAGATGGGATAAGTGCGGCAGCTCATATTGTTTTTAGGACTTGCAAATTCAAAATATTCAGGTGTAAACCCTGTGACGTGGGAAACAAGAAGCCTTTGGCTGAGAAAGAATGAATATCCCGGTGAGCTCATAAGGTGTAGTAAAGAGAAAGCGCGTTAAAATGATGGTCAAGTTGGTGGGTCTCTTGCGATAGGACAAGCATCGCCGAGCTTGTAAAGCCTATTGTAAAATGCATCCATTACGTCAGAAATAGTCTTAAAATGAGAACATTTAGCAGTGATGTAAATTGACCATTGTAATAGTATTCTACAATTTCTGAAAAGAGATATTAATAAGAGAATCAGAGGGAAAGTGGATGTGAGTGAAGATATGTGATACGATATTCTTATCAAGACAATGCTACCGTGATATAATATTACTTTTACATTCAAGAACGAGTTTATAGAGAATTTTCATCAACAGACATCTCAAATAAATGACCTTTTTTTTCTATAAAATGTGTTGCCCTTAGTTACTAATCAAAGCATACAATGAGATTATATCAAGATATTATTTGATTAGCCCACAGCTTGGTTGCTTTGTGATGGCTAGTGTTACTAATTTTTTTAGGAAAAATAACGTAAATATTTTTAGGACTAACGTAAATATTTTTACCTAACCGTCTAAGAGAAGATCTCAAAAGAATCTAAAATCGATTCTATATTTGTCTCATCGATCAGATCACCGTCTCAGTCCCAAAGTAAGGCTGCTTCGGAAGTTAGAATATAATGGTTCCATATCAAGTTGTTATAATTATGCATTCGTGAAAATATTATTTATAATAGACCGGAACCTAGTGAATCCTACACAGCTCTGTATGTAAACCCTAGTAAGCAGGAAGACGCTAAATAAATACATACTTGATAGCCTAGAGTTTAATACACAGGAGAATTTCTTTAAATATTATATCCGTAACAACACACAATCTTTGGATTAAACAGTTTACATCAGGCTCACGATCAAGAACAAGGTTGAGAGCGTTATGGGAGCTAAGTAGATTTCTTCAGCAGGAAGCACTCTCAAATAGTATTGTAGTTGCAAATAAACGTGAAGTATAGCAATTGCTTGATTATCATTGATAAATTAATACTTATGTTTTTTACATTTGGTATCACAACATGTCATCATGTGTAAGAGAACTGCATATACTGCACTGGTGGAAGCAACAAGAACAAACATTTCCAAAATTGTGTAAATTATCACGTCAGTATCTCGCCATCCCTGCTTCTAGTGCGTCAATTGAAAGAGCTTTTAGTACTACAGGCAATAGCTCAGGAACGTAGAAATTGATTTATTGACATCAGGCACAGGCCTAATTACAGTGTTACTTAGTATATACGTTATTAAGATTATATAGTTTAATAAAACTATTGGTAATTACATTCGCCTTACATAAATAATGAATAGATTTCTTAAAACTACTTACACCCGTTGCCAGTACATCTTTAACTAACTTGTAGGTTGCACTTATTCCCCATATAAAAAATCTGCTTAAGACGTTTGTTTTTGCTGTAAAAAAAATGTATTTTTCGATGCAGAGCGGAATTTAGCGAATGGTACGTGGCTACATATTTGGTAAAGTTAAGGATAGTCTATTTCGCCATAAAAGAGCTTGTGTTAAAGTGATAAATCATTATTACTTCTCCTTAGTTCTAATGTTTGAAATTTAAAATTTTCAACAAATTTAATGTAGCTTTTAAATTTCGGGTAGAATTTTGATTTCTAAAGTGTAAGAAACCTTAAAAACTTATTTTATGTACGCTAATCAAGAATGAGTATTTCTGTATATTCGGGTTCCATATATTACTACATTATTCTAATTTCAACCTGACGTATGCATAATACAGTACAGTTAAAGTTTGGTGACTTTGGAAATCTTTACTCACAATAAATAGTATACCCAAAATTTTTGTAGGCTTATTTGCAAATAGTTACAGTATGTTGAATAAAAGATAGTTTTGAAGAAAAAAAACTCCCAAGTCCCGACTTTCCCGTATGTTCTTTAGGAAGTTACGGCTGAAGATTGGTGGAATGAATACAGTGGACGAACACGGGCTAATCCGAAAACTGCCACTCTCACGGTGCTTTTTTACCACAAAGCTCACATAACACGAGAAGGGATCGATCCGACGACCTCTAACATCAGATGTGATTGGTTTACCTACTGAGCCACCGTTGCCCCTCGTCAAGCATCTGTTCGCATTCTACGCACAGACTTCCATATCGCAACACTCCTATTAAGCTTACTGGATGATTTCAATTTCTCCATCTTCTATATTTTTTCTCACTGGAGAGTAAAGTTCTAGTAAGCTTGCCCTCTGTAGCAGATTAGTCCACCAACTGTATTAGCTTTTAGAGATCTTTCATGTCTGAGACGGAACGATCAACAAGAAAAATATCTCTAATCTTATTTATCAAATTCAACAGTACCTTATCTCGCTGACGTGAATAGGGCTTGAGTGTCTTTCATCGACTCAAAGGTATCTTATCAAGAGCAGAAAACAACTCCACAAAACGTACCCGATTAATCGCCAGCAGTTGAGGCTTACGAATTGTACTGATATCAAACACTGTACCTGACTGTGTTTTGGACTGGTATGTATGCAAGCACATTCATGGCCGTGTACCAGTGCCATCCTAGATCACCAAGTATATTCCTTTACAAAAATAGGAGCTCCAAATCTTCTGTAGAATTCTGCATAGATGACAGCTGCATATAGTGGTATATCATGGCAAACTGAATAGAGTATATTCCTTGCCCAGTCCAACTAAGAGCAGTTAACATTGGCAAGAAGAAAATCGAAAAACACAGATATGTGCTTAGATCATATTTTCAGACTGTTTTCAGAGAACATTACACTATTAAGTTATAGAAAGATTCAGATATTTTATTAAGAAAAAATGTCGGGATACACTAAAACCAACCATACATAGTAAAATTTGATAAAAAGCGTAGTTAGATTAGGATTTTTCAATTGCAACATATACGCTGTAATACTCTAAAATTTGTTTGAAAAATAACTTTCATATGGCAAAAGATTTAAGGTTTTACTACATGGATGCAGACTGTGGTTTTCTGCAGAAATTATGGTATTAGTAATTGTAGATATCACGATGCAATTAGATAAAAAGATTATAACAGTACATGTCGAGATTCGCCATGATACTTGTATTACAACGACTGGAATCAGTTTGCATGCACTACAACCGACGGGAGAGCTTGCGATGAAATGGTTAAAGTACGACAGCTTATATTGTCCTTAGGACTTGCAAATTCGAAATATTCGATTTTAAAACTAATGACCTGGGGACGTAGGAGCTGTCTCGATTTCTATAAAGAAGTCTTTAGATTAGAAAGACTGAAAATCACGGTGAGCTCATAACGTATAGTAAAGAGAAAGCTTGTTAATATGGTGTACAAGTTGATGGGTCACTTGATTGGGCAGACATCCCCGAGCTTGTGAAAATTTTTCTATTATTCATCTGCAAAACCAGAAATCACTTTAAAATGAGCACGTTAGCAGAAATTTCACCTGACTTCATTGTAATAGCATTCTACAGTGTACCAAAAAGATAATAATTAGAATTTAGATCAATCTCTAAGTGATTCGTTGAATAAAGAAATAATATTGAGGATGGACGCGGATGTTCGAATTTTAATTAGTGGTTCAGGGTGCAAAAAACGTTCCATTAATTCGAGGGTTCTATTTCGAGGTGTCCGGTAAGGCTAAAAAGCCTATGGAGGCCTATGTCAGTCTAAAAATTTTGTGAAATTTAGAAATCAGCAATTGACGTCGCAATGTATTGGTGGGCTCTGGGCCACGTTTGCTGGGCTCTGGTTTAAACTCACCGACGTGCGGAATAAAAAGTATTTCGCTGAAAGAATGAATGAATATCACGGTTTGTTCATAATGTATAGTAAAGAGAAATCGCGTTAAAAAGATGGACAATTTTGTTGGGTCACTTGCGATAGGGCAGTTTAACATCAGAGCGACACGTTGAGCTAATGCCACCTTCCTTCTGTGATAATGTCAATGCGCAAGAATGTCAATTCGACTGCGGTGAATATTGCAGAGTCTCTATTGTCTTGTGTTATAAAACCCATACGTAGAAAGAAGAGTCCTTCTACACGCAATGGTGGGGACAAGAGTCCTTCTACACGAAATGGCAACTCAAATCTGCGTTAAGTACGTATATAATTATGCTAAACACTATTTTCACGTTATATATTATGGATATAAATTACAATTATGGATATAAATTACAATTATGGATATAAATTAAATTACGATCGTACTTAATTCCGCCATTCAAGCAACGACAATTAAATCACAGTTCTTGAGAAACTTTGAGATCAATACTAGACGGCTTTCGAAGGAGCAAAGGCAGTTGTATATGGACAACAGTAATAGAAGAAACTAGAAACAGGAAAATGTTGCTGCTGGTTGGTGTGATTCAGATTTTTAATAATCTTGCTAGAAGACTTCATGAGCAGTTTCTGATTCTCTTATAGCCACATACAAGCAGAACTGAAAGGAAATACTACGAAAGTATTAAATTTATTGATACTTTATGGTCATTAGAAGATTTCTTTCACTTTTTCCATGATGCAGTAGCATTGACACGACCTCAAGAGTGAATAGTTGGCTGCCTTAAAGTTCCTTCAAAAAGAAAAAGCATACTGCAGTTAGTCAGTGTCTTCAATCAATTAAATGTGAATCCTGACAAATGATTACGTAAGACATTTCTTTATTCACCTGTATGGAAGAGAAAAATCTCTCCCTGGTATAAGCCATATCAGATATATCAAGGAAGTAGTTACAAAGCTGCAATATAGCCACTTTTCCCATTACTAACACAGCAGCTGTGAAGCATTCAATTCGGAAGTACCTCCAACTTCAGGAACGAAATGGTCTAAGCCTAAACCCAATCGAAAGAGGTTGGTCTGTTGACCCACACACCTACCATCAGCTCCAGCCGGATAATCTTACTTACTTGTAGATAAAAAGTTACTGCAAGATAGGATTGTGAACGAACCACATCTTCGAGTAAAAGAGTCGATATGAAGTATTCAAGGTTTTGCGTTTTCTGCCAAGACAATTCATGTAGAAATCGCAGATCGTAAGATAATCTGGTATAGATGATAACGAACAACAGCTGTAAAAAACCAATATGTCATTGACTACGGATTAACTTTTGATCCAGTGAGTTATGATTATTATTTTGTGATATCGTCCCCGCTTATAGACCTAAAATAAAAGGACAAGAATCTTAATGAAACTTTAAATGAAGGTATAAGGAAAAGCTAATAAACATGAAGGTGATGTATTTTTCTGTTTATTTATTTTGGAATTTTTTAACACCCTGCTTTGTTACCCGATGAGAAAAAGAAACCGTAGTAGGACACGTTTAAGTTATCAACCAAAAACCTATCATTTAGATTTAACATTTGCGTACTAAAGTATTTATCAATTGTACGTTAATAACAATTGTTTATTGTTTGATTGTTTATATGTTAAAATGTTCAACAACAGATGATTGACTCCGAGGATTGTGCCATCTACAAGGACACTTTAAATTGTGTAACTGCCGTTTAGTTTTCGACTCTCCTACAAGGAAGTAAAGTTTAACACTCTTAATAAAGAACAATGTTTGGATATTCCATACATGCAAAGTCTCCATGTACATTTATATCCAAGAGGGCGTAAGAATAAAGCTCTACTACACGTCGATTCCAGTTGGCTTCTACTTACTGACCTAGGTTTTATACGACATAAAGATAATCAATCTTTACTGCACAGCATCTTGTTCATTTCCGACTATTCCAAGCTGCTTTTCAAACAGAACGCCAAGAAAGCTTAACAATTTTCCGTAACAGATATATTACACTTCCGTAAATAAAAAATTCCGAGGCGTCTTGTGCAAACTTGACTCACTTCATCAAGATGGTATATAGATAACGCTACGCATCTATCACACTAATTTTCAGGCTATAGAACCCTAAACCCTTTCTGACTCGCACGGTTCATCTTGCACTACAGACTGCAAAATCGCACACTCTTATTAAGGTTATTGGAGGATTTGATATTCTCGACCTTCTAATCGTTTTCTCACGGGTGAGTAAAATTCTGGTATAATTCCCATCTGTAACAGTTTAGTGAACCAACTGTATTTGCTTTTTGACACCTTTCATATCTGAGACGTAATGGTCAACAAGTAGAATTTCTGTAATCTTATTTATTTAATTCAACAATACCTTATTTCGCTGAGGCGAATAGAGCTTGCGTGTCTTGTCCAATGACTCAAAGGTATCTTCTCAAGAGCAGAAAGTTACTTCACTAAATGAACCCGATTAAACACTAGCAGTTCAGGTTTACGAAGTGTACTCATCTCCAACACTGAACCAGACTGTCATTTGGCCTGGTAGGTATGCGAGTATATCCATGACAGTGGACGAGAGAAATCCTAGATCACCAAGTAAATTCCTTTATAAAAATAGAATCACCAAATCGTCTGTAGAATTCTACAAAGATGATCGCTACATATAGCGGAATATTATGGCAACCTGGCTACAGAACATTCCTTGCACAGTCCAGCTAAGAGCCATTAACATTGGCAAGAAGTTAGATGAAACACACAGATAAGTTCTTAGATCTATACTTCAGACAGTTTTCAGAGAGCACAGTTATAGGAAGCTGCGGAAACATTCAGATATTTAGCTAAAAGAAGATTTCGAGATACGTGTTGTTGTTTTATCAAAACGAATGCTAGCAGTTAGCATACACTACAACCAACCAGACATAATAATATATGATAAAAGCGTAGTGAGATCATAATTTGTCAATTTCATCCTACACAGTGTAATATTCTAAAATTTGTTGAAAAATCTTATGGCAAAAAATTTAAGATTTATTTACAAGCCTGCATGCTGTGATTTTCTGCAGAAACAATGGTATTACTAATTGCAGATATCAGAATGCATTTAGATAAAAAGATAATAACAGTAGATGTCGAGATCGGTCATAATACTTTCCTTAGAATCAGTTTGGAATGAGTTTGCATGCAGTACAACTGAAAAGAACGGGCGGGTTGAAATGGGAAAAGTACGGCAGATCAGATTGTTCTTAGGACTTGCAAATTTGAAATATTCGAGTTTAAACCCAGTGACGTGCGGAACAAGAATGAGAAAGAATGAATTTCACGGAGAGCTCATAAGGTATAGTAATGAGAAAGCGCTAAAAAGATGGACAAGTTGATGGGTCACCTACGATAAAACAAGCATCCCCGAGCTTGTGAAGCTTTTTGTAATATGCATCCACTACGTCAGAAATTGCCTTAAAAAGAGAACATTCGAGGAGATGTCACTTGACTTCAGTGTAATAATGTTCTACAATGTCTGAAAAAAGATATTAGAAGATTAAATCGATGCGGTGATTAAAGAAATAATTTTGAGGATGGACGGGGATGTTTGATTTTAAATTAGTGGTTTAGATTGCAACAGGCTCGTAAATAATTCGAGAGTTCCATTTCGCGTTGTCCGGTAGTGCTAAACGGCTTAGGCGGCTTATGTTATTCTTACAATGATGCAATGTAGAAGTCAGCAGTGGACATCGGCATCTATTACTTAATTCATATTGGCTTACAGCTAGTAGATAATTTCAATAATGAATCCGAAGCCGTAGTATATTTTGATGTGTACCAAGGTACTAAAAACGAAGCAGTAGTACTTTTAGAGCTCCTTAAGTACATTATACAATGGCGTATAATTTAAGAAACCATGGATTTACTTCAGCCTTTAATAAGATGAGAGTATCACAGACGTGTACCTTTGGGAACGAAGAGCGGTTGGTTTTACATGGGCCCTTGTGATTGAAAAATGTTGGGATACCTAATGTAAAAAAACAGGTATTAATTTATCGATGATAATCAAGGAAATGTTATAGTTCCCGTTTATATGCAACTACATTACAATATGAGAGTGCTTCTCCTGAAGATATCTACTTAGGACTCATATCGCTCTGACCTATTTCTTAATTGTTATTTTGATAGAAACGGTATAGTCAGTCCTTTGTTTGCAAAGAACTTTGTAGTACTGGTCATCACAAAGCAACCAAACTGCGGGCTAATCAAGTAACACTTTCATATAAGCTCACTGTATGCTTTGATAAGTAACAAAGTGCTACACGCATCATAGAGCAGAAAAAGTCATTAATTTCAGAAGTCTCTTGAAGAAAATTCTCCATATCTAAATTCTTGAATGATATCACGGTAGCATAGTTTTGATAAGAATATCGTATCACATTTCGTCATTCTGACATCCTCTTTCCCTCTATTGGTATACTCTCATGTTCTTGGTGTGTCAATGATGCCTTACTCGTTAGATTTAATCAAATTTTCACTCGCATCTCGCGTCTCGATTTCCTAATTTCAAACAACGTTTGGATAGCTATTATTCATCTTTTGAAAACTTCGCTAAAACGATTGTTGAGTTGAGTTGATTTTGAGTGTTACGTCTCGTTCAGCAGCGAGGCTATATGAGACGTGGACCTACTGATTAACGTGGAATCCGAACCACATGAGCTCCTGCCGGGAATCGAACCCAGGCCTCCCACGCCAAAGGCGCGTACGCTAACCGCTTAGCCACGGAGGAGCTCCAGCAAAACGATTGTGTAATGGTGTGATACAAACCTCTCCTTTTGATATAAGCAGTGTAGTCCCTCTGTATTTCTTCAATATTTGAACATCAAGTAGTAATACTCTATATTCTGCTCTGCTGCATTGAGTAAATAACAGCAAGAAAAGTGAAAAAAGCACATGCGTTATAACATTTCATCAGCCATTATACTGGAAAGGTTTTCAAATCGTATTAGAGCTGAAGAAATTTCTGAACGGTCCAGTGTTGTAACGCTACTAGGAGGTTTGCAGTTAAGTAATTACTAAGAGCGTTAAAATGATGGACAAGTTGATGGGTCACTTGCGATAGGACAAGCAACCACGAGCTTGTGAAGCTTTTTGTAATATGCATCCACTACATGAGTTACCACCTTACATTGGGAAAAGTGGCACAGATGTCATTTGATTTCTTGTAAAACTGTTCTGCAATTTCTGAAAAGAGATATTAAAAAGAGATTAAATCGAACTCTAAGTGATGCGGTGATTAAAGAAATAATTTTGAGGTTGGACGTGGATGTTCGATTTTTAATTAGTGGTTAAAGGTGCAACAGGCGAGCCTATAATTCGAGGGTTCCACTATGTGGCGTAACAGTATTTCGGATCAAGGATTAATTTTGCTAACGGTGTGTCTGACGTTGAGTTAATCCCCGAGAAAATTTCGTGCCCTTAATTAGGAACCGTTCAATAATCATATCAAATGGAACTACGCACAAGAAGGACTCGTATTCTACGAATTGTGAATGTTCCTTGAGTTGTTAATTTCTTGTAATTCTCTGATACCGTATTTTCATCCAGAGCTTCCATCTGAGTATAGTGATGTTGAAATTTTTCATAGAAAAAATGACCAGCTGCGTTAGAAAACGGAAGCATTAATTTAATTGCCTTGAAATGAAGTTCTTGTAACCTGTTCAATCTAGTCACTTACGATTGCAATACGATTATGACCTTCTCTATATGCTGCAGGAAAAGTTAAAGGTTCGGAAAAAGTAACCGTTCTAATTTTGAGATTTCCTAATATTATTCTGGTCATGCAGTTTCATTTTCTTGTAAATGTTGCATTTTGATTTCGTCATCCAGACGTTTTTGAATAACATCGCAAATCATAGATATTGTCATCTCCTCCGACGGTAGCAAATGTCTTCATAACCACACGTAGAGGGCGCCGAGCGGAGTCTAGAAGTGAGTTCTCAATGATCTTGAGTAGGCATGGCCATTCGGCTTTTTCACTAAAGTTGTCACAGTGTACAGGATACACCAACTTTCTTCTATACCATTTCCTGACATAGTGCATTCAATCGTAACTAGAAATTACTTAACTGGAAACGTTCTAAAGGGCAACAGACGAGAGAGTGTGGGTTTAAATAGAAAAAGCACATATTATCCTTAAGACTTGCAAATTCGAAATATTCGAGTTTAAAACCAGTGACGTGCGGAACAGGAAGTCTTTAGCTGAGTAAGACTGTATATCACGGTGAGCTAATAAGGGATAAAAGGAGAAAGCGCGTTAAAACGATGGACAAGATGATGGTTTACTTGCGGTAGAACAAGCATCCCCGAGCTTGTGAAGCTTCAAGTAATATGCATCCACTACGTCAAAAATAGTCTTAAAAATGTAACATTAGCAGAGATGTCACTTGAATTCATTCTAATAATGTTCCACAATGTATGAAAAAATATAATGATATGAGATTAAATCGATCTCTAAGTGATGCGGTGATTAAAGAAATAATTTTGAAGATGGACGGGGATGTAAGATTTTTAATTAATGGTTTAGGTTGCAACAGGCGTGGCAATAATTCGAGGGTTCTATTTCGAGGTGTCCGGTAATGCCAAAGTGCTAATGTCGGCTTATGTCTTTCTAAAAATGATGTGATATTTAGAAATCAGCAGTGGGCGTAACCATGTATTCCCTAATTCCAATTGGCTTAGAGCTAGTAAGGAAATTCAATGAATCGGAGGCCGCAGAATCTTTGTAGTGTACCTACGTCTTAAGAATAAAGCACTAACTCTTTTAGAGCTACTTAACGCACATTATACAATGGCGTATAATTTAAAAAACCTTGGATTTAGTTCTACCTTTTATAAGACGAGGGTATCACAGTCATATAGCTTTGGGAACGTACGTTTTTTTTGGGCCTTTGGGATTGAAAAATTTTGTGATACCATATGTAAGAAACATAAGTATTAATTTATAAATGATAATCAAGCAATTGCTATACTTCACATCTATATGCATCTACAATACTATTTGAAAGTGCTTCCTTCTGTAGAAATATACTTAGCACCCACAAAGCTCTCACCTTGTTCTTGATCTTTAGCCAGATGGAAACTGTTTAATCCAGAGAGTTGTGTTGTATCACATATATTATTTAATGAAATTATCCTGTTGGTAAACACTCGAGGCTGACAAATTAGCATTTAATTACCGTTACAACTGCTCACTAGGCTTTACATACAGAGTTGTGTGGGATTAACTAGGTTCCGGTATATCATTATTATTATTTTCACGATTGCAAAATGAAGAAACTTGCTATGTAACCCATTATATTCTAACCTCCGAAGGAGTCTTACTTTGGGTCTGAGACCGGTGATCAGATCGATTAGACAAATAAAAAATCGATTTTTGGTGTTTTTGAGATCTTCTCGTAGACGGTTAGGTGGAAAACATTGGACGGTCCTGTGTTCGCTACAAACTTAATAAAACTGGTCATCACAAAGCAACGAAACTCTGAGCTAATCAAATAATCTTTTCATTGTATGCTTTGATTAGTAACAAAGTGACACACATTTTATAGACAAGAAAAAGACATTTATTAAAGATGTCTGTTGATGAAAATTCTCCATATCCAAGTTATTGAATGTAAAATTAATCTTATATCACGGTAGCATTGTCTTGATAAGAATATTGTATCACATTTCTTCACTCTTACATCCACTTTATCTCTAAATATTAAATATTCTAGCCTCAGTATACAGTAAAAAAGTGCAAGAAAATAGAATAAATCACATGCGTTATGACATTAGATCAGCCATTATACTGGAAAGGTGTTCAAATCGTACCACAGCTGAAGAAATTTCTGAACGGTCCTTACAACGATTTGTGGAGGTTTGCAGATAAGTAATTACTAAGCACGATTGGATACATTAAGTCAGGATATGCTGCAGAAGAACTTTGGTGTATCCTGTACACAATGACAACTTTACTGAAAATCCTGAATGGCCATGCCAACTCAAGATCATTGAGAACTCAATTCTAGACATTACTCGGGGACCTCTACAAGGGGTTATGAAGGCACTTACAACCGTCCGAGGAGTTGAAAAAATCTATGATCTTCGATCTTATTCAGCAACGTCTGGATGAGGAAATTTATATGCAACATTTACAACCAAATGAAACTGCATGACAAAAAACATATTAGGAAATCTTAAAATTAAGACGGTGACATCTTCCGAACTGTTAATTTGGGCTGCTGTATAAAGGTATGAGAAGATTACAAAAAATTAACAACACAAGGAACATACACATTTAGCAGAAATAGAGGCATTTTTTAGCAAAGTTCCAAGTGTTAAGATAATCGATTAGTGCTTAACGATAGCCACAAATTTTTCGGGAGGATTAACTCAATATGAGTCACAACGTTAGCAAAATTCCCAAATACTGTTTCGATAAAAGAAAGTTCTATAGTACTTTTGTGGACATCAGCTTATCAGAGCGACAGGTTGAGTTAATGCCACCTACCTTGTGTGATAATGTCTTAATGCGCAAGAATGTCAATTTCACTGCGGTGAATATTGCAGAGGCTCTCTTGTCTTGTGTTTTAAAACCCACACGTAGAAGGATGAGTTCTTGTACACGCAATGGTGTGGACTAAAAATGGCCAATCAAATCTACGTTAAGTACGTATATAAATTATGTTAAGCGCTATTATCACCTAATATTTGATGGGCATAAATTACAATTAGACATGGAAAGAGCCGAAAGACAAAAATAGCTTTCGGGGAATATCTCAACGATCAAAATTAATTGTGCCTCTGAAGCTATGACAAATCACTCACGGTCCTTGAGAATCTTGGAGATCAATACCAGACTGCTTCAAATGGTGCAAAGAGGTTTCGAAGGAGCAAACGTAACTGTATATTACAACTGTAAAAGGAGAAACTAAAAATGGGGTATCTGTAATTATTGTTGGGTGTGATTCAGATCTTTTAAGAATCTTGGTTGAAAACTTCATGAGCACTTGCTGATTCTTTTAATACCACATATGAACAGAACCGAAAGGAAATGCTACGAAATCATTAAATTTCAAGACACTTAGCGTCATTAAAAGTTTGCTTTCACTTTTTTTTATGATGCAACAGGCTGTGACACGACCTCAGCTATACTCAAGAGAGAATAGTTGCAAGGCTCCAAGAGAGAATAGGATCATTCAAACAGAAAAAGAACTGTGCAAGTTAGAGTCTTCAACTGTGAGTTAGGAGTTGTGAGTTAGGAGTCATATCTCAATCCTAACTAAATGTTCAACATTACACATTTCTTATTCCCCTGTATGGAGAAGGAAACATGTGCTTACTGGTAAAAGCCTATAAGGTGTAACAAGGAAGTGGTTGCAAAGCTTCAATATGGCCTCTTTTTCCCCTACTAACACGACAGGTCTGCACCATTCAATTCGGAAGTAGCTCCACGTGCAGGCGGGAAATGGTCTAAGCAAGAGCCCAATCCATTGAGGTTGGTGTGTGAAAGAGGATAACGAAATCCAGCATCCACACAGCTACCATCGGCTCCAGCGGGATAAGCTTACTTACCTGTAGATAAAAAGTGATTGCAAGGTAGGATATTGAACTAGACACATGTAACTGGAAAAGAGGGGTATGGAGTATTTAAGGTATTCTGCATTCTGCCAACGGAGTTCTTTTACAAATGCAGATCGGAAGACAATCTAATAAAGATTATGACGAACAACAGCTGTAGAAAACCAATATATCTTTTACAACGGCTTAAATGGTGATCCAATCTATTATGATTATTAGTTTGTAATACCGTCCCTGCCTTATAGACCTAACAAAATGGACATCGATGAAATTTTATGATGGAAGACATGGAAGATGATGTTGATGAAATTTAAAATGAAGTTGTTAGGACAAGGTATAAAACATGGTGGTGGTTTATTGATCCGTTTGCATATTTTGGAATCCTTTAAAAGAGCTGCTTTGTTACCTGAATACAAAATGAGACCGTAGGAGGACACTCACAAGTTGAGTTAAACCAATTCATTTAGTAATAACATTTGATACTACAGTACTTTTCAATTGACGTTTATAACAATTGTTTATTGTTTGATTGTTTATATGTTAAGATGTTCAATAGCAGGAGATAGACTCCATAGTTTAGTTACCAGCCATCTGCAAGGTAACTAAACATTGGGTAAATACCGTTTATTTTCGAATCTCCTAAAAAGAAACAAAGTTTAACTCTCTTGATACAGAACGAAGCTTCGATATGCGGTACATGGAAAGACGGCATGTACATTTTTATCCAAGCAGGAGCATAAGAATGAAAGCTCTACTGCTCGTCGATCCCTGTTGGTTTCAACTAATTGTTCCAGCTTTTATACGACATAAGGACAATCATAGACATAAGAACATAGATCTAAGCTCATATCTTTGTTTCAACTTTCTTCTTGCCAATGTTAACGGCTCTTAGCTGGACTGTGCAACGAATGTAACCTAGGCAGTTTGCCATGTTATTCCGCTATATGCAAGGATCATCTATGCAGAATTTTACAGACGATTTAGTGCTTCTATTTTTGTAAAGTAATTTACTTGGTGATCTAGGATTGCTCTGGTCATCGGTTATGGGTATGCTCGTATACATACCAGGCTAATGAACAGTTTGCTTCAGTGTTAGAGTTTAGTACACATCGTAAGCCTGAACTACTGGCGATTAATCTGGTACATTTTGTGGACTAGTTTTCTACGAAATTATTAAATTAATGCTACGAAATTATTAAATTAAAAGAAACTTTAGCCTCATTAAAAGATTGCTTTCTCTTTCTTTTCATTAAAAGATTGCAACAGGCTGTGACATGACATCAGATATACTCAGCAGTGTATAGTTGGCAGGCCTGGTAGAACAGGGGTAGAACATAGACATCACCAAAATTAACAATTGAGGGAATTTTTTGTACTCTAGTTACATATTGGAGATGTTCAGTTAAGAACCGTTACTTTAACATTACCGTTAACATTGTCTGCAGTATATAGAGAAGGTCATAATCGTATTCCAAATCATCCAAAGGGACTAGATTGAACAGGGGACTACAATCTTCATTTGAAGACAATTAAATTAATGCTTCCGTTTTCTCACTCTGCTGGTCATCTTTTTATAAAAAAAATTGCACATCACTATACACACCAGATGGAAGCCCTGAATGCAAATATGGTATCAGAGTATACAAAAAAATAACAAGTCACAGAACATTCAAAATTCGCAGAAAAAGAGGCCTTCTTGAGCGAATTTCCAAGTGTTATGATTATCGAATAGTGCTTAATTATGGGCACGAAATATTCTCGGGGATTAACTCTACGTCGGACCCAACGTTAGCAAGATTAATCCTTAATTCACAAATACTGTTACCGTACGATAAAAAAGTTGTACAGGATTTTATGGGCATCAGTTTATCATCAAAGCGACACGTTGAGCTAATGCACCTTCCTTGTGTGATAATGTCTCAATGCGCAAGAATGTCAATTCGACTGCGGTGAATATCGCAGTTTCTATTGTCTTGTGTTTTAAAACCCACACGTAGAAAGAAGAGTCTCTCTACACGCAATGGTGTGGAGTAAAAAACGCAACTCAAATCTGAGTTATGTACGTATATAAATTATGCTAAACTCTTTTTTCACTTTATATATTATGGATATAAATTGCAATTATGGATATAAATTAAATTACGATCGTACTTAAATCTGCCATTGAAGCCACGACAATTCAATCACAGTACTCGAGAAACTTGGAGTCAATACTAGACGGTTATCGAAGGAGCATGGGCAGTTGTATATGGACAACAGTAATAGAAGAAACTAGAAACGGGAAATCTGTTGCTGCTGGTTGGTGTGATTCAGATTTATAAGAATCTTGGTAAAAGACTTCATGAGCAGTTTCTGATTCTCTTATAGCCACATACAAGCAGAACTGACGGAAATTCTACGATATTATTAAATTTATTATAACTCTAGCGTCATTAAAAGATTGCTTTCACTTTTTCAATTATGCTGCAAGCTTTGACACGACCTCAGCTATACTTAGGAGTAAATAGTTGGCTGCCTTCAAGTTCCTTCAAAAAGAAAAAGAATTCTGCAGTTTGTCAGTGTCTTCAATTAATTAAATGTGAATCCTGACAAATGATTAGGTTAGACATTTCTTTATGCACCTGTATGGAAGCGGAAAGTTGTCTCCCTGATATAAGAAATATCAGATATAAAAAGGAAATAGTTACAAAGCTAGAATATGGCCACTTTACCTATTACTATCACAGCAACTGTGCAGCATTCGTTCGTTAATTCGGAAGTACTAAAACCATCAGAAGCGAAATGGTTTAAGTCTAAACCCAATCGAAAGGGGTTGTTCTGTAGACCCACACACCTACCATCAACTCCAGGCGGATAATCTTACTTACCTGTAGATAAAAATTGACTGCAAGATAGGATTGTGAACGAGCCACATCTTCGTGTAAAAGTGGCGATTCGAAGTATTCAAGGTTTTGTGCATTCTGCCAAGAAAATTCATGTAGAAATGACAGATCGAAAGATAATCTGTTATAGATGATACGGAAAAACAGCTGTAAAAATCCAATATGTCTTTGACAACGGATTAACTGTTGATCCCATCAGTTATGATATTTATTACGTGATATAGTCCCCGCCTTATAGACCTAAGAAAATGAACATGAAAACTATCTTGATGAACTTTAAATGAAGGTGTAAGGATTATTGTCCGGAGAAGCTAACAGGAGATTTTTAGGTTATTAAGGACGTGATAACCTTGTAGACGCAGGCTCGCTTCTCTTAGCCTGAGAGACATGACCGGACGGTGAATTTATAAAGCAGTGATTCGCGATACAAAAAAGTTATACAGGCCTGGTAGAACAGGTGTAGAACACAGAAATCAACAAAATAACCAATTGAGAATTTTTTTTTTTTTTTGTAGTCAGGTCACATTTGGAAATTTTTCAATTAGTACACCTGTAATATAAAACTTCCTAGGCTCACTTTTCACATATTGGAGTAGAAGCCCTGAATTTTCTCCCATAGTAATAGTGTTCGAGTACTTGCTCGTCTCGGTGCCCAAAGAAAGTAATAGATACTGCTATTAACATTCCATTAGCCTGAGAGTTAAACTTGAGACTAAAAGAAATTAGATTCGTCTTTTGCAACTTTAACACTTCGTTAAGATGCTATATTGATAACGCTACGTATATATCACACCAATCTTCAGGCTATACAATCATAAAGTCGCTTTGACTCGCACGGTTCAACTTGCACTACAGACTGCCATATCGCACACACTTATTAAGCTTACTGGAGGATTTCAATTTCTCCAACTTCTAAACGTTTTGTCATCCGTGATTAAGTTCTGGTATGCTTCCACTCTGCAGCAGATTAGTGCACCAACTGTATTAGCCTTTTGACACCTTTCATATCTGAAACTGAATGATCAACAACAATTATTTCTCTAATCTTATTTATTAAATTCAAAACTACCTTATCTCGTTGACATGAATAGAGCTTGCGTTATCTGTCCATCGAATCAAAGCTATCTTCTCATGAGCAGAAAGCTAGTCCACAAAATGTACCCGTTTAATCGCCAGCAGTTGAGGCTTACGAATTGTACTGTTATCTAACACTGTACCTGACTGTCTCTTGGCCTGGTTGTATGCGTGGATATCCATGGCCGTTGACCAGACCCATCCTAGATCACAAAGTAAATTCCTTTACAAAAATAGAAGCACCAAATCGTCTCTGAATAGATGAAAGCTGCATATAGTGGAATATCATGGCATACATCCTAGAGTACATTCCCTTGCACAGTCCACTTTGAGCAGTTGCACATTGGCAAGAAGAAAGTCGAAAAACAAAGATATGTGCTTAGAACTCATTTCAGACTGTTTTCAGAACACAATCCATTACCAAATTATAGATAGATACAGATATATTATTTAGTGGATATATACGTCAATATACATCAAGATATGTGTTTTCTTTTATCATAACTAATGCAAACAGTTAGCATGCAACACAACCAACCATACATAGTAATATTGGATAAGAAGCGTAGTGAGATAGGGATTTTTCAATTGCAACTTACACGCTGTAATACTCTAATATTTGCTGAAAAATTACTTTCATGAGGCAAATGAGTTAAGGTGTTGCTACAAGGTTGCTGACTGTGGTTTTCTGCAGTAATTATTGTATTAATGTAGATATCAGGATGCATTTAGATGAAAAGATAATAACAGTAGATGTCATGATCCGCCATGATACTTTTATTAGAAAGAGTAGAATCAGTTTGCATGCAGTACAACCGACGAGAGAGCTTGCGTTGAAATGGGAATAGTACGACAGCATATATTGTCGTTAGGATTTGCAAATTCGAAATACTCAAGATTAAAACTTGTGACGTGGGGAACAAGAAGTCTTTAGCTGAAAAAGACTGAATATCACAGTGAGGTCATAAGGTATAGTGAATAGAAAGGGTGTTAAAATGGTGGACAAGTTGATGGGTCACTGCAATTGGGCATCTGCAACCCAAGAAATCACCTTAAAATGAAAACGTTACGTGACTCCATTGTAATAGAATTCTTCAGTGTATGAAAAAAGATAATAATTAGAGTTTAAATCATTTCTAAGTGATGCGGTGATTAAAGAAAAAATATTGAGGATTAACGGGGATGTTCGACTTTTAATTAGTGGTTAAGGTTCAACAGGCGTGCCAATAATTCGAGGTTTCTATTTCGAGGTGTCCGGTAAAGCTAAAGGGCTTGTGGAGGCCTATGTCAGTCTAAAAATTTTGTGAAATTTAGAAATCAGCAATGGACGTCGCCGTGTATTTCCTAATTCCTATTGGCTTAGAGCTAGTAAAGAAATTCAACAATGAATCGGTGGCCAAAGTATCTTGTGTAGCGTACCTAGGTCTTAAAAACGAATCAGCACTGCTTTTGGAGCAACTTAACTATCATTATACAATGGCGTACCATTTAAAAAATTGTCGATTTACTTCTCTCTTCAATAAGACGATGGTATCACAATCATATAGCTTTGGAATCGTACAGCGGTTTGTTTTAGGTGGGCCATTGGGTTTCAAAAATGTTGTGATACCAAATGTAAAAAACATAAGTATTAATATATCAATGATAAACAATTGCTATACTTCCCGTTTATAAGCTTCCTGCTGAATAAAATCTACTTAGCTCCCAAAACGGTCTCACTTTGTTCTTGATCGTGAGCCTGATGTAAACTGTTTAATCCAAAAATTGTTTGTTCTTAAGGATACAATATTTAGAGAAAATCTCCTGTGGGTTGAAACTCGAGACTATCAAGTATGGATTTATTTAGTGTCCTTCTGCTTACTAGGGCTTACATACAGAGCTGTGTAGGATTCACTAGGTTGCGGACTATGATTAATAATATTTTCACGATTGCATAATGATAAAAACTTGATATGGAACCCATTATATTCTAACTTCCGAAGCAGCCTTACTTTGGGTCTGGGACCGGTGATCTGATCTATAAGAAAAATAGTATCATTTTAGGTTCTTTTGAGGTCCTTCCTTAGACGGTTAGGTAAAAAATATTTACGGTAGTCCTGTGTTCGCTACCAAATTAGTAACACTGGTCTTCACAAAGCGACCAAACTGTGGGCTAATCAATTAATCTCTTCATATAATCTCAATGCATGCTTTGATTACTAAGTGCCACACACTTCATAGAAAAGAAAAGGTCATTTATTTTAGAAGTCTGTTGATGAAAATTCTCTAAATCCAAGTTATTGAATGTAAAAGTAAAGTTACATCACGGTAGCATTGTCTTGATAAGAATATCGTATCACATTTCTTCACTCTGACATCCATTTTCCCTCTAATGCTATACACTCATGTTCTTGGTGTGTCAACGCTGTCTTAATCGCAAAATTTAATCAAGTCTTCACTCGAGTGTCGCGTTTCGATTTCCTGTTCTCAAAAAACTTTTGGATAGCTATTCATCTTGTAAAAGCTTCGGCACTACGATTGTGTAATGGTGAGATTCAGAACCTCTTATTCGATATAAGCAGTCTAGTGCATCAGTATTTCTTTAATATTTTAACATCAAGTACTAATACTATATATTCTACTCTTCAGCTTACTGTAAACAACTGCAAGAAAAGTGATCAATCCACATGCGTTATGATATTAGATCATCCATTATACTGGCAAGGTGTTAATATAGTACCTCAGCTGAAGAAATTTTTGACCGGTCCTAAGTTGCACCCGTTTTAGGAGGTTTGCAGTTAAGTAAACCGGGCACGATTGAATGCACTATGTAAGGAAATGGTATAGAAGAACGTTCGTGTTTCCTGTACACTATGACAACTTTAGTGAAAAAGCTGAATGGCCATGACTACACAATATCATTGAGAACTCACTTCTAGACTTTGCTCGGCGCTCTCTATATGTGGTTATGATGACATTTGCAACCGTCGTAGGAGATGAAAAGGAAACTGCATGACCATAACCATATTAGGAAATCTCAAAATTATGACTGTGACATTTTCGGAACATTAATTTTGGCTGCAGTATATAAAGAAGGTCATAATCGTATTGCAATCGTAAGTGACTAGATTGGGCAGGGGACAAGAACCTCATTTGAAGGAAATTAAATTAATGCTCCCTTTTTCTCACGCAGCTGGTCATCTTTTCTATGAAAAATTTGCACATCACTATACTCAGATGTAAGTCCTGGAGGCAAGTACGGTATCAGAGATTACAAGAAATTAACAACTCAAGGAACATTCACAATTCGCAGAAAAAGAGTCCTTCTTGAGTGAAGTTCCAAATGATATGATTACCACACTGTGCTTAATTAAGGGCACGATTTTTTCTCGGTAATAAACTCAACGTCAGACACAACGTTAGCAAAATTAATCCTCGATTCCCAGATACTGTTATGGCAAATAGAGGAACCCTCGAATTTTTGGCTCGCCTGTTGCACTCTAAACCACTGATTAAAAATCGAACATTCACATTCATCCTCAAAATTATTTCTTTAATCACCGCATCACCTAGAGTTCGATTTAAACTCTTTTAAATATCTCTTTTCAGAAATTGCAGAACAGTTTTAAAAAAGTCAAATGACATCTGTGCTACTTTT
Organism: Thermobia domestica; assembly: GCF_964235325.1. NCBI lineage: Eukaryota > Metazoa > Arthropoda > Insecta > Zygentoma > Lepismatidae > Thermobia > Thermobia domestica. Next base: position 273,759,646 of record NC_137454.1, on the reverse strand, counting down.
CTCAATGTAAGGTGGTAACTCACCTAGTGGATGCATATTACAAAAAGGTTTACAAGCTCGTGGTTGCTTTTCCTATCGCAAGTGACCCATCAACTTGCATGATTTTAACTCTTTTTTTCTTCATTATACCTTGTCAGCTCACGGTGATATTCATCTTTCTCAGCTAAAGACTTCTTGTTCCGCACGTCACAGGGTTTAAACACGAATATATTTGAAATTTTCAAGTCCTAAGAGCAATATGAGCTGCCGTACATTCCCCATATCAACCCGCCCCCTCTCGACGGTTGTACTGCATGCAAACAGTTTCCACTCGTTCTAATGCAAGTATCATGGCGGATCTCGACACCTACTGATATCATCTTTTTATCTAAATGCTTCGTGATATCTACAATTAGTAATACCATTATTTCTGCAGAAACCCACTGTCGGCAACCTTGTAAATAAATGTTAGTAATTCCGCCAAACGAATGTCATAATTCACCAGATTTTATTCTATTACACCATGTGATTTGGAATTGAAAAATCCTAATCACACTACGCTTCTTATCAAATATTACTATGTATGGTTACTTGTAGAGAGTGTAATCGGGCTTTTTTTTAATCTTTCGTCACTTTCCGTGTCTAATTGTAATATATATCCATAAGATATAAGTTGAAAATAGCGCTTAACATAATTTAAATACGTACTGTACTTAACGCAGATTTTACTTGTCATTTTTCGTTTACACTATAGCGTGTAGAAGAACTATTAGATCTACGTGTGGGCTTTAAATTTCGGTACAACAAAGACTGCTATATTTAGCGCAGTCGCTTTGGCATTCTTGAGCAATGAGATATTATCACACAAGGAAGATGGCATTAGCTCAACGTGCCCTTGAGATGACAGTGTCTCCTCAAAATATCTTGTACTTCTGTTATCGTAACAGTATTTTGGAATGATTTTTTAATCCTGCTAACGTTGTGTCTGACGTTGAATTAGTCCTCCAGAAAATTTCGTTGCCGAATTTTGCAGGTTCCATGAGTTGTTTATTTCTTTAATCTTCTGATACCGTATTTTCCTCCAGGGCTTCCATCTGTTGACTATAGTAATGTTTAAATTTTACATAGAAAAAATGACCAGCTGCGTGAGAAAACGGAAGTATTAATTTAATTGCCTTCAAATTAAGCATCTAGTTCCCTGTTCAATCTAGTCCCTTTGCATGAATTGCAATACGATTTTGACCCTCTCTATATACTGCAGCCAAAGTTTACCGTTCGGTTAAGATCAGCGTCTTAATTTTGAGGTTACCTCATATGGTTTTTGGCATGCAATTTCATTTTCTTGTAAATGTTGCATATTGATTTCCTCATCCAGACAACGTTCAATAAGATCCAAAATCCTAGATTTAGTCATCTCTAAATGTTTGAATAAACACATGTAAGGGTCGCGTACAAAGTCTAGAAGTAAATTCTCAATGATGTTGAGTAGGAATGGACATTCAAAATTTTCACTAATGTTGTCGTAGTGTACAGGATACCTGAAAGTTCTATACCATTTCATGACATAATGTATCAAATCATGCCTAGAGATAGCTTAAGTAGACACCTCCTAAGGGTACAACTTTGGACAGTTCAGAAATTTCTTGAGCAGCAGGTACGATTTGAGATCTTTCCAGTATAATGGCTGATGTAATGTGATTACACAAGTGCTTTTTTCACTTTTCTTGCAATTATTCACTGTATGCGAAAGAGTAGAATATTTAGTGTTAGTACTTGATGTTGAAATATTGAAGAAATAAAGAGGCAATACACTGCTTATATTAAAAGGAGACGTGTATATAACAGCATTACACAATCGTTGTGGTGAACCTCTCACAAGATCAATAGGAATCCAAACGTTGTTTGAGAATAGGAAATCGAGACGCGAGATGCGAGTGAGGATGAGGACAGCATCGACACACCAAGAAAATGAGTGTATAGCATTAGAGGGAAAGTGGATGTCAAAATGAAGAAACGAGATACGATATTCTTATCAAGAGAATGTTACCGTAAAATAAGATTACTTTTGAATTAAAGGACTTGGATATGGAGATTATTATTTTTTTTTAAAAAAAAAGAGACTTGTGAAATAAATGACTTTTTCTGCTCTATGAAATTTTTGGCACTTAGTTACTAATCAAAGCATACAGTGAGCTTATACGGAAAGATTATTTGATTAGCCCACTGTTTGGTTGCTTTGTGATGTCGAGTGTTACTAAGTTGGTAGCGGACACTGGACAGACTATACCTTTAACATTTTCCACCTAACCGTCTAAGAGAAGATCTCAAAATAACCCAAAATCGATTCTTTATTTGCTTCATCGATCAGATCACCAGTAAGGCTGCTTCGGAGGTTAGATATAATGGGTTTCATAGCAAGTTTTTCATTATGCAATCGGGAAAATCTTAATAATGATAGGCCGGACCTAGTGAAGCCTACACAACTCTATGTAAGTTTTAGTGAGCAGCAATAACCAAAATTAAATGTATATTTGATAGTCTCGTGTGTTAACACACAGGAAACTTTGTTTAATATATCAGTAAGAAGACAACTACTTGGATTAAACAGTTTCTATCAGGCTAACGATCAAGAACAAGTTGAGATCGTTATGGGTGGTAAGTATATTTCTAATTGTATTCTAGTGCTTATAAACGGGAAGTATAGCAATTGCTTGATTTTCATTGATAAATACTTATATTTCTTACGTTTGGTATCACAACATTTTTCAATGCCAAGGGCCGACCTAAAACAAACCGCTGAACGTTCCCAAGCTATATGAGTGTGATCCCCTCGTCTCGTTAAAGGGAGACTTAAATCCACAGTTTTTTTAAACGGTACGCCATTGTATAATGTGAGTTAAGTAGTTATAAAAGCACTACTGCATCGTCTTAAGACCTAGGTACACAACACAAGACCTTACGGCTTCGGATTCATTTTTGACTTCCTTTACTAGCTTTAAGCCATTAGGAATTAAGAAATAGATGCCGATGTCCATTGCTGACTTCTAAATTTCACAGCGTTGTAAGAAGGATATAACCCGGCATAATCCGTTTAGCCTTACCGGTAACCTTCATAGCAAACCCTCGAATTATTGGCGCGCTTGTTGTACTTTAAACCACTAAATAAAAATAGAACATCCCCTTGCATCCTCAAAATTATTTAATTAATCACCGCACCACTTAGAGATCGATATAATCTCTTATTAATATTTCTTTTCTGACATTGTAGAATTCTATTAGAATGAAGTCAACTGACATCTCTGTTATCGTTCTTATTTTAAGACGATTTCTGACGTAGCAGTTGCATATTATAAAAAGCTTCACAAGCTGGGGGATGCTTATGCTATGACAAGTGACCCATGAACTTGTCCATCATTTTACGCGATTTCACTTTACTATACCTTATGATCACCGTCATATTCATTCTTTCTCAGCTAAACATTTCTTGTTCCACACGTCACAGGGTTTAAACTCGAATATTTCGAATTTGCAAGTCCTAAGAACTATATGAGCTGCTGCACTTTTCCCATTTCAACCCGCAAGCTCACTTCGGTTGTAATGTATGCAAACTGATTCCACTCGTTCTAATGCAAGTATCAATGCGGATCTCGTCATCTACTGTTATTATCTCTTTATCTAAATGCATCCTGATATCTACAATTAGTAATACCATTATTTCTGTAGAAAGCCACAGTCGGCAGTCTTGTAGAGAAACCTTAAATCTTTTGTAATATGAAAGTAATTTTTCAAAAGATTTTAGTCAATTACAGCGTGTAAGTTGCAATTGAAATATCCAAACCTCACTACGCTTCTATGTGTGGTTGATTGTAGAGCATGATAACTGATTGCATTCTTTTTGATAAGAGAACAACACGTATCTCTACATCTCCTCTTAATAGAACATTTAATGTTTCTGTAACTTAGTAATACAATGTTCTCTAAAAAAAAGGTTGAAGTAACAATGAAGTAATGACTTTCTTCTTACCAATGTTAACGGCTCTTAGCTGGACTGTGCTAAGAATGTACTAGGGCAGTTTGCCATGATACCATCCTCTAAATTGCGCACTGCATCGAAAAATACTTTTTTTTTTTACAGCAAAAACAAACGTCTTAAGCAGATCTTTTATATGGAGAATTAGTGCATCCTACAACAAGTTAGTTAAAGAAAATTCCAACCTTGATGTACTGGAAATGGGTGTAAGTAGTTTTAAGAATTTTATTATTTATGTAAGGCGAATGTAATTATTACCAATAGTTTTATTACCCTATATAATCTTAATAACGTATATACTATGTAACACTGTAATAGGCCTGTGCCTGATGTCAATAAATCAATAAATCAATTTCTCCGTTCCTGAGCTATATAGCCTGTAGCTCTTTCTCTAAAAGCTCTTTCAGTAGACGCACTAGAAGCAAGGATGACGTGATACTGACGTGCTAATTTACACAATTTTGGTCATGTTTGTTCTTGTTGCTTCCACCAGTGTAGTATATCTAGTTCTCTTACACATGATGACATGTTGTGATACCAAATGTAAAAAACATAAGTATTAATTAATTAATGATAATCAAGCAATTGCTATACTTCTCGTTTATATGGAACTACAATACTATTTGAGAGTGCTTCCTGCTGAAAAAATCTACTTAGCTCCCATAACGCTCTCACCTTGTTCTTGTTCGTTAGCCTAATAGAAACTGTTTAATCCAAAGATTTGTGTTCTCACGGATAAAATATTTATAGAGAATCTCCTGTGTTAATACTCGGGGTATCAAGTATCCTTATAATTAGCATCCTTCTGGTTACTAGGGCTTACATACAGAGCTGTGTAGGTTTCACTAGGTTCCGGATTATTATTAATAAAATTTTCACAAATTCATAAAGATAAAAACTTGATATGGTACCCATTATATTCTAACTTCCGACGCAGCCTTACTTTGGGACTGAGGCCGGTGATCTGATCCATGAGACAAATATAGAATCGATCTTAGGTTCTTTTGAGATCTTCCCTTAGACGGTTAGGTAAAAAATATTTACCGTAGTCCTGTTTTCGCTACGTCTCATTGTCGATATAGTCTCATTGTATGCTTTGATTAGTATCTAAGTGCCACACATTTCATAGAGAAGAAAAGGTCATTTATTTCAGATGTCTGTTGATGAAAATTCTCTATAACCAAGTTCTTGAATGTAAAAGTAGTATTATATCACGGTAGCATTGTCTTGATAAGAATATCGTATCACATTTTTTTAGTCTGACATCCACTTTCCCTCTAATGCTATACACTCATGTGCTTGGTGTTTCAATGCCGTCTCGATTTCTTATTCTCAAACAACCTTTGGATAGTTATTCATCTTGTGAAAGCTTCACTACAACGATTGAGTTATGGTGGGATTCACACCTCTTCTTTTGATATAAGCAGTGTGGTTCCTCTGAATTTCTTCAATATTTCAACATCAAGTACTCTTCTGCATACAGTAAAAAACTGTAAGAAAATAGAAAAAAGCACATGCGTTATGTCATTACATCAGCCATTATACTGGAAAGGTGTTCAAATCGTATCATACCTGAAGAAATTTCTGAACGGTCGAGTGTTGTTACGCTTTTAGGAGGTTTGCAGTTAAGTAATTACTAAGCACGATTGGATACATTTTGTCAGGAAATGGTATAGAAGAACGTTGGTGTATCCTGTACACTATGACAACTTTACTGAAAATGCTGAATGGCCATGCCAACTCATGACCATTGAGAACTCACTTCTAGACTTTGCTCGGGGACCTCTACATGGGGTTATGAAGAGATTTACAACCGTCGGAGAAGATTACAAAATGTAGGATCTGCGATCTTAAACAACAACGTCTGGATGAGGAAATCTATATGCAACATTTACTACAAAATGAAACTGCATGACAAAAACGATATTATGAAATTTCAAAATTAAGAGGGTGAGATTTTCCGAATGGTTAACTTTGGCTGCAGTATACGGTCTCACAAGATTACAAGAAATTAACAACACATGAACATTCATAATTAGCAGAAAAAGAGGCCTTTTTGAGCGAAGATCCAAGTGATATGATTATCGAATAGTTCTTAATGAAGGAAAGGATATTTTCTCGGGGATTAACTCAACGTCAGACACAACGTTAGCAAGATTAATCTTTGATTCCCAAATACTGTTACGATAACAGAAGTTCTACAGGGTTTTTGTGGGCATCAGTTTATCATCAGAGCGACACCAGCTAATGCCACCTTCGTGATAGTATCAATGCGCAAGAATGTCAATTCGTCTGCGGTGAATATTGCAGTCTCTCTTATCTTGTGTTTTAAAACATACACGTAATGGTGTGGACTAAAAATGGCATCTTAATCTGCGTTAAGTACATCTCTATATTCACCTTATATTTTATGGATATAAATTACAATAAGACATAGAAAGAGCCGAAAGAGAAAAAAGACCTTACGTGAAATATCTGCAACGATCGAATTTTATTCATCCATTGAAGCAACGATAGGTCAATCACGGTCCTTGAGAAACTCGGAGATCAACACTAGAGGGCTTCAAATGATGGAAACTAGTTTCGGAGGAGTAAAGGTAGCTGTATATGTAAAACAGAAATGGATGAAACTAGAAATGGGAAATCTGTAGCTGTTGATGGGTGTGATTTACATCTTTTAAGAAACTCGCTAGAAGACCTCAAAAGCAGTTGCTGATTGTTTTAAGGCCACATACAAGCAGAACCGAAAGGAAATGCTACGAAATCAAAAAATTTAAAGTAACTTATGCGTCATTAAAAGAGTGCTTTCACTTTTTTCATGATGCAACAGGCCTCAGCTATACTCGGAGAGAATAGTTGCCAGCCCTCAAGATCCTTCAAAAAAGAAAAAAATATTGTGCAAGGTAGTCAGTCTTCATCAGAGACATCAACAAAATCATCAGGTGACGGATTTTTTTGTACTTAGGTTACATAGGGAGTCTTTCAGTCAAGTACCCCTGAAAGATATATAACTTTCTAGGCTCACATCCCATATCTTGAGCCACAAGCCTGAATATTTACCCTTGGGAATAGTGTTGGTGAACTTGCACGTATCGGTGGCCAAAGTAAGTAATACAGACTGCGATAAATTTTTGATTAGAATGAAAGTAAAACTTGCGTTAATAAAAAATATCGAGATGTCATTTGCAACCTTGACTTATCAAAATCCTATATTGATCACGCTACGTATCTCTCACACTAATCTTTAGGCTATAGAATCTTAAAGTCTTTCTTGCTCGAATGGTTAATCTTGCACCACAGAGTGCCTTATCGCACGGTCTTATTAAGCTTATTGGAGGATTTGAATATTTTAATCTTCTCAACCTTTTCTCACCGGTAAGTAAATTCTGGTATGCTACCGCTCTGTAGTAGACTAGTACACCAACTGTATCATCTTTTCGATACTTTTCATATCTGAGACGGAATGATCAACAAGAAGAATTTCTGTAATTTATTTATTAAATTAAACTCTAGCTCATCTCGCATTTGTGAATAGAGCTTGCGTTTATTTTCACCGACTGAAAGTAGTCCTCTCAAGAGCAGAAAACTACTCTAGAAAATGTACATGATTAATCGCCAGGATTTGAGGCTTCCCAAGTGTACTCATTTCTAACACTGAACCAGACTGTCATTTGCCTGGTATGTATGTGAACATATCCATGGCCGTTGACCACAGCCATCCTAGATCACCAAGTAAATTACTTACAAAAATAGAAGCACCAAATCTTCAGTACAATTCTTTTTAGGTGTTCGCTGCATATAGCGGAATATCATGGAAAACTGCCTAGAGTACATTCCTTAGTAGAGCCGTTAATATTAGCAAGAAGGAAGTAGAAATACACATATATGTGCTTGGATCTATATGTCAGACTGTTTTCAGAAAACAGAATTAATAAGACACCGAAACGTTCATAAATCATTTTACTAAGAGGAGATGTCGAGACACGTGTTGTTGTCTTATCAAATGAATGCAAAAAGTTAGCATGCACTACAACAAACCGTACATAGTAATATTTCATAAGAAGCGTAGTGAGATTAGGATTTTTCAATTTCAACTCACAAGCTGTAATAGACTAAAATCTGATGAATTATGGCCTTCATATCGCAGAAGAATTAAGATTTTTCTACAAGGCTGACAACTGTGGTTTTCTGCAGAAATAATGGTAATACTATTTAAAGAAATCACGATGCATTTAGATAAAAGATAATATCAGTATATGTCGAGGTCCGGCATGATACTTGCATTAGAACGAGTAGAAGCAGTTTGCTTACAGTACAACCGACGATAGACGGTGTGTTGATATGGGAAAAGTACGGCAGCTCATATCTTCCTTCGGACTTAAAACCAGTGACGTGTGGAAGCTGAGAAAGACTGAATATCATGGTGAGCTCATAAAGTGTAGTAAAGAGAAAGCGCGTTAAAATGATGGACAAATTGGAGGGTCTCACGATAGGGCAGGCTTCCCCGCTGTTGTGAAGCTTTTTGTAATATGCATCTGCAACACCAGAAATCACCCTAAAATACCTTGTCAGAGATATCACTTGACTTCATTGTAATAGTATTATACAATATCTATAAACAGATATAATTGGAGATTAAATCGATATCTAAGTGATGCGGTGATTAAAAAAATAATTAAGAAAATGGACGGGATTGTTACATTTTTAATTACCGGTTTAGAGTGCAACAGGTGTCCAATAATTCGAGGGTTATATTTCGAGGTTTCCGGTAAGGCAAAAGGCTTATGCCGGCTTATGTCCTTCTTACAATGCTGCGAAAGTCAGAAATCAGAAGTGGACATCACCGTGTAAACCTTAATACGTATTAGCTTAGAGCCATTAAAAAATTTCAACAATGAATCGGGATCCGCCGTATATTGTGTTGTCTACGTAGGTCTTAAAAACGAAGCAGTAGTGTCTTTATAGCTCCTTAACTCACTTTATACAATGACGTACCATTTAAAAAATGCATAATAATAAAAACTTTATATGGAACCTACTATATTCTAACTTCCGAAGCAGCCTTATTTTGGGACTGAGACCGGTGATCTGATAGAAGAGAGAAATATAGAATCGACTTTAGGTTCTTTTGAGAACTTCCCTTAAACAGATAGGTAAAAAATATTTACCGTAGTCCTGTATTCGCTACCAAATTAGTAACAATGGTCATCACAAAGCAACCAAATTGTGGGCTAATCAAATAATCTCTTCATATAATCTCATTGTATGCTTTGATTAGAAAGTAAGTGCCACACATTTTATAGAGAAGAAAGGGTTATTTATTTCAGATGTCTGTTGATGAAAATTCTCTATATCCAAGTTTTTGAGTGTAAAAATAATGTTATATCACGGTAGCAATGTCTTGATAAGATTATCGCATCACATTTCTTCACTCTGACATCCACTTTCCCTCTAATGCTATACACTCATGTTCTTGGTGTGTCAATGCTCTCTTACTCGGATGATTTAATCAAGTCTTAACTCGCGTCTCGCGTCTCGATTTCCTATTCTCAAACAACCTTTGGATAGTTTTTCATCTTGTGATAGCTTCGCCACAACCATTGTGTAATGGTGAGATACACACCGCCCCTTTGGATATAAGCAGTGTGGTTCGTCTGAATTTCTTCAATATTTCAACATCAAGAACTAATACTAAATACTCATCTGCATACAGTAAAAAACTCAAGAAAATTGAAAAAAGCACATGCGTTATGCATTACATCAGCCGTTATACTGGAAAGGTGTTCAAATCGTACCACAGCTTAACAAATTTCTGAACGGTCCAGTGTTGTAACGCTTTTAGGAGGTTTCCAGTTAAGTAATTACTAAGCTCGATTTGATACATACTTAGTATATGTATCCAATTGTATAGAAGAACTAGAATAGTCCTTCATTAAGCACTATTCGATAATCTTATCAATTGGAACTTCCCTCACTAGTGTTTTTTTTTTCTGCTAATTGTGAATGTTCCTTGTATTGTTAATTTCTTGTAATCTCCAGCCAAAGTAAACCATTCGGAAAATGTCACCTTCTTAATTTTGAGTTTATCTAATATGGTTTTTATCATGCAGTTTCATTTGGTTGTAAATGTTGCACACAGATTTCCTCATCCAGACATTGTTGAATAAGATAGCAGATCCTAGATTTTATCTTCTCAGATGGTTGTAAATGACTTCAAAACCACACAATGTTTTTCTATATTTCTTCCTGTCAAAATGTATCCAATGGAGCCTGGAAATTACTTAACACGATAACCTCATAAGACCAGTACAACTTTGGACCGTACAGAAATTTCTTTAGCTGAGGTACGATTTGAACACCTTAGCAGTATAATGGCTGATCTAATATCATAACGCATTTGGATTGTTCACTTTTCTTCAGTTATTTACTGTGTGCAGAAGAGTAGAATATATAGTACTGTATTAGTACTTGATGTTGAAATATTAAAGAAATACTGATGCACTGCACTGCTTATATCAAAAGGAGAGGTGTGTGTCGCACCATTACACAATCGTTGTAACGAAGCTTCAAAAGATGATTATCTATCCAAAAGTTGTTTGAGAATACGAGTTCGAGACGCGAGATACGATTGGAGATTTGATTAAATCTTCCGAGTACGACAGCATTGACACATTAAGAACATGAGAGTATATCAATAAAGGGAAAGATTATGTCAGAATGACGAAATGTGATACGATATTCCTATCAAGACAATGCTACCGTGATATAATATTACTTTTACCTTCAAGAACTATCTGAAATAAATGACCTTTTCATCTCTATGAAATGTGCGGCACTTAGTTACTAATCAAAGCATATAATGAGATTATTTGTTAGCCCACAATTTGGTGGCTTTGTTATGACCAGTGTTACTAATTTGGTAGCGAACACAGGACTACCGTAAATATTTTCTAACTTACCGTTTAAGTAGAGATCTCAAAAGAACCTAAAATCGATTCTATATTTGTCTCATTTATCAGATCACTGGTCTCAGTCCCAAAGTAGGGCTGCTTCGCAAGTCAGAATATAATGTGATCCATATCAAGTTTTCATCATTATGCAATCGTGAAAATATTATTAATGATAGACCGGAACCTACTGAATCCTACACAACTCTGTATGTAAGCCCTAGTAAGCAGAAGGACGCTAAATAAATCCATACTTGATAGTCTCGAGTTTTAACACATAACCGAAATTCTATAAATATTGTATCCGTAAGAACACAAATATTTGGATTAAACAGCTTTCATCAGGCTCACGATAAAGAACAAGGTGAGAGCGTTATGGGAGCTGAAGAAATTTCTGAACGGTCCATACTTCTAACGCTTTGATGAGGTTTGCAGTTAAGTAATTTCTAAGCACGATTGGATACATTAAGTCAGGATATGCAGGAGAAGAACTTTGGTTAACATTGGTTAACTTTGGTTAACAAGAGCCGTTAACATTGGTAAGAATGAAGTCGAAGCACACTGATATGTGCATACAACATTGTTTTACAAAGTTACAGAAACATTCAAATATTCTATTAACCCTTAACAGTTCACTACCTTTGAAAATTATCAAAAAATTATGATATTTGCAGTAGGTCGTCAATTGGTTTGTATATTATTTGAAAGTAGGATTCCAAAGTTTCCCGCCAATAGTTTTCGCGAACTGAGTTGTGTCCAAATGGTTACTTTGCACAGTTTTCCGTAAAGTGTTTTTTGAGTACTTGTAGCCATATAGTAATAAAGAAAAGTAGTCTCATAAGAAAGGAGAAATAAATGAAACATGGTAAGAGTTATTTACTTTATAGGATTTAATATCTAAATCTTGAATATTAATGTATAAGAAAATGAGTCCATATAGAAAAAATAATAATATTTACATTTCGCTGAAAATACAGATTGAATAAATATGATATTCAAATATATGCGTAGTTTTATAGAATTTTCTTCTTTTTTATTTCATTTTTTATATTTTTAAATTTGAATATATCAACGTAGTGTAACAGTGACTTAGGGGTCTAGAAAAGATATGAATTACCAAGTGACAAAATCATTCCTTATCGTGACACATATACTTACAGATGGAACTGCATAAAGGAATTCTTTAGTGAGCTTGTTACTCCCGACTAAAAAAACGACATCTTCCCTTTGATGTGTGGGCTGGCCAGTGAGCAATAAACTCTTTCCTTGTATTATACCATGGTCACGTAGCAACAGGTCGACATATTTTCACTTGATGCTCGCCCAAGCTTTCTAAAGATGGTCTCTCTTGTTTGGGCTTTCTGCATGATACTAGTGCAGATGCAATATCAGCCCGAAACACTTTAAGATGTTACGTTACACTCTCTTTTGTAAGGTAACCAGCTGTGTACAACAACTAAATCTAGCATGTACCCAAAAATTCTAAGACACCATCGTTTTGATTTCATTGGTGTACGGCAGAGTTCTATGAACATGTTTGACTTGTCTACACTTCTCATGTGTTTGCCTCAGAAGTTGAGAAAAAAAATCTTATCTTCTGCCTCCTAAACGATTTTGTCTCATTGTTGGAAGAGTTGAGATTTTCATTACATCCTTCAAATATTGCATTAATTTAACACTTGTAAAAAGTTTTCAATGTACACGACTAAAAAATCAGACTACTCTATCTTGAATGAGGACGTTGGTTTCCCATAATTTTTTTAGCAAGACGGAGCTCCACCTAACTATGCCTTATGTTCACGCCAATGGCTCGATAGACCATTTCCGGGACATTGGAATGGGCGACGGAGACGGATAGAGTGACCTAGAGTTACGCCACTAGAGCTCTTCCTCTGCTATCATCTAGGGAACCTTACTTACTAAGAATCTATCCATGATATCCACCATCTGACACAGAGAATTTTGTAATGTCGTGAAACCTTTGACATGCTGTTGCTAATCCATGCGGATTGGCAGAGGCGTTTTGCAGTTTGTCTTGCTCAAGAAGAATAGCACATAGAGCAAATAATGCTGTAATGCCAAATTCTCACACTTTGTGACAAAATAACTTCTGAACCAATAACGGTAGGTTCTGAAATAGTCTGTATCACTGTTTCCCTGAAATTGAGGTCGTATCAAATGATACCCCACATATCCCCTTCCATTTTAAAAATCCAAAGTTGGATCCAATATTACGGCTTCCAAGATGGCCGCCAGGGCAACCATGTCAAACAATATGGTCCATTACCCACCCGAAAAACATATAACATGAACCAAATGTGAATGCTAAGATGTTCCTGTGCTACAGGAGTCTTAAGTGACTGATACTTCACTCTGTACTATATCTCAGGTATATAATCTGGATCTGAATCACTGAAAGAAAAATCAGGTTCTTTATAGAAATCGAGATAGCTCCTACGTCCCAGTCACTAGTTCCCCAGGTCATTAGTTTTAAAATCGAATATTTCGAATTTGCAAGTCCTAAGGACAATATAAGCTGTCGTACTTTACCCATTTCATCGTAAGCTCTCCCGTCGGTTGTAGTGCATGCAAACTGATTCCACTCGTTCTAATACAAGTATCATGGCGAATCTCGACATGTACTCTTATAATCTTTTTATCTAATTGCATCGTGATATCTGCAATTACTAATACCATAATTTCTGCAGAAAACCACAGTCTGCATCCATGTGCCTTAAATCTTTTGCCATATGAAAGTTATTTTTCAAACAAATTTTAGAGTATTACAGCGTGTATGTTGCAATTGAAAAATCCTAATCTCACTACGCTTTTGTATCAAATTTTACTATGTATGATTGTTTTTAGTGTATCCTGACATTTTTTCTTAATAAAATATCTGAATCTTTCTATAACTTGGTAGTGTAATCTTCTCTGAAAACAGTCTGAAGATATGATCTAAGCACATATCTGTTTTTTTCGATTTTCTTCTTGCCAATGTTAACTGCTCTTAGTTGGACTGTGCAAGGAATGTACTCTATTCAGTTTGCCATGATATACCACTATATGCAGCTGTCATCTATGCAGAATTCTACAGACGATTTGGAGCTCCTATTTTTGTAAAGGAACATACTTGGTGATCTAGGATGGCACTGGTACACGGCCATGGATGTGCTTGCATACATACCAGTCCAAAACACAGTCAGGTACAGTGTTTGATATCAGTACAATTCGTAAGCCTCAACTGCTGGCGATTAATCGGGTACGTTTTGTGGAGTTGTTTTCTGCTCTTGATAAGATACCTTTGAGTCGATGAAAGACACGCAAGCTCTATTCACGTCAGCGAGATCAGGTAGTGTTGAATTTGTTAAATAAGATTAGAGATATTTTTCTTGTTGATCGTTAAGTCTCAGACATGAAAGATCTCTAAAAGCTAATACAGTTGGTGGACTAATCTGCTACAGAGGGCAAGCTTACTAGAACTATACTCTCCAGTGAGAAAAAATAAAGAAGATGGAGAAATTGAAATCCTCCAGTAAGCTTAATAGGAGTGTTGCGATATGGAAGTCTGTAGTGCAAGTTGAACCGTGCGAGTCAAAGGGACTTTAAGGTTCTATAGCCTGGAGATTAGTGTGATATATACGTAGCGTTATCAATATAGCATCTTGACGGAGTGAGTCAAAGTTGAAAAAGACGCATCGTATTCTATATAGACGCAAGTTTAACTCTGAGGCTAAGCGAAAGTAATGGCAGTATCTATTGCATTATTTGGGCACCGAGACAAGGAAGTACTCGAACACTATTACTAAGGGAGAAAATTTAGGGCCTCTCCTCCAAGATGTGGAAAGTGAGCCTAGGAAGTTGTACAATGATCTTTGAGGTGTACTAAGTGAAAAACTCCAAATGTGACCTGAACACAAAAAAAATTCTTTCAATTGATAATTTTGTTTATGACTGTGTTCTACAAATGTTCTACCAGGCCTGTATAACTTTTTTGTATCGCGAATCACTGCTTTAAACCGCTAGCTTTATAAATTCATCGTCCGGTGTTGTGTCACAGGCCAAGAGAGGCGGGCTTGTGACTAAAGGTAATAACGTACCTAATAACCTAAAAATCTCCTAATAGAGTTTGAGGCCAATAATCTGCCTATGAATCCTAATAAGCTTACGACCATAAGTGTAATAACTGTTACGGAAAATTGTTAAGCTTTCTAGGCATTCTGTCTGAAAAGCAGCTTGGAATAGTCGCAAATGAACAAGGTGCTGTGCAGTAAGGATTGATTAACCTAGTGTCGTATAAAACCTAGGTCAATACGGTTTCTTTTTCTCATCGGGTAACAAAGCAGGGTGTTAAAAAATTCCAAAATAAATAAAGAGAAAAATACATCACCTTCATGTTTATTAGCTTTTCCTTATACCTTCATTTAAAGTTTCATCAAGATAGTTTTCATGTCCATTTTTTTAGGTCTATAAAACGGGGACGATATCACAAAATAATAATCATAACTGATTGTATCAACAGTATATCCGTTGTCAAAGACATATTGGATTTTTACAGCTGTTGTTCGTTAACATCTATATCAGATTATCTTTCGATCTTCATTTCTACATGAATGCTCTTGGCAGAATGCACAAAACCTTGATACTTCATATCGGCTGTTTTACACGAACATGTGGCTCGTTCACAATCCTATCTTGCAGTCACTTTTTATCTACAGGTAAGGAAGATTATCCGACTGGAGCTGATGGTAGGTGTAGGGTTAACAGACCAACCTCTTTCGATTGGGTTTAGGCTTAGACCATTTCCCTCCTGGAGTTGGAGGTACTTCCGAATAGAATGCTGCACAGCTACTGTGTTAGTAATGGGAAAAGTGGCCATATTGCTGCTTTCTATCTACTTCCTTGATATATCTGATATGGCTTATACCAGGGAGACATTTTTCCGTCTCCATACAGGTGAATAAAGAAATATCTAACTTAATCATTTGTCAGGATTCACATTTATTTGATTGAAGTTCCTGACTATCTGCAGAATTTTTTTTCTTTGCGATGGAACTTGAAGGCAGCCAACTATTCACTCCTGAGAATAGCCGAGTTCGTGTCAAAGCCTGTTGCTACATGAAAAAAGTGAAAGCAATCGTTTAATGACGCTAAAGTTTCAATAAATTTAATAATTTCGTAGAATTTCCTTTAAGTTCTGCTTGTAAGAGAATCAGAAACTGCTCATGAAGTCATTTACCAAGATTCTTAAAAGATCTGAATCACGCCAACCAGCAGCAACAGATTTCCCGTTTCCAGTTTCTTCTATTACTCTTGTCCATATACAACTGCCCTTGCTCCTTCGAAAGCCGTCTAGTATTGATCTCAAAGTTTCTCAAGAACTGTGATTGAATTGTCGTGGTTTCAATGGCATAAAGAAGTGCGAACGTAATTTAATTTGTAACCATAATTGTAATTTATATCCATAATATATAAGGTGAAAATAGAGTTTAGCATAAATTATATTCGTACTTAACGCACATTTGAGTTCCCATTTTTAGTCCACACCATTACGTGTAGAAGGACTCTTGTTTCTAAGTGTGGTTTTTAAAACACAAGACAATAGAGACTCTGCAATATTCACCGCAGTCGAATTGACATTCTCTCGCATTGATACTTTATCACACAAGAAAGAGGGCATTAGCTCAACGTGTCGCTCTGATGGTAAACTGATGCCCACAAAAGTCCTGCAGTACTTATCGTAACAGTATTTGGGATTCAAGGATTAATCTTGTTAACGCTGTGTCTTACGTTGAGTTAATTAAAAAGAAAATTTCGTGCCTTTCATTAAGCACTGTTAGATAATGATATCACTTCGACTTTCGCTCAAGAATGCCACTTATTCTGCGAATTGTGAATTTTCCTTAAGTTGTTAATTTCTTGTAATCCACTGATACCGTAGGTTTTTCCAATTTTACCAACTGCTGAGTATAGTGATTTGCAAATTTTCCATAGAAACGGTAACTAGCTGCGGGAGAAATCGGAAGCTTTAATTTAATTGACTACAAATCAAGTTTCTAGTCCCGTTTTCGATCTAGTCCCTTTGGAAGAGTATCAATACTATTCTGACCTCTGAACTTTAACTAAAGTTTACCAGTTCGGAAAAGGTCACCGTCTTAATTTTTAGATTTCCTCTATATAGTGTTTGTCATGCTGTTTCAATTTCTTGTAAATGTTGCATATTGATTTCATCATCCAGAGGTTGTTGTATAAGATCGCAGATCTTTGATTTTGTCATCTCCTCCGACGGTTGTAACTGTCTATAACGACATGGAAAGGTCGCCGACAAAAGTCTAGAAATGAGTTCACAATGATCTTAAGTAGACTTAGCCAAGGACACGTGTCCTACCGTGTTAAGGACTTAACGAGGCATCACATTACAATATGCATTACATTACGTTATCCATATGCATTACATTACATTACATCGCATTACATCGCCGGACATATCGCGTGATACCCTACCGGACACCTCGAAATAGAACCCTCGAATTATTGGCACGCCTGTTGTACACTAAACCACTAATTAATAATCGAACATCCCCGTGGATCTTCAAAATAATTTCTGACGTTGCAGATGCATATTACATAAAGGTTCACCAGCTCGGGGAGTCTCGCCCTATCGCAAGTGACCCATCAACTTGTCCATCATTTTAACGCGCTTTCTTTTTACTATACCTTATGAACTCACAGTGATACTCTATCTTTCTCAACTAAAGACTTTTTATTCCGCATGTCAGTGGGTTTAAACCAGAGCCCAGCAATCCTAGGCCCAGTCCGGATAGATCTAAATTATTTCCTCGGCACGACTCGTGCCGGTCCGCCCGATCCGAATCTCGAGCCGGGCTCTAACCGGGCCAGGCACATTCCGGGCTGAATCGAGCGGGGCGCATTCCGGGCCGAACCGGGCCGGTAAAATATTGGGCCGAACCGGGCGGGCCCGGCATTGCCAAAACTCTGTGGAAGACGGATCGGAAACTAATGTTGGCAGCCTGTGTTAATCGTAATGTGTTTCTGAAATTACATCTTTATTCAAAACTGTAAAGTACTGAATTGCTATTACCCTTATTGTTACTACTACTGCTACTGCTATTATTATTATTATTACTATTACTACTACTACTAATACTTCTGCTAGCATACCTGCTACGACTTCGCTTCATAGTTGACATTTCTGGTGGTTCATATTTTACAATCTAAGTACAGAAAATATCAAAGAAATACTAGTTAATATAATCAGTGTGCGTAGAATGCGAAAAGATGCTTGACGAAGGGCAACGGTGGCTCAGTAGGTAAACCACTCACATCTGATGTTAGAGGTCGTCGGATCGATCCCTTCTCGTGTTATGTGAGCTTTGTGGTAAACAAGCACCGTGAGAGTGGCAGTTTTCGGATTAGCCCGTGTTCGTCCACTGTATTCATTCCACCAATCTTCAGCCGTAATTTCCTAAAGAACATACGGGAAAGTCGGGACTTGGGAGTTTTTTTTCTTCAAAACTATCTTTTATTTAACATACTGTAACTATTTTCAAATAAGCCTACAAAAATTTTGCGTATACTATTTATTGTGAGTAAAGATTTCCAAAGTCACCAAACTTTAACTGTACTGTATTATGCATACGTCAGGTTGAAATTGGAATAATGTAGTAATATATGGAACCCGAATATACAGAAATGCTCATTCTTGATTCAGCGTACATAAAATAAGTTTTTAAGGTTTCTTACACTTTAGAAATCAAAATTCTACCCGAAATTTAAAAGCTACATTAAATTTGTTGAAAATTTTAAATTTCAAACATTAGAACTAAGGAGAAGTAATAATGATTTATCACTTTAACACAAGCTCTTTTATGGCGAAATAGACTATCCTTATCTTTACCAAATATGTAGCCACGTACCATTCGCTAAATTGCACACTGCATCGAAAAATACATTTTTTTACAGCAAAAACAAACGTCTTAAGCAGATCTTTCATATGGGGAATAAGAGCAACCTACAACAAGTTTGTTAAAAATGTACTGGCAACGGGTGTAAGTAGTTTTAAGAAATCTATTCATTATTTATGTAAGGCGAATGTAATTACCAATAGTTTTATTAAACTAGATAATCTTAATAACGTATATACTAAGTAACACTGTAATTAGGCCTGTGCCTGATGTCAATAAATCAATTTCTCCGTTCCTGAGCTATAGCCTGTTGTACTAAAAGCTCTTTCAATTGACGCACTAGAAGCAGGGATGGCGAGATACTGACGTGATAATTTACACAATTTTGGAAATGTTTGTTCTTGTTGCTTCCACCAGTGCAGTATATGCAGTTCTCTTACACATGATGACATGTTGTGATACCAAATGTAAAAAACATAAGTATTAATTTATCAATGATAATCAAGCAATTGCTATACTTCACGTTTATTTGCAACTACAATACTATTTGAGAGTGCTTCCTGCTGATGAAATCTACTTAGCTCCCATAACGCTCTCACCTTGTTGTTGATCGTGAGCCTGATGTAAACTGTTTAATCCAAAGATTGTGTGTTCTTACGGATACAATATTTAAAGAAATTCTCCTGTGTCTCCTTAAAACTCTAGGCTATCAAGTATGTATTTATTTAGCGTCTTTCTGCTTACTAGGGCTTACATACAGAGCTGTGTAGGATTCACTAGGTTCCGGTCTATTATTAATAATATTTTCACGAATGCATAATTATAACAACTTGATATGGAACCATTATATTCTAACTTCCGAAGCAGCCTTACTTTGGGACTGAGACCGGTGATCTGAAAGATGAGACAAATACAGATTCGATTTTAGGTTCTTTTGAGATCTTCTCTTAGACGGTTAGGTAAAAATATTTACGTTAGTCCTAAAAATATTTACGTTATTTTTTTTAAAAAAAATTTGTAACACTGGCCATCAAAAAGGAACCAAGCTTTGGGCTAATTAAATAATATCTTCATGTAATCTCATTGTATGCCTTGATTAGTAACTAAGTGCAACACATTTTATAGAAAAAAAAAGGTTATTTATTTCAGATGTCTGTTGATGAAAATTCTCTATAAACACGTTCTTGAATGTAAAAGTAATATTATATCACGGTAGCATTGTCTTGATAAGAATATCGTATCACATATCTTCACTCACATCCACTTTCCCTCTGATGCTATACACTCATGTTCTTGGTGTGTACTCTGGATAATTATTCATCTTGTGAAAGCTTCGCTACAACGATTGTGTAATGGTGTGATTCACACCTCTTCTTTTCATATAAGCAGTGTGGTTCCTCTGAATTTCATCAATATTTCAACATCAAGTACTAATACTAAATACTCTTCTGCATACAGTAAAAAAAATGTAAGAAAAGTGAACAATCCACATTCGTTATGACATTAGATCAGCCATTATAGTGGAAAGGTGTTAAAATCGTACCACAGCTGAAGAAATTTCTGTACGGTGCAGTGTTGTAACGCTTTTAGGAGTTTTGCAGTTAAGTGAGTACCGTACTAAGCACGATTGGATATATGAAGTCAGAAAATGGTATAGAAGAACTTTGGTGTATCCTGTACACTATGACAATTTTACTGAAAATGCTGAATCGCCATGCCTACTAAAGATCATTGAGAACTCACTTCTAGATTTTGCTCGGGGACCTCTACATGGGGTTATGAAGACATTTACAATCGTCGGAGAAGATGACAAAATCTAGGATCAGCGATCTTATACAACAACGTCTCTATGAGGAAATCTATATGCAACATTTATTACAAAGTGAAAGTGTATTACAAAAACCATGTTAGGAAATCTCAGAATTAAGACGGTGACATTATCCGAATGTTTAACTATGGCTGCAGTATACGGTATCAGAAGATTACAAGAAATTTACAACACAGGGAACATTCACAATTAGCAGATAAGAGGTCTTTTTAAGCGATGTTCCAATTGATATGATTATCGAATAATGCTTAATGAAGGAAAGGATATGTTCAGGGGGATTAACTCAACGTCAGACACAACGTTAGCAACATTAATCCTTCATTCCCAAATACTGTTACGATAACAGAAGTTCTACAGGACTTTTGGTGGCATCAGTATATCCTCAAGGCGACACGTTAACCTAATGCCACCTTCCTTGTGTGATAATATTTCAATGCGCAAAATGTCAATTTGACAACGGTGAATATTGCAGAGACTCTGTTGTATTGTGTAATAAAACCCACACTTAGAAGGAAGAGCCCTTATACACGCAATGGTGTGGACTAAAACTGACCTGTCAAATCTACGTTAGGGACGTATATAAATTATGTTAAGCGTTATTTTCACCTAATATTAGATGGGCATAAATTACAATTAGACATGGAAAGAGCCGAAAGACAAAAATAGCTTTCGGGTATATCTCAACGATAAAAATTAATTGTGCCTTTGAAGCTATGACAAATCATTCACGGTCCTTGAGAATCTTGGAAATCAATACTAGACTGCTTCAAATGATGCAAAGAGGTTTCGAAGGAGCAAGGTAACTGTATATTGACAACAGTAATTGGAGGAAACTAGAAACGGGGTATCTGTAATTATTGATGGGTGTGATTCATATCTTTAAAGAATCTTGGTAGAAAACTACATGAGCAGTTGCTGATTCTTTGAATACCACATACGAACAGAACCGAAAGAAAATGCTACGAAATCATTAAATTTTAAGAAACTTAGCGTCATTAAAAGTTTGCTTTCACTTTTTTTATGATGCAACAGGCTGTGACACGACCTTAGCTATACACAAGAGAGAATAGTTGCAAGGCTTCAAGATCCTTCAAAAAGAAGAACTGCGCATGTTAGCCAGAATCTTCAACTGTGAGTTAGGAGTTGTGAGTTAGGAGTCATATCTCAACCCTAACAGATTGTTCAACGTTACACATTTCTTATTCCCCTGTATGGAGAAGGAAACATGTCCTTCCTGGTATAAGCGTATCAGGAATAACAAGGAGGTGGTTCCAAAGCTTCAATATGGCCACTTTTCTCCCTACTAACACGACAGGTGTGCACCATTCAAATCGGAAGTAACTCCAAGTCCAGGTGGGAAATGGTCTAAGCAAGAACCCAATCGATTGAGGTTGGTCTGTGAAAGAGGATATGCGAAATCCAATATCCACACAGATAACATCGGCTCCAGCCGGATAAGCTTACTTACCTGTACATAAAAAGTGATTGCAAGGTAGGATTGTGAACGAGACACATGTAAGTGTAAAAAACCAATATTAAGTAAACAATTTTTTCTCAATTCTGTCAACGGAGTTCTATTACAAATGCAGATCGTAAGACAATCTAATATAGATGATGACGAACAACAGCTGTGGATAACCAATATATCATTGACAACGGCTTAAATGGTGATCCAATCTTTTATTATTATTACTTAGTAAGACCGTCCCCGCCTTATAGATCTAACAAAATGGACATGAAGACGATCTTGATGAAATTTAAAATGAAGGTGTTAGGACAAGGTATAAAACATGGTGGTGGTTTATTGATCTGTTTACATATTTTGGAATCCTTTAAAAAGGCTGCTTTTTTACTCGAAGACAAAATGAAACCGTAGGAAGACACTCACAAGTTAACGTGTTAAACCAATTCATTTAGATATAACATTCGCATACTACAGTACTTATCAATTGACTTTTATAACATTTGTTTATTGTCAGATTATTTATATGTTAAGATGTTCAACAGCAGACGATAGACTCCAAGGATTCTGCCATCTGCAAGGACACTAAACATTGTGTAACTACCGTTTGTTCTCGATTCTCCTAAAAAGAAGCAAAGTTTAACTCTCTTAATATAGAACGATGTTTCGATATACGGTACATGGAAAGACTCCATGTATATTATTATCCAAGAGGGGCGAAGGAATGAAAGCTCTACTACACGTAGATCCCAATTGCTTTCAACTTATTGCTCTAGGTTTTGTACGTCATAAGGACAATCAATGGTTACTGCTAAGCACCTTGTTCCTTTGCGACTGTACCAAGCTGCTTTTCAGTCGGAAGGCAATGAAGCTAAAACAATAATCCGTTACACATACGTTCCTAAACTAGTAAAGGATTCACATGCAGGTTATTGGCCTGAAACACTAATAGATTTTTTTTTGGTAATTAAAACCGTGTTTACATTGTAAACCCAGGCCTATTCTCTTGGCCTCTGAGACTAGTCCGGCCGATGTATTTATAAACCTAGCGATTTAAAGAACTGATTCGCGACACAAAGAAGTTAAACAGGCCTCGTAGAACAGGGGTAGAACAGACATATTAACCAATTATCAATTGACAGATTTTTTTTTGTACTTAGGTTACGTTATCAGATTTTCAGTTAAGTGCACATAAAACTTCCTAGGCTCATTTCCCACAACTATAAATTTTCTCCCTTAATAATAGTTACAGTACGTGCTTGTCTCTGTGCCCAAAAAAAGAAATATATACTTCCATTAACTTTCGATTAGAGTGAAAGTTAACTTGCGTCTATAAAAAATTTCAAGGCGTCTTTTGCAATCTTAACACTTCATCAAGATGCTATATTGATAACGCTTCGTATCTATCACACTAATCATCAGGCTATAAAACCTTAAAGTCTCTTTTACTCGCACGGTTCATCTTGCACTACAGAGGGCATATCGCACAATCCTATTAAGCTTATTGGAGGAGTTGAATTTCTCGATCTTCTTAACGTTTACTCACCGATGAGTAAAATTCTGGTATGCTTCTCCTCTGTAGCAGATTAGTGCACCAACTATATTAGCCTTTTGACGCCTTTCATATCTGAGACGGAATGATCAACAAGAAGTATTTGTGTAATCTTATTTATTAAATTCAACACTACCTTTTCTCGCTGACTTGAACATAGCATGTGTTTCCATTCCATCGACTCAAAGGTATCTTCTCAAAAGCAGAAAGCTACTCCACAAAATGTACCCGATCATTCGCCAGCAGTTGAGGCTTACGAAGTGTACTCGTGTCTAACCCTGAAGCAGACTGTACATTGGCCTGGTATGTATGCGAGCATATGTATGGCCGTTGACCAGAATCACCTAGAACACCTAGTATATTCCTTTACAAAAATAGAGGCTTCAAATCCTCTGTAGAATTCTGCATACATGATAGCTGCATATAGCGGAATATCATGGCAAACTGCCTAGAGTACATTCCTTGCACAGTCCACGCTAAAAACCGTTAACATTGTCCAAGAGAAAGTCGAAACACACAGATATGAGCTTAGATATAGACTTCAGACTGTTTTCAGAGAACATTGTATTACCAATTTACAGAAACATTCAGTTATTTTACGAAAAGGATATGTGGAGATATGTTTTGTTCACTTTTCAAAACGAATGCTAGCAGTTAGCATGCACTACAACTTACCAGACATTGTAATATTTGATAAGAAGCGTAGTAAGATTAGGATTTTCAGTTACAACTTACACAATGTAAGATTCTAAAATCTCTTGAAAAATTACTTTCATATGGCATATTACAAGACTGCCGATTGTGGCTTTCAGCAGAAATAATGGTATTACTCTTTGTAGATATCAGTTTGCATGCAGTATAACCGACGAGAGAGTGTCGGTTGATATGCGAAAAGTACGGCAGCACATATTGTCCTTAGGACTAGCAAATTCGAAATATTCGAGTTTAAAACCAGTGACTTGCGGAACAGGAAATCTTGAGCTGAGAAAGACTGTATATCGCGATGAGTTAATAAGGTATAAGCAGAGAAAGCGCGTTAAAATGATAGACAAGTTGATGGGTCACTTGCGATAGAACAAGCATCCCCGAGCTTGTGAAGCTTTAAGTAATATACATCCACTACGTCAGAAATAGTCTTAAAAATGTAACATTAGTAGAGATGTCACTTGACTTCATTGTCATAATATTCCACAATCTTTGAAAAAAGATAATAATGAAATATTAAATCGATCTGTAAGTGATGCGGTGATTAAAGAAATAATTTTGAAGATGGACGGGGCTGTTCGATTATTAGTTAATTGTTTAGGGTGCAACAGGCGTGGCAATAACTTGAGGGTTCTCTATCGAGGTGTCCGGTAATGCTAAAGTGCTTATGTCGGCTTATGTCTTTCTAAAAATGATGTGAAATTTAGAAATCAGCAGTAATGTATACCCTAATTTCAATTGGCTTAGACCTAGTAGAGAAATTCAATGAATCGGAAACCGCAGTATCTTGTGTTCTGTACCTACGTCTTAAGAATGAAGCAGTAGAGAAGTAGTTCTTTTACAGCTACTTAACTCACTTTATACCATGGCGTACTATTTAAAAAGCCGTGGACATATTCTACATTTTATAAGACGAGGGTATAACAGCTTTGGGATCGTACGTTTTTGGTGGACCTTTGAGATTGAAAAATTTTGTGAAACCAAATGTAAGAAACATAAGTATTAATTTATAAATGATAATCAAACCAATGCTATACTTCACGTTTATATCCAACTACAATACTATTTGAGAGTGCTTCCTGCTGAAGAAATATACTTAGCACCCATAACGCTCTCACCTTGTTCTTGATCTTTAGCCTGATAGAAACTGTTTTATCCAAAGAGTTGTGTTCTAACAGATATATTATTTAATGAAATTATCCTATTAGTTAACACTCGAGAGTAACAAATAAGCATATAATTACGGTTACAGCTGCTCGCTAAGGATTACATATAGAGTTGTGTAGCATTCACTAGGTTTCGGTCTATCATTAATAATATTTTCACGTAAGACACAATGTTACCAAGATTAGTTTTTCATTCCCAAATACTGTTACAGAAGTCTTAAAGGACTTTTGTGGGCATCAGTTTATCATCAGATCGACATGTTGAGCTAATGCCACCTTCTTTTTGTGATAATATCTCAATGCGCAAGAATGTGAATTCGATTGCGGTGAATATTGCAGAGTCTCTATTGACCTCTGGATTAAAACCCACACGTAGAAGGAAGAGTCCTTCTACACGCAATGGTGTGGACTAAAAATGACAACTCAAATCTGTGTTAGGTACATTTTTCTTTTTATATTTTATGGATATAAATTACAATTATGGATATAAATTAAATTACGATCGTACTTGATTCTGCCATTGAAGGCAAGACAATTCCATCACAGTTCTTGAGAAACTTGGAGATCAATACTAGTCGGCTTCCAATGATGCAAATAATTTTCGCAGGAGCAAAACCAGCTGTAGCTTCAGGTGCAAAATATTTACGGTAAGGGCCGTCCTGTGTTCGCTATCAACTTAGTAACACTGGTCATCAGAAAGCAATGAAACTGTGAGTTAGTCAAATAAGCTTTTCATATAAACTCACTGTATGCTTTGATTAGTATCTGAGACTCATTTCACAGAGCAGAAAAAGTCATAATTTCAGAAGTCTCTTGTTGAAAATGCTCCATATCCAAGTTGCAGAATGATATCACTGTAGAATTGTCTTGATAAGAATATTGTATCACATTTCTACATTCTGACATTCTCTTCACCTCTAATACTATAAGATCAAGTTCTTGGTGTGTCAATGGCTTTATATGGACAAGAATAGTGGAAGAATCTACAAACGGGAAATCTGTAGCTGTTGATGGGTCTGATTCAGAAATTCTAAGACTCTTACTAGAAGACTTGATGAGCAGCTACTGATTCTTTTAAGGCCACGTACAAGCAGAACAAAAGAAATGCGACGAAATTATTAAATTTAAAGATACTTAAGCCTCATTAAAAATTGCTTTCACTTTCTTCATTATCCAACAGGCTGTGACATGACATCAGATATACTCAGCAGTGTATAGTTGGCAGGCCTGGTAGAACATAGACATCAACAAAATTATCAATTGACAGAATTTTTTGTGCTTAAGTTACATATTGAAGATGATCAGTTAAGAACCGTTACTCTTAACATTACCGTGAACATTGGCTGCAGTATATAGAGAAGGTCATAATCGTATTCCAAATCATGCAAAGGGACTTGATTGATCAGAGGACTACAACCTTCATTTGAAGGCAATTAAATTAATGCTTCCGTTTTCTCACACAGCTGGTCATCTTTTTATAAAAAATTTGCACATCACTATACACACCAGATGGAAGCCCTGAAGTCAAATACGGTATCAGAGTATACAGGAAAATAACAAGTCAAGGAACATTTAAAATTCGCAGAAAAAGAGGCCTTCTTGAGAGAAGTTCCAAGTGATATGATTATCGAATAGTGCTTAATTATCTGCACGAAATATACACGGGGATTAACTCAATGTCAGACACAACGTTAGCAAGATTAATCCTTGATTTACAAATACTGTTACCGTACGATAACAACAGTTCTACAGGACTTTTGTGGGCATCAGTTTATCATCAAAGCGACACGTATAGCTAATGCCACCTTCCTTGTGTGATAATATTTCAATGCGCAAAATGTCAATTTGACAACGGTGAATATTGCAGAGACTCTGTTGTATTGTGGAATAAAACCCACACTTAGAAGGAAGTCTTACCGTAAAACCCACAGTCTTACCGTTAATATTTTCCACCCAACCGTCTAAGGGAAGATCTCAAAAGAACCTAAAATCGATTCTATATTTGTCTCATCGATCAGATCACCGGTCTCAGACCCAAAGTAAGGCTGCTTCGGAAGTTAGATATAATTGGTTCCATATCAAGTTTTTATCATTATGCAATCGTGAAAATATTATTAATGATAGACCGAAACCTAGTGAATACCACACAGCTGTGTATGTAAGCCCTTGTAAGCTGCAAGGACGCTAATAAAATACATACTTGATAGCCTCGTGTTTTAACACACAGGAGAATTTCTATAATTATATTGTATCCGTAAGAACACAACTCTTTGGATTAAACAGTTTCTATTAGGCTAACAATCACGAACAAGGTGAGAGCGTCATGCGTGCTAGATAGATTTCTTCAGCAGGAAGCACTCTCAAATAGTATTGTAGTTGTATATAAACGGGAAGTATAGCAATTGCTTGATAATCATTGATAAATTAATACTTATGATTATTACATTTGGTATCACAACATTTTTCAATCCCAAGGGCTCACTTAAACCGCTCTATTATCTCAAGGCTATAACTGTGATACCCTCATCTTATTGTGGGAGAAGTAAATCCACGGTTTATAAATAGTACGCCATTGTATAATGTGAGTAAAGCAGCTTTAAAAGCATTACTACCTTGTTTATAAACCTACGTACACAACACAAAATACTGCGGCCTCCGATTAATTGTTGAATTTCTTTACTAGTTCTAAGCAGGTAGGAATTAAGGAATACATGCCAATGTCCACTGATAATTTCTAAATTACACAGCATTGTAAGAAGGTGTTAAACCGGCAGCTCCTTACCAAGCACCTCGAAATAGAACCCTCGAATTATTGGCACACCTGTTGCTCTTTAAACCATTAATTAAAAATCAAATATTCCCGTCCATCCTCAAAATTATTTCTTTAATCACCGCATCACTTAGAGATCGATTAATATTTGTCTTCAGACTTTCTAGAATACTATTATAATGAAGTCAAGTATCATCTCTGCTTCAATTAGTATCTCTGCTAATTTTGTTATTTTAAGGCTATTTCTATTGTTGTGGATGCAGATTACAAAAAACTTCACAATCTCCGGGATGCCTGTCCTTTCGCAAGTGACCTATCAACGAATCCATCAAATAATGCGCTTTGTCTTTACCATATTTTATGAGCTCACCTCGATATTCATTCTCTCTCAGATAAATACTTCTTGTTCCGCACGTCACTAAGTTTAAACTCGAATATTTCGAATTTGCAAGTTGCATTTTAACGGGAAGTATAGCAATTACTAGATTATAATTGATAAATTACTATTAATTTTTTTTTTACATTTGTTATTCCAACATTTTTCAATCCCAAGGGCCCACCTAAAAAAAAACCGCTCATCGTTCCTAAAGCTATACGTCTGCCATACTCTCGTCTTATTAAAGGGAGAAGTTAATCCACGGTTTTATAAATGCTACGCCAATGTGTAATGAGAGTTAAGGAGCTCTAAAAGCACCACCGCTTCGTTTTTAAGACCTAGGTACACAACACAAGATCATACAGCTTTAGATTCATTTTTGGATTTCTTTACTAGCTGTAAGCCAATAGGAATCAAGTAATAGATGCCGATGTTCACGGCTGACTACTCAATTTCTCAGTATTGTAAGAAGAACATAAGCCGGCATAAGGCATTTAGTTTTACCGGACCCCTCGAAATAGTCCCCTCGATTTATTGGGCGCCTGTTGCACTCTGACCCACTAATAAAAAATAGAACAACCCCGTCCATCCCCAAATTATTTCTTTAATCACCACATCACTTAGGGATCGATATAATCTCTTATTAATATCTCTTTTCAGAAATTGTAGAATACTATTACAATGGTCAATTTACATCACTGCTAATGTTCTCATTTTAAGACAATTTCTGACGTAATGGATGCATTTTACAATAAGCTTTACAAGCTCGGCGATGCTTGTCCTATCGCAAGAGACCCACCAACTTGACCATCATTTTAACGCGCCTTCTCTTTACTACACTTTATGAGCTCACCGTGATATTCATTCTTTCTCAGCCAAAGGCTTCTTGTTTCCCACGTCACAGGGCTTACACCTGAATATTTTGAATTTGCAAGTCTTAAGAAAAATATGAGCTGCCGCACTTATACCATCTCAATCCGCCTGCTCTCGTCGGTTGTACTGCATGCAAAATGATTCCACTCGTTCAAATGCAAGTATCATGGCGGATCTCGACATCTAATCTTATTTTTATTTTATCTACAATTAATAATACATTATTTCTGCAGATAACCACAGTCGGCAGCTGTGTAGATAAATCTTAAATCTTTTGGAAAATGAAAATAATTTTCCAACAAATTTTAAAATTAGCTTGTAAGTAGCAATTGAAAAATCCTAATCTCACTACGCTTTTAGTAAAATAAGTGACTGTTTCTATATCTTCGTCATACATGTTCTCTGAAAACAGTCTGAAGTATAGATCAGGAAGTTAGATGATCTATCTGTTTCAACTAACTTTTTCCCAATGTTAACGGTTCTTAGCTGGACTTTGCAAGGAGTGTACTCTAGGCCGTTTGCCATAATATTCCGCTATATGCAGCGATCATCTATGAAGAATTCTACAGACGATTTGTGGACGCTTGTTTGCTCTCTACGCTTCTTATCAAATATTACTATGTATGGTTAGTAGTAATGCTGCTTGCAGTCGCTATGATAAGATAACAACAAGTATCTCGACATCTCCTTTAAAATTTTATTTGAACGTTTCGATATCTTAGTAATACTATGCTTTTTGAAAACAGTCTCAAAAATAGATCTAGGCACATATCAGTGTATTTCGACTTTCTTGCCAATGTTAACGGCTCTAAAAAAAATGCACACTAGGCTAGCCATGATTTTCCGCAATATGCAGCGAACACCTAAGCATATTTCTACAGACTTGGTGCTTCAATTTTTGTAGAGGAATTTACTTGGTGATCTACGATGGCTCTGGTCAACGGCCGTTTATATGCCGTGTTAAATGATTCCAAAGCAGCTCGTGTTAAATAATTCCAAAAAAATTTACATTGTCCTTACACCTTCATTTAAAGTTTCATCAAGATTGTCTTCATCTCCATTTTTTTAGGTCTATAAGGCGGGGTCGATATCACAAAATGATAATCTTAAGTGATTGGATCAACAATTAACCGTTGTCAATGACATATTTATATTTACAGCTGTTGTTCGTTATCTTCTATATCAGATTGTCATCCGACCTGCCATTCGTACACGAACTCCCTTGGCAGAATGCAGAGTTCGCCTGAAAATTTATATCGGCTCTTTTACACTAACGTGTGGCTCGTTCACATTCTTATATTGCAGTTCCCTTTTATCTACAGGAAAGTAAGATTATCTGGTTGGAGCTGATGGTAGCTGTGTAAGTCCTTGGAATATGCATATCCTCTTTAACACACCGCCTCCTTCGATTGGGTCCATATTTAGACAATTTCGCTCATTGAATTGGAGGTACTTCCGAATTGGATGCTGCACAACTGCTGTGTTAGTAATGGGGAAAGTGGCCATACTGAAGCTTTGCTAATACTTTTTGTTTTATCTGATATGGCTTATACCAGGGAGGGCATTTTTTCATCTCCATACAAGCGAATAAGGAATTTCTAACGGTACCACTTGGTTGGTTGAAGACTCTAACTTTCAGAACCTTTCTTTTTGAAGGAACTTGAAAGGCTAAAACTATTCAGTCCTGAGTAGAGCAGAGTTCGTGACAAAGCCTGTTGCTACATGAAAAAAGTGAAAGCAATCTTTTAATGACGCTAAAATTTCTTTAAATTTATTAATTTTCTGGCATTTCCTTTCAGTTCTGCTTGTATGTAGCTACAAGACAATCAGCAACTGCTCATCAAGTCTTCTACAAAGTTGCTTAAAAGACTGAATCCACACAAAAACAGCTACAGATTTCCTGTTTCTAGTTACTTCTATTACTTTTGTCGATATACAGCTACCTTTATTCGTTTGAAAACTGTTTGTAAATTTTGATCCCTCTAGTATTGATCTCCAAGTTCCTCAAGGACTGTGATTGAATTGTTGTGGCTTAAATGGCAGAATTAAATTTGATCGTTGCAGATATTACCCCAAAGTTCTTTTTTGTCTTTCGGCACTTTCCATGGCCACTTAGCGTCCATGCTGCTCACTAGGGCTTACACACAGTGTTGTGTAGGATTCACGAGGTTCCGGTCTATCATTAATAATATTTTTCTGATTGCATAATGACAAACTATCTATGAAACCCTTTATATTCTAACCATCGAAGCAGCCTTATTTTGGGTCTGAGACCGGTGATCTTATTGATGAAACAAATAAGAAATCGATTTTAGGTTCTTTTTGGATCTTCCCTTAGACGGTTAGGTGGAAAATATTTACGGTATAGTCAGTCCAGTGGTCTAACCAATAATCTTTCCAGTGCCACACATTTGATAGATCAGCAAAAGTCATTTATTTCAGAAGTCTCTTGATGAAAACATTCTTGATTGAAAAAGTAATCTGATATCACGGCAGCATTGTCTTGATAAGAATATTGTTTCACATTTCGTCATTCTGACATTCTCTTCACTTTAATAGAATACACTCATTTTCTTTGTGTTTGAATGCTCTCTTACTTGAAAGATTTAATCAAATCCTCACTCGCATCTCGCGTTTCGATTTCCTATTCTCAAAAACGTTTGAATAGCTATTCATCTTGTGAAAGCTCCGCCACACCGATTGTGTAATGATAAGATCCAGACCTGTCCTTTTCATATTAGCAGTGTATTGCCTCTTTATTTCTTCAATATTTCAACATGAGATACTAATACTATATATTCTACTCTTAAGCATACAGTGAATAAGTGCAAGAGGAGTGAACAAAGCACATGCGTTATGACATTAGATCAGCCATTATACTGAAAAGGTATTCAAATCGGAACTGCAGCTAATGAAATTTTTTAACGGTCCAAAGTTGTACCGCCTTTAGGAGGCTTCCAATTAAGTAATTTCTAGGCAGGATTAGATACATTATGATAGGAAATGGTATTGGAGAACTATTGTATATCCGTACACTATGACAACATTAGTAAAAATGTTGAATAACCACGCCTAATCAAGATCATTGAGTATTGTATCTAGACCTTGCTTCGGGACCTTTACATGTGGTTATGAAGACATTTACAACCGTCGGAGGATATGACAAAATGTAGGTTCTGCGATCTTATTCAACAATGTCTGGATGACGTAATCAATATGCAACATTTACAAGAAAAAGTAACTGCATCACAAGGACGATATTAGGAAATCTCAAAATTAAGTTGGTGACATTTTCCGAACTGTAAACTTTGACTGCAGTATATAGGGAAGGTCATAATCGTATTCCAATTCATCCAAAGGGAGTAGATTGAAAAGGGGATTAGAAACTTCATTAGCAAGTAATTAAATTAATGCTTCCGTCTTTTCACGCAGCTGGTCATAACTTCTATGGAGGCTAATACGTTATCAGAGGTTTAGAGGAAATTAAAAACTCAAGGTACATTCACAATTCGCAGAAAAAGAGTCTTTCTTTAGAGAAGTTCCAAGTGAAATGATTATCGAACAGAGCTTAACGAAGGCCCCAAAATTTTCTGGGGGATTAACTCAACGCCCGGCACAACGTTAGCAAGTTTAATCCTTGATTCCCAAATACCGTCACCATAACAGAAGTTCTACAGAATTTTTGGGGCATCAGTTTTTCATCAGAGCGACTCGTTGAGACAAATCTTTTTATTAAACAGTTTCTATGAGGCTCATGATTAAAAACAAAATGAAAGCGTTATGGGAGCTAAGTAGATTTCTTCTGCATGAAGCACTCGGAAATAGTATTGTAGTAGCATATAAACGGGAGTATACTAATTGCTTGACTATAAATTAATATTTGTTTTTTACATTTGGTATCACTACATGTCATCATGTGTAAGAGAACTAGT
The DNA here is from genome assembly GCF_964235325.1 of Thermobia domestica. Taxonomy (NCBI): domain Eukaryota; kingdom Metazoa; phylum Arthropoda; class Insecta; order Zygentoma; family Lepismatidae; genus Thermobia; species Thermobia domestica. Next base: position 273,726,104 of record NC_137454.1, on the reverse strand, counting down.
TATACTGGAGTGGTGGAAGCAACAAGAACAAACATCACCAAATTAGCACGTCAGTATCTCGTAATCTCTGCGTCTATTGCGTCTACAGGATATATAGCTCGTGAACGGGGAAATTGATTTATTGATTTATTGACATCAAGCACTGGCCATATTACAGTGTTACTTAGTATATACGTTTTACAGATTATATAGGATAATAATACTATTGGTAATAATTACATTCGGCTTATGTAATTAATAGAATTCTTAAAACTACTTACACCCGTTGCCAGTACATCAAGGTTGAAATTTTATATAACTAACTTGTTGTAAATTGCACTAGTACTCCATAAACAAGATCTGCTTAAACGTTTGCTTTTGCTGTAAAAAAATGTATTTTTCGAAGCAGTGCGCAATTTAGTGGATAGTACGTGGATACATGTTTGTTAGTTAAGATCAGGATAGTCTACTTTGCCATGAAAGAGCTTGTGTAAAAATAATAAATCAATATTTCTTCTAAGTTCTGTTTCAAATTTAAAATTTTCAACAATTTTAATGTAGCTTTCAAATTTCGAGTAGAATTTTGTTTTCTTAAGTGTAAGAAGCCTTTAAAACTTATTTTGAGTACGCTCAATCAAGAATGATTATTTCTGTATATTAGAGTTCCATATATTGGTACAATATTCTAATTTTGACCTCACGTATGCATAATACAGTACAATTAAAGTTTGGTCATTTTGGAAATCTTTACTGACTCAATAAATACTATATATCCAAGATTTTATGTAGGCTTCATTGCAAATAGTCCTAGAAAACATTAATAGTTTCGTTAGTGCTTCATTATTAGTGACGAATCTCACGTAAGAAAAACATTGGGAATTTTTCGCTGAGTTAAACTTCCGCCAAATTAAAAAGCACTAATGATCTCTTCCTGTTCAATCGTTAACTCTTTCTTAGAGCACCAAAACCGAACTTTAATGCTTCATTAGTTTGGATGCTAGGGGCAAAAAAAAAAAAAGAAACGTGCTAACTTCACGTTAGTTCCCCAGAAAGCACTAACAACATAATCTAGAGCAATCCATAGTTCATTGTTATGACTTGTAGAAAACCGTAAAAGTTTTCTTTGTTTCCCTATTAGTTCTGTTTTGGGTTGGTTCATATAAACAGTCATTTTATTATTTTTTTTCTGCATTGTTTTACGATACGATAAAAGTTAACTACAATCTTTTGCTAATTTCAACATGTTTAATTCTGTTTGTTGAGTATGTAAAATGATGTTTACTGGTTTTGGAACAAAGTTAAAAGATCTTTTATAATAGTATTATTTATTTGTAACTTTAGGCTTCATGATTCAAAGTTGTACACGAAGTTGAAAATGCTAAGAAGACTGTAATTAAAACAATGTTAGTGTCTTTACAGTTAACTAATTGGGAGTAATTAATTAATGTGAAGTAGCTGTTACTGATTAACCTTTACCTTGAACAATTCTTCTATAGAGATTCCTGTTCAATAATTATATATGATACTTATATATTACAATAATTATATATTATATAATACTTCAATAATTATAAATGTATCAACTCAACGGTGATATGTATACACGACTCCTAAAGTGCATTACCACCTGCAATTCTCCTTTTCCTAAAAGAGCAGGCAACCCAAACAATTCGGCGGTTGCAAATTCGAAAGGCGTTGAACTAAACCTCAATTTTGTCAGAAATATATGTGTGGCAAACTGCAAATAAGGGAGAAATATAAAAAACTTTCTTATGGTAAATTCTAGTTCAAAGTTCATAGCACTTGCTTTTGGACGTGATGCTTTGTTTCTTTATTTCAGGGAACAGAAACGTTCTGGCGTCTAAGAAATTATATCACATAATATTGCAAATTCGCATGTGGATGTATTTATATTGCAATTTCTGGTAATAAAGATTGTAAAAAGTAACTTTAATTTCTTTATCCTGGGGGCTCCTTCATCAAGTCTTAGGGACTCCTTATATCTCGTCGCCCTTCCGAATATCGATATCGAAAATGTAGAATCATATATTCATGTCAATATATTTTAGATATCGAATGTTGATATATAATAATATAGATATCGACGATAACGTTATCGACATAACACAGGCCTATGTCCGAAAAGTGATGCTTGAAATATATTGGAAACAACAATTAAATTCTAAATAAATTCTCCATTTCGGTATTCAAAGTTGAGGGGGAAGAACGTGAACCCGAATAGAAAGTTTAAGAAAGAAAATGTTAAGATAAAAGTAGGTTTTCCGTTTCCCCTTGAATACAAAACTATTAAGAGAAAACTATTACTGTAATTTACCTTTTACTTCCGTTTGCGATTGTTATCACAAATCGGCGACAGTACACATACTTTACACAGTATACCAATACACTATAACTTTTCACAACCAAGCAAGCCGGAAGATGAATTTCCTGTGATATTAAAGTAGAATGTTCTACAAAATAGTCATAATTCATTGGCCATATTTCTATTAGAATTTTCATACGAACTAAGAGCAACAAGACTAAAAGAATTATGCATTTACCTGATATTTTCATTTGTTAATATAAGTCCCCTACCCTGGGCTAACTCTGGCTACCGCGGTTTCAGGTAATCAACCCTCGGCAGTTTGTTAAAAGATATTAAACTGTTAATACAAAAACACTTCTAGTGACTCTATTCATGGTGAATTACTGAAAAACATTTACAATTATTGAATAAAGAATAATTATTTTTAAACATTAAAAGGCGTTACAGTTCAGTAGAATGCAGCAGTAGATGGAAGTGAATGAAAATAATGTTTGTTTGTCGAGATGTGCAAACTGAATGTGAATAATAAGTGTTTATTCACGCATTCTCTTCTCGAGAGGCGGATCTACGATGGACTTCTAGGGGCTCGGTGGTTATTAATACTCCTACTTAGAGCTACTTTTAGAAGCTCCACACTCTGGAATGGGTTTTGGAGAAGAGTGGAAGAGAGAGAATGTGTGACTAAAAACTTATTATTCACATTCTCTTCCACTCTTAGTGTTATCTAGGAACACCAACAATGTACTATCAATTTCACTAGGTTTAATTGTTAGTGCTTCCTGGGGGCTAACTTCACGTTTGTCCTTCAAAGTTTTTATTTGCTTCTAGTTTCCAAACTATTGCAGCACTAGTGTTAAGAGTAACTGCTCTAGGAAGCACTAACAAAGCACTAAGGATTGTAAAAAAGATATTAGCTGTTTTGAATTTGTCGGGAATTTGTCCCAGTGAAATACACTCCATGTATTTATGGGAGTTACGTAACCATTGGTGACACTTTGACCTTACCTCGCTCCACCTCACGCTCAAAAACTAACTTCTACCTGAACTCACGAACCCATTTCGACTTCAAGCTCACACAACCTCACGCTCACATCACCAGTCTGACCTCACGCTCAAATAACCAGCCTGACCTCACGCTCACTCAACCTCACGTTCGCATCACTAGTCTGACCTCACGCACACTCAACCACAGGCTTACATCACCAGCCTTATCTCGCGCTCACTTCGTGAGGCTGAAATTGAGTGAGTTTCGAACTCGTGAGCGCCAATAGCGTGAGTTTGGACATCTGTGTAACATATAAGTGCGCATATCTATAATAATAGTAAAGCAAAACCAAACCATTAGTGTTTCCTTGAAGCACTAACGATGCACTAACGATTCCACCAGGTTTTATCGTTAGTGTTTCCTGGGGGTCTAACGTGAAGATGCACTCCAAAAGTTTTTTGCTTCTAGCGTCCAAACTATTGCAGCAATAATGTTTCGACTTGGTGTTTTGATAAGCACAAACAAAGCACTAGCAATTGCACTAACAAGGTCATTAGCGCTTTTGAATTTGGCGGGAATTTGAGCCAATTAAAATTCATCATGTATTCCTTATGGGAATTTCGAGACTTATAACTGGCCATAGCCACACTAATTGTGAAGCACCAACGAAACTATCATCGTTTTCTAAAAGCACTAACGATGCACTAACGATTGCACTAGGTTTAATCATCAGTGCTTTCTGGGGGGTCTAACGTGAAGTTGGCCCCCCAAAGTTGTTTGCCTCTAGGGTCTAAACTATTAAAGTACTAACGTCGGGAGTTGGTGTTCTATGGAGCACATAAGAAGCGCTAACGATTGCACTAGAAGAGAGCTTAAGCGCTTTTGAATTTGGCGGGAATTTTGAACCAATTTAAAATTCCCCATGTATTCCTAATGGGAATTTCGTACCATACAACTGGCCAGAGCCACACTAATTTTAAAGCACCAACGAAACTCTTAGTGTTTTCTGAAAACACTAACGATTGCGCTAGGTTTAGTTGTTAGTGCTTTCTGGGGGTGCTAATGTGAAGTTGGCCCGCCCAAAGTTTTTTGCTTCTAGAGTCCAAACTATTAAAGCACTAATGTTGGGAGTTGGTGTTCTAAGAAGCAATAAGCACTAACGATTGCACTTGAAGAGATCATTGGTGTTTCAATGGGGGGGGGGGCAGGTTCTCGGACGTTCCAAAAAACTAGATTGAACAGGGTACTAGTAACATCATTTGTATTTAATTAAATTATTGCTTCCGTTTTCTCACGCAGCAGGTCATCTTTTCTATGAAAAATTTGCACATCACTATACTCTGCAGATGCAAGCCCTGGCGGCTAATACGGTATCAGAGGATTACAAGAAATTAACAACTCAAGGAAAATTCACAATTCACAGAAAAAGAGGCCTTCTTGAGCGAAGATCCAAGTGATATGATTATCGAACAATGCTTAATGTAGGGCACAAAAATTTCTCGGGGCGCAAATAACTCAACGTCAGAAACAACGTTAGCAAGATTCCCAAATACTGTTCCAATAACAGAAGTTCTACAGGACCTTTGTTGGCAAAAGTTTATCATTAGAGAGACAAGTTGAGCTAATACCAACTGCCTTGTGTGATAATATCTCAATGCGCAAGAATGTCAATTCGACTGCAGTGAATATTGCAAAGTCTCTATTGTTATGTGTTTTAAAACCCACACGTAGAAGGAAGAGGTGTTGTACACTCAATGGTGTGCAGTAAAAATGGTAACTCAATTCTGCGTTAAGTACGAAATAAATAATGTTAAACTCTATTTTCACCTTATATGTTATGGATATAAATTACAATTAGACATGGAAAATGCCGAAAGAGGAAAAAGAACTTTCTGGAAATATCTGCCACCATCGAATTTAATGCTGCCATAAAGCCACGACAATTGAATCACAGTACTTGCGAAACTTGGAGATCTATACTAGACAGCTTCAAATGATGCAAACAGTTTTCGAAGGACGAAAGGTAGCTGTATATGGACAAGAAAAATGGAAGAAACTAGAAACAGGAAAACTGTATCTGTTGATGGGTGTGATTCTGATCCATTAATAATCTGGGTAGAAGACTTCATGAGCAGTTGCTAATTTTCACATACCTATATTCAAACTTTCACATAGCTAATTTTCACATAGCCTTTCACATTTTCACAATCGCAGAACTGAAAGGAAATGCTTCGAATGTATTAAATTTAAAAAGACCTTATCGTCATTAAAAGATTGATTTTATCTTTTTTATGATGCAACAGGCTTTGTCACGACCTCAGCAAAGTGAATAGTGTGCAGCCTTCAAGTTCCTTCAATTATAAGAATTGTGAAAGTTAGACAGAGTCTTCAACCAACCAAATATGAATCCTCACAAAGTGGTAACGTAAGAAATTCCTTATTCGCCTGTATGGAGATGGAAAAATGCCGTCCTTGGAGTAAGCCATATCAGTTATAACATGGAAGTAGTTACAAAGCTTCAATGGAATCATTTCGGAAGTACCTCCAGTTCCAGGAGCGAAATGGTCTAAGCATGAACTTAATCGAAACAGGTTGTGTGTGAAAGAAAATGTGCGAATTCCAGGGACCCACACAGCTACCATCAGCTGCAAAAGGATAATCTTACTTACCTGTAGATAAAAAGTGACTGCAAGATAGGATTGTGAACGCACCACATGTTAGTGTAAAAGATCCGATATGAAGTATTCAATATTTTATGCATTCTGCCAAGGGAGTTCGTGTAGAGATGGGAGATCGGAAGACAATCTGATATAGATGGTAACGAACAACAGCTGTGATTGTCATTGAAAACGGCTTAATTGATGATCCAATCTGTTATGATTATTATTTTGTGATATCGTCCCCGCCTTATAGACCTAACAAAATGAGGATGAAGACGATCTTTATGTAAATCTAAAATAAAGTATAAAAAGAAGGTATAAAACATAAATGTTACATATTTTGGGATTCTTTAACACGAGCGGGTTTGGTACCCGAGAAGGAAGTAAAACCTTAGCAGGACAAATCTAAAGTTAAACCAATTCATGTAGATATAACATTCGGATACTACAGTACCATTCAATTGACGTTTATAACAATTGTTTTTTGTTTGATTGTTTATATGTTAAGATGTTCTACATCAAACGATTGACTCCAATGAATCTGCCATCTGCAAGGATACTAAAAATTGTGTAGGTACCGTTTAGTTTTCAAATCTCCTAAAATGAAGCAAAGTTTAACGATAATAGAAAAACGATGTTTCGATATGCGGTACAAGCAAAGATTACATGTAAATTTTTATCCAAAAGGGTGCGTAAGAATGAAAGCACTAGTACACGTAATCCCTGTTGCTTTCAACTTATTGCCCTAGGTTTTATACGACATAACGACAATCAAAGCGTACTGCTCAGCATCTTGTTCATTTGCGACTGTAGCATGCTGGATTTCATTCAAAAGGCCACGAAGCTTAATAGTTTTCCGTAACAGTTATATTACATTTATGGTCGTAAGCTTGTAAAACAATCACATGCAGGATATTGGCATGAAACTCTTTTAGCATATTTTTAGGTAATTAAGTACAAGAATACCTTGTAGACCCAGGCACACTCCTCTTGGCTGTGAGAGAAGTCCGGCCGATGAATTTATAAAGCTAGCGGTTTAAAAAACTGATTCGCGATACAAAGTAGTTACACAGGCTTGGTAGAACAGGTGTAGAACACAGATATCTACAAAATTATCAATTGACAGAATTTGTTTTGATATTTAGGTCACATTGCGAGATTTTCAGTTAAGTACACCTGAAAGATATAAAACTTCCTAGTCTCACTTTCCACAACTTAGAGCAGAAGCCCTCAATTTTCTCCCATAGGAATAGTGTTCGAGTACTTGCACGTCCCACTGCCCAGAGAAAGTAATAGATACTGCTATTAACTTTCGCTTAGCCTGAAAGTTTAACTTGCGTGTATAAAAAATGTCGGGACGTCTTTTGCAACTTTGACTCACTTAATCAAAAATAGAGGCACCAAATCGTCTGTAGTATTCTGCATAGATGGTCGCTGCATATAGCGGAATATCATTGCAAACAGGCTAGAGAACATTCGTTGCACAGTCCAGCTAAGAGCCGTATCATTGGCAAGAGGAAAGTCGAAGCACACAGATATGTGCATAGATCTTTACTTCAGACTGTTTTCAGAAAAATTGTGTTACCAAGATAGAGAAACATACATATATTATAGTAAGAAGAAATGTCGAGATACGTGTTGTTCCCTTTTAAAAATGTATGCAATCAGTAAGCATGCACTACAATCAACCAGACATGGTAATATTGATAAAGAGCTCAGTGAGATTAGGATTTTTCATTTGAAACTTGCACGCTGTAATTGAGTAAAATCTGATGAAAAATTACTTTCATATGGCAAAAGATTTAGGTTTCACCTACAACGCTGCCGACTGTGGCTTTCTGCAGAAATAATGGTATTACTAATTGTAGATATCAGGATGCATTTAGATAAAAAGATAACAGTAGATGTCGAGATCCGCCATGATACTTGCATTTGAACGAGTGGAATGAGTTTGCATGCAGTACATCCGATGTGAGCGGGCGGGTTGAAAAGAGAAAAGTACAGCAGCTCGATTATCATTGATTAATTTATACTTATAATTTTTTTATTAGCTCTAAGCCAATACGAATTAAGGAATACAAGCTGATGTCCACTCTGATTTCTGATTTTCACAGCATTATAAAAAAGACATAAGCCTGCATAAGCCGTTTAGCCTTACCGGACACCTCAAAATAGGACATTCGAATTATTAGAACGCCTGTTGTACCCTAAACCACTAATTAAAAATCGAAGATTCCCGTCCATCCTGAAAATTATTTCTTTAGTCACCGCATCACTTAGAGATCGATTTAATCTCATATTATTATCTTTTTTCATACATTGTAGAATACTATTCCAATGAAGTCACGTGACATCTCTGTTAATGTTCTCAGTTTAAGGCGATTTCTGACGTTGTAGATGCATAACACAAAAAGGTTCACCAGCTCTGGGATGCCTGTCGTATCGCAAGTTACCCATCAACTTGAATATCTTTTTAACGCGCTTTCTCTTTACTATAACTTAATGGTTTAGGGTGCAACAGACGTGCCAATAATTCCAGGGTTCTATTCAAGGTGTCCGGTAAGGCTAAAAAGCTTATGGCAGTTTAATTCTATCTAAAATTGTTGTGAAATTTATAAATAAGCAGTGGACGTCGCCATTTATTCTTTAATTCCTATTGGCCTAGAGCTAGTAAAGAAATTCAGCTTACCAGAATTTACTTACCGGTGAGAAAACGTTGAGAAGTTTAGAAATTCAAATAGTCCAATAAGCTTAATAAGTGTTCGATAAGGCACTCTGTGGTGCAAGATTGGAGCAGAAGCCCAGAATTTTCTCCCTTAGCAATAGAGTTCAAGTTCTTGCTCGTCTGGATGCCCAAAGAAAGAAATAGATACTGCTATTAACTTTCGATTAGCCTGAAAGTAAAACTTGGGTCTATAAAAAATTTCGAGGCGTCTTTTGCAACCTTGATTCACTTCATCAAGATGCTATGTGGATAACGTTACGTATCTATCACACTAATCTTCAGGCTACAGATCCTTAAAGTCTTTCTGACTCGCACGGTTTATCTAGGACTACAGACTACCATCAGAGCCCTGCAAACCCATGCTAGAAGACGGCCCGGCCCGACCCAAATGGTTCTGAATTTTGTGCCGAGCTCGAGCCGGCCTCTGACTGGGCCGGGCACATTATGGTCCGAGCCGGGCTGAAACGGGCCGGGCACATTCCGAGCCGAAACGGGCCGAGCACTGTAAAAGACGGATCGGAAACTAATGTTGGCAGCCTCTGTTATTCGTAATGTGTTTGGGAAATTAACTTCTGTTTGGGATTATTCAAGAGTACTATTGTTACTGCTATTATTATTATTATTATTATTACTATTACTATTATTATTATTATTATTATTATTATTATTATTATTATTATTATTATTATTATTATTATTATTATTATTATTATTATTATTATTATTATTATTACTTCTACTACTAAAACTGCTACGACTTCGCGGCAGAGTTGACATGTCTGGTGGTACATACTTTACAATATAAGTACAGAAAAAATCGAAGAAATACTAGTTATTATGGCCAGTCCGTGTAAAATGCGAACAGATGCTTGACGATGGGCAATGGTGGCTCAGTACGTAAAGCATTCGCATCTGGTGCTAGAGGTCGTCGGATCGATCCCTCCTCGTGTTATGTGAACTTTGTGGTGGACAAACATCGTGAGCGTGGGAGTTTTTGGATTAGCCCGTTTTCGTCCACTGTCTTCATTCTACCAAATCATCGATTATCATCCGTACGTTTTGAGCCGTAATTGCCTAAAGAACATATGAGAAAGTCAAGTACTTGACCTACTAATTAGAATTTGTTCCGCAACCATTAGACCACGGATGGCGAAACCATGAACTGGCGTGTTCATAATATTAGCTCAATTTGTAGTAATATTTAATTAGCACGGCAGATTCCAAATCATATTACATGTTCCTGTATTGTTTATAATTCGATGCTACCATAATAATAACAAAAAACAAGGATGGAATAAGTCACTGGGACCCCAGTATCGATGAAGTGTCCCTGGAACGGTTCGTAACAAGTAAATAAAGAGCTTATGACGGAATGCGAAGTAGTAAATAAAAACAAAAGCCACACATATCATTGTAGAACGAAAAGAAACTCAAAAGTCTCCTGAATGAAAAATGTATAGATATCAGATATCAAAAGTACGTTTAGAAGATCGAGAAATTCAAATCCTCCAATAAGCTTAATAAGAGTGTGCGATATGGCAGTCTGTAGTGCAAGATGTACCGTGCGAGTCAGAAAGACTTTAAGGTTCTATAGCCTTAAGATTAGTGTGATAGATTCGTAGCGTTATCAATATAGCAGCTTGATGAAGTGAGTCAAGGTTGCCAATGACGCCCCGAATTTTTTTATACACGCAAGTTTAACTTTCAGGCTAATCGAAAGTTAATAGCAGTATCTATTACTTTCTTTGATCACCGAGACAAGGAAGTACTCGAACACTATTACTAAGAAAGAAAATCCATTGATTCTACTCCAAGATGTGGAAAGTGAGCATGGGAAGTTTTATATCTTTCAGGTTTAACAGCAGCCAAAGTTTACGGTTCGGAAAAGGTAACCGTCTTAAATTTGAGATTCCCTAATTTGGTTTTTCAAATTCCCTAAGACGCTTTGAGATCCCTAAGATGGCCTTAACATCGCATATAATAGAAGGGATAGTCGATTTTAAGAAAATGAAATTATAAGGTTTCCTAAGAAACCAATAGTGCAAAATGAACATCGCTTTACTGTATGTCCTTGTACGCATCTAATAGCACGAAAACAGAGTGAACAGTTTCAGGCTTTAAAGCATTTCTCTTTTCCTGTGTGCTCAAAACTCTTTCAGTAGACTTTCTAGAATCAGGGATGACCTGAAACTGACGCGCTAATTTACACAATTTTAGTAATGTTTGTCCTTGTTGCTTCCACCACTGGAGTATATCTAGTTCTCTTACACATGATGACATCCTCTTCACTTCATCATCAAATTCACCAGAGACTGAATGTCTATCTTCCCAATCAATTAGCTTATTCATCTTGGTAGGTGGTTCCAAGTTTTGCCAACTAGCCTAAAGGAGACGATAGTGATGAGAAATAAATTAAATAGTGGTATAAATAAAGTGGAAGGAAACAGGAGAACGCCGCGAATCCCCCACACGGTGTTTGTCCACCACAAAGTTAACTTGGCGAGAGCTCGGATCAAACCAGTGACCCCATACAGCAGAGGTGAACGCTCACCCACTGAACCACCGTTCCAGGAACACCTAATCGACCCTGGCGACTTGGTGATTTATTTGATCATTATATTTTGTTATATTTGTAGCATCATAGTATAAACAATACATGAACATGTAACACCATTCGATATTTGCCTTGCTAATTCAACATTACTACAAATTGCACTGATCATATGAGCACGCCAGTTCATGGTTTTGCCTTCCGTGGTCCAATTGTAGCGTACAAAATTCTAATTACTAGGTCAAGTACTTGACTTTATCATCCGTTCTTTAGGAAACTACGGCTCAGGCTATATGGAAGATGATGGGATGAATTGGTGGAAAGAAAACAGTAGGAGGAAGCAGGACCACCCCACAAACTCCCACGCACACGATGTTTGTCCACACCAAAGCTCGCATAGCATGAGCAGGGATTGATCCGACGACGTCTAGCACCAGATGTAAGTTTTTTTCTACTGAGCCACTGTTCTCCCTCGTAGATCAAGCATCGGTTCACATTCTACGCAGACCGGCCATAATAACTAGCATTTCTCCATTTTATTCTGTACTTAGAAAGTACCACCAGACATGTCACTCTGACGCGAGGTCATAGTAGTTGTAGCAGTATTAGCAGTGGTCGTAGTAGTATAGTAGAAGTAGTAATAGTAGTCGTAAAAGTAGTAATAGTAATAGTATTACCAGTACAACGCAGTCTTTAATAAAGAGACAGTTTCCCCAAACACATTACGATTAACATAGGCTGACAGTGAGACCGTACAAACACGGCAAAATAAAGGTAGTGGAAGAAATTAATAAACCAAATAGGCTGACAACATTAATTTCCGAACCGTTTTTCAGAGTATCAGGGCCGAGCGGACTATGTGCCCGGCCGGGTTAGGACGATTCGTCCCGAAATATGCCCGGCACGGTTAGGGCCCGGTCCAGTTTGATATTAGTTGAAAGGGGTCGGGCCGGGCCGGGTACCGGGCCGAACCAGGCGCGCTCAGCCCGTGCAGGGCTCTGCCTACCACATCGCACACTCTTATTAAGGTATTGCCGGTTTTGAATTTCTCGATTTTCTAAACGTTTTCTCATCGGTGAGTAAAGTTCTGGTAAGCTTCCCCTCTGTAGCATATCAGTGCACCAACTGTATTAGCTTTTTTGACACCTTTAATATCTGAGACGGAATGATCAGCAACAAGTATTTCTGTAATCTTATTTATTAAATTCAACACTAACATATCTCGCTGACGTGAATAGAGCTTGCGTGTTCTCTGCATCGAGTCAAAGCTATGTTTTAAAAGAGCAGAAAGCTAGTCCACAAAATGTACCAGATTAATCGCCAGTAGTTAAGGCTTACGAAGTGTACTGATCTCTAACACTGAAGCAGACTGTCCATTGCCCTGGTATGTAAACGAGCATACCCATAACCGATGACCAGAGCAATCCTAGATCACCAAGTAAATAACTTTACAAAAATAGAAGCACTAAATCGTCTATAAAGTTCTGCATAGATGATCGCAGCATATAGCGGAATAACATGACAAATTGCCTAGGTTACATTCGTTGCACAGTCCAGCTAATAGCCGTTAATATTGGCCAGAAGAAAGTCGAAACAAAGATAAGAGCTTCGATCTATGTCCTTATGTCTATGATTGTCCTTATGTCGTATAAAAGCTGGAGCAATAAGTTGAAACCAACGGGTATCGACGAGTAGAAGAGCTTTCATTTCTATGCTCCCTCTTGGATAAAAATGTACATGCAGTCTTACCATGTACCGCATATCGAAACATCGTTCTTTATTAAGAGAGTTAAACTTTGTTTCATTATAGGAGATTCGAAAACTAAACGGTACTTACCCAATGTTTTGACCTTGCAGATAGTTGAATCCTTGGAGACTATCATCTGCTGTTGTACATCTTAACATATAAATAATCAAACAATAAACAATTGTTATAAACGTCAATTGAAAAGTAATGTAGTATGCGAATGTTATATCTAAATGAATTGGTTTAACACGTTAACTTGTGAGTGTCCTCCTACGGTTTCATTTTGTCTTCGGCTGACAAAGCAGATCTTTTTTTAAGGATTCCAAAATATGTAAACAAAACAATAAACAACCACCATGTTTTATACCATGTCCTAACAACTTCATTTTAAATTTCATCAACATCGTCTTCCATGTCTTCCATGTCTTAAATCATAAATTTTCATCGATGTCCATTTTGTTAGGTCTATAAGGCGGGGACGGTATTACAAAGTAATAATCATAATAGATCGGATCACCATTTGAGCCGTTGTCAGCGATATATTGGTTTTCTACAGCTGTTGTTCGTCATAATATTTATTAGATTGTCTTCCGATCTGCATTTGTAAAAGAACTCCGTTAGCAGAATGCAGAATACCTTGAATACTCTTTTACACTTACATGTGTCTCGTTCACAATCCTACTTTGCAATCACTTTTTATCTACAGGTAAGTAAGCTTATCCGGTTGGAGCCGATGGTAACTGTGTAGATGCAGCATTTCGCATATCCTCTTTCACACACCAACCTCAATGGATTTGGTTCTTGTTTAGACCATTTCCCACCTGGACTTGGAGCTACTTCCGAATTGAATGGTGCACATCTGTCGTGTTAGTAGGGAAAAAAGTGGCCATATTGAAGCTTTGCAACCACTTCCTTGTTATACCTGATAGGCTTATACCAGGAAGGACATGTTTCCGTCTCCATACAGGGGAATAAGAAATGTGTAATGTTGAAAATTTTGTTAGGATTGAGATATGACTCCTAACTCACAACTCCTAACTCACAGTTGAAGACTCTGAATAACTTGCACAGTTCTTTTTGTTTTGGAGGATCTTAAAGCCTTTCAACTAATCTCTCTTGAGTATAGCTGAGGTCGTGTCACAGCCTGTTGCATCATAAAAAACGTGAAAGCAAACTTTTAATGACGCTAAGTTTCTTGAAATTTAATGATTTCGTAGCATTTCCTTTCGGTTCTGTTCGTATGTGGTATTATAAGAATCAGCAACTGCTCATGAAGTTTTCTACATAGATTCTTAAAAGATCTGAATCATACCCATCAATAATTACAGATACCCCGTTTCTAGTTTCTCCTATCACTGTTGTCAATATAAAGTTACCTCTGCTCCTTCGAAAACTCTTTTCATCATTTGAAGCAGTCCAGTATTAAGCTCCAAGATTCTCAAGGACCATTTGTGATTGTCATAGCTTCAAAGGCACAATTAATTTCGATCGTTGAGATATTCCGCGATAGCTATTTTTGTCTTTCGGCTCGTTCCATGACTAATTGTAATAATGCCCATCAAATATTAGGTGAAAATAGCGCTTAACATAATTTATATCCGTACTTAACGTAGATTTAACTGGCCATTTTTAGTCCACACCATTGCTTGTATAAGGGCTCTTCTTTCTAAGTGTGGGTTTTATTACACAACAAACAGAGTCTCTGCAATATTCACCGTTGTCGAATTGACATTCTTCCGCATTGAGATATTATCACACAAGGAAGGTGGCATTAGCTTAATGTGTCGCCCTGAGGATAAACTGATGCCACTAAAAGTCCTGTAAATCTTCTGTTATCGTAACAGAATTTGTGAATGAAGGATTAATCTTGCTAACGTTATGTCTGACGTTGACTTAATCCCCCAGAAAAATTTGTGGCCTTAATTAAGCACTTTTCGATAATCATATCACTTGGAACTTCGCTCAAAAGCCATCTTTTTCTAGTAATTGTGAAAGTTCCTTGTGTTAATTTCTCGTAATCTTCTAATACCGTATACTGCAGCCAAAGTTAACCATTCGGAAAATGTCACCGCCTTATTTTGAGATTTCCTAATATGGTTTTTGTCATGCAGTTTCATTTTGTAGTTAATGTTGCATATAGATTTCATCATCCAGACGTTTTTGTATAAGATCGCAGATCCTAGATTTTGTCATCTTCTCCGACGGTTGTAAATGTCTTCATAACCCCATGTAGAGGTCCCCGAGCAAAATCAAGAAATGAGTTCTCAATGATCTTGAGTAGGCATGGCCATTCAACTTTTTCACTAAAGTGTCATAGTGTACAGGATACACCTACTTTCTTCTATACCATTTCCTGACATAGTGCATTCAATCGTAACTAGAAATTACTTAAAAGGAAGCCTTCTAGAGGGCAACAGACGAGAGAGTGTGTGTTGAAAGAGGAAAAGTACGGCAGCACATATTGTCCATAGGAATTGCAAATTCGAAATATTCGAGTTTAAAACCAGTGAAGTGCGGAACAGGAAGTCTTTAGCTGAGTAAGAATGTATATCACGGTGAGCTAATAAGGTATAAAAAGAGAAAGCGCGTTAAAATGATGGACAAGTTGATGGGTTATTTGCGATACAACAATCATCCCCGAGCTTGTGAAGCTTTAAGTAATATGCATCACTACGTCAAAAATAGTCTTAAAAATGTAACATTAGCAGAGATGTCACTTGCACTCATTCTAATAATGTTCCACAATGTATGAAAAAAGATAATGATAAGAGATTAAATCGATCTCTAAGTGATGCGGTAATTAAAGAAATAATTTTGAAGATGGACGGGGATGTAAAATTTTTAATTAATGGTTTAGGGTGCAACAGGCGTGGCAATAATTAGAGGGATCTATTTCGAGGTGTCCGGTAATGCCAAAGTGATATTGTCGGCTTATGGCTTATTTGAAATTTAGAAATCAGCAGTGGAAGTAACCATGTATTCCCAAATTCCAATTGGCTTAGAGTTAGTAAAGAAATTCAATGAAACGGAGGCCGCAGTAACTTGTGTTGTGTACCTACGTCTTAAGAATGAAAGTCTAACTCTTTTAGAGCTACTTAACGCACATTATACAATGGCGTATCACGATGAAATAGCTTTGGGAACGTACGTTTTTGCTGGGCCCTTGGGATTGAAAAATTTTGTGATACCATATGTAAGAAATATAAGTATTAAATTATAAATGATAATTAAGCAATTACTATACTTCACGTTTATATGCCACAACAATACTATTTGAAAGTGCTTCCTTCTGAAGAAATTTACTTAGCACCCATAACGCAATCACCTTGTTCTAGATCTTTAGCCGGATGGATACAGTTTAATCCAGAGAGTTGTGTTCTAACACATATATTATTTAATGAAATTATCCTGTTGGTTAACACTCAAGGCTGACAAATTAGCATTTTATTGCCGTAACAGGTGCTCACTAGGCTTTACATACAGAGTTGTGTGGGATTAACTAGGTTCCGGTATATCCTTAGTATTATTTTCACGATTGCATAATGAAGAAACTTGCTATCTAACCCATTTGATTCTAACCTCCGAAGCAGCCTTACTTTGGGTCTGAGACCGGTGATCTGATCGATGAGAAAAATAAAAAAATCGATTTTAGGTGTTTTTGAGATCTTCCCGTAGTCGGTTAGGAGGAAAACATTGGACGGTCCTGTGTTCGCTACCAACTTAAAAACACCGGTCATCACAAACCAACGAAACTGTGAGGTAATCAAATAATCTTTTCATATAATCTCATTGTATGCTTTGATTAGTAACTAAGTGCCACACATTTCATAGAAAAGAATAGGTCATTTATTTCAAATGTCTGTTGATAAAAGTTCTCCATATCCAAGTTATTGAATGTAAAATTAATGTTATACCACGGTAGCATTGTCTTGATAAGAATATCGTATCATATTTCTTCACTCTTACATCCACTTAATCTCTAAATACTATATATTCTACCCTTCTGCATACAGTAAAAAAGTGCAAGAAAATAGAAAAAGGCACATGCGTAAGGACATTAGGACCATTTTACTGGAAACGTGTTCAAATCGTACCACTGCTGAAGAAATTTCTGAACGGTCCATACTTGTAACGCTTTGAGGAGGTTTGCAGATAAGTAATTTCTAAGCACGATTGGATACAGGAAGTCAGGAAATGGTATAAAAGAACTTTCGTGTATCCTGTACACAATGACAATTTTACTGAAAATGCTGAATGGCCATGCCAACTTAAGATCATTGAGAACTCAATTCTAGATATTGCTCGGGGACCTCTACATGTGGTTATGAAGACACAACGTCAGAGGAGTTGAAAAAATATTGGATCTGCGATCTTATTCAGCAACGTCTGGATGAGGAAATTTATATGCAACATTTATAACCAAATGAAACTGCATGACAAAAGCTATATTGGGAAATCTCAAAGTTAAGACGGTGACATTTTCCGAAATGTTAATTTGGGCTGCTGTATAAAGGTATGAGAAGATTACAAAAAATTAACAACACAAGGAACATACACATTTAGTAGAAATAGAGGCGTTTTTGAGCAAAGTACCAACTTTTAAGATAATCGAAAAGTGCTAAACGATAGCCACGAATATTTCTGGTAGATCAACTCAATATGAGACACAACGATAGCAAAATTCCCAAATAATGTTACGATAAAAAAGTTCTACAGTAATTTTGTGGACGTTTACAAAAAAATGAAACTACCTGACAAAAACTATATGGAGGAAATCTAAAAATTAAGTCGGTGACCTTTTCCGAACTGGTAAACTTTGGTTAAGGTACAGAGGTCAGAATCTTATTGATATTCTTCCAAAGGGACTAGATCGAACACGGGACTAGAAACTTGATTTGTAAGCAATTAAATTAATGCTTCGGTTTTCACGCGCAGCTAGTTATCGTTTCTATGCAAAATTTGCAAATCACTATACTCAGCAGTTGGAAACCTTGGAAAAACCTACGGTATCAGTGGATCACAAGAAATAACAACTTAAGGAACATTCACAATTCGCAGAATAAATGGCCTTCTTGAGCGAAAGTCCAAGTGATATGATTATCGAACAGTACTTAATGAAAGGCACGAAATTTTCTTTGGGATTAACTCAACGTGAGACACAGCGTTAGTAACATTAATCCTTCAATCCCAAATACTGTTACGATAAGTTCTACAGGACTTTTGTGGGCATCAGTTTCTCATCAGGGCGACACGTTCAGCTAATGCCAACTTCCCTGTGTGATAATGTATCAATGCTCAAGAATGTCAATTCGACTCTGATGAATATTGCGGTCTCTCTATTGTCTTGTGTTTTAAAACCCACACGTAGAAAGAAGAGTCCTTCTACACGTAATAGTGAGGACTAAAAAGGGCAACTCAAATCTGCGTTAAGTACGTATATAATTTATGCTAAACTTTATTTTCACCTTATATTTTATGGATATACACCCTTGATTCCAAAAGAAACCGAACGTTTTAAAAAAACCAAAAAGCAATGTACATTTTGGAACAAATCATTTTTATTAATCAATATATTCCCCTTCTGCATCGATACACATATTTGCACGCTCCAACAAGTTGTCAAACGACTTCTCCATGTCCTTTATTGGAATGGTCTTTAGGACGGCGGTCGTCGCCTTCTCAATGGAATTAATCGATGCGTGCCACTTTCCTTTCATCGCGAAATGCAGTTTCGGGAACAGATAGAAATCGCACGGAGCGAGATCTGGTGAATAGGGCGGATGATGCAACCGAATAATGTTATTTTTGACCAAAAATTCAGTTACAAGTCGCGAACGATGTGATGTTGCATTATCGTCCAAAAGAGTCCAACTGCCGATTTCGCGATATTCGGGCCGAATACGACGAATTCTTGCCAGCAAACGCTTCATGACTCCCAAGTAAAACTCTCCAGTGACTGTCTGGCCGGGCTGAACAAATTCTTTGTGGATAATTTCTTTTTAATCGTAAAAGCAAATCAGCATCACCTTAACTTTTGACTTCACCAAGCGACTTTTTTTGGGTGTTCCTTCATCCGGCGCTCTCCATTCAGCACTTTGCCGCTTTGTTTCGGGCTCATATTCAAAACACCACGTCTCGTCACCAGCTACAATCGATTTCAAGAAGTTTCGATCCTGCCGAGCACTTTTAACGATGTCTTTTCAATGCGCAATTCGATCAACTTTTTGGTCTTCGGTGAGTTTGTGTGGTACAAACCGCGAATTAACCTTCTTAAGGCCCAAAGCTTCGGTTAAAATGCGGTATGCGGTTGTTTGAGGAATGCCTAATTCCATTTCAATAACTTTCACCGACGGTTTTTGTTATGTTTGATGAATTCACGCACTTTTTCGGTGTTTTCTTCCGATAATCCGGTTCTGGGACGGCCTGATCTTTCGTCATCATCCAGCGTCTCTCTACCCGATTTGAATCGCTTGAACCACTCGTAAACTTGCGTACGGGATAGACACTCATCACCGTATGCATTTTGTAGCATTTGGTGCGTTTCACTAAAAGTTTTACTCAGTTTAACACAAAACTCAATTGCAGCTCGTTGTTTGAAACTCATTTTCCGACCGATGTACACAACACACTGACAGTTGAAACGCAATAACTTTGTTGCCGTGCATCCAAATGTCATGACATTTATACCAGTTGTCAATAAGGGACTACGCCATCTACCGGTAAAATATTAAAACAGATGGCACTAGTGGTACTATTTGTTTTCAAAAGTTCGGTTTCTTTTGGAATGGAGGGTGTATAACACAATTATGGATATAAATTAAATTACGATCGTACTTAATTCTGAAATTGAAGCTACGACAATTCAATCAATGTTCTTGAGAAACTTTGAGATCAATACTAGACGACTTTGGAAGGAGCAAAGGCAGTTGTATATGGACAACAGTATTAGAAGAAACTAGAAACGGGAAATCTGTTGCTGCTGGTTGGTGTGATTCAGAGTTTTTATGAATCTTGGTAGACGACTTCATGAGCAGTTTCTGATTCTCTTATAGCCACATACAAGCAGAACTGAAAGCAAGTTCTACCAAATTATTAAATTTATTGAAACTTTAGCGTCATTAAAAGATTGCTTTCACTTTTTTCGTGATGCAGCAGGCTTTGACACGACCTCAGCTATACTCAGGACTGAATAGTTGGCTGCCTTCAAGTTCCATCACAAAGAAAAAAATCAGCAAATAGTCACGGTCTTCAATCAATTAAATGTGAATCCTGACAAATGATTAGGTTAGACATTTCTTTATTCACCTGCATGGAGACGGAAAAATGTTTCCTGGTATAAGCCATATCATATATATTAAGGAAGTAGTTAGAAAGCTGCAATATGGCCACTTTTCCCATTACTAAAACAGCAGCTGTGCAGCATTCTATTCGGAAGTACCTCTAACTTCAGGAGCGAAATGGTCTAAGCTTAAACTAAATCGAAAGAGGTTGGTCTGTTGACCCACACACCTACCATCAGCTTCAGCCAGTTTACCTGTAGATAAAAAGCGACTACATGATAGGATTGTGAACGAGGCACATACTCTTGTAAAACAGCCGATATTTAGTATTCAAGGTTTTGTGCATTCTGCCAAGAGCATTCATGTAGTAATGGCAGATCGGAAGATAATCTGATATAAATGATAACGAACAACAGCTGTAAAAAAAAAATAAGTCATTGACAACGGATTAATTGTTAATCGAATCAGTTATGATTATTATTTTGGAATATCGTTCCCGCCTTATAGACCTAAAAAAATGGACAGAAAGACGATCTTGATGAAACTTTAAATGAAGGTGTAAAGAAAAGCTATAAAACATAAAGGTGGTATATTCTTCTGTATAGTTATTTTGGAATCTTTTAACCCGAGCTGCCGTGGTAACCGAAGAGAAAAAGAAACCGTAGCAGGACACGTCTAAGATATTGACAAAAACCAATTCATTTAGATATCACATTCGCGTACTAAAATATCATTCAATTGTACGTTAATAACAATTGTTTATTGTTTGATTGTTTTTATGTTAAGATATTCAACAACAGATGATTGAGTCCGAGGATTGAGCTATCTGCAAGGACACTTAAAATTGTGTAACTGATGTTTAGGTTTCGACTCTCCTACAAGGAAGTAAAGTTTAACACTCTTAATAAAGAAGAATGTTTGTATATTCCAATAATGCAATCACTCCATGTACATTTTTATCCAAGAGGGCGTACGAATAAAAGCTCTACTACACGTCGATTCCAGTTGGTTTATAATTATTGACCTAGGTTTTATACGACACAAGGTTAATCAATCGTTACTGCACAGCACCTTGTTCATGTGCGACTATTCCAAGCTGCTTTACAGAGAGAAGGCCTAGAAATCTTAACAATTTTCCGTAAAAGTTATAACAATAATGGTCGTAAGCTTATTAGGATTCATAAGCAGATTATTGGCCTGAAACTCTATTAGGAGATGACCAGTAGACACAGACCCGCTTCTCTTGGCCTGTGTCACAAGACCGGACGATGAATTTATAAAGCTAGCTGTTTAAAGCAGTGATTCGCGATACATAAAAGGTATACAGGCCTGGTAGAACACAGACATCAACAGAATTTTCACATTTGGAGATTTCACTTAGTACTCCTGAAAGATATAAAACTTCATAGGGCAACTTTCCACATCTTAGAGCAGAATCAATGAATTTTCTTCCTTCGTATTAGTGTTCGAGTACTTCCTCATCTTGGTGCATAAAGAAAGTAATAGATACTGCCATCACTTTCGCTTAGCCAGAGAGTTAAACTTGCGTCTATAAAAAATTCGATGCGTCTTTTGCAACTTTGACTCACTTCGTTAAGATGATATAATGATCACGCTAATCTTCAGGCTATCGAACCTTAAAGTCCCTATGACTCGCACGGTTCAACTTGCACTACAGACTGCCATATCGCACTATCTTATTAAGATTACTGGAGGATTTCAATTTCTCGATCTTCTAAACGTTTTCCCACCGAAGAGTACAGTTCTGGTAAGCTTCCCCTCTGTAGCAGATTAGAGCACCAACTGATTAGTTTTTTGAGACATTTCATATCTGAGACGGAACGATCAACAAGAAGAATTTCTCTAATCTTATTTATTAAATTCAACACTACCTAAACTCGCTGACGTGAGTAGAGCTCCGTCGTCTCAAAGGTGTCTTGTCAAGAACAGAAAGCAACTCCACAAAATGTACCAGATTAATCGCCAGTAGTTGAGGCTTAAGATTTGTACTCATATCTAAAACTTTACCTGACTTTCTTTTGGCCTGGTATGAATGCGAGCACATCCGTGGCCGTTAACCAGAGCCATCCTAGATCACCAAGTAAATTCCTTTACAATAATAGGAGCACCAAATCGTCTGTAGAATTGTACATAGATGACAGCTACATATAGTGGAATATCATGGCAAAATGCCTAGAGTACATTAATTGCACAGTCCAACTTAGAGCAGTTAACATTGGCAAGAAGAAAATCGAAAAACACTGATATGTGCTTAGATCTTATCTTCAGACTGTTTTCAGAGAACTTTACATTACCAAGTTACAGAAAGTTTTAGATCTTTTATTAAGGGGAAATGTCGAGATACGTGTTGTTCACTTATCATAACGAATGCAAGCAGTTAGAATGCGCTAAACCAACCATAGATAGTAAAATTTGAAAAGAAGCGTAGAGAGATTAGAATTTTTCAATTGCAACTTCCACGCTGTAATACTCTAAAATTTGTTTGAAAAATTACTTTCATATGGCAAAAAATATAAGGTTTATCTACAAGGATGCGGACTGTAGTTTTATGCAGAAATTATGGTATTAGTAATTGTAAATATCAGGATGCAATTAGATAAAAAGATAATAACAGTACATGTCGAGGGTAGCCATTATACTTGTATTAGAACGAGTGGAATCAGTTTCCATGCATTACAACCGAAGTGAGCTTGCGGGTTGAAATGGGAAAAGTACGACAGCTCATATTGTCCTTAAGTCTTGCAAATTCGAAATATTCGAGTTTAAAACTAGTGACGTGGGGAACAATGAGTCTTTAGCTTAGAAAAACTGAAAATCACGGTGATCTCATGACGTATAGTATAGAAAACGCGTTAAAATGGTGGACAAGTTGATGGGACACTTGATTGTGCAGACATCCCCGAGCTTGTGTAGCTTTTACTATTATTCATCTGCAACACCAGAAATTACCTTAAAATGAGACCGTTAGCAGAAATTTCACCTGATTTCATTGTAATAGCATTCTACAGTGTATCAAAAAGATAATAATTAGTTTAGATCAATCTCTAAGTGATGCGTTGATAAAAGAAATAATATTGAGGATGGACGAGGATGTTCGATATTTAATTAGTGGTTCAGGGTGCAAAAGGCGTTCCAATAATTCTAGGGTTCCATTTCGAGGTGTCCGGTAAGGCTAAAGAGCCTATGGAGGCTTATGTCAGTCTAAAAGTTTTGTGAAGTTTAGAAATTAGCAATTGACGTCGGAATGTATTCCTTAATTCCTATTGGCTTAGAGCTAGTAAACAAATTCATCAATTAATCGCAGGCCGCATTATCTTGTGTTGCGTACCTGGATCTTAAAAACGAATCAGCAGTGCTTTTTGAGCAGCTTAACTATCATTACACAATGGCGTAGCATTTAAAAAACTGTGGATATACTTCTCCCTTTAATAACACGAGGGCATCAGAATCATATAGCTTTGGAATCTTACAGCGATTGGTTTTAGGTTGGCCCTTGGGATTGAAAAATGTTATACCAAATGTAAAATCATAACTTATAATTTATCAATGATAATCAAGCAATTGCTATACTTCCCGTTTATATGCATCTAGAATATTATTTGAGAGTGCTTCCTGCTGAAGAAATCTGCTTAGCTCCAATAACGCTCTCACTTTGTTCTTGATCTTGAGCCTGATGGAAACTGTTTAATCCAAAGATTTTTGTTCTTACGGATACAATATTTATAGAAATTCTCCTGTGTGTTAAGTATGCATTTAATTAACGTCCTTCTACTTACTAAATCTTACATATAGAGCTCTGTAGGATTCACTCGGTTCCGGACTATCATTAATAATATTTTCACTATAGCATAATAATAAAAACTTGATATGGAACCCATTACATTCTAACTACCGAAACATCCTTTCTTTGCGACTGAGACCCGTGATCTGATCGATGATACAAATATAAAATCGATTTTAGGTTCTTTTGAGATCTCGCCTTAGACTTTTAGGTAAAAAATATTTACGGTAGTTGTGTGTTCGCTACCAAATAAGTAACACTGGTCATCACAAAGCAAACAAACTGTGGGCTAATTGAATAATATCTTCATATAATCTCTTTGTATGCTTTGATTAGCTACTAAGTGCCACACATTTCATAGAGAAGTAAAGGTCATTTATTTCAGATGTCTGTTGATGAAAATTCTCAATATCCAAGTTCTTGAAAGTAAAAGTAACGTTATATCACGGTAGCATTGTCGTGATAAGAATATCGTATCACATTTCTTCACTCTTACATCCACTTTCCCTCTATTGCTAAACACTCATGTTCTTGGTGTATCAATGCTGTCTTACTCGGAAGATTTAATCAAGTCTTCACTCGCGTGTCACGTCTCGATTTCCTATTCCCAAACAAGCTTTGGATAGCTATTGATCTTGTGAAAGCCTTGGCAAAATGATTGTGTAATGGTGAGATAAAGAAGCTCCTTTTTTGATATAAGCAGTGTAGTGTATCAGTCTTTCTTTAATATTTCAATATCAAGCACTAATACTTTATATTCTACTCTTCTTCATACAGTAAATAACTGCAAGAAAAGTATACAATCCGCATGCGTTATTATATTAGATCATCCAATTTACTGGTAGGGTGTTCAAATCGTACCTCAGCTGAAGAAATTTCTGAACGGTCCATAGTTGCACCCCCTTTAGGAGGTTTGCAGTTAAGTAATTTCTAGGCACGATTGAATGTACTATTACAGGAAATGGTATGGAAGAACGTTGGTGTAGTGACTAGATTGAACGTAAGTGACTAGATTGAACAGGGGACAAGAACCTAATTTGAAGGCAATTAAATGAATGCTTCCGTTTTCTCACGCAGCTGGTCGTCTTTTCTATGAAAATTAACAACTCACGGAACATTCACAATTCGCAGAAAAAGAGTCCTTCTTGAGCGAAGTTCCAATTCATTAGATTATCGAACAGTGAGTAATTAAAGGCACGAAATTTTCTCGGGGATTAACTCAACGTCAGCCCCAACGTTTGCAAAATTAATCCTTGATTCCCAAATACTGTTACGCTAAATAGTGGAAGCCTAGAATTATTGGCGCGCCTGTTTCACTCTAAACCACTAATTAAAAATCACTTAGAGATCGATTTTATTTTTTTTAAAATCTCTTTTCAGAATTTGCAGAACAGTTTTACAAAGAGTCAAATGACATCTGTGCTATTTTTCTCAATTTAAGGCCGTTTCTCACGTAGTGAATACATATTACAAAAAGTTTCACTAGCTCGAGTTTGCTTGTCCTATCGCAAGTGACCTATCAACTTGTCCATGATCTTAACGCTCTTTCTCTTTACTATACCTCATGAGCTCACCGTGATATTCATTCTTTCTCAGCTAAAGACTACTTGTTCCGCACTTCACAGGGATATTTCGAATTTGCAAGTCCTAAGAGGAATATGAGCTGCCGTACTTTTCCCATTTGAACCCGCCTGCTCTCGTCTGTTGTACTGCATGCAAACCGTTTCCATTCGTTCTCTTGCAAGTATCATTAAGGATCTCAACACGTACTGTTATTATCTTTTTATCTAAATGCATCCTGTTATCTACGATTAGTAACACCATTATTTCAGCATAAACCCACAGTCGGCTACCTTGTAGATAAATGTTAGATCTTCTGCCATACGAAGGTCATAATTCACCTAATTTTAGTCTATTGCAGCATGTGATTTGCAATTGAAAAATCCTAATCTCACTACGCTTTTTATCAAATATACCATGTATGGTTAGTTGTAGTGCATGTAGCCTGGTTTTCCAATTTCCGTGCCTAATTGTAATTTATATCCATAAGATATAAGTTGAAAATAGCGCTTAACATAATTTATATATGTACTGTCCTTAACGCAGATTTTACTTGCCATTTTTCGTCTACACCATTGCGTGTAGAAGAACTCTTAGTTCTAAGTGTGGGTTTTAAATCTCACAAGGAACGGTCACGCCGTGGCTCCGCTGAGATCCGAACGAGACAATTGTGTTTGCATTTGATATGTTATAATTAGACGAATCCCAAAGTTATACGTGGCACCGGGCGGAATGTCGTGAGTTACAACATATTTTGTAATATAAAAGCTGCAAAGCTGGCAGAATAGTTTGAACCGAGTCATTTGTTCGGAAACAGTTGGGTAAATGGAAAACTCGGACAATACGTATCTCGTCATTTTCAACGACAAACATTTTTGGGGTAAAAACTTTGTCCCAGGGTCCCCCGCAGGGTCCCAGACGGGGTCCAACTCAAAATTTTCAAATGACAAGGGGCACATCATTTGAAAGCTGTTGTAAAATGAAAGAAAATGCAGCGAGTCTCGTCTCTCTGCGACAACCCTGTGCAAAATGGCGGCGGGTCAAAATGTAAACAAAAAAACAATTGAAAAGTCCATGTTTATCTCTATAAATCAGAAACGGTGAGACAAATATGAAAATAGGAAAGGGAGTGTGGCATTATTTTCAAAGTACAACAATTTGAGTTAAAGCGTCTTGTCCCAGGGTGCCAACAGGGTCACAGGTGGGGTCCAACTAAAAAGTTTTAAATGGCAAGAGAGGTTAAGAAGCTCATCGTTCGCAAGATCTTGTTAAATGAAAGTAGATGGATCAAGTCTTGACTTTTTACGACAACCCTGTGCAAAATTGCGGCTGGTCAAAATGTAAACAAAAGCTATTGAAAAACTATGGCCACCTTGAATCCAAGATGGCCGCTTAAAACCTATGTCATTCATAGTAGAAATCTAAATCTCTATTTTTGTATATTATGTATTTAGAAATAATAGGAAGACTAAAGAACAATTGAATTTCGATTCACTTCAACTATTATTTCATTCGGTAACAACACATATATATTTTGTTCTTAATGCACGTTCGTCACGGTTCTCTGGACATTATTTACTTGAGTATAACGAATATGCGATGAACACACAACTCTGATTTCCTACTCATATTGCTAAACAAAAGTTGAATACCTTCGGGTATTTTTCTAATTTTGTCATACGTAGTTCATACAGAAAGAACTTGGTGC
Organism: Thermobia domestica; assembly: GCF_964235325.1. Lineage (NCBI taxonomy): Eukaryota > Metazoa > Arthropoda > Insecta > Zygentoma > Lepismatidae > Thermobia > Thermobia domestica. Next base: position 273,698,781 of record NC_137454.1, on the reverse strand, counting down.
ACCAGTAGGTCGGGGGCTCTATTGTAACATATTCGTGATGGTTACATTTGTATGTCATTCGTTGGTTTGATCGCAATACTTCAAGCAATACCAAATATACAAAAAAAAAAAAAAAAAAGAAAAAAAGAAAAAAGAAAAGAAAGAAAGAAAACATCATTGGCAAGATTGGCGAGTAGTACCAAACATGTGTAAGTCATTTCAGTACATCGAGCTGCGTCAAACTTTGTTGGTTTGGTCACAGTATTCCAAGAAATAACATATTTAAATACAAACTCATTTTTCACGCTGGCAGCCAAATTGGATTACAGATTATACTCTTTGATATTTTGTGGATATCTACTACTAACCATAAACGTTCGCTTCTCCAACACCAGTGGTTTGAGCTGGATATGCGTTCGATACATAGTGCGGCATTTTGAACTCAGGATGTTGCGTTTTTGAACATTTTGCATATTTTAGTCACTTACTAATCAACATTAATGCCAAATTTGTTTTCGTAGCTTCAGGAGTTTGGTACGCTAATCCTTTCGATATAGGTTTGAAGCGGCCGTCTTGGATTCAAGGTGGCAATATATTTTCAATTAAGCTTTTGTTTACATTTTGACCCACCGCAATTTTGGACAGGGTTGTCGTAGAAAGTCGAGATGCGCTCCGTCTTTTTTCACTTAACAACAAGCTTTCAAACGATGTCCTACCTCTCTTGCCATTTGAAACTTTTTAGTTGGACCCCACCTGGGACCATGTGGGGACTCTGGGACAAGACGTTTTCACTTTAATCGTTGTACTTTGAAAATAATGCCACACATCCTTTCCTGTTTTCACATTTGTCTTACCGTTTCCGATTTATATGGGTGACCATGGACTTTTCAATTAAGTTTTCGTTTACACTTTGACACATCGCCATTTTGCACAGGGTTGTCGTAGAGAGTCGAGACTTGCTGCATTTTCTTTCATTTTACAACAGCTTTCAAACGATGTGCCACTTAACCCCCCTTGCCATTTGAAAATTTTGAGTTGGACCCCGTCTGGGACCCTGCGGGCGACCCTGGGACAAAGTTTTTACCGCAAAAATGTTTGTCTTTGAAAATGATGGGATACGTGTTGGCCGAGTTTTCCACTTACTCAACCGTTTTCGAACAAATGACCCGGTTCAAACTATTATGCCAGGTAAATTTTTTGTAGTTCTAACATTACAAAATATGTTGTAACTCACGATATTCCGCTCGGTGGCACGTATAACTTGGGAATTCATCTAGTTATAACATATCAAATGCAAATACAATTGTCTCGTTCGGATCTCAGCGGAGCCACTGCGTGACCCTTCCTTGTCAATACAACAAAGATTCTGCTATATTAAGCGCACGAGGATTGACATTCTTCTGCATAGAGGTATTATCAGACAAGGAAGATGGCATTATCTCAACGTGCCCATGAGTTGCCAAAGTGTCTCGTCAAAATTACTTTAGAACTTCGGTTATCGTAACAGCATTTTGGAATGATTTATTAATCTTGCAAACGTTGTGTCTGACGTTGAGTTAATCCTCCAGCAAATTTCGTGGCCGTATTGTTAAGGTTCCTTGAGTTGTTAATTTCTTTAATCTTCTGATACCGTATTTGCCTCCAGGGCTTCCATCTGAGTATAGTTTAAATTTTTCATAGAAAAGATTACCACCAGCTGCGTGAGAAAACGGAGCATTAATTTAATAGCCTTCAAATAAAGTTTCTAGTCCCCTGTTCCATCGAGTCCCTTTGGATGAATTGCAATACGATTAGGGCCTTCTCAATATACTGCAGCCAAAGTTTACCTTTCCGATTAGGTCAGCGTCTTAATTTTGAGGTTTCCTAATATGGTTTTTGTCGCAATTACATTTTTTTGTAAATGTTGCATATTGATTTCCTCATCCAGACAAAGTTCCATAAGATCCAAGATCTTAGATTTTGTCATCTCCTCCTTGGGTAATAAATGTTTTCATAAACACATGTAAGAGTCGCGAGCCAAGTCTAGAAGTTAGTTATCAATGTTGTTATGTATGCATGGACATTCAATTTTTTCACTAATGTTGAAATAGTGTACAGGATACCCGAAAGTTCTTGTATACCATTTCCTGACGTAATGTATCCAATCATGCCTAGAAATTACATAAGTAGGCACCTCCTAAGGGTACAACTTTGGACAGTTCAGAAATTTCTTGAGCTGCAGGTACGATTTGAGACCTTTCCAGAATAATGGCTGATCAAATGTGATTACACAAGTGCTTTGTTCACTTTTCTTGCACTTATTTACTGTATGCAAAAGAGTAGAATATTTAGTATTAGTACTTGATCTTGAAATATTGAAGAATTAAAGACCTAATACACTGCTTATATGTAATGGAGAGGTGTGTATCTCAACATTACACAATCGTTGTGGCGAAGCTCTCAAAGATAAATAGCTATCGAAACGGTGTTTGAGAATAGGAAATAGAGGCGCGAGATGCGAGTGAGAATGAGGACAACATTGGCACACCAAGAAAATGAGTGTATAGCATTAGAGGGAAAGTAAATGTCAGAATGAAGAGACGAGATACTATATTCTTATCAAGACAAAGCTACCGTGAAATAAGATTCATTCATGATTAAGATATTTAGAATTTTCAAAAAGAGACATCTGAAAGAAATGACTTTATCTGCTCTATCAAATTTGTGGTACTTAGTTACTAATCAAAGCATACAGTGAGCTTATATGGAAAGATTATTTGATTAGCCCACTGTTGGGTTGCTTTGTGATGTCGAGTGTTACTAAGTTGGTAGCGAGCACTGAACAGACTATACCTTTAACCCTATATTGCACAATTTATTAATTGTTTCGAGAAAAAAATATTTAGATGTTTTTTCTTACTGCATTCGCGTATCTAAACCGAAGTAAAATAAATTTTGACTTTCACATTTTCCATATGACGTCAGGAGAATTGTGTATTTGAATTAACATTGCGCAATTATGAACCTTATTTGTTTAATTTTTCATTGATATCCAATACAGAATTTTTTTAGACGTTACAGACTTTCTTTACGCATAGTATTGCGCAGATTTTCATAACATGCTTTAGTAAACAATATGTATTCTAAAGTATGCTGAAACATAGTATGTTTAATCTGAAATTACTAACATATCTTTCATGGATCACACCTATTATGTAGAGACAGTAAACAATTTTTCTTTGAAGTGAAACACAATGCCGTAAGACATGTTGTCAACAACTTGGCGAATTCTATAGGACGAACTCCAATACAATCTTGTCCTTGGTATGCGAAAATGGACATGAACTTTACGGTTCCTAAATATTTCTAATTCCAACATAGTTCCAAGGGTTTATTGGGGTCCTTCTGGTTAGAATATAAAATGCTTTCACGAACGATTAAATCCAGAATATCAGCACTAAAAACATTTGGAAACATTCAATTGGAGATCTGATTTCATTTGGAGAAGACAAACGCGATTTCTATTGTGGTGACTGAAGAGGTGGATAATTTCTTGTTATTCTTTTCCATTGGGGCTGACAACTGGCAGCTGTTGTAGCCTGACTGGAATTGGCATTTACTGTTTCATCTGAAGAAATAAAAAAAAAAGCAAACGATTCTTTTAATTTAGTAATCTAAAAGTATTTATTTCAATGAAATCAATGTAAAATACTGGAGTACAATAGTTTTGAACATATCTTCTGGTCCATTTGAAGATTTAGGACGTCATTCTTCATCGTCTGAATCTAGAACTCCTAACTCTATCGCTTACCTTTAGCTGCTCATCCTCACTGTCGTCTGGAGGTATGTATGGCTGAATGAGTCGTTTTTCCGAAATATATTCTTGCTCATCTGTTAAAGTATTATAAGATTTTACAGTCTTCAAGAATCTTTATCGGGCAATAAATCGGTAAATAATACTAAAGAGTAACAGAAAGGAAAGAGTAACTGAGGTTTTCAAAATAACACAAAATCGAAAAAAAATAGAGAAAGATGTCTGAAATAACGTTGTTATGTTTAGTATTTTTTTCGTGTTCAACTTCATATTATTTTTATTCATAAGTTGGTAACACTGAAAGCATACACTGCACGCAACAATGCTTTGCATGAGCCAATAAAAATTCCAACAAAATTCAAAGAAAAGAAGGTAAGAAACCAACCTTTCAAACTTTCCATTAGGCCTATCGAAGAAATATTTGATTCTTAGTAAAAGATGTTCGTAGTTGCTCAATGTTAATCAGAATATACAAACATATTTCGGACGATCAAATACAAAACAAAATTAGTGTGATAAGTTACAAGCACTTAAAATAAACAACAGACACATACCTTCTAGAAAAATATTTTTTCAAAGAAAAAATTCCCTGTTTTCGACTCCTCTTGCTTCAAAAACAAACAAAGCAATGCATTTCACCCTCGCAACAGAAACTGCTGGAAAACCTCTCCTTCCGAAAGAGATGCAAGTATGAGTGTTCATAACAGATGGCACGGCATAAAGGAAACCATCTGAAACAGAAGTGGAACCATCTACGGTATGACTTTCAAATTATCACACTCAACAAGGTTTGTTAATTTGGATTAACACTGCGCAATATAGGGTTAATATTCTCCACCCAAACATCTAAGAGAAGACCTCAAAAAGCCTAAAATCGATTCTTTATTTGTTTCATCGATCAGATCACTGGTCTCAGACCCAAAGTAACATTAAGGTTCCTTCAGAGGGTAGGATATAATGGGTTTCACTGCAAGTTTTTTCAATATGCAATCGGGAAAATATGAATAATGATAGGCCGGAACCTAGTGAATCCTACACAACCCTATGTAAGTTCTAGTGTGCAGCAATGACGATAATTAAATGCATATTTGATAGTCTCGTGTATTAACACACAGGAAACTTTGTTTAAAAAATCCGTAAGAACACAACTTTTTGGATTAAACTCTTTCTATCTTGCTAACGATCAAGAACAAGGTGAGAGCGTTATGGGTGTTAAGTAGATTTCTTCAGCAGGAAGCCCTCTCAAATAGTACTGTAGTGTTTATAAACTGGAAGTATAGCAATTGCTTGATTATCAATGATAAATTAATACTTATGTTTTTTACGTTTGGTATCACAACATTTTTTGATTCCCACGGGCCCACCTAAAACCGCTGTATTATCACAATGCTATATGACTCTCGTCTTATTAAAGGGAGACTTTTTTTTAAAATGGTACGCCATTGTATAATGTGAGTTAAGTAGCTATAAAAGCACTATTGCATCGTCTTAAGACCTAGGTAAACAACACAATATCTTACGGCTTCGGATTCATTGTTGATTTCCTCTACTAGCTCTAAGCCATTCAGGAATATTTGCCGATGTCCACTGCAGACTTCTAAATTTCACAGCGTTGTAAGAATTACGTAACCCGCCATAATTCGTTTAGCCTTACCGGTAACCGCCAAATGAAACACTCGATTTATTGGAGCGCTTGTTGCACTCTAAACCACTAATTAAAAACTGAACATCTCCTTGCATCCTAAAATTATTTCTTTAATCACCGCATCACTTAGAGATCGATATAATCTCCTATTAATATCTCTATTCAGAGATTGTAGAATACTATTAGAATGAAGTCAAGTGACATCCCTGCTATCGTTTTCATTTTAAGACGATTTCTGACGTAGTGGATGCATATTACAAAAAGCTTCACAACCTCGGGGATTCTTATCCTATCGCAAGTGACCCATCAACTTGTCAAGAACAATATGAGCTGCTGTACTTTTCCCATTTCTACCCGCAAGCTCACTTCGGTTGTATTGCATGCAAACTGATTCTACTCGTTCTAATGCAACTATCATGGAGGATCTCTACATCTACTGTTATTGTATTTTTATCTAAATTCAGTCTGATCTCTACAATTAGTAATACCATTATTTCCGTAGAAAGCCACAGTCGACAACCCTGTAGATAAACCTTAATCTTTTGCAATATGAAAGTAATTTTTCAAATGATTTTATTCAATTACAGCGTGTAAGTTGCTATTGAAATTTCCTAATCTCACTACGCTTGTATGTCTGGTTGAATGTAGTGCATGTTAACTGAATGCATTCTTTTAGATAACAGATAAACACCTATCTAAACATCTCCTCTTAATAGAATATTTAAATGTTTCTGTAACTTGATAACACAATGTTTTCTAAAAAAAAAAAAAAAAATGGAGTAAGGATTTATGCACATATCAGCGTGCTTTGACTTTCTTCTTACCAATGTTAACGGCTCTTAGCTGGACTCTTCAAGAAATGTACTGTAGGTATTTTGCCATGATATTCTGCTATATGCAGCGATCATCTATGCAGAATTGTAAACATGATTTGATACTTCTCTTTTTGTAAAAGAATTTACTTGGTGCTTTCGGTTTTCTACAGATGGATATGTTCGCATACCTACGAGGCCAAATGACAGTCTAGTTCAGTGTTAGATATGACTGCACTTCGTAAGCCTCAACTGCTAGCGATTAATCGGGTACAATTTGTGGTGTCGCTTTCTGCTCTTGAAAAGCTACCTTTGAGTCGATGGACAGGACATGCAAGCTCTATTCAAATCATCTGAATGAGGTAGTGTTGAATTTAATAAATAAGATTACAGAAATTCTTCTTGTTAATCAAATCCGTCTCACATATGAAGGGTGTCAAAAAGCTAATACAATTGGTGAACTAATCTGCTACAGAGGGGAAGCTTAGCAGAACTTTACTCATCGGTGAGAAAACGTTTAGACGATCGAGAAATTCAAATCTTGCAATAAGCTAAATAATAGTGTGCGATATGGCAGTCTGTAGTGCAAAATGAACCGTGATATTAGTCTCAGGATTAGTGTGATAGATACGTTGCGTTCTCAATAGAGCAGCTTGAAGTAAGTCAAGGTAGCCAAAGACGCCTCGTAATTTTTTATACACGCAAGTTAATCTTTCAGGCTAAGCGAAAGTTAATAGCAGTATCTATTACTTTCTTTGGGCATCGCGACGAGCAAGTACTCCAACACTATTACTATGCGAGAAAATTCAACGCTTCTGCTGCAAGATGTGGAAAGTGAGCCTAGGAAGTTTTATATCTTTCAGGTGTACTTAACTGATAATCTCCCAATGTCATCTAAGTATCAAAACAAATTCTGTCAATTGATAATTTTGTTGATGTCTGTGTTCTACACCTGTTCTACCAGGCCTGTAAAATTACTTTGTATCGCGAATCAGTTCTTTAAACCGCTAGCTTCATAAATTCATCGGCCGTACTTATGTCAAAGGCCAAGAGAAGCGTGCCTTTTTCTACAAGGTAATCTTGTACCCAATTACCTAAATATATGCTATTCGAGTTTCATGCCAATAAGCTGCATGTTATTCCTTTACAAGTTTACGATCATAACTGTAATATAACTGATACGGAAAATATTTAAGCTTCGTGGCGATCTGACACAAAAGCAGCTTGGTACAGTAACAAAATAAAAAGTGCTTACCAGTAAGCATTGATTGTCCTTATGTCGTATAAAACCTAGAGCAATAATTTGAAACCAACAGGGATCGACGTGTAGTACAGCTTTCATTCCTTCGTACCTCTTATATAAAAATGTACATGGTGTCTTTCCAGGTATCGCATATCGAAACAACGTTCTATATTAAGAGAGTTAAACTTTGCTTCTTTTTAGGGGTACGAAACCTAACCGGTAGTTACACAATGTTTACTGTCCTCTCAGATGGCAGAATCCATTCAGTCTTTGATCTGCTGTTGAACATCTTAACTTATAAACAATCAAACAATAAAAAAATTTATAAACGTACAATTAAATGATGCTGTAGTACGCGAATGTGATTTTTAAATGAATTGGTTTTTGATCGTTAACTTAAATAAGTCCAGCTACGGGATCATTTTTTCTTCGGGTAACAAAGCAGCTCGTGTTAAAGGGTTCCAAAATATTTAAACAGAACAATAAACCACCTTCATGTTTTATACCTTATCCATACACCTTCATTTATAGTTTCATCAAGATCGTCTTCATGTTCATTTTGTTAGGTCTATAAAACTGGGACGGTTTTACAAAATAATAATCATAAGTGATTGGATCATCATTTAAGCCGTTGTAAAAGAAATAACGGTTTTCTACAGCTGTTGTTCGTCATCATCTAAATTAGATTGTCTTCCGATCTGCCATTTGTAAATGAACTCTCTTTGCAAATGCAGACTACCTTGAATACTTCATATCGGCTCTTTTACACGCACTATGTCTCGTTCACAATCCTAGCTTGCAATCACTTTTTTTGTACAGGTAAGTACGCTTATCCGGCTGAAGCCAATGGTAGCTATGTGGATGCAGGATTTCGCATATCCTCTTTCACACACCAACCTCCATCGACTGGGTTCATATTTAGGCCATTTCCCACATTGATTTGGAGCTACTTCCGAATTGAATGGTGTACACCTGCCGTGTTAGTAGGGGAAGAAGTGGCCATATAGGAGCTTTGTAACTACTTCCTTCTTATACCTGATAGCCTTATTCTAGGAAAGACATGTTTCCTTCTCCATACAGGGAAATAAGAAATGTGTAATATTGAACATTTTGTTAGGGTTGAGATTTCAATACTAACTCCGTTGAAGACTTAGACTAACATGGACAATTGTTTTTCTTTTTGAAGGATCTTGAAGCCTTGATACTATTCTCTCCTGAGTATAGCTGAGATCTTGTCACAGCCTGTTGTATCATAAAAAAAAAAGTGAAAGCAGTCTTTTAATGACGCTAAAGTTTCTTGAAATTTAATGATTTCGTAGCATTTGCTATCGGTTCTTCTTGTATGTGGCATTAAAAGAAACAGCAACTGCACATGAAGTCTTCTACCAAGATTCTTAAAAGATCTGATTCACACCCATCAACAGCTACAGATTCCACGTTTCTAGTTTCTTCTAATACTGTTGTCCATATATAGCTACCTTTGCTTCTTCGAAAACTCTTTACATCATTCGAAACAGTTTAGTATTTATCTCCAAGATTCTCAAGGACCGTGATTAAATTCTCATAGCTTCAAAGGTAGAATTAATTTCCATCGTTCAGATATTCTCCGAAAAATATTTTTCTCTTTAGCACTTTTCCTGTCTAATTGTAATGTGTGCCCATAAAATATTAGGTAATTTATATACGTACTTAACGTAGATTTGACTGGCCATTTTTAGTCCATACCATTCCGTGTAGAAGGACTCATCCTTCTACGTGTGGGTTTTAAAATACAAGACAAGAGAGACTCTGCAATGTTCACCGCAGTGGAAATGACGTTCTTGCACATTAAGACATTATTACACAAGGAAGGTGGCATTATCTCAACCTGTCGCTCTGATGATAAGCTGATGTCCACAAAATTACTGTAGAACTTTTTTATCGTAACAGTATTTGGGAATTTTGCTAACGTTGTGTCCCATATTTTGATATTCTAGAAAAATTTGTGGCTATCGTTTATCACTTTTCGATTATCTTAAAAGTTGGTACTTTGCTCAAAAACGCCTCTATTTCTACTAAATGTGTATGTTCCCGAGCAATGTCTAGAATTGAGTTCTCAATGATCTTAAGTTGGCATGGCCATTCAGCATTTTCAGTAAAATTGTCATTGTGCACAGGATACACCATTTCCTGACTTCCTCTATCCAATCGTGCTTAGAAATTACTTATCTGCAAACCTCCTCAAAAAGTTACAAGTATGGACCGTTCAGAAATTTCTTCAGCTGTGGTACGATTTGAACACCTTTCCAGTAAAATGGTTGATCTAATGTCCTTACGCATGTGCTTTTTTCTATTTTCTTGCACTTTTTTACTGTATGCAGAAGGGTAGAATATATAGTATTTTGAGATTAAGTGGATGTAAGAGTGAAGAAATGTGATACGATATTCTTATCAAGACAATGCTACCGTGTTATAACATTAATTTTACATTCAATAACTTGGATATGGAGAATTTTCATCAACAGACATTTGAAATAAATGACCTTTTCTTTTCTATGAAATGTGTGGCACTTAGTTACTAATCAAAGCATACAATGAGATTATATGAAAAGATTATTTGATTACCTCACAGTTTCGTTGGTTTGTGATGACCAGTGTTTTTAAGTTGGTAGCGAAAACAGGACCGTCCAATGTTTTCCTCGTAACCGTCTACGGGAAGATCTCAAAAACACCTAAAATCGATTTTTTATTTTTCTCATCGACCAGATCACCGGTCTCAGACCCAAAGTAAGGGTGCTTCGGAGGTTAGAATCTAATGGGTTAGATAGCAACTTTCTTCATTATGCAATCGTGAAAATAATAATGATATACCGGAAGCTAGTTAATAACACACAACTCTGTATGTAAAGCCTAGTGAGCAGCTGTAACGGCAATAAAATGCTAATTTATCAGCCTTGAGTGTTAACCAACAGGATAATTTCATTAAATAATATATGTGTTAGAACACAACTCTCTGGATTAAACTGTATCCATCTGGCTAAAGATCAATAACAAGGTGTTTGCGTTATGGGTGCTAAGTAAATTTCTTCAGAAGGAAGCACTTTCAAATAGTATTGTTGTGGCATATAAACGTGAAGTATAGTAATTGCTTAATTATAATTTATAATTTAATACTTATATTTCTTACATATGGTATCACAAAATTTTTCAATCCCAAGGGCCCCGCAAAAACGTACGTTCCCAAAGCTATTTCATCGTGATACGCCATTGTATAATGTTCGTTAAGTAGCTCTAAAAGAGTTAGAGATTCATTCTTAAGACGTAGGTACAGAACACAAGATACTGCGGCCTCCGATTCATTGAATTTCTTTACTAGCTCTAAGCCAATTGCAATTTGGGAATACATTGTTACGTCCACTGCTGATTTCTAAATTTCACATCATTTTTAGAAAGACATAAGCCGACAATAGCACTTTGGCATTACCGGACACCTCGAAATAGATCCCTCTAATTATTGCCACGCCTGTTGCACCCTAAACCATTAATTAAAAATTTTACATCCCCGTCCATCTTCAAAATTATTTCTTTAATTACCGCATCACTTAGAGATCGATTTAATCTCTTATCATTATCTTTTCTCATACATTGTGGGACATTATTAGAATGAAGGCAAGTGACATATCTGCTAATGTTACATTTTTAAGACTATTTTTGACGTAGTGGATGCATATTACTTAAAGCTTCACAAGCTAGGGGATGATTGTTGTATCGCAAATAACCCATCAACTTGTCCATCATTTTAACGCGCTTTCTCTTTTTATACCTTCTTAGCTCACCGTGATATACAGTCTTACTCAGCTAAAGACTTCCTGCTCCGCACGTCACTGGTTTTAAACTCGAATATTTCGAATTTGCAAGTCCTATGAACAATATGTGCTGCCGTACTTTTCCTTTTTCAACCCACACTCTCTCCTCTGTTGCCCTTTAGAAGGCTTCCAGTTAAGTAATTTCTAGTTACGATTGAATGCACTATGTCAGGAAATGGTATAGAAGAAAGTTGGTGTCTCCTGTACACTATGACAACTTTAGTGAATAAGTTGAATGGCCATGCCTACTCAAGATCATTGAGAACTCACTTCTAGATTTTGCTCGGGGACCTCTACATGGGGTTATGAAGACATTTACAACCGTCGGAGAAGATGACAAAATCTAGGATCTGCGATCTTATACAACAACGTCTGGATGATAAAATCTATATGCAACATTTACTACAAAATGAAACTGCATGACAAAAACTATATTAGGAAATCTTAAAATAAGACAGTGACATTTTCCGAATGGTTAACTTTGGCTGCAGTATACGGTATCAGAAGATTACAAGAAATTAACAACACAAGGAACTTTCACAACTACTAGAAAAAGAGGCTTTTTGAGCGAAGTTCCAAGTGATATGATTATCGAATAGTGCTTAATTAAGGCCACAAATTTTTCTGGGGGATTAAGTCAACGTCAGACACAACGTTAGCAAGATTAATCCTTCATTCACAAATTCTGTTACAATAACAGAAGTTTTACAGGACTTTTGGTGGCATCAGTTTATCCTCAGGGCGACACATTAAGCTAATGCCACCTTCCTTGTGTGATAATATCTCAATGCGGAAGAATGTCAATTTGACAACGGTGAATATTGCAGAGACTCTGTTTGTTGTGTAATAAAACCCACACTTAGAAGGAAGAGCCCTTATACAAGCAATGGTGTGGACTAAAAATGGCCCGTCAAAACTACGTTAAGTGCGGATATAAATTATGTCAAGCGCTATTTTCACCTAATATTTGATGGGCATTATTACAATTAGTCATGGAACGAGCCGAAAGACAAAAATAGCTATCGCGGAATATCTCAACGATCGAAATTAATTGTGCCTTTGAAGCTATGACAATCACTCATGGTCCTTGAGAATCTTGGAGCTCAATACTGAACTGCTTCAAATGATGAAAAGAGTTTTCGAAGGAGCAGAGGTAACTGTATATTGACAACAGTAATAGGAGAAACTAGAAACGGGGTATCTGTAATTATTGATGGGTATGGTTCAGATCTTTTAAGAATCTATGTAGAAAACTTCATGAGCAGTTGCTGATTCTTAGAATACCACATACGAACAGAACCGAAAGGAAATCCTACGAAATCATTAAATTTCAAGAAACTTAGCGTCATTAAAAGTTTGCTTTGACTTTTTTTAAGATTGAACAGGCAGTGACACGACCTCAGCTATACTCAAGAGAGATTAGTTGCAAGGCTTCAAGATCCTCCAAAACAAAAAGAACTGTGCAAGTTAGTCAGAGTCTTCAACTGTGAGTTAGGAGTTGTGAGTTAGGAGTCATATCTGAACATTACACATTTCTTATTCCCCTGTATGGAGAAGGAAACATGTCCTTCCTGGTAAAAGCCTATCAGGTATAACAAGGAAGTGGTTGCAAAGCTTCAATATGGCCACTTTTTTCCCTACTAACACGACAGATGCGCACCATTCAATTCGGAAGTAGCTCCAAGTCCAGGTGGGAAATGGTCTAAACAAGAACCCAATCCATTGAGGTTGGTGTGTGAAAGAGGATATGCGAAATCCAGCATATACACAGTTACCATCGGCTCCAACCGGATAAGCTTACTTACCTGTAGATAAAAAGTGATTGCAAGGTAGGATTGTGAACGAGACACATGTAAGTGTAAAAGAGTATTCAAGGTATTCTGCATTCTGCCAACGGAGCTCTTTTACAAATGCAGATCGGAAGACAATCTAATAAAGATTATGACGAACAACAGCTGTAGAAAACCAATATATCGTTGACAACGGCTCAAATGGTGATCCGATCTATTATGATTATTACTTTGTAATACCGTCCCCACCTTATAGACCTAACAAAATAGACATGGATGAAATTTTATGATTTAAGACATGGAAGACATGGAAGACATGGAAGACGATCTTGATGATATTTAAAATGAAGTTGTTAGGACATGGTATAAAACATGGTGGTTGTTTATTGTTTTGTTTACATATTTTGGAATCCTAAAAAAAAAGAGCTGCTTTGTTAGCCGAAGACAAAATGAAACCGTAGGAGGACACTCACAAGTTAACGTGTTAAACCAATTCATTTAGATATAACAATCGCATACTACAGTACTTTTCAATTGACGTTTATAACAATTGTTTATTGTTCGATTGTTTATATGTTAAGATGTTCAACAGCAGATGATAGTCTCCAAGGATTCAACTATCTGCAAGGTCAAAACATTGGGTAACTACCGTTTAGTTTTCGAATCTCCTAAAAAGAAACAAAGTTTAACTGTCTTAATAAAGAACGATGTTTCGATATGCGGTACATGGAAAGACTGCATGTACTTTCTTATCCAAGAGGGACCATAAAAATGAAAGCTCTACTACTCGTCGATACCCGTTGGTTTCAACTTATTGCTCCAGCTTTTATACGACATAAGGACAATCATAGACATAAGGACATAGATCGAAGCTCTTATCTTTGTTTCGACTTTATTCTGGCCAATATTAACGGCTATTAGCTGGACTGTGCAACGAATGTAACCTAGGCAATTTGTCATGTTATTCCGCTATATGCAGCGATCATCTATGCAGAATTTTATAGACGATTTAGTGCTTCTTTTTTTGTAAAGTAATTTACTTGGTGATCTAGGATTGCTCTGGTCATCGGTTATGGGTATGCTCGTATACATACCAGGGCAATGGACAGTCTGCTTCAGTGTTAGAGATTAGTACACTTCGTAAGCCTTAACTACTGGCGATTAATCTGGTACATTTTGTGGACTAGCTTTCTGCTCTTTTAAAACATAGCTTTGACTCGATGGACAGAACACGCAAGCTCTATTCACGTCAGCGAGATATGGTAGTGTTGAATTTAATAAATAAGATTACAGAAATACTTGTTGCTGATCATTCCGTCTCAGAAATTAAAGGTGTCAAAAAAGCTAATACAGTTGGTGCACTAATATGCTACAGAGTGGAATCTTACCAGAACTTTACTCACCGATGAGAAAACGTTTAGAAAATCGAGAAATTCAAAACCGGGAATAGCTTAATAAGAGTGTGCGATCTGGTAGGCAGAGCCCTGCACGGGCTGAGTGCGCCTGGTTCGGCCCGGTACCCGGCCCGGCCCGACCCCTTTCAACTAATATCAAACTGGACCGGGCCCTAACCGTGCCGGGCATATTTCGGGCCGAATCGAGCCAAACCCGCCCGGGCACATAGTCCACTCGGCCCTGATACTCTGAAAAACGGATCGGAAATTAATGTTGTCAGCCTATTTGTTTTATTAATTTCTTCCACTACCTTTATTTTTGCCGTGTTTGTACGGTCTCACTGTCAGCCTATGTTAATCGTAATGTGTTTGGGAAACTGTCTCTTTATTAAAGACTGCGTTGTACTGGTAATACTATTACTATTACTACATTTACTACTACTATTACTACTTCTACTATTACTACTACGACCACTGCTAATACTGCTACAACTACTATGACCTCGCGTCAGAGTTGACATGTCTGGTGGTACCGAATTTACTTTCTAAGTACAGAATAAAATGGAGAAATGCTAGTTATTATGGCCGGTCTGCGTAGAATGTGAACCGATGCTTGATCTACGAGGGAGAACAGTGGCTCAGTAGAAAAAACACTCACATCTGGTGCTAGACGTCGTCGGATCAATCCCTACTCATGCTATGCTAGCTTTGGTGTGGACAAACATCGTGTGCGTGGGAGTATCTGGGGTGGTCCTGCTTCCTCCTACTGTTTTCTTTCCACCAATTCATCCCATCATCTTCCATATAGCCTGAGCCGTAGTTTCCTAAAGAACGGATGATAAAGTCAAGTACTTGACCTAGTAATTAGAATTTTGTACGCTACAATTGGACCACGGAAGGCAAAACCATGAACTGGCGTGCTCATATGATCAGTGCAATTTGTAGTAATGTTGAATTAGCAAGGCAAATATCGAATGGTGTTACATGTTCATGTATTGTTTATACTATGATGTTACAAATATAACAAAATATAATGATCAAAAAATCACCAAGTCGCCAGGGTCGATTAGGTGTTCCTGGAACGGTGGTTCAGTGGTTGAGCGTTCACCTCTGCTGTATGGGGTCACTGGTTTGATCCGAGCTCTCGCCAAGTGAACTTTGTGGTGTACAAACACCGTGTGGGGGATTCGCGGCGTTCTCCTGTTTCCCTCCACTTTATTTATACCACTATTTAATTTATTTCTCATCACTATCGTCCCCTTTAGGCTAGTTGGCAAAACTTGGAACCACCTACCAAGATGAATAAGCTAATGGATTGGGAAGATAGACATTCAGTCTCTGGTGAATTTGATGATGAAGTGAATAGGATGTCATCATGTGTAAGAGAACTAGATATACTCCAGTGGTGGAAGCAACAAGGACAAACATTACCAAAATTGTGTAAATTAGCGCGTCAGTTTCAGGTCATCCCTGATTCTAGAAAGTCTACTGAAAGAGTTTTGAGTACACAGGAAAAGAGAAATGCTTTAAAGCCTGAAACTGTTCACTCTGTTTTCGTGCTATTAGATGCGTACAAGGACATACAGTAAAGCGATGTTCATTTTGCACTATTGGTTTCTTAGGAAACCTTATATTTTCATTTTCTTAAAATCAACTATCCCTTCTATTATATGCGATGTTAAGGCCATCTTAAGGATCTCAAAGCGTCTTAGGGAATTTCAAAAACCAAATTAGGGAATCTCAAAATTAAGACGGTTACCTTTTCCGAACCGTAAACTTTGGCTGCTGTTAAACCTGAAAGATATAAAACTTCCTATGCTCACTTTCCACATCTTGGAGTAGAATCAATGGATTTTCTTTCTTAGTAATAGTGTTCGAGTACTTCCTTGTCTCGGTGATCAAAGAAAGTATTAGATACTGCTATTAACTTTCGATTAGCGTGAAAGTTAAACTTGCGTGTATAAAAAGATTCGGGGCGTCATTGGCAACCTTGACTCACTTCATCAAGCTGCTATATTGATAACGCTACGAATCTATCACACTAATCTTAAGGCTATAGAATCTTAAAGTCTTTCTGGCTCGCACGGTACATCTTGCACTACAGACTGCCATATCGCACACTCTTATTAAGCTTATTGGAGGATTTGAATTTCTCGATCTTCTAAACGTACTTTTGATATCTGATATCTATACATTTTTCATTCAGGAGACTTTTGAGGTTTTTTACGTTCTACAATGATATGTGTGGCTTTTGTTTTTATTTACTACTTCGCATTCCGTCAAAAGCTCTTTATTTACTTGTTACGAACCGTTCCAGGGACACTTCATCGATACTGGGGTCCCAGTGAGTTATTCCATCCTTGTTTTTTGTTATTATTATGGTAGCATCGAATTATAAAGAATACAGGAACATGTAATATGATTTGGAATCTGCCGTGCTAATTAAATATTACTACAAATTGCGCTAATATTATGAACAGGAAACTAGGTTATATTAACAAATGAAAATATCAGGTAAATGCATAATTCTGTTAGTCTTGTTGCTCTTAGTTCGTATGAAAATTCTAATAGAAATATGGCCAATGAATTATGACTATTTTGTAGAACATTCTACTTTAATATCACAGGAAATTCATCTTCCGGCTTGCTTGGTTGTGAAAAGTTATAGTGTATTGGTATACTGTGTAAAGTATGTGGACTGTCGCTGATTTCTGATAACAATCACAAACAGAAGTAAAAGGTAAATTACAGTAATAGTTTTCTCTTAATAGTTTTGTATTCAAGGGGAAACGGAAAACCTACTTTTATCTTAACATTTCCTTTCTTAAACTTTCTATTCGGGTTCACGTTCTTCCCCCTCAACATTGAAAACGGAATTATAGAATTTGTTTAGAATTTAATTGTTGTTTCCAATATATTTCAAGCATCACTTCTCGGACATAGGCCTGTGTTATGTCGATAACGTTATCGTCGATATCTATATTATTATATATCAACATTCGATATCTAAAATATATTGAAATGAATATATGATTCTACATTTTCGATATCGATATTTGGGGGGGCGACGAGATATAAGGAGTCCCTAAGACTTGATGAAGGAGCCCCCAGGATAAAGAAATTAAAGTTACTTTTTACAATCTTTATTACCAGAAATTGCAATGTAAATACATCCACTTGCAAATTTGTAATATTATATGATATAATATCTTAGACGCCAGAACATTTCTGTTCCCTGAAATAAAGAAACAAAGCATCACGTCCAAAAGCAAGTGCTATGAACTTTGAACTAGAATTTACCATAAGAAAATTTTTTATATTACTCCCTTATTTGCAGTTTACCACACTGATATATTTCTGACAAAATTGAGGTTTAGTTCATCGCCTTTCGAATATGCAACCAACCCAACCGCCGAGTTGTTTGGGTTGCCTGCTATTTTAGGAAAAGGAGAATTTCAGGTGGTAATGCACTTTAGGAGTCGTGTATACATATCACCGTTGAGTTGATACATTTATAATTATTGAAGTATGCCTTCTTTCCTTATATTTGGTTTGTGTATATTGAATAATTAGTAGAACACTGTATGGTATTAAATTTCGTATGTTGCTGGTAACCCTGTTAACAATTTGTATTTAACGTAGGAGGTGTCTGCTAGGGTAACCGGAGTGACAACAGGAATCTCTATAGAAGAATTGTTCAAGGTAAAGGTTAATCAGTAACAGTTACTTCACATTAATTAATTACTCCCCATTAGTTAACTGTAAAGACACTAACATTGTTTTAATTACAGTGTTCTTAGCATTTTCATCTTCGTGTACAACTTTGAATCATGAAGCCTAAAGTTACAAATAAATAATACTATTATAAAAGATTTTTTAACGTTGTTCCAAAACCAGTAAACATCCTTTTACATACTCAACGAACAGAATTAAACATGTTAAAATTAGCAAAAGATTGTAGTTAACTTTTATCGTATCGTAAAACAATGCAGAAAAAAAATAATAAAATGACTGTTTATATGAACCAACCCAAAACAGAACTAATAGGGAAACAAAGAAAACTTTTACGGTTTTCTACCAGTCCTAACAATGAACTATGGATTGCTCTAGATTATGTTGTTAGTGCTTTCTGGGGAACTAACGTGAAGTTAGCTCGTTTTTTTTATTCTTTTTGCCCCTAGCATCCAAACTAATGAAGCATTAATGTTCGGTTTTGGTGCTCTAAGAAGTAGTTAACGATTGCACAGGAAGAGATCATTAGTGCTTTTTAATTTGGCGGAAGTTTAACTCAGCGAAAAATTCCCAATGTTTTTCTTACGTGAGATTCGTCACTAATAATGAAGCACTAACGAAACTATTAGTGTTTTCTACGACGAGCAAAAATGTACTATCAATTGCACTATGTTTGATTGTTAGTGCTTCCTGGGGGGACTGTTTTTTTCTTCTAGTGTACTATTGTTAAGCCTATTGCAGCCCTGATGTTAAGATTCACAGCTCTAGGAAGCACTAAGAAAGCACTAACGATTGTATTAAAGATATCATTAGCAGTTTCGAATTTGTCGGGAATTTGTCCCAGTGAAATATTCTCCATGTATTTATGGGAGTTTTGTAACCAGAGTTGACCACTTTGGCCTAACCTCACTCAACCTCACGCTCAAAAACTAATTTCGACCTGAACTCACGAACTCTTTTCGACCTCACGCTCACATCACCAGTCTGACCTCACGCTTACCTCACCAGTCTCACCAAGAGCTCACTCAACCTCACGCTCACGTCAACAGCCTTATCTCAGGCTCACTTTGTGAGGTTGAGGTCGAGTGAGCGTAAGTTTCGAACTCGTGAGCGCCGATCTCGTGAGTTTGGACATCTTTGTGACTTATAAGTGCGCAGATCTACAATAAGAGCAAAGCAAAACTAAACCATTAGTGTTCCCTGAAAGCACTAACGATGCACTAACAATTGCACCAGGTTTAATCGTTAGTGTTTCCTGGCGGGATAACGAGAAGTTGCACAACAATAGTTCTTTGCATCTAGCGTCCAAACTATTGCAGGACTAATGTTTCGACTTGGTATTCTAAGAAGCACTAACGAAGCACTAACGATCGCACTAGAATAGGTCATTATCGCTTTTGAATTTGGCGAGAATTTGAGCCAATTAAAAATTCCCCATGTATTCCTTATTGGAATTCCGTGACATATAACTGAGCATAGCCACACTAATTGTGAAGCGCTAACGAAACTAATAGTTTTCTGGAAGCACTAACGATGCACTAACGATTGCAATAGTTTTAAACGTTAGTGCTTTCTGGAAGGGCTAAAGTGAAGTTAGCCTACCTCCGAATTTTTGGCTTCTAGCGTACAAGCTATTAAAGCACTAATGCTGGAAATTGGTGTTCTAAAAAGCACTAACCAAGCACTGACGATTGCACTAGATGAGATCATTAGTGCTTCAATGGTGGGGGCCAATTTCTCGGACGTCCCTTTGGATGAATTGCAATACGATTATGACCTTCTCTATATACTGCAGTCAAAGTTAACGATTCGGAAAATGTCACCGTCTTAATTTTGGGATTTCCTAATATGCTTTTTGTCATGCAGTTTCATTTTCTTGTAAATGTTGCATTTTGATTTCGTCATGCAGACATTGCTGAATAAGATAGCAGATCCTAGATTTTATCTCCTCCGAAGCTTGTAAATGTCTTCAAAACCACATGTAGAGGTCCCGAAGCAAAGTCTATATGTGAGTTCTCTAAGATTTTGAGTAGACATATCCATTGAGCATTTTCACTAAATTTGTAATAGTGTGGAGGATACACCAAAGTTCTTCTATACCTTTTAGCAGAGATACTAATTGAAGCAGAGATGATACTTTACTTCATTATAATAGTATTCTAGAAAGTCTGAAGACAAATATTAATCGATCTCTAAGTGATGTGGTGATTAAAGAAATAATTTTGAGGATGGACCGGAATATTTGATTTTTAATTAATGGTTTAAAGAGCAACAGGTGTGCCAATAATTCGAGGGTTCTATTTCGAGGTGCTTGGTAAGGAGGTGCCGGTTTAACACCTTCTTACAATGCTGTGTAATTTAGAAATTATCAGTGGACATTGGCATGTATTCCTTAATTCCTACCTGCTTAGAACTAGTAAAGAAATTCAACAATTAATCGGAGGCCGCAGTATTTTGTGTTGTGTACGTAGGTTTATAAACAAGGTGGTAATGCTTTTAAAGCTGCTTTACTCACATTATACAACGGCGTACTATTTATAAACCGTGGATTTACTTATCCCACAATAAGATGAGGGTATCACAGTCATATAGCCTTGAGATAATAGAGCGGTTTTAGGTGAGCCCTTGGGATTGAAAAATGTTGTGATACCAAATGTAATAATCATAAGTATTAATTTATCAATGATTATCAAGCAATTGCTATACTTCCCGTTTATATGCAACTACAATACTATTTGAGAGTGCTTCCTGCTGAAGAAATCTATCTAGCACGCCTAACGCTCTCACCTTGTTCTTGATCGTTAGCCTAATAGAAACTGCTTAATCCAAAGAGTTGTGTTCTTACGGATACAATATATTTATAGAAATTCTCCTGTGTGTTAAAACACAAGGCTATCAAGAATGTATTTAATTAGCGTCCTTGCAGCTTACAAGGGCTTACATACAGAGCTGTGTGGTATTCACTAGGTTTCGGTCTATCATTAATAATAATTTCACGATTGCATAATGATAAAAACTTGATATGGAACCCATTATATCTAACTTCCGAAGCAGCCTTACTTTGGGTCTGAGACCGGTGATCTGATCGATGAGACAAATATAGAATCGATTTTAGGTTCTTTTGAGATCTTCCCTTAGACGGTTAGGTGGAAAATATTAACGGTAAGACTGTGTTCGCTACCAATTTAGTAACACTGGTCATCACAAAGCAACCAAACTGTGGGCTAATAAAATAATCTTTCATATAATCTCATTGTATGCTTTGATTAATAATCTCATTGTATGCATTGATTAGTAGAACCAAGTGAGACCGTTATGGGTGCTAAGTAAATTTCTTTAGCAGGTAACACTTTCAAATATTATTGTAGTTGTATAAAAACGGGAAGTATACGGCTTTCCATGTCTAATTTTAATTTATATCCATAACAAATAAGGTGAAAAAGAGTTTAACTTGATTTAATCGTACTCAACGCAGAATTGAGCTGCCATTTTTAGTCCACATCATTGCGTGTGGAAGGACTCTTCCTTCTACTTGTGGGTTTCAAAACACATGACAATACACACTCTGCAATATTTACCTCAGTCGAATTTACATTCTTGCGCATTGAGACATTATCACACAAGGAAGGTGGCATTATCTCAACGTGTCGCTTTGATGATAAACTGATGCCCACAAAAGTCCTGTAGAACTGTTGTTATCGTACGGTAACAGTATTTGTAAATCAAGGATTAATCTTGCTAACGTTGTGTCTGACGTTGAGTTAATCCCCGTGTATATTTCGTGCACATAATTAAGCACTATTCGATAATCATATCACTTGGAACTTCTCTCAAGAAGGCCTTTTTTTCTGCGAATTTTAAATGTTCCTTGACTTGTTATTTTCCTGTATACTCTGATACCGTATTTGCCTTCAGGGCTTCCATCTGGTGTGTATAGTGATGTGCAAATTTTTTATAAATGATGACCAGCTGTGTGAGAAAACGGAAGCATTAATTTAATTGCCTTCAAATGAAGGTTGTAGTCCTCTGATCAATCAAGTCCCTTTGGATGATTTGGAATACGATTATGACCTTCTCTATATACTGCAGCCAATGTTCACGGTAATGTTAAGAGTAACGGTTCTTAACTGATCATCTTCAATATGTAACTTAAGCACAAAAAATTCTGTCAATTGATAATTTTGTTGATGTCTATGTTCTACTCATGTTCTACCAGGCCTGCTAACTATACACTGCTGAGTATATCTGATGTCATGTCACAGCCTGTTGGATAATGAAGAAAGTGAAAGCAATTTTTAATGAGGCTTAAGTATCTTTAAATTTAATAATTTCGTCGCATTTCTTTTCAGTTCTGCTTGTACGTGGCCTTAAAAGAATCAGTAGCTGCTCATGAAGTCTTCTAGTAAGAGTCTTAGAATTTCTGAATCAGACCCATCAACAGCTACAGATTTCCCGTTTGTAGTTTCTTCCACTATTCTTGTCCATATAAAGCCATTGACACACTAAGAACTTGATCTTATAGTATTAGAGGTGAAGAGAATGTCAGAATGTAGAAATGTGATACAATATTCTTATCAAGACAATTCTACAGTGATATCATTCTGCCACTTGGATATGGAGAATTTTCAACAAGAGACTTCTGAAATTATGACTTTTTCTGCTCTGTGAAATGAGTCTCAGATACTAATCAAAGCATACAGTTAGTTTATATGAAAAGCTTATTTGACTAACTCACAGTTTCATTGCTTTCTGATGACCAGTGTTACTAAGTTGATAGCGAACACATGAAGGCCCTTACCGTAAATATTTTCCACCTGAAGCTACAGCTGGTTTTGCTCCTGCGAAAATTATTTGCATCATTGGAAGCCGACTAGTATTGAACTCCAACTTTCTAAAGAACTGTGATGGAATTGTCTTGCCTTCAATGGCAGAATCAAATACGATCGTAATTTAATTTATATCCATAATAGTAATTTACATCCATAAAATATGAAATGAAAATATGTACTTAACGCAGATTTGAGTTGTCATTTTTAGTCCACACCATTGCGTGTAGAAGGACTCTTCCTTCTACAAGAGGTCAATAGAGACTCTGCAATATTCATCGCAATAGAATTCACATTCTTGCGCATTGAGATATTATCACACAAAGAAGGTGGCATTAGCTACACATGTCGATCTGATGATAAACTGAAGCCCACAAAAGTCTTTTAAGACTTCTGTAACAGTATTTGGGAATGAAAAATTAATCTTGGTAACATTGTGTCTTACGTGAAAATATTATTAATGATAGACCGGAACCTAGTGAATGCTACACAACTCTGTATGTAAACCCTAGCGAGCAGCTGTATCCGTAATTATATGCTTATTTGTTACCCTCGAGTGTTAACTAACACGATAATTTCATTAAATAATATATTTGTTAGAACTCAACTCTTTGGATAAAACAGTTTCTATCAGGCTAAAGATCAAGAACAAGGTGAGAGCGTTATGGGTGCTAAGTATATTTCTTCAGCAGGAAGCACTCTCAAATAGTATTGTAGCTGGATATAAACGTGAAGTATAGCATTTGTTTGATTATCATTTATAAATTAATACTTATGTTTCTTACATTTGGTTTCACAAAATTTTTCAATCTCAAAGGTCCACCAAAAACGTACGATCCCAAAGCTGTTATACCCTCGTCTTATAAAATGTAGAATATGTCCACGGCTTTTTAAATAGTACGCCATGGTATAAAGTGAGTTAAGTAGCTGTAAAAGAACTTCTTCATTCTTAAGACGTAGGTACAGAACACAAGATACTGCGGTTTCCGATTCATTGAATTTCTCTACTAGGTCTAAACCAATTGAAATTAGGGTATACATTACTGCTAATTTCTAAATTTCACATCATTTTTAGAAAGACATAAGCCGACATAAGCACTTTAGCATTACCGGACACCTCGATAGAGATCCCTCAAATTATCGCCACGCCTGTTGCACCCTAAACAATTAACTAATAATCGAACAGCCCCGTCCATCTTCAAAATTATTTCTTTAATCACCGCATCACTTACAGATCGATTTAATATTTCATTATTACCTTTTTTCAAAGATTGTGGAATATTATGACAATGAAGTCAAGTGACATCTCTACTAATGTTACATTTTTAAGACTATTTCTGACGTAGTGGATGTATATTACTTAAAGCTTCAAAAGCTCGGGGATGCTTGTTCTATCGCAAGTGACCCATCAACTTGTCTATCATTTTAAAGCGCTTTCTCTCCTTATACCTTATTAACTCACCGCGATATACAGTCTTTCTCAGCTCAAGATTTCCTGTTCCGAAAGTCACTGGTTTTAAACTCGAATATTTGGAATTTGCTAGTCCTAAGGACAATATGTGCTGCCGTACTTTTCGCATTTCAACCGACACTCTCTCGTCGGTTATACTGCATGCAAACTGATATCTACAAAGAGTAATACCATTATTTCTGCTGAAAGCCACAATCGGCAGTCTTGTAGATATGCCATATGAAAGTAATTTTTCAAGAGATTTTAGAATCTTACATTGTGTAAGTTGTAACTGAAAATACTAATCTTACTACGCTTCTTATCAAATATTACAATGTCTGGTAAGTTGTAGTGCATACTAACTGCTAGCATTCGTTTTGAAAAGTGAACAAAAGTGATATCTCCACATATCCTCTTCGTAAAATAACTGAATGTTTCTGTAAATTGGTAATACAATTTTCTCTGAAAACAGTCTGAAGTCTTTATCTTAGCTCATATCTGTGTGTTTCGACTTTCTCTTGGACAATCTTAACGGTTTTTAGCGTGGACTGTGCAAGGAATGTACTCTAGGCAGTTTGCCATGATATTCCGCTATATGCAGCTATCATGTATGCAGAATTCTACAGAGGATTTGAAGCCTCTATTTTTGTAAAGGAATATACTTGGTGTTCTAGGTGATTCTGGTCAACGGCCATACATATGCTCGCATACATATCAGGTCAATGTACAGTCTGCTTCAGGGTTAGAGACGAGTACACTTCGTAAGCCTCAACTGCTGGCGAATGATCGGGTACATTTTGTGGAGTAGCTTTCTGCTTTTGAGAAGATACCTTTGAGTCGATGGAATGGAAACACATGCTATGTTCAAGTCAGCGAGAAAAGGTAGTGTTGAATTTAATAAATAAGATTACACAAATACTTCTTGTTGATCATTCCGTCTCAGATATGAAAGGCGTCAAAAGGCTAATATAGTTGGTGCACTAATCTGCTACAGAGGAGAAGCATACCAGAATTTTATTCATCGGTGAGAAAACGTTAGAAGATCGAGAAATACAAATCCTCCAATAAGCTTAATAGGATTGTGCGATATGCCCTCTGTAGTGCAAGATGAACCGTGCGAGTAAAAGAGACTTTAAGGTTTTATAGCCTGATGATTAGTGTGATAGATACGTAGCGTTATCAATATAGCATCTTGATGAAGTGTTAAAACTGCAAAAGACGCCTTGAAATTTTTTATAGACCCAAGTTAACTTTCACTCTAATCGAAAGTTAATGGAAGTATATATTTCTTTGGGCACAGAGACAAGCACGTATTGTAACGGTTTTTAGCGTAAGGGAGAAAATTTATAGTTGTGGGAAGTGAGCCTAGGAAGTTTTATATCTTTTAGGTGCACTTAACTGAAAATCTGATAACGTAACCTAAGTACCAAAAAAAATCTGTCAATTGATAATTGGTTGATATGTCTGTTCTACACCTGTTCTACGAGGCCTGTTTAACTTCTTTGTGTCGCGATTCATTTCTTCAAATCGCTAGGTTTATAAATACATCGGCCGGACTAGTCTCACAGGCCAAGAGAAGCGAGCCTGGGTTTACAATGTAAACACGGTTTTAATTACCAAAAAAATATATATTAGTGTTTCAGGCCAATAACCTGCATGTGAATCCTTAACTAGTTTAGGACCGTATGCGTAACGGATTATTGTTTTAGCTTCATGGCCTTCTGACTGAAAAGCAGCTTGGTACAGTCGCAAAGGAACAAG
Organism: Thermobia domestica; assembly: GCF_964235325.1. NCBI lineage: Eukaryota > Metazoa > Arthropoda > Insecta > Zygentoma > Lepismatidae > Thermobia > Thermobia domestica. Next base: position 273,672,511 of record NC_137454.1, on the reverse strand, counting down.
GTGCTTAGCAGTAACCATTGATTGTGCTTATGTCGTACAAAACCTAGGGCAATAAGTTGAAACCAATTGGGATCGACGTGTAGTAGAGCTTTCATTCCTTCGCCCCTCTTGGATAAAAATATACATGGAGTCTTTCCATGTACCGCATATCGAAACATCGTTCTATATTAAGAGAGTTAAACTTTGCTTCTTTTTAGGAGAATCGAGAACAAACGGTAGTTACACAATGTTTAGTGTCCTTGCAGATGGCAGAATCCTTGGAGTCTATCGTCTGCTGTTGAACATCTTAACATATAAACAATCAGACAATAAACAAATGTTATAAAAGTCAATTGAAAGGTACTGTAGTATGCGAATGTTATATCTAAATGAATTGGTTTAGCTCGTTAACTTGTGAGTGTCCTGCTACGGTTTCATTTTGTCTTCGAGTAACAAAGCAGCCTTTTTAAAGGATTCCAAAATATGTAAACAAAACAATAAACCACCACCATGTTTTATACCTTGTCCTAACACCTTCATTTTAAATTTCATCAAGATCGTCTTCATGTCCATTTTGTTAGGTCTATAAGGCGGGGACGGTCTTACTAAGTAATAATAATAAAAGATTGGATCACCATTTAAGCCGTGTCAATGATATATTGGTTTTCCACAGCTGTTGTTCGTCATCATCTATATTAGATTGTCTTACGATCTGCATTTGTAAAAGAACTCCGTTGGCAGAATGCAGAAAAAATTGTTAACTTAATATTGGTTCTTTTACACTTACATGTGTCTCGTTCACAATCCTACCTTGCAATCACTTTTTATCTACAGGTAAGTAAGCTTATCCGGCTGGAGCCGATGTTAGCTGTGTGGATGCTGGATTTCGCATATCCTCTTTCTCACACCAACCTCAATCGATTGGGTTCTTGCTTAGACTATTTCCCACCTGGACTTGGAGTTACTTCCGATTTGAATGGTGCACACCTGTCGTGTTAGTAGGGGAAAAAGTGGCCATATTGAAGCTTTGCAACCACCTCCTTGTTATTCCTGATACGCTTATACCAGGAAGGACATGTTTCCTTCTCCATACAGGGGAATAAGAAATGTGTAATGTTGAACATTCTGTTAGGGTTAAGATATGACTGCTAACTCACAACTCCTAACTCACAGTTGAAGATTCTGACTAACATGCGCAGCTCTTCTTTTTGAAGGATCTGGTAGCCTTGCAACTATTCTCTCTTGTGTATAGCTAAGGTCGTGTCACAGCCTGTTGCATCATAAAAAAAGTGAAAGCAAACTTTTAATGAAGCTAAGTTTCTTAAAATTTAATGATTTCATAGCATTTCCTTTCGGTTCTGTTCGCATGTGGTATTCAAAGAATCAGCAACTGCTCATGAAGTTTTCTACCAAGATTCTTAAAAGATATGAATCACACCCATCAATAATTACAGATACCCCGTTTCTAGTTTCTCCTATTACTGTTGTCAATATACAGTTACCTTTGCTCCTTCGAAAACTCTTTGCATCATTTGAAGCGATCTCCAAGATTCTCAAGGACCGTGAGTGACTTTCATAGCTTCATAGGCACAATTAATTTCGATCGTTGAGATATTTCCCGAAAGCTATTTTTGTCTTTCGTCTCTTTCCATGTCTAATTGTAATTTATGCCCATCAAATATTAGGTGAAAATAGCGCTTAACATAATTTATATACGTACTTAACGTAGGTTTGACTGGCCATTTTTAGTCCACACCATTGCTTGTATAAGGGCTCTTCCTTCTAAGTGTGGGTTTTATTACTCAACACAACAGAGTCTCTGCAATATTCACCGTTGTCAAATTGACATTCTTACGCATTGAGATATTATCAAACAAGGAAGGTGGCATTAGCTTAACGCCCTGAGGATTAACTGATGCCACCAAATGTCCTGTAGAACTTCTGTTAACGTAACAGTATTTGGGAATGAAGGATTAATCTTGCTAACGCTGTGTCTGACGTTGAGTTAATCCCGCAGAAAATTTCTTGCCTTCATTAAGCACTATTCGATAATCATATCACTTGGAACTTCGCTTAAAAAGGCCTTTTATCTGCTAATTGTGAATGTTCCCTGTGTTGTAAATTTTTTGCAATCTTCTGATACCGTATACTGCAGCCATAGTTAAACATTCGGATAATGTCACCGTCCTAATTCTGAGATTTCCTAACAAGGTTTATGTAAAACACTTTCATTTTGTAATAAATGTTGCATATAGATTTCCTCATACAGACGTTGTTGTATAAGATCGCTGATCCTAGATTTTGTCATCTTCTCCGATGATTGTAAATGTCTTCATAACCCCATGTAGAGGTCCCCGAGCAAAATCTAGAAGTGAGTTCTCAATGATCTTGAGTAGGCATGGCGATTCAGCATTTTCAGTAAAATTGTCATAGTGTACAGGATACACCAAAGTTCTTCTATACCATTTTCTGACTTCATATATCCAATCGTGCTTAGTACGGTACTCACTTAACTGCAAACCTCCTAAAAGCGTTACAACACTGCACCGTTCAGAAATTTCTTCAGCTGTGGTACGATTTGAACACCTTTCCACTATAATGGCTGATCTAATGTCATAACGAATGTGGATTGTTCACTTTTCTTACATTTTTTTTTTTACTGTATGCAGAAGAGTATTTAGCATTAGTACTTGTTGTTGAAATATTGATGAATTTCAGAGGAACCACACTGCTTATATGAAAAGAAGAGGTGTGAATCACAGCATTACACAATTGTAGCGAAGCTTTCACAAGATGAATAATTATCCAAAGTACACACCAAGAGCATGAGTGTATAGCATCAGAGGGAAAGTGGATGTAAGTGAAGATATGTGATACGATATTCTTATCAAGACAATGCGACCGTGATATAATATTACTTTTACATTCAAGAACGTGTTTATAGAGAATTTTCATCAACAGACATCTGAAATAAATGACTTTTTTTTTCTATAAAATGTGTTGCACTTAGTTACTAATCAAAGCATACAATGAGATTATATGAAGATATTATTTGATTAGCCCACAGCTTGGTTGCTTTGTGATGGCCAGTGTTACTAATTTTTTTAGGAAAAATAACGTAAATATTTTTAGGACTAACGTAAAAATTTTTACCTAACCGTCTAAGAGAAGATCTCAAAAGAACCTAAAATCGATTCTATATTTGTCTCATCGATCAGATCACCGGTCTCAGTCCCAAAGTAAGGCTGCTTCGGAAGTTAGAATATAATGGTTCCATATCAAGTTGTTATAATTATGCATTCGTGAAAATATTATTTATAATAGACCGGAACCTAGTGAATCCTACACAGCTCTGTATGTAAGTGCTAGTAAGCAGAAAGACGCTAAGTAAATACATACTTGATAGCCTAGAGTTTTAATACACAGGGGAATTTCTTTAAATATTGTATCTCTCAAATAGTATTGTAGTTGCAAATAAACGTGAAGTATAGCAATTGCTTGATTATCATTGATAAATTAATACTTATGTTTTTTACATTTGGTATCACAACATGTCATCATGTGTAAGAGAACTGCATATACTGCAGTGGTGGAAGCAACAAGAACAAACATTTCCAAAATTGTGTTAATTATCACGTCAGTATCTCGCCATCCCTGCTTCTAGTGCGTCAATTGAAAGAGCTTTTAGTACTACAGGCTATAGCTCTGGAACGGAGAAATTGATTTATTGACATCAGGCACAGGCCTAATTACAGTGTTACTTAGTATATACGTTATTAAGATTATATAGTTTAATAAAACTATTGGTAATAATTATATTCGCCTTACATAAATAATAGATTACTTAAAACTACTTACACACGTTGCCAGTACATCTTTAACTAACTTGTTGTAGGTTGCAGTAATTCCCCATATAAAAGATCTACTTAAGACGTTTGTTTTTGCTGTAAAAAAAAATGTATTTTTCGATGCAGTGCGCAATTTAGCGAATGGTACGTGGCTACATATATGGTAAAGATAAGGATAGTCTATTTCGCCATAAAAGAGCTTGTGTTAAAGTGATAAATCATTATTACTTCTCAGTTCTAATGTTTGAAATTTAAAATTTTTAACAAATTTAATGTAGCTTTTAAATTTCGGGTAGAATTTTGATTTCTAAAGTGTAAGAAACCTTAAAAGCTTATTTTATGTACGCTCAATCAAGAATGAGTATTTCTGTATATTCGGGTTCCATATATTACTACATTATTCTAATTTCAACCTGACGTATGCATAATACAGTACATTACCGTGGGACGTAAAACTCAAACTTTCATTTCATTTTCAATACAGTACAGTTAAGTTTGGTGACTTTGGAAATCTTTACTCACAATAAATAGTATACCCAAAATTTTTGTATGCTTATTTGCAAATAGTTACAGTATGTTGAATAAAAGATAGTTTTGAAGGAAAAAAACTCCCAAGTCCCGACTTTCCCGTATGTTCTTTAGGAAATTACGGCTGAAGATTGGTGGAATGAATACAGTGGACGAACACGGGCTAATCCGAAAACTGCCACTCTCACGGTGCTAGTTTACCACAAAGCTCACATAACACGAGAAGGGATCGATCCGACGACCTCTAACATCACATGTGAGTGGTTTACCTACTGAGCCACCGTTGCCCCTCGTCAAGCATCTGTTCGCATTCTACGCACACTGATTATATTAACTAGTATTTCTTTGATATTTTCTGTACTTAGGTTGTAAAATATGTACCACCAGAAACGTCAACTATGAAGCGAAGTCGTAGCAAGTATGCTAGCAGAAGTATTAGTAGTAGTAGTAATAGTAATAATAGTATGAGTAATAATTATAATAATAGCAGTAGCAGTAGTAGTAACAATAAGGGTAATAGCAATTCAGTACTTTACAGTTTTGAATAAAGATGTAATTTCAGAAACACATTACGATTAACACAGGCTGCCAACATTAGTTTCCGATCCGTCTTCCACAGAGTTTGGGCAATGCCGGGCCCGCCCGGTTCGGCCCAATATTTTCCCGGCCCGGTTCGGCCCGGAAGGCGCCCCGCTCGATTCAGCCCGGAATGTGCCTGGCCCGGTAAGAGCCCGGCTCGAGATTCGGATCGGGCGGACCGGCACGAGTCGTGCCGAGCAAAGAATTCAGATCTATCCGGACTGTGCCTAGGTTTGCTGGGCTCTGGTTTAAATCCACTGACATGCGGAATAAAAAGTCTTTAGTTGAGAAAGATAGAGTATCACTGTGAGTTCATAAGGTATAGTAAAAAGAAAGCGCGTTAAAATGATGGACAAGTTGATGGGTCTCTTGCGATAGGGCAAGACTCCCCGAGCTGGTGAACCTTTATGTAATATGCATCTGCAACGTCAGAAATAATTTTGAAGATCCACGGGGATGTTCGATTATTAATTAGTGGTTTAGTGTAAAACAGGCGTGCCAATAATTCGAGGGTTCTATTTCAAGGTGTCCGGTAGGGCTCAACGGCTTATCACGCCATATGTCTGGCGATGTAATGCGATGTAATGTAATGTAATGCATATGGATAACGTAATGTAATGCATATTGCAATGTGATGCCTCCGGTAGGACACGTGTCCTTGGCTATGTCTACTTAAGATCTTTGAGAACTCATATCTAGACTTTGGTCGGCGACCTTTCCATGTGGTTATAGACAGTTACAACCGTCGGAGGAGATTACAAAATCAAAGATCTGCGATCTTACAACAACCTCTGGATGATGAAATCAATATGCAACATTTACAAGAAATTGAAACTGCATGACAAACACTATATGGAGGAAATCTAAAAATTAAGACGGTGACCTTTTCCGAACTGGTAAACTTTAGTTAAAGTTCAGATGTCAGAATCGTATTGATACTCTTCGTAAGGGACTAGATCGAAAACGGGACTAGAAACTTGATTTGTAGTCAATTAAATTAAAGCTTCCGATTTGTCCCGCTGCTAGTTACCGTTTCTATGGAAAATTTGCAAATCATTATACTCAGGAGTTGGAAACCTTGGAAAAACCTACGGTATCAGTGGATTACAAGAAATTAACAACTTAAGGAACATTCACAATTCGCAGAATAAGTGGCCTTCTTGAGCGAAAGTCGAAGTGATATGATTATCTAACAGTGCTTAATGAAAGGCACGAAATTTTCTTTGGGATTAACTCAACGTAAGACACAGCGTTAGCAAGATTAATCCTTAATCCCAAATACCATCAGAGCGACACGTTGAGCTCATGCCACCTTCCTTGTGTGATAATGTATCAATGCGAGAGAATGTCAATTCGACTGCGGTGAATATTGCAGAGTCTCTATTGTCTTGTGTTTAAAAACCCACACGTAGAAATAAGAGTCCTTCTACACGTAATGGTGTAGACTAAAAATGGGAATTCAAACGTGCGTTAAGTACGAATATAATTTATGCTAAACTCTATTTTCACCTTATATATTATGGATATAAATTACAATTATGGTTATAAATTAAATTACGTTCGTACTTCTTTATGCCATTGAAGCCACGACAATTCAATCACAGTTCTTGAGAAACTTTGAGATCAATTCTAGACGGCTTTCGAAGGAGCAAGGGCAGTTGTATATGGACAAGAGTAATAGAAGAAACTAGAAACGGGAAATCTGTTGCTGCTGGTTGGTGTGATTCAGATCTTTTAAGAATCTTAGTAGATGACTTCCTGAGCAGTTTCTGATTCTCTTACAAGCAGAACTGAAAGGAAATTCTACGAAATTATTAAATTTATTGAAACTTTAGCGTCCTTAAACGATTGCTTTCACTTTTTTCATGATGAAACAGGCTTTGACACGAGCTCAGCTATTCTCAGGAGTGAATAGTTGGCTGCCTTCAGTTCCATCGCAAAGAAAAAAAAATATACAGATAGTCAGGAACTTCAATCAATTAAATGTGAATCCTGACAAATGATTAAGTTAGATATTTTTTTTATTCACCTGTATGGAGACGGAAAAATGTCTCCCTGGTATAAGCCATATCAGATATATCAAGGAAGTAGATAGAAAGCAGCAATATGGCCACTTTTCCCATTACTAACACAGTAGCTGTGCAGCATTCTATTCGGAAGTACCTCCAACTCCAGGAGCGAAATGGTCTAAGCCTAAACCCAATCGAAAGAGGTTGGTCTGTTAACGCAGACACCTACCATCAGTTCCAGTCGGATAATCTTCCTTACCTGTAGATAAAAAGTGACTGCAAGATAGGATTGTGAACGAGCCACATGTTCGTGTAAAACAGCCGATATGAAGTATTCAAGGTTTTGTGCATTCTGCCAAGAGCATTCATGTAGAAATGCAATTCGGAAGATAATCTGATATAGATGTTAACGAACAACAGCTGTAAAAATCCAATATTTCTTTGACAACGGATATACTGTTGATACAATCAGTTATGATTATTATTTTGTGATATCGTCCCCGTTTTATAGACCTAAAAAAATGGACATGAAAACTATCTTGATGAAACTTTAAATGAAGGTATAAGGAAAAGCTAATAAACATGAAGGTCATGTATTTTTCTGTTTATTTATTTTGGAATTTTTTTAACACCCTGCTTTGTTACCCGATGAGAAAAAGAAACCTTAGTAGGACACGTTTAAGTTATCAACCAAAAACCAATCATATGGATATAATATTCGCGTACTAAAGTATCATTCAATTGTACGTTAATAACAATTGTTTATTGTTTGATTGTTTATATGTTAAAATGTTCAACAGCAGATGATTGACTCCGAGGATTCTGCCATCTACAAGGACACTTTAAATTGTGTAACTGCCGTTAGTTTTCGACTCTCCTACAAGGAAGTAAAGTTTAACACTCTTAATAAAGAACAATGTTTGGATATTCCATACTTGCAAAGACTCCATGTACATTTATATCCAAGAGGGCGTAAGAATAAAGCTCCACTACACGTCGATTCCAGTTGGCTTCTACTTATTAACCTAGGTTTTATACGACATAAAGATAATCAATCTTTACTGCACAGCATCTTGTTCATTTGCGACTATTCCAAGCTGCTTTTCAAACAGAACGCCAAGAAAGCTTAACAATTTTCCGTAACAGTTATATTACTCTTCCGTAAATAAAAAATTCCGAGGCGTCTTATGCAAACTTGACTCACTTCATTAAGATGGTATATAGATAACGCTACGCATCTATCACACTAATTTTAGGGCTATAGAACCCTGAAGCCTTTCTGACTCGCACGGTTCATCTTGCACTACAGACTGCCAAATCGCACACTCTTATTAAGCTTATTGGAGGATTGGAAATTCTCGACCTTCTAAACGCTTTCTCACGGGTGAGTAAAATTCTGGTATAATTCCCATCTGTAACAGTTTAGTGAACCAACTGTATTAGCTTTTTGACACCTTTCATATCTGAGACGTTATGGTCAACAAGTAGAATTTCTGTAATCTTATTTATTTAATTCAACACTACCTTATTTCGCTGAGGCGAATAGAGCTTGCGTGTCTTGTCCAATGACTCAAAGGTATCTTCTCAAGAGCAGAAAGTTACTTCACTAAATGAACCCGATTAAACACTAGCAGTTTAGGTTTACGAAGTGTACTCATCTCTAACACTGAACCAGACTGTCATTTGGCCTGGTAGGTATGCGAGTATATCCATGACAGTGGACGAGAGAAATCCTAGATCACCAAGTAAATTCCTTTACAAAAATGGAATCACCAAATCGTCTGTAGAATTCTGCAAAGATGATCGCTACATATAGCGGAATATTATGGCAGCCTGGCTACAGAACATTCCTTGCACAGTCCAGCTAAGAGCCATTAACATTGGCAAGAAGTTAGATGAAACACACAGATAAGTTCTTAGATCTATACTTCAGACAGTTTTCAGAGAGCACAGTTATACGAAGCTGCTGAAACATTCAGATATTTAGCTAAAAGATGATTTCGAGATACGTGTTGTTGTTTTATCAAAACGAATGCAAGCAGTTAGCATGCACTACAACCAACCAGACATAATAATATATGATAAAAGCGTAGTGAGATCATAATTTGTCAATTTCATCCTACACAGTGTAATATTCTAAAATTTGTTGAAAAATCTTATGGCAAAAAATTTAAGATTTATTTACAAGCCTGCATGCTGTGATTTTCTGCAGAAACAATGGTATTACTAATTGTTGATCAGAATGCATTTAGATAAAAAGATAATAACAGTAGATGTCGAGATCGGTCATAATACTTTCCTTAGAATCAGTTTCGAATGAGTTTGCATGCAGTACAACTGACAAGAACGGGTGGGTTGAAATGGGAAAAGTACGGCAGATCATATTGTTCTTAGGACTTGCAAATTTGAAATATTCAAGTTTAAACCCAGTGACGTGCGGAACAAGAATGAGAAAGAATGAATTTCACGGAGAGCTCATAAGGTATAGTAATGTGAAAGCGCTTAAAAAGATGGACAACTTGATGGGTCACCTACGATAAAACAAGCATCCCCGAGCTTATGAAGCTTTTTGTAATATGCATCCACTATGTCAGAAATCGCCTTAAAAAGAGAACATTCGAGGAGAAGTCACTTGACTTCAGTGTAATAGTGTTCTACAATGTCTGGAAAAAGATATTAATAGAAGATTAAATCGATGCGGTGATTAAAGAAATAATTTTGAGGATGGACGGGGATGTTTGATTTTAAATTAGTGGTTCAGATTCCAACAGGCTCTTAAATAATTCGAGAGTTCCATTTCGCGTTGTCCGGTAGTGCTAAACGGCTTAGGCGGCTTATGTTATTCTTACAATGATGCAATGTAGAATTTAGCAGTGGACATCGGCATCTATTACTTAATTCATATTGGCTTACAGCTAGTAGATAATTTCAATTATGAATCCGAAGCCGTAGTATATTGTGATGTGTACCAAGGTACTAAAAACGAAGCAGTAGTACTTTTAGAGCTCCTTAAGTACATTATACAATGGCGTATAATTTAAGAAACCATGGATTTACTTCAGCCTTTAATAAAATGAGAGTATCACATACGTGTACCTTTGCGAACGAAGAGCGGTTGGTTTTACATGGGCCCTTGTGATTGAAAAATGTTGGGATACCAAATGTAAAAAACAGGTATTAATTTATCGACGATAATCAAGGAATTGTTATGGTTCCCGTTTATATGCAACTACATTACAATATGAGAGTGCTTCTCCTGAAGATATCTACTTAGGACTCATATCGCTCTGACCTATTTCTTAATTGTTATTTTGATAGAAACGGTATAGTCAGTCCTTTGTTTGCAAAGAACTTTGTAGTACTGGTCATCACAAAGCAACCAAACTGCGGGCTAATCAAGTAACACTTTCATATAAGCTCACTGTATGCTTTGATAAGTAACAAAGTGCTACACGCATCATAGAGCAGAAAAAGTCATTAATTTCAGAAGTCTCTTGAAGAAAATTCTCCATATCCAAATTCTTGAATGATATCACGGTAGCATAGTTTTGATAAGAATATCGTATCACATTTCGTCATTCTGACATCCTCTTTCCCTCTATTGGTATACTCTCATGTTCTTGGTGTGTCAATGATGCCTTACTCGTTAGATTTAATCAAATTTTCACTCGCATCTCGCGTCTCGATATCCTAATTTCAAACAACGTTTGGATAGCTATAATTCATCTTTTGAAAACTTCGCTAAAACGATTGTTGAGTTGAGTTGATTTTGAGTTTTACGTATCGTTCAGCAGCGAGGCTATATGAGACGTGGACCTACTGATTAACGTGGAATCCGAACCACATGAGCTCCTGCCGGGAATCGAACCCAGGCCTCTCACGCCAAAGGCGCGTACGCTAACCGCTTAGCCACGGAGGAGCTCCACCAAAACGATTGTGTAATGGTGTGATACAAACCTCTCCTTTTGATATTAGCAGTGTAGTCCCTCTGTATTTCTTCAATATTTGATCATCAAGTAGTAATACTCCATATTCTACTCTGCTGCATACATTAAATAACAGCAAGAAAAGTGAAAAAAGCCATGCGTTATGACATTTCATCAGCCATCATACTGGAAAGGTTTTCAAATAGTATCAGAGCTGAAGAAATTTCTGAACGGTCCAGTGTTGTAACGCTTTTAGGAGGTTTGCAGTTAAGTAATTACTAAGCACGATTGGATACATGAAGTCAGGAAATGGTATAAGAGAACTTTGGTGTATCCTGTACACTATGACAACTTTACTGAAAATGCTGAATGGCCATGCTTCTCAAGATCATTGAGAACTCATTCCTAGACTTTGCTCGGGAACCTCTACATGGGGTTATGAAGACATTTACAACCGTCAAAGAAGATGACAAAATCTAGGATTTGCGATCTTATACAACAACGTCTGGATGTGGAAATCTATATGCAACATCTACTTCAAAATGAAACTGCATGAGAAAAACCATATTAGGAAATCTCAAAATTCAGACGGTGACATTTTCCTAATGGTTAACTTTGGCTGCAGTATACGATATCAGAAGAATACGAGAAATTAACAACACAAGGAACATTCACAATTAGCAGAAAAAGAGGCCTTTTTCAGCCAAGTTCCAAGTGATATGATTATAGAACAGTGCTTAATGAAGGCAAGAAATTTTCTGCGGGATTAACTCAACGTCAGACACAACGTTAGCAAGATTAATCCTTCATTCCCAAATACTGTTACGTTAACAGAAGTTCTTCAGGACATTTGGTGGCATCAGTTAATCCTCAGGGTGAAGCGTTAAGCTAATGCCACCTTCCTTGTTTGATAATATCTCAATGCGTAAGAATGCCAATTTGACAACGGTGAATATTGCAGAGACTCTGTTGTGTTAAGTAAGAAAACCCACACTTAGAAGGAAGAGCCCTTATACATGCAATGGTGTGGACTAAAAATGGCCAGTCAAACCTACGTTAAGTACGTATATAAATTATGTTAAGCGCTATTTTCACCTAATATTTGATGGGCATAAATTACAATTAGACATGGAAAGAGACGAAAGACAAAAATAGCTTTCGGGAAATATCACAACGATCGAAATTAATTGTGCCTTTGAAGCTATGAAAGTCACTCACGGTCCTTGAGAATCTTGGAGATCAATACTAGATTGCTTCAAATGATGCAAAGAGTTTTCGAAGGAGCAAAGGTAACTGTATATTGACAACAGTAATAGGAGAAACTAGAAACGGGGTGTCTGTAATTATTGATGGGTTTGATTCAGATCTTTTATGAATATTTGTAGAAAACTTCATGAGCAGTTGCTGATTCTTTTAATGCCACATACGAACAGAACCGAAAGGAAATGCTACGAAATCATTAAATTTCAAGAAACTTAGCGTCATTAAGTTTCTTGAGTTTGTAAGGAAGTAAGTTTGCTTTAACTTTTTTCATGATGATACAGGCTGTGACACGACCTCAGCTATACTCAAGAGAAAATAGTTGAAAGGCTTCAAGATCCTCCAAAAAGAAAAAGAACTGGTCAAGTTAGTCAGTCTTCAACTGTGAGTTAGGAGTTGTGAGTTAGGAGTCATATCTCAATCCTAATAAAATGTTCAACAATACACATCTCTTATTCCCCTGTGTGGAGAAGGAAACATGTCCTTCCTGGTATAAGCCTAACAGGTATAACAAGGAAGTGGTTTCAAAGCTTCAATATGGCCACTTTTTTACATACTAACACGACAGGTGCACCATTCAATTCGGAAGTAGCTCCAAATTTAGGTGGGAAATTGTCTAAGCAAGAACCCAATCTATTGAGGTTGATGTGTGAAAGAGGATATGCGAAATCCAGCATCCACACAGCTACAATCGGCTCCAACCGTATAAGTTTACTTACCTGTAGATAAAAAGTTATTGCAAAGTAGGATTGTGAACCAGACACATGTAAGAGTAATACCAAACTGAACCGGGCCCTAACCGTGCCAGGCACATTTCGGGCCGAATCGGGCCGAACCGGGCCGGGCACATGTTGGGCCGAGTCCGCTCGGCCAGGATGATCTGAAAAACGGTTCGGAAATTAATGTTGTCAGCCTATTTGTTTTATTAATGTCTTCCACTACCTTTATTTTTGCCGTGTTTGTACGGTCTTACTGTCAGCCTATGTTAATCGTAATGTGTTTGGGAAACTGACTCCTTATTAAAGACTTCGTTGTACTGGTAATACTATTACTATTACTACTTTTACTACTACTATTACTACATCTACTATTACTACCACGACCACTGCTAATACTACTACAACTACTATGACCGCGTCAGAGTTGACATGTCTGGTGGTACCAAATTTACTTTCTAAGTACAGAATAAAATGGAGAAATGCTAGTTATTATGGCCGGTCTGCGTAGAATGTGAACCGATGCTTGATCTACGAGGGAGAACAGGGGCTCAGTAGAAAAAAAAACAATCACATCTGGTGCTAGACGTCGTCGGATCAATCCCTACTCATGCTATGTGAACTTTGGTGCGGACAAACATCGTGTGCGTGGGAGTTTCTGGGGTGGTCCTGCTTCCTCCTACTGTTTTCTTTCCACCAATTCATCCCATCATCATCCACATAGCCTGAGCCGTAGTTTCCTAAAGAACGCATGAAAAAGTAAATTACTTGACCTAGTAAGTCGAACTTTGTACGCTATAATTGGACCACGGAAGGCAAAACAATGAACTGGCGTGCTCATAAGATCAGTGCAATTTGTAGTAATGTTCAATTAGCAAGGCAAATATCGAATGGTGTTACATGTTCAAGTATTGTTTATAGTATGATGCTACAAATTTAACAAAATATAATGATCAAATAAATCACCAAGTCGCCAGGGTGGATTAGGTGTTCCTGGAACGGTGGCTCAGTGGTTGAGCGTTCACCTCTGGTGTATGGGGTCCCTGGTTTGATCCGAGCTCTCGCCAAGTGAACTTTGTGGTGGACAAACACCGGCGTTCTCCTGTTTCCCTAAACTTTATTCATACCACAATTTAATTTATTTCTCATCACCATCGTCTCCTTTAGGCTAGCTGGCATAACTTGGAACCACCTACCAAGATGAATAAACTAATGGATTGGGAAGATAAACATTCCGTCTCTGGTGAATTTGATGATGAAGTGAAAGGATGTCATCATGTGTAAGAGAACCAGATATACTCCAGTGGTCGAAGCAACAAGGACAAACATTACCAAAATTGTGTAAATTAGCGCGTCAGTATCTAGTCATCCCTGATTCTAGTCAGTCTACTGAAAGAGCTTTTAGTACACAGGAACAGAGTAATGCTTTAAAGCCTGTAACTGTTCACTCTGTTTCCGTGCTATTAGATGCGTACAAGAACACAGTAAAGCGATGCTCATTTTGCACTATTGGTTTCTTAAAAAACCTCATATTTTCATTTTCTTAAAATCAACTATCCCTTCTATTATATGCAATGTTAAGGCAATCTTAGGGATCTCAAACCGTCTTAGGGAATTTGAAAAACCATCTTAGGGAATCTCAAAATCAAGACGGTTATTTTTTCCAAACCGTTAACTTTGGCTGCAGTTAAACCTGAAAGATATAAAACTTCCAAGGCTCACATTGCGCATCTTGGAGCAGAATCAATGAATATTCTTTCTTAGTAATAGTGTTCGAGTACTTCCTTGTCTCGGTGCCCAAAGAAAATAATAGATACTGCTATTAACTTTCGATTAGCCTGAAAGTTAATAGGCTATTTATAGATATCACGATGCTTTTAGATAAAAAGATAAATACAGTAGGTGTCGAGATCCGCCATGATACTTGCATTAGAACGAGTGGAAATGGTTTGCATGCAGTACAACCAACGAGAGAGGGCGGGTTGAAATGGGGAAAGTACAGCAGCTCATATTGTTCTTAGGACTTGAAAATTTGAAATATTCGTGTTTAAACCCTGTGACGTGCGGAACAAAAAGTCTTTATCTGAGAAGGAAAGAATATCACGGTTAGCTCATAACGTATAGTAAAGAGAAAGAGCGTAAAAATGATGGACAAGTTTATGGGTCACTTGCGATAGGACAAGCCACCACGAACTTGTAAAGCTTTTCGTAATATGCATCCACTACATGAGTTACCACCTTACATTGAGAAAAGTGGCACAGATGTCACTTGACTTTTTGTAAAACTGTTCTGCAATTTCTGAAAAGAGATATTAAAAAGAGATTAATTCGAACTTTAAGTGATGCGGTGATTAATGAAATAATTTTGAGGTTGGACGTGGATGTTCGATTTTTAATTAGTGGTTAATGGTGCAACAGGCGCGCCTATAATTCGAGTTTTCCACTATGTGGCGTAACAGTATTTCGGAATCAAGGATTAATTTTGCTAACGTTGTGTCTGACGTTGTATTAATCCCCGAGAAAATTTCGTGCCCTTAATTAAGAACCGTTCAATAATCATATCAAATGGAACTACGCACAAGAAGGACTCGTATTCTACGAATTGTGAATGTTCCTTGAATTGTCAATTTCTTGTAATTCTCTGATACCGTATTTTCATCCAGAGCTTCCATCTAAGTATAGTGATGTGGAAATTTTTCATAGAAAACATGACCAGCTGCGTTAGAAAACGGAAGCATTAATTTAATTGCCTTCAAATGAAGTTCTTGTCCCCTGTTCAGTCACTTACGATTGCAATAAGCTTATGACCTTCTCTATATGCTGCAGGCAAAGTTAAAGGTTCGGAAAATGTAACCGTTCTAATTTTGAGATTTCCTAATATTATTCTGGTCATGCAGTTTCATTTTCTTGTAAATCTTGCATTTTGATTTCGTCATCCAGACGTTTTTGAATAACATCGCAAATCATAGATATTGTCATCTCCTCCGACGGTAGCAAATGTCTTCATAACCACACGTAGAGGGCGCCGAGCGGAGTCTAGAAGTGAGTTCTCAATGATCTTGAGTAGGCATGGCCATTCGGCTTTTTCACTAAAGTTGTCATAGTGTACAGGATACACCAACTTTCTTCTATACCATTTCCTGACATAGTGCATTCAATCGTAACTAGAAATTACTTAACTGGAAACGTTCTAAAGGGCAACAGACGAGAGAGTGTGGGTTTAAATAGAAAAAGCACATATTGTCCTTAAGACTTGCAAATTCGAAATATTCGAGTTTAAAACCAGTGACGTGCGGAACAGGAAGTGACGTGCGGAGTAAGACTGTATATCACGGTGAGCTAATAAGGGATAAAAAGAGAAAGCGCGTTAAAATGATGGACAAGATGATGGTTTACTTGCGGTAGAACAAGCATCCCCGAGCTTGTGAAGCTTCAAGTAATATGCATCCACTACGTCAAAAATAGTCTTAAAAATGTAACATTAGCAGAGATGTCACTTGACTTCATTCTAATAATGTTCCACAATGTATGAAAAAAATAATGATAACAGATTAAATCGATCTCTAAGTGATGCGGTGATTAAAGAAATAATTTTGAAGATGGACGGGGATGTAAGATTTTTAATTAATGGTTTAGGGTGCAAGAGGCGTGGCAATAATTCGAGGGTTCTATTTCGAGGTGTCCGGTAATGCCAAGGTGCTAATGTCGGCTTATGTCTTTCTAAAAATGATGTGATATTTAGAAATCAGCAGTGGGCGTAACCATGTATTCCCTAATTCCAATTGGCTTAGAGCTTGTAAAGAAATTCAATGAATCGAAGGCCGCAGAATCTTTTGTAGTGTACCTACGTGTTAAGAATAAAGCACTAGCTCTTTTAGAGCTACTTAACGCACATTATACAATGGCGTATAATTTTAAAAACCTTGGATTTAGTTCTACCTTTTATAAGACGAGGGTATCACAATCATATAGCTTTGAGAACGTACGTTTTTGTTGGGCCTTTGGGATTGAAAAATTTTGTGATACCATATGTAAGAAACATAAGTATTAATTTATAAATGATAATCAAGCAATTGCTATACTTCACGTTTATATGCATCTACAATACTATTTGAAAGTGCTTCCTTCTGTAGAAATATACTTACTTGTTAGCACCCACAAAGCTCTCACCTTCATCTTGATCTTTAGCCGGATGGAAACTGTTTAATCCAGAGAGTTGTGTTCTATCACATATATTACACTGGCTTAAAGTGGTTTTGGTGCCGGGTGTTTCTTAGCTGATTTGAAGTAGAATTGGGACGCTGAATCCAAATATGGCGTTAGTTTTCCCCTAACAGCTTTAGTTTTTGAGATATAGGAATTGCAAGACTGACCTGCTACAACGTTGAAAATTGCATAGGTGCTGTTTTACTGTAAGTGAAAAGAAAACTATGACATTTAAATCTGTTATTTGGAACACTTTGAAAATAATGAAAACCATATAAACACAAACATCAAGTACATAATAACTCTGTAACTACATTTTATAATAGTTTTTATGAATAAAAAATCAAATAATTTGTTCAAAACGAACTATTCAACACTTCGGAAGCTTCGTTTTCGTGACATCCTTGAATGTTTCTTTGCACAGTCTCTTTTTAGGTTCCAGCAGTAATCTGCCATCATATGGGCATCCCATCTTCCTTGGTAGCGGTCCTCCATTGTTTTAATTTCTTGGTGAAATCTTTCACCTTGTTCTTCACTCAGACTGCCCACGTTGTCTGGGAAACGGTCCAAATGGCTGTGCAGGTAATGAATTTTGATACTCATATTACATCCAAGTTTTTGGAATGCATTAAGCATCTGGTTCACTAGCTCAACATAGTTATCAGCTTTATTATTGCCAAGGAAATTCTTGATAACTTTTACAAATGAGGTCCAAGCCCTACGTTCAGTCTCATTCATGGACTCCACGAAAGCCGGATCTTTCATGAGTTGTCTTATTTGGGGACCATCAAATATTCCAGCTTTTAATTTTTCTGTGCTGATCTGAGGTAGCTTGTTTCCCATGTAAGCAAAGCACGGCCCGTCCTTATTTAGCGCCTTTACAAACTGCTTCATCAAACCGAGCTTGAGATGTAGAGGTGGCAAAATGATTTTGTCACACTCAACAATAGGCATGTTAATAATATTTTTCTTACCAACAACCATGTCGTCTCTCTGCGGCCACTCTTTTTTTGACCAATGGTTTGCTTTGTCTCTGCTATCCCACAGACATAGAAAACAAGGATATTTTGTGTAGCCACTTTGCTGTCCAAGAAGAAAGTTCACCATCTTTAAATCCACACAAATCACCCACTGATGGTCCTGATATTTAATTTTTTCCATAACCAAAGCAATTGCTTCATATTCTTCTTTCAGTCGTGTTGAATGAGCGATTGGAATTGAGCCATATTTATTGCCATTGTGTAGAAGGACGCATTTTAAACTTCGCTTGGAGCTATCAATAAACAGGCGCCAATCATCTGGATTGTATTCTGGAAGACCCATGTGTTCTAGGAGACCTCTAACATCGTGACAGAATACGAGATTTGTGTCTTCAGTGAAAAATGGTAAAAACTCCTTTTCCCTTGTTCGGTAGAATGTGATTTTAGTTCCTTGTTCTAGTACGTTTTTCTCCTTCAATCTGGAAGCAAGTAATTCAGACGATTCTTTTGAAAGATTAAGGTCCCTAACTAGATCATTTAGCTCATCTTGATTAAACTGTTGAGGAATTGTTGACATTCCCTCATAATCACTGTCACTTCCATCATCCATGTCACAAGAATGTTCACTACGTTCGTTTTCAGTCTCACAAAGCTCTGGCAAGTGGTGAAACGTTGGGATTGGTATTTCATCGGAATGAACAACTGGACGTCTTGCTGAAGACAGATCAGGATATGTCCACTTGTTCCGGTTATTTCTATTCATACCCGTAACATTTACCAGGCAGAAATAACAGTCATCAACATGGTTTGTGGGTTCCCTCCAAACCATTGGAACACCAAACTTAAGACTTTCTCTTTTTCCAGTTGTCCACTGTCGCAAGTGTTCAGTACACATTTTACACACAATATGTGGAGCCCACGTTTTATCTTGGTCCCCTAGGCGTACACCAAAATATGCATGATATGCTTTTTTTTTCAAAGTCACTGATATGTTTTCTATTGTCTTTAAATATGTACTCACCACATATGTAGCAAAACACATCAGGATGGTTAACACAACTTCTTCGACTTGAACTCATTTTATGTTCAGGCCACTAACACGGATGTTAAATATAAAGCCTTAGTATACGCAATACAAGTTATGATTTCAGAACAAAACTCACATTTTCCAACATGTCACTCCACCTGCAAGACAACAACTACGATCCACTAGCCAAGTAGAATACCAATGCAATCTAGTGGACGTTCCTGGAACTACTATATGACTAGTTTCCGTTTAGTACCGACAGATAGCAGCACTAATGAGAAAAGAGCGTCGTTCTTCCAAATAGAAATCTCTATAGTGCACAGTAGGATTTATTTGAGTTGCAGAGTTTATAAGATCATATTCAAACTTGTTATTACGAGTATTTCTTTTGCTTATTTTGTATACTATTGCAAGAAGCATGCAGAAATAGTCGTTACATCATTTATAATTTACATATTTATTTTGGATTGTAATATTTCTTCCACATACATTGTAACGTAAATAACACTACTGGTACAGTAGCCTGTATCTACCAAAGTAGAGCTGATATAAAAAAACTGCTTACATTATTGGATTCAGCGCCCCACACATAGTTAAACTCAGCTCTTAAATTTTAGGCACCAAGAAAAAAAAATTTTTTCTGTAGGCCTGTGTTATTTAATGAAATTATCCTGTCGGTAAACACTCGAGGCTGACAAATTAGCATTTAATTACCGTTACAACTGCTCACTAGGCTTTACTTACAGAGTTGTGTGGGATTAACTAGGTTCCGGTATATCATTAATATTATTTTCACGATTGCAAAATGAAGAAACTTGCTATGTAACCCATTATATTCTAACCTCCGAAGGAGTCTTACTTTGGGTCTGAGACCGGTGATCAGATCGATGAGACAAATAAAAAATCGATTTTAGGTGTTTTTGAGATCTTCCCGTAGACGGTTAGGTGGAAAACATTGGACGGTCCTGTGTTCGCTACAAACTTAATAACACTGGTCATCACAAAGCAACGAAACTCTGAGCTAATCAAATAATCTTTTCATATAATCTCATTGTATGTTTTCATTAGTAACAAAGTGCCACACATTTCATAGACAAGAAAAGGACATTTATTAAAGATGTCTGTTGATGAAAATTCTCCATATCCAAGTTATTGAATGTAAAATTAATCTTATATCACGGTAGCATTGTCTTGATAAGAATATTGTATCACATTTCTTCACTCTTACATCCACTTTCCCTCTATATATTAAATATTCTAGCCTCTGTATACAAAAAAAAAGTGCAAGAAAATAGAATAAAGCACATGCGTTATGACATTAGATCAGCCATTATACTGGAAAGGTGTTCAAATCGTACCACAGCTGAAGAAATTTCTGAACGGTCCATACAACGCTTTGAGGAGGTTTGCAGATAAGTAATTACTAAGCACGATTGGATACATTAAGTCAGGATATGCTGCAGAAGAACTTTGGTGTATCCTGTACACAATGACAACTTTACTGAAAATCCTGAATGGCCATGCCAACTCAAGATCATTGAGAACTCAATTCTAGACATTACTCGGGGACCTCTACATGGGGTTATGAAGGCACTTACAACCGTCGGAGGACTTGAAAAAATCTAAGATCTTCGATCTTATTCAGCAACGTCGGGATGAGGAAATTTATATGCAACATTTACAAACAAATGAAACTGCATGAGAAAAAACATATTAGGAAATCTTAAAATTAAGACGGTGACATTTTCCGAACTGTTTATATGGGCTGCTGTATAAAGGTATGAGAAGATTACAAAAAATTAACAACACAAGGAACATACACATTTAGCAGAAATAGAGGCATTTTTTAGCAAAGTTCCAAGTGTTAAGATAATCGAATAGTGCTTAACGATAGTCACAAATTTTTCAGGAGGATTAACTCAATATGAGACACAACGTTAGCAAAATTCCCAAATACTGTTACGATAAAAAAAGTTCTATAATACTTTTGTGGACATCAGCTTATCAGAGCGACAGGTTGAGTTAATGCCACCTACCTTTTGTGATAATGTCTTAATGCGCAAGAATGTCAATTTCACTTCGGTGAATATTGCAGTGGCTCTCTTGTCTTGTGTTTTAAAACCCACACGTAGAAGGATGAGTTCTTCTACACGCAATGGTGTGGACTAAAAATGGCCAGTCAAATCTACGTTAAGTACGTATATAAATTATGTTAAGCGCTATTTTCACCTAATATTTGATGGGCATAAATTACAATTAGACATGGAAAGAGCCGAAAGACAAAAATAGCTTTCGGGCAATATCTCAACGATCAAAATTAATTGTGCCTCTGAAGCTATGACAAATCACTCACGGTCCTTGAGAATATTGGAGATCAATACCAGACTGCTTCAAATGGTGCAAAGAGGTTTCGAAGGAGCAAACGTAACTGTATATTACAACTGTAATAGGGGAAACTAAAAATGGGGTATCTGTAATTATTAATGGGTGTTATTCAGATCTTTTAAGAATCTTGGTTGAAAACTTCATGAGCACTTGCTGATTCTTTTAATACCACATATCAACAGAACCGAAAGGAAATGCTACGAAATCATTAAATTTCAAGACACTTAGCGTCATTAAAAGTTTGCTTTCATTTTTTTTTATGATGCAACAGGCTGTGACACGACCTCAGCTATACTCAAGAGAGAATAGTTGCAAGGCTCCAAGAGAGAATAGGATCCTTCAAACAGAAAAAGAACTGTGCAAGTTAGTCAGAGTCTTCAACTGTGAGTTAGGAGTTGTGAGTTAGGAGTCATATCTCAATCCTAACTAAATGTTCAACATTACACATTTCTTATTCCCCTGTATGGAGAAGGAAACATGTGCTTCCTGGTATAAGCCTATAAGGTATAACAAGGAAGTAACCACTTTTTCCCCTACTAACACGACAGGTCTGCACCATTCAATTCGGAAGTAGCTCCACGTGCAGGCGGGAAATGGTCTAAGCAAGAACCCAATCCATTGAGGTTGGTGTGTGAAAGAGGATATGCGAAATCCAGCATCCACACAGCTACCATCGGCTCCAGCGGGATAAGCTTACTTACCTCTAGATAAAAAGTGATTGCAAGGTAGGATTGTGAACGAGACACATGTAAGTGGAAAAGAGGGGTATGGAGTATTTAAAAAATTCTGCATTCTGCCAACGGAGTTCTTTTACAAATGCAGATCGGAAGACAATCTAATAAAGATTATGAGGAACAACAGCTGTAGAAAACCAATGGTGATCCAATCTATTATGATTATTGTAATACCGTCCCCGCCTTATAGACCTAACAAAATGGACATGGATGAAATTTTATGATGGAAGACATGGAAGACGATCTTGATGAAATTTAAAATGAAGGTGTTAGGACAAGGTATAAAACATGGTGGTGGTTTAATGTTCCGTTTGCATATTTTGGAATCCTTTAAAAGAGCTGCTTTGTTACCTGAAGACAGAATGAGACCGTAAGAGGACACTCACAAGTTAACGAGTTAAACCAATTCATTTAGTAATAACATTTGATACTACAGTACTTTTCAATTGACGT
Organism: Thermobia domestica; assembly: GCF_964235325.1. NCBI lineage: Eukaryota > Metazoa > Arthropoda > Insecta > Zygentoma > Lepismatidae > Thermobia > Thermobia domestica. The sequence goes on along the minus strand of NC_137454.1, from coordinate 273,649,881 downwards.
TTATAACAATTGTTTATTGTTTGATTGTTTATATGTTAAGATGTTCAATAGCAGAAGATATACTCAAAGGATTCAGCCATCTGCAAGGTAACTAAACATTGGGTAACTACCGTTTAGTTTCGAATCTCCTAAAAAGAAACAAAGTTTAACTCTCTTGATACAGAACGAAGCTTCGATATTCGGTACATGGAAAGACGGCATGTACATTTTTATCCAAGCAGGAGCATAAGAATGAAAGCTCTACTACTCGTCGATCCCTGTTGGTTTCAACTTATTGCTCCAGCTTTTATACAACATAAGGACAATCATAGACATAAGAACATTGATCTAAGCTCATATCTTTGTTTCAACTTTCTTCTTGCCAATGTTAACGGCTCTTAGCTAGACTGTGCAACGAATGTAACCTAGGCAGTTTGCCATGTTATTCCGCTATATGCAAGGATCATCTATGCAGAATTTTACAGACGATTTAGTGCTTCTATTTGTAAAGTAATTTACTTGGTGATCTAGGATTGCTCTGGTCATCGGTTATGGGTATGCTCGTATACATACCAGGCTAATGGACAGTTTGCTTCAGTGTTAGAGTTTAGTACACATCGTAAGCCTCAACTACTGGCGATTAATCTGGTACATTTTGTGGACTAGCTTTCTAAGAAATTATTAAATTAATGCTACGAAATTATTAAATTAAAAGAAACTTTAGCGTCATTAAAAGATTGCTTTCTCTTTCTTTTCATTAAAAGATTGCAACAGGCTGTGTCATGACATCAGATATACTCAGCAGTGTATAGTTGGCAGGCCTGGTAGAACAGGGGTAGAACATAGTCATCACCAAAATTAACAATTGAGGGAATTTTTTGTACTGTAGTTACATATTGGAAATGTTCAGTTAAGAACCGTTACTCTTAATATTACCGTTAACATTGTCTGCAGTATATAGAGAAGGTCATAATCGTATTCCAAATGATCCAAAGGGACTAGATTGAACAGGGGACTACAATCTTCATTTGAAGGCTATTAAATTAATGCTTCTGTTTTCTCACTCTGCTGGTCATCTTTTTATAAAAAAATTGCACATCACTATACACACCAGATGGAAGCCCTGAAGGCAAATACGGTATCAGAGTATACAACAAAATAACAAGTCACAGAACATTCAAAATTCGCAGAAAAAGAGGCCTTCTTGAGCGAATTTCCAAGTGTAATGATTATCGAATAGTGCTTAATTATGGGCACAAAATATTCACGGGGATTAACTCAACGTCCGACCCAACGTTAGCAAGATTAATCCTTAATTCACAAATACTGTTACCATACGATAAAAAAGTTCTACAGGATTTTATGGGCATCAGTTTATCATCAAAGCGACACGTTGAGCTAATGCACCTTCCTTGTGTGATAATGTCTCAATGCGCAAGAATGTCAATTCGACTGAGGTAAATATTGCAGAGTGTGTATTGTCATGTGTTTTAAAACCCACACGTAGAAGGAAGAGTCCTTCCACACGCAATGATGCGGACTAAAAATGGCACCCCAATTCTGCGTTAAGTACGAATCAAATCATGTTAAACTCTATTTTCACCTTATATGTTATGGATATAAAATACAATTAGACATGGAAAGCCGTATACTTCCCGTTTTTGTACAAGTACAATATTATTTGAGTGTGTTACCTGCTGAAGAAATTTACTTGGCACCCATAACGGTCTCACTTGGTTCTACTAATCATAGCATACAATGAGATAATTAATCAAAGCATACAATGATATTATATGAAAAGATTATTTGATTAGCCCACAGTTTGGTTGCTTTGTGATGACCAGTGTTACTATTAACGTTAATATTTTCACATAACCGTCTAAGGGAAAATCTCAAAAGAACCTAAAATCGATTTAATATTTGTCTCATCGATCAGATCACCGGTCTCAGACTCAAAGTAAGGATGCTTCGGAAGTTAGATACAATGAGTTCCATATCAAGTTTTTATCATTATGCAATCGTGAAAATATTATTAAAGATAGACCGAAACCTAGTGAATACTACACAGCTCTGTATGTAAACCCTTGTAAGCTGCAAGGACGCTAATTAAATGCATACTTCGTAGCCTCGTGTTTAAACACACTGGAGAATTTCTATAAATTTTGTATCCGTAAGAACACAATTCTTTGGATTAAACAGTTTCTATGGTGCTAACGATCAAGAACAAGGTGAGTGCGTTACGCGTGGTAGGTAGATTTCTTCAGCAGAAAGCACTCTCAAATAGTATTGTACTTGCATATAAAGGGAAGTATAGCAATTGCTTGATAATCATTGTTAAATTAATACTTATGATTATTATATTTGGTATCACATTTTTCAATCCCAAGGGCTCACCTAAAACCGCTGTATTATCTCATTGCTATATGACTCTGATACGTTCGTCTTATTATAGGGAGAAGTAAATCCACGGTTTATAAACATTACGCCATTGTATAATGTGAGTAAAGTAGCTTTAAAAGCATCACTTTGTTTTAAACCTACGTATACAACACAAAATACTGCGGCCTCCGATTAATTGTTGAATTTCTTTACTAGCTCTAAGCAGATAGTAATTAAGGAATACATGCCAATTTCCACTGATAATTTCTAAATTACACAGCAGTGTAAGAAGGAGTTAATCCGGCATAAGCTGTTTAGCCTTACCAAGCACCTCGAAATAGAACCCTCAAATTATTGGCACACCTGTTGCTCTTTAAACAATTAATTAAAAATCGAACATCCCCGTCCATCATCAAAATTATTTCTTTAATCACCGCATCACTTAGAGATCGATTAATATTTTTCTTCAGACATTCCAGAATACTATTATAATGAAGTCAAGTATCATCTCTGCTTCAATTGGTACCTCTGCTAATGTTGTTATTTTTAGGCGATTTATATATTTGTGGTTGCAGATTACAAAAAGCTACACAATCTAGGGGATGCCTGTCCTTTCGCAAGTGACCTATCAACTTGTCCATCAATTAATACGCTTTCTTTTTACTAAATTATATGAGTTCACCTCGATATTCATTCTTTCTCACATAAATACTACTTGTTCCACACGTCAATAATTTTAAACTCGAATATTTCGAATTTGCAAGTTGCATTTTAACTGGAAGTATAGCAATTACATGATTATAATTGATAAATTAATATTATTATTTTTTTTTACATTTGTTATCCCAACATTTTCAATCCCCAGGGCCCACCTAAAAAAAAAAAACCGCTCATCGTTCCCAAAGGTATACGTCTGTCATACCATCGTCTTATTAAAGGGAGAAGTTATTCAACGGTTTTATAAATGCTACGCCATTGTGTAATGAGAGATGAGGATCTCTAAAAGCACCACCGCTTCGTTTTTAAGACCTAGGTACACAACACAAGATCTTACAGCTTTGGTTTCATATTTGGATTTCTTTACTAGCTGTAAGCCAATAGGAAACAAATAATAGTTGCCGATGTCCACTGCTGACTATTAAATTTCTCAGTATTGTAAAAACATAAGCCGGCATAAGCCGTTTAGCCTTACCGGACCCCTCGATTTATTGGCGCGCCTGTTGCACTCTGACCCACTAATTAAAAATAGAACATCCCCGTCCATCCTCAAAATTATTTCTTTAATCACCACATCACTTAGGAATCGATATAATCTCTTTTCAGAAATTGTAGAATACTATTACAATGAAATCAATTTACATCTCTGCTAATGTTCTCATTTTAAGACTATTTTTGACGTAGGGGATGCATTTTAAAAAAAGCTTTACAAGCTAGGCGATACTTGTCCTATCGCAAGAGACCCACCAACTTGACCATCATTTTAACGTGCTTTCTCTTTACTACACCTTATGACCTCACCGTGATATTCATTCTTTCTCAGCTAAAGGCTCCTTGTTTCGCACGTCAAAGGGTTTAAACTTGAATATTTCGAATTTGCAAGTCCTAAGAACAATATGAGCTGCCGCACTACGGTTGTACTTCGGCTCTATTCTGTTGTACTGTATGCAAACTTATTCCACTCGTTCTAATGCAAGTATCATGGCGGATCTCGACATCTACTCTTTTTATTATTTTATCTATAATTAATAATACATTATTTCTGCAGAAAACCACAGTCGGCAGCTGTGTAGATAAATCTTAAATCTTTTGGAAAATCAAAATAATTTTTCAAAAATTTAAAAATTACCTTGTAAGTAGCAATTGAAAATCCTTATCTCACTACGCTCTTAGTAAAATATCAGAATGTTTCTGTACCTTCGTCATACAATGTTTTCTGCAACAGTCTGAAGTATAGATCAAGAAGTTAGATGATCTATCTCAGTGTTTCATCTAACTTCTTGCCAATGTTGACGGCTCTTAGCTGGACTCTGCAAGGAATGTACTCTAGACCGTTTGCCATAATATTCCGCTATATGCAGCGATCATCTATGCAGAATTCTACAGTCGATTTGTGGTCGCTTGCTTGCTCTCTACGCTTCTTATCAAATATTACTATGTATGGTTAGTAGTAGTGCTGCTTGCATTCGTTATGATAAGAGAACAACAAGTATCTCGACATCTCCTCTTAGTAAAATGTTATCTGAACGTTTCGGTATCTTAGTAATACTATGTTTTCTGAAAACAGTCTCAAAAATAGATCTAGGCACACATCTGTGTATTTCGACTTTCTTGCGAATGTTAACGGCTCTACAATAAAATGCACACTAGGCTAGCCGTGATTTCCGCTATATGCAGCGAACACCTAAGCAGAATTCTACAGACGATTTGTTGCTCAATTTTTGTAGAGGAATTTACTTGGTGATCTACGATGGCTCTGGTCAACGGCCGTGGATATGCTCGTGTTAAATGACTCCAAAGCAGCTCGTGTAAATAATTCCAAAAAAATTTACATTGTCCTTACACCTTCATTTAAAGTTTCATCAAGATTGTCTTCATCTCCATTTTTTTAGGTCTATAAGGCGGGGTCGATATCACAAAATGATAATCTTAAGTGATTGGATCAACAATTAACCGTTGTCAATGACATATTTATATTTACAGCTGTTGTTCGTTATCTTCTATATCAGATTGTCTTCCGACCTGCCACTCGTACACGAACTCCCTTGGCAGAATGCAGAGTTCGCCTGAAAACTTCATATCGGCTCTTTTACACTAACGTGTGGCTCGTTCACAATCCTATCTTGCAGTTCCCTTTTATCTACAGGTAAGTAAGATTATCTGGTTGGAGCTGATGGTAGCTGTGTAAGTATTTGGAATTTGCATATCCTCTTTAACACACCACCTCCCTCGATTGGGTTCATATTTAGACAATTTCGTTCATGGAATTGGAGGTACTTCCGAATTGAATGCTGCACAGCTGCTGTGTTAGTAATGGGAAAAGTGGCCATACTGAAGCTTTGTTACTACTTTCTTGTTATATCTGATATGGCTTATACCAGAGAGGGCATTTTTCTATCTCCATACAAGCGAATAAAGAATTTCTAACGGTATCACTTTGTCAGGATTCACATTTGGTTCGTTGAAGTTTCTAACTTTCAAAACCTTTCTTTTTGAAGGAACTTGAAGGCTGCAAACTATTCAGTCCTGTGTATAGCAGAGTTCGTGTCACGGCCTGTTGCATCATGATAAAAGTCAAAGTAATCTTTTAATGACGCTAAAATTTCTTTAAATTTATTAATTTTGTAGCATTTCCTTTCAGTTCTGCTTGTATGTGGCTACAAGTCAATCAGCAACTGCACATCAAGTCTTCTACCAAGTTGCTTAAAAGATCTCAATCCACCCCAAAACAGCTACAGATTTCCCGTTTCTAGTTTCTTCTATTACTGTTGTCCATATACAGCTACCTTTGTTTGTAAATTTTGATCCCTCTAGTATTGATCTCCAAGTTCCTCAAGGACGGTGATAGAATTGTCGTGGCTTAAATGGCAGAATGAAATTTGATCGTTGCAGATATTACGCCAAAGCTCTTTTTTTCTTTTTCGGCACATTCCATAGCCACTTAGCGTCCATGCTGCTCACTAGGGCTTACACACAGAGTTGTGTAGGATTCACGAGGTTCCGGTCTATCATTAATAATATTTTTTTTGATTGCATAATGACAAACTTTTCATGAAACCCATTATATTCTAACCATCGAAGCAGCCTTACTTTGGGTCTGACCCCGATGATCTGATCGATGAGACAAATAAAAAATCGATTTTAGGTTCTTTTGGGATCTTCCCTTAGACGGTTAGGTGGAAAATATTTACGGTATAGTCAGTCCAGTGGTCTAACGAATAATCTTTCCAGTGCCACACATTTGGTAGATCATAAGAAGTCATTTATTTTAGAAGTCTCTTGATGGAAACTTTCATATCTGAGTTCTTGATTGAAAAAGTAATCTGATATCACAATAGCATTGTCTTGATAACAATATTGTATCACATTTCGCCATTCTGACATCCTCTTCCCTTTAATGGAATACACTCATTTTCTTGGTGTTTGAACCCTGTCTTACTCGGAAGATTTAATCAAATCCTCACTCGCAACTCGCGTCTCGAATTTTTATTCTCAAACAACCTTTGAATAGCTATTCATCAAGTGAAAGCTTCGCCACGACGATTGTGTAATGCTGAGATACACACCTGTCCTTTTCATATAAGCAGTGTATTGCCTATATAAACATATAAGCAGTGTACTACTACTAGATATTCTGCTCTTTCGCATACAGTGAATAAGTGCAAGAAGGGAGAACAAAGCACATGCGTTATGACATTAGACAGCCATTATACTGAAAGGGTGTTCAAAACGGACCTGCACTTAATGAAATTTTATAACGGTCCAAAGTTGTACCGCCTTTAGGAGGCTTTCAGTTAAGTAATTTCTAGGCAGGATTGGATACATTATGTCAGGAAATGTTATAGGAGAATTTTTCGTATCCTGTACACTATGGCAACATTAGTAGAAATAATCAATAACCACGCCTAATCAAGATCATTGAGAACTCTATCTAGACTTTGCTCCGGGACCATTACGTGTGGTTATGAAGACATTTACAACCGTCGGAGGATATGAGAAAATCTAGGATCTGAGATCTTATTCAACAATGTCTGGATTACGTAATCAATATGCAACACGCAATGGTGTGGACAATAATGGCGACACAAATCTGCTTTAAGGACGAATAAAATTATGTTAAGCGCTATTTTCGCTGGCATAATTCACACTCTTATTAAGCTTACTGGAGGATTTGAATTTCAAGATTTTCTAAACGTTTTCTTACCGGTGAGTAAAGTAATGCTATGCTTCCCCTCTCTTGCAGATGAGTGCACTAACTGAACTAGCTTTTTGACACCTTTCATATCAAAGACGGAATGATCAACAAGTATTTCTGTAATCTAATTTATTAACTTCAACACTACATTATCTCGCTGACATGAATAGAGATTGCGAGCCCTTTCCATCGACTCAAACTTATGTTCTCAAGGGCAGAAAGCTACTCCACAAAATGTACCCGTTTAATCGCCAGCAGTTGAGGCTTACGAAGAGTACTGATCTCTAACACTGAACCAACTAAAATTTCACTTGGTATGTATGTGAGCATATCCATAACCGTTGACCAGAGCAATCCTAGATCACCAAGTAAATTACTTTACAAAAATAGAAGCACTAAATCGTCTGTAGAATTCTGCATAGATGATCGCTGATAATAGCGGAATACCATGGCAAACTGCCTAGAGTACATTCGTTGCACAGTCCACCTAAAAGCCTTTAACTTTGGCGATAAGAAAGTCGTAATACAGATATTTGCTTAGGTCTATACTTGTGACTGTTTTCAGAGAACAAGTTATTACCAAGTTACAGAAACATTCAGATATTATACTAACGGGAGTTGTCGAGACACGTGCTGTTCCTTTATAAAAACGAATGCAAGCAGTTAGCATGCACTACAACTAACCAGACATAGTAATATTTGAAAAGAAGCGTACTCAGATTAGGATATTTAATTGAAACTTACAAACTGTACTACACTAAAATCTTTTGAAAAATTACAATCATTCGACATATCTATAAGGCTGTTGACTGTGGCTTTCTGCAGAAATAGTGGTATTACTAATTGTAGATATCACGATGCATTTAGATAAAAAGATAATAACAGTAAAAGTCTAGATCCGCCATGATACTTGCATTAGAACGAGTGGAATCAGTTTGCATGCAGTACATCCGACGAGAGCGGTTGGCTTGAATGGGAAAGTACGGCAGGTCATATTGTCGTTAGGATTTGCAAATTCGAAATATTCGAGTTTAAACTTAGTGAGGTCCGGAAAAAAAAGTCTCTAGCTAAGAGAAAATGAATAACTAGGTGAGCTCATAAGGTATAGTAAAAGAGCAAGCGCGTTATTTGATCGACAAGTTGATAATTCACTTGTTAAAGGACAGGCATCACCGAGCTTGTGAGGTTTTTTGTAATCTGCTTCCACAACGACAGTAATCGTCCTAAAAGGAGAACATTAGCGGAGATACTAATTGAAGTCGAGATGATACTTGTCTTTATTGTAATAGTATTCTACAATGTCTGACGAGAGATATTAATCGATCTTTAAGTGTTGCGGTGAATAAAGAGATAATTTAGAGGATATCCGGGGATGTTCGATTTTTAGCTAGTGGTTTGGAATGCAACAGGCGTGCCAATAATTATAGAGTTCTATTTCGTAGTGCCCCGTAAGGCTAAACGGCTTATGCCGGATTAACTCCTACTTAACTCTTCAGTATAATTTGAAATCACCTGTGGACATCGGCATGTATTCTTTAATTTGTATTGGCTGAGAGCTAGTAAGGAATTTCAACAATTAATCGGAGGCCGCACTAATTTGTGTTGCGTACTTAGGTCTGAAAAACGAAGCAGTAGTGTTTTTAAAGCTCCTTGACTCAAATAATACAATGGCGTACCATTAAAAAAACCGTGGATTTACTTCTCCCTTTAATAAGACGAGGGAATCACAGTCGTATAGCTTTGAGAACGTACAGCGGTTTGTTTTAGGTGGGCCTTTGGTATTGAAAAATGTTGTGATTCCAAATGTAAAAAACATAAGTATTAATTTATCAATGATAAACAAACAATTTCTATACTTCTCGTTTATATGCAGCTACAAAACTATTTGAAAGTTCTTCCTCCGGAAAAAATCTACTTAGCACGTATAACGCTCTCACCTTGTTCTTGATCGTTAGCCTGATCTTTATGAAAAGGTTGCTTTCTGATGACCAGTGTTTCTAAGTTGGTAGCGAAGACATGACTGAGTATACCGTAAATATTTTCTACCTAACCGTCTAAGAGAAGATCTCAAAAGATCCTAAAATCGATTCTTTTTTTTCGCTCATCGATCAGATAACCGGTCTCAGGCCCAAAGTAAGGCTGCTCCTTTGAGGTTAGAATATAATGGGTTCCATAGCAAGGTTCGAGGTGTCCGGTAAAGCTAAAGGGCTTATGGAGGCCTATGTCAGTCTATAAATTTTGTGAAATTTAGAAATCAGCAATGGACGTCGCCATGTAATACTTAATTCCTATTGGCTTAGAGCTAGTAAAGAAATTCAACAATGAATCGGACGCCACAGTATCTTTTGTTTCGTACCAAGGTTTCAAAAACGAAGCAGCACTGCTTTTAGAGCATCTTAACTATCATTATACAATGGCGTAACATTTAAAAAGTCGTGGATTTACTTCTCCCTTTAATAAGACGAGGGTATCAGAATCGTACAGCGCTTTGGAATCGTACAGCGGTTTGTTTTAGGTGGGCCCTTGGGATTGATAAATGTAGTGATATCAAATGTAAAAAACATAAATTAATTTATTAATGATAATCAAGCAATTGCTATACTTCCCGTTTATATGCAACTACAATACTATTTGAATGTGCATCCTGCTGAAGAAATCTACATTGCTCCCATAACGCTCTCACCTTGATCTTTATCGTGAGCCTGATGGAAACTGATTAATCCAAATATTTGTGTTCTTACGGATACAATATTTATAGAATTTCTGTTATGTGTTAATACACGAGGGTATCAATTATGCATTTCATTAACGTGCTTCTGCTTACTAAGGCTTACATACAGAGTTGTGGAGGATTCACAAGGTTCCGGTCTATCACTAATAATATTTTCAAGATTGCATAATGATGAAAACTTGATATGGAACATATTGTTTTCTGACATGCGAAGCAGCCCTACTTTGGGTCTCGGACCAGTGATCTGATCGATGAGACAAATATAGAATCGATTTTAGGTTCTTTTGAGATATTCACTTAAACGGTTAGTTAGAAAATATTTACGGTAGTCCTGTGTTCGCTACCAAATTAGTAACACTGGTCATAACAAAGCAACCAAACTGTGGGCTAAACAAATAATCTCATTGTATGCTTTGATTAGTAACTAAGTGCCACACATTACATAGAGATGAAAAGGTCATTTATTTCAGATGTCTGTTGATAAAAATTCTCTATAACCAAGCTCTTATAGGTAAAAGTAATATTATATCACGGTAGCATTGTCTTCATAGGAATATCACATCACATTTCGTCATTCTGACATAATCTTTCCCTCTATTGTAATACTCTTGGTGTGTTAATGCTGTCTTACTCGGAAGATCTTCAAATCTTCAATCGTATCTCGCGTCCGATTGTGTAATGGTGTATAATGGTGCGATTGTGTAATGGTGCGACACACACCTCTCCTTTTGATATAAGCAGTGTAGTGCATCAGTGTTTCTTTAATATTTCAACATCAAGTACTAATACAGTACTATATATTCTACTCTTCTGCACACTGCCAATAAGTGCAAGAAAAGTGAACAATCCACATGCGTTATGATATTAGATCAACCATTATACTGCAAAGGTGTTCAAATCGTACCCCAGCTGAAGAAATTTCTGTACGGTCCAAAGATGTACCGGTCTTAGGAGGTTTTCGTGTTAAGTAATTTCCTGGCTCCATTGGTACAATTTGTCAGGAAAAGGTATAGAAGAACTTTGGTGTATCCCGTACACTATTAAAATTTAGTGAAAATTCTGAATGACAATCCCCATTCAAAATCAAGGAGAACTCACTTCTAGACTTGGCTCCGGGACCTCTACATGTAGTTTTGAAGACATTTACAACCCTCGGAGGATATAAAATCTAGGATCTGCTATCTTATTCAACAATGTCTGGTTAAGTAATCTATATGCAACATTTGCAACCAAATGAAACTGCATGATAAAAACCATATTAGGTAATCTCAAAATTAAGAAGGTGACATTTTCCGAATGGTTAACTTTCGCTGCAGTATACGGTATCAGAAGATTACAAGAAATTAACAAAAAAGGAACATTCACATTTAGCAGGAAAAAGACACTTTTGAGGGAAGTTCCAATTGATATGATTATCGAATAGTGCTTAATGAAGGACTATTCTAGTTCTTCCATACCATTGGATACATATACAAAGAATGTATCGAATCGTGCTTAGTAATTACTTAACTGCAAATCTCCTAAAAGCGTTACAACACTGGACCGTTCAGAAATTTCTTTAGGTGTGGTACGATTTGAACACCTTTCTAGTATAATGGCTGATGTAATGCATAACGCATTTGCTTTTTTCAAAATTCTTGCAGTGTTTTAATGTATGCAAAAAGAGTATTTAGTGTTAGTTATTGATGTTGAAATATTGAAGAAATTCAGACGAACCACACTGCTTATATCAAAAGGAGTGGTGTGTATCCTACCATTACACAATCGTTGTGGCGAAGCTTTTACAACATGAAAAACTATCCAAATGTTGTTTGAGAATAGGAAATCGAGACGCGAGACGCGAGGGAAGACTTGATTAAATCTTCCGAGTAAGACAGCATTGACACACCAATAACATGAGTGTATAGCATTAGAGGGAAACTGGATGTCAATGAATAAATGTGATATTTCTCTCTTCTATCGGATCACCGGTTCAGTCCCAAAATAAGGCTGCTTCGGAAGTTAGAATATAGTGGGTTCCATATAAAGTTTTTATTATTATGCATTCGTGAAAATGTTATTGAAGATAGACCGGAACCTAGTGAATCCTACACAGCTCTGTATGTAAGCCGAAGTAAGCAGAAGGATGCTAATTAAGTGGATACTTGATAGCCTCGAGTATTAACACACAGATAATTTCTATATTTATTGTGTCCGTAAGAACACAAATCTTTGGATTAAACAGTTCCTATGAGGCTCACGATCAAGAACAAGAAGAGAGCGTTATGGGAGCTAAGTAGATTTCTTCAGCAGAAAGCACTCTCAAATAGTATTGTAGTTGCATATAAACGGGAGTATAGTAATTGCTTGATTATCATGAATTGATTTTTGATTTATTGACATCATGCACAGGCCTAATTACAGTGTTACTTATTATATACATTATACAGATTATATAGGACAATAAAACTATTGGTAATAATTACATTCGGTTTACATAATTAATAGAATTTTTAATACTACTACACCCATTGCTAGTAAATCAAGGTTGGTATTTTCTTTAAGTATCTTGTTGTAGGTTGCACTAGTTCTCCGTATAAATGTGCTTAAGACGTTTGTTTTTGCTGTCAAAAAAAAAATGTATTTTTCGAAGCAGTGCGCAATTTAGTGGATGGTACGTGGATACATATATGGTAGTTAAGAACAGGATAGTCTACTTTGCCATGAAAGAGTTTATGTAAAAATAATAAATCAATATTTTTTCTAATAAGTTCTGATGTTTCAAATTTCAAATTTTCAACAAATTTAATATAGCTTTCAAATTTCGAGTAGAATTTTTTTTCTTAAGTGTAAGAAGCCTTTAAAACATTTTTAACATGCTCAATCAAGAATGAGTATTCCTGTATATTATAGTTGCATATATTACTACAATATTCTAATTTCTACCTGTCGTATGCATAATACAGAACAATTAAAAGTTTGGTCATCTGAAATTCTTTACTGACTCAATAAATAGAATACCCAAGTATTTTGTAGGCTTCTTTGCAAATAGTTTCAATATGTTGAATAAAGGATAGCTTTCAATGAAAGATTGTTTCAATATGATCCCGGCCCGGTTTGACCCGAAACGTGCCCGGCCCGTTTCGGCCCGGAATGTACCAAGCCCGGTTAGAGCCCGGCTCGAGATAGGGGCTGGGTCGTGCCGGGCAACGATTTCAGAACCACCCGGACTGGGCCTAGGTTTGCTGGGCTCTGGTTTAAACCCTCTAATGTGCGGAATTGAAAGTCTTTAGCTAAGAAAAAATGAATATCACGGTTTGTTCATTAGGTATAGTAAAGAGAAACTGAGTTAAAAAGATGGACAAGCTGATTGGTCACTTGCGATAGGGCAGTTTATCATCAGAGCGACACGTTGAGCTAAGGCCACCTTCCTTGTGTGATATTGTCTCAATGCGAGAAGAATGTCAATTCGACTGCGGTGAATATTGCAGTCTCTATTGTCTTGTTTTTTAAAAGCCACACTCAGATAGAAGAGTCCTTCTACACGCAATGGTGTGGACCAAAATGGCAACTCAAATCTCAGTTAAGTAAGTCTATAATTTATGCTAAACTCTATTTTCACCTTATATTTTATGGATATAAATTACAATTATGGATATAAATTAAATTATGATCGTACTTAATTCTGCCTTTGATGCCACGACAATTCAATCACAGTTCTTGACAAACTTGGAGTCAATACTAGACGGCTATCGGAAGAGCAAAGGCAGTTGTATATGGAGATCAGTAATAGAAGAAACTAGAACGGAAAATCTGTTGCTGCTGGTTGGTCTGATACAGATCATAAGAATCTTGGTAGAAGACTTAATGAGCAGTTTCTGATTCTCTTATAGCCACATACAAGCAGAACTGAACGGAAATTCTACCAAATTATTAAATTTATTAAAACTCTAGCTTCATTAAAAGAGTGGTTTCACTTTTTCCATTATGCAGCTAGCTTTGACACGACCTCAGCTATACTCAGGAGTGAATAGTTGGCTGCCTTCAAGTTCCTTCAAAAAGAAAAATAATTCTGCACTTAGTCAGTGTTTTCAATCAATTAAATGTGAATCCTGACAAATGATTAGGTTAGACATTTCTTTATGCACTTGTATGGAAGTGGATAATTTTCTCCCTGGTATAAGCAAAATCAGATATATAATTGAAAATTTACAAAGCTAGAATATGGCCACTTTTCCCTTTACTAACACAGCAGCTGTGCAGCATTCAATTCGGAATTACTTCCAACTTCAGAAGCGAAATAGTTTAAGCCTAAACCCAATCGAAAGAGGTTCGTCTGTTGACACTTACCATCAGCTCCAGCCGGATAAAATCAGATATATAATTGAAGATTTACAAAGCTAGAATATGGCAACTTTTCCCTTTACTAACACAGCAGCTGTGCAGCATTCAATTCGGAATTACTTCCAACTTCAGAAGCGAAATAGTTTAAGCCTAAACCCAATCGAAAGAGGTTGGTCTGTTGACACTTACCATCAGCTCCACCTTAGATAAAAAGTGACTGCAAGATAGGATTGTGAAACAGCCAAGTCTTCGTGTAAAAGTGCTGATAGGTAGTATTCAAGGTTTTGTGCATTCTGCCAAGAAAATTCATGTAGAAATGACAGATCGAAAGATAATCTGATATAGATGATAACGAACAACAGCTGTAAAAATCCAATATGTCAGTGACAACGGATTAACTGTTGATCCAATCAGTCATGATTATTTTGTGATATCGTCTCCACCTTATAGACCTAAAAAAATGGAAATGAAAACTATCTTGATGAAACTTTAAATGAAGGTGTAAGGAAAAGCTATAAAACATGAAGGTGATGTATTCTTCTGATTAATTATTTTGGAATCTCTTAACACGAACTGCTTTCGTACCCGAACAGAAAACCAAACCGTAGCAGGACACGTCTAAGTTATCGACTAAAAACAAATTCATTTAGATATCACATTCGCGTACTAAAGTATCATTCAATTGTACGTTAATAACAATTGTTTATTGTTTGATTGTTTATATCTTAAGATGTTCAACAGCATACCACTGACTCCGAGGAT
This sequence comes from Thermobia domestica, assembly GCF_964235325.1. Taxonomy (NCBI): domain Eukaryota; kingdom Metazoa; phylum Arthropoda; class Insecta; order Zygentoma; family Lepismatidae; genus Thermobia; species Thermobia domestica. The sequence continues at coordinate 273,634,795 of NC_137454.1, read as the reverse complement.
TCTGCCATATGCAAGGATACTTAAAATTGTGTAACTATCGTTTAGTTTTCGACTCTCCTACAAGGAAGTAAAGTTTAACACTCTTAATAAAGAACAATGTTTGGATATTCCAATAATGCAATTACTCCATGTACATCTTTATCCAAGAGGGCGTAAGAATGAAAGCTCTACTACACATCGATTCCAGTTGGTTTATATTTATTGACCTAGGTTTTATACGACATAAGGATAATAAATCCTTACTGCCCAGCACCTTGTTCATTTGCGACTATTCCAAGTTGCTTTTCAGACAGAAGGCCTAGAAAGCTTAACAATTATCCGTAACTGTTATATTACACTTATATTCGTAAGCTTATTACGATTCACAGGCAGATTATTGGCCTGAAAAGCTATTAGGAGATTCTTAGGTTATTAAGGACGTGATTACCTTGTAGACGCAGGCTCGCTTCTCTTGACCTGAAAGACAAGACTGGACGATGAATTTATAAAGCTAGCGGTTTAAAGCAGTGTTTCGCGAAACAAAAAACATAAAGGCCTGGTAGAACAGGTGTAGAACACAGACATCAATAAAATTATCAATTGACAGAATTTTTCTTTTTGTAGTCAGATTTTCACCTAGTACACCTGAAAGATATAAAAATTCCTAGGCTCACTTTCCATATCTTGGAGTAGAAGCCCTGAATTTTCTCCCATAGTAATAGTGTTCGAGTACTTGCTCGTCTCGGTGGCCAAAGAAAGTAATAGATTCTGCTATTAACTTTCGATTAGCCTGAGAGTTAAACTTGTGAATAAAAGAAATTCGAGGCGTCTTTTGCAACTTTAACTCACTTCGTTAGGATGCTATATTGATAACGCTACGTATATATCACATTAATCTTCAGGCTATACAATCTTAAAGTCCCTTTGACACCCACGGTTCAACTTGCACTACAGACTGCCATAACGCATACTCTTATTAAGCTTACTGGAGGATTTCAATTTCTCCCCCTACTAAACGTTTTCTCACCGGTAAGTAAAGTTCTGGTTAGTTTCTCCTCTGTAGCAGATTAGTGCACCAACTATATTAACGTTTTGATACCTTTCATATCTGAGACGGAATGATCAACGACAATTATTTCTGTAATCTTATTTATTAAATTCAAAACTACCTTATCTCGCTGATCTTATCTCGCTGACCTTAACTTCTCAAGAGCTGACATGAATAGAACTTGCATGTTCTGTCCATCGAATCCAAGCTATCTTCTCATGAGCAGAAAGCTAGTCCACAAAATGTACCAGATTAATCGCCAGCAGTTGAGGCTTACGAATTGTACTGTTATCTAAGACTGTACCTGACTGTCTCTCGGCCTGGTTGTATGCGTGCATATCCATGGCCGTTGACCAGAGACATCCTAGATCACAAAGTAAATTCCTTTACATAAATAGAAGTTCCAAATCGTCTGTGGAATTCTGCATAGATGATAGCTGTATATAGTTAAATATTATGGCATACATCCGAGAGTACATTTCCTTTACAGTCCAGTTTGAGGAGTTAACATTGGCAAGAAGAAAGTCGAAAAACAAAGATATGTGCTTAAATCTAATCTTCAGACTGTTTTCAGAGAACATTTCTTTACCAAATTATACAAAGATTTTATTTATATTTTATTTAGAGAAAATGTCAAATACGGGTTGTTCTCTTATCATAACGAATGCAAGCAGTTAGCATGCACTACAACCAACCATACATAGTAATAAGAAGCGTAGTGAGATAGGGATTTTTCAATTGTAACTTACACGCTGTAATACCCTAAAATTTGTTGAAAAATTACTTTCATGAGGCAAATAATTTAAGGTTTATCTACAAGGTACTGACTGTGGTTTTCTGCAGAAATTATGGTACTAATTGTAGATATCAGGATGCATTTAGATAAAAAGATAATAACAGTAGATGTGATCCGCCATGATACTTGTATTAGAAAGAGTAGAATCAGTTAGCATGTAATACAACCGACGAGAGAGCGTGCGTTGAAATGGGAAAAGTACGAAAGCTCATAATTTAATTAGGACTTGCAAAATCGAAATATTCGAGTTTAAAACTTGTGACGTGGGTAACAAGAAGTCTTTAGCTGAGAAAGACTGAATATCACGGTGAGGTCATAAGGTATAGTAAATAGAAAGGGCGATAAAATGGTGGACAAGTTGATGGGACACTTGCAATTGGGCAGACATCCCCGAGCTTGTGAAGCTTTTTATTTTATTCATCTGTAACACCACAAAGCACCTTAAAATGAGAACGTTAGCAGAAATGTCACGTGACTCCATTGTAATAGAATTCTTCAGTGTATGAAAAAAGATAATAATTAGAGTTTAAATCGAATTCTAAGTGATGCGGTGATTAAAAAAATAATATTGAGGATGGACGGGGATGTTCGACTTTCAATTAGTTTCTCAGGGTGCAACAGGCGTGCCAATAATTCGAGAGTTTAATTTCCAGGTGTAGGTAAGGCTAAAGGGCTTATGGAGTCCTATGTCAGTCTAAAAATTTTGTGAAATTTAGAAATCAGCAATAGACGTCGCCATGTATTTCTTAATTCCTATTGGCTTAGAGCTAGAAAAGAAATTCAACAATGAATAGGTGGCCACAGTATCTTGTGTTGCGTACCTTGGTCTTTCAAACGAAACAGCATATCTTTTAGAGGAACTTAACCTCTTCCTGCATTTGGCATCAATTGATGCCACATCTTTCGGCGGGAAAAAATGTACTTTATTGCATTGAAGTAGTATCTGTCGCTGCTTGTTGGCAACGCTTGTTGCCCGGATGATATTTTGACACGCCACTAGATGGCTGGAGCAACTACAACCAGTAGAAAATTTTGGCGCGCTTCAGAGAACTGCTTGTTTTGCCACTATGTGTGTCGCTCCGTTTTGTATTGTGTTTTTCATCAGGAAGAGTCGGAACTGGAGGTAAGTAAAAATCATATTCTGAGACAATGGTATCCCTTTTTTCATATTATTATGTGTGTATTGTAATATGTCGTTCCTTTCGAAAATTATGAGCCAATTAAGTGATGGCATCAAATGATGCCTCTGTGCAGATACGGTTCTGATAAGTCGCATATACTTGATAACCGCTTTGAAATATAAAATAGTATCTAAATATTATTTCTTGCCTACATTGTGTAACAATAGATATTTGAAACTATAGCAGAGCCACATAAAACGTTTTTTCAGTGTCGTAGTCTGAACTTGTAACACGGGGGTCGCCAATAAATCACAATAAAATGCTACCTTCTTATGTGCTGACGGCATTTCTCTACAATAAACTCGTAGAAACGTGAGACTGAGGAGAGTACGGAAACGAGGGAGTGTTTTGGGGCTTCGTACCAGCAAAACCTAAACTTTATTAGTAAATTGTGCGTAGTTTTAGATTTAATTGTACATAGAATTTTCTCTAATATTGAAATTGTCTTGCACGAATCCTTGCCGTAGCACTTGGTTCACGATTGTTCATTGCAAAATTAGACAATAGCAGATATTTCAAGCAATAAAAGTCAAGATTGTAGATTACTGACCCCCGTGTAGTGCACCTATATAATATTTAATATTTTCCAAGTACAAAGGTCAATATATTATCAACTAATATTCCTAATAATATAAATAATTATGTTTCATTATTTCTAAAACAAATCAACCTAAATTTCGTAACCTAAAGCCAATTACGGGTATGGGACGGTCAGGATCAGATATCTACTTCCTTCCCAAACAGACTATTTATTTTTGGCAGGTTCATTCTACACAAGTTTTAGAATTAAAATGTTCAGTGGCGGATCTAGCCCGGGACCGGGGGTTCTAGGCCTCCCCTGTTTTTTGGGCTACAAAATTAAATGAGGTTAAAATACTTATAATAACCATAACTTTGAAATCTTGCAGTAGCATATAGGTGATGGTGGGTCACATTCTGAGATCATCTGCAAGACCTCGTAGTTATGAGCTTCTAGATCCGCTACTGAAATTGTTATACATTTGTTAGTAGCTACAATGATCATATGTTTACCTACTTGTATTTGAATATTTATTATTTTTACAGCCTCTCTATGGCTCAAGGATTGAGGCAGGAAGAAATTGCCAGCCTTCTGTGTTCAGAAGTCCCATCAGACTCTGAGGCCAGCTTCCGCAGTAATGATGAAGATGAATTCCCGCCCAACAATCAGCGTCATGCTCCTTTTGCGGAAGATTTTGCTGAAACATGTGAAGATGACAGCGGTCCTAATGTCCCTGAAGTGAGTGCTTCTCAAAGCGATCAATCACAAATTACGATAGTAAATGCTCCTGAAAATCAGGTGCCTTCGGCGACATTCCTAAGTAGCTCTGATGAGAATTCACGCCCCACATCACAAGATAATTCAATTTTTAGTGTGAGAGTGCCTACTAATTCTTAAAAACGTTCTTTGATTTGGTTTGCTGGTAAAGACAATGATTACACAATAATGCCCCTCCTTTCAGCGGACAGCGTAATATCAATATTCATGGAAACGACCCATATGATTACTTTGTACAGTTGTTCCCTGAGACATTGATGGAACACATTGTGACAGAAACCCAACGGTATGCTTTGCAACAAGGCAAACAATCATTTAAGATCACTCCGATGAACTAAAAAGATTCTTGGGGATTGATATAATGATGACATATATAAAATATCCAGACAGACGTATGTATTGGTCATTAGTTCAGAAATGTGAAAAAATACAGCTAGTAAATGTTTATGTGAAGAACTTTCAAGCGAGACAATGGAAGAAACAAAAACATGCTATCATGAACATTTTGTAGTGGATTTGTGTGCTTTTTAGTGAAATAACTTTTTATATACACAGATTATGTTATTTGTCAACTTTTATGTAGCAAGCTGTTTAAAATTGTATTACCTTTATTAAATGTACTTTTACTAATGTAAATATTTTATAATTTATGAGAGTCAATTCTGAGGATGTCATCACTTTCATCCCATGGAAGGAATGGCAAACCACTATGGACTCAACTTGCTCAGGTACCTTCGGATATAATGTGCCTTTAGGAAGATCACCACATCATCGTCGTCATCATCGATGAAGATTGCAAATTATTTGTCAGTTTGTCTCAGGGTACTGGCATCGGTTGATGCCAAGTCAAATATTCCTCAATTGCATGCTGGCAACAACTGATGCCAGGTCCCTGGGACCCCATGGGACCCTGAGAGAGCAAAATTGATAGTTTTTCCGACTTATACGTCTAAATATTAGTCTGAATACAACATGTCGATTTTTTTTCAACGCTGGAACACATAGCATGCAGGAAGAGGTTAACTTATACAATAGCGTACCATTTAAAAAACTGTCGATTTACTTCTCTCTTCAATAAGACGATGGTATCACAATCATATAACTTTGGAATCGTACAGCGGTTTGTTTTAGGTGGGCCCTTGGGATTGAAAAATGTTGTGATACCAAATGTAAAAAACATAAGTATTAATTTATCAATGATAATCAAGCAATTGCTATACTTCCCGTCTATATTCAACTACAAAATTATTTGAGAGTGCTTCTGCTGATGAAATCTAATTAGGTATCAAGTCACCTATTTCTTAATTGTTATTCTGACACCCATAACGCTTTCACCTGGTTGTTGATCTTTAGCCCGATGTAAACTGCTTAATCCAATGATTCTGTGTTCATACGGATACAATATTTAGAGAAATTCTCCTGTGTGTTAAAACTCGAGGCTATCAAGTATGGTTTTATTTAGCGTCTTTTTGCTTACTAGGGCTTACATACAGAGCTGTGTAAGATTCACTATGTTGCGGACTGTGATTAATAATATTTTCACGATTGCATAATAATAAAAACTTATATGGAACCCATTATAATCTAACTTCCTAAGCAGCCTTACTTTGGGTCTGGGACCGGTGATCTGATCGATTAGGCAAATGTAGAATCGATTTTAGGTTCTTTTGAGATCCTCCCTTAGACGATAGGTAAAAAATTATTAACGCTGGTCTTCACAAAGCGACCAAACTGTGGGCTAATCAATTAATGTCTTCACATAATTTCATTGTATGCTTGATTAGTAACTAAGTGCCACACACTTCATACAGAAGAAACGGTCATTTATTACAAATGTCTGTTGATGAAAATTGTCTAAATCCAAGTTCTTGAATGTAAGAGTAATGTTATATCACGGTGGCATTGTCTTGATAACAATATCGTATCACATTTCTTCACTCTGACATCCATTTTCTCTCTAATGGTATACACTCATGTACTTGGTGTGTCAACGCTGCCTTAATCGCAAAATTTAATCAAGTCTTCACTCGAGTGTCGCGTCTCGATTTCTTGTTCTCAAACAACTTTTGGATAGCTATTCATCTTGTAAAAGCTTCGGCACTACGATTGTGTAATGGTGAGATTCAGAACCTCCTATTCGATATAAGCAATGTAGTGGATCAGTATTTCTTTAATATTTCAACATCAAGTACTAATACTATATATTCTACTCTTCAGCTTACTGTAAACAACTGCAAGAAAAGTGATCAATCCACATGCGTTATGATATTAGATCATCCATTATATTGGCAAGGTGTTAATATAGTACCTCAGCTGAAGAAATTTTTGACCGGTCCTAAGTTGCACCCGTTTTAGGAGGTTTGCAGTTAAGTAAACCGGGGACGATTGAATGCACTATGTAAGGAGATGGTATAGAAAAACGTTGGAGTTTTCTGTACACTATGACAACTTTAGTGAAAAAGCTGAATGGCCACGACTACACAATATCATTGAGAACCCACTTCTAGACTTTGCTCGGCGCTCTCTATATGTGGTTATGAAGACATTTGCAACCGTCGTAGGAGATGAAAAGGAAACTGCATGACCATAACCATATTAGGAAATCTCAAAATTAGGACGGTGACATTTTCGGAACATTAATTTTGGCTGCAGTATATAAAGAAGGTCATAATCGTATTGCAATCGTAAGTGACTAGATTGGGCAGGGGACAAGAACCTCATTTGAAGGAAATTAAATTAATGCTTCCTTTTTCTCACGCAGCTGGTCATCTTTTCTATGAAAAATTTGCACATCACTATACTCAGATGTAAGCCCTGGAGGTAAGTACCGTATCAGAGAATTACAAGAAATTAACAACTCAAGGAACATTCACAATTCGCAGAAAACGAGTCCTTCTTGAGTGAAGTTCCAAATGATATGATTACCACACTGTGCTTAATTAAGGGCACGATTTTTTCTCGGTAATTAACTCAACGTCAGACACAACGTTAGCAAAATTAATCCTCGATTCCCAGATACTGTTATGCCAAATAGAGGTACCCTCGAATTTTTGGCTCGCCTGTTGCACTCTAAACCACTGATTAAAAATCGAACATTCACGTCCATCCTCAAAATTATTTCTTTAATCACCGCATCACCTAGAGTTCGATTTAAACTCTTTTAAATATCTCTTTTCAGAAATTGCAGAACAGTTTTAAAAAAGTCGAGTGACATCTGTGCTACTTGTCTCAATGTAAAGTGGTAACTCACGTAGTGGATGCATATTACAAAAAGGTTTACAAGCTCGTGGTTGCTTTTCCTATCGCAAGTGACCCATCAACTTGCATGATTTTAACTCTTTTTTTTCTTTATTATACCTTGTCAGCTCACCGTGATATTCATCTTTCTCAGCTAAAGACTTCTTGTTCCGCACGTCACAGGGTTTAAACACGTATATATTTGAAATTTTCAAGTCCTAAGAGCAATATGAGCTGCCGTACATTCCCCATATCAACCCGCCCGCTCTCGGCGTTTGTACTGCATGCAAACAGTTTCCGCTCGTTCTAATGCAAGTATCATGGCGGATCTCGACACCTACAGACATTATCTTTTTATCTAAATGCATCGTGTTATTTACAATTAGTAATACCATTATTTCTGCAGAAACCCACTGTCGGCAACCTTGTAAATAAATGTTAGTACTTCCGCCAAACGAAAGTCATAATTCACCAGATTTTAGTCTATTACAGCATGTGATTTGCAATTGAAAAATCCTAATCACACTACGCTTCTTATCAAATATTACTATGTATGGTTACTTGTAGAGAGTGTAATCGGGCTTTTTTTTTAATCTTTCGTCACTTTCCGTGTCTAATTGTAATATATATCCATAAGATATAAGTTGAAAATAGCGCTTAACATAATTTAAATACGTACTGTACTTAACGCAGATTTTACTTGTCTTTTTTCGTCTACACTATAGCGTGTAGAAGAACTCTTAGATCTACGTGTGGGCTTTAAATTTCGGTACAACAAAGACTGCTATATTCAGCGCAGTCGCATTGACATTCTTGAGCAATGAGATATGATCACACAAGGAAGATGGCATTAGCTGAACGTGCCCACGAGATGACAGTCTCCTCAAAATATCTTTAGTACTTCTGTTATCGTAACAGTATTTTGGAATGATTTTTTAATCCTGCTAACGTTGTGTCTGACGTTGAATTAGTCCTCCAGAAAATTTTGAAGGTTTCATGAGTTGTTTATTTCTTTAATTTTCTGATACCGTATTTGCCTCCAGGGCTTCCATCTGGTGAGTATAGTGATGTTTAAATTTTTCATAGAAAAAATGACCAGCTGCGTGAGAAAACGGAAGTATTAATTTAATTGCCTTCAAATTAAGCATCTAGTTCCCTGTTCAATCTAGTCCCTTTGGATGAATTGCAATACGATTTTGACCCTCTCTATATACTGCAGCCAAAGTTTACCGTTCGGTTAAGATCAGCGTCTTAATTTTGAGGTTACCTCATATGGTGTTTGGCATGCAATTTCATTTTCTTGTAAATGTTGCATATTGATTTCCTCATCCAGACAACGTTCAATAAGATCCAAGATCCTAGATATAGTCATCTCTAAATGTTTGAATAAACACATGTAAGGGTCGCGAACAAAGTCTAGAAGTAAATTCTCAATGCTGTTGTGTAGGAATGGACATTCAAAATTTTCAATAATGTTGTCGTAGTGTACAGGATACCTGAAAGTTCTATACCATTTCATGATATAATGTATCCAATCATACCTAGAGATTGCTTAAGTAGACACCTCCTAAGGGTACAACTTTGGACAGTTCAGAAATTTCTTGAGCTGCAGGTACGATTTGAGACCTTTCCAGTATAATGGCTGATGTAATGTGATTACACAAGTGCTTTTTTCACTTTTCTTGCAATTATTCACTGTATGCGAAAGAGTAGAATATTTAGTGTTAGTACTTGATGTTGAAATATTGAAGAAATAAAGAGGCAATACACTGCTTATATGAAAAGGAGACGTGTATATAACAGCATTACACAATCGTTGTGGTGAACCTCTCACAAGATCAATAGGAATCCAAACGTTGTTTGAGAATAGGAAATCGAGACGCGAGATGCGAGTGAGGATGAGGACAGCATCGACACACCAAGAAAGTGAGTGTATAGCATTAGAGGGAAAGTGGATGTCATAATGAAGAAATGAGACACGATATTCTTATCAAGAGAATGCTACCGTAAAATAAGATTACTTTTGAATTAAAGGACTTGGATATGGAGATTATTATTTTTTTAAAAAAAAAAAGAGACTTGTGAAATAAATGACTTTTTCTGCTCTATGAAATTTTTGGCACTTAGTTACTAATCAAAGCATACAGTGAGGTTATACATAAAGATTATTTGATTAGCCCACTGTTTGGTTGCTTTGTGATGTCGAGCGTTACTAAATTGGTAGCGGACACTGGACAGACTATACCTTTAATATTTTCCAACTAACCGTCTAAGAGAAGAACTCAAAATAACCCAAAATCGATTCTTTATTTGCTTCATCGATCAGATCACCAGTAAGGCTGCTTCGGAGGTTAGATATAATGGGTTTCATAGCAAGTTTTTCATTATGCAATCGGGAAAATCTTAATAATGATAGGCCGTACCTAGTGAAGCCTACACAACTCTATGTAAGTTCTAGTGAGCAGCAATATCCAAAATTAAATGTATATTTGATAGTCTCGTGTGTTAACACACAGGAAACTGTTTAATATATCAGTAAGAAGACAACTCCTTGGATTAAACAGTTTCTATCAGGCTAACGATCAAGAACAAGGTGAGAGCGTTATGGGTGTTAAGTATATTTCTAATTGTATTCTAGTGCTTATAAACGGGAAGTATAGCAATTGCTTGATTTTCATTGATAAATACTTATATTTCTTACGTTTGGAATCACAACATTTTTCAATGCCATTTGCCGACCTAAAAGAAACCGCTGAACGTTCCCAAGCTATATGAGTGTGTTAACCTCGTCTCATTAAAGGGAGACAAATCCACGGTTTTTTTAAACGGTACGCCATTGTATAATGTGAGTTAAGTAGTTATAACTTACTGCATCGTCTTAAGACCTAGGTACACAACACAAGACCTTACGGCTTCGGATTCATTTTTGACTTCCTTTACTAGCTTTAAGCCATTAGGAATTAAGGAATAGATGCCGATGTCCATTGCTGACTTCTAAATTTCACAGCTTTGTAAGAAGGATATAACCCGGCATAATCCGTTTAGCCTTACCGGTAACCTTCATAGCAAACCCTCGAATTATTGGCGCGCTTGTTGTATTCTAAACCACTAAATAAAAATCGAACATCCGCTTGCATCCTCAAAATTATTTAATTATTCACCGCACCACTTAGAGATCGATATAATCTCTTATTAATATTTCTTTTCAGACATTGTAGAATTCTATTACAATGAAGTCAAGTGACATCTCTGTTATCGTTCTTATTTTAAGACGATTTCTGACGTAGCAGATGCATATTATAAAAAGCTTCACAGGCTCGGGGATGTTTATGCTATGACAAGTGACCCATTAACTTGTCCATCATTTAACGCGATTTCACTTTACTATACCTTATGATCACCGTCATATTCATTCTTTCTCAGCTAAACATTTCTTGTTCCACATGTCACAGGGTTTAAACTCGAATATTTCGAATTTGCAAGTCCTAAGAACTATATGAGCTGCTGCACTTTTCCCATTTCAACCCGCAAGCTCACTTCGGTTGTAAAGTATGCAAACTGATTCCACTCGTTCTAATGCAAGTATCAATGCGGATCTCGTCATCTACTGTTATTATCTCTTTATCTAAATGCATCCTGATATCTACAATTAGTAATACCATTATTTCTGTAGTAAGCCACAGTCGGCAGTCTTGTAGAAAAACCTTAAATCTTTTGTCATATGAAAGTAATTTTTCAAAAGATTTTAGTCAATTACAGCGTGTAAGTTGCAATTGAAAAATCCAAACCTCACTACGCTTCTATGTGTGGTTGATTGTAGAGCATGATAACTGATTGCATTCTTTTTGATAAGAGAACAACACGTATGTCTACATCTCATCTTAATAGAACATTTAATGTTTCTGTAACTTAGTAATACAATGTTCTCTAAAAAAAAGGTTGAAGTAACAATGAAGTAAGGACTTTCTTCTTACCAATGTTAACGGCTCTTTGCATGGTCTGTGCTAAGAATGTACTCTAGGCAGTTTGCCATGATATTCTGCTATATGCAGCGATCATCTATGCAGAATTGTACAGACGATTTTATTTTTCTATTTTTGTAAAGCGGAATCTGTATAATTACTTGGTGATCTAGGATGGCTCTGGTCAACGGAGATGGATAAGCTCGCTTACATACCAGGTCAAATGACAGTCTGGTTCAGTGTTAGATATGACTGCACTTCGTAAGCCTCAACTGCTGGCGATTAATCTGGTACATTTTGTGGTGTAGCTTTCTGCTCTTGAAAGCCTTGAAGATGCCTTTGAGTCGATGGACAGGACACGCAAACTCTATTCAAGTCAGCTAAATGAGGTAGTATTGAATTTAATAAATAAGATTAGAGAAATTCTTCTTGTTAATCATTTCGTCTCATATATGAGTGTCAAAAACCTAATAAAGATGGTGAACTAATCTGCTACAGAGGGGAAGCTTAGCAGAACTTTTCTCACCGGTGAGAAAACATTTAGAAGATCGAGAAATTCAAATCCTGCAATAAGCTTAATAAGAGTGTGCGGTATGGAAATCTGTACTGGAAAATGAAACGTGCGAGTCAGAAAGACTTTAAGGTTCAATAGCTTGAAGATTAGTGTGATAGATTCGTTGTGTTTTTAATATAGCAGCTTGATGAAGTGAGTCAAGGTTGCAAAAGACGACTGGAAATTTTTTATACACACAAGTTAAACTTACAAGCTAAGCGAAAGTTTATAGCTGTATATATTACTTTCTTTTGGCATCTGGACGAGCAAGAACATGAACTCAATTGCTAAGGGAGAAAATTCAGGGCTTTTGCTAGATGTGGAAAGTGAACATAGGAAGTTTTATATCTTTCAGGTGTACTTAACTGAAAATCTCCCAATGTCACCTAAGTACGAAAATCAATTTTGTCAATTGATAATTTTGTTGATTTCTGTGTTCTACACCTTTTCTACCATGGCTGTATAATTACTTTGTATCGCAAATCAATTCTTTAAACCGCTAGCTTCATAAATTCATCGGCTGGACTTGTCTCACAGTCCAAGAGAAGCGTGCCTGGGTCTGTAAGGTAATCTCGTACAAAATTACCTAAAAAACACCTATTAGAGTTTCAGGCCAATAAGCTGCATATGATTCCTTTACTAGCTTACGACCATAAGTGTAATATAACTGTTACGGAAAATTTTGAGCTTCGTTGCCTCCTGAGTGAAAAGCAGCTTGATTCAGTCGCAAAGGAAGAAAATGCTGAGCAGTACGTATTGATTGTCCTTATGTCGTATAAATCCTAAGGCAATAAGTTGAAAGCAACAGGGATCTACGTGTAATAGAGCTTTCATTCTTACGCCCCCTCTTTGATAAAAATGTACATGGAGTCTTTGCGTGTACCGCATATCGAAGCATCGTTCTTTATTAAGAGAGTTAAAGTTTGTTTCTTTTTAGGAGATTCTAAAACTTAACGGTAGCGAGGCAAAAGGAGTGTTTGGAAGATGAGGATGGCGTTTGTTGTTCGCAAGATACCTACACTCTTAAGAATAAAATTACCGTATTCTCGCGTGTATAAGCCGCACTCATGTATAAGCCGCACCCTTAAAATTTAACTTTACTTCCGTTTTTTAAAAAAATCTTTTTTTCGTTTACCAGTAATTGTTGATTCAAATCAACAATAGCGGTATTTGAGTTAACGTGTTTGTTCCTGTATTAAATTGTTGTTTCGTCTGATTGTGGCTTTGTGGATTTGTTTTCTATACGTGTTTCTTGTGATGTACGGTAAATACCGAACAACAAACGCAAAAAAATAATACCGTAATTATCTTTTTAGCCACTTTAATTCATTCGCGTGTATAAGCCGCACCCTATGAAAATTGCGGCTTATACACACAAGAATAGGGTAATTAAGTGTATTCTCTTAATTTGTCATATTTAAATTGAAATGTGGGTCAATTTAGAAGGGCCAAAGGAAAGTTTAAGCTGAAGTAAATTTTTGTTGGTCCGTATTTGTCTATATATTAAAGAATTTATTTATAGAGTGAAAATGTCGTAAATGGTCAGATATTTACAATAGAAAACTGGTTATACAGTAAGAGAAGGAACTGTTTCAAATGTGAAGCAAACAATTTCTATTTGTTAACTACTTTGATATTTAAAATTAAATGAATAATAACGATATTGTAACAAATTGTAGCATATTTATCCTTGAAAAGCGAATCTCCTCGGTAGAACGAAAGGAGTATTTTTAAGGTGAAGAACATTCTTGCTGATCGGTAGTTTCCGACATATTTCAGAATCTAATGTAAGAATGGAATTGTCGTAAAGTATCAGATATACACAATTAAAAAGAGAGTCCATTGAATGGAGTAAAAGAGTGCTTCGAAGGTGATGCAGACTGTTGTTGGTCCCTCTGACATCATTATTGAAAGTATATATTCTGCAGTTAGATTTAAGTGACTTCTTTATTCATTTTTTCATTTCATCATTTTTATCATTTTTTCATTTTTTCATTTTATTTTAATCATTTCATTAATCATTTAACTAGCTGACCAGATTTTGAAGTGACTTGAGTGATGCCACTTACATTGCTTTTGTAGTTGCTTATCTGTGTTCTCTGGTGTCCGAGTTATCGCAATGTCCCGTGCATCGTAGCCAGTGGACTAGAATTAACATAAATTATTTTCCACATTCTGTTTCTCAATGCATACAGGTGAGTTAACTGAGTGATTATTAGATTGAACTACGAACACTCTTCAGTTGACCACTGCATTGTTTGCCGCCACCGCGCTCGTTGCGTCGGGAATTAAATCTGACTGTGTTAAGGGGCAAAAGCTATTTGTCGGCGAAGGACGTTTTCTTACGGTTAGCCCCCAACTAGTGACGTCTCTTTTTCAAATACTTTATGCGTACCTGTCAGTTATATACGTGCCCTCCAACTAGTATTCTACCTTCGAGACTATTTTATTGACTGAATGTTCATCTTAACTCCTCAGGATTGTTTGGCGCAGCAACTGGATTTCTAAGTGGGACTATCCAAGCAATATTTCCCCCGGTGCTAATCCCCAATTCTCCAATCCAATTCTCGCTATTTAGACCGACGAGCGATTTGGATACAATTCTTGGCGAGGTCCTTCATCATGCTATTCAGGGAAGTTAATGTCTCAGGGGAATACTTACTGCAGCACCACCGAGAAGAGAAATCCGAACAACGCCCGAACTCAAGTAGATTACAAACAAATGCCCGCCCGAACACAACTCAAAATGGTTATAAATTGTCAGATATTTACAATTAAAAGGGAAATAAAAGGACTGGAAAATGCAGCACACTCTTGGTAATCGTTTGTTACTTATTTACCTAAAAATGAAATGAATTGCCGTAAAGAATAATGTAAAATAACAGATTTGTCGTAATTTGTCAGACATTTACAATTCCAATATATAGGACCAAAACATTGTTTGAAAATAACTTAGACTCTTGCTAATGGTTAGTTACTGAGATATTTATCAATACAGTGAAACAAAGCATTTGTCGCAAATTGCCAGGAATTTACGGTTGAAAATGACTGTATGCAGAAGGACACATGTCCTTCATCGTATAAGCATACCAGGTATAACAAAGAAGTAGTTACAAAGCTTCAATATGGCCACCTTTTCCCCTACTAGCACGGCAGGTGTGCAGCATTCAAGTCGGATGTACCTCCAAGTCCAGGAGCGAAATGGTCTAAGCATGAACCCAATCGAATGAAATTGGTGTGTGAAAGAGGATATGCGAATTCCTTGATCCACACAGCTACAATCGGTTCCAGCCGGATAAGCTTACCTGTAGATAAGAACTGATTGCTAGATAGGATTGTGAACGAGCCACATGTAAGTGTAGAAGAGCCAATATGAAGTAAACAATTTTTTCTGCATTCTACCAAGAAAGTTCATGAACAAATGGCGGATCGGAAGACAATCTGATATAGATGATGACGAACAACAGCTGTAGAGAGCCAATATGTCATTGACAACGGCTTAACACTTTCGATCCGATTGAGTTTTTAAATCATTAAATCTCTGTGTCCGGTACAAAATAAAAGTTATTATAAAAAATATCTGCCTAAATTTTCATTCGAAACTTTAGCCTCTTTGGGACATGAAAGTAGAGATAGTGATCTATCAGAAGGAAAAGTATCATGTACTTGCTGGTTTTGTGTCCCACGCTGCAACAGGCCTATTTCATAGATATTTCTCAACTTTATCAGACACTGAATGATCACTCAGACTCTCTTGGCCTATGAGACAAGTCCGGCCGATGAATTATTAAAGTTAGCGGTGTAAATCATAAGCCTGATACACAAACCTGATGTTACACAAGCCTGATAGAACAGGTGTAGAACAGAGACGTGAACAAAGTAATCAAATGACCGAATGTTTTTTTTTGTACTTAGATTGGGAGATTTTCAGTTAAGACAACCTGAAAGATATAAAACCGAGGCTCACTTTCTACATCTTGGAGCAGAAGCCTGAATTTCCTCCCTTAGTAATACTGTTCGAGTTCTAGCTCGTCTCGATGCTCAAAGAAAGTAATAGATACTGCTATTAACTTTCGATTAGCCTGAAAGTTAAACTTGCGTCTATAAAAAATTTCGAGGCGTCTTTTGCAACCTTGACTCACTTCATCAACATGCTACATGGATAACGTTACGTATCTATCACACTAATCTTAAGGCTATAGAACCTTAAAGTCTTGCTGACTCGCACGGTTTATCTTGCACTACAGACTACCATCAGAGCCCTGCAAACCCAGGCCCGAAGACGGCCCTGCCCGACCAGAATGGATCTGAATTCTGTGCCCGGCTCGAAACGTCCCGCCCCGAATCTCGAGCCCGGCTCTAACCGTGCAGGGCACATTTCGGGCCGTGCCGGGTCGAGACGGGCCGGGCACATTCCGGCCGAAACGGGCCGAGCAAAAGCCCGTCCGAGTTGGGCCGGCCCGACTCGGCCCGAACACTGTAAAGACGGATCTGAAACTAATGTTGGCAGCCTGTGTTAATCATAATGTGTTGGGGAAAATAACCCTTTATTCAAGACTGTAAAGTAGTGTACCTCTACTACTCTTATTATTACTACTACTGCTACTGCTATTATTACTACTATTATTATTATTATTATTATTATTATTATTATTTGATTATTATTACTATTTCTACTACTACTACTACTACTTCTACTACTACAACTACTACGACTTCGCGTCAGAGTGACATATCTGGTGGTACGTACTTTACAATCTAAGTACAGAAAAATTTGAAGAAATACTAGTTATTATGGTCAGTCTGCTTATAATGCGAACAGATACTTGACGAGGGGCAATGGTGGCTCACTAGGTAAAGCAATCACATCTGGTGCTAGAGGTCGCCGGATCGATCCCTCCTGGTGTTATGTGAGCTTTGTGGTGGACAAACATCGTGAGCGTGGGAGTTTTTTGATTAGCCCGTTTTCGTCCACTGTCTTCATTCTACCAATTCATCCATCATCATCCATACGTTTTGAGCCGTAATTGCCTAAAGAACATTTGAGAAAGTCAAGTACTTGACCTACTAACTAGAATTATATCCGCTACCACTAGACCACGGAGGGCGAAACCATGAACTGGCGTATTCATAAGATTAGCGCAATTTGTAGTAATGTTCAATTAGCACGGCAGATTCCAAATCATATTACGTGTTCGTGTATTCTATATAATTTGATACTACAATAATAATAACAAAAAACAATGATAAAATAAATCACCCGGACCCCAGGATCGATGAAGTGTTCCTGGAACGGTTCGTAACAAGTAAATAACAGAGCTATATGACGGAATGTGAGGCAGTAAAAGAAAACAAAATCCACACATATCATTGTTGAACGAAAAATACCTCAAAACTCCCCTGAATGAAAAATGTATAGATATCAGCTATCAAAAATACGTTTAGAAGATGGAGAAATTCAAATCCTCCAAAAGCTTAGTATGAGTGAGCAATATGGCAGTCTGTTGTGCAAGATGAACCGTGCGAGTCAGAAAGACTTTAAGGTTCTATAGCCTTAAGATTAGTGTGATAGATATGTACGTTATCAATATAGCACTTATATCTTTGAGGTTTAACTGCAGCCAAAGTTAACGGTTTGGAAAAATGCTGCCAGTTATGCTTGTTCGTTGGAGTAATATGTTACAAACTTAACCTTTCGATAGAGCACAATGACAGAGAATCAAAATTAATGAATTCTTGCCCTTGTGAACTTGGGATACCACCATGTGCAATAAAACTGTCGCGTCTTCTGAAGTGAAATTTTATCGAAAATAACTCGTTTTCCTTTATATATCCGAAGTTTTTGAGGGTTTGAAAATGAGGAAACGTTACTTACAAACAAGGACGCATTTAGGGGTGGGTCCAGGTGGTCCTGACTCCCCTCTGAAATCCCAACTTCTCTGTAAATTTAGCCTAAATTTAAGGATTATCTTTTAAATTTTATTATAATTTATCCTAATATTGAAGTCGGACTTCTACCGTAACAAATTACTGCATACGTGCCTGCTGACAATTTTCAATATATTCCTTAAATAAGTAAAATAACTAAATTAGGAGCAAAAAGCTTGCACGTGCTAACTTTTGTCCACTGCCAATATTGTTAGAATGGATATTAATAGCAAAAACCGCTAGGCAATGCTGAACCTTGGAACTTCACTCCGAACAGCAAGCTTATTATTGAGAACTACATATGAAACATTTTATCAAAACTTATCTAGCTTTTACCTGGCATGAAATTATTATATACACCAAAATTCACTCTCCTAAAATGTATATCTAAATTCGTCTTTTTCCATAGGTAATTCCCACTATTTGCACTATCTATACGTTAATACTTTGCATAGATTCATATATTTGGAGTTCGCTGATAATGCATATAATGACATACTAGAAATATTTCGTTAAAATTTTCGTTTGTAGATCTAATCCACGCTTCTCTCATTGACATAGATGTCGCTGCTTCGTGTTGAACTGCAGAATTCCCTCGCGTTCTTGAAAATTTCCCACTTTAGCAGAGTTGGTAATTCTCGAGATTTCTGTCGATTTAATGTTTTTTGCTTCTAATTTCTTTATTTTAAGCTAATATCTAACACAAATATTAAAAACGGTTTTGTTATTAACCTGTCCTGCTGGGGAAACCTTCCGAAATTTCGAACATATAAAGAAAACGGAGATATTTTCAAAAAACTTCAAAATAAAGAGACGCGTCATTTATTTTGCTCATGGTAGTACCATCCTCTAAATTGCGCAATGCATCGAAAAATACTTTTTTTTTTTACAGCAAAAACAAACGTCTTAAGCAGATCTTTTATATGGAGAATTAGTGCAACCTACAACAAGTTAGTTAAAGAAAATTCCAACCTTGATGTACTGGCAATGGGTGTACTAATGTACTGGTTTTAAGAATTCTATTATTTATGTAAGGCGAATGTAATTATTACCAATATAATCTTAATAACGTATATACTATGTAACACTGTACTAGGCCTGTGCCTGATGTCAATAAATCAATAAATCAATTTCTCCGTTCCTGAGCTATATAGCCTGTAGTACTAAAAGCTCTTTCAGTAGACGCACTAGAAGCAAGGATGACGAGATACTGACGTGCTAATTTACATAATTTTGGTCATGTTTGTTCTTGTTGCTTCCACCAGTGCAGTATATCTAGTTCTCTTACTCATGATGACATGTTGTGATACCAAATGTAAAAAACATAAGTATTAATTAATTAATGATAATCAAGCAATTGCTATACTTCTCGTTTATATCGAACTACAATACTATTTGAGACTGCTTCCTGCTGAAAAAATCTACTTAGCTCCCATAACGCTCTCACCTTGTTCTTGTTCGTTAGCCTAATAGAAACTGTTTAATCCAAAGATTTGTGTTCTCACGGATAAAATATTTATAGAAAATCTCCTGTGTTAATATTCGGGGTATCAAGTATCCACATAATTAGCATCCTTCTGATTACTAGGGCTTACATACAGAGCTGTGTAGGTTTCACTAGGTTCCGGTTTATTATTAATAAAATTTTCACAAATTCATAAAGATAAAAACTTGATATGGTACCCATTATATTCTAACTTCCGACGCAGCCTTACTTTGGGACTGAGACCGGTGATCTGATCCATGAGACAAATATAGAATCGATTTTAAGTTCTTTTGAGATCTTCCCTTAGACGGTTAGGTAAAAAATATTTACGGTAGTCCTGTTTTCGCTACCAAATTAGTAACACTGGCCATCACAAAGCAACCAAACTGTGGGTTAATGAAATAATATCTTTATATAGTCTCATTGTATGCTTTGATTAGTAACTAAGTGCCACACATTTCATAGAGAAGAAAAGGTCATTTATTTCAGATGTCTGTTGATGAAAATTCTCTATAACCAAGTTCTTAAATGTAAAAGTAATTTTATATCACTGTAGCATTGTCTTGATAAGAATATCGTATCACATTTCTTTAGTCTGACATCCACTTTCCCTCTAATGCTATACACTCATGTGCTTGGTGTGTCAATGCCGTCTCGATTTCTTATTCTCAAACAACCTTTGGATAGTTATTCATCTTGTGAAAGCTTCGCTACAACGATTGAGTTATGGTGGGATTCACACCTCTTCTTTTGATATAAGCAGTGTGGTTCCTCTGAATTTCTTCAATATTTCAACATCAAGTACTCTTCTGCATACAGTAAAAAACTGTAAGAAAATAGAAAAAAGCACATGCGGTTATGTCATTACATCAGCCATTATACTGGAAAGGTGTTCAAATCGTATTCTGAACGGTCCAGTGTTGTTACGCTTTTAGGAGGTTTGCAGTTAAGTAATTGCTAAGCACGATTGGATACATTTTGTCAGGTAATGGTATAGAAGAACGTTGGTGTATCCTGTACACTATGACAACTTTACTGAAAATGCTGAATGGCTATGCCAACTCATGACCATTGAGAACTCACTTCTAGACTTTGCTCGGGGACCTCTACATGGGGTTATGAAGAGATTTACAACCGTCGGAGAAGATTACAAAATGTAGGATATGTGATCTTATGCAACAACGTCTGGATGAGGATATCTATATGCAACATTTACTACAAAATGAAACTGCATGACAAAAACGATATTAGGAAATTTCAAAATTAAGAGGGTGAGATTTCCCGAATGGTTAACTTTGGCTGCAGTATACGGTCTCAGAAGATTACAAGAAATTAACAACACATGAACATTCATAATTAGCTGAAAAATAGGCCTTTTTGAGCGAAGATCCAAGTGATATGATTATCGAATAGTTCTTAATGAAGGAAAGGATATTTTCTCGGGGATTAACTCAACGTCAGACACAACGTTAGCAAGATTAATCCTTGATTCCCAAATACTGTTACGATAACAGAAGTTCTACAGGGTTTTTGTGGGCATCAGTTTATCATCAGAGCGACACCAGCTAATGCCACCTTCGTGATAGTATCAATGCGCAAGAATGTCAATTCGTCTGCGGTGAATATTGCAGTCTCTCTTCTCTTGTGTTTTAAAACACACACGCAATGGTGTGGACTAAAAATGGCATCTTAAATTGCGTTAAGTACATCTCTATATTCACCTTATATTTTATGGATATAAATTACAATAAGACATAGAGAGTGCCGAAAGAGAAAAAAGACCTTACGTGAAATATCTGCAACGATCGAATTTTATTCAGCCATTGAAGCAACGATAGGTCAATCACGGTCCTTGAGAAACTCGGAGATCAACACTAGAGGGCTTCAAATGATGTAAACTAGTTTCGGAGGATTAAAGGTAGCTGTATATTACAACAGAAATGGATGAAACTAAAAATGGGAAATCTGTAGCTGTTGATGGTTGTGATTTACATCTTTTAAGAAACTCGCTAGAAGACCTCATGAGCAGTTGCTGATTGTTCTAAGGCCACATACAAGCAGAACCGAAAGGAAATGCTACGAAATCAAAAAATTTAAAGTAACTTATGCGTCATTAAAAGAGTGCTTTCACTTTTTTCATGATGCAACAGGCCTCAGCTATACTCGGAGAGAATAGTTGCCAGCCCTCAAGATCCTTCAAAAAAGAAAAAAATATTGTGCAAGGTAGTCAGTCTTCATCAGAGACATCAACAAAATCATCAGGAGACGGATTTTTTTTGTACTTAGGTTACATAGGGAGTTTTTCAGTCAAGTACCCCTGAAAGATATATAACTTTCTAGGCTCACATCCCATATCTTGAGCCACAATCCCTGAATATCCACCCTTGGGAATAGTGTTCGTTAACTTGCACGTATCGGTGGCCAAAGTAAGTAATACAGACTGCGATAAATTTTTGATTAGCCTGAAAGTTAAACTTGCGTTAATAAAAAATATCGAGGCGTCATTTGCAACCTTGACTTATCAAAATCCTATATTGATCACGCTACGTATCTCTCACACTAATCTTTAGGCTATAGAATCTTAAAGTCTTTCTGGCTCGCATGGTTAATCTTGCACCACAGAGTGCCTTATCGCACGGTCTTATTAAGCTTATTGGAGGATTTGAATATTTCAATCTTCTCAACCTTTTCTCACCGGTAAGTAAATTCTGGTAAGCTACCGCTCTGTAGCAGACTAGTACACCAACTGTATCATCTTTTCGATACCTTTCATATCTGAGACGGAATGATCAACAAGAAGAATTTCTGTAATTTATTTATTAAATTCAACTCTAGCTCATCTCGCATTTGTGAATAGAGCTTGCGTTTATTTTCACCGACTGAAAGTAGTCCTCTCAAGAGCAGAAAACTACTCTACAAAATGTACATGATTAATCGCCAGGATTTGAGGCTTCCCAAGTGTACTCATTTCTAACACTGAATCAGACTGTCATTTGCCTGGTATGTTTGTGAACATATCCATGGCCGTTGACCACAGCCATCCTAGATCACCAAGTAAATTACTTACAAAAATAGAAGCACCAAATCTTCAGTACAATTCTGTTTAGGTGTTCGCGGCATATAGCGGAATATCATGGAAAACTGCCTAGAGTACATTCCTTAGTAGAGCCGTTAACATTAGCAAGAAGGAAGTAGAAATACACATATATGTGCTTAGATCTATATGTCAGACTGTTTTCAGAAAACAGAATTAATAAGACACCGAAACGTTCATAAATCATTTTACTAAGAGGAGATGTCGAGACACGTGTTGTTGTCTTATCAAATGAATGCAAGCAGTTAGCATGCACTACAACAAACCGTACATAGTAATATTTGATAAGAAGCGTAGTGAGATTAGGATTTTTCAATTTCAACTCACAAGCTGTAATAGACTAAAATCTGATGAATTATGGCCTTCATATCGCAGAAGAATTAAGATTTTTCTACAACGCTAACAACTGTGGTTTTCTGCAGAAATAATGGTAATACTATTTAAAGAAATCACGATGCATTTAGATAAAAAGATAATATCAGTATATGTCGAGGTCCGGCATGATACTTGCATTAGAACGAGTAGAACCAGTTTGCTTACAGTACAACCGACGTTAGATGGTGGGTTGATATGGGAAAAGTACGGCAGCTCATATTGTCCTTCGGACTTGCAAATTCGAAATATTCGAGTTTAAAACCAGTAACGTGTGGAAGCTGAGAAAGACTGAATATCACGGTGAGCTCATAAGGTGTAGTAAAGAGAAAGCGCGTTAAAATGATTGACAAATTGGAGGGTCTCACGATAGGGCAGGCTTCCCCGCGCTTGTGAAGCTTTTTGTAATATGCATCTGCAACACCAGAAATCACCCTAAAATACCTTGGCAGAGATATCACTTGACTTCATTGTAATCGTATTATACAATATCTATAAACAGATATAATTGGAGATTAAATCGATATCTAAGTGATGCGGTGATTAAAAAAATAATTAAGGAAATGGACGGGATTGTTACATTTTTAATTACCGGTTTAGAGTGCAACAGGTGTCCAATAATTCGAGGGTTATATTTCGAGGTTTCCGGTAAGGCAAAAGGCTTATGCCGGCTTATGTCCTTCTTACAATGCTGCGAAAGTCAGAAATCAGAATTGGACATCAGCGTGTAAACCTTAATTCGTATTAGCTTAGAGCCATTAAAAAATTTCAACAATGAATCGGAATCCGCCGTATATTGTGTTGTGTACGTAGGTCTTAAAAACGAAGCAGTAGTGTCTTTATAGCTCCTTAACTCACTTTATACAATGGCGTACCATTTAAAAAACTGTGGATTTAAGTCTCCCTTTAATAAGACGAGGGTATCACAGTCATATAGCTTTGGGAACGTTCAGAGGTTCGTTTTAGTTGAGTCGTTGTGGTAAAAATGTTGTGATACCAAACGTAAAAAACATAAGTATTAATTTTTCATTGATAATCAAGCAATTGCTATACTTCCCGTTTATAAACACTACAATACTTTCTGAGAGTGCTTCCTGCTGATGAAATCTACTTAACACCCATAACGCACTCACCTTGTTCTTGATCGTTAGCCTGATCCAAATCCTGGTAATCCAAAGAGTTGTGTTCTTACGGATATACTAAAGAAAGTTTCCTGTGTGTTAACATACGAGACTATCAATTATGCATTTAATTAGCTTCATTGCTGATCAGTAGATTTTACATAGAGCTGTGTATGATTCATTAGGTCCCGGCCTATGATTATTAATATCTTCCCGATTGCATAATGAAAAACTAGCTATGAATCCAATTATATTCTATCCTCCGAAGCAGCCTTACTTTGGGTCTGAAACCGGTGATCAGATCGATGAAACAAAAAGAGAATCGATTTTTTGTTATTTTGAGATCTTCCCTTTGACGGTTAGGTGGAAAATATTAAAGATATAGTTTTTACAGTGTTCGCTACCAACTTAGTAACACTCGACATTACAAAGCAACCAATCAGTGGGCTAATCAATTAATCTTTCCTTATCAGCTCAGTGTATGCTTTGATTAGTAATTAAAGGCCACTAATTTCGAGAGCAGAAAAAGTCATTTATTTCAATATTGGTGGTGAATATTGCAGAGACTCTGTTGTGTTGGGTAATAAAACCCACACTTAGATGGAAGAGCCCTTATACAAGCAATAGTGTGGACTAAAAATGGCCAGTCAAATCTACGTTAAGTACGTATATAAATTATGTTAAGCGCTATTTTCACCTAATATTTGATGGGCATAAATTACAATTAGACATGGAATGAGCCGAAAGACAAAAATAGCCTTCGGGAAATATCTCAACGATCGAAATTAATTGTGCCTTTGAAGCTATGAAATCACTCACGGTCCTTGAGAATCTTGGAGATCAATATTAGATTGCATCAAATGATGCAAAGAGTTTTCGAAGGAGCAAAGGTAACTGTATATTGACAACATTAATAGGAGAAACTAGAAACGGGGTGTCTGTAATTATTGATAGGTTTGATTCAAATCTTTTAAGAATCTTTGTAGAAAACTTCATGAGCAGTTGCTGATTCTTTTAATGCCACATACGAACAGAACTGAAGGGAATGCTACGAAATCATTAAATTTCAAGAAACTTAGCGTCATTAAGTTTGCTTTCACTTTTTTTATGATGCAACAGGCTGTGACACGACCTCAGCTATACTCAAGAGAAAATAGTTGCAAGGCTTGAATATCCTCCAAAAAGAAAAAGAACTGTGCAAGTTAGTCAGAGTCTTCAACTGTGAGTTAGGAGTTGGAGATAGGAGTCATATCTCAATCCTAATAAAATGTTCAACATTACACATCTCTTATTCCCCTGTGTGGAGAAGTAAACATGTCCTTTCTGGTATAAGCCTATCAGGTATAACAAGGAAGTAGTTGCAAAGCTTGAATATGGCCACTTTTTTACCTACTAACACGACAGGTGCACCATTCAATTCGGAAGTAGCTCCAAATCCAGGTGGGAAATGGTCTAAGCAAGAACCCAATCGATTGAGGTTGGTGTGTGAAAGAGGATATGCGAAATCCAGCATCCACACAGCTACCATCGGCTCCAACCGGATAAGTTTACTTACCTGTAGATAAAAAGTTATTGCAAAGTAGGATTGTGAACGAGACACATGTAAAAGTAATATCAAACTGGACCGGGCCCTAACCGTGCCGGGCACATTTCGGGCCGAAACGGGCCAAACCGGGCCGGGCACATTTTGGGCCAAGTCCGCTCGGGCTGGATAATCTGAAAAACGGTTCGGAAAATAATGTTGTCAGCCTATTTGATTTATTAATGTCTTCCACTACCTTTATTTTTGCCGTGTTTGTACGGTCTTACTGTCAGCCTATGTTAATCGTAATGTGTTTGGGAAACTGACTCTTTATTAAAGACTGCGTTGTACTTCTACTACTACTATTACTACTTCTACTATTACTACTACGACCACTGCTAATACTACTACAACTACTATGACCGCGTCAGAGTTGACATGTCTGGTAGTTCCAAATTTACTTTCCAAGTACAGAATAAAATGGAGAAATGCTAGTTGTTATGGCCGGTCTGTTTAGAATGTGAACCGATGCTTGATCTACGAGGGAGAACAGTGGCTCAGTAGAAAAAAACACTCACCTCTGGTGCTAGACGTAGTCGGATCAATCCCTACTCATGCTATGTGAGCTTTGGTGCGGACAAACATCGTGTGCGTGGGAGTTTCTGGGGTGGTCCTGCTTCCTCCTACTGTTTTCTTTCCACCAATTATCCCATCATCATCCACACAGCCTGAGCCGTAGTTTCCTAAAGAACGGATGAAAAAGTCAAGTACTTGACCTAGTAAGTCGAATTTTGTACGCTACAATTGGACCACGGAAGGCAAAACCATGAACTGGCGTGCTCATAAGATCAGTGCAATTTGTAGTAATGTTCAATTAGCAATGCAAATATCGAATGGTGTTACAGTTCATGTATTGTTTATAGTATGATGCTACAAATATAACAAAATATAATGATCAAATAAATCACCAAGTCGCCAGGGTGGATTAGGTGTTCCTGGAACGGTGGCTCAGTGGTTGAGCGTTCACCTCTGGTGTATGGGGTCCCTGGTTTGATCCGAGCTCTCGCCAAGTGAACTTTGTGGTGGACAAACACCAGCGTTCTCCTGTTTCCCTTCCCTTTATTTATACCACTATTTAATTTATTTCTCATCACCATCGTCTCCTTTAGGCTAGCTGGCATAACTTGGAACCACCTACCAAGATGAATAAACTAATGAATTGGGAAGATAGACATTCAGTCTCTGGTGAATTTGATGATGAAGTGAAGAGGATGTCATCATGTGTAAGAGAACCAGATATACTCCAGTGGTCGAAGCAACAAGGACAAACATTACCAAAATTGTGTAAATTAGCGCGTCAGTATCTGGTCATCCCTGATTCTAGTCAGTCTACTGAAAGAGCTTTTAGTACACAGGAACAGAGTAATGCTTTAAAGCCTGAAACTGTTCACTCTGTTTCCGTGCTATTAGATGCGTATCTGCTGTATAGAGTAAAGCGATGTTCATTTTGCACTATTGGTTTCTTAAGAAACCTCATATTTTCATTTTCTTAAAATCAGCTATACCTTGAATTATATGCAATGTTAAGGCCATCTTAGGGATCTCAAACCGTCTTAGGGAATTTGAAAAACCATCTTAGGGAATCTCAGAATCAAAACGGTTATTTTTTCCAAACCGTTAACTTTGGCTGCAATTAAACCTCAAAGATATAAGTGCCATATTGATAACGCTACATATCTATCACACTAATCTTAAGGTTATAGAACCTTAAAGTCTTTCTGACTCGCACGGTTCATCTTGCACAACAGACTGCCATATAGCTCACTCATATTAAGCTTTTGGAGGATTTGAATTTCTCCATCTTCTAAACGTATTTTTGATAGCTGATATCTATACATTTTTCATTCAGGGGAGTTTTGAGGTATTTTTCGTTCAACAATGATATGTGTGGATTTTGTTTTCTTTTACTGCCTCACATTCCGTCATATAGCTCTGATATTTACTTGTTACGAACTGTTCCAGGAACACTTCATCGATCCTGGGGTCCGGGTGATTTATTTTATCATTGTTTTTTGTTATTATTATTGTAGTATCAAATTATAAAGAATACACGAACACGTAATATGATTTGGAATCTGCCGTGCTAATTGAACACTACAAATTGCGCTAATCTTATGAACACGCCAGTTCATGGTTTCGCCCTCCGTGGTCTAGTAAAAGCGGATATAATTCTAGTTAGTAGGTCAAGTACTTGACTTTCTCAAATGTTCTTTAGGCAATTACGGCTCAAAACGTATGGATGATGATGGATGAATTGGTAGAATGAAGACAGTGGACGAAAACGGGCTAATCAAAAAACTCCCACGCTCACGATATTTGTCCACCACAAAGCTCACATAACACCAGGAGGGATCGATCCGGCGACCTCAAGCACCAGATGTGAATGCTTTACCTAGTGAGCCACCATTGCCCCTCGTCAAGTATCTGTTCGCATTATACGCAGACTGACCATAATAACTAGTATTTCTTCAAATTTTTCTGTACTTAGATTCTAAGTACGTACCACCAGATTTGTCACTCTGACGCGAAGTCGTAGTAGTTGTAGTAGTAGAAGTAGTAGTAGTAGTAGAAATAGTAATAATAAACAAATAATAATAATAATAATAATAGTAATAATAGCAGTAGCAGCAGTAGTAATAATAAGAGTAGTAGAGGTACACTACTTTACAGTCTTGTATAAAGGGTTATTTTCCCCAACACATTATGATTAACACAGGCTGCCAACATTAGTTTCAGATCCGTCTTTACAGTGTTCGGGCCGAGTCGAGCAGGCCCAACTCGGACGGGTTTTTGCTCGGCCCGTCTCGGCCGGAATGTGCCCGGCGCGTCTCGACCCGGCACGGCCCGAAATGTGCCCTGCACGGTTAGAGCCGGGCTCGAGATTCGGGGCGGGACGGGTCGAGCCGGGCACAGAATTCAGATCCATTCTGGTCGGGCAGGGCCGTCTTCGGGCCTGGGTTTGCAGGGCTCTGATGGTAGTCTGTAGTGCAAGATAAACCGTGCGAGTCAGCAAGACTTTAAGGTTCTATAGCCTTAAGATTAGTGTGATAGATACGTAACGTTATCCATGTAGCATGTTGATGAAGTGAGTCAAGGTTGCAAAAGACGCCTCGAAATTTTTTATAGACGCAAGTTTAACTTTCAGGCTAATCGAAAGTTAATAGCAGTATCTATTACTTTCTTTGAGCATCGAGACGAGCAAGAACTCGAACAGTATTACTAAGCGAGGAAATTCAGGCTTCTGCTCCAAGATGTAGAAAGTGAGCCTCGGTTTTATATCTTTAAGGTTGTCATAACTGAAAATCTCCCAATCTAAGTACAAAAAAAAAAAAAAAATTCGGTCATTTGATTACTTTGTTCACGTTTCTGTTCTACACCTGTTCAATCAGGCTTGTGTAACATCAGGTTTGTGTATCAGGCTTATGATTTACACCGCTAACTTTAATAATTCATCGGCCGGACTTGTCTCATAGGCCAAGAGAGTCTGAGTGATCATTCAGTGTCTGATAAAGTTGAGAAATATCTATCAAATAGGCCTGTTGCAGCGTGGGACACAAAACCAACAAGTACAAGATACTTTTCCTTCTGATAGATCGCTATCTCTACTTCATGTCCCAAAGAGGCTAAAGTTTCGAATGAAAACTTAGGCAGATATTGTGTTGTGTACCTAGGTCTTAAGACGATGCAGTAGTGCTTTTATAACTACTTAACTCACATTATACAATGGCGTACAGTTTAAAAAAACTGTGGATTTAAGTCTCCCTTTAATGAGACGAGGGTATGACGCTCATATAGCTTGGGAACGTTCAGCGGTTTGTTTTAGGTCGGCAATTGGCATTGAAAAATGTTGTGATACCAAACGTAAGAAATATAAGTATTTATCAATGAAAATCAAGCAATTTTCCCGTTTATAAGCACTAGAATACAATTAGAAATATACTTACCACCCATAACGCTCTCACCTTGTTCTTGATCGTTAGCCTGATAGAAACTGTTTAATCCAAGGAGTTGTCTTCTTACTGATATATTAAACAAAGTTTCCTGTGTGTTAACACTCGAGACTATCAAATATACATTTAATTTTGCTTATTGCTGCTCACTAGAACTTACATAGAGTTGTGTAGGCTTCACTAGGTCCGGCCTATCATTATTAAGATTTTCCCGATTGCTTAATGAAAAACTTGCTATGAAACCCATTATATCTAACCTCCGAGGCAGCCTTACTGGTGATCTGATCGATGAGGCAAATAAAGAATCGATTTTGGGTTATTTTGAGATCTTCTCTTAGACGGTTAGGTGGAAAATATTAAAGGTATAGTCTGTCCAGTGTCCGCTACCAACTTAGTAACACTCGACATCACAAAGCAACCAAACAGTGGGCTAATCAAATAATCTTTCCGTATAAGCTCACTGTATGCTTTGATTAGTAACTAAGTGCCAAAAATTTCATAGAGCAGAAAAAGTCATTTATTTCACAAGTCTCCTTTTTTTTTTTTTAAATAATAATCTCCATATCCAAGTCCTTTAATTCAAAAGTAATCTTATTTTACGGTAGCATTCTCTTGATAAGAATATCGTATCTCGTTTCTTCATTTTGACATCCACTTTCCCTCTAATGCTATACACTCACTTTCTTGGTGTGTCGATGCTTTCCTCATCCTCACTCGCATCTCGCGTCTCGATTTCCTATTCTCAAACAACGTTTGGATTGCTATTGATCTTGTGAGAGGTTCACCACAACGATTGTGTAATTCTGTTATATACACGACTCCTTTTCATATAAGCAGTGGATTGCCTCTTTATTTCTTCAATATTTCAACATCAAGTACTAACACTAAATATTCCACTCTTTCGCATACAGTGAATAATTGCAAGAAAAGTGTAAAAAGCACTTGTGTAATCACATTACGTCAGCCATTATACTGGAAAGGTCTCAAATCGTACCTGCAGCTCAAGAAATTTCTGAACTGTCCAAAGTTGTACCCTTAGGAGGTGTCTACTTAAGCAATCTCTAGGCATGATTGGATACATTCTGACATGAAATGGTATAGAACTTTCAGGTATCCTGTACACTACGACAACATTACTGAAAATTTTGAATGTCCATTCCTACTCAACATCATTGAGAATTTACTTCTAGACTTTGTTCGCGACCCTTACATGTGTTTATTCAAACATTTAGAGATGACTAAATCTAGGATCTTGGATCTTATTGAACGTTGTCTGGATGAGGAAATCAATATGCAACATTATAAGAAAATGAAATTGCAAGCCAAAAACCATATTAGGTAACCTCAAAATTAAGACGCTGATCTTAACCGAACGGTAAACTTTGGCTGCAGTATATAGAGAGGGTCAAAATCGTATTGCAATTCATCCAAAGGGACTAGATTGAACACGGAATTAGATGCTTAATTTGAAGGCAATTAAATTAATACTTCGGTTTTCTCACGCAGCTGGTCATTTTTTCTATGAAAAATTTAAACATCACTATACTCAATAGATGGAAGCCCTGGAGGCAAATACGGTATCAGAAGATTAAAGAAATAAACAACTCATGGAACCTTCACAATTCGGCAACGAAATTTTCTGGAGGACTAATTCAACGTCAGACACAACGTTAGCAGGATTAAAAAATCATTCCAAAATACTGTTACGATAACAGAAGTACTAAAGATATTTTGAGGCGACACTTTCTCATCTCAGGGGCACGTTGAGCTAATGCCATCTTCCTTGGTGATCATATCTCATTGCTCAAGAATCTCAATGCGACTGCGCTGAATATAGCAGTCTTTGTTGTACCGAAATTTAAAGACCACACGTAGAACTAAGAGTTCTTCTACACGCTATAGTGTAGACGAAAAAAGACAAGTAAAATCTGCGTTAAGTACAGTAAGTATTTAAATTATGATAAGCGCTATTTTCAACTTATATCTTATGGATATATATTACAATTAGACACGGAAAGTCCCGAAAGATTAAAAAAAAGCCCGATTACACTCTCTACAAGTAACCATACATAGTAATATTCTATAAGAAGCGTAGTGTGATTAGGATTTTTCAATTGCAAATCACATGCAATAATAGTCTAAAATCTGGTGAATTATGACTTTCGTTTGGCGGAAGTACTAACATTTATTTACAAGGTTGCCGACAGTGGGTTTCTGCAGAAATAATTGTATTACTAATTGTAGATATAACGATGCATTTAGATAAAAAGATAATATCAGTAGGTGTCGAGATCCGCCATGATACTTGCATTAGAACGAGTGGAAACGGTTTGCATGCAGTACAACCGCCGAGAGCGGGCGGGTTGATATGGGGAATGTACGGCAGCTCATATTGCTCTTAGGACTTGAAAATTTCAAATATATTCGTGTTTAAACCCTGTGACGTGCGGAACAAGAAGTCTTTTGCTGAGAAAGATGAATATCACGGTGAGCTGACAAGGTATAATAAAGAAAAAAGAGTTAAAATCATGCAAGTTGATGGGTCACTTGCGATAGGAAAAGCAACCACGAGCTTGTAAACCTTTTTGTAATATGCATCCTCTACGTGAGTTACCACCTTACATTGAGAAAAGTAGCACAGATGTCACTTGACTTTTTTAAAACTGTTCTGCAATTTCTGAAAAGAGATATTTAAAAGAGTTTAAATCGAACTCTAGGTGATGCGGTGATTAAAGAAATAATTTTGAGGATGGACGTGAATGTTCGATTTTTAATCAGTGGTTTAGAGTGCCACAGGCGAGCCAAAAATTCGAGGGTTCCTCTATTTGGCATAACAGTATCTGGGAATCAAGGATTAATTTTGCTAACGTTGTGTCTGACGTTGAGTTAATTACCGAGAAAAAATCGTGCCCTTAATTAAGCACAGTGTGGTAATCATATCATTTGGAACTTCACTCAAGAAGGACTCTTTTTCTGCGAATTGTGAATGTTCCTTGAGTTTTTAATTTCTTGTAATTATCTGATACCGTACTTGCCTCCAGGGCTTACATCTAAGTATAGTGATGTGCAAATTTTTCATAGAAAAGATGACCAGCTGCATGAGAAAAAGGAAGCATTAAATTATTTTCCTTAAAATGAGGTTCTTGTCCCCTGCCCAATCTAGTCACTTACGATTCCAATACGATTGTGACCTTCTTTATATACTGGAGCCAAAATTAATGTTCCGAAAATGTCACCGTCCTAATTTTGAGATTTCCTAATATGGTTTTGGTCATGCAGTTTCCTTTTCATCTCCTACGACGGTTGCAAATGTCTTCATAACCACATATAGAGAGCGCCGAGCAAAGTCTAGAAGTGAGTTCTCAATGATATTGTGTAGTCGTGGCCATTCAGCTTTTTCACTAAAGTTGTCATAGTGTACAGGAACACCAACGTTCTTCTATACCATTTCCTTACATAGTGCATTCAATCGTCCCCGGTTTACTTAACTGCAAACCTCCTAAAACGGGTGCAACTTAGGACCGGTCAAAAATTTCTTCAGCTGAGGTACTATATTAACACCTTGCCAGTATAATGGATGATCTAATATCATAACGCATGTGGATTGATCACTTTTCTTGCAGTTGTTTACAGTAAGCTGAAAAGTAGAATATATAGTATTAGTACTTGATGTTGAAATATTAAAGAAATACTGATGCACTACACTAATTATATCGAATAAGAGGTTCTGAATCTCACCATTACACAATCGTAGTGCCGAAGCTTTTACAAGATGAATAGCTATCCAAAAGTTGTTTGAGAACAGGAAATCGAGACGCGACACTCGAGTGAAGACTTGATTAAATTTTGCGATTAAGACAGCCTTGACACACCAAGAACATGAGTGTATAACATTAGAGGGAAAATAGATGTAAGAGTGAAGAAATGTGATACGATATTCTTATCAAGACAATGCTACCGTGATGTAACATTACTTTTACATTCAAGAACTTGGATTTAGAATATTTTCATCAACAGACTTCTAAAATAAATGACCTTTTCTTCTCTATGAGGTGTGTGGCACTTAGTTAGTAATCAGAGCATGCAATGAGATTATATGAAGAGATTAATTGATTAGCCCACAGTTTGGTCGCTTTGTGAAGACCAGTGTTACTAATTTGGTATCGAACACAGTACTACCGTAAATATTTTTTACCTAACCGTCTAAGGAAGGACCTCAAAAGAATCTAAAATCGTTCTATTTATCTCATAGATCAGATCACCGGTCCCAGACCCAAAGTAAGGCTGCTTCGGAAGTTAGAATATAATGGGTTCCATATCAAGTTTTTATCATTATGCAATCGTGAAAATATTATTAATCATAGTCCGCAACCTAGTGAATGCTACACAGCTCTGTATGTAAGCCCTAGTAAGCAGAAGGACACTAAATAAATCCATACTTGATAGTCTCGAGTTTCAACCCACAGGAGATTTTCTCTAAATATTGTATCCGTAAGAACACACAATGTTTGGATTAAACAGTTTACATCAGGCTCACGATCAAGAACAAAGTGAGACCGTTATGGGAGCTAAGTAGATTTTATTCAGCAGGAAGCATATAAACGGGAAGTATAGCAATTGTTTGATTATCATTGATAAATTAATACTTATGTTTTTTACATTTGGTATCACAACATTTTTGAATCCCAAGGGCCCACCTAAAACAAACCGCTGTACGATTCCAAAGCTATATGATTGTGATACCATCGTCTTATTGAAGAGAGAAGTAAATCGACAATTTTTTAAATGGTACGCCATTGTATAATGATAGTTAAGTTGCTCCAAAAGCAGTGCTGATTCGTTTTTAAGACCTAGGTACGCTACACAAGATACTGGGGCCAACGATTCATTGTTGAATTTCTTTACTAGCTCTAAGCCAATAGGAATTAAGAAATACATGGCGACGTCCATTGCTGATTTCTAAATTTCACAAAATTTTTAGACTGACATAGGCCTCCACAAGCCCTTTAGCTTTACCGGACACCTCGAAATAGAACCCTCGAATTATTGGCACGCCTGTTGAACCTTAACCACTAATTAAAAGTCGAACTTCCCCGTCAATCCTCAATATTTTTTCTTTAATCACCGCATCACTTAGAAATGATTTAAACTCTAATTATTATCTTTTTTCATACACTGGAGAATTCTATTACAATGGAGTCACGTGACATTTCTGCTAACGTTCTCATTTTAAGGTGATTTCTTGGGTTGCAGATGAATAATATAAAAAGCTTCACAAGCTCGGGGATGTCTGCCCAATTGCAAGTGACCCATCAACTTGTCCACCATTTAAAAGCCCTTTCTATTTACTATACCTTATGACCGCACCGTGATATTCAGTCTTTCTCAGCTAAAGACTTCTTGTTCCCCACGTCACAAGTTTTAATCTCGAGTATTTCGAATTTGCAAATCCTAACTACAATATATGCTGTCGTACTATTCCCATTTCAACGCAAGCTCTCTCGTCGGTTGTACTGCATGCAAACTGATTCTACTCTTTCTAATACAAGTATCATGGCGGATCATGACCTACTGTTATTATCTTTTCATCTAAATGAATCCTGATGTCTACAATTAATACCATAATTTCTGCAGAAAACCACAGTCAGCAACCTTGTAGATAAACCTTAAATCATTTGCCTCATGAAAGTAATTTTTCAGCTAATATTAGAGTATTACAGCGTGTAAGTTGCAATTGAAAAATCCCTATCTCACTACGCTTCTTATCCAATATTACTATGTATGGTTGGTTGTAGTGCATGCTAACTGCTTGCATTAGTTATGATAAAAGAAAACACATATCTTGACGTATATTTCCACTAAATAAAATATCTGAATCTTTCTATAATTTGGTAATGGATTGTTCTCTGAAAACAGTCTGAAATGAGATCTAAGCACATATCTTTGTTTTTCGATTTTCTTCTTGCCAATGTGCAACTGCTCAAAGTGGACTGTGCAAGGGAATGTACTGTAGGATGTATGCCATGATATTCCACTATATGCAGCTTTCATCTATGCAGAGACGATTTGGTGCTTCTATTTTTGTAAAGGAATTTACTTTGTGATCTAGGATGGGTCTGGTCAACGGCCATGGATATGCACGCATACAACCAGGCCAAGAGACAGTCAGGTACAGTGTTAGATAACAGTACAATTCGTAAGCCTCAACTGCTGGCGATTAATCTGGTACATTTTGTGCACCAGCTTTCTGCTCATGAGAAGATAGCTTTGATTCGATGGACAGAAAACGCAAGCTCTATTCATGTCAACGAGATAAGGTAGTTTTGAATTTAATAAATAAGATTAGAGAAATAATTGTTCTTGATCATTCAGTTTCAGATATGAAAGGTGTCAAAAGGATAATACAGTTGGTGACTAATCTGCTGCAGAGTGGAAGCATACCAGAACTTAATCACCGATGACAAAACGTTTAGAAGTTGGAGAAATTGAAATCCTCCAGTAAGCTTAATAAGAGTGTGCGATATGGCAGTCTGTAGTCCAAGTTGAACCGTGCGAGTCAAAGGGACCTTAAGATTGTATAGCCTGAAGATTGGTGTGATATATGCGTAGCGTTATAAATATAGCATCTTAACGAAGTGTTAAAGTTGCAAAAGACGAATCTAATTTCTTTTAGTCTCAAGTTTAACTCTCAGGCTAATGGAATGTTAATAGCAGTATGTATTACTTTCTTTGGGCACCGAGACGAGCAAGTACTCGAACACTATTACTATGGGAGAAAATTCAGGACTTCTACTCCAATAAGTGAAAAGTGAGCCTAGGAAGTTTTATATTTTTCAGGTGTACTAACTGAAAAATCTCCAAATGTGACCTGACTACAAAAAAAAAAAAAAAATGTCAATTGTTTATTTTGTTGATGTCTGTGTTCTACAACTGTTCTACCAGGCCTGTATAACTTTTTTGTATCGCGAATCACTGCTTTATAAATTCATCGTCAGGTCATGTCTCTCAGGCTAAGAGAAGCGAGCCTGCGTCTACAAGGTTATCACGTCCTTAATAACCTAAGAATCTCCTAATAGCTTCTCTGGACAATAATCTGCCTGTGAATCCTAATAAGCTTACGACTATAAGTGTAATATAACAATTACTTAAAATTGTTAAGCTTTCTAGGCCTTCTGTCTGAAAAGGAGCTAGGAATAGTCGCAAATGAACAAGGTGCTGAGTAGTGAGGATTTATTATCCTTATGTCGTATAAAACCTAGGTCAATAAATATAAACCAACTAGAATCATCGTGTAGTAGAGCCTTTATTCTTACGCCTTCTTGGATAAAAATGTACATGGAGTATTTGCATTATTAGAATATCCAAACATTGATCTTTATTAAGAGTGTTAAACTTTACTTCCTTGTAGGAGAGTCGAAAACTAAACGCTAGTTACACAATTTTAAGTGTCCTTGCATATGGCAAAATCCTCGGAGTCAGTGGTATGCTGTTGAACATCTTAAGATATAAACAATCAAACAATAAACAATTGTTATTAACCTACAATTGAATGATACTTTTGTATACGAATGTGATATCTAAATGAATTGGTTTTTAGTCGATATCTTAAACGTGTCCTGCTACGGTTTCGTTTTCTGTTCGGGTACCAAAACAGCTCGTGTTAAAAGATTCCAAATAATTAAACACAAGAATACATCACCTTCATGTTTTATAACTTTTCCTTACACCTTCATTTAAAGTTTAATCAAGATAGTTTTCATGTCCATTTTCTTAGGTCTATAAGGCGGGGACGATATCACGAAATAAATATCATAACTGATTGGATCAACAGTTAATCCGTTGTCAAAGACATATTGGATTTTTACAGCTGTTGTTCCGTATCATCTAAAACAGTTTATCTTTCGATCTGTCATTTCTACATGAATTTTCTTGGCAGAATGCACAAAACTTTGAATACTTCGAATCGCCACTTTTACACGAAGATGTGGCTCGTTCACAATCCTATCTTGCAGTCAATTTTTATCTACAGGTAAGTAAGATTATCCGGCTGGAGTTGATGGTAGGTGTGTGGGTCAACAGAACAACCTCTTTCGATTGGGTTTAGACTTAAACCATTTCGCTTCTGATGTTTTTAGTACTTCCAAATTGACGAACGAATGCTGCACAGTTGCTGTGATAGTAATGGGAAAAGTGGCCATATTCTAGCTTTGTAACTATTTCCTTTTTATATCTGATATTTCTTATATCAGGGAGACAACTTTCCGCTTCCATACAGGTGCATAAAAAAATGTCTAACCTAATCATTTGTTAGGATTCACATTTAATTAATTGAAGACACTGACAAACTGCTGAATTCTTTTTCTTTTTGAAGGAACTTGAAGGCAGCCAACTATTTACTCCTAAGTATAGCTGAGGACGTGTCAAAGCTTGCAGCTAATTGAAAAAGTGAAAGCAATCTTTTAATGACGCTAGAGTTTTAATAAAATTAATAATTTCGTAGAATTTCCGTCAGTTCTGCTTGTATGTGGCTATAAGAGAATCAGAAGCTGCTCATGAATTCTTTTACCAAGATTCTTAAAAATCTGAATCACACCAACCAGCAGCAACAGATTTCCCGTTTCTAGTTTCTTCTATTACTCTTGTCCATATACAACTGCCTTTGCTCCTTCGATAACCGTCTAGTATTGACTCCAAGTTTCTCGAGAACTGTGATTGAATTGTCGTGGCTTCAATGGCAGAATTAAGTACGATCGTAATTTAATTTATATCCATAATTGCAATTTATATCAATAATATTTAAGGTGAAAAAAGAGTTTAGCATAAATTATATACGTACTTAACTCAGATTTGAGAAGCGTTTTTTACTCCACACCATTGCGTGTAGAGAGACTTTTCTTTCTACGTGTGGGTTTTAAAACACAAGACAATAGAGACTGCGATATTCACCGCAGTCGAATTCACATTCTTGCGCATTGAGACATTATCATACAAGGAAGGTGGCCTTAGCTCAACGTGTCGCTCTGATGATAAACTGCCCTATCGCAAGTGACCAATCAACTTGTCCATCATTTTAACGCGGCCAGCAAACCTAGGCCCTGTCCGGGTGGATCTGAATTCATTGCCCGGCACAACCCGGCCCGAATATCGAGCCGGGCTCTAACCGGGCTGGACACATTCAAGGCCAAAACGGGCCGGGAACGTTTCGGGTCAAACCGGGCCGGGATCATATTGAAACTATCTTCCATTGAAAACTATCCTTTATTCAACATATTCAAACTATTTGCAAAGATGCCTACAAAGATCTTGGATATACTATTTATTGAGTCAGTAAAGATTTCCAAATGACCAAATTTTATTGTATTGTATTATGCATACGTCAGGTCGAAATTAGAATATTCTAGTAATATATGGAACCCTAATGTACAGGAATACTCATTATTGATTGAGCGTGTTAAAATAAGTTTTAAAGGCTTCTTACACATAAGAAAACAAAAATCTACTCGAAATTTGAAAGCTATATTAGAATTGTTGTAAATTTTAAATTTGAAACATTAGAACTAAGGAGAAGAAATATTGATTTATTATTTTTACGCATTGAGACATTTGCTCTTTCATGGCAAAATAGGCTAACCTGATCTTAACTACCAAATATGTATCCACGTACTTCCACTAAATTGCGCACTGCTTCGAAAAATACACTTTTTTGACACCAAAAACAAACGTCTTAAGCAGATCTCCTATATGGAGAACTAGTGCAACCTACAACAAGTTAGTTAAAGAAAATTCCAACCTTGGTTTACTGGCAATGGGTGTACGTACTATTAAGAATTATATTAATTATGCAAGGCGAATGTAATTATTACCCTATATAATCTGTATAACGTGTATAATAAGTAGATTGTGTAATTAGGCCCATGCGTGAGATGTCAATAAATCAAAAAATCAATTTCTCCGTTCCTGAGCTATATAGCCTGTAGTACAGAAAGCTCTTTCAGTAGACGCACTAGAACAAGGAATGACGAGATACTGACAAGCAAATTTTCACAATTTTGGTAATGTTTGTTCTGGTTGCTTCCACCACTGCAGTATATCTAGTTCTCTTACACATGATGACATGTAGTGATACCAAATGTAAAAAACATGAGTATTAATTTATCAATAATAATCAAGCACCAACTATTTCCCGTTTATATGCAACTACAATACTATTTGAGAGTGCTTGCTGCTGAAGAAATTTACTTAGCTCCCATAACTCTCTCATCTTGTTCTTAATAGTGAGCTTCATAGAAACTGTTTAATCCAAAGATTTGTGTTCTTACTTATACAATATTTATAGAAATTCTTCTGTGTGTTAATACTCGAAGCTTAATTAGCATCCTTATGCTTACTTCGGCTTCCATACAGAGCTGTGTAGGATTTACTAGGTTCCGGTCCATCTTTAATAACATTTTCACGAATGAATAATAATAAAAACTTTATATGGAACCTACTATATTCTAACTTCCGAAGCAACCTTATTTTGGGACTGAGACCGGTGATCTGATAGAAGAGAGAAATATAGAATCGACTTTAGGTTCTTTTGAGAACTTCCCTTAAACGGTTAGGTAAAAAATATTTACCGTAGTCCTGTATTCGCTACCAAATTAGTAACACTGGTCATCACAAAGCAACCAAATTGTGGGCTAATCAAATAATCTCTTCATATAATCTCATTGTATGCTTTGATTAGTAACTAAGTGCCACACATTTTATAGAGAAGAAAGGGTTATTTATTTCAGATGTCTGTTGATGAAAATTCTCTATATCCAAGTTCTTGAGTGTAAAAATAATGTTATATCACGGTAGCAATGTCTTGATAAGATTATCGCATCACATTTCTTCACTCTGACATCCACTTTCCCTCTAATGCTATACACTCATGTTCTTGGTGCGTCAATGGTCTCTTACTCGGAAGATTTAATCAAGTCTAAACTCGCGTCTCGCGTCTCGATTTCCTATTCTCAAACAACCTTTGGGTAGTTTTTCATCTTGTGAAAGCTTCGCCACAACCATTGTGTAATGGTGAGATACACACCACTCCTTTTGATATAAGCAGTGTGGTTCGTCTGAATTTCTTCAATATTTCAACATCAAGAACTAATACTAAATACTCATCTGCATACAGTAAAAAACTCAAGAAAATTGAAAATAGCACTTGCGTTATGCATTACATCAGCCGTTATACTGGAAAGGTGTTCAAATCGTAACACAGCTTAAGAAATTTCTGAACAGTCCAGTGTTGTAACGCTTTTAGGAGGTTTCCAGTTAAGTAATTACTAAGCACGATTTGATATATACTTAGTATATGTATCCAATTGTATAGAAGAAATAGAATAGTCCTTCATTAAGCATTATTTGATAATCTTATCAATTGGAACTTCCCTCACTAGTGCCTTTTTTTCTGCTAATTGTGAATGTTCCTTGTATTGTTAATTTCTTGTAATCTTCTGATACAGTATACTCCAGCCAAAGTAAACCATTCGGAAAATGTCACCTTCTTAATTTTGAAATTATCTAATATGGTTTTTATCATGCAGTTTCATTTGGTTGTAAATGTTGCATACAGATTTCCTCATCCAGACATTGTTGAATAAGATAGCAGATCCTAGATTTTATCTCCTCAGATGGTTGTAAATGACTTCAAAACCACACAATGTTATTCCCTATTTTTTCCTGTCAAAATGTATCCAATGGAGCCTGGAAATTACTTAACACGATAACCTCATAAGACCAGTACAACTTTGGACCGTACAGAAATTTCTTGAGCTGAGGTACGATTTGAACACCTTTGCAGTATAATGGCTGATCTAATATCATAACGCATTTGGATTGTTCACCTTTCTTCAGTTATTTACTGTGTGCAGAAGAGTAGAATATATAGTACTGTATTAGTACTTGATGTTGAAATATTAAAGAAATACTGATGCACTGCACTGCTTATATCAAAAGGAGAGGTGTGTGTCGCACCATTACACAATCGTTGTAACGAAGCTTCAAAAGATGATTATCTATCCAAAAGTTGTTTGAGAATACGAGTTCGAGACGCGAGATACGATTGGAGATTTGATTAAATCTTCCGAGTACGACAGCATTGACACATTAAGAACATGAGAGTATATCAATAATGAGAACGATTATGTCAGAATGACGAAATGTGATACGATATTCTTATCAAGACAATGCTACCGTGATATAATATTACTTTTACCTTCAAGAACTATCTGAAATAAATGACCTTTTCATCTCTATGAAATGTGTGGCATATAATGAGATTATTTGTTAGCCCACAATTTGGTGGCTTTGTTATGACCAGTGTTACTAATTTGGTAGCGAACACAGGACTACCGTAAATATTTTCTAACTTACCGTTTAAGTAGAGATCCTAAAAAAACCTAAAATCGATTCTATATTTGTCTCATCTATCAGATCACTGGTCTCAGTCCCAAAGTAGGGCTGCTTCGCAAGTTAGAATATAATGTGATCCATATCAAGTTTTCATCATTATGCAATCGTGAAAATATTATTAATGATAGACCGGAACCTACTGAATCCTACACAACTCTGTATGTAAGCCCTAGTAAGCAGAAGGACGCTAAATAAATCCATACTTGATAGTCTCGAGTTTTAACACATAACAGAAATTCTATAAATATTGTATCCGTAAGAACACAAATATTTGGATTAAACAGCTTTCATCAGGCTCACGATAAAGAACAAGGTGAGAGCGTTATGGGAGCTGAAGAAATTTCTGAACGGTCCATACTTCTAACGCTTTGATGAGGTTTGCAGTTAAGTAATTTCTAAGCACGATTGGATACACTAAGTCAGGATATGCAGGAGAAGAACTTTGGTTAACATTGGTTAACTTTGGTTAACAAGAGCCGTTAACATTGGTAAGAATGAAGTCGAAGCACACTGATATGTGCATACAACATTGTTTTACAAAGTTACAGAAACATTGAAATATTCTATTAACCCTTAACAGTCACTACCTTTGAAAATTATCAAAAAATTATGATATTTGCAGTAGGTCGTCAATTGGTTTGTATATTATTTGAAAGTAGGATTCTAAATTTTCCCGCCAATAGTTTTCGCGAACTGAGTTGTGTCCAAATGGTTACTTTGCACAGTTTTCCGTAAAGTGATTTTAGAGTACTTGTAGCCATATAGTAATAAAGAAAAGTAGTCTCATAAGAAAGGAGAAATAAATGAAACATGGTAAGAGTTGTTTACTTTATAGGATTTAATATCTAAATCTTGAATATTAATGTATAAGAAAATGAGTCCACATAGAAAAAATAATAATATTTACA
Organism: Thermobia domestica; assembly: GCF_964235325.1. NCBI lineage: Eukaryota > Metazoa > Arthropoda > Insecta > Zygentoma > Lepismatidae > Thermobia > Thermobia domestica. The sequence continues at coordinate 273,591,857 of NC_137454.1, read as the reverse complement.
TTTCGCTGAAAATACAGATAGAATAAATATGATATTCAAATATATGCGTAGTTTTATAGAATATTCTTTTTTTTATTTCATTTTTTATATTTTTAAATTTGAATACATCAACGTAGTGTAACAGAGACTTAGGGGTCTAGAAAAGATATGAATTACCAAGTGACAAAATCATTCCTTATCGTGACACATATACTTACAGATGGAACTGCATAAAGGAATTCTTTTGTGAGCTTGTTACTCCCGACTTACAAAAACGACATCTTCCCTTTGATGTGTGGGCTGGCCAGTGAGCAATAAACTCTTTCCTTGTATTATACCATGGTCACGTAGCAACAGGTCGACATATTTTCACTTGATGTTCGCCCAAGCTTTCTAAAGATGGTCTCTCTTGTTTGGGCTTTCTGCATGATACTAGTGCAGATGCAATATCAGCCCGAAACACTTTAAGATGTTACGTTACACTCTCTTTTGTAAGGTAACCAGCTGTTTACAACAACTAAATCTAGCATGTACCCAAAAATTCTAAGACACCATCGTTTTGATTTCATTGGTGTACGGCAGAGTTCTATGAACATGTTTGACTTGTCTACACTTCTCATGTGTTTGCCTCAGAAGTTGAGAAAAAAAATCTTATCTTCTGCCTCCTAAACGATTTTGTCTCATTGTTGGAAGAGTTGAGATTTTCATTACATCCTTCAAATATTGCATTAATTTAACACTTGTAAAAAGTTATCAATGTACACGACTAAAAAATCAGACTATCTTGAATAAGGACATTGATTTCCCATAATTTTTCAGCAAGACGGAGCTCCACCTAACTATGCCTTATGTTCACGCCAATGGCTCGATAGACCATTTCCGGGACATTGGAATGGGCGACGGAGACGGATAGAGTGGCCCAGATTTTACGCCACTAGAGCTCTTCCTCTGCTATCATCTAGGGAACCTTACTTACTAAGAATCTATCCATGATATCCACCATCTGACGCAGAGAATTTTGTAATGTCGTGAAACCTTTGACATGCTGTTGCTAATCCATGCGGATTGGCAGAGGCGCTTTGCAGTTTGTCTTGCTCAAGAAGAATAGCACATAGAGCAAATAATGCTGTAATGCCAAATTCTCACACTTTCTGACAAAATAACTTCTGAACCAATAACGGTAGATTCTGAAATAGTCTGTATCACTGTTTCCCTGAAATTGAGGTCGTATCAAATGATACCCCACATATCCCCTTCCATTTTAAAAATCCAAAGTTGGATCCAATATTACGGCTTCCAAGATGGCCGCCAGGGCAACCATGTCAAACAATATGGTCCATTACCCACCCGAAAAACATATAACATGAACCAAATGTGAATGCTAAGATGTTCCTGTGCTACAGGAGTCTTAAGTGACTGATACTTCACTCTGTACTATATCTCAGGTATATAATCTGGATCTGAATCACTGAAAGTAAAATCAGGTTCTGAATCCGAGGTTCCGAAATCCGATAGATTAGAAGAGAAAGAGATCACTACTGTTGGCCTTATGCTAAGTTTCCTTCCATAGGATATATCAACGCAGGTAACTTCTTTATCCATTTTTGACGAAACACAGTCACCTGCAAAAATGAAAATAGTCTATCACAATATTTCTCCTTTGTATCTGACATGAGATTTCTCAGTAAAACTTATTTATACATATATGAATTTAGATAAAAAAAATAATAACAGTAGATGTTGAGATCCGCCATGATAGTTGGATTAGAACGAGTGGAATCAGTTTTCATGCAATACAACCGGAGAGAGCTTGCGGGTTGAAATGGGATAAGTACATCAGCTCATATTGTTCTTGACAATTTGATGGGTCACTTGCGATAGGATAAGAATTCCCGAGCTTGTGAAACTTTTTGTAATATGCATCCACTACGTCAGAAATTGTCTTAAAATGAGAACGATAGCAGTGATATCACTTGACTTCATTGTAATAGTATTCTACAATGTCTGAAAAGAGATAATAAGAGATTATATCGATCTCTAAGTGATGCGGAGATTAAAGGAATAATTTTAGGATGCAAGGAGATGTCCAATTTTTAATTAGTGGTTAAGAGTGCAACAAGCGCTTTAATAAATCGAGGGTTTCATTTGGCGGTTATCGGTAAGGCTAAACGGATTATGCCGGGTTATGTCCTTCTTACAACGCTGTGAAATTTAGAAGTCTGCAGTGGACATCGGCAAATATTCCTGAATGGCTTAAATCTTAAAGGAAATCAACAATGAATCCGAAGTCGTAAGATATTGTGTTGTGTACCTAGATCTTAAGAAGATGCAACAGTACTTTTAGAGGTCTTTAACTCACATTGTACAATGGCGTACCATGTAAAAGGCCGTGAATTTACTTCTCCCATTATTAAGACGGGGGTATCACAAACGCATAGCTTTGGGAACTAACAGCGGTTTGTTTTAAGTGGGCCCTTGGCATTGAAAAAGTTGTGATACCAAACGTAAGAAACATAAGTATTTACTTATCAATGATAATCAAGCAATTGCTTTACTTCCCGTTTATAAACATTAGAATACAATTACAGAGTTTTTCTTTCTTTAGAAATATACTTACACCCATAACACTCTCACCTTGTTCTTGATCGTTAGCCTGATAGAAACTGTTTAATCCAAGGAATTGTGTTCTAACTGATATATTAAACAATGATTCCTGTGTGTTAGCAGACGAATATGCATTTAATTTTGGTCATTGCTGCTCACTAGATCTTACATAGAGTTGTGTAGGCTTCACTAGGTCCGGTCCATCATTATTAATATTTTCCCAATTGCATAATGAAAAACTTACTATGAAACCCATTATATCTAAGCTCCGAAGAAGCCTTACCGGTGACCTGACCGATGAATCAAATAAAGAATTGATTTTAGGTTATTTTGAGATCTTCCCTTAGACTGTTAGGTGGAAACTATTAAAGGTATAGTCTGTCCAGTGTTCCCTACCAACTTAGTAACACTCGACATCACAAAGCAACCAAACAGTGGGCTAATCAAATAATCTTTTCATATAAGCTCACTGTATGCCTTGATTAGTAACAAAGTGCCACAAATTTCATAGAGCAGAAAAAGTCATTAATTTCACATCTCTCTCTCTCTTTTTTTTTTTTTTTTTTTTAAATTCTCCATATCCTAGTCCTTGAATGAAAAAGTAATCTTACTTCACGGTAGCATTCTCTTGATAAGAATATAGTTTCTCGTTTCTTCATTTTGACATCCACTTTCCCTCTAATGCTATACACTCATTTTCTTGGTGTGTCAATGCTGTCCTCATCCTCACTTGCATCTCGCATCTCGATTTCCTATTCTCAAACAACGTATGGATTGCTGTTGATCTTGTGAGAGGTTCGCCACAACGATTGTGTAATGCTGTTATATACATCTCTTCTTTTCATATAAGCAGTGTATTGCCTCTTTATTTCTTCAATATTTCAACATCAAGTACTAAAACTATATGTTCTACTCCTTCGCATACAGTGAATAATTGCAAGAAAAGTGAACAAAACAATTGTGTAATCACATTAGATCAGCCATTATACTGGAAAGGTCTCAAATCGTATCTGCAGCTCAAGAAATTTCTGAACTGTCCAAAGTTGTACCCTTAGGAGGTGTCTATTTAAGCAATCTCTAGGCATGATTGGATACATTATGTCATGTAATGGTATAGAACTTTTGGGTATCCTGTACACTATGACAACATTAGTGAAAATTTTGAATGTCCATTCCTACTCAACATCATTGAGAATTAACTTCTAGACAATGCACGCGACCCTTACATGTGTTTATGGAAACATTTACAACCCTCGGAGGAGATGACTAATTCTAAGATCTTGGATCTTATTGAACGATGTCTGGATGAGGAAATCAATATGCAACATTTACAAGAAAATGAAATTGTATGCAAAAAAACATATTAGGAAACATCAAAATTAAGACGCTGACCTTAACCGAACGGTAAACTTTGCCTGCAGTATATAGAAAGTGTCATAATCGTATTGCAATTCATCCAAAGCGACTAGATTGAACAGGGGACTAGAAACTTTATATAAAAGCAATTAAATTAATATTCCCGTTTTCTCACGCAGCTGGTCATCCTTTCTGTGAAAAATTTAAACATCACTATACTCAACAGATGGAAGCCCTGGAAGAAAATACGGTATCAGAAGATTAAAGAAATAAACAACTCAAGGAACCTTCACAATTCGGAAACGAAATTTTCTGGAGGACTAATTCAACGTCAGACACAACGTTAGCAAGATTAAAAAATCATTCCAAAATACTGTTACGATAACAGAAGTTCTAAAGATATTTTCAGGAGGGACTTTGTCATCTGAGGGGCACGTTGAGCTAATGCCAACTTCCTTGGGTGATAATATCTGACTTCACAAGAATGTCAATTCGACTGCGCTGAATATAGCAGAGTCTTTTTATACCGAGATTTAAAGCCCACACGTAGAACTAAGAGTTCTTCTACACGCAATGGTGTAGACGAAAAATGGCAAGTAAAATCTGCGTTAAGTACAGTACGTATAAAATTATGTTAAGCGCTATTTTCAACTTATATCTTATGGATATATATTTCAATTAGACACCGAAAGTGACGAAAGATTAAAAAAAAAAAAAAAAAAAAGACTACACGCTCTACAACTAACCATACATAGTAATATTTGATGACAAACGTAGTGAGATTAGGATTTTTCAATTTGAAATCACATGCTGTAATAGACTAAAATCAGGTGAATATAGCGTATAGCGGAAGAAATAACATTTATCTACAAGGTTGCCGACAGTCGGTTTCTGCTGAAATAATGGTATTACTAATTGTAGATAACACGATGCATTTAGATAAAAAGATAATAACAGTAGGTGTCGAGATCCGCCATGATACTTGGATTAGAACGAGTGGAAACGGTTTGCATGCAGTACAACCGCCGAGAGCTGGCGTGTTGATATGGAGAAAGTACGGCAGGTCATATTACTCTTAGGACTTGAAAATTTCAAATATATTCGTGTTTAAACCTGTGCGTGCGGTACAAGAAGTGTTTAGTTGAGAAAGAATGAATATCACGGTGAGCTGACAAGGTATAGTAAAGAAAAAAAGCGTTAAAATCATGGACAAGTTGATGGGTCACTTGCGATAGGACAAGCCACCACGAACTTGTGAAGCTTTTTTGTAATATGCATCCACTACGTGAGTTACCACCTTACATTGAGAAAAGTAGCACAGATGTCACTTGACTTTTTGTAAAACTGTTCTGCAATTTCTGAAAAGAGATATTAAAATGAGATTAAATCGAACTCTAAGTGATGCGGTGATAAAAGAAATAATTTTGAGGATGGACGTGGGTGTTCGATTTTTAATTAGTGGTTTAGAGTGCAACAGGCGCGCCAATAATTCGAGGGTTCCACTATTTGGCGTAACAGTATCTGGGAATCAAGGATTAATTTTGCTAACGTTGTGTCTGACTTTGAGTTAATCCCCGACAAAATTTCGTGCCCTTAATTAAGCACTGATCGATAATCATATCAATTGGAACTTCACTCAAGAATAACTCTTTTTCTGCGAATATTGAATGTTCCTTGAGTTGTTAATTACTTGTAATTCTCTGATACCGCACTTGCCTCCAGGGCTTACATCTGAATATAGTGATGTGCAAATTTTTCATAGAAAAGATGCCCAGCTGCGTGAGAAAAAGGAAGCATTAATTTAACTGCCTTCAAATGAGGTTCTTGTCCCCTGCTCAATCTAGTCACTTGCGATTGCAAATGGTTAAACCCAGTGACGTGCGGAATGGAAGGTCTTTAGCTAAGAAAGAATGTATATCACGATTTGTTTATAAGGTATAGTAATGAGAAACCGCGTTAAAAAGATAGACAAATTTATTGGTCACTTGCCATAGGGCAGTTTATCATCAGAGCGAAACGTTGAGCTAAGGCCACCTTCCTTGTGAGATATATTCTCAATGCGAGAAGAATGTCAATTCGACTGCGGTGAATATTGCAGTCTCTATTGTCTTGTTTTTTAAAACTCACACGTAGAAAGAAGAGTCCTTCTATACGCAATGGTGTGGGCCAAAATGGCAACTCAAATCTCAGTTAAGTACGTATATAATTTATGCTAAACTCTATTTTCACTTTATATTTTATGAATATAAATTACAATTAAAAATATAAATTAAATTATGATCGTACTTAATTCTGCCTTTGATGCCACGACAATTCAATCACAGTTCTTGAGAAACTTGCAGTCAATACTAGACGGCTATCGAAGGAGGTGTATATGGACAACAGTATTAGAAAAACTAGAAACGGAAAGTCTTTTGCTGCTGGTTGGTCTGATTCAGATCTTTTAGAATCTTGGTAGAAGATTTCATGAGCAGTTTCTGATTCTCTTATAGCCACATACAAGTAGAACTGAAAGGAAATTCTACGAAATTATTAAATTTATTATAACTCTAGCTTCATTAAAAGATTGCTTTCACTTTTTCCATTATGCTGCAAGCTTTGACACGACCTCAGCTATACTCAGAAGTGAATAGTTGGCTGCCTTCAAGTTCCTTCAAAAAGAAAAAGAATTCATTCAGTGTCTTCAATTTATTAAATGTGAATCCTGACAAATTATTAGGTTAGACATTACTTTATGCACCTGTATGGAAGCGGAAAATTGTCTCCCTGGTATAAGCAATATCAGATATATATAAAGGAAGATTTACAAAGCTAGAATATGGCAACTTTTCCCTTTACTAACACAGCAGCTGTGCAGCATTCAATTCGGAAGTACCTTCAATTTTAGGAGCCTAAACCCAATCGAAAGAGGTTGGTCTGTTGACCCACACACCCACCATCAGCTCCAGCCGGATAATCTTACTTACCTTTAGACAAAAAGTGACTGCAAGATGGGATTGTGAACGAGCCAAGTTTTCGTGTAAAAGTGCTGATACGAAGTATTCAAGGTTTTGTGCATCCTGCCAAGAAAATTCAAGTATAAATGACTGATCGAAAGATAATCTGATATAGATGATAACGAACAACAGCTGTAAAAATCCAATATGTCATTGACAACGGATTAACTGTTGATCCAATCAGTCATGATAATTATTTTGTGATATCGTCCCCGCCTTATAGACCTAAAAATATGGACATTAAAACTATCTTGATGAAACTTTAAATGAAGGTGTAAGGAAAAGCTATAAAACATGAAGGTGATGTATTCTTGTGTTTAATTATTTTGGAATCATTTAACAGAAAACCCGAACAGAAAACGAAAACGTAGCAGGACACGTTTAATTTATCGAATAAAAACCAATTCATTTAGATATCACATTCGCGTACTAAAGTATCATTCAATTGTACGTTAATAACAATTGTTTATTGTTTGATTGTTTATATCTTAAGATGTTCAACAGCATACCACTCACACCGAGGATTCTGCAATATGCAAGGACACTTAAAATTGTGTAACTGCCGTTTAGTTTTCGATTCTCGTACAAGGAAGTAATGTTTAACACTCTTAATACGAACAATGTTTGGATATTCCAATAATGCAAATACTCCATGTACATTTTTATCCAAGAGGGCGAGAGAATGAAAGCTCTACTACACGTCGATTCCAGTCGGTTTATATTTATTGACCTAGGTTTTATACGACATAAGGAAAATAAATCCTTACTGCTCACCACCTTGTTAATTTGCGACTATTCCTGGCTGCTTTTCAGACAGAAGGCCTAGAAAGCTTAACAATTTTCCGTACCTGTTATATTACACTTATGGTCGTAAGCTTATTAGGATTCACAGGCAGATTATTGGCCTGAAAAGCTATTAGGAGATTCTTAGGTTATTAAGGACGTGATTATCTTGTAGACGCAGGCCCGCTTCTCTTGGGCTGAGAGACAAGACCGGACGATCAATTTATAAAGCTAGCGGTTTAAAACAGTGATTCGCGATACAAAAAATTATACAGGCCTGGTAGAACAGGTGTAGAACACAGACATCAACAAAATTATCAATTGACAGAATTTTTTTTTGTAGTCAGGTCACATTTGGAGATTTTAATTTAGTACACCTGAAAGATGTAAAACTTCCTAGGCTCACTATCCACTTCTTAGAGTAGAAGTCCTGAATTGTCTCCCATAGTAATAGTGTTCGAGTACTTCCTCGTCTTGGTGGCCAAAGAAAGTAATAGATACTGCTATTAATATTCGATGCGTCTTTTGCAACTTTAACTCACTTCGTTAAGATGCTACTATATTGATAACGCTACGTATATATCACACTAATCTTCAGGCTATAGAATCTTAAAGTCCCTTTGACACGCACGATTCAATTTGCACTACAGAATGCCATAACGCATACTCTTATTAGCTTATTGGAGGAATTCAATTTCTCCATCTTCTAAACGTTTTCTCACCGTTGAGTAAAGTTCTGGTAAGCTTCCCATGTGTAGCAGATTAGTGCACCAACTGTATTAGCGTTTTGACACCTTTCATATCTGAGACGGAATGATCAACAACAATTATTTCTGTAATCTTATATATTAAATTCAAAACTACCTTGTCTCGCTGACATGAATAGAGCTTGCGTGTTCTGTCCATCGAATCAAAGCTATCTTCTCATGAGCAGAAAGCTGGTCCACAAAATGTACCAGATTAATCGCCAGCAGTTGAGGCTTACGAATTGTACTGTTATCGAACACTGTACCTTACTGTCTCTTGGCCTGGTTGTATGCGTGCATATGCATGGCCGTTGACCAGAGCCATCCTAGATCACAAAGTAAATTCCTTTACAAAAATAGAAGCACCAAATCGTCTGTAGAATTCTGCAAAGATGATAGCTGTATATAGTGAAATATCATGGCATACATACATCCTGGAGCACATTCCCTTGCACAGTCCAGTTGGAGCAGTTAAGATTGGCAAGAAGAAAGTCGAAAAACAAAGATATGTGTTTAGATCTTATCTTCAGACTGTTTTCAGAGAACATTTCTTTACCAATTTATAAAAAGATTTTATTTATATTTTATTTAGAAGAAATGTCAAGATACGTGTTGTTCTCTTATCATAATGAATGCAAGCAGTTAGCATGCACTACAACAAACCATACATAGTAATATTGGATAAGAAGCGTAGTGAGATAGGGATTTTTCAATTGTAACTTACACGCAGTAATACTCTAAAATTTGTTGAAAAATTACTTTCATGAAGCAAATAATTTTAGGTTTCTCTACAAGGTTGCTGACTGTGGTTTTCTGCAGAAATTATGGTCGTTATTGTAGATATCACGATGCATTTGGATAAAAAGATAATAACAGTAGATGTCGTGATCCGCCATGATACTTGTATTAGAAAAAGTAGAATCAGTTTGCATGCAATAAAGCCGACGAGAGAGCGTGCGTTTAAATGGGAAAAGTATGACAGCAGATATTGTCCTCAGGCTTTCCAAATACGAAATATTCGAGCTTAAAACGTGTGACGTGGGGAACAAGAAGTCTTTAGCTGAGAAAGACTGAATATCACGGTGAGCTCATAAGGTATAGTAAATAGAAAGGGCGTTAAAATGGTGGACAAGTTGATGCGTCACTGCAATTGGGCAGACATCTCCGAGCTTGTGAAGCTTTTTATATTATTCATCTGCAACACCAGAAATCACCTTAAAATGAAAACGTTAGCAGAAATGTCACGTGACTCCATTGTAATAGAATTCTTCAGTGTCTGAAAAAATATAATAATGAAAAAAGATAATAAAAAGATAATAATAATGAAAAAAGATAATAAGTGAAGCGGTGATTAAAGAAAAAATATTGAGGATAGACGATGATGTTCGACTTTTAAGTAGTGGCTCAGGGTCCAACAGGCGTGCCAATAATTCGAGGGTTCAATTTCGAGGTGTACGGTAAGGCTAAAGAGCTTATGGAGGCCTATGTCAGTCTAAAAATTTTGTGAAATTTAGAAATCAGCAATGGACGTCGGCATGTATTTCTTAATTCCTATTGGCTTAGAGCTAGTAAAGAAATACAACAATGAATCGGTGGCCGCAGTATCTTGTGTAGCGTACCTAGGTCTTAAAAACGAATCAGCACTGCTTTTATAGCAACTTAACTATCATTATACAATGGCGTACCATTTAAAAAATTGACGATTTACTTCTCTCTTCAATAAGACGATAGTATCACAATCATATAGCTTTGGAATCGTACAGCGGTTTGTTTTAGATGGGTCCTTGGGATTGAAAAATGTTGTGATACCAAATGTAATAATCATAAGTATTAATTTATCAATGATAATCAAGAATTGCTATACTTCCCGTTTAGATGCAACTACAATACTATTTGAGAGTGCTTCCTGCTGAATAAACTCTACTTAGCTCCCATAACGGTCTCAGTTTGTTCTTGATCGTGAGCCTGATGTAAACTTTTAATCCAAAGATTGTGTGTTGTTACGGATACAATATTTAGAGAAATTCTCCTGTGTGTTAAAACTCGAGGCTATCAAGTATGGATTTAAATTAGCGTCCTTCTGCTTAATAGGGCATACATACAGAGCTGTGTAGGATTCACTATGTTCCGCACTGTGATTAATAATATTTTCACGATTGCATAATAATAAAAACTTGTAATGGAACCCATTATAATCTAACTTCCGAAGCAGACTTACTTTGGGACTGGGACCGGTGATCTGATCGATGAGACAAATGTAGAATCGATTTTAGGTTATTTTGAGGTCCTCTTTTAGACGGTTAGGTATTAAATATTTACAGTAGTCCTGTGTTCACTACCAAATTAGTAACACTGATCTTCACAAAGCGACCAAACTGTGGGCTAATCAATTAATCTCTTCATATAATCTCGTTATATGCTTTGATTAGTAACTAAGTGCCAAACACTTCATAGAGAAGAAAAGGAAATTTATTTCAGATGTCTGTTGATGAAAATTCTCCATATCCAAGTTCTTGAATGTAAAAGTAATGTTATATCACGGTAGCATAGTCTTGATAAGAATATCATATCTCATATCTTCACTCTGACATCCATTTTCCCTCTAATGCTACCGTGTGTCTTCACTCGCGTATCGTGCCTCGATTTCCTGTTCTCAAACAACCTTGGGATAGCTATTCATCTTGTAAAAGCTTCGGCACAACGATTGTGTAATGGTGAGATACAGAACCTCTTATTTGATATAAGCAGTGTAGTGCATCAGTATTTCTTTAATATTTCAACATCAAGTAAATATATTATATATTCTACTCTTCATCTTACAGTAAACAACTGCAAGAAAAGTGATCAATCCACAAGCGTTATGATATTAGATCATCCATTATACTGGCAAGGTGTTAATATCGTACCTCAGCTGAAGAAATTTTTGATCGGTCCTAAGTTGCACCTCGTTTAGGATGTTTGCAATTAAGTAATTTCTAGGCACGATTGAATGCACTATGTAAGGAAATGGTATAGAAGAACGTTGGTGTATCCTGTACACTATGACAACTTTAGTGAAAAAGCTGAATGGCCATGCCTACTCAAGATCATTGAGAACTCACTTCTAGACTTTGCTCGGCCCTCTCTACATGTGGTTATGAAGACATTTGCAACGGTCGGAGGAGATGAAAATGAAACTGCATGGCCAAAACCATATTAGAAAATCTCAAAAATAGGACGGTGACATTTTCCGAACATTTAATTTTGGCTGCAGTATATGAGAAGGTCATAATCGTATTCCAATTCATGCAAAGGGAGTAGATTGAACAGGGGACTTGAAACTTTATTTCAATGCTATTAAATTAATGCTTCCGTTTTCTCACGCAGCTGGTCATCTTTTCTATGAAAAATTTTCACATCACTATACTCAACAAATGCAAGCCCTGGAGGCAAATACGCTATCAGAAGATTAAAGAAATAAACAACTCAAGGAACCTTCACAATTCGGCAACGAAATTTTCTGGAAGACTAACTCAACGTCAGACACAACGTTAGCAAGATTAAAAAATCATTCCAAAATACTGTTACGATAACAGAAGTTCTAAAGTTATTTTGAGGAGACAGTCATATCAGGGGCACGTTGTGCTAATGCCATCTTCCTTGTGTGATAATATCTCATTTAACAAGAATGTCAATTCGACTGCGCTGAATCTAGCAGTCTTAGTTGTACTGAGATGTAAAACCCACACTTAGAACTAAGAGTTCTTCTACACGCAATGGTGTAGACATAAAATGGCAACTAATATCTGCGTTAAGTACAGTACGTATATAAATTATGTTAAGCGCTATTTTCATCTTATATCTTATAGATACATACAGGGTGCGGCACGTAAAACCGGCCCGTCGTAATATTCTGGTATATTGTGTTTTTGGCAACACTTAAATATTCTACCATCGTACCAAGTGATGGCGTGTCGAGGTCGGGTCGACTTACGTGACATGCAGCAATCACATGCAGCCGCAGCTAGTGAAACTTGTCGAAACGAGTTGAGAAAAAGGCCTTGTTGTGTTAAGCCGGGTGAGTGTCAGTGTGTGATAATGCCGTATTCGATACCCGAGCGTGTTGCCAATGTTGAAGGGTTCATTCTCACTGGATCTTTTGTGAAAACAAAGAATTTGTTTCGGGAGAAATTTCGAGAAATTTCCAAATTAATTGAAAAATGGCGGCGTACAGGGTCGGTTCAAAATGCTCCCAGGAACAGACGACCATCTGTCTGCACACCTGAATAAAGATGCAGGTGGAGGAGATAATGAAGAAGTTTTCGAATGTCAACCAGGAGATTGAGTACTCATATTCAATACATTATATTTCATTTATGTGTTGTAGTTAATCATATTCAAAACATTACATTTCATTTTATGTGTTCACTTTACGGCCGGTATTACGTGCCGCACCCTGTATTACAATTAGACACGGAAAGTGGCGAAAGATAAAAAATATCCAGACTACATGCACTTCAACTAACCATACATAGTTATATTTGATAAGAAGCGTAGTGAGATTCTGATTTTTAAATTGCAAATCACATGCTGTAATAGACTATAATCTGGTGAATTATGACCTTCGTATAGCAGAAAAACTAACATTTATCTACAAGGTTGCCGACTGTGGGATTCTACAGAAATAATGGTATTACTATTTATAGATATCACGATGCTTTTAGATAAAAAGGTAAATACAGTAGGTGTCGAGATCCGCCATGATACTTGCATTAGAACGAGTGGAAACGGTTTGCATGCAGTACAACCAACGAGAGCGGACGGGTTGAAATGGGGAAAGTACAGCAGCTCATATTGCTCTTAGGACTTAAAATTTGAAATATTCGTGTTTAAACCCTGTGTCGTGCGGAACAAAAAGTCTTTATCTGAGAAAGAAAGAATATCACGGTTAGCTCATAACGTATAGTAAAGAGAAAGAGCGTAAAAATGATGGACAAGTTGATGGGTCACTTGCGATAGGACAAGCCACCACGAACTTGTGAAGTTTTTTTGTAATATGCATCCACTACGTGAGTTACCACCTTACATTGAGAAAAGTAGCACAGATGTCACTTGACTTTTTGTAAAAGTGTTCTGCAATTTCTGAAAAGAGATATTAAAATGAGATTAAATCGAACTCAAAGTGATGCGGTTATAAAAGAAATAATTTTGAGGTTGGACGTGGATGTTCGATTTTTAATTAGTGGTTTAGGGTGCAACAGGCGCGCCTATAATTCGAGGGTTCCACTATGTGGCGTAACAGTATTTCGGATCAAGGATTAATTTTGCTAACGTTGTATCTGACGTTGAGTTAATCCCCGAGAAAATTTCGTGCCCTTAATTAAGAACTGTTGAATAATCATATCAATTGGAACTTCGCACAAGAAGGACTCATTTTCTACGAATTGTGAATGTTCTTTGAGTTGTTAATTTCTAGTAATTATCTGATACCGTATTTTCATCCAGAGCTTCTATCTCAGAATAGTGATGTGGAAATTTTTCATAGAAAACATGACCAGCTGCGTTAGAAAACGGAAGCATTAATTTAATTGACTTCAAATGAAGTTCTTGTCCCCTGTTCAATCTAGTCACTTACGATTGCAATAAGATTATGACCTTCTCTATATGCTGCAGGCAAAGTTAAAGGTTCGGAAACTGTAACAGTTCTAATTTTGAGATTTCCAAATATTATTCTGGTCATGCAATTTCATTTTCTTGTAAATGCATATTGATTTCGTCATCCAGACGTTTTTGAATGAGATCGCAGATCCTAGATATTGCCATCTCCTCCGACGGTAGCAAATGTCTTCATAACCACACGTAGAGGGCGCCGAGCGGAGTCTAGAAGTGGGTTCTCAATGATCTTGAGTAGGCATGGCTATACAGCTTTTTCACTAAAGTTGCCATAGTGTACAGGATACACCAACTTTCTTCTATACCATTCCCTGACATTGTGCATTCAATCGTAACTAGAAATTACTTAACCGGAAACCTTCTAAAGGGCAACAGAGGAGAGAGTGTCGGTTGAAATGCGAAAAGTACGGCAGCACATATTGTCCTTAAGACTTGCAAATTCGAAATATTCGAGTTTAAAACCAGTGACTTTCGGAACAGGAAATCTTGAGCTGAGAAAGACTGTATATCGCGGTGAGTTAATAAGGTATAAGGAGAGAAAGCGCTTTAAAATGATAGACAAGTTGATGGGTCACTTGCGATAGTTCAAGCATCCCCGAGCTTGTGAAGCTTTAAGTAATATACATCCACTACGTCAGAAATAGTCTTAAAAATGTAACATTAGTAGAGATGTCACTTGACTTCATTGTCATAATATTCCACAATCTTTGAAAAAAGATAATAATGAAATATTAAATCGATCTGTAAGTGATGCGGTGATTAAAGAAATAATTTTGAAGATGGACGGGGCTGTTCGATTATTAGTTAATTGTATAGGGTGCAACAGGCGTGGCAATAATTTGAGGGTTCTCTATCGAGGTGTCCGGTAATGCTAAAGTGTTTATGTCGGCTTATGTCTTTCTAAAAATGATGTGAAATTTAGAAATCAGCAGTAATGTATACCCTAATTTCAATTGGCTTAGACCTAGTAGAGAAATTCAATGAATCGGAAACCGCAGTATCTTGTGTTCTGTACCTACGTCTTAAGAATGAAGCAGTAGAGAAGTAGTTCTTTTATAGCTACTTAACTCACTTTATAGCATGGCGTACTATTTAAAAAGCCGTGGACATATTCTACATTTTATAAGACGAGGGTATAACAGCTTTGGGATCGTACGTTTTTGGTGGACCTTTGAGATTGAAAAATTTTGTGAAACCAAATGTAAGAAACATAAGTATTAATTTATAAATGATAATCAAACAAATGCTATACTTCACGTTTATATCCAACTACAATACTATTTGAGAGTGCTTCCTGCTGAAGAAATATACTTGGCACCCATAGCGCTCTCACCTTGTTCTTGATCTTTAGCCTGATAGAAACTGTTTTATCCAAAGAGTTGTGTTCTAACAGATATATTATTTAATGAAATTATCGTGTTAGTTAACACTCGAGGGTAACAAATAAGCATATAATTACGGATACGCTGCTCGCTAGGGTTTACATAAAGAGTTGTGTAGCATTCACTAGCTTCCGGTCTATCATTAATAATATTTTCACGTAAGACACAATGTTACCAAGATTAATTTTTCATTCCCAAATACTGTTACAGAAGTCTTAAAGGACTTTTGTGGGCATCAGTTTATCATCAGATCGACATGTTGAGCTAATGCCACCTTCTTTTTGTGATAATATCTCAATGCGCAAGAATGTGAATTCGATTGTGGTGAATATTGCAGAGTCTCTATTGACCTCTGGTTTAAAACCCACACGTAGAAGGAAGAGTCCTTCTACACGCAATGGTGTGGACTAAAAATGACAACTCAAATCTGCGTTAAGTACATATTTTCATCTTATATTATTGGATATAAATTACAATTATGGATATAAATTAAATTACGATCGTATTTGATTCTGCCATTGAAGGCAAGACAATTCCATCACAGTTCTTGAGAAACTTGGAGATCAATACTAGTCGGCTTCCAATGATGCAAATAATTTTCGCAGGAGCAAAACTAGCTGTAGCTTCAGGTGGAAAATATTTACGGTATGGGCCGTCCTGTGTTCGCTATCAACTTAGTAACACTGGTCATCAGAAAGCAATGAAACTGTGAGTTAGTCAAATAAGCTTTTCATATAAACTCACTGTATGCTTTGATTAGTATCTGAGACTCATTTCACAGAGCAGAAAAAGTCATAATTTCAGAAGTCTCTTGTTGAAAATTCTCCATATCCAAGTTGCAAAATGATATCACTGTAGAATGTCTTGATAAGAATATTGTATCACATTTCTACATTCTGACATTCTCTTCACCTCTAATACTATAAGATCAAGTTCTTGGTGTGTCAATGGCT
Source organism: Thermobia domestica (assembly GCF_964235325.1). Lineage (NCBI taxonomy): Eukaryota > Metazoa > Arthropoda > Insecta > Zygentoma > Lepismatidae > Thermobia > Thermobia domestica. The sequence goes on along the minus strand of NC_137454.1, from coordinate 273,575,406 downwards.
TTATATGGACAAGAATAGTGGAAGAAACTACAAACGGGAAATCTGTAGACTCTTACTCAGACTCTTACTAGAAGACTTCATGAGCAGCTACTGATTCTTTTAAGGCCACGTACAAGCAGAACTGAAGAGAAATGCGACCAAATTATTAAATTTAAAGATACTTAAGCCTCATTAAAAATTGCTTTCACTTTCTTCATTATCCAACAGGCTGTGACATGACATCAGATATACTCAGCAGTGTATAGTTGGCAGGCCTGGTAGAACATGAGTAGAACATAGACATCAACAAAATTATCAATTGACAGAATTTTTTGTGCTTAAGTTACATATTGAAGATGATCAGTTAAGAACCGTTACTCTTAACATTACCGTGAACATTGGCTGCAGTATATAGAGAAGGTCATAATCGTATTCCAAATCATCTAAAGGGACTTGATTGATCAGAGGACTACAACCTTCATTTGAAGGCAGTTAAATTAATGCTTCCGTTTTCTCACACAGCTGGTCATCTTTTTATAAAAAATTTGCACATCACTATACACACCAGATGGAAGCCCTAAGGCAAATACGGTATCAGAGTATACAGGAAAATAACAAGTCAAGGAACATTTAAAATTCGCAGAAAAAGAGGCCTTCTTGAGAGAAGTTCCAAGTGATATGATTATCAAATAGTGCTTAATTATGTGCACGAAATATACACGGGGATTAACTCAACGTCAGACACAACGTTAGCAAGATTAATCCTTGATTTACAAATACTGTTACCGTACGATAACAACAGTTCTAAAGGACTTTTGTGGGCATCAGTTTATCATCAAAGCGACACGTTGAGATAATGCCACCTTCCTTGTGTGATAATGTCTCAATGCGCAAGAATGTCAATTCGACTGAGGTAAATATTGCAGAGTGTGTATTGTCATGTGTTTTGAAACCCACAAGTAGAAGGAAGAGTCCTTCCACACGCAATGATGTGGACTAAAAATGGCAGCTCAATTCTGCGTTAAGTACGATTAAATCAAGTTAAACTCTTTTTCACCTTATTTGTTATGGATATAAATTAAAATTAGACATGGAAAGCCGTATACTTCCCGTTTTTATACAACTACAATAATATTTGAAAGTGTTACCTGCTAAAGAAATTTACTTAGCACCCATAACGGTCTCACTTGGTTCTACTAATCAAAGCATACAATGAGATTATTAATCAAAGCATACAATGAGATTATATGAAAAGATTATTTTATTAGCCCACAGTTTGGTTGCTTTGTGATGACCAGTGTTACAATTTGGTAGCGAACACAGTCTTACCGTTAATATTTTCCACCTAACCGTCTAAGGGAAGATCTCAAAAGAACCTAAAATCGATTCTATATTTGTCTCATCGATCAGATCACCAGTCTCAGACCCAAAGTAAGGCTGCTTCGGAAGTTAGATATAATGGGTTCCATATCAAGTTTTTATCATTATGCAATCGTGAAATAATTATTAATGATAGACCGAAACCTAGTGAATACCACACAGCTCTGTATGTAAGCCCTTGTAAGCTGCAAGGACGCTAATTAAATACATACTTGATAGCCTCGTGTTTTAACACACAGGAGAATTTCTATAAATATATTGTATCCGTAAGAACACAACTCTTTGGATTAAACAGTTTCTATTAGGCTAACGATGAAGAACAATTTGAGAGCGTTATGCGTGCTAGATAGATTTCTTCAGCAGGAAGCACTCTCAAATACTTTTGTAGTTGCATATAAACGGGAAGTATAGCAATTGCTTGATAATCATTGATAAATTAATACTTATGATTATTACATTTGGTATCACAACATTTTTCAATCCCAAGGTCTCACCTAAAACCGCTCTATTATCTCAAGGCTATATGACTGTGATACCCTCATGTTATTGTGGGAGAAGTAAATCCACGGTTTATAAATAGTACGCCATTGTATAATGTGAGTAAAGCAGCTTTAAAAGCATTACTACCTTGTTTATAAACCTACGTACACAACACAAAATACTGCGGCCTCCGATTAATTGTTGAATTTCTTTACTAGTTCTAAGCAGGTAGGAATTAAGGAATACATGCCAATGTCCACTGATAATTTCTAAATTACACAGCATTGTAAGAAGGTGTTAAACCGGCACCTCCTTACCAAGCACCTCCAAATGGAACCCTCGAATTATTGGCACACCTGTTGCTCTTTAAACCATTAATTAAAAATCAGATATTCCCGTCCATCCTCAAAATTATTCCTTTAATCACCGCATCACTTAGAGATCGATTAATATTTGTCTTCAGACTTTCTAGAATACTATTATAATGAAGTCAAGTATCATCTCTGCTTCAATTAGTATCTCTGCTAATTTTGTTATTTTAAGGCTATTTCTATTGTTGTGGATGCAGATTACAAAAAACTTCTCAATCTCGGGGATGCCTGTCCTTTCGCAAGTGACCTATCAACTACTCCATCAAATAATGCGCTTTGTCTTTACCATATTTTATGAGCTCACTTCGATATTCATTCTCTCTCAGATAAATACTTCTTGTTCCGAACGTCACTGTTTAAACTCGAATATTTCGAATTTGCAAGTTGCATTTTACGGGAAGTATAGCAATTACTTGATTATAATTGATAAATTAATATTAATTTTTTTTTTTACATTTGTTATTCCGACATTTTTCAATCCCAAGGGCCCACCTAAAAAAAAAAACCGCTCATCGTTCCTAAAGCTATACGTCTGCCATACTCTCGTCTTATTAAAGGGAGAAGTTAATCCACGGTTTTATAAATGCTACGCCAATGTGTAATAAGAGTTAAGGAGTTAAGGAGTTAAGGAGCACCACCGCTTCGTTTTTAAGACCTAGGTACACAACACAAGATCATACAGCTTTAGATTCATTTTTGGATTTCTTTACTAGCTGTAAGCCAATAGGAATCAAGTAATAGATGCCGATGTCCACGGCTCACTACTCAATTTCTCAGTATTGTAAGAAGAACATAAGCCGCTATAAGCCATTTAGTTATACCGGACCCCTCGAAATAGTCCCCTCGATTTATTGGGCGCCTGTTGCACTCTGACCCACTAATAAAAAATAGAACAACCCCGTCCATCCCCAAATTATTTCTTTAATCACCACATCACTTAGAGATCGATATAATCTCTTATTAATATCTCTTTTCAGAAATTGTAGAATACTATTAGAATGGTCAATTTACATCACTGCTAATGTTCTAATTTTAAGACTATTTCTGACGTAATGGATGCATTTTACAATAAGCTTTACAAGCTCGGCGATGCTTGTCCTATCGCAAGAGACCCACCAACTTGACCATCATTTTAACGCGCTTTCTCTTTACTACACCTTATGAGCTCACCGTGATATTCATTCTTTCTCAGCCAAAGGCTTCTTGTTTCCCACGTCACAGGGTTTACACCTGAATATTTTGAATTTGCAAGTCCTAAGAAAAATATGAGCTGCCGCACTTATCCCATCTCAATCCGCCTGCTCTCGTCGGTTGTACTGAATGCAAAATGATTCCACTCGTTCAAATGCAAGTATCATGGCGGATCTCGACATCTAATCTTATTTTTATTTTATCTACAATTAATAATACATTATTTCTGCAGATAACCACAGTCGGCAGCTGTGTAGATAAATCTTAAATCTTTTGGAAAATGAAAATAATTTTCCAACAAATTTTAAAATTAGCTTGTAAGTAGCAATTGAAAAATCCTAATCTCACTACGCTTTTAGTAAAATAAGTGACTCTATACCTTCGTCATACAATGTTCTCTGAAAACAGTCTGAAGTATAGATCAAGAAGTTAGATGATCTATCTGTGTTTCAACTAATTTTTTCCCAATGTTAACGGCTCTTAGCTGGACTTTGCAAGGAGTGTACTCTAGGCCGTTTGCCATAATATTCCGCTATATGCAGCGATCATCTATGAAGAATTCTACAGACGATTTGTGGACGCTTGCTTGCTCTCTACGTTTCTTAACAAATATTACTATGTATGGTTAGTAGTAGTGCTGCTTGAAGTCGTTATGATAAGATAACAACGAGTATCTCGACATCTCCCTTAAAATTTTATCTGAACGTTTCAATATCTTAGTAATACTATGCTTTTTGAAAACAGTCTCAAAAATAGATCTAGGCACATATCAGTGTATTTCGACTTTCTTGCCAATGTTAACGGCTCTAAAAAAAAGCACACTAGGCTAGCCATGATTTTCCGCAATATGCAGCGAACACCTAAGCATATTTCTACAAACTTGGTGCTTCAATTTTTGTAGAGGAATTTACTTGGTGATCTACGATGGCTCTGGTCAACGGCCGTGGATATGCTCGTGTTAAATGATTCCAAAGCAGCTCGTGTTAAATAATTCCAAAAAAAATCACATTGTCCTTACACCTTCATTTAAAGTTCAAGATCGTCTTCATCTCCATTTTTTTAGGTTTATAAGGCGGGGTCGATATCACAAAATAATAATCTTATGTGATTGGATCAACAATTAACCGTTGTCAATGACATATTTATATTTACAGCTGTTGTTCGTTATCTCCTATATCAGATTGTCTTCCGACCTGCCATTCGTACACGAACTACCTTGGCAGAATGCAGAGTTCGCCTGAAAATTTATATCGGCTCTTTTACACTAACGTGTGGCTCGTTCACGTTCTTATATTGCAGTTCCCTTTTATCTACAGGTAAGTAAGATTATCTGGTTGGAGCTGATGGTAGCTGTGTAAGTATTTGGAATTTGCATATCCTCTTTAACACACCACCTCCTTCGATTGGGTCCATATTTAGACAATTTAGCTCATTGAATTGGAGGTACTTCCAAATTGGATGCTGCACAACTGCTGTGTTAGTAATGGGAAAAGTGGCCATACTGAAGCTTTGCTAATACTTTTTGTTTTATCTGATATGGCTTATACCAGGGAGGGCATTTTTTCATCTCCATACAAGCGAATAAGGAATTTCTAACGGTACCACTTTGTCAGGATTCACATTTGGTTGGTTGAAGACTCTAACTTTCAGAACCTTTCTTTTTGAAGGAACTTGAAAGGCTAAAACTATTCAGTCCTGAGTAGAGCAGAGTTCGTGTCAAAGCCTGTTGCTACATGAAAAAAGTGAAACCAATCTTTTAATGACGCTAAAATTTCTTTAAAATTATTAATTTTGTAGCATTTCCTTTCAGTTCTGCTTGTATGTAGCTACAAGACAATCAGCAACTGCTCATCAAGTCTTCTTCCAAGTTGCTTAAAAGACTGAATCCACTCAAAAACAACTACAGATTTCCTGTTTCTAGTTACTTCTATTACTGTTGTCGATATACAGCTACCTTTATTCGTTCGAAAACTGTTTGCAAATTTTGATCCCGCTAGTATTGATCTCCAAGTTCCTCAAGGACTGTGATTGAATTGTCGTGGCTTAAATGGCAGAATTAAATTTGATCGTTGCAGATATTACCCCAAAGTTCTTTTTTCTCTTTCGGCACTTTCCATGGCCACTTAGCGTCCATGCTGCTCACTAGGGCTTACACACAGAGTTGTGTAGGATTCACGAGGTTCCGGTCTATCATTAATAATATTTTTCTGATTGCATAATGACAAACTATCTATGAAACCCTTTATATTCTAACCATCGAAGCAGCCTTACTTTGGGTCTGAGACCGGTGATCTTATTGATGAGACAAATAAGAAATCGATTTTAGGTTCTTTTGAGATCTTCCCTTAGACGGTTAGGTGGAAAATATTTACGGTATAGTCAGTCCAGTGGTCTAACCAATGCCACACATTTGATAGATCAGAAAAAGTCATTTATTTCAGAAGTCTCTTGATGAAAACATTCTTGATTGAAAAAGTAATCTGATATCACGGCAGCATTGTCTTGATAAGAATATTGTATCACATTTCGTCATTCTGACATTCTCTTCACTTTAATAGAATACACTCATTTTCTTTGTGTTTGAATGCTGTTCTACTTGGAAGATTTAATCAAATCCTCACTCGCATCTCGCGTTTTGATTTCCTATTCTCAAAAACGTTTGAATAGCTATTCATCTTGTGAAAGCTTCGCCACACCGATTGTGTAATGATGAGATACACACCTGTCCTTTTCATATTAGCAGTGTATTGCCTCTTTATTTCTTCAATATTTCAACATGAGATACTAATACTATATATTCTACTCTTAAGCATACAGTGAATAAGTGCAAGAGGAGTGAACAAAGCACATGCGTTATGACATTAGATCAGCCATTATACTGAAAAGGTGTTCAAATCGGAACTGCAGCTAATGAAATTTTTTAACGGTCCAAAGTTGTACCGCCTTTAGGAGGCTTCCAATTAAGTAATTTCTAGGCAGGATTAGATACATTATGTTAGGAAATGGTATTGGAGAACTTTTGTATATCCTGTACACTATGACAACATTAGTAAAAATGTTGAATAACCACGCCTAATCAAGATCATTGAGTACTCTATCTAGACCTTGCTCCGGGACCTTTACATGTGGTTATGAAGACATTTACAACCGTCGGAGGATATGACAAAATGTAGGTTCTGCGATCTTATTCAACAATGTGTGGATGACGTAATCAATATGCAACATTTACAAGAAAATGAAACTGCATCACAAGGACGATATTAGGAAATCTCAAAATTAAGTTGGTGACATTTTCCGAACTGTAAACTTTGACTGCAGTATATAGGGAAGGTCATAATCGTATTACAATTCATCCAAAGGGAGTAGATTGAAAAGGGGATTAGAAACTTCATTAGCAAGCAATTAAATTAATGCTCCCGTTTTTTCACGCAGCTGGTCATAACTTCTATGGAGGCTAATACGGTATCTGAGGTTTAGAGCAAATTAAAACCTAAGGTACTTTCACAATTCGCAGGAAAAGAGGCTTTCTTTAGAGAAGTTCCAAGTGATATGATTATCGAACAGTGCTTAACGAAGGCCCCAAAATTTTCTGGGGGATTAACTCAACGCCCGGCACAACGTTAGCAAGTTTAATCCCTGATTCCCAAATACCGTTACCATAACAGAAGTTCTACAGAATTTTTGGGGCATCAGTTTTTCATCAGAGCGACTCGTTGAGACAAATCTTTGGATTAAACAGTTTCTATGAGGCTCATGATTAAAAACAAAATGAAAGCGTTATGGGAGCTAAGTAGATTTCTTCTGCATGAAGCACTCGGAAATACTATTGTAGTAGCATATAAACGGGAGTATAGTAATTGCTTGACTATAAATTAATACTTGTTTTTTACATTTGGTATCACAATGTGTCATCATGTGTAAGAGAACTAGTTATACTGGAGTGGTGGAAGCAACAAGAACAAACATCACCATATTAGCACGTCAGTATCTCGTCATCTCTGCTTCTATTGCGTCTATTGAAAGAGCTTTCAGTACTACAGGCTATATAGCTCGTGAACGGGGAAATTGATTTATTGATTTATTGACATCAAGCACTGGTCATATTACAGTGTTACTTAGTATATACGTTTTACAGATTATATAGGATAATAATACTATTGGTAATAATTACATTTGAATTACGTAATTAATAGAATTCTTAAAATTACTTACACCCGTTGCCAGTACATCAAGGTTGAAATTTTATATAACTAACTTGTTGTAAATTGCACTAGTTCTCCATAAAGAAGATCTGCTTAAACGTTTGTTTTTGCTGTAAAAAAAAATGTATTTTTCGAAGCAGTGCGCAATTTAGTGGATAGTACGTGGATACATATTTGTTAGTTATTAAAGCCACCTTCCTTGGGTGATAATGTCTCAATGCGGAAGAATGTCAATTCCACTGCGGTGAATATTTTCCCTCTGTATTTCTTCAATATTTCAACATCAAGTAGTAATACTCTATATTCTACTCTGCTGCATAGAGTAAATAAATGCAAGAAAAGTGAAAAAAGCACATTCGTTATGACATTAGATCAGCCATTATACTGGAAAGGTGTTCAAATTGTACCTCAGCTGAAGAAATTTCTGAACCGTACAAAGATGTACCGGCTTTAGGAGGTTTTCCTGTTAAGTAATATCTAGGCTCCATTGGATACATTTTGTCAGGGAAAGGTATGGAAGAACTTTGGTGTATCCTCCACACTATTACAAATTTAATGAAAATGCTCAATGGATATGTCTACTCAAAATCTTAGAGAACTCACTTCTAGACTTTGCTTCGGGACCTCTACATGTGGTTTTGAAGACATTTACAAGCCTCGGAGGAGATAAAATCTAGGATCTGCTATCTTATTCAACAATGTCTGCATGACGAAATCAAAATGCAACATTTACAAGAAAATGAAACTGCATGACAAAAAGCATATTAGGAAATCCCAAAATTAAGACGGTGACATTTTCCGAATCGTTAACTTTGACTGCAGTATATAGAGAAGGTCATAATCGTATTGCAATTCATCCAAAGGGACGTCCGAGAAATTGGCCCCCACCATTGAAGCACTAATGATCTCATCTAGTGCAATCGTCAGTGCTTGGTTAGTGCTTTTTAGAACACCAATTTCCAGCATTAGTGCTTTAATAGCTTGTACGCTAGAAGCCAAAAATTTGGAGGTAGGCTAACTTCACTTTAGCCCTTCCAGAAAGCACTAACGTTTAAAACTATTGCAATCGTTAGTGCATCGTTAGTGCTTGCAGAAAACTATTAGTTTCGTTAGCGCTTCACAATTAGTGTGGCTATGCTCAGTTATATGTCACGGAATTCCAATAAGGAATACATGGGGAATTTTTAATTGGCTCAAATTCTCCCCAAATTCAAAAGCGATAATGACCTATTCTAGTGCGATCGTTAGTGCTTCGTTAGTGCTTCTTAGAATACCAAGTCGAAACATTAGTCCTGCAATAGTTTGGACGCTAGATGCAAAGAACTATTGTTGTGCAACTTCTCGTTATCCCGCCAGGAAACACTAACGATTAAACCTGGTGCAATTGTTAGTGCATCGTTAGTGCTTTCAGGGAACACTAATGGTTTAGTTTTGCTTTGCTCTTATTGTAGATCTGCGCACTTATAAGTCACAAAGATGTCCAAACTCACGAGATCGGCGCTCACGAGTTCGAAACTTACGCTCACTCGACCTCAACCTCACAAAGTGAGCCTGAGATGTGATGTGAGCGTGAGGTTGAGTGAGCTCTTGGTGAGACTGGTGAGGTAAGCGTGAGGTCAGACTGGTGATGTGAGCGTGAGGTCGAAAAGAGTTCGTGAGTTCAGGTCGAAATTAGTTTTTGAGCGTGAGGTTGAGTGAGGTTAGGCCAAAGTGGTCAACTCTGGTTACAAAACTCCCATAAATACATGGAGAATATTTCACTGGGACAAATTCCCGACCAATTCGAAACTGCTAATGATATCTTTAATACAATCGTTAGTGCTTTCTTAGTGCTTCCTAGAGCAGTGACTCTAAACATTAGGGCTGCAATAGGCTTAACAATAGTACACTAGAAGAAAAAAACAGTCCCCCCAGGAAGCACTAACAATCAAACCTAGTGCAATTGATAGTACATTTTTGCTGGTCGTAGAAAACACTAATAGTTTCGTTAGTGCTTCATTATTAGTGACGAATCTCACGTAAGAAAAACATTGGGAATTTTTCGCTGAGTTAAACTTCCGCCAAATTAAAAAGCACTAATGATCTCTTCCTGTGCAATCGTTAACTACTTCTTAGAGCACCAAAACCGAACATTAATGCTTCATTAGTTTGGATGCTAGGGGCAAAAAGAAAAAAAAAAAACGAGCTAACTTCACGTTAGTTCCCCAGAAAGCACTAACAACATAATCTAGAGCAATCCATAGTTCATTGTTAGGACTTGTAGAAAACCGTAAAAGTTTTCTTTGTTTCCCTATTAGTTCTGTTTTGGGTTGGTTCATATAAACAGTCATTTTATTATTTTTTTCTGCATTGTTTTACGATACGATAAAAGTTAACTACAATCTTTTGCTAATTTTAACATGTTTAATTCTGTTTGTTGAGAATGTAAAATGATGTTTACTGGTTTTGGAACAACGTTAAAAAATCTTTTATAATAGTATTATTTATTTGTAACTTTAGGCTTCATGATTCAAAGTTGTACACGAAGATGAAAATGCTAAGAAGACTGTAATTAAAACAATGTTAGTGTCTTTACAGTTAACTAATGGGGAGTAATTAATTAATGTGAAGTAACTGTTACTGATTAACCTTTACCTTGAACAATTCTTCTATAGAGATTCCTGTTGTCACTCCGGTTACCCTAGCAGACACCTCCTACGTTAAATACAAATTGTTAACAGGGATACCAGCAACATACGAAATTTAATACCATACAGTGTTCTACTATTTATTCAATATACACAAACCAAATATAAGGAAAGAAGGCATACTTCAATAATTATAAATGTATCAACTCAACGGTGATATGTATACACGACTCCTAAAGTGCATTACCACCTGCAATTCTCCTTTTCCTAAAATAGCAGGCAACCCAAACAACTCCGCGGTTGGGTTGGTTGCATATTCGAAAGGCGTTGAACTAAACCTCAATTTTGTCAAAAATATATCAGTGTGGCAAACTGCAAATAAGGGAGAAATATAAAAAACTTTCTTATGGTAAATTCTAGTTCAAAGTTCATAGCACTTGCTTTTGGTCGTGATGCTTTGTTTCTTTATTTCAGGGAACAGAAACGTTCTGGCGTCTAAGAAATTATATCATATAATTTGCAAGTGGATGTATTTACATTGCAATTTCTGGTAATAAAGATTGTAAAAAGTAACTTTAATTTCTTTATCCTGGGGGCTCCTTCATCAAGTCTTAGGGACTCCTTATATCTCGTCGCCCCCCCAAATATCGATATCGAAAAAGTAGAATCATATATTCATGTCAATATATTTTAGATATCGAATGTTGATATATAATATAGATATCGACGATAACGTTATCGACATAACACAGGCCTATGTCCGAGAAGTGATGCTTGAAATATATTGGAAACAACAATTAAATTCTAAATAAATTCTATAATTCCGTTTTCAATGTTGAGGGGGAAGAACGTGAACCCGAATAGAAAGTTTAAGAAAGGAAATGTTAAGATAAAAGTAGGTTTTCCGTTTCCCCTTGAATACAAAACTATTAAGAGAAAACTATTACTGTAATTACTTTTACTTCTGTTTGTGATTGTTATCACAAATCAGCGACAGTACACATACTTTACACAGTATACCAATACACTATAACTTCTCACAACCAAGCAAGCCGGAAGATGAATTTCCTGTGATATTAAAGTAGAATGTTCTACAAAATAGTCATAATTCATTGGCCATATTTCTATTAGAATTTTCATACGAACTAAGAGCAACAAGACTAACAGAATTATGCATTTACCTGATATTTTCATTTGTTAATATAAGTCCCCTACCCTGGGCTAAATCTGGCTACCGCGGTTTCAGGTAATCAACCCTCGACAGTTTTAAACTAGAATATTTCGAATTTGCAAGTCCTATGGACAATATGTGCTGCCGTACTTTTCCTATTTCAACACACACTCTCTCCTCTGTTGCCCTTTAGAAGGCTTCCAGTTAAGTAATTTCTAGTTACGATTGAATGCACTATGCCAGGAAATGGTATAGAAGAAAGTTGGTGTATCCTGTACACTATGACAACTTTAGTGAAAAAGTTGAATAGCCATGCCTACTCAAGATCATTGAGAACTCACTTCTAGATTTTGCTCGGGGACCTATACATGGGGTTATGAAGACATTTACAACCGTCGGAGAAGATGACAAAATCTAGGATCTGCGATCTTATACAACAACGTCTGGATGATAAAATCTATATGCAACATTTACTACAAAATGAAACTGAATGACAAAAACCATATTAGGAAATCTTAAAACAAGACAGTGACATTTTCCGAATGATTAACTTTGGCTGCAGTATACGGTATCAGAAGATTACAAGAAATTAACAACACAAGGAACTTTCACAATTACTAGAAAAAGAGGCCTTTTGAGCGAAGTTCCAAGTGATATGATTATCGAATAGTGCTTAATTAAGGCCACAAATTTTTCTGGGGGATTAAGTCAACGTCAGACACAACGTTAGCAAGATTAATCCTTCATTCACAAATTCTGTTACGATAACAGAAGTTTTACAGGACTTTTGGTGGCATCAGTTTATCCTCAGGGCGACACATTAAGCTAATGCCACCTTCCTTGTGTGATAATATCTCAATGCGGAAGAATGTCAATTTGACAACGGTGAATATTGCAGAGACTCTGTTTGTTGTGTAATAAAACCCACACTTAGAAGGAAGAGCCCTTATACAAGCAATGGTGTGGACTAAAAATGGCCAGTCAAATCTACGTTAAGTGCGGATATAAATTATGTTAAGCGCTATTTTCACCTAATATTTGATGGGCATTATTACAATTAGTCATGGAACGAGCCGAAAGACAAAAATAGCTTTCGCGGAATATCTCAACGATCGAAAGTAATTGTGCCTTTGAAGCTATGACAATCACTCATGGTCCTTGAGAATCTTGGAGCTCAATACTGGACTGCTTCAAATGATGAAAAGAGTTTTCGAAGGAGCAGAGGTAACTGTATTTGACAACAGTAATAGGAGAAACTAGAAACGGGGTATCTGTAATTATTGATGGGTATGATTCAGATCTTTTAAGAAGATTATGTAGAAAACTTCATGAGCAGTTGCTGATTCTTATAATACCACATACGAACAGAACCGAAAGGAAATGCTACGAAATCATTAAATTTCAAGAAACTTAGCGTCATTAAAAGTTTGCTTTCACTTTTTTTAAGATTCAACAGGCTGTGACACGACCTCAGCTATACTCAAGAGAGATTAGTTGCAAGGCTTCAAGATCCTCCAAAACAAAAAGAACTGTGCAAGTTAGTCAGAGTCTTCAACTGTGAGTTAGGAGTTGTGAGTTAATAGTCATATCTGAATCCTAACAAAATTTTCAACATTACACATTTCTTATTCCCCTGTATGGAGAACGAAACATGTCCTTCCTGCTATCAGGTATAACAAGGAAGTGGTTGCAAAGCTTCAATATGGCACTTTTTTCCCTACTAACACGACAGATGTGCACCATTCAATTCGGAAGTAGCTCCAAATCCAGGTGGGAAATGGTCTAAACAAGAACCCAATCCATTGAGGTTGGTGTGTGAAAGAGGATATGCGAAATCCAGCATCTACACAGTTACTATCGGCTCCAACCGGATAAGCTTACTTACCTGTAGATAAAAAGTGATTGCAAGGTAGGATTGTGAACGAGACACATGTAAGTGTAAAAGAGTATTCAAGGTATTCTGCATTCTGCCAACGGAGTTCTTTTACAAATGCAGATCGGAAGACAATCTAATAAAGATTATGACGAACAAAGCAGTAGAAAACCAATATATCGTTGACAACGGCTCAAATGGTGATCCGATCTATTATGATTATTACTTTGTAATACCGTCCCCGCCTTATAGACATAACAAAATGGACATCGATGAAATTTTATGATTTAAGACATGGAAGACATGGAAGACATGGAAGACGATCTTGAAATTTAAAATGAAGTTGTTAGGACATGGTATAAAACATGGTGGTGGTTTATTGTTTTGTTTACATATTTTGGAATCCTTAAAAAAAGAGCTGCTTTGTTAGCCGAAGACTAAATGAAACCGTAGGAGGACACTCACAAGTTAACGTGTTAAACCAATTCATTTAGATATAACATTCGCATACTACAGTACTTTTCAATTGACGTTTATAACAATTGTTTATTGTATGATTGTTTATATGTTAAGTTGTTCAACAGCAGATGATAGTCTCCAAGGATTCAACTATCTGCAAGGTCGAAACATTGGGTAACTACCGTTTAGTTTTCGAATCTCCTAAAAAGAAACAAAGTTTAACTGTCTTAATAAAGAACGATGTTTCGATATGCGGTACATGGAAAGACTGCATGTACATTTTTATCCAAGAGGGAGCATAAAAATGAAAGCTCTACTACTCGTCGATACCTGTTGGTTTCAACTTATTGCCTCAGCTTTTATACGACATAAGGACAATCATAGACATAAGGACATAGATCGAAGCTCTTATCTTTGTTTCGACTTTCTTCTGGCCAATATTAACGGCTATTAGCTGGACTGTGCAACGAATGTAACCTAGGCAATTTGTCATGTTATTCCGCTATATGCAGCGATCATCTATTAAGAATTTTATAGACGATTTAGTGCTTCTATTTTTGTAAAGTAATTTACTTGGTGATCTAGGATTGCTCTGGTCATCGGTTATGGGTATGCTCGTATACATACCAGAGCAATGGACAGTTTGCTTCAGTGTTAGAGATTAGTACACTTCGTAAGCCTTAACTACTGGCGATTAATCTGGTACATTTTGTGGACTAGCTTTCTGCTCTTTAAAACATAGCTTTGACTCGATGGACAGAACACGCAAGCTCTATTCACGTCAGCGATATATGGTAGTGTTGAATTTAATAAATAAGATTACAGAAATATTTGTTGCTGATCATTCCGTCTCAGATATTAAAGGTGTCAAAAAAGCTAATACAGTTGGTGCACTAATATGCTACAGAGGGGAATCTTACCAGAACTTTACTCACCGATGAGAAAACGTTTAGAAAATCGAGAAATTCAAAACCGGCAATAGCTTAATAAGAGTGTCCGATCTGGTAGGCAGAGCCCTGCACGGGCTGAGGGCGCCTGGTTCGGCCCGGTACCCGGCCCGGCCCGACCCCTTTCAACTAATATCAAACTGGACCGGGCCCTAACCGTGCCGGGCATATTTCGGACCGAATCGAGCCGAACCCGGCCGGGCACATAGTCCGCTCGGCCCTGATACTCTGAAAAAACGGTTCGGAAATTAATGTTGTCAGCCTATTTGTTTTATTAATTTCTTCCACTACCTTTATTTTTGCCGTGTTTGTACGGTCTCACTGTCAGCCTATGTTAATCGTAATGTGTTTGGGAAACTGTCTCTTTATTAAAGACTGCGTTGTACTGGTAATACTATTACTATTACTACTTTTACTACTACTATTACTACTTCTACTATTACTACTACGACCACTGCTAATACAGCTACAACTATTATGACCTCGCGTCAGAGTTGACATGTCTGGTGGTACCGAATTTACTTTCTAAGTACAGAATAAAATGGAGAAATGCTAGTTATTATGGCCGGTCTGCGTAGAATGTGAACCGATGCTTGATCTACGAGGGAGAACAGTGGCTCAGTAGAAAAAACACTCACATCTGGTGCTAGACGTCGTCGGATCAATCCCTACTCATGCTATGCGAGCTTTGGTGTGGACAAACATCGTGTGCGTGGGAGTTTCTGGGGTGGTCCTGCTTCCTCCTACTGTTTTCATTCTACCAATTCATCCCATCATCTTCCATATAGCCTGAGCTGTAGTTTCCTAAAGAACGGATGATAAAGTCAAGTACTTTACCTAGTAATTAGAATTTTGTACGCTACAATTGGACCACGGAAGACAAAACCATGAACTGGCGTGTTCATATGATCAGTGCAATTTGTAGTAATGTTGAATTAGCAAGGCAAATATCGAATGGTGTTACATGTTCATGTATTGTTTATAGTATGATGCTACAAATATAACAAAATATAATGATCAAAAAATCACCAAGTCGCCAGGGTCGATTAAGTGTTCCTGGAACGGTGGTTCGGTGGTTGAGCGTTCACCTCTGCTGTATGGGGTCACTGGTTTGATCCGAGCTCTCGCCAAGTTAACTTTGTGGTGGACAAACACCGTGTGGGGGATTCGCGGCGTTCTCCTGTTACCCTCCACTTTATTTATGCCACTATTTAATTTATTTCTCATCACTATCGTCCCCTTTAGGCTAGTTGGCAAAACTTGGAACCACCTACCAAGATGAATAAGCTAATGGATTGGGAAGATAGACATTCAGTCTCTGGTGAATTTGATGATGAAGTGAAGAGGATGTCATCATGTGTAAGAGAACTAGATATACTCCAGTGGTGGAAGCAACAAGGACAAACATTACTAAAATTGTGTAAATTAGCGCGTCAGTTTCAGGTCATCCCTGATTCTAGAAAGTCTACTGAAAGAGTTTTGAGCACACAGGAAAAGAGAAATGCTTTAAAGCCTGAAACTGTTCACTCTGTTTTCGTGCTATTAGATGCGTACGAGGTCATACGATGTTCATTTTGCACTATTGGTTTCTTAGGAAACCTTATATTTTCATTTTCTTAAAATCAACTATCCCTTCTATTATATGCGATGTTAAGGCCATCTTAGGGATCTCAAAGCGTCTTAGGGAATTTGAAAAACCAAATTAGGGAATCTCAAAATTAAGACGGTTACCTTTTCCGAACCGTAAACTTTGGCTGCTGTTAAACCTGAAAGATATAAAACTTCCTATGCTCACTTTCCACATCTTGGAGTAGAATCAATGGATTTTCTTTCTTAGTAATAGTGTTCGAGTACTTCCTTGTCTCGGTGGTCAAAGAAAGTAATAGATACTGCTATTAACTTTCGATTAGCGTGAAAGTTAAACTTGCGTGTATAAAAAAATTCGGGGCGTCATTGGCAACCTTGACTCACTTCATCAAGCTGCTATATTGATAACGCTACGAATCTATCACACTAATCTTAAGGCTATAGAACCTTAAAGTCTTTCTGACTCGCACGGTACATCTTGCACTACAGACTGCCATACCGCACACTCTTATTAAGCTTATTGGA
The DNA here is from genome assembly GCF_964235325.1 of Thermobia domestica. NCBI lineage: Eukaryota > Metazoa > Arthropoda > Insecta > Zygentoma > Lepismatidae > Thermobia > Thermobia domestica. Next base: position 273,558,614 of record NC_137454.1, on the reverse strand, counting down.
GGATTTGAATTTCTCGATCTTCTAAACGTACTTTTGATATCTGATATCTATACATTTTTCATTCAGGAGACTTTTGAGGTTTTTTTCGTTCTACAATGATATGTGTGGCTTTTGTTTTTATTTACTACTTCGCATTCCGTCAAAAGCTCTTTATTTACTTGTTACGAACCGTTCCAGGGACACTTCATCGATACTGGGGTCCCAGTGACTTATTCCATCCTTGTTTTTTGTTATTATTATGGTAGCATCGAATTATAAAGAATACAGGAACATGTAATATGATTTGGAATCTGCCGTGCTAATTAAATATTACTACAAATTGCGCTAATATTATGAACAGGAAACTACGGCTCAGGCTATATGGAAGATGATGGGATGAATTGGTGGAAAGAAAACAGTAGGAGGAAGCAGGACCACCCCAGAAACTCCCACGCACACGATGTTTGTCCACACCAAAGCTCGCATAGCATGAGTAGGGATTGATCCGACGACGTCTAGCACCAGATGTGAGTGTTTTTTCTACTGAGCCACTGTTCTCCCTCGTAGATCAAGCATCGGTTCACATTCTACGCAGACCGGCCATAATAACTAGCATTTCTCCATTTTATTCTGTACTTAGAAAGTAAATTCGGTACCACCAGACATGTCAACTCTGACGCGAGGTCATAGTAGTTGTAGCAGTATTAGCAGTGGTCGTAGTAGTAATAGTAGAAGTAGTAATAGTAGTAGTAGAAGTAGCAATAGTAATAGTATTACCAGTACAACGCAGTCTTTAATAAAGAGACAGTTTCCCAAACACATTACGATTAACATAGGCTGACAGTGAGACCGTACAAACACGGCAAAAATAAAGGTAGTGGAAGAAATTAATAAAACAAATAGGCTGACAACATTAATTTCCGAACCGTTTTTCAGAGTATCAGGGCCGAATGGACTATGTGCCCGGCTGGGTTCGGCTCGATTCGGCCCGAAATATGCCCGGCACGGTTAGGGCCCGGTCCAGTTTGATATTAGTTGAAAGGGGTCGGTCCGGGCCGAACCAGGCGCGCTCAGCCCGTGCAGGGCTCTGCCTACCAGATCGCACACTCTTATTAAGCTATTGCCGGTTTTGAATTTCTCGATTTTCTAAACGTTTTCTCATCGGTGAGTAAAGTTCTGGTAAGATTCCCCTCTGTAGCATATTAGTGCACCAACTGTATTAGCTTTTTTGACACCTTTAATATCTGAGACGGAATGATCAGCAACAAATATTTCTGTAATCTTATTTATTAAATTCAACACTACCATATCTCGCTGACGTGAATAGAGCTTGCATATTCTGTCCATCGAGTCAAAGCTATGTTTTAAAGAGCAGAAAGCTAGTCCACAAAATGTACCAGATTAATCGCCAGTAGTTAAGGCTTACGAAGTGTACTAATCTCTAACACTGAAGCAGACTGTCCATTGCTCTGGTATGTATACGAGCATACCCATAACCGATGACCAGAGCAATCCTAGATCACCAAGTAAATTACTTTACAAAAATAGAAGCACTAAATCGTCTATAAAATTCTGCATAGATGATCGCTGGATATAACGGAATAACATGACAAATTGCCTAGGTTACATTCGTTGCACAGTCCAGCTAATAGCCGTTAATATTGGCCAGAAGAAAGTCGAAACAAAGATAAGAGCTTCGATCTATGTCCTTATGTCTATGATTGTCCTTATGTCGTATAAAAGCTGTAGCAATAAGTTGAAACCAACAGGTATCGACGAGTAGTAGAGCTTTCATTTTTATGCTCCCTCTTGGATAAAAATGTACATGCAGTCTTTCCATGTACCGCATATCGAAACATCGTTCTTTATTAAGACAGTTAAACTTTGTTTCTTTTTAGGAGATTCGAAAACTAAACGGTAGTTACCCAATGTTTTGACCTTGCAGATAGTTGAATCCTTGGAGACTATCATCTGCTGTTGAACATCTTAACATATAAACAATCAAACAATAAACAATTGTTATAAACGTCAATTGAAAAGTACTGTAGTATGCGAATGTTATATCTAAATGAATTGGTTTAACACGTTAACTTGTGAGTGTCCTCCTACGGTTTCATTTTGTCTTCGGCTAACAAAGCAGCTCTTTTTTTAAGGATTCCAAAATATGTAAACAAAACAATAAACCACCACCATGTTTTATACCATGTCCTAACAACTTCATTTTAAATTTCATCAAGATCGTCTTCCATGTCTTCCATGTCTTCCATGTCTTAAATCATAAAATTTCATCGATGTCCATTTTGTTAGGTCTATAAGGCGGGGACGGTATTACAAAGTAATAATCATAATAGATCGTATCACCATTTGAGCCGTTGTCAACGATATATTGGTTTTCTACAGCTGTTGTTCGTCATAATCTTTATTAGATTGTCTTCCGATCTGCATTTGTAAAAGAACTCCGTTGGCAGAATGCAGAATACCTTGAATACTCTTTTACACTTACATGTGTCTCGTTCACAATCCTACCTTGCAATCACTTTTTATCTACAGGTAAGTAAGCTTATCCGGTTGGAGCCGATGGTAACTGTGTAGATGCTGGATTTCGCATATCCTCTTTCACACACCAACCTCAATGGATTGGGTTCTTGTTTAGACCATTTCCCACCTGGACTTGGAGCTACTTCCGAATTGAATGGTGCGCATCTGTCGTGTTAGTAGGGAAAAAAGTGGCCATATTGAAGCTTTGCAACCACTTCCTTGTTATACCTGATACCAGGAAGGACATGTTTCGTTCTCCATACAGGGGAATAAGAAATGTGTAATGTTGAAAATTTTGTTAGGATTCAGATATGACTCCTAACTCACAACTCCTAACTCACAGTTGAAGACTCTGACTAACTTGCACAGCTCTTTTTGTTTTGGAGGATCTTGAAGCCTTGCAACTAATCTCTCTTGAGTATAGCTGAGGTCGTGTCACAGCCTGTTGAATCTTAAAAAAAGTGAAAGCAAACTTTTAATGACGCTAAGTTTCTTGAAATTTAATGATTTCGTAGCATTTCCTTTCGGTTCTGTTCGTATGTGGTATTGTAATAATCAGCAACTTCTCATGAAGTTTTCTACATAGATTCTTAAAAGATCTGTATCATACCCATCAATATTTTCCTGAGACCCGAGCGTTTATATGTCAAGAACTTTTGATGAAATTTTGTTATTAAGTAACAATAGACCCAATAGTACATATTTAAAAAACATTTTGTCATACTGCTTTCCTATTGATCGGTAATGGGTCGAATTGTATGCAGTACTTTGGGTCTCAAATTGCTATGTATTGCACAGAATACACAAGGAAAATTCTATATTTTCCTTCGTAATATAAGCATAATATATGTAAATCAATAAACTTGAAATTTACTTCACCATGTTTTATTTTCTGAGAAATTATTCAATTAATGTACCTGGATCAGATGCGTCTATAACCCCAATTGTCTTCTTCCCATCTTCAGCAGACAATAGAGCCACCTGTAGGTAAAAACAAAAACCAGCTGCCTTTTCTGCAGTACTTACGACACTTCCCGAATACAATAACCGAGATTCGGGAATGCTCTTAAATATTCGTAGCCATGACGGGCGTTCGAAAAATGTATTGTGTGCAATACGCAGGGTCTCAGGAGGATAATTACAGATACCCCGTTTCTAGTTTCTCCTATTACTGTTGTCAATATACAGATACCTCTGCTCCTTCGAAAACTCTTTTCATCATTTGAAGCAGTCCAGTATTGAGCTCCAAGATTCTCAAGGACCATGAGTGATTGTCATAGCGTCAAAGGCACAATTAATTTCGATCGTTGAGATATTCCGCGAAAGCTATTTTTGTCTTTCGGCTCGTTCCATGACTAATTGTAATAATGCCCATCAAATATTAGGTGAAAATAGCGCTTAACATAATTTATATCCGCACTTAACGTAGATTTGACTGGCCATTTTTAGTCCACACCATTGCTTGTATAAGGGCTCTTCCTTCTAAGTGTGGGTTTTATTACACAACAAACAGAGTCTCTGCAATATTCACCGTTGTCAAATTGACATTCTTCCGCATTGAGATATTATCACACAAGGAAGGTGGCATTAGCTTAATGTGTCGCCCTGAGGATAAACTGATGCCACCAAAAGTCCTTTAAAACTTCTGTTATCGTAACAGAATTTGTGAATGAAGGATTAATCTTGCTAACGTAGTGTCTGACGTTGACTTAATCCCCCAGAAAAATTTGTGGCCTTAATTAAGCACTATTCGATAATCATATCACTTGGAACTTCGCTCAAAAGGCCTCTTTTTCTAGTAATTGTGAAAGTTCCTTGTGTTGTTAATTTCTTGTAATCTTCTGATACCGTATACTGCAGCCAAAGTTAACCATTCGGAAAATGTCACCGTCTTATTTTGAGATTTCCTAATATGGTTTTTGTCATGCAGTTTCATTTTGTAGTAAATGTTGCATATAGATTTTATCATCCAGACGTTGTTGTATAAGATCGCAGATCCTAGATTTTGTCATCTTCTCCGACGGTTGTAAATGTCTTCATAACCCCATGTAGAGGTCCCCGAGCAAAATCTAGAAGTGAGTTCTCAATGATCTTGAGTAGGCATGGCCATTCAACTTATTCACTAAAGTTGTCATAGTGTACAGGAGACACCAACTTTCTTCTATACCATTTTCTGACATAGTGCATTCAATCGTAACTAGAAATTACTTAACTGGAAGCCTTCTAAAGGGCAACAGAGGAGAGAGTGTGGGTTGAAATAGGAAAAGTACGGCAGCACATATTGTCCATAGGACTTGCAAGTTCGAAATATTCGAGTTTAAAACCAGTGACGTGCGGAACAGGAAGTCTTTAGCTGAGTAAGACTGTATATCACGGTGAGCTAATAAGGTATAAAAAGAGAAAGCGCGTTAAAATGATGGACAAGTTGATGGGTTATTTGCGATACAACAATCATCCCCGAGCTTGTGAAGCTTTAAGTAATATGCACCCACTACGTCAAAAATAGTCTTAAAAATGTAATGTTCCACAATGTATGAAAAAAGATAATGATAAGAGATTAAATCGATCTCTCGATCTTTAAGATTAAATCGGTAATTAAAGAAATAATTTTGAAGATGGACGGGGATGTAAAATTTTTAATTAATGGTTTTGGGTGCAACAGGCGTTGCAATAATAAGAGGGATCTATTTCAAGGTGTCCGGTAATGCCAAAGTGCTATTGTCCGCTTATGTCTCTAAAAATGATATGAAATTTAGAAATCAGCAGTGGACGTAACCATGTATTCCCAAATTCCAATTGGCTTTGAGCTAGTAAAGAAATTCAATGAATCGGAGGCCGCAGTATCTTGTGTTCTGTACCTACGTCTTAAGAATGAATCTCTAACTCTTTTAGAGCTACTTAACGCACATTATACAATGACGTAACACGATGAAATAGCTTTGGGAACGTACGTTTTTGCTGGGCCCTTGGGATTGAAAAATTTTGTGATACCATATGTAAGAAATATAAGTATTAAATTATAAATGATAATTAAGCAATTACTATACTTCACGTTTATATGCCACAATATACTATTTGAAAGTGCTTCCTTCTGAAGAAATTTACTTAGCACCCATAACGCAATCACCTTGTTCTTGATCTTTAGCCAGATGGATACTGTTTACTCCAGAGAGTTGTGTTCTAACACATATATTATTTAATGAAATTACCCTGTTGGTTAACACTCAAGGCTGACAAATTAGCATTTTATTGCCGTTACAGCTGCTCACTAGGCTTTACATACAGAGTTGTGTGTTATTAACTAGCTTCCGGTATATCATTATTATTTTCACGATTGCATAATGAAGAAACTTGCTATCTAACCCATTAGATTCTAACCTCCGAAGCACCCTTACTTTGGGTCTGAGACCGGTGATCTGATCGATGAGAAAAATAAAAAATCGATTTTAGGTGTTTTTGAGATCTTCCCGTAGACGGATAGGAGGAAAACTTGGACGGTCCTGTTTTCGCTACCAACTTAAAAACACTGGTCATCACAAACCAACGAAACTGTGAGGTAATCAAATAATCTTTTCATATAATCTCATTGTATGCTTTGATTAGTAACTAAGTGCCACACACTTCATAGAAAAGAAAAGGTCAATTATTTCAAATGTCTGTTGATGAAAATTCTCCATATCCAAGTTATTGAATGTAAAATTAATGTTATAACACGGTAGCATTGTCTTGATAAGAATATCGTATCACATTTCTTCACTCTTACATCCACTTAATCTCTAAATACTATATATTCTACCCTTCTGCATACAGTAAAAAAGTGCAAGAAAATAGAAAAAAGCACATGCGTAAGGACATTAGATCAACCATTTTACTGGAAAGGTGTTCAAATCGTACCACAGCTGAAGAAATTTCTGAACGGTCCATACTTGTAACGCTTTGAGGAGGTTTGCAGATAAGTAATTTCTAAGCACGATTGGATACAGGAAGTCAGGAAATGGTATAAAAGAACTTTGGTGTATCCTGTACACAATGACAATTTTACTGAAAATGCTGAATGGCCATGCCAACTTAAGATCATTGAGAACTCAATTCTAGACATTGCTCGGGAACATACACATTTAGTAGAAATAGAGGCGTTTTTGAGCAAAGTACCAACTTTTAAGATAATCGAAAAGTGCTAAACGATAGCCACAAATTTTTCTAGAAGATCAACTCAATATGAGACACAACGTTAGCAAAATTCCCAAATACTGTTACGATAAAAAAGTTCTACAGTAATTTTGTGGACATCAGCTTATCATCAGAGCGACAGGTTGAGATAATGCCACCTTCCTTGTGTAATAATGTCTTAATGTGCAAGAATGTCATTTCCACTGCGGTGAACATTGCAGAGTCTCTCTTGTTTTGTATTTTATAACCCACACGTAGAAGGATGAGTCCTTCTACACGGAATGGTGTGGACTAAAAATGGCCAGTCAAATCTACGTTAAGTACGTATATAAATTACCTAATATTTTATGGGCACACATTACAATTAGACAGGAAAAGTGCTAAAGAGAAAAATATTTTTCGGAGAATATCTGAACGATGGAAATTAATTCTGCCTTTGAAGCTATGAGAATTTAATCACGGTCCTTGAGAATCTTGGAGATAAATACTAAACTGTTTCGAATGATGTAAAGAGTTTTCGAAGAAGCAAAGGTAGCTATATATGGACAACAGTATTAGAAGAAACTAGAAACGTGGAATCTGTAGCTGTTGATGGGTGTGAATCAGATCTTTTAAGAATCTTGGTAGAAGACTTCATGTGCAGTTGCTGTTTCTTTTAATGCCACATACAAGAAGAACCGATAGCAAATGCTACGAAATCATTAAATTTCAAGAAACTTTAGCGTCATTAAAAGACTGCTTTCACTTTTTTTTTATGATACAACAGGCTGTGACAAGATCTCAGCTATACTCAGGAGAGAATAGTATCAAGGCTTCAAGATCCTTCAAAAAGAAAAACAATTGTCCATGTTAGTCTAAGTCTTCAACGGAGTTAGTATTGAAATCTCAACCCTAACAAAATGTTCAATATTACACATTTCTTATTTCCCTGTATGGAGAAGGTAACATGTCTTTCCTAGAATAAGCCTATCAGGTATAAGAAGGAAGTAGTTACGAAGCTCCTATATGGACACTTCTTCCCCTACTAACACGGCAGGTGTACACCATTCAATTCGGAAGTAGCTCCAAATCAATGTGGGAAATGGTCTAAACATGAACCCAGTCGATGGAGGTTGGTGTGTGAAAGAGGATATGCGAAATCCTGCATCCACATAGCTACCATTGGCTTCAGCCGGATAAGCGTACTTACCTGTAGAAAAAAGTGATTGCAAGCTAGGATTGTGAACTAGACATAGTGTGTGTAAAAGAGCCGATATGAAGTATTCAAAGTAGTCTGCATTTGCAAAGAGAGTTCATTTACAAATGGCAGATCGGAAGACAATCTAATTTAGATGATGACGAAGAACAGCTGTAGAAAACTGATATTTCTTTTACATCGGCTTAAATGATGATCCAATCACTTATGATTATTATTTTGTAAAACCGTCCCAGTTTTATAGACCTAACAAAATGAACATGAAGACGATCTTGATGAAACTATAAATGAAGGTGTATGGATAAGGTATAAAACATGAAGGTGGTTTATTGTTCTGTTTGAATATTTTGGAACCCTTTAACACGAGCTGCTTTGTTACCCGAAGAAAAAATGATCCCGTAGCTGGACTTGTTTAAGTTAACGATCAAAAACCAATTCATTTAAAAATCACATTCGCGTACTACAGCATCATTTAATTGTACGTTTATAAAATTTTTTATTGTTTGATTGTTTATAAGTTAAGATGTTCAACAGCAGATCAAAGACTGAATGGATTCTGCCATCTGAAAGGACACTAAACATTGTGTAACTACTGGTTAGGTTTCGTACCCCTAAAAAGAAGCAAAGTTTAACTCTCTTAATATAGAACGTTGTTTCGATATGCGATACCTGGAAAGACACCATGTACATTTTTATATAAGAGGGACGAAGGAATGAAAGCTCTACTACACGTCGATCCCTGTTGGTTTCAAATTATTGCTCTAGGTTTTATACGACATAAGGAAAATCAATGCTTACTGCTAAGCACTTTTTCCTTTGCTACTGTACCAAGCTGCTTTTCTGTCAGATCGCCACGAAGCTTAAATATTTTCCGTATCAGTTATATTACATTTATGATCGTAAACTTGTAAAGGAATAACATGCAGCTTATTGGCATGAAACTCGAATAGCATGTATTTAGGTAATTTGGGTACAAGATTACCTTGTAGAAAAAGGCACGCTTCTCTTGGCCTTTGACATAAGTACGGCCGATGAATTTATGAAGCTAGCGGTTTAAAGAACTGATTCGCGATACAAAGTAATTCTACAGGCCTGGTAGAACAGGTGTAGAACACAGACATCAACAAAATTATCAATTGACAGAATTTGTTTTGATACTTAGATGAATGACATTGGGAGATTATCAGTTAAGTACACCTGAAAGATATAAAACTTCCTAGGCTCACTTTCCACATCTTGCAGCAGAAGCGTTGAATTTTCTCGCATAGTAATAGTGTTGGAGTACTTGCTCGTCGCGATGCCCAAAGAAAGTAATAGATACTGCTATTAAATTTCGCTTAGCCTGAAAGATTAACTTGCGTGTATAAAAAATTACGATGCGTCTTTGGCTACCTTGACTTACTTCAAGCTGCTATATTGAGAACGCAACGTATCTATCACACTAATCCTCAGACTAATATCACGGTTCATTTTGCACTACAGACTGTCATATCGCACACTATTATTTAGCTTATTGCAGGATTTGAATTTCTCGATCTTCTAAACGTTTTCTCACCGATGAGTAAAGTTCTGCTAAGCTTCCCCTCTGTAGCAGATTAGTTCACCAATTGTATTAGCTTTTTGACACCCTTCATATGTGAGACGGATTTGATTAACAAGAAGAATTTCTGTAATCTTATTTATTAAATTCAACACTACCTCATTCAGATGATTTGAATAGAGCTTGCATGTCCTGTCCATCGACTCAAAGGTAGCTTTTCAAGAGCAGAAAGCGACACCACAAGTTGTACCCGATTAATCGCTAGCAGTTGAGGCAGTCATATCTTACGAAGTGCAGTCATATCTAACACTGAACTAGACTGTCATTTGGCCTCGTAGGTATGCGAACATATCCATCTGTAGAAAACCGAGAGCACCAAGTAAATTCTTTTACAAAAATAGAAGTATCAAATCGTGTTTACAATTCTGCATAGATGATCGCTGCATAACGCAGAATATCATGGCAAAATGCTTACAGTACATTTCTTGAAGAGTCCAGCTAAGAGCCGTTAACATTGGTAAGAAGAAAGTCGAAGCACGCTGATATGTGCTTAAATCGTTACTCCATTTTTTTTTTTTTTTTAGAAAACATTGTGTTATCAAGTTACAGAAACATTAAATATTCTATTAAGAGGAGATGTTTAGATACGTGTTTTTCTGTTATCAAAAGGAATGCATTCAGTTAACATGCACTACATTCAACCAGACATACAAGCGTAGTGAGATTAGGAAATTTCAAGAGCAACTTACACGCTGTAATTGAATAAAATCATTTGAAAAATTACTTTCATATTGCAAAAGATTAAGGTTTATCTACAGGGTTGTCGACTGTGGCTTTCTACGGAAATAATGGTATTACTAATTGTAGAGATCAGACTGAATTTAGATAAAAATATAATAACAGTAGATGTAGAGATCCTCCATGATAGTTGCATTAGAACGAGTAGAATCAGTTTGCATGCAATAGAACCGAAGTGAGCTTGCGGGTAGAAATGGGAAAAGTACAGCAGCTCATATTGTTCTTGACAAGTTGATGGGTCACTTGCGATAGGATAAGAATCCCCGAGGTTGTGAAGCTTTTTGTAATATGCATCCACTACGTCAGAAATCGTCTTAAAATGAATACGATAGCAGGGATGTCACTTGACTTCATTGTAATAGTATTCTACAATCTCTGAATAAAGATATTAATAGGAGATTATATCGATCTCTAAGTGATGCGGTGATTAAAGAAATAATTTTAGGATGCAAGGAGATGTTCAGTTTTTAATTAGTGGTTTAGAGTGCAACAAGCGCTCCAATAAATCGAGTGTTTCATTTGGCGGTTACCGGTAAGGCTAAACGAATTATGGCGGGTTACGTAATTCTTACAACGCTGTGAAATTTAGAAGTCTGCAGTGGACATCGGCAAATATTCCTGAATGGCTTAGAGCTAGTAGAGGAAATCAACAATGAATCCGAAGCCGTAAGATATTGTGTTGTTTACCTAGGTCTTAAGACGATGCAATAGTGCTTTTATAATGTGAGTTAAGTAACTCACATTATACAATGGCGTACCATTTTAAAAAAAAGTCTCCCTTTAATAAGCCGAGAGTCATATAGCATTGTGATAATACAGCGGTTTTAGGTGGGCCCGTGGGAATCAAAAAATGTTGTGATACCAAACGTAAAAAACATAAGTATTAATTTATCATTGATAATCAAATAATTGCTATACTTCCAGTTTATAAACACTACAATACTATTTGAGAGGGCTTCCTGCTGAAGAAATCTACTTAACACCCATAACGCTCTCACCTTGTTCTTGATCGTTAGCAAGATAGAAAGAGTTTAATCCAAAAAGTAGTGCTCTTACGGATTTTTTAAACAAAGTTTCCTGTGTGTTAACACACGAGACTATCAAATATGCATTTAATTATCGTCATTGCTGCACACTAGAACTTACATAGGGTTGTGTAGGATTCACTAGGTTCCGGCCTATCATTATTCATATTTTCCCGATTGCATATTGAAAAAACTTGCTGTGAAACCCATTATATCCTACCCTCTGAAGGAACCTTAATGTTACTTTGGGTCTGAGACCAGTGATCTGATCGATGAAACAAATAAAGAATCGATTTTAGGCTTTTTGAGGTCTTCTCTTAGATGTTTGGGTGGAGAATATTAACCCTATAGTGCGCAGTGTTAATCCAAATTAACAAACCTTGTTGAGTGTGATAATTTGAAAGTCATACCGTAGATGGTTCCACTTCTGTTTCAGATGGTTTCCTTTATGCCGTGCCATCTGTTATGAACACTCGTACTTGCATCTCTTTCGGAAGGAGAGGTTTTTCAGCAGTTTCTGTTGCGAGGGCGGATACAGCGTGGGTGAAATGCATTGCTTTGTTTGTTTTTGAAGCAAGAGGAGTCGAAAACAGGGAATTTTTTCTTTGAAAAATATTTTTCTAGAAGGTATGTGTCTGTTGTTTATTTTAAGTGCTTGTAACTTATCACACTAATTTTTTTTTGTATTTGATCGTCCGAAATATGTTTGTATATTCTGATTAACATTGAGCAACTACGAACCTCTTTTACTAAGAATCAAATATTTCTTCGATAGACCTAATGGAAAGTTTGAAAGGTTGGTTTCTTACCTTCTTTTCTTTGAATTTTGTTGGAATTTTTATTGGCTCATGGAAAGCATTGTTGCGTGCAGTGTATGCTTTCAGTGTTACCAACTTATGAATAAAAATAATATGAAGTTGAACACGAAAAAAATACTAAACATAACGTCATTTCAGACATCTTTCTCTATTTTTTTCGATTTTGTGTTATTTTGAAAACCTCAGTTACTCTTTCCTTTCTGTTACTCTTTAGTATTATTTACCGATTTATTGCCCGATAAAGATTCTTGAAGACTGTAAAATCTTATAATACTTTAACAGATGAGCAAGAATATATTTCGGAAAAACGACTCATTCAGCCATACATACCTCCTGACGACAGTGAGGATGAGCAGCTCCAGGTAAGCGATAGAGTTAGGAGTTCTAGATTCAGACGATGAAGAATGACGTCCTAAATCTTCAAATGGACCAGAAGATATGTTCAAAACTATTGTACTCCAGTATTTTACATTGATTTCATTGAAATAAATACTTTTAGATTAGTAAATTAAAAGAATCGTTTGCTTTTTTTTTATTTCTTCAGATGAAACAGTAAATGCCAATTCCAGTCAGGCTACAACAGCTGCCAGTTGTCAGCCCCAATGGAAAAGAATAACAAGAAATTATCCACCTCTTCAGTCACCACAATAGAAATCGCGTTTGTCTTCTCCAAATGAAATCAGATCTCCAATTGAATATTTCCAAATGTTTTTAGTGCTGATATTCTGGATTTAATCGTTCGTGAAAGCATTTTATATTCTAACCAGAAGGACCCCAATAAACCCTTGGAACTATGTTGGAATTAGAAATATTTAGGAACCGTAATGTTCATGTCCATTTTCGCATACCAAGGACAAGATTGTATTGGAGTTCGTCCTATAGAATTCGCCAAGTTGTTGACAACATGTCTTACGGCATTGTGTTTCACTTCAAAGAAAAATTGTTTACTGTCATTCTCTACATAATAGGTGTGATCCATGAAAGATATGTTAGTAATTTCAGATTAAACATACTATGTTTCAGCATACTTTAGAATACATATTGTTTACAAAAGCATGTTATGAAAATCTGCGCAATACTATGCGTAAAGAAAGTCTGTAACGTCTAAAAAAATTCTGTATTGGATATCAATGAAAAATTAAACAAATAAGGTTCATAATTGCGCAATGTTAATTCAAATACACAATTCTCCTGACGTCATATGGAAAATGTGAAAGTCAAAATTTATTATTACTTCGGTTTAGATACGCGAATGCAGTAAGAAAAAACATCTAAATATTTTTTTCTCGAAACAATTAATAAATTGTGCAATATAGTGTTAAAGGTATAGTCTGTTCAGTGCTCGCTACCAACTTAGTAACACTCGACATCACAAAGCAACCCAACAGTGGGCTAATCATATAATCTTTCCATATAAGCTCACTGTATGCTTTGATTAGTAACTAAGTACCACAAATTTGATAGAGCAGAAAAAGTCATTTCTTTCAGATGTCTCTTTTTGAAAATTCTAAATATCCTAATCATGAATGAATCTTATTTCACGGTAGCTTAGTCTTGATAAGAATATAGTATCTCGTCTCTTCATTCTGACATTTACTTTCCCTCTAATGCTATACACTCATTTTCTTGGTGTGCCAATGTTGTCCTCATTCTCACTCGCATCTCGCGCCTCTATTTCCTATTCTCAAACACCGTTTCGATAGCTATTTATCTTTGAGAGCTTCGCCACAACGATTGTGTAATGTTGAGATACACACCTCTCCATTACATATAAGCAGTGTATTAGGTCTTTATTTTTTCAATATTTCAAGATCAAGTACTAATACTAAATATTCTACTCTTTTGCATACAGTAAATAAGTGCAAGAAAAGTGAACAAAGCACTTGTGTAATCACATTTGATCAGCCATTATTCTGGAAAGGTCTCAAATCGTACCTGCAGCTCAAGAAATTTCTGATCTGTCCAAAGTTGTACCCTTAGGAGGTGCCTACTTAAGTAATTTCTAGGCATGATTGGATACATTACGTCAGGAAATGGTATACAAGAACTTTCGGGTATCCTGTACACTATTTCAACATTAGTGAAAAAATTGAATGTCCATGCATACCTAACAACATTGATAACTAACTTCTAGACTTGGCTCGCGACTCTTACATGTGTTTATGAAAACATTTTATACCCAAGGAGGAGATGACAAAATCTAAGATCTTGGATTTTATGGAACTTTGTCTGGATGAGGAAATCAATATGCAACATTTACAAAAAAAATGTAATTGCGACAAAAACCATATTAGGAAACCTCAAAATTAAGACGCTGACCTAATCGGAAAGGTAAACTTTGGCTGCAGTATATTGAGAAGGTCCTAATCGTATTGCAATTCATCCAAAGGGACTAGATGGAACAGGGGACTAGAAACTTTATTTGAAGGCTATTAAGTTAATGCTCCGTTTTCTCACGCAGCTGGTGGTAATCTTTTCTATGAAAAATTTAAACTATACTCAGATGGAAGCCCTGGAGGCAAATACGGTATCAGAAGATTAAAGAAATTAACAACTCAAGGAACCTTAACAATACGGCCACGAAATTTGCTGGAGGATTAACTCAACGTCAGACACAACGTTTGCAAGATTAATAAATCATTCCAAAATACTGTTACGATAACCGAAGTTCTAAAGTAATTTTGACGAGACACTTTGGCATCTCATGGGCACGTTGAGATAATGCCATCTTCCTTGTCTGATAATACCTCTATGCAGAAGAATGTCAATCCTCGTGCGCTTAATATAGCAGAATCTTTGTTGTACTGAGATTTAAAACCCACACTAGGAACTAAGAGTTCTACACGCAATGGTGTAGACGAAAAATGGCAAGTAAAATCTGCGTTAAGGACAGTACGTATATAAATTATGTTAAGCGCTATTTTCAACTTATATCTTATGGATATATATTACAATTAGGCACGGAAATTGGAAAACCAGGCTACATGCACTACAACTAACCATACATGGTATATTTGATAAGAAGCGTAGTGAGATTAGGATTTTTCAATTGCAAATCACATGCTGCAATAGACTAAAATTAGGTGAATTATGACCTTCGTATGGCAGAAGATCTAACATTTATCTACAAGGTAGCCGACTGTGGGTTTATGCTGAAATAATGGTGTTACTAATCGTAGATAACAGGATGCATTTAGATAAAAAGATAATAACAGTACGTGTTGAGATCCTTAATGATACTTGCAAGAGAACGAATGGAAACGGTTTGCATGCAGTACAACAGACGAGAGCAGGCGGGTTCAAATGGGAAAAGTACGGCAGCTCATATTCCTCTTAGGGCTTGCAAATTCGAAATATCCCTGTGAAGTGCGGAACAAGTAGTCTTTAGCTGAGAAAGAATGAATATCACGGTGAGCTCATGAGGTATAGTAAAGAGAAAGAGCGTTAAGATCATGGACAAGTTGATAGGTCACTTGCGATAGGACAAGCAAACTCGAGCTAGTGAAACTTTTTGTAATATGTATTCACTACGTGAGAAACGGCCTTAAATTGAGAAAAATAGCACAGATGTCATTTGACTCTTTGTAAAACTGTTCTGCAATTTCTGAAAAGAGATTTTAAAAAAAATTAAATCGATCTCTAAGTGATTTTTAATTAGTGATTTAGAGTGAAACAGGCGCGCCAATAATTCTAGGCTTCCACTATTTAGCGTAAAAGTATTTGGGAATCAAGGATTAATTTTGCAAACGTTGGGGCTGACGTTGAGTTAATCCCCGAGAAAATTTCGTGCCTTTAATTACTCACTGTTCGATAATCTAATGAATTGGAACTTCGCTCAAGAAGGACTCTTTTTCTGCGAATTGTGAATGTTCCGTGAGTTGTTAATTTTCATAGAAAAGACGACCAGCTGCGTGAGAAAACGAAAGCATTAATTTAATTGTCTTCAAATTAGGTTCTTGTCCCCTGTTCAATCTAGTCACTTACGATTGGAATACGATTATGACCTTCTCTATATGCTGCAACCAAAGTTAAAGGTTCGGGAAATGTCACCGTCCTAATTTTGAGATTTCCTAATCTGGTTTTGGTTAAGCAGTTTCATTTCCTTGTAAATATTGCATTATATTTTGTCATCCAGACGTTGTTGAATAACATCTCAGATCCTAGTATTGTCATCTCCTCCGACGGTTCCAGTGTCTTAATAACCATATTTAGAGGGCGCCGAGCGGAGTGTAGAAGTGAGTTCTCAATGATCTTGAGTAGGCAAGGTCATTCAGCTTTTTCCCTAAAGTTGTCATAGTGTACAGGATACACCAACGTTCTTCTATACCATTTCCTGTAATAGTGCATTCAATCGTGCCTAAAAATTACTTAACTGCAAACCTCCTAAAGGGGGTGCAACTTTGGACCGTTCAGAAATTTCTTCAGCTGAGGTACGATTTGAACACCCTACCAGTAAATTGGATGATCTAATATAATAACTAATGCGGATTGTATACTTTTCTTGCAGTTATTTACTGTATGAAGAAGAGTAGAATATAAAGTATTAGTACTTGATGTTGAAATATTAAAGAAAGACTGATATACTACACTGCTTATATCAAAAAAGGAGCTTCTTTATCTCACCATTACACAATCGTTTTGCCAAGGCTTTCACAAGATGAATAGCTATCCAAAGCTTGTTTGGGAATAAGAAATAGAGACGTGACACGCGAGTGAAGACTTGATTAAATCTTCCGAGTAAGACAGCATTGATACACCAAGAACATGAGTATTTAACATTAGAAGGAAAGTGGATGTAAGAGTGAAGAAATGTGATACGATATTCTTATCACGACAATGCTACCGTGATATAACGTTACTTTTACTTTCAAGAACTTGGATATTGAGAATTTTCATCAACAGACATCTGAAATAAATGACCTTTACTTCTCTATGAAATGTGTGGCACTTAGTTGCTAATCAAAGCATACAAAGAGATTATATGAAGACATTATTCAATTAGCCCACAGTTTGTTTGCTTTGTGATGACCAGTGTTACTTATTTGGTAGCGAACACAGAACTACCGTAAATATTTTTTACCTAAAAGTCTAAGGGGAGATCTCAAAAGAACCTAAAATCGATTTTATATTTGTTTCATCGATCAGATCACGGGTCTCAGTCACAAAGAGAGTATGTTTCGGTAGTTAGAATGTAATGGGTTCCATATCAAGTTTTTATTATTATGCTATAGTGAAAATATTATAAATGATATTCCGGAACCGAGTGAATCCTACACAGCTCTATATGTAAGATTTAGTAAGTAGAAGGTCGTTAATTAAATGCATACTTAACACACAGGAGAATTTCTATAAATATTGTATCCGTAAGAACAAAAATCTTTGGATTAAACAGTTTCCATCAGGCTCACAAAGTGAGACCGTTATGGGAGCTAAGCAGATTTCTTCAGCAGGAAGCACTCTCAAATAATATTGTAGATGCATATAAACGGGAAGTATAGCAATTGCTTGATTATCATTGATAAATTATAAGTTATGATTTTACATTTGGTATAACAACATTTTTCAATCCCAAGGGCCCACCTAAAACAAACCACTGTAAGATTCCAAAGGTGTATGATTCTGATACCCTCGTGTTATTAAAGGGAGAAGTATATCCACAGTTTTTTAAATGCTACGCCATTGTGTAATGATAGTTAAGCTGCTCAAAAAGCACTGCTGATTCGTTTTTAAGATCCAGGTACGCAACACAAGATAATGCGGCCTCCGATTCATTGATGAATTTGTTTACTAGCTCTAAGCCAATAGGAATTAAGGAATACATTCCGACGTCAATTGCTAATTTCTAAACTTCACAAAACTTTTAGACTGACATAAGCCTCCATAGGCTCTTTAGCCTTACCGGACACCTCGAAATAGAAACCTAGAATTATTGGAACGCCTTTTGCACCCTGAACCACTAATTAAATATCGAACATCCTCGTCCATCCTCAATATTATTTCTTTTATCAACGCATCACTTGGAGATTGATTTAAACTAATTATTATCTTTTTGATACACTGTAGAATGCTATTACAATGATATCAGGTGAAATTTCTGCTAACGGTCTCATTTTAAGGTGATTTCTGGTGTTGCAGATGAATAATAGAAAAACCTTCACAAGCTCGGGGATGTCTGCACAATCAAGTGACCCATCAACTTGTCCACCATTTTAACGCGTTTTCTATACTATACGTCATGAGATCACCGTGATTTTCAGTTTTTCTAAGCTAAAGACTCATTGTTCCCCACGTCACTAGTTTTAAACTCGAATATTTCGAATTTGCAAGTCCTAAGGACAATATGAGCTGTCGTACTTTTCCCATTTCAACCCGCAAGCTCACTTCGGTTGTAATGCATGCAAACTGATTCCACTCGTTCTTATACAAGTATCATGGCTAACCTCGACATGTACTGTTATTATCTTTTTATCTAATTGCATCCTGATATTTACAATTACTAATACCATAATTTCTGCAGAAAACTACAGTCCGCATCCTTGTAGATAAACCTTAAATTTTTTGCCTCATGAAAGTAATTTTTCAAACAAATTTTAGAGTATTACAGCGTGGAAGTTGCAATTGAAAAATCCTAATCTCTCTACGCTTCTTATCAAATTTTACTATGTATGGTTGGTTTTAGCGCATTCTAACTGCTTGCATTCGTTATGATAAGTGAACAACACGTATCTC
This sequence comes from Thermobia domestica, assembly GCF_964235325.1. Taxonomy (NCBI): domain Eukaryota; kingdom Metazoa; phylum Arthropoda; class Insecta; order Zygentoma; family Lepismatidae; genus Thermobia; species Thermobia domestica. Next base: position 273,539,822 of record NC_137454.1, on the reverse strand, counting down.
GACATTTCCCCTTAATAAAAGATCTAAAACTTTCTATAACTTGGTAATTTAAAGTTCTCTGAAAACAGTCTGAAGATAAGATCTAAGCACATATCAGTGTTTTTCGATTTTCTTCTTCCCAATGTTAACTGCTCTAAGTTGGACTGTGCTATTAATGCACTCTAGGCATTTTGCCATGATATTCCACTATATGTAGCTGTCATCTATGTACAATTCTACAGATGATTTGGTGCTCCTATTATTGTAAAGGAATTTACTTGGTGATCTAGGATGGCTCTGGTTAACGGCCATGGATGTGCTTGCATTCATACCAGGCCAAAAGAAAGTCAAGTAAAGTGTTAGATATTAGTACAATTCTTAAGCCTCAACTACTGGCGATTAATCTGGTACATTTTGTGGAGTTGCTTTCTGTTCTTGACAAGACACCTTTGAGACGACGGAAAGACACGCAAGCTCTATTCACGTCAGCGAGTTTAGGTAGTGTTGAATTTAATAAATAAGATTAGAGAAATTCTTCTTGTTGATCGTTCCGTCTCAGATATGAAATGTCTCAAAAAACTAATCAGTTGGTGCTCTAATCTGCTACAGAGGGGAAGCTTACCAGAACTGTACTCTTCGGTGGGAAAACGTTTAGAAGATCGAGAAATTGAAATCCTCCAGTAAGCTTAATAAAATTGTGCGATATCGCAGTCTGTAGTGCAAGTTGAACCGTGCGAGTCATAGGGACTGATAGTTTCGATAGCCTGAAGATTAGTGTGATCATTATATCATCTTAACGAAGTGAGTCAAAGTTGCAAAAGAGGCATCGAATTTATTATAGACGCAAGTTTAACTCTCTGGCTAAGCGAAAGTGATGACAGTATCTATTACTTTCTTTTTGCACCGAGATGAGGAAGTACTCGAACACTATTACGAAGGAAGAAAATTCATTGATTCTGCTCTAAGATGTGGAAAGTTGCCCTATGAAGTTTTATATCTTTCAGGTGTACTATGTGAAAATCTCCAAATGTGAAAATTCTGTCAATTTTTAATTTTGTTGATGTCTGTGTTGTACCAGGCCTGTATACCTTTTTTGTATCGCGAATCACTGCTTTAACCGCTAGCTTTATAAATTCATCGTCCGGTCTTGTGACACAGGCAAAGAGAAGCGGGCCTGTGTCTACTGGTAAACACCTAATAGAGTTTCAGGCCAATAATCTGCTTATGAATCCTAATAAGCTTACGACCGTTATTGTTATAACTTTTACGGAAAATTGTTAAGCTTTCTAGGCCTTCTCTCTGTAAAGCAGCTTGGAATAGTCGCACATGATCAAGGTGCTGTGCAGTAACGATTGATTAACCTTGTGTCGTATAAAACCTAGGTCAATAAGTATAAACCAACTGGAATCGACGTGTAATAGAGCTTTTATTCGTACGCCCTCTTGGATAAAAATGTACATGGAGTGTTTGCATTATTGGAATATACAAACATTCTTCTTTATTAAGAGTGTTAAACTTTACTTCCTTGTAGGAGAGTCGAAACCTAAACATCAGTTACACAATTTTAAGTGTCCTTGCAGATAGCTCAATCCTCGGACTCAATCATCTGTTGTTGAACATCTTAACATATAAACAATCAAACAATTAACAATTGTTATTAACGTACAATTGAATGATATTTTAGTACGCGAATGTGATATCTAAATGAATTGGTTTTTTGTCAATATCTTAAACGTGTCCTGCTACGGTTTCATTTTCTCTTCGGGTTAAAAGATTCCAAAATAACTATACAGAAGAATATACCACCTTTATGTTTTATAGCTTTTCTTTACACCTTCATTTAAAGTTTCATCAAGATCGTCTTTCTGTCCATTTTCTTAGGTCTATAAGGCGGGGACGATATTACAAAATAATAATCATAACTGATTGGATTAACATTTAATCCGTTGTCAATGAATTATTGGTTTTTTACAGCTGTTGTTCGTTATCATCTATATCAGAAAATCTTCCGATCTGCCATTTCTACATGAATGCTCTTGGCAGAGTGCACAAAACCTTGAATACTAATTATCGGCTGTTTTACAAGAGTATGTGCCTCGTTCACAATCCTATCATGTAGTCGCTTTTTATCTACAGGTAATCTGGCTGGAGCTGATGGTAGGTGTGTGGGTCAACAGACCAACCTCTTTCGATTCAGTTTAGGCTTAGACCATTTCGCTCCTGAAGTTAGAGGTACTTCCGAATAGAATGCTGCACAGCTGCTGTTTTAGTAATGGGAAAAGTGGCCATATTGCAGCTTTCTAACTACTTTCTTGATATATCTGATATGGCTTATACCAGGAAACATTTTTCCGTCTCCATGCAGGTGAATAAAGAAATGTCTAACCTAATCATTTGTCAGGATTCACATTTAATTGATTGAAGACCGTGACTATCTGCAGATTTTTCTCTTTGTGATGGAACTTGAAGGCAGCCAACTATTCAGTCCTGAGAATAGCTGAGGTCGTGTCAAAGCCTGCTGCATCATGAAAAAAGTGAAAGCAATCTTTTAATGACGCTAAAGTTTCAATAAATTCAATAATTTGGTAGAACTTCCTTTCAGTTCTGCTTGTATGTGGCTATAAGAGAATCAGAAACTGCTCATGAAGTCTTCTACCAAGATTCATAAAAACTCTGAATCACACCAACCAGCAGCAACAGATTTCCCGTTTCTAGTATCTTCTAATACTGTTGTCCATATAGAACTGCCTTTGCTCCTTCGAAAGTCGTCTAGTATTGATCTCAAAGTTTCTCAAGAACACTGATTGAATTGTCGTAGCTTCAATTTCAGAATTAAGTACGATCGTAAATTAATTTATATCCGTAATTGTAATATATATCCATAAAATATAAGTTGAAGATAAAGTTTAGCATAAATTATATACGTACTTAACGCAGATTTGAGTTGCCCTTTTTAGTCGACACCATTACGTGTAGAAGGACTCTTCTTTCTACGTGTGGGTTTTAAAACACAAGACAATAGAGAGACCGCAATATTCATTACAGTCGAATGACATTCTTGAGCATTGATACATTATCACACAGGGAAGTTGGCATTAGCTGAACGAGTCGCCCTGATGATAAACTGATGCCCACAAAAGTCCTGTAGAACTTATCGTAACAGTATTTGGGATTGAAGGAATAATGTTGCTAACGCTGTGTCTCACGTTGAGATAATCCCAAAGAAAATTTCGTGCCTTTCATTAAGTACTGTTCGATAATCATATCACTTGGACTTTCGCTCAAGAAGGCCATTTATTCTGCGAATTGTGAATGTTCCTTAAGTTGTTATTTCTTGTGATCCACTGATACCGTAGGTTTTTCCAAGGTTTCCAACTGCTGAGTATAGTGATTTGCAAATTTTGCATAGAAACGATAACTAGCTGCGCGTGAAAACCGAAGCATTAATTTAATTGCTTACAAATCAAGTTTCTAGTCCCGTGTACGATCTAGTCCCTTTGGAAGAATATCAATAAGATTCTGACCTCTGTACCTTAACCAAAGTTACCAGTTCGGAAAAGGTCACCGTCTTAATTTTTAGATTTCCTCCATATAGTTTTTGTCAGGTAGTTTCATTTTCTTGTAAATGTTGCATATTGATTTGATCATCCAGACTTTGTCGATTAAGATTGCAGCTCTTAAATTTTGTCATCTCCTCCGACGGTTGTAAATGTCTATAACCACATGGAAAGGTCGCCGACCAAAGTCTAGAAATGAGTTCTGAATGATCTTAAGTAGACATAGCCAAGGGCACGTCTCCTACCGTGTTAAGGAGGCATCACATTACAATATGAATTACTTTACGTTATCCATATGCATTACATTACATTACATCGCATTACATCGCCGGACATAAGGCGGGTTAAGACGTTGAGCCTTACCGGACACCTCGACATAGAACCCTCGAATTATTGGCACGCCTGTTGTACACTAAACCACTCATTAGTAATCGAACATCCCCGTCGATTTTCAAAATTATTTGTCTAACCGTCGCTTCTCTTATTAATATTTCTTTACAGACATTGTAGAATACTATCACAATGAAAACAAGAGACATCTCAGCTAATGTACTCATTTTAAGTTGATTTCTGACTTTGCAGATGCATATTACATAAAAGTTACGAGCTCGGGGATGCCTGCCTTATCGCAAGTGACCCATCAACTTGTCCATCATTTTAACGCGCTTTTTCTTTACTATACCTTATCAACTCACCGTGATATTCATTCTCAGCGAAAGACTTTTTATTACGCATGTCAGTGGGTTTAAACCAGAGCCAATCAAACCTAGGCCCAGTCCGGATAGATCTGAATTCTTTGCCCGGCACGACCCGGCCCGGCCCGCCCGGTCCGAATCTCGAGCCGGCCACTAACCGGGCCGGGCACATTCCGGGCCGAATCGGGCGGTGCACCTTTCGGGCCGAAACGGGCCGTGCTCCTTTCGAGTCGAACCGGGCCGGGAACATATTGGGCCGAACCGGGCCGGCCCGGCATTGCCCAAACTCTGTGAAAGACGGATCGGAAACTAATGTTGACAGCCTGTGTTAATCGTAATGTGTTTCTGGAATTAACTCTTTATTCAAAACTGTAAAGTACTGAATTGCAACTACCCTTATTATTACTACTACTGCTACTCCTATTATTATTATTATTATTACTCATAATATTACTACTATTACTATTACTACTAATACTTCTGCTAGCATACCTGCTACGACTTCGCTTCAGAGTTGACATGTCTGGTGGTACATACTTTACAATCTAAGTACAGAAAAAATCAGAAATACTAATTTTTATCAGTCTGCCTAGAATGCGAACAGATGCTTGACGAGAGGCAACGGTGGCTCAGTAGGTAAAGCACTCACATCTGATGCTAGAGGTCGTCGGATCGATCCCTCCTCGTGTTATGTGAGTTTTGTGGTATACAAACACCGTGAGAGTGGCAGTTTTCGGATTACCCCGTTTTCGTCCACTGTCTTCATTCCACCAATTCCTGAGCCGTAATTACCTAAAGAACATACGAGAAAGTCGGGACTTGGGAGTTTTTTTTTCCTTCAAAACTATCCTTTATTCAACATATTGAAACTATTTGCAAATAAGCCTACAAAAATCTTGGATATACTATTTATTGTCCGTAAAAATTTCCAAAATCACCAAACTTTAATTGTACTGTATTATGCATACATCAGGTCGAAATTAGAATATTGTAGTAATATATGGAACCCTAATATACAGAAATAGTCATTCTTGATTGAGCGTACTCAAAATAAGTTTTTTAGGATTCTTACACTTAAGAAATCAAAATTCTACCCGAAATTTGAAATCTACAATAAATTTGTTGAAAATTTTAAATTTGAAACATTAGAACTAAGGAGAAGAAATATTGATTTATCACTTTTACACAAGCTCTTTCATGGCAAAATAGACTATCCTGAACTTAACTACCAAGTATGTATCCACGTACCATCCGCTAAATTGCGTACTGCATCGAAAAATACATTTTTTTTGACAGCAAAAACAAACGTCTTAAGCAGATCTCGTATATGGAGGATTAGTGCAACCTACAACAAGTTAGTTAAAGAAAATTTCAACCTTAATGTACTTGCACGGGTGTAAGTAGTTATAAAAATTCTATTATTTATTTAAGGCGAATGTAATTATTACCAATAGTTTTATTACCCAAATAATCTTAATTCGTATATACTAAGTAACACTGTAATTAGGCCTGTCCCTGATGTCAATAAATCAATTACTCCGTTCGTAAGCTATATAGCCTGTAGTACTAAAAGCTCTTTCAGTAGACGCACTAGAAGCAGGGATGACGAGATACTGTCGTGCTAATTTATACACTTTTGGTAATGTTTGTTCTTGTTGATCCAACACTGCAGTATATCTAGTTTTCTTACATATAATGACATGTTGTGATACCAAATGTAAAAAACATAAGTATTAGTTTATCAATGATAATCAAGCAATTGCTATACTTCCTGTTTATATGCAACTACAATACTATTTGAGAGTGCTTCGTGCTGAACAAATCTACTTAACTCCCTTAACGCTCACACCTTGTTCTTTATCGTGAGCCTGATGTAAACTGATTAATCCAAAGAATGTGTGTTCTTACGGATACAATATTTAAAGAAATTCTCCTGTGTGTTAAAACTCTAGGCTATCAAGTATGCATTTGATTAGCGTCTTTTTGCTTATTAGGGCTTACATACAGAACTTTGTAGGGTTCACTAGGTTCCGGTCTATTATTAATATTATTTTCACGAATGCATAATGATAAAAACTTGATATGGAATCCATTATATTCTAACTTCCGAAGCAGACTTACTTTGGGACTGAGACCGGTGATCTGATCGAAGAGACAAATATAGAATCGATTTTAGGTTCTTTTGAGATCTTCCCTTAGTCGGTTAGGTAAAAATATTTACGTTAGTCCATCAAATAATGCGCTTTCTTTTTACTATATTGTATGAGTTCAACTCGATATTCATTCTTTCTCACATAAATACTTCTTGTTTCGCACGTCACCAAGTTTAAACTCGAATATTTCGAATTTGCAAGTTGCATTTTAACGGGAAGTATAGCAATTACTTGATTATAATTGATAAATTAATATTATTTTTTTTTACATTTGTTATCACAACATTTTCAATCCCTAGGGACCTAAAATAAGAACCGCTCATCGTTCCCAAAGCTATACGTCTGTCATACCCTCGTCTTATTAAAGGGAGAAGTTAATCAACGGTTTTATAAATGCTACACCATTATGTAATGAGAGATAAGGAGCTCTAAAAGCACCACCGCTTCGTTTTTAAGACCTAGGTACACAACACAAGATCTTACAGCATTGGTTTCATTTTTGGATTTCTTTACTAGCTGTAAGCCAATAGGAAACAATTAATAGATGCGGATGTCCACTGCTGACTATTAAATTTCTCAGTATTGTAAAAACATAAGCCGGCATAAGCCGTTTAGCCTTACAGGAGCCCTCGAATTATTGGCGCGCCTGTTGCACTCTGACCCACTAATTAAAAATAGAACATCCCCGTCCATTCTCAAAATTATTTCTTTAATCACCACATCACTTAGGGATCGATATAATCTTTTTTCAGAAATTTACATCTCTGCTCATTTTAAGACTTTTTTTGACGTAGTGGATGCATTTTAAAGAAAGCTTTACAAGCTCGGCGATACTTGTCCTATCTCAAGAGGCCCACCAACTTGACCATCATTTTAACGCGCTTTCTCTTTACTACACCTTATGAGCTCACCGTGATATTCATTCTTTCTCAGCCAAAGGCTTCTCGTTTCGCACGTCAAAGGGTTTAAACTTGAACATTTCGAATTTGCAAGTCCTAAGAACAATATGAGCTGCCGCACTCGGTTGTACTACGGCTGTATTCGGTTGTACTGCATGCAAACTTATTCCACTCGTTCTAATGCAAGTATCATGGCGGATCTCGACATCTACTCTTATTATTAATTTATCTATAATTGATATTACATTATTTTTGCATAAAACCACAGTCGGCAGCTGTGTAGATAAATCTTAAATCTTTTGGAAAATGAAAATAATTTTTCAAAAATTTTAAAATTACCTTGTAAGTAGCAATTGAAAAATCCTAATCTCACTACGCTCTTAGTAAAATCTCTGACTGTTTCTGTACCTTCGTCATACAATGTTTTCTGGAAACAGTCTGAAGTATAGATCAAGAAGTTTGATGATCTATCTCAGTGTTTCATCTAACTTCTTGCCAATGTTAACCGCTCTTAGCTGGCCTCTGCAAGGAATGTACTCCAGACCGTTTGCCATAATATTCCGTTATATGCAGCGATCATCTATACAGAAGTCTATAGTCTATTTGTGGTCGCTTGCTTGCTCTCTACGCTTCTTATCAAATATTACTATGTATGGTTAGTAGTAGTGCTGCTTTCATTCGTTATGATAAGAGAACAACAAGTATCTGGACATCTCCGCTAAGTAAAATGTTATCTGAACGTTTCGGTATCTTAGTAATACTATGTTTTCTGAAAACAGTCTCAAAAATAGATCTAGGCACACATCTGTGTATTTCGACTTTCTTGCCAATGTTAACGGCTCTACAATAAAATGCACACTAGGCTTGCCATGATTTCCGCTATATGCAGCGAACACCTAAGCAGAATTCTACAGACCATTTGGTGCTCTATTTCTGTAGAGGAATTTACTTGGTGATCTACGATGGCTCTGTTCAACGGCTGTGGATATGCTCGTGTTAAATGATTCCAACGCAGCTCGTGTTAAATAATTCCAAAAAAATTTACATTGTCCTTACACCTTCATTTAAAGTTTCATCAAGATTGTCTTCATCTCCATTTTTTTAGGTCTATAAGGCGGGGTCGATATCACAAAATAATAATCTTATGTGATTGGATCAACAATTAACTGTTTTCAATGACATAGCTGTTGTTCGTTATCTTCTATATCAGATTCTCTTCCGACCTGCCATTCGTACACGAACTCCCTTGGCAGAATGCAGAGTTCGCCTGAAATCTTCATATCGGCACTTTTACACTAACGTGTGGCCCATTAATTACTATTGGCTGAGAGCTAGTAAGGAATTTTTAACAATTAATCGGAGGCCGCAGTAATTTGTGTTGCGTACTTAGGTCTGAAAAACAAAGTAGTAGTGTTTTTAAAGCTCCTTGACTCAAATAATACAATGGCGTAGCATTTAAAAAACCGTGGATTTACTTCTCCCTTTAATAAGACGAGGGAATCACAGTCGTATAGCTTTGAGAATGTACAGCGGTTTGTTTTAGGTGGGCCTTTGGTATTGAAAAATGTTGTGATACCAAATGTAAAAAACATAAGTATTAATTTATCAATGATAAACAAACAATTGCTATACTTCTCGTTTATATGCAGCTACTAAACTATTTGAAAGTTCTTCCTCCGGTGAAATCTTAGCACGTATAACGCTCTCACATTGTTCTTGATCGTTAGCCTGATCTTTATGAAAAGGTTACTTTGTGATGACCAGTGTTACTAAGTTGGTAGCGAACACATGACTGAGTATACCGTAAATATTTTCTACCTAACCGTGTAAGACAAGTACTCAAAAGAAACTAAAAACGATTCTTTTTTTCGCTCATCGATCAGATAACCGGTCTCAGGCCCAAAGTAAGGCTGCTCCTATGAGGTTAGAATATAATGGGTTCCATACCAAGTTTTACAGGATAAAATCGGGAAAATATAATTAATGATAGACCTGAACCTTGTGAATCCTACACAAATAAGTATGTAAACCCTAGTGAGCATCAAGGACGCTAATTAAATACTTATTTAATACCTTCGAGTGTTAACACACAGGAGACTTTCTATAAATAATATATTCGTAAGAACACAATTCGTTGGATTAAAATGTTTTCATCAGGCTAAAGAACAGGAACTAGCTGAAAGCGTTACGGGTGTCTGATTAACAATCAAGAAATAGGTGAGAGCTATATGAGTCCTAACTAGATTTCTTCAGCAGAAACACTCTCAAATAATTTTGTGGTTGAATATAGACGGAAAGTACAGCTATTGCTTGAATATCATTGATAAATTAATACTTGTTTTTTACATTTGCTATCCCAACATTTTTCAATTCCAAGGGTACACCTAAAACAAACCGCTTTTCGTTTACAAAGCTATACGTCTGTGATACCCTCGTCCTAAAAAGGCAGAAATAAATCCACGGTTTTTTTACATGGTATGCAATTGTATAATGGGAGTTAGAGAGCTCTAAAAGCACTATTGTAGGTCTTAACACCTAGGTACACAACACAAGACTTTACGCCTTTGGATTCATTGTTGAATTCCTTTACTAGCTTTAAGCCATTAGGAATTAAGGAATATATGCCGATGTCCACTGCTGACTTCTAAATTTCACAGCATTGTAATAGCATTCTACAGTGTATCAAAAAGATAATAAATAGAGTTGAAATCGATCTCGGTGATAATAAATAGAGTTGAAAGTGATGCGGTGATTAAAGAAATAATATTGAGGATGGACGGGGAAGTTCGACTTTTAATTAGTGGCTCAGGGTGCAATAGGCGTGCAAATAATTCGAGGGTTCTATTTCGAGGTGTCCGGTAAAGCTAAAGGGCTTATGGAGGCCTATGTCAGTCTATAAATTTTGTGAGATTTAGAAATCAGCAATGGATGTCGCCATGTAATACTTAATTCCTATTGGCTTAGAGCTAGTAAAGAAATTCATCAATGAATCGGACGCCACAGTATCTTTTGTTGCGTACCTAGGTTTTAAAAACGAAGCAGCACTGCTTTTAGATCATCTTAACCATCATTATACAATGGCGTAACATTTAAAAAACCGTGGATTTACTTCTCCCTTTAATAAGACGAGTGTATCAGAATCATATAGCTTTGGAATCGTACAGCGGTTTGTTTTAGGTGTGCCCTTAGGATTGAAAAATGTAGTGATATCAAATGTAAAAAACATAAATTAATTTATTAATGATAATCAAGCAATTTCTATACTTCCCGTTTATATGCAACTACAATACTATTTGAGCGTTCTTCCTGCTGAAGGAATCTACTTAGCTCCCATTACGCTCTCACCTTGATCTTTATCGTGAGCCTGATGGAAGCTGTTTAATCCAAATATTTGTGTTCATACGGATACAATATTTATAGAATTTCTGTTATGTGTTAAAACTCGAGGCTATCAAGTATGCATTTAATTAGCGTCCTTCTGCTTAGTAGTGCTTACATACAGAGTTGTGTAGGATTCAGTAGGTTCCGGTCTATCATTAATAATATTTTCATGATTGCATAATGATGAAAACTTGATATGGAACACATTATATTCTAACTTGCGAAGCAGCCCTACTTTGGGACTCAGACCAGTGATCTTATAGATTAGACAAATAAAGAATCGATTTTAGGTTCTTTTGAGATATTCACTTAAACGGTTAGTTAGAAAATATTTACGGTAGTCCTGTTTTCGCTACCTAATTAGTAACAGTGGTCATAACAAAGCAACCAAACTGTGGGCTAATCAAATAATCTCATTGTATGCTTTGATTAGTAACTAAATGCCACACATTTCATAGAGATGAAAAGGTCATTTATTTGCGATGTCTGTTGATAAAAATTCTCTATAACCAAGTACTTGTAGCTAAAAGTAATATTATATCACGGTAGCATTGTCTTGATAAGAATATCGCATCACATTTCGTCATTCTGACATAATCTTTCCCTCTATTAATATACTCTCATGCTCTTGGTGTGTCAATGCTGTCTTACTCGGAAGATCTTCAAATCTTCAATCGTACCTCGCGTCCGATTGTGTAATGGTGTGTAATAGTGCGATTGTGTAATGGTCCGAAACACACCTCTCCTTTTGATATAAGCAGTGTAGCGCATTAGTGTTTCTTTAATATTTCAACATCAAGTACTAATACAGTACTATATATTCTACTCTTCTGCACACTGCAAATAAGTGCAAGAAAAGTGAACAATCCACATTCGTTATGATATTAGATCAACTATTATACTGCAAAAGTGTTCAAATCGTACCTCAGCTGAAGAAATTTCTGTACGGTCCAAAGATGTACCGGTCTTAGGAGGTTTTCGTGTTAAGTATTTTCCACGCTCCATTGGATACAATTTGTCAGGAAATGTATAGAAGAACTTTGGTATATCCTGTACACAATTAAAAATTAGTGAAAATTCTAAATGACAATCCCTACTGAAAATCAAGGAGAACTCACTTCTAGACTTGGCTCCGGGACCTCTACATGTAGTTTTGAAGACATTTACAACCCTCGGAGGATATAAAATCTAGGATCTGCTATCTTATTCAACAATGTCTGGTTGAAGTAATCTATATGCATCATTTACATCCAAATGAAACTCCATGATAAAAACCATATTAGGTAATCTCAAAATTAAGAAGGTGACATTTTCCGAATGGTTAACTTTGGCTGCAGTATACGGTATCGGAAGATTACAAGAAATTAACAAAAAAGGAACATTCACATTTAGCAGAAAAAAAGACACTTTTGAGGGAAGTTCCAATTGATATGATTATCGAATAGTGCTTAATGATGGACTATTCTAGTTCTTCTATACCATTGGATACATATACTAAGAATGTATCCAATCGTGCTTAGTAATTACTTAACTGCAAATCTCCTAAAAGCGTTCAACACTGGACCATTCAGAAATTTCTTTAGGGTGGTACGATTTGAACACTTTTCCAGTATAATGGCTGATGTAATGCATAACGCATTTGCTTTTTTCAATTTTCTTGCAGTTTTTTACTGTATGCAGAAGAGTATTTAGTGTTAGTTATTGATGTTGAAATATTGAAGAAATTAAGACGAACCACACTGCTTATATCAAAAGGAGTGGTGTGTATCTCACCATTACACAATCGTTTTGGCAAAGCTTTTACATGAAAAACTATCCAAAGGTTGTTTGAGAATAGGAAATCGAGACGCGAGACGCGTGTGAGGACTTGATTAAATCTTCCGAGTAAGACAGCATTGACACACCAAGATCATGAGTGTATAGCATTAGATGGAAAGTGATGTCAATGAATAAATGTGATATTTCTCTCTTCTATCAGATCACCGGTTCAGTCCTAAATTAGGGCTGCTTCGGAAGCTAGAATATAGTGGGTTCCATATAAAAATTTTATTATTATGCATTCGTGAAAATGTTATTAATGATAGACCGGAACCTAGTGAATCCTACACAGCTCTGTATGTAAGCCGAAGTAAGCAGAAGGATGCTAATTAAGTGGATACTTGATAGCTTCGAGTATTAACACACAGATAATTTCTATATTTATTGTATCCGTAAGAACACAAATCTTTGGATTAAACAGTTCATATGATGCTCACGATTAAGAACAAGAAGAGAGCGTTATGGGAGCTAAGTAGATTTCTTCAGCAGGAAGCACTCTCAAATAGTATTGTAGTTGCATATAAACGGGAGTATAGTAATTGTTTGATTATCATTGACAAATTAATACTTATGTTTTTTACATTTGGTATCACTACATTTCATCATGTGTAAGAGACCTAGATATTATGCAGTGGTGGAAGCAACCAGAACAAACATTACCAAAATTGTGTAAATTTGCTCGTCAGTAACTCGTCATCCCTTGTTCTAGTGCGTCTACTGAAAGAGCTTTTTGTAGTACATGCTATATAGCTCAGGAACGGAGAAATTGATTTTTGATTTATTGACATCATGCACAAGCCTAATTACAGTGTTACTTATTATATACGTTACACAGATTATATAGGATAATAAAACTATTGGTAATATTTACATTCGGATTACATAATTAATAGAATTCTTTTATACTACCACACCCATTGCTAGTAAATCAAGGTTGGTATTTTCTTTAACTAACTTGTTGTAGGTTGCACTAGTTCTCCATATAAATCTGCTTAAGACGTTTGTTTTTGCTGTCAAAAAAAAATGTTTATTTCGAAGCAGTGCGCAATTTAGTGGATGGTACGTGGATAAATATTTGGTAGTGAGTTCAGGATAGTCTACTTTGCCATGAAAGAGCTTATGTAAAAATAATAAATCAATATTTTTTCTAATAAGTTCTAATGTTACAAATTTAAAATTTTCATCAAATTTAATATAGCTTTCAAATGTCGAATACAATTTTGTTTTCTTAAGTGTAAGAAGCCTTTAAAACATTTTTAACACTCTCAATCAAGAATGAGTATTCCTGTATATTAGGGTTCCATATATTACTAGAATATTCTAATTTCTACCTGACGTATGCATAATACAGTACAATTAAAAGTTTGGTCATCTGGAAATCTTTACTGACTCAATAAATAGTATATCCAAGTATTTTGTAGGCTTCTTTGCAAATAGTTTCAATATGTTGAATAAAGGATAGCTTTCAATGAAACATTGTTTCAATATGATCACGGCCCGGTTTGACCCGAAACGTGCCCGGCCCGTTTTTGCCGGAATGTACCAAGCCCGGTTAGAGCCCGGCTCGAGATACGGGCCGGGTCGTGCCGGGCAACGATTTCAGATCCACCCGGACTGGGCCTAGGTTTGCTGGGCTCTAGTTTAAACCCTCTAACGTGCGAAATAGAAAGTCTTTAGCTAAGAAAAAATGAATATCACGGTTTGTTTATAAGGTATAGTAAAGAGAAACCGCGTGAAAAAGATGGACAAGTTTATTGGTCACTTGCGATAGGGCAGTTTATCATCAGAGCGACACGTTGAGCTAAGGCCACCTTCCTTGTGTGATAAAATCTCAATGCGCAAGGATGTCAATTCGACTGAGGTGAATATTGCAGAGTCTCTATTGTCTTGTGTTTTAAAACCCACACGTAGAAAGAAGAGTCCTTCTACAGGCAATGGTGTGGAGTAAAATAGGCAACTCAAATCTGAGTTAAGTACGTATATAATTTATGCTAAAATCAATTTTCATTTTATATATTATGGATATATATTGCAATTATGAAAATAAATTAAATTACGATCGTACTTAATTCTGCCAGTTAAGCCACGACAATTCAATCACAGTTCTTGAGAAACTGGGAGTAAATACTAGACGGCTATCGAAGGAGCAAAGGTAGTTGTATATGGATAACAGTAATAGAAGAGCTAGAAACAGGAAATCTGTTGCTGCTGGTTGGTCTGATACAGATCATAAGAATATTGGTAGAAGACTTCATGAGCATTTTCTGATTCTCTAATAGCCACATACAGGTAGAACTGAACGGAAAAACTACCAAATTATTAAATTTACTAAAACTCTAGCTTCATTAATAGAGTGCTTTCACTTTTCCATTATGCATATGCTTTGACACGACCTCAGCTATACTCAGAAGTGAATAGTTGTCTGCCTTCAAGTTCCTTCAAAAAGAAAAAGAATTCTGCAGTAAGTCAGTGTTTTCAATCAATTAAATGTGAATCCTGACAAATGATTAGGTTAGACATTTCTTTATGCACCTGTATGGAAGCGGAAAATTGTCTCCCTGGTATGAGGAAAATCAGATATATAATTGAAGATTTACAAAGCTAGAATATGGCAACTTTTCCTTTTACTAACACAGCAGCAGTGCAGCATTCAATTCGGAATTACTTCCAACTTCAAAAGCGAAATGATTTAAGCCTAAACCCAATCGAAAGAGGTTGGTCTGTTGACCAACACACTTAGCATCAGCTCCAGCCGGATAATCTTACTTACCTTAGATAAAAAGAGACTGCAAGATAGGATTGTGAACGAGCCAAGTCTTCGTGTAAAAGTGTTGATACGAAGTATTCAAGGTTTTGTGCATTCTGCCAAGAAAATTCATGTAGAAATGACAGATCGAAAGATAATCTGATATAGATGATAACGAACAACAACTGTAAAAATCCAATATGTCAGTGACAACAAATTAACAGTTGATCCTATCAGTCATGATAATTATTTTGTAATATCGTCACCGCCTTATAGACCTAAAAAAATGGACGTGAAAACTATCTTGATGAAACTTTAAATGAAGGTGTAAGGAAGAGCTATATAACATGAAGGTGTTATAGCACCTTCATGAAGGCGTCTTCTGATTAATTATTTTGAACTCTTTTAACACGAGTGCTTTGGTACCCGAACAGAAAACGAAACCGTAGCAGGACACGTTTAAGTTATCGACTAAAAACAAATTTATTTAGATATCACATTCGCGTACTAAAGTATCATTCAATTGTACGTTAATAACAATCGTTTATTGTTTGATTGTTTATATCTTAAGATGTTCAACAGCATACCACTGACTCCGAGGATTCTGCCATATGCAAGGATACTTAAAATTGTGTAACTATCGTTTAGTTTTCGACTCTCCTACAAGGAAGTAAAGTTTAACACTCTTAATAAAGAACAATATTTGGATATTCCAATAATGCAAATACTCCATGTACATTTTTATCCAAGAGGGCGTAAGAATAAAAGCTCTACTACAGGTCGATTCCAATTGGTTTATATTTATTGACCTAGGTTTTATACGACATAAGGATAATAAATCCTTACCGCTCAGCACCTTGTTAATTTGCGACTATTCCAAACTGCTTCTCAGACAAAAGGCCTAGAAAGCTTAACAATTTTTCGTAACTATTATATTACACTTATAGCCGTATGCTTATTACGATTCACAGGCAGATTATTGGCCTGAAAAGCTATTAGGAGAATCTTAGGTTATTAAGGACGTGATTACCTTGTAGAAGCAGGCTCGCTACACTTCGCCTGAGAGACAAGACCGGACGATGAATTTATAAAGCTAGCGGTTTAAAGCGGTGATTCGCGACACAAAAAATTTATACAGGCCTGGTAGAACAGGTGTAGAACACAGACATAAACAAAATAATCAATTGACCGAATTTTTATTTTTGTAGTCTGGTCACATTGGGAGATTTTCACCTAGTATACCTGAAAGATAAAAAAATTCCTAGGCTCACTTTCCACATCTTGGAGTAGAAGCCCTGAATTTTCTCCCATAGTAATAGTGTTCGAGTACTTGCTCGTCTCCGTGGCCAAAGAAAGTAATAGATACTGCTATTAACTTTCTATTAGCCTGAGAGTTAAACTTGTGAATAAAAGAAATTCGATGCGTCTTTTGCAACTTTGACTCGCTTCGTTATGATGCTATATCGATAACGCTACGTATATATCACATTACTCTTCAGGCTATACAATCTTAATGTCCCTTTGACACCCACGGTTCAACTTGCACTACAGACTGCCTTAACGCATACTCTTATCAAGCTTACTGGAGGATTTCAATTTCTCCATCTTCTAAACGTTTTCTCACCGGTGAGTAAAGTTCTGGTAAGCTTCTCCTCTGTAGCAGATTAGTGCTCCAACTGTATTAACTTTTTGATACCTTTCATATCTGAGACGGAATGATCAACAACAATTATTTCTGTAATCTTATTTATTAAATTCAAAACTACCTTATCTCGCTGACATGAATAGAACTTGCATGTTCTGTCCATCGAATCCAAGCTATCTTCTCATGAGCAGAAAGCTAGTCCACAAAATGTACCAGATGAATCGCCAGCAGTTGAGGCTTACAAATTGTACTGTTATCTAAGACTGTACCTGAATGTCTGTTGGCCTGGTTGTATGCGTGCATATCCATGGCCGTTGACCAGAGCCATCCTAGATCACAAAGTAAATTCCTTTACATAAATAGAAGCACCAAATCGTCTGTGGAATTCTGCATAGATGATAACTGCATATACTGAAATATTATAGCATACATCCTAGAGTACATTCCCTTTACAGTCCAGTTTGAGCAGTTAACATTGGCAAGAAGAAAGTCGAAAAACAAAGATACGTTCTTAAATTTAATCTTCAGACTGTTTTCAAAGAACATTTCTTTACCAAATTATAGAAAAATTTTATTTATATTTTATTTAGAGGAAATGTCAAGATACGGGTTATTCTCCTATCATAACAAATGCGTACAGTTAGCATGCATACATAGTAATAAGAAGCGTAGTGAGATAGGGATTTTTCAATTGTAACTTACACGCTGTAATACCCTAAAATTTGTTGAAAAATTACTTTCATTATGAAATGATTTATGGTTTATCTACAAGGTTGCTGACTGTGGCTTTCTGCAGAAATTATGGTACTAACTGTAGATATCAGGATGCATTTAGATAAAAAGATAATAACAGTAGATGTCGTGATCCGCCATGATACTTGTATTAGAAAGAGAAGAATCAGTTAGCATGCAATACAACCGACGAGAGAGCGTGCGTTGAAATGGGAAAAGTACGAAAGCTCAATATTTAATTAGGACTTGCAAATTAGAAGTATTCGAGTTTAAAACTTGTGACGTGGGGAACAAGAAGTCTTTAGCTGAGAAAGACTCAATATCACGGTGAGCTCATAAGGTATCGTAGATAAAAAGGGCGTTAAAATGGTGGACAAGTTGATGGGTCACTTGCAATTGGGCAGACCTCCCCGAGCTTGTGAAGCTTTTTATGTTATTCATCTGCAACACCAGAAATCACGTTAAAATGAGAACGTTAGCAGAAATATCACGTGACTCCATTGTAATAGAATTCTTCAGTGTATGAAAAAAGATAATAATTAGAGTTTAAATCGATCTCTAAGTGATGCGGTGAGTAAAGAAATAATATTGAGGATGGACGGGGATGGTCGACTTTCAATTAGTTTCTCAGGGTGCAACACGAGTGCCAATAATTCGAGGGTTCAATTTCCAGGAGTAGGTAAGACTAAAGGGCTTATGGAGGCCTATGTCAGTCTAAAAATTATGTGAAATTTAGAAATCAGCAATGGATGTCGCCATGTATTTCTTAATTCCCATTGGCTTAGAGCTACAAAAGAAATTCAACAATGAATAGGTGGCCACAGTCCTTGTGTTGCGTACCTAGGTCTTTGAAACGAAACAGCACTTCTTTTAGAGCAAATTAACTATCATTATACAATGGCGTACCATTTAAAAAACTGTCGATTTACTTCTCTCTTCAATAAGACGATGGTAACACAATCATATAACTTTGGAATCGTACAGCGGTTTGTTTTAGGTGCGCCCTTGGGATTGAAAATGTTGTGATACCAAATGTAAAAAACATGATAATAAACAATTGATATTGTTCCCGTTTATATGCAAGTACAATACTATTTGAGAGTGCTTCCTGCTGAATAAAATTTACTTAGCACCCATAACGGTCTCACTTTGTTCTTGATCGTGAGCCTGATGTAAACTGCTTAATCCAAAGATTCTGTGTTCTTATGGATACAATATTTAGAGAAACTCTCCTGTGTGTTTAAATTCGAGGCTATCAAGTATGGATTTATTTAGCGTCCTTCTGTTTACTAGGGCTTACATACAGAGCTGTGTATGATTCACTAGGTTGCGGACTGTGATTAATAATATTTTCATGATTGCAAAATAATAAAAACTTGATATGTAATCCATTATAATCTAACTTCCTAAGCAGCCTTACTTTGGGGCTATGACTGGTGATCTGATCGATGAGGCAAATGTAGAATCGATTTTAGGTTCTTTTGAGAACCTCCCTTAGACGGTTAGGTAAAAAATTAGTAACACTGGTCTTCCCAAAGCGACCAAACTGTGGGCTAATGAATTAATGTCTTTACATAATATTATTGTATGCTTTGATTAGTAACTAAGTGCCACACACTTCATAGAGAAGAAACGGTCATTTATTTCAGATGTCTGTTGATGAAAATTCTCTATATCCAAGTTCTTGAATGTAAGAGTAATGTTATATCACGGTGGCATTGTCTTGACAAGTATATCGTATCACATTTCTTCACTCTGACATCCATTTTCTCTCTAATGCTATATACTCATGTACTTGGTGTGTCAATGCTGTCTTACTCGCAAGATTTAATCAAGTCTTCACTCGCGTGTCGCGTCTCGATTTCCTGTTCTCAAACAACCTTTGGATAGCTATTCATCTTGTGAAGGCTTCGGCACAACGATTATGTAATGGTGAGATACAGAACCTCGTATTTGATGTAAGCAGTGTTGTGTATCAGTATTTCTTTAATATTTCAACATCAAGTATTAATACTATATATTCTACTCTTCTGCATACAGTAAACAACTGCAAGAAAAGTGAACAATCCTCATACGTTATATTAGATCATCTATTATACTAACACGGTGTTAATATTGTACCTCAGCTAGAGATGCAAAAAAGCCGGCTTTTTTGAATCGATGGTTTTTTTCACATAAAAAGCCGGCTTTTTTGGGAAAAAAACGAGAATTTTGGAAATTTTGCCTTTTTTCAACTTCATGATTTTTCTATCTAAATAGCTTTCTTATAGTATATTCTATAGTTAGATAAGAATTCCATGACCTGAATGTGATATTTCGCTCTGAAATTCACCATCAAGATGGATGGAGCATCTGTTTTACGAATTAAAGCTAACATGAAGAATGTAGTATTTGAGGTTAATTTTAGAGGCTATTTAACTTTATTTTAACTTTTGAGTTATCGACATCTTTTTTCTTCTCTAGTTTGTCACCCGTGTTTCATTTCTAAGAGCTTAGTACTCTAGCTTCTAACGCAGAAGTTAAACTTACGTTTTTCTATTTATCCTTGAAAGCGTACGTTTTTCAATATATCCGTCAAACCGTACTTCCACATTTTTTGTTATACTGTAGCTGTGAAGTGATTTAGCAATAATTTTCCGGACACAACCTTGAATACCAATTTATACAAATAATCAGTAGCGGATTTAGAAAAGTACTTTAGGAGGGTTTTTTCTGATTGTTTCGTTTCCTAAAAAGTCCTAATTTTATTTGGGAAGTGCTTGAAGTTTATGAGTACAGGCATAACTAATATTTCTTTTCGTTTATATGTTTAGCAATAATCTTCCGGATACAACTTTAAAAATCATTTTACACTGACAATCAGTGGCGGATTTAGAAGAATTTTGCGAAGGGTTTCTTACTAATGTTTAGTTTTTTTTAAACATTCGTAATTTTTATTTGACGGGTCTTAAAGTTTATGAGTAAAGGCATAAATAATAGATATTTCGTTTGTTGCAGACATTCCGTAACTTTGGGGAACGGGCTTCAGTCCGAAAGACCGCCCCCCTAACCTTCGCAAAACCATCACTGCTGGTAATTAGTAATAATAACGATTTAAAAACAATAAAAAAGGAAGTCGCCCAACTCAGAGTACACGCACTATTTCTACATTCACAGATGGAATGAAGAAAAGCTTTGTCAGAATGGTCGAATGCTGGTTGAATCCCGGACTTCCCGATAGAAGCGCAAAAGCTAATCACTCAGTCATGTTTGTTGTGCAGTTGCTTAACTTAAATATATTCCGTATTCTTTTTTTTTTTTTTTTTGGTGGTGGGGGGAGTTCAGTAATGATATGTTGAATCCCTCTTGTTAAAAATTCAGAAAACTTGAGGATTGGGTAAACTGTGATGGTGGTTCTATAAAACTTAACTGTAGAATTTCAAGAATATACAGAACCAAAAGCTCTAGATGTGCAGCCTTTAAGTGTATCATATAAATCTAAGTATTTCTCTTATGTTTTATTTTAATTTTATTTTGTTTCAAAAAGAGGGTATGGAATATTTTGAAGTAAAAATACTACATACTATTTTGCTAGTTATTTGTGTATTCTTTAAAAAGAAGTGTTTACTTTTAGGGTTGGCTGGTTTACACCAACTTTTTTTTTAATAACTGGTTTAAACCACAAAAATAAAAAGAATGAAAAATGCGAATCGTGTGAACTTCATGGTAACCTTTCCAGATATCAAACCACCTGCAATAGTTTTATTTCCCTTTCACCTTTTAATCAAGGTGTCCCATGTTCAATTCTCGGTCGAACCACAAACCTTCTTTCATGCGTAACCCAAGTAGCGGTTCGGAAGTCAGATTAAGCGAAAGTCTTCTCCTTGATAACCTCGGTATTTCGTAAGGATGTTAAGCCTAAATATACGAAACAAACCAAATTGTATATTTCTGCATGCCTAAATGCGTGTTGTTTCATAAAGAAGCCAATATTGCTTAAATATATTGATAGAAATTGGCAAAATTTATCGATTGCCTACGTAGCTTCCAACATTACCTTGGATTGGACTTTCAATGATATCTACGTGCCGGTACTAAATTTGTAATTTAATACCTCAGTTTTAGCGTACTGATTATGGTACGTTGACCTTTAAATTTTACATGCAAAGCAATAACAGGATTTTCCCGTTATTGTCTTACATTTCAAGTAATGACGGGATTTTCCCAATGGCTAGGGCGGGAGATTCTCAACTTAAGAAATTTACTGACCGCACTTCTTTAAGCTTATGGGAGTTCTTCCGGCATAACCCCGCTGTTGCATAATAACATCAAGGCGAAACAATCTTATTTCTGTGAATATGTAATATAAATACATAAAGCAAAAATCTAAGTCAAAAAAGCCTGGTTTAAACCAAAAAAGCCTGGTTTAAACATCCCCCAAAAAACGGGTTTTTGGCATTTTCAAAAACAACCATGGTTCTTGCCAACTCTGCTTACTTTTGTATATAGGAGGTTAAAAAATTCTTATTATACACATTGGTTAATCCTGTGAAATTCATAATGTAAATATGTTGAAGAAAAATTGTTTGAAATATTTTTTCGAAATTCATAGTTTATTTTCGATGTTTTATATTATTATCAGCATCAACCACTAATTAAATGATTTTTTTGTGTTATAGAGAAGCGATACAAAGTCTGTTTTATCAATTTAAAGCAGTATTTTGAAAAAAGCCCAAAATTTCCCAAGCAAAAAAGCAAAGCAGAAAAAACCGATTTTTTTTTCAAAAAAGCCGGTTTTTTTCCGAGCCCTTGCATCTCTAACCTCAGCTGATGAAATTTTTGATCAGTCCTAAGTTGCACCCCCTTTAGGAGGTTTGCAGTTATTACTAGGCACGATTGAATGCACTATGTCAGGAAATGGTATGGAAGAACGTTGGTGTATCCTGTACACTATGACAACTTTAGTGAAAAAGCTGAATGGCCATGCCTACTCAAGATATTGAGAACTCAATTCTAGACTTTGCTCGGCGCTATCTACATGTGGTTATGAAGACATTTGCTACCGTTGGAGGAGATGAAATTAAAACTGCATGACCAAAACCATATTAGGAAATCTCAAAATTAGGACGGTGACATTTTCCGAACATTTAATTTTGACTGCAGTATATAGAGAAGGTCATAATCGTATTGCAATCGCAAGTGACTAGATTGAGCAGGGGACAAGAACCTCATTTGAAGGCAGTTAAATTAATGCTTCCTTTTTCTCACGCAGCTGGTCATCTTTTCTATGAAAAATTTGCACATCACTATACTCAGATGTAAGCCCTGGAGGCAAGTGCGGTATCAGAGAATTACAAGTAATTAACAACTCAAGGAACATTCACAATTCGCAGAAAAAGAGTCCTTCTTGAGTGAAGTTCCAATTGATATGATTATCGACCAGTGCTTAATTAAGGGCACGAAATTTTGTCGGGGATTAACTCAACGTCAGACACAACGTTAGCAAAATTAATCCTTGATTCCCAGATATTGTTACGCCAAATAGTGGAACCCTCGAATTATTGGCGCGCCTGTTGCACTCTAAACCACTAATTAAAAATCGAACACCCACTTCCATCCTCAAAATTATTTCTTTTATCACCGCATCACTTAGAGTTCCATTTAATCTCTTTTTAATATCTCTTTTCAGAAATTGCAGAACAGTTTTTCAAAAAGTCAAGTGACATCTGTGCTACTTTTCTCAATGTAAGGTGGTAACTCACGTAGCGGATGCATATTACAAAAAAGCTTCACAAGCTCGTGGTTGCTTGTCCTATCGCAAGTGACCCATCAACTTGTCCATGATTTTAACGCTTTTTTTCTTTACTATACCTTGTCAGCTCACCGTGATATTCATTCTTTCTCAACTAAACACATCTTGTACCGCACGTCACAGGGTTTAAACACGAATATATTTGAAATTTTCAAGTACTAAGAGTATTATGACCTGCCGTACTTTCTCCATATCAACCCGCCCGCTCTCGGTGGTTGTACTGCATGCAAACCGTTTCCACTCGTTCTAATGGAAGTATCATGGCGGATCTCGACACCTACTGTTATTATCTTTTTATCTAAATGCATCGTGTTATCTACAATTAGTAATACCATTATTTCTGCAGAAACTCACTGTGGGGAACCTTGTAGATAAATGTTAGGTCTTCCGCTATACGAAGGTCATAATTCTCCTGATTTTAGTCTATTACAGCATGTGATTTGAAATTGAAAAATCCTAATCTCACTACGTTTCTTATCAAATATTACTATGTATGGTTAGTTGTAGAGCGTGTAGTCTTTTTTTTTTTTAATCTTTGTTCACTTTCCGTGTCTAATTGAAATATATATCCATAAGATATAAGTTGAAAATAGCGTTTAACATAATTTATATACCTACTGTACTTAACGCAGATTTTACCTGCCATTTTTCGTCTACACCTTGCGTGTAGAAGAACTCTTTTGTTCTACGTGTGGGCTTTAAATCTCGGTACAACAAAGACTTTGCTATATTCAGCGCAGTCGAATTTACATTCTTGTGAAGTGAGACATTATCACCCAAGGAAGTTGGCATTAGCTCAAGGTGCTCCTGAGATGACAAAGTCTCTCCTCAAATTATCTTTAGAACTTCTGTTATCGTAACAGTATTTTGGAATGATTTTTTATTCTTGCTAACGTTGTGTCTGACGTTGAATTAGTCCTCCAGAAAATTTCGTTGCCGAATTGTGAAGGTTCCTTGAGTTGTTTATTTCTTTAATCTTCTGATACCGTATTTTCCTCCAGGGCTTCCATCTGTTGAGTATAGTGATGTTTAAATTTTTCACAGAAAAGATGACCAGCTGCGTGAGAAAATGGGAGTATTAATTTAATTGCTTTCATGTAAAGTTTCTAGTCCCCTGTTCAATCTAGTCTTTTTGGATGAATTGCAATACGATTATGACACTTTCAGGCAAAGTTTACCGTTCGGTTAAGGTCAGCGTCTTAATTTTGATGTTTCCTAATATGGTTTTTAGCATGCAATTTCATTTTCTTGTTTATGTTGCATATCGATTTCCTCATCCAGACATCGTTCTATAAGATCCAAGATCTTAGATTTAGTCATCTCCTCCGAGGGTTGTAAATGTTTCCATAAACACATGTAAGGGTCGCGAGCAAAGTATAGAAGTTAATTCTCAATGATGTTGAGTAGGAATGCACATTCAAAATTTTCACTAATGTTGTCATAGTGTACAGGATACCCAAAAGTTCTCTACCAATTCATGACATAATGTATCCAATCATGCCTAGGGATTGCTTAAGTAGACACCTCCTAAGGGTACAACTTTGGACAGTTCAGAAATTTCTTGAGCTGCAGATACGATTTGAGACCTTTCCAGTATAATGGCTGATCTAATGTGATTACACAATTGTTTTGTTCACTTTTCTTGCAATTATTCACTTTATGCGAAGGAGTAGAACATATAGTATTGGTACTTGATGTTGAAATATTGAAGAAATAAAGAGGCAATACACTGCTTATACGAAAAGGAGAGGTGTATATAAGAGCATTACACAATCGTTGAGGCGAACATCTCACAAGATCAATAGCAATCCATGCGTTGTTTGAGAATAGGAAATCGAGATGCGAGATGCAAGTCAGGATGAGGACAGCATTGACACACCAAGAAACTGAGTGTATAGCATTAGAGGGAAAGTCGATGTCCAAATGAAGAAACTACATACGATATTCTTATCAAGAGAATGCTACCGTGAAGTACGATTACTTTTTCATTCAAGGACTAGGATATGGAGAATTTAAAAAAAAAAAGAGAGACACGTGAAATTAACGACTTTTTCTGCTCTATGAAATTTGTGGCACTTAGTTACTAATCAAGGCATACAGTGAGCTTATATGAAAAGATTATTTGATTAGCCCACTGTTTGGTTGCTTTGTGATGTCGAGTGTTACTAAAGTGGTAGGGAACACTGGACAGACTATACCTTTAATAGTTTCCTCCTAACCGTCTAAGGGAAGATCTCAAAATGACCTAAAATCAATTCTTTATTTGATTCATCGATCAGATAACCGGTAAGGCTACTTCGGAGCTTAGATATAATGGGTTTCATAGCAAGTTTTTCATTATGCAATTGGGAAAATATTAATAATGTTAGACCGGACCTAGTGAATCCTACACAACTCCTTGTAAGATCTAGTGAGCAGCAATGACGAAAATTAAATGCATATTTTATAGTCTCGTGTGCTAACACACAGGAAACATTGTTTAATATATCAGTTAGAACATTACTCCTTGGATTAAACAGTTTCTATCAGGCTAACGATCAAGATCAAGGTGAGAGTTTTATGGGAGTTAAGTATATTTCTTCAGAAAGAAACACTCTGTAATTGTATTCTAATGTTTATAAACGGGAAGTAAAGCAATTGCTTGATTATCATTGATAAGTAAATACTTATGTTTCTTACGTTTGGTATCACAACTTTTTTCAATGCCAAGGGCCCACTTAAAACAAACCGCTGTTAGTTCCCAAAGCTATGCGTGTGTCATACCCCTGTCTTAATAAAGGGAGAAGTAAATTCACGGCCTTCTACATGGTACGCCATTGTAGAATGTGAGTTAAAGACCTCTAAAAGTACTGTTGCATCCTCTTAAGACCTAGGTACACAACACAATATCTTACGACTTCGGATTCATTGTTGATTTGCTTTAAGATTTAAGCCATTGAGGAATATTTGCCGATGTCCACTGCAGACTTCTAAATTTTACCCGGCATAGCCTTACCGATAACCGCCAAATGAAACCCTCGATTTATTAAAGCGCTTGTTGCACTCTAAAGCACTAATTAAAAATTGGACATCTCCTTGCATCCTAAAATTATTTCTTTAATCACCACAACACTTAGAGATCGATAGAATCTCTTATTATCTCTTTTCAGACATTGTAGAATACTATTACAATGAAGTCAAGTGATATCTCTGCTATCGTTCTCATTTTAAGACAATTTCTGACGTAGTGGATGCATATTACAAAAAGTTTCACAAGCTCGGGGATTCTTATCCTATCGCAAGTGACCCATCAAATTGTCAAGCTGATGTAGTTTTCCCATTTCATCCCGGAAGCTCACTCCGGTTGTATTGCATGCAAACTGATTCCACTCGTTCTAATCCAACTATCATGGCGGATCTCTACATCTAACGTTATTATTTTTTTTTTATCTAAATTCATCCTGATATCTACAATTAGTAATACCATTATTTCCGTAGAAAGCCACAGTCGACAGCCCTGTAGATAAACCTTAAATCTTTTGCCATATGAAAGTAATTTTTCAACAGATTTTATTCAATTACAGCGTTCAAGTTGCTACTGAAATATCCTAATCTCACTACGCTTCTATGTCTGTTTGATTGTAGAGCATGATAACTGATTGCATTGTTTTTGATAAGAGAACGACACGTATCTCGAAATCTCCTCTTAACCCTTGACTAGTATTCGTATCCATTTAGTTACACGTTTTTTGATTTTGCCTATTGGGTTGAAGAGTGTTATATTTCGGTATTGTTCGTTGTAGTTATTTGTGTACATACTTTTTGTGATGGGAGAGCAGCTATTGGCCCCTTGTGACAACTCTGGTGAATTTTATGCGGGAATTAGTGTGTGGATATGTTGTTCTTTTGCAAGCAGTGCTGGAAGCAGATAGAAAATAATAAATACTGAATGTAAGAAGTTTATGTTTCTAATTTTCTCGATATGTTCTTGTTTGCAAGTCATTGCCCAACAACGTACAGGTATGAAAACGGCATAATGTCAAAAATTGATTACTATTTACGATAAAAATATAATACGTAACCATTTGGTTACATTGTCCGGTAACGGATCAAACGTATACTTTGTACAAGAAAAAATAAAATATATTGGACTAGCTTATATTGATGTATCATTTGAAATTTTTATAGAAAATCTAACGTGGAATAGAAACATAGTACTCTGTTTATTTGTCAAATTTTAAATTTCATATCGAGGCTCAGTATAAAATATATAGATATTAAAATATGTAAATATACATGTGTGTATAAATAAGTTTTAATGTGAAATCTCATGTCAGATACAAAGGAGAAATATCGGAACCTCGCATTTAGAACCTGATTTTACTTTCAGTGATTCAGATCCAGATTATATACCTGAGATATAGTACAGAGTGAGGTATCAGTCACTTAAGACTCCTGTAGCACAGGAACATCTTAGCATTCACATTTGGTTCATGTTACATGTTTTTCGGGTGGGTAATGAACCATATTGTTTGACATGGTTGCCCTGGCAGCCATTTTGGAAGCCGTAATATTGGATCCAACTTTGGATTTTTAAAATGGAAGGGGATATGTGGGGTATCATTTGATACGACCTCAATTTCAGGGAAACAGTGATACAGGCTATTTCAGAACCTACCGTTATTGGTTCAGAAGTTATTTTGTCACAAAGTGTGAGAATTTGGCATTACAGCATTATTTGCTCTATGTGCTATTCTTCTTGAGCAAGACAAACTGCAAAGCACCTCTGCCAATCCGCATGGATTAGCAACAGCATGTCAAAGGTTTCACGACATTGCAAAATTCTCTGCGTCAGATGGTGGATATCATGGATAGATTCTTAGTAAGTAAGGTTAACTAGATGATAGCAGAGGAAGAGCTCTAGTGGCGTAAAATCTGGGCCACTCTATCCGTCTCCGTCGCCCATTCCAATGTCCCGGAAATGGTCTATCGAGCCATTGGCGTGAACATAAGGCATAGTTAGGTGGAGCTCCGTTTTACTGAAAAATTATGGGAAATCAACGTCCTCATTTAAGATAGAGTCTGAGTTTTTAGTCGTGCACATTGATAACTTTTTACAAGTGTTAAATTAATGCAATATTTGAAGGATGTAATGAAAATCTCAACTCTTCCAACAATGAGACAAAATCGTTTAGGAGGCAGAAGATAAGATTTTTTTTCTCAACTTCTGAGGCAAACACATGAGAAGTGTAGACATGTCAAACATGTTCATAGAACTCTGCCGTACACCAATGAAATCAAAACGATGGTGTCTTAAAATTTTTGGGTACATGCTAGATTTAGTTGTTGTAAACAGCTGGTTACCTTACAAAAGAAAGTGTAACGTAACATCTTAAAGTGTTTCGGGCTGATATTGCATCTGCACTAGTATCATGCAGAAAGCCCAAACAAGAGAGACCATCTTTAGAAAGCTTGGGCGAACCTCAAGTGAAAATATGTCGACCTGTTGCTACGTGACCATGGTATTATACAAGGGAAGAGTTTATTGCTCACTGGCCAGCCCACACATCAAAGGGAAGATGTTGTTTTTGTAAGTCGGGAGTAACAAGCTCACTAAAGAATTCCTTTATGCAGTTTCATCTGTAAGTATATGTATCACGATAAAGAATGATTTTGTCACTTGGTAATAGATATCTTTTCTAGACCCCTAAGTCACTGTTACACTACGTTGATATATTCAAATTTAAAAATATAAAAAATGAAATAAAAAAGAATATTCTATAAAACTACGCATATATTTGAATATCATATTTATTCTATCTGTATTTTCAGCGAAATGTAAATATTATTATTTTTTCTATGTGGACTCATATTCTTATACATTAATATTCAAGATTTAGATATTAAATCCTATAAAGTAAACAACTCTTACCATGTTTCATTTATTTCTCCTTTCTTATGAGACTACTTTTCTTTATTACTGTATGGCTACAAGTACTCAAAAATCACTTTACGGAAAACTGTGCAAAGTAACCATTTGGACACAACTCAGTTCGCGAAAACTATTGGCGGGAAAATTTAGAATCCTACTTTCAAATAATATACAAACCAAATAGACGACCTACTGCAAATATCATAATTTTTTGATAATTTTCAAAGGTAGAGAACTGTTAAGGGTTAATAGAATATTTGAATGTTTCTGTAACTTTGTAAAATAATGTTGTATGCACATATCAGTGTGCTTCGACTTCATTCTTACCAATGTTAACGGCTCTTGTTAATCAAACTTAACAATATTAACCAAAGTTCTTCTCCTGCATATCCTGACTTAATGTATCCAATCGTGCTTAGAAATTACTTAACTGCAAACCTCATCAAAGCGTTAGAACTATGGACCGTTAAGTAATTTCTTCAGCTGTGGTACGATTTGAAACCTTTCCAGTATAATGGCTGTTCTAATGTCATAACGCATGTGCTTTTTTCTATTGTCTTTGCACTTTTTTACTGTATGCAGAAGGCTAGAATATATAGTATTAGTACTTGATTTTGAAATATTGCAGCCAATGTTCACGGTAATGTTAACAGTAACGGTTCTTAACTGATCATCTTCATAATGTAACTTAAGCACAAAAAATTCTGTCAATTGATAATTTTGTTGATGTCTATGTTCTACTCATGTTCTACCAGGCCTGCCAACTATACACTGCTGAGTATATCTGATGTCATGTCACAGCCTGTTGGATAATGTAAAAAGTGAAAGCAATTTTTAATGAGGCTTAAGTATCTTTAAATTTAATAATTTCGTCGCATTTCTTTTCAGTTCTGCTTGTACGTGGCCTTAAAAGAATCAGTAGCTGCCCATGAAGTCTTCTAGTAAGAGTCTTAGTATTTCTGAATCAGACCTATCAACAGCTACAGATTCCCAGTTTGTAGTTTCTTCCACTATTCTTTTCCATATAAAGCCATTGACACACCAAGAACTTGAGCTTATAGTATTAGAGGTGAAGAGAATGTCAGAATGTAGAAATGTGATACAATATTCTTATCAAGACAATTCTACAGTGATATCATTCTGCAACTTGGATATGGAGTATTATCAACAAGAGACTTCTGAAATTATGACTTTTTCTGCTCTGTGAAATGTGTCTCAGATACTAATCAAAGCATACAGTGAGTTTATATGAAAAGCTTATTTGACTAACTCACAGTTTCATTGCTTTCTGATGACCAGTGTTACTAAGTTGATAGCGAACACAGGACGGCCCTTACCGTAAATATTTTCCACCTGAAGCTGCACTGGTTTTGCTCCTGCGAAAATTATTTGCATCATTGGATGCCGACTAGTATTGAACTCCAAGTTTCTCAAGAACTGTGATGGAATTGTCTTGCCTTCAATGGCAGAATCAAACACGATCGTAATTTAATTTATATCCATAATTGTAATTTATATCCATAAAATATAAGATGAAAATATGTACTTAACGCAGATTTGAGTTGTCATTTTTAGTCCACACCATTGCGAGTAGAAGGACTCTTCCTTCTACGTGTAGGTTTTAAACCAGAGGTCAATAGAGACTGCAATATTCACCGCAATCGAATTCATATTCTTGCGCATTGAGATATTATCACACAAAGGAGGTGGCATTAACTCAACATTTCGATCTGATGATAAACTGATGCCCACAAAAGTCCTTTAAGACTTCTGTAACAGTATTTGTGAATGAAAAATTAATCTTGGTAACATTGTGTCTTACGTGAAAATATTATGTAAACCCTAGCGAGCAGCTGTAACCGTAATAATGTGCTTATTTGTTACCCTCGAGTGCTAACTAACAGGATAATTTCATTAAATAATATATCTGTTAGAACACAACTCTTTGGATAAAACAGTTTCTATCAGGCTAAAGATCAAGAACAAGGTGAGAGCGTTATGGGTGCTTATTTCTTCAGCAGGAAGCACTCTCAAATATAATTGTAGTTGGATTTAACGTGAAGTATAGCATTTGTTTGATTATCATTTATAAATTAATACTTATGTTTCTTACATTTGGTTTCACAAAATTTTTCAATCCCAAAGGCCCACCAAAAACGTAAGATCCCAAAGCTGTGATACCCTCGTCTTATAAAATGTAGAATATGTCCACGGCTTTTTAAATAGTACGCCATGGTATAAAGTGAGTTAAGTAGCTGTAAAAGAACTACTTCTCTACTGCTTCATTCTTAAGACGTAGGTACACAACACAAGATACTGCGGTTCCGATTCATTGAATTTCTCTACTAGCTCTAAGCCAATTGGAATTAGGGTATACATTACTGCTGATTTCTGAATTTCACATCATTTTTAGAAAGACATAAGCCGACATAAGCACTTTAGCATTACCGGACACCTCGATAGAGAACCCTCAAATTATTGCCACGCCTGTTGCAACCTAAACAAATAATTAATAATCGAAGAACCCCGTCTATCTTCAAAATTACTTCTTTAATCACCGCATCACTTACAGATCGATTTAATATTTCATTATTATCTTTTTTCAAAGATTGTGGAATATTATGACTATGAAGTCAAGTGACATCTCTGCTAATGTTACATTTTTAAGACTATTTCTGACGTAGTGGATGTATATTACTTAAAGCTTCACAAGCTCGGGGATGCTTGTTCTATCGCAAGTGACCCATCAACTTGTCCATCATTTCAACGCGCTTTCTCTCTTTATACCTTATTAACTCACCGCGATATACAGTCTTTCTCAGCTCAAGATTTCCTGTTCCGCAAGTCACTGGTTTTAAACTCGAATATTTCGAATTTGCTAGTCCTAAGGACAATATGTGCTGCCGTACTTTTCGCATTTCAACCGACACTCTCTCGTCGGTTATACTGCATGCAAACTGATATCTACAAAGAGTAATACCATTATTTCTGCTGAAAGCCACAATCGGCAGTCTTGTACATATGCCATACGAAAATAATTTTTCAAGAGATTTTAGACTCTTACAGGGTGTAAGTTGTAACTGAAAATCCTAATCTTACTACGCTTCTTATCAAATATTACAATGTCTGGTTTGTTGTAGTGCAAGCTAACTGCTAGCATTCGTTTTGAAAAGAGAACAAAACATATCTCCACATATCCTCTTCGTAAAATAACTGAATGTTTCTGTAAATTGGTAATACAATGTTCTCTGAAAACAGTCTGAAGTCTTTATCTAAGCTCATATCTGTGTGTTTCGACTTTCTCTTGGACAATCTTAACGGTTTTTAACGTGTACTGTGCAAGGAATGTACTCTAAGCAGTTTGCCATGATATTCCGCTATATGCAGCTATCATGTATGTAGAATTCTACAGACGATTTGGAGCCTCTATTTTTGTAAAGGAATATACTTGGTGTTCTAGGTGATTCTGGTCAACGGCCATACATATGCTCGCATACATACCAGGCCAATGTACAGTCTGCTTCAGGGTTAGAGACGAGTACACTTCGTAAGCCTCAACTGCTGGCGAATGATCGGGTGCATTTTGTGGAGTAGCTTTCTGCTTTTGAGAAGATACCTTTCAGTCGATGGAATGGAAACATGCTATGTTCAAGTCAGCGAGAAAAGGTAGTGTTGAATTTAATAAATCAGATTACACAAATACTTCTTGTTGATCATTCCGTCTCAGATATGAAAGGCGTCAAGAGGCTAATATAGTTGGTGCACTAATCTGCTACAGAGGAGAAGCATACCTGAATTTTACTCATCGGTGAGAAAACGTTAAGAAGATCGAGAAATTCAAATCCTCCAATAAGCTTAATAGGATTGTGCGATATGCCCTCTGTAGTGCAAGATGAACCGTGCGAGTAAAAAAGACTTTAAGGTTTTATAGCCTGTTGATTAGTGTGATAGATACGTAGCGTTATCAATATAGCATCTTGATGAAGTGTTAAGATTGCAAAAGACGCCTTGAAATTTTTTACAGACGCAAGTTAACTTTCACTCTAATCGAAAGTTAATGGAAGTATATATTTCTTTCTTTGGGCACAGAGACAAGCACGTACTGTAACTATTATTAAGGGAGAAAATTTATAGCTTCTGCTCCAAGTTGTGGGAAGTGAGCCTAGGAAGTTTTATATCTTTTAGGTGCACTTAACTGAAAATCTGATAACGTAACCTATGTAAAAAAAAAAAAAAAAAAAATCTGTCAATTGATAATTGGTTGATATGTCTGCTCTACACCTGTTCTACGAGGCCTGTTTAACTTCTTTGTATCGCGGATCAGTTCTTTAAATCGCTAGGTTTATAAATACATCGGCCGGACTAGTCTCACAGGCCAAGAGAAGCGGAACTGGGTTTACACTGTAAACACGTTTTTAATTACCTAAAAATATCTATTAGTGTTTCAGGCCAATAACCTGCATGTGAATCCTTTACTAGTATAGGACCGTGTGTAACGGATTATTGTTTTAGCTTCATAGCCTTCTGACTGAAAAGCAGCTTGGTACAGTCACAAAGCAACAAGGTGCTTAGCAGTAACCATTGATTGTCCTTATGTCGTATAAAACCTAGAGCAATAAGTTGAAACCAATTGGGATCGACGTGTAGTAGAGCTTTCATTCCTTCGCCCCTCTTGGATAAAAATATACATGGAGTCTTTCCATGTACCGCATATCGAAACATCGTTCTATATTAAGAGAGTTAAACTATGCTTCTTTTTAGGAGGGTCGAGAACAAACGGTAGTTACACAATGTTTAGTGTCCAGCAGATGGCAGAATCCTTGGAGTCTATCGTCTGCTGTTGAACATCTTAACATATAAACAATCAAACAATAAACAAATGTTATAAAAGTATATTGAAAGGTACTGTAGTATGCGAATGTTATATCTAAATGAATTGGTTTAGCTCGTTAACTTGTGAGTGTCCTGCTACGGTTTAATTTTGTCTTCGGGTAACAAAGCAGCCTTTTTACAATGAGATTATATGAAGATATTATTTGATCAGCCCACAGCTTGGTTGCTTTGTGATGGCCAGTGTTACTAATTTTTTTTAGGAAAAATAATGTAAATATTTTTAGGACTAACGTAAATATTTTTACCTAACCGTCTAAGAGAAGATCTCAAAAGAACCTAAAATCGATTCTATATTTGTCTCATCGATCAGATCACCGGTTCCAGACCCAAAGTAAGGCTGCTTCGGAAGTTATAATATAATGGGTTCCATATCAAGTTTTTATCATTATGCAATCGTGAAAATATTATTATAGTCCGCATCCTAGTGAATCCTACACAGCTCTGTATGTAAGCCCTAGTAAGCAGAAGGACACTAAATAAATCCATACTTGATAGTCTCGAGTTTCAACCCACAGGAGATTTTCTCTAAATATTGAATCCGTAAGAACACACAATCTTTGGATTAAACAGTTTACATCAGGCTCACGATAAAGAACAAAGTGAGACCGTTATGGGAGCTAAGTAGATTTTATTCAGCAGGAAGCATATAAACGGGAAGTATAGCAATTGCTTGATTATCATTGATAAATTATTACTTATGTTTTTTACATTTGGTATCACAACATTTTTGAATCCCAAGGGCCCACCTAAAACAAACCGCTGTACGATTCCAAAGCTATATGATTGTGATGCCATCGTCTTATTGAAGAGAGAAGTAAATCGACGGTTTTTTAAATGGTACGCCATTGTATAATGATAGTTAAGATGCTCTAAAAAACGTGCTGCTTCGTTTCAAAGACCTAGGTACGCAACATATGATACTGGGGCCACCGATTCGTTGTTGAATTTCTTTACTAGCTCTAAGCCAATAGGAATTAAGAAATACATGGCGACGTCCATTGCTGATTTCTAAATTTCACAAAATTTTTAGATTGACATAGGCCTCCATAAGCTCCTTAGCTTTAACAGACACCTCGAAATAGAACCCTTGAATTATTGGCACGCTTATTGCACCCTGAACCAGTAATCAAAAGTCGAACATCCCCGTCCATCCTCAATATTATTTCTTTACTCACCGCATCACTTAGAGATTGATTTCAACTCTAATTATTATCTTTTTGATACACTGTGAAATGCTATTACAATGCTGTGAAATTTAGAAGTCAGCAGTGGACATCGGCATCTATTCCTTAATTCCTAATGACTTAAAGCTAGTAAAGGAATTCAACAATGAATCCGAAGGCGTAAATTCTTGTGTTGTGTACCTAGGTGTTAAGATGTAACAATAGTGCTTTTAGAGCTCTCTAACTCCCATTATACATTGGCGTATAATGTAAAAAACCGTGGATTTACTTCTGCCTTTTTAGGACGAGGGTATCACAGACGTATAGCTTTGTAAACAAACAACGGTTTGTTTTAGGTGGACCCTTGGAATTGAAAATGCTTGGGATAGCAAATGTAAAAAACAAGTATTAATTTATCAATGTTATATACTCCCCATCTATATTCAACTACAAAATTATTTGAAATTGTTTCTGCCGAAGAAATCTACTTAGGACTCATATAGCTCTCACCTATTTCTTGATTGTTATTCTGACACCCATAACGTTTTCACCTGGTTCTTGTTCTTTAGCCTGATGAAAACTTTTTAATCTAACGAATTGTGTTCTTACGGATATATTATTTATAGAAACTCTCCTGTGTGTTAACACTCGAGGCTATTAAATAGGTTTTTAATTAGCGTCCTTGATGCTCACTAGGGATTACATACTTATTTGTGTAGGATTCACTAGGTTCCGGTCTATCATTAATTATATTTTCCCGATTGTATCCTGTAAAACTTGCTATGGAACCCATGATATTCTAACCTCAAAGGACCAGCCTTACTTTGGGCCTGAGACCGGTTATCTCATCGATGAGCGAAAAAAATTATCGACTTTAGGTTCTTGCACTTTTTTACTGTATGCAGAAGGCTAGAAATTTTGAAATATTGAAGAAATTCAGAGGAACCACACTGCTTATATCAAAAGGAGTGGTGTGTATCTCACCATTACACAATCGTTGTGGAGAGGCTTTCACAAGATGAATAACTATCGAAAGGTTGTTTGAGAAGAGGAAATCGAGATGCGAGACGCGAGTGAAGATTTGATTAAATCTTCCGAGTAAGACAGCATTGATACACCAAGAACATGAGTGTATAGCATTAGAGATAAAGTGGTTTTAAGAGTGAAGAAATGAGGCACGATAATCTTATTAAGACAATGCTACCGCGATATAAGATTAATTTTACATTGAATAACTTATATACAGAATTTTCATTAACAGACAAGATTTAAGGTTCATCTACAAGGCTGCCGACTGTGGCTTTCTGTACAAATAATGGTATTACTAATTGTAGATATCAGGATGCAATTACGAAAATGATAATAACAGCAGATGTCGAGATACACCATGATACTTTATTAGAACGAGTGGAATGAGTTTGCATGCAATACAACCGACGTGAGAGGGCGGGTTGAAAAGGGATAAGTACAGCAGCTCATATTGTTCTTAAAATTTGCTAATTCGAAATATTTGAGTTTAAACCCTGTGACGTGCGGAACAAGAAATTTTTAGCTGAGAAAGAATGAATATCACAGTGAGCTCATAAGGTATAGTGCAGAGAAAGCGAGTTGAAAAATTCACAAGTTGATGGGTCACTAGCGATAGGATAAGCATCCCCGAGCTTGTGAAACTTTCTCTTCATTGTAAAAGTATTCTACAATGTGTGAAAAGAGATATTGATAAGAGATTAAATCGATCTCTAAGTGATGCGGTGATTAATGAAATATTTTTGAGTGCGAACGGGATGTTCGATAATCATATTAGTGGTTTAGAGTGCAAGAAGCGCGCCAATAATTCGAGGGTTTCGTATGGAGGTTATTGGTAAGGCTAAACGGATTATGCCGGGTTACGTCCTTCTTACAATGCAGTGAAATTTAGAAGTCACCAGTGGACATCGGCATCTATTCCTTAATTCGTAATGGCTTAAAGCTAGTAAAGGAAGTCAACAATGAATCCGAAGGCGTAATATCTTGTGTTGTGTACCTAGGTGTTAAGACGAAGCAATAGTGCTTTTAGAGCTCTCTAACTCACATTATACAATGGCATACCATCTAAAAAACCGTGGATTTATTTCTGCCATTTTAAGACGAGGGTATCAAAGACGTATATCATTAGGAACGAATAGCGGTTTGTTTTAGGTGGACCCTTGGATTTGAAAAGTGTTGGGATACCAAATGTAAAAAACAAGTATTAATTTATCAATGATAATCAAGCAATAGCTATACTTCCCGTCTATATTCAACTACAAAATTATTTGAGATTGCTTCTGCTGAAGAAATCTACTTAGGTATCATGTCACTCTCACCTATTTCTTGATTGTTATTCTGACACCCATAACGCTTTCACCTGGTTGTTGATCTTTAGCCTGATGAAAACTGTTTAATCCAACGAATTGTGTTCTTACGGATATATTATTTATAGAAAGTCTCCTGTGTGTTAACAGTCGAGGCTATTAAATAGGTATTTAATTAGCGTCCTTGATGCTCACTAGGGTTTACATACAAATTTGTGTAGGATTCACTAGTTTCCGGTCTATCATTAAATATATTTTCCCGATTGTATCCTGTAAAACTTGCTATGAAACCCATTATATTCTAACCTCAAAGGAGCAGTCTTACTTGGGCCTGTGACCGGTTATCTGATCGATGAGCAAGAAAAAAAAAAAGAATTGGTTTTAGGTTATTTTGAGATCTTCTCCTGCACGGTTAGGTAGAAAATATTTACGGTATAGTCTGTCCTGTGTTCGCTACCAACTTGGTAACACTGGTCATCACAAAGCAACCTTTTCATAAAGCTCACTGTAATCTTTGATTAGTAACTAAGTGCCACACATTTCATAGAGGAAAAAAAGTCATTAATTTCAGGTCTCTTGAAAATTCTCCATATCCAAGTTCTTGAATGATATCAGTGTAGCATTGTCTTGATAAGAATATCGTATCACATTTCCTCATTCTGACCTCCTCCTTCCTCTAACGACATACACTCATTTTCTTGGTGTGTAAATGCAGTCTTGTTTGGAAGATTTAATCAAATCTTCACTCGCATCTCGCGTCTCGATTTGCTATTCTCAAACAACCTTTGGATAGCTATTCATCTTGTGAAAGTTTCGCCTCAACGATAGTGTAACGGTGAGGTACACAACTCTCCTTTTCATATAAGCAGTGTAGTGCCTCTTTATTTCTTCAATATTTGAACATCAAGTACTAATACTGTATATTCTACTCTTTCGCATACACTAAATATGTGCAAGAAAAGTGAACAAAGCAGCTGATGAAATTGCGTATTTGCAGCTGATGAAATTTTTGAACTGTCCAAAGTTGTACCGCCCGTAAGAGGTTTCCACTTCAGCAATTTTTAGGCATGATTGGATACATTATGTCAGGAAATGATATAGAGGAACTTTCGTGTATCCTGTACACTATGACAACATTAGTGAAAATTCTGAATGTCCATGCCTACTTAACATCATTGAGAACTCAATTCTAGGCTTAGCACAGCGACGCTTTCATGTGTTTATGGAAACATCTATAATCCTCGGAGGAAATGCCTAAATCTAGGATCATGGATCTTATTGAACAATGTCTGGATGAGGTAATTAATATGCCACATTTCCAAGAAAATGAAACTCCATGACAAAAACCATTTTAGGTAACCTAAAAATTATTACGGTGACCTAATCCGAACCGGCCAACATTGGCTAGTGGGTATAGAGAAGGTCATAATCGTATTGCAATTCATCCAAAGGTACTAGATTGAACAGGAAAGTGGAAACTTTATTTGAAAGCTATTAAATTAAGGCTTCCGTTTCCTCAAGCAGCTGGTCTTCTTTTCTATGAAAAATTTTAACATTATTATACTCAACAGATGGAAGCCCTGGAGTCAAGCAAATACGGTATCAGATGATTGCAAAAAATTAACAACTCAAGGAACCTTCATAATTCGCAGAAAAAGATGTCTTTTTGAGCGATATGATTTAATTCAAAGATTTGTGTTCTTACGGATACAATATTTATAGAAATCCTCCTGTGCGTTAATACTCGGTGCTATCAAGTATCCACTTAATTAGTATCCTTCTGCTTACTACGGCTTACATACAGAGTTGTGTAAGATTCACTAGGTTCCCGTCTATCATTAATAATATTTTCACGAATGCTTAATGATAAAAACTTGATATGGGACCCACTATATCCTAAGTTTCGAAGCAGCCTTACTTTGGGACTAAGACCGGTGATCTAATCGAAGAGAGTGCCACTCATAGAATCGATTTTAGTTTCCTTTGAGATCTTCCCTTAGACGGTTAGGTGGAAATTATTTACGGTATTGTTAGGTCTGTGTTCGCTACCAACTTAGTAACACTGGTCATCAGAAAGGAACCAAACTGTGGGTTAATCAAATACTTTTTCCATGTCATACTAATGATCTACATCCCGTCTGTAAATTCTTCCATTATTACTTTCCGTATACAGCTACCTTTATCTTTCGAAAACTTCTCGATCATTTGAAGCCGTCTAGTATTGATCTCCAAGTTTGTCAAGAACCGTGACTGAATTGTTGTTGCTTCAATGGCAGTTAAAATTCGATCGTTGCAATTCTTCCCGAATGTTCATCTTGTTTAATCTTTCGTCATTTTCCGTGTCTAATTAAAATAATATTCTTAAAATATAAGTTGAAAATAGTGCTTAACATAATTTATATACGTACTGTGCTTAAAGCAGATTTTAATTGTCATTTTTCGTCTACACCACTGCGTAAAGAAGAATTCTTGCTTCTACGTGTGAGTTCTAATTCTCAGTACAACAAAGACTCGTTTACTTTGAGCGCAGGGCAATTGACATTCTTGGGCAATGAGATATTATCACACATGGAAGGTGGCATTAGCTTAACGCGCCGCTCAGATGACAAAGTGTCTCCTCAAAAGTACTTTACAACTTTTGTTATCGTAACAGTTTTTGTAGTGATTTATTAATCATCCTAACGATATATCTAACTTTGAGTTAATCCTCCAGAAAATTTCGTGGCCATCATTAAACACTGATCGATTACCATATCAATTGGAGTAAGAGAAGATCTTAAAAGAACCTAAAATCGATTCTTTTTTATCGCTCATCGATCAGATAACCGGTCTCAGGCCCTAAGCAAGGCTGCTCCTTTGAGTTTAGAATATTATGGGTCCCATAGCAAGTTTTACAGGATACAATTGGGAAAATATAATTAATGATAGACCGGAACCTAGTGAAACCTACACAAATAAGTATGTAAACCCTACTGAGCATCAAAAACGCTAATTAAATACCTATTTAATAGCCTCGAGTGTTAATACACAGGAGACTTTCTATAAATAATATATCCGTAAGAATACAATTCGCTGGATTAAAAAGTTTTCATCAGGCTAAAGAACAAGAACCTGGTGAAAGTGTTATGGGTGTCAGAATAACAATTAAGAAATAGATGAGAGCGATATGAGTCCTAAGTAGATTTCTTAAGCAGAAACACTTTCAAATAATTTTGTAGTTTAATATTGACGGGTAGTATAGCTATTGCTTGTATATCACTGATAAATTAATACTGGTTTTTTACATTTGCTATCCCAACATTTTCCAATTCCAAGGGTCCACCAAAAACAAACCGCTGTTCGTTGACAAAGCTATACGTCTGTGATACCCTCGTCCTAAAAAGGCAGACGTAAATCCACGGTTTTTTACATGGTATGCCATTGTATAATGGAAGTTAGAGTGCTCTAAAAGCACTATTGCTTCGTCTTAACACCTAGGTACACAACACAAGATTTTACGCCTTCGGATTCATTGTTGAATTCTTTTACTAGCTTTAAACCATTAGGAATTAGGGAATAGATGTCGATGTTCACTGCTGACTTCTAAATTTCACAGCATTATAAGAGCATTCTATAGTGTACCAAAAAGATAATAATTAGAGTTGAAATCAATCTCTAAGTGATGCGGTGATTAAAGAAATAATATTGAGGATTGACGGGGATTTTCGACTTTTAATTAGTGGTTCAGGGTGTAATAGGCGTGCCAATAATTTGAGGGTTCTATTTCGAGGTGTCCGGTAAAGCTAAAGGGCTTATGGAGGCCTATGTCAGTCTAAAAATTTTGTGAAATTTAGAAATCATCAATGGACGTCGCCATGTATTACTTAATTCCTATTGGCTTAGAGCTAGTAAAGAATTTCATCAATGAATCGGACGCCGAAATATCTTTTGTTGCGTACCTAGGTCCCAAAAACGAAGCAGCACGTTTTTTAGAGCATCTTAACTATCATTATCCAATGGCGTACAATTTAAAAAACCGTGGATATACTTTTCCCCTTAATAAGACGAGGGTATCAGAATCATATAGCTTTGGAATCGTACAGCGGTTTGTTTTAGGTGGGCCCTTGGGATTGAAGAATGTTGTGATATCAAATGTAAAAAACATAATTATTTATTTATCAATGATAATTAAGCAATTGGTATACTTTCCGTTTATATGCAACTACAATACTGTTTGAGAGTGCTTCCTGCTGAAGAAATCTACTTAGCTCCCATAACGCTCTCACCTTGATCTTTATCGTGAGCCTGATGGAAGCTGTTTAATCCAAATATTTGTGTTCATACGGTTACAATATTTATTGAATTTCTGTTATGTGTTAAAACTCGAGGCTATCAAATATGCATTTAATTAGCGTCTTTCTGCTTACTAGGGCTTACCTCAGCTGAAGAAATTTCTGTACGGTCTAAAGTTTTACTGGTCTTAGGAGGTTATAGTGCTAAGTAATTTCCAGGCTCCATTGGATACATTTTGACAGGAAAAAATATAGAAGAACATTGGTGTATCCTGTACACTATTACAAATTTAGTGAAAATGCTGAATGACAGTGCCTACTCAAAATCAAGGAGAACTCACTTCTAGACTTTGCTCCGGGACCTCTACATGTGGTTTTGAAGTCATTTACAGCCATCGGAGGAGATAAAATCTAGGATTTGCTATCTTATTTAACAATGTCTGGATGAGGAAATCTGTATGCAACATTTACAACCAAATTAAACTGCATGATAAAAACCATATCAGGTAATCTCAAAATTAAGAAGGTGACATTTTCCGAATGGTTAACTTTGGCTGGAGTATACTGTATCAGAAGATTACAAGAAATTAACAATACAAGGAACATTCACAATTAGCATAAAAAAAGGCACTTGTGAGGGAAGTTCCAATTGATAAGATTATTGAATAGTGCTTAATGAAGGACTATTCTAGTTCTTCTATACCATTGGATACATATTCTAAGTATGTATCCAATCGTGCTTAGTAATTACTTAACTGCAAACCTCCTAAAAGCGTTACAACACTGGACCGTTCAGAAATTCTTCAGCTGTGGTACGATTTGATCACCTTTCCAGTATAACGGCTGATGTAATGCATAACGCATGTGCTTTTTCAATTTTCTTGCAGTTTTTTACTGTATGCAGATGAGTATTTAGTATAGTTCTTGATGTTGAAATATTGAAGAAATTCCGACGAACCACACTGCTTATATCAAAAGAAGTGGTGTGTATCTCACCATTACACAATGGTTGTGGCGAAGCTTTCACAAGATGAAAAACTATCCAAAGGTTGTTTGAGAATAGGAAATCGAGACGCGAGACGCGAGTGTAGACTTGATTAAATCTTCCGAGTAAGAGAGCATTGACACACCAAGAACATGAGTGTATAGCATTAGAGGGAAAGTGGATGTCAGAGTGAAGAAATGTGATGCGATATTCTTATCAAGACATTGCTACCTTGATATAACATTATTTTTACACTCAAGAACTTGCATATAGATAATTATCATCAACAGACATCGGAAATAAATAACCTTTTCTTCTCTATAAAATGTGTGGCACTTTGTTACTAATCAAAGCACACAATGAGATTATATGAAGAGATTATTTGATTAGCCCACAGTTTGGTTGCTTTGTGATGTCCAGTGATACTAATTTGGTAGCGAATACCGGACTACGGTAAATATTTTTTACCTAACCGTTTAAGGGAAGTTCTCAATAGAACCTAAAGTCGATTCTATATTTCTTTCTTCTATCTGATCACCGATCTCAGTCCCTAAATAAGGCTGCTTCGGAAGTTAGAATATAGTAGGTTCCATATAAAGTTTTTATAACT
The DNA here is from genome assembly GCF_964235325.1 of Thermobia domestica. Classification (NCBI taxonomy): domain Eukaryota; kingdom Metazoa; phylum Arthropoda; class Insecta; order Zygentoma; family Lepismatidae; genus Thermobia; species Thermobia domestica. The sequence continues at coordinate 273,496,260 of NC_137454.1, read as the reverse complement.
ATGCATTCGTGAAAATGTTATTAATGATAGACCGGAACCTAGTGAATTCTACACAGCTCTGTATGGTAGCCGAAGCAAGCAGAAGGATGCTAATTAAGCTACAAGTATTAAACACAGAAGAATTTCTATAAATATTGTATAAGTAAGAACACAAATAATTGGATTAAATAGTTTCTATGAGGCTCACTATTAAGAACAAGATGAGAGAGTTATGGGAGCTAAGTAGATTTCTTAAGCAGCAAGCACTCTCAAATAGTATTGTAGTTGCATATAAACGGGAGTATAGCTGTTGTTTGATTATTATTGATAAATTAATACTTATGTTTTTTACATTTGGTATCACCATATGTCATCATGTGTAAGAGAAGTAGATATACTGCAGTGGTGGAACAACCAGAACAAACATTACCAAAATTGTGTAAATTTGCTTGTCAGTATCTCGTCATTCCTTGTTCTAGTGCGTCTACTGAAATAGCTTTCTGTACTACAGGCTATATAGCTCAGGAATGGAGAAATTGATTTTTTGATTTATTGACATATCACTCACGGGCCTAATTACGGTTCTACTATATTACACTTTATACAGATTATATAAGATAAAACTATTGGTAATAATTACATTCGCCTTACATAATTAATAGAATTCTTAATAGTACGTACACCCATTGCCAGTAAACCAAGTTTAGAGTTTTCTTTTACTAACTTGTTGTAGGTTGCACTAGTTCTCCATATCGGAGATCTGCTTAAGACGTTTGTTTTTGCTGTCAAAAAAGTGTATTTTTCGAAGCAATGCGCAATTTAGTGGATGGTACGTGGATAGATATTTTGTAGTTAAGATCAGGATAGTCTACTTTGCCATGAAAGAGCAAATGTCTCAATGCGTAAAAATAATAAATCAATATTTCTTCTCCTTAGTTCTGTTTCAAATTTAAAATTTTCAACAATTTTAATATAGCTTTCAAATTTCGAGTAGATTTTTGTTTTCTTATGTGTAAGAAGCCTTTAAAACTTACTTTTAACACGCTCAATCAATAATGAGTATTCCTGTATATTAGGGTTCCACATATTACTAGAATATTCTAATTTCGACCTGACGTATGCATAATACAGTACAATAAAATTTGGTCATTTGGAAATCTTTACTGACTCAATAAATAGTATATCCAAGATCTTTGTAGGCATCTTTGCAAATAGTTTCAAAATGTTGAATAAAGGATAGTTTTTAATGGAAGATAGTTTCAATATTATCCCGGCCCGGTTTGACGCGAAACGTTCCCGGCTCGTTTTGACCCTGAATGTGTCCAGCCCGGTTAGAGCCCGGCTCGAGATTCGGGAAGGGTTGTGCCGGGCAAAGAATTCAGATCCACCCGGACTGGGCCTAGGTTTGCTTTAAACCCACTGACGTGCGGAATAGAAAGTCTTTAGCTGAGAAAGAATGATATCACCGTTTATTTATAATGTATAGTAAAGAGAAACCTCGTTAAAATGATGGACAAGTTGATTGGTCACTTACGATAGGGCAGTTTATCATCAGAGTGACACGTTGAGCTAAGGCCACCTACCTTGTGTGATAATGTCTCAATGCGCAAGAATGTCAATTCGACTGCGGTGAATATTGCAGTCTCTATTGTCTTGTGTTTTAAAACCCACACGTAGAAAGAAGAGTCCCTCTACACGCAATGGTGTGGAGTAAAAAAGGCAACTCAAATCTGAGTTAAGTACGTATATAATTTATGCTAAACTCTATTTTCACCTTATATATTATGGATATAAATTGCAATTATGGATATAAATTAAAATACGATCGTACTTAATTCTGCCATTGAAGCCACGACAATTCAATCACAGTTCTTGAGAAACTTGGAGTCAATACTAGACGGCTATCGAAGGAGCAAAGGCAGTTGTATATGGACAACAGTAATAGAAGTAACTAGAAACGGGAAATCTGTTGTTGCTGGTTGGTGTGATTCAGATTTTTAAGAATCTTGGTAAAAGACTTCATGAGCAGTTTCTGATTCTCTTATAGCCACATACAAGCAGAACTGACGGAAATTCTACCAAATTATTAAATTTATTAAAACTCTAGCGTCATTAAAAGATTGCTTTCACTTTTTCAATTATGCTGCAAGCTTTGACACGACCTCAGCTATACTTGGGAGTGAATAGTTGGCTGCCTTCAAGTTCCTTCAAATAGAATAAAGAATTCTGCAGTTTGTCAGTGTCTTCAATCAACTAAATGTGAATCCTGACAAATGATTAGGTTAGACATTTCTTTATGCACCTGTATGGAAGCGGAAAGTTGTCTCCCTGATATAAGAAATATCAGATATAAAAAGGAAATAGTTACAAAGCTAGAATATGGCCACTTTTCCCTTTACTATCACAGCAGCTGTGCAGCATTCGTTCGTGAATCCGGAAGTACTAAAAACATCAGAAGCGAAATGGTTTAATCCTAAACTTAATCGAAAGAGGTTGGACTGTTGACCCACACATCTACCATCAACTCCAGCCGGATAATCCTACTTACCTGTAGATAAAAAGTGACTGCAAGATAGGATTGTGAACGAGCCATTTCTTCGTGTAAAAGTGGCGATTCGGAGTATTCTGCCAAGAAAATTCATGTAGAAATGACAGATCGAAAGATAATCTGTATAAATGATAAGGAACAACAGCTGTAAAAATCCAATATGTCTTTGACAACGGATTAACTGTTGATCCAGTCAGTTATGATAATTATTACGTGATTTCGTCCCCGCCTTATAGACCTAAAAAAATGGACATGAAAACTATCTTGATGAAATTTTAAATGAAGGTGTAAGGAAAAGTTAAAAAGCATGAAGGTGATGTATTCTTGTGTTTAATTATTTGGAATCTTTTAACACGAGCTGCTTTGGTACCCGAACAGAAAACGAAACCGTAGAAGGACACGTTTAAGTTATCGACTAAAAACCAATTCATTTAGATATCACATTCGTGTACAAAAGTATCATTCAATTGTAGGTTAATAACAATTGTTTATTGTTTGATTGTTTATATCTTAAGATGTTCAACAGCATACCTCCGAGGATTCTCCGACTCCGAGGATTCTGCCATATGCAAGGACACTTTAAATTGTGTAACTAGCGTTTAGTTTTCGACTCTCCTACAAGGAAGTAAAGTTTAACACTCTTAATAAAGAACAATGTTTGGATATTCTAATAATGCAAATACTCCATGTACATTTTTATCCAAGAGGGCGTAAGAATAAAGGCTCTACTACACGTTGATTCCAGTTGGTTTATATTTATTGACCTAGGTTTTATACGAAGTAAGGATAATAAATCCTCACTGCTCAGCACCTTGTTCATTTGCGACTGTTCCAAGCTCCTTTTCAGACAGAAGGCCTAGATAGCTTAACAATTTTCCGTAACTGTTATATTACACTTATGGTCGTAAGCTTATTAGGATTCACAGGCAGATTATTGTCCGGAGAAGCTATTAGGAGATTCTTAGGTTATTAAGGACGTGATAACCTTGTAGACGCAGGCTCGCTTCTCTTAGCCTGAGAGATATGACCGGACGATGAATTTATAAAGCAGTGATTCGCGATACAAAAAAGTTATACAGGCCTGGTAGAACAGGTGTAGAACACAGACATTAACAAAATAATCAATTGACAGATTTTTTTTTTTTTTTTTTTGTACTCAGGTCACATTTAGAGATTTTTCAGTTAGTACACCTGAAAAATATAAAACTTCCTAGGCTCACTTTTCACATATTGGAGTAGAAGCCCTGAATTTTCTCCCATAGTAATAGTGTTCGAGTACTTGCTCGTCTCGGTGCCCAAAGAAAGTAACGGCTATTAACATTCGATTAGCCTGAGAGTTAAACTTGAGACTAAAAGAAATTAGATGCGTCTTTTGCAACTTTAACTCACTTCGTTAAGAGCCGGCGGGAGTCAAGTGACCTTGACAAATCGAAGATATCTCAGTGCAAAGTGTTTCCTTATTTTGGCAACAGATGGGGTTGTTGCTGAAATGCCGTCAAAGCAAATGGCACCCCTCCTTTTCTTTCGTTTTCCCCTGCATGTGGTCAAAGTTGGACAGCGCAGGAGGGGGATGGTTACGGATGTAAATGGGACGGAGGAGTGAAATTCCTTTCTTTTGGCTAAAAGAGAAACAGAACTGAAGAAAAAATAAATACAGAGATATTCTAAGAGGGACCAACATGATATCAGCCGTCAGCCACTCAAATATCTACAACGGTCACAAACATACCATAGAGAACTAAAGCACTTGTCGCCTGTCTCTTTCTCAAAGGATTCTACCTATGGTAAATAACGCGGGAATAGTGCAGGAAGAGTCTGATATAAAATGAACCCTGCATATGCCCTGCTTGGAATTGGTTTTTATTTGGGGAAATAGACCACTTCATTAACAATAGAATTAAAAGATGTGTCACCTTCTTCAGGAAGGTACACTCATGTCCAAAATTATTGTCGCATGTCTATAAATATGTTGTTGTAGGAATATAATTTGATAACGAATTCACCCGGTATTTCTTATAAAGTTAGTATGTGTACAATCGGCAGAGACATGTATGCAAATTGCAAATTTCATGTCAAAAGAGGAGTAAGTAAGAACAATAAAACGAAAATAAAACTTTCGTGTCCATTTAGCAACATTATGATTTACTCATTCTAATTTTCGTATTTATAAATATTTTCCTATGAAATTTACCATATATACATTTCCCGATTATATACACAGTATCAGTATTAAAAGTACCCAGCAAAATCAGTATTACATTATATTCTTACATGAAGACAGTTATAGATATGCGACAATCATTTTGGAGATGAGTGTACAAGGACGTAACAGGTGTTTGTTTCAAACATTGAATAAGTGTTCGTATACATTGAACTTACTTCCTGACGTCATAGAACTAAGAACTGTAACAGAGCGACGTAAGTCCGGCGACAATACAATATTTCATTTTTACTTTCATACTTTGCAATATATCTATTTATTTTAAAAGCAAATTTTAATATGTTTTTATTTTCAACTATTTTATCCTAAAATAAATACTAGCCTTTAACCAGCTCTTATTTCCCTGGTTGCATATCACTTTAGGATTTGGAAAATATGTCCAACGAATAAAAAAAAAAAAATGATAAAACACCTTTTAAAGACATTCTTTTGTTAATCACTTCGCACTAAAAAGTTAAAAATAATTTTATTTATGGAAGCCTAAATAAAAAGAATGGGGCGCGTCATTTTAAGAATTTATAAAGTAACTGTATGTAAGTCTATATTAGAGCGCATCCCATTTTTTCTTTTTTTTAAGTCATGCATAACCAAAATTGTTTTTTTACTTTTAAGTACGACTTGATTAATGAAAGAATGTCTTTAAAATGTTTATTAGTATGTTTTTCTATTAATATTGTTAATGTATGCATCCTTGGCATAGGATGTTTATTTTGGTAAGGTACCGTAGGGTGCGTTTCTATACTACTAGGGTATATTAAAATTTAGTTTCCTATGCGATACATTAAACAGCACTTTTTTTTTTATAAAAAATACTACCGAATATAGAGTATTTCTCCGCTAATGAGAGTGAGACAGATTGAGGATACCAAACACCCCTACCGTTGATTGAGAAATATTTCGGTGTCGACACTGATGAACTACATCTACATTTGAATTTGAATGTTTTATGGGATTTAGGCAATTGATTCAGACCGGGATGCATGGGGGACAGAATGTTGGGAGCAAGTAGTCCAGTCCCTAGTTTGAATGTCTGGAATGAGTAAGGACTCTTCCCCCCTTGGTAAAACCTGCCGGAATTGGAAGCAATATCAAAGAAACACTGCCTCGAAAAGAGAGGGAGCAAACATGCATAACTAGACAGTCAGAGTCGGGTTTAGGTTTAGTGGGGCCCCAAGCTGTTTAAGGTAATGGGGTCCTTTATGTGTCCAGATGAACATAGGCACCCTACATACAGAAATGAACAAACTAGAGAGAATTTAGGAAGCAGACTAGCAGAAGGAGCCCCATTAATTACATGAACGTAGGCTACACAGCAGGAAGCACAGGGTTGCTACGTATATTTACATTTTATTTTATTTTTTTTAAATTTTCTTATATTTTAGAAATGTATATCCAGTTTTTCTTTAGATTTTTGGGCCCCAAGAGAGCAGGGCCCTAAGCTATAGCTTGTTTAGCTTATACGTAAATCCGGTACTTCAAACAGTATACACATACAGGCGCGGATCCAAGGGTAGCTATAGAGGATATAGCCCCCCCCCCTTGACGTTCAGGTATACACTGGATAAAATGGGCTTCAAGCCTGTTTACTCTGGATAAAGAGACAAACTATGGTTTAGCTCCTCCCTTGATCATATCCTGGATCCGCCACTATATATATATATATATATATATATATATATATATATATATATATATATATATATATATATATATATATATATATATATATATATATATATATATATATATATATATATATAATGTTTATGTGTAGTATGTTGTACGATGGAAACTGATGAAAGAGCTTTATATTATTCTTGATTTTTTGACAGGTAAACAAAGAATATTTCGGGGATTAATCTACTCGATTATTATAATAAGATTATAATATTGTATTTTATCTTTTCTCTTGTATATATATTCTCAGTCCTGCAGGAAGTTTCCATTTCTTTCTTGGAATAGATAAACGAAGACTTTGGTTCGGCTTCTTCACAAATCTCTGTCGAAAGGTTGACTTTATCGCTACAAACACAAATTACTTCTTCTCATAGAAACCATCTACAAGTACACTGTACTGCTGAAACAGAAACCATCAACTAAAGAGGTCATAAATTTTGCCATTCCTCGTGTTTGAAATTCCCGTTCTTCACAACGACTTCCTTCCTCCCGCCCGTGTTAAGAAGTTCATAGTAGGTTTTCAAAAGGACTGGCTCCCGCTAAGAAGGAAAGTGGGATGAGGAATGACTATAGTGCCATCTAGCAGTTAGACGGCCAAGTACGTGAACACGAAAAAAATCTGATTTCTGATTTCTGTAGATTCAATAATGAAGGATATAATTTCTCATCGATTGTGAAATGAATGTCTTTGGAAACAGCGAAAAAATAGTACAGTAGGGCACAAGTACAAAGATAGTACTCCATTTTCAAAAAAGTCCGAAGTTTTTAGCCCTTTTCCTTACTGTAAAAAAACAGAAGACTTTTCCCTCTCATTTTGATCATTTTCTTATGGGAATTTGGATTATAATTATCTGTATTTATAAGAAGAAAATATCACGCACAGCGTTCAAATTGCACCCTTAAAATGATGCATCATATTGAGTGAGCTATTGAGACATTTTTTCGAAAGAACGAAATGAAACCATGATTTGCCTAAAAAATGGTTGAGATCCCATGTTAAATTGAACACCAATATTCCGGCCGCTGTGGCGCACTCCTTCTCCCTCTTAAGAAGCTATATTGATAACGCTACGTATATATCACACTAATCTTCAGGCTATACAATCTTAAAGTCCCTTTTACTCGCACGGTTCAACTTGCACTACAGACTGCCATATTGCACACTCTTATTAAGCTTACTGCAGGATTTCAATTTCTCCAACTTCTAAACGTTTTGTTATCGGCAATTAAGTTCTGGGATGCTTCCCCTCAGTAGCAGATTAGTGCACCAACTGTATTAGCCTTTTGACACCTTTCATATCTGAAACTGAATGATCAACAACAATTATTTCTCTAATCTTATTTATTAAATTCAAAACTACCTTATCTCGTTGACATGAATAGAGCTGCGTGTTCTGTCCATCGAATCAAAGCTATCTTCTCATGAGCAGAAAGCTAGTCCACAAAATGTACCAGATTAATCGCCAGCAGTTGAGGCTTACGAACTGTACTGTTATCTAACACTGTACCTGACTGTCTCTTGGCCTGGTTGTATGCGTGGATATCCATGGAAGTTGACCAGACCCATCCTAGATCACAAAGTAAATTCCTTTACAAAAATAGAAGCACCAAATCGTGTCTGCATAGATGAAAGCTGCATATAGTAGAATATCATGGCATTCATCCTAGAGTACATTCCCTTGCACAGTCCAGTTTGAGCAGTGGCACATTGGCAAGAAGAAAGTCGAAAAACAAAGATATGTGCTTAGATCTCATTTCAGACTGTTTTCAGAGAACATTCCATTACCAAATTATAGAAAGATTCAGATATTTTATTTAGTGGAAATATACGTCAATATACGTCAAGATATGTGTTGTTCTTTTATCATAACGAATGCAAGCAGTTAGCATGCACTACAACCAACCATACATAGTAATATTGGATAAGAAGCGTAGTGAGATAGGGATTTTTCAATTGCAACTTACACGCTGTAATACTCTAATATTTGCTGAAAAATTACTTTCATGAGGCAAATGACTTAAGGTTTATCTACAAGGTTGCTGACTGTGGTTTTCTGCAGAAATTATGGTATTAATTGTAGATATCAGGATGCATTTAGATAAAAAGATAATAACAGTAGGTGTCGAGATCCGCCGTGATACTTGCATTAGAACGAGTGGAAACGGTTTGCGGAAACGGATGGACGTGGGTGTTCGATTTTTAATTAGTGGTTTAGAGTGCAACAGGCGCGCCAATAATTCGAGGGTTCCACTATTTGGTGTAACACTATCTGGGAATCAAGGATTAATTTTGCTAACGTTGTGTCTGACGTTGAGTTAATCCCCGAGAAAATTTCGTTCCCTTAATTAAGCACTGTTCGATAATCATATCAATTGGAACTTCACTCAAGAAGGACCCTTTTTCTGCGAATTGTGAATGTTCCTTGAGTTGTTAATTACTTGTAATTCTCTGATACCGCACTTGCCTCCAGGGCTTACATCTGAGTATAGTGATGTGCAAATTTTTAGTAGAAAAGATGACCAGCTGCGTGAGAAAAAGCAAGCATTAATTTAACTGTCTTCAAATGAGGTTCTTGTCCCCTGCTCAATCTAGTCACTTGCGATTGCAATACGATTATGACCTTCTCTATATACTGCAGCCAAAATTAAATGTTCGGAAAATGTCACCGTCCTAATTTTGAGTTTTCCTAATATGGTTTTGGTCAATCAGTTTCACTTCATCTCCTCCAACGGTTGCAAATGTCTTCATAACCACATGTAGATAGCGCCGAGCAAAGTCTAGAATTGAGTTCTCAATGATCTTGAGTAGGCATGGCGATTCAGCTTTTCACTAAAGTTGTCATAGTGAACAGGATACACCAACGTCCTGACATAGTGCATTCAATCGTGCCTAGAAATTACTTAGCTGCAAACCCCCTAAAGGGGGTGCAACTTAGGACCGATCAAAAATTTCATCAGCAGAGGTACAATTATAACACCTTGCCAGTATAATAGATGATCTAATATCATAACGCATGTGGATTGTTCACTTTTCTTGCAGTTGTTTACTGTATGCAGAGGAGTAGAATATATAGTATTAGTACTTGATTTGAAATATTAAAGATATACTGATGCACTACACTGCTTACATCTAATAAGAGGTTCTGTATCTCACCATTACACAATCGTTGTGCCGAAGCCATCACAAGATGAATAGCTATCCAAAGGTTGTTTGAGAACAGGAAATCGAGACGCGACACGCGAGTGAAGACTTGATTAAATCTTGCGAGTAAGACAGCGTTGACACACCAAGTACATGAGTGTATAGCATTAGAGAGAAAATGGATGTCAGAGTGAAGAAATGTGATACGATATTCTTATCAAGACAATGCCACCGTGATATAACATTACTCTTACTTTCAAGAACTTATATATAGAGAATTTTCATCAACAGTGGCACTTAGTTATTAATCAAAGCATACAATGAAATTATGTGAAGACATTAATTGATTAGCCCACGGTTTGGTTGCTTTGTGAAGACCAGTGTTACTAATTTTTTACCTAACCGTCTAAGGGAGGATCTCAAAAGAACCTAAAATCGACTCTACATTTTCCTCATCAATCAGATCACCGATCCCAGACCCAAAGTAAGGCTGCTTAATGGGTTCCATATAAAGTTTTTATTATTATGCAATCGTGAAAATATCATTAATCAAAGTCCGCAACCTAGTGAATCTTACACAGCTCTGTATGCAAGCCCTAGTAAGCAGAAGGACGCTAAATAAATCCATACTTGATAGCCTCGAGTTTTAACGCACAGGAGAATTTCTCTAAATATTGTATCCGTAAGAACACAGAATCTTTGAATTAAGCAGTTTACATCAGGATCACGATCAAGAACAAAGTGAGACCGTTAAGGGTGCTAAGTAGATTTTATTCAGCAGGAAGCAATCTCAAATAGTATTGTAGTTGCATATAAACGGGAACTATAGCAATTGCTTTATTATCATTGATAAATTAAAACTTATTTTTTTTACATTTGGTATCACAACATTTTTCAATCCCAAGGGCGCACCTAAATCAAACCGCTGTACGATTCCAAAGTTATATGATTGTGATACCATCGTCTTATTGAAGAGAGAAGTAAATCTACAGTTTTTTTAATGGTACGCCATTGTATAAGTTAAGTAACTCTAAAAGAAGTGCTGTTTCGTTTCAAAGACCTAGGTACGCAACACAAGATACTGTGGCCACCTATTCATTGTTGATTTTCTTTTCTAGCTCTAAGCCAATAGGAATTCAGAAATACATGGCGACGTCCATTGCTGATTTCTAAATTTCACAAAATTTTTAGACTGACATAGGACTCCATAAGCCCTTTAACCATACCTACTCCTGGAAATAAAACCCTCGAATTATTGGCACGCCTGTTGCACCCTGAGAAACTAATTGAAAGTCGAACATCCCCGTCCATCCTCAATATTATTTCTTTAATCACCGCATCACTTCGAAATCGATTTAAACTCTAATTATTATCTTTTTTCATACACTGAAGAATTCTATTACAATGGAGTCACGTGACATTTCTGCTAACGTTCTCATTTTAAGGTGATTTCTGGTGTTGCAGATGAATAATATAAAAAGCTTCACAAGCGCGGGGATGTCTGCCCAATTGCAAGTGACCCATCAACTTGTCCACCATTTTAACGCCCTTTCTATTTACTGTACCTTATGAGCTCACCGTGATATTTTGTCTTTCTAATAATTAAATTTAGAGCTTTCGTACTTTTCCCATTTCAACGCACGCTCTCTCGTCGGTTATATTGCATGCTAACTGATTCTACTCTTTCTAATACAAGTATCATGGCGGATCACGACATCTACTGTTATTATCTTTTTATCTAAATGCATCCTGATATCTACAATTAGTACCATAATTACTGCAGAAAACCACAGTCAGCAACCTTGTACAAAAACCTTAAATCATTTCACTCATGAAAGTAATTTTTCAACAAATTTTAGGGTATTACAGCGTGTAAGTTACAATTGAAAAATCCCTATCTCACTACGCTTCTTATTACTATGTATGGTTGGTTGTAGTGCATGCTAACTGCTTGCATTCGTTATGATAAGAGAACAACCCGTATCTTGACATTTCCTCTAAATAAAATATAAATAGAATCTTTCTATAACTTGGTAAAGAAATGTTCTCTGAAAACAGTCTGAAGATTAGATTTAAGCACATATCTTTGTTTTTCGACTTTCTTCTTGCCAATGTTAACTGCTCAAACTGGACTGTAAAGGGAATGTACTCTCGGATGTATGCCATAATATTTCACACTATACAGCTATCATCTATGCAGAATTCCACAGACGATTTGTTGCTTCTATTTATGTAAAGGAATTTACTTTGTGATCTAGGATGGCTCTGGTCAACGGCCATGGATATGCAAGCATACAACCAGGCCAAGAGTCAGTCAGGTACAGTCTTAGATAACAGTACAATTCGTAAGCCTCAACTGCTGGCGATTAATCTGGTACATTTTGTGGACTAGCTTTCTGCTCATGAGAAGATAGCTTTGATTCGATGGACAGAACACGCAAGCTCTATTCATGTCAGCGAGATAAGATAGTTTTGAATTTAATAAATAAGATTACAGAAATAATTGTTGATAATCATTCCGTCTCAGATATGAAAGGTTTCAAAACGTTAATACAGTTGGTGCACTAATCTGCTACAGAGGAGAAGCTTACCAGAACTTTACTCACCGGTGAGAAAACGTTTAGAAGATGGAGAAATTGAAATCCTCAAGTAAGCTTAATAAGAGTATTCGTTATGGCAGTCTGTAGTGCAAGTTGAACCGTGGGTGTCAAAGGGACATTAAGATTGTAGCCTGAAGATTAATGTGATATATACGTAGCGTTATCAATATAGCATCGTAACGAAGTGAGTTAAAGTTGCAAAAGACACATCGAATTTCTTTAATTCACAAGTTTAACTCTCAGGCTAATCGAAAGTTAAAAGCTGCTTTCAATATTACTTTCTTTGGCCACCGAGACGAGCAAGTACTCGAGCACTATTACTATGGGAGAAAATTCAGGGCTTCTACTCCAAGATGTGGAAAGTGAGCCTAGGAATTCAGGTGTACTAGGTGAAAATCTCCAAATGTGACCTGACTACAAAAATAAAAATTTTGTCAATTGATAATTTTGTTGATGTCTGTGTTCTACACTTGTTCTAGCAGGCCTGTATATTTTTTTTTATATTGCGAATCACTGCTTTAAACCGCTAGCTTTATAAATTCATCGTCCGGTCTTGTCTCTCAGGCCAAGAGAAGCGAGCCTGCGTCTACAAGGTAATCACGTCCTTAACCTAAGAATCCCCTAATAGCTTTTCAGGCCAATAATCTGCATGTGAATCGTAATAAGCTTACGACTATAAGTGTAATATAACAGTTACGGAAAATTGTTAAGCTTTCTAGTCCTTCTGTCTGAAAAGCAGCTTGGAATAGTCGCAAATTAACAAGGTGCAGAGCAGTAAGGATTTATTATCCTTAGGTCGTATAAAACCTAGGTCAATAAATATAAACCAACTGGAATCGACGTGTAGTAGAGCTTTCATTCTTATGCCCTCTTGGATAAAAATGTACATGGAGTATTTGAATTATTGCAACATCCAAACATTGTTCTTTATTAAGAGTGTTAAACTTTACTTCCTTGTAGGAGAGTCGAAAACTAAACGATAGTTACACAATTTTAAGAATCCTTGCATATGGCATTATCCTCGGAGTCAGTGGTATGCTGTTGAATATCTTAAGATACAAACAATCAACAATAAACAATTGTTATTAACGTACAATTGAATAATACTTTAGTACGCGAATGTTATGTCTAAATGAATTTGTTTTTAGTCGATAACTTAAACGTGTCCTGCTACGATTTAGTTTCCTGTTCGGGTACCAAAGCAGCTCGTCTTAAAAGATTCCAAAATAATTAATCAGAAGAATACATCACCTTCATGTTTTATAACTTTTCCATACACCTTCATTTAAAGTTTCATCAAGATGGTTTTCATATCCATTTTTTTAGGTCTATAAGGCGGGGACGATATCACAAAATAATTATCACGACTGATTGGTTCAACAGTTAATCCGTTGTCACTGACATATTGGATTTTTACAGCTGTTGTTCGTTTTCATCTATATCAGATTATCTTTCGATCTGTCATTTCTACATGAATTTTCTTGGCAGATTGCACAAAACCTTGAATACTTCGTATCAACAGTTTTACACGAAAACTTGGCTCGTTCACAATCCTATCTTGCAGTCACTTTTTATCTAAGGTAAGTAAGATTATCCGGCTGGAGCTGATGGTAAGGGTGTGGGTCAACAGACCATCCTCTTTCGATTGGGTTTAGGCTTAAACCATTTCGCTTCTGAAGTTGGAAGTAATTCCAAATTGAATGCTGCACAGCTGCTGTGTTAGTAAAGGGAAAAGTTGCCATATTCTAACTTTGTAAATCTTCAATTGTATATCTGATTTTGCTTATACCAGGGAGATAATTTTCCGCTTCCATACAGGTGCATAAAGAAATGTCTAACCTAATCATTTGTCAGGATTCAAATTTAATTGATTGAAAACACTGACTACTGCAGAATTCTTTTTCTTTTTGAAGGAACTTGAAGGCAGACAACTATTCACTCCTGAGTATAGCTGAGGTCGTGTCAAAGCTTGCTGCATAATGGAAAAAGTGAAAGCACTCTTTTAATGAAGCTAGAGTTTTAATAAATTTATTAATTTGGTAGAATTTCCGTTCAGTTCTACCTGTATGTGGCTATAAAAGAATCAGAAACTGCTGATGAAGTCTTCTACTAAGATTCTTATGATCTGCATCAGACCAACCAGCAGCAACAGATTTCCCGTTTCTAGTTTCTTCTATTACTGTTCTCCATATACAACTACCTTTGCTCCTTCGATAGCCGTCTATTATTGACTCCCAGTTTCTCAAGGACTGTGATTGAATTGTCGTGGCTTAAATGGCAGAATTAAGTACGATCGTAATTTAATTTATATCCATAATTGCAATATATATCCATAATATATAAAATAAAATAGATTTTAGCATAAATTATGTACGTACTTAACTCAGATTTGAGTTGCCTTTTTTACTCCACACCATTGCCTGTAGAAGGACTCTTCTTTCTACGTGCGGGTTTTATAACAAGAGAATAGAGACTCTGCAATATTCACCGCAGTCGAATTGACATCCTTGCGCATTGAGATTTTATCACAGAAGGTAGGTGGCCTTAGCTCAACGTGTCGCTCTGATGATAAACTGCCCTATCGCAAGTGACCAATCAACTTGTCCATCTTTTTAACGCAGTTTCTCTTTACTATACCTTATGAACAAACCGTGATATTCATTTTTTCTTAGGTAAAGACTTTCTATTCCCCACGTTAGAGGGTTTAAACCAGAGCCCAGCAAACCTAGGCCCAGTCCGGTTGGATCTGAAATCGTTGCCCGGCACGACCCGGCCCGTATCTCGAGCCGGGCTCTAACCGGGCTTGGTACATTCCGGGCCGAAACGGGCCGGGCACGTTTCGGGTCAAACCGGGCCGGGATCATATTGAAACAATGTTTCATTGAAAGCTATCCATTATTCAAAATATTGAAACTATTTGCAAAGAAGCCTACAAATTACTTGGATATACTATTTATTGAGTCAATAAAGATTTCCAGATGACCAAACTTTTAATTGTACTGTATTATGCATACGTCAGGTAGAAATTAGAATATTCTAGTAATATATGGAACCCTAATATACATTAATACTCATTCTTGATTGAGCGTGTTAAAAATGTTTTAAAGGCTTCTTACACTTAAGATAACAAAATTCTACTCGAAATTTGAAAGCTATATTAAATTTGTAACATTAGAACTTATTAGAAAAATATTGATTTATTATTTTTTCATAAGCTTTTTCATGGCAAAGTAGACTATCCTTATCTTAACTACCAAATATGTGTCCACGTACAATCCACTAAATTGCGCACTGCTTCGAAAAATACATTTTTTTTGACTGCAAAAACAAACGTATTAAGCACATTTATATGTAGAACTAGTCCAACCTACAACAAGTTAGTTAAAGAGAATACCAACCTTGATTTACTAGCAATGGGTGTAGTAGTATTAAGAATTATATTAATTATGTAAACCGAATGTAATTATTACCAATAGTTTTATTATCCTATATAATCTGTATAACGTATATAATAAGTAACACTGTAATTAGGCCTGTGCATGATGTCAATAAATCAAAAATCAATTTCTCCGTTCCTGAGCTATCTAGCCTGTAGTACAAAAAGCTCTTTCAGTAGACGCACTAGAACAAGGGATGACGAGTTACTGACGAGCAAATTTTCACAATTTTGGTAATGTTTGTTCTGGTTGCTTCCACCGCTCCAGTATATCTAGTTCTCTTACACATGATGAAATGTAGTGATACCAAATGTAAAAAACATAAGTATTAATTTGTCAATGATAATCAAACAATTACTACCCTCCCGTTTATATGCAACTACAATACTATTTGAGAGTGCTTCCTGCTGAAGAAATCTACTTAGCTCCCATAACGCTCTCTTCTTGTTCTAATCGTGAGCCTCATAGGAACTGTTTAATCCAAAGATTTGTGTTCTTACGGATACAATAAATATAGAAATTATCTGTGTGTTAATAGTCGAGGCTATCAAGTATCCACTTAATTAGCATCCTTCTGCTTACTTCGGGTTACATACAGAGCTGTGTAGGATTCACTAGGTTCCGCTCTATCATTAATAACATTTTCACGAATTATTATAATAAAAACTTTATATGGAACCCACTATGTTCTAACTTCCGAAGCAGCCTTATTTTGGGACTGAACCGGTGATCTGATAGAAGAGTGAAATATCACATTAATTCATTGACATCCACTTTCCCTCTAATGCTATACACTCATGTTCTTGGTGTGTCAATGCTGTCTTACTCGGAAGATTTAGTCAAGTCTTCACTCGCGTCTCGCGTCTCGATTTCCTATTCTGAAACAACCTTTAGCTAGTTTTTCATGTAAAAGCTTCGCCACAACGATTGTGTGATATAAGCAGTGTGGTTCGTCTGAATATCTTCAATATTTCAACATCAATAACTAACATTAAATTCTCTTCTGCATACAGTAAGAAACTGCAAGAAAATTGAAAAAAGCAAATGCGTTATGAATTACATCAGCCATTATACTGGAAAGGTGTTCAAATCGTACCACACCTAAAGAAATTACTCATCGGTCCAGTGTTGTAACGCTTTTAGGAGGTTTGTAGTTAGTAACTACTAAGCACGATTGGATACATTCTTAGTATATGTATCCAATGGTATACAAGAACTAGAATAGTCCTTTATAAAGCAGTATTCGATAATCATATCAATTGGAACTTCCCTCAAAAGTGCTTTCTTTTCAGCTAAATGTGAATGTTCCTTTGTTGTTAATTTCTTGTAATCTTCTGATACCGTATACTGCAGGCAAAGTTAACCATTCGGAAAATGTCACCTTCTTAATTTTGAGATTACCTAATATGGTTTTTATCATGGAGTTTCATTTGGTTGTAAATGTTGCATATAGATTACTTCAACCAGACATTGTTAAATAAGAAAGCAGATCATAGATTTTATATCCTTCGAGGGTTGTAAATGTCTTCAAAACTACATGTAGAGGTCCCGGAGCCAAGTCTAAAAGTGAGTTCTGCTTGATTTTGAGTAGGTATTGTCATTCAGAATTTTCACTAAATTTTATAGTGTACAGGATACACCAAAGTTCTTCTATACCTTTTCCTTACAAATTGTATCCAATGGAGCCTGGAAATTACTTAACATGAAAAACTTCTAAAACCGGCACATATTTGGACCGTACAGAAATTTCTTCAGCTGAGGTACGATTTGAACACCTTTGCAGTATAATGGTTGATCTAATATCATAACATAACGCATGTGGATTGTTCACTTTTCTTGCACTTATTTGCAGTGTGCAGAAGAGTACTGTATTAGTACTTGATGATGAAATATTAAAGAAACACTGATGCGCTACACAGCTTATATCAAAAGGAGAGGTGTGTGTCGCATTATTACACAATCGCACCATTACACACCATTACACAATCGGACGCGAGATACGATTGAAGATTTGAAGATCTTCCGAGTTAGACAGCATTGACACACGAAGAGCATGAGAGTATATCAATAGAGGGAAAGATTATGTGAGAATGGCGAAATGTGATGCGTTATTCTTATCAAGATAATGCTACCGTGATATAATATTACTTTTACCTACAAGAACTTGGTTATAGAGAATTTTTATCAACAGACATCTCAAATAAATGTCCTTTTCATCTCTATGAAATGTGTGGCACTTAGTTACTAATCAAAGCATACAATGAGATTATTTGATTAGCCCACAGTTTGGTTGCTTTGTTATGACCAGTGTTACTAATTTGGTAGCGAACACAGGACTATCGTAAATATTTTCTAACTAACCGCTTAAGTGAATATCTCAAAAGAACCAAAAATCGATTCTATATTTGTCTCATCGATCAGATCACTGGTCTGAGTCCCAAAGTAGGGCTGCTTCGCATGTTAGAATATAATGTGTTCCATATCAAGTTTTCATCATTATGCAATCGTGAAAATATTATTAGTGATAGACCGGAACGTAGTGTATCATACACAACTCTGTATGTAAGCCTTAGTAAGCAGAAGGACGCTAATTAAAAGCATACTTTATACCCTCGTGTTTTAACACATAACAGAAATTCTATAAATATTGTATCCGTAAGAACACAAATATTTGGATTAATCAGTTTCCATCAGACTCACGATAAAGATTAAGGTGAGAGCGTTATGGGAGCTATGTAGATTTCTTCAGCAGGAAGCACTTTCAAATAGCATTGTAGTTGCATATAAACGGGAAGTATAGCAATTGCTTGATTATCATTAATAAATTAATTTATGTTTTTTTCATTTGATATCACTACATTTTTTAATCCCAAGGGCCCACCTAAAACAAACCGCTGTACGATTCCAAAGCTAAGTGATTCTGATACCCTCGTCTTATTAAAGGGAGAAGTAAATCCACGGTTTTTTAAATGTTACGCCATTGTACAATGATAGTTAAGATGCTCTAAAAGCAGTGCTGCTTCGTATTTAAAACCTAGGTACGCAACAAAAGATACTGTGGCGTCCGATTCATTGTTGAATTTCTTTACTAGCTCTAAGCCAATAGGAATTAAGTATTACATGACGACGTCCATTGCTGATTTCTAAATTTCACAAAATTTATAGACTGACTTAGGCCTCCATAAGCTTTTTAGCTTTACCGGACACCTCGAAATAGAACCCTGGAATTATTGGCACGCCTATTGCACCCTGAACCACTAACTAAAATCGAACATTCCCGTCCATCCTCAATATTATTTCTTTAATCACCGCATCACTTAGAGATCGATTTAAACTCTAATTATTATCTTTTTGATACACTGTAAAATGCTATTACAATGCTGTGAAACTTAAAAGTCAGAAGTGGACATCGGCATCTATTCCTTAATTCCTAATGGCTTAAAGCTAGTAAAGGAATTCAACAATGAATCCAAAAACGTAAAGTCTTGTGTTGTGTACCTAGGTGTTAAGACGATGCCATAGTGCTTTTAGAACTCTCTAACTCCCATTATACAATGGCATACCATGTAAAAACCCGTGGATTTATTTCTGCCTCTTTAGGACGAGGGTATCACAGACGTATAGCTTTGTAAACGAAAAGCGGTTTGTTTTAGGTGGACCCTTGGAATTGAAAAATGTTGGGATAGCAAATGTAAAAAACAAGTATTAATTTATCAATGGTATTCAAGCAATAGCTATACTTCCTGTCTATATTCAACCACAAAATTATTTGAGAGTGTTTCTGCAGAAGAAATCTCGTTAGGACTCATATCGCTATCACCTATTTCTTAATTGTTATTCTGACACCCGTAACTCTTTCACCTAGTTCCTGTTCTTTAGCCTGATGAAAACATTTTAATCCAACGAATTGTGTTCTTACGGATATATTATTTATATAAAGTCTCCTGTGTGTTAACACTCGAGGCTATTAAATAGGTATTTAATTATCGTCCTTGATGCTCACTAGGGTTTACATACTTAATTGTGTAGGATTCACAAGGTTCAGGTCTATCATTAATTATATTTTCCCGATTGTATCCTGTAAAACTTGCTATGGAACCCATTATATTCTAACCTCAAAGGAGCAGCCTTACTTTGGGCCTGAGACCGGTTATCTGATCGATGAGCGAATAAAAAGAATCGATTTTAGGTTCTTTAGAGATCTTCTCTTACACGGTTAGGTAGAAAATATTTACGGTATACTCAGTCATATGTTCGCTACCAACTTGGTAACACTGGTAATCACAAAGCAACCTTTTCATAAAGATCAGGCTAACGATCAAGATCAAGGTGAGAGCGTTTTACGTGCTAAGTAGTAGGAAGAACTTTCAAATACTTTTGTAGCTGCATATAAACGAGAAGTATAGCAATTGTTTGTTTATCATTACATTTATGATATGTTTTTTACATTTGGTATCACAACATTTTTCAATACCAAAGGCCCACCTAAAGCAAACACCTGTACGTTCTCAAAATATACGACTGTGATTCCCTCGTCTTATTAAAGGGAGAAGTAAATCCACGGTTTTTTAAATGGTACGTCATTGTATTATTTGAGTGAAGGAGCTTTAAAAACACTACTGCTTCGTTTTTCAGACCTAAGTACGCAACACAAATTAGTGCGGCCTCCGATTAATTGTTGAAATTCCTTACTAGCTCTCAGCCAATAGAAATTAAAGAATACATGCCGATGTCCACAGATGATTTCAAATTACACAGCACTGTAAGAAGGAGTTAATCCGGCATAAGCCGTTTAGCCTTACCGGGCACCTCGAAATAGAACTCTATAATCATCTTAAAAATCGAACATCCCCGGACATCCTCCAAATTATCTCTTTATTCACTGCAACATTAAAGATGGATTTATATCTCTCGTCAGACATTGTAGAATACTATTACAATAAAGACAAGTATCATCTCGACTTCGATTAGTATCTCCGCTAATGTTCTCTTTTCAAGGCGATTACTGTCGTCGTGGATGCAGATTACAAAGAGCCTCAAAAGCTCGGGGATTCCTGTCCTTTAACAAGTGACCTATCAACTTGTCAATCAAATAACGCGCTTTCTCTTTTAGTATACCTTATGAGCTCACCTCGATATTCATTTTCTCTCAGCTAGACTTTTTTTCCGGACCTCACTAAGTTTAAACTCGAATATTTCGAATTTGCAAATGCTAACGACAATATGACCTGCCGTACTTTCCCATTCAACCCACCTGCTCTCGTCGGATGTACTGCATGCAAACTGATTCCACTCGTTGTAATGCAAGTATCAAGGCGGATCTAGACTTTTACTGTTATTATCTTTTTATCTAAATGGATCGTGATATCTACCATTAGTAATACCACTATTACTGCAGAAAGCCACAGTCAAGAGCCTTATAGATATGTCAAATGATTGTAATTTTTCAATAGATTTACTGAATAATGTGTAGTACAGTTTGTAAGTTTCAATTAAAAATCCTAATCTGAGTACGCTTATTTTCAAATATTACTATGTCTGTTTAGTTGTAGTGCATGCTAACTCCTTGCATTCGTTTTTATAAAGGAACAGCACGTGTCTCGACAACTCCCGTTAGTATAATATCTGAATGTTTCTATAACTTGTTAATAACTTGCTCTCTGAAAACAGTCACAAGTATAGATCTAAGCAAATATCTGTATTACGACTTTCTTATCACCAAAGTTAAAGGCTCTTAGGTGGACTGTGCAACGAATGTACTCTAGGCAGTTTGCCATGATATTCCGCTATTATCAGCGATCATGTATGCAGAATTCTACACACGATTTAGTGCTTCTATTTTTGTAAAGTAATTTACTTGGTGATCTAGGATTGCTCTGGTCAACGGTTATGGATATGCTCACATACATACCAGGTGAAATTTTACTTGGTTCAGTGTTAGAGATCAGAACACTTCGTAAGCCTCAACTGCTGGCGATAATCGGGTACATTTTGTGGAGTAGCTTTCTGCTCTTGAGAACATAAGTTTGAGTCGATGGACAGGACACGCAATCTCTATTCATGTCAGCGAGATAATGTAGTGTTGAAGTTAATAAGTTAGATTACAGAAATACTTGTTGTTGATCATTCTGTCTATGATATGAACGGTGTCAAAAAGCTAGTACAGTTGGTGCACCCATCTGCAAGAGAGGGGAAGCATAGCAGAACTTTACTCAACGGTAAGAAAACGTTTAGAAAATCTAGAAATTCAAATCCTCCAGTAAGCTTAATAAGAGTGTACATTATGCCAGCGAAAATAGCGCATAACATAATTTTATTCGTCCTTAAAGCAGATTTGTGTCGCCATTATTGTCCACACCATTGCGTGTAGCAGGACTTTTACTTCTGCGTGTGTTTTAAAACTCACGACAAAAGAGTTTGCAATATTAAGAGCAGTCGAAATCAGATTCTTGCGCATTGAGATATTATCACACAACGAAGGTGGCATTAGCTCAATGACTCGTTCTGATGATAAACTGATGCCCCAAAAATTCTGTAGAAATTCTGTTATCGTATCAGTATTTGGGGATCAGTTATTAATCTTGCTAACGTTGAGTCTGGCGTTGAGTTAACCCCCCTGAAAACTTTTGGGACCTCGTTAAGCACTGTTCGATAAAAATATCACTTGGAACTTTTCTAAAGAAAGGCTCTTTTTCTGCGAATTGTAAATCTACCTTGACTTGTTAATTTCTTGTAAACCTCTGATACCGTATGAGCCTCCATAGAAGATATGACCAGCTGCGTGAGAAAACGGAAGCATTGATTTAATGTATCCAATCCTGCCTACAAATTACTTAACTAGAAACCTCCTAAAGGCGGTACAACTTTGGACCGTTAAAAAATTTCATTAGCTGCAGGTCCGTTTTGAACACCTTTTCAGTATAATGGCTGATCTAATGTAATAACGCATGTACTTTGTTCTCTCTTCTTGCACTTATTCACTGTATGCGGAAGAGCAGAATATATAGTATTAGTACACTTCTTATATGCTTATATAGGCAATACACTGCTTATATGAAAAGGACAGGTGTGTATCTCAGCATCACCCAATCGTCGTGGCGAAGCCTTCACTTGATGAATAGCTATTCAAAGGTTGTTTGAGAATAAAAAATCGAGACGCGAGTTGCGAGTGAGGATTTGATTAAATCTTCCGAGCAAGACAGGATTCAAACACCAAGAAAATGAGTGTATTCCATTAAAGGGAAGAGGATGTCAGAATGACGAAATGTGATACAATATTGTTATCAAGACAATGCTATCGTGATATCAGATTACTTTTTCAATCAAGAACTCAGACATGAAAGTTTCCATCAAGAGACTTCTAAAATAAATGACTTCTTATGATCTACCAAATGTGTGGCACTGAAAAGATTATTCGTTAGACCACTGGACAGACAATACCGTAAATATTTTCCACCTAACCGTCTAAGGGAAGATCTCAAAAGAACCTAAAATCGATTTTTTATTTGTCTCATCGATCAGATCACCGGGGTCAGACCCAAAGTAAGGCTGCTTCGATGGTTAGAATATAATGGGTTTCATGAAAAGTTTGTCATTATGCAATCAAAAATATATTATTAATGATAGACCGGAACCTCGTGAATCCTACACAACTCTGTGTGTAAGCCCTAGTGAGCAGCATGGACGCTAAGTGGCTATGGGATGTGCCGAAAAAGAAAAAAGAGCTTTGGGGTAATATCTGCAACGATCAAATTTCATTCTGCCATTTAAGCCACGACAATTCAATCACAGTCCTTGAGGAACTTGGAGATCAATACTAGAGGGATCAAAATTTACAAACAAAGGTAGCTGTATATAGACAACAGTAATAGAAGAAACTAAAAACGGGAAATCTGTAGCTGTTTTGGGGTGGATTGAGATCTTTTAAGCAACTTGGTAGAAGACTTGATGTGCATTTGCTGATTGTCTTTTAGCCACATACAAGCATAACTGAAAGGAAATGCTGCAAAATTAATAAATTTAAAGAAATTTTAGCGTCATTAAAATATTACTTTCACTTTTTTCATGATGCAACAGGCCGTGACACGAACTCTGATATACACAGGACTGAATAGTTTGCAGCCTTCAAGTTCCTTCAAAAAGAAAGGTTTTGAAAGTTAGAGTCTTCAACGAACCAAATGTGAATCCTGACAAAGTATACCGTTAGAAATTCTTTATTCGCTTGTATGGAGATGGAAAAATGCCCTCTATGGTATAAGCCATATCAGATATAACAAGAAAGTAGTAAGAAAGCTTCAGTATGGCCACTTTTCCCATTACTGACACAGCAGCTGTGCAGCATTCAATTCGGAAGTACCTCCAATTCCATGAACGAAATTGTCTAAATATGAACCCAATCGAGGGAGGTGGTGTGTTAAAGAGGATATGCAAATTCCAAATACTTACACAGCTACCATCAGCTCCAACCAGATAATCTTACTTACCTGTAGATAAGAGGAAACTGCAAGATAGGATTGTGAACGAGCCACACGTTAGTGTAAAAGAGCCGATATGAAGTTTTCAGGCGAACTCTGCATTCTGCCAAGGGAGTTCGTGTACGAGTGGCAGGTCGGAAGACAATCTGATATAGAAGATAACGAACAACAGCTGTAAATATAAATGTCATTGACAATGGTTAATTGTTGATCCAATCACTTAAGATTATCATTTTGTGATTTCGACCCCGCCTTATAGACCTAAAAAAATGGAGATGAAGACAATCTTGATGAAACTTTAAATGAAGGTGTAAGGACAATGTAAATTATTTTGGAATTATTTAACACGAGCTGCTTTGGAGTCATTTAACACGAGCATATCCACGGCCGTTGACCAGAGCCATCGTAGATCACCAAGTAAATTCCTCTACAAAAATAGAGCACCAAATCGTCTGTAGAATTCTGCTTAGGTGTTCGCTGCATATAGCGGAAATCATGGCTAGCCTAGTGTGCATTTTATTGTAGAGCCGTTAACATTGGCAAGAAAGTCGAAATACACAGATGTGTGCCTAGATCTATTTTTGAGACTGTTTTCAGAAAACATAGTATTACTAAGATACCGAAACGTTCAGATACCATTTTACTAAGAGGAGATGTCGAGATACTTGTTGTTCTCTTATCATAACGAATGCAAGCAGCACTACTACTAACCATACATAGTAATATTTGATAAGAAGCGTAGAGAGCAAGCAAGCGACCACAAATCGACTGTTGAATTCTGCATAGATGATCGCTGCATATAGCGGAATATTAAGGCAAACGGTCTAGAGTACATTCCTTGCAGAGTCCAGCTAAGAGCCGTTAACATTGACAAGAAGTTAGATGAAACACTGAGATAGATCATCTAACTTCTTGATCTATACTTCAGACTGTTTCCAGAAAACATTGTATGACGAAGGTACAGAAACAGTCTGATATTTTACTAAGAGCGTAGTGAGATTAGGATTTTTCAATTGCTACTTACAAGGTAATTTTTAAATTTTTGAAAAATTATTTTGATTTTAGAAAAGATTTAAGATTTATCTACACAGCTGCCGACTGTGGTTTTCTGCAGAAAGAATGTATTATTAATTATAGATAAAATAATAAAAAGAGTAGATGTCGAGATCCGCCATGTTACTTGCATTAGAACGAGTGGAATATTTTTGCATGCAGTACAACAGAATAGAGCCGAAGTACAACCGAAGTGCGGCAGCTCATATTGTTCTTAGGACTTGCAAATTCGAAATGTTTAAACCCTTTGACGTGCGAAACAATAAGCCTTTGGCTGAGAAAGAATGAATATCACGGTGAGCTCATAAGGTGTAGTAAAGAGAAAGCACGTTAAAATGATGGTTAAGTTGGTGGGTCTCTTGCGATAGGACAAGTATCGCCGAGCTTGTAAAGCTTTTTTTAAAATGCATCCACTACGTCAAAAATAGTCTTAAAATGAGAACATTAGCAGAGATGTAAATTGACTTCATTGTTATAGTATTCTACAATTTCTGAAAAGAGATTATATCGATCTCTAAGTGATGTGGTGAATAAAAAATAATTTTGAGGATGGACGGGGATGTTCTATTTTTAATTAGTGGGTCAGAGTGCAACAGGCGCGCCAATAAATCGAGGGGTCCGGTAAGGCTAAACGGCTTATGCCGGCTTATGTTTTTACAATACTGAGAAATTGAATAGTCAGCAGTGGACATCGGCATCTATTATTTGTTTCCTATTGGCCTACAGCTAGTAAAGAAATCCAAATATGAAAACAAAGCTGTAAGATCTTGTGTTGTGTACCTAGGTCTTAAAAACGAAGCGGTGGTGCTTTTAGAGATCCTTATCTTTCATTACACAATGGCGTAGCATTTATAAAACCGTTGAATAACTTCTCCCTTTAATAAGACGATGGTATGACAGACGTATACCTTTGGGAACGATGAGCGGTGTTTTTTTAGGTGGGCCCTTGGGATTGAAAATGTTGTGATAACAAAAAAAAAATAATAATAATATTAATTTATCAATTATAATCAAGTAATTGCTATACTTCCCGTTAAAATGCAACTTGCAAATTCGAAATATTCGAGTTAAAAATATTGACGTGTGGAACAGTAGTATTTATGTGAGAAAGAATGAATATCGAGGTGAACTCATATAATTTAGTAAAAAGAAAGCGCATTATTTGATGTACTAGTTGATAGGTCACTTGCGAAAGGACAGGCATCCCCTAGATTGTGTAGCTTTTTGTAATCTGCAACCACAAATATATAAATCGCCTAAAAATAACAACATTAGCAGAGGTACCAATTGAAGCAGAGATGATACTTGACTTCATTATAATAGTATTCTAGAATGTCTGAAGACAAATATTAATCGATCTCTAAGTGATGCGGTGATTAAAGAAATAATTTTGATGATGGACGGGGATGTTCGATTTTTAATTAATGGTTTAAAGAGCAACAGGTGTGCCAATTATTTGAGGGTTCTATTTCGAGGTGCTTGGTAAGGCTAAACGGCTTATGCCGGATTAACTCCTTTTTACACTGCTGTGTAATTTAGAAATTATCAGTGGACATTGGCATGTATTCCTTAATTCCTATCTGCTTAGAGCTAGTAAAGAAATTCAACAATTAATCGGAGGCCGCAGTATTTTGTGTTGTGTACGTAGGTTTAAAAACAAAGTGATACTTTTAAAGCGTCTTTACTCTCATTATACAATGGCGTACTCTTTATAAACCGTGGATTTACTTCTCCCTATAATAAGACGAACGTATCAGAGTCATATAGCAATGAGATAATACAGTGGTTTTAGGTGAGCCCTTGGGATTGAAAAATGTGATACCAAATATAATAATCATAAGTATTAATTTATCAATGATTATCAAGCAATTGCTAAACTTCCCTTTATATGCAACTACAATACTATTTGAGAGTGCTTCCTGCTGAAGAAATCTACCTAGCACGCGTAACGCACTCACCTTGTTCTTGATCGTTAGCCCAATAGAAACTGTTTAATTTTGGTAATGTTTGTCCTTGTTGCTTCCACCACTGGAGTATATCTAGTTCTCTTACACATGATGACATCCTCTTCACTTCATCATCAAATTCACCAGAGACTGAATTTCTATCTTCCCAATCCATTAGCTTATTCATCTTGGTAGGTGGTTCCAAGTTTTGCCAACTAGCCTAAAGGGGACGATAGTGATGAGAAATAAATTAAATAGTGGCATAAATAAAGTGGAGGGAAACAGGAGAACGCCGCGAATCCCCCACACGGTGTTTGTCCACCACAAAGTTCACTTGGCGAGAGCTCGGATCAAACTAGGGACCCCATACACCAGAGGTTAACGCTCAACCACTGAGCCACCGTTCCAGGAACACCTAATCCACCCTGGCGACTTGGTGATTTATTTGATCATTATATTTTGTTATATTTGTAGCATCATACTATAAACAATACATGAACATGTAACACCATTCGATATTTGCCTTGCTAATTGAACATTACTACAAATTGCACTGATCTTATGAGCACACCAGTTCATGGTTTTGCCTTCCGTGGTCCAATTGTAGCGTACAAAATTCGACTTACTAGGTCAAGTACTAGACTTTTTCATCCGTTCTTTACGAAACTACGGCTCAGGTTATGTGGATGATGATGGGATAATTGGTGGAAAGAAAACAGTAGGAGGAAGCAGGACCACCCCAGAAACTCCCACGCACACGATGTTTGTCCGCACCAAAGCTCACATAGCATAAGTAGGGAAGTATCCGACGACGTCTAGCACCAGATGTGAGTGTTTTTTTCTACTGAGCCCCTGTTCTCCCTCGTATATCAAGCATCGGTTCACATTCTACGCAGACCGGCCATAATAACTAGCATTTCTCCATTTTATTCTGTACTTAGAAAGTAAATTCGGTACCACATGACATTCAACTCTGACGAGGTCATAGTAGTTGTAGTAGTATTAGCAGTGGTCGTGGTAGTAATAGTAGATGTAGTAATAGTAGTAGTAAAAGTAGTAATAGTAATACCAGTACAACGAAGTCTTTAATAAAGAGTCAGTTTCCCAAACACATTACGATTAACATAGGCTGTCAGTAAGGCCGTACAAACACGGTAAAAATAAAGGTAGTGGAAGACATTAATAAAACAAATAGGCTGACAACATTAATTTCCGAACCGTTTTTTAGATTATCCTGGCCGAGCGGACTCGGCCCAACAGGTGCCCGGCCCGGTTCGGCCCGATTCGGCCCGAAATGTGCCCGGCACGGTTAGTTCAGTTTGGTATTACTCTTACATGTGTCTCGTTCACAATCCTACTTTGCAATAACTTTTTATCTACAGGTAAGTAAACTTATCCGGTTGGAGCCGATTGTAGCTGTGTGGATGCTGGATTTCGCATATCCTCTTTCACACACCAACCTCAATCGATTGGGTTCTTGCTTAGACAATTTCCCACTTAAATTTGAAGCTACTTTCGAATTGAATGGTGCACCTGTCGTGTTAGTAGGGAAAAAAGTGGCCATATTGAAGCATTGCAACCACTTCCTTGTTATACCTGATAGGCTTATACCAGGAAGGACATGTTTCCTTCTCCACACAGGGGAATAAGAGATGTGTAATGTTGAACATTTTATTAGGATTGAGATATGACTCCTAACTCACAACTCCTAACTCACAGTTGAAGACTCTGACTAACTTGCACAGTTCTTTTTCTTTTTGGAGGATCTTGAAGCCTTGCAACTATTTTCTCTTGAGTATAGCTGTGGTTGTGTCACAGCCTGTATCATCATGAAAAAAGTTAAAGCAAACTTAATGACGCTAAGTTTCTTGAAATTTAATGATTTCGTAGCTTTTCTTTTCGGTTCTGTTCGTATGTGGCATTAAAAGAATCAGCAATTGCTCATGAAGTTTTCTACAAAGATTCTTAAAAGATCTGAATCACACCCATCAATAATTACAGACACCCCATTTCTAGTTTCTCCTATTACTATTGTCAATATACAGTTACCTTTGCTCCTTCGAAAACTCTTTGCATCATTTGAAGCAATCTGGTATTGATCTCCAAGATTCTCAAGGACCGTGAATGACTTTCATAGCTTCAAAGGCACAATTAATTTCGATCGTTGAGATATTTCCTGAAAGCTATTTTTGTCTTTCGTCTCTTTCCATGTCTAATTGTAATTTATGCCCATCAAATATTAGGTGAAAATAGCGCTTAACATAATTTATATACGTACTTAACGTAGATTTGACTGGCCATTTTTAGTCCACACCATTGCTTGTATAAGGGCTCTTCCTTCTAAGTATGGGTTTTATTACTCAACACAACAGAGTCTCTGCAATATTCACCGTTGTCAAATTGACATTCTTACGCATTGAGATATTATCAAATAAGGAAAGTGTCATTAGCTTAATGCTTCACCCTGAGGATTAACTGATGTCACCAAATGTCCTGTAGAACTTCTGTTAACGTAACAGTATTTGGGAATGAAGGATTAATCTTGCTAACGTTGTGTCTGACGTTGAGTTAATCCCGCAGAAAATTTCTTGCCTTCATTAAGTACTGTTCGATAATCATATCACTTGGAACTTGGCTGAAAAAGGCCTCTTTTTCTGCTAATTGTGAATGTTCCTTGTGTTGTTAATTTCTCGTAATCTTCTGATACCGTATACTGCAGCCAAAGTTAACCATTAGGAAAATGTCACCGTCTTAATTTTGAGATTTCCTAATATGGTTTTTGTCATGCAGTTACATTTTGAAGTAGATGTTGCATATAGATTTCCACATCCAGACGTTGTTGTATAAGATCGCAGATCCTAGATTTTGTCATCTTCTTTGACGGTTGTAAATGTCTTCATAACCCCATGTAGAGGTCCCCGAGCAAAGTCTAGGAATGAGTTCTTAATGATCTTGAGAAGCATGGCCATTCAGCATTTTCAGTAAAGTTATCATAATGTACAGGATACACCAAAGTTCTCTTATACCATTTCCTGACTTCATGTATCCAATCGTGCTTAGTAATTACTTAACTGCAAACCTCCTAAAAGCGTTACAACACTGGACCGTTCAGAAATTTCTTCAGCTCTGATACGATTTGAAAACCTTTCCAGTATAATGGCTGATGAAATGTCATAACGCATGTGCTTTTTTCACTTTTCTTGCTGTTATTTACTCTATGCAGCAGAGTAGAATATAGAGTATTACTACTTGATGTTCAAATATTGAAGAAATACAGAGGGACTACACTGCTTATATCAAAAGGAGAGGTTTGTATCACACCATTACACAATCGTTTTGGTGGAGCTCCTCCGTGGCTAAGCGGTTTGCGTACGCGCCTTTGTCGTGGGAGGCCTGGGTTCGATTCCCGGCAGGGGCTCGTGTGGTTCGGATTCCACGTTAATCAGTAGGTCCACGTCTCATATAGCCTCGCTGCTGAACGAGACGTAAAACTCAAAATCAACTCAACTCAACAATGGTTTTAGCGAAGTTTTCAAAAGATGAATAATAGCTATCCAAACGTTGTTTGAAATTAGGAAATCGAGACGCGAGATGCGAGTGAAAATTTGATTAAATCTAACGAGTAAGGCATCATTGACACACCAAGAACATGAGAGTATACCAATAGAGGGAAAGAGGATGTCAGAATGACGAAATGTGATACGATATTCTTATCAAAACTATGCTACCGTGATATCATTCAAGAATTTGGATATGGAGAATTTTCTTCAAGAGACTTCTGAAATTAATTACTTTTTCTGCTCTATGATGCGTGTTGCACTTTGTTACTTATCAAAGCATACAGTGAGCTTATATGAAAGTGTTACTTGATTAGCCCGCAGTTTGGTTGCTTTGTGATGACCAGTACTACAAAGTTCTTTGCAAACAAAGGACTGACTATACCGTTTCTATTAAAATAACAATTAAGAAATAGGTCAGAGCGATATGAGTCCTAAGTAGATATCTTCAGGAGAAGCACTCTCATATTGTAATGTAGTTGCATATAAACGGGAACTATAACAATTCCTTTATTATCATCGATAAATTAATACCTGTTTTTTACATTTGGTATCCCAACATTTTTCAATCACAAGGGCCCATGTAAAACCAACCGCTCTTCGTTCCCAAAGGTTTCTTAAATTATACGCCATTGTATAATGTACTTAAGGAGCTCTAAAAGTGCTACTGCTTCGTTTTTAGTACCTTGGTACACATCACAATATACTACGGCTTCGGATTCATTATTGAAATTATCTACTAGCTGTAAGCCAATATGAATTAAGTAATAGATGCCGATGTCCACTGCTGACTTCTACATTGCATCATTGTAAGAATAACATAAGCCGCCTAAGCCGTTTAGCACTACCGGACAACACGAAATGGAACTCTCGAATTATTTACGAGCCTGTTGCAATCTAAACCACTAATTTAAAATCAAACATCCCCGTCCATCCTCAAAATTATTTCTTTAATCACCGCATCGATTTAATCTTCTATTAATATCTTTTTTCAGACATTGTAGAACACTATTACACTGAAGTCAAGTGACATCTCCTCGAATGTTCTCTCTTTAAGGCGATTTCTGACGTAGTGGATGCATTTTACAAAAAGCTTTACAAGCTCGGGGATGCTTGTTTTATCGTAGGTGACCCATCAACTTGTCCATCTTTTGAAGCGCTTTCTCATTACTATACCTTATGAGCTCTCCGTGAAATTCATTCTTTCTCATTCTTGTTCCGCACGTCACTGGGTTTAAATTCGAATATTTCAAATTTGCAAGTCTTAAGAACAGTCTGATCTGCCGTACTTTTCCCATTTCAACCCGCCCGTTCTTGTCAGTTGTACTGCATGCAAACTCATTCCAAACTGATTCTAAGGAAAGTATTATGACCGATCTCGACATCTACTGTTATTATCTTTTTATCTAAATGCATTCTGATATCTGCAATTAGTAATACCATTGTTTCTGCAGAAAATCACAGCATGCAGGCTTGTAAATAAATCTTAAATTTTTTGCCATAAGAAATTAATTTTTCAACAAATTTTAGAATATTACACTGTGTAGGATGAAATTGACAAATTATGATCTCACTACGCTTTTATCATATATTATTATGTCTGGTTGGTTGTAATGCATGCTAACTGCTTGCATTCGTTTTGATAAAACAACACGTATCTCGAAATCTTCTTTTAGCTAAATATCTGAATGTTTCCGCAGCTTCGTATAACTGTGCTCTCTGAAAACTGTCTGAAGTATAGATCTAAGAACTTATCTGTGAGTTTCATCTAACTTCTTGCCAATGTTAATGGCTCTTAGCTGGACTGTGCAGGGAATGTACTGTAGCCAGGTTGCCATAATATTCCGCTATATGTAGCGATCATCTTTGCAGAATTCTACAGACGATTTGGTGATTCTATTTTTATAAAGGAATTTACTTGGTGATCTAGGATTTCTCTCGTCCACTGTCATGGATATACTCGCCTACCTACCAGGCCAAATGACAGTCTGGTTCAGTGTTAGAGTTGAGTACACTTCGTAAACCTGAACTGCTAGTGTTTAATCGGGTTCATTTAGTGAAGTAACTTTCTGCTCTTGAGAAGATACCTTTGAGTCATTGGACAAGACACGCAAGCTCTATTCGCCTCAGCGACATAAGGTAGTGTTGAATTAAATAAATAAGATTACAGAAATTCTACTTGTTGACCATTACGTCTCAGATATGAAAGGTGTCAAAAAGCTAATACAGATGGTTCACTAAACTGTTACAGATGGAAATTATACCTGAATTTTACTCACCCGTGAGAAAACGATTAGAAGGTCGAGAATTTCAAATCCTCCAATAAGCTTAATAAGAGTGTGCGATTTGGCAGTCTGTAGTGCAAGATGAACCGTGCGAGTCAGAAAGGCTTTAGGGTTCTATAGCCTGAAAATTAGTGTGATAGATGCGTAGCGTTATCTATATACCATCTTGATGAAGTGAGTCAAGTTTCCAAAAGACGCCTCGGAATTTTTTATTTACGGAAGTGTAATATAACTGTTACGGAAAATTGTTAAGCTTTCTTGGCGTTCTGTTTGAAAAGCAGCTTGGAATAGTCGCAAATGAACAAGATGCTGTGCAGTAAAGATTGATTATCTTTATGTCGTATAAAACCTAGGTCAGTAAGTAGAAGCCAACTGGAATCGACGTGTAGTAGAGTTTTATTCTTACGCCCTCTTGGATATAAATGTACATGGAGTCTTTGCATGTATGGAATATCCAAACATTGTTCTTTATTAAGAGTGTTAAACAAAGATTCTTGTCCTTTTATTTTAGGTCTATAAGCGGGGACGATATCACAAAATAATAATCATAACTCACTGGATCAAAAGTTAATCCGTAGTCAATGACATATTGGTTTTTTACAGCTGTTGTTCGTTATCATCTATACCAGATTATCTTACGATCTGCGATTTCTACATGAATTCTCTTGGCAGAAAACGCAAAACCTTGAATACTTCATATCGACTCTTTTACTCGAAGATGTGTTTCGTTCACAATCCTATCTTGCAGTAACTTTTTATCTACAAGTAAGTAAGATTATACGGCTGGAGCTGATGGTAGGTGTGTGGGTCAACAGACCAACCTCTTTCGATTGGGTTTAGGCTTAGACCATTTCGTTCCTGAAGTTGGAGGTACTTCCGAATTGAATGCTGCACAGCTGCTGTGTTAGTAATGGGAGAAGTGGCTATATTGCAGCTTTGTAACTAATTCCTTGATATATCTGATATGGCTTATACCAGGGAGAGATTTTTCTCTTCCATACAGGTGAATAAAGAAATGTCTTACGTAATCATTTGTCAGGATTCACATTTAATTGATTGAAGACACTGACTAACTCCAGAATGCTTTTTCTTCTGAAGGAACTTGAAGGCAGACAACTATTCACTCTTGAGAACGTGTCAATGCTACTGCATCATGGAAAAAGTGAAAGAAATCTTCTAATGACCATAAAGTTTCAATAAATTTAATAATTTCGTAGTATTTCCTTTCAGTTCTGCTTGTATGTGGCTATAAGAGAATCAGAAACTGCTCGTGAAGTCTTCTAGCAAGATTATTAAAAATCTGAATAACACCAACCAGCAGCAACATTTTCCCGTTTCTAGTTTCTTCTATTACTGTTGTCCATATACAACTGCCTTTGCTCCTTCGAAAGCCGTCTAGTATTGATCTCAAAGTTTCTGTAGAAGTGTGATTTAATTGTCGTTGCTTGAATGGCAGAATTAAGTACGATCGTAATTTAATTTATATCCATAATTGTAATTTATATCCATAATTGTAATTTATATCCATAATTGTAATTTATATCCATAATATATAACGTGAAAATAGTGTTTAGCATTAATTATATACGTACTTAACGCAGATTTGAGTTGCCATTTCGTGTAGAAGGACTCTTGTTCACACCATTGCGTGTAGAAGGACTCTTCTTGCTACGTATGGGTTTTATAACACAAGACAATAGAGACTCTGCAATATTCACCGCAGTCGAAGTGACATTCTTGCGCATTGAGACACTATCACAGAAGGAAGGTGGCATTAGCTCAACGTGTCGCTCTGATGTTAAACTGCCCTTTCGCAAGTGACCCAACAAATTGTCCATCTTTTTAACGCGATTTCTCTTCACTATACATAATGAACAAACCGTGATATTCATTCTTTCTCAGCTAAATACTTTTTATTCCGCACGTCGGTGAGTTTAAACGAGAGCGCAGCAAACCTGGCCCAGAGCCCAGCAATACATTGCGACGTCAATTGCTGATTTCTAAATTTCAGAAAATTTTTAGACTGACATAGGCCTCCATAGGCTTTTTAGCCTTACCGGACACCTCGAAATAGAACCCTCGAATTAATGGAACGCCTTTTGCACCCTGAACCACTAATTAAAATTCGAACATCCACGTCCATCCTCAATATTATTTCTTTATTCAACGAATCACTTAGAGATTGATCTAAATTCTAATTATTATCTTTTTGGTACACTGTAGAATGCTATTACAATGAAGTCAGGTGAAATTTCTGCTAACGTTCTCATTTTAAGGTGATTTCTGGTTTTGCAGATGAATAATAGAAAAAGCTTCACAAGCTCGGGGATGTCTGCCCAATCAAGTCACCCATCAACTTGTACACCATCTTAACGCGCTTTCTCTTTACTATATGTTATAAGCTCACCGTGATTTTCAGTCTTTCTAATCTAAAGACTTCTTTATAGAAATCGAGACAGCTCCTACGTCCCAGTCACTAGTTCCCCAGGTCATTAGTTTTAAAATCGAATATTTCGAATTTACAAGTCCTAAGGACAATATAAGCTGTCGTACTTTACCCATTTCATCGCAAACTCTCCCGTCGGTTGTAGTGCATGCAAACTGAATCCAGTCGTTCCAATACAAGTATCATGGCGAATCTCGAGATGTACTGTTATAATCTTTTTATCTAATTGCATCGTGATATCTACAATTACTAATACCATAATTTCTGCAGAAAACCACAGTCTGCATCCATGTAGTAAAACCTTTAATCTTTTGCCATATGAAAGTTATTTTTCAAACAAATTTTAGAGTATTAAAGCGTGTATGTTGCAATTGAAAAATCCTAATCTCACTACGCTTTTTATCAAATTTTACTATGTATGATTGGTTTTAGTGTATCCCGACATTTTTTCTTAATAAAATATCTGAATCTTTCTATAACTTGGTAGTGTAATGTTCTCTGAAAACAGTCTGAAGATATGATCTAAGCACATATCTGTGTTTTTCGATTTTCTTCTTGCCAATGTTAACTGCTCTTAGTTGGACTGTGCAAGGAATGTACTCTATTCAGTTTGCCATGATATACCACTATATGCAGCTGTCATCTATGCAGAATTCTACAGATGATTTGGAGCTCCTATTTTTGTAAAGGAATATACTTGGTGATCTAGGATGGCACTGGTACACGGCCATGGATGTGCTTGCATACATACCAGTCCAAAACACAGTCAGGTACAGTGTTTGATATCAGTACAATTCGTAAGCCTCAACTGCTGGCGATTAATCGGGTACGTTTTGTGGAGTTTTTTTCTGCTCTTGATAAGATACCTTTGAGTCGATGAAAGACACTCAAGCTCTATTCACGTCAGCGAGATAAGGTAGTGTTGAATTTGATAAATAAGATTAGAGATATTTTTCTTGTTGATCGTTCCGTCTCAGACATGAAATATCTCTAAAAGCTAATACAGTTGGCGGACTAATCTGCTACAGAGGGCAAGCTTACTAGA
Source organism: Thermobia domestica (assembly GCF_964235325.1). NCBI lineage: Eukaryota > Metazoa > Arthropoda > Insecta > Zygentoma > Lepismatidae > Thermobia > Thermobia domestica. Next base: position 273,459,850 of record NC_137454.1, on the reverse strand, counting down.
ACTTTACTCTCCAGTGAGAAAAAATATAGAAGATGGAGAAATTGAAATCCTCCAGTAAGCTTAATAGGAGTGTTGCGATATGGAAGTCTGTAGTGCAAGTTGAACCGTGCGAGTGAAAGGGACTTTAAGGTTCTATAGCCTGAAGATTAGTGTGATATATACGTAGCGTTATCAATATAGCATCTTAACGGAGTGAGTCAAAGTTGAAAAAGACGCATCGTATTCTTTATAGACGCAAGTTTAACTCTGAGGCTAAGCGAAAGTAATAGCAGTATCTATTACATTATTTGGGCACCGAGACAAGGAAGTACTCGAACACTATTACTAATGGAGAAAATTTAGGGCCTCTCCTCCAAGATGTGGAAAGTGAGCCTAGGAAGTTGTACAAGGATCTGTGAGGTGTACTAAGTGAAAAACTCCAAATGTGACCTGAACACACAAAAAAAAATCTTTCAATTGACAATTTTTTTTATGACTGTGTTCTACACCTGTTCTACCAGGCCTGTATAACTTTTTTGTATCGCAAATCACTGCTTTAAACCGCTAGCTTTATAAATTCATCGTCTGGTGTTGTGTCATAGGCCAAGAGAGGCGGGCTTGTGACTACAGGTAATCACGTACCTAATAACCTAAAAATCTCCTAATAGAGATTGAGGCCAATAATCTGCCTATGAATCCTAATAAGCTTACGACCATAAGTGTAATAACTGTTACGGAAAATTGTTAAGCTTTCTAGGCATTCTGTCTGAAAAGCAGCTTGGAATAGTCGCAAATGAACAAGGTGCTGTGCAGTAAGGATTGATTAACCTAGTGTCGTGTAAAACCTAGGTCAATACGGTTTCTTTTTCTCATCGGGTAACAAAGCAGGGTGTTAAAAAATTCCAAAATAAATAAACAGAAAAATACATCACCTTCATGTTTATTAGCTTTTCCTTATACCTTCATTTAAAGTTTCATCAAGATAGTTTTCATGTCCATTTTTTAGGTCTATAAGGCGGGGACGATATCACAAAATAATAATCATAATTGATTGTATCAACAGTATATCCGTTGTCAAAGACATATTGGATTTTTACAGCTGTTGTTCGTTAACATCTATATCAGATCATCTTCCGATCTGCATTCCTACATGAATGCTCTTGGCAGAATGCACAAAACCTTGAATACTTCATATCGGCTGTTTTACACGAACATGTGGCTCGTTCTCAATCCTATCCTGCAGTCACTTTTTATCTACAGGTAAGGAAGATTATCCGACTGGAGCTGATGGTAGGTGTGTGGGTTAACAGACCAACCTCTTTCGATTGGGTTTTGGCTTAGACCATTTCGCTCCTGGAGTTGGAGGTACTTCCGAATAGAATGCTGCACAGCTACTGTGTTAGTAATGGGAAAAGTGGCCATATTGCTGCTTTCTATCTACTTCCTTGATATATCTGATATGGCTTATACCAGGGAGACATTTTTCCGTCTCCATACAGGTGAATAAAAAAATATCTAACTTAATCATTTGTCAGGATTCACATTTAATTGATTGAAGTTCCAGACTATCTGCAGAATTTTTTTTCTTTGCGATGGAACTTGAAGGCAGCCAACTATTCACTCCTGAGAATAGCTGAGCTCGTGTCAAAGCCTGTTGCATCATGAAAAAAGTGAAAGCAATCGTTTAATGACGCTAAAGTTTCAATAAATTTAATAATTTCGTAGAATTTCCTTTAAGTTCTGCTTGTAAGAGAATCAGAAACTGCTCAGGAAGTCATCTACCAAGATTCTTAAAAGATCTGAATCACACCAACCAGCAGCAACAGATTTCCCGTTTCTAGTTTCTTCTATTACTCTTGTCCATATACAACTGCCCTTGCTCCTTCGAAAGCCGTCTAGTATTAATCTCAAAGTTTCTCAAGAACTGTGATTGAATTGTCGTGGCTTCAATGGCATAAAGAAGTACGAACGAAATTTAATTTATAACCATAATTGTAATTTATATCCATAATATATAAGGTGAAAATAGAGTTTAGCATAAATTATATTCGTACTTAACGCACATTTGAGTTCCCATTTTTAGTCCACACCATTACATGTAGAAGGACTCTTGTTTCTACGTGTGGGTTTTAAAACACAAGACAATAGAGACTCTGCAATATTCACCGCAGTCGAATTAACATTCTCTCGCATTGATACATTATCACACAAGGAAGGTGGCATGAGCTCAACGTGTCGCTCTGATGGTAAACTGATGCCCACAAAAGCCTGTAGAACTTATCGTAACAGTATTTGGGATTGAAGGATTAATCTTGCTAACGCTGTGTCTTACGTTGAGTTAATCCCAAAGAAAATTTCGTGCCTTTCATTAAGCACTGTTAGATAATCATATCACTTCGACTTTCGCTCAAGAAGGCCACTTATTGTGCGAATTGTGAATTTTCCTTAAGTTGTTAATTTCTTGTAATCCACTGATACCGTAGGTTTTTCCAATTTTACCAACTGCTGAGTATAGTGATTTGCAAATTTTCCATAGAAACGGTAACTAGCTGCGGGAGAAATCGGAAGCTTTAATTTAATTGACTACAAATCAAGTTTCTAGTCCCGTTTTCGATCTAGTCCCTTTGGAAGAGTATCAATAAGTTTCTGACCTCTGAACTTTAACTAAAGTTTACCAGTTCGGAAAAGGTCACCGTCTTAATTTTTAGATTTCCTCCATATAGTGTTTGTCATGCAGTTTCAATTTCTTGTAAATGTTGCATATTGATTTCATCATCCAGACGTTGTTGTATAAGATCGCAGATCTTTGATTTTGTCATATCCTCCGACGGTTGTAACTGTCTATAACCACATGGAAAGGTCGCCGACCAAAGTCTAGAAATGAGTTATCAATGATCTTAAGTTGACATAGCCAAGGACACGTGTCCTACCGTGTTAAGGACTTAAGGAGGCATCACATTGCAATATGCATTACATTACGTTATCCATATGCATTACATTACATTACATCGCATTACATCGCCGGACATATGGCGTGATAAGCCGTTGAGCCCTACCGGACACCTCGAAATAGAACCCTCGAATTATTGGCACGCCTGTTGGACACTAAACCACTAATTAATAATCGAACATCCCCGTGGATCTTCAAAATTATTTTTGACGTTGCAGATGCATATTACATAAAGGTTCACCAGCTCGGGGAGTCTTGCCCTATCGCAAGTGACCCATCAACTTGTCCATCATTTTAACGCGCTTTCTTTTTACTATACCTTATGAACTCACAGTGATACTCTATTTTTCTAAGCTAAAGACTTTTTATTCCGCATGCCAGTGGGTTTAAACCAGAGCCCAGCAAACCTAGGCCCAGTCCGGATAGATCTGAATTCTTTGCTCGGCACGACCCGTGCCGGTCCGCCCGATCCGAATCTCGAGCCGGGCTCTAACCGGGCCAGGCACATTCCGGGCTGAATCGAGCGGGGCTCCTTCCGGGCCGAACCGGGCCGGGAAAATATTGGGCCGAACCGGGCGGGCCCGGCATTGCCCAAACTCTGTGGAAGACGGATCGGAAACTAATGTTGGCAGCCTGTGTTAATCGTAATGTGTTTCTGAAATTACATCTTTATTCAAAACTGTAAAGTACTCAATTGCTATTACCCTTATTGTTACTACTACTGCTACTGCTATTATTATTATTATTACTCATACTATTATTACTATTACTACTACTACTAATACTTCTGCTAGCATACCTGCTACGACTTCGCTTCATAGTTGACATGTCTGGTGGTACATATTTTACAATCTAAGTACAGAAAATATCAAAGAAATACTAGTTAAAATAATCAGTGTGTGTAGAATGCGAACAGATGCTTGACGAGGGGCAACGGTGGCTCAGTAGGTAAACCACTCACATCTGATGTTAGAGGTCGTCGGATCGATCCCTCCTCGTGTTATGTGAGCTTTGTGGTAAACAAGCACCGTGAGAGTGGCAGTTTTCGGATTAGCCCGTGTTCGTCCACTGTATTCATTCCACCAATCTTCAGCCGTAATTTCCTAAAGAACATACGGGAAAGTCGGGACTTGGGTTTTTTTTTTCTTCAAAACTATCTTTTATTCAACATACTGTAACGAATTGCAAACAAGCCTACAAAAATCTTGGATATACTATTTATTGTCCGTAAAAATTTCCAAAGTCACCAAACTTTAACTGTACTGTATTATGCATACGTCAGGTTGAAATTAGAATAATGTAGTAATATATGGAACCCGAATATACAGAAATACTCATTCTTGATTGAGCGTACATAAAATAAGTTTTTAAGGTTTCTTACACTTTAGAAATCAAAATTCTACCCGAAATTTAAAAGCTACATTAAATTTGTTTAAAATTTTAAATTTCAAACATTAGAACTAAGGAGAAGTAATAATATCTTAACTACCAAATATGTAGCCACGTACCATTCGCTAAATTGCGCACTGCATCGAAAAATACATTTTTTTACAGCAAAAACAAACGTCTTAAGCAGATCTTTTATATGGAGAATTAGTGCAATCTACAACAAGTTAGTTAAAGAAAATTTCAACCTCAATGTACTGGCAACGGGTGTAAGTAGTTTTAACAAATCTATTATTTATGTAAGGCGAATGTAATTATTACCAATAGTTTTATTAAACTATATAATCCTAATAACGTATATACTAAGTAACACTGTACTTAGGCCTGTGCCTGATGTCAATAAATCAATTTCTCCGTTCCTGAGCTATAGCCTGTAGTACTAAAAGCTCTTTCAATTGACGCACTAGAAGCAGGGATGGCGAGATACTCACGTGATAATTTACACAATTATGGAAATGTTTGTTCTTGTTGCTTCCACCAGTGCAGTATATGCAGTTCTCTTACACATGATGACATGTTGTGATACCAAATGTAAAAAACATAAGTATTAATTTATCAATGATAATCAAGCAATTGCTATACTTCACGTTTATTTGCAACTACGATACTATTTGAGAGTGCTTCCTGCTGAAGAAAATTACTTAGCTCCCATAACGCTCTCACCTTGTTCTTGATCGTGAGCCTGTTGTAAACCGTTTAATCCAAAGATTGTGTGTTCTTACGGATACAATATTTAAAGAAATTCACCTGTGTATTAAAACTCTAGGCTATCAAGAATGTATTTACTTAGCGTCTTTCTGCTTACTAGGGCTTACATACAGAGCTGTGTAGCATTCACTAGGTTCCGGTCTATTATTAATAATATTTTCACGAATGCATAATTAAAACAACTTGATATGGAACAATTATATTCTAACTTCCGAAGCAGCCTTACTTTGGGACTGAGACCGGTGATCTGATCGATGAGACAAATATAGAATCGATTTTAGGTTCTTTTGAGATCTTCTCTTAGACGGTTAGGTAAAAATATTTACGTTAGTCCTAAAAATATTTACGTTATTTTTCCTACAAAAATTAGTAACACTGGCCATCACAAAGCAACCAAGCTGTGGGCTAATCAAATAATATCTTCATATAATCTCATTGTATGCTTTGATTAGTAACTAAATGCAACACATTTTATAGAAGAAGAAAGGTCATTTATTTCAGATGTCTGTTGATGAAAAATCTCTATAAACACGTTCTTGAATGTAAAAGTAATATTATATCACGGTAGCATTGTCTTGATAAGAATATCGTATCACACATCTTCGCTCACATCTACTTTCCCTCTGATGCTATACACACATGTTCTTGTGTGTACTTTGGATAATTAATCATCTTGTGAAAGCTTCGCTACAACGATTGTGTAATGGTGTGAATCACACCTCTGCTTTTCATATAAGCAGTGTGGTTCTTCTGAATTTCATCAATATTTCAACATCAAGTACTAATACTAAATACTCTTCTGCATACAGTAAAAAAAAAATGTAAGAAAAGTGAACAATCCACATTCGTTATGACATTAGATCAGCCATTATAGTGGAAAGGTGTTCAAATCGTACCACAGCTGAAGAAATTTCTGAACGGTGCAGTGTTGTAACGCTTTTAGGAGGTTTGCAGTTAAGTGAGTACCGTAGTAAGCACGATTGGATATATGAAGTCAGAAAATGGTATAGAAGAACTTTGGGGTATCCTGTACACTATGACAACTATAGTGAAAATGCTGAATCGCCATGCCTACTCAAGATCATTGAGAACTCACTTCTAGATTTTGCTCGGGAACCTCTACATTTATTACAAAATGAAAGTGTATTACAAAAACCATGTTAGGAAATATCAGAATTAAGACGGTGACATTATCCGAATGTTTAACTATGGCTGCAGTATACGGTATCAGAAGATTACAAGAAATTTACAACACAGGGAACATTCACAATTAGCAGATAAAAGGCCATTTTAAGCGAAGTTCCAAGTGATATGATTATCGAATAGTGTTTAATGAAGGAAAGGATATGTTCAGGGGGATTAACTCAACGTCAGACACAACATTAGCAAGATTAATCCTTCATTCCTAAATACTGTTACGATAACAGAAGTTCTACAGGACTTTTGGTGGCATCAGTTTATCCTCAGGGCGACACGTTAAGCTAATGCCACCTTCCTTCTGAGATAATATTTCAATGCGAAAAATGTCAATTTGACAACGGTGAATATTGCAGAGACTCTGTTGTATTGTGTAATAAAACCCACACTTAGAAGGAAGAGCCCTTATACACGCAATGGTGTGGACTAAAACTGACCTGTCAAATCTACGTTAGGGACGTATATAAATTATGTTAAGCGTTATTTTCACCTAATATTAGATGGGCATAAATTACAATTAGACATGGATTGAGCCGAAAGCCAAAAATAGCTTTCGGGTATATCTCAACGATCAAAATTAATTGTGCCTTTGAAGCTATGACAAATCATTCACGGTCCTTGAGAATCTTGGAAATCAATACTAGACTGCTTCAAATGATGCAAAGAGGTTTCGAAGGAGGAAGGTAACTGTATATTGACAACAGTAATAGGAGAAACTAGAAACGGGGTATCTGTAATTATTGATGTGTGATTCATATCTTTTAAGAATCTTGGTAGAAAACTTCATGAGCAGTTGCTGATTCTTTGAATACCACATACGAACAGAACCGAAAGGAAATGCTACGAAATCATTAAATTTTAGGAAACTTAGCGTCATTAAAAGTTTGCTTTCACTTTTTTTTTATGATGCAACAGGCTGTGACACGACCTTAGCTATACACAAGAGAGAATAGTTGCAAGGCTTCAAGATCCTTCAAAAAGAAGAAGAACTGCGCATGTTAGTCAGAATCTTCAACTGTGAGTTAGGAGTTGTGAGTTAGGAGTCATATCTCAACCCTAACAGAATGTTCAACATTACACATTTCTTATTCCCCTGTATGGAGAAGGAAACATGTCCTTCCTGGTATAAGCCTATCAGGAATAACAAGGAGGTGGTTGCAAGGCTTCAATATGGCCACTTTTTCCCCTACTAACACGACAGGTGTGCACCATTCAAATCGGAAGTAACTCCAAGTCCAGTTGGGAAATGGTCTAAGCAAGAACCCAATGGATTGAGGTTGGTGTGTGAAAGAGGATATGCGAAATCCAGCATCCACACAGCTAACATCGGCTCCAGCCGGATAAGCTTGCTTACCTGTAGATAAAAAGTGATTGCAAGGTAGGATTGGGAACGAGACACATGTAAGTGTAAAAGAACCAATATTAAGTAAGCATTTTTTTCTGCATTCTGCCAACGGAGTTCTTTTACAAATGCAGATCGGAAGACAATCTAATATAGATGATGACGAACAACAGCAGTGGAAAACCAATATATCATTGACAACGGCTTAAATGGTGATCCAATCTTTTATTATTATTACTTAGTAAAACCGTCCCCGCCTTATAGACCTAACAAAATAGACATGAAAACAATCTTGATGAAATTTAAAATGAAGGTGTTAGGACAAGGTATAAAACATGGTGGTGGTTTATTGTTCTGTTAACATATTTTGGAATCCTTTAAAAAGGCTGCTTTGTTACCCGAAGACAAAATGAAACCGTAGCAGGACACACAAGTTAATGAACTAAACCAATTCATGTAGATATAACATTCGCATACTACAGTACCTTTTAATTGACGTTTATAACAATTGTTTATTGTCTGATTGTTTATATGTTAAGATGTTCAACAGCAGACGATAGACTCCAAGGATTCTGCCATCTGCAAGGACACTAAACATTGTGTAACTACCGTTTGTTCTCGATTCTCCTAAAAGAAGCAAAGTTTAACTATCTTAATATAGAACGATGTTTCGATATGCGGTACATGGAAAGACTCCATGTATATTTTTATCCAAGAGGGGCGAAGGAATGAAAGCTCTACTACACGTCGATCCCAATTGGTTTCAACTTATTGCTCTAGGTTTTGTACGACATAAGGACAATCAATGGTTTCTGCTAAGCACCTTGTTCCTTTGCGACTGTACCAAGCTGCTTTTCAGTCAGAAGGCCATGAAGCTAAAACAATAATCCGTTACACATACGGTGCTAAACTAGTAAAGGATTGACATGCAGGTTATTGGCCTGAAACACTAATAGATTTTTTTTTTGGTAATTAAAACCGAGTTTACATTGTAAACCCAGGCCCGCTTCTCTTGGCCTGTGAGACTAGTCCGGCCGATGTATTTATAAACCTAGCGATTTAAAGAACTGATTCGCGACACAAAGAAGTTAAACAGGCCTCGTAGAACAGGTGTAGAACAGACATATCAACCAATTATCAATTGACAGATTTTATTTTGTACTTAGGTTACGTTATCAGATTTTCAGTTAAGTGCACCTAAAAGATATAAAACTTCCTAGGCTCACTTCCCACAACTATAAATTTTCTCCCTTAATAATAGTTACAGTACGTGCTTGTCTCTGTGCCCAAAGAAGAAATATATACTTCCATTAACTTTCGATTAGAGTGAAAGTTAACTTGCGTCTATAAAAAATTTCAAGGCGTCTTTTGCAATCTTAACACTTCATCAAGATGCTATATTGATAACGCTACGTATATATCACACTAATCATCAGGCTATAAAACCTTAAAGTCTCTTTTACTCGCACGGTTCATCTTGCACTACAGAGGGCATATCGCACAATCCTATTAAGCTTATTGGAGGATTTGAATTTCTCGATCTTCTTAACGTTTTCTCACCGATGAGTAAAATTCTGGTATGCTTCTCCTCTGTAGCAGATTAGTGCACCAACTATATTAGCCTCTTGACGCCTTTCATATCTGAGACAGAATGATCAACAAGAAGTATTTGTGTAATCTTATTTATTAAATTCAACACTACCTTTTCTCGCTGACTTGAACATAGCATGTGTTTCCATTCCATCGACTGAAAGGTATCTTCTCAAAAGCAGAAAGCTACTCCACAAAATGTACCCGATCATTCGCCAGCAGTTGAGGCTTACGAAGTGTACTCGTCTCTAACCCTGAAGCAGACTGTACATTGGCCTGGTATGTATGCGAGCATATGTATGGCCGTTGACCATAATCACCTAGAACACCAAGTATATTCCTTTACAAAAATAGAGGCTTCAAATCCTCTGTAGAATTCTGCATACATGATCGCTGCATATAGCGGAATATCATGGCAAACTGCCTAGAGTACATTCCTTGCACAGTCCACGCTAAAAACCGTTAACATTGTCCAAGAGAAAGTCGAAACACACAGATATGAGCTTAGATAAAGACTTCAGACTGTTTTCAGAGAACACTGTATTACCAATTTACAGAAACATTCAGTTATTTTACGGAGGATATGTGGAGATATGTTTTGTTCACTTTTCAAAACGAATGCTAGCAGTTAGCATGCACTACAACTTACCAGACATTGTAATATTTGATAAGAAGCGTAGTAAGATTAGGATTTTCAGTTACAACTTACACAATGTAAGATTCTAAAATCTCTTGAAAAATTACTTTCATATGGCATATCTACAACACTGCCGATTGTGGCTTTCAGCAGAAATAATGGTATTACTCTTTGTAGATATCAGTTTGCATGCAGTATAACCGACGAGAGAGTGTCGGTGGAAATGCGAAAAGTACGGCAGCACATATTGTCCTTAGGACTAGCAAATTCGAAATATTCGAGTTTAAAACCAGTGACTTGCGGAACAGGAAATCTTGAGCTGAGAAAGACTGTATATCGCGGTGAGTTAATAAGGTATAAGGAGAGAGAGCGCGTTAAAATGATGGACAAGTTGATGGGTCACTTGCGATAGAACAAGCATTCCCGAGCTTGTGAAGCTTTAAGTAATATACATCCACTACGTCAGAAATAGTCTTAAAATGTAACATTAGCAGAGATGTCACTTGACTTCATTGTCATAATATTCCACAATCTTTGAAAAAAGATAATAATGAAATATTAAATCGATCTGTAAGTGATGCCGTGATTAAAGAAATAATTTTGAAGATGGACGGGGCTGTTCGATTATTAGTTAATTGTTTAGGGTGCAACAGGCGTGGCAATAATTTGAGGGTTCTCTATCGAGGTGTCCGGTAATGCTAAAGTGCTTATGTCGGCTTATGTCTTTCTAAAAATGATGTGAAATTCAGAAATCAGCAGTAATGTATACCCTAATTCCAATTGGCTTAGAGCTAGTAGAGAAATTCAATGAATCGGAAACCGCAGTATCGTGTGTTCTGTACCTACGTCTTAAGAATGAAGCAGTAGAGAAGTAGTTCTTTTACAGCTACTTAACTCGCTTTAAACCATGGCGTACTATTTAAAAAGCCATGGACATATTCTACATTTTATAAGACGAGGGTATCACAGCTTTGGGATCGTACGTTTTTGGTGGGCCTTTGAGATTGAAAAATTTTATGAAACCAAATGTAAGAAACATAAGTATTAATTTATAAATGATAATCAAACAAATGCTATACTTCACGTTTATATCCAACTACAATACTATTTGAGAGTGCTTCCTGCTGAAGAAATAAGCACCCATAACGCTCTCACCTTGTTCTTGATCTTTAGCCTGATAGAAACTGTTTTATCCAAAGAGTTGTGTTCTAACAGATATATTATTTAATGAAATTATCCTGTTAGTTAACACTCGAGAGTAACAAATAAGCATATAATTACGGTTACAGCTGCTCGCTAAGGATTACATATAGAGTTGTGTAGCATTCACTAGGTTTCGGTCTATCATTAATAATATTTTCACGTAAGACACAATGTTACCAAGATTAGTTTTTCATTCCCAAATACTGTTACAGAAGTCTTAAAGGACTTTTGTGGGCATCAGTTTATCATCAGATCGACATGTTGAGCTAATGCCACCTTCTTTTTGTGATAATATCTCAATGCGCAAGAATGTGAATTCGATTGCGGTGAATATTGCAGAGTCTCTATTGACCTCTGGATTAAAACCCACACGTAGAAGGAAGAGTCCTTCTACACGCAATGGTGTGGACTAAAAATGACAACTCAAATCTGTGTTAGGTACATTTTTCTTTTTATATTTTATGGATATAAATTACAATTATGGATATAAATTAAATTACGATCGTACTTGATTCTGCCATTGAAGGCAAGACAATTCCATCACAGTTCTTGAGAAACTTGGAGATCAATACTAGTCGGCTTCCAATGATGCAAATAATTTTCGCAGGAGCAAAACCAGCTGTAGCTTCAGGTGCAAAATATTTACGGTAAGGGCCGTCCTGTGTTCGCTATCAACTTAGTAACACTGGTCATCAGAAAGCAATGAAACTGTGAGTTAGTCAAATAAGCTTTTCATATAAACTCACTGTATGCTTTGATTAGTATCTGAGACTCATTTCACAGAGCAGAAAAAGTCATAATTTCAGAAGTCTCTTGTTGAAAATTCTCCATATCCAAGTTGCAGAATGATATCACTGTAGAATTGTCTTGATAAGAATATTGTATCACATTTCTACATTCTGACATTCTCTTCACCTCTAATACTATAAGATCAAGTTCTTGGTGTGTCAATGGCTTTATATGGACAAGAATAGTGGAAGAATCTACAAACGGGAAATCTGTAGCTGTTGATGGGTCTGATTCAGAAATTCTAAGACTCTTACTAGAAGACTTGATGAGCAGCTACTGATTCTTTTAAGGCCACGTACAAGCAGAACAAAAGAAATGCGACGAAATTATTAAATTTAAAGATACTTAAGCCTCATTAAAAATTGCTTTCACTTTCTTCATTATCCAACAGGCTGTGACATGACATCAGATATACTCAGCAGTGTATAGTTGGCAGGCCTGGTAGAACATGAGTAGAACATAGACATCAACAAAATTATCAATTGACAGAACTTTTTGTGCTTAAGTTACATATTTTAGATGATCAGTTAAGAACCGTTACTCTTAACATTACCGTGAACATTGGCTGCAGTATATAGAGAAGGTCATAATCGTATTCCAAATCATCCAAAGGGACTTGATTGATCAGAGGACTACAACCTTCATTTGAAGGCAAATAAATTAATGCTTCCGTTTTCTCACACAGCTGGTCATCTTTTTATAAAAAATTTGCACATCACTATACACACCAGATGGAAGCCCTGAAGGCAAATACGGTATCAGAGTATACAGGAAAATAACAAGTCAAGGAACATTTAAAATTCGCAGAAAAAGAGGCCTTCTTGAGAGAAGTTCCAAGTGATATGGTTATCGTATAGTGCTTAATTATGTGCACGAAATATACACGGGGATTAACTCAACGTCAGACACAACGTTAGCAAGATTAATCCTTCATTTACAAATACTGTTACCGTACGATAACAAAAGTTCTACAGGACTTTTGTGGTCATCAGTTTATCATCAAAGCGACACGTTGAGCTAATGCCACCTTCCTTGTGTGATAATGTCTCAATGCGTAAGAATGTCAATTCGACTGAGGTAAATATTGCAGAGTGTGCATTGTCATGTGTTTTGAAACCCACAAGTAGAAGGAAGAGTCCTTCCACACGCAATGATGTGGACTAAAAATGGCAGCTCAATTCTGCGTTAAGTACGATTAAATCAAGTTAAACTCTTTTTCACCTTATTTGTTATGGATATAAATTAAAATTAGACATGGAAAGCCGTATACTTCCCGTTTTTATACAACTACAATAATATTTGAAAGTGTTACCTGCTAAAGAAATTTACTTAGCTCCCATAACGGTCTCACTTGGTTCTACTAATCAAAGCATACAATGAGATTATTAATCAAAGCATACAATGAGATTATATGAAAAGATTATTTTATTAGCCCACAGTTTGATTGCTTTGTGATGACCAGTGTTACTAATTTGGTAGCGAACACAGTCTTACCGTTAATATTTTCCACCTAACTGTCTAAGGGAAGATCTCAAAACCACCTAAAATCGATTCTATATTTGTCTCATCGATCAGATCACCGGTCTCAGACCCAAAGTAAGGCTGCTTCGGAAGTTAGATATAATGGGTTCCATATCAAGTTTTTATCATTATGCAATCGTGAAAATATTATTAATGATAGACCGAAACCTAGTGAATACCACACAGCTCTGTATGTAAGCCCTTGTAAGCTGCAAGGACGCTAATTAAATACATACTTGATAGCCTCGTGTTTTAACACACAGGACAATTTCTATAAATATATTGTATCCGTAAGAACACAACTCTTTGGATTAAACAGTTTCTATTAGGCTAACGATCAAGAACAAGGTGAGAGCGTTATGCGTGCTAGGTAGATTTCTTCAGCAGGAAGCACTCTCAAATAGTATTGTAGTTGCATATAAACGGGAAGTATAGCAATTGCTTGATAATCATTGATAAATTAATACTTATGATTATTACATTTGGTATCACAACATTTTTCAATCCTAAGGGCTCACCTAAAACCGCTCTATTATCTCAAGGCTATATGACTGTGATACCCTCATGTTATTGTGGGTGAAGTAAATCCACGGTTTATAAATAGTACGCCATTGTATAATGTGAGTAAAGCAGCTTTAAAAGCATTACTACCTTGTTTATAAACCTACGTACACAACACAAAATACTGCGGCCTCCGATTAATTGTTGAATTTCTTTACTAGTTCTAAGCAGGTAGGAATTAAGGAATACATGCCAATGTCCTCTGATAATTTCTAAATTACACAGCATTGTAAGAAGGTGTTAAACAGGCACCTCCTTACCATGCACCTCGAAATAGAACCCTCGAATTATTGGCACACCTGTTGCTCTTTAAACCATTAATTAAAAATCAAATATTCCCGTCCATCCTCAAAATTATTTCTTTAATCACCGCATCACTTAGAGATCGATTAATATTTGTCTCCAGACTTTCTAGAATACTATTATAATGAAGTCAAGTATCATCTCTGCTTCAATTAGTATGTCTGCTAATTTTGTAATTTTAAGGCTATTTCTATTGTTGTGGATGCAGATTACAAAAAACTTCACAATCTCGGGGATGCCTGTCCTTTTGCAAGTGACCTATCAACTACTCCATCAAATAATGCGCTTTGTCTTTACCATATTTTATGAGCTCACCTCGATATTCATTCTCTCTCAGATAAATACTTCTTGTTCCGCACGTCACTAAGTTTAAACTCGAATATTTCGAATTTGCAAGTTGCATTTTAACGGGAAGTATAGCAATTACTTGATTATAATTGATAAATTAATATTAATTTTTTTTTACATTTGTTATTGCAACATTTTTCAATCCCAAGGGCCCACCTAAAAAAAAACCGCTCATCGTTCCCAAAGCTATACGTCTGCCATACTCTCGTCTTATTAAAGGGAGAAGTTAATCCACGGTTTTTTAAATGCTACGCCATTGTGTAATGAGAGTTAAGGAGCTCTAAAAGCACCACCACTTCGTTTTTAAGACCTAGGTACACAACACAAGATCATACAGCTTTAGATTCATTTTTGGATTTCTTTACTAGCTGTAAGCCAATAGGAATCAAGTAATAGATGCCGATGTCCACGGCTGACTACTCAATTTCTCAGTATTATAAGAACATAAGCCGGCATAAGCCATTTAGTTTTACCGGACCCCTCGAAATAGTCCCCTCGATTTATTGGGCGCCTGTTGCACTCTGACCCACTAATAAAAAATAGAACAACCCCGTCCATCCCCAAATTATTTCTTTAATCACCACATCACTTAGGGATCGATATAATCTCTTATTAATATCTCTTTTCAGAAATTGTAGAATACTATTACAATGGTCAATTTACATCACTGCTAATGTTCTCATTTTAAGACAATTTCTGACGTAATGGATGCATTTTACAATAAGCTTTACAAGCTCGGCGATGCTTGTCCTATCGCAAGAGACCCACCAACTTGACCATCATTTTAACGCGCTTTCTCTTTACTACACCTTATGAGCTCACCGTCATATTCATTCCTTCTCAGCCAAAGGCTTCTTGTTTCCCACGTCATAGGCCTTACACCTGAATATTTTTAATTTGCAAGTCCTAAGAAAAATATGAGCTGCCGCACTTATCCCATCTCAATCCGCCTGCTCTCGTCGGTTGTACTGCATGCAAAATGATTCCACTCATTCAAATGCAAGTATCATGGCGGATCTCGACATCTAATCTTATTTTTATTTTATCTACAATTAATAATACATTATTTCTGCAGATAACCACAGTCGGCAGCTGTGTAGATAAATCTTAAATCTTTTGGAAAATGAAAATAATTTTCCAACAAATTTTAAAATTAAAATAGCTTGTAAGTAGCAATTGAAAAATCCTAATCTCACTACGCTTTTAGTAAAATAAGTGACTGTTTCTATACCTTCGTCATACAATGTTCTCTGAAAACAGTCTGAAGTATAGATCAAGAAGTTAGATGATCTATCTGTGTTTCAACTAACTTTTTCCCAATGTTAACGGCTCTTAGCTGGACTTTGCAAGGAGTGTACTCTAGCCCGTTTCCCATAATATTCCGCTATATGCAGCGATCATCTATGCAGAATTCTACAGACGATTTGTGGACGCTTGCTTGCTCTCTACGCTTCTTATCAAATATTACTATGTATGGTTAGTAGTAGTGCTGCTTGCAGTCGTTATGATAAGATAACAACAAGTATCTCGACATCTCCTTTAAAATTTTATCTGAACGTTTCGATATCTTAGTAATACTATGTTTTTTGAAAACAGTCTCAAAAATAGATCTAGGCAGATATCAGTGTATTTCGACTTTCTTGCCAATGTTAACGGCTCTAAAAAAAATGCACACTAGGCTAGCCATGATTTTCCGCAATATGCAGCGAACACCTAAGCATATTTCTACAGACTTGGTGCTTCAATTTTTGTAGAGGAATTTACTTGGTGATCTACGATGGCTCTGGTCAACGGCCGTGGATATGCTCGTGTTAAATGATTCCAAAGCAGCTCGTGTTAAATAATTCCAAAAAAATTCACCTTCATTTAAAGTTTCAAGATCGTCTTCATCTCCAGTTTTTTAGGTTTATAAGGCGGGGTCGATATCACAAAATAATAATCATAACTGATTGTTCAACAATTAACCGTTGTCAATCACATATTTATATTTACAGCTCTTGTTCGTTATCTTCTATATCAGATTGTCTTCCGACCTGCCATTCGTACACGAACTACCTTGGCAGAATGCAGAGTTCGCCTGAAAATTTATATCGGCTCTTTTACACTAATGTGTGGCTCGTTCACATTCTTATATTGCAGTTCCCTTTTATCTACAGGTAAGTAAGATTATCTGGTTGGAGCTGATGGTAGCTGTGTAAGTCCTTGGAATTTGCATATCCTCTTTAACACACCATCTCCTTCGATTGGGTCCATATTTAGACAATTTCGCTCATTGAATTGGAGGTACTTCCGAATTGGATGCTGCACAACTGCTGTGTTAGTAATGGGAAAAGTGGCCATACTGAAGCTATGCTAATACTTTTTGTTTTATCTGATATGGCTTATACCAGGGAGGGCATTTTTCCATCTCCATACAAGCGAATAAGGAATTTGGGTCAACAGACCAACCTCTTTCGTTTGGGTTTAGGCTCCTGAAGTTGGAGGTACTTCCGAATTCAATGCTGCACAGCTGCTGTGTTAGTAAAGGCAAACGTGGCCATATTGCAGCTTTCTAACTACTTCCTTGATATATATGATATGGCTTATACCAGGAAACATTTTTCCGTCTCCATGCAGGTGAATAAAGAAATGTCTAACCTAATCATTTGTCAGGATTCACATTTAATTGATTGAAGACCGTGACTACCTGCAGATTTTTTTTCTTTGTGATGGAACTTGAAGGCAGCCAACTATTCACTCCTGAGTATAGCTGAGGTCGTGTCAAAGCCTGCTGCATCATGAAATAAGTGAAAGCAATCCTTTAATGACGCTAAAGTTTCAATAAATTTAATAATTTGGTAGAACTTGCTTTCAGTTCTGCTTGTATGTGGCTATAAGAGAATCAGAAACTGCTCATGAAGTCTTCTACCAAGATTCATAAAAGATCTGAATCACACCAACCAGCAGCAACAGATTTCCCGTTTCTAGTTTCTTCTAATACTGTTGTCCATATACAACTGCCTTTGCTCCTTCGAAAGTCGTCTAGTATTGTTCTCAAAGTTTCTCAAGAACATTGATTGAATTGTCGTAGCTTCAATTTCAGAATTAAGTACGATCGTAATTTAATTTATATTCATAATTGTAATATATATCCATAAAATATATGGTGAAAATAAAGTTTAGCATAAATTATATACGTACTTAACGCAGATTTGAGTTGCCCTTTTTAGTCCACACCATTACGTGTAGAAGGACTCTTCTTTCTACGTGTGGGTTTTGAAACACAAGACAATAGAGAGAGTGCAATTTTCGACACAGTCGAATTGACATTCTTGAGCATTGATACATTATCACACAGGGAAGTTGGCATTAGCTGAACGTGTCGCCCTGATGATAAACTGATGCCCACAAAAGTCCTGTAGAACTTATCGTAACAGTATTTGGGATTGAAGGAATAATGTTGCTAACGCTGTGTCTCATGTTGAGTTAATCCCAAAGAAAATTTCGTGCCTTTCATTAAGCACTGTTCGATAATCATATCACTTGGAATTTCGCTCAAGAAGGCCATTTATTCTGCGAATTGTGAATGTTCCTTAAGTTGTTATTTCTTGTGATCCACTGATACCGTAGGTTTTTCCCAGGTTTCCGCATAGAAACGATAACTAGCTGCGCGTGAAAACCGAAGCATTAATTTAATTACTTACAAATCAAGTTTCTAGTCCCGTGTTCGGTCTAGTCCCTTTGGAAGATTATTAATAAGATTCTGACCTCTGTACCTTAACCAAAGTTTACCAGTTCGGAAAAGGTCACCGTCTTAATTTTTAGATTTCCTCCATATAGTTTTTGTCAGGTAGTTTCATTTTCTTGTAAATGTTGCATATTGATTAGATCATCCAGACTTTGTCGATTAAGATCGCAGCTCTTAAATTTTGTCATCTCCTCCGACGGTTGTAAATGTCTATAACCACATGGAAAGGTCGCCGACCAAAGTCTAGAAATGAGTTCTCAATGATCTTAAGTAGACATAGCCAAGGGCACGTCTCCTACCGTGTTAAGGAGGCATCACATTACAATATGAATTACTTTACGTTATCCATATGCATTACATTACATTACATCGCATTACATCGCCGGACATAAGGCGGGTTAAGACGTTGAGCCTTACCGGACACCTCGAAATAGAACCCTCGAATTATTGGCACGCCTGTTGTACACTAAACCACTAATTAATAATCGAACATCCCCGTCGATTTTCAAAATTATTTCTCTAATCGTCCCTTCTCTTATTAATATTTCTTTACAGACATTGTAGAATACTATCACAATGAAGACAAGAGACATCTCAGCTAATGTACTCATTTTAAGTTGATTTCTGACTTTGCAGATGCATATTACATAAAGGTTACCAGCTCGGGGATGCCTGCCCTATCGCAAGTGACCCATCAACTTGTCCATCATTTTAACGCGCTTTTTCTTTACTATACCTTATCAACTCACCGTGATATTCATTCTCAGCTAAAGACTTTTTATTACGCATGTCAGTGGGTTTAAACCAGAGCCAATCAAACCTAGGCCCAGTCCGGATAGATCTGAATTTTTTGCCCGGCACGACCCGGCCCGGCCCGCCCGGTCCGAATCTCGAGCCGGCCTCTAACCGGGCCGGGCACATTCCGGGCCGAATCGGGCGGTGCACCTTTCAGGTCGAAACGGGCCGTGCTCCTTTCGAGTCGAACCGGGCCCGGAACATATTGGGCTGAACCGGGCCGGCCCGGCATTGCCCAAACTCTGTGAAAGACGGATCGGAAACTAATTTTGACAGCCTGTGTTAATCGTAATGTGTTTCTGGAATTAACTCTTTATTCAAAACTGTAAAGTACTGATTTGCAACTACCCTTATTATTACTACTACTGCTACTCCTATTATTATTATTATTACTCATAATATTACTACTATTACTATTAGTACTAATACTTCTGCTAGCATACCTGCTACGACTTCGCTTCAGAGTTGACATGTCTGGTGGTACATACTTTACAATCTAAGTACAGAAAAAATCAGAAATACTAATTTTAATCAGTCTGCGTAGAATGCGAACAGATGCTTGACGAGGGGCAACGGTGGCTCAGTAGGTAAAGTACTCACATCTGATGCTAGAGGTCGTCGGATCGATCCCTCCTCGTGTTATGTGAGCTTTGTGGTAAACAAACACCGTGAGAGTGGCAGTTTTCGGATTGCCCCGTTTTCGTCCACTGTCTTCATTCCACCAATTCCTGAGCCGTAATTACCTAAAGAACATACGAGAAAGTTGGGACTTGGGAGTTTTTTTTTCCTTCAAAACTATCCTTTGTCAACATATTGAAACTATTTGCAAATAAGCCTACAAAAATCTTGGATATACTAATTATTGTCCGTAAAAATTTGCAAAATCACCAAACTTTAATTGTACTGTATTATGCATACCTCAGGTCGAAATTAGAATATTGTAGTAATATATGGAACCCTAATATACAGAAATAGTCATTCTTGTTTGAGCGTACTCAAAATGTTTTTTAGGATTCTTACACTTAAGAAATCAAAATTCTACCCGAAATTTGAAAGCTACATTAAATTTGTTGAAAATTTTAAATTTGAAACATTAGAACTAAGGAGAAGAAATATTGATTTATCACTTTTACACAAGCTCTTTCATGGCAAAATAGACTATCCTGAACTTAACTACTAAGTATGTATCCACGTACCATCCGCTAAATTGCGTACTGCATCGAAAAATAATTTTTTTTTTTTGACAGCAAAAACAAACGTCTTAAGCAGATCTCGTATATGGTGAATTAGTGCAACCTACAACAAGTTAGTTAATGAAAATTTCAACCTTAATGTACTGGCACGGGTGTAAGTAGTTTTAAGAATTCTATTATTTATTTAATTCGAATGTAATTATTACCAATAGTTTTATTACCCAAATATTTTTAATTCGTATATACTAAGTAACACTGTATGATGTCAATAAATCAATTACTCCGTTCGTGAGCTATATAGCCTGTAGTACTAAAAGCTCTTTCAGTAGACGCACTAGAAGCAGGGATGACGAGATACTGTCGTGCTAATTTACACACTTTTGGTAATGTATGTTCTTGTTGCTTCCAACACTGCAGTATATCTAGTTCTCTTACATATAATGACATGTTGTGATACCAAATGTAAAAAACATAAGTATTAGTTATCAATGATAATCAAGCAATTGCTATACTTCCTGTTTATATGCAACTACAATACTATTTGAGAGTGCTTCGTGCTGAACAAATCTACTTAACTCCCCTAACGCTCACATATTGTTCTTTATCGTGAGCCTGATGTAAACTGATTAATCCAAAGAATGTGTGTTCTTAAGGATACAATATTTAAAGAAATTCTCCTGTGTGTTAAAACTCTAGGCTATCAAGTATGCATTTGATTAGCGTCTTTTTGCTTATTAGGGCTTACATGCAGAGCTGTGTAGGGTTCACTAGCTTCCGGTCTATTATTAATATTATTTTCACGAATGCATAATGATAAAAACTTGATATGGAACCCATTATATCATAACTTCCGAAGCAGACTTACTTTGGGACTGAGACCGGTGATCTGATCGAAGAGACAAATATAGAATCGATTTTAGGTTCTTTTGAGATCTTCCCTTAGTCGGTTAGGTAAAAATATTTACGTTAGTCCTGTTTTCCCTACCAAATTAGTAACACAGGCCATCACAAAGCAACCAAACTGTGGGCTAATCAAATTATCTCTTCATATAATCTAATTGTATGCTTTGATTAGTAACTAAGTGCTACACATTTTATAGAGAAGAAAGGGTCATTTATTTCAGATGTCTGTAGATCAAAATTCTCTATAACCAAGTTCTTGAATGTAAAAATAATATTATATGTCGGAAGGAATGTCTTGATAAGAATATCGTATCGTTTCTTCACTCTGACATCCACTTTCCCTCTAATGCCATACACTCATGTTCTTGGTGTGTCAATTCCGTCTCGATTTCATATTCTCAAACAACCTTTGGATGGCTATTCTACTTGTGAAAGCTTCGCTACAACAATTGTGTAATGTTGAGATTCACACCTCTTCTTTTGATATAAGCAGTGTGGTTCCTCTGAATTTCTTCAATATTTCAACATCAAGTACTAATACTAAATAGTCTTCTGCATACAGTAAAAAACTGCAAGATAATAGAAAAAAGCACATGCGTTATGACATTACATCAGCCATTATACTGGAAAGGTATCCAAATCGTACCAGAGCCGAAGAAATTTCTGAAAGGTCCAGTGTTGTAACGTTTTTAGGTGCTTTGCAGTTAAGTAATTACTAACCACGAGTGGATACAGGAAGTCAAGAAATGGTATAAAAGAACTTTGGTGTATCCTGTACACAATGACAATTTTACTGAAAATGCTGAATCGCTATGCCTACTCAAGATCAGATTATAGAGAACTCACTTCTAGACTTTGCTCGGGGACCTCTACATGGGGTTATGAAGACATTTACAACCGTCGACAAGATGACAAAATCTAGGATCAGCGATCTTATACAACAACGTCTGGATGAGGAAATCTATGTGCAACATTAACTACAAAATGTAACTGCATGACAAAAACCATATTAGGAAATCTCAAAATTGAGACGGTGAAATTTTCCGAATGGTTAACTTTGGCTGCAGTATACGGTATCAGAAGATTACAAGAAATTAACAACACAGGGAACATTCACAATTAGCAGAAAAAGAGGACTTCTTGAACGAAGTTCCAAGTGATATGATTATCGAATAGTGCTTAATGAAGGAGAGGATATTTTTTGGGGGATTAACTCAACGTCAGACACAACGTTAGCAAGATTAATCCTTCTTTCCCAAATATTGTTACGATAACCGAAGTTCTACAGGACTTTTGGTGGCATCAGTTTATCTTCTGGGCGACACGTTAAGCTAATGCCACCTTCCTTGTGTGATAATATCTCAATGCGCAAGAATGTCAATTCGACTGAGGTAAATATTGCAGAGTGTGTATTGTCATGTGTTTTAAAACCCACACGTAGAAGGAAGAGTCCTTCCACACGCAATGATGTGGACTAAAAATGGCAACTCAATTCTGCGTTAAGTACCTATTAAATCATGTTAAACTCTATTTTCACCTTTTATGCTATGGATATAAATTACAATTAGACATGGAAAGCAGTATACTTCCCGTTTTGATACAACTATAATATTGTTTGAGAATGTTACCTGCTGAAGAAATTTACTTAGCACCCATAACTGTCACAGTTGGTTCTACTAATCAAAGCATACAATGAGATTATATGAAAAGATTATTTGATTAGCCCACAGCTTGGTTGCTTTGTGATGACCAGTGTTGCTAATTTGGTAGCGAACACAGGACTACCGTTAATATTTTCCACCTAACCGTCTAAGGGAAGAGATCAAAAGAACCTAAAATCGATTCTATATTTGTCTCATCGATCAGATCACGGGTGTCAGACCCAAAGTAAGGCTGCTCCAGAAGTTAGATATAATGGGTTCCATATCAAGTTTTTATCATTGTGAAATCGTGAAAATATTATTAATGATAGACCGAAACTAGTGAATACTACACAGCTCTGTATGTAAGCCCTTGTAAGCTGCAAGGACGCTAATTAAATGCATATTTGTTAGCCTCGTGTTTTTACACACAGGAGAATTTCTATAAATATTGTATCCGTAAGAACACAACTCTTTGTATTAAACAGGCAAACGATCAAGAACCAGGTGAAAGCGTTATGCGTGCTAGGTAGATTTCTATAGCAGGAAGCACACTCAAATGGTATTGTAGTTGCATATAAAGGGAAGTATAGCAATTGCTTGATAATCATTGATAAATTAATACTTATGATTATTACATTTGGTATCACAACATTTTTCAATCCCAAGGGCTCACCTAAACCGCTGTATTATCCCAATGCTATATGACTGTGATACCTTCGTCTTATTATAGGGAGAAGTAAATCCACGGTTTATAAATAGTACGCCATTGTATAATGTGAGTAAAGCAGCTTTAAAAGCATTACTACTTTGTTTTTAAACTTACGTACACAACACAAATTACTGCGGCCTCCGATTAATTGTTGAATTTCTTTACTAGCTCTAAGCAGATAGGAATTAAGGAATACATGCCAATGTCCACTGATAATTTCTAATTTACACAGCATTGTAAAAGGGAGTTAATCCGGCAAAAGCCGTTTAGTCTTACCAAGCACCTCGAAATAGAACCCTCAAATTATTGGCAAACCTGTTGCTCTTTAAACCATTAATTAAAAATCGAAAATACCCGTCCATCCTCAAAATTATTTCTTTAATCACCGCACCACTCGATTAATATTTGTCTTCAGACATTCTAGAATACTATTATAATGAAGTCAAGTATCATCTCTGTTTCAATAAGTATCTCTGCTAATGTTGTTATTTTTAAGGCAATTTCTATTGTTGTGGATGCAGATTACAAAAAGCTTTACAAGCTCGGGAATGCTTGTCCTATCACAAGAGACCCACTAACTTGACCATCAATTTAACGCGCTTTCTCTTTACTACACCTTATGAGCTCACCGTGATATTCATTGTTTCTCAGCCAAAGGCTTCTTGTTCCACACGTCAGAGGGTTTAAACTTGAATATTTCGAATTTGCAAGTCCTAAGATCAGTATGAGCTGCCGCACTTATCCCATCTCAATCCGCCTGCTCTCCTCGGTTGGACTCCATGTAAACTGGTTCCACTCGTTCAAATGCAAGTATCATGGCGGATCTCGACATCTACTCTTATTATTATTTTATGTACAATTAATATTACATGATAGATGATCGCTTATAATAGCGGAATATCATGGCAACCTGCCTAGAATACATTCGTTACACAGTCCAGCTAAGAGACTTTAACTTTGGCGATAAGAAAGTCGAAACATAGATATGTGCTTAGATCTATACTTGTGACTGTTTTCAGAGAACAAGTTATTACCAAGTAACAGAAACATTCAGATATTATACTAACGGGAGTTGTCGAGACACGTGCTGTTCCTTTATAAAAACGAATGCAAGCAATTAGCATGCACTACAACTAACCAGACATAGTAATATTTGAAAAGAAACGTAGTCAGATTAGGTAATACACTAAAATCTTTTGAAAATATACTATCATTTGACATCTCTATAAGGCTGCCGACTGTGGCTTTCTGCAGAAATAAATGTATTACTAATTGTAGATATCACGTTGCTTTTAGATAAAAAATAATAACAGTAAAAGTCTAGAACCTCCATGATACTTGCATTAGAACGAGTGGAATCAGTTTGCATGCAGTACAACCGACGAGAGCGGGCGGGTTGAATGGGAAAGTACGGCAGGTCATATTGTCGTTAGGACTTGCAAATTCGAAATATTCGAGATTAAACTTAGTGAGGTGCGGAAAGAAAGTCTTTAGCTGAGGGAAAAGAATATCGAGGTGAGCTCATAAGGTATAGTAAAGGGAAAGCGCGTTATTTGATGGACAAGTTGATAGGTCACTTGCTAGAGGACAGGCATCCCCGAGCTTGTGAGGCTTTTTGTAATCTGCATGCACAACGATAGTAATCGCCTTAAAAGGAGAACATTAGCCGAGGTACTAATTGAAGTCGAGATGATACTTGTCTTCATTTTAATAGTATTCTACATTGTCTGACGAAAGATATTAATCGATCTTTAAGTTTTGCGGTGAATAAAGAGATAATTTTGAAGATGTACGGGGATGTTCGATGTTTAAATAGTGGTTTGGAATGCAACAGGCGTGCCAATAATTAGAAGGTTCTATTTCGAGGTGCCCGGTAAGGCTAAACGGCTTATGCCGGATTAACTCCTTCTTACAGTGCTGTGTAATTTGAAATCATCAGTGGACATCGTCATGTATTCTTTAATTTCTATTGGCTTAGAGCTAGTAAAGAATTTCAACAATTAATCAGAGGCCGCAGTAAATTGTGTTGCGTACTTAGGTCTGAAAAACGAAGCAATAGTGTTTTCATAGCTCCTTGACTCAAATTATACAATGGCGTACCATTTAAAAAACCGTGGATTTACTTCTCCCTTTAATAAGACGAGGGAATCACAGTCGTATAGCTTTCAGAACGTCCAGCGGTTTGTTTTAGGTGGATCTTTGGTATTGAAAAATGTTGTGATACCAAATGTAAAAAACATAAGTACTAATTTATCAATGATAATCAACAATTGCTATACTTCCCGTTACAAAACTATTTGAAAGTTCTTCCTGCTGAAGAAATCTACTTAGCACGTATAACGCTCTCACCTTGTCCTTAATCTTTAGTCTGATAGAAACTGTTTAATTCAAAGAGTTGTGTTTTTACGGATACAATATTTATAGAAATTCTCTTGTGTGTTTAAACTCGAGGCTATCAAATATGCATTTAATTAGCGTCCTTGCTGCTTACTAGGTTTTACATACAGAGCTCTGTAGGATTCACTTGTTTCCGGTCTATCATTAATAATATTTTCACGATTGCATAATCATAAAAACCTGATATGAAACCAATTATATTCTAACTTCCGAAGCAGCCTCACTTTGGGTCTGAGACCGGTGATCTGATTTATGAGACAAATAAAGAAACGATTTTAGGTTCTTCTGAGATCTTCCCTTAGGCGGTTAGTTGGAAAATATATACGGTATAGTCAGTCCTGTGTTCGCTACCAACTTAATAACACTGTTCATCACAAGGCAACCAAACTCTGGGCTAATCAATTAATCTTTCCATTTTATGCTAATGATCTATATCCTGTTTGTAGTTTCTTTTATTATTCCTGTCCATATACAGCTACCTTTATCCGAAAACTTCTTGCATCATTTGAAGCCGTCTCAAGAACCGTGATTGAATTGTCATGCTTCAATGGCAAACTTAAATTCGATCGTTGGAATGCTTCCTGAATGTGTCTTTTAATCGTTTTTTTTTAGGTGGGCGCTTGGGACTGAATTATGTTGTGATTCCAAATGTAAAAAACATACTTATTAATTTATCAAAGATATTCAAGCAGTTTCTATATTTCGCTTTTATATGCAACTACAATACTATTTGAGATTGCTTCCTGCTGAAAATTACTTAGCACCCATAACGCCACACCATGTTCATGATCGTTAGCTTAAAAGTAACTGTTTACTCCAAGGAGTTGTGTTCTTACGGATATATTGTTTAAACAAAGTCTCCTGTGTGTTAACACTCGAGGCTATCAAATATGCATTTAATTATAGTCCTTGCTGCTCACTAAGGCGTACATACAGAGTAGTGTAGTATTCACTAGGTTCGGGTCTATCATTAATAATATTTTCACGTTTGCGTACTAAAAAAAACTTGTTATTGAACCCATTACATTCCAACCTCCGAAGGTTCGTTAGTTTTGCGCTGAGACTGGTGATCTGATCCTTGAGACAAATAAAGAATCGATTTTAGGTTCTTTTGAGATATTCCCTTAGACGGTTAGTGCGAAAATATTGACGGTGTAGTCAGTCATGTGTTCGCTACCTACCGTGATAGAATTGACGTTGCTTCAATGGCAGACTTAAATTCAATCGTTGGAATACTTCACTATTTTTTTTGTAATCTTTCGTAACCTACCGTGTCTAATTGTAATATATATCCTTAAGATATAAGTTGAAAATATAGCTTAACATAATTTTTTATACGTACTGTACTTAAAGCAGATTTTACTTGCCATTTTTCGTCTACACCACTGCGTGTAGAAGAAGTTTTCCTTCTACGTTTTAGTTTTAATTCTCAGTACAACAAAGAATTGTTTACATTGAGCGCTGACGAATTGACATTCTTGTGCAATGATATATTATAACACATGGAAGGTAGCATTAGCTCAACGCGCCGCTGAGATGACAAAGTTTCTGCTCAAAAGTACTTTAGAACTTTTGTTATCATAATAGTATTTTGGAATGATTTGTTAATCTTGCTAACGTTGTCTGACGTTGAGTTAATCCTCCAGAAAATTTCGCGGCCTTCATTAAGCACTGATCGATTAAGACCAGCTGCTTGAGAAAACGGAAGCATTAATTTAATAGCCTTCAAATAAAATTTCTAGTTTCCTGTTCAATCTAGTCCCTTTGGATGAATTGCAATACGATTATGACCTTCTCTATATACACTAGCCAATTTTTGCCGGTTCGGATAAGGTCACGGTCTTAATTTTTAGTTTCCCTAATATGGTTTTTGTCATGCAGTTTCATTTTCTTGTAAATGTTGCATATTGATTTCCTCATCCAGACATTGTTCAATAAGATCCAAGATCCTAGATTAGGCATATACTCCGAGGATTGTAAATGTTTCCATAAACACATGTAAGCGTCGCCGAGCTAAGTCTAGAAGTGAATTCTCAATGATGTTGTACAGGCATGGACATTCAGAATTTTCATTAAATATATCATAGTGTACAGGATACCTGAAAGTTCCTCTATACCAATTCCTGACATAATGTATCCAATCATGCCTACAAATTACTGAAGTGGAAACCTCCTAAAAGCGGTACAAGTTTGGACAGTTCAAAAATTTCTTCAGCTGCAGGTACGATTTGAGACCTTTCCAGTATAATGGCTGATCTAATGTGATTACACAAGTCAAGTACTTTCTTCACTTTTCTTGCACATTTTTAGTGTATGCGAAAGAGAAGAATATATAGTATTAGTACTTATTGTTCAAATATTGAAGAAATAAAGAGGCACTACACTGCTTATATGAAAAGGAGAGGTGTGTACCTCACCATTACAGAATCGTTGATGCGAAACTTTCACAAGTTGAATAGCTATCTAAAGGTTGTTTGAGAATAGGAAATCGAGACGCGAGATGCGAGTGAAGATTTGAATAAATCTTCCAAATAAGACAGCATTCACACACCAAGAACATGAGTGTATATCGTTAGAGGGAAGGAGGAAGTCAAAATGACGAAATGTGATACAATATTCTTATCAAGACAAAGCTACACTGATCACATTCAAGAGCTCGGATACTGAGAATTTTCAAGAAACTTCTGAAATTAATGACCTTTTCTGTTCTATGAAATGTGTGGCACTTAGTTACTAATCAAAGCATACAGTGAGCTTTATGAAAAGGTTGCTTTGAGATGACCAGTGTTACTAAGTTGGTAGCGAACACATGATTGATTATACCGTAAATATTTTCTACCTAACCGTGTAAGAGAAGATCTCAAAAGAACCTAAAATCGATTCTTTTTTTCGCTCATCGATCAGATAACCGGTCTCAGGCCCAAAGTAAGGCTGCTCCTTTGAGGTTAGAATATCATGAGTTCCATAGCAAGTTTTACAGGATACAATCGGGAAAATATAATTAATGATAGACCGGAACCTAGTGAATCCTACACAAATAAGTATGTAAACCCAAGTAAGCATCAAGGACGCTAATTAAATACCTATTTAATAGCCTCGAGTGTTAACACACAAGAGACTTTCAATAAATAATATATCCGTAAGAACACAATTCGTTGGATTAAAAAGTTTTCATCAGGCTAAAGAACAAGAACCAGATGAAAGCGTTATGGGTGTCAGAATAACAATCAGGAAATAGGTGAGAGCAATATGAGTCCTAAGTAGATTCCTTCAGCAGAAACACTCTGAAATAATTTTGTAGTTGAATATAGATCGGGAGTATAGCTATTGCTTGAATATCATTGATGAATTAATACTTGTTTTTTACATTTGCTTTCCCAACATTTTTCAATTCCAAGGGTCCACCTAAAACAAACCGCTGTTCGTTTACAAAGCTATACGTCTGTGATACCCTCGTCCTAAAAAGGCAGAAGTAAATCCACGGTTTTTTACATGGTATGCCACTGTATAATGGGAGTTAGAGAGCTCTAAAAGCACTATTGCTTCGTCTTAACACCTAGGTACACAGCACAAGATTTTACGCCTTCGGATTCATTGTTGAATTCCTTTACTAGCTATAAGTCATTAGGAATTAAGGAATAGATGCCGATGTCCACTGCTGACTTCTAAATTTCTCAGCATTGTAATAGCATTCCACAGTGTATCAAAAAGATAATAATTAGAGTTGAAATCGTCCTCGAAGTGATGCGGTGATTAAAGAAATAATATTGTGGATGGACGGGGATGTTCGACTTTTGATTACTGGTTCAGGGTGCAATAGGCGTGCCAATAATTCAAGGGTTCTATTTCGACGTGTCCGGTAAAGCCAAAGGGCTTATGGAGGCCTATGTCAGTCTAAAAATTTTGTGAAATTTAGAAATCAGCAATGGACGTCGCCATGTATTACTTAATTCCTATTGGCTTAGAGCTAGTAAAGAAATTCAACATTGAATCGGACGCCGCAGAATCTTGTGTCACAAATTTAGTGAAAATGCTGAATGACAATGCCTACTCAAAATCAAGAAGAACTCACTTCTAGACTTTGCTCCGGGACCTCTACGTGTGGTTTTGAAGACATTTACAACCCTCGGAGGAGATAAAATTTAGGATCTGCTATCTTATTCAACAATTTCTTGATGAGGAAATCTATATGCAACATTTACAACCAAATGAAACTGCATGATAAAAACCAAATTAGGTAATCTCAAAATTAAGAAGGTGACATTTTCCGAATGGTTAAGTTTGACTGCAGTATACAGCATCAGAAGATTACAAGAAATTAACAACAAAAGGAACATTGACAATTAGCAGAAAAGAAGGCACTTTTGAGGGAAGTGCCATTTGATATGATTATTGAATAGTGCTTAATGAAGGACTATTCTAGTTCTTCTATAACATTGGATACATATTCTAAGCATGTATCTAATCGTGCTTAGTAATTACTAACTGCAAACCTTCAAAAAGCGTTACAACACTGGACCGTTCAGAAATTTTTTAAGCTGTGGTACCATTTGAACACCTTTCCAGTATAATGGCTGATGTAATGCATAACGCATTTGTTTTTTTCAATTTTCTTGCAGTTTTTTACTGTATGCAGAAGAGTATTTAGTATTAGTTCTTGGTGTTGAAATATTGAAGAAATTCAGACGAACCACACTGCTTATATCAAAAGGTGTGGTGAGTATCTCAACATTACACAATCGTTGTGGCGAAGTTTTCACAAGATGAAAAACTATCCAAAGGTATTTTGAGAAGAGGAAATCGAGACGCTAGACGCGAGTGAAGACTTGATTAAATCTTCCGAGTAACACAGCATTGACACACCAAGAACATGAGTGTATAGCATTAGAGGGAAAGTGGATGTCGGAGTGAGGAAATGTGATACGATATTCTTATCAAGAGAATGCTACCGTGATATAACATTATTTTTACACTCAAGAACTTGGATATAGTGGATTTTCATCAACAGACATTTGAAATAAACGACCTTTTCTTCTCTATGAAATGTATGGCACTTAGTTACTAATCAAAGCATACAATCAGATTATATGAAGAGATTATTTGATTAGCCCACAGTTTGGTTGCTTTGTGATGACCAGTGTTTTAATTTGGTAGCGAATTCAGGACGACCGTAAATATTTTTACCTAACCGTCTAAGGGAAGTTCTCAAAAGAACCTAAAGTCGACTCTATATTTCTCTCTTCTATCAGATCACTGGTCTCAGTCCCTAAATAAGGCTGCTTCTAAGTTAGAATATAGTGGGTTCCTTTTTGAAGTTTTTCTTATTAAGCATTCGTGAAAAAGTTATTAATAATGGTCCGGAACCTAGTGAATCCTATACAGCTCTGTATGTAAGCCGAAGAAAGCAGAAGGATGCTAATTAAGTGGATACTTGATAGCCTCGAGTATTAACACAGACGAGAATTTCTATAAATATAGTATCCGTAAGAACGCAAATCTTTGGATTAAACAGTTTCTATGAGGCTCACGGTTAAAAACAAGATGAGAGCGTGTTGGGAGCTAAGTAGATTTCTTCAGCAGGAAGCACTCTCAAATAGTATTGTAGTTGCATATTAACGAGAGTATAGTAATTGGTTGATTATCATTGATAAATTAATACTTATGTTTTTTACATTTGGTATCACTACATGTCATCATGTGTAAGAGAACTAGATGTAGTGCAGTGGTGGAAGCAACCAGAATAGCAAAATTGTGTAAATTTGCTCGTCAGTTTCTCGTCATCCCTTTTTCTAGTGTGTCTACTGAAAGAGCTTTCAGTACTACGGGCTATATATCTCAGGAACGGAGGAATTGATTTGTTGATTTATTGACATATCACGCACAGTTCTAATTACAGTGTTACTTATTATATACGTTATACAGATTATATAGGATAATAAAACTATTGGTAATAATTACATTCGGCTTACATAATTAATAGAATTCGTAATACTACCCGCTCCCATTGCCAGTAAATCAAGGTTGGAATTTTGTTTAACTAACTTGTTGTAGGTTGCACTAGTTCTCCATAGAGGAGATCTGCTTAAGACTTTTGTTTTTGCTGACAAAAAAAAATGTATTTTTCGAATCTGTGCGCAATTTAGTGGATGGTACGTGGATACATATTTGGTAGTTAAGATAAGGATAGTCAACTTTGCCATGAAAGATCTTGTGTAAAAATAATAAATCAATATTTCTTCTCCTAAGTTCTAATATTTAAAAATTAAAATTTTCAACCAATTTAATATAGCTTTCAAATTTCGGGTAGAATTTTGTTTTCTTAAGTGTTAGAAGCCTTTAAAACTCATTTTTAACACGCTCAATCAAGAATGAGTATTCCTGTATATTAGGGTTCCATTAATTACTAGAATATTCTAATTTCTACCTGACGTATGCATAATACAGGACAATTAAAAGTTTGGTCATTTGTAAATCTTTACTGACTCAATAAATAGTATATGCAAGGTTTTGTAAACTTCTTTGCAAATAGTTTCAATATGTTGAATAAAGGATAGTTTTCAATGAAGATTGGTTTCAATATGATCCCGGCCCGGTTTGACCCGAAACATGCTCCGCCCCATTCGGCCCGGAATGTGCCCAGCCCGTTTAGAGCCCGGCTCTAGATTCGGGTCTGGTCGTACCGGGCAAAGAAACCAGATCACCCGGACTGGGCCTAGGTTTGCTGGGCTCTGGTTTAAACCCAGTGACGTGCGGAGTGGAAGGTCTTTAGCTAAGAGAGAATATCACGGTTTGTTTATAAGGTATAGTAATGAGAAACCGCGTTAAAAAGATGGACAAATTTATTGGTCACTTGCCATAGGGCAGTTTATCATCAGAGCGAAACGTTGAGCTAAGGCCACCTTCCTTGTGAGATATTGTCTCAATGCGAGAAGAATGTCAATTCGACTGCGGTGAATATTACAGTCTCTTTTGTCTTGTTTTTTAAAACCCACACAAAGAAAGAAGAGTCCTTCTACACGCAATGGACGGCTATCGAAGGAGCAAAGGCAGTTGTATATGGACAACAGTATTAGGAAAACTAGAAACGGAAAGTCTTTTGCTGCTGGTTTGTCTGATTCAGATCTTTAAGAATCTTGGTAGAAGATTCCATGAGCAGTTTCTGATTCTCTTATAGCCACATACAAGTAGAACTGAAAGGAAATTCTACGAAATTATTAAATTTATTATAACTCTAGCTTCATTAAAAGATTGCTTTCACTTTTTCCATTATGCTGCAAGCTTTGACACGATCCCAGCTAAACTCAGGAGTGAATAGTTGGCTGCCTTCAAGTTCCTTCAAAAAGAAAAAGAATTCTGCAGTTAGTGTGTCTTCAATCTATTAAATGTGAATCCTGACAAATGATTAGGTTAGACATTTCTGTATGCACCTGTATGGAAGCGGAAAATTGTCTCCCTGGTATAAGCAATATCAGATATATAAAAGAAGATCTACAAAGCTAGAATATGGCCACTTTGTAAATACAAAGCTAGAATGCTGCTGTGCAGCATTGAATTCGGAAGTACCACCAACTTCAGGAGCCTAAACCTAAACGAAAGAGGTTGGTCTGTTGATCCACACACCTACCATCAGCTCCAGCCGGATAATCTTACTTACCTTTAGACAAAAAGTGACTGCAAGATGGGATTGTGAACGAGCCAAGTTTTCGTGTAAAAGTGCTGATACAAAGTATTCAAGGTTTTGTGCATTCTGCCAAGAAAATTCATGTAAAAATGACTGATCGAAAGATAATCTGATATAGATGATAACGAACAACAGCTGTAAAAATCCAATATGTCATTGACAACGGATTAACTGTTGATCCAATCAGTCATGATAATTATTTTGTGATATCGTCCCCGCCTTATAGACCTAAAAATGTGGACATGAAAACTATCTTGATGAAACTTTAAATGAAGGTGTAAGGAAAAGCTATAAAACATGAAGGAGTTGTATTTTTGTGTTTAATTATTTTGGAAACTTTTAACAGAAAACCCGGACAGAAAACGAAAACGTAGCAGGACACGTTTAAGATATCGACTAAAAGCCAATTCATTTAGATATCACATTCGCGTACTAAAGTATCATTCAATTGTAGGTTAATAACAATTGTTTATTGTTTGATTGTTTATATCTTAAGATGTTCAACAGCATACCACTGACACCGAGGATTCTGCAATATGCAAGGACACTTAAAATTGTGTTACTGCCGTTTAGTTTTCGATTCTCCTACAAGGAAGTAATGTTTAACACTCTTAATAAAGAACAATGTTTGGATATTCCAATAATGCAAATACTCCATGTACATTTTTATCCAAGAGGGCGTAAGAATGAAAGCTCTATTACACGTCGATTCCAGTTGGTTTATATTTATTGACCTAGGTTTTATACGACATAAGGATAATAAATCCTTACTGCTCAGCACCTTGTTAATTTGCGACTATTCCAAGCTGCTTTTCAGACAGAAGGCCTAGAAAGCTTAACAATTTTCCGTAACTGTTATATTACACTTATGGTCGTAAGCTTATTAGGATTCACAGGCAGATTATTGGCCTGAAAAGCTATTAGGAGATTCTTAGGTTTTTAAGGACGTGATTACCTTGTAGACGCAGGCCCGCTTCTCTTGGCCTGAGAGACAAGACCGGACGATCAATTTATAAAGCTAGCGGTTTAAAGCAGTGATTCGCGATACAAAAAATTATACAGGCCTGGTAGAACAGGTGTAGAACACAGACATCAACAAAATTATCAATTGACAGAATTTTTTCTTGTAGTCAGGTCACATTTGGAGATTTTAACTTATAATACCTGAAAGATATAAAAATTCCTAGGCTCACTATCCACATGTTAAAGTAGAAGTCCTGAATTGTCTCCCATAGTAATAGTGTTCGAGTACTTGCTCGTCTCGGTGGCCAAAGAAAGTAATAGATACTGCTATTAACTTTCGATGCGTTTTTTGCAACTTTAACTCACTTCGTTAAGATGCTATATTGATAACGCTACGTATATATCACACTAACCTTCAGGCTATAGAATCTTAAAGTCCTTTTGACACGCACGATTCAATTTGCACTACAGACTGCCATAACGCATACTTTTATTAGCTTACTGGAGGATTTCAATTTCTCCATCTTTTATACGTTTTCTCACCGTTGAGTAAAGTTCTGGTAAGCTTCCATGTGTAGCAGATTAGTGCACCAACTGTATTAGCGTTTTGACACCTTTCATATCTGAGACGGAATGATCAACAACAATTATTTCTATAATCTTATATATGAAATTCAAAACTACCTTGTCTCGCTGACATGAATAGAGCTTGCGTGTTCTGTCCATCGAATCAAAGGTCATCGAATCATGAGCAAAAAGCTAGTCCACAAAATGTACTAGATTAATCGCCAGCAGTTGAGGCTTACGAATTGTACTGTTATCTAACACTGTACCTGACTGTCTCTTGGCCTGGTTGTATGCGTGCATATCCATGGCCGTTGACCAGAGCCATCCTAGATCACAAAGTAAATTCCTTTACAAAAATAGAAGCACCGATTCGTCTATAGAATTCTGCATAGATGATAGCTGTATATAGTGAAATATAATGGCATACATCCTGGAGAACATTCCCTTGCACAGTCCAGTTTGACCAGTTAAGATTGGCAAGAAGAAAGTCGAAAAACAAAGATATGTGCTTAGATCTTATCTTCAGACTGTTTTCAAAGAACATTTCTTTACCAATTTATAGAAAGATTTTATTTATATTTTATTTAGAAGAAATGTCAAGATACGTGTTGTTCTCTTATCATAATGAATGCAAGCAGTTAGCATGCACTACAACCAACCATACATAGTAATATTGGATAAGAAGCGTAGTGAGATAGGGATTTTTCAATTGCAACTTACACGCTGTAATAGTCTAAAATTTGTTGAAAAATTACTTTCATGAGGCAAATGATTTTAGGTTTATCTACATCGTTGCTGACTGTGGTTTTCTGCAGAAATTATGGTACTAATTGTAGATATCACGTTGCATTTAGATAAAAAGATAAGAACAGTAGATGTCGTGATCCGCCATGATACTTGTATTAGAAAATGTAGAATCAGTTTGCATGTAATAAAACCGACGAGAGAGCGTGCGTTGAACAGGGAAAAGTACGACAGCAGATATTGTCCTTAGGATTTGCAAATACGAAATATTCGAGTTTAAAACTTGTGACGTGGGGAACAAGAAGTCTTTAGCTGAGAAAGACTGAATATCACGGTGAGCTCATAAGGTATAGTAAATAGAAAGGGAGTTAAAATGGTGGACAAGTTGATGGGTCACTTGCAATTGGGCAGACATCCCCGAGCTTGTGAAGCTTTTTATTTTATTCATCTGCAACACCAGAAATCACCTTAAAATGAAAACGTTAGCAGAAATGTCACGTGACTCCATTGTAATAGAATTCTTCAGTGTATGAAAAAAGATAATAATTAGAGTTTAAAACAATTTCTAAGTGATGCGGTGATTAAAGAAAAAATATTGAGGATAGACGGGGATGTGTCGACTTTTAAGTAGTGGCTCAGGGTGCAACAGCCGTGCCAATAATTCGAGGGTTGAATTTCGAGGTGTACGGTAAGGCTAAAAGGCTTATGGAGGCCTATGTCAGTCTAAAAATTTTGTGAAATTTAGAAATCAGCAATGGACGTCGGCATGTATTTCTTAATTACTATTTGCTTAGAGCTAGTAAAGAAATTCAACAATGAATCGGTGGCCGCAGTATCTTGTGTAGCGTACCTAGGTCTTAAAAACAAATCAGCACTGCTTTTAGAGCAAATTAACTATCATTATACAATGGCGTACCATTTAAAAAACCGTCGATTTACTTCTCTCTCTAATAAGACGATGGTATCACAATCATATAGCTTTGGAATCGTACAGCGGTTTGTTTTAGGTGGGCCCTTGGGATTCAAAAATATTGTGATACCAAATGTAAAAAACATAAGTATTAATTTATCAATGATAATCAAGAATTGCTATACTTCCCGTTTAGAAGCAACTACAATACTATTTGAGAGTGCTTCTGCTGAATAAACTCTACTTAGCTCCCATAACGGTCTCACTTTGATCTTGATCGTGAGCCTGATGTAAACTTTTAATCCAAAGATTGTGTGTTCTTACGGATACAATATTTAGAGAAATTCTCCTGTGTGTTAAAACTCGAGGCTATCAAGTATGGATTTATTTAGCGTCCTTCAGCTTAATAGGGCTTACATACAGAGCTGTGTAGGATTCACTAGGTTGCGCAGTGTGATTAATAATATTTTCACGATTGCATAATAATAAATACTTGTAATGAAACCCATTATAATCTAACTTCCGAAGCAGACTTACTTTGGGACTGGGACCGGTGATCTGGTCGATGAGACAAATGTATAATTGATTTTAGGTTCTTTAGAGGTTCTCCCTTAGACGGTTAGGTATTAAATAATTACAGTAGTCCTGTGTTCGCTACCAAATTAGTAACACTGGTCTTCACAAAGCGATCAAACTGTGGGCTAATCAATTAATCTCTTCATATAAACTCGTTATACGCTTTGATTAGTAACTAAGTGCCACACACTTCATAAAGAAGAAAAGGTCATTTATTTCAGATGTCTGTTGATGAAAATTCTGCATATCCAAGTTCTTGAATGTAAAAGTAATGTTATATCACGGTAGCATTGTCTTGATAAGAATATCATATCACATATCTTCACTCTGACATCCATTTTCCGTCTAATGCTATACACTCATGTTCTTGGTGTGTCAACGCTGTCTTACTCGCAAGATTTAATCGTCTTCACTCGCATGTCGCGTCTCGATTTCCTGTTCTCAAACAACCTTGGGATAGCTATTCATCTTGTAAAAGCTTCGGCACAACAATTATGTAATGGTGAGATACAGAACCTCTTATTTGATATAAGCAGTGTAGTGCATCAGTATTTCTTTAATATTTCAACATCAAGTAATAATATTATGTATTCTACTCTTCTGTATACAGTAAACAACTGCAAGAAAAGTGAACAATCCACATGTGTTATGATACTAGATCATCCATTATACTCGCAAGGTGTTAATATCGTACCTCAGCTGAAGAAATTTTTGATCGGTCCTAAGTTGCACCTCGTTTAGGAGGTTTGCAATTAAGTAATTTCTAGGCACGATTGAATGCACTATGTACGGAAATGGTATAGAAGAACGTTGGTGTATCCTGTACACTATGACAACTTTAGTGAAAAAGCTGAATGGCCATGCCTACTCAAGATCATTGAGAACTCACTTCTAGACTTTGCTCGGCGCTCTCTACATGTGGTTGTGAAGACATTTGCAACCGTCGGAGGAGATGAAAATGAAACTGCATGACCAAAACCATATTAGAAAATCTCAAAAATAGGACGGTGACATTTTCCGAACATTTAATTTTGGCTGCAGTATATAGAGAAGGTCATAATCGTATTGCAATCGAAAGTTACTAGATTGAGCAGGGGACAAGAACCTCTTTTGAAGGCAATTAAATTAATTAAATTAATAATTTAATTAAATTAAATTAATACAAGAAATTAACAACTCAAGGAACATTCAATTTGGCAGAAAAAGAGTCATTCTTGAGTGAAGTTCCAATTGGTATGATTACCGAACAGTGCTTAATTAAGGGCACGAAATTTTGTCGGGTATTAACTCAACGTCAGACACAACGTTAGTAAAATTAATCGTTGATTCCCAGATACTGTTACGCCAAATAGTGGAACCCTCGAAT
This sequence comes from Thermobia domestica, assembly GCF_964235325.1. Classification (NCBI taxonomy): domain Eukaryota; kingdom Metazoa; phylum Arthropoda; class Insecta; order Zygentoma; family Lepismatidae; genus Thermobia; species Thermobia domestica. Next base: position 273,421,102 of record NC_137454.1, on the reverse strand, counting down.
TATTGGCGCGCCTGTCGCACTATAAACCACTAATTAAAAATCGAACATCCACGTCCATCCTGAAAATTATTTCTTTAATCACCGCTTCACTTAGAGTTCGATTTAATCACTCTTTAATATCTCTTTTCAGAAATTGCAGAACAGTTTTACATAAAGTCAAGTGACAACTGTGCCACTTTTCTCAATGTAAGGTGGTAACTCATGTAGTGGATGCATATTACAAAAAGCTTCACAAGCTCGTGGTTGCTTGTCCTATCGCAAGTGACCCATCAACTTGTCCATGATTTTAACGCTTTTTTTCTTTACTATACCTTGTCAGCTCACCGTGATATTCATTCTTTCTCAGCTAAGACTTCTTGTTCCGCACCCCACAGGGTCCTAAGTGCAATATGAGCTGCCGTACTTTCCCCATATAACCCGCCCGCTCTCGGCGGTTCTACTGCATGGAAACCGTTTCCGCTCGTTCTAATGCAACTATTATGGCGTATCTCGACACCTACTGTTATTATCTTTTTATCTAAGTGCATCATGATATCTAAAATTAGTAATACCATTATTTCTTCGGAAACCCACTGTCGGCAACCTTGTAGATAAATGTTAGTTCTTCCGCTATACGAAGGTCATAATTCACCAGATTTTAGTATATTACAGCATGTAATTTGGAATTGAAAAATCCTAATCTCACTACGCTTCTTATTAAATATTTCTATGTATGGTTATTTGTAGAGCGTGTAGTCTGTTTTTTCTTTTTAATCTTTCGTCACTTTCCGTGTCTAATTGTAATACATATCCATAAAATATAAGTTGAAAATAGCGCTTAACATAATTTATATACGTACTGGACTTAACGCAGATTTTACTTGCCATTTTTCGTCAACACCATTGCGTGTAAAAGAATTCTTAGTTCTACTTGTGGGCTTTAAATCTCGGTACAACAAAGACTGCTATATTCAGCGCAGTCGAATTGACATTCTTGTGCAATGAAATATTATCACACAAGAAAGATGGCATTAGCTCAACGTGCCCCTGAGATGACAAAGTCTCTCCTCAAAATATCTTTAGAACTTCTGTAATCGTAACTGTATTTTGGAATGATTTTTTAATCTTGCTAGCGTTGTGTCTGACGTTGAATTAGTCCTCCAGAAAATTTCGTTGCCGAATTGTTAAGCTTCCTTGAGTTGTTTATTTCTTTAATCTTCTGATACCGTATTTGCCTCCAGGGCTTCCATCTGTTGAGTATAGTGATGGTTAAATTTTTCAAAGAAAAGATGACCAGCTGCGTGAGAAAACGGAAGTATTAATTTAATTGCTTTCATATAACGTTTCTAGTCTCCTGTTCAATCTAGTCCCATTTGGATGAATTGCAGTACGATTATGACCCTTTCTATATACTGCAGCCAACGTTTACCGTTCGGTTAATATCAGCGTCTTACTTTTGATGTTTCCTAATATGGTTTTTGGCATGCAATTTCATTTTCTTGTAAATGTTGCATATTGATTTCTTCATCCAGACAACGTTCAATAAGATCCAATATCCTAGATTTAATCATCTCCTCCGAGGGTTGTAAATGATTTCATAAACACATGTAAGGGTCGCGAACAAAGTCTAGAAGTTAATTCTCCATGATGTTGAGTAGGAATGGACATTCAAAATTTTCACTAATGTTGTCATAGTGTACAGGATACCCGAAACTTCTATACCATTTCATGACTTAATGTATCCAATCATGCCTAGAGATTGCTTAAGTAGACACCTCCTAAGGGTACAACTTTGGACAGTTCAGAAATTTCTTCAGCTGCAGGTACGATTTGAGACCTTTCCAGTATAATGGCTGTCTAATGTGATTACACAAGTTCTTTGTTCATTTTTCTTACACAAGTACTTTGTTCATTGAAAAAATAAAGAGGCACTACACTGCTTATACGAAAAGGAGAGATGTATATAACATCATTACACAATCGTTGTGGCGAACCTCTCACAAGATCAATAGCAATCCAAACATTGTTTGAGAATAAGAAATCGAGACGCGAGATGCAAGTGAGGATGAGGACAGCATTGACACACCAAGAAAATGAGTGTATAGCATTAGAGGGAACGTAAATGTCAAAATGAAGAAACGATACGATATTCTTATCAAGAGAATGCTACCGAGAAATAAGATTACTTTTTCATTCAAGTACTTGGATATGGAGAATTTTAAAAAAAAGAGAGACATTTGAAATAAATGACTTTTTCTGCTCTATGAAATATGTGGCACTTAGTAACTAATCAAAGCATACAGTGAGCTTGTATGAAAAGATTATTTGATTAGCCCACTGTTTGGTTGATTTGTGATGTCGAGTGTTTGTAAGTTGGTAGCGAAAACTGGGCAGATTATACCTTTAATATTTTCCACCTAACCGTCTAAGGGAGATCTCAAAATAACCTAAAATCAATTCTTTAAATGCTTCATCGATTGGATCACCGGTAAGGCTGCTTCGGAGGCTAGATATAATGGGTGTCATAGCAAGATTTTCATTATGCAATCGGGAAAATATTAATAATGATAGGCCGGATCTAGTGAAGCCTACGCAAGTTCTAGTTAGCAGCAATGACGAAAATTAAATGCATATCTTATAGTCTCGTGTGTTAACACACAGGAAACTTTGTTTAATATATCAGTTAGAACACAACTCCTTGGATTAAAGAGTTTCTATCAGGCTAACGTTTAAGAACAAGGTGAGAGCGTTATGGGTGTTAAATATATTTCTTCAGCAAGAAGCACTCTCTAAATGTATTCTACTGTTTATAAACGGGAAGTATAGTAATTGCTTGATTATCATTGATAAATAAATACTTATGTTTCTTACGTTTGGTATCACAACATTTTTGAATGCCAAGGGCCGACCTAAAACAAACCGCTGTTAGTTCCCAAAGCTATGCGTGTGTGATACCCCCGTCTTATTAAAGGGAGAAGTAAATCCACGTTTTTTTACATGGCACGCCATTGTACAATGTGAGTTAAAAAGCTCTAAAAGCACTATTGCTTCGTATTAAGATCTAGGTACACATGACAATATCTTACGCCTTCGGATTCATTGTTGATTTCCTTTACTAGCTTTAAGCCATTGAGGAATATTTGCCGATGTCCACTTCAGATTTGTAAATTTCACAGTGTTGTAAGGACATAACCCGGCATAATCCGTTTAGCCTTACCGATAACCGCCAAATGAAACCCTCGATTTATTGGAGCGCTTGTTGAACTCTGAACCACTAATTAAAAATCGAACATCTCCTTGCATCCTAAAATTATTTCTTTAATCACCGCATCACTTAGAGATCGATATAATCTCTGATTAATATCTCTTTTCATACATTGTAGAATACTATTACAATGAGTCAAGTGACTTCTCTGCTATCGTTTTCATTTTAAGACGATTTCTGACGTAGGGGATGCATATTACAAAAAGCTTCACAAGCTAGGGGATTCTTATCCTATCGCAAGTGACCCATCAACTTGTCAAGAACAATATGGGCTGATGTACTTTTCCCATTTCAACCCGCAAGCTCACTTCGGTTGTATTGCATGCAAACTGATTCCACTCGTTCTAATGCAACTATCATGGCGGATCTCTACATCTACTGTTATTATCTTAACGCAAGTGCTTTTTTCTATTTTCTTTGCACTTTTTTACTGTATGCAGAATGCTAGAATATATAGTATTAGTACTTGATGTTGAAATATTGAAGAAATTCAGAGGAACCACACTGCTTATATGAAACGCAGAGGTGTGTATCTCAGAATTACACAATCGTTGTGGCGAGGCTTTCACAAGATGAAAAACTATCGAAAGGCTGTTTGAGAATAGGAAATCGAGACGCGAGACGCGAGTGTAGATTTGATTAAATCTTCCGAGTAAGACAGTATTGACACACCATGAACATGAGTGTATAGCATTAGAGATAAAGTGGATGTAAGAGTGAAGAAATGTGACACGATATTGTTATCAAGACAATGCTACCGTGATATAAGATTAATTTTACATTCAATAACTTGGATATGGAGAATTTTCATGCACAGACATCTGAAATAAATGACCTTTTCTTCTCTATGAAATATGTGTCACTTAGTTACTAATCAAAGCATACAATGAGATTATATGAAAAGATAGTTTGATTAGCTCAAAGTTTGGTTGCTTTGTGATGACCAGTGTTATTAAGTTGGTAGCGAACACAGGACCGTCCAATGACTTCCAACTAACCGTCTACGGGAAGATCTCAAAAACACCTAAAATCGATTTTTTATTTTCTCATCGATCAGATCACCGGTCTTAGACCCAAAGTAAGGCTGCTTCGGAGGTTTGAATCTAATCTGTTACATTGCAAGTTTCTTCATTATGCAATCGTGAAAATAATATTAATGATAGACCGGAACCTAGAGTAGTTTTCTGATGTTGAGAGGACTACTTTCAGTCGTGAAAGGACACGCAAGCTCTATTCACAGATGCTAGATGAGCTAGTGTTGAATTTAATAAATAAGATTACAGAAATTCTTCTTGTTGATCACTCCGTCTCAGATATGAAAGGTTTCGAAAAGCTTATACAGTTGGTGTACTAGTCTGCTACAGAGCGGAAGCTTACCAGAATTTACTTAACTAACTAACTCTGTGGTCTATGGGACCCGGCCACACAAAAGCTCTCCACTGACTTTTATCCTTAGCTAACTGTATCCAGTATCTACTTTGTATTCCAATCTCTGCGAGATCCATTTTAATATTGTCCTCCCATCTGCGCCTAGGTCTTCCTAATGGTCGTTTTCCGATTGGTCTTCCAATCAAGACTTTGAAAGCGTTTCTACTTTCTTCCATTCTAGCTATATGACCCGCCCACCTAAGCTTAGTAGACTTGACGACCCTAACAATGTTGGGTAAACCATATAAATTATGTAGTTCCTCGTTATGAAGTTTCCGCCATTCCCCATTCCCGTTCCTCTTGGGTCCGAATATTCGTCTCATAATCTTGTTCTCAAATACTATGTTCTTCAGTCTATGTTCTTCCCTCAGAGTAAGTGACCATGTTTCGCAGCCATACAAAACAACAAGCATGATTATCGTTTTATAGATTTTAAGCTTCTAACTCCTCGACAGAATTCGCGACGATAAGAGATTTTGAACCGAATAGTAACACGAACCGAATTTACTTATCGGTGAGAAAACGTTGAGAAAATTGAGATATTCAAATCCACGAATATGCTTAATAAGACCGTGCGATAAGGCATTCTGTGTTGCAAGAATAACCATGCGAGCCAGAAAGACTTTAAGATTCTATAGACTAAAGATTAGTGTGAGAGATACGTAGCGCTATCCATATAGGATTTTGATAAGTAATGGTTGCAAAAAACGCCTCGATATTTTTTATTAACGCGAGTTTAACTTTCAGGCTAATCAAAATTTTATCGCAGTCTGTACTACTTAATTTGGCCACTGAGACGAGCAAGTTCTCGAACACTATTCCCAACGGTGGATATTCAGGGCTTGTGGCTCAAGATATGGGATGCGAGCCTAGAAAGTTTTATATCTTTCAGGAGTACTTGACTGAAAAGCTCCCATTGTAACCGAAGTACCAAAAAAATCTGTCACCTGACAATTTTGTTGATGTCTCTGATCGGCCGGACTTGTCTCACAGGCTAAGAGAAGCGGGCCTTGTTCTACAAGATAATCACGCACCTATTTTCCTAAGAATCCCTTACTAGATCTTCAGGCCAATAACCTGCATTTGAATCCTTTACAAGCTTACCACCATAACTCTAGTATAAGTGTTACAGAAAAGGGTTAAGCTTCGTGGGCTTCCATTTGAAAAGTAGCTTGGAACAGTCGCGAAAGAAAATGGTACTTAGCAGTAAGGATTGATAATCCTTATGTCGTATAAATACTGGTGCAATAAGTTGAATGCAATTGTGAAAGACGTATAGTAGAGCTTTCATTCTTACGACCCAGTCTTAGATAAAAATGTTCATGGAGTCTTTGAATGTATGGAAAATCCAAACTTCGTTCTTTATTAAATGTGTTAAAATTTACTTCCGTGTAGGAGAGTCGAAAACTAAACGGCAGTTACATAATTTTAAGTGTCTTTGCAGAATGCAGAATACCCGGAGTCAATCTTCTGCAGTTGAACATCTTAAAATATGAACAATCAAACTATAAACAATTGTTATAAACGTACAATTGTTTGATAATGTAGTATGCGAATGTGATACCTAAATTAATTAGTTTTTGCTCGTTAATTTAAATGTGTCCTGCTACAGATTCGTTTTCTCTTCGGGTATAAAAACAGCTCGTGTTAAAGGTTTCCAAAAAATGTTAACTAAACAATAAACCACCATCATTTTTATACTAGTCCTTACCTTTTCATTTAAAGTTTCATCAATATCACCTTCGTGTCCATTTTTTTAGGTCTATCAGGCGGCGACGTGGTTACGAAATAATAATCATAGCTGATAGGATCAACAATTAAGCCGTTGTCAATGACATATTGGTTTTCTACAACTGTTGTTCGTCAGCATCTAAATTATATGGTCTTCCGATCTGCCATTTGTAAATGAATTATCTAGGCAGAATGTAGAACTCTTTTAAACTTACATGTGGTTCGTTCACAATCCAATGTACCAGTCACTTTTTATTGGAGGATTTGAATTTTTCGAACTTTTAAACGCTTTCTCTCCGACGAGGAAAGTTCTGCTACGCTTCCCCCCTGTAGCAGATTAGTTAACCAACTGTATTAGGTTTTTGACACATTTCATATCTGAGACGGAATGATTAACAAGAAGAATTTCTCTAATCATATTTTTTAAATTGAACACTACCTCATTTAGCAGACGTGAATAGAGTATGCAAGTCCTGTCCATGGACTCAAAGGTATCTTATTAAGAGCAGAAAGCTACACCACAAAATGTACCTGATTAATCGCAGCATTTGAGGCTTACGAAGTGTAGTCATCTCTAACACTGAACCAGACTGTCATTTGGCCTGGTATGTATGCGAGCATATCCATGGCCGTTGACCAGAGCCATCCGAGATCTTCAAGTAATTTTTTTTACCAAAATAGAGGCACCAAATCGTCTGTACAACTGCCTAGAGAACAATCGTTGCACAGTCCAGCTAAGAGCCGTAACATTGGCAAGAATAAAGCCGATAGATCTTTACTTCAGACTGTTTTCAGATAACATTGTGTTACCAAAATACAGAAACATTCATATATTATAGTAAGAAGAAATGTCGAGATACGTGTTGTTCTCTTATGAAAAAAGAATGCAATCAGCATGCACTACAATCAATCAGACATAGTAATATTTGATAAGAAGCGCAGTGAGATTAGGATTTTTCAATTTCAACTTACACGCTATAATTGAATAAAATCTGATGAAAAATTACTTTCGTATGCAAAAGATATAAGGTTCATCTACCAGGCTGCCGACTGTGGCTTTCTGCAGAAATAATGGTATTACTAATTGTAGATATCAGGATGCATTTAGGTAAAATGATAATAAAAGCAGATGTCCAGATATGCCATGATACTTTATTAGAAGGAGTGGAATGAGATTGCATTCAGTACAACCGATGTGAGAGGGCGGGGTGAAAAGGGATAAGTACAGCAGCTCATATTGTTTTTAAGATTTGCTAATTCGAAATATTCGAGTTTAAACCCTGTGACGTGCGAACAAGAACTCCTTAGCTGAGAAAGAAAGAATATCACAGTGAGCTCATAAGGTATAGTGCAGAGAAAGCGCGTTGAAAACTTCACAATTTGATGGGTCACTAGCGATAGGATAAGCATCCCCGAGCTTGTGAATCTTTTTCTTCATTGTAAAAGTATTCTACAATGTGTGAAAAGAGATATTGATAAGAGATTAAATCGATCTCTAAGTGATGCGGTGATTAAAAAAATAATTTTGAAGATGGAAGGGATCTTCGATTTTTAGTTAGTGGTTTAGGGTACAACAGGCGTTCCAATAATTCGAGGGTCCTATTTTGAGGTGTCCGGAAGGCTAAACGGCTTATGCCGGTTTATGTCCTTCTTACAATGCTGTGAAAATCAGAAATCAGCAGTGGACATCAGCATGTATTACTTAATTCGTACTAGCTTAGAGCTAATAAAAAAAAATCAACAATGAATCTTATAAACGAAGCAGTAGTGCTTTTGGAGATACTTAACTGACATCATTCAATGGCGTACCATTTGAAAAACCTTGGATTTACTTCTCCCTTTAATAAGACAAGGGTATCACAGTCATATAGTATTGGGAATGTACAGCAGTTTGTTTTAGGTGTACTATTTCAGATTGCTTAGTGCTGAAGAAATCTGCCTAGACCGCATAACGCTCTCACCTTGTTCTTGATTGTTAGCCTAATAGAAACTGTTTTATCCAATGAGTTGTGTTCTTACAGAGTTGTATACGATTAACTAGGTTCCGGTCAATCATTTATAATATTTTAACGATTGCATGATGAAAAAACTTGCTATTCGAATCCCCGAGGCAACCTTACTTTGGGTCTGAGAACGGTGATCTGATTGATGAGACAAATAAAGAATCGATTTTAGTTTCCTTTGAGATCTTCCCTTAGATGGTTAGGTGTAAATTATTTACGGTATTGTCAGGTCTGTGTTCGCTACCAACTTAGTAACACAAAGGAAACAAACTGTGGGTAAATAAAATAATCTATTCATATAATCTCAATGTATGCTTTGATTAATAACAAAATGCCACACATTTCATAGAGAAGAAAAAGTCATTTATGCAAGTCATGTGCCTTTATGAAAATTATTCATATCCAAGTTTATGAATGAAAAAGTAATATTATATCACCGTAGCATCGTCTTGATAAGAATATCGTTCACATTTCTTCACTCTGACATCCACTTTATCTCTAATGCTATACACTCATGTTCTTGGTGTATGAATGCTGTCTTACTCGGAAGATTAAATCAAGTCTTCACTCGCGTCTCGCGTCTCGATTTCCTATTCTCAAACAACCTTTGGATAGTTATTCATCATGTGAAAGCTTCGCCACTACGATTGTGTAATGGTGAGATACACACCTCTGCGTTTGATATAAGCAGTGTTGTTCCTCTGAATTTCTTCAATATTTCAACATCAAGTACTAATACTAAATATTCTACTTTTCAGCATACAGTAAAAAACTGCAAGAAAATAGAAAAAAGAACATACACTGGAAAAATGTTCAAATCGTACCACAGCTGAAGAAATTTCTGAACGGTCCAGTGTTGTAATGCTTTGAGGAGGTTTGCAGTTTACTAATTTGAAAGCACGATTGGATACTTTGTCAGGAAAAGTTGGAGAAGAATTTTGGTCTATTCTGTACACTATGACAACTTTACTGAAAATGCTGAATGGCCATGCCAACTCATCATCATTGAGAACTTACTTGTAGACTTTGCTCGGGGATCTCTACATGGTGTATGAAGACACTTATAACCGTCGGAGGAGTTGAAAAAATCTAGGATCTGCGATTTTATTCAGCAACGTGTGGATGAGGAAATCTCTAAGCAACATTTACAACCAAATGAAACTGCATGACAAAACAATATCAGGAAATCTCAAAATTAAGACGGTGACAAATTCCGAACCGTTCATATTGGCTGCTGTATAAAGGTATGAGAAGATTACAAGAAATTAACAACACAAGGAACATTCACATTTAGCAGAAAAACAGGCGTTTTTGAGCAAAGTTGCAAGTGATTTGATAATCGAACAGTGCTTAACGATAGCCACAAATTTTTCTGGAGGATTAACTTAATATGAGACACAAGGTTAGCAAAATTAATTCTTCATTCCCAAATACTGTTACGATAAAAAAAAAGTTCTACTGTACTTTTGTGGACATCAGCTTTTCATCAGAGTGACAGGATGAGATAATGCCACATTCCTTGTGTGATAATGTCTCAATGCGCAAGAATTTCAATTCCATTGCGGTGAATATTGCAGTATCTCTCTTGTCTTTGTTTTAAAAGCCACACGTTGAAGGATGAGTCTTTCTACAGTCAATGGTGTAGACTAAAAGTGGTCTAAGATTATATGCGAAATGCGTGAAAGATGATGTGCGAAATCCAGCATACACACACCTACCATAGGCTTCAGCCGGATAAGCCTACTTTTCTGTAGATAAAAGGTGATTGCAATGTAGTATTGTGAACGAGACACATGTAAGTGTAAAAGAGCCGATATGAGGTATTCAAGGTAGTCTGCATTCTGCCAAGAGAGTTCATTTACAAATGGCAGATCGGAAGAGAATCTGCTTTAAAAGATGACGAACAATAGCTGTAGAAAACTAATATTTCTCTTACAACGGCTTAAATGAAGATCCAATCTCTCATGATTATTATTTTGTAATACCGTCTCAGCCTTATAGACCTAACAAAATGAACATGTAGACGATCTTGATGAAACTTTAAATGAAGGTGTATGGACAAGGTATAAAACATGAAGGTGGTTTATTGTTCTATTTACATAATTTGGAACCCTTTAATACGGGCTGCTTTGTTACCCGAAGAAAAAAATGAAACCGTAGCAGGACGTATTTCAGTTAACAATCAAAAACCAATTCATTTAGATATCACATTCGCGTACAACAGTATCATTTAATTGTACGTTTATAATTGTTTTTTTTTGTTTGAGTGTTTATATGTTAAATAGTTCAACAGCAGATGACAGTCTAAATGGATTCTGCCATCTGCAAGGACACTAAACATTGTGTAACTACCGTTTAGTTTTCGAATCTCCTAAAAAGAAGCAAAGTTTAACTCTCTTAATATAGAACGATGTTTCGATATGCGATACCTGGAAAGACACCATGTACATTTTTATCCAAGAGTGGCGAAGGAATGAAAGCTCTACTACACGTCGATCCTTGTTGGTTTCAACTTATTGCTCTAGGTTTTATACGACATGAGGACAATCAATCCTTACTGCTAAGTACCTTGTTCCTTTGCGAATGTACCAAGCTGCTTTTCAGTCAGAAGGCTACGAAGCGTAACAATACACATATGGTCTTAAACTAGTAAAAGATTCACATACAGGTTATTGGCCTGAAACTCTAATAGAGGTTTTTTTTAGGTAATTTGAAACGTGTTTACTTTGTAGACCCAGGCCCGCTTATCTTGGCCTGTGAGACAAGTCCGGTCATTGAATTTATTAAGCTAGCGGTTAAAAACTGTTTCGCGATACTAAGTAGTTAAACAAGCCCGGTAGAACAGGTGTTGAACAGAGACATCAACAAATTATCATTTGACAAATTTTTTTTTGTACTCAGGTTACGTTAGCAGATTTTCAGTTAAGTGCACCTAAAGATATAAAAGTTCCTAGGCTCACTTCCCACATCTTGGAGCAGAAGCCCTAAATTTTCTCCCTTAGTAATAGTGTTCGAGTACTTGGTTGAAATGGAGTGGGTTGAAATGGAAAAAGTACGGCAGCTCATACTGTCATACAGACTTGCAAATTCGAAATATTCGAATTTAAAACTTGTGAGGTGTGGAACAAGAAGTCTTTAGCTGTGTAAGCCTGAATATCACAGTGAGCTCATAAGGTGTAGTAAAGAGAAAGCGCGTAAAATGATGCACAAGTTGGTGGGTCTCGCGATAGGGCAGGCATCCCCGCGCTGTGAGGCTTTTTGTAATATGCATCTGCAACACAAGAAATCACCGCAAAATGAGGACCTTAGCAGAGATGTCACTTGATTTCATTGTAATAGTATTATATAATATCTAAAAACAGATATTAATTAGATATTAAACGATCTCTAAGTGATGCGGTGACTAAAGAAATAATTAAGAAAATCGACGGGGTGTTTTGATTTTTATTTACCGGTTTAGTGTGCAACAAGTGTCCAATAATTTGAGGGTTTTATTTCGAAGTGTCCGGTAACTTATGAAGGCTTACGTTCTTCTTACAAAGCTGTGAAAATCAGAAATCAGCAGTGGACATCAGCATGTAAACCTTAATTCGTATTAGCTTAGATCTATGAGAAAAAATCAACAATGAATCGGAATCCGCAGTATCTTGTGTTGTGTACGTAGGTCTTAAAAACGAAACAGTAGTGCTTTTATAGCTCCTTAACTCACATTATACAATGGCGTATCATTTTAAAAACTGTGGATTTAAGTCTCCCACAGAGGTATCACAATCATATAGCTTTGGGAACATTCAGAGATTCGTTTTAGGTGGGCCCTTGAGGTGTAAAATTTGTGATACCAAACGTAAAAAACATGTGTTAATTTATCAATGATAATCAAGCAATTGCTATACTTCCCGTTGAAAACTCTACAATACTTTTTGAGAGTACTTCCTGCTGTACAAATCTACTTAACACCCATAAGGCTCTCACCTTCTTGATTGTTAGCCTGAAAGAAACTGTTTAATCCAAAGAGTTCTTACGGATATATTAAACAGTCTCCTGTGTGTTAACACACGAGACTATCAAATATGTATTTAATTAGCGTCATTGCTGGTGACTAGAACTTACATAGAGTTGTGTAGGATTCACTAGGTTCCGGCCTAACATTATTAATATTTTCCCGATTGCATAATGAAAAACTTGCTATGAGAGCCATAATTTTCTAACCTCCGAAAAAGCCTAACCGGTGATCTGATCGATGAAGCAAAAAGAGAATAGATTTTAGGTTATTTTGAGATCTTCCGTTAGACGGTTAGCTGGAAAATATTAAAGGTATAGTCTGTCCAGTGTTCGGTACCAACTAAGTAACACTCGACATCACAAAGAAACCAATCAGTGGGTTAATCAAATAATCTTTCCATATAAGCTCACTGTACGCTTTGATTTATAACTAAATTCCACAAATTTCAATAGCAGAGAGAAGTCTTTATTTCAGATGTCTCTTTTTGAAAATTCTCCATATACAAATCCTTTAATGCAAAAGTAATATTATTCACGGTAGCATTGTCTTGATAAGAATATCGTATCTCATTTCTTCATTCTGTCATCCACTTTCTCTCTAATGCTATACACTCATTTTCTTGGTGTGTCAATGCTGTCCTGATCCTCACTCGCACCTCGCGTCTCGATTTCCTATACTCAAACAACGTTTGGATAGCTATTGATCTTGTGAAACGTTCGCCACAACGTTTGTGTTATGCTGAGATACATATCTCTCCTTTTCATATAAGCAGTGTATTACCTCTTTTTTTATTATTATTATTTCAACATCAAGTACTAATAATATATAATCTACTCTTCCGCATACATTAAATAAGGACAAGAAAAATGAACAAATCACCTGTGTAATCACATTAGTTCAGCCATTGTACAGGAAAGGTCTCAAATCATACGTGCAGCTCAAGAAATTTGTTAACTGTAACAAGTTTTACCCTTAGGAGGTGTCCACTTTAGTAGTTTCTAGGTATGATTGTTTACATCATGGCAGGAAATGGTATAGAAGACCTTTCGGGTATTCTGTACACTATGACAACATTAGTGAAAATTTTGAATGTCCATGCCTACTCCACATCATTGAGGACTAACTTCTAGACTTTGCTCGCGACCCTTACATGTGTTTATGAAAACATTTACAACCCTCGGAGGAGGTGACTAATTCTAGGCTCTTAGATCTTCTTGAACATTGGCTAGATTAGGGAATCAATATGCAACATATACAAGAAAATGAAATTGCATGACAAAAATTTTATTAGGAAACCTCAAAATTAAGACGGTGACCTTATCGGAACGGTAAATTTGGCTGCAGTATATAGAGATGGTCATAATCGTATTGCAATTCATCCAAAGGGACAAGATTGAACAGGGGAATAGAAACTTTATTTCAATGCTATTAAATTAATGTTTCCGTTTTCTCACGCAGCTGGTCATCTTTTCTATGAAAAATTTTCACATCACTATACTCAACAAATGCAAGCCCTGGAATCAAATACGCTATCAGAAGATTAAAGAAATTAACAACTCAAGGAACCTTCACAATTCGGCCCCGAAATTTTCTGGAGGACTAACTCAACGTCAGACACAGACACAACACAGACACAACATTGAACAAGAATGTCAATTCGACTGCGCTGAATATAGGAGTCTTTGTTGTACTGAGTTGTATAACCCACACTTAGAACTAAGAGTTCTTCTACACGCAATTGTGTAGACATAAAATGGCAACTAATATCTGCGTTAAGTACAGTACGTATATAAATTATGTTAAGCGCTATTTTCATCTTATATCTTATGGATACATACAGGGTGCGGCACGTAAAAAAGGCCCGTTGTAATATTCTGGTATATTGTGTTTTTGGCAACACTTAAATAATCTACCATCGTACCAAGAGTTGGCGTGTCGAGGTCGGGTCGACTTACGTGACATGCAGCAATCACGTGCAGCCGCAGCTAGTGAAACTTGTCGAAACCAGTTAAGAAAAAGGCCTCGTTGTGTTAAGCCGGGTGAGTGTCAGTGTGTGATAATGCCGTATTCGATACCCGAGCCTGTTGCCAATGTTGAAGGGTTCATTCTCAATGGATCTTTTGTGAAAACAAAGAATTTGTTTCGGGAGAAATTTCCAAGACGTTCTGTGCCAGCAAAAAGCACCATTCAGAAATTGATTGAAAAATGGCGGCGTACAGGGTCGGTTCAAAATGCTCCCAGGAACAGACGACCATCTGTCTGCACACCTGAATAAAGATGCAGGTGGATGAGATAATGAAGAAGTCCTCGAATGTCAACCAGGAGATTGAGTACTCATATTCAATACATTAAATTTGATTTATGTGTTGTAGTTAATCATATTCAATACATTACATTTCATTTTATGTGTTCACTATACACGTAATACAGGGTGCGGCCGGTATTACGTTCCGCACCCTGTATTACAATTAGACACGGAAAGTGACGAAAGATAAAAAATATCCAGACTACATGCACTTCAACTAACCATACATAGTAATATTTGATAAGAAGCGTAGTGAGATTAGGATTTTTCAATTGCAAATCACATGCTGTAATAGACTATAATCTGGTGAATTATGACCTTCGTATAGCAGAAAAACTAACATTTATCTACAAGGTTGCCGACTGTGGGATTCTACAGAAATAATGGTATTACTATTTATAGATATCACGATGCTTTTAGATAAAGAGATAAATACAGTAGGTGTGGAGATCCGCCATGATACTTGCATTACAACGAGTGGAAACGGTTTACATGCAGTACAACCAACGAGAGCGGGCGGGTTGAAATGGGGAAAGTACAGCAGCTCATATTGCTCTTAGGACTTGAAAATTTGAAATATTCGTGTTTAAACCCTGTGACATGCGGAACAAAAAGTCTTTATCTGAGAAAGAAAGAATATCACGGTTAGCTCATAACGTATAGTAAAGAGAAAGAGCGTAAATATGATGGACAAGTTGATGGGTCACTTGCGATAGGACAAGCAACCACGAACTTGTGAAGCTTTTCGTAATATGCATCCACTACGTGAGAAACCGCCTTGAATTGAGAAAAATAGCAAAGATGTCACTTGACTTTTTGTAAAAGTGTTCTGCAATTTCTGAAAAGAGATATTAAAAAGATATTAAATCGATCTCTTAGTGATGCGGTGATTAAAGAAATAATTTTGAGGTTGGACGTGGATGTTCGATTTTTAATTAGTGGTTTAGGGTGCAACAGGCGCGCCTATAATTCGAGGGTTCCACTATGTGGCGTAACTATTTCGGAATCAAGGATTAATTTTGCTAACGTTGTGTCTGACGTTGAGTTAATCCGCGAGAAAATTTCGTGGCCTTAATTAAGAACTGTTCAATAATCATATCAATTGGAACTTCGCACAAGAAGGACTCATTATCTTCGAATTGTGAATGTTCTTTGAGTTGTTAATTTCTTGTAATTCTCTGATAACGTTATTTGCATCCAGAGCTTCCATCTGATTATAGTGATCTGGAAATTTTTCATAGAAAACATGACCAGCTGCGTTAGAAAACGGAAGCATTAATTTAATTGCCTTCAAATGAAATTCTTGTCCCCTGTTCAATCTAGTCCCTTGAAATTGCAATACGATTAAGACCTTCTCTATATGCTGCAGGCAAAGTTAAAGGTTCGGAAAATGTAACCGTTCTAATTTTTGAGATTTCCTAATATTATTCTGGTCATGCAGTTTCATTTTCATGTAAATGTTGCATATTGATTTCGTCTTCCAGACGTTTTTGAATAAGATCGCAGATCCTAGATATTGCCATCTCCTCCGACGGTAGCAAATGTCTTCATACCCACACGTAGAGGGCGCCGAACGGAGTCTAGAAGTGGGTTCTCAATGATCTTGAGTTGGCATGGCCATTCAGCTTTTTCACTAAAGTTGTCATAGTGTACAGGATACACCAACTTTCTTCTATACTGGAAACCTTCTTAAGGGGAACAGACGAGATAGTGTGGGTTGAAATAGGAAAACTACGGCAGCACATATTGTCCTTAAGACTTGCAAATTCGAAATATTCGAGTTTAAAACCAGTGACTTGCGGAACAGGAAGTCTTTTGCTGAGTAAGACTGTATATCACGATGAGCTTATAAGGGATAAAAAGAGAAAGCGCGTTAAAATGATGGACAAGTTGATGGGTTATTTGCGGTAGAACAAGCATCCCCGAGCTTGTGAAGCTTTAAGTAATATGCATCCACTACGTCAAAAATAGTCTTAAAAATGTAACATTAGCAGATATGTCAATTGACTTCATTCTAATTATGTTCCACAATGTATGAAAAAAGATAATAAGAGATTAAATCGATTTCTAAGTGATGCGGTGATTAAAGAAATAATTTTGAACATGGACGGGGATGTAAGATTTTTAATTAATGGTTTAGGGTGCAACAGGCGTGGCAATAATTCGAGGGTTTTATTTCGAGGTGTCAGGTAATGCCAAAGTGCTAATGTCGGTTTATGTGAAATGATGTGAAATTTAGAAATCAGCAGTGGGCGTAACCATGTATTCCCTAATTCCAATTGGCTTAGAGCTAGTAAGGAAATTCAATGAATCGGAGGTCGCAGAATCTTTTGTTGTGTACCTACGTCTTAAGAATAAAGCACTAACTCTTTTAAAGCTACTTAACGCACATTATACAATGGCGTATAATTTAAAAAACCATGGATTTAGTTCTACCTTTTATAAGACGAGGGTATCACAGTCATATAGCTTTGGGAACGTACGTTTTTTTGGGCCCTATGGATCGAAAAATTTTGTGATACCATATGTAAGAAACATAAGTATTAATTTATAAATGATAATCAAGCAATTGCTATATTTCACGTTTATATGCATCTACAATACTATTCGGAAGTGCTTACTTCTGAAGAAATATACTTAGCACCCATAAAGCTCTCACCTTGTTCTTGATCTTTAGCCAGATGGAAACTGTTTAATCCAAAGAGTTGTGTTCTATCACATATATTATTTAATGAAATTATCCTGTTGATAAACACTCGAGGCTGACAAATTAGCATTTAATTACCGTTACAGCTGCTCACTAGGCTTTACATACAGAGTTGTGTGGGATTAACTAGGTTCCGGTATATCATTAATATTATATTCACGATTGCAATATGAAGAAACTTGCTAAGTAACCCATTATATTCTAACCTCCGAAGGAGCCTTACTTTGGGTCTGAGACCGGTGATCAGATCGATGAGACAAATAAAAAATTCGATTTTAGGTGTTTTTGAGATCTTCCCGTAGACGGTTAGGTGGAAAACATTGGACGATCCTGTGTTCGCTACAAACTTAATAACACTGGTCATCACAAAGCAACCAAACTCTGAGCTAATCAAATAATCTTTTCATATAATCTCATTGTATGCTTTGATTAGTAACTAAGTGCCAGACATTTCATAGAGAAGAAAAGGACATTTATTAAAGATGTCTGTTGATGAAAATTCTCCATATCCAAGTTATTGAATGTAAAATTAATCTTATATCACGGTAGCATTGTCTTGATAAGTATATCGTATCATATTTCTTCACTCTTACATCCACTTTATCTCTAAATATTCTAGCCTTCTAAATATAATTCTAGCCTTCTGTATACAGTAAAAAAGTGCAAGAAAATAGAATAAAGCACATGCGTTAAGACATTAGATCAGCCATTATACTGGAAAGGTGTTCAAATCGTAACACAGCTGAAGAAATTTCTGAACGGTCCATACAACGCTTTGAGGAGGTTTGCAGATAAGTAATTTCTAAGCACGATTGGATACATTAAGTCAGGATATGCTGCAGAAGAACTTTGGTGTATCCTGTACACAATGACAACTTTACTGAAAATCCTGAATGGCCATGCCAACTCAAGATCATTGAGAACTCAATTCTAGACATTACTCGGGGACCTCTACATGGGGTTATGAAGACACTTACAACCGTCGGAGGAGTTGAAAAAATCTAAGATCTTTGATCTTATTCAGTAACGTCTGCATGAGGAAATTTATATGCAACATTTACAACCAAATGAAACTGCATGACAAAAACCATATTAGGAAATCTTAAAATTAAGACGGTGACATTTTCCGAATTGTTAATTTTGGCTGCTGTATAAAGGTATGAGAAGATTAGAAAAAATTAACAACACAAGGAACATACATATTTAGCAGAAATAGAGGCATTTTTAGCAAAGTTCCAAGTATTAAGAAAATCGAATAGTGCTTAACGATAGCCACAAATTTTTCGGGAGGGTTAATTCAATATGAGACACAACGTGACCAAAATTCCCAAATACTGTTACGATAAAAAAGTTCTATAGTACTTTTGTGGACATCAGCTTATCGGAGCGACAGGTTGAGATAATACCACCTACCTTGAGTGATAATGTCTTAATGCGCAGGAATGTCAATTTCACTGCGGTGAATATTGCAGAGCCTCTCTTGTCTTGTGTCTTAAAACCCACACGTAGAAGGATGAGTTCTTCTACACGCAATGGTGTAGACTAAAAATGGCCAGTCAAATCTACGTTAGGTACGTATATAAATTATGGCAAGCGCTATTTTCACCTAATATTTGATGAGCATAAATTACAGACACGGAAAGAGCCGAAAGACAAAAATAGCTTTCGGGGAATATCTCAACGATCAAATTTAATTGTGCCTCTGAAGCTATGACAAATCACTCACGGTACTTGAGAATCTTGGAGATCAATACCAGACTGCTTCAAATGGTGCAAAGAGGTTTCGAAGGAGCAAACGTAACTGTATATTACAACTGTAATAGGAGAAACTAAAAATGGGGTATCTGTAATTATTGATGGGTGTGATTCAGATCTTTTAAGAATCTTGGTTAAAACTTCATGAGCACTTGCTGATTCTTTTAATACCACATACGAACAGAACCGAAAGGAAATGCTACGAAATCATTAAATTTCAAGACACAGCGTCATTAAAAGTTTGCTTTCACTTTTTTTTATGATGCAACAGGCTGTGACACGACCTCAGCTATACTCAAGAGAGAATAGTTGCAAGGCTCCAAGAGAGAATAAGATCCTTCAAACAGAAAAAGAACTGTGCAAGTTAGTCAGAGTCTTCAACTGTGAGTTAGGAGTTGTGAGTTAGGAGTCATATCTCAATCCTAACAAAAATGTTCAACATTACACATTTCTTATTCCCCTGTATGGAGAAGGAAACATGTGCTTCCTGGTATAGGCCTCTCAGATATAACAAGGAAGTGGTTGCAAAGCATCAATATGGCCTCTTTTTCCCCTACTAACACGACAGGTGTGCGCCATTCAATTCGGAGGTAGCTCCACGTGCAGGCGGGAAATGGTCTAAGCAAGAACCCAATCCATTGAAGTTGGTGTGTGAAAGAGGATATGCGAAATCCAGCATCCACACACCTACCATCGGCTCCAGCCAGATAAGCTTACTTACCTGTAGATAAAAAGTGATTGCAAGGTAGGATTGTGAACGAGACACATGTAAGTGTAAAAGAGGGGTATGAAGTATTCAAGGTGTTCTGCATTCTGGCAACGGAGTTCTTTATAAATGCAGATCGGAAAACAATCTAATATATGTGATGACGAACAACAGCTGTAGAAAACCAATATATCATTGACAACGGCTTAAATGGTGATCCAATCTATTATGATTATTAGTTTGTAATACCGTCCCCGCCTTATAGACCTAACAAAATGGACATCGATGAAATTTTATGATGGAAGACATGGAAGACGATCTTGATGAAATTTAAAATGAAGGTGTTAGGACAAGGTATAGAACATGGTGGTGGTTTATTGTTCCGTTTGCATATTTTGGAATCCTTTAAAAGAGCTGCTTTGTTACCTGAAGACAAAATGGGACCGTAGGAGGACACTCACGAGTTAACGAGTTAAACCAATTCATTTAGTAATAACATTTGATACTACAGTACTTTTCAATTGACGTTTATAACAATTGTTTATTGTTAGATTGTTTATATGTTATGATGTTCAACAGCAGATGATAGACTCCAAGGATTCAGCCATCTTCAAGGTCACTAAACATTGGGTAACTACCGTTTAGTTTTCGAATATCCTAAAAAGAAACAAAGTTTAACTCTCTTGATACAGAACGATGCATCGATATGAGGTACATGGAAAGACGGCATGTACATTTCTATCCAAGCAGGAGCAAAAGAATGAAAGCTCTACTACTCGTCGATCCCTGTTGGTTTCAACTTATTGCTCCAGCTTTTATACGACATAAGGACAATCATAGACATAAGAACATAGATCTAAGCTCATATCTTTGTTTCAACTTTCTTCTTGCCAATGTTAACGGCTCTTAGCTGGACTGTGCAAGGAATGTAACCTAGGCTGTTTGCCATGTTATTCCGCTATATCCAACGATCATCTATGCTGAATTTTACAGACGATTTAGTGCTTCTATTTTTGTAAAGTAATTTACTTGGTGATCTAGGATTGCTCTGGTCATCGGTTATGGGTATGCTCGTATACATACCAGGCCAATGGACAGTTTGCTTCAGTGTTAGAGATTAGTACACATCGTAAGACTCAACTACTGGCGATTAATCTGGTACATTTTGTGGACTAGCTTTCTGCTCTTGAAAAGATAGCTTTGACTCGATATACAGAACACGCAAACTCTATTCACGTCAGCGAGATAAGGTAGTGTTGAATTTTATAAATAAGATTACAGAAATACATGTTGCTGATCGTTCCGTCTCAGATATGAACTAATCTGAGACAGAGGGGAAGCTTACCAGAACTTTTCTTACGTTTAGAAGATCGTGAAAGTGAAATCCTCCAGTAAGCTTAATAAGAGTGTGTGATATGGCATTCTGTAGTGCAAGTTGAGCCGTGCGAGTCAACGGGACTTTAAGGTTCTATAGCCTGAAGATTAGTGTGATAGATACGTTGCGTTATCAATATAGCATCATAAGGAAGTGAGTCAAAGTTGCAAAAGACGCATCGAATTTCTTTTATTCACAAGTTTAACTCTCAGGCTAATAGAAAGTTAATAGCAGTATCTATTACTCTCTTTGGCCACCGAGACGAGCAAGTACTCGAACACTATTACTATGGGAGAAAATTCAGGGCTTCTACTCCAAGATGTGGAAAGTGAGCCTAGGAATTTTTATATCTTTCAGGTGTACTAGGTGAAAATCTCCAAATGTGACCTGACTACAAAAATAAAAATTCTGTCAACTGATAATTTTGTTGATGTCTGTGTTCTACACCTGTTCTACCAGGCCTGTATAAATTTTTTGTATCGCGAATCACTGCTTTAAACCGCTAGCTTTATAAATTGATCGTCCGGTCTTGTCTCTCAGGCCAAGAGAAGCGAGCCTGCGTCTACAAGGTAATCACGTCCTTAATAACCTAAGAATCTCCTAATAGCTTTTCAGGCCAATAATCTGCCTGTGAATCGTAATAAGCTTACGACTATAAGTGTAATATAACAGTTACTGAAAATTGTTAAGCTTTCTAGGCTTTCTGTCTGAAAAGCAGCTTGGAATAGTCGCAAATGAACAAGGTGCTGAGCAGTAAGGATTTATTATCCTTATGTCGTATCAAACCTAGGTCAATAAATATAAACCAACTGGAATCGACGTGTAGTAGAGCTTTCATTCTTACGCCCTCTTGTATAAAAATGTACATGGAGTCTTTGCATGTATGGAATATCCAAACATTGTTCTTTATTAAGAGTGTTAAGCTTTACTTTTTTGTAGGAGAGTCGAAAACTAAACGGCAGTTACACAATTTTGTGTCCTTGCATATGGCAGAATCCTCCGAGTCAATCGTCTGCTCTTGAACATCTTAACATATAAACAATCAAACAAACAATTATTATTAACGTACAATTGAATAATACTTTAGTACGGGAATGTTATATCTAAATGAATTGGTTTTTGGTCCATATCTTAAACGTGTCCTGCTACGGTTTTGTTTTCTCTTCGGGTACCAAAGCAAATCGTGTTAAAATATTCCAAAATAACTAAACAGAAGAACTTTCATCAAGATCGTCTTCATGTCCATTTTGTTAGTTCTATAAGGCGGTGACTAAATCACAAAATAATTATCATAACTGACTGGATCAACAATTCGTCCGTTGTCAATGATATATTGGGCTTTTACACCTGTTTTTCGTTATCATCTATATCAGATTATTTTTCGATCTGTCATTTCTACTTGAATTCTCTTGGCATGATGCAGAAAACCATTATGCATGCCGAACTTCATATCGGCTCTTTCACACGAACATAAGGCTCATTCAAAATCCTATCTTGCAGTCACTTTTTATCTACAGGTAAGTAAGATTATCCGGCTGGAGCTGATGGTAGATGTGTGGGTCAACAGACCAACCTCTTTCGATTGGGTTTAGGCTTAGACCATTTCGCTCCTGAAGTTTGAGGTAATTCCGAATTGAATGCTGCAAGCTACTTTGTTAGTAATGGGAAAAGTGGCCATATTGCAGCTTTCTAACTACTTCCTTGATTTATCTGATATGTCTTATACCAGAGAGAAATTTTTCCGTTTCCATACAGGTGAATAACGAAATGTCTGACCTAATCATTTGTCAGGATTCAGATTTAATTGAATGATGACACTGACTAACTGCAGAATTTTTTTTTTTTTTTTGAACGAACTTGAAGGCAGCCAACTATTTACAACAGAGTATAGCTGAGGTCGTGTCAAAGCCTGCTGCATCATGGAAAAATTGAAAGCATTCTTATAATGACGCTAAACTTTCATTAAATTTAATAATTTCGTAGAATTTCCTTTCAGTTCTGCTTGCATGTGGCTATAAGAGAATCAGCTACTGCTCATGAAGTCTTCTAACAAGATTCTTAAAGATCTGAATCACACCAACCAGCAGCAACAGATTTCCCGTTTCTAGTTTCTTCTATTACTGTTGTCAATATACAACTGCCTTCAAGATCCTTCTAAAAGAAAAAGAACTGTTCAAGTTAGTTAGAGTCTTCAACGGAGTTAGGAGTCAAACTCAATCCTAACAAAATGTTCAAGATTACATATTTCTTATTCCCCTGTATGGAGAAGGAAAAATGTATTTCCAGGTATAAGCCCATCAGGTAAAATTAAGAAGTAGTTACAAAGATTCTGTATGGCCACTTTTTCCCTACTAACACGGCAGGTGAGCACCATTCGAATTCGGAAGTAGATCCAAGTCCAGTTGGAAAATGGACCAAGCAAGCACCCAATAGATTGAGGTTGGTGTGTGAAAGAGGAAATGCGAAATCCAGCATACACACAGCTTCGATCGGGTCGAGCCGGATAAGCTTACTTACCTGTAGATAAAAAGTGTTTGCAAGATAGGATTGTGAACGAGGGGATATGAACAATTCAAGGTATTTTGCATTCTGCGAAGAGAGTTCATTTACAAATGGCAGATCAGAAGACAATCTGATTTAGATCACGAACAACAGCTGTAGAAAACCAATACGTCATTGACAACGGCTTAAATGGTAATCCAATCTATTATGATTGTTATTTAGTAAGACAGTCCCCGCCCTATAGACCTAACAAAACTGACATGAAGACGATCTTGATAAAATTTAAAATGAAGGTGTTAGGACAAGGTATAGAACATGGTGGTGGTTTATTCTGTTTACATATTTTGGAATCCTTTAAAAGAGCTGCTTTGTTACCACAAGACAAAATGAAACCGTAGCAGGATGCTCACAAGTTAACGAGCTAAACCAATTCATTTATATATAACATTCGCATACTACAGTACCTTTTAATTGACGTTTTTAACAATTGTTTATTATTTGATTGTTTATATGTTAAGATGTTCAACAGCTGATGATGGATTCCAAGGATTCTGCCATCTGCAAGGACACTAAACATTGTGTAACTACCGTTTGTTCTCGAATCTCCTAAAAAGAAGCAAAGTTTAACTCTCTTAATATAGAACGATGTTTCGATATGCGGTACATGGAAAGACTCCATGTACATTTTTATCCAAGAGGGGCGAAGGAATGAAAGCTCTACTACACGTCAATTCCTGTTGGTTTCAACTTATTGCTCTAGGTTTTATACGACATAAGGACAATCAATGCTTACTGCTAAGCACCTTGTTCCTTTGTGACTGTACCAAGCTGCTATTCAGTCAGCAGGCCATGAAGCTAACAATAATCCGTTACACATATGGTCCTAAAATAGTAAAGGATTCACATGCAGGTTATTGGCCTGAAACACTAATCGATGTTTTTTAGGTAATTAAAAAAGTGTTTACATTGTAAACCCAGGCCCGCTTCTCTTGGCCTGTGAGACTAGTCCGCTAATTTATAAAGATAGCGGTTTAACAAGCGCGTTAAAATGATGGACAAGTTAATGGGTCAATTGCGATTGAACAAGCATCTCCGAGCTTGTGAAGCTTTAAGTAATAAACATCCACTACGCCAGAAATAGTCTTAAAAATGTAACATTAGCTGAGATGTCACTTGTCTTCATTGTAATAATATTCCACAATGCATGAAAAAAGATAATAATGAAAGATTGAATCGATCTGTAAGTTGTACGGTGATTAATTGTTTAGGGTGCAACAGGCGTGGCAATAATTCGAGGGTTCTATTTCGAGGTGTCCGGTGATGCTAATGTGCATACGTCGGCTTATGTCTTTCTAAAAATGATGTGAAATTAAGATTTCAGCAGTCATGTATACCGTAATTCCAACTGGCTTAGAGCTAGTAAAGAAATTCAATGAATCGGAGGCCGCAGTATCTTGTGTTGTGTACCTACGTCTTAAGAATGAAGCAGTAGTTCTGTTACAGCTACTTAACTCACATTATACAATGGCGTACTATTTAAAAAGCCGTGGATATACTTCTACCTTTTATAAGACGAGGGTATCACAGTCATATAGCTTTGGGAACGTACGTTTTTGGTGGGCCTTTGGGATTGAAAAATTTTGTGATACCAAATGTAAGAAACATATTATTTTATAAATGATAATCAAGCAAATGCTACTTCACGTTTATATGCAACTACAATACTAATTGAGAGTGCTTCTTGCTGAAGAAATATACTTAGCACCAGGGTGGATTGATTTAAATCAGTCTGATTTAAATCACGATTTTAATCAAGATTTAAATCACTTGATTTTTTTAAATAAAAATCGTTGATTTAAATCAAATTCCGAAATGAATTAATTTAAAGTGAAAGTAAGTAAAATCCCGTTTTTCTTCTGTTATTTCGATTATGGAAGATAATAATCATAATACAATGAGACTCAAATGTATGTAAGCACAGTATGAAAACGAGTATTATGTAGGGAACGATCAGGGAAAATCCCGTTTGAACGGGTTACGGGTGAACCCTGCTTTCTTTTTTTTGTAACACAGGCTTTTAAAATTTCTATTCCAACGGGGAAATCACAATGGACATTTAAGATAAAAAACTCTTTTGTGTCCATGTCTGTTTGTTTCCAGATAATAGGGGCGTATTTAGGGGGGTCCGATCCCCTCTCCTACACAAAACAAAAAAAAAAAAAAAAGATTTTAAAATTTTGGGCGAAATTTATGTACTAAATACATAGAAATTGCTCGGGATCGTAATACGACAAATTTTGGATGCGTTAAAATATCGAATAATACTTTTGATAAAGTGGATACTTGACCCCATTGCAGAACATGCAGCGATCTGCGATGTGATCGCAGAAAATTTGCCGCGCCTGTGCAGGAAAAATTGTCAGAGGAAATAAAATAGCCAACAGAAAAGTATAAAAACGTGCCTGCTATGTATAGATGTTTTAAATGCACGGACAACTCGCATTTGAACTGTTTTTCACGTCACATAAAGCATATTTTTAACAATCACAAGTGTTTCTTCCGCTGGAACTGATCTTGATTTTTTTTTTATTTTGGAATTCCTGCAGAAATTATTCAGTTCAAAATCTCTTATCGTCGCGAATTGTGTCGAGGAATTTGAAGCTTTAAAATATATAAAACGATAATTATGCCTGTTGTGCTGTATGGTTGTGAAATATGGTCGCTTACGCTGAGGGAAGAACGCAGACTGAAAGTATTTGAGAATAAAATTCTGAAACGAATATTCGGAACCCAAAGGAACGGAAATGAGGAATGGCGAAAACTTCATGATGAGGAACTGCATAATTTATACCATTCACCAAACATTGTTAGGGACATCAAGTCTTGGAGGCTCGGGTGGGCAGGACATGTAGCCAGAATGGAAGAAAGTAGGAAGTCCAATCGGAAAACGACCATTAGGAAGACCTAGGCGCAGATGGGAGGACAATATTAAGATGGATCTCGCAGAAATAAGAATACAAAATAGAAACTGGATTCAGTTGACTAAGGATAGAAGTTAGGAGAGCTTTTGTGAACATGGCTTGAACCTCCGGGTTCCATAGGTCATAGAGTTAGTTAATTTTAGGCGAAATTTATGTACTTTATATGTATTTCGTGCCGCTAGCTAGTTCCAATTATTTAAAAATATGCCGCTGCCAAATATCAGTAACTTTCGTGAAAAGAAAAGTGTCATGTTGATATACAATGCTGTACCTTTTCCTTAATGCTTAAGAAACATTGTTTGGGATTGAAATAGGTTAACGATTGGGAATTAATTGAAAATTAAAACCCAATACTTTAACTTAAATGGCATAATTAACATTTAATACTAATTCCTAATGTGTTTTCTTCAGTTCACAACTTGTATTATACGAAGAAAAAGATTTGATTTAAATCAAAAAAATCGATTTAAATCAAAAAAATCAACAAAAATGATTTTTTTGAAAAAAATCATGATTTTTTTCCACCCTGCTTAGCACCCATAACGCTCACACCTTGTTCTTGATCTTTAGCATGATAGAAACTGTTTTATCCAAAGAGTTGTTTTCTAACAGATATAGTATTTAATGAAATTATCCTGTTAGTTAACACTCCAGGGTAACAAATAAGCATTTAATTACGGTTACAGCTGCTCACTAGGGTTTACATACAGAGTTGTGTAGAATTCACTAGGTTCCGGTCTATCATTAATAATATTTTCAAGTAAGACCCAATATTACCAATATTAATTTTTCATTCCCAAATACTGTTACAGAAGTCTTAAAGGACTTTTGTGGGCATCAGTTTATCATCAGATCAACATGTTAAGCTAATGAAATGAAAAAAGAAGAGAAAAACTAACCAAATAACCAAATTTTTGGCCCAATTAACCATTATTTTTAAATATGGCGGCAACATGTAAACAATATATTCCGTTTTCGTACTTCTATTTAATACTATCAATTATCTTTAATTTGGTACAAAAACGAAGTTTCTAACTTGTTTCTGTGAGAAGATATTTCAGTTCAAATATAATTTGGTACTTGCGGCGGGCGCCATTTTGAATATTGAATTTCACAATGAAGGCCCCGGTTGCGGAAGTGTTATCTTCGATTTTTTTCATTAATTGATCACCCTCTAACAGGTTCTGAAGAGATCTGCTGTCATCCCCGACTTTTCTACAGCTCTTATGGACAGAGCTTAGAGTACAATGCGCAAGAGTATCAATTCGACTGAGGTAAATATTGCAGAGTGTGTATTGTCATGTGTTTTAAAACCCACACGTAGAAGGAAGAGTCCTTCCACACGCAATGATGCGGACTAAAAATGGCACCCCAATTCTTCGTTAAGTACGAATTAAGTCATGTTAAACTCTATTTTCACATTATATGTTATGGATATAAATTACAATTAGACATGGAAGCCGTATACTTCCCGTTTATATACAACTACAATATTATTTGAGAGTGTTACCTGCTGAAGAAATTTACTTAGCACCCATAACGGTCTCACTTGGTTCTACTAATCAAAGCATACAATGAGATTATTAATCAAAGCATACAATGATATTATATGAAATGATTATTTGATTAACCCACAGTTTGGTTACTTTGTGATGACCAGTGTTACAATTTGGTAGCGAACACAGGACTAACGTTAATATTTTCCACCTAACCGTCTAAGGGAAAATCTCAAAAGAACCTAAAATCGATTCTATATTTGTCTCATCGATCAGATCACCGGTCTCAGACCCAAAGTAAGGCTGCTTCGGAAGTTAGATATAATGAGTTCTATATCAAGTTTTTATCATTATGCAATCGTAAAAATATTATTAAAGATGGACCGAAACCTAGTGAATACTACACAGCTCTGTATGTAAGCCCTTGTAAGCAGCAAGGACGCTAATTAAATGCATACTTCGTGTTTAAACACACAGAATTTCTATAAATATTGTATCCGTGAGACACAACTCTTTCGATTAAACAGTTTCTATTAGGCTAACGATCAAGAAGAAGGTGAGTGCGTTACGGGTGCTAGGTAGATTTCTTCTGCAGGAAGCACTCTCAAATAGTATTGTAGTTGCATATAAACGGGAAGTATAGCAATTGCTTGATAATCATTGATAAATTAATACTTATGATTATTATATTTGGTATCACATTTTTCAATCCCAAGGGCTCACCTAAAACCGCTGTATTATCTCATTGCTATATGACTGTGATACGTTCGCCTTATTATAGGGAGAAGTAAATCCACGGTTTATAAGAGTACGCCATTGTATAATGTGAGTAAAGCAGCTTTAAAAGCATCACTTTGTTTTTAAACCTACGTACACAACACAAAATACTGCGGCCTCCGGTTGATTGTTGAATTTCGTTACTAGCTCTAAGCAGATAGGAATTAAGGAATACATGCCAATGTCCACTGATAATTTCTAAATTACACAGCAGTGTAAGAAGGGGTTAATCCGGCATAAGCCGTTTAGCCTTACCAAGCACCTCGAAATAGAACCCTCAAATTATTGGCACACCTGTTGCTCTTTAAACCATTAATTAAAAATCGAACATCCCCGTCCATCCTCATAATTATTTCTTTAATCACCGCATCACTTAGAGATCGATAATATTTGTTTTCAGACATTCTAGAATACTATTATAATGAAGTCAAGTATCATCTCTGCTTCAATTGGTACCTCTGCTAATGTTGTTATTTTTAGGCGATTTCTATTGTTGTGGTTGCAGATTGCAAAAAGCTACACAATCTAGGGGATGCCTGTCCTTTCGCAAGTGACCTATCAACTAGTCCATGAAATAATGCGCTTTCTTTTTACTATATTATATGAGTTCACTTCGATATTCATTCTTTCTCACATAAATAATTCTTGTTCCGCACGTCACTAAGTTTAAACTCTAATATTTCGAATTTGCAAGTTGCATTTTAACGGGAAGTATAGCAATTACTTGATTATAATTGATAAATTAATATTAATTTTTTTTTTACATTTTTTTATCCCAACATTTTCAATCCCAAGGGCCCACCTAAAAAAAAACCGCTCATCGTTCCCAAAGCTATACGTCTGTCATACCCTCGTCTTATTAAAGGGAGAAGTTAATCAACGGTTTTATAAATGCTACGCCATTGTGTAATCAGAGATAAGGAATTCTAAAAGCACCACCGCTTCGTTTTTAAGACCTAGGTACACAACACAAGATCTTACAGCTTTGGTTTCATATTTGCATTTTTTTTACTAGCTGTAAGCCAATAGGAAACAAGTAATAGATGCCGATGTCCACTGCTGACTATTAAATTTCTCAGTATTGTAAAAACATAAGCCGGCATAAGCCGTTTAGCCTTACGGGACCCCTCGATTTATTGGCGCGCCTGTTGCACTCTGACCCACTAATTAAAGATAGAACATCCCCGTCCATCCTCAAAATTATTTCTTTTATCAACACATCACTTAGGGATCGATATAATCTCTTTTCAGAAATTGTAGAATACTATTACAATGAAGTCAATTTACATCTCTGCTCATTTTAAGACTATTTTCGACGTAGTGGATGCATTTTAAAAAAAGCTTTACAAGCTCGGCGATACTTGTCCTATCTCAAGAGACCCACCAACTTGACCATCATTTTAACGCGCTTTCTCTTTACTACACCTTATGAGCTCACCGTGATATTCATTCTTTCTTGTTTCGCACGTCAAAGGGTTTAAACATTTCGAATTTTCAAGTCCTAAGAACAATATGAGCTGCCGCACTTCGGTTGTACTTCGGCTCTATTCGGTTGTACTGCATGCAAACTTATTCCACTCGTTCTAATGCAAGTATCATGGCGGATCTCGACATCTACTCTTATTATTATTTTATCTGCAATTAATAATACATTATTTCTGCAGGAAACCACAGTCGGCAGCTGTGTAGATAAATCTTAAATCTTTTGGAAAATCAAAATAATTTTTCAAAAATTTTAAAATTACCTTGTAAGTAGCAATTGAAAAATCCTAATCTCACTACGCTCTTAGTAAAATATCAGACTGTTTCTGTACCTTCGTCATACAATGTTTTCTGGAAACAGTCTGAAGTATAGATCAAGAAGTTTGATGATCTATCTCAGTGTTTCATCTAACTTCTTGCCAATGTTAACGGCTCTTAGCTGAACTCTGCAAGGAATGTACTCTAGACCGTTTGCCATAATATTCCGCTATATGCAGCGATCATCTATGCAGAATTCTACAGACGATTTGTGGGCGCTTGCTTGCTCTCTACGCTTCTTATCAAATATTACTATGTATGGTTAGTAGTAGTGCTGCTTGCATTCGTTATGATAAGAGAACAACAAGTATCTCCTCTTAGTAAAATGTTATCTGAACGTTTTGGTATCTTAGTAATACTATGTTTTCTGAAAACAGACCCAAAAATAGATCTAGGCACACATCTGTGTATTTCGACTTTCTTGCCAATGTTAACGGCTCTACAATAAAATGCACACTAGGCTAGCCATGATTTCCGCTATATGCAGCGAACACCTAAGCAGAATTCTACAGACGATTTGGTGCTCTATTTTTGTAGAGGAATTTACTTGGTGATCTACGATGGCTCTGGTCAACGGCCGTGGATATGCTCGTGTTAAATGATTCCAAAGCAGCTCGTGTTAAATAATTCCAAAAAAATTTACATTGTCCTTACACCTTCAATTAAAGTATCAACAAGATTGTCTTCATCTCCATTTTTTTTAGGTCTATAAGGCGGGGTCGATATCACAAAATAATAATCTTAAGTGATTGGATCAACAATTAACCGTTGTCAATGACATATTTATATTTACAGCTGTTGTTCGTTATCTTCTATATCAGATTGTCTTCCGACCTGCCATTCGTACACGAACTCCCTTGGCAGAATGCAGAGTTCGCCTAAAAACTTCATATCGGCTCTTTTACACTAACGTGTGGCTCGTTCAGAATCCTAACTTGCAGTTCCTTTTTATCTACAGGTAAGTAAGATTATCTGGTTATAGCTGATGGTAACTGTGTATGTCCTTGGAATTTGCATATCCTCTTTAACACACCACCTCCCTCGATTAGGTTCATATTTAGACAATTTCGTTCATGGAATTGGAGGTGCTTCCGAATTGAATGATGCACAGCTGCTGTTAGTAATGGGAAAAGTGGCCATACTGAAGCTTTGTTACTACTTTCTTGTTATATCTGATATGGCTTATACCAGGGAGGGCATTTTTCCATCTCCAGACAAGCGAATAAAGAATTTCTAACGGTATCACTTTGTCAGGATTCACATTTGGTTCGTTGAAGACTCTAACTTTCAAAACCTTTCTTTTTGAAGGAACTTGAAGGCTGCAAACTATTCAGTCCTGAGTATAGCAGAGTTCGTATCACAGCCTGTTGCATCATGAAAAAAGTGAAAGTAATCTTTTAGTGACGCTAAAATTTCTTTAAATTTTTTAATTTTGTAGCATTTCCTTTCAGTTCTGCTTGTATGTGGCTACAAGACAATCAGCAACTGCACATCAAGTCTTCTACCAAGTTACTTAAAAGATCTGAATCCACCCAAAAAAAGCTACAGATTTGCCGTTTCTAGTTTCTTCTATTACTGTTGTCCATATACAGCTACCTTTGTTTGTAAATTTTGATCCCTCTAGTATTGATCTCCAAGTTCCTCAAGGACTGTGATTGAATTGTCGTGGCTTAAATGGCAGAATGAAATTTGATCGTTGCAGATATTACCCCAAAGCTCTTTTTTCTCTTTCGGCACATTCCATAGCCACTTAGCGTCCATGCTGCTCACTAGGGCTTACACACAGAGTTGTGTAGGATTCACGAGGTTCCGGTCTATCATTAATATTTTTTTGATTGCTTAATGACAAACTTTTCATGAATCATCGAAGCAGCCTTACTTTGGGTCTGACCCCGGTGATCTGATCGATTAGACAAATAAAAAATCGATTTTAGGTTCTTTTGAGATCTTCCCTTAGACGGTTAGATGGAAAATATTTACGTTATAGTCAGTCCAGTGGTCTAACGAATAATCTTTCCAGTGCCACACATTTGGTAGATCATAAGAAGTCATTTATTTTAGAAGTCTCTTGATGAAAACTTTCATATCTGAGTTCTTGATTCAAAAAGTAATCTGATATCACGATAGCATTGTCTTGATAAGAATATTGTATCACATTTCGTCATTCTGACATCCTCTTCCCTTTAATAGAATACTCTCATTTTCTTGGTGTTTGAATCCTGTCTTACTCCGAAGATTTAATCAAATCCTCACTCGCGACTCGCGTCTCGATTTTTTATTCTCAAACAACCTTTGAATAGCTATTCATCTAGTGAAAGCTTCGCCACGACGATTGTGTAATGCTGAGATATAAGCAGTGTATTGCCTATATAAGCATATAAGCAGTGTACTAATAATATATATTCTGCTCTGCCGTATACAGTGAATAAGTGCAAAAAGAGAGAACAAAGCACATGCGTTATGACATTAGATCAGCCATTATACTGAAAAGGTGTTCAAAACGGACCTGCAGCTAATGAAATTTTTTAACGGTCCAAAGTTGTACCGCCTTTAGGAGGCTTCCAGTTAAGTAATTTCTAGGCAGGATTGGATTATGTCAGGAAATGTTATTGGAGAATTTTTCGTATCGTGTACACTATGGCAACATTAGTAAAAATAATCAAATACCACGCCTAATCAAGATCATTGAGAACTCTATCTAGACTTTCCTCCGGGACCATTACATGTGGTTATGAAGACATTTACAACCGTCGGAGGATATGGCAAAATCTAGGATCTGCGATCTTATTCAACAATGTCTGGATGACGTAATCAATATGCAACTGAATCTCAAAGACGATATTAGGAAATCTCAAAATTAAGTTGGTGACATTTTCCGAACCGTAAACTTTGGCTGCAGTATATAGAGAAGGTCATAATCGTTTTGCAATTCATCCAAAGGGAGTAGATTGAACAGCGAACTAGAAACTTCATTTGTAGGCAATTAAATCAATGCTTCCGTTTTCTCACGCAGGTGGTCATATCTTCTATGGAGGCTAATACGGTATCAGAGGTTTACAAGAAATTAACAACTCAAGGTAGATTCACAATTCGCAGAAAAAGAGCCTTTCTTTAGAAAAGTTCCAAGTGATATGATTATCGAACAGTGCTTAACGAAGGCGCCAAAATTTTCTGGGGGTTTAACTCAACGCCAGACTCAACGTTAGCAGGATTATTCCCTGATTCCCAAATACTGTTACGATAACAGAATTTCTACAGAATTTTTGGGGCATCAGTTTATCATCAGAGCGAGTCGTTGAGCTAATGCCACCTTCCTTGTGTGATAATATCTCAATGCGCAAGAATCTCATTTCGACTGCTCTGAATATTGCAAACTCTTTTGTCGTGAGTTTTAAAACACACATGCAGAAGTAAAAGTCCTCCTACACTTAATGGTGTGGACAATAATAGCGACACAAATCTGCTTTAAGGACGAATAAAATTATGTTAAGCGCTATTTTCGCTGGCATAATGCACACTCTTATTAAGCTTACTGGAGGATTTGAACTTCTAGATTTTCTAAACGTATTCTTACCGGTGAGTAAAGTTCTGCTATGCTTCCCCTCTCTTGCAGATGAGTGCACCAACTGTACTAGCTTTTTGACACCTTTCATATCAAAGACGGAATGATCAACAACAAGTATTTCTGTAATCTAATTTATTAACTTCAACACTACATTATCTTGCTGACATGAATAGAGATTGCGTGTCCTGTCCATCGACTCAAACTTATGTTCTCAAGAGCAGAAAGCTACTCCAGAAAATTTACCCGATTAATCGCCAGCAGTTGAGGCTTACGAAGTGTACTGATCTCTAACGCTGAACCAACTATAATTTCACGTGGTATGTGTGCGAGCATATCCATAACCGTTGACCAGAGCAATCCGAGAGCACCAAGTAAATTACTTTACAGAAATAGAAGAACTAAATCATCTGTAGAATTGTGCATAGAATATCGCTGATAATAGCGGAATATCATGGCAAACTGCCTATAGTACATTCGTTGCACAGTCCACCTAAGAGCCTTTAACTTTGGTGATAAGAAAGTCGTAATACAGATATTTGCTTAGATCTATACTTGTGACTGTTTTCAGAGAACAAGTTATTACCAAGTTACAGAAACATTCAGATATTATACTAACGGGAGTTGTCGAGACACGTGCTGTTCCTTTATAAAAACGAATGCAAGCAGTTAGCATGCACTACAACTAACCAAACATTGTAATATTTGAAAAGAAGTGTACTCAGATTAGGATTTTTAATTGAAACTTACAAACTGTACTACACTAAAATTTTTTCAAAAATTACAATCATTTGACATATCTATAAGGCTGTTGACTGTGGCTATCTGCAGAAATAGTGGTATTACTAATTGTAGATATCACGATGCATTTAGATAAAAAGATAATAACAGTAAAAGTCTAGATCCGCCATGATACTTGCATTAGAACGAGTGGAATCAGTTTGCATGCAGTACATCCGACGAGAGCGGGTGGGTTGAATGGGAAAGTACGGCAGGTCATATTGTCGTTAGGATTTGCAAATTCGAAATATTCGAGTTTAAACTTCGTGAGGTCCGGAAAAAAAGTCTTTAGCTGAGAGAAAATGAATATCGAGGTGAGCTCATAAGGTATAGTAAAAGAGAAAGCTCGTTATTTGATTGACAATTTGATAGGTCACTTGTAAAGGACAGGCATCCCCGAGCTTGTGAGGCTTTTTGTAATCTGCATCCACAACGACAGTAATTGCCTTAAAAGGAGAACATTAGCGGAGATACTAATTGAATTCGAGATGATACTTGTCTTTTTTGTAATAGTATTCTACAATGTCTGACGAGAGATATTAATCGATCTTTAAGTGTTGCGGTGAATAAAGAGATAATTTTGAGGATGTCCGGGGATGTTCGATTTTTAACTAGTGGTTTGGAATGCAACAGGCGTGCCAATAATTATAGAGTTCTATTTCGAGGTGCCCGGTAAGGCTAAACGGCTTATGCCGGATTAACTCCTTATTACAGTGCTGTGTAATTTGAAATCATCAGTGGACATCGTCATGTATTCTTTAATTTCTATTGGCTGAGAGCTAGTAAGGAATTTCAACAATTAATCGGAGGCCGCAGTAATTTGTGTTGCGTACTTAGGTCTGAAAAACGAAGCAGTAGTGTTTTTAAAGCTCCTTCACTCAAATAATACAATGACGTACCATTTAAAAAACCGTGGATTTACTTCTCCCTTTAATAAGACGAGGGAATCACAGACGTATAGCATTGAGAACGTACAGCGGTTTTATTAGGTGGGCCTTTGGTATTGAAAAGTGTTGTGATACCAAATGTAAAAAACATAAGTATTAATTTATCAATGATAAACAAACAATTGGTATACTTCTCGTTAATATGCAGCTACAAAACTATTTGAAAGTTCTTCTTCCGGAAGAAATTTACTTGGCACGTATAACACTCTCACCTTGTTCTTGATCGTTATCCTGATCTTTATGAAAAGTTTGCTTTGTGATGACCAGTGTTACTAAGTTGGTAGCGAACACATGACTGAGTATACCGTAAATATTTTCTACCTAACCGTGTAAGAGATCTCAAAAGAAACTAAAATCGATTCTTTTTTTTTTCGCTCATGGATCAGATAACCGGTCTCAGGCCCAAAGTAAGGTTGCTCCTATGAGGTTGGAATATAATGGGTTCCATAGCAAGTTTTACAGGTTACAATCGGTAAAATATAATAATGATAGACCTGAACCTTGTGAATCCTACACAAATATTATGTAAACCCTAGTTAGCATCAAGGACGCTAATTAAATACCTATTTAATAGCCTCGAGTGTTAACACACAGGAGACTTTCTATAAATAATATATCCGTAAGAACACAATTCGTTGGATTAAAATGTTTTCATCAGGCTAAAGAACAGGAACTAGGTGAAAGCATTACGGGTGTCTCTCTCAAATAGTATTGTAGTTGCATATAAACGGGTGTATAGTAATTGCTTGATTATCATTGACAAATTAATACTTATGTTTTTTACATTTGGTATCACTACATTTCATCATCTGTAAGAGAACTAGATATACTGCTGTGGTGGAAGCAACCAGAACAAACATTGCCAAAATTGTTTAAATTTGCTCGTCAGTAACTCGTCATCCCTTGTTCTAGTGCGTATACTGAAAGAGCTTTTTGTACTACAGGCTATATAGCTCAGGAACGGAGAAATTGATTTTTGATTTATTGACATCATGCACAGGCCTAATTACAGTGTTACTTATTATATATACGTTATACAAATTATATAGGATAATAAAACTATTGGTAATATTTACATTCGGTTTACATAATTAATAGAATTCTTAATACTACTACACCGATTGCTAGTAAATCAAGGTTGGTATTTTCTTTAACTAACTTGTTGTAGGTTGCACTAGTTCTCCATATAAATCTGCTTAAGACGTTTGTTTTTCCTGTCAAAAAAAATGTATTTTTCGAAGCAGTGCGCAATTTAGTGGATGGTACGTGGATACATATTTGGTAGTTAATTTCAGGATAGTCTACTTTGCCACGAAAGAGCTTATGTAAAAATAATAAATCAATATTTTTTCTAATAATTTCTAATGTTGCAAATTTAAAATTTTCAACAAATTTAATATAGCTTTAAAATTTCGAGTAGAATTACGTTTTCTTAAGTGTAAGAAGCCTTTAAAACATTTTTAACACGCTCAATCAAGAATGAGTATTCCTGTATATTAGGGTTCTATGTATTACTACAATATTCTAATTTGTACTTGACGTATGCATAATACAGTACAATTAAAAGTTTGGTCATCTGGAAATCTTTACTGACTCAATAAATAGTATATCCAAGTATTTTGTAGGCTTCTTTGCAAATAGTTTCAATATGTTGAATAAAGGATAGCTTTCAATGAAAAATTGTTCAATATGATCCCGGACCGGTTTGACCCGAAACGTGCCCGGCCCGTTTCGGCCCGGAATGTACCAAGCCCGGTTAGAGCCCGGCTTGAGATACGGGCCAGGTCGTGCCGGGCAACGGTTTCAGATCCACCCGGACTGGGCTTAGTTTTGCTGGGCTCTGGTTTAAACCCTCTAACGTGCGAAATAGAAACTCTTTAGCTAAGAAAAAATGAATTTCACGGTTTGTTCATAAGCTATAGTAAAGAGAAACTGCGTTAAAAAGATGGACAAGTTGATTGGTCACTTGCGATAGGGCAGTTTATCGTCAGAGCGACACGTTGAGCTAAGGCCACCTTCCTTCTGTGATAAATTCTCAATGCGCAAGGATGTCAATTGTACTGCGGTGAATATTGCAGAGTCTCTATTGTCTTGTGTTTTAAAACCCACACGTAGAAAGAAGAGTCCTTCTACAGGCAATGGTGTGGAGTAAAAAAGGCAACTAAAATCTGAGTTAAGTACGTATATAATTTATGCTAAAATCTATTTTCATTTTATATATTATGTATATATATTGCAATTATGGATATAAATTAAATTACGATCGTACTTAATTCTGCCATTTAAGCCACGACAATTCAATCACAGTTCTTGAGAAACTGGGAGTCAATACTAGACGGCTATCGAAGGAGCAAAGGCAGTTGTAATTGGAGAACAGTAATAGAAGAAACCTGAAATGGGAAATCTGTTGCTGCTGGTTGGTGTGATTCAGATTTTTTAGAATCTTGGTAAAAGACTTCATGAGCATTTTCTGATTCTCTTATAGCCACATACAAGCAGAACTGAACGGAAATTCTACCAAATTATTAAATTTATTAAAACTCTAGCGTCATTAAAAGATTGCTTTCACTTTTTCATTATGCTGCAAGCTTTGACACGACCTCAGCTATACTTAGGAGTGAATAGTTGGCTGCCTTCAAGTTCCTTCAAAAAGAATAAAGAATTCTGCAGTTTGTCAGTGTCTTCAATTAATTAAATGTGAATCCTGACAAATGATTAGGTTAGACATTTCTTTATGCACCTGTATGGAAGCGGAAAGTTGTCTCCCTGATATAAGAAATATAAGATAAAAAAAGGAAATAGTTGCAAAGCTAGAATATGTCCACTTTTCCCTTTACTATCACAGCAGCTTTGCAGCATTGGTTCGTCAATTTGGAAGTACTAAAACATCAGAAGCGAAATGGTTTAAGCCTAAACCGAATCGAAAGGGGTTGGATTGTTGACCCACACACCTACCATGAACTCCAGCCGGATAATCTTACTTACCTGTAGATAAAAAGTGACTGCAAGGTAGGATTGTGAACGAGCCACATCTTCGTGTAAAAGTGGCGATTCGAAGTATTCAAGGTTTTGTGCATTCTGCCAAGAAAATTCATGTAGAAATGACAGATCGAAAGATAATCTGTTATAGATGATAAGGAACAACAGCTGTAAAAATCCAATATGTCTTTGAGAACGGATTAACTGTGGATCCAGTCAGTTATGATAATTATTTCGTGATATCGTACCCGCCTTATAGACCTAAAAAAGTGGACATGAAAACTATCTTGATGAAACTTTAAATGAAGGTGTAAGGAAAAGTTATAAAACATGAAGGTGATGTATTCTTGTGTTTAATTATTTGGAATCTTTTAACACGAGCTGCTTTGGTACCCGAAGAGAAAACGAAACCGTATAACGACACGTTTAAGTTATCGACTAAAAACCAATTCATTTAGATATCACATTCGTGTACAAGAGTATCATTCAATTGTAGGTTAATAACAATTGTTTATTGTTCGATTGTTTATATCTTAAGATGTTCAAAAGCATACCACTGACTCCGAGGATTCTTCCATATGCAAGGACACTTAAAATTGTGTAACTAGCGTTTAGTTTTCGACTCTCCTTCAAGGAAGTAAAGTTTAACACTCATAATAAAGAACAATGTTTGGATATTCCAATAATGCAAATACTCCATGTACATTTTTATCCAAGAGGGCGTAAGAATAAAGGCTCTACTACACGTTGATTCCAGTTGGTTTATATTTATTGAGCTAGGTTTTATACGACATAAGGATAATAAATCCTCACTGCTCAGCACCTTGTTACTTTGCGAATGTTCCAAGCTCCTTTTCAGACAGAAGGCCTAGAAAGCTTAACAATTTTCCGTAACTGTTATATTACACTTATGGTCGTAAGCTTATTAGGATTCACAGGCAGATTATTGTCCGGCGAAGCTATTAGGAGATTCTTAGGTTATTAAGGACGTGATAACCTTGTAGACGCAGGCTCGCTTCTCTTAGCCTGAGAGACATGACCGGACGATGAATTTATAAAGCAGTGATTCGCGATACAAAAAAGTTATACAGGCCTGGTAGAACAGGTGTAGAACACAGACATTAACAAAATAATCAATTGTAAGATTTTTTTTTTTTTGGTACCCAGGTCACATTTGGAGATTTTTCAGTTAGTACACCTGAAAAATATAATACTTCCTAGGCTCACTTTTCACATATTGGAGTAGAAGCCCTGAATTTTCTCCCATAGTAATAGTGTTCGAGTACTTGCTCGTCTCGGTGCCCAAAGTAAGTAACTGCTATTAACATTCGATTAGCCTTAGATTTAAACTTGAGACTAAAAGAAATTAGATGCGTCTTTTGCAACTTTAACTCACTTCGTTAAGATGCTATATTGATAACGCTACATATATATCACACTAATCTTCAGGCTATACAATCTTAAAGTTCCTTTGACTCGCACGGTTCAACTTGCACTACAGACTGCCATATCGCACACTCTTATTAAGCTTACTGGAGGATTTCAATTTCTCCAACTTCTAAACGTTTTGTCATCGGTGATTAAGTTCTGGGATGCTTCCCCTCTGTAGCAGATTAGTGCACCAACTGTATTAGCCTTTTGACACCTTTCATATCTGAAACGGAATGATCAACAACAATTATTTCTCTAATCTTATTTATTAATTCAAAACTACCTTATCTCGTTGACATGAATAGAGCTTGCGTGTTATGTCCATCGAATCAAAGATATCTTCTCATGAGCAGAAAGCTAGTCCACAAAATGTACCAGATTAATCGCCAGCAGTTGAGGCTTACGAATTGTACTGTTATCTAACACTGTACCTGACTGTCTATTGGCCTGGTTGTATGCGTGGATATCCATGGCCGTTGACCAGACCCATCCTAGATCACAAAGTAAATTCCTTTACAAAAATAGAAGCACCAAATCGTCTCTGCATAGATGAAAGCTGCATATAGTAGAATATCATGGCATACAATCTAGAGTACATTCCCTTGCACAGTCCAGTTTGAGCAGTTGCACATTGGCAAGAAGAAAGTCGAAAAACAAAGATATGTGCTTAGATCACATTTCAGACTGTTTTCAGAGAACATTCCATTACCAAATTATAGAAAGATTCAGATATTTTATTTAGTGGAAATATACGTCAATATACGTCAGGATATGTGTTGTTCTCTTATCATAACGAATGCAAGCAATTAGCATGTACTATAACCAACCATACATAGTAATATTGGATAAGAAGCGTAGTGAGATAGGGATTTTTCAATTGCAACTTACACGCAGTAATACCCTAATATTTGCTGAAAAATTACTTCATGAGGCAAATGATTTAAGGTGTATCTACAAGGTTGCTGACTGTTGTTTTCTGCAGAAATTATGGTATTAATTGTAGATATCAGGATGCGTTTAGATAAAAAGATAATAACAGTAGATGTAATCCGCCATGATACTTGTATTAGAAAGAGTAGAATCAGTTTGCATGCAGTACAACCGACATGAGAGCATGCGTTGAAATGGGAATAGTACGACAGCAGATATTGTCGTTAGGATTTGGAAATTCGAAATACTCGAGATTAAAACTTGTGACGTGGGGAAAGACTGAGAAAGACTGAATATCACGGTGAGGTCATAAGGTATAGTAAATAGAAAGGGTGTTAAAATGGTGGACAAGTTGATGGGTCACTTGCAATTGGGCAGACATCCCCGAGCTTATTTTATTCATCTGCAACACCAGAAATCACCTTAAAATGAAAACGTTAGCAGAAATGTCACGTGACTCCATTGTAATAGAATTCTTCAGTGTATGAAAAAATATAATAATTACAGTTTAAATCATTTCTAAGTGATGCGGTGATTAAAGAAATAATATTGAGGATGGACGGGAATGTTCGACTTTTAATTAGTGGTTAAGGTTCAACAGGCGTGTCAATAATTCGAGGGTACTATTTCGAGGTGTCCTGTAAAGCTAAAGGGCTTATGGAGGCCTATGTCAGTCTAAAAATTTTGTGAAATTTAGAAATCAGCAATGGACGTCGCCATGTATTTCTTAATTCCTATTGGCTTAGAGCTAGTAAAGAAATTCAACAATTAATCGGTGGCCCCAGTATCTTGCGTTGCGTACCTAGGTCTTAAAGACGAAGCAGCACTGCTTTTAGAGCAACTAAACTATCATTATAAAATGTCGTACCATTTAAAAAACCGTCGATTTACTTCTCTCTTCAATAAGATGATGGTATTGGAATCGTACAGCGGTTTGTTTTAGGTGGGCCCTTGGGATTCAAAAATGTTGTGATACCAAATGTAAAAAACATAAGTATTAATTTATCAATGATAATCAAGCAATTGCTATACTTCCCGTTTATATGCTTCCTGCTGAATAAAATCTACTTACCTCCCATAACGGTCTCACATTGTTCTTGATCGTGAGCCTGATGTAAACTGTTTAATCCGAAGATTGTGTGTTCTTACGGATACAATATTTAGAGAAAATCTCCTGTGGGTTGAAACTCGAGAGTATCTAGTATGGATTTATTTAGTGTCCCTCTGCTTACTAGGGCTTACATACAGAGCTGTGTAGGATTCACTAGGTTTCGGACTATGATTAATAATATTTTAACGATTGCATAATGATAAAAACTTGATATGGAACCAATTATATTCTAACTTACGAAGCAGCCTTACTTTGGGTCTGGGACCGGTGATCTCATCGTTGAGACAAATATAGAACGATTTTAGGTTCTTTTGAGGTCCTCCCTTAGACGGTTAGATTAAAATATTTACGGTAGTCCTGTGTTCGCTACCAAATTAGTAACACTAGTCTTCACAAAGCGACCAAACTGTGGGCTGATCAATTAATCTCTTCATATAATCTCATTGCATGCTTTGATTACTAACTAAGTGCCACACACTTCATAGAGAAGAAAAGGTCATTTATTTTAGAAGTCTGTTGATGAAAAATCTCTAAATCCAAGTTCTTGAATGTAAAAGTAATGTTACATCACGGTAGCATTGTCTTGATAAGAATATCGTATGACATTTCTTCACTCAGACATCCATTTTCCCACTAATGCTATACACTCATGTTCTTGGTGTGTCAATGCTGTCTTAATCGCAAAATTTAATCAGGTCTTCACTCGAGTGTCGCGTCTTGATTTCCTGTTCTCAAACAACTTTTGGATAGCTATTCATCTTGTAAAAGCTTCGGCACTGTAATGGTGAGATACAGAACCTCTTATCTATATATATAAAAGAGAACGCACAAAATCCTTTGTCCGCTCATCACGCTAATACGGCTGAACCGATTTCTTTCATTTTTGGGGGGTTGTTAGGATTTGGACCCTAGATGGTTTTTATCATATCACTTTAATTTTCAATTACCAGTGTCTTGAGATAATTGACCAATCAAGTGTCAATACGTACAAAATATCCTTTGTCCGCTCATCACGCTAAAACGGCTGAACCGATTTCTTTCATTTTTGGGGG
Source organism: Thermobia domestica (assembly GCF_964235325.1). NCBI lineage: Eukaryota > Metazoa > Arthropoda > Insecta > Zygentoma > Lepismatidae > Thermobia > Thermobia domestica. Next base: position 273,377,497 of record NC_137454.1, on the reverse strand, counting down.
GTTGTTAGGATGTGGACCCTAGATGGTTTTTATCATATCACTTTAATTTTCAATTACCAGTGTCTTGAGATAATTGACCATTCAGGTGTCCATACGTACAAATCCTTTGTTATTAGTTCATCATAGGTATAAAAATAAACGTATTTATATGCAACCCGCATGACCCTGTGACTCGGCGGGTTAACATAACTGACAGGCGCTATAAATCACTTGAAAGCGAAAAAGTAAAAATTATCTAAGTAACAAAGTTTATTGCGTTCCGGGATGACCGCAGCGAAGCGGGGCGGGTTGGGGTGACCGCAGCGAAGCGGGGCGGGTTAACATAAATGACAGGCGATATAATGTTAACATTAGTGCAATCTTCTATGGTTTTTATCATATCACTTGAAAGCGAAAAAGTAAAAATTATCTAAGTAACAAAGTTTATTGCGTTCCGGGGTGACCGCAGCGAAGCGGGGTGAACGCTGCTAGTTTGATATAAGCAGTGTATGCATCAGTATTTCTTTAATATTTCAACATCAAGTACTAATACTATATATTCTACTCTTCAGCTTACAGTAAACAACTGCAAGAAAAGTGATCAATCCACATGCGTTATGATATTAGATCATCCATTATACTGGCAAGGTGTTAATATCGTACCTCAGCTGTAGAAATTTTTGACCGGTCCTAAGTTGCACCCGTTTTAAGAGGTTTGCAGTTAAGTAATTTCTAGGCACGATTGAATGCACTGTGTAAGGAAATGGTATAGAAGAACGTTGGTGTTTCCTGTACACTATGACAACTTTAGTGAAAAAGCTGAATTGAATGGTCATGCCTACACAATATCATTGAAAAAACACTTCTAGACTTTGCTCGGCGCTCTCTATATGTGGTTATGAGGACTTTTGCAACCGTCGTAGGAGATGAAAAGGAAACTGCATGATCAAAACCATATTAGGAAATCTCAAAATTAGGACGGTGACATTTTCCGAACATTAATTTTGGCTGCAGTATATAAAGAAGGTCATAATCGTATTGCAATCGTAAGGGACTAGATTGAGCAGGGGACAAGAACCTCATTTGAAGGAAATTCAATTAATGCTTCCTTTTTCTCACGCAGCTGGTCATCTTTTCTATGAAAAATTTGCACATCACTATACTCAGTAGTAAGGCCTGGAGGCAAGTACGGTATCAGAGAATTACAAGAAATTAACAACTCAAGGAACATTCGCAATTCGCAGAAAAAGTAGTTTCTTGAGTGAAGTTCCAAATGGTATGATTACCACACTGTGCTTAATTAAGCGCACGATTTTTTCTCGGTAATTAACTCAACGTCAGACACAACGTTAGCAAAATTAATCCTTGATCCCAGATACTGTTATGCCAAATAGAGGAACCCTCGAATTTTTGGCTCGCATGTTGCACTCTAAACCACTAATTAAAAATCGAAAATTCACGTCCATCCTCAAAATTATTTCTTTAATCACCGCATCACCGCATATCTCTTTTCAGAAATTGCAGAACAGTTTTAAAAAAGTCAAGTGACAACTGTGCTACTTTTCTCAATGTATGGTGGTAACTCACGTAGTGGATGCATATCACAAAAAGGTTCACAAGCTCGTGGTTGCTTTTCCTATCGCAAGTGACCCATCAACTTGTGCATGATTTTAACTCTTTTTTTCTTTACTATACCTTGTCAGCTCACCGTGATATTCATCTTTCTCAGCTAAAGACTTCTTGTTCCGCACGTCACAGGGTTTAAACACGAATATATTTGAAATTTTCAAGTCCTAAGAGCAATATGAGCTGCCGTACTTCCCCATATCAACCCGCCCGCTCTCGGCGGTTGTACTGCATGCAAACAGTTTCCACTCTTTCTAATGCAAGTATCATGGCGGATCTAGACACCTGCTGATATTATCTTTTTATCTAAATGCATCGTGATATCTACAATTAGTAATACCATTATTTCTGTAGAAACCCACTGTCGGCAACCTTGTAAATAAATGTTAGTACTTCCGCCAAACGAAGGTCATAATTCACCAGATTTTATTCTATTACAGCATGTGATTTGCAATTGAAAAATCCTAATATCACTACGCTTCTTATCAAATATTACTATGTATGGTTTCTTGTAGAAAGTGTAATCTGGCTTTTTTTTAAATCTTTCGTCACTTTCCCTGTCTAATTGTAATATATATCTATAAGATATAAGTTGAAAATAGCGCTTAACATAATTTAAATACGTACTGTACTTAACGCAGATTTTACTTGCCAATTTTCGTCTACACCACTCCGTTTAGAAGAACTCTTAGTTCTACGTGTGGGCTTTAAATCTCGGTACAACAAAGACTGCTATATTCAGCGTAGTCGCATTGACATTCTTGTGCAATGAGATATTATCACACAAGGAAGATGGCATTAGCTCAACGTGCCGCTGAAATGACAAAGTGTCTGCTAAAAATATCTTTAGTACTTCTGTTATCGTAACAGTATTTTGGAATGATTTTTTAATCTAGCTAACGTTGTGTCTGACGTTGAATTAGTCCTCCAGAAAATTTCGTTGCCGAATTGTGAGGGTTCCTTGAGTTGTTTATTTCTTTAATCTTCTGATACCGTGTTAGCCTCCAGGGCTTCCATCTGTTGAGTATAGTGATGTTTAAATTTTTCATAGAAAAAATGACCAGCTGCGTGAGAAAACGGAAGTATTAATTTAATTGCCTTCAAATTAAGCATCTAGTTCCCTGTTCAATCTAGTCGTTTTGGATGAATTGCAATACGATTTTGACCCTCTCTATATACTGCAGCCAAAGTTTACCGTTCGGTTAAGATCAGCGTCTTAATTTTGAGGTTACCTCATATGGTGTTTGGCATGCTATTTCATTTTCTTGTATATGTTGCATATTAATTTCCTCATCCAGACAACGTTCATCCAAGATCCTAGATTTAGTCATCTCTAAATTTTGCATAAACACATGTAAGGGTCGCGAACAAAGTCTAGAAGTAAATTCTCAATGATATCGAGTAGGAATGGACATTCAAAATTTTCACTAATGTTGTCGTAGTGTACAGGATACCTGAAAGTTCTATACCATTTCATGACATAATGTATCCAATCATGCCTAGAGATTGCTTAAGTAGACACCTCCTAAGGGTACAACTTTCGACAGTTCAGAAATTTCTTGAGCTGCAGGTACGATTTGAGACCTTTCCAGTATAGTGGCTGATCTAATGTGATTACACAAGTGCTTTGTTCACTTTTCTTGAAATTATTCACTGTATGCGAAAGAGTAGAATATTTAGTGTTAGTACTTGATGTTGAAATATTGAAGAAATAAAGAGGCAATACACTGCTTATATGAAAAGGAGAGGTGTATATAACAGCATTACACAATTGTTGTGGTGAACCTCTCACAAGATCAATAGCAATCCAAACGTTGTTTGAGAATAGGAAATCGAGACGCGAGATGCGAGTGAGGATTAGGACAGCATCGACACACCAAGAAAATGAGTGTTTAGCATTAGAGGGAAAGTGGATGTCAATATGAAGAAACGAGATACGATATTCTTATCAAGAGAATGCTACCGTGAAATAAGATTACTTTTGAATTAAAGGACTTGGATATGGAGATTTTTTTTTTTAAAAAAAAGAGACTTGTGAAATAAATGACTTTTTCTGCTCTATGAAATTTTTGTCACTTAGTTACTAATCAAAACATACAGTGAGCTTATACGGAAAGATTATTTGATTAGCCAACTGTTTGGTTGCTTTGAGACGTCGAGTGTTACTAAGTTGGTAGCGAACACTGGACAGACTATACCTTTAATATTTTCCACCTAACCGTCTAAGAGAAGATCTCCAAATAACCCAAAATCGATTCTTTATTTGCTTCATCGATGAGATCACCAGTAAGGCTGCTTCGGAGGTTAGATATAATAGGTTTCATAGCAAGTTTTTCATTATGCAATCGGGAAAATCTTAATAATGATAGGCCAGACCTAGTGAAGCCCACACAATTCTATGTAAGTTCTAGTGAGCAGCAATAACCAAAATTAAATGTATATTTGATAGTCTCGTGTGTTAACACACAGGAAACTTTGTTTAATATATATCAGTAAGAAGACAACCCCTTGGATTAAACAGTTTCTATCAGGCTAACGATCAAGTACAAGGTGAGAGCGTTATGGGTGTTAAGTATATTTCTAATTGTATTCTAGTGCTTATAAACGGGAAGTATAGCAATTGCTTGATTATCATTGTTAATTAAATACTTATCTTTCTTACGTTTGGTATCACAACACTTTTCAATGCCAAGGGCCGACCTAAAACAAACCGCTGAACGTTCCCAGGCTATATGAGTGTGATACCCTCGTCTCATTAAAGGGAGACTTAAATCCACAGTTTTTTTAAACGGTACGCCATTGTATAATGTGAGTTAAGTAGTTATAAAAGCACTACTGCATCGTCTTAAGACCTAGGTACACAACACAAGACCTTACGGCTTCGGATTCATTTTTGATTTCCTTTACTAGCTTTAAGCCATTAGGAATTAAGGAATAGATGCCGATGTCCATTGCTGACTTGTAAATTTCACAGCGTTGTAAGAAGGACATAACCCGGCATAATCCGTTTAGCCTTACCGGTAAACTTCATAGCAAAACCTCGAATTATTGGCGCGCTTGTTGCACTCTAAACCACTAAATAAAAATCGAACATCCCCTTGCATCCTCAAAATTATTTAATTAATAACCGCACCACTTAGAGATCGATATAATCCCTTATTAATAATTCTTTTTAGACATTGTAGAATTCTATTACAATGAAGTCAAGTGACATCTCTGTTATCGTTCTTATTTTAAGACGATTTCTTACGTAGTAGATGCATATTAAAAAAAGCTTCACTAGCTCGGGGATGCTTATGCTATCACAAGTGACCCATCAACTTGTCCATCATTTAACGCGATTTCACTTTACTATACCTTATGATCACCGTCATATTCATTCTTTCTCAGCTAAACATTTCTTGTTCCACACGTCACAGGGTTTAAACTCGAATATTTCGAATTTACAAGTCCTAAGACTATATGAGCTGCTGCACTTTTCCCATTTCAACCCGCAAGCTCACTTAGGTTGTAATGTATGCAAACTGATTCCACTCGTTCTAATGCAAGTATCAAGGCGGATCTCTTCATCTACTGTTATTATCTTTTTATCTAAGTGCATCCTGATATCTACAATTAGTAATACCATTATTTCTGTAGAAAGCCACAGTCGGCAGTGTTGTAGAAAAACCTTGAATCTTTTGCTATATGAAAGTAATTTTACAAAAGATTTTAGTCAATTACAACGTGTAAGTTGCAATTGAAAAATCCAAACCTCACTACGCTTCTATGTGTGGTTGATTGTAGAGCATGATAACTGATTGCATTCTTTTTGATAAGAGAACAACACGTATCTCTACATGTCCTCTTAATAGAACATTTGAATGTTTCTGTAACTTAGTAATACAATGTTCTCTAAAAAGAGGCTGAAGTAATTATGAAGTAACGACTTTCTTCTTACCAATGTTAACGGCTCTTAGCTGGACTGTGCTAAGAATGTACTCTAGGCAGTTTGCCATGATATTCTGCTATATGCAGCGATCATCTATGAATTGTACAGACGATTTTATTTTTCTATTTTTGTAAAGGAATTTACTTGGTGATCTAGGATGGCTCTGGTCAACGGAGATGGATATGCTCGCTTACATACCAGGTCAAATGACAGTCTGGTTCAGTGTTAGAGATGAGTACACTTCGTAAGCCTCAACTACTGGCGATTAATCTGGTACATTTTGTAGTGTAGCTTTCTGCTCTTGAAAACATACCTTTGAGTCGATGGACAGGACACGCAAACTCTATTCAAGTCAGCTAAATGAGGTAGTATTGAATTTAATAAATAAGATTAGAGAAATTCTTCTTGTTAATCATTTCGTCTCATATATGAAAGGTGTCTAAAACCTAATAAAGATGGTGAACTAATCTGCTACAGAGGGGAAGCTTAGCTGAACTTTTCTCACCGGTGAGAAAACGTTTAGATGATCGAGAAATTCAAATCCTGCAATAAGCTTAATAAGAGTGTGCGGTATGGAACTCAGTAGTGGAAAATGAACCGTGCGAGTCAGAAAGACTTTAAGGTTCAATAGCTTGAAGATTAGTGTGATAGATTCGTTGTGTTCTTAATATAGCAGCTTGATGAAGTGTCAAGGTTGCAAAAGACGACTCGAAATTTTTTATACACACAAGTTAAACTTACAAGCTAAGCGAAAGTTTATAGCTGTATATATTACTTTCTTTTGGCATCTGGACAAGCAAGTACTCGAACACTATTATTATGGGCGTAAATTCAGGGCTTTTGCTGGAAGATGTGGAAAGTGAACATAGGAAGTTTTATATCTTTCAGGTGTACTTAACTGAAAATTTCCCAATGTCACCTAAGTACGGAAATCAATTTTGTCAATTGATAATTTTGTTGATTTCTGTGTTCTACACCTGTTCTACCATGGCTGTATAATTACTTTGTATCGCAAATCAATTCCTTAAACCGCTAGCTTCATAAATTCATCGGCTGGACTTGTCTCACAGTCCAAGAGAAGCGTGCCTGGGTCTATAAGGTAATCTCGTACAAAATTACCTAAAAACACCTATTAGAGTTTCAGGCCAATAAGCTGCATATGATTCCTTTACTAGCTTACGACCATAAGTTTAATATATCTGTTACGGAAAATTTTGAGCTTCGTTGCCTCCTGAGTGAAAAGCAGCTTGGTTCAGTCGCAAAGGAAGAAAATGCTGAGCAGTACGTATTGATTGTCCTTATGTCGTATAAATCCTAAGGCAATAAGTTGAAAGCAACAGGGATCTACGTGTAATAGAGCTTTCTTTCTTACGCCCCCTCTTGGATAAAAATGTACATGGAGTCTTTGCGTGTACCGCATATCGAAGCATCGTTCTTTATTAAGAGAGTTAAACTTTGCATCTTTTTAGGAGATTCTAAAACTAAACGGGAACGAGGCGAAAGGAGTGTTTGGAAGATGAGGATGGCGTTTGTTGTTCGCTAGATACCTACACTCTTAAGAATAAAATGAATTAAGTGTATTCTCTTAATTTGTCATATTTAAATTCAAATGTGGCTTCAATTTAGAAGGGCCAAAGGAAAGTTTAAGCTGAAGTACATTTTTGTTGGTCTGTATTTGTCTATATAGTAATGAATTTATTTATAGAGCGAAAATGTCGAAAATGGTCAGATATTTACAATAGAAAACTGGTTATTCAGTAAGAGAAGGAACTGTTTCAAATGTGAAGCAAACAATTTCTATTTGTTAACTACTTTGATATTTAAAATTAAATGAATAATAACGATATTGTAACAAATTGTAGCATATTTATCCTTGAAAAACGAATCTCCTCGGTAGAACGAAAGGAGTATTTTTAAGGTGAAGAACATTCTTGCTGATCGGTAGTTTCCGACATATTTCAGAATCTAATGTAAGAATGGAATTGTCGTAAAGTATCAGATATACACAATTAAAAAGCGAGTCCATTGAATGGAGTAAAAGAGTGCTTCGATGGAGATGCAGACTGTTGGTCCCTCTGACATCATTATTGAAAGTATATATTCTGCACTTAAAGTGACTTCTTTATTCATTTTTTCATTTCATCATTTTTATCATTTTTTCATTTTTTCATTTCATTTTAATCATTTCATTAATCATTTAACTAGCTGACCAGATTTTGAAGTGACCTGAGTGACGCCAGTCACATTGCTTTTGCAGTTCCTTATCTGTACTCTCTGGTGTCCGAGTTATCGCAATGTCCCGTGCATCGTGCCAGTGGACTAGAATTTACATAAATTATTTTCCACATTCTGTTTGTAAATGCATACAGGTGAGTTAACTGAGTGATTATAAGATTGAACTACGAACACTCTTCAGTTGACCACTGCATTGTTTGCCGCCACCGCGCTCGTTGCGTCGGGAATTAAATCTGACTGTGTTAAGGGGCAAAAGCTATTTGTCGGCGAAGGACGTTTTCTTACGGTTAGCCCCCAATTAGTGACGTCTCTTTTTCAAATACTTTATGCGTCCCTGTCAGTTATATACGTGCCCTCCAACTAGTATTCTACCTTCGAGACTATTTTATTGGCTGAACATTCATCTTAACTCTTCAGGCAGGGGACTCTTGATTCAGCTTTTCTGCTCTAATCTTTCCCAGGATACTTTGAGGCCGGTGACGTCACGTGGAGGTATCGCTATATTTTTGAACAGAACAAGCGAAATACTGGATAAACAATTTCACTACTGTTTCAATATTGGCAAAAATAATCTTAATTGCGCAGCAGCTCATTTTAATAACAGAGGAAGCAGTACAAATGAAATAATGTTCCATCGATTCCCTAAAAGTGATGAACATCGAACATGATGGATTTCCCACTGTAAACAAAAGAACACTTTTAATATGAATAACGCATGAATATGTTCTGCTGTCCTTTCACCAAGGGATTATCAAAGGGTTTGAGAAATGAGTTTCTAGGTTTCCCGCAAAAGTAGTGTTTAAGATCTGACTCTGTTCCGTCATTATTGAGACCAAATTAGCATAGGGAAAAATAAACTACACGTTAGTCAAGTTGAAAAACTGGTGTGTAACAACAATAATTTATTTTACTTTATCGACATTTGTTTCTGAGGGCCTGAAACTTAAGGAGTTTATGTACGTAAAGCGAGGTGGAAGTGGTAACAACAAGAATATAATTGCATACTCTCATATATTCTTTAGTTTAAATTTTATTCTTAAGTTTTGTTGAGTGTCTGAATCATTATTCTGGCAAAGTACTCAATAGGAACCTATTACGAACCGAACTTAACCTAACCTAACCTAATCTTGTCTAAACGAACCGTACTTGTTACGTACAAATTACCTTGATTTTATTCCTTCTCCAATGCCACATCGTGCGATAAAGTCACTTGTTTTGCACAAAGTGCACTCTTACCATTATTCATATAACTGAAGGGCTGACCGACAGAGGGGGGGCTAAGCCACGAAAACTAATTTCCAAGAAATCGAAGGGTAAAGTGGAGAACAAATAACTGCAAATTTTCCCCTGAGAAGCTGGTTCCTTTATGTATGTATACCACTCTATAGATATCTGTGCAACTTGTAACTTGTAATGCATAATATAAAGTGTGTTGTATAGAATAATAAACGATTATTAATAATGTAAAGGAAATATTTTGCAGTGACGATATCTGACAGTTCGATTAATACGCACTAAATACAAAAAGTTAGGTTAGGTTTCTAACCTAACCTAACCATATTAAGTTAGGTTCGGTTATGTTAGGTTAAGGTAGATTAGAAGCTTAAAATATATAAAACGATAATCATGCTTGTTGTTCTGTATGGTTGTGAAACATGGTCGCTTACTCTGAGGGAAGAACATAGACTCAAAGTATTTGAGAACAAGATCCTGAGAAGAATATTCGGACCCAAGAGGAACGAGAATGGGGAATGGCGGAAGCTTCATAACGAGGAACTACATTTACCCAACATGTCGTCAAGTCTAGGAGGCTTAGGTGGGCAGGTCATGTAGCTAGAATGGAAGAAAGTAGAAACCCTTTCAAAGTCTTGACTGGTAGACGAATAGGAAAACGACCATTAGGAAGACCTAGACGCAGATGGGAGGACAATATTAAGATGGATCTCGCAGAGGTAGGAATACAAAGTAGAAACTGGATGCAATTAGCTAAGGATAGAAGTCAGTGGAGAGCTTTTGTGAACGCGGCACTGAACCTCCGGGTTCCATAGGCCATAGAGTTAGTTAGGTAGTTAGTTAAGGTAGATTAGATTTCTAACATAACCTAACCTATTATAACACAATCTGACCTAATTTATTGCATACCCGGAATCTCTGAATAATTTAAATTATGTATGCTTAAGGTAGATTAGACTACTAACGTAACCTAACCTATCCTATCACAACCTAACCTAATTTGTTATTACATACCTGGAACCGAATCTGTGAATAATTGAATTATATTTGTTCTATGTATTTTATTACCTGAAATGCTCTCGTGGTTTATGGAAAGTATTTGAACTCCTTCCCACCTTAGAATCCACGTTTCAATGAAAGTGTAACGATAAAAATCTATAATGTCACCTCTTCCCTACGCCCAAAGAGGATGAATTTGGATTTAAACCGTTTTCGTTAGGGTCACTATTTATTTCAGTGACCATGAAAATTATGGACTGGACACTAATTTCACCGTGTGCGTGGGTTTTCTCGAGGTTCTCCCGTTTCCTCCCACTTTCTTCATTCCACCATTTCATTCATTACTCATTATCACCGTCTCCTTTATCCTAACCGGCATAACCGTGGGACGTAAAACTCAAAATTTCATTTCATTTGATTCTGGACACTAATTTCGGATTTTTTCGATTACTTGTCGTCTCCTTCGTATCTCCTCTCACCCCCGAACCGAAAAATGATAAGATCCTAAGTTAGTCCTGGGCAGGGGCGGCTTTAGGATATTAATTGTGAGTAGGCCCGCTGCCTCGCTGGTGGATACATACACACATTTGATTCATTAATGACAGTAGGAAATTACTTTTACAGTAGTGGTTGATACTATTTGTTAAACAATTATCTACCATTAATATATTTACTCTTTAGTATATTTAGAGGAAAATATATTTACTCTTTAGTGTTTCTTTTAGCGTTTATATACTTTTCAAAATTTTGGGGTAGGCTTGTGCCTACCCGGCCTACCTGCTGAAGCCGCCACTGGGCCTGGACGCATTAAAGTACCAAAAATACTCGGTAATTCAAGTTGGTCGAGAAGAAGTTAGCAGTTAAACATTCTTAAAATTATTTTTACGGTATTTATATGAATAGAAAATGTGCCCTTTCTTCAGCTTAAAACAATGGAGGATTTTATATACCGAGTTTCATCTTTCTAACATAATAGGCTCGGGAACCTTTTCTACCCACTTATGATTCGCCCTTCAATCAAAGTAATGTGATAAAAATCTTACTTAGGCCAGGTCAACTAGTGTACAAAAAATTTAAAATCGGCCCAAAGGTCTAGGAAAAGTTAGCGACCAAACATTATATTCATTTTTATTTGTATAAATAATTAATCATTATTGACTGTATTTATTTATTATATTATATTATATTGTGTTATCTGTGAATAGAAAAAACATTCTTTGCATTTGGTAAGACAAGGAAGTTCATAATTATACTGTTTTGAATCCAGTTTTACGAGTAAAGCGCGAAGTGTAACAAATCTTCACCGATACCTCCACATGACATCACGGGCAATGAGCCAATCAGAACGCTAATCGAGAACTGGAGCTACCTGTTATTTTATATACCTTCCTCTTCAGGATTGTTTGGCGCAACAACTGGATTTCTACGTGGGACTATCCAAGCAATTTTTCCCCCGGTGCTAATCCCCAATTCTCCAATCCAATTCTCGTTATTTAGACCGACGAGCGATAGGGATACAATTTGTAACCCCTTCTTGGCGAGGTCCTTCATCATGCTATTCAGGGAAGTTAAGGTCTCAGGGGAATACTTACTGGCAGCACCACCGAGAAGAGAAATCCGAACAGTAACCCGAACTCAAGTAGATTACAAACAAATGCCCGCCCGAACACACAACTCAAAATGGTTATAAATTGTCAGATATTTACAATTAAAAGGGAAATAAAAGGACTGTAAATGCAGCACACTCTTGATAATCGTTTGTTACTTATTTACCTAAAAATGAAATGAACTGCCGTAAAGAATAATGTTTAATAACAGATTTGTCGTAATTTGTCAGACATTTACAAGTCCAATATATAGGACCAAAACATTGTTTAAAAATAACTTAGACTCTTGCTAATGGTTAGTTACTGAGATATTTATCAATACAGTGAAACAAAGCATTTGTCGCAAATTGCCAGGAATTTACGGTTGAAAATGACTGTATGCAGAAGGACACATGTCCTTCATCGTATAAGCACCACGATGCATTTAGATAAAAAAAATAATAACAGTAAAAGTCTAGATCCGCCATGATACTTGCATTAGAACGAGTGGAATCAGTTTGCATGCAGTACAACCGTCGAGAGCATATTTTGAAGATGTACGGGGATGTTCGATGTCTAAATAGTGGTTTGGAATGCAACAGGCGTGCCAATAATTAGAAGGTTCTATTTCGAGGTGCCCGGTAAGGCTAAACGGCTTATGCCGGATTAACTCCTTCTTACAGTGCTGTGTAATTTGAAATCATCAGTGGACATCGTCATGTATTCTTTAATTTCTATTGGCTTAGAGCTAGTAAAGAATTTCAACAATTAATCGGAGGCCGCATTATTTTGTGTTGCGTACTTAGGTCTGAAGAACGAAGCAATAGTTCTTTTATAGCTCCTTGACTCAAATTATACAATGGCGTACCATTTAAAAAACCGTGGATTTACTTCTCCCTTTAATAAGACGAGGGAATCACACTCGTATAGCTTTCAGAACGTCCAGCGGTTAGTTTTAGGTGGATCTTTGGTATTGAAAAATGTTGTGATACCAAATGTAAAAAACATAAGTACTAATTTATCAATGATAATCAACAATTGCTATACTTCCCGTTACAAAACTATTTGAAAGTTCTTCCTGCTGAAGAAATCTACTTAGCACGTATAACGCTCTCACCTTGTTCTAGATCGTTAGTCTGATAGAAACTGTTTAATTCAAAGAGTGTTTTTTTACGGATACAATATTTATAGAAATTCTCTTGTGTGTTTAAACTCTAGGCTATTTAATATGCATCTAATTAGCGTCCTTGCTGCTCACTAAGGCGTACATACAGAGTAGTGTAGTATTCACTAGGTTCGGGTCTATCATTAATAATATTTTCACGATTGCGTACTAAAAAAACCTTGTTATTGAACCCATTACATTCCAACCTCCGAAGGTTCGTTAGTTTCGCGCTGAGACTGGTGATCTGATCCTTGAGATAAATAAAGAATCGATTTTAGGTTCTTTTGAGATCTTCCCTTAGACGGTTAGTGCGAAAATATTGACGGTGTAGTCAGTCATGTGTTCGCTACCTACTTAATAACACTGTTCATCACAATGCAACCAAACTGTGGGCTAATCAAATAATCTTTCCATATCACTCTAATGATCTATATCCCGTCTGTAATTTCTACCTTTATTTCTGTCCATATACATCCACCTTTATCCATCGAAAACTTCTTGCATCATTTGAAGTCGTCTAGTATTAATCTCCAAGTTTCTCAAGAACCGTGATAGAATTGACGTTGCTTCAATGGCAGACTTAAATTCAATCGTTGGAATACTTCACTATTTTTTTTTGTAATCTTTCGTCACCTTCCGTGTCTAATTGTAATATATATCCTTAAGATATAAGTTGAAAATAGAGCTTAACATAATTTATATACGTACTGTACATAAAACAGATTTTACTTGCCAATTTTCGTCTCACCACTGCGTATAGAAGAAGTTTTCCTTCTACGTGTTAGTTTTAATTCTCAGTACAACAAAGAATTGTTTACATTGAGCGCTGACGAATTGACATTCTTGTGCAATGAGATATTATCACACATGGAAGGTAGCATTAGCTCAACGCGCCGCTGAGATGACAAAGTGTCTCCTCAAAAGTACTTTAGAACTTTTGTTATCATAACAGTATTTTGGAATGATTTATTAATATTGCTAACGTTGTCTGACGTTGAGTTAATCCTCCAGAAAATTTCGCGGCCTTCATTAAGCACTGATCGATTAAGACCAGCTGCTTGAGAAAACGGAAGCATTAATTTAATAGCCTTCAAATAAAATTTCTAGTTTCCTGTTCAATCTAGTCCCTTTGGATGAATTGCAATACGATTATGACCTTCTCTATATACACTAGCCAATTTTTGCCGATTCGGATAAGGTCACCGTCTTAATTTTTATGTTCCCTAATATTGTTTTTGTCATGCAGTTTCATTTTCTTGTAAATGTTGCATCTTAATTTCCTCATCCAGACATTGTTCAATAAGATCCAACATCCTAGATTTAGGCATATCCTCCGAGGATTGTAAATGTTTCCATAAACACATGTAAGCGTCGCCGAACTAAGTCTAGAAGTGAATTCTGAATCATTTTGTACAGGCATGGACATTCAGAATTTTCACTAATGTTATCATAGTGTACAGGATACCCGAAAGTTCCTCTATACCAATTCCTGACATAATGTATCCAATCATGCCTACAAATTACTGAAGTGGAAACCTCCTAAAAGCGGTACAAGTTTGGACAGTTCAAAAATTTCTTCAGCTGCAGGTACGATTTGAGACCTTTCCAGTATAATGGCTGATCTAATGTGATTACACAAGTCAAGTACTTTCTTCACTTTTCTTGCACATTTTTAGAGTATGCGAAAGAGAAGAATATATAGTATTAGTACTTGATGTTCAAATATTGAAGAAATAAAGAGGCACTACACTGCTTATATGGAAAGGAGAGGTGTGTACCTCACCATTACAGAATCGTTGAGGCGAAACTTTCACAAGTTGAATAGCTATCTAAAGTTTGTTTGAGAATAGGAAATCGAGACGCGAGATGCGAGTGAAGATTTGAATAAATCTTCCAAATAAGACAGCATTGACACACCAAGAACATGAGTGTATATCGTTAGAGGGAAGGAGGAAGTCAGAATGACGAAATGTGATACGATATTCTTAACAAGACAATGCTACACTGATCTCATTCAAGAGCTTGGATATGGAGAATTTTCAAGAAACTTCTGAAATTAATGACCTTTTCTGTTCTATGAAATGTGTGGCACTTAGTTACTAATCAAACCATACAGTGAGCTTTATGAAAAGGTTGCTTTGAGATGACCAGTGTTACTAAGTTGGTAGCGAACACATGATTGATTATACCGTAAATATTTTCTACCTAACCGTGTAAGAGAAGATCTCAAAAGAACCTAAAATCAATAATTTTTTTCGCTCATCGATGAGATAACCGGTCTCAGGCCCAAAGTAAGGCTGCTCCTTTGAGGTTAGAATATCATGGGTTCCGTAGCAAGTTTTACAGGATACAATCGGGAAAATATAATTAATGATAGACCGGAAACTAGTGAGTCCTACACAAATAAGAATGTAATCCCTAGTGAGCATCAAGGACGCTAATTAAATACCTATTTAATAGCCTCGAGTGTTAACACACAGGAGACTTTCTATAAATAATATATCCGTAAGAACACAATTCGTTAGATTAAAAAGTTTACATCAGGCTAAAGAACAAGAACCAGGTGAAAGCGTTATAGGTGTCAGAATAACAATCAAGAAATAGGTGAGAGCGATATGAGTCCTAAGTAGATTTCTTCAGCAGAAACACTCTCAAATAATTTTGTAGATGAATATAGATGGGGAGTATAGTTATTGCATGAATAACATTGATAAATTATTACTTGTTTTTTACATTTGCTATCCCAACATTTTTCAATTCCAAGGGTCCACCTAAAACAAACCGCTGTTCGTTTACAAAGCTATACGTCTGTGATACCCTCGTCCTAAAAAGGCAGAAGTAAATCCACGGTTTTTTACATGGTATGCCATTGTATAATGGGAGTTAGAGAGCTCTAAAAGCACTATAGCTTCGTCTAAACACCTAGGTACACAACACAAGAATTTACGCCTTCGGATTCATTTGTTGAATTCCTTTACTAGCTATAAGTCATTAGGAATTAAGCAATAAATGCCGATGTCCACTGCTGACTTCTAAATTTCACAGCATTGTAATAGCATTCAACAGTGTATCAAAAAGATAATAATTAGAGTTTAAATCGAATTCTAAGTGATGCGGTGATTAAAGAAATAATATTGAGGATGGACGGGAATGTTCGACTTTTGATTACAGGTTCAGGGTACAATAGGCGTGCCAATAATTCAAGGGTTCTATTTCGAGGTGTCCGGTAAAGCTAAAGGGCTTATGGAGACCTATGTCAGTCTAAAAATTTTGTGAAATTTAGAAATCAGCAATGGATGTCGCCATGTATTACTTAATTCCTAATGGCTTAGAGCTAGTAAAGAAATTCAACAATGAATCGGTGGCCCCAGTATCTTGTGTTGCGTACCTAGGTCTTAAAAACGAAGCAGCACTGCTGTTAGAGCAACTTAACTATCATTATACAATGGCGTAACATTTAAAAAACCGTCGATTTACTTCTCTCTTCAATAAGACGATGGTATCACAATCATATAGCTTTGGAATCGTACAGCGGTTTGTTTTAGGTGGGCCCTTGGGATTCAAAAATGTTGTGATACCAAATGTAAAAAACATAAGTATTAATTTATCAATGATAATCAAGCAATTGCTATACTTCCCGTTTATATGCTTCCTGCTGAATAAAATAAACTTAGCTCCCATTACGGTCTGACTTTGTTCTTGATCGTGAGCCTGATTTAAACTGTTTAATCCAAAGATTGTGTGTTCTTACGGATACAATATTTAGAGAAAATCTCCTGTGGGTTGAAACTCGAGACTATCAAGTATGGATTTATTTAGTGTCCTTCTGCTTACTAGGGCTTACATACAGAGCTGTGTAGGATTCACTAGGTTTCGGACTATGATTAATAATATTTTCAAGATTGCATAATGATAAAAACTTGATTTGGAACCCATTATATTCTAACTTCCAAAGCAGCCTTACTTTGGGTCTGGGACCGGTGATCTGATCGATGAGACAAATATAGAACGATTTTAGGTTCTTTTGAGGTCCTCCCTTAGACGGTAAGGTAAAAAATATTTTGGTAGTCCTGTGTTCGCTACCAAATTAATAACACTGGTCTTCACAAAGCGACCAAACTGTGGGCTAATCAATTAATCTCTTCATATTATCTCATTTCATGCTTTGATTACTAAGTGCCACACACTTCATAGAGAAGAAAAGGTCATTTATTTTAGAAGTCTGTTGATGAAAATTCACTAAATCCAAGTTCTTGAATGTAAAAGTAATGTTAGATCACGGTAGCATTGTCTTGATAAGAATATCGTATCACATTTCTTCACTCTGCAATCCATTTTCCCTCTAATGCTATACACTCATGTTCTTGGTGTGTCAACGCTGTCTTAATCGGAAAATTTAATTAAGTCTTCATTCGAGTGTCGCGTCTTGATTTCCTGTTCTCAAACAACTTTTGGATAGCTATTCATCTTGTAAAAGCTTCGGCGCTACGATTGTGTAATGGTGAGATACAGAACCTCTTATTTGATATAAGCAGTGTAGTGCATCAGTATTTCTTTAATAATTCAACTACAAGTACTAATACTATATATTCTACTCTTCAGCTTACAGTAAACAACTGCAAGAAAAGTGATCAATCCACATGCGTTATCCATTATACTGGCAAGTTGTTAGTATCGTACCTCAGCTTAAGAAATTTTTGTCCAGTCCTAAGTTGCACCCGTTTTAGAGGGTTTGCAGTTAAGTAATTTCTAGGCACGATTGCATGCACTATGTAAGGAAATGGTATAGAAAAACGTTGGTGTTTCCTGTACACTATGACAACTTTAGTGAAAAAGCTGAATGGCCATGCCTACACAATATCATTGAGAACTCACTTCTAGACTTTGCTCGGCGCTCTCTATATGTGGTTGTGAAAACATTTGCAACCGTCGTAGGAGATGAAAATGTAACTTTATGACCAAAACCACATTAGGAAATCTCAAAATTAGGACGGTGACATTTTCCGAACATTAAATTTGGCTGCAGTATATAAAAAAGTCATAATCGTATTGCAATCGTAAGTGACTAGATTGAGCAGGGGACAAGAGCCTCCTTTGAAGGAAATTAAATTAATGCTTCCTATTTCTCACGTAGCTGGTCATATTTTCTATGAAAAATTTGCACATCACTATACTCAGATGTAAGTTCTGGAGGCAAGTACGGTATCAGAGAGTTACGAGAAATTAACAACTCAAGGAACATTCACAATTCGCAGAAAAAGAGTCCTTCTTGAGTGAAGTTCCAAATGATATGATTACCACACTGTGCTTAATTAAGGGCACGATTTTTTCTCGGTAATTAACTCCACGTCAGACACAACGTTGGCAAAATTAATCCTTGATTCCCAGATACTGTTATGCCAAATAGAGGAACCCTCGAATTTTTGGCGCGCCTGTTGCACTCTAAACCACTAATTAAAAATGGAACATTCACGTCCATCCTCAAAATTATTTCTTTAATCAACGCATCACCTAGAGTTCGATTTAAGCTCTTTTAAATATCTCTTTTCAGAAATTGCAGAACAGTTTTAAAAAAGTCAATTGTCATCTGTGCTACTTTTCTCAATGTAAGGTGGATGCATATTACAAAAAGGTTCACAAGCTCGTGGTTGCTTTTCCTATCGCAAGTGAGCCATCAACTTGTACATGATTTTAAATCTTTTTTTCTTTACTACACCTTGTCAGCACAACGTGATATTCATCTTTCTCAGCTAAAGACATCTTGTTCCGCATGTCACAGGGTTTAAACGCGAATATATTTGAAATTTTCAAGTCCTAAGAGCAATAACAGCTGCCGTACTTTCCCCATATCAACCCGCCCGCTCTCGGCGGTTGTACTGCATGCAAACAGTTTCCACTCGTTCTAATGCAAGTATCATAGCGGATCTCGACACATACTGATATTATCTTTTTATCTAAATGCATCGTGATATCTACAATTAGTAATACCATTATTTCTGCAGAAACCCACTGTCGGCAACCTTGTAAATACTTCCGCCAAACGAAGGTCATAATTCACCAGATTTTATTCTATTACAGCATGTGATTTGCGATTGAAAAATCCTAATCACACTACGCTTCTTATCAAATATTACTATGGATGGTTACTTGTAGAGAGTGTAATCTGGCTTTTTTTAATCTTTCGGCACCTTCCGTGTCTAATTGTAATATATATCCATAAGATATAAGTTGAAAATAGCGCTTAACATAATTTAAATACGTACTGTACTTAACGCAGATTTTACTTGCCATTTTTCGTCTACACCATTGCGTGTAGAAGAACTCTTAGTTCTACGTGTGGGCTTTAAATCTCGGTACAACAAAGACTGCTATATTCAGCGCATTCGCCTTGACATTCTTGTGCAATGAGATATTATCACACAAGGAAGATGGCATTAGCTCAACGTGCCCCTGAGATGACAAAGTGTCTCCTCAAAATATCTTTAGTACTTCTGTTATCGTAACAGTATTTTGGAATGATTTTTTAATCTTGCTAACGTTGTGTCTGACGTTGAATTAGTCCTCCAGAAAATTTCGTTGCCGAATTGTGAGGGTTCCTTGAGTTGTTTATTTCTTTAATCTTCTGATACCGTGTTAGCCTCCAGGGCTTCCATCTGTTGAGTATAGTGATGTTTAAATTTTTCATAGAAAAAATGACCAGCTGCGTGAGAAAACGGAAGGATTAATTTAATTGCCATCAAATTAAGCATCTAGTCCCCTGTTCAATCTAGTCCTTTTGGATGAATTGCAATACGATTTTGACCCTCTCTATATACTGCAGCCAAAGCTTACCGTTCGGTTAAGATCAGCGTCTTAATTTTGAGGTTACCTCATATGGTCTTTGGCATGCAATTTCCTTTTTTGTAAATGTTGCATATTGATTTCGTCATCCAGACAACGTTCAATAAGATCCAAGATCCTAGATTTGGTGATCTCTAAATGTTTGCATAAACACATGTAAGGGTCGCGAACAAAGTCTAGAAGTAAATTCTCAATGATGTTGAGTAGGAATGGACATTAAAAATTTTCACTAATGTTGTCATAGTGTACAGGATACCTGAATGTTCTATACCATTTCATGACATAATGTAACCAATCATGCCTAGAGATTGCTTAAGTAGACCCTCCAAAGGGTACAACTTTGGACAGTTCAGAAATTTCTTGTGCTGCAGGTACGATTTGAGACCTTTCCAGTATAATGGCTGATCTAATGTGATTACATAAGTGCTTTGTGCACTTTTCTTGAAATTATTCACTGTATGCGAAAGAGTAGAATATTTAGTGTTAGTACTTGATGTTGAAATATTGAAGAAATAAAGAGGCAATACACTGCTTATATGAAAAGGAGAGGTGTATATAACAGCATTACACAATCGTTGTGGTGAACCTGTCACAAGATCAATAGCAATCCAAACGTTGTTTGAGAATAGGAAATCGAGACGCGAGATGCGAGTGAGGATTAGGACAGTATCGACACACCAAGAAAATGAGTATATACCATTAGAGGGAAAGTGGATGTCAAAATGAAGAAACGAGATACGATATTTTTATCAAGAGAATGCTATCGTGAAATAAGATTACTTTTGAATTAAAGGACTTGGATATGGAGATTTTTTTTTAAAAAAAAGAGACTTGTGAAATAAATGACTTTTTCTGCTCTATGAAATTTTTGGCACTATGAAATCAATGTATACAGTGGGCTTATACGGAAAGATTATTTGATTAGCCCACTGTTTGGTTGCTTTGTGATGTCGAGTGTTACTAAGTTGGTAGCGGACACTGGACAGACTATACCTTTAATATTTTCCACCTAACCGTCTAAGAGAAGATCTCAAAATAACCCAAAATCGATTCTTTATTTGCTTCATCGATCAGATCACCAGTAAGGCTGCTTCGGAGGTTATATATAATGGGTTTCATAGCAAGTTTTTCATTATGAAATCGGGAAAATCTTAATAATGATAGGCCGGACCTAGTGAAGCCTACACAACTCTATGTAAGTTCTAGTGAGCAGCAATAACCAAAATTAAATGTATATTTGATAGTCTCGTGTGTTAACACACAGGAAACTTTGTTTAATATATCAGTAAGAAGACTACTCCTTGGATTAAACAATTTCTGAATTCCTATTGGCTTAGAGCTAGAAAAGAAAATCAACAATGAATAGGTGGCCACAGTATCTTATGTTGCGTACCTAGGTCTTTGAATCGAAACAGCACTTCTTTTAGAGCTACTTAACTTATACAATGGCGTACCATTTAAAAAACTGTCGATTTACTTCTCTCTTCAATAAGACGATGGTATCACAATCATATAACTTTGGAATCGTACAGCGTTTTGTTTTAGGTGCGCCCTTGGGATTGAAAAATGTTGTGATACCAAATGTAAAAAACATAAGTATTAATTTATCAATGATAATGAAGCAATTGCTATAGTTCCCGTTTATATGCAACTACAATACTATTTAATAGTGCTTCCTGCTGAATAAAATCTACTTAGCACCCATAACGGTCTCACTTTGTTCCTGATCGTGTGCCTGATGTAAACTGCTTAATCCAAAGATTCTGTGTTCTTACGGATACAATATTTAGAGAAATTCTCCTGTGTGTTTAAACTCGAGGCTATCAAGTATGGATTTATTTAGCGTCCTTCTGCTTACTAGGGCTTACATACAGAGCTGTGTAAGATTCACTAGGTTGCGGACTGTGATTAATAATATTTTCACGATTGCATAATAATAAAAACTTGATATGGAACCCATTAAGTAG
This sequence comes from Thermobia domestica, assembly GCF_964235325.1. Taxonomy (NCBI): domain Eukaryota; kingdom Metazoa; phylum Arthropoda; class Insecta; order Zygentoma; family Lepismatidae; genus Thermobia; species Thermobia domestica. The sequence goes on along the minus strand of NC_137454.1, from coordinate 273,355,936 downwards.
CCTTACTTTGGGGCTGGGGCCGGTGATCTGATCGATGAGGCAAATGTAGAGTCGATTTTAGGTTCTTTTGAGATCCTCCCTTAGACGGTTAGGTAAAAAATTAGTAACACTGGTCTTCACAAAGCGACCAAACTGTGGGCTAATCAATTAATGTCTTCACATAATTTCATTGTATGCTTTGATTAGTAACTAAGTGCCACACACTTCATAGAGAAGAAACGGTCATTTATTTCAGATGTTTGTTGATGAAAATTCTCTATATATAAGTTCTTGAATGTAAGAGTAATGTTATATCACGGTGGCATTGTCTTGATAAGAATATCGTATCAGATTTCTTCACTCTGACATCCATTTTCTCTCTAATGCTATACACTCATGTACTTGGTTGTCAACGCTGTCTTACTCGCAAGATTTAATCAAGTCTTCACTCGCGTGTCACGTCTCGATTTCCTGTTCTCAAACAACCTTTGGATAGCTATTCATCTTGTGAAGGTTTCGGCACAACGATTGTGTAATGGTGAGATACAAAACCTCTTATTTGATGTAAGCAGTGTAGTGCATCAGTATTTCTTTAATATTTCAACATCAAGTACTAATACTATATATTCTACTCTTCTGCATACAGTAAACAACTGCAAGGAAAGTGAACAATCCACATGCTTATGATATTAGATCATCTATTATACTGGCAAGGTGTTAATATTGTACCTCTGCTGATGAAATTTTTGATCGGTCCTAAGTTGCACCCCCTTTAGGAGGTTTGCAGTTAAGTAATTTCTAGGCACGATTGAATGCACTATGTCAGGACGTTGGTGTATCCTGTACACTATGACAACTTTAGTGAAAAAGCTGAATTGCCATGCCTACTCAAGATCATTGAGAACTCAAATCTAGACTTTGCTCGGCGCTATCTACATGTGGTTATGAAGACATTTGCTACCGTTGGAGGAGATGAAATTGATACTGCATGACCAAAACCATACTAGGAAATCTCAAAATTAGGACGGCGACATTTTGCGAACATTTAATTTTGGCTGCAGTATATAGAGAAGGTCATAATCGTATTGCAATCGCAAGTGACTAGATTGAGCAGGGGACAAGAACCTCATTTGAAGGCAGTTAAATTAATGCTTCCTTTTTCTCATGCAGCTGGTCATTTTTCTACGAAAAATTTGCACATCACTATCCTCAGAAGTAAGCCCTGGAGGCAAGTGCGGTATCAGAGAATTACAAGTAATTAACAACTCAAGGAACATTCACAATACGCAGAAAAAGAGTCCTTCTTGAGTGAAGTTCCAATTGATATGATTATCGAACAGTGCTTAATTAAGGGCACGGAATTTTGTCGGAGATTAACTCAACGTCAGACACAACGTTAGTAAAATTAATCCTTGATTCCCAGATACTGTTACGCCAAATAGTGAAACCCTCGAATTATTGGCGCGCCTGTTGCACTCTAAACCACTAATTAAAAACCGAACACCCACGTCCATCCTCAAAATTATTTCTTTTATCACCGCATCACTTAGAGTTCGATTTAATCTCTTTTTAATATCTTTTTTCAGAAATAGCAGAACAGTTTTACAAAAAGTCAAGTGACATCTGTGCTACTTTTCTTAATGTAAGGTGGTAACTCACGTAGTGGATGCATATTACAAAAAAGCTTCAAAAGCTCACGGTTGCTTGTCCTATCGCAAGTGACCCATCAACTTGTCCATGATTTTAACGCTTTTTCTCTTTACTATACCTTGTCAGCTCACCGTGATATTCATTCTTTCTAAACTAAACACTTCTTGTACCGCCCGTCACAAGGTTTAAACACGAATATATTTGAAATTTTCAATTCCTAAGGGTAATATGACTGTCGTACTTTCTCCATATCAACCCGCCCGCTCTCAGCGGTTGTACTGCATGCAAACCGTTTCCACTCGTTCTAATGCAAGTATCATGGCGGATCTCGACACCTACTGTTATTATCTTTTTATCTAAATGCATCGTGTTATCTACAATTAGTAATACCAGTATTTTTGCAGAAACCCACTGTCGGCAACCTTGTAAATAAATGTTAGTTCTTCCGCTATACGACGGTCATAATTCACCTGATTTTAGTCTAATACAGCATGTGATTTGAAATTGAAAAATCCTAATCTCACTACGTTTCTTATCAAATATTACCATGTATGGTTAGTTGTAGAGCGTGTAGTTTGTTTGTTTTTTTAATCTTTCGTCACTTTCCGTGTCTAATTGAAATATATATCCATAAGATATAAGTTGAAAATAGCGCTTAACATAATTTATATACGTACTGTACTTAACGCAGATTATACTTGCCATTTTTCGTCTACACCATTGCGTGTAGAAGAACTCTTTGTTCTACGTGTGGGCTTTAAATCTCGGTACAACAAAGACTCTGCTATATTCAGCGCAGTCGAATTGACATTCTTGTGAAGTGAGATATTATCACCCAAGGAAATTGGCATTAGCTCAACGTGACCCTGAGATGACAAAGTCTCTCCTCAAAATATCTTTAGAACTTCTGTTATCGTAACAGTATTTTGGAATGATTTTTTAATCTTGCTAACGTTGTGTCTGACGTTGAATTAGTCCTCCAGAAAATTTCGTTGCCGAATTGTGAAGGTTCCTTGTGTTGTTTATTTCTTTAATCTTCTGATAACGTATTTGCCTCCAGGGCTTCCATCTGTTGAGTATAGTTATGTTTAAATTTTTCACAGAAAAGATGACCAGCTGCGTGAGAAAACGGGAGTATTAATTTAATTGCTTTCATATAAAGTTTCTAGTCCCCTTTTCAATCTAGTCCCTTTGGATGAATTGCAATACGATTATGACATTTTCTATATACTGCAGGCAAAGTTTACCGTTTGGTTAAGGTCAGCGTCTTAATTTTGATGTTTCCTAATATGGTTTTTGGCATGCAATTTCATTTTCTTGTAAATGTTGCATTATGATTTCCTCATCCAGACATCGTTCAATAAGATCCAAGATCTTAGATTTAGTCATCTCCTCCGAGGGTTTAAATGTTTCCATAAACACATGTTAGGGTCGCGAGCAAAGTCTAGAAGTTAATTCTCAATGATGTTGAGTAGGAATGGACATTAAAAATTTTCACTAATGTTGTCATAGTGTACAGGATACCCAAAAGTTCTATACCATTACATGACATAATGTATCCAATCACGCCTAGAGATTTCTTAAGTAGACACCTAATAAGGGTACAACTAGGGACAGTTCAGAAATTTCTTGAGCTGCAGATAGGATTTGAGACCTTTCAAGTAATCTAATGTGATTACACAATTGTTTTGTTCACTTTTCTTGCAATTATTCACTGTACGCGAAGGAGTAGAACATATAGTATTGGTACTTGATGTTGAAATTTTGAAGAAATAAAGAGGCAATACACTGCTTATATGAAAAGGAGAAGTGTATATAACAGCATTACACAATCGTTGTGGCGAACCTCTCACAAGTTCAATAGCAATCCATACGTTTTTGAGAATAGGAAATCGAGATGCGAGATGCAAGAATCAAGGCATACAGTGAGCTTATATGAAAAGATTATTTGATTAGCCCACTGTTTGGTTGCTTTGTGATGTCGAGTGTTACTAAGTTGGTAGGGAACACTGGACAGACTATACCTTTAATAGTTTCCACCTAACCGTCGAAGGGAAGATCTCAAAATAACCTAAAATCAATTCTTTATTTGATTCATCGATCAGATCACCGGTAAGGCTGCTTCGGAGCTTGGATATAGTGGGTTTCATAGAAAGTTTTTCATTATGCAATTGGAAAAATATTAATAATGATAGACCGGACCTAGTGAAGCCTACACAATTCTTTGTAAGATCTAGTGAGCAGCAATGACCAAAATTAAATGCATATTTTATAGTCTCGTGTGCTAACACACAGGAAACATTGTTTAATATATCAGTTAGAACATAACTCCTTGGATTAAACAGTTTCTATCAGGCTAACGATCAAGAACAAGGTGAGAGTGTTATGGGTGTTAAGTATATTTCTTCAGAAATAAGCACTCTTTATAGTATTGTGGTGTTTATAAATGGGAAGTATAGCAATTGCTTGATTATCATTGATAAGTAAATACTTATGTTTCTTACGTTTGGTATCACAACATTTTTCAATGCCAAGGGTCCATTTAAAACAAACAGCTGTTAGTTCCCAAAGCTATGCGTGTGTGATACCCCCGTCTTAATAAAGGGAGAAGTAAATTCACGGCCTTTTACATGGTACGCCATTGTACAATGTGAGCTTAAGACCTCTAAAAGTACTGTTGCACCCTCTTAAGACGTAGGTACACAACACAATATCTTACGACTTCGGATTCATTGTTGATTTCCTTTAAGATATAAGCCATTGAGGAATATTTGCCGATGTCCACTGCAGACTTCTAAATTTCACAGCGGTGTAAGAAGGACATAACCCGGCATAATCCGTTTAGCCTTACCGATAACCGCCAAACGAAACCCTCGATTTATTAAAGCGCTTGTTGCACTCTAAACCACTAATTAAAAATTGGACATCTCCTTGCATCCTAAAATTATTTAATTAATCACCGCATCACTTAGAGATCGATATAATCTCTTATTATCTCTTTTCAGACATTGTAGAATACTATTACAATGAAGTCAAGTGATATCTCTGCTATTGTTCTCATTTTAAGAAAATTTCTGACGTAGTGGATGCATATTACAAAAAGTTTCACAAGCTCGGGGATTCTTATCCTATCGCAAGTGACCCATCAGATTGTCAAGAACAATATGAGCTGATGTACTTTTCCCATTTCAGCCCGCAAGCTCACTCCGGTTGTATTGCATGCAAACTGACTCCACTCGTTCTAATCCAACTATCATGGCGGATCTCTACATCTACTGTTATTTTTTTTTTTTATCTAAATTCATCCTGATATCTACAATTAGTAATACCATTATTTCCGTAGAAAGCCACAGTCGACAGCCCTGTAGATAAACCTTAAATCTTTTGCCATATGAAAGTAATTTTTCAACAGATTTTATTCAATTACAGCGTGTAAGTGTCTACTGAAATATCCTAATCTCACTACGCTTCTATGGTTGATTGTAGAGCATGATAACTGATTGCATTCTTTTTGATAAGAGAACAACACGTATCTCGAAATCTCCTCTTAACCCTTAACAAGTTTTCGTAACCATTTGGTTAGACGTTTTTTGATTTTGCCTATTGGGTTGAAGAGTGTAATATTTCGGTATTGTTAGTTGTAGTTATTTGTGTACATACTTTTTGTGATGGGAGAGCAGCTATTGGCCCCTTGTGACAACTCTGGTGAATTTTATGCGGGAATTAGTGTGTGGATATGTTGTTCTTTTGCAAGCAGTGCTGGAAGCAGACAGAAAATAATAAATACTGAATGTAAGAAGTTTATGTTTTTATTTTTCTCGATATGTTCTTGTTTGTAAGTCATTGCCCAACAATGTGCAAGTATGAAAACGGCATAATGTCAAAAATTGATTACTATTTACGATAAATATATACTACGTAACATTTGGTTACATTGTCCGGTAACGGATCAAACGTATACTTTGTACAAGAAAAAATGCAATATATTGGACTAGCTTATAATGATGTATCATTTGATATTTTTATAGAAAATCTAACGTGAAAAAGAAACATAGTACTCTGTTTATTTGTCAAATTTTAAATTTCATATAGAGGCTCAGTATGGAATATATATATATTAAAATATGTAAATCTACACGTGTGTATAAATAAGTTTTACTATGAAATCTCATGTCAGATACAAAGGAGAAATATTGTGATAGACTATTTTCACTTTTGCAGGTGACTGTGTTTCGTCAAAAATGGATATAGAACTTACCTGCGTTGATATATCCTATGGAAGGAAATTAAGCATAAGGCCAACAGTAGTGATCTCTTTCTCTTCTAATCTATCGGATTTCGGAACCTCGGATTCAGAACCTGATTTTACTTTCAGTGATTCAGATCCAGATTATATACCTGAGATATAGTACAGAGTGAGGTATCAGTCACTTAAGACTCCTGTAGCACAGGAACATCTTAGCATTCACATTTGGTTCATGTTATATGTTTTTCGGGTGGGTAATGGACCATATTGTTTGACATGGTTGCCCTGGCGGCCATCTTGGAAGCCGTAATATTGGATCCAACTTTGGATTTTTAAAATGGAAGGGGATATGTGGGGTATCATTTGATACGACCTCAATTTCAGGGAAACAGTGATGCAGACTATTTCAGAACCTACCGTTATTGGTTCAGAAGTTATATTGTCACAAAGTGTGAGAATTTGGCATCACAGCATTATTTGCTCTATGTGCTATTCTTCTTGAGCAAGACAAACTGCAAAGCGCCTCTGCCAATCCGCATGGATTACCAACAGCATGTCAAAGGTTTCACGACATTGCAAAATTCTCTGCGTCAGATGGTGGATATCATGGATAGATTCTTAGTAAGTAAGGTTCCCTAGATGATAGCATAGGAAGAGCTCTAGTGGCGTAAAATCTGGGCCACTCTATCCGTCTCCGTCACCCATTCCAATGTCCCGGAAATGGTCTATCGAGCCATTGGCGTGAACATAAGGCATAGTTAGGTGTTGCTCCGTCTTGCTGAAAAATTATGGGAAATCAACGTCCTCATTCAAGATAGAGAAGTCTGAGTTTTTAGTCGTGTACATTGATAACTTTTTACAAGTGTTAAATTAATGCAATATTTGAAGGATGTAATGAAAATCTCAACTCTTCCAACAATGAGACAAAATCGTTTAGGAGGCAGAAGATAAGATTTTTTTTCTCAACTTCTGAGGCAAACACATGAGAAGTGTAGACAAGTCAAACATGTTCATAGAACTCTGCCGTACACCAATGAAATCAAAACGATGGTGTCTTAGAAATTTTGGGTACATGCTAGATTTAGTTGTTCTAAACAGCTGGTTACCTTACAAAAGAGAGTGTAACGTAACATCTTAAAGTGTTTCGGGCTTATATTGCATCTGCACTAGTATCATGCAGAAAGCCCAAACAAGAGAGACCATCTTTAGAAAGCTTGGGCGAACAAGTGAAAATATGTCGACCTGTTGCTACGTGACCATGGTATAATACAAGGACAGAGTTTATTGCTCACTGGCCAGCCCACACATCAAAGGGAAGATGTCGTTTTTGTAAGTCGTGAGTAACAAACTCACTAAAGAATTCCTTTATGCAGTTCCATCTGTAAGTATATGTATCACGATAAGGAATGATTTTGTCACTTGGTAATTGATATATTTTCTACACCCCTAAGTCACTGTTACACTACGTTGATATATTCAAATTTAAAAATATAAAAAATGAAATAAAAAAGAAGAATATTCTATAAAACTACGCATATATTTGAATATCATATTTATTCAATCTGTATTTTCAGCGAAATGTAAATATTATTATTTTTTCTATATGGACTCATTTTTTTATACATTAATATTCAAGATTTAGATATTAAATCCTATAAAGTAAACAACTCTTACCATGTTTCATTTATTTCTCCTTTCTTATGAGACTACTTTTCTTTATTACTATATGGCTACAAGTACTCAAAAATCACTTTACGGAAAACTGTGCAAAGTAACCATTTGGACACAACTCAGTTCGCGAAAACTATTGGCGGGAAAATTTAGAATCCTACTTTCAAATAATATACAAACCAAATAGACGACCTACTGCAAATATCATAATTTTTTGATAATTTTCAAAGGTAGTGAACTGTTAAGGGTTAATAGAATATTTGAATGTTTCTGTAACTTTGTAAAACAATGATGTATGCACATATCAGTGTGCTTCGACTTCATTCTTACCAATGTTAACGGCTCTTGTTAACCAAAGTTCTTCTCCTGCATATCCTGACTTAATGTATCCAATCGTGCTTAGAAATTACTTAACTGCAAACCTCATCAAAACGTTAAAAGTATGGACCGTTCAGAAATTTCTTCAGCTGTGGTACGATTTGAACACCTTTCCAGTATAATGGCTGTTCTAATGTCATAACGCATGTGCTTTTTTCTATTTTCTTTGCACTTTTTTACTGTATGCAGAAGGCTAGAATATATAGTATTAGTACTTGATTTTGAAATATTGAAGAAATTCAGAGGAACCACACTGCTTATATCAAACGCAGAGGTATGTATCTCACCATTACACAATCGTTGTGGCGAGGCTTTCACAAGATGAATAACTATCGAAAGATTGTTTGAGAAGAGGAAATCGAGACGCGAGACGCGAGTGAAGATTTGATTAAATCTTCCGAGTATGACAGCATTGATACACCAAGAACATGAGTGTATAGCATTAGAGATAAAGTTGTTTTAAGAGTGAAGAAATGTGACACGATATTCTTATTAAGACAATGCTACCGTGATATAAGATTAATTTTACATTGAATAACTTGGATATGGAGAATTTTCATCAACAGACAAGATTTAAGGTTCATCTACAAGGCTTCCGACTGTGGCTTTCTGCAGAAATAATGGTATTACTAATTGTAGATATCAGGATGCAATTACGAAAATGATAATAACAGCAGATGTCGAGATAAACCATGATACTTTATTAGAACGAGTGGAATGAGTTTGCATGCAGTACAACCGATGTGAGAGGGCGGGTTGATAAGGGATAAGTACAGCAGCTCATATTGTTCTTAAAATTTGCTATTTCGAAATATTTGAGTTTAAACCCTGTGACGTGCGGAACAAGAAATTTTTAGCTGAGAAAGGATGAATATCACAGTGAGCTCATAAGGTATAGTGCAGAGAAAGCGAGTTGAAAAATTCACAAGTTGATGGGTCACTAGCGATAGGATAAGCATCCCCGAGCTTGTGAAACTTTTTCTTCATTGTAAAAGTATTCTACAATGTGTGAAAAGAGATATTGATAAGAGATTAAATCGATCTCTAAGTGATGCGGTGATTAATGAAATAATTTTGAGTACGAACGGGATGTTCGATACTCACATTAGTGGTTTAGAGTGCAAGAAGCGCGCCAATAATTAGAGGGTTTCGTATGGAGGTTATTGGTAAGGCTAAACGGATTATGCCGGGTTACGTCCTTCTTACAATGCAGTGAAATTTAGAAGTCACCAGTGGACATCGGCATCTATTCCTTAATTCGTAATGGCTTAAAGCTAGTAAAGGAAGTCAACAATGAATCCGTAGCCGTAAAATCTTGGGTTGTGTACCTAGGTGTTAAGACGAAGCAATAGTGCTTTTAGAGCTCTCTAACTCACATTATACAATGGCATACCATGTAAAAAACCGTGGATTTACTTCTGCCATTTTAAGACGAGGGTATCAAAGACGTATATCTTTGGGAACGAATAGCGGTTTGTTTTAGGTGGACCCTTGGAATTGAAAAATGTTGGGTTACCAAATGAAAAAAACAAGTATTAATTTATCAATGATATTCAAGCAATAGCTATACTTCCCCTCTATATTCAACTACAAAATTATTTGAGAGTGCTTCTGCTGAAGAAATCTACTTAGGTATCATTTCACTCTCACCTATTTCTTAATTGTTATTCAGACACCCATAACGCTTTCACCTGGTTGTTGATCTTTAGCCTGATGAAAACTGTTTAATCCAACGAATTGTATTCTTACGGGTATATTATTTATAGAAAGTCTCATGTGTGTTAACAATTGAGGCTATTAAATAGGTATTTAATTAGCGTCCTTGATGCTCACTAGGGTTTACATACAAATTTGTGTAGGATTCACTAGTTTCCGGTCTATTATTAATTATATTTTCCCGATTGTATCCTGTAAAACTTGCTATGAAACACATTATATTCTAACCTCAAAGGAGCAGTCTTACTTGGGCCTGTGACCTGTTATCTGATCGATGAGCAAAAAAAAAAAAAAAAAAAGAATTGGTTTTAGGTTATTTTGAGATCTCTTGCACGGTTAGGTAGAAAATATTTACGGTATAGTCAGTCCTGTGTTCGCTACCAACTTAGTAACACTGGTCATCACAAAGCAACCTTTTCATAAAGCCGTATGCTTTGATTAGTAACTAAGTGCCACACATTTCATAGAGGAAAAAAAGTCATTAATTTCAGGTCTCTTGAAAATTCTCCATATCCAAGTTCTTGAATGAGATCAGTGTAGCATTGTCTTGATAAGAAAATCGTATCACATTTCCTCATTCTGACCTCCTCCTTCCTCTAACGACATACACTCATTTTCTTGTTGTGTCAATGCAGTCTTGTTTGAGAGATTTAATCAATTCTTCACTCGCATCTCGCGTCTCGATTTGCTATTCTCAAACAACCTTTGGATAGCTATTCATCTTGTGAAAGTTTCGCCTCAACGATAGTGTAACGGTGAGGTACACAACTCTCCTTTTCATATAAGCAGTGTAGTGCCTCTTTATTTCTTCAATATTTGAACATCAAGTACTAATACTGTATATTCTACTCTTTCGCATACACTAAATATGTGCAAGAATAGTGAACAAAGCAGCTGATGAAATTGCGTATTTGCAGCTGATGAAATTTTTGAACTGTCCAAGGTTGTACCGCCCGTAAGAGGTTTCCACTTCAGCAATTTCTAGGCATGATTGGATACATTATGTCAGGAAATGATATAGAGGAACTTTCGTGTATCCTGTACACTATGACAACATTAGTGAAAATTCTGTATGTCCATGCCTACTCAACATCATTGAGAACTCACTTCTAGGCTTAGCCCAGCGACGCTTTCATGTGTTTATGGAAACATTTATAATCCTCGGAGGAAATGCCTATATCTAGGATCTTGGATCTTATTGAACAATGTCTGGATGAGGAAATTAATATGCCACATTTACAAGAAAATGAAACTCCAAGACAAAAACCATATTAGGTAACCTAAAAATTATTACGGTGACCTATCCGAACCGGCAAACTTTGGCTAGTGGGTATAGAGAAGGTCATAATCGTATTGCAATTCATCCAAAGGGACTAGATTGAACAGGAAAGTGGAAACTTTATTTGAATGCTATTAAATTAAGGGTTCCGTTTTCTCAAGCAGCTGGTCTTCTTTTCTATGAAAAATTTTAACATCACTATACTCAACAGATGGAAGCCCTGGAGGCAAATACGGTATCAGATGATTGCAAAAAATTAACAACTCAAGGAACCTTCATAATTCGCAGTAAAAGATGTCTTTTTGAGCGAAGTTCCTATTGATAAGGTAATCGATCAGTGTTTAATGAAGGCCACGAAATTTTCTGGAGGATTAAATCAACGTCAGATATATCGTTAGCATGATTAATAAATCATTACAAAAACTGTTACGATAACAAAAGTTGTAAAGTACTTTTCAGGAGACACTTTGTCATCTCAGCGGCACGTTGAGCTAATGCCACCTTCCATGTGTGATAATATCTCATTGCCCAAGAATGTCAATTCGCCTGCGCTCAAAGTAAACAAGTCTTTGTTGTACTGAGAATTAGAACTCACACGTAGAAGGAAGAATTCTTCTACACGCAGTGGTGTAGACGAAAAATGGCAAGTAAAATCTGCTTTAAGCACAGTACGTATATAAATTACGTTAAGCACTATTTTCAACTTATATTTTAAGAATATTATTTTAATTAGACACGGAAAATGACGAAACATTAAATAAAATGTACATTCGGGAAGAATTGCAACGATGGAATTTAAGTCTGCCATTGAAGCAACAACAATTCAGTCACGGTTCTTGACAAACTTGGAGATCAATACTAGACGGTTCCAAATGATCAAGAAGTTTTGGAATGATAAAGGTAGCTGTATACGGACAGGAATAATGGAAGAAATTACAGACGGGATGTAGATCATTAGTATGATATGAAAAGATTATTTGATTAACCCACAGTTTGGTTCCTATGTGATGACCAGTGTTACTAAGTTGGTAGCGAACACAGACCTAACAATACCGTAAATAATTTCCAGCTAACCGTCTAAGGGAAGATCTCAAAGGAAACTAAAATCGATTCTATATTTCTCTCTTCGATTAGATCACCGGTCTCAGTCCCAAAGTAAGGCTGCTTCGAAACTTAGGATATAGTGGGTCGGTCCCATATCAAGTTTTTATTATTAAGCATTCGTGAAAATATTATTAATGATAGACGGGAACCTAGTGAATCTTACACAACTCTGTATGTCAGCCGTATTAAGCAGAAGGATACTAATTAAGTGGATACTTGATAGCCTCGAGTATTAACGCACTTTAGAATTTCTATAAATATTGTATCCGTAAGAACACAAATCTTTGGATTAAACAGTTTCTATGAGGCTCACGATTAAGAACAAAATGAGAGCGTTATGGGAGCTAAGTAGATTTCTACAGCACGAAGCACTCTCAAATAGTATTGTACTTGCATATTAACGGGAGTATAGTAATTGCTTGATTATCATTGATAAATTAATACTTATGTTTTTTACATTTGGTATCACAACATGTCATCATGTGTAAGAGAACTTGGTTATACTGGATTGGTGGAAGCAACAAGAACATACATTACCAAAATTGTGTAAATTAGCACGTCAGTATCGCGTCATCTTTGCTTCTAGTGAGTCTACTAAAAGAACTTTCAGTACTACAGGCTATATAGCTCACGAACGGAAAAATTGTTTATTGATTTATTGACATCAGGCACGGGCCTAAGTACAGTGTTACTTAGCATATACTTTTTACAGATTATATAGGATAATAAATAATATAGGATAGGATAATATAGGTAATAATTACATTCGGCTTACATAATTAATAGAATTGTTAAAATTACTTACACCCGTTGCCAGTACATAAAGGTTGAAATTTTCTATAACTAACTTGTTGTAGGTTGCACTAGTTCTCCATAGACAAAATCTGCTTACACGTTTGTTTTTGCTGTCAAAAAAAATGTATATTTCGAAGCAGTGCGCAATTTAGTGGATGGTACGTGGATACATATTTGGTAGTTAAGATCAGGATAGTCTACTTTGCCATGAAAGAGCTTGTGTAAAAATAATACATCAATATTTCTTCTCCTAAGTTCTGTTTCAAATTTAAAATTTTCAACAATTTTAATGTAGCTTTCAAATTTTGGGTAAAATTTTGTTTTCTTAAGTGTAAGAAGCCTTTAAAACTTATTTTGAGTACGCTCAATCAAGAATGAGTATTTCTGTATATTAGGGTTCCATATATTACTAGAATATTCTAATTTCGACTTGACGTATGCATAATACAGTATAATTAAAGTTTGGTCATTTTGGAAATCTTTACTCACTCCATAAATAGTATATCCAAGATTTTTGTAGACTTCTTTGAAAATAGTTTCAATATGTTGAATAAAGGATAGTTTTCAATGAAAGATAGCTTCAATATGTTCCCGGCCGGTTCGAGCCGAAAGGTGCCCGGCCCGTTTCGACCCGACAGGTGCCCGGCCCGATTCGGCCCGGAATGTGCCCGCCCCGCTTAGAGCCCGGCTAGAGATTCGCGCCGGGCAAAGAATTCAGATCCACCCGGACTGGGCCAGGTTTGCTGGGCTCTCGTTTAAACCCACTGACGTGCGGAATAAAAAGTCTTTAGCTGAGAAAGAATGAATATCACGGTTTGTTCATAATGTATAGTAAAAAGAAATCGCGTATAAAAGATGGACAAGTTTTTGGGTCATTTGCGATAGGGCAGTTTATCATCAGAGCGACACGTTGAGCTAATGCCACCTTCCTTGTGTGATAATGTCTCAATGCGCAAGAATGTCAATTCGACTGCGGTGAATATTACAGAGTCTCTATTGTCTTGTGTTTTAAAACCCACACATAGAAAGAAGGGTCTTCTACACGCAATGGTGTGGACAAGAGTCCTTCTACACGAAATGACAACTCAAATCTGCGTTAAATACGTATATAATTTATGCTAAACTCTATTTTCACGTTATATATTATGGATATAAATTACAATTATGGATATAAATTAAATTATGATCGTACTTAATTCAGCCATTGAAGACACGACAATTCAATCTCAGTTCTTGAGAAACTTGGAGATCAATACTAGACGGCTTTTGAAGGAGCAAAGGCAGTTGTATATGGACAAGAGTAATAGAAGGAACTAGAAACGGGAAAACTCTTGCTGCTTGTTGGTGTGATTCAGATCTTTAAGAATCTTGGTAGAAGACTTCATGAGCAGTTTCTGATTCTCTTATATCCTCATACAAGCAGAACTGAAAGGAAATACTACGAAATTATTAAATTTATTGAAACTTTAGAGTCATTAGAAGATTGCTTTCACTTTTTGCATGATGCAGCAGGCTTTGACACGACCTCAGCTATACTCAGGAGTGAATAGTTGTCTGCCTTCAAGTTCCTTCAAAAAGTAAAAGCCATCTGCAGTTAAACAGTGTCTTCAATGAATTAAATGAGAATCCTAACAAATGATTACGTTAGACATTTCTTTATTCACCTGTATGGAAACGAAAAAATGTCTCCCTGGTATAAGCGATATCAGATATATCAGGGAAGTTATTACAAAGCTAGAATATGGCCACTTTTCCCATTACTAACACAGCAGCTGTGCAGCATTCAATTCGGAAGTACCTCCAACTTCAGGAGCGAAATGGTCTAAGCCTAAACCCAATCGAAAGAGGTTGGACTGTTGACCCACACACCTACCATCAGCTCCAGCCCGATAATCTTACTTACCTGTAGATAAAAAGTGACTGCAAGATAGGATTGTGAACGAGCCACATCTTCGTGTAAAAAAGTCGATATGAAGTAATCAAGGTTTTCTGCATTCTGCCAAGAGAATTTAAGTAGAAACGGCAGATCGAAAGATAATCTGATATAGATGATACAGAACAACAGCTGTAAAAAACCAGTCATTGACAACGGATTAATTTTTGATCCAATCAGTTATGATTATTTTTTTGTGATATCGTCTTCGCCTTATAGACCTAAAAAAACGGACATGAAAACGATTTTATGAAACTTTAAATGAAGGTATAAGGAAAAGCTATAAAATATGAAGGTGAAGTATTCATCTGTTTAGTTATTTTGGAATTTTTTAACACGCTGCTTTGTTACCCGAAGAGAAAAAGAAACCGTATCAGGACTCTTTTAAGTTATCGACCAAAAAACAATTCATTTAGATATAACTTTCTCGTACTAAAATATCATCCAATTGTACGTTAATAACTCCGAGGATTCTGCCATCTACAAGGACACTTAAAATTGTGTAACTGCCGTTTAGTTTCGACTCTCCTACAAGGAAGTAAAGTTTAACGCTCTTAATAAAGAACAATGTTTGCATAAATTCCAGTATTGCAAATACTCCATGTACATTTATATGCAAGAGGGCGTAAGAATGAAAGCTCTATTACACGTCGATTCCAGTTGGCTTCTACTTATTAACCTAGGTTTTATACGACATAAGGATTGTGCACAGGACCTTGTTCATTTGCGACTACTCCAAGCTGCTTTTCAGACAGAAGGCCTAGAAAGCTTAACAATTTTCCGTAACAGTTATATTATACTTCCGTATATAAAAAATTCCGAGGCGTCTTTTGCAAACTTGACTCACTTCAATAAGATGCTATATTGATAACGCTACGTATATATCACACAAATCTTCAGGCTATAGAACCTTAAAGCCTTTCTGACTCGCACGGTTCATCTTGCGCTACAGACTGCCAAATCGCACACTCTTATTAATCTTATTGGAGCATTTGAATTTCTCGACCTTCTAAACGTTTTCCCACGGGTGAGTAAAATTCTGGTAAAATTCCCCTCTGTAACAGTTTAGTGCACCAACTGTATTAGCTTTTTGACACCTTTCATATCTGAGACGGTATGGTCAACAAAAATAATTTCTGTAATCTTATTTAATAAATTCAACACTACCTTATTTCGCTGAGGTGAATATAGCTTGCATGTCTTGTCCATCGACTAAAAGGTATCTTCTCAAGAGCAGAAAGTTACTCCACAAGATGTACCCGATTAAACACCGGCAGTTCAGGTTTACGAAGTGTACTCATCTCTAACACTGAACCAGACTGTCATTTGGCCTGGTAGGTGTGCGAGCATATCCATAACAGTGGACGAGAGCCATCCTAGATCACCAAGTAAATTCCTTTACAAAAAAGAATCACCAAATCATTCTTAGAATTCTGCATAGATGATCGCTACATATAGCGGAATATTATGGCAACCTGCCTACAGTACATTCCTTGCACAGTCCAGCTAAGAGCCATTACCATTGGCAAGAAGTTAGATGAAACACACAGATAAGTTCTTAGATCTATACTTCAGACAGTTTTCAGGGAGCACAGTTTTACGAAGCTGCGGAAACATTCAGATATTTAGCTAAAAGAAGATATCGAGATACGTGTTTTTGTTTTATCAAAACGAGTGCAAGCACTACAGCAAACCAGACATAATAATATTTGATAAAAGCGTACAGAGATCATAATTTGTCAATTTCATCTTACACGGTGTAATATTCTAAAATTCTTGAAAAATTAATTTCTTATGGCAAAAAATTTAAGATTTATTTACAAGCCTGCATGCTGTGATTTTCTGATACTTTCCTGATTGTATCCTGTATAAATTGCTATGGAACCCATTTTATTCCAACCTCCGAAGCAGCCTTACTGGTAATCTGATCGATGAGCCAAATAAAGAATCGACTTTAGTTCTTTTGAGATCTTCTCTTACACGGTTAGGTGGAAAATTTTTGCAGTATAGTCAGTCCTGTGTTTGCTAAGAACTTTGTAATACTGGTCATCACAAAACAACCAAACTGCGGGCTAATCAAATAACACTTTGATATAAGCTCACTGCTTGCTTTGATTAGTAAATAAGTGCGTATCATAGAGCAGAAAAAGTCATTAATCCAGAAGTCCCTTGATGACAATTCTCCATATGCAAATTCTTGAATGATATCACGGTAGCATAGTCTCGATAAAAATATCGTATCACATTTCGTCATTCTGACATCCTTTTCCCTTTTTGATATACTCTCATGTTCTTGGTTTATCAATGCTGCCTTACTCGGAAGTCTTAATCAAATTTTCACTCGCATCTCGCGTCTCGATTTCCTAATTTCAAACAACCCTTGGATAGCTATTCATCTTTTTAAAGCTTCGCCACAACGATTGTGTATTGCTAAGATACACACCTCTGCTTTTGATATAAGCATTGTAGTCCCTCTGTATTACTTCAATATTGCAACATCAAGTAGTAATACTCTATATTCTTCTCTGCTGCATAGATTAAATAACTGCAAGAAAAGTAAAAAAAGCACATTCGTTATGACATTAGATCAGCCATTATACTGGAAAGGTGTTCAAATCGTACCACAGCTGAAGAAATTTCTGTACCGTCCAAAGTTGTACCGGCTTTAGGATGTTTTCGTGTTAAGTAATTTCTAGGCTCCATTGGATACATTTTGTCAGGAAAAGGTGTAGAAGAACTTTGGTGTATCCTCTACTCTATTACAAATTTAGTGAAAATGCTCAATGGATATGCCTACTCAAAATCATTGAGAACTCACTTCTAGACCTTGCTCCGGGACCTCTACATGTGGTTTTGAAGACATTTACAACCATTGGAGGAGATAAAATCTAGGATCTGCTATCTTATTCAACAATGTCTTGATGACGAAATCAATATGCAACCTTTACAAGAAAATGAAACTGCATGACAAAAAGCATATTAGGAAATCCCAAAATTAAGACGATGACATTTTCCGAATCGTTAACTTTGACTGCAGTATATAGAGAAGGTCATAATCGTATTGCAATTCATCCAAAGGGACGTCCGAGAAATTGGCCCCCACCATTGAAGCAGTAATGATCTCTTCTAGTGCAATCGTCAGTGCTTGGTTAGTGCTTTTTAGAACACCAACTCCCAGCATTAGTGCTTTAATAGTTTGTACACTAGAAGCCAAAAATTTGGGGATAGGCTAACTTCACTTTAGCTTTTCCAGAAAGCACTAACGTTTAAAACTATTGCAATCGTTAGTGCATCGTTAGTGCTTCCACAAAACACTATTAGTTTCGTTAGTGCTTCACAATTAGTGTGGCTATGCTCAGTTATATGACACGGAATTCCAATAAGGAATACATGGGGAATTTTTAATTGGCTCAAAGTCTCGCCAAATTCAAAAGCGCTAATGACCTCTTCTAGTGCGATCGTTAGTGCTTCGTTACTGCTTCTTAGAATACTAAGTAGAAACATTAGTCCTGCAATAGTTTGGACGCTAGATGCAAAGAACTATTGGGGTGCAACTTCTCGTCAGCCCCCCAGGAAACACTAACGATTAAACCTGATGCAATTGTTAGTGCATTGTTAGTGCTTTCAGGGAACACTAATGGTTTAGTTTTGGTTTGCTCTTATTGTAGATCTGCGCACTTATAAGTCACAAAGATGTCCAAACTCACGAGATCGGCGCTCACGAGTTCGAAACTTACGCTCACTGGACCTCAACCTCACGAAGTGAGCCTGATATAAGGCTGGTGATGTGAGCGTGAGGTTGAGTGAGCTCTTGGTGAGACTGGTGAGGTAAGCGTGAGGACAGACTGCTGATGTGAGCGTGAGGTCGAAAAGAGTTCGTGAGTTCATGTCGAAATTAGTTTTTGAGCGTGATGTTGAGTGAGGTTAAACCAAAGTGGTCAACTCTGGTTACAAAACTCCCATAAATACATGGAGAATATTTCACTGGGACAAATTCCCGACAAATTCGAAACAGCTAATGATATCTTTAATACAATCGTTAGTGCTTTCTTAGTGCTTCCTAGAGCAGTGACTCTTAACATTAGGGCTGCAATAGGCTTAACAATAGTACACTAGAAGCAAAAAAACAGTCCCCCCAGGAAGCACTAACAATCAAACCGAGTGCAATTGATAGTACATTTTTGCTGGTCGTAGAAAACACTAATAGTTTCGTTAGTGCTTCATTATTAGTGACGAATCTCACGTAAGAAAAACATTGGGAATTTTTCGCTGAATTAAACTTCCGCCAAATTAAAAAGCACTAATGATCTATTCCTGTGCAATCGTTAACTACTTCTTAGAGCACCAAATCCGAACATTAATGCTTCATTAGTTTGGATGCTAGGGGCAGAAAGAAAAAAAACGAGCTAACTTCACGTTAGTTCCCCAGAAAGCACTAACAACAAAATCTAGAGCAATCCGTAGTTCATTGTTAGGACTTGTTGAAAACCGTAATAGTTTTCTTTGTTTCCCTATTAGATCTGTTTTGGGTTGGTTCATATATAATCAGTCATTTTATTATTTTTTCCTCTGCATTGTTTTACGATTCGATAAAAATTAACTGCAATCTTTTGCTAATTTTGGTATGTTTAATTCTGTTTGTTGAGTATGTAAAATGATGTTTACTGGTTTTGAAACAACGTTAAAAGATCTTTTACAATAGTATTATTTATTTGTAACTTTAGGCTTCATGATTCAAAGCTGTACACAAAGATGAAAATGCTAAGAAGACTGTAATTAAAGCAATGTAAGTGTCTTTACAGTTAACTAATGGGGAGTAATTAATTAATGTGAAATAACTGTTACTGATTAACCTTTACCTTGAACAATTCTTCTATAGAGATTCCTGTTGTCACTCCGGTTACCCTAGCAGACATCTCCTACGTTAAATACAAATTGTTAACAGGGTTACCAGCAACATACGAAATTTAATACCATACAGTGTTATACTAATTATTCAATATACACAAACCAAATAAAAGCAAAGAAGGCATATTTCAATAATTATAAATGTATCAACTCAACGGTGATATGTATACACGACTCCTAAAGTGCATTACCACCTTCAATTCTCCTTTTCCTAAAATTGCAGGCAACCCAAACTTCTCGGCGGTTGGGTTGGTTGCAAATTTGAAAGGCGTTGAACTAAACCTCAATTTTGTCAGAGTTATATCAGTGTGGCAAACTGCAAATAAGAGAGAAATAAAAAACTTTCTTATGGTAAATTCTAGTTCAAAGTTCGTAGCACTTGCTTTTGGACGTGATGCTTTGTTTCTTTATTTCAGGGAACAGAAACGTTCTGGCGTCTAAGAAATTATATCATATAATATTGCAAATTTGCAAGTGGATGTATTTACATTGCAATTTGTGGTAATAAAGATTGTAAAAAGTAACTTTAATTTCTTTATCCTGGGGGCTCCTTCATCAAGTCTTAGGGGCTCCTTATATCTCGTGGCCCCCCCGAATATCGATATCAAAAATGTGGAATCATATATTCATGTCCATATATTTGCGATATCGAATGTTGATATATGATAATATAGATATCGACGATAACGTTATCGACATAACACAGGCCTATGTCCGAGAAATGATGCTTGAAATATATTGGAAGCAACAATCAAATTCTAAATAAGTTCTCCATTTCCGTATTCAATGTTGAGGGGAAGAACATGAACCCGAATAGAAAGTTTAAGATAGAAAATGTTAAGATAAAAGTAGGTTTTCCGTTTCCCCTTCAATACAAAACTATTAAGAGAAAAACTATTTCTGTAATTTACCTTTTACTTCTGTTTGTGATTGTTATCACAAATCAACGACAGTACACATACTTTACACAGTACACCAATACACTATAACTTTTCACAACCAAGCAAGCCGGAAGATGAATTTCCTGTGATATTAAAGTAGAATGTTCTACAAAATAGTCATAATTCATTGGCCATATTTCTATTAGTACTTTCGTACGAACTAAGAGCTACAAGACTAAAAGACATGCATTTACCTGATATTTTCATTTGTTAATATAAGTCCCCTACCCTGGGCTAATTCTGGCTACCGCGGTTTCAATTAATCAACCCTCGACAGTTTGTTAAAAGAAATTCCACTGTTCATGTTTTTTCTTCGTTACAAAAACACTTCTGGTTGACTCTTTTCATGGTGAATTACGGAACTTAAACATTTACAATTATTGAAAAATGAATAATTATTTTTAAACATAAAAAGGCGTTACAGTTCAGTAGAATGCAGTAGTAGATGGAAGTGAATGAAAATAATGTTTGTTTGTTGAGATGTCCAAACTGAATGTGAATAATAAGTGTTCAAAAACTAACTTCTACCTGAACTCACGAACTCATTTCGACTTCAAGCTCACACAACCTCACGCTCACATCACCAGTCTGACCTCACGCTCAAATAACCAGCCTGACCTCACGCTCACTCAACCTGAAGTTCGCATCAGTAGTCTGACCTCACGCTCACTCAAAGACAGGCTCACATCACCAGCCTTATATCACGCTCACCTCGTGAGGCTGAGGTCGAGTGAGTTTCGAACTCGTGAGCGCCGATCTCGTGAGTTTGGACATCTGTGTAACATATAAGTGCGCTCATCTATAATAATAGTAAAGCAAAACCAAACCATTAGTGTTTCCTGGAAGCACTAACGATGCACTAACGATTCCACCTGGTTTTATCGTTAGTGTTTCCTGGGGGTCTAACGTGAAGTTGCACTCCAAAAGTTTTTTGCTTCTAGCGTCCAAACTATTGCAGCAATAATGTTTCGACTTGGTGTTTTGAGATGCACTAACAATGCACTAACGATTGCACTAAAAAGGGTCGTTAGCGCTTTTGAATTTGGTGGGAATTTGAGCCAATTAAAATTCCCCATGTATTCCTTATGGGAATTTCGAGAAATATAACTGGCCATAGCCACACTAATTGTGAAGCACCAACGAAACTATCACCGTTTTCTAAAAGCACTAACGATGCACTAACGATTGCACTAGGTTTAATCATCAGTGCTTTCTGGGGGGTCTAACGTGAAGTTGGCACCCCAAAGTTTTTTGCCTCTAGGGTCTAAACTATTAAAGCACTAATGTTGAGAGTTGGTGTTCTATGGAGCACATAAGAAGGTCTAACGATTGCACTAGAAGAGAGCTTAAGCGCTTTTGAATATGGCGGGAATTTGAGCCAATTAAAAATTCCCCATGTATTCCTTACGGGTATTTGCTGATATATAACTGATCGTAGTCACACTAATTGTGAAGCACTAACGAAACTATTAGTGTTTTCCGGAAGCACTAACGATGCACTATCGATTGCAATAGACTTAATAGTTAGTGCTTTCTGGGAGGGGGGCTAACTTGAAGTTGCCCCCTCCCAAAGTTTTTTGCTTCTATTGTCCAAACTATTGAAGTACTAATGTTTGGGTTGGTGTTCTCAGAAGCACTAAAGAAGCACTAACGATTGCACTAGAAGATATCATTAGTGCTTAGTCATTAGAAGATATCATTAGTCATTAGCGCTTTTGAATTTGGCGGGAATTTGAACCAATTTAAAATTCCCATGTATTCCTTATGGGAATTTCGTACCATATAATTGGCCATAGCCACACTAATATTGAAGCACTAACGAAACTCTTAGTGTTTTCTGAAAGCACTAACGATTGCGCTAGGTTTAGTTGTTAGTGCTTTATGGGGGTGCTAACGTGAAGTTGGCCCGCCCCAAAGTTTTTTGCTTCTAGAGTCCAAACTATTAAAGCACTAATGTTGCGAGTTGGTGTTCTAAGAAGCACTAAGCACTAACGATTGCACTAGAAGATATCATTAGTGCTTAATTGGGGGGGGGGGGTGCACGTTCTCGGACGTTCCAAAAAATTAGATTGAACAGGGGACTAGAAACATCATTTGTATTTAATTAAATTTTTGCTTTCGTTTTCTCACGCAGCAGGTCATCTTTTCTATGAAAAATTTTCACATCACTATACTCTGCAGATGCAAGCCCTGGCGGCTAATACGGTATCAGAGGATTACAAGAAATTAACAACTCAAGGAAAATTCACAATTCACAGAAAAAGAGGCCTTCTTGAGCGAAGATCCAAGTGATATGATTATCGAACAATGCTTAATGTAGGCCACAAAAATTTCTCGGGGATTAACTCAACGTCAGACACAACGTTAGCAAGATTAATCCTTCATTCCCAAATACTGTTACGATAACAGAAGTTCTACAGGACTTTTGTGGGCAAAAGTTTATCATTAGATAGACAAGTTGAGCTAATACCACCTTCCTTGTGAGATAATATCTCAATGCGCAAGAATGTCATTTCGACTGCGGTGAAGATTGCAGAATCTCTGTTGTTATGTGTTTTAAAACCCACAGGTAGAAGGAAAAGGCCTTCTACACGCAATGGTGTGGACTAAAAATGGTAACTCAATTCTGCGTTAATCACGAAATAAATAATGTTAAACTCTATTTTCACCTTATATGTTATGGATATAAATTACAATTAGACATGGAAAGTGCCGAAAGAGGAAAAAGAGCTTTCTGGAAATATCTGCCACGATCGAATTTAATGCTGCCATAAAGCCACGACAATTGAATCACAGTACTTGCGAAACTTGGAGATCTATACTAGACGGCTTCAAATGATGGAAACAGTTTTCGAAGGACGAAAGGTATATGGACAAGAAAAATGGAAGAAACTAGAAACATTAATACTGTAGCTGTTGATGGGTGTGATTCTGATCCATTAAGAATCTGGGTAGAAGACTTCAAGAGCAGTTGCTAATTTTCACATACCCATTTTCACACTTTCACATAGCTAATTTTCACATAGCCTTTCACGTTTTCACAATCACAGAACTAAAATGAAATGCTTCGAATGTATTAAATTTAAAAAGACCCCATCGTCATTAAGAGATTGATTTTACCTTTTTTATGATGCAACAGGCTGTGTCTCGACCTCAGCTATACTCAAAAGTGAATAGTTTGAAGCCTTCAAGTTCCTTCAATTAGAAGAATTGTGACAGTTATACAGTTTTCAACCAACCAAATGTGAATCCTCACAAAGTGGTAACGTAAGAAATTCCTTATTCGCCTGTATGGAGATGGAAAAATGCCGTCCCTGAAACAAGCCATATCAGATATAACACGGAAGTAGTTACAAAGCTACAATATAGCCACTTTTCCTATTACTAACACAGCAGCTGTCCAGCATTCAATTCGGAAGTACCTCCAGTTCCAGGAGCGAGATGGTCTAAGCATGAACTCAATCGAAACAGGTTGTGTGTGAAAGAAAATATGCGAATTCCAGGGACCCACACAGCTACCATCAGCTGCAACCGGATAATCTTACTTACCTGTAGATAAAAAGTGACTGCAACATAGGATTGTGAACGAACCACATGTTAGTGTAAAAGAGCCGATATGAAGTATTCAATATTTTATGCATTCTGCCAAGGGAGTTCATGTAGAAATGGGAGATCGGAAGACAATCTGATATAGATGATAACGAACAACTGCTGTAAAAAACCAATATGTCATTGAAAACGTCTTAATTGTTGATCCAATGAGTTATGATTATTATTTTGTGATATCGTCCCCGTCTTATAGATCTAACAAAATGTAGATGAAGACGATCTTGAGTAAATCTAAAATAAGGTATAAAAAGAAGGTATAAAACATGAATGTTACATATTTTGGGATTCTTTAACACGAGCGGCTTTGGTACCCGAGGAGGAAATAAAACCTTAGCAGGACAAATCTAACGAGTTAAACCAATTCATTTAGATATAACATTCGCATACCACAGTACCATTCAATTGACGTTTATAACAATTGTTTATTGTTTGATTGTTTATATGTTAAGATGATCTACAGCAAACGATTGACTCCAATGAATCTGCCATCTGCAAGGACACTAAAAATTGTGTAGGTACCGTTTAGTTTTCAAATCTCCTAAAAAGAAGCAAAGTTTAACGATAATAGAAAACCGTTTTTTCGATATGCGGTACGAGCAAAGATTCCATGTAAATTTTTATCCAAGAGGGGGCGTAAGAATGAAAGCTCTAGTACACGTAATCCCTGTTGCTTTCAACTTATTGCCCTAGGTTTTATACGACAAACGACAATCAAAGCGTACTCCTCAGCATCTTGTTCATTTGCGACTGTACCATGCTGGATTTCAGTCAAAAGGCCACGAAGCTTAATAGTTTTCCGTATCAGTTATATTACATTTAAAGTCGTAAGTTTGTAAAACAATCACATGCAGGATATTTGCATGAAACTCTATTACCATATTTTTAGGTAATTAACTGCAAGAATACCTTGTAGACCCAGGCACGCTTCTCTTGGCTGTGAGACAAGTCCGGCCGATGAATATATAAAGCTAGCGGTTTAAAGAATTGATTCGCGATACGAAGTAGTTATACAGGGTTGGTAGAACAGGTGTAGAAC
This sequence comes from Thermobia domestica, assembly GCF_964235325.1. Lineage (NCBI taxonomy): Eukaryota > Metazoa > Arthropoda > Insecta > Zygentoma > Lepismatidae > Thermobia > Thermobia domestica. The sequence continues at coordinate 273,330,691 of NC_137454.1, read as the reverse complement.
ACAGATATAAACAAAATTAACAATTGACAGAATTTGTTGTGATATTTAGGTCACATTGGGAGATTTTCAGTTAAGTACACCTGAAAGATATAAAACTTCCTAGGCTCACTTTCCACAACTTAGAGAAGAAGCCCTCAAATTTCCCCCATAGCAATAGTGTTCGAGTACTTGCTCGTCCCACTGCCCAGAGTAAGTAATAGATACTGCTATTAACTTTCGCTTAGCCTGAAAGTTTAACTTGCGTGTATAAAAAATGTCGGGGCGTCTTTTGCAACTTTGACTCACTTAATCAAAAATAGAGGCACCAAATCGTCTGTAGTATTCTGCATAGATGATCGTTGCATATAGCAAAATATCATTGCAAACAGCCTAGAGTACATTCGTTGCACAGTCCAGCTTAGAGCTGTATCATTGGCAAGAAGAAAGTCGAAGCGCACAGACATGTGCATAGATCTTTACTTCAGAGTGTTTCCAGAAAAATTGTGTTACCAAGATAGAGAAACATTCATATATTATACTAAGGAGAAATGTCGAGATACGTGTTGTTCTCTTTTCAAAAAAGTATGCAATCAGTTAGCATGCACTACACTCAACCAGACATGGTAATATTTGATAAGAAGCGCAGTGAGATTAGGATTTTTCAATTGAAACTTACACGCTGTAATTGACTAAAATCTGATGAAAAATTACTTTCATATGGCAAAAGATTTAAGTTTCATCTACAAGGCTGCCGACTGTGGCTTTGTACACAAATAATGGTATTACTAATTGTAGATATCAGGATGCATTTAGATAAAAAATAACAGTAGATGTCGAGATTCGCCACTATACTTGCTTTTGAACGAGTGGAATGAGTTTGCATGCAGTACAACCGATGTGAACGGGTGGGTTGAAAAAGGAACAGTACGGCAGCTCGATTACCATTGAAAAATTTATACTTATGTTTTTTACAATGGTGTCACAAAATGTTTCAATCCCAGGGGCCCACCTAAAACAAGCTGCTGTACTTTCCCAATACTAAATGACTGTGATACCCTTCTCTTATTAAAGGGAGAAGTAAATCCACGCTTTTTCAAATGGTACGCTATTGTATGATGTCAATTAAGTAGCTCTAAAAGCACTACTGCTTCGTTTTAAAGATTCATTGTTGAATTTTTTTTATTAGCTCTAAGCCAATACGAATTAAGGAATACATGCTGATGTCCACTGCTGATTTCTGATTTTCACAGCATTATAAGAAGGACATAAGCCTCCATAAGCCGTTTAGCCTTACCGAGACACCTCAAAATAGAACCCTCGAATTATTGGAACGCCTGTTGCACCCTAAAAATCGTAGATTCCCGTCCATCGTCAAAATTATTTCTTTAATCACCGCATCACTTAGAGATCGATTTAATCTCATATTACTATCTTTTTTCATACTTAGTAGAATACTATTCCAATGAAGTCACGTGACATCTCTGTTAATGTTCTCATTTTAAGGCGATTTCTGACGTTGTATATGCATAACACAAAAAGGTTCACCAGCTCGGGGATGCCTATCGTATCGCAAGCTACCCATCAACTTGAATATCTTTTAAACGCGCTTTCTCTTTAGTATACCTTAGTGGTTTAGGGTGCAACAGGCGTGCCAATAATTCCAGGGTTCTATTTCAAGGTGTCCGGTAAGGCTAAAAAGCTTATGACAGTTTAATTCTATCTAAAAATGCTGTGAAATTTAGAAATCAGCAGTGGACGTCGGAATTTATTCTTTAATTCCTATTGTCCTAGTGCTAGTAGTGAAATTCAGCTTATTAGAATTTACTTACCGGTGAGAAAACGTTGAGAAGTTTGGAAATTCATAATCCAATAAGCTTAATAAAAGTGTTCCATAAGGCACTCTGTGGTGCAAGATTCGAACAGAAGCCCTGAATTTACTCTCTTAGTAATAGTGTTCAAGTTCTTGCTCGTCCCGATGCCCAAAGAAAGTAATGGATACTGCTATTAACTTTCGATTAACCTGAAAGTTAAACTTGCGTCTATAAAAAATTTCGAGGCGTCTTTTGCAACCTTGATTCACTTCGTCAAGATGCAATATGGATAACGTTACGTATCTATCACACTAATCTTCAGGCTACAGATCCTTAAAGTCTTTCTGACTCGCACGGTTTATCTTGCACTACAGACTACCATCAGGGCCCGGCAAACCCAAGATAGAAGACGCAAATGGTTCTGAATTCTGTGCCCGGCTCGACCCGGCCCGGTCCGAATCTCGAGCCGGGCTCTGACCATTCCGGGGACATTTTGGGCCGAGCCGGGCCGAGCACTGTAAAAGACGGATCGGAAACTAATGTTGGCATCCTCTGTTAATCATAATGTGTTTGGGAAATTAACTCTTTATTCAAGACTGTAAAGTACTGTACTTCTACTGCTCTTATTATTACTAGTACTGTTACTGCTATTATTATTATTATTATTATTATTATTATTATTATTCTTATTCTTCTTCTTCTTATTATTATTATTATTATTAATATTATTATTATTATTATTACTTCTACTACTACAACTGCTACGACTTCGCGTCAGAGTTGACATGTCTGGCGGTACATACTTTACAATCTAAGTACAGAAAAAATCTAAGAAATACTAGTTATTATGGTGTCTGCGTAGAATGCGAACAGATGCTTGACGAGGGGCAATGGTGGTTCAGTACGTAAACCATTCACATCTGGTGCTAGAGGTCGTTGCATCGATCCCTCCTCGTGTTACGTGAGCTTTGTGGTGGACAAACATCATGAGCGTGGGAGTTTTTTGATTAGCCCGTTTTCGTCCACTGTCTTCATTCTAGCAATTCATCCATCATTATCCATACGTTTTGAGCCGTAATTGCCTAAAGAACATATGAGAAAGTCAAGTACTTGACCAACTATCTAGAATTTGTTCCGGTACCACTAGACCACGGAGGGCGAAACCATGACTGGCTTGTTCATAAGATTAGCGCAATTTGTAGTAATGTTTAATTAGCACGGCAGATTCCAAATCATATTACATGTTCCTGTATCCTTTATAATTCGATACTACAATAATAATAACAATAAACAGTGATGAAATAAATCACCCCGACTTCAGGATCGATGAAGTGTTCCTGGAACGGTTCGTAACAAGTAAATAACAGAGCTATATGACGGAATGCGAGGCAGTAAATAAAAACAAAATACACACATATCATTGTTGAACGAAAAATACCTCAAAAGTCCCCTGAATGAAAAATGTATAGATATAAGCTATCAAAATTACGTTTAGAAGATCGAGAAATCAAATCCTCCAATAAGATTAATAAGAGTGTGCAATAAGGCAGATTGTAGTGCAAGATGAACCGTGCGAGTCAGAAAGACTTTAAGGTTCTATAGCCTTAAGATTTATTAGATCGATACGTAGCTTAATCAATATAGCAGCTTAATAAAGAGAGTCAAGGTTGCAAAAGACGCCCCGAAATATTTTATACACGCAAGTTTAACTTTCAGGCTAATCGAAAGTTAATAGCAGTATCTATTGCTTCCTTTGGGCACCGAGACGATGAAGTACTGGAACTCGATTACGAAGAAAAAAAATTAATTGATTCTGCTCCAAGATGTGGAAAGTGAGCCTAGGAAGTTTTATATCTTTCAGGTTTAACTGCAGCCAAAATTTATACAAGTCTTCACTCGCGTCTCGCGTCTCGATTTCCTGTTCTCAAACAACCTTTGGATAGCTATTCATTTTGTAAAAGCTTCGCCACAACAACAAAGCGTGAGATACCGAACCTCTTATTTATATAAGCAGAGCAGTGCATCAGTATTTCTTTAATATTTCAACATTAAGTACTATCACTATATATTCTACTCTTCCGCATACAGTAAACAACTGCAAGAAAAGTGAACAATCCACATTCGTTATGACGTTAGATCAGCCATTATACTGGAAAGGTGTTCAAATCGTACCACAGCTGAAGAAATTTCTGAACGGTCCTGTGTTGTAACGCTTTTAGGAGGTTTGCAGTTAAGTAATTACTAAACACGATTGGATACATCAAGTCAGGAAATGGTATAAGAGAACTTTGGTGTATCCTGTACACTATGACAACTTTACTGAAAATGCTGAATGGCCATGCCTACTTAAGATCATTGAGAACTCACTTCTAGACTTTGCTCGGGGACCTCTACATGTGGTTATGAAGACTTTTACAACCGTCGGAGAAGATGACAAAATCTAGGATCTGCGATCTTATAGAACAACGTCTGGATGAGGAAATCTATGTGTAACATTTACTTCAAAATGAAACTGCATGACAAAAACCATATTAGGAAATCTCAAAATTAAGACGGTGACATTTTCCGAATGGTTAACTTTGGCTGCAGTATACGGTATCAGGAGATTACAAGAAATTAACAACACAGGGAACATTGAGGGAAGGGGCCTTTTTGAGCGAAGTTCCAAGTGATATGATTATCGAATAGTGCTTAATGAAGGCGACGAAATTTTCTGGGTTACTAACTCAACGTCAGACACAACGTTAGCAAGATTAATCCTTCATTCACAAACTCTGTTACGATAACAGAAGTTTAACAGGACTTTTGGTGGCATCAGTTTATCCTCAGGGTGACACGTTAAGCTAATGCCACCTTCCTTGTGTGATAAAATCTCAATGCGGCAGAATGTCAATTTGACAACGGTGATTATTGCAGAGACTCTGTTGTGTTGTGTTTTAAAACCCACACGTAGAAGGATGAGTTGTTCTACACGCAATGGTGTGGACTAAAAATGGCCAGTCAAATCTACGTTAAGTATGTATATAAATTATGTTAAGCGCTATTTTCACCTAATATTTGATTGGCATAAATTACAATTAGACATGGAAAGAGCCGAAAGACAAAAATAGCTTCGGGGAATATCTCAACGATCGAAATTAATTGTGCCTTTGAAGCTATGACAAATCACTCATGTTCCTTGAGAATCTTGGAGATCAATACTAGACTGCTTCAAATGATGCAAAGAGTTTTCGAAGGAGCAAAAGTGACTGCATATTGATAACAGTAATAGGAGAAACTAGCAACGGGGTATCTGTAATTATTGATGGGTGTGATTCAGATCTTTTAAGAATCTTTGTAGAAAACTTCATGAGGAGTTGCTGATTGTTTTAATGCCACATACGAACAGAACCGAACGGAAATCTTACGAAATCATTAAATTTCAAGAAACTTAGCGTCATTAAAAGTTTGCTTTCACTTTTTTTTTAATATTGTAACAGGCTGTGACACGACGTCAGCTATACTCAGCAGAGAATAGTTGCAAGCCTTCAAGATCCTTCAAAAAGAAAAAGAACTGTGCAAGTTAGTCAGAGTCTTCAACGGAGTTAGGAGTCAAATCTCAATCCTAAGAAAATGTTCAATATTACATATTTCTTATTTCCCTGTATGGAGAAGGAAACATGTCTTCCCTAGTATAAGCCTATCAGTTTGCAAAAGACGCCTCGGAATTTTTTATGTACCGTAGTTTAACTTTCAGGCTATATAACTAGCAGTATCTATTCCTTTATTTGGGTACCGGGACGAGATAGTACTCGAACACTATTACTATATAGCCTAGGAAGTATTATATGTTTCAGGTGTTCTTAATCGAAACTCTCCAATGAAACTTAACTACAAAAAAAATTATGTCAATTATTAATTTTGTTGATCTTTTTGTTTTACACCTGTTCTACCTGGCCTGTATAACTACTTTGTATCGCGAATCAGTGCTTTTAACTTCTAACTTTATGAACACATTGGCCGGACTTGTCTCGCAAGCCAAGAGAAGCGGACCTGGTTTTACAAGGTAATCAACAACCTAATTACCTAGAAAACTGCTATTCGAGTTTAATACCAATAACCTGCATGTGATTCTTTTACAATCTTACGACCATAAGTTAACGTAACTGTTACGGAAAGTTGTTAAGCTTTGTGGCCTTCTGATTGTAAAAGAGACGGTTACACTTTCCGAACCGTTAACTTTGGCTGCAGTTAAACCTGAAAGATATAAAACTTCCTAGGCTCACTTTCCACATCTTGTAGCAGAATCAATGAATTTTCTTTTTTAGTAATAGAGTTCGAGTACTTGGTTGAAATGGAGTGGTTTGAAATGGAGTGGTTTGAAATGGAAAAAGTACGGCAGCTGATACTGTCATACTGACTTGCAAATTCGAATATTCGAGTTTAAAACCAGTGACGTGTGGAACTAGAAGTCTTTAGCTGTGAAAGACTGAATATCACAGTGAGCTCATAAGGTGTAGTTAAGAAAAAGCGCGTAAAATGATGGACAAGTTGGTGGGTCTCGCGATATTGCAGGCATCCCCGCGCTGTGAAGCTTTTTGTAATATGCATCTGCAACACAAGAAATCACTGTAAAATGAGGACCTTAGAGAGATGTCACTTGACTTCATTGTAATAGTATTATACAATGAAAACAGATATTAATTAGATATTAAATCGATCTCTTAGTGATGCGGTGACTAAAAAAATAATTAAGAAAATGGACGCGCGGTTTAGATTTTTAATTACCGGTATAGTGTGCAACAAGTGTCCAATAATTTGAGGGTTTTATTTCGAGGTGTCCGGTAACTTATCAAGGCTTATGTTCTTCTTACAATGCTGTGAAAATCAGAAATCAGCAGTGGACATCAGCATGTAAACCTTAATTCGTATTCGTATTTTGAGGTTGGACGTGGATGTTCGATTTTAATTAGTGGTTTAGGGTGCAACAGGCGCGCCTATAATTCGAGGGTTCCACTATGTGGCGTAACAGTATTTCGGAATCAAGGATTAATTTTGCTAACGTTGTGTCTGACGTTGAGTTAATCCCCGAGAAAATTTCGTGCCCTTAATTAAGAACTGTTCAATAATCATATCAATTGGAACTTCGCACAAGGACTCATTTTCTACGAATTGTGAATGTTCCTTGAGTTGTTAATTTCTTGTAATTCTCTGATACCGTATTTGCATCCAGAGCTTCCATCTGAGTATAATGATGTGGAAAGTTTTCATAGAAAACATAACCAGCTGCGTTAGAAAACGGTAGCATTAATTTAATTGCCATCAAATGAAGCTCTTGTCCCCTGTTCAATCTAGTCACTTGCGATTGCACAACGATTATGACCTTTTCTATATACTGCAGGCAAAGTTAAAGGTTCGGAAAATGTAACAGTTCTAATTTTGAGATTTCCTAATATTATTCTGGTCATGCAGTTTCATTTTCTTGTAAATGTTGCATTTTGATTTCGTCATCCAGACGTTTTTGAATAAGGTCGCAGATCCTAGATATTGTCATCTCCTCCGACGGTAGCAAATGTCTTCATAACCACACGTAGAGGGCGCCGAGCGGAGTCTACAAGTGAGTTCTCAATGATCTTGAGTAGGCATGGCCATTCAGGATTTTCACTAAAGTTGTCATAGTGTACAGGATACACCAACTTTCTTCTATACCATCTCCTGACATAGTGCATTCAATCATAACTAGAAATTACTTAACTGGAAACCTTCTAAAGGGCAACAGACTAGAGAGTGTGGGTTGAAATAGGAAAAGTACGGCAGCACATATTGTCCTTAAGACTTGCCAATTCCAAATATTCGAGTTTAAAACCAGTGACGTGCGGAACAGGAAGTCTTTAGCTGAGTAAGAATGTATATCACGGTGAGCTAATAAGGGATAAAAAGAGAAAGCGCGTTAAAATGATGGACAAGTTGATGTGTTACTTGCGATAGAACAAGCATCCCCGATCTTCTGAAGCTTTAAGTAATATGCATCCACTACGTCAAAAATAGTTTTAAAAATGTAACATTAGCATAGATGTCACTTGACTTCATTCTAATAATGTTCCACAATGTATAAAAAAAGATAATGATAAGAGATTAAATCGATCTCTAAGTGATGCGGTGATAAAAGAAATAATTTTGAAGATGGACGGGGATGAAAGATTTTTAATTAATGGTTTAGGGTGCAACAGGCGTGGCAATAATTCGAGGGTTCTATTTCGAGGTGTCCGGTAATGCCAAAGTGCTAATGTCGGCTTATGTCTTTCTAAAAATGATGTGAAATTTAGAAATCAGCAGTGGACGTAACCATGTATTCCCTAATTCCATTTGGCTTAGAGCTAGTAAAGAAATTCAATGAATCGGAGGCCGCAGAATCTTTTGTTGTGTACCTACGTCTTAAGAATAAAGCACTAACTCTTTTAGAGCTACTTAACGCTCATTATACAATGGCGTATTATTTAAAAAACCGTGGACTTAGTTCTACCTTTTATAAGACGAGGGTATCACAGTCATATAGCTTTGGGAACGTACGTTTTTGTTGGGCCCTTGGGATTAAAAAATTTTGTGATACCATATGTAAGAAACATAAGTATTAATTTATAAATGATAATAAAGCGATTGCTATACTTCACGTTTATATGCATCTACAATGCATCTATTTGAAAGTGCTTCCTTCTGAAGAAATATACTTAGCACCGATAACGCACCTTGTTCTTGATCTTTAGCCAGATAGAAACTGTTTAATCCAAAGAGTTCTGTTCTATCACATATATTATTTAAAGAAATTATCCTGTTGGTTAACACTCGAGGCTGAAAAATTAGCATTTAATTACTGTTACAGCTGCTCACTAGGCTTTACATACAGAGTTGTGTGGGATTAACTAGGTTCCGGTATATCATTAATATTATTTTCACGATTGAATAATGAAGAAACTTGCTATGTAACCATTAGATTCTAACCTCCGAAGGAGCCTTACTTTGGGTCTGAGACCGGTGATCAGATCGATGAGAAATAAAAAATCGATTTTAGGTGTTATTGAGATCTTCCCGTAGACGGTTAGGTGGAAAACATTGGACGGTCCTGTGTTCGCTACAAACTTAATAACACTGGTCATCACAAAGCAACCAAACTCTGAGCTAATCAAATAATCTTTTCATATAATCTCATTGTATGTTTTGATTAGTAACTAAGTGCCACACATTTCATAGAGAAGAAAAGGACATTTATTTCAGGTGTCTGTTGATGAAAATTCTCCATATCCAAGTTATTGAATGTAAAATTAATCTTATATCGCGGTAGCATTGTCTTGATAAGAATATCGTATCACATTTCTTCACTCTTACATCTACTTCATCTATAAATATTAAATATTCTAGCCTTCTGTATAAAGTAAAAAAGTGCAAGAAAATAGAATAGAGCACATGCGTTATGAAATTAGATCAGCCATTATATTGGAAAGGTGTTCAAATCGTACCACAGCTGAAGAAATTTCTGAACGGTCCATACTTATAACGCTTTGAGGAGGTTTGCAGATAAGTCATTTCTAAGCACGATTGGATACATTGTCAGGATATGCTGCAGAAAAACTTTGGTGTATCCTGTACACAATGACAACTTTACTGAAAATCCTCAATGGCCATGCCAACTCAAGATCATTGAGAACTCAATTCTAGACATTACTCGGGGACCTCTACATGGGGTTATGAAGACACTTACAACCGTCGGAGGAGTTGAAGAAATCCAGGATCTGCGATCTTATTCAGCAACGTCTGGATGAGGAAATTTATATGCAACATTTACAACCAAATGAAACTGCATGACAAAAACCATATTAGGAAATCTTAAAATTAAGACGGTGACATTTTCCGAACTGTTAATTTTGGCTGCTGTATAGAGGTATGAGAAGATTTCAAAAAATTAACAACACAAGGAGCATACACATTTAGCAGAAATACAGGCATTTTTTTTAGCAAAGTTCCAAGTGTTAAGATTATCGAATAGTGCTTAACGATAGCCACAAATTTTTCGGGAGGATTAACTCAATATGAGACACAACGTTAGCAAAATTCCCAAATACTGTTACGATAAAAAAGTTCTACAGTACTTTTGTGGACATCAGCTTATCAGAGCGACAGGTTGAGATAATGCCTTGTGTGATAACGTCTTAATGCGCAAGAATGTCAATTTCACTGCGGTGAATATTGCAGAGCCTCTCTTGTCTTGTGTTTTAAAACCCACACGTAGAAGGATGAGTTCTTCTACACGCAATGGTGTGGACTAAAAATGGCCAGTCAAATCTACGTTAAGTACGTATATAAATTATGTTAAGTGCTATTTTCACCTAATATTTGATGGGCATAAATTACAATTAAACATGGAAAGAGCCGAAAGACAAAAATAGCTTTCGGGGAATATCTCAACGTTCAAAATTAATTGTGCCTCTGAAGCTATGACAAATCACTCACGGTCTCGAGAATCTTGGAGATCAATACCAGACTGCTTCAAATGATGCAAAGAGGTTTCGAAGGAGCAAACGTAACTGTATATTACAACTGTAATAGGAGAAACTAAAAACGGGGTATCTGTAATTATTGATGGCTATAATTCAGATCTTTTAAGAATCTTGGTTGAAAACTTCATGAGCACTTGCTGATTCTTTTAATACCACATAGGAACAGAACCGAAAGGAAATCCTACGAAATCATTAAATTTCAAGAAACTTAGCGTCATTAAAAGTTTGCTTTCATTTTTTTTATGATGCAACAGGCTGTTACACTACCTCAGCTATACTCAAGAGAGAATAGTTGAAAGGCTCCAAGAGAGAATAGGATCATTCAAACAGAAAAAGAATTGTGCAAGTTAGTCAGAGTCTTCAACTGTGAGTTAGGAGTTGTGAGTTAGGAGTCATATCTCTATCCTAACAAAATGTTCAACATTACACATTTCTTATTCCCCTGTATGGAGAAGGAAACATGTGCTTCCTGGTATAAGCCTATCAGGTATAACAAGGAAGTGGATGCAAATCTTCAATATGGCCACTTTTTCCCCTACTAACACGACAGGTCTGCACCATTCAATTTGGAAGTAGCTCCACGTGCAGGCGGGAAATGGTCTAAGCAAGAACCCAATCCATTGAGGTTGGTGTGTGAAAGAGGATATGCGAAATCCAGCATCCACACAGCTACCATCGGCTACAGCCGGATATGCTTACTTACCTATAGATAAAAAGTGATTGCAATTTAGCATTGTGAACGAGACACACGTAAATGTAAAAGAGGGGTATGAAGTATTCAAGGTGTTCTGCATTCTGGCAACGGAGTTCTTTTACAAATGCAGATCGGAAGACAATCTAATAAAGATTATGACGAACAACAGCTTTAGAAAACCAATATATCATTGACAACGGCTTATATGGTGATCCAATCTATTATGATTATTAGTTTGTAAAACCGTCCCCGCCTTATAGACCAAACAAAATGGACATCGATGAAATTTTATTATGGAAGACATGGAAGACGATCTTGATGAAATTTAAAATGAAGGTGTTAAGACAAGGAATAAAACATGGTGGTGGTTTATTGTTCCGTTTGCATATTTTGGAATCCTTTAAAAGAGCTGCTTTGTTACCTGAAGACAAAATGAGACCGTAGGATGACACTCACAAGTTAACGAGTTAAACCAATTCATTTAGTAATAACATTTGATACTACATTACTTTTCAATTGACGTTTATAACAATTGTTTATTGTTTATATGTTAAGATGTTCAACAGCAGATGATAGACTCCAAGGGTTCAGCCATCTGCAAGGTCACTAAACATTGGGTAAATACCGTTTAGTTTTCGAATATCCTAAAAAGAAACAAAGTTTAACTCTCTTGATACACAACGATCCTTCGATATGCGGTACATGGAAAGACGGCATGTACATTTTTATCCAAGCAGGAGCATAAGAATGTAAACTCTACTACTCGTCGATCCCATTTGGTTTCAACTTATTGCTCCAGCTTTTACACGACATAAGGACAATCATAGGCATAAGAACATAGATCTAAGCTCATAACTTTGTTTCAACTTTCTTCTTGCCAATGTTAACGGCTCTTAACTGGACTGTACAACGAATGTAACCTAGGCAGTTTGCCATGTTATTCCGCTATATGCAACGATCATCTATGAACAATTTTACAGACGAACTAGTGCTTCTATTTTTGTAAAGTAATTTACTTGGTGATCTAGGATTGCTCTGGTCATCGGTTGTGGGTATGCTCGTATACATACCAGGCAAATGGACAGTTTGCTTCAGTGTTAGAGATTAGTACACATCGTAAGCCTCAACTACTGTCGATTAATCTGGTACATTTTGTGGACTAGCTTTCTGCTCTTGAAAAGATAGCTTTGACTCGATGGACAGAACACGCAAACTCTATTCACGTCAGCGAGATAAGGTAGTGTTGAATTTATTAAATAAGATTACAGAAATACTTGTTGCTGATCTTTCCGTCTCAGATATGAAAGGTGTCTAAAAGCTAATACAATTGGTGAACTAATCTGATACAGAGGGGAAGCTTACCAGAACTTTTCTTACGTTTAGAAGATCGAGAAAGTGAAATACTCCAGTAAGCTTAATAAGAGTGTGCGATATGGTAGTCTGTAGTTCAAGTTGAGCCGTGCGAGTCAACGGGACTTTAAGGTTCTATAGCCTGAAGATTAGTGTGATATATACGTAGCGTTATCAATATAGCATCTTAACGAAGTGAGTCAAAGTTGCCAAGACGCATCAATTTTTTTTATAGACGCAAGTTAAACCCTCAGGCTAATCGAAAGTTAATAACAGTATCTATTACTTTCTTTGGCCACCGAGAGGAGGAAGTACTCGAACACCATTACTAAGGGAGAAAATTCAGCGCTCCTACTCCAGGATGTGGAAAGTGAGCCTAGGAAGCTTCTCATCTTTCAGATGTACTAAGTGAAAATCTCCAAATGTGACCTGACTACAAAAAAAAAAAAAAAAAAAAAAAAATCTGTCAATTTACAATTTTGTTGATGTCTGTGTTCTACACCTCTTCTGCCGGGCCTGTATAACTTTTCTGCATCGCAAATCATTGCTTTAAACCGCAAGCTTTATAGATTCATCGTCCATTCTTGTCTCACAGGCTAAGAGAATCTGAATTAATTGTACAAGGTAATCACGTCCCTAATGCCCTAAAAATCTCCTAATAGAGTTTCAGGCCAATAATCTGCTTCTGAATAATAAAAAGCTTACGACCATAAGTGTAATATAAGTGTTACGGAAAATTGTTAAGCTTTATAGGCCTTCTGTCTGAAAAGCAGCTTGGAATAGTCGCAAATGAACAATGTGTTGTGCAGTAAGGATTGGTTGTCCTTAGGTCGTGTTAAACCTAGGTCAATAAGTTGAAACCAACTGGAATCGACGTGTAGTAGAGCTTTCATTCTTACGCCCTCTTGGATAAAAATGTACATGGAGTCTTTGCATGTATGGAATATCCAAACATTGTTCTTTATTAAGAGTGTTAATCTTTACTTTTTAGTAGGGGAGTCGGAAACTAAACGGCAGTTACACAATTTTGTGTCCTTGCATATGGCAGAATCCTCCGAGTCAATCATCTGCTGTTGAACATCTTAACATATAAACAATCAAACAATAAACAATTGTTATTAACGTACAATTGAATAATACTTTAGTACGCGAATGTTATATCTAAATGAATTTGTTTTTGGTCAATATCTTAAACGTGTCCTGCTATGGTTTTGTTTTCTCTTCGGGTACCAAAGCAAATCGTGTTAGAATATTCCAAAATAACTAAACAGAAGAACTTTCATCAAGATCGTGTTCATGTCCATTTTGTTAGTTCTATAAGGCGGTGAAGAAATCACAAAATAATAGTCATAACTGACTGGATCAACAATTAATCCGTTGTCAATGATATATTGGGCTTTTACAGCTGTTTTTCGTTATCATCTATATCAGATTATCTTTGGATCTGCCATTTCTACTTGAATTCTCTTGGCATAATGAAGAAAACCTTGAATACTTCATATCGGCATACTGTTCTCCATACCCAAGTTCCAAAATGATATCACGGTAGAATTGTCTTGATAAGAATATTGTACCACATTTCGACATTCTGACATCCTCTTCACCTTTAATACTATAAGCTCAAGTTCTAGGTGTGTAAATGACTTTATATGGACAAGAATAGTGGAAGAAACTACAAACGGGAAATCTGTAGCTGTTGATGGGTCTGATTCAGAGTTTCTAAGACTCTTACTAGAAGACTTCATGAACAGCTACTGATTCTTTTAAGGCCACGTACAAGCAGAACTAAAAAATACCGTCATTATTTTCCAACTAACAGTCTAAGGGAAGATCTCAAAAGAACCTAAAATCAAAATTTTATTTGTCTCATCGACCAGATCACCGGGGTCAGACCCAAAGTAAGGCTGCTTCTATAATAAGAATATAATGTGTTTCATAAAAAGTTTGTCATTATGCAATCAGAAAAATATTATTAATGATAGACCGGAACCTCGTGAATCCTACACAACTCTGTCCTAGTGAGCAGCATGGACGCTAAGTGACTATGGAATGTGCCGAAAGAGAAAAAAGAGCTTTGGGATAATATCTGCAACGATCAAATTTAATTCTGCCATTTAAGCCACGACAATTCAATCACAGTCCTTGAGGAAATTGGAGATCAATACTAGAGGGATCAAAATTTACAAACAAAGGTAGCTGTATATGGACAACAGTAATAGAAGAAACTAGAAACGGGAAATCTGTAGCTGTTTTTGGGTGGATTCAGATCTTTTAAGCAACTTGGTAGAAGACTTGATGAGCAGTTGCTGATTGTCTTGTAGCCACATACAAGCAGAACTGAAGGAAATGCTACAAAATTAATAAATTTGAAGAAATTTTTAGCGTCATTAAAGGATTACTTTCACTTTTTTCATGATGCAACAGGCTGTGACACGAACTCTGCTATACTCAGGACTGAATAGTTTGCAGCCTTCAAGTTCCTTCAAAAAGAAAGGTTTTGAAAGTTAGAGACTTCAACGAACCAAATGTAAATCCTGACAACGTGATACCGTTAGAAATTCTTTATTCGCTTGTATGGAGATGGAAAAATGCCCTCCCTGGTATAAGCCATATCAGATATAACAAGAAAGTAGTAACAAAGCTTCAGTATGGCCACTTTTCCCATTACTAACACAGCAGCTGTGCAGCATTCAATTCGGAAGTACCTCCAATTCCATGAACGAAATTGTCTAAATATGAACCCAATTGAAGGAGGTGGTGTGTTAAAGAGGATATGTAAATTCCAAGGACTTACACAGCTACCATCAGATCCAACCAGATAATCTTACTTACCTGTAGATAAAAGGGAACTGCAAGATAGGATTGTGAACGAGCCACACGTTAGTGTAAAAGAGCCGATATGAAATTTTCAGGCGAACTCTGCATTCTGCCAAGGGAGTTCGTGTACGAATGGCAGGTCGGAAGATCACCAACAACAGCTGTAAATATAAATATGTCATTGACAACGGTTAATTGTTGATCCAATCACTTAAGATTATTATTTTGTGATATCGACCCCGCCTTATAGACCTAAAAAATTGGAGATGAAGACGATCTTGATGAAACTTTAAATGAAGGTGTAAGGACAATGTAAATTTTTTTGGAATTATTAACACGAGCTGCTTTGGAATCATTTATCACGAGCATATCCACGGTCGTTGACCAGAGCCATCGTAGATCACCAAGTAAGTTCCTCTACAAAAATAGAAGCACCAAATCGTCTATAGAATTCTGCTTAGGTGTTCGCTGCATATAGCGGAAAATCATGGCTAGCCTAGTGTGCATTTTTTTGTAGAGCCGTTAACATTTGCAAGAAAGTCGAAATACACAGATGTGTGCCTAGATCTATTTTTGAGACTGTTTTCAGAAAACATAGTATTACTAAGATACCGAAACGTTCAGATAACATTTTACTAAGAGGAGATACTTGTTGTTCTCTTATCATAACGAATGCAAGCAGCACTACTACTAACCATACATAGTAATATTCGATAAGAAGCGTAGAGAGCAAGCAAGCGACCACAAATCTACTGTAGAATTCTGCATAGATGATCGCTGCATATAGCGGAATATTATGGCAAACGGTATAGAGTACATTCCTTGCAGAGTCCAGCTAAGAGCCGTTAACATTGGCAAGAAGTTAGATGAAACACTGAGATAGATCATCTAACTTCTTGATCTATACTTCAGACTGTTTTCATAGAACATTGTATGACGAAGGTACAGAAAAAGTCACATATTTTACTAAGAGCGTAGTGAGGTTAGGATTTTTAAATTGCTACTCACAAGGTAATTTTAAAATTTGTTGGAAAATTATTTTCATTTGCCAAAAGATTTAAGATTTATCTACACAGCTGCCGACTGTGGTTTCCTGCAGAAATAATGTATTATTAATTGTAGATAAAATAATAATAAGAGTAGATGTCGAGATCCGCCATGATACTTGCATTAGAACGAGTGGAATCAGTTTGAATGCAGTACAACAGACGAGAGCAGTCGGATTGAGATGGGATAAGTGCGGCAGCTCATATTGTTCTTAGGACTTGCAAATTCGAAATATTCAAGTTTAACCCTGTGACGTGCAGAACAAGAAGCCTTTGGCTGAGAAAGAATGAATATCACGGTGAGCTCATAAGATGTAGTAAAGAGAAAGCGCGTTTAAATGATGGTCAAGTTGGTGGGTCTCATGCGATAGGACAAGCATCGCCGAGCTTGTAAAGCTATTTGTAAAATGCATCCACTACGTCAGAAAGTCCTAAAAGGAGAACATTAGCAGAGATGTAAATTGACTTCATTGTAATAGTATTCTACAATTTCTGAAAAGAATATTAATAAGAGATTATATCGATCCCTAAGTGATGTGGTGATTAAAGAAATAATTTTGAGGATGGCCGGGGATGTTCTATTTTTAATTAGTGCGTCAGCGTGCAACATGCGCGCCATTAAATCGAGGGAACTATTTCGAGGGGTCCGGAAGATTAAACGGCTTATGCCGGCTTATGTTTTTACAATACTGAGAAATTTAATAGTCAGCAGTGGACATCGGCATCTATTATTTGTTTCCTTTTGGCCTACAGCTAGTAATGAAATCCAAATATGAAAACAAAGCTGTAAGATCTTGTGTTGTGTACCTAGGTCTTAAAAACGAAGCGGTGGTGCTTTTAGAGATCCTTATCTTTCATTACACAATGGCGTAGCATTTATAAAACCGTTGAATAACTTCTCCCTTTAATAAGACGATGGTATGACAGACGTATACCTTTGGGAACGATGAGCGGTGTTTTTTTAGGTGGGCCCTTGGGATTGAAAATGTTGGGATAACAAATGTAAAAAAAAATATTATTAATTTATCAATTATAATCAAGTATTTGTTATACTTCCCGTTAAAATGCAAATTGCAAATTCGAAATATTCGAGTTTAAACTTAGTGACGTACGGAACAAGAAGTATTTATGTGAGAAAGAATGAATATCGAGGTGAACTCATAAAGTATAGTAAAAAGAAAGCGCTTTATTAGATGGACCAGTTGATAGGTCAATGGGAAAAGTAAGACAGCAGATATTGTCTTTAGCATTTGCAAATTCGAAATATTCCAGTTTAAAACTTGTGACGTGGGGAACAAGAAGCCTTTAGCTGAGAAAGACTGAATATCACGGTGAGCTCAAAAGGTACAGTAAATAGAAAGGGCGTTAAAATGGTGGACAAGTTGATGGGTCACTTGCAATTGGGCAGACATCCCCGAGCTTGTGAAGCTTTTTATATTATTCATCTGCCACACCAGAAATCACCTTAAAATGAGAACTTTAGCAGAAATGTCACGTGACTCCATTGTAATAGAATTCTTCAGTGTATGAAAAAATATAATAATTAGAGTTTAAATCGATTTCTAAGTGATGCGGTGATTAAAGAAAAAATATTGAGGATGGACGGGGATGTTCGACTTTTTAATTAGTGGTTCAGGGTGCAACAGGCGTGCCAATAATTCGAGGGTTCTATTTCGAGGTGTCCGGTAAGGCTAAAGGGCTTATGGAGGCCTATGTCAGTCTAAAAATTTTGTGAAATTTAGAAATCAGCAAAGGACGTCGCCATGTATTTCTTAATTCCTATTGGCTTAGAGCTAGTAAAGAAATTCAACAATGAATCGGTGGCCGCAGTATCTTGTGTTGCGTACCTAGGTCTTAAAAACGAAGGAGCACTGCTTTTAGAGCAACTTAACTATCATTATATAATGGCGTACCATTTAAAAACCGTCGATTTACTTCTCCCTCAATAAGACGATGGTATCACAATCATATAGCTTTGGAATCGTACAGCGGTTTGCTTTGGTGGGCCCTTGGGATTGAAAAATGTTGTGATACCAAATGTAAAAAACATAAGTATTAATTTATCAATGATAATCAAGCAATTGCCATACTTCCCGTTTATATGCAACTACAATACTATTTGAGAGTGCTTCCTGTTGAATAAAATCTACTTAGCTCCCATAACGGTCTCACTTTGTTCTTGATCGTGAGCCTGATGTTAACTGTTTAATCCAAAGATTGTGTGTTCTTACGGATACATTATATAGAGAAATTCCCCTGTGTGTTGAAACTCGAGGCTATCAAGTTTGGATTTATTTAGCGTCCTTCTGTTTACTAGGGCTTACATACAGAGCTGTGTAGGATTCACTAGGTTGCGGACTATGATTAAACATATTTTCACGATTGCATAATGTTAAAAACTTGATATATAAGCCATTATATTCTAACTTCCGAAGCAGCCTTACTTTGGTACTGGGACCGGTGATCTGATTGATGAGACAAATGTAGAATCGATTTTAGATTCTTTTGAGATCCTCCCTTAGACAGTTAGGTAAACAATATTTACGGTAGTCCTGTGTTCGCTACCAAATTAGTAACACTGGTCTTCACAAAGCGACTAAACTGTGGGCTATTCAATCTCTTCATATAATCTCATTGTATGCTTTGATTAGTAACTAAGTGCCACACACTTCATAGAGAAGAAAAGGTCATTTATTTCGGATGTCTGTTATGAAAATTCTTTATATCCAAGTTCTTGAATGTAAAAGTAATGTTATATCACGGTAGCATTGTCTTCATAGCAATATCGTATCACATTTCTTCACTCTGACGTCCATTTTCCCTCTAATGCTATACACTCATGTTCTTGGTGTGTCAACGCTGTCTTACTCGCAAGATTTAATCAAGTCTTCATTCGCGTATCGCGTCCCGCTTTCCTGTTCTTAAACAACCTTTGGATAGCTATTCATCTTGTAAAAGCTTTGGCACAAAGATTGTGTAATGGTGAGATACAGAACCTCTCTCTTGATATAAGCAGTGTAGTGCATCAGTATTTCTTTAATATTTCAACATCAAGTACTAATACTATATATTCTACTCTTCTGCATACAGTAAAAAACTGCAAGATAATAGAAAAAAGCACATGCGATATGACATTACATCAGCCATTATACTGGCAAGGAGTCAATATCGTACCTCAGCTGAAGAAATTTTTGATCGGTCCTAAGTTGCACCCCCTTTAGGAGGTTTGCAGCTAAGTAATTTCTAAGCACGATTGAATGTACTATGTCAAAAAATGGTATAGAGGAACGTTGGTGTAACCTGTACACTATGTCAACTTTAGAGAAGAAGCTGAATGGCCATGCCTACTCAAGATCATTGAGAACTCACTTCTAGACTTTGCTCGGCGCTCTCTACATGTGGTTATGAAGACATTTGCAACCGTCGGAGGAGATGAAAATGAAACTGCATGACCAAAACCATATTAGGTAATCTCAAAATTAGGACGGTGACATTTTCCGAACATTTAATTTTGACTGCAGTATATAGGAAGGTCATAATCGTATTGCAATCGTAAGTGAATAGGTTGAGCAGGGGACAAGAACCTCATTTGAAGGCAAATAAAATAATGCTTCCTTTTTCTCACGCAGCTGGTTATTTTTTCTATGAAAAATTTGCACATCACTTTACTCAGATGTAAGTAAGCCCTGGAGGCAAGTACGGTATAAGAGAATTACAAGAAATTAACAAGTCAAGCAACATTCACAATTCGCAGAAAAAGTAGTTTCTTGAGTGAAGTTCCAATTGATTTGATTATCGCACAGTGCTTATTTAAAGGCACGAAATTTTCTCGGGAATTAACTCAACGTGAGACACAACGTTAGTAAAATTAATCCTTGATTCCCAGATACTGTTACGCCAAATAGCGGAACCCTTGAATTATTGGCGCGCCTGTTGCACTCTAAACCACTAATTAAAAATCGAACTTCTACGTCCATCCTCAATATTATTTCTTTAATCACCGCATCACTTAGAGTTCGATTTAAACTCTTTTTAATTTCTCCTTTCAGAGATTGCAGAACAGTTTTACAAAAAGTCAAATGACATCTGTGCTACTTTTCTCAATGTAAGGTGGTAACTCAAGTAGTGGATGCATATTACAAAAAGCTTCACAAGCTCGTGGTTGCTTGTCCTATCGCAAGTGACCCATCAACTCGTCCATGATTTTAACACTTTTTTCTTTACTATACCTTGTCAGTGCACCGTGATAATCATTCTTTCTCAGCTATAGAATTCTTGTTCCGCGTGTCACAGGGTTTAAACACGAATATATTTGAAATTTTCAAGTCCTAAGAGCAATATGAGCAGCCGTAATTTCCCCATATCAACCCGCCCGCTCTCGGCGATTGTACTGCATGCAAACAGTTTCCTCTCGTTCTAATACAAGTATAATGGCGGATCTAGACACCTACTGTTATTATCTTTTTATCTAAATGCATCGTGATGACTACAATTAGTAATACCATTATTTCTGCAGAAACCCACTGTCGGCAACGTTGTAGATAAATGTTAGTTCTTCCGGTATACGAAGGTCATAATTCACCAGATTTTGGTCTATTACAGCTTGTGATTTGGAATTGAAATATCCTAATCTACTACGCTTCTTATCAAATATTATTATGTATGGGTAGTTGTAGAGCGTGTAGTCTGTTTTTTTTTTTAATCTTTCGTCACTTTCCGTGTCTAATTGTAATATATATCCACAAGATATAAGTTGAAAATAGCGCTTAACATAATTTAAATACGTACTGTACTTAACGCAGATTTTACTTGCCAATTTTCGTCTACACCACTCCGTTTAGAAGAACTCTTAGTTCTACGTGTGGGCTCGGTACAACAAAGACTGCTATATTCAGCGCAGTCGCATTGACATTCTTGTGCAATGAGATATTATCACGCAAGGAAGATGGCGTTAGCTCAACGTGCAGCTGAGATGACAAAGTGTCTCCTCAAACTATCTTTAGCATTTCTGTTATCGAAACAGTAATTTGGAATGATTTTTAATCTTGCTGACGTTGTGTCTGACGTTGAATTAGTCCTCCAGAATATTTCGTTGCCGAATTGTGAAGGTTCCTTGAGTTGTTTATTTCTTTAATCTTCTGATTCCGTATTTGCCTCCAGGGCTTCCATCTGTTGAGTATAGTGATGTTTAAATTTTTCATTGAAAAAATGACCAGCTGCGTGAGAAAACGGAAGTATTAATTTAATTGCCTTCAAATTAAGTTTCTAGTCCCCTGTTCAATCTAGTCACTTTGGATGAATTGCAATACAATTAAGACCCTCTCCGACATACTGCAGCCAAAGTTTACCGTTCGGTTAAGACCAGCGTCTTAATTTTGAGGTTTCCTAATATGGTTTTTGGCATGCAATTTCATTTTCTTGTAAATGTTGCGTATTGATTTCCTCATCCAGACAACGATCAATAAGATCCATGATCCTAGATTTAGTCATCTTCTCCGAGGGTGATAAATGTTTTCATAAACATATGTAAGGGTCGCCAGCAAAGTCTAGAAGTAAACTTTCAATGATGTTGAGTAGGAATGGACATTCAAAATTTTCACTAATGTTGTCATAGTGTACAGGATACCAGAAAGTTCTATACCATTTCATGACATAATGTATCCAATCATGACTAGAGATTGCTTAAGTAGACACCTCCTTAGGGTACAACTTTTGAAAGTTGAGAAATTTCTAGAGCTGCAGGTACGATTTGAAACCTTTCCAGTATAATGGCTGATCTAATGTGATTACACAATTGTTTTGTTCACTTTTCTTGCAATTATTCACTGTATGCGAAAGAGTAGAATATTTAGTATTAGTACTTGATGTTGAAATATTGAAGAAATAAAGATGCAATCCACTTCTTATGTGAAAAGGAACGTTGTTTGAGAATAGGAAATCGAGACGCGAGAAGCGAGTGAGGATGAGGACAGAATTGACACACCAAGAAAATGAGTGTATAGCATTAGAGGGAAAGTGGATTTCAAAATGAAGAAACGAGATACGATATTCTTATCAAGAGAATGCTACCGTGAAATAAGATTACTTTTTCATTCAAGGACTTCGATATGGAGAATTAAAAAAAAGAGACTTGTGAAATAAATGACTTTTTGCTCTATGAAATTTTTGGCACTTAGTTACCAATCAAAGCATACAGTGAGCTTATATTGAAAGATTATTTGATTAGCTCACTGTTTGGATGCTTTGTGATGTCGAGTGTTACTAAGTTGGTAGCGAACACTGGACAGACTATACCTTTAACATTTTCCACCTAACCGTCTAAGGGAAGATCTCAAAATAACCTTAAATTGATTCTTTATTTGCTTCATCGATCAGATCACCAGTAAGGCTGCTGCGAAGGTTAGATATAATGGGTTTCATAGCAAGTTTTTCATTATGCAATCGGGAAAATATTAATAATGATAGGCCGGATCTAGTGAAGCCTACACAACTCTATGTAAGTTCTAGTGAGCTGCAATGACCAAAATTAAATGTATATTTGATAGTCTCGTGTGTTAACACACAGGAAACTTTGTTTAATATATCAGTAAGAACACAACTCCTTGGATTAAACAGTTTCTATCAGGTTAACGATCAAGAACAAGGTGAGAGCGTTATGGGTGTTAAGTATATTTCTTCAGCAAGAAGCACTCTTTATAGTATTGTGGTGTTTATAAATGGGAAGTATAGCAATTGCATGATTATCATTGATAAATAAATACTTTCGTTTCTTACGTTTGGTATCACAACATTTTTCAATGCCAGGGGCCGACCTAAACCAAACCGCTGAACGTTCCCAAGCTATATTATATACCCTCGTCTCATTAAAGGGAGACTTAAATCTACAGTTTTTTAAAATGGTATGCCATTGTATAGTGTGAGTTAAGAAGTTATAAAAGCACTACTGCATCGTCTTAAGACCTAGGTACACAACACAAGACCTTACGGCTTGGGATTCATTCTTGACTTTCTGTACTAGCTTTAAGCTATTAGGAATTATGGAATAGATCCCGATGTCCATTATTGACTTCTAAATTTCACAGCGTTGTAAGAAGGACATAACCCGACATAATCCGTTTGGCCTTACCGGTAACCTCCATAGGAAACCCTCGTATTATTGGCGAGCTTCTTGCACTCTAAACCACTAATTAAAAATCGAACATCCCCTTGCATCCTCAAAATTCTTTATTTAATCACCGCATCACTTAGAGATCATTATAATCTCTTATTAATATTTCTTTTCAGACATTGTAGATTTCTATTACAATGAAGTCAAGTGACATCTCTGCTATCGTTCTCATTTTAAGACGATTTCTTACGTAGTAGATGCATATTACAAAAAGCTTCACAAGCTCTGGGATGCTTATGCTATTGCAAGTAACACATCAACTTGTCTATCATTTAACGCGCTTTCTCTTTACTATACCTTATGATCACCGTCATATTCATTCTTTTTCAGCTAAACATTTCTTGTTCCGCACGTCACAGGGTTTAAACTCGAATATTTCGAATTTGCAAGTCCTAAGAACAATATGAGCTGCTGTACTTTTCCCATTTCAACCCGCAAGCTCACTTCGGTTGTACTGCATGCAAACTGATTCCAGTCGTTCTAATGCAAGTATCATGGCGGATCTCGTCATATACTGTTATTATCTTTTTATCTAAATGCATCCTGATATCTACATTTAGTAATACCATTATTTCTGCAGAAAGCCACAGTCGGCTGCCTTGTAGATAAACCTTAAATCTTTTGCCATATGAAAGTAATTTTTCAACAGATTTTAGTCAATTACAGCGTGTAAGTTGCAATTGAAAAACCCGAATCTCACTACGCTTCTATGTCTGGTTGATTGTAGAGCATGATAACTGATTGCATTCTCTTTGATAAGAGAACAACACGTATCTCGACATATCCTCTTAATAGACCATTTGAATGTTTCTGTAACTTGGTAATACAATGTTCTCTAAAAAAAGGATGAAGTAACGATGAAGTAACGACTTTCTTCTTACCAATGTTAACGGCTCTTAGCTGGACTGTGCTAAGAATGTACTCTAGGAAGTTTGCCATGATATTCTGCTATATGCAGCGATCATCTATTCAGAATTGTACAGACGATTTTATTTTTCTATTTTTGTAAAGGAATTTACTTGGTGATCTAGGATGGCTCTGGTCAACGGAGATGGATATGCTCCCATACCTACCAGATCAAATGACAGTCTGGTTCAGTGTTAGATATGACTGCACTTCGTAAGCCTCAACTGCTGGCGATTAATCGGGTACATTTTGTGGTGTAGCTTTCTGCTCTTGAAAAGATACCCTTGAGTCGATGGACAGGACACGCAAACTCTATTCAAGTCAGCTAAATGAGGTAGTGTTGAATTTAATAAATAAGATTACAAAAATTCTTCTTGTTAACCATTTCGTCTCATATATGAAAGGTGTCATAAACCTAATAAAGATGGTGAACTAATCTGCTACAGAGGGGAAGCTTAGCAGAAATTTACTCACCGGTGTGAAAACGTTTAGAAGATCGAGAAATTCAAATCCTGCAATAAGCTTAATAAGAGTGTGCGGTATGGAACTCTGTAGTGGAAAATGAGCCGTGCGAGTCAGAAAGACTTTAAGGTTCTATTGCCTGAAGATTAGTGTGATGGATTCGTTGTGTTCTTAATATAGCAGCTTCATGAAGTCAGTCAAGGTTGCAAAAGACGACTCGAAATTTTTTATACACACAAGTTAAACTTACAAGCTAAGCGAGAGTTTATAACTGTATCTATCTATTACTTTCTTTTGGCATCGGGACGAGCAAGTACTCGAAGACTATTACTATGGGAGAAAATTCAGGGCTTTTGCTGGAAGATGTGGAAAGTGAACATAGGAAGTTTTACGTCTTTCAGGTGTATTTAACTGAAAATCTTTCAATGTCACCTAAGTACGAAAATAAATTCTGTCAATTGATAATTTTGTTGATTTCTATGTTCTACACCTGTTCTACCATGGCTGTATAATTACTTTGTATCGCAAATCAATTCCTTAAACCGCTAGCTTCATAATTAATTGGCCGGACTTGTCTCACAGTCCAAGAGAAGCGTGCCTGGGTCTATAAGGTAATCTCGTACAAAATTACCAAAAAAAGTCCTTTTAGAGTTTCAGTCTAGTAAGCTGCATATGATTCCTTTACAAGCTTACGACCATAAGTGTAATATAACTGTTACGGAAAATCTTGAGCTTCGTGGCCTCCTGAGTGAAAAGCAGCTTGGTTCAGTCGCAAAGGAAGAAAATGCTGAGCAGTACGTATTGATTGTCCTTATGTCGTATAAAACTTAAGGCAATAAATTGAAAGCAACAGCGATCTACGTGTAAAAGAGCTTTCATTCTTTCGCCATTTTGGATAAAAATGTACATGGATTCTTTGCGTGTACCGCATATCGAAGCATCGTTCTTTATTAAGAGAGTTAAACTTTGCTTCTTTTTAGGAGATTCTAAAACTAAACGGTTGCGAGGCGAAAGGAGTGTTTGGAAGATGAGGATGGCGTTAGTTTTTCGCTAGATACTGACACTATTAAGAATAAAATGAATTAACTGTATTCTCTTAATTTGTCATATTTAAATTGAAATGTGGGTCAATTTAGAAGGGCCAAAGGAAAGTTTAAGCTGAAGTAAGTTTTTGCTGGTCTGTAGTTTTCTATATATTAAAGAATTGATTTATAGAGCGAAAACGTCGTAAATGGTCAGATATTTACATTAGAAAAGTGGTTATTCAGTAAGAGAAGAGACTGTTTCAAATGTGAAGCAAACAATTTCTATTTGTTAATTACTTTCATATTTAAAATTAAATGAATAATAACGTTATTGTAACAAATTGTAGCATATTTATCTTTGAAAACGAATCTCCTCAGAACGAAAGGAGTATTTTCAAGGTGAAGAACATTCTTGCTGATCGGTAGTTTCCGACATATTTCAGAATCTAATGTAAGAATGAAATTGTCGTAAAGTATCATATATGCACAATTAAAAAGCGAGTCCATTGAATGGAGTAAAAGAGTGCTTCGAAGGTGATGCAGACTGTTGTTGGTCCCTCTGACATCATTATTGAAAGTATATATTCTCCAGTTAGAATTAAGTGACTTCTTTAATCATTTACGGAATTACTAGCTGACCAGATTTTGGAGTGACCTGAGTGACGCCAGTCACATTGCTTTTGCAGTTCCTTATCTGTACTTTCTGGTGTCCGAGTTTTCGCAATGTCCCGTGAATCGTAGCCAGTGGACTAGAATTAACATAAATTATTTTCCACATTCTGTTTGTATATGCATACAGGTGAGTTAACTGAGTGATTATTAGATTGAACTACGAACACTCTTCAGTTGACCACTGCATTGTTTGCCGCCACCGCGGTCGTTGCGTCGGGAATTAAATTGACTGTGTTAAGGGGCACAAGCTATTTGTCGGCGAAGGACGTTTTCTTACGGTTAGCCCCCAACTAGTGACGTCTGTTGTTCAAATACCTTGTGCGACCTGTAAGTTATATACGCGCCCTGCAACTAGTATTCTACCTTCGAGACTATTTTATTGGCTAAAGATTCATCTTAACTTTTCAGGATTG
The DNA here is from genome assembly GCF_964235325.1 of Thermobia domestica. NCBI lineage: Eukaryota > Metazoa > Arthropoda > Insecta > Zygentoma > Lepismatidae > Thermobia > Thermobia domestica. The sequence continues at coordinate 273,303,817 of NC_137454.1, read as the reverse complement.
TTTGGCGCATCAACTGGATATTTACGTGGGACTATCCAAGCAATTTTTCCCCCGGTGCTAATCCCCAATTCTCCAATCCAATTCTCGTTATTTAGACCGACGTGCGATTTGGATACTATTTGTAACCCCTTCTTGGCGAGGTCCTTCAGCATGCTATTCAGGGAAATTAAGGTCTCAGGTGAATACTTACTGGCAGCACCACCGAGAAGAGAAATCCGAACAGTAGCCCGAACTCAAGTTGATTACAAACAAATGCCCGCCCGAACACACAACTCGAAATGGTTATAAATTGTCAGATATTTACAATTAAAAGGGAAATAAATGACTGGAAAATGCAGCACACTCTTGGTAATCGTTTGTTACTTATTTACCTAAAAATGAAATGAATTGCCGTAAAGAATAATGTAAAAGTACAGATTTGTTGTAATTTGTCAGACATTTACAATTCCAATATATAGGACCAAAACATTCTTTAAAATAACTTAGACTCTTGCTAATGGTTAATTACTGAAATATTTTACAATTCAGTGAAACAAAGCATTTGTCGCAAATTGCCAGGAATTTACGGTTGAAAATGACTGTATGCAGAAGGACACATGTTTTTCATGGTATAAGCATACCAGGTATAACAAAGAAGTAGTTACAAAGCTTCAATATGGCCACGTTTTTCCCTACTAGCACGGCAGGTGTGCAGCATTCAATTCGGATGTACCTCCAAGTCCAGGAGCGAAATGACCCCAAGCATGAACCCAATCGACTGAGGTTTGTGTGCGAAAGAGGATATGCGAATTCCTTGACCCACACAGCTACCATCGGTTCCAGCCGGATAACCTTACCTGTAGATAAAAACTGATTGCTAGATAGGATTGTGAACGAGCCACATATAAGTGTAAAAGAGCCAATATGAAGTAAACTATTTTTTCTGCATTCTACCAAGGGAGTTCATGTACAAATGGCGGATCGGAAGACAATCTGATATAGATGATGACGAACAACAGCTGTAGAGAGCATATATGTGATTGACAACGGCTTAACACTTTCGATCCGAGGGAATTTTTAAATTATTAAATCCCTGTGTCCGGCACAAAATAAAGGTTATATTAAAAAATATCTGCCTAAGTTTTTATTCGAAACTTTTGCCACTTTGGGACATGAAAGGAGAGATAGCGATCTATCAGAAGGGAAAGTATCATGTACTTGCTGGTTTTGTGTCCCACGCTGCACCAACCCTATTTGATAGATATTTTTCCACTTTATCAGACACTGAATGATCACTCAGTGTCTCTTGGCCTGTGAGATAAGTCCGGTTGATGAATTATTAAAGTTAGTGGTGTAAATCAATGATTCGCGATACATAGAAGTTATATAAGCCTGGTAGAACAGGTGTAGAACAGAGACGCCAACAAAGTTATCAAATGACCAAATTTTTTTTTGTACTTAGGATACATTGGGAGATTTTCAGTTAAGACCACCTGAAAGATATAAAATTTCCGAGACTCACTTTCTATATCTTGTAGCAGAAACCCTGAATTTTCTCCCTTAGTAATAGTGTTCGAGTTCTTGCTCGTCTCGATGCCCAAAGAAAGTAATAGATACTGCTATTAACTTTCGATTAGCCTGGAAGTTAAACTTGCGTCTATAAAAAATTTCGAGGCGTCTTTTGCAACCTTGACTCACTTCATCAAGATGCTATATGGATAACGTTACGTATTTATCACACTAATCTCCAGGCTATAGAACCTTAAAATCTTTCTGACTCGCACGGTTTATCTTGCACTACAGACTACCATCAGAGCCCTGCAAACCCAGGCCCAAAGACGGCCCGGCCCCACCCAAATGGATCTGAATTCTGTGTTCGGCTCGACCCGTCCCGCCCCGAATCTCGAGGCAGGCTCTGACCGGGCAGGGCATATTTCGTTCCGAGCCGGGTCGAGACGGGCCGGGCACATTCCGGGCCGAGGAAAAACCGGGCCGAGTTGGGCCGGCCCGACTCGGCCCGAAAACTGTAAAAGACGGATCGGAAACTAATGTTGGCAGCCTGTGTTTTCGTAATGTGTTTGGGAAAATAACCCTTTACTACTCTTATTATTATTACTACTGCTACTGCTATTATTACTATTACTATTATTATTTTTTTTATTATTATTATTTCTATTATTATTATTATTATTATTATTACTACTACTACTACTACTACTTCTACTACTACAACTACTACGACTTCGCGTCAGAGCTGACATGTCTGGTGGTACATACTTTACAATCTAAGTACAGAAAAAATCGAAGGAGTACTAGTTATTATGGCCAGTCTGCCTTGAATGCGTACAGATACTTGACGAGGGGCAACGGTGGCTCACTAGGTAAAGCATTCACATCTGGAGCTAGAGGTCGTCGGATCGATCCCTCCTCGTGTTATGTGAGCTTTGTGGTGGACAAACTTCGTGAGCGTGGGAGTTTTTGGATTGGCCCGTTTTGGTCCACTGTCTTCATTCTACCAATTCATACATCATCATCCATACGTTTTGAGCCGTAATTGCCTAAAGAACGTATGAGAAAGGTAAGTCCTTGATCTACTAATTAGAATTTGTTCAACTACCATTAGACCACGGAGGGCGAAACCATGAACTGGCGTGTACATAAGATTAGCGCAATTTGTAGTAATGTTCAATTAACACATCAGATTCCAAATCATATTACATGTTCTTGTATTCTTTATAATTCGATGCTAAAATATTAATAAAAAAAAAACAAAAATGAAAAAAATCACCCCGACTCCAGGACCGATGAAGTTTTCCTAGAACGGTTAGTAACAAGAAAATAACATAGCTATATGACGGAATGCGAGGCAATAAATCAAAACAAAATCCACACATATCATTGTTGAACGAAAAATACCTCAAAAGTCCCCTGAATGAAAAATGTATAGATATCAGCTATCAAAAATACGTTTAGAGGATCAAGAAATTCAAATCCTCCAATAAGCTTAATAAGAGTGTGCGATATGGCAGTCTGTAGTGCAAGATGAACCCTGAGAGTCAGAAAGAATTTAAGGTTCTATAGCCTTAAGATTAGTGTGATAGATACCTAGCGTTATCAATATAGCAGCTTGATGAAGTCAGTCAAGGTTGCAAAAGACGCCTCGAAATTTTTTAAACACGCAAGTTTAACTTTCAGGCTAATCGAAAGTTAATAGCAGTATCTATTACTTTCTTTGGGCACCGAGACGAGGAAGTACTCGAGCACTATTACTAAGGAAGAAAATGCATTGATTCTGCTCCTAGATGTGGAAAGTGAGCCTAGGAAGTCTTATATCTTTCAGGTTTAACTGCAGCCAAAGTTAACGGTTCGGAAAATGTAACCGTCTTAATTTGAGATTCCCTAAGACGGTTTTTGAGATTTCCTAAGATGGTTTGAGATCCCTAAGATGCCCTTAACATTACATATAATAGAAGAGATAGTTGATATTAAGAAAATGAAATTATAAAATTTCCTAAGAAACCAATAGAGCGAAACGAACATCGCTTTACTGTATGACAACGTACGCATCGAATAGCACGGAAACAGAGTCAACAGTTTCACGCTTTAGAGCATTTCTCCCTTCCTGAGTACTAAAAACTCTTTCAGTAGACGAACTAGAAGCAGGGATGAAGAGATACTGACGCGCTAATTTACAATATTTTAGTAATGTTTGTTCTTGTTGCTTCCACCACTGAAGTATATGTAATTCTCTTACACATGATGACATGTTGTGGTAGATGTCTACGTCATCATCAAATTCACCAGAGACTGAATGTCTATCTTCCCAATCCATTAGTTTATTCTTCTTGGTAGGTGGTTCCAAGTTATGCCAACTAGCCTAGAGGAGACGATGGTGATGAGAAATAAATGAAATAGTGGAATAAATAAAGTGGAAGGAAACAGGAGAACGCCGCGAACCTACCAAACGGTGTTGGTCCACCACAAAGTTCACTTGGCGAGAGCTCGGATCAAGCAAGGGACACCATACACCAGAGGTGACGCTCAACCACTGAGCCACCGTTCCAGGAACACCTAATCCACCTTGGCGACTTGGTGATTAATTTCTTCATAATATTTTTTTATATTTGTAGCATCATACTATAAACAATACATGAACATGTAGCACCATTCGATATTTGCCTTGCTAATTGAAAATTACTACAAATTGCACTGATCTTATGAGCACGCCAGTTCATGGTTTTGCCCTCCGTGGTCCAATTGTAGCGTATCAAATTCTACTTACTAGGTCAAGTACTTGACTTTATCATCCGTTCTTTAGGTAACTACGGCTCAGGCTATATGGATGATGATGGGATGAATTGGTGGAAAGAAAACAGTAGGAGGAAGCAGGACCACCCCAGAAACTCCCACGCACACGTCCACAACAAAGCTCACATAGCATGAGTAGGGATTGATCCGACGACGTCTAGCACCAGATGTGAGTGTTTTTTCTACTGAGCCACTGTTCTCCGTCGTAGATCAAGCATCGGTTCACATTCTACGCAGACCGGATATAATAACTAGCATTTCTCCATTGTATTGTGTACTTAGAAAGTAAATTTGGTACCACCAGACATGTCAACTCTGACGCGAAGTCATAGTAGTTGTAGTAATATTAGCTGTGGTCGTAGTAGTAATAGTAGAAGTAGTAATAGTAGTAATAAAAGTAGTAATAGTAATAGTATTACCAGTACATCGCAGTCTTTAACAAAGAGTCAGTTTCCCAAACACATTACGCTTAACATAGACTGACAGTAAGACCGTACAAACACGGGAAAAATGGAGGTAGTGGAGGACATTAAAAAAACAAATAGGCTGACAACATTAATTTCCGAAATGTTTTCAAGAGTATCCGGGCCGGCCCGATCGGCCTGATATGTGTCCGGCCCGGTTCGGCCCGATTCTGCCCTAAATGTGCCGGGCCCGGTTGGGGCCCAGTCCAGTTTGATATTACTTGAAACGGGTCGGGCCGGGCAACGGGCCGAACCGGGCACGCTCGGCCAGTGCAGGGCTCTGACTACCATATCGCACCCTCTTATTAAACTTATTGCAGGATTTGAGTTTCTCAATTATCTAAACGGTTTCTCAACGGTGAGTAAAGTTCTGGTAAGCTTCCCTCTGTAGCAAATTAGTGCACCAACTATATTAGCTTTTTGACATCTATCATATCTGAGACGGAATGATCAACAAGAAGTATTTCTGTAATCTTATTTATTAAAATTAACACTACCTTATCTCGCTGACGTGAATAGAGCATGCGTGTACTGTCCATCGAGTCAAAGCTATCTTCTCAAGAGCAGAAAGCTAGTCTACAAAATTAACCAGATTAATCACCAGCAGTTGAGGCTTACGAAGTGTACTAATCTCTAACACTGAAGCAGACTGTCCATTGGCCTGGTATGTAAGCGACCATATCCATAACCGATGACCAAGCTATCCTAGATCACCAAGTAAATTACTTTACAAAAATAGAGCACTAAATCGTCTGTAGAAATCTGCATAGATGATCGTTGCATATAGCAGAATAACATGGCAAACTGCCTAGGGTACATTCCTTGCACAGTCCAACTAAGAGCCGTTAACATTGGCAAGAAGAAAGTAGAAACAAAGATATGTGCTTAGATCTATACTTCAGACTGTTTTCAGATAACATTGTGTTACCGAGTTACGGAAACATTCAGATATTATACTAAGAGGAGATGTCGAGATACGTGTTGATCTCTTATCAAAACGAATGCAAGCAGTTAGCATGCTCTACAACCAACCAGACATAGTAATAATTGAAAAGAAGTGTAGCCAGAATAGGATTTTTCAATTGCAGCTTGCACGCTGTAATACAGTGAAATCTTTTGAAAAATTACTTCATTTGGCATATCTAAAAGGCTGCCGACTGTGCCTTTCTGCTGAAATAATCGTAATATTAATTGTAGATATCAGGATGCATTTAGATAAAAAGATAATAACAGTAAATGTCGAGATCCGCCATTATACTTGCATTAGAACGAGTGGAATCAGTTTGCATGCAGTACAACCGACGAGAGCTGGCGGGTTGAAATGGGAAAAGTACGGCAGGTCATTTTGTCGATAGGACTTGCAAATTCGAAATATTCGAGTTATACTTAGTTACGTGCGGAACACGAAGTATTTAGCTGAGAGAGAATGAATATCGAGGTGACCTCATAATGTATAGTAAAGAGAAAGCGCGTTATTTGACGGACAAGTTGATAGGTCACTTGCGAAAGGACAGGCATCCCCGAAATTGTGAAGCTTTTTGTAATCTGCATCCACAACAACAGAAACCGCCTTAAAATATAAACATTAGCAGAGATACTAATTGAAGCAGAGATGTTGCTTGACTTCATTATAATAGTATTCTATAATGTCTGAAGACAAATATAAATCGATCTCTAAGTGATGCGGTGATTAAAGAAGTAATTTTGAGGATGGAAGGGATGTTCGATTTTTAATTAGTGGTTTAGAGTTCAACAGCTGTGCCAATAATTCGGGGGTTCTATTTCGAGGTGCCCGGTAAGGCTAAACGGCTTATGCCGGATTGACTCCTTCTAACAATAGTGTGTAATTAAGAAATTATCAGTGGACATTGGCATGTATTCCTTAATTCCTATCGGCTTAGAATTAGTAAAGAAATTCAACAATTAATCGGAGGCGGCAGTATTTTGTGTTGTGCACGTAGGTTTCAAAAAAAAAAAAAAAAAAACAGTCGTGCTTTTAAAGCTCCTTAACTCACATTATACAAATGAATACCATTTATAAACCCTGGATTTACTTCTCCCTATAATAAGAGGAGGGTATCACAGTCATATAAGATTGAGATAATACAACGGTTTTAGGGGGGCCCTTTGATTTGAAAAATGTGATACCAAATGTAAACACATATTAATTGGAGATTATATCGATCTCTGTGATGCGGTGAATAAAAGAATAATTAAGAAAATGGACGGGGTGGTTAGATTTTTAATTACCGGTTTAGGGTGCAACAGGTGTCCAATAATTCAAGGGTTTTATTTCGAGGTCCGGTAAGGCTAAAAAGCTTATGCCGGCTTATGCTTATAATGCTGCGAAAGTCAGAAATCAGTATTGGACTTCAGCGTCTAAACCTTAATTCGTATTTGCTTAGAGCTATTAAAAAATTCGCACTCACCTTGTTCTTGATCGTTAGCCTGATAGAATCTGTTTAATCCAAAGAGTTGTGTTCTTACGGATATATTAAACAAAGTTTCCTGTGTGTTAACACACGAGACTATCAAATATGCATTTAATTAGCTTCATTGCTGATTACTAGAACTTACATAGAGTTGTGTAGGATTCATTAGGTTCCGGCCTATCATTATTAAAATCTTCCCGATTGCATAATGAAAAACTAGCTATGAAACCCATTATATTCTATCCTCCGAACCAGTCTTACTTTGGGTCTGAGACCGCTGATCTGATCCATGAAACAAAAAGAGAAATGATTTTTGGTTATTTTGAGATCTTCCCTTGACGGTTAGTTGGAATATATTAAAGATATAGTCTTTCCAGTGTTCGCTACCTACTTAGTAACACTCGACATTACAAAGCAACCAATCAGTGGGCTAATCAAATAATCTTTCCATATAAGCTCACTCTATGCTTTGATTAGTACTAAATGGCACTAATTTGAAGAGCAGAAAAAGTCATTTATTTCACATGTCTCTTTTTGAAAATTCTGCATAACCAAGTCCTTTAATTCAAAAGTAATCTTATTTCACCGTAGAATTGTCTTGATAAGATATCGTATCTCATTTATTCATTCAGTCGTCCACTTTCCCTCTAATGCTATATACTCATTTTCTTGGTGTGTCAATACTGTCCTTATCCTCACTCGCATCTCGCGTCTCGATTTCATAGTCTCGAACAACGTTTGGATAGCTATTCATCTTGTGAGAGGTTCGCCACAACGATTGTGTAGTGGTGAGATACACACCTCTCCTTTTCATATAAGCAGTGTATTGCCTCTTTATTTCTTCATTATTTCAACATCAACTGCTAATACTATATATTCTACTTTCCCGCATACAGCAAATAAGTGCAAGTAAAGTGAACACAGCACTTGTGAAAACACATTAGATCATCCATTGTACTGGAAAGGTCTCAAATCATTCCTGCAGCCAAAAAATTTCTTAACTGTCACAAGTTGTACCCTTATGAGGTGTCCACTTAAGTAGTTTCTAGGCATGATTGCATACATCGTCAGGAAATGGTATAGAAGAACTTTCGGGTATCCTGTACATATGACATTAGTGAAAATTTTGAATGTCCATGCCTACTCAACATCATTGAGAACAAACTTCTAGACTCAGATGGAAGCCCTGGAGGCAAATACGGTATCAGAAGATTAAAGAAATTAACAACTCAAGGAACCTTACGGCCACGAAATTTTTTGGAGGCTTAACTCAACGTCAGACACAACGCTAGCAAGATTAAAGACACTACTGCTACGTTTCTAAGACCTACGTACACAACACAAGATATTGCGGATTCCGATTCATTGTTGAATTTTTTAAATAGCTCTAAGCTAATACGAATTAAGGTTTACACGCTGATGTCCACTTCTGATTTCTGACTTTCGCAGCATTGTAAGACGGACGTATGCCGGCATAAGCCTTTTAGCCTTACCGGACACCTCGAAATAAATCCCTCGAATTATTGGACACCTGTTGCACCCTAGACTTTTATCGCGACCCTTACATGTGTTTATGAAAACAGTTACAACCCTCTTAGGAGATGATTAAATCTAGGATCTTGGATCTTCTTGAACTTTGTCTGGATGAGAAAATCAATATGCAACATTTACAAGAAAATGTAATTGCATGACAAAAACCATAATAGGAAACTTCAAAATTAAGCCGCTGACCTTATCCGAACGGTAAACTTTGAATGCAGTATATATGGAAGGTCCTAATCGTAATGCAATTCATCCAAAGGGACTAGAAAGTTTATTTGAAAGCTATTAAATTAATGCTTCGTTTTCTCACGCAGCTGGTCATCTTTTCTATGAAAAATTTGCACATCAGTATACTCAGATGGAAGCCCTGGAGGCAAATACGGTATCAGAAGAGTAAAGAAATTAACAACTCAAGGAACCTTCAAATTACGGCCACGAAATTTGCTGGAGGATTAACTCAACGTCAGACACAACGCTAGCAAGATTAATAAATCATTCCTAAATACTGTTACGATAACAGAAGTTCTAAAGTAATTTTGACGAGACACTGTCATCTCAGGGGCACGTTGAGCTAATGCCATCTTCCTTGTCTGATATCTCATTGCACAAGAATTTCAATTCTCGTGCGCTTAATATAGCAGAATTTTTGTTGTACTTAGATTTAAAACCCACACGTAGAACTAAGAGTTCTTCCACACGCACTGATGTAGACGAAAAATGGCAAGTAAAATCTGCGTTAAGGACAGTACGTATATAAATTATGTTAAGCACTATTTTCAACTTATATCTTAGGGATATATATTACAATTAGACACGGATAATGACGAAAGATTAAAAAAAACAGACTACATGCACTACAACTAACCATACATGGTAATATTTGATAAGAAGTGTAGTGAGATTATGATTTTTCAATTGCAAATAACATGCTGTAATAGTCTAAAATGAGGTGAATTATGACCTTCGTTTGGCAGAAGAACTAACATTTATGTATACTCGACTCCAAAAGTGCATTACCACCTGCAATTCTCCTTTTCCTGCAATAGCAGGCAACCCAAAAAGCTCGGCGGTTGGGTTTGTTGCGAATTCGAAAGGCATTGGACAAAACCTCAGTTTTGTCACAAATATATCAGTGTGCCAAAATGCAAATAAGGGAATAAAACAAATTGTTAAGAATGACAATTTTATTATTGTGATGGAGTTGGATGACATCAAAAGTTACAAATTGACTTACTTAAGCAGTTCAAACAAGATGAATGGTAAGAAACAGATATCAGAAGAAAGCATTTCTCTCCTTCCCCCCGCCCACCCAAAAAAAGAAACTCATAAAAAGACAAAGTTACATAATATAAAAGTTTCATATGAAAGCCTAACAGCACAAAAACAAATATATACACGAAACGAAAAAGAGACAAACACAGAATAGGGGACACCAGTGGCGTAGCAGACTAGCGGCCTTCCCATGCAAGATAAAGACGCAAGACCCTAGTTGTAAACCCCATTGTTATAATAATAATAATAATAATAATAATAATAATAATAATAATTATTATTATTATTATTATTAAAAAGTCGTTTCCTTTTCTAAATCTCTGACTCAGCCTCAGAACATAAATGCATATGGCGATCATGTGTGCACCTTTTGTCAATTAGCGGTCCCAAAGGCCAAAAGGGATGGAAATCTCCAAGGAAGAGAAACAAAAAACTTTCTTACGGTAAATTCTAGTTCAAAGTTCGAAGTACTTGCTTTTCCACGTGATTTTTTGTTTCTTTCTTCAGGGAACAAAAAAGTTCTAGCGCCTAAGAAATTACATCATATAATATTGCAAATTTGCAACTGGATGTATTTACATTGCAATGTTTGGTAATAAAGATATTATGATTAGAAAACAATCTTGCAAAAAGTAAGTTTAATTTCTTCATCCATCGCAAATCTTAGGGGACCTTTATACCTCACATCCCCACTCCCCGAATATCGATATCGAAAATTTAGAATGGGGTAGACATATCACAGGCCTAGATTCCGAGAAGTGATGCTTGAAATATACTGGAATCAACAATCAAATTCTAAATAAGTTTTTAATTTCCGTATCCAATGTTGAGGGGGAAGGGTGGGAGTCTACTTAGCTACAGAGGCCATATCAATTGTGTTCTCAAACCAGCCATTACACCAGCTATTATCAAAGTGTTAAGTCAGCCATTGTCTGCGAGTTACCGCAGTTCCATTTGAAGTTTGAATTGAAAACCTGAATTACAAAACATTCCAGGTCCACTCTTTTTCTTCGTATTTTTCGTTTTCTTTTTTTTATGTTAGCATCTATGTTTCAGGGCTATTCACTTGCATAATAACTTGCATATTCACTTGCATCCAAGTCAAAACTTTTAAAAAAAAATCAAAATAATTTCAGCTAAACAGAATAGCATTCTAAGTATAATCTTCTTGTCTTTCTTCTAAAAACAAAAAAATACTCCGGTGGACTTCGGATGTTCTGCAATTCAGATCTTCAATTTTATTTACGGTCTTTAACCATCTTTAACTCGCAGGCTCCTTGCTTTCATAAAAAGCATTTGTTGTGTAGATTAAAATCAAAAATGAATAAATCTATATTCTTGGGAACTTATTGTTGCACCAACACACATATATACAGGGTGTAACAAAAAGGGTAGGGCAAAATTTCAGAAGTGGATTCCTTATGGGTAGACAAGCAAAATCGTTCATTTGACCATATGTCGGGAAATGTTTCATTACAGAGTTAAGGGTATTGAGCCGCCTAATGGTGGAAATAGTCATATTCTGGTCGCTCCTTAATGTGACTCAATTTAAACCTCAATAACTCAGACCCTAATTAACTTAGGAAGATATTTTTGATATCTATGTATTTCTAAAGCACGATGCTTTCCGCCTATATATATATGGTGAGTCAAAAGTCTTGGACACCTGCATAAGTTTTAAAATCGACGGGAAAAGTAAAAAGTGATGATGGGAAAAGAGGTTTGATGAGGGGCTGCAACTTTTGGAGTGTATGTCATTCATGGCCGCCTTCTCGAAATCCGCCATTTTGGATTCAAGTCTTTTTTTAAATGGGAAAGTGTATGTCACATCAAATAACACTAGCTTGAGCTCAGAAATTTAGTGGTGTAATTTTTTTTCTATCTTGTACAGTATAGAAGTTATTAATGTTCAAAAGTGGGAAATTATCTTGATACTGACCCGTTCTCTCTGTTTCAGGTGATCTAAAATAGGTCTGACACGTGAACAGAAGATCGAAATCATCCTTATATCAGTGGAACGCAGCTACCGAACAATAGCAGCTGACTACAAAAGACGGCACTCAGACAGAGAACCGGTATCGCACAGCACGGTGGCTCACGTGATCACCAAATTCCGACAGACGGGCTCTGTTCAAGATAGGGCTCGTAGTGGGCGACCAAAGACTGCCACCAATGACGAAACTGCAACGGCGGTTGTAGCGTCGTTTGTGAAAAGTCCTACACGAAGTACCCGTCCTGTGTCCCTAGCATGTCCAATAAGCCAATCCTCCGTTATCCGGATATTGCACACCAATCAGTGGCATCCTTACAAGCTGCACATGCAACATAAACTGAACCAGGATGACCCTGATCGCCGGTTGGAGTTCCGCATGTGGGCTACTGAACAACACGAACTGGATCCTGCGTTTGTCAAGGGCATACTGTTCAGTAACGAGGCGTATCACACTTTGAACGGGGAGGTTAATCGACATAATTGTCAACACTGGTGTGACGCAAATCCGATTTGGGTTGACCCGAGTCGAGAACATAGTCCAGCGAAGGTGATGGTTTGGTGTGGCATATGGGACACCCGCATCATTGGGCCATTTTTCAGTTACAACACCTTAACTGTACCACAGTATCTGATGCTGTTGCAGGATTTTGTGTTCCCTGCCACACTGAACGCTGACGGCATTTTCCCATCTTATTTTCAGCACGATGGACCCCTCCACACTATAGACTTGGTGTCTGTCAATGGTTGGATGAACAACTGCCACGGAAGTGAATTGGTCGCCGTGGTCCCGTGGAGTGGCTGCCCAGATCCCCTGACTTAACGCCCCTTGATTTTTATCTATGGGGACATCTTAAGCAGATAGTGTATGCTGAGACAATCCGTGATTTGAGACACCAGGAGGAACGCATCCAACAAGCCTGTGACCAAACTTCAGGAAACATCTCCTCCGTGTGAGACTCCAGTCAGAGTGGTTGCAGGGACTACAGTTGTGCATTGCACGAAATGGACAACACGTAGAACATGTGTTGTAGCATTCAGTATCAAGGTAATTTCCCACCTTTGAACATTAATAACTTCTAAACTGTACTAGATAGGAAAAAAAATTACACCACTAAATTCCTGAGCTCAAGTTAGTGTTATTTGATGGGTCATACACCCCCTTCCCATTTAAAAAAAATGACGTGAATCCAAAATGGCGGATTTCAAGATGACATACACTTCAAAAGTTGCGGCCCCTCATCAAACCTCTGTTCCCATCATTACTTTTTACTTTTCCCGTCGATTTTCACTTATGCAGGTGTCCAAGGACTTTTGACTCACTCTGTATATTTTATGTATGGGTTGGAGTACCACGGTGGACATGGGAGGGTAATTACTTGTTTTTTGTTTGATTTTTGCATCAGCATTTTGGAGATGGCATTTTTTGGGGATACACTCATAAAATGCATATCAGCGGAAAGCTTAATTTTTGCAGAACACGTTGCTACTTAAATTAAATTCCTATCTTAATCAGAGTTTGATATATTGAGGTTTAAATTGAGACACATTAAGGAGCGACCAGAATGTAACTATTTCACACCAGTAGTCGGCTTAAAGGCCGTAATTCTGGAACGATGCATTTCCCAACACATGGTCATCGGAACGTTTTTGCTTGTCTACCAATAAGGAATCCACCCATGAAGTTTTGTCGTACCTTTTAGTTACACCCTCTATATACAAGATCCGTTTTGTTGATTTACGAAATCACTATTTTTTCCTCAAACAATTTACAAAAAGAGTCTTGAATGAGGTGGTCGCATTAGTAATGACATCCCGTAGCGTCGTTACGTAACACACACAGTATAAATAAAGCTTCAAAACCACAAATTGCAAGTTCTGCCGCAGATAATTCGGTAAGGTGTCTGCTTGTTGAGTGGGCAACCCAGATTCATATCACGGCTGGTACGGTTTGCTCTTTTTCCCTTTCAAAATACGTTTTTATATGTTTATATTTCGTCTTAATAATTACTTTCTTGCAATCTTAAATCAGTCGGGGTTAAGTAGTCAGAAGATTAAAATACATGTATGACTACTTCATCCGTGTGTGTGTACTCATATATGTATCTTTACATAATTGTTTTTTTTGGGGGCCGCGGCGGCTCAGTGGTAGAGTGTTCAACTTTGGTGCTTGGAGTCCGGGTTCGATCCCAGTCCCCGACAACTGAACTTTGTGGTGGACAAACACCGTGTGCGTGGGTTTTCTCGGGGTTCTCCCGTTTTCCCGCTTTGTTCATTCCACCATTTCATTCATTACTCATCATCACCGTCTCCTTTAGCCTAACCGGCATAATCGTGGGACGTAAAACCCAAAGATTTCATTAGTTTCTTTCTTTCAACTAGTGTTGCCACGAGAGCAGACAGAAACCTTTGATACGAGACACGAGACGAGACAGACTACTTGTCCCGTCTCGTTTCCGAGACGAGACGAGACGTCTCTTGAAATTCCTCGTATCTTCTCATATCTCAAAAATGAAAAGACAGTTTTTGAAATTGTTTAAAAATTTATTAACTCGGAATAAATTATTTTCTTCGAAAGTATACCAGCGTTTATTATTTCAAATGAGGACTATCCTAAAAGAACAAGGAAGACCTAAAGTAATTTTGAAACGATTCTTACAAACAGCATTCATTTCTATTTTCCAACCGATTCAAGTTTAAATATTCAGTGATACTCTTCCAGATTCAAGTAAAATGTTAAACCATTCTTTAAGATCAGTGTTTCAGAATATTTCATTCCGAGGGCTGGTGGTTATATCTATGTATAAAAATCCTTTATAGAAATACAAGTTCTCTTAATGCCAGTTTCATCAGCAACTAACCATTGTTCATGAGTTTTCTCGTTCCGAACAAAGACAGAAACGTGTAGGCCTTTTCCTGTACTGAGTATGAAAGGATGCTGGTTTGACAATAAAATTTAGTTTCGTTTTATTGTTTTATGATGTTATTCGAACCAAAGTCATTTTTGAAATCAGAAAATCACATGGGCCTTCTTATATTTTGAAGTGGCGCCAGAGGTTTTGAAAAAAGAATTTCAGAATAAGTGGGGAAGGCTTGCCTTTCGACTGTACCGACGATATTGACAAATATTCCTGTCGTAATAATTCATTACTGGAAACAATTGGCGCCCGAAAAATATTTAAGGGAGTCATCACCTTGATTGCTATATTACGCCTGATATCTAATATACGTAGTTTGCTATATTACACACATATTTTCGTGAGCAAGGGCGGCTGGGCCCCTTCCCCCTCCCTTCGGGCGCCCGTGGTCGAAACTAAGTAGTCGTTGTTTTAAGCAGTGTTTCTTCCAGACATGTTTTTGGGGTGCTGCCCCCTGGAACTCTAAGAGTGCCCCCCACGGGGAGACCAAAATAATACATCTATAATAGAATAATACCAGCAGTACCCCCGGAATCCTAAATATACCCTCCCAGGAACATTTTTCTGAAAGAAACACTGATTGGAAGATTGTAGTCGTGTTGTGTGTTGTGCTGGTAACCAAACAAAAGTGGTTAAAAGCTGTAATTTTAACCACTTTGTATAACAGCTCCTTTTTGTGGGCCTCATCCGCTTTAGTGTTGCCACGAGACGAGACATTTCTCGTGGAAACACTACTTTCGACCATATAGAATGACCTCGATCTTGGAAATGTCCTCGAAAGGATTGTGCTATGAATAACAGATTTTATTCGAACTAATTGACTGACTCCGATGCAACATTGTTCCAATTTCGCCTATTCGCAATGTAATGGAATAGACAAACATACATTTATATGGTTACATGAAGGCGGTCCCGTGTTCGATTCCTGGTGGGGGCACTTGGTCGAAAAATTTAAAAGATTTTCAGGCCAGTCACCTTGAATGAGATTTTCCTTGGTTTTCCACATTCACACCAGGAAGATGCCAGGGTGATACCTTAGGTTTCAGATCACTTCCTTTCTTCCCTAATCCTTTCTTCCTTCCCTTTCCCCGGAAAGTGTGTTTGCCTAGAGATGTCATCCCTCGAACGTGATGGGTTAAATGGTCTCAGATGCCGAAAGCCCAGAAATCTAAATCCTTAATCCTAAATTTACAAAGTTACTTCTGGGAAACATTGTTCTTTCATATTTCAATTTATATTTCAATATATATTTCTATATATTGATATTTATTATTATTAATTGCTTTCTTGCATCTTTCCTACATTATTCTAGATTAGTTACCATCGGTTAGTTTAGTCACATTATGTATAGTTAAATACGGTTACGTATGTTTACCGTTTCTTTTCTTTTTTTCAAAATACATTCCTATCTGATCACATGTATTGTTAATAATTTATTTGTTGCATTTTTTAATAATTTATTTCATACACACAACAGATAAAACAACTCATACATTTTAATTACACAGCACATAGTTCTTTGACATGGAGGGAAATCTTCTTTGGCTATAGGAGCATATAGTATTACCAATGGGGATTTCCCTCATCCCCCTTGTAATTCGCACATCGTCAGCACATATAGAACATTGTTCACTTCATCAGACTCCTGGCCTTGTGACATGGTGCATTATTTTGTCGAAAAATGCCACTACCGTTGGGAAACATGGTAGTCATCAAGGGGTGTACGTAGTCTGCAAGCAGTGTGCGATACGTGTCGGCCGTCATTGTGCCTTGCTCGAGCTATACTAGATACATGCTCACGTGTATGTCCCCCAGAGCATTATTATTATTATTATTATTATTATTATTATTATTATTATTATTATTATTATTATTATATTTGAAGTACAATCAAATATCACGACATTAATTATTAGTTTTAATTAACGGAATTGAGCTGATAATTAAATCTTGATTTCGAAAGATTAACCATTAAGTTTATGCGTTCGGTACCTTTCTAAAGTAATAAATACTGGAATTGGTTTCAAGGCTGTTTCTGACTGAATACTTTCTTCAAAATAATATTAAAGATTATAGAAAGATTTTCGACACATTCGAGTCGAGTCGAAATTTTTACGAAAAGTCTCGACTCGACTCGTGTCTCAGCTCGAAAATTAGAGTCGAGAAATAAATTTGTCTTGACTCGTCTCGAATTTTACAAAGTGTGTCAACTTGAATTTCAGTCCAGATTCGAGACATGTCTCGACTCGTGCGCATCCCTAAATATTCATATTTTAAATGTGCAATACTACCTCGCGAAAAATGACCCCGAAGTTAATTTACCAAAGTCTACTTTCTTCTTGTTAGATTAGTGATCGTGGTTTAGGATAGATTATGTAAAGTCAGACCTGGTTATGTATGTTTACAATTTCGTTTCTTTCTTTCAAAATGCATTCCTATCTGTTCCCATTTATTATTAATAATTTATTTCTTGCATTTGTTAATAACTATCAGAAAAACCCATTATTCGCATGGTGGCTGTATTTGGAAGTCAACGCCTCTATAGTATCACCGTTGATTTCAGCGAGTGCGAAAACTTTGGATTTGACATTAATATCGGCCATTTTGGATTATTTTTACATGTCAGTTATCATCTCCGGTACCCCGACGCTCAACTAAGTGGGGTTAATTTGGAAGTTAATGCAATCGGAGTTTCACCATTGATCTCAGCGACCGCCAAAACTTTGAATTCGACACTAATATCGGTTATCTTCTACTACTTTTACATGTCCCTGTAAACGTCTCCTGAGACTTCCTGGTTCGATTTAAAAAAAACGCTTCGTCTTGATCCGGAACCTGGGCCAAGGTACCCAAGATCAACATTTGGTAACTCTTGGTCCTCTTGTCTGGACATGCATAGAGACAGACAGACACACAAACAAACTTTTTATTTTATTTATATTAGATTAGGTGTATTTCAAACAATGCTTCTTCCAGAAGTGTTTTAAGGGGTACTGCCCGCCCTGAGCTCTAAGAGTGCCTCCCGGAAGAGATTAAAATAATACATCTATAATATAATAAAAAATAGAAAGTTATCGATAGTGCCCCCGGAATACGAAGTGTGCCCCCCCGGAACATAGTTTCTGAAAGAAACACTGATTTCAAACACAATAGATAGAACCAACGGCGCCGACTTTCCAAAATGTATGTGGGTGCATATAAATGGCGGGACGAGTTATAGTTTTGAGGGGAGTATCGATTTTTTTTGATTGATTTCTTTTTAGTTAAAATCTTTTATGAACACTGTCATAAAGGGCTGTGCTGTGATAAAGTAAAATATACCGGTAATATAAGGATAAGTTGGGACTGTCCTAGCTCAGTCGGTAAGACGGCTGACTTAAACGTGAAGAAACAGGTTGAAACCCGGGTTCAAGTTTAATTCCTGTAATGCATATTCCCAACATATATAATCGTGGAAATTAGTGTATATTTTCAACAACTTACATGATGCACAATGAGTTCAAGAGGCAGTGATATTATCAAACGTTACTAAAAGAAAATACTACATTCATACAAATTAAAATGAAAATATCATCATAAAAGAATATAATTTTAATGGTATTGCAAAAAGAACTTGCAAGGATTTTGAAAATGAAATCTTTGAGTCTTGCGGCCGACGGTTATGTCGGTTAGGCTAAAGGAGACGGTGATGATGAGAGATGAATGAAATGGTGGAATGAAGAAAGTGGTAGGAAACGGGAGTGCCCCGAGAAAACCCACGAGCACGGTGTTTGTCCACCACAAGATTCACTTGGCGGGGACTGTGATCGAACCCGGGACCCCAAGCACCAGAGGTGAATATTCTACCACTGAGCCACCGCGCCCCCTGCAAGGATTTTGTTGTGGACATAAAGTATAAAGTGACTATCTTACTGTGTTCCTTGGTTGCCTTTGCAAAAACACATTTGAAACAATCAATTATGTTTTAGAGGTTAGAAATTTTAACTCCCATCTCTATGTTTTAATTGTTTATTTTTTAATAGTGTCAAGCGAGAAATATTTATTTTATTTTGTTTATTATGTTTCGAAACTAAAAATCTTGCCTGCAGCGCCCTGACAAGATTATTTGTGTGAGTGCTTTAACCAGGGAACACCAAGGAGGCGGCGCACATAGACAGAACAACCCCTAGCATTTCTTACACAGTACAACGTTGTTTGGCATATAACGTTGCTCCTGTACTAGCGAGTTCCAGCTAGTTAGGCCTTTTATTAACAGCCGGAGGCAGCATTCTGTTATATCGTTGTAGTGAGTGGAGTGTTAAAATACACCTAGTATCAGTTTTTTCATTGTTCTATTGACCTTGAAGGACCAACAAATGCCTTTCGAGGAATACAAGTTCCCTTTAATTCATGAAGTTAATATAGAAATGACCTTCAAACCTATGCTGTGCATAAATGCTGGAAGTCTTATAGAACGGTTTTATCCGTGTGTCTGTATACCAGAGCCCTGCAAAGCCAGGCCCGAAGACGACCCGGATGGATCTGTATTGTGTCCGTCTCGACCCGATCCGGCCCGAATCTCGAGCCGGGCAGAGAATGGGCCGGACTCTAAACTGGCCGGGCTCAAAGGAGCCGGGCTCTAAACGGGCCGGGCGTAACCGGCCTGAGAACAACCAAGTTGATAAATCAAGTCAATCCTTCAATATGTAATGGAAAATGAGAAATATGTTGTCATAATATTGCACTGTCTTTTTGTCCTTCTCAAATAGGAAAATCGTGTGAAAAGTTACCCAAAGTTTGTTTTCTATATCCCTATACTGTCTCTCTATTTGTTTTTGTGCTTGCTCTGTCCAGCCATGTTTATTATACAATAATACAGCTCATGGACGTAAAAGTCATTAATGCATTACAAGTAACAGAGAAGATATGTAAAACTTCTACACCGTATGTGATACTAATACTACAACTACTACTGTTAATACTATTATTACTATTGCGATTACGAATGCTAGTGCTAATTCCACTATTGCCGCCACTGCTACTACTGTTACTATTACAACTACTGCTACTACTTATTACTATACTAATACGACAGCGAATACCACTACTGCTATTACTAGTAATATGAAAACAAAACAATGCAAATTAAATCTTTGAGCTTTACGTCCCTCAAGTATGCCGGCTAGGCTAAAGGAGACGGTGATGATGGTGGAATAAATGAAATGAAATGATGGAATTAATAAAGTGGGAGGAAACGGGAGAACGTCGAGAACCCCCGCACACGGTGGTTGTCCACCACAAATTTCATTTGGCGAGACCTCGGATGGAACCAGGGACCCCATCCACCAGTGGTGAACGCTCAATCACTGAGCCACCGTTCCAGGAACACCTAATCCGCCCTGGCGTTTTGGTGATTTATTTTATCAAAATATTTTGTTATATTTGTAGTATCATACTATGATATAAAGAATACAGGAACATGTAACATCATTTGGTATTTGGCTTGCTAATTGAACATAACTACAAATTGCACTGATCTTATGAGCACGCCAGTTCACGGTTTTGGCCTCCGTGGTCTAAAGGTAGCGTACCAAATTCTACTTAGTAGGTCAAGTACTTGACTTTGTCATACGTTCTTTAGGTAACTACGGCTCAGGTTGTATGGATGATGATGGGATGAATTGGTGGAATGAAAACAGTGGGAGGAAGCGGGACCACCCCGGAAACTCCCACGCACACGGTATTTGTCCACCACAAAGCTCACATAGCATCTGGGGTAGTTCTGTACGGATCCAATGATCTACGGAATAACGTAGCAGAAACTCCCTACTCTGTAAATATATACTGCTAATATTCGTAAGTTTCAAGCTTGTAAAAGAACGTAGCTGTTTTGTCTTTCTATTAAGGTTTACGATATTTCTATCGTATCTTGTCTGAGCTGCAAAACGAGAGGTAATACGTTTATCGATTTATGGTTAGGGATTGGACCTTTAAAACATTTAATTAAATCGAGGGGTGATAGAAACATACTATCCCGCGAAAAACGTACATTTTCTTTTGTGACAGATGATAACACTACTTCAAGTTTCACTATTGAATTCATATTGTTTGGAAATCTTCGTTTCATACTGTGAAACGATACTCACTTCTTTTAGTTTGGTATTGGTACTGGTAACTCCTCTAATATATGCAACAAGTTGAAACTCTTAGTCATAGATTAAAAATGTAGCAATACACGTTGAAACCGAGCTTGGCTAACTTCAGCTACTTCTGTTTTGAATAGGAATTGGTGGAAAATATTCTTGGGATGCTGAATTCTTAGAGGAACATTTCCTTACGACCCTGAGTTGATTTTAAAAAGCCGTATCTTGATATCTTCTATTGTTTTGATTCCTAGAAACAAGAATTGAAATAGGAAATGATAGTTGATTTGAACCTCTTCCTGTTGATCGTAAAAAAAAAAAAAAAAAAAAAAAAACGTATCCTGATATCTCCTAATGTTTTGATCTATGGAAAAAAGAATTGAAATAGGAACTAATAGTTAATTTGAACCACTTCCTGTTCCGGTAGGGTGTTGATAATAATTATGGTATGTTGCCTAGAGATGGTAAATCGTTTGGACAAAAATGTTCTATCTGTTACTGTTTTTGCTCTATGGCGAGGAACGTTCAAACAGAATATGGCTAATTTTAACAAATTCTGCTTTGATCAAAGCTGCCACGGAGATGGAGGAGGCTATTCTTGAGACGATGAATCGATTGTAAAAAGCCACTTTTTAATATCTTTTACCATTTTTGCTCTACGGAAATCAGTATTGGAACAGGAAGTACTAGTAAATTTGAACAATTTCCAGTTTTAGTAGAGTTATATGGATAGTAACGATATGTTTGTTGAGAGGCTGAATCGTTTGCTTAAAACTGTTTCTAGCTATCTGCTGCCGTTTTCATTCTATAGCGATAAACGTTGAAACCGTTATTGAAACCAGAAGTTATAATAAATTCTAACTACAGCCGAATTTAGTATTGTAGATATTTGTCTTTAGACTCTAAATCGTTTGCAGAAACCACTTCTCACTATCCGTTATCATTTTCTTTATATATCGACAAACGTTGAAATCGGAAATGGCTAATTTGAAGCAATTCCGGTTTGAGTAGAAGGTTAACGGGTGAAATAAAATATATTGTTAGGATACTGAATTAATTGCAAAAGACCACATCTTGAAGCATTTACTATTTCTATTAGGCGGAAATTGGAAATTGAAACCGGAAGTTATAGTAAATTTCAACCATTTATAATTTCGGTAGAATATTTTGTGTACCCATGATGTTGACTCTAGATGATAACTCGTTTTCAAAGATCAGTTCTCGCTATGTTACCGTTTTATGCTATGACGATGAAAGTTGAAACTGTTGTTGAAACCGGAAGTACTAATAAATTTAAACCATTTTCAATTTTAGTAGAGATTGTGAATGACCATGATATGTTGCCTATACACGCGCAATCGTCTACAAAAAAAAAAAAAAAAAAAAAAACGTTTTCATGTATGTTCCCGTTTTCATCTATGGGTTAAATGTTAGAACCGGAAATTGCTAATTTGAACCACTTCTGGGTTCAATATAAAGTTAACGGATGAGATGGAACCTATTCTATTCATTGGATGAAGAATTAATAGCAGAAAACCATTTCTCTATACAGGGGCGCATCCAGGACCGACTTCTGGGGGGGCGGTGGGTTGTCAGAATGCTACTTTTAAGTGTTCCAAACTCTGGGATAGATTTTATTTATATATAAAAATAAGAAAGTTTCCTCTTCTGGGGGGGCGATCGCCCCGATCGCCCCCCTAGGATCCGCCCCTGTCTCTTTTTCACTTTCTGTCTTTGCTTTGGTATCTGTCAACAGACACACGGATGAAACCACTCTATAAGATTTACGACTTTATGCACAGCACAGTTTGGTAGTTTAAAACCTGTCTTTGGTTCCATAAATATTATTAACACTAACATATCAATGATACTCTTGTGTATGATTCAAAACGTTAGCCGTGAAATTTAATCTAGATTGGAAATAGTTGTGGAAAGGCCTCTTGCTATAACAGATTTGTGGGTGTTCAGATAAAACCAACATAATATTTCTATTTCACAACGGGAGAGTAATGCATAGGTAATTTCTACTGTATATCAACTTAACGGACCAAAGCGACTTGTGACTTGATGTGAAACCATTTATTAGTTTTTCAAGGTCAATAACAACAAAATAGCTAATACTAGCACTACACGCGACCCATTACTTCGATAGAAGAGGCAGATTCAATAGACGTATTTACGTATAAAAGAAGCCCTCCGGCACTTAGGCTGGGTGGAAGCAACAACATTCTATGCGAAAGAACGCTGTTTGTTCTATCTGTTCGAGTTTGCTTGTGTGTCTGTCTGTGTGCGGCCTGGGGATCAGACGAGTTGACAAAAAGTTACTAAATTTTAATAACGGATACTTTTGTCCAGGCCCCAGACCAGGACCAAGTGGTTTTTATTTTTAAATAATCGATTTAGGGGTCTCAGGGGAGGGGGACGTTTACCGAGACATGTAATAATATTAGAAAATTGCCGATATTTGTGTCGAATTCATAGTTTTCACGGTCACTGAGATCAATGGTGACACTTCAATTAGCGATGACTTTCAAAATCAGCTACCATTGCGTGCGGGCCGGGGTCACCGGGAGGGGGAGATGTACAGAAACACGTAAAAATAATCCAAAATGACCTATATTAGTATCAAATCCTTAGTTTTCACGGTCGCTGAGATGAATGGTGATTCTTCCAGAGGAATTGAATTCTAAATACAGCTCCCATCGCTTGAGAGCCAGAGGCGTTCTTTTTAAATTTTGAACCAGGGGGTCTCAAGGGGCGTTTCCCGCGATATGTAAAAGTAGTAGAAAATTACCGATATATTTTCGTTTCGTTGTTCAGTTTGTTTACATAAATATTTTATCTGACCCATGCGAAAAGTGGTTATTTTCAGCTAGTTATTATTAAATGCAAGAAATAAATTATTAATAATATACAGGGTGGCCCAAAAGTACATATACAGTACCGTACTGATCAGCTCATTGCATTTTGTATAATTTCTTATTTTTATCCATCAGGTAGACTTAGTTTCTTTATTATTTGTTCTTAATATGTTTTTACTTACATCTTAAGCTCAGAAGAGCCGAAGCAAATAAACTCATACACTAGAATGTTATAGTTGATCAATACAGAGGTGTATGCCTACGTTTGGACTACGTGAACAAATAGGAGTGCATTTTGAAAGAAAGAAACGAAAATGTAATCATACATAACCGTATTTGACTTTACATAATCTTACCTAAACCGCGGTCACTAATCGAAGATAATGTAGGAAAAAATACAAGAAAGTAATTAATAATAATAATAAATATGAACATATAAAAATATATTTTGCAAGAAAAAAGTTCCCCTGGCAGAACTTGTTTACTCCAAACGCCGAAACGTTAACCAGAGTTGGAGTGGGTCAGTGGGTCGGTGGGTCGAGTTTTCTGAGTGGGACGTGGGTCAACAGCATGTGACCCACCACCCACCGTGACCCACTGCGACCCATCACCCACCATGACCCACTCTGCTCACTGCATTGTAAACTGCATTTTCTGAACCGCATATTTTTTCACCCTCGACTCTAGCCATAGAAAGTAAAAGCTAAAAAGAAGAAGAACATTGAAGAAGCAGTTGAAGTTAAATTTATATCATGGCAGTCACGGTGGTTCATATCAAGGACTGCCTAATATCAATATTAGGCAGTCAACCAATATCGATCGTTTTCGATTATTTTTAGAAATCAATCCTATATATAGAAAATGCCCCCCCCCCAACAAAAGAGAGTTTTAAAAAATGATATTGAGATTAGGGCCTAACTATGTATATGCCAAATGTAATTTCAGTTGACTTTGATGTTGATGATCACACATACATAGTTATATTAAATTTTTATATAATAATTCATACATTATAGGTGATTCAAAATAAAACAAGTAGTTAGCTCCTCTAAAAACTCTTAGGCTCTGTCTGAAAAGTCAAGAAGTAAGTCCTATTGCTATTACTACAATTGCAAATATGATCAATTTCCTAAAGTTCTGCAAGAGTGCCTGAAGTTCTTTCTTCAATAGAAACAAATGAAAAAGAAGGCCTTGAAAGTAAAACGTAGACAAATTCACCAGTACTCAGAAGAAGCTGTCTAAAATGCACTGAGCAGAATGGGTTGGTGAGTCACAGTAGTTCGGTGGGTCAGCGTGGGTCAGAACGGATTGTTTGGTCAAAGTGGGTCACGGTGGGTTGTGTGTCGCTATGAGTCATATCCTGTTGACCCACAACCCATTTAAAAATCTTAATCCAATTGACCCACTGACACTCCATTATTTCAGTCATATTTACCGAAATCTAGAACATCAACATTTTCGATTACTTTCCAAAATTGGCCTTGTAGTGGCGAAACGGTCAGTGAGTAGTGGTTGTGCCTATTAAATCCTTTTCTCAGAATCACAATATCTAAAACATATCACAGTTTCAGTCATTTTTACCGAAATCCAGAATATCATCATCTTTGGTTACTTTCAAGTGGCCTGGTTGTGGCCAAGCGGTCAGTATTTATTGGTTGTACCCATTAAGACATTTTCTCAGAATCACAATATCTACAACATATCACAGTTTCAGTCATTATTATCTAAATGCAGAACATCACCATTTTAGCTTACTTTCAAAAAAGTCATCTCGTGGTGTCCAAACGGCCAGTGATTATTGGCTGTGCCCATTAAGACTTTCTCTCAGAATCACAATATCTACAACATATCACAGTTTCAGTCATTTTTACTGAAATCCAGGACATCAACATTTTCGGTTACTTTCAAGAAAGTGGCCTGTAATGGCCAACCGGAAATTGATTAGTGTGTGTGCCCATTAAGACCTTTTCTCGGAATCAAAAGATTTACAACATATCACAGTTTCAGACACATCTGTCGAAATCCAGAACATCACCATGTTCCGTTACTTTCAAGAAAGTGGCCCGGTAGTGGCCAAACGGTCAGTAATTATTAGATGTGCCCATTAGGACATTTTCTCAGAATCACAATATCTACAACATATCACAGTTTCAGTCATTTTTAGCGAAATCCAGAAAATCAACATATTCGATTACTTTCCAAAAAGTGGCCCTGTAGTGACCAAACGTTGAGTGATTAGTGGTTGTGCCCTTTTCTCAGAATCATAAGATCTACAACATATCACAGTTTTATTTTTTCGAAATCCAGAACATCATCTTCGATTACTTTCAAGAAAGTGGTCTAGTTGTGGCCAAGGGTCAGTGATTAGTTTGTGTACCCATGGAGACCTTACAAGATCTAAAACCTAACACTTTTCAGTCATTTGTACCTAAATCCAGAACATCACCATGTTCCGTTACTTTAAAAAAGTGGCCCTGTAATGGCCAAACTGTCAGTGTTTAGTGGGTATGCCCATTCAGACCTTTACTCGGAATTACAAGATCTACAACATATCACAGTTTCAGTCTTTTTTACCGAAATCCAGAACATCACCATCTTCGGTTACTTTCAAGAAAGTGGCCTGGTTGTTGCCAAACGGTCAGTGATTAGTGGGTGTGCACAATGAGACCTTTTCTCGGAATCTCAAGATCTACAACATATCACAGTTTCAGTTATTTTTTTAAGAAATCCAGAACATAACCATGTTCCGTTACTTTCAAAAAAAGTGGCCCTGTAGTATCAAAACGATCAGTGATTAGTGGTTGTGCCTATTAAATCCTTTTCTCAGGATCACAATATCTAAAACATATCACAGTTTCAGTCATTTTTACCGAAATCTAGAATGTTACCATCTTTGGTTACTTTCAATTGGCCTGGTTGTGGCTAAACGGTCAGAAATGTTTTGGTTGTTCCCATTAGGACATTTTTTATAATCACAATATCTACAACATCTCACAGTTTTAGTGATTTTACCTAATTCCTGAACATCATTTTAGCTTACTTTCAAAAATGTGGTCTCGTAGTGTCCAAACGGCCAGTGATTATTGGCTGTACCCATTAACACTTTTTCTCAGAATCACAATATCTACAACGTATCATAGTTTCAGTCATTTTTACCGAAATCCAGGCCATCAATATTTTCGGTTCTTTCAAGAAAGCGGCCTACTTCTGGCCAATGGTCAGCGATTAGTGGTTATGCCTATTAGGACCTTCCCTCAGAATCAGCAATCTACAACATATCACAGTTTCAGTCATTTTTACTGAAATCCAGGACATCAACATTTTCGGTTACTTTCAAAATAGTGGCCTGTAATGGCCAAACGGAAACTGAGTAGTATGTGTGACCATTGAGACTTTTTCTCGGAATCACAAGATCTACAACATATCACAGTTTCAGTCATTTCTATCGAAATCCAGAACATCACTATGTTCCGTTTTTTCAAAAAAGTGGCCCGGTAGTGGCCAAATGGTCAGTCATTATTGGTTGCGCCCATTAGGACATTTTCGCAGAATCACAATATCTATAATATATCACAGTTTGAGTCATTTCTATCGAAATCAAGAACATCACCATGTTCCGTTACTTTCAAGAAAGTGGCCCGGTAATGGCCAAACGCTCAGTATTTATTGGTTGTGCCCATTAGGACATCTCCTCAGAATCACAAGATCTACTACATATCACAGTTTCAGTAATTTTTACCGAAATCCAGAACATCACCATCTTCGGTTACTTTCAAGAAAGTGGCCTGGTTGTTGCCAAACGGTCAGTGATTAGTGGGTGTGCCCATTGAGACCTTTTCTCGGAATCAGAAGATCTACAACATATCACAGTTTCAGTCATTTTTACCGAAATCCAGAACATCACCGTCGCCCTGTAGTGCCCAAACGCTCAGTAATTATTGGTTGTGCCCATTAGGACATTTTCTCAGAATCACCACATCTACAACATATCACAGTTTCAGTCATTTTTACCGAAATCCAGAACATCACCATGTTCCGTTACTTTCAAAAAAGTGCCCTCGTAGTGTCCAAACGGCCAGTGATTATTTTCTGTGCCCATTAAAACTTTTTCTCACAATCACAATGGTTACAACATATCTAAATTTCAGTCAATTTTACCGAAATACAGTCCATCAATATTTTCGCTTACTTTCAAGAAAGTGGCCTGGTTGTGGCCACAGGTCAGTGACTAATGGTTGTGCCTATTAAGACCTTTTCTTAGAATCACCACATCTACAACATTTCACAGTTTCAGTCATTTTTACCGAAACCCAGAACATCACCATGTTCCGTTACATTCAAAAAAGTCGCCCTGTAGTGGTCAAAGGTCAATGATTAATGGTTGTGCCTATTAAGACTTTTTCTTAGAATCACCACATCTACAATATATCACAGTTTCAGTCATTTTTACCGAAATCTAGAACATCACCGTGTTCCGTTATTTTCAAAAAAGTGGCCTAACGGTCAGTAATTATTGGTTTTGCCCATTAGGACATTTTCTCAGAATCACAATATCTACAATATATCACAGTTTTAGCCATTTTTACCGAAATCAAGAACATCGCCATCTTCTTTTACTTTCAAAATAGTGGCCTCGTGGTGGCCAAATGATCAGTGATTAGTGGTTGTGCTCATTAAGACCTTTTCTCGGAATCACAATATCTACAAAATATCACAGTTTCAGTGATTTTACCGAAATCCAGAACATGGCCATCTTCGGTTACTTTCAAGAAAGTGGCCTCGTTGTGGCCAAACGGTCATTGATTAGTGTTTGTGCCCATTAAGACCTTTTCTCAGAATTACCACATCTACAACATATCACAGTTTCAGTCATTTTACCGAAATCCAGAAAGTGGCTATCTTCGGTTACTTTCAAAATAGTGGTCTCGTGGTGGCCAAACGATCAGTGATTAGTGGTTGTGCTCATTAGAACTTTTTCTCAGAATCACAATATCTAAAAAAAATATCACAGTTTCAGTGATTTTACCGAAATCCAGAACAAGGCCATCTTCGGTTACTTTCAAGAAAGTGGCCTCGTTGTGGCCAAACGGTCATTGATTAGTGTTTTTGTCAATTAGGACCTTTTCTCAGAATCTCAATATTTACAACATATCACAGTTTTAGTCATTTTCACCGAAATCAAGAACATCGCAATCTTCGGTTACTTTCAAAACAGTGGCCTCGTAGTGGCCAAACGATCAGTGATTAGTGGTTGTGCTCACTGATGGATGGATGGAAAGGGTACCTTTTCCCAGAATCACAATATCTACAACATATCACCGTTTCAAGCAATTGCTATGAAATCCAAAATAACGTTAAGTTCTGCTGTTGGCAAAAATGTGGCTCTGTAGTTACCAAACGGTCAGTGATTGGTGGTTGTGCTTATTGAGACTTTTTCTCAGGATCACAACATCTAGAACCCATCACAGTATTACTGATTTTCATTGAAGTCAAGAATATCACTATGTTTGGCTGTTTTCAAAAAATTAGCCCTGTAGTGGCCAAATATCAGTGTTCGGTGGTTATGGCCATTAGGAGCTTTTCGGAATCACAATATCTACAACATCACAGTTTTAATATTTTTGTCCAAAATCTCGAATGTCGTTTTCTTCGGCTTTTTTGAAAGAAAGTGGCCTCATGGTGGCCAAACGGCCAACCATTTTTGGTTGTGTCCATTGAGACTTTCTCTCAGGAACATAATATCTACAACATAACACGGTTCCAAGCAATTCCACCGAAATCCAATTTCCATAAAGATTGTTCGGAGTCCTTTCTCATTTCGAAGGAGCATTGCCTCTGCAAAACTTCTCTGTAAAAAACTTCAAAACCCGTATTTTGTACTTTGAAGTCATCTTTGCATCGGCAGAGTATCGTTCCTTTAATTTGGTCCTTTTAAATCAAAGGTACCCTTTTTTAAAAGGGACCCTTTGCATCCTTTATCCTGTTCTCCGAAAGAAACAAACAAAAAAAAAAACATGTGTGCATTTATTTTCGGTCTAGTATATATGTGCCAAGTTTGAAGAAAATCAGATGAATAGAAATCCTTGTGAAGCTATCTCATTTATAGTTTCACTTTTTGGACTTGACAAGTCGTTTGTCCCGAAGTCCTCAATTTCTTTATTACCTCAAATTGCATTGTAAATAAATGCACTTGCAAATTTGCAACATTATATACTGTAATTTCTTAGCCGATACAATTTTCTGTCCCCGAAAAACAAGAAAGCACCCGTCAAAAGCAATTCCTCGAACTTTCCCTTAGAATTTATCATAAGAAAGTTTTTTGTTCCTCTCTCTCAGAGATTTCCATCAATTTTACCTTTAGGGCTACTCATTGACAAAAGGTACTCACATGACCGCTATATAGAGACATGCTCTTAGGTAGGTCAGAGATTGGGAAAGTAGACGATTTTTAATAATATTAATAATAATAATAATAATAATAATATTATAACAATTAGGTTTACAACTAGGGTCCCACCTCTTTATCTTGTATGAGAGTCCCGCTAGTCAGCTAAGCCATTGGTGTTCCTTATTCTGTGTTTCTCTCTCTTTCTGTGTCGTGTGGATGTTTGTTTTGGGGTGTTAGGCTTTTATATTAAACCTTTACATATATAATCTTTTTCTTTTTTACGAGATTTTCTTTTGGAAAAGGAAAGAAACTGCTTTCCTCTTATGTGTGTTTCTTACCATTCACGTTGTTTGAACTGCTTAGGTCAGATGATTTTGTAACTTTTATGTCATCCATTGCCATCACGATAATAAAATGGTAAGTCTTAAAAATTTATTTTATTCTCTTATTTGCAGTTTGCCACACTGATATATTTGTAACAAAATTGAGGTTTGGTCCTACGCCTTTCGAATGTGCAACCAACCCAAGCCCTGAGCTGTTTGGGTTGCCTGCTATTGCAGGAAAGGGAGAATTGCAGGTGGTAATGCACTTTTGGAGTCGTGTATACAAGGTTGCCGACTGTGGGTTTCTGCAGAAATTTTGGTATTACTAATTGTAGATACCAGGATGCATTTAGATAAAAAGATAATAACGGTATGAGTCGAGATCCGCAATGATACTTGCATTAGAACGAATGGAAACGGTTTGCATGCAGTACAACCGACGAGAGTGGGCGGGTTGAAATGGGGAAAGTACGGCAGATCATATTCCTCTTAGGACTTGCAAATTCGAAATATTCGTGTTTAAACCCTGTGACCTGCGGAACAAGAAGTCTTTAGCTGAGAAAGAAGGAATATCATGGTTTGCTCATAATGTATGGTAAAGAGAAAAAGCGTTAAACTGATGGACAAGTTGATAGGTCACTTCCGATAGGACAAGCAAACACGAGCTAGTGAAAGTTTTTGTAATATGCATCCACTACGTGAGAAACCGCCTTAAATTGAGAAAAATAACACAGATGTCACTTGACTTTTTGTAAAAGTGTTCTGGAATTTCTGAAAAGAGATTTTAAAAAAAATTAAAACGAACTCTAAGTGATGCGGTGATTATGGAAATAATTTTGAGGATGGACGTGGATGTTCGATTTTTAATTAGTGGTTTAGAGTGTAACAGGCGCGCCAATAATTCGAGGGTTCCAGTATTTAGCGTGACAGTATTTGTGAATCAAGGATTAATTTTGCTAACGTTGTGTCTGACGTTGGGTTTATCCTTGAGAAAATTTCGTGCCCTTAATTAAGCACTGTTGGATAATAATATCAATTGGAACTTCGCTCAAGAAGGATTCTTTTTCTGCGAATTGTGAATGTTCCGTGAGTTGTAATTTTTAATAGAAAAGACGACCAGCTGCGTGAGAAAACGGAAGCATTAATTTAATTGCCTCAAATGAGGTTCTTGTCCCCTGTTAAATTAGTCACTTACGATTGGAATACGATTATGACCTTCTCTATATACTGCAACCAAAGTTAAAGGTTCGTGAAATGTCACCGTCCTAATTTTGAGATTTCCTAATATGGTATTGGTCATGCAATTTCATTTTCATTTAATATCGCATATTGATTTTTCATCCAAACGTTGTTGAATAAGATCGCAAATCTTAGTATTGTCATCTCCTCCGACGGTTGCAGTGTCTTCATAACCACATGTAGGGCTCCGAGCGAAGTCTAGAAGTGATTTCTCAATGATCTTGAGTAAGCATGGTCATTGAGCTTTTTCACTAAAGTTGTCATAGTGTACAGGTTACACCAACGTTCTTCGTTACCATTTCCTGTCATAGTGCATTCATTCGTGCCTAGAAATTACTTAACTGCACACCTCCTAAAGGGGATGCAACTTTGGACCGTTCAGAAATATCTTCCGCTGAGGTACGATTTGAACACCGTACCAGTATAATGGATGATCTAATATCATAACCCGTGCGGATTGTACACTTTTCTTGCAGTTATTTACTGTATGCAGAAGAGCAAAAAATATATGGTATTAGTACTTGATGTTGAAATATTAAAGAAATACTGATGCACTACACTGCTTATATCAAAAGAAGAGCATCTTTATCTCACCATTACATAATCGTTTTGCCGAAGCTTTCACAAGATGAATAGCTATCCAAAGCTTGTTTGAGAATAAGAAATCGAGACGTGACACGCGAGTGAAGATTGATTAAATCTACCGAGTAACACAGCATTGATACACCAAGAAATGAGTGTATAGCATTAGAGGGAAAGTGGATGTAAGAGTGAAGAAATGTGATACGATATTCTTATCACGACAATGCTACCGTGATATAACATTACTTTTACATTCAAGACCTTGGATATAGAGAATTTACATGAACAGACATTGTAATAAATGACCTTTTCTTTTCTATGAAATGTGTGGCACTTAGTTACTAATCAAAGCATACAATGAGATTATATGAAGAGATTATTTAATTAGCCTACAGTTTGGTTGTTTTGTGATGACCAGTGTTACTTATTTGGTACCGAACACAGGACTACCGTAAATATTTTTTACCTAACCGTCTAAGGGAAGATCTCAAAGGAACCTAAAATCGATTCTACATTGGACGTTAATAAAATGCATACTTAACACACAGGAGAATTTCTATAAATATTGTATCCGTAAGAACACAAATCTTTGGATTCAACAGTTTCCTTCAGCTGCTCACGATCAAGAACAAGGTAAGAGCGTTATGGGAGCTAAGTAGATTTCTTCAGCAGGAAGCACTCACAAATAGTATTGTAGATGCATATAAACGGGAAGTATAGCAATTTCTTGATTATCATTGATAAATTAATACTTATGATTTTACATTTGGTATCACAACATTTTTCAATCCCAAGGGCCCACCTAAAACAAACCGCTGTACGATTCCAAAACTATATGGTTGTGATACCCTCGTGTTATTAAAGGGATAAGTATATCCACGGTTTTTTAATTGGTACGCCATTGTATAATGATAGTTAAGTTGCTGTAAAAGCACTGCTGATTCGTTTTTAAGACCTAGGTTCGTAACACAAGTTACTGCTCCTCCGATTCATTGTTGAATTTGTTTACTAGCTCTAAGCCAATAGGAATTATGGAATACATTGCGACGTATATTGCTGATTTCTAAATTTCACAAAATTTTTAGACTGACATAGACCTCCATAGATTCTTTAGCCTTACCGGACACCTCGAAATAGAACCCTCGAATTAATGCAACGCCTTTTGCACCCTGAACCACTAATTAAAAATCGAACTTCCACGTCCATCCTCAATATTATTTCTTTAATCAACGCATCACTTAGAGATTGATTTAACTCTAATTATTATCTTTTTGATACACTGTAGAATGCTATTAAAATGATGTCAGGTGACATTTCTGCTAACGTTCTCATATTAAGGTGATTTCTGGTGTTGCAGATGAATAATAGGAAAAGTTTCACAAGCTCGGGGATGTCTGCCCAATCAAGTGACCCATCAACTTTTCTACCATTTTAACGCGCTTTCTCTTTACTATACGTTATGAGCTCAACGTGACTTTCAGTCTTTCTAATCTAAAGACTTCTTTTCTTGTTCCCCACGTCACTAGTTTCGAATTTGCAAGTCCTAAGGACAATAT
Source organism: Thermobia domestica (assembly GCF_964235325.1). Lineage (NCBI taxonomy): Eukaryota > Metazoa > Arthropoda > Insecta > Zygentoma > Lepismatidae > Thermobia > Thermobia domestica. Next base: position 273,269,841 of record NC_137454.1, on the reverse strand, counting down.
AAGCCGTCGTACTTTACCCATTTCAACGCACGCTCTCGCGTCGGTTGTTATGCATGCAAACTGATTCCACTCGTTCTTATACAAGTATCATGGCGAATCTCGACATGTAATGTTATAATCTTTTTATCTAATTGCATCCTGATATCTACAATTACTAATACCATAATATCTGCAGAAAACCACAGTCGGCATCTATGTAGATAAACCTTAAATCTTTTGCCATATTAAAGTTATTTTTCAAACAAATTTTAGAGTATTACAGCGTGTAAGTTGCAATTGAAAAATCCTACTCTTACTACGCTTCTTATCAAATTTTACTATGTATGGTTGGTTTTAGTGCATCTCGACATTTATTCTTAATAAAATTACTGAATCTTTCTATAACTTGTTTGTGTAACGTTCTCTGAAAACAGTCTGAAGATAAGATCTAAGCACAGATCTGCTTTTTCGATTTTCTTCTTGCCAATGTTAACTGCTCTTAGTTGGACTTTGCAAGGGATGTACTCTATTCAGTGTGCCATGATATTCCACTATATGCAGCTGTCATCTATGCAGAATTCTACAGATGATTTGGTGCTCCTATTTTGTAAAGGAATTTACTTGGTGATCTAGGATTGCACTGGTACACGGCCATGGATGTGCTCTCATAAATAACAGGCCAAAAGACAGTCAGGTACAGTGCTAGATATGAGTACAATTCGTAAGCCTCAACTACTGGCGATTAATCGGGTACGGTTTGTGGAGTTGCTTTCTGCTCTTGAGAGGATACCTTTAAGTCAATGGAAAGACACGAAAGCTCTATTCACGTCAGCGAGATAAGGTAGTGTTGAATTTAATAAATAAGATTAGAGATATTCTTCTTGTTGATCGTTGCCTCTCAGATATGAAAGATCTCTAAACGCTAATACAGTTGGTGGACTAATCTAATACAGAGAGGAAGCTTACCAGAACTTTACTCTCCAGTGAGAAAACGTATAGAAGATCAAGAAATTGAAATCCTCCAGTAAGTTTAATAAAAGTTGCGATATGACAGTCTGTAGTGTAAGTTGAACCCTGCGAGTCAAAGGGACTTTAAGGTTCTATAGCCTGAAGATTAGTGTGATATATACGTAGCGTTATCAATATAGCATCTTAACGAAGAGAGTCAAAGTTGCAAAAGACGCATCGTAATTTTTATAGACGCAAGTTTAACTCTCAGGCTAAGCGAAAGAAATGGCATTATCTATTACTTTCTTTGGGCACCTAGACGAGGAAGTACTCGAACACTATTACTAAGGCAGAAAATTTAGGGCTTCTGCTCCAAGATGTGGTAAGTGAGCCTAGGAAGTTTTATGTCTTTCAGGTGTACTAAATGAAAATCTCCAAATGTGACCTGACTGCAAAAAAAAAAAAAAAAAAAAAAAAAAAAAAAAATTCTTTCAATTGGTAATTTTGTTTATGTCTGTGTTCTACACCTGTTCTACCCGGCCTGTATAACTTTTTTGTATCGCGAATCACTTCTTTAAACCCTAGCTTTATAAATTCATCGTCCGGTGTTGTGTCACAGGCCAAGAGAAGCGGGCTTGTGACTACAGGTAATCACGTACCTAAAAATCTCCTAATAGAGTTTCAGGCCAATAATCTGCCTATGAATCCTAATAAGCTTACGACCATAAGTGTAATAACTGTTACGGAATATTTTAAGCTTTCTATGGCTTCTGTCCGAAAACCTGCTTGGAATAGTCGCAAATGAACAATGTGCTGTGCAGTAAGGATTGATTAACCTTGTTTCGTATAAAACCTAGGTCAATAAGAATAAACCAACTGGAATCGGCGTCTAGTAGAGCTTTCATTCTCACGCCCTCTTGGATAAAAATGTACATGGAGTTTTTGTATGTATGTAATATCCAAAAATTCTTCTTTATTAAGAGTGTTAAAATTTACTTCCTTGTAGGAGAGTCGAAAACTAAACGGCAGTTACACAATTTTAAGTGTCCTTGCAGATGGCAGAATCCTCGGAAACAATCATCTGCTGTTGAACATCTTATCATATAAACAATCAAACAATAAACAATTCTTATTAACATCCAATTGAATGATACTTTAGTACGCGAAAGTGATATCTAAATTAATTGGTTTTTGGTCAATACCTTTGACGTGTCCTGCTACGGATTCGTTTTCTTTTCGGGTACCAAAGCAGCTTGTGTTAAAAGATTCCAAAATAACTAAACAGAAGAATACACCACCTTCATGGTTAATAGCTTTTCCTTACACCTTCATTTAAAGTTTCATCAAGATCGTCTTCATGTCCATTTTTTTTAGGCGGGGGCGATATCACAAAATAATAATCATAACTGATTGGATCAACAATTAATCCGTTGTCAATGACTTATTGCTTTTTTACAGCCGTTGTTCGTTAACATCTATCAGATTATCTTCCGATCTGCCATTTCTACATGAATGCTCTTGACAGAATGCACAAAACCTCGAATACTTCATATCGGCTGTTTTACTCGAACATGTGGCTCGTTCACAATCCTATCTTGCAGTCACTTTTTATCTACAGGTAAGTAAGATTATCCGGCTGGAGCTGATGGTAAGTGTGTGGGTTAACAGACCAACCTCTTTCGATTGGGTTTAGGCTTAGACCAATTCGCTCCGAACAGAATGCTGCACAGCTGCTGTGTTAGTATTGGGAAAATTGGCCATATTGCTGCTTTCTATCTACTTCCTGGATATATATGATATGGCTTATGACAGGGAGACATTTTTCCGTCTCCGTACAGGTGAATAAAGAAATGTCGAAGCTAATCATTTGTTAGGATTCACATTTAATTGATTGAAGACCCTGACTATCTGCAGATTTTTTTCTTTGCGATGGAACTTGAAGGCAGCCAACTATTCACTCCTGAGTATAGCTGAGGTCGTGTCAAAGCCTCTTGCATCATGAAAAAAGTGAAAGCAATCTTTTAATGACGCTAAAGTTTCAATAAATTTAATAATTTGGTAGAATTTCCTTTCAGTTCTGCTTTATGTGGCTATAAGAGATTCAGAAACTGTTCATGAAGTCTTCTACCGAGATTCTTAAAGATCTGAATCACACCAACCAGCAGCAACAGATTTCCCGCTTGTAGTTTCTTCTAATACTCTTGTCCATTTACAACTGCCTTTGCTCCTTCGAAAGCCGTCTAGTATTGATCTCAAAGTTTCTCAAGAACTGTGATTGAATTGTCGTGGCTTCAATGGCATAATTAAGTACTATCGTAATTGAATTTATATCCATAATTGTAATTTATATCCTTAATACATAAGGTGAAAATAGAGTTTAGCGTAAATTACATACGTACTTAACGCAGATTTGAGTTGCCTTTTTTGCTCCACACCATTACGTGTAGAAGGACTCTTGTTTCTACGTGTGGGTTTTAAAACACAGGACAATAGAAACTCTGCAATATTCACCGCAGTCGAATTGACATTCTCTCGCATTGATACTTTATCACACAAGGAAGGTGGCATTAGCTCAACGTGTCGCTCTGATGATAAACTGATGCCCACAAAAGTCCAGTAGAACTTATCGTAACAGTATTAGGGATTGAAGGATTAATCTTGCTAACGCTGTGTCTCACGTTGAGTTAATCCCAAAGAAAATTTCGTGCCTTTCATTAAGCACTGTTCGATAATTATATCACTTGGACTTTCGGTCAAGAAGGCCTCTTATTCTGCGAATTGTGAATGTTTCTTAAGTTGTTAATTTCTTGTAATCCACTGATACCGTAGGTTTTTCCAGGTTTCCAACTGCTGAGTATAGTAATTTGCAAATTTTGCATTGAAACGATAACTAGCTGCGCGAGAAAACGGAAGCATTAATTTAATTGCCTACAAATCAAGTTTCTAGTCCCGTGTTTGATCTAGTCCCTTTGGAAGAGTATCAATGCGATTCTGACCTCTGAACTTTAACCAAGGTTTACCAGTTCGGAAAAGGTCACCGTCTTAATTTTTAGATTTCCTCCATATAGTTTTTGTCATGCAGTTTCAATTTCTTGTAAATGTTGCATATTGATTTCATCATCCAGACGTTGTTGTGTAAGATCGCAGATCTTAGATTTTGTCATCTCCTCCGACGGTTGTAACTGTCTATAACCACATGGAAAGGTCGCCGACCAAAGTCTAGAAATGAGTTCTCAATGATCTTAAGTAGACATAGCCAAGGACACGTGTCCTACCGTGTTAAGGACTTAAGGAGGCATCACATTGCAATATGCATTACATTACGTTATCCATATGCATTACATTACATTACATCGCATTACATCGCCGGACATATGGCGTGATAAGCCGTTGAGCCCTACCGGACACCTCGAAATAGAACCCTCGAATTATTGGCACGCCTGTTGTACACTAAACCACTAATTAATAATCGAACATCCCCGTCGATCTTCAAAATTATTTCTCTAACCATTGCTTCTCTTATTAATATTTCTTTTCAGACATTGTAGAATACTATCACAATGAAGTCAAGTGACATCTCTGCTAATGTACTCATTTTAAGTTGATTTCTGACGTTGCAGATGCATATTACATAAAGGTTCACCAGCTCGTTGAGTCTTCCCTATCGCAAGTGATCCATCAAATTGTCCATCATTTTAACGCGCTTACTATTTACTATACCTTATGAACTCACAGTGATATTCATTCTTTCTCAGCTAAAGACTTTTTATTCCGCATATCAGTGGGTTTAAACCAGAGCCCAGCAAACCTAGGCCCAGTCCGGATAGATCTGAATTGTTTGCCTGGGACGACCCGGCCCGGCCCGCCCGGTCCGAATCTCGAGCCGGGCTCTAACGGGGCCAGGCACATTCCGGGCCGAATCGGGCGGGGCACCTTTCGGGATGAACCGGGCCGGGCTCCTTTCGGTTCGAACCGGCCCGGGAATATATTGGGCCGAACGGGGCCTGCCCGGCATTGCCCAAACTCTGTAAAAGTCGGATCGGAAACTAATGTTGGCAGTCTGTGTTAATCGTAATGTGTTTCTGAAATTAACTCTTTATTCAAAACTGTAAAGAACTAAATTGCTATTAACCTTATTATTACTGCTACTGCTACTGCTATTATTATTATTATTACTCATACTATTATTACTATTAATACTACTACTAATTCTACTGCTACTATAACATCTACGACTTCGCTTCAGACTTGACATGTCTGCTGGTACATACTTTACAATCTAAATACAGAAAAAATCAAAGAAATACTAGTTATTATAATCAGTCTGCGTAGAATGCGAACAGATGCTTGACGAGGGTCAACGGTGGCTCAGTAGGCAAAGCACTCACATCTAATGCTAAAGGTCGTCGGATCGTTCCCTCCTCGTGTTCTGTGAACTTTGTGGTAAACAAACACCGTGAGAGTGGCAGTTTTCGGATTAGCCCGTTTTCGTCCACTGTCTTCATTCCACCAATTCTTGAGCCGTAATTTCCTAAAGAACATAAGAGAAAGTCGGGACTTGGGATTTTTTTTTCCTTCAAAACTACCTTTTATTCAACATATTGAAACTATTTGCAAATAAGCCTACAAAAATCTTGGATATACTATTTATTCTCAGTAAAGAATTCCAAAATGACCAAACTTTAACTGTACTGTATTATGCATACGTCAGGTCGAAATTAGAATATTGTAGTAATATACGGAAACCTAATATACAGAAATACTCACTCTTCATTGAGCGTACTCAAAATAAGTTTTTAAGGTTTCTTACACTTAAGAAACCAAAATTCTACCCGAAATTTGAAACCTACATTAAATTTGTTGATAATTTTAAATTTTAAACATTAGAATTTAGGAGAAGAAATATTGATTTATCACTTTTACACAAGCTCTTTCATGGCAAAATAGACTATCCTTATCTTAACTACCAAATATGTATCCACGTACCATCCACTAAACTGCGCACTGCATCGAAAAATACATTTTTCTTACAGCAAAAACAAACGTGTAAGCAGATCTTCTCTATGGACAACTAGTGCAACCTACAACAAGTTAGTTATAGAAAATTTCAACCTTGATGATGTAAGTAGTTTTAACAATTCTATTAATTATGTAAGCCAAATATAATTATTACCAATAGTTTTATTATCCTATATAATCTGTATAACGTATATACTAAGTAACACTGTAATTAGGCCTGTGCCTGATGTCAATAAATCAATAAATCAATTTCTCCGTTTACGAGCCTGTAGTACTGAAAGCTCTTTCAGTAGATTCGCTAGAAGCAGAGTTGACGAGATACTGACGTGCTCATTTACACAAATTTGATAATGTTTGTTCTTGTTGCTTCCACCACTCCAGTATAACTAGTTCTCTTACACATGTGAAATGTTGTGATACCAAATGTAAAAAACATAAGTATTAATTTATAGTCAAGCAATTACTATACTCACGTTTATATGCAACTATTGAGAGTGCTTCCTGCTGAAGAAATCTAGTTAGCTCCCATAACGCTTTCATTTTGTTTTTAATCGTGAGCCTCATAGAAACTAATACAAAGATTTGTGTTCTTACGGATACAATATTTATAGAAATTCTCTTGTGCGTTAATACTCGAGGCTATCAAGTATCCACTTAATTAGCATCCTTCTGCTTACTACGGCTTACATACAGAGTTGTGTAGGATTTACTTGGTTCCGGTCTATCATTAAAAATATTTTCACGAATGCATAATAATAAAAACTTAATATGGAAACCACTATATTCCAAGTTCCGAAGCAGCCTTAGTTTGGGACTGTGACCGGTGATCTGATCGAAGAGAGAAATATAGAATCGATTTTAGTTTTCTTTGAGATCTTCCCTTAGACGGTTAGGTGGAAATTATTTTCGGTATTGTCAGGTCTGTGCTCGCTACCAACTTAGTAACACTGGTCATCACAAAGGAACCAAACAGTGGGTTAATCAAATAATCTTTTCATATAATCTCACTGTATGCTTTTATTAGTAACAAAATGCCACACATTTCATAGAGAAGAAAAGGTCATTTATTTCAGATGTCGCTTTATGAAAATTCTTCATATCCAAGTTTTTGAAAAAAAAAGTAATATTATATAACCGTAGCATCGTCTTGATAAGAATATCCTATCACATTTCTTGACTCTGACTTCCACTTTATCTCTAATGCTATACACTCATATTCTTGGTGTATCAATGCTATCTTACTCGGAAGATTTAATAAAGTCTTCACGGGCGTCTCGCGTCTCGATTTAATATTCTCAAACAACCTTTGGATAGTTTTCATCTTGTGAAAGCCTCGCCACAACGATTGTGTTATGGTGAGATACGCACCTCTGCGTTTGATATAAGCAGTGTGGTACCTCTGAATTTCTTCAATATTTCAATACCAAGTACTAATACTAAATATTCTACTCTTCTGCATACAGTAAAAAACTGCAACAAAATAGAAAAAAGCGCATGCGTTTAGAAATTACATCAGCCATTATACTGGATAGGGGTTCAAATCGTACCACAGCTGAAGAAATTTCTGAACGGCCCATAGTTATTACGCTTTGAGGAGGTTTGAAGTTAAGTAAATTAACAACACAAGGAACATTCACATTTAGCAAAAAAAGAGGGGTTTTTGAGCAAAGTTCCAAGTGATTTGATAACCGAACAGTGCTTAACGATAGCCACAAATTTTTCTGGAGGATTAACTTAATATGAGACAACGTTAGCAAAATTAATCCTTCAATCCCAAATACTGTTACGATAAAAAAAAGTTCTACAGTACTTTTGTGGACATCAGCTTATCATCAGAGCGACAGGTTGAGATAATGCCACCTTCCTTGTGTGATAATATCTCAATGTGCACGAATGTCAATTCCACTGCGGTGAATATTGCAGAGTCTCTCTTGTCTTGTGTTTTAAAACCCACACGAAGAAGGATGAGTCCTTCTACACGCAATGGTGTGGACTAAAAATTGCTTACTAATGTGTAGATAAAAAGTGATTGCAAGGTAGGATTGTGAACGAGACACATGAAAGTGTAAAAGAGCTGATATGAAGTATTCAAGGTAGTCTGCATTCTGCCAAGATAATTTAAGTAGAAATGGCAGATCGAAAGATAATCTGATATAGATGATAACGAACAACAGCTGTAAAAAACCAATATATCTTTTACAACAGCATAAATGATAATCCAATCTCTCATAATTATTATTTTGTAATACCGTCCCAGCCTTATAGACCTAACAAAATGAACATGTAGACGATCATGATGAAACTTTAAATGAAGGTGTATGGACAAGGTATAAAACATGATGGTGGTTTATTGTTCTGTTTATTGTTTCTGTTGATGTTCAAATATTGAAGAAATAAAGAGGCACTACACTGCTTATATGAAAAGGAGAGGTGTGTGCCTCACCATTACACTATCGTTGAGGCGAAACTTTCACAAGATGAATAGCTATCCAAAGGTTGTTTGAGATTAGCAAATCGAGACGCGAGATGCGAGTGAAGATTTGATTAAATCTTCCGTGTAAGACAACATTGACACACCAAGAAAATGAGTGTATGTCCTTAGAGGGAAGGAGGATGTCAGAATGACGAGATGTGATACGATATTCTTATCAAGACAATGCTACACTGATCTCATTTAAGAACTTGGATATGGAGAATTTTCAAGAGACCTGAAATTAATGACTTTTTCTGCTCTATGAAATGTGTGGCACTTGGTTACTAATCAAAGCATACAGTGAGCTTTATGAAAAGGTTGCTTTGTGATGACCAGTGTTACTAAGTTGGTAGCGAACACAGCACTGACTATACCATAAATATTTTCTAGCTAACCGTGCATGAGAAGACCTTAAAAGAACCTAAAACCAATTCTTTTTTTCGCTCATCGATCAGATAACCGGTCTCAGGCGCAAGTAAGGCTGCTCCTTTGAGGTTAGAAGATAATGGGTTCCATAGCAACTTTTACAGGATACAATCGGGAAAATATAATGATAGACCGGAAACTAGTGAATCCTACAGAAATTGGTACGTAAATCCTAGTGAGCATCAAGGACGCTAATTAAATACCTATTTAATAGCCTCGATTGTTAACACACAGGAGACTTTCTATAAATAATATATCCGTAAGAACACAATTCGTTGGATTAAACAGTTTTCATAGGCTAAAGATCAACAACCAGGTCAAAGCGTTATGGGTGTCAGAATAACAATTAAGAAATAGGTGAGAGTGATATGAGTCCTAAGTAGATTTTTTTCAGCAGAAGCACTCTCAAATAATTTTGTAGTTGAATATAGACGGGAAGTATTGCTTGAATATCATTAATAAATTAATACTTGTTTTTTACATTTGGTATCGCAACATTTTTCAATTCCAATGGCCCACCTAAAACAAACCGCTGTTCGTTCCCAAGGCTATACTTATTTGATACCCTCGTCTTAAAAAGGCAGAAGTAAATCATCGGTTTTTCACATGGTATGCCATTGTATATGTGAGTTAGAGAGCTCTAAAAGCACTTTGCTTCGTCTTAACACCTAGGTACACAACACAAAATTTTACGGCTTCGGATTCATTGTTGACTTCCTTTACTAGCTTTAAGCCATTACGAATTAAGGAATAGATGCCGATGTCCACTGCTGACTTATAAATTTCACAGCATTGTAGAAGGACGGAACCCGGCATAATCCGTTTAGCCTTACCAGTAACCTCCATACGGAACCATCGAAATATTGGCGCGCTTCTTGCACTCTAAACCACTAAATAAATATCGAACATCCCGTTCGTACCCAAAATTATTTCTTTAATCACCGCATCACTTAGAGATCGATTTAATCTCTTATCAATATCTCTTTTCACATTTTGTAGAATACTTTTACATTGAAGAAAAAGCTTTACAAGCTCGGGGATGCTTATCCTATCGCCAGTGACCCATCAACTTGTGGATTTTTCAACGCGCTTTCTCTGCACTATATCCTATGAGCTCACTGTGATATTCATTCTTTCTCAGCTAAAGATTTCTTGTTCCGCACGTCACAGGTTTTAAACTCGAATATTTAGAATTAGCAAATATTAAGAACAATATGAGCTGCTTTACTTATTCCTTTTGAACCAGCCCTCTCACATCGGTTGTACTGCATGCCAATTCATTCCATTCGTTCTAAGAATCGGAGGCCGCAGTAACTTGTGTTGCGTACTTAGGTTTTAAAAACGAATCAGCAATGCTTTCAGAGCAGCTTAACTATCATTATACAATGGCGTACCAATTAAAAAACCGTGGATATATTCTCCCTTTAATAAGACGAGGGTATCACAATCATACAGTTTTAAAATCGTACTGCGGATTGTTTTAGGTAGGCCCTTGGGATTCAAAGATGTTGTGATACCAACTGTATAAATTAATACCAATAGTAATAATTTATCAATGATAATCATTCAATTGCTATACTTCCCGTTTATATGCATCTACAATACTATTTGAGAGTGGTTCCTGCTGAAGAAATCTACTTAGCTCCCATAACGCTCTCACCTCGTTCTTGATCGTGTGCCTGATGGAAACTATTTAATCCAAAGATTTGTGTTCTTACGGATACAATAATTATAAAAATTCTCCTGTGTGTTAGTATGCATTTAATTAGCGTCCTTCTGCTTACTAGGGCTTACATAGAGAGCTGTGTAGGATTCACTCGGTTCCGGACTATCATTAATAATATTTTCACGATTGCATAATAATAACTTGATATGGAACCCATTACATTCTAACTTCCGAAGCAGCCTTACTTTGGGACTGAGACCGGTGATCTGATCGATGAGACAAATAAAGAATCGATTTTAGGTTCTTTTGAGATCTTCCGTTAGAAGGTTAGGAAAAAAATATTTACGGTAGTCCTGTGTTCGCTACCAAATAAGTAACACTGGTCATCAGAAATCAACCACACTGTGGGCTAATTAAATAATCTTTTCATATAATCTCATTGTATGCTTTGATTAGTAACTAAGTGCCACACATTTCATAGAGAAGAAAAGGTCATTTATTTCAATGTCTGTTGATGAAAATTCTGTTAATCCAAGGTTTTGATAGTAAAAGTTATGTTATATCACGGTAGCATTGTCGTGATAAAAATATCGTATCACATTTCTTCACTCTTACATCCACTTTCTCTCTAATGCTATACACTCATGTACTTGGTTGTCAACGCTGTCTTACTCGCAAGATATAATCAAGTGTTCACTCGCGTGTCACGTCTCGATTTCTTATTCTCAAACAAGCTTTGGATAGCTATTCATCTTGAGAAAGCTTCGGCAAAACGATTATGTAATGGTGAGATAAAGAAGCTCTTCTTTTGATATAAGCAGTGTAGTGCATCAGTATTTCTTTAATATTTCAACATCAAGTACTAATACTATATATTTTACTCTTCTGCATACAGTAAATAACTGCAAGAAAAGTGTACAATCTGCATGGGTTATGATATTAGATCATCCATTATACTGGTAAGGTGTTCAAATCGTACCTCAGCTGAAGATATTTCTGAACGGTCCAAAGTTGCATCAACTTTAGGAGTTGTGCAGTTAAGTAATTTCTAAGCACGATTGAATGCACTATGATAGGAAATGGTAAAGAACGTTGGTGTATCCCGTACCCTATGACAACTTTAGTGAAAAAGCTGAATGGCCATGCCTACTCAAGATCATTGAGAACTCACTTCTAGGCTTTGCTCGGCGCCCTCTACATGTGGTTATGAAGACACTGGAACCGCCGGAGGAGACGACAATACTAGGATCTACGATCTTATTCATCAACGTTTGGATGACAAAATCAATATGCAATATTTACAAAAAAATGAAATTGTATGACCAAAACCATATTAGGAAATCTCAAAATTAGGACGGTGACATTTGCCGAACTTTTAACTTTGGTTGCAGTATATAGAGAAGGTCGTAATCGTATTCCAATCGTAAGTGACTAGATTGAACATGGGACAAGAACCTCATTTGAGGCAATTAAAAAATGCTTCCGTTTTCTCACGCAACTGGTCGTCTTTTCTATGAAAATTAACAACTCACGGAACATTCACAATACGCAGAAAAAGAGTCCTTCTTGAGCGAAGTTCCAATTGATATGATTATCGAACAGTGCTTAATTAAGGGCAGGAATTTTTCTCAACTATAAACTCAACGTCAGACATAACGTTAGCAAAATAATTCCTTGTTTCCCTAATACTGTCACACTAAATAGTGGAACCCTCGAATTATTGGCGCGCCTGTTACACTCTAAACCACTAATTAAAAATCGAACATCCACGTCCATCCTCAAATTTATTTCAATAATCACCGCATCACTTAGAGATTGATTTAATTTTTTTAATATCTCTTTTCAGAAATTGCAGAACACTTTTACAAAAAGTCAAGTGACATCTGTGCTATTTTTCTCAATTTAAGGCGGTTTCTCACGTAGTGGATGCATATTACAAAAAGTTTCACTAGCTCGTGTCTGCTTGTACTATCGCAAGTGACCTATCAACTTGTCCATCATTTTAACGCTCTTTCTCTTTACTATACGTTATGAGCAAACCTTGATATTCATTCTTTCTCAGCTAAAGAGTTCTTGTTCCGCACGTCACAGGGTTTAAACATGAGTATTTCGAATTTGCAAGTCCTAAGAGGAATATGAGCTGCCGTACTTTCCCCATTTCAACCCGCCCGCTCTCGGCGGTTGTACTGCATACAAACCGTTTCCATTCGTTCTAATGCAAGTATCATTGCGGATCTCGACACATACTGTTATTATCTTTTTATCTAATGCATCCTGGTATCTACAATTAGTAATACAATTATTTCTGCAGAAACCCACAGTCGGCATCCTTTTACATCAATGTTAGTTCTTCTACCATACGAACTTCATAATTCACCTGATTTTAGTTTATTACAGCATGTGATTTGCAATTGAAAAATCCTAATCTCACTACACTTCTTATCAAATATTACCATGTATGGTTTGTTGTAGTGCATGTAGTCTGTTTTTTTTTAAATCTTTCGTCATTTTTCCTGTCTAATTGTAATATATATCCCTAAGATATAAGTTGAAAATAGCGCTTAACATAATTTATATACTTACTGTCCTTAACGCAGATTTTACTTGCCATTTTTCGTCTACACTATTGCGTGTGGATGAACCCTTAGTTCTACGTGTGGGTTTTAAATTTCAGTACAACAAAGATTTTGCTATATTAACCACACGAGAATTGAAATTCTTGTGCAATGAGATATTGTCAGACAAGGAAGATGGCATTAGCTCAACGTGCCCCTGAGATGACAAAGTGTCTCGTCAAAATTACTTTAGAACTTCTGTTATCGTAACAGTATTTTGGAATGATTTATTAATCTTGCTAGCGTTGTGTCTGACGTTGAGTTAATCCTCCAGCAAATTTTGTGGCCGTATTGTGAAGGTTGCTTGAGTTGTTAATTTCCTTAATCTTCTGATACCGTATTTGCCTCCAGGGCTTCCATCTGAGTATACTGATGTGCAAATTTTTCATAGAAAAGATGACCAGCTGCGTGAGAAAACGAAGCATTAATTTAATAGCCTTCAAATAAAGTTCTAGTCCCCTGTTCCATCTAGTCCCTTTGGATGAATTGCAATACGATTAGGACCTTCCCTATATACTGCATCCAAAGTTTACCGTTCCGATAAGGTCACCGTCTTAATTTTGAGGTTTTCTAATAGAGTTTTTGTCATGCAATTTCATTTTCTTGTAAATGTTGCATATTGATTTCCTCATCCAGACAATGTTCAATAAGATCCAAGATCCTAGAATTAGTCACCTCCTCCGAGGGTTGTAAATGTTTTCATTAACACATGTAAGGGTTGCGAGCAAAGTCTAGAAGTTAGTTCTCAATGATGTTGAGTAGGCATGGACATTCAAAATTTTCACTAATCTTGTCATAGTGCACAGGATACCCGAAAGTTCTTCTAAACCATTTCCTGCTATAATTTAACCAATCATGCCTAGAGACTACTTCAGTGGACACCTCATAAGGGTACAACTTGTGACAGTTAAGAAATTTCTTGAGCTGCAGGTATGATTTGAGACCTTTCCTGTACAATGGCTGAACTAACGTGATTACACAGGTGATTTGCTCATTTTTCTTGTCCTTATTTACTGTATGCGGAAGAGTAGAATATATAGTATTAGTACTTGATGTTGAAATAATAAAAAATAAAGAGGTAATGCACTGCTTATATGAAAAGGAGAGGTATGTATCTCAGCATTACACAATCATTGTGGCGAACCTCTCACAAGATGAATAGCTATCCAAACGTTGTTTGAGTATAGGAAATCGAGACGCGAGATGCGAGTGAGGATCAGGACAGCATTGACACACCAAGAAAATGAGTGTATAGCATTAGAGGGAAAGTGGATGACAGAATGAACAAATGAGATGCGATATTCTTATCAAGACAATGCTACCGTGAATAATATTACTTTTGCATTAAACGAATTGTATATGGAGAATTTACAAAAAGAGACATCTGAAATATATGACTTTTCTCTGCTATTGAAATTTGTGGCATTTAGTTACTAATCAAAGCGTACAGTGAGCTTATATGGAAAGATTATTTCATTAGCCCACTGATTGGTTACTTTGTGATGTCGAGTGTTACTAAGTTGGTACCGAACACTGGACAGACTATACCTTTAATATTTTTCAGCTAACCGTCTAACGGAAGATCTCAAAATAACCTAAAATTTATTCTCTTTTTGTTTCATCGATCAGATCACCGATTAGGCTGCTTCGGAGGTTAGAATATTATGGGTCTCATAGCAAGTTTTTCATTATACAATCGGGAAAATATTAATAATGATAGGCCAGAACCTAGTGAACTCTATGTAAGTTCCTACACAACTCTATGTGAACAGAATCCTACACAACTCTATGTAAGTTCTAGTCAGCAGCAATGACCAAAATTAAATACATATTTGATAGTCTCATGTGTTAACACACAGGAGACTTTGTTTAATATATCCGTAAGAACACAACTCTTTGGATTAAGCAGTTTCTATCAGGCTAACAATCTAGAAGGTGAGAGCCTTATGGGTGTTAAGTAGCTTTGTTCAGCAGCAAGCACTCTCAAAAAGTATTGTAGAGTTTTAAACGGGAAGTAAAGCAATTGCTTGATAGTCATTGATAAATTAACACTTATGTTATTTACGTTTGGTATCACAACATTTTACACCTCAAGGGCCCACCTAAAACGAATCTCTGAATATTCCCAAAGCTATATGATTGTGATACCCTCGTCTTATTAAAGGGAGACAAATCCACAGTTTTTAAAATGATACGCCATTGTATAATGTGAGTTAAGGAGCTATAAAACCACTACTGCTTTGTTTTTAGGACCTACGTATAGAATACAAGATACTGCGGTTTCCGATTCATTGTTGATTTTTTTTAAGAGCTCTAAGGTAATACGAATTAAGGTTTACATGCCACTGCTGATTTCTGATTTTCACAGCATTGTAAGAAGAACATAAGCCTTCATTAGTTACCGGACACCTCAAAATGAAACCCTCAAATTATTGGACACTTGTTGCACACTAAACCGGTATTTAAAAATCAAAACACCCCGTCCATTTTCTTAATTATTTCTTTAGTCACCGCATCACTATATCTAATATCTAATAAATATCTGTGTTTAGATATTGTATAATACTATTACAATGAAGTCAAGTGACATCTCTGCTAAGGTCCTCATTTTACGGTGATTTCTTGTGTTGCAGATGCATATTACAAAAAGCTTCACAGCGCGGGGATGCCTGTGCCCTATCGCGAGACCCACCAACTTGTCCATCATTTTACGCGCTTTCTCTTTACTACACCTTATGAGCTCACTGTGAAATTCAGTCTTTCACAGCAAGACTTCTTGTTCCACACTCACTGGTTTTAAACTCGAATATTTCGAATTTGCAAGTCAGTATGACAGTATGACTGCCGTACTTTTTCCATTTCAACCCACCGTCTAACGTCGGTTGTACTGCATGCAAACTCATTCCACTCGTTCTAATGCAAGTATCATGACGGAACTCGTCATATGCTGGTATTATCTTTTTATCTAAATGCATCGTGATATCTTTAATTAGTATTACCATTATTTCTGCAGAAAGCCACAGTGGGCAGCCTTGTACATAAATCTTAATTCTTTTGCCATATGAAGGCCATAGTTCAACATATTTTAGTCTATTACAGCTTGTGAGTTGCAATTGAAAAAAAATCTCATTAGGCTTTTTATCAAATATCACTATGTATGATTGGTTGTAGTGCATGCTAACTGCTTGCATTCGTTTTGGTAAAACGCAACACTTATCACGACATCTCCTTATAGTAAAATGATATATGAAGATTTCGGTGTCTTTTTAATTCTATGTTTTCTGAAAACAGTCTGATACATATATGCACGTCTGACCTCTAAGCACAAATATGTGTATTTCGACTTACTTCTTGCTAATGTTAACGACTCTACTAAGGAATGTACTCTAGGCAGTTTCCCATGATATTTCGCTATATGCAGCGAACACCTAAATAGAATTCTACAGAAGATTTGGTGCTTCTATTTTTGTAAAGGAATTTACTTGGTGATCTCGGATGCCTCTGGTCAATGGCCATGGATACGTTCGCAAACGTACCAGGCAAATGACAGTCTGGTTCAGTGTTAGAGATGAGTACACTTCGGAAACCTCAAATGCTGGCGATTACTCATCTACATTTTGTAGAGTTGTTTTCTGCTCTTGAGAGGACTACTTTCAGTCGTGAAAGGACAAGCAAGCTCTATTTACAAATGCGAGATGAGCTAGTGTTGAATTTAATAAATAAGATTACAGAAATTATTCTTGTTGATCATTCCGTCTCAGATATGAAAAGTATCGAAAAGCTGATACGGTTGGTGTACTAGTCTGCTACAGAGCGGAAACTTAAAAAAATTTACTTACCGGTGAGAAAACGTTGAGAAAATTGAGATATTCAACTCCTCCAATATGCTTAACAATACCGTGCGATAAGGCATTCTGTGGTGCAAGATTTACCATGCGAGCCAAAAAGACTTTAAGCTTCTATAGCCTGAAGATTAGTGTGATAGATAGGTTGCGTTATAAATATAGCATCTTGATGAAGTGAGTAAAGGTTGCAAAAAATGCCTTGAAATTTTTTATAGACGCAAGTTAACTTTCAGGCTAATCCAAGTTAATAGAAATATCTATTACTTTTTTTGGGCACCGACACTAGCAAGTACTCGAACACTATTACTAAGGGAGAAATTTTAGGGCTTCTGCTCCAATATGTGGAAGTGAGCTTAGGAACTTTTATATCTTTAGGTGCACTTAACTGAAAATCTGCTAACGTAACCTGAGTACAAAAAAAATTTGTCAATTGATAATTTGTTGATGTCTCTGTTCTACACCTGTTCTACCGGGCTTGTTTAACTACTTAGTATCGCGAAACAGTTTTTTAAACCGCTAGCTTAATAAATTCAATGACCGGACTTGTCTCACAGGCCAAGAGAAGCGGGCCTGGGTCTACAAAGTAAACACGTTTCTTATTACCTAAAAAAACATCATTAGAGTTTCAGGCCAATACCTGCATGTGATTCCTTTACTAGTTTAAGACCATATGTGTAACGGATTATTGTTACGCTTCGTAGCCTTCTGACTGAAAAGCAGCTTGGTACATTCGCAAAGGAACAAGGTACTTAGCAGTAAGGATTGATTGTCCTCATGTCGTATAAAACCTAGAGCAATAAGTTGAAACCAACAAGGATCGACGTGTAGGAGAGCTTTCATTCCTTCGCCACTCTTGGATAAAAATGTACATTGTGTCTTTCCAGGTATCGCATATCGAAACATCGTTCTATATTAAGAGAATTAAACTTTGCTTCATTTAGGAGATTCGAAAACTAAACGGTAGTTACACAATGTTTAGTGTCCTTGCAGATGGCAGAATCCATGGAGACTGTCATCTGCTGTTGAACATCTTAACATATAAACACTCAAACAATAAAAAATTTTATAAACGTACAATTAAATGATACTGTTGTACGCGAATGTGATATCGAAATGAATTGGTTTTTGATTGTTAACTGAAATACCGTCGACAGCGTCACAAACTGTCGTATCTCAGTTTTCTAAACTTTTCAGGAGACACAACTTTGAACAGCCATAACTCAAAATCTATTTTACCGAAAGGAGAGAAAGTTTACCAAGTTATAACTTAAAGCATGAGAAATCAGTGGAGAAAGTTTTATGGAATTTGCCTGTAAAAGCTTGTGGAAAATTTGGCGGGAAAAAGATACGACAGTTTGTGACGATGGTAATCCTCTCTTGTCTGAAAGATACAACAAATATTTTTTTATACTGAGAATTACATTAATAGATAAACAATCGGAATATATTGCACTTTTATTGAAAAACTTCGTGTTTATTACACAAAATAATTTAACAAATTCTTCCTGAGATTCTTGAGGGTAAAACGAAATTCCTGAGAACACACAAGAAACACAAAATTAAGAGCGTACTAACCATAACATAAAATAATGCTATCAAGTTGTTCCCAGAATATAAAATCTTGCAAAGTAATTTGCAAATTGCATGCTTTGATTTTGCACTTGAGAAGGATGGCTCATGTGGTAAGTTTTTGTAAAATTGAACATGTTCAGGGTTTCGAAAGATTGGAGTTGGGCCCGGACACAATGATAACGAGTCCTCGTAGGCGTGGGAGACCCGGGTTCGATTCCCAGCGGAAGCTCATGTGGTTCGGATTCCACGTTAATCAGTAGGTTTACGTCTCATATAGCATCGCTGCTGAAAGGGACGATAGAAAACAATCAATCAAAACGAGTCCTCGTACTTCTCTGGAGCGATAATTTTTGAAAAGTATGCAAAGTAGAAACTTCTATCTGGTGGATTCAATTTGCGTTCTTTTCAGGGAAATAGTTATGTAAGTGTCCTCAAAATGACTTGTCTTAAACTGAATGCAGTTTAGATAGTCTTTGTTGACTTTTACTTCGCGCATTTCCGTCCGATTGATTGGATCTCCATTTTCATCACGTCTAACTGACAGAATACAAAGACATTGGGACAGAGATCTAATCTCATACATCGCTTCTGTCAATACAATGAACGGTATATGGGTTCTTTTTCCTTGCTAGTTTAACAATCGGTTCAAGTTGCGAGGGTACAAAATTACTGCCACAGTGCTTAATAGATGTGCTTATAGAACTGTGGAATGATTCTCCCTCATTTTGTCCATGCCTAGATTCAAAGAATCGGAGAGAAATTTCTCTGATGTTCTTACGTGTTTGCACCGCATACCCCATCATAGCAACCAACCTGAACTCCTACTAGGTCCATCCTGTAATCCTCCAACTCATTCATTACGGATTTTAACGCTCCTCCCTATAAAGAATTCTAATATTCCATGTTCCAAATGTCATATCCATTTTCTTTTACTGATGTCGTACCAAGTTATCAGTCTTGGTCCGAGGCTTCTGTGATTGTTTGAGAAAAAGAGTCTTTTTTTCTATCACAAGATGAGTTTGTTTGGCTCACCCAAACCCCCAAGCTGGAGGGCCACTCCTTGTCTGCCCGCGACTGCTTATTCAGTATCTACGCAGCTAACCTCTATATCTAAAGGCCTTCTCCTCGATCCGCAACGTAGGGCCGCGGTGGATCAGTGGTAGAGCGTTCACCTCTGGTTCATGGGGTCGCGGGTTCCAACCCTGCTCCTGCCAAGTGAACTTTGTGGTGGACAAATAGCGTGTGCGTGGGTTTCCTCGGGGTTCTCCCGTTTCCTCCCACTTTCTTCATTCCATCATTTCATTCATTTCTTATAATCACCGTCTCCTTTAGCCTAACTGGCATAACCGTGGCACGTAAAACTCAAAAATGTTATGTCATGTCGATCCGCAACCTGAGGACGCCCCATGCCGTGTAAATATATATGTATACAGCCCCACATTGATCAAGTATAATATTCTAGCTTATAAGTTTATTTGCTTCGGCTGTTCCGAGCTTAAGATATAAGTAAAAATACATTAGGAACAAATGATAAAGAAACTAAGTCTACCTGATGGATAACAATAAAAAATTATATAAAAAGCAATGAGTTTTTCAGTACGGGACCGTATACCTACTTTTGGGCCACTTTGTATATATGAACAAATTTCCTTGAATATAGGCGTATCTGTCCAGTTGCGAAAGATCTGTTGCTCACAAACTGTCGTAACTCAAGATACGACTGTTTGTGAAAATAGTTTATATGCTTCATCTCAAGATACGACACAGTGACGTCATCACCACCGTCAAAACAACGCACATTACAGATGTGTCGCTTTGGGAAATTGTAGAAGTCAGTGCATGTAACTACATAGTAAAATATCTCAATTTTCGATTTTTTTGAGATACGACACTTTGTGACGCTGTCAACGATAAGTCCTGCTACGGTTTCATTTTTTCTTCGGGTAACAAAGCAGCTCGTGTTAAAGGGTTCCAAATTATGTAAATAGAACAATAAACCATCTTCATGTTTTATACCTTGTCCATACACCTTCATTTAAAGTTTCATCAAGATCGTCTTCATTTTGTTATTACCTGACCAGGATATTAGTGCGGTTTTTCGTGGAGGTCGCTAGTGTTGTGTTTATATCAGTTTCTAGGTAAGCGCGGTGGGACAGGGGAACGGAGAGCGTCACTCTGCAGTGTATCCAACGATTTTCAAAAGTTGCAGTTTACATGTTATAAGTAGCCTAACCTGTTTCGCTTAAAAAGAACTCCATAAATTATATAATTGTTATTGAATGCAGTAATGGTTATTCCTGCAGTAATACAGAAGTATTGTGGCTAATGGCCATATGCATGGAAATTAACAATTTAAAAACAGGATAGCACATAAGTGAATTTCTAGCGTGTATTATATATAAAAAAAATTGATTACGTTTTATTTGATTTCATTATAAAACAGTAGAAACATGTAAAACTCAGTAATAATATGTTAATGACTAAAAGATTAATTATGGGTTGGTAGCTCAGATACTTGCGCAATATCTTGTAACTGTAATTTTAAATCAAGTTAAGGCTCGCGATGCTTGTATTTGTTTTAATGTAGGTCTATCGATTGACAACTAAATTATTTTCTTGAGTTGTAGCCAAGAAAGAATTCCGATACGTTTCCACTCGAGAACTGTGGAAGTTCTCTTCGTTGGCCTATTGGCTAGCGCATGTGTCTTTGTTGTACGTGGTTCTGTGAGAGCCCAACAATCAATTTTACAATCTTTCACTTTCATTAATCATCTGTCTCCTCTAGCATAAAGATCATAATCATGGAACGTTAAACTAAAGAAATTTCATTTCATTTTTTCCATGAATGTGAACCCTTTGGGGGAAAAGGAAGTGAAGAAGAAATTTTCCTTAATTTTTTAAAGGGCTACGGGATTGGATAGCTTGTCTTTCGGGATTGCCTTGTAAAACCTGATTAAAATGCATCTTTCTTTTAGGATTATTATCGTAATCCAGCCTTTTGGGAAATGTGAAATAAAAGTATCGATAAAACATCAGCGTATGTGTAATGTAAGCATAAATATCATTGGTTCAATACACAATAAATTCACAACTTTTATTTATGAGTATAGAAATTCCCTTTGAACTCCCTCTAAACTTCTTTCAGACCCTATGTCTCTTGTGACAAAGAATTAATTCTACTATCTGTTTTCATACACAATATAATTTTGAAACTTGGGAGCCTAGTGTTGTCTTTGTGTCTGTAATACATAATCATTTGTCGATTGACTTCAGAAGATTGAATTTAGGCCGTGAGCATAAATTGCATATAGTTCAAACATATCAGATGTACGGTCTTGTTTAACAAATCCGGTGTACACATATGAAATTCAAAGACAAATTCAATCAATTGTCTTTAAACAGCTGTATTTTTATTTCAATTGTAAGTACTAAAATGTGCTAAGTATAGTTCCAAGAGGGGATCCTTAAAAAAAAATAAAATAAAAAAAAAAATTACGTACCTAACATTGACACTCATTTTCTTCTTCATGATTTGATGTAAGAAGCGGCCGCATTATTTCCTGCTAATTGTTTCATCACCGGTATCTTTGAGCAATGAGAAGGCAGTGGAAACAAACTTCGTTCTTCTTACTTGATATTTTGAGAAACTTATGCAAGTGGTTTTGTTACTTAACTACATATCTATTCACTCTAATCAATTTCAAAACTACCATTAACTTTATAATAACATAATGAAAGTAAGAGTTACCATAAAAATGTATTTTTATTTCTTTTTTAATATGAAATTCATTTTTTTCTGAATTTCACTGGAGCTATAAGAAATCAATTGTCAGGCTCCCCACTTTAAATTTTAATCGCTCCCCTTTCGCCCCCAATGTTACATTGGGTTTATTTCTCTTTAATAATTTTTTTCAAAATATAGTAGAAATACTGGATTTTTAAATTACCAAACCATGCTAAATTATGACAGGTTAGATATCAGAGAAAGTTATCTTTATCTACCATCTTAATTAGGGGCGGATCCAAATCTCCTTCGGAGGCGATTAGATTATCAGTTTCTCTGTCACCAGTCTTTGCAGCACATCCGAAAATGATCTCAATGCAAATTCGTTACTAAAGGTACTGTTAATCGATCGATCACATGGTCCAAACTGGTAGTAATTTCGAAGACGCCTTATCTCAAAACTACAGAATAAAACTAGCTTTAAACAATAAAAGCGCAGTTGCCAAAGTATAACTTTCATTCACAAAGATGAACTTCGAGGTTTTGTTAACAGTTGAGGTAGGAATTCCTTACACTCTAATGCTACGAAGTTCTCAGTGTTCCTTTGTACAACACTGAGGTTAGTTTATTCGCAAGTTATTGCCAAACTAATATGGAGGGTGTATGTACTTTTTTCTTTTTGCAGTCAATTAAAATTTTTTGAAAATAACTTACATAACTTTTGAAATTGTGTTTGTCTTAACTTGAACATATGCGTGAAGAGGTTTATTATGAACAGGGCAAAAACTACTGTGATAGATTAATTACAAGTAATCCGGTTAGAAACATTGTTGCTTGTATTTTAGTTCCAAAACCGGCCGCCCGCACTCGTTCCTTGGTCAGGATATAGGTCTATAAGGCTGAGACGGTATTACAAAATAATAATCGTAAGAGATTGGTTCATCATTTAAGCCATTGTAAAAGAAATATTAGTTTTCTACAGCTATTGTTCGTCATCATTTAAATGAGATTGTCTTCCGATCTGCCATTTGTAAATGAACTCTCTTGGCAGAATGCAGACTACCTTGAATACCTCATATCGGCTCTTTTACACTTACATGTGTCTCGTTCAAATCCTACCTTGCAATCAGTTTTTATCTACAGATAAGTAGGCTTATCCGGCTGAAGCCTATGGTAGCTGTGTGTATGCTGGATTCCGCATATCCTCTTTCACGCATTTCGCATATCCTCTTAGACCATTTTTAGTCCACACCATTGACTGTAGAAAGACTCATCCTTCAACGTGTGGGTTTTAAAACACAAGACAAGAGAGACTCTGCAATATTCACCGCAATGGAATTGACATTCTTGCGCATTGAGACATTATCACACAAGGAATGTGGCATTATCGCAACCTGTCGCTCTGATAATAAGCTGATGTCCACAAAAGTACTGTAAAACTTTTTTTTTATCGTAACAGTATTTGGGAATGAAGAATTAATTTTGCTAACGTTGTGTCTCATATTGAGTTAATCCTCCAGAAAAATTTGTGGCTATCGTTAAGCACTGTTCGGTTATCAAATCACTTGCAACTTTGCTCAAAAACGCCTGTTTTTCTGCTAAATGTGAATGTTTCTTGTGTTGTTAATTTCTTGTAATCTTGTCATACCTTTATACAGCAGCCAAAATGAACGGTTCGGAAAACGTCACCGTCCTAATTTTGAGATTTCCTGATATTGTTTTGTCATGCAGTTTCATTTGGTTGTAAATGTTGCTTAGAGATTTCCTCATCCAGACGTTGCTGAATAAGATCGCAGATCCTAGATTTTTTCAACTCCTCCGACGGTTGTAAGTGTCTTCATAACCCCATGTAGAGATCCCGAGCAAAGTCTACAAGTGAGTTCTCAATGATGTTGAGTTGGCATGGCCATTCAGCATTTTCAGTAAAGTTGTTATAGTATACAAAATACACCAAAATTCTTTTCCAACTTATCCTGACTTAATGTATCCAATCGTGCTTACAAATTAGTTAACTGCAAACCTCCTCAAAGCATTACAACATTGGACCGTTCAGAAATGTCTTCAGCTGTGGTACGATTTGAACACCTTTCCAGTATAATGGCTGATGTAATGTCATAACGCATGTGCTTTTTTTCTATTTTCTTGCAGTTTTTTACTGTATGCAGAAAAGTAGAATATTTAGTATTAGTACTTGATGTTGAAATTTTGAAGAAATTCAGAGGAACCACACTGCATATATCAAACGCAGAGGTGTGTATCTCACCATTACACAATCGTTGTGGCGAAGCTCTCACAAGATGAATAACTATCCAAAGGTTGTTTGAGAATAGGAAATCGAGACGCGAGACGCGAGTTAAGACTTGGTTAAATCTTCCGACTAAGACAGCATCCATACACCAAGAACATGAGTGTATAGCATTAGAGATAAAGTGGATGTCAGAGTGAAGAAATGTGATACGATATTCTTATCAAGACGATGCTACGGTGATATAATATTACTTTTTCATTCATAAACTTGGATATGAAGAATTTTCATAAAGGGACATCTGAAATAAATGACTTTTTCTTCTCTATGAAATGTGTGGCATTTTGTAATTAATAAAAGCATACAGTGAGATTATATGAAAAGATTATTTCATTAACCCACAGTTTCTTTCCTTTGTGTTACTAAGTTGGTAGCGAACACAGACCTCACAATACCGTAAATAATTTCCACTTAACCGTCTAAGGGAAGATCTCAAAGGAAACTAAAACCGATTCTTTATTTGTCTCATCAATCAGATCACCGTTCTGAGACCCAAAGTAAGGTTGCCTCGGGGGTTCGAATATAATGGTTTCGATAGCAAGTTTTTTCATCATGCAATCATTAAAATATTATTAATGATAGACCGGAACCTAGTTAATGGTTTACAACTCTGTAAGAACACAACTATTTGGATTAAACAGTTTCTATTAGGCTAACAATCAAGAACAAGGTGAGAGCGTTCTGCGGTCTGCGGTCTACGCAGATTTCTTCAGCACTAAGCAATCTGAAATACTATTGTAGTTGCATTTAAACAGGAAGTATAGCCTTTGCTAGATTATCATTGATAAATTTATACTTATGTTTTTTACAATTGGTATCACAAAATTTTTCAATCCCAGAGGCCCACCTAAAACAAACTGCTGTACATTCCCAATACTATATGACTGTGATACCCTTGTCTTATTACAGGGAGAAGTAAATCCACGGTTTTTCAAATGGTACGCCATTGAATGATGTCAGTTAAGTAACACTAAAAGCACTACTGCTTCGTTTATAAGATTCATTTTTGATTTTTTTCAGCTCTAAGCCAGTACGAATTAAGTAATACATGCTAATGTCCACTGCTGATTTCTGATTTTCGCAGCATTGTAAGAAGGGCATAAGCCGGCATAAGCCGTTTAACCTTACCGGACACCTCAAAACAGGACCCTCGAATTATTGGAACGCCTGTTGTACCCTAAACCACTAACTAAAAATCGAAGATTCCCTTCCATCTTCAAAATTATTTCTTTAATCACCGCATCAGTTAGAGATCGATTTAATCTCATATTATTAACTTTTTTCATACATTGTAGAATACTATTCCAATGAAGTCACGTGACATCTCTGATAATGTTCTCATTTCAACGCTATTTCTGACGTTGTAGATGCATAACACAAAAAGCTTCACCAGCACGGGGTTGCCTGTCATATCGCAAGTTACCCATCAACTTGAACATCATTTTAACGCGCATTCTCTTCACTATACCTTAGTGGTTTAGGATGCAACAGGCGTGCCAATAATTCCAGGGTTCTATTTCAAGGTGTCCGTTAAGGCTAAAAAGCTTATGGCAGTTTAATTCTATCTAAAAATACTGTGAAATTTAGAAATCAGCAGTGGACGTCGCCATTTATTCTTTAATTCCTATTGGCCTAGAGCTAGTAAAGAAATTCAGCTTACCAGAATTTACTTACCGGTGAGAAAACGTTGAGAAGTTAAGAAATTCAAATAGTCCAATAAGCTTAATAAGAGTGTTCGATAAGGCACTCTGTGGTGCAAGATTGGAGCAGAAGCCTTGAATTTACTCCCTTAGTAATAGTGTTCAAGTTCTTGCTCGTCTCGATGCCCAAAGAAAGTAATAGATACTGCTATTAACTTTCGATTAGCCAGAAAGTTAAACTTGCGTCTATAAAAAATTCCGAAGCGTCTTTTGCATCCTTGATTCACTCCATCAAGATGCTATATGGATAACGTTACGTATCTATCACACTAATCTTCAGGCTACAGATCCTTAAAGTCTTTCTGACTCGCACGGTTCATCTTGCACTACAGACTACCATCAGGACCCGACAAACCCATGATAGAAGACCCAAATGGTTCTGAATTCTGTGCCCGGCTCGACCCGGCCCGGTCCGAATCTGGAGCCGGGCTCTGACCGGGCCCGGCACATTTTGGGCCGAGCCGGGCCGAAACTAGCCGAGCACTGTAAAAGATGGATCGGAAACTAATGTTGGCAGCCTCTGTTAATAGTAATGTGTTTGGGAAATTAACTCTTTATTCAAGACTGTAAAGTACTGTACTTCTACTGCTCTTATTATTACTACTACTGTTACTGCTATATTATTATTATTATTATTATTATTATTATTATTATTATTATTATTATTATTATTATTATTATTACAACTGCTACGACTTCGCGTCAGAGTTGACATGTCTGGTGGTACATACTTTACAATCTAAGTACAGAAAAAATCGAAGAAATACTAGTTATTATGGCCAGTCTGCGTAGAATGCGAACAGATGCTTAACGAGGGGCAATGGTGGCTCAGTACGTAAATCATTCACATCTGGTGCTAGAGGTCGTTGGATCGATTCCTCCTCGTGTTATGTGAGCTTTGTGGTGGACAAACATTATGAGCGTGGGAGTTTTTTGATTAGCCCATTTTCGTCCACTGTCTTCATTCTAGCAATTCATCCATCATCATCCATACGTTTTTAGCCCTTATTGCCTAAAGAAGATATGAGAAAGTCAAGTACTTGACCTACTAACTAGAATTTGTTCCGGTACCACT
Source organism: Thermobia domestica (assembly GCF_964235325.1). Classification (NCBI taxonomy): domain Eukaryota; kingdom Metazoa; phylum Arthropoda; class Insecta; order Zygentoma; family Lepismatidae; genus Thermobia; species Thermobia domestica. The sequence continues at coordinate 273,242,494 of NC_137454.1, read as the reverse complement.
AGACCACGGAGGGCGAAACCATGAACTGGCGTGTTCATAAGATTAGCGCAATTTGTAGTAATGTTTAATTGGCACGGCAGATTCCAAATTATATTACATGTTCCTGTATTCTTTATAATTCGATACTACAATAATAATAACAAAAAACAGTGATGAAATAAATCACCCCGATTCCAGGATCGATGAAGTGTTCCTGGAACGGTTCGTAACAAGTAATTAACAGAGCTATATGACGGAATGCGAGGCAGTAAATCAAAACAAAATACACATATATCATTTTTGAACGAAAAATACCTCAAAAGTCCCCTGAATGAAAAATGTATAGATATCAGCTATCAAAAATACGTTTAGAAGATCGAGAAATTCAAATCCTCCAATAAGCTTAATAAGAGTGTGAAATATGGCAGACTGTAGTGCAAGATGAACCGTGCGAGTCAAAAAAATTTTAAGGTTCTATAGCTTTAAGATTTATTAGATCGATACGTAGCGTAATCAATATAGCAGCTTAATGAAGAGAGTCAAGGTTGCAAAAGACGCCCCGAAATATTTTATACACGCAAGTTTAACTTTCAGGGTAATCGAAAGATAATAGCAGCATCTATTGCTTTCTTTGGGCACCGAAACGAGGAAGTACTCGAACTCGATTACTAAGAAGAAAAATTCATTGATTCTGCTCAAAGATGTGGAAAGTGAGCCTAGGAAGTTCTATATCTTTCAGGTTTAACTACAGCCAAAGTTTAATCAAGTCTTCACTCGCGTCTCGCGTCTCGATTTCCTGTTCTCAAACAACCTTTGGTTAGCTATTCATCTTGTAAAAGCTTCGCCACAACGATTGTGTAAAGGTGAGATACAGAACCTCTTATTTGATATAAGCAGTGTAGTGCATCAGTATTTCTTTCATATTTCAACATCAAGTACTAACACTATATATTCTACTCTTCTGCATACAGTAAACAACTGCAAGAAAAGTGAACAATCCACATTCGTTATGACTTTAGATCAGCCATTATACTGGAAAGGTGTTCAAATCGTACCAAAGCTGAAGAAATTTCTCAACTGTCCAGTGTTGTAACGCTTTTAGGAGGTTTGCAGTTAAGTAATTACTAAGCACAATTGGATACATGAAGTCAAGAAATGGTATAAGAGAACTTTGGTGTATCCTGTACACTATGACAACTTTACTGAAAATGCTGAATGGCCATGCCTACTTAAGATCATTGAGAACTCACTTCTAGACTTTGCTCGGGGATCTCTACATGGGGTTATGAAGACATTTACAACCGTCCGAGAAGATGACAAAATATAGGATCTGCGATCTTATACAACAACGTCTGGATGAGGAAGTCTATATGTAACATTTACTTCAAAATGAAACTGCATGACAAAAACCATATTAGGAAATCTCAAAATTAAGACGGTGACATTTTCCGAATGGTTAACTTTGGCTGCAGTATACGGTATCAGGAGATTACAAGAAATTAACAACACAGGGAACATTCACAATTATCAGAAAAAGAGGCCTTTTTGAGCGAAGTTCCAAGTGATATGATTATCGAATAGTGCTTAATGAAGGCGACGAAATTTTCTGGGTTACTAACTCAACGTCAGACACAACGTTAGCAAGATTAATCCTTCATTCCCAAAATACTGTTACGATAACAGAAGTTCTACAGGACTTTTGGTGGCATCAGTTTATCCTCAGGGTGACACGTTAAGCTTCCTTGTGTGATAATATCTCAATGCGGAAGAATGTCAATTTGACAACGGTGAATATTGCAGAGACTCTGTTGTGTTGTGTAATAAAACCCACACTTAGAAGGAAGAGCCCTTATACAAGCAATGGTGTGGACTAAAAATGGCCAGTCAAATCTACGTTAAGTACGTATATAAATTATGTTAAGCGCTATTTTCACATAATATATGATTGGCATAAATTGCAATTAGACATGGAAAGAGTCGAATGCCAAAAATAGCTTTCGGGGAATATCTCAACGATCAAAATTAATTGTGCCTATGAAGATATGTCAAATCACTCACGGTCCTTGAGAATCTGGGAGATCAATACTAGACTGCATCAAGTGATGCAAAGAGTTTTCGAAGGAGCAAAAGTAACTGCATATTGATAACAGTAATAGGAGAAACTAGAAACGGGGTATCTGTAATTATTGATGGGTGTGATTCAGATCTTTCAAGAATCTTTGTAGAAATCTTCATGAGCAGTTGCTGATTCTTTTAATGCCCCATACGAACAGAACGAAACGGAAATGTTACGAAATCAAAAAATTTCAAGAAACTTAGCGTCATTAAAAGTTTGCTTTCACTTTTTTTTTATAATGCAACAGCCTCACGACCTCAGCTATACTCAGCAGAGAATAGTTGCAAGCCTTCAAGATCCTTCAAAAAGAAAAAGAGCTGTGCAAGTTCGTCAGAGTCTTCAACGGAGTTAGGAGTCAAATCTCAATCCTAACAAAATGTTCAATATAACACATTTCTTATTTCCCTGTATGAAGAAGGAAACATGTCTTCCCTAGTACAAGCCTTTCAGTTTGCCAGAGACGCCTCGGAATTTTTTATGTACGGTAGTTTAACTTTGAGGTAGTTTAACTAGCAGTATCTATTCCTTTATTTGGGTACCGGGACGAGAAAGTACTCGAACACTATTACTATATAGCCTAGGAAGTATTATATGTTTCAGGTGTTCTTAATTGAAACTCTGCTAATGAAACCTAACTACAAAAAAAATTATGTCAATTGATAATTTTGTTGATCACTGTGTTTTACACCAGTTCTACCCGGCCTGTATAACTACTTTGTATCGCGAATCAGTGCTTTAAATTTCTAACTTTATAAATACATTGGCCGGACTTTTCTCGCAAGCCAAGAGAAGCGGGCCTGGGTTTAAAGGTAATCAACAACCTAATTACATAGAAATCTGCTATTAGGGTTTAATACCAATAATCTGTATGTCATTCTTTTACAAGCTTACGACCATAAGTTAACGTAACTGTTACGGAAAGTTGTTAAGCTTTGTGGCCTTCTGATTGTAAAAGAGACGGTTACTCATTCCGAACCGTTAACTTTGGCTGCAGTTAAACCTGAAAGATATAAAACTTCCTAGGCTCACTTTCCACATCTTGGAGCAGAATCAATGAATTTTCTTTTTTAGTAATAGAGTTCGAGTACTTCCTCGTCTCGGTGCCCAAAGAAAGCAATAGATACTGCTATTAACTTTCGATTAGCCTGAAAGTTAAACTTGCGTGTATAAAAAATTTCGGGGCGTCTTTTGCAACCTTGACTGACTTCATCAAGCTGCTATATTGAAAACGCTACGTATCTATCACGCTAATCTTAAGGCTATAGAACCTTAAAGTCTTTCTGACTCCCACGGATCATCTTGCACCACAGACTGCCATATTGCGCACTCTTATTAAGCTTATTTTAGGATTTGAATTTCTCGATGTTCTAAACGTATTTTTGATAGCTGATATCTATACATTTTTCATTCAGGGGACTTTTGAGGTATTTTCCGTTCAACAATAATATTTGAGGATTTTGTAATGATTTACTGCCTCGCATTCCGTCATATAGCTCTGTTATTTACTTATTACGAACCGTTCCATGAACACTTGATCGTTCCTGGGGTCCGGGTGATTTATTTCATCCTTGCTTTTTGTTATTATTATTGTAGCATCGAATTATAAAGAATACAGGAACATATAATATGATTTGGAATCTCCCGTGCTATTTGAACATTACTACAAATTGCGCTAATATTTTGAACACGCCAGTTCATGGTTTCGCCCTCCGTGGTCTAATGGAAGCGGAACAAATTCTAATTAGTAGGTCAAGTACTTGACTTTCTCATATGTTCTTTAGGCAATTACGGTTCAAAACGTATGGACGATGATCGATGATTTGGTAGAATGAAGACAGTGGACGAAAACGGGCTAATCCAAAAACTCCCACGCTCACGATGTTTGTCCACCACAAAGTTTACATAATACGAGGAGGGATCGATCCGACGACTTCTAGCACCATATGTGAATGATTTACGTACTCAGCCACCATTGCCCCTCGTCAAGCTTCTGTTCACATTCTACACAGACTGGCCATAATAACTAGTATTTCTTCGATTTTTTCTGTACTTAGATTGTAAAGTATATACCACCAGACATGTCAACTCTGACGCGAAGTCGTAGCAGTTGTAGTAGTAGAAGTAATAATAATAATAACAATAATAATAATAATAATAATAATAATAATAATAATAATAATAATAATAATAATAATAATAATAATAATAATAGCAGTTACAGTAGTAGTAATAATAAAAGTAGTAGAGGTACAGTACTTTAGAGTTTTGAATAAAAAGTTAATTTCCCAAACACGTTACGATTAACAGAGGCTGCCAACATTAGTTTCCGATCCATCTTTTACAGTGCTCGGCCCGTTTAGGCCCGGAATGTGCCCGGCCCGTTTCGCCTCGGCTCGGCCCGAAATGTGCCCTGCCCGGTCAGAGCTCGGCTCGAGATTCGGGCTGGGCCGGTCCGGGTCGAGCCCGGCACAGTATTCAGAACCGTTTGGGTCGGGCCGGGCCGTCTTCTAGCATGGGTTTGTAGGGCTCTGATGGTAGTCTGTAGTGCTAGATAAACCGTGCGAGTCAGAAAGACTTTAAGGATCTGTAGCCTGAAGATTAGTGTGATAGATACGAAACGTTATGCATATAGTATCTTGATGAAGTGAATCAAGGTTGCAAAAGACGCCTCGAAATTTTTTATAGACGCAAGTTTAACTTTCAGGCTAATCGAAAGTTAATAGAGGTGTCTATTACTTTCTTTGGGCATCGAGACGAGCAAGAACTTGAACACTATTACTAAAAGAGTAAATTCAGGGCTTCTGCTCCAATCTTGCACCACAGAGTGCCTTATCGAACACTCTTATCAAGCTTATTGGACTATTTGAATTTCTTAACTTCTCAACGTTTTCTCACCGGTAAGTAAATTCTGGTAAGCTGAAATTCTTTATTAGCACTAGGCCAATAAGAATTAAAGAATAAATGCCGACGTCCACTGCTGATTTCTTAATTGCACAGCATTTTTACATAGAATTAAACTGCCATAAGCTTTTTAGTCTTAACGGACACCTTGAAATAGAACCCTGGAATTATTGGCACACCTATTGCACCCTAAACCACTAAGCTATAGTAAAGAGAAAGCGCGTTTAAATGATTTTCAAGTTGATGGGTAGCTTGCGATACGATAGGCATCCCCGAGCTGGTGAACCTTTTTGTTTATACATCCACAACGTCAGAAATCGCCTTAAAATGAGAACATTAACAGAGATGTAACGTGACTTTATTGGAATAGTATTCTACAATGTATGAAAAAAGTTAATAATATGAGATTAAATCGATCTCTAAGTGATGCGGTGATTAAAGAAATAATTTTGAGGATTGACGGGAATCTTCGATTTTTAATTTGTGGTTTAGGGTGTAATAGGCGTTCCAATAATTGGAGGGTCCTATTTTGAGGTGTCCGGTAAGGCTAAACGGCTTATGCCGGCTTATGTCCTGCTTATAATGCTGTGAAAATCAGAAATCAGCAGTGGACATCAGCATGTATTCCTTAATTCGTATTGGCTTAGAGCTAATAAAAAAATTCAACAATGAATCTTTAAAACGAAGCAGTAGTGATTTTAGAGCTAGTCACTTGCGATTGCAATACGATTATGACCTTCTCTATATACTGCAGCCAAAATTAAATGTTCGGAAAATATCACGGTCCTAATTTTGAGATTTCCTAATATGGTTTTGGTCATGCAGCTTCATTTTCATCTACTCCGAAGGTAGCAAATGTCTTCATAACCACATGTAGAGAGCGCCGAGCAAAGATTAGAAGTGAGTTCTCAATGATATTGAGTAGGCATGGCCATTCAGCTTTTTCACTAAAGTTGTCATAGTGTACAGGATACACCAACGTTCTTTTATTACATTTCTTGACATAGTGCATTTAATCGTGCCTAGAAATTACTTAACTGCAAACCTTCTAAAGGGGGTGCTACTTAGGACCGATCAAAAATTTCTTCAGCTGAGGCACGATATTTACACCTTGCCAGTATAATGGATGATCTAATATCATAACGCATGTGGATTGTTCACTTTTCTTGCAGTTGTTTACTGTATGCAGAAGTGTAGAATATATAGTATTAGTACTTGATGTTGAAATATTAAAGAAATACTGATGCACTACACTGCTTATATCAAATAAGAGGTTCTGTATCTCACCATTACACAATCGCTGTACCGAAGCTTTTACAAGATGAATAGGTATCCAAAGGTTGTTTGAGAACAGGAAATCGAGACGCGACATGCGAGTGAAGACTTGATTAAATCTTGCGAATAAGACAGCGTTGACACACCAAGAACATGAGTGTATAGCATTAGAGGGAAAATGGATGTCAGAGTGAAGAAATGTGATACGATATTTTTATGAGGACAATGCTACCGTGATATAACATTACTTTTATATTCAAGAACCTGGATATGGAGAATTTTCATCAACAGACATCTGAAATAAATGACCTTTTCTTCTCTATGAAGTGTGTGGCACTTAGTTACTAATCGAAGCATACAATGAGATCATATGAAGTGATTAATTGATTAGCCCAGAGTTTGTTCGCTTTGTGAAGACCAGTGTTACTAATTTGGTAGCGAACACAGGACTACTGTAAATAGTTTTTACCTAACCGTCTAAGGGAGGATCTCAAAAGAACCTAAAATCGATTCTACTTTTGCCTCATCGATCAGATCACCGGTCCCATTCCCAAAGTAAGGCTGCTTCGGAAGTTAGATTATAATGGGTTCCATATCAAGTTTTTATTCTTATGCAATCGTGAAAATATTATTGATGATAGTCCGGAACCGAGTGAATCCTACACAGCTGTGTATGTAAGCCCTAGTAAGCAGAATGACGTTAATTAAATGCATACTAACACACAGGAGAATTTCTATAATTATTATATCCGTAAGAACACAAATCTTTGGATTAAATAGTTTACATGAGGCTCACGATCAAGAACAAAGTAAGACTGTTATGGGAGCTAAGTAGATTTTATTCAGCAGGAAGCACTCTCAAATAGTATTGTAGTTGCATATAAACGAGAAGTATAGCAATTGCTTGATTATCATTGATAAATTAATACTTATATTTTTTACATTTGGTATCACAACATTTTTCAATCCCAAGGGCCCACCTAAAACAAACCGCTGTACGATTCCAAAGCTATATGATTGTGATACTATCGTCTTATTGAAGAGAGAAGTAAAGCGACAGTTTTTTAAATGGTACGCCATTGTATAATGATAGTTAAGTTGCTCTAAAAGCAGTGCTGCTTCGTTTCTAAGACCTAGGTACGCAACACAAGATACTGCGGCCGCATATTCATTGTTGAATTTCTTTACTAGCACTAAGCCAATAGGAGTTAAGAAATACATGGCGACGTCCATTGCTGATTTCTAAATTTCACAAAATTTTTAGACTGACATAGGCCTCCATAAGCCCTTTAGCCTTACCGTACACCTCGAAATTGAACCCTCGAATTATTGGCACGCCTGTTGCACCCTGAGCCACTAATTAAAAGTCGAACATCCCCGTACATCCTCAATATTATTTCTTTAATCACCGCATCACTTAAAAATCGATTAAACTCTAATTATTATCTTTTTTCATACACTGAAGAATTCTAATACAATGGAATCACGTGACATTTCTGCTAACGTTCTCATTTTAAGGTGATTTCTGATGTTGGAGATGAATAATATAAAAAGCTTCACAAGCTCGGGGATGTCTGCCCAATTGCAAGTGACCCATCAACTTGTCCACCATTTTAACGCCCTTTCTATTTACTATACCTTATGAGCTCACCGTGATATTCAGGCTTTCTCAGCTAAAGACTACTTGTTCCCCACGTCACAAGTTTTAAACTAGAATATTTCGAATTTGCGAATCATAAGGACAATATCTGCTGTCGTACTTTTCCCATTTCAACGCACGCTCTCTCGTCGGTTGTATTGCATGCAAACTGATTCTACTCTTTCTAATACAAGTATCATAGCGGGTCACGACATCTACTGTTATTATCTTTTTATCTAAATGCATCCTGATATCTACAATTAGTACCATAATTTCTGCAGAAAACCACAGTCAGCAACCTTGTAGATAAACCTTAAATCATTTGCCACATGAAAGTAATTTTTCAAAAATTTTAGTATTACAGCGTGTAAGTTGCAATTGAAAAATCTCACTACGCTTCTGATCCAATATTACAATGTATGGTTGGTTGTAGTTCATGCTAATTGCTTGTATTCGTTATGATAAGAGAACAACACGTATCTTGACATATCCTCTAAATAAAATATAGATAAAATCTTTCTATAATTTGGTAAAGAAATGTTCTCTGAAAACGGTCTGAAGATAAGATCTAAGCACACATCTTTGTTTTTCGACTTTCTTCTTGCCAAAGTTAACTGCTCAAATTGGACTGTGCAAGACAATTTACTATAGGATGTATGCCATTATATTTCACTATATACAGCTATCATCTATGCAGAATTCTACAGACGATTTGGTGCTTCTATTTTTGTAAAGGAATTTACTTTGTTATCTAGGATGGCTCTGGTCAACGGCCATGCATATGCACGCATACAACCAGGCCAAGAGATAATCAGGTACAGTGTTAGATAACAGTACAATTCGTAAGCCTCAACTGCTGGCGATTAATCTGGTACATTTTGTGGACTGGCTTTCTGCTCATGAGAAGATAGCTTTGATTCGATGTACAGAACACGCAAGCTCTATTCATGTCAGCGAGATAAGGTAGTTTTGAATTTAATAAATAAGATTAGAGAAATAATTGTTGTTGATCATTCAGTTTCAGATATGAAAGGTGTCAAAAGGCTAATACAGTTGGTGCACTAATCTGCTACACAGGGGAAGCTTACCAGAAGTTTACTCACCGGTGAGAAAACGTTTAGAAGATGGAGAAATTGAAATCCTCCAGTAAGCTTAATAAGAGTATGCGTTATGGCAGTCTGTAGTGCAAGTTGAACCGTGGGTGTCAATGGGACTTTAAGATTGTATAGCCTGAAGATTAGTGTGATATATACGTAGCGTTATCAATATAGCATATTAACGAAGTGAGTTAAAGTTGCAAAAGACACATCGAATTTCTTTTAGTCGCAAGTTTAATTCTCAGGCTAATGGGAATGCTAATAGCAGTATCTATTACTTTCTTTGGCCACCGAGACGAGCAAGTACTCGAACACTTTACTATGGGAGAAAATTCAGGGCTTCTACTTTAACATGTGGATAGTGAGCCTAGGAAGTTTTATATCTTTCAGGTGTACTAGGTGAAAATCTCCAAATGTGACATGACTACAAAAAAAATAAAATAAAATAAAATAAAATAAAATAAATCTGTCAATTGATAATTTTGTTGATGTCTGTGTTCTACACCTGTTCTACCAGGCCTGTATAATTTTTTTGTATCGCGAATCACTGCTTTAACCGCTAGCTATATAAATTCATCGTCCGGTCTTGTCTCTCAGGCCAAGAGAAGCGGGCCTGCGTCTACAAGGTAAACACGTCCTTAATAACCTAAGAATCTCCTAATAGCTTTTCAGGCCAATAATCTGCCTGTGAATCCTAATAAGCTTACGACTATAAGTGTAATATAACAGTTACGGAAAATTGTTAAGCTTTCTAGGACTTCTGTCTGAAAAGCAGCTTGGAATAGTCGCAAATGAACAAGGTGCTGAGCAGTAAGGATTTATTATCCTTATGTCGTATAAAACCTAGGTCAATAAATATAAACCAACTGGAATCGACGTGTAGTAGAGCTTTCATTCTTACGCCCTCTTGGATAAAAATGTACATGGAGTATTGAATTATTGGAATATCCAAACAGTGTTCTTTATTAAGAGTGTTAAACATTACTTACTTGTAGGAGGGTCGAAAACTAAACGCAAGTTACACAATTTTAAGTGTCCTTGCATGTGGTAGAATCCTCGGAGTCAGTAGTATGGTGTTGAACATCTTAAGATGTAAACAATCAAACAATAAACAATTGTTATTAACGTAGAATTGAATGATACTTTAGTACGCGAATGTGATATCTAAATGAATTGGTTTTTAGTCGATAACTTAAACTGTCCTGCTGCGGTTTCGTTTTCTGTTCGGGTACCAAAGCAGCTCGTGTTAAAAGATTCGAAAATAATTAACAGAAGAATACATCACCTTCATGTTTTATAGCTTTTCCTTACACATTTATTCAAAGTTTCATCAAGATAGTTTTCATGTCCATTTTTTTAGGTCTATAAGGCGGGGACGATATCACAAAATAATTATCATGACTGATTGGATCAACAGTTAATCCGATGTCAATGACATATTGGATTTTTACAGCTATTGTTCATTATCATCTATATCAGATTATCTTTCGTTCTGTCATTGCTACATGAATTTTCTTGGCAGAATGCACAAAACCTTGAATACTTCGTATCAGCACTTTTACGCGAAGACTTGGCTTGTTCGCAATCCTATCTTGCAGTCACTTTTTATCTACAGGTAAGTAAGATTATCCGGCTGGAGCTGATGGTAGGTGTGTGGGTCAACAGACCAACCGCTTTCGATTGGGTTTAGGCTTAAACCATTTCGCTTCTGAAGTTGGAAGTAATTCCGAATTGAATGCTGCAAAACTGCTGTGTTAGTAAAGGGAAAAGTGGCCATATTCTAGCTTTGTAACTCTTCCTTGATATATCTGATATTGCTTATACCAGGGTGACAATTTTCCGCTTCCATACAGGTGCATAAAGAAATGTCTAACCTAATCATTTGTCAGGATTCACATTTAATTGATTGAAAACACTAACTGCAGAATTCTTTTTCTTTTTGAAGGAACTTGAAGGCAGCCAACTATTCAATTCTGAGGATAGCTGAGGTCGTGTCAAAGCTTGCAGCATAATGGAAAAAGTGAAAGAAATCTTTTAATGACGCTAGAGTTATAATAAATTTAATAATTTCATAGAATTTCCTTTCTGTTCTGCTTGTATGTGGCTATAAGAGAATCAGAAACTGCTCATGGAATCTTCTACCAAGATTCTTAAAGATCTGGATCAGACCAACCAGCAGCAACAGATTTTCCGTTTCTAGTTTCTTCAATTACTGTTGCCCATATACAACTGCCTTTGCTCCGTCGATAGCCGTCTAGTATTGACTCCAAGTTTCTCAAGAACTGTGATTGAATTGTCGTGGCTTCAAAGGCATAATTAAGTACGATCGTAATTTAATTTATATCCATAATTGCAATTTATATCCATAAAATATAAAGTTAAAATAGAGTTTAGCATAAATTATATACGTATTTAACTGAGATTTGAGTTGCCATTTTTGGTCCACACCATTGCGTGTAGAAGGACTCTTCTTTCTACGTGTGGGTTTTAAAAAACAATACAATAGAGACTCTGCAATATTTACCGCAGACGAATTGACATTCTTGCGCATTGAGAAATATCACCAAGGAAGGTGGCCTTAGCTCAACGTGTCGCTCTGATGATAAACTGCCCTATCGCAAGTGACCAATCAACTTGTCCATCTTTTTAACGCGGTTTCTCTTTACTATACCTTATAAACAAACCGTGATATTCATTCTTTCTCAGCTAAAGAGCTTCTATTTCGCACGTCAGTGGGTTTAAAGCAGAGCCTAGCAAACCTAGGCACAGCCCGGGTGGATCTGGATTAATGCCCGGCACGACCAGACCTGAATCTCGAGCCGGGCTCTAAACGGGCTGGGCACATTCCGGGCCGATTCGGGCAGGGCACGTTTCGGGTCAAACCGGGCCAGGATCATATTGAAACTATCTTTCATTGAAAACTATCCTTTATTCAACATATTGAAACTATTTTCAAAGTATACAAAAATCTTGGATATACTATTTATTGAGTCAGTAAAGATTTACAAATGACCAAACTTTTAATTGTACTGTATTATGCATACGTCAGGTATGAATTAGAATATTCAATTAATATATTGAACTTTAATATACAGGAATACTCTTTCTTGATTGAGCGTGTTAAAAATAAGTTTTAAAGGCTTCTTACACTTAAGAAATCATAATTCTACCCGAAATTTGAAAGCTATATTATATTTGTTGAAAATTTTATATTTGAAACATTAGAACTTAGAAGAAATATTGATTTATTATTATTACACGATTATTATTATTATTATAATTAATTCATTATTAGAAGCTCTTTCAATGCAAAGTAGACTATCCTGATCTCAACTACCAAATATGTATCCACGTACCATCCACTAAATTGCGCACTGCTTCGAAAAATACATTTTTTTTGACAGCAAAAACAAACGTCTTAAGCAGATCTCCTATATGGAGAACTAGCGCAACCTACAACAAGTTAGTTAAAGAAAATTCCAACATTGGTTTACTAGCAATGGGTGTGGGTAGTATTACGAATTCTATTAATTATGTAAGGCGAATGTAATTATTACCAATAGTTTTATTATCCTATATAATCTGTATAACGTATATAATAAGTAACACTGTAATTAGGCATGTGCGTGATATGTCAATAAATCAATAAATCAATTGCTCCGCTCCTGAGCAACATAGCCCGTAGTACTGAAAGCTCCTTCAGTAGACGCACTAGAACAAGGGATGACGAGATACTGACGAGCAAATTTACACAATTTTGGTAATGTTTGTTCTTGTTGCTTCCACCACTGCAGTATATCTAGATATCTTACACATGATGAAATGTAGTGATACCAAATGTAAAAAACATAAGTATTAATTTGTCAATGATAATCAAACAATTACTATACTCCCGTTTATATGCAACTACAATACTATTTGAGAGTGCTTCCTGCTGAAGAAATCTACTTAGCTCCCATAACGCTCTCATCTTGTTCTTAACCGTGAGCCTCGTAGAAACTGTTTAATCCAAAGATTTCTGTTCTTACGGATACAATATTTATAGAAATTCTACTGTGTGTTAATACTCGAGGCTATCAAGTATCCACTTAATTAACATCCTTCTGCTTACTTCGGCTTAAATACAAAGCTGTGTAGGATTCACTAGGTTCCGGTCCATCATTAATAACTTTTTCACGTATACATAATAATAAAAACTTCATATGGAACCCACTATATTCTAACATCCGAAGCATCCTTATTTTGGGACTGAGACCGGTGATCTGATAGAAGAGAAAAATATAGAATCGACTTTAGGTTCTTTTAAGAGTTTCCCTTAGAGGGTTAGGTAAAAAATATTTACGGTAGTCCTGTATTCGCTACCAAATTAGTAACACTGGTCATCACAAAGCAACCAAACTGTGGGCTAATCAAATAATCTCTTCATAAAATCTCATTGTATCCTTTGATTAGTAACTAAGTGCAACACATTTCATAGAGAAGAAAAGGTCGTTTATTTCAGATGTCTGTTGATGAAAATTCTCTATATCCAAGTTCTTGAGTGTAAAAATAATGTTATATCACGGTAGCATTGTCTTGATAAGAATATCGTATCACATTTTTTCACTCTCACATCCACTTTCCCTCTAATGCTATACACTCATGTACTTGGTGGGTCAATGCTGTCTTAATCGGAAGATTTAATCAAGTCTTCACTCGCGTCTCGCGTCTCGTTTTCCTATTCTCAAACAACCTTTGGATAGTTTTTCATCTTGTGAAAGCTTCGCCACAACGATTGTGTAATGGTGAGATACTCACCACTCCTTTTGATATAAGCAGTGTGATTCGTCTGAATTTCTTCAATATTTCAACATCAAGAAATAATACTAAATACTATTCTGCATACAGTAAAAAAACTGCAAGAAAATTGATAAAAGCACATGGGTTATGCATTACCTTAGCCATTATACTGGAAAGGTGTTCAAATCGTACCACAGCTGAAGAAATTTCTGAACGGTCCAGTGTTGTAACGCTTTTAGGAGGTTTGTAGTTAGTAATTACTAAGCACGATTGAATACATGCTTAGTATATGTATCCAATGGTATAGAAGAACTAGAATAGTCCTTCATTAAGCACTATTCGATAATCATATCAATTCAAACTTCCCTCAAAAGTGCCTTCTTTTCTGCTAATTGTGAATGTTCCTTGTGTTGTTAATTTCTTTTAATCTTCTGATACCGTATACTGCAGCCAAAGTTAACCATTCGGAAAATGTCACCTTCTTAATTTTGAGATTACCTAATATGTTTTTTATCAGTTTCATTTGGTTGTAAATGTTGCATATAGATTTCCTCATCCAGACATCGTTGAATAAGATAGCAGATCCTAAATTTTATCTCCGCCGAGAGTTGTAAATGTCTTCAAAACCACATGTAGAGGTCTCGGAGCTAAGTCTAGAAGTGAGTTCTTGATTTTGAGTAGGCATTGTCATTCAGCATTTTCACTAAATTTGTAACACAAGATACTGCGGCGTCCGATTCATTGTTGAATTTATTTACTAGCTCAAGCCAATAGGTATTAAGTAATACATGGCGACGTCCATTGCTGATTTCTAAAATTCACAAAATTTTTAGACTGACATAGTCCTCCATAAGCCCTTTAGCTTTACCGGACACTTAAAAATAGAACCCTGGAATTATTGGCACGCCTATTGCACCCTGAACCACTAATCAAAAGTCGAACATCCCCGTCCATCCTCAATATTATTTCTTTAATCACCGCATTACTTAGAGATCGATTTCAACTCTAATTATTATCTTTTTGATACACTGTAGAATGCTATTACAATGCTGTGAAATTTAGAAATCAGTAGTGGAGATCGGCGTCTATTCCTTTATTCCTAATGGCTTAAAGCTAGTAAAGGAATTCAACAATGAATCCGAAGGCGTAAAGTCTTGTGTTGTGTACCTAGGTGTTAAGACGAAGCAATAGTGCTTTTAGAGCTCTCTAACTCCCATTATACAATGGCATACCATGTAAAAAACCGTGGATTTTCTTCTGCCATTTTAGGACGAGGGAATCACAGACATATAGCTTTGTAAACGAACAGCGGTTTGTTTTAGGTGGACCCTTGGAATTGAAAAATGTTGGGATAGCCAATGTTAAAAACAAGTATTAATTTATCGATATTCAAGCAATAGCTATACTTCCCGTTTATATTCAACTACAAAATTATTTGAGAGTGTTTCTGCTGAAGAAATCTACTTAGGACTCATATCGCTCTCACCTATTTCTTAATTGTTATTCTGACACCCATAACGCTTTCACCTGGTTCTTGTTCTTTAGCCTGATGAAAACTTTGTAATCCAACGAATTGTGTTCTTACGGATACATTATTTATAGAAAGAATCCTGTGTGTTAACACTCGAGGCTATTAAATAGGTATTTAATTAGCGTTCTTGATGCTCACTAGGGTTTACATACTTATTTGTGTAGGATTCACTAGGTTCCGGTCAATCATTAATTAAATTTTCCCGATTGTATCCTGTAAAACTTGCTATGGAAGTATCCCATTATATTCTAACCTCAAAGGAGCAGCCTTACTTTGGGCCTGAGACCGGTTATATGATCGATGAGCAAAAAAAAGAATCCATTTTAGGTTCTTTTGAGTACTTGTCTTACACGGTTAGGTAGAAAATATTTACGGTATACTCAGTCATGTGTTCGCTACCAACTTAGTAACACTGGTCAAACAAAGCAACCTTTTCATAAAGCTTACTGTATGCTTTGATTAGTAACTAAGTGCCACACATTTCATAGAACAGAAAAAGTCATTAATTTCAGAAGTTTCTTGAAAATTCTCCATATCCAAGTTCTTCAATGAGATCAGTGTAGCATTGTCTTGATAAGAATATCGTATCACATTTCGTCATTTTGACATCCTCCTTCCCTCTAACGATATACACTCATGTTCTTCGTGTGTCAATGCTGCCTTATTTGGAAGATTTAATCAAATCTTCATTCGTTTCTCGCGTCTCGATTTCCTATTCTCAAACAACCTTTAGATAGCTATTCAACTTGTGAAAGTTTCGCCTCAACGATTGCGTAATGGTGAGGTACACACCTCTCCTTTTCATTTAAGCAGTGGTGCCTCTTTATTTCTTCAATATTTGAACATCAAGTACTAATACTATATATTCTTCTCTTTCGCATACAGTAAATATGTGCAAGAAAAGTGAACAAAGTACTTGACTTGTGTAATCACATTAGATCAGCCATTATACTGGAAAGGTCCTAAATCGTACCTGCAGCTCAAGAAAATTTTGAACTGTCCAAACTTGTATCGCCCTTAGGAGGTTTCCACTTCAGTAATTTGTAGGCATGATTGGTTACATTATGTCAGGAAATGGTATAGAGGAGCTTTCGGGTATCCTGTACACTATGATAACATTAGTGAAAATTCTGAATGTCCATGCCTGTTCAACATCATTGAGAATTCACTTCTAGACTTAGCTCGGCGACGCTTACATGTGTTTATGGAAACATTTACAATCCTCGGAGGAGATGCCTAAATCTAGGATCTTGGATCTTATTGAACAATTTCTGTATGAGGAATTTAATATGCAACATTTACAAGAAAATGAAACTGCATGACAAAAACCATATTAGGGAACCTAAAAATTAAGACGGTGACCTTATCCGAACCTGCAAAATTTGGCTAGTGTATATACAGAAGGTCATAATCGTATTGCAATTCATCCAAAGGGTCTAGATTGAACAGGAAACTAGAAATTTTATTTGAAGGCTATTAAATTAATGCTTCCGTTTTCTCAAGCAGCTGGTCTTCTTTTCTATGAAAAATTTGCACATCACTATACTCAACAGATGGAAGCCCTGGAGGCAAATACGGTATGAGATGATTTCAAAAAAATTAACAACTCAAGGAACCTTCATAATTCGCAGAAAAAGATGTCTTTTTGAGCGAAGTTCCTATTGATATGATAATCGATCAGTGCTTAATGAAGGCCGAGAAATTTTCGGGAGGATTAACTCAACGTCAGACATAACGTTAGCAAGATTAATAAATCATTGCAAAATACTGTTACAATAACAGAATTTCGAAAGTACTTTTGAGGAGACACTTTGTCATCTCAGCGGCACGTTGAGCTAAGGCCACCTTCCTTGTGTGATATTGTCTCAATGCGCAAGAATGTCAATTCGTCTGCGGTAAATATTGCAGAGTCTCTATTGGATCAGAATAAATTTCGAATCAGTTTGCATGCAGTACAAACGACGAGAGCAGGCGGATTGAGATGGGATAAGTGCGGCAGCTCATATTGTTCTTAGGACTTGCAAATTCGAAATATTCAAGTTTAAACCCTGTGATGTGCGGAACAAGAAGCCTTTGGCTGAGAAAGAATGAATATCACGGTGATCTCATAAGGTGTAATAAAGAGAAAGCGCGTTAAAATGATGGTCAAGTTGGTGGGTCTCTTGCGATAGGACAAGCATCCCCGAGCTTGTAAAGCTTTTTGTAATCTGCATCCACAACAATAGAAATCGCCTTATAATAACGACATTAGCAGAGATACTTATTGAAGCAGAGATGATACTTGACTTCATTATAATAGTATTCTAGAATGTCTGAAGACAAATATTAATCGATCTGTAAGTGATGCGGTGATTAAAGAAATAATGTTGAGGATGGCCGGGGATATTCGATTTTTAATTAATGGTTTAAAGAGCAACAGGTGTGCCAATAATTCGAGGGTACTATTTCGAGGTGCTCGGTAAGGCTAAACGGCTAATGCCGGATTAACTCCTTCTTACAATGCTGTGTAATTTAGAAATTATCAGTGGACATTGGCATGTATTACTTAATTCCTATCTGCTTAGAGCTAGTAAAGAAATTCAACAATTAATTGGAGGCCGCAGTAATTTGTGTTGATTACGTAGGTTTAAAAACAATGTAGTAATGCTTTTAAAGCTGCATTACTCACATTACACAATGGCGTACTATTTATAAACCGTGGATTTACTTCTCCCTATAATAAGACGAAGGTATCACAGTCATATAGCATTGAGATAATATATCAGTTTTAGGTGAGCCCTTGGGATTGAAAATGTTGTGATACCAAATGTAATAATCATAAGTATTAATTTATCAATGATTATCAAGCAATTGCTATACTTCCCTTTATATGCAACTACAATACTATTTGAGAGTGCTTCCTGCTGAAGAAATCTACCTAGCACGCATAACGCTCTCACCTTGTTCTTGATCGTTAGCCTAATAGAAACTGTTTAATCCAAAGAGTTGTGTTCTTACGGATACAATATTTATAGAAATTCTCCTGTGTGTTAAAACACGAGGCTGTCAAGTATGCATTTAATTAGCGTCCTTGCAGCTTACAAGGGCTTACATAAAGAGCTGTGTAGTATTCACTAGGTTTCGGTATATCATTAATAATATTTTGACGATTGCATAATGATAAAAACTTTATGAAGGGAGTGCCGGTTCTGGGTTCGAGTGCCGGATGTCCGTGTTCGAAGCGCCAGATATAAGGGGAATGGGGTTCGATACTCGTTTGTTCCAGTGCGAGAAGACCGACTAATAATAATAATATTAGGATTCGAACCTTGGATGTCTTTTGGAGTCTTCCTTAACACCATTCATTTGCGAAATACTAATAGATCGAATAAGGAACTGGCAAGTAAATAAGTATTCTCACTCCCACGGTCCTAGGATTCGGGCGTTAAATATATCAGAGGCATGAGCCGTATACCCACCGTCGCTGTTGCGTCAGCTCCTGTAAAAAAGTGCAAGGTAGGACAGCCATGCGTGATTAACACCGGACGAGTAGTGGGAGACGAAAATAAATTTTGAACTTCTCTATTGATAGATACCTTACCTTGTGACAAACACTTCACATCGTGTACGTTTTAACTGGTACACATTTCAATCACTAAGAAAAAAGGCATAACGTATTAAACATATCTGGTTAGCACTATCATCACTTTTAGAAATGATAACAAGAATTGTAGATAGCTTTATATTAATATGCACTATGAGGGTTATACTACATATGATTTAGAACAATACTAATCTTTTATATTAGTTTTAACATTTCACTCGAAAAGAAATTGGCCCAAATATTTCGGAACGACGCGTAAGCTCGCACGACGGTTCCGGCGCTTGTACGAAATAAAATTCACTAACGCATTAACAAATAGTATACTTCCATTCCTGTTAAAATAATTTGTACACGTAGCACTGTTCCAAAGTGTCTTGATGCAGATTAATATTTGAACCTGTGATTTTTTGTATGTTGCACTAGCTTGACATTGCGGTGTGTGTATTACAGTTGTCTGATTATATGGCTATCATTATTCAGACTTTTCTGGCTTCCTGAAGCCAAACCTTGATACGTTCAACTCGTATAACGTCTTGGAGAACACACACGCTTCTCTTCACGCCTGACATAGTTGCCAGTTAGTAGCGCAAGAATACACTGAAAAAACTAAAATATAGTTCGTAGAGAGCATTGAGTTTTTGCATTATTATAACGTTAATAATATATAATGAATGGTTCATAGGTTAATAGAAATCACATTAAAACACTGATAGTTCCAATAAGTTGTACAATCGACGATTATTGATAGACTTCACATTGTCACGTAAAGATCTGTCATCGTCATGGGGGTTTATGCGTGGGCGTTTCTCTCGAGAGTAGCTAAATTTTTCCTCCAAATATGGACTGACGGGAGGAAGTCAGAGTGTCTGGAAATGTGAGGTACCTTTTGGGTGAGAAATTCCTGAGCATTGTTCTTCTCCAACTGTTGATTAGTCGCATTTCGTTTCCAAGAATTGATGTTGGAATAATACGAGGGTTGGTTTAAAAATTCACGCCAATCCATCTTGTTACAACTTGATATGGAACCCATTATATCTAACTTCCGGAGCAGCCTTACTTTGTGTCTCAGACCCGTGATCTGATCGATGAGACAAATATAGAATCGATTTTAAGTTCTTTTGAGATCTTCCCTTAGACGGTTAGGTGGAAAATATTAACGGTACACCTGTGTTCTCTACCAAATTAGTAACACTGGTCATCACAAAGCAACCAAACTGTGGGCTAATCAAATAATCTTTTCATATAATCTCATTGTATGCTTTGATTAATAATCTCATTGTATGCTTTGATTATAGAACCAAGTGAGACAGTTATGGGTGCTAAGTAAGTTTCTTCAGCAGTTAACACTCTCAAACAATATTGTGGTTGTATAAAAACGGGAAATATACGGCTTTCCAGATTTAATTCGTACTTAACGTAGAATTGAGTTGCCATTTTTAATCCACATTATTGCGTGTGAAAGGACTCTTCCTTCTACGTGTGGGTTTTAAAACAAATGACAATACACACTCTGCTATATTTACCTCAGTCGAATTGACATTCTTGCGCATTGAGATATTATCACACAAGGAAGGAGGCATTAACTTAACGTGTCGCCCTGAGGATAAACTGATGCCACCAAAAGTCCTGTAGAACTTCGGTTATCGTAACTGTATTGGGAATGAAGGATTAATCTTGCTAACGTTGTGTCTGACGTTGAGTTAATCCCCCAGAAAATATCCTTTCCTTCATTAAGCACTATTCGATAATCATATCACTTGGAACTTCGTTCAAGATGGCCTCTTTTTCTGCTAATCGTGAATGTTCCCTGTGTTGTTAATTTCTTGTAATCTTCTGATACCGTATCCTGCAGCAAAGTTAACCATTCGGAAAATGTCACCGTCTCAATTTTGAGATTTCCTAATATAGTTTTTGTCATGCAGTTACATTTTGTAGTAAATGTTGCATAAAGATTTCCTCATCCAGACGTTGTTGTATAAGATCGCAGATCCTTGATTTTGTCATCTTCTCCGACGGTTGTAAATGTCTTCTAAACCCCATGTAGAGGTCCCCGAGCAAAGTCCAGAAGTGAGTTCTCAATGATCTTTAGTAGCCATGGCCATTCAGCATTTTCAGTAAAATTGTCATAGTGTACAGGATACACCAAAGTTCTTTTATACAATTTCCTGACTTCATGTATCCACTCGTGCTTAGTAATTACTTAACTGCAAACCTCCTAAAAGCGTTAGAACACTGGACCGTTCAGAAATTTCTTCTGCTCTGGAACGATTTGAACATCTTTCCAGTATAATGGCTGATGTAATGTCATAACGCATGTGCTTTTTTCTGTTTTCTTGCAGTCTTTTACTGTATGCAGAAGAGTATTTAGTATTAGTACTTGATGTTGAAATATTGAAGAAATTCAGAGGAACCACAATGCTTATATCAAATGAAGAAGTGTGAATCTCACCATTACAAAATCGTTGTAGCGAAGCTTTCACAAGATGAATAACTATCCAAAGGTTTTTTTGAGAATAAGAAATCGAGACGGCATTGATCACCAAGAACGTGAGTGTATAGCATTAGAGGGAAAGTGGATGTCAGAGTGAAGAAATGTGATACGATATTCTTATCAAGACACTGCTACCGCCATATAATATTACTTTTACATTCAAGAACTTGGTTATAGAGAATTTTGACCAACAGACATCTGAAATAAATGACCTTTTCTTTTCTATAAAATGTGTAGCACTTAGTTATTAATCAAAGCATACAATGAGATTATATGAAGAGATAATTTGATTAGAACACAGTTTGGTTGCTTTGTGATGGCCAGTGTTACTAATTTGGTAGGGAAAACAGGACTAACGTAAATATTTTTACCTAACCGACTAAGGGAAGATCTCAAAAGAACGTAAAATCGATTCTATATTTGTCTGATCGATCAGATCACCGGTCACAGTCCCAAAGTAATGGGTACCATATCAAGTTTTTATCATTATGCATTCGTGAAAATAATATTAATAATAGACCGGAATTTAGTGAACCCTACACAGTTCTGTATGTAAGCCTTACTAAGCAGAAGGACGCTAATTTAATGCATACTTGATAGCCTAGAGTTTTAACATACAGGAGAATTTCTTTAGTTTACATCAGGCTCACGATCAAGAACAACGTGAGAGCGTTATGGGAGCTAAGTAGATTTCTTCAGCAGGAAGCACTCTCAAATAGTATTGTAGATGCATGTAAACGGGAAGTATAGTAATTGCTTGATTATCATTGATAAATTAATACGTATGTTTTTTACACTTGGTATCACAACATGTCATCATGTGTAATAGAACCAGATATACTGCAGTGGTGGAAGCAACAAGATTAAACATTACCAAAATTGTGTTAATTAGCACGTCACTATCTCGTCATCCCTGCTTCTATTGCGTCTACTGAAAGAGCTTTTAGTACTACAGGCTATATAGCTCAGGAGCGGAGAAATTGATTTATTGATTTATTGACATCAGGCACAGGCCTAATTACAGTGTTACTTAGTATATACGTTATACAGATTATAAAGGGTAATAAAACTATTGGTAGTAATTACATTCGCCTTAAATAAATAATAGAATTCTTAAAACTACTTACACCCGTTGCCAGTAATTTAAGGTTGAAATTTTCTTTAACTAACTTGTCGTAGGTTGCACTAATTCTCCATATGGGAGATCTGCTTCAGACGTTTGTTTTGCTGTCAAAAAAAATGTATTTTTCGATGCAGTACGCAATTTAGCGGATGGTACGTGGATACATACTTGGTAGTTAAGATCAGGATAGTCTATTTTGCCATGAAAGAGCTTGTGTAAAAGTGATAAATCAATATTTCTTCTAATTAGTTCTAATGTTTGAAATTTAAAATTTTCAACAAATTTAATGTAGCTTTCAAATTTCGGGTAGAATTTTGATTTTTAAGTGTAAGAAACCTTAAAAACTTATTTTGAGCACGCTCAATCAAGAATAACTATTTCTGTATAATAGGGCACCATATATTACTACAATATTCTAATTTCGATCTGACGTATGCATAATACAGTACAATTAAAGTTTGGTGATTTTGGAAATCTTTACGGACAATAAATGGTATATCCAAGATTTTTGTAGGCTTATTTGCAAATAGTTTCAATATGTTGAATAAAGGATAGTTTTGAAAGAAAAAAACTCCCAAGTCCCGACTTTTTCGTACGTTCTTTAGGAAATTACGGCTCAAGAATTGGTGGAATGAAGACGGTGGACGAAATTGGGCTTATCCGAAAACTGCCACTCTCACGGTGTTCGTTTACCACAAAGCTCACATAACACGAGGAGGGATCGATCCGAAGACCTCTAGCATCAGATGTGAGTGCTTTACCTACTGAGCCACCGTTGACCCTCGTCAAGCATCTGTTCGCATTCTACGCAGGCTGATTATAATTAGTATTTCTTTGATTTTTTCTGTGCTTGGATTGTAAAGTATGTACCACCAGACATGTCAACTCTGAAGCGAAGTTGTAGCAGGTATACTAGCAGAAGTATTATTAGTAGTAGTAATAGTAGTAATAGTATGAGTAATAATAATAATAATAGGAGTAACAGTAGTAGTAATAATAAGGGTAGTAGCAATTCAGTACTTTACAGTTTTCAATAAAGAGTTAATTTCAGAAACACATTACGATTAACACAGGCTGCCAACATTAATATCTGATCCGTCTTTGACAGAGTTTGGGCAATGCCGGGCCGGCCCGGTTAGGCCCAATATATTCCCGGCCTGGTTCGACCCGAAAGGAGCCCGGCCCGGTTCGGCCCGAAAGGTGCACCGCCCGATTCGGCCCGAAATGTGCCGGCCCGGTTAGAGCCCGGCTCGAGATTCGTACCGGGCGGGCCGGGCTGGGTCGTGCTGTGCAAAGAATTCTGATCTATCCGGACTGGGCCTAGGTTTGATGGGCTCTGGTTTAAACCCACTGACCTGCGTAATAAAAAGTCTTTAGCTGAGAAAGAACGAATATCACGGTGAGTTCATAAGGTATAGTAAAGAGAAAGCGCGTTAAAATGATGGACAAGTTGATGGGTCACTTGCGATAGGGCAGGCATCCCCGAGCTGGTGAACCTTTATGTAATATGCATCTGCAAAGTCAGAAATCAACTTAAAATGAGTACATTAGTTGAGATGTCTCTTGTCTTCATTGTGATAGTATTCTACAATGTCTGTAAAGAAATATTAATAAGAGAAGCGATGGTTAGAGAAATAATTTTGAAAATCGACGGGGATGCTCGATTATTAATTAGTGGTTTAGTGTACAACAGGCGTGCCAATAATTCGAGGGTTCTATTTCGAGGTGTCCGGTAAGGCTCAACGTCTTAACCCGCCTTATGTCCGGCAATGTAATGCGATGTAATGTAATGTAATGCATATGGATAACGTAAAGTAATGCATATTGTAATGTGATGCCTCCTTAGCACGGTAGGAGACGTGTCCTTAGCTATGTCTACTTAAAATCATTGAAAACTCATTTCTAGACTTTGGTCGGCGACCTTTCCATGTGGTTATAGACACTTACAACCGTCGGAGGAGATGACAAAAACTAAGAGCTGCGATCTTAATTGACAATGTCTGAATGATCAAATCATTATGCAACATTTACAAGAAAATGAAACTACATGACAAAAACTATATAGAGGAAATCTAAAAATTAAGACGGTGACCATTTCCGAACTGGTAAACTTTGGTTAAAGTACAGAGGTCAGAATCTTATTGATATTCTTCCAAAGGGACAAGATCGAACACGGGACTAGAAACTTGATTTGTAGGCAATTAAATTAATGCTTCCGTTTTCACGCGCAGCTAGTTATCTTTTCTATGCAAAATTTGCAAATCACTATACTCAGCAGTTGGAAACCTTGGAAAAACCTACGGTATCAGTGGATTACAAGAAATAACAACTTAAGGAACATTCTTAATTCGCGGAATAAGTGGCCTTCTTGAGCGAAAGTCCTAGTGATATGATTATCGAATAGTGCTTAATGAAAGGCACGAAATCTTCTTTGGGATTAACTCAACGTGAGACACAGCGTTAGCAAGACTAATCCTTCAGTCCCAAATACTGTTACGATAAGTTCTACAGTACTTTTGTAAGCATCACTTTATCATCAGAGCGACACGTTGAGGTAATGCCACCTTCCTTGTGTGATAATGTATCAATGCGAGAGAATGTCAATTCGACTGCGGTGAATTTTGCGGAGTCTCTATTGTCTTGTGTTTTAAAACCCACACGTAGAAAGAAGAGTCCTTCTACACGTAATGGTGTGGACTACAAATGGCAACTCAAATCTGCGTTAAGTACGTATATAATTTATGCTAAACTTTATTTTCACCTTATATTTTATGGATATAAATTACAATTATGGATATAAATTCAATTACGATCGTACATAATTCTGCCGTTGAAGCTACGACAATTCAATCAAAGTACTTGAGAAACTCTGAGATCAATACTAGACGGCTTTCGAAGGAGCAAAGGCAGTTATATATGGACAAGAGTATTAGAAGAAACTAGAAACGGGAAATCTGTTGCTGCTGGTTGGTGTGATTCAGATCTTTTAAGAATCTTGGTAGAAGATTTCATGAGCACTTTCTGATTCTCTTATAGCTAAATACAAGTAGAACTGAAAGGAATTTCAACCAAATTATTAAATTTATTGAAACTTTAGCGTCATTAAAAGATTGCTTTCACTTTTTTCTTGATAACTGAAAGAAAAGTGTACAATCCGCATGGGTTATGATATTAGATTATCCATTATACTGGTAATGTGTTCATATCGTACCTCAGCTGAAGAAATTTCTAAACGGTCCAAAGTTGCACCCCCTTTAGGAGGTGTGCAGTTATGTAATTTCTAAGCACGATTCAATGTACTATGAAAGGAAATGGTAAAGAAGAACGTTGGTGTATCCTGTACACTATGACAACTTTCGTGAAAAAGCTGAATGGCCATGCCTACTCAAGATCATAGAGAACTCACTTCTAGATTTTGCTTGGCGCCCTCTACATGTGGTTATGAAGAAACTGGAACCGTCGGAGGAGATGACAATACTAGGATCTGCGATCTTATTCAACCACGTCGGGATGGCAAAATCAATATGCTATATTTACAAGAAAATGAAATTGCATGACCAAAACCATATTAGGAAATCTCAAAATTAGGACGGTGACATTTCCCGAATCTTTAAATTTGGTTGCAGTATATAGAGAAGGTCATTATCGTATTCCAGTCGTAAGTGATTAGATTGAACAGGAGACAAGAACCTCATTTGAGGCAATTAAATTAATGCTTCCGTTATCTCACTCAGGTGGTCGTCTTTCCTATAAAAATTAACAACTCACGGAACATTTATATTTCGCAGAAAAAGAGTCCTTCTTGAGCGAAGTTCCAATTGATATAATTATCGATCAGTGCTTAATTAAGGGCACGAAATTTTCTCAAGGATTAACTGAACGTCAGACACAACGTTAGGAAAATTAATTCTTGATTCCCAGATACTGTCACGCTAAATAGTGGACCCCTCGAATTATTGGCGCGTCTGTTGCTCTCTAAACCACTAATTAAAAATCGAACATCACGTACATCCTAAAAATTATTTCCATAATCACCGCATCACTTAGAGATCGATTTAATTTTTTTTAATATCTCTTTTCAGAAATTGCGGAACACTTTTACAAAAAGTCAAGTGACATCTGTGCTATTTTACTCAATTCAAGTGACCCATCAACTTGTCCATCATTTTGACGCTCTTTCTCTTTACTATACCTTATGAGCCATCCATGATATTCATTCTTCTCAGCTAAAAACTTCTTGTTCCGCACCTCACAGGGTTTAAACACGAATATTTCGAATTTGCAAGTCCTAAGAGGAATATGAGCTGCCGTACTTTCCCCATTTCAACCCGCCCGCTCTCGGCGGTTGTACTGCATGCAAACCGTTTCCATTCGTTCTAATGCAAGTATCATTGCGGATCTCGACACATACTGTTATTATCTTTTTATCTAATGCATCCTGGTATCTACAATTAGTAATACAATTATTTCTGCAGAAACCCACAGTCGGCATCCTTTTACATCAATGTTAGTTCTTCTACCATACGAACTTCATAATTCACCTGATTTTAGTCTATTACAGCATGTGATTTGCAATTGAAAAATCCTAATCTCACTACACTTCTTATCAAATATTACCATGTATGGTTAGTTGTAGTGCATGTAGTCTTTTTTTTAATCTTTTGTCATTTTCCATGTCTAATTGTAATATATATCCCTAAGATATAAGTTGAAAATAGCGCTTAACATAATTTATATACGTACTGTCCTTAACGTAGATTTTATTTGCCATTTTTCGTTTACACCATTGCGTGTGGAAGAACTCTTAGTTCTACGTGTGGGTTTTAAATCTCAGTACAACAAAGATTCTGCTATATTAAGCGCACGAGAATTGAAATTCTTGCGCAATGAAATATTATCAGACAAGGAAGATGGCATTAGCTCAACGTGCTCCTGTGATGACAAAGTGTATCGTCAAAATTAGTTCAGAACTTATGTTCTCGTAACAGTATTTTGGAATGATTTATTAATCTTGCTAACGTTGTGTCTGACGTTGAGTTAATCCTCCAGCAAATTTCGTGACCGTATTGTGAAGTTTCCTTGAGTTGTTAATTTCTTTAATCTTCTGATACCGTATTTGCCTCCAGGGCTTCCATCTGAGTATAGTGATGTGCAAATTTTTCATAGAAAAGATGACCAGCTGCGTGAGAAAATGAAGCATTAATTTAATAGCCTTCAAATAAAGTTTCTAGTCCCCTGTTCCATCTAGTCCCTTTGGATGAATTGCAATACGATTATGACCTTCTATATATACTGCATCCAAAGTTTACCGTTCGGATAAGGGCAGCGTCTTAATTTTGAGGTTTCCTAATATTGTTTTTGTCATGCAATTACATTTTCTTGTAAATGTTGCATATTGATTTTCTCATCCAGACAAATTTCAATAAGATCCTAGATCCCAGATTTAGTCATCTCCTCCGAGGGTTGTAACTGTTTTCATAAACACATGTAAGGCTCGCGATCAAAGTCTAGAAGTTAGTTCTCAATGAATTTGAGTAGGCATGAACATTCAATTTTTCACTAATGTTGAGATAATGTACAGGATACCCGAAAGTTCTTCTATACCATTTCCTGACGTAATGTATCCAATCATGTCTAGAAATTACATAAGTAGACACCTCCTAAGGGTACAACTTTGCACAGTTCAGAAATTCCTTGAGCTGCAGGTACGATTTGAGACCTTTCCAGTATAATGGCTGATCAAATGTGATTACACAAGTGCTTTGTTCACTTTTCTTGCACTTATTTACTGTATTTACTGTATATCTAGTATTAGTACCTGATCTTGAAATATTGAAGAAATAAAGAGGCAATACGCTGCTTATATGTAAAGGAGAGGTGTGTATCTCAGCATTACACAATCGTTGTGGCGAAGGTCTCACAAGATGAATACCTATTCAAACGTTTTTGAGAATAGGAAATCGAAACGCGAGATGCGAGTGAAAATGAGGACAACATTGACACACCAAGATAAGGAGTGTATAGCATTAGAGGGAAAGTGGATGTCAGAATGAAGAAACGAAATACGATATTCTTATCAAGACAAAGCTACCGTGAAATAAGATTACTTTTTCATTTAAGGACTAGGATATGAAGAATTTTCAAAAAGAGACTTGTGAAATCAATGACTTTTTCTTCTCTATGAAAATTGTGGCAGTTCTAGTGTGCAGCAATGACGATAATTAAATGCATATTTGATAGTCTCGTGTGTTAACACACAGGAAACTTTGTTTAATAAATCCGTAAGACCACAACTTTTTGGATTAAACAGTTTCTATCAGGCTAACGATCAACAACAAGGCGAGAGCGTTATGGGTGTTAAGTTGATTTCATCAGCAGGAAGCACTCTCAAATAGTATTGTAGTGTCTATAAACGGGAAGTATAGCAATTGCTTGATTATCATTGATAAATTAATACTTATGTTTTTTAAGTTTGGTATCAGAACATTTTTGATCCCCAGGGGCCTACCTAAAACCGCTGTATTATCTCAATGCTATATGACTGTGATTATTTTTTTATTTAATAAGAAAGTATGTCTTATTAAAGGGAGACTTAAATCCACAGTTTTTTTTAAATGGTACGCCATTTTGTAATGTGAGTTAAGTAGCTATAAAAGCACTATTGCATCGTCTTAAGACCTAGGTACACAACACTAGATCTTACGGCTTCGGATTCATTGTTGACTTCCTTTAGTAGCTTTAAGCCATTAGGAATTAAGGAATAGATGCCGATGTCCACTGCTGACTGAATTTCACAGCGTTGTAAGAAGAACATAACACGGAATAATCCGTTTAGCCTTACCGGTAACCCTTTAATTATTGGCGGGCTTGTTGCACTCTAAACTACTAGTTAAAAATCGAACCTCTCCTTGCATTCTCAAAATTTTTCTATAATCACCGCATCACTTAGAGATCGATATAATCACTTATTAATATCTCTTTTCAGACATTGTAGAATACTATTACAATGAAGTCAAGGGACATATCTGCTATCGTTCTCATTTTAAGACGATTTCTGACCTAGTGGAAGAATATTTAAAAAAACCCTCACAAGCGCGGGGATGCTTATTCTATAGCAAGTACATATCAACTTGACAATCATTTAACGCGATTTCTCTTTACTATACCTTATGATCACCGTCTTTTTCATTCTTTCTCAGTTAAGATTTCAGGTTCCGCACGTCACAGCGTTTAAACTCGAATATTTTGAATTTGGAAGTCCTAAGATCAATATGAGCTGCTGTACTTTACCCGTTTCAACCCGCAAGCTCACTTCGGTTGTACTGCATGCAAATTGATTCCACTCGTTGTAATGCAAGTATCATGGCGGTTCTCGGCATCTACTGTTATTATCTTTCTATCTAAATGCATCCTGATATCTACAATTAGTAATACCATTATTTCTGCAGAAAGACACAGTCGGCTGTCTTGTAGATAAACCTTGAATCTTTTGCCATATGAAAGTAATTTTTCAACAGATTTTAGTCAATTACAGTGTGTATGTTGTAATTGAAAAGTCCTAATCTCACTACGCTTCTATGTCTGGTTGATTATAGTGTATTTTAACTGATCACATTCTTTTTGATAACAGAACAACACGTATATCGACATCTCTTAATAGAATATTTGAATGTTTCTGAAACTTGGTAATACAATGTTCTCTAAAAAAAAAAAGGTTGAACATCAGTGTGCTTCGACTTTCTTCTTACCAATGTTAAGGGCTCTTAGCTGGACTGTGCTAAGAATGTACTCTAGGCAGTTTGCCATGATATTCCGCTATATGCAACGATCATCTATGCAGAATTCTACAGATGATTTGATGCTCTATTTTTGTAAAGGATTTTACTTGGTGACCTACGATGGCTCTGGTCATCGGTTATGGGTATGCTCGCATACATACCAGGCCAAATGACAGTCTGGTTCAGTGTTAGAGATGGCTACACTTCGTAAGATAACTGCTGGCGATTAATCGGGTACATTTTGTGGTGTAGCTTTCTGCTCTTAAAAAGATACCTTTGAGTCGATGGACAGGACACGCAAACTCTATTCAAGTCAGCTAAATGAGGTAGTGTTGAATTTAATAGATAAGATAACAGAAATTCTTCTTGTTAATCATTTCGTCTCATATATGAAAGGTGTCATAAACCTAATAAAGATGATGAACTAATCTGCTACAGAGGGGAAGCTTAGCAGAACTTTACTTACCGGTGATAAAACGTTTAGAAGATCGAGAAATTCAAATACTCCAATAAGCTTAATAAGAGAGTGCGAATTGCAGTCTGTAGTGCAAAATGAACCGTGCGAGTCAGAAAGGCTTTAAGGTTCAATAGCTTGAAGATTAGTGTGATAGATACGTTGCTTTCTCAATATAGCAGCTTGATGAAGTGAGTCAAGGTTGCAAAAGATGACTAGAAATTTTTAATACACGCAACTTAAACTTACAAGCTAAGCGAAAGTTAATAGCAGTATCTATTACTTTCTTTGGGCATCGGGACGAGCAAGTACTCGAAACTATTACTATGGGAGAAAATTCAGGGCTTCTGCTGGAAGATGTGGAAAGTGAGCCTAGGAAGTTTTATATCTTTCAGGTGTACTTAACTGCAAATCTCCCAATGTGACCTAAGTACCAAAACAGATTCTGTCAATTGATAATTTTGTTGATTTTTGTTTTCTACATCTGTTCTACCATTCCTGTATGATTACCTTGTATAATGAATCAGTTCTTTAAACCGCTAGCTTCATAAATTCATCGGCCGGACTTGTGTCACAGGCGAAGAGAAGCGTGCCTAGGTCTACAAGGTAATCTCGTATCTAATTACCTAAAAATATGCTATTAGAGTTTCAGGCTAATAAACTGCATGTGAATCCTTTAGAAGCTTACGACCATATGTGTAATATAACTGTTACGGAAAATTGTTAAGCTTCGTGGCTTTCTAGGTGACAAGCAGCTTGGTTCAGTCGCAAAGGAAGAAGATGCTGAGAAGTACGTATTGATTGTCGTTATGTCGTATAAAACCTAAGGCAATAAGTTGAAAGCATCAGGGATCGACGTGTAATAGAGCTCTTGGATAAAAATCAACATGGAGTCTTTGCACGTACCGCATATCGAAGCATCGTTCTTTATTAAGAGAGTTAAACTTTGCTTCTTTTTAAGAGATTCTATAACTAAAAGGCAGGGAGGGGAAAGGAGTGTTTGGAAGATGAGGATGGCTTTTGCTGTTGGTTAGATACGGTCATACGTAAGATTAAAATGATTAACTGTATTCTCTTAATTTGTCATATTTAAATTGTAATATTGGTCAATTTTGAAGCGCCAAAGTAAAGTTTAAGCTGAAGTAAGTCATTGCTGGTCTGTAGTTGTCTATATATTAAAGAATATATTTCTACAGCGGAAATGTCGTAAATGGTCAGATATTTACAATAGAAAACTGGTTATTCAGTAAGAGAAGGGACTGTTTCAAAGGTGAAGTAAACAATTTCTATTTGTTTCTTACTCTCATAATTAAAATTAAATGAATAATAACGGTATTGTCACAATTTGTAACATATTTATCTTTGAAAAATGAATCTCCTCAGAAGAACGAAAGGAGTATTTTCTAGTTGAACAACATTCTTGCTGATCGGTAGTTTCCGACATATTTCAGAATCTAATGTCGTAAAGGATAAGATATACACAATTAAAAATGAATGGTGATGAAGACTGTTGTTGCTCCCTCTGACTCATCATTATTCATAGTAAATATTCTGCAGTTAGAATTAAGTGATTTCTTTAATCATTTATGAAATTACTAGCTGATCAGATTTGGGAGTGTCCTGAGTGACGCCAGTCACATTGCTTTTGCAGTTCCTTATCTGTACTTTTTGATGTCCGAGTCATCGCAATGTCCCGTGCATCGTAGCCAGTGGACAAGAATTAACATAAATTATTTTCCACATTCTGTTTGTATATGAATACAGGTGAGTCAACTGAGTGATTATTAGATTGAACTACGAACACTCTTCAGTTGACCACTGAATTGTGTGCCACCACAGCGCTCGTTGCGTCGGGAATTAAATTTGACAGTGTTAAGTGGAACAAGCTATTTGTCGGCGAAGTTCGTTTTCTTACGCTTAGCCCCGAACAAGTGACGTCCCTTGTTCGAATACTTTGGCGTACCTGTCAGCTAAATAGGCGCCCTGCAACTAGTATTCTACCTTCGAGACAATTTATTGCCAGAAGATTCATCTTAACTCTTCAGGATTGTTTGCGCAGCAAGCTTCGCCCCAACGATTGTGTAATGGTGAGATACACACCTCTCCTTTTGATATAAGCAGTGTGGTTCCTCTCTTTTATTCAATATTTCAACTTCAAGTACTAATACTAAATATTCTACTCTTCTGCATACAGTAAAAAACTGCAAGAAAATAGAAAAAAGTACATGCGTTATGAAATTACATCAGCCATTATACTGGAAAGCTTTTCAAATCGTACCACAAACGAAAAAAATTTTGAACGCTTTTAGGTCCAGTGTTGTAACGCTTTTAGGAGGTTTGCAGTTAAGTAACTATTAAGCACGATTGGATACATTTTGTCAGGAAATGGTATAGAAGAACTTTGGTGTATCCTGTACACTATGAGAACTTTACTGAAAATGCTGAATGGCCATGCCAACTCATGATCATTGAGAACTCACTTCTAGACTTTGCTCGGGGACCTCTACATGGGGTTATGAAGACATTTACAACCGTCGGAGAAGATTACAAAATGTAGGATCTGCGATCTTATGCAACAACGTCTGGATGAGGAAATCTATAAGCAACATTTACTACAAAATGAAACTGCATGACAAAAACCATATTAAGAAATTTCAAAATTAAGACGGTGACATTTTCCGAATGGTTAACTTTGGCTGCAGTATACGGTATCAGAAGATTACAATAAATTAACAATACATGAACATTCACAATTAGCAGAAAAGAGGCCTTTTTGAGCGAAGATCCAAGTGATATGATTATCGAATAGTGCTTAATGAAGGAAAGGATATTTTCTCGGGGATTAACTCAACGTCTGACACAACGTTAGCAAGATTAATCCTTGATTCCCAAATGCTGTTACGATAACAGAAGTTCTACAGGATTTTTGTGGGCATCAGTTTATCATCAGAGCGACACCAGCTAATGCCACCTTTGTGATAGTATCAATGCGCAAGAATGGCAATTCGTCTGCGGTGAATATTGCAGTCTCTCTTCTCTTGTGTTTTAAAACACACACGCAATGGTGTGTACTAAAAATGGCATCTTCATTTGCATTAAGTACGTCTCTATTTTCACCTTATATTTTATGGATGTAAATTACAATAAGACATGGAAAGTGCCGAAAGAGAAAAAAGACCTTACGTGAAATATCTGCAACGATCGAATTTTATTCAGCCATTGAAGCCACGATAGTTAAATCACGGTCCTTGAAAAACTCGGAGATCAACACTAGAGGGCTTCAAATGATGTAAACTAGTTTCGGAGGAGTAAAGGTATCTGTATATGTACAACAGAAATGGATGAAACTAGAAATGGGAAATCTGTAGCTGTTGATGGGTGTGATTTACATCTTTTAAGAAACTCGCTAGAAGACCTCATGAGCAGTTGCTGATTGTTTTAAGGCCACATACAAGCAGAACCGAAAGGAAATGCTACGAAATCAAAAAATTTAAAGTAACTTATGCGTCATTAAAAGAGTGCTTTCACTTTTTTCATGATGCAACAGGCCTCAGCTATACTCGGAGAGAATAGTTGCCAGCCCTCAAGATCCTTCAAAAAAGAAAAAAATATTGTGCAAGGTAGTCAGTCTTCATCAGAGACATCAACAAAATCATCAGGTGACGGATTTTTTTGGTACTTAGGTTACATAGAGAGATTTTCAGTCAAGTACTCCTGAAAGATATAAAACTTTCTAGGCTCATATCCCATATCTTGAGCTACAAGCCCTGAATATCCACCCTTGGGAATAGTGTTCGTGAACTTGCACGTCTCGGTGGCCAAAGTAAGTAATACAGACTGCGATAAATTTTTGATTAGCCTGAAAGTAAAACTTGCGTTAATAAAAAATATCGAGGCGTCTTTTGCAACCCTGACTTATCAAAATCCTATATTGATCCCGCTACGTATTTCTCACACTAATCTTTAGGCTATAGAATCTTAAAGTCTTTCTGACTCGCACCACAGAGTGCCTTATCGCGCGGTCTTATTGGAGGATTTGAATATTTCAATCTTCTCAACCTTTTCTCACCGGTAAGTAAATTCTGGTAAGCTACCGCTCTGTAGTAGACTAGTGCACCAACTGTATCATCTTTTCGATACCTTTCATATCTGAGACGGAATGATCAACAAGAAGAATTTCTGTAATTTATTTATTAAATTCAACACTAGCTCATCTCGCATTTCTGAATAGAGCTTGCGTTTATTTTCACCGACTGAAAGTAGTCCTCTCAAGAGCAGAAAACTACTCTACAAAATGTACATGATTAATCGCCAGGATTTGAGGCTTCCGAAGTGTACTCATCTCTAACACTGAACCAGACTGTCATTTGCCTGGTATGTTTGTGAACATATCCATGGCCGTTGACCACAGCCATCCTAGATCACCAAGTAAATTACTTTACAAAAATAGAAGCACCAAATCTTCTGTATAATTCTGTTTAGGTGTTCGCTGCATATTGCGGAATATCATGGGAAACTGCCTAGAGTACATTCCTTAGTAGAGCCGTTAACATTAGCAAGAAGTAAGTCGAAATACACATATATGTGCTTAGATCTATACCTCTGACTGTTTTCAGAAAAGAGAAATTATAAGAAACGAAACGTTCATAAATCAATTTACTAAGAGGAGATGTCGAGATACGTATTGTTGTCTTATCAAATGAATGCAAGCAGTTAGCATGCACTACAACAAACCGTACATAGTAATATTTGATAAGAAGCGTAGTGAGATTAGGATTTTTCAATTTCAACTCACAAGCTGTAATAGACTAAAATCTGATGAATTATGGCCTTCATATGGCAGAAGAATTAAGATTTTTCTACAAGGCTGACAACTGTGGTTTTCTGCAGAAATAATGGTAATACTATTTAAAGAAATCGCGATGCATATAGATAAAAACATAATATCAGTATATGTCGAGGTCCGGCATGATACTTGCATTAGAACGAGTAGAATCAGTTTGCTTACAGTACAACCGACGTTAGACGGCGGGTTGATATGGGAAAAGTACGGCAGCTCATATTGTCCTTTGGACTTGCAAATTCGAAATATTCGAGTTTAAATCCAGTGACGTGTAGAACAAGAAGTCTTTAGCTTAGAAAGACTGAATATCACGGTGAGCTCATAAGGTGTAGTAAAGAGAAAGCGCATTAAAATTGTGGACAAGTTGGAGGGTCTCGCGATAGGGCAGGCTTCCCCGCGCTTGTGAAGCTTTTTGTAATATGCATCTGCAACACCAGAAATCACCTTAAAATACCTTAGCAGAGATATCACTTGACTTCATTGTAATAGTATTATACAATATCTATAAACAGATATTAATTGGAGGCGGTGATTAAAAACATAATTAAGAAAATGGACGGGGTTGTTAGTTTTTTAATTACCGGTTTAGGGTGCAACAGGTGTCCAATAATTAGAGGGTTATATTTCGAGGTTTCCGGTGAGGCAAAAGGCTTATGCTGGTTATGTCCTTCTTACAATGCTGCGAAAGTCAGAAATCAGAAGTGGACATCAGCGTGTAAACCTTCATTCGTATTAGCTTAGAGCTATTAAAAAATTTGAACAATGATTCGGAATCCGCAGTATCTTGTGTTGTGTACATAGGTCTCTTTATAGCGAAGCAGTAGTCTCTTTATAGCTCCTTAACTCACTTTATACAATGGCGTACCGTTTAAAAAACTGTGGATTTAAGTCTCTCTTTAATAAGACGAGGGTATCACAGTCATATAGCTTGGGGAACGTCACAGGTTCGTTTTAGGTGAGTCGTCGTGGTAAAAATGTTGTGATACCAAACGTAAAAAGCATAAGTATTAATTTATCATTGATAATCAAGCAATTGCTATACTTCCCGTTTATAAACACTACAATACTCTCTGAGAGTGTTTCCGGCTGATGAAATTTATTTAACTCCCATAACGCACTCACCTTGTTCTTGATCGTTAGCCTGATAGAAACTGTTTTATCCAAAGAGTTGTCTTACGGATATATTAAAGAAAGTTTCCTGTGTGTTAACACACGAGACTATCAATAGCTTCATTGCTGATCAGTAGATCTTACATAGAGCTGTGTAGGATTTATTAGGTTCCGGCCTATCATTATTAATATCTTCCCGATTGCATAATGGAAAACTTGCTATGAAACCAATTATATTCTACACTCCGAAGCAGCCTTACTTTGGGTCTGAGACCGGTGATCTGACCGATGAAACAAAAGGAGAATCGATATTTGGTTATTTTGAGATCTTCCCTTTCACGGTTAGGTGGAAAATATTAAAGATATAGTCTTTCCAGTGTTCGCTACCAACTTAGTAACACTCGACATTACAAAGCAACCAATCAGTGGGCTAATGAATTAATCTTTCCTTATAAGCTCAGTGTATGCTTTGATTAGCAGTACCACTAATTTGAATACCACTAATTTGAAGAGCAGGAAAAGTCATTTATTTCACATGTCTCTTTTTGAAAATTCAGCGTATCCAAGTCTTTTAATGCAAAAGTAATCTTATTTCACCGTAGAATTGTCTTGATAAGATATCTTATCTCATTTCTTCATTCTGTCGTCCACTTTCCCTCTAATGCTATACACTCATTTTCTTGGTGTGTCAATACTGTCCTCATCCTCACTCGCAGCTCGTGTCTCGATTTCATAGTCTCAAACAACGTTTGGATAGCTATTCATCTTGTGAGAGGTTCGCCACAACGATTGTGTAATGCTGAGATACACACCTCTCATTTTCATATAAGCAGGGTATTGCCTCTTTATTTCTTCATTATTTCATCATCAACCATCTACTCTTCCGCATACAGCAAATAAATGCAAGTAAAGTGAACACAGCACTCGTGTAATCACATTAGATCAGCTATAGTACTGGAAAGGTCTCAAATCATTCCTGCAGCTCAAAAAATTTCTTAACTGCCACACGTTGTACCCTTAGGTGGTGTCCACTTAAGTAGTTTCTAGGCATGATTGGATACATTCTCAGGAAATGGTATAGAAGAAATTTCGGGTATCCTGTACATATGACATTAGTGAAAATTTTGAATGTCCATGCCTACTCAACATCATTGAGAACTAAGTTCTAGACCTTGCTCGTGACCCTTACATGTGTTTATGAAAACATTTACAACCGTCGGAGAAGAGGACTAAATCTAGGATCTTGGATCCTATTGAACAATTCTCTTCATCAATTAAATGTGAATCCTGACAAATGATTACTTTAGACATTTCTTTATTCTCCTGTATGGATACGGAAAAATGTCTCCCTGGTATTAGCCATAGCAGATATATCAAGGAAGTAGTTACAACGCTGCAATATGGCCACTTTTCCCATTACTAACACAGCAGCATTCAATTCGGAAGTACCTCCAACTTCAGGAGCCAAATGGTCTAAGCCTAAACCCAATCGAAAGAGAAAATCTGTTGACCCACACACCTACCATCAGCTCCAGCCCGATAATCTTACTTACCTGTAGATAAAAAGTGACTGCAAGATAGGATTGTGAACGAGCCACATCTTCGTGTAAAAGAGTCGATATGAAGTATTCGAGGATTTCTGCGTTCTGCCAAGAGAATTTAAGTAGAAATGGCAGATCGAAAGATAATCTGATATAGATGCTAACGAACAACAGCTGTAAAAAACCAATATGTCATTGATAACGGATTAATTGTTGATCCAATCAGTTATGATTATTATTTTGTGATATCTTCCCTGCCTTATAGACCTAAAAAGACGGACATGAAAACGATTTTAATGAAACTTTAAATGAAGGTATAAGGAAAAGCTATAAAACATTAAGGTGAAGTATTCATCTGTTTCGTTATTTTGGAATATTTCAACACGCTGCTTTGTTACCCGAAGAGAAAAAGAAACCGTAACAGGACACTTTTAAGTTATCGACCAAAAACCAATTCATTTAGATATCACATTCGCGTACTAAAGTATCATTCAATTGTTCGTTAATAACAATTGTTTATTGTTTGATTGTTTATATGTTAAAATGTTCGACAGGAGATGATTGTCTCCGAGGATTCTCCCATCTACAAGGACACTTAAAATTGTGTAACTGCCGTTTAGTTTCGACTCTCCTACAAGGAAGTAAAGTTTAACACTTAATAAAGAACAATGTTTGGATATTCCATTCATGCATACTCCATATACATTTATGTCCAAGAGGGCGTAAGAATGAAAGCTCTACTACACGTCGATTCCAGTTGGCTTCTACTTATTAACCTAGGTTTTATGCGACAGAAGGATAATCAATCCTTACTGCACAGCACCTTGTTCATTTGCGACTATTCCAATCTGCTCTTCAGACAGAAGGCCTAGAAAGCTTAACAATTTTCCGTAACAGTTATATTACACTTCCGTATATAAATAATATCTAGTCGTCTTTTGCAAACTTGACTCACTTCATCAAGATTCTATATTAATAACGCTACGCATCTATAACACCAAACTTCAGGCTATAGAACCGTAAAGCCTTCCTGGCTTGTACGGTTCATCTTGCACTACAGACTGCCAAATCGCTCACTCTTATTAAGCTTAATGGAGCATTTGAATTTCTCGACTTTCTAAACGTTTTCTCACAGGTTAGTAAAATTCTGGTAAAATTCCCCTTGGTAACAGTTTAGTGCCCCAACTGTATTAGCTTTTTGACACCTTTCATATCTGAGACGGAATGGTCAACAAGAATAATTTCTGTAATCTTAGTTATTAAATTCAACACTACCTTATTTCGCTGAGGTGAATAGAGCTTGCGTGTCTTGTCCATCGACTCAAGAGCAGAAAGTTACTGCACAAGATGTACCCGATTAAACACCGGCAGTTCAGATTTACGAAGTCTACTCTTCTATCACTGAACCAACTGTCATTTGGCCTGGTAGGTATGCGAGCATATTCATGACAGTGGACGAGAGCCATCCTAGATCACCAAGTAAATTCCTTTACAAAAATAGAATCACCAAATCGTCTGTAGAATTCTTTATAGATGATCGCTACATATAGCGGAGTATTATGGCAACCTGCCTAGAGTACATTCCTTGCACAGTCCAGCTAAGAGCCATTAACATTGGCAAGAAGTTAGATGAAACACACAGATAAGTTCTTAGATCTATACTTCAGACAGTTTTCAGAGAGCACAGTTTTACGAAGCTGCGGAAACATTCAGATATTTAGCTAAAAGAAGATATCGAGATTCGTGTTGTTGTTTTATCAAAACGAATGCAAGCAGCTGGCATGCACTACAACCAATCAGACATAATAATATATGATAAAAGCGTAGTGAGATGATAATTTGTCAATTTC
This sequence comes from Thermobia domestica, assembly GCF_964235325.1. NCBI lineage: Eukaryota > Metazoa > Arthropoda > Insecta > Zygentoma > Lepismatidae > Thermobia > Thermobia domestica. The sequence goes on along the minus strand of NC_137454.1, from coordinate 273,202,404 downwards.
ATCTTACACGGTGTAATATTCTAAAATTTTTGAAAAATTAATTTCTTATGGCAAAAAATTTTAGATTTATTTACAAGCCTGCATGCTGTGATTTTCTGCAGAAACAATGGTATTACTAATTGTAGATATCAGGATGCATTTAGATAAAATGATAATAACAGTCGATGTCGAGATCGGCCATAATACTCTCAGTTTCGAATCACTTTGCATGCAGTACAACCGACGAGAACTGGCGGGTTGAAATGGGTAAAGTACGGCAAATCATATTGTTCTTAGGACTTGCAAATATTCGAGTTTAAACCCAGTGACGCGCGGAACAAGAATAAGAAGGAATTAATATCACGGTGAGCTCATAAGGTATAGTAATGAGAAAGCGCTTTAAAAAGAATGACAAGTTCATGGGTCACTTACGATAAGACAAGCATGCCCGAGCTAGGGAAGCTTTTTTAATATGCATCCACTACGTCAGAAATCTCCTTAAAATGAGAACATTAGCAGAGATGTCACTTGACTTCATTGTAATAGTGTTCTACAATGTCTGAAAATAGATATTAATAGGAGATTAAATTGATGCGGTGATTAAAGAAAAAATTTTGAGGAAGGACGGGACTATGATAAATTACCGTATATATTTTTTACCTAACCGTCTAACGGAAGATCTCAAAGAACCTAAAATCGATTCTATATTTGTCTCATGGATCAGATCACCGGTCTCCGTCCCAAAGTAAGACTGCTTCGGAAGTTAGAATATAATGGGTTCCATTACAAGTTTTTATCATTGTGCAATCGTGAAAATATTCTTAATGACAGACCGGAACCTAGTGAATCCTACACATCTCTGTATGTAAGCCCTTGTAAGCAGAAGGATGCTAATTAAGTGTATACTTGATAGCCCGAGTATTAACACAGAAGATTTTCTTTAAATATTTTATCCGTAAGAACACAAATCAATGGATTAAACAGTTTCTATTAGGCTAACGAACAAGAACAAGGTGAGAGCGTTAAGGAAGGTAAGTAGATTTCTTCAGCAGGAAGCACTCTCAAATAGTATTGTAGTACCATATAAACGGGAAGTATAGCATTGCTTGATAATCATTCATTAATTGATACTTATGTTTTTTACATTTGGTGTCACAACATGTCATCATGGGTAATAGAGCTAGATATACTGCAGTGGTGGAAGCAACGAGAACAAACATTACCAAAATTGTGTAAATTATCACGTCAGTATCTCGTCATCCCTTGTTCCAGTGCGTCTACTGAAACAGCTACAGGCTATATAGCTCAGGAACGGAGAAATTGATTTATTGACATCAGGCACAGGCCTAATTACAGTGTTACTTAATATATACATTATTAAGATTATATAGGGTAATAAAATTATTGGTAATAATAACATTCGCCTTACATAAATAATAGAATTCTTAAAACTACTTACACTCATTGCCAGTACATCAAGGTTGGAATTTTCTTTAACTAACTTGTTGAAGGTTGCACTAATTCTCCATATAGGAGATCTGCTTAAGACGTTTGTTTTTGCTGTAAAAAAATGTATTTTTCGATGCAGTGCGCAATTTAGTCGATGGTACGTAGATAAATATTTGGTAGTTAAGATCAGGATAGTCTATTTTGCCATGAAAGAGCTTGTGTAAAAGTGATAAATCAATATTTCTTCTAATTAGTTCTAATGTTTCAAATTTAAAATTTTCAACCAATTTAATGTAGGTTTCAAATTTCGGGTAGAATTTTGGTTTCTTAAGTGTAAGAAACCTTAAAAACTTATTTTGAGGACGCTCAATCAAGAGTGAGTATTTCTGTATATTAGGTTTCCGTATATTACTACAATATTCTAATTTCGATCTGACGTATGCATAATACAGTACAGTTAAAGTTTGGTGATTTTGGAATTCTTTACTGAGAATAAATAGTATATCCAAGATTTTTGTAGGCTTATTTGCAAGTAGTTTCAATATGTTGAATAAAAGGTAGTTTTGAAGGAAAAAAAACTCCCAAGTCCCGACTTTCTCTTATGTTCTTTAGAAAATTACGGCTCAAGAATTGGTGGAATGAAGACAGTGGACGAAAATGGGCTAATCCGAAAACTGCCACTCTCTCGGTGTTTGTTTACCACAAAGTTCACATAACACGAGGAGGGAACGATCCGACGACCTTTAGCATTAGATGTGAGTGCTTTACCTACTGAGCCACCGTTGCCCCTCGTCAAGCATCTGTTCGCAATCTACGCAGACTGATTATATTAACTAGTATTTCTTTGATTTTTTCTGTACTTAGATTGTAAAGTGTGTACCACCAGACATGTCAACTCTGAAGCGAAGTCGTAGCAGTTATAGTAGCAGAAGTATTAGTAGTAGTATTAATAGTAATAATAGTATGAGTAATAATAATAATAATAGCAGTAGCAGTAGCAGTAATAATAAGGGTAATAGCAATTTAGTTCTTTACAGTTTTGAATAAAGAGTTTATTTCAGAAACACATTACGATTAACACAGGCTGCCAACATTAGTTTCCGATCCGACTTTCACATAGTTTGGGCAATGCCGGGCAGGCCCGATTCGGCCCAATATATTCCCGGGCCGGTGCCCCGCCCGATTCGGCCCGGAATGTGCCTGGCCCGGTTAGAGCCCGGCTCGAGATTCGGACCGGGCGGGCCGGGCCGGGTCGTCCCAGGCAAAGAATTCAGATCTATCCGGACTGGGCCTAGGTTTGATGGGCTCTGGTTTAAACCCACTGATATGCGGAATAAAAAGTATTTAGCTGAGAAAGAATGAATATCACTGTGAGTTCATAAGGTATAGTAAATAGAAAGCGCGTTAAAATGATGGACAATTTGATGGGTCACTTGCGATAGGGAAGACTCAACGAGCTGGTGAACCTTTATGTAATATGCATCTGCAACGTCAGAAATCAACTTAAAATGAGTACATTAGCAGAGATGTCACTTGACTTCATTGTGATAGTATTCTACAATGTGTGAAAAGAAATATTAATAAGAGAAGCGATGGTTAGAGAAATAATTTTGAAGATCGACGGGGATGTTCGATTATTAATTAGTGGTTTAGTGTACAACAGGCGTGCCAATAATTCGAGGATTCTATTCGAGGTGTACGGTAAAGCTCAGCGGCTTATCCCGCCTTATGTGCCGCGATGTAATGCGATGTAATGTAATGTAATGCATATGGATAACGTAAATTAATGCATATTGTAATGTGATGCCTGCTTAAGTCCTTAACACGGTACGACACGTGTCCTTGGCTATGTCTACTTAAGATCATTGAGAACTGATTTCTAGACTTTGGTCGGCTACCTTTCCATGTGGTTATAAAGACAGTTAGAACCGTCGGAGGAGATGACAAAATCTAAGATCTGCGATCTTATACAACAACGTCTGGATGATGAAATCAATATGTAACATTTACAAGGAATTGAAACTGCATGACAAAAACTATATGGAGGAAATTTAAAAATGAAGACGGTGACCTTTTCCGAACTGGTAAACCTTGGTTAAAGTTCAGAGGTCAGAATCGTATTGATACTCTTCCAAAGGGACTAGATCAAACACGGGACTAGAAACTTGATTTGTAGGCAATTAAATTAATGCTTCCGTTTTCTCGCGCAGCTAGTTATCGTTTCAATGCAAAATTTGCAAATTACTATACTCAGCAGTTGGAAACCTGGAAAAACCTACGGTATCAGTGGATTACAAGAAATTAACAACTTAAGAAACATTCACAATTCGCAGAATAAGTACCCTTCTTGAGCGAAAGTCCAAGTGTTATAATTATCGAACAGTGCTTAATGAAAGGCACGAAATTTTCTTTGGGATTAACTCAACGTGAGACACAGCGTTAGCAAGATTAATCCTTCAATCCCTAATACTGTTACGATAAGTTCTACTGGACTTTTGTGGGCATCAGTTTATCATCAGAGCGACACGTTGAGCTAATGCCACCTTCCTTGTGTGATAAAGTATCAATGCGAGAGAATGTCAATTCGACTGCGGTGAATATTGCAGAGTTTCTATTGTGCTGTGTTTTAAAACCCACACGTAGAAACAAGAGTCCTTCTACACGTAATGGTGTGGACTAAAAATGGCAACTCAAATCTGCGTTAAGTACGTATGTAATTTACGTTAAACTCTATTTTCACCTTATGTATTAAGGATATAAATTACAATTATGGATATAAATTCAATTACGATAGTACTTAATTATGCCATTGAAGCCACGACAATTCAATCACAGTTCTTGAGAAACTTTGATATCAATACTAGACGGCTTTCGAAGGAGCAAAAGCAGTTGTAAATGGACAAGAGTATTAGAAGAAACTAGAAACGGGAAATCTGTTGCTGCTGGTTGGTGTGATACAGATCTTTAAGAATCTTTGTAGAAGACTTCATGAACAGTTTCTGAATCTCTTATAGCCACATAAAGCAGAACTGAAAAGAAATTCTATCAAATTATTAAGTTTATTGAAACTTTAGCGTCATTAAAAGATTGCTTTCACTTTTTTCATGATGCAAGAGGCTTTGGCACGACCTCAGCTATACTCAGGAGTGAATAGTTGGATGCCTTCAAGTTCAATCGCAAAGAAAAAAATCTGCAGATAGTCAGGGTCTTCAATCAATTAAATGTGAATCCTAACAAATGATTAGCTTCGACATTTCTTTATTCACCTGTATGGAGACGGAAAAATGTCTCCCTGTTATAAGCCATATCATATATATCAAGGAAGTAGATAGAAAGCAGCAATATGGCCAATTTTCCCAATACTAACACAGCAGCTGTGCAGCATTCTGTCCGGAGCGAAATGGTCTAAGCCTAAACCCAATCGAAAGAGGTTGGTCTGTTAACCCGCACACCTACCATCAGCTCCAGCCGGATAATCTTACTTACCTGTAGATAAAAAGTGACTGCAAGATAGGATTGTGAACGAGCCACATGTTCGTGTAAAACAGCCGATATGAAGTATTCAAGGTTATGTACATTCTGCCAAGAGCATTCATGTAGAAATGGGAGATCGGAAGATAATCTGATAGATGTTAAGGAACAACGGCTGTAAAAAACCAATATGTCATTGACAACGGATTAATTGTTGATCCAATCAGTTATGATTATTATTTTGTGATATCGTCCCCGCCTAAAAAAAAAAATGGACATGAAGACGATCTTGATGAAACTTTAAATGAAGGTGTAAGGAAAAGCTATTAACCATGAAGGTGGTGTATTCTTTTAACAAGAGCTGCTTTGGTACCCGAAGAGAACACGAATCCGTAGCACGACACGTCTAAGATATTGAACAAAAACCAATTAATTTAGATATCACTTTCGCGTACTAAAGTATCATTCAATTGCACGTTAATAAGAATTGTTTATTGTTTGATTGTTTATATGTTAAGATGTTCAACAGCAGATGATTGACTCCGAGGACTCTGCCATCTGCAAGGACACTTAAAATTGTGTAACTGCCGTTTAGTTTTCGACTCTCCTACAAGGAAGTAAATTTTAACACTCTTAATAAAGAAGAATGTTTGGATATTACATACATACAAAAACTCCATGTACATTTTTATCCAAGAGGGCATAAGAATGAAAGCTCTACTAGGCGCCGATTCCAGTTGGTTTATTCTTATTGACCTAGGTTTTATACGACACAAGGTTTATCAATCCTTACTGCACAGCACCTTGTTCATTTGCTACTATTCCAAGCTGCTTTTCAGACAGAAGCCATAGAAAGCTTAACAATATTCCGTAACAGTTATTACACTTATGGTCGTAAGCTTATTAGGATTCATAGGCAGATTATTGGCCTGAAACTCTATTAGGAGATTTTTAGGTTATTAGGTACGTGATTACCTGTAGTCACAAGCCCGCTTCTCTTGGCCTGTGACACAACACCGGACGATGAATTTTTAAAGCTAGGGTTTAAAGCAGTGATTCGCGATACAAAAAAGTTATACAGGCCTGGTAGAACAGGTGTAGAACACAGACATAAACAAAATTACCAATTGAAAGAATTTTTTTTTTTTTTTTTTTGCAGTCAGGTCACATTTGGAGATTTTCATTTAGTACACCTGAAAGACATAAAACTTCCTAGGCTCACTTACCACATCTTGGAGCAGAAGCCCTAAATTTTCTGCCTTAGTAATAGTTTTCGAGTACTTCCTCGTCTAGGTGCCCAAAGAAAGTAGTAGATAATGCCATTACTTTCGCTTAGCCTGAGAGTTAAACTTGCGTCTATAAAAATTACGATACGTCTTTTGCAACTTTGACTTTCTTCGTTAAGATGCTATATTGATAACGCTACGTATATATCACACTAATCTTCAGGCTATAGAACCTTAAAGTCCCTTTGACTCGCAGGGTTCAACTTACAGACTGCCATATCGCAACACTCTTATTAAGCTTACTGGAGGATTTCAATTTCTTGATCTTCTATACGTTTTCTCACTGGAGAGTAAAGTTCTGGTAAGCTTTCTCTCTGTAGTAGATTAGTCCACCAACTGTATTAGCTTTTAGAGATCTTTCATATCTGATATAAGGTCTGTTCCTGTGAGGGAAGCCAGATATAAGGGGAATGGGGTTCGATACTTGCTTGTTCCAGTTCGAGAAGACCGACTAATAATAACATTGGGATTCGAACCTTGGATCTCTCAAAAATCTCCTTTACATCATCATTCAAATGCACAAATTAGTAAATTGACGTAAAAGACTGGCAATAAACAAGTATCTTCACTCCTCCACGGTCCTAAGATTCGAGCGTAGCACTAACTAGAGACATTTGCCGTTTACCCACCGTCGCTGATGCGTCAGCTTCAAGGTATACCAATTAATACCTGTAAAAGAATACAAGTGGGGCAGCAATGCATGATTTACGCCAGATGAGTAGTGGGAGACGAAAGTAAATGTTCGAACTTCTCTATTGATAGATACCTTACCTTCTGACAAACACTTTATGTCGCATTCGCTTTAATTTATACACATTTTAACCGCTAAAAGAAAACATGACACTATCATCGCTTTCGGAAATGATAACAAGAATTGTAAATAATTGTGTATTAAAATTCACTTCACTTTGATTACATCAACCACATATAATATAAAACAATACTAATATTTTCAAAGGATTGATAATTTTTCACTTGGCCCTTTTTAGAATGATTTCGATGCGATATTAGAACGCGCGCGATGACCACGCCGGAACATACGAAATCAGATTTACGAATGTATCGTTGAATAATGATGAGTTTGTGCGTCGTCTTCAATTTTCAAGCACATTCTTCCATGGGTTTCTTCAGTCAAACTTGTCAACTACGATTATTGAAAATATTTCACTAACTTGAAATCGCAAAAGTTATAAAATAACTATCGGCGTTTTATATTCCATGTTGTGAAGGTGGTTTGCACATATGTATGAGCGAGTGTTCAATATGTCCTAGTTATTTGACAGGTGTCGACGCTCTCTTCTGCCTCCTCGCGCGCCACACTGCTGCCAGTTCACAGCACAAGAATACACTGACAAACCAAAATATAGTTCGTAGAAGACACTAAGTTTTTACGTTATTATATTCTTAATAATATATAATAAACGGTTCATAGATTAATAGAAATCTCATTGAAAACACTGATCGTTCGAATAAGTTGTACAATCGACGATTATTGATAGATTTTATATTGTCACGTAAAGATCTGTCATCGTCATGATGGTTTGTGCGTGGGTGTTTCTCTCGAGAGTAGCCAAATTTTTCTTCTTAATATGGGCTGACGGGAGGAAGCGAGACTGTCTGGAAAAGTGAGGTACCTTATGGGTGAAAAATTCCTGAGCATTGTTCTTTTAACTGTTGAGTAGTCACATCTCATTTCCAAGAATTGACGTTGGAATAATACGAGGGTTGGTTTAAAAATTCATGCCAATCCATCTTGTTATAGATGGCGCCGAACGGACTGTCCACTGAAGGTATCGCCGAAGTGGGCAAGAACCCTGGAATCCAAGTCTTCATAACCATACTGCAACACTACAGCAATCACAGCACTCCATTAGTCCATAGAGGGTTAATGTCATTTGTAGTTCGTTTTCACTGAAGAATAACAGTTTATAGCTTCACTCGAACGCACATAATCGCGAAATTCGAAAAATAACGAACGCGAGGGCCATTTACGATAACGCGAGGGCCATTTCGTAAATGTCTTTCAAGTCCTTTTTTTTTTTGAAATGTAAACAGAAAGATAATTTCAATATTTGAATATAAATCAATAGTTATTTGTAATTCAAAATACTATTCAACATTATACTTCATAATGTTTTTCCGAAATTCAAACTAAATTACACAAACATATTAATATATTCAATACAATAATATATTCAATAAAGCATATTGGTAAGGTATTGTATTCAATGCCATATTTAAAAATACACAACAATACAAACTAAATGTATACCAATAAATTTAAAATAGTAAAATTGATTTAAGATTCTGCAATAATACTTCTTAATTTTCAGATAAACACATAATATCACTCAAAAATAGCATATATCACTAAGTAATTCAATTTATTATGATTTTACTTTTCATAAAGATAAAATATTCCTTACGCCTAAATGCATAAAAATTTATTATATTTGACACACCAATATTATTCGTAAAATTCAAAAGTATACGTTCTTTGACATATCAACACAAACTATTCACTAAGAATATTCAAAATAATTCAACACAACTAAAACATATGATATAGTGCAAACAAATTCATATTTTATTAAAATTACATGGTAAAAGCACATAAGTAAATATAACACTAAAAATATTTCATTTACTATGAAATGAAATAAACTAGGCATATGCGAGCTCGTCACGCTCGAAGTATATAAAATATACTGCCTGCATTAAATTCACAAGACCCTACCCCATTTATTTATTAATATGTTTCCATCCCCGAAGCAAAGTGAAAAGATAGAACGTTTGGTTAAAATTCAAAAATAATATAGAGGGGACTAATAAGAAAATTGCCTACTCCGGGCATTACATAATATGAATAACCCATAATAGTGGAGGGACCTTTGCTTCAATGTCTTCAAGTATTACTTGAAATGTTTTCGTATTCAACGAAAAGATTAATACAACGTGAATGCAACACTGGTCGCTAACAATTATCATGTAAGTATTCATCTTACTAGTTTCACATTTGCATTTGAACATTGATTTTATAATTTTTTTTTTTGTTATTCTCCCGTTTGTGACTCAGTGGTTCACCACGTAGGCGTGTTTAGTTGGAAAACAAGGCTGCGGTAGCCCACCACATCAGTAGGAGTCAGTCATTCTAAGTTGATCACTGTGATCTTACCAGAATGCTAATTAAACAAAACGAGAGGGTTAATAAAATTTGTCAATGCAAACTCTAAGTTATGTACGTTACACCATGATGATTCAGTGAGATATTTTAAATATGAATCTAATTCTAAAATTTCATCAAGAATTTTACCAATTCTATTGGAGTTAATTTTGGAATCACATTGGTTTGAAAGATTTACCCTTACAGCATTGATGGAATCATAAGTCACTTCTTCAATACAACTATTCAACTCGGAGCTTTTACTCTGTTCTTTCAGGATTTCATCACTTTTAGTTCCACAGTGTTTAGTAGCTAAATTAAGCCAAATACTCTCTGTTTCTTTGGTAGGTTTCCAAACCTTTAATCTGTCAACTGAATGTAATCCTAAACATTTACCAGTGAGTGGATCCGTTAACTCAAAAACCTTTTCTGAGACCTTTTTAGAACACAACAGGGGACCTTTGTACAAATAAAGAAATTTTGAGATTCTTTTGTCTATGGCTGAACTCAAATTCGTTTGATTCAAGAAAACTAAATCATTTTCTTTTACCTTATATTTACTTTCTTGTTTCAGGTTATGCTTAACATTTCTTTTACGAATTATTTCAGTTCTTTTCAGATCTGCCATAACTAATTTGTTATCCCACAAAACATATTCATCTGCGTAGAGATGCAAAAAAGCCGGCTTTTTTGAATCGATGGTTTTTTTCACATAAAAAGCCGGCTTTTTTGGAAAAAAACCGAGAATTTTGGAAATTTTGGCTTTTTTCATTTTCATGATTTTTCTATCCAAATAGCTTTCTTATAGTATATTCTATAGTTAGATAAGATTTGCACGACCTGAATGCCATATTTAGCTCTGTAATTCACCATCAAGATGGATGGAGCACATATTTTACGAATTAAAGCTAACATGAAGAATGTAGTATTTGAGGGCAATTTTACAGGTTATTTAACTTTATTTTAACTTTTGAGTTATCGACATTTTTTCCTTCTCTAGATCATTTTAGTTTGTCATCCGTGTTTCATTTCTAAGAGCTTAGTACTCCAGCTTCTAGCACGAAAGTTAAACTTACGTTTTTCTATATATCCGTCAAAGCATACGTTTTTCAATATGTCCGTCAAACCGTATTTGCACATTTCTGTTATACTGTAGTTGTGCAATGATTTAGCAATAATTTTCCAGATACAACCTTGAATACCAATTTATACAAATAATCAATAGCGGATTTAGAAAAGTACTTTGGGAGGGGTTTCTCTGATTGTTTCGTTTTCTAAAAAGTCCTAATTTTATTTGGGAGGTGCTTGAAGTTTATGAGTACAGGCATAACTAATATTTCGTTTCGTTTATATGTTTAGCAATAATCTTCCGGATACAACCTTGAAGATCATTTTACACTGAGAATCAGTGGCGAATTTAAAAAAATGTTTTGGGAGGGGTTTTCTTACTACTAATGTTTAGTTTTTCTAAACATTCGTAATTTTTATTTGACGGGAGCTTAAAGTTTATGAGTAAAGGCATAACTAATAGATATTTCGTTCGTTTTAGACATTCCACAACTTTGGAGAACAGGCTTCAGTTCGAAAGACCGATCCTCTAACCTTCGCAAAACCGTCACTGCTGGTAATTAGTAATAATAACGATTTAAAAACAATAAGAAAGGAAGTCGGCCAACTCCTACACTCCTAGTCGGCCAGTACACGCACTATTTCTACATTCTCAGATGGAAAGAAGGAAGGCTTTGTCAGAATGGTCGAATGCTGGGTTGAATCCCGGACTTCCCGATAGAAGCGCAAAAGCCAACCACTCAGTCACGTTTGTTGTGCAGTTGTATTTAGCTTAACTTAAATATATTCCGTAATCTTTTTTTTTTTTTTTTTTTGGTTCCGTAATGATATGTTGAATCCCTCTTGTTAAAAATTCAGAAAACTTGAGGACTGGGTAAACCGTGATGGTGGTCAAGGGCGCCCATATTGTGGTTTCCAAGGAGGGGAAGTATAAGCGACGTTTCAAAAATAGTTTCAAATTTTACTGTAACTAATGTAAAAATCCTATTGGATTTTCAATATTCTGAAGTACATTTTCCTCTAGGGGGGGGGGGGCAAGCGCCCCCTTAACCTCCCTGATGGGCGCCCTTGATGGTGGTTATAAAAAACTTGACTGTAGAATTTCAAGAATATACAGAACCATGTGCAGCCTTTAATTGTATCATACAAATCTAAGTATTTCTCTTATGTTTTATTTTAATTTTATTTTGTTTCAAAAAGAGGGTATGGAATATTTTGAAGTAAAAATACTACATACAATTTTGCTAGTTATTTGTGTATTTCTTGAAAGAAGTTTTTACTCTTAGGGTTGGCTCGTTCACACCAGCTGTTTTTTTTTTTTTTAAATAACTGGTTTAAACTAAAAAAAATTAAAAGAACAAAAATGCGAATCGTGTGAACTTCATAGTGACGTTTCATATGTCAAACCATCTGCATTAGTCTTATTTCCTTTTCACCTTTTAATCAAGGTGTCCCATGTTCAATTGTCGGTCGAACCACAACCCTTCTTTCATGTGTAAACCAAGTACTCTTTCGGATGTCACTTTAAGCGAAAGTCTTCTCCTTGATAACCTCGGTATTACGTAAGGATGTTAAGCCTAAACATACAAAACGAAACCAAATTATATATTTCTGCATGCCTGTTGTTTTATAAAGAAGCGAAGGTTGCTTAAATATATTGATTAAAATTGGTAAAATTTATCGATTGCCTACTTAGCTTCCAACATTAGCTTGGATTGGACTTTCAATGATACCTACATACTAAATTTATAATTTAATACCTCAGTTTTAGAAAAATAAACACACTGCTGAACAAGACTGCACTTATTTAATATAAAAACACATTTACACGTGACGTTTCGATCTTCTATCCAAGATCCTCATCAGACGTATACTCACGTCTGATGAGGATCTTAAATAGAAGATCGAAACGTCACGTGTAAATGTGTTTCTATATTAAATAAGTGCAGTCTTGCTCAGCAGTGTGTTTATTTTTCTGATTTTATTCGCAAGACGTTGACTATGATTGTGTGTCACTCAGTTTTAGCGTACTGATTATAATACGTTGACCTTTAAATTTTACATGCAAATTAAATTTTACAGGATTTTCCTGTTATTGTTTTACATTTAAAAGAATGACGGGATTTTCCCGATGGCTAGGGCGGGAGTTTCTCAATTTAAGAAATTTACTGACCGGACTTCTTTAAGCTTATGGGACCTCTTCCAGCATAACCCCGTTGTTGAATAATAACACCAAGGCGAAACAAACTTATGTCTGTGAATATGTAATACAAATACATAAAGCAAAATATCTAAATCAAAAAACCTGGTTTAAACCCCAAAAAAGCCTGGTTTAAACTGCCCCCCCCAAAACGGGTTTTTGGCATTTTCAGAAACAACCATGGTTCTTGCCAACTCTGCTTACTTTTGTATATAGGAGGTTAAAATATGTTTATTATATACATTGGTTAATCCTTTGGAATTCATAATGTAAAAATGTTGAAGTAAAATTGTTTAAAATATCTTTTCGAAATTCATGGTTTACTTTCGAGGTTTTATATTATTATCGGCATCAACCACTAATTAAATGACTTTCTGTGTTATAGAGAAGCGAAACAAAGTCTGCTTTATCGATTTAAAGCAGAATTTTGAAAAAAGCCCAAAATTTCCCAAGCAAAAAGCAAAGCAGAAAAAACCGAGTTTTTTTCCAAAAAAGCCGGTTTTTTTCCGAGCCCTTGCATCTCTACATCTGCGTCCTTTTCAGTAACCAGAATACCAAAATGCTTAAATACTGATTCAAAAGGTTTTACATTCAAATGTAAGTTGGCAGGGCTTACACCTAAGCTACTGGAGATTGAATAATTTAACAAAATTACAATTTGAGGGATGAATTTTTCCCAAGCAGTGTGATCTTCACTACAGAACAATTTAAATAGACGATTAGTCTCACGATGGATTCGTTCAACTAGGTTAGAAGAAGCGTGATATGGTGTTACGTAATGTATTTTGATTCCATATTCTGACATTTTTTCTTTGAATTTTCGAGAAATGAAACAGCTACCATTATCAACCAAAATAGCACTAGGAATACCTAAATGCAAAAAATACAATGATTCTAAACAACGTAATACACATTTGGTGGTAGCGTTTCGCATAGGATATAAAGTGTAATATCTAGTGAAAACATCTAAAATTGACAATGCATATTTATAACCTGAGGAAGAAGAAACGTATGGTCCTAAAATATCGATTGAAACGAGTACACGAGGACTATTAACAGTAATACTTTCCATTGGTCTAGCCGGAGGTGATGTTTCTACTTTCGTTTCTTTACATACAATACAATCATTGATAAAATTACTGATATCTTTTCTCATGGATTTCCAGTAACAAATTTCATTTACAAAACCAAAAGTTTTTTCAATTCCAAAGTGACCTCGTTGACAATGCATATGTTCTACAACGGTACGAACTAATGAAGGTGGAATACAAATTCTCCAAGAGTTTGGGAAATGGAAATTTCTGTTCAAAAGTACACCATTGTCAAGTTTATAAAAATTTTCAAGATTTCGGTTTTTCACCTTAGAGTATGGGTCGTTAGGATTTTGAAGAAATTTCATTATTGAATCATATTCTGTATGTTCACGTTGTTTTTCGATTAGTTCCTGTATGGTCATGTTTCCGAAAAATGACGGTAACACTTCGAGGTTATTCACCGTATGAGTTTCCGTTTTAGGAGCTAAAACTATACGTGACAAGGCGTCACTGGCTTTATTGTCAATTCCACGAATATGATTGATTTCCAAATCAAAACTTTGTAATTCGAGATTCCAACGAGCTAAACGAGAATTCCAATTTCTGATCTTATGTAAGTACACTAAAGAGTTATGATCAGTATAGACTTTAACATGTTTACCATACAGTAAATGTCCCCATTTACGAATAGAAATCACTATTGCTAACGCCTCTTGTTCAGTTGTAGTATACGCACGCTGCGCTTTATTTAAAGTTTTACTACAAAATCCAATAATGTTACGTTTACCATTAATTTCTTGAAAAAGTATGCCAGCCACGGCCACCTGTGAACTGCCGGTGATCAATGAAAAATCGGAATCAAGTTTTGGATGAGTGAGTAGCACATCTTGAACCAAACTGTCTTTAAGGGACTGAAAACTATGTTCACATTCTGGAGTCCAAATCCATTTTTTCCCTTTCTGGATGAGTTCAAATAAAGGAACAGCTAATTCAGCGAACTTGTGTACAAATTTAGAACACCATTCGAAAAGGCCTAAAACTCGTTGCAATTGTTTTATATTGGTTGGACGAGGTAGTTGGCGAATAACTTCTACGTAAGAAGGATCTTTACAAATACCTTCAGGTGTTACGACAAAACCCAAAAAATTAAAACTAGTCTTACAAAATGAAGATTTTGAAAGGTTAACAGTCATGTTAGCTTCACCCAGCTTAGTAAATAACTGATCTAATAAATGTAATTGTTCTTCAAAAGAAAAAGTTGGAATACTTAAATCGTCGATGTATGAAACAAGTTTATTATACAATGCATAACCTAGCACCTTCTGTAATGCATCTATGAGAGCAACAGAACCATTGATGTATCCAAATGGGATAACAGTAAATCTGTACATATGACCGTTCCAAGAGAAGGCAATGAAATCACGAGATTCCTCAGACACAGGAATTTGTGAATACGATGACACAAGATCAATTGAACTTACAAACTTAGCACCTTGAAATTTCAATAATAAATCATCAATTCGATTTACTTTCAATTGTTTTAATTTAACATGCTTATTCAGCTCAGTCAGATCAACTACAACTCTAGGTTTAGTTGTGTTTTTCTTAGGTACACAGAAAATTGGGTGGCTATATATCGACACTGCTGGTTCAATGACACCTACTTTTAACCATTCATCGATTTGCTTGTCAATGCTTTCTTTAAAATGGTAGGGTAACGTATATTGCCGTTTTACTATGGGGTTAGTAGTGTCAACGTCTATGAAATATTCATATAAATTACACCTGCCTGGATAATCTGTGAATATATCACGGTGTTTTACCAACAAATCAAATAATTGCTGTTTTTCCTCATTACTTAAATGATCACATTCATGTACCTTTTCCCTAATTTCGTTTATTGTTGCTACAGCACACACATTTTCAAAAATAACATTATCACTTGACACCTTATCCCCACAACTTTCCTGTTTATCTTGGCTATTACCATGAGCATTTTGAATCTCATTATCAATTTCTGACATTTGTAAACCATACTATTCGAGTAAAAAATTTTCTTCTACTGCTTGATTTATGTTAAGATCTTTTATTCGAAAATTTTTCGACTCTTTTCTCAACTGTGAATACGTCTGATCTCGTTCATACAAAACACGGATCCACTCTTGTTCTAATTTACCCTTTTGTGAAACCAAACTATTAATTACAGGACATGCTGAAGATGTATAGTCATGATTGGGTTCGAACTCTGAACTTTCATCTGACAAGTTATTATTTTCTACAGAAATACCAAACTCAGTGTCAACAGGTTTATTTATTCGATCAGCATAAGTCAAAATCTTCTTAGGTTGACAACAACTATTTTCTTTGCTATGAGATTTTTCAATGAGCATAGGAACAACAATAATTTCTTTTCCGTCAGAAAAACTAATTACGTTTTTCGAAAAATCTATCATCGCATGGGCGATTGTGAGGAAATTGCGACCTAACAAGCATTCTGTGTTTAATTCATCTACTACCAGAACTCTTATGTCGAACATCAAGTGTTCTATTTCCACACAAATATTTACTTCACCCTTAACCTGCTTTTTCCTTTTACCAGAATAATCTACCAAGAGAATATGTGGTGCAGGTTTTAATTGCGGATGTGAAATTAGGGAAGAAATACGTTTCCATGCCTCGAAACTGATAAGGGATGCCGAAGCGCCTGTATCGCACAATGCTTTCAACTGAGTATCTAATACTTTACAAAAAATTTCTGCAGTGCGAGTGTTATTACCCTGACTTACATTTTCATCAATTTCTATTTCATCTTCAGAAATATCTAAGTCCCAATTAACAACATTATTAATGTTTTTACTCAACGTTACGTACTCCACAGGAAAAATTGGGGTGAGTGCATCTTCATTACTGAAATCATGACTATTACTAAAGTTTTCACAAGCTCTACCAGAAGCACTCTCTCGGCAGAGCGTTTCTAGTTTAACGGTGTTTGTCTACTCTGATTACCTGATGATGTAGGAGGAGGGAAGGTACGAGATTGATTAAAATTTGACATAAAAGGTGGTTGGTTACCAGGATGAAAAGTTGGAAATGGTTGAGGCGTATGCCCACCATTATCAGCGCGCCTAGTCTCAGTGTAATGTATACCTTCTTGGCTATCATACTGATTATCGTTTTTAGGATTACGCTGAGAATGAACGTTCCTAGGTTTGTTCTTATTCTTAAAATGTTGATTTTTACCTTTGCTGTGGGGTTGCTTTTTACCTTTGTTTTTGCTTTGATGTTGTGATTCTCTAAAATTATGTTCGTTACTTTCATTTTCTTGGACATCAACCTGATTTACACGAATCTGTTTCTTAAGAAATCCACTATTTGTTCTAAAGTTGTCATTGTTTTTTGACAATGTTTCAAGGTTTTGAACAACATTCAACATAGTTTGCAAATCCAAGGATGGTAACAAAACCAATTCTTTCTGAAAATAGTTAGGCAATAACAATTTAATTGTATTCAAAATAAAAGCTTCACTAACGTTTTCATTTAATTCTCGAATTTTATGGTAGCGATCTGCTACGAATTGGTAAACTGTACCGTCGACTTTAGGGTCATACCTTTTGGATTGCAATACTGACATTTTGCCAGCTACGACTTGCGGAGATTCGAACTGTTGCTTGAAAGCATACACAAAATCACTATATGATTTAAAGTCAGGTTTACGAGTAAGGAACCAAGATTTAGAAGATCCTTGCATCAAAAAATCTAAAATATCTAAATACTGCTCTTCAGGAATTTGCATTAATTTAACATTTTTCTCAAACAATTCCAAGAAGTTTGAAGCTGTAATTTCGCTTTCGTGTCCCAAGAACTTTTCAAACGATTCAATATCACTACGCTTCATGGGCCTAGCATTCGTAATCTGAACTGGTTTTCTGTGATGAATGCGACTACGGTTTTTGCCTTTAGGCTTTGGTTTACTATTAGATTCATAACTTGTGTTAGTGCCGCTACTGCTACTACGACTAGTGGAACTTCGAGTTGATGAAGTGTTAGCTACACTACTGTATAGTGAATTAGTTACACTACGAGTATTAGCAATGCTACTAGGTCTAGATTCCACATGCAAGTTCAGAATTTGTTTTTGCGTTAAGGTTAGTTGAGCTTGTAACATTTGCAGTTCTTGTTTGAGGTTACCAATTTCATTTTTAACCTCCAAAACAGTACTCTGGATCTGAACATACTGTTTTGATTCTTTTTCCCTATCATTTGTTAATTCTACTACACTGTTGTTACAACGATCTACTGTATTTTTGAGAAAAAGTAACGATTGATTAATTCGATCAACTTCCATGCCGCAATTGTTTACACTACTTTCATTTAGAGTTACCTTTTGCATGCACTGGACTACCTGTGCTTGGTGAGCTTGAATTTTACTTTCAATGTCTACCAATGAATTTCGATTGCTACGTATTTTCTCCTCAAGATCTACGATTTTACACTCATACGTGTTAGAAATCTGTTGAAAATCATGCTTCATTTGAGTTAGTGAACTACAACTTTGAGCTTCAACCTGCTGGATAGCTAATGACAACTCATTCCGTGTCTCGATCAGCTGATTGTTCCTTTGAATTTTCATTTCATTAAAACGATCATTCACTTCCGCCTTGAAATCCCTAACTTCATGTTTCAAATTTTCAATTTCAACTTTAATTTCTACTTTAAAGGCATTGCACTCAGCTTCTACTCTCTGTATACCATTCGTAAGTTCCTGAGTTGAAAATTCATGTTTTTCACGTAACTCTGTAATTTCTGTTTTTACACTATTACCTTGTTTGACTAACTCATTATGATTATCTTTTATCACTTGGTTAGTATTAGCTAAATCTGCGGACAGCTTTTGCACTGCTTCAAGCAGTGTTTTGATTTCGCTAGGACTTGACATTGTAAAAAATTACACTACAAAACTTATGGCATTGAATATAAAATAATGAAGTTCAAAAATCTGCTTTCTTCCCACTAAAACATCTGTCCCTGTTCGGGCGCCAGATATAAGGTCTGTTCCTGTGAGGGAAGCCAGATATAAGGGGAATGGGGTTCGATACTTGCTTGTTCCAGTTCGAGAAGACCGACTAATAATAACATTGGGATTCGAACCTTGGATCTCTCAAAAATCTCCTTTACATCATCATTCAAATGCACAAATTAGTAAATTGACGTAAAAGACTGGCAATAAACAAGTATCTTCACTCCTCCACGGTCCTAAGATTCGAGCGTAGCACTAACTAGAGACATTTGCCGTTTACCCACCGTCGCTGATGCGTCAGCTTCAAGGTATACCAATTAATACCTGTAAAAGAATACAAGTGGGGCAGCAATGCATGATTTACGCCAGATGAGTAGTGGGAGACGAAAGTAAATGTTCGAACTTCTCTATTGATAGATACCTTATCTTCTGACAAACACTTTATGTCGCATTCGCTTTAATTTATACACATTTTAACCGCTAAAAGAAAACATGACTTGTTAAACACATCTGGTTGACACTATCATCGCTTTCGGAAATGATAACAAGAATTGTAAATAATTGTGTATTAAAATTCACTTCACTTTGATTACATCAACCACATATAATATAAAACAATACTAATATTTTCAAAGGATTGATAATTTTTCACTTGGCCCTTTTTACAATGATTTCGATGCGATATTAGAACGCGCGCGATGACCACGCCGGAACATACGAAATCAGATTTACGAATGTATCGTTGAATAATGATGAGTTTGTGCGTCGTCTTCAATTTTCAAGCACATTCTTCCATGGGTTTCTTCAGTCAAACTTGTCAACTACGATTATTGAAAATATTTCACTAACTTGAAATCGCAAAAGTTATAAAATAACTATCGGCGTTTTATATTCCATGTTGTGAAGGTGGTTTGCACATATGTATGAGCGAGTGTTCAATATGTCCTAGTTATTTGACAGGTGTCGACGCTCTCTTCTGCCTCCTCGCGCGCCACACTGCTGCCAGTTCACAGCACAAGAATACACTGACAAACCAAAATATAGTTCGTAGAAGACACTAAGTTTTTACGTCATTATATTCTTAATAATCTACATTATAAAAGAGAACGCACAAATCCTTTGTTAGCTCATCACGCTAATACGGCTGAACCAATTTCTTTTATTTTTGGGGGGTTATTAGGATTTGGACCCTAGATGGTTTTTATCATATCACTTTAATTTTTAATTACCAGTGTCTTGAGATAATTGACCATTCAAGTGTCCATACGTACAAATCCTTTGTTATTAGTTCATCATAGGTAAAAATATAAACGTATTTATATGCAACCCGCATGACCGTGTCACTCGGCGGGTTAACATAAATGACAGGCGCTATAATGTTAACATTTACTGCAATTTGAAAGCGAAAAAGTAAAAATTATCTAAGTAACAAAGTTTATTGCGTTCCGGGGTGACCGCAGCGAAGCGGGGTGAACGCTGCTATCACTCGGCGGGTTAACATAAATGACAGGCGCTATAATGTTAACATTTAATGCAATTTGAAAGCGAAAAAGTAAAAATTATCTAAGTAACAAAGTTTATTGCGTTCCGGGATGACCGCAGCGAAGCGGGGTGAACGCTGCTAGTATATAATAAACGGTTCATAGATTAATAGAAATCACATTGAAAACACTGATCGTTCGAATAAGTTGTACAATCGACGATTATTGATAGATTTTATATTGTCACGTAAAGATCTGTCATCGTCATGATGGTTTGTGCGTGGGTGTTTCTCTCGAGAGTAGCCAAATTTTTCTTCTTAATATGGGCTGACGGGAGGAAGCGAGACTGTCTGGAAAAGTGAGGTACCTTATGGGTGAAAAATTCCTGAGCATTGTTCTTTTAACTGTTGAGTAGTCACATCTCATTTCCAAGAATTGACGTTGGAATAATACGAGGGTTGGTTTAAAAATTCATGCCAATCCATCTTGTTATACTGAGAGGGAACGATCAACAAGAAGAATATCTCTAAGCTTATTTATTAAATTCAACACTACCTTATCTCGCTGACGGGAATAGAGCTTGCGTGTCTTTCCATCGACTCAAAGGTATCCTGTCAAGAGCAGAAAGCAACTCCACAAACCGTACCCGATTAATCGCCAGCAGTTGAGGCTTACGAATTGTACTCATATCTAGCACTGTACTTGACTATCTTTTGGCCTGTTATTTATGAGAGCACATCCATGGCCGTGCACCAGTGCAATCCTAGATCACCAAGTAAATTCCTTTACAAAAATAGGAGCACCAAATCATCTGTAGAATACTGCATAGATGACAGCTGCATATAGTGGAATATCATGGCAAACTGAATAGAGTACATTCCTTGCAAAGTCCAACTAAGAGCAGTTAACATTGGCAAGAAGAAAATCGAAAAAACAGATCTGTGCTTAGATCTTATCTTCAGACTGTTTTCAGAGAACATTACACCACCAAGTTATAGAAAGATTCAGATATTTTATTAAGAATAAATGTCGAGATGCACTAAAACCAACCATACATAGTAAAATTTGATAAGAAACGTAGTGAGATTAGGATTTTTCAATTGCAACTTACACGCTGTAATACTCTAAAATTTGTTTGAAAAATAACTTTAATATGGCAAAAGATTTAAGGTTTATCCACTGTGGTTTTCTGCAGAAATTATGGTATTAGTAATTGTAGATATCAGGATGCAATTAGATAAAGAGATTATAACATTACATGTCGAGATTCGCCATGATACTTATAAGAACGAGTGGAGTCAGTTTGCATGCAGTACAACCGACGAGAGAGCGTGCGTTGAAATGGGTAAACTACGACAGCACATATTGTCCTTAGGACTTGCAAATTCGAAACTAGTGACGTGGGGAACAAGAAAAGAAGTCTTTAGGTTAGAAAGACTGAAAGTCACGTTGAGCTCATAACGTTTTGAAAAGAGAAAGCGCGTTAAAATGGTAGAAAAGTTGATGGGTCACTTGATTGGGCAGACATCCCCGAGCTTGTGAAGCTTTTTCTATTATTCATCTGCAACACCAGAAATCACCTTAATATGAGAACGTTAGCAGAAATGTCACCTCACCTCATTTTAATAGCATTCTACAGTGTATCAAAAAGATAATAATTAGAGTTAAATCAATCTCTAAGTGATGCGTTGATTAAAGAAATAATATTGAGGATGGACGTGGATGTTCGATTTTTAATTAGTGGTTCAGGGTGCAAAAGGCGTTCCATTAATTCGAGGGTTCTATTTCCAGGTGTCCGGTAAGGCTAAAGAGTCTATGGAGGCCTTTGTCGGTCTAAAAATTTTGTGAAATTTAGAAATCAGCAATATACGTCGCAATGTATTCCATAATTCCATAATTCCTAGCTTAGAGCTAGTAAACAAATTCAACAATGAATCGGAGGCTGCAGTAACTTGTGTTGCGTACCTAGGTCTTAGAAACGAATCAGCAGTGCTTTTAGAGCAACTTAACTATCATTATACAATGGCGTACCAATTAAAAAACCGTGGATATACTTCTCCCTTTAATAACACGAGGGTATCAGAATCATATAGTTTTGGAATCGTACAGCGGTTAGTTTTAGGTGGGCCCTTGGGATTCAAATGTTGTGATACCAAATGTAAAATCATAAGTATTAATTTATCAATGATAATCAAGCAATGGCTATACTTCCCGTTTATATGCATCTACAATACTATTTGTGAGTGCTTCCTGCTGAACAAATCTACTTAGCTCCCATAACGCTCTCACCTTGTTCTTGATCGTGAGCAGCTGAAGGAAACTGATTAATCCAAAGATTTGTGTTCTTACGGATACAATATTTATAGAAATTCTCCTGTGTTTTAAGTTTGTTCAATTAACGTCCAATGTAGAATCGATTTTAGGTTCCTTTGAGATCTTCCCTTAGACGGTTAGGTAAAAAATATTTACGGTAGTCCTGTGTTCGCTACCAAATAAGTAACACTGGTCATCACAAAACAACCAAACTGTAGGCTAATTAAATAATCTCTTCATATAATCTCATTGTATGCTTTGATTAGTAACTAAGTGCCACACATTTCATAGAAAACAAAAGGTCATTTATTACAATGTCTGTTGATGTAAATTCTCTATATCCAAGGTCTTGAATGTAAAAGTAATGTTATATCACGGTAGCATTGTCGTGATAAGAATATCGTATCACATTTCTTCACTCTTACATCCACTTTCCCTCTAATGCTATACACTCATTTCTTGGTGTATCAATGCTGTGTTACTCGGTAGATTTAATCAATCTTCACTCGCGTGTCACGTCTCGATTTCTTATTCTCAAACAAGCTTTGCATAGCTATTCATCTTGTGAAAGCTTCGGCAAAACGATTATGTAATGGTGAGATATAGATACTCTTCTTTTGATATAAGCAGTGTAGTGCATCAGTATTTCTTTAATATTTCAACATCAAGTACTAATACTATATATTTTACTCTTCTGCATACAGTTAAGAACTGCAAGAAAAGTGTACAATCCGCACGGGTTATGATATTAGATCATCCATTATACTGGTAAGGTGTTCAAATCGTACCTCAGCGGAAGAAATTTTTGAACGGTCCAAAGTTGCATCCCCTTTAGGAGGTGTGCAGTTAAGTAATTTCTAGGCACGATTGAATGCACTATTACAGGAAATGTTAACGAAGAACGTTGGTGTATCCTGTACACTATGACAACTTTAGTGAAAAAGCTGAATGACCATGCCTACTCAAGATCATTGAGAACTCACTTCTAGACTTTGCTCGGAGCCCTCTACATGTGGTTATGAAGACACTGCAACCGTCGGAGGAGATGACAATACTAGGATCTGCGATCTTATTCAACAACGTTTGGATGACAAATCAATATGCAATATTTACAAGAAAATGAAATTGCATGACCAATACCATATTAGGAAATCTCAAAATTAGGACGGTGACATTTCCCGAACCTTTAACTTTGGTTGCAGTATATAGAGAAGGTCATAATCGTATTCCAATCGTAAGTGACTAATTTAACAGGGGACAAGAACCTCATTTGAGGCAATTAAATTAATGCTTCCGTTTTCTCACGCAGCTGGTCGTCTTTTCTATTAAAAATTACAACTCACGGAACATTCACAATTCGCAGAAAAAGAGTCCTTCTTGAGCGAAGTTCCATTTGATATTATTATCGAACAGTGCTTAATTAAGGGCACGAAATTTTATCATGGATTAACTCAATGTGAGACACAACGTTAGCAAAACTAATCCTTGATTCACAAATACTGTCACGCTAAATACTGGAACCCTCGAATTATTGGCGCGCCTGTTACACTGTAAACCACTAATTAAAAATCGAACATCCACGTCCATCCTCAAAATTATTTCCATAATCACCGCATCACTTAGAGTTCGTTTTAATTTTTTTTAAATATCTCTTTTCAAAAATTCCAGAACACTTTTACAAAAAGTCAAGTGACATCTGTGTTATTTTTCTCAATTTAAGGCGGTTTCTCACGTAGTGGATGCATATTACAAAAACTTTCACTAGCTCGTGTTTGCTTGTCCTATCGGAAGTGACCTATTAACTTGACCATCAGTTTAACGCTTTTTCTCTTTACTATACCTTATGAGCAAATCATGATATTCCTTCTTTCTCAGCTAAAGACTTCTTGTTCCGCAGGTCACAGGGTTTAAACACGAATATTTCGAATTTGCAAGTCCTAAGAGGAATATGAGCTGCCGTACTTTCCCCATTTCAACCCGCCCGCTCTCGTCGGTTGTACTGCATGCAAACCGTTTCCATTCGTTCTAATGCAAGTATCATTGCGGATCTCGACACATACGGTTATTATCTTTTTATCTAAATGCATCCTGGTATCTACAATTAGTAATACCAAAATTTCTGCAGAAACCCACAGTCGGCAACCTTGTATACACGACTCCAAAAGTGCATTACCACCTGCAATTCTCCCTTTCCTGCAATAGCAGGCAACCCAAAAAGCTCAGCGCTGGGTTGGTTGCACATTCGAAAGGCGTTGGACCAAACCTCAATTTTGTAACAAAAATATCAGTGTGGCAAACTGCAAATAAGAGAATAAAATAAATTGTTAAGACTTACCATTTTATTATCGTGATGGCAATGGATGACATAAAAGTTACAAAATCATCTTACCTAAGCAGTTCAAACAAGGTGAATTGTAAGAAACACACATAAGAGGAAAGCAGTTTCTTTCCTTTTCCAAAAGAAAATCTCGTAAAAAAGAAAAAGATTATAGAATGTAATGGTTTAATATAATAGTCTAACACCCCAAAACAAACATCCACACGACACAGAAAGAGAGAGAAACAGAATAAGGAACACCAATGGCTTAGCTGACTAGCGGGACTCTCATACAAGATAAGGAGGTGGGACCCTAGTTGTAAACCTAATTGTTATATTATTATTATTATTATTATTATTATTATTATTATTATTATTATATAAAATCGTCTACTTTCCCAATCTCTGACCTACCTAAGAGCATGTCTGTATATAGCGGTCATGTGAGTACCTTTTGTCAATGAGTAGCCCTAAAGGTAAAAGGGATGCAAATCTCTGAGAGAGAGGAACAAAAAACTTTCTTATGATAAATTCTAAGGGAAAGTTCGAGGAATTGCTTTTGACGGGTGCTTTCTTGTTTTTCGGGGAACAGAAAATTGTATCGGCTAAGAAATTACAGTATATAATATTGCAAATTTGCAAGTGCATTTATTTACAATGCAATTTGAGGTAATAAAGAAATTGAGGACTTCGGGACAAACGACTTGTCAAGTCCAAAAAGTGAAACTATAAATGAGATAGCTTCACAAGGATTTCAATTCATCTGATTTTCTTCAAACTTGGCACATATATACTAGAAAGAAAATAAATGCACACATGTTTTTTTTTTGTTTCTTTTGGAGAACAGGTTAAAGGATGCAAAGGGTCCCTTTTAAAAAAGGGTACCTTTGATTTAAAAGGACCAAATTAAAGGAACGATACTCTGCCGATGCAAAGATGACTTCAAAGTACAAAATACGGGTTTTGAAGTTTTTTACAGAGAAGTTTTGCAGAGGCAATGCTCCTTCGAAATGAGAAAGGACTCCGAACAATCTTTATGGAAATTGGATTTCGGTGGAATTGCTTGGAACCGTGTTATGTTGTAGATATTATGTTCCTGAGAGAAAGTCTCAATGGACACAACCAAAAATGGTTGGCCGTTTGGCCACCATGAGGCCACTTTCTTTCAAAAAAGCCGAAGAAAACGACATTCGAGATTTTGGACAAAAATATTAAAACTGTGATGTTGTAGATATTGTGATTCCGAAAAGCTCCTAATGGCCATAACCACCGAACACTGATATTTGGCCACTACAGGGCTACTTTTTTGAAAACAGCCAAACATAGTGATATTCTTGACTTCAATGAAAATCAGTAAAACTGTGATGGGTTGTAGATGTTGTGATCCTGAGAAAAAGTCTCAATAAGCACAACCACCAATCACTGACCGTTTGGTAACTACAGAGCCACATTTTTGCCAACAGCAGAACTTAACGTTATTTTGGATTTCATAGCAATTGCTTGAAACGGTGATATGTTGTAGATATTGTGATTCTGGGAAAAGGTACCCTTTCCATCCATCCATCAGTGAGCACAACCACTAATCACTGATCGTTTGGCCACT
Source organism: Thermobia domestica (assembly GCF_964235325.1). Lineage (NCBI taxonomy): Eukaryota > Metazoa > Arthropoda > Insecta > Zygentoma > Lepismatidae > Thermobia > Thermobia domestica. The sequence goes on along the minus strand of NC_137454.1, from coordinate 273,176,023 downwards.
ACGAGGCCACTGTTTTGAAAGTAACCGAAGATGGCGATGTTCTTGATTTCGGTGAAAATGACTAAAACTGTGATATGTTGTAGATATTGAGATTCTGAGAAAAGGTCCTAATGGGCAAAAACACTAATCAATGACCGTTTGGCCACAACGAGGCCACTTTCTTGAAAGTAACCGAAGATGGCCTTGTTCTGGATTTCGGTAAAATCACTGAAACTGTGATATTTTGTAGATATTGTGATTCTGAGAAAAGGTCTTAATGAGCACAACCACTAATCACTGATCGTTTGGCCACCACGAGACCACTATTTTGAAAGTAACCGAAGATAGCCACTTTCTGGATTTCGGTAAAATGACTGACTGTGATATGTTGTAGATGTGGTAATTCTGAGAAAAGGTCTTAATGGGCACAAACACTTATCAATGACCGTTTGGCCACAACGTGGCCACTTTCTTGAAAGTAACCGAAGATGGCCATGTTCTGGATTTCGGTAAAATCACTGAAACTGTGATATTTTGTAGATATTGTGATTCCGAGAAAAGGTCTTAATGAGCACAACCACTAATCACTGATCGTTTGGCCACCACGAGGCCACTATTTTGAAAGTAAAAGAAGATGGCGATGTTCTTGATTTCGGTAAAAATGGCTAAAACTGTGATATATTGTAGATATTGTGATTCTGAGAAAATGTCCTAATGGGCAAAACCAATAATTACTGACCGTTAGGCCACTTTTTTGAAAGTAACGGAACACGGTGATGTTCTGGATTTCGGTAAAAATGACTGACACTGTGATATATTGTAGATGTGGTGATTCTAAGAAAAAGTCTTAATAGGCACAACCATTAATCATTGACCTTTGGCCACTACAGGGCGACTTTTTTGAATGTAACGGAACATGGTGATGTTCTGGATTTCGGTACAAATGACTGAAACTGTGAAATGTTGTAGATGTGGTGAATCTAAGAAAAGGTCTTAATAGGCACAACCATTAGTCACTGACCTTTGGCCACAACCAGGCCACTTTCTTGAAAGGAACCGAAAATATTGATGGCCTGTATTTCGGTAAAATTGACTGAAATTTAGATATGTTGTAACCATTGTGATTGTGAGAAAAAGTTTTAGTGGGCACAGCCAAAAATCACTGGCTGTTTGGACACTACGAGGGCACTTTTTTGAAAGTAACGGAACATGGTGATGTTCTGGATTTCGGTATAAATGAGTGAAACTGTGATATGTTGTAGATCTTCTGATTCCGAGAAAAGGTCTCAATGGGCACACCCACTAATCACTGACCGTTTGGCAACAACCAGGCCACTTTCTTGAAAGTAACCGAAGATGGTGATGTTCTGGATTTCGGTAAAAATTACTGAAACTGTGATATGTAGTAGATCTTCTGATTCTGAGAAAATGTCCTAATGGGCACAACCAATAAATACTGAGCGTTTTTCCATTACCGGGCCACTTTCTTGAAAGTAACGGAACATGGTGATGTTCTTGATTTCGATAGAAATGACTCAAACTGTGATATATTGTAGATATTGTGATTCTGAGAAAATGTCCTAATGGGCACAACCAATAATGACTGACCATTTGGCCACTACCGGGCCACTTTCTTGAAATAACGGAACATAGTGATGTTCTGGATTTCGATAGAAATGACTCAAACTGTGATATGTTGTAGATCTTGTGATTCCGAGAAAAAGTCTCAATGGTCACACATACTACTCAGTTTCCGTTTGGCCATTACAGGCCACTATCTTGAAAGTAACCGAAAATGTTGATGTCCTGGATTTCAGTAAAAATGACTGAAACTGTGATATGTTTTAGATTGCTGATTCTGAGGGAAGGTCCTAATAGGCACAACCACTAATCGCTGACCATTGGCCAGAAGCAGGCCGCTTTCTTGAAAGAACCGAAAATATTGATGGCCTGGATTTCGGTAAAAATGACTGAAACTATGATACGTTGTAGATATTGTGGTTCTGAGAAAAAGTGTTAATGGGTACAGCCAATAATCACTGGCCGTTTGGACACCACGAGACCACATTTTTGAAAGTTAGCTAAAATGATGTTCTGGAATTAGGTAAAATCACTAAAACTGTGAGATGATGTAGATATTGTGATTATGAAAAATGTCCTAATGGGAACAACCAAAACATTACTGACCGTTTAGCCACAACCAGGCCAATTGAAAGTAACCAAAGATGGTGACATTCTAGATTTCGGTAAAAATGACTGAAACTGTGATATGTTGTAGATATTGTGATTCTGAGAAAAGGATTTAATAGGCACAACCACTACTCACTGACCGTTTCGCCACTACAGGGCCAATTTTGAAAAGTAATCGAAAATGTTGATTTTCTGGATTTTGGTAAAAATGACTGAAACTGTGATATGTTGTAGATATTGTGATCCTGAGAAAAGGATTTAATAGGCACAACCACTAATCACTGATCGTTTTGATACTACAGGACCATTTTTTTTTGAAAGTAACGGAACATGGTGATGTTCTGGATTTCTTAAAAAAATAACTGAAACTGTGATATGTTGTAGATCTTGAGATTCCGAGAAAAGGTCTCATTGGGCACACCCACTAATCACTGACCGTTTGGCAACAACCAGGCCACTTTCTTGAAAGTAACCGAAAATGGTGATGTTGTGGATTTCGGTAAAAAAGACTGAAACTGTGATATGTTGTAGATCTTGTAATTCTGAGAAAATGGTACAACACCTAATCAGTAACCGTTTGGCCACTACAGGCCCACTTTTTGGATACTAATCGAAAATGTTGATGTTCTGGATTTCAGTAAAAATGACTGGAACTGTGATATGTTGTAGATCTTGTGATTCCGAGTAAAGGTCTGAATGGGCATACCCACTAAACACTGACAGTTTGGCCATTACAGGGCCACTTTTTTAAAGTAACGGAACATGGTGATGTTCTGGATTTAGGTACAAATGACTGAAAAGTGTTAGGTTTTAGATCTTGTAATGTCTCCATGGGCACACCCACTAATCACTGACCGTTTGGCAACAACCAGGCCACTTTCTTGAAAGTAACCGAAGATGGTGATGTTCTGGATTTCGGTAAAAAAGACTGAAACTGTGATATGTTGTAGATCTTGTGATTCTGAGAAAAGGGCACAACCACTAATCACTCAACGTTTGGCCACTACAGGGCCACTTTTTGGAAAGTAATCGAATATGTTGATTTTCTGGATTTCGCTAAAAATGACTGAAACTGTGATATGTTGTAGATATTGTGATTCTGAGAAAATGTCCTAATGAGCACAACTAATAATTATTGACCGTTTGGCCACTACCGGGCCACTTTCTTGAAAGTAACGGAACATGGTGATGTTCTGGATTTCGACGGAAGTGTCTGAAACTGCGATATGTTGTAAATCTTTTGATTCCGAGAAAAGGTCTTAATGGGCACACACACTAATCAATTTCCGGTTGGCCATTACAGGCCACTTTCTTGAAAGTAACCGAAAATGTTGATGTCCTGGATTTCAGTAAAAATGACTGAAACTGTGATATGTTGTATATATTGTGATTCTGAGAGAAAGTCTTAATGGGCACAGCCAATAATCACTGGCCGTTTGGACACCACTAGATGACTTTTTTGAAAGTAAGCTAAAATGGTGATGTTCTGCATTTAGGTAAAAATGACTGAAACTGTGATATGTTGTAGATATTGTGATTCTGAGAAAATGTCCTAATGGGTACAACCAATAAATACTGACCGTTTGGCCACAACCAGGCCACTTGAAAGTACGGTAACCAAAGATGGTGATATTCTGGATTTCGGTAAAAATGACTGAAACTGTGATATGTTGTAGATATTGTGATTCTGAGAAAAGGATTTAATAGGCACAACCACTACTCACCAGAGATGTTCACCCTCGCGAGGGTGGCCCTCTCGAGGGCATCCTCACCCTCAAGTTCCCTCGCCCACAGTGACGCGAGGGCGAGGGAGCGCGAGGGCGAGGACAAGTTTTGGCCGCGAGGGCGAGGGTGCGCGAGGGCGAGGACAAGTTTCGGCAGCGAGGGCGAGGGTGCGCGAGGGCGAGGACAAGCTTCGATGGCGAGGGTGAGGGTGCGCGAGGGCGAGGACAAGTTTTGGCCGCGAGGGCGAGGGTGCGCGAGGGCGAGGACAAGCTTCGATGGCGAGGGTGAGGGTGCGCGAGGGCGAGGACAAGTTTTGGCCGCGAGGGCGAGGGTGCGCGAGGGCGAGGACAAGCTTCGATGGCGAGGGTGAGGGTGCGCGAGGGCGAGGAAAAGCTTCGACGAAGAGGGTGAGGGTGCGCGAGGGCGAGGACAAGTTTTGGCCGCGAGGGCGAGGGTGCGCGAGGGCGAGGACAACCTTCGATGGCGAGGGTGAGGGTGCGCGAGGGCGAGGAAAAGCTTCGACGAAGAGGGCGAGGGTGAACGAGGGTGAGGGCCAAGTGTTACTGCGGGAGCGAGGGTGCACGATGGCTAGAGACAACTTCCTTCAGGAGAACGAGGACACTCGAGGGAGGAGGACAAGCTTCCTTAAAAGCAACTGTTTTGGAGTTTGCTGTTTGACCTCTTTTGGAGAGAGGCAAAATTTAATATATCATCTGCCATGTCCCCTAGATGAAAAGTTAGTGTCATAGCAAGGTTATACATAATCGTATTTTTCCTTTCAATTAATTGCAGTAGACAATTTCTCGTGTGTACGTACATAATTATTAAAAATAATAATGCAAATAATAATAATATTTGATTTTTCCCATGAAAGTTTCCGGGTAGAAAAAGCGCTACATTAAGAAGTAAGTGTGCCTCATTGTTGCCCTCCCTGTGCTGGAGACGTTTTAGATAAGAAGTGTCTACTACACTGTCATGTTTAAAGAGTGTTGGTAGACAGACAGTCACTCACGTCATTCAGCAGTAAATGACAAGAGCGCTGATATCTGAACAAACACAATCAATGAGAGAACCATCAGAATGCAGTAGATCAGATGGAAAAAGACTTGATGGAATGACTTTGGTTCATAGATGGTCATTTTGCTCTGGACTCTCTCGGACTCGGGCTCATTTTTTTCAACTGGGCTCTCGCTCATTTATTCCTTTGGGAATCGTGCTCGGGCTTACTTCCATCAGTTGGACTTGCGCTGACTTATTTCATTGACGCTTGGGGTAGCGCTTAATTATTGAACCCGAGAACGGTTGAGCGCGAATGCCGAGCTAGCGAGCGTTGGGCTCGTGAGTTTGGATGCCCATGAAATGGGCTGATTAATAGCATACATCCTCCTCCAATGTCCACCACTGATGAAGTTGTTACAATTAATCGGAATTTTTAACTTTTCATAGTTTTGTGACAGCCCAAACTATTATCTGAATCGATATTTGTTAAAATAATGTCAGTCACTATTGTATCGATTTTCATTGTTTCTGCTTTTATAATCTACGTGGGTAGAGCTGTCATTTAGTTAGAAAATAAATAATATGTTTTTTCTTGTCCTTAAATAGAAATATCTGACACGTTAATACTGAAATTTTGTTAAAAGAGCTGCTTTAACAAAATAAATTTAATAAGTTCCACAAGACATAAGTTGTTTATGCAGCCGAAATTTGCAACTGTTGACTGATTGCCGTTTAGCGTCCTCTTTCGTCGGCGAGGCTATATGAGAAGTGGACCTATAGGTTTAACGCGGAATTCGATCCACTGTCGTTCAATGTTCTCCCACTCGGAATTGTCCCCAGGACCCCATGCACCAAAGGTTCGCGTGCAAGCCAGTGAGATAGGGTTTGTATGTTGTGTTGTTCAATGATTTTTATTAGGAATAAAATACGTTACAGGATGCTATACTGATTGTAAATATTATAGTGCAAGTATTGAACGATTGTGTGGTAAAAGGGGAAATATAAATTTGGACAAATTAAAAAAAAAAGGCCTGAAAAACTGTAGGATATATGAAAAATATAAAACTTAGGAAAAGCCACTTCAGCAAAACGAGCATGACTTTGTTGTGGGTAAACAGTTTAATCATATTATTATTAATTTCGCACAAATGTGCCACACATCATAGCATGGGCGGCGATTAGGGGGGCAAAGGGGGGCAGTTACCCCCCACTCTTTTGAAATGACCCATTAATGTCGCTATATAGTTTCCTTTGGAAATATAAAGTTTTTGTATGTATTAAGATTCACAGAATGAAAATGGTGCCATAAAATATTTGCCGTTCCGTGAGTACGTATTAGTTGTCTTCCCGTGCAGTTAAGAAAGCTACAGGAGTTGCGTTTTAATTGCCACGAAAAATTGTTCAAAAATTAACCTATCCGAGTGTACTTTCATATTCATTTCTTCTTACAAGGGCTCGATATGTTAGTCAGCCGCTTTGGAACAAATTGAGATAACATTTCGCAGAAAAAAAAAGTCCTTCATAGGCAGTTTTTTTTTTCAGAAACAATGTTCTGGGGGGAGGGGCACACTTAGTATCCCGGGGCGGCACTGCAGGTACTATTCTATTCATATATTATATTATAGACGTATTATTTTGGTCTCCTTCGGGGGGACGCTCTCAGAGCTTCGGGGGACAGTACCCCCCCAAAAAACATGTCTGGAAGAAACACTCTTCACAACTTATTCTGTAATTGCACAAAAATCGACAGTTCCTGAAATGTCTTTTCTTCTTTCTAATAGTAAGGAATATTTGATTTGATTTTTTTAAACATCCCTTCAGCAGTGAGACTATATGAGACGTGAACCTACCGATTAACATAGAATACGAACCACATGAGCTCCCGCCAGGAATCGAACCCGGGTCTCCCACGTCAAAGTTGCGGCATTGTTTTGAAGTGTAATATACGAGTTCAGGGGTGTACATATACAATTTTGTATATACAATTGAATTTAGTGAATTCAACATAATTCTAGGTTTTAGGATTATTTGGGATAACTGGAGTGTGGAGTGATTCTAAGTATTGTTGAAATGAAATCTTTAAGATTAACGTCCTATGGTTATGCCGGTTAGGCTAAAGGAGACGGTGATAATAAGAAATGAGTGAAATAATGGAATGAATAAAGTGGGAGGAAACGGGAGAACCCCGAGAAAACCCACGAGCACGGCGTTTGTCCACCACAAAGTCCACACGGCGCGAGCTGGGATCGAACCAGGGACCCCCAAGCACCGGAGGTGAATTACTGAGCCACCGCGCCCCCTTAAATATTGTTGAGTTTTGATATATTCCAAGAAAGTGAAAACTGCACCTAATGGCAATAAACATGTTTCGGGAAGCTGCAAAAGTATTTCTTTAAATGTCGCAGCATATGCTTGAAGTATTTACTGTCTTTCTAAGAGTAATAACATATAATAGCATGCGTGGAACTAAAAATATAAATTGTTCATTAATTCCCAGTTTCAATATAACTTTTGCAAAACAAGCCTCATTTTTCATTAGTAGTCGATTAATATTATTCTTTCTGTTTATTTGTTTTGGAAATTTGTTATTAAATAGGCCCCTAATCTGATCATACAAATTTCCGGACAGAATTATAAGATATTCATGAGCAAGGAATCCAACCTCTTCTTACACCTTCGTTGTTTAAGAGTACAAAGCGCTAGTATCTACTTTCCGTTGCTCTTGTAAATTTACTTAATAAAATATGAAACACGATATATGGTATTTTAACTGGAAAAAACAGTATCCTAATAGTTATACAAAATTTCGTCAAGAAAAATGTTAGAAGCAACCAGGAAAACTAACATTGATTTACAAATATTGAGATCATGTCTTGCCCCCCCTACTTTTAACGTCCAACCGCCGACACTGCATCATAGGCCAAATACTGAACATATTTACCTCTTCTGGGATGCTTGTCTATCAGCAGACAATTATCCTGGACATAACAAACATCAAACATTACGCATAAATATATAGAAGACAGCTTTATATCATGAGATCGAACCTTTGGAGTTATAATTAGAAATTTAAGGAGACTTTACAGGTATTCTACATTCATGAAATTACAGAACTTATAATCACAACTGCTAAACGTTTCTCCAAGGTGTTAAACGTTTGGTAAAGGAAGTAACAGGATCTGATATCAGTGATTACACGTGTTGGTTAAAACCATTTTATAAGAAAACAGCTATTTCTGCGGAAACTAAAAGCAAACCAAGAGGTAAAAAGGAACTTTCTCTAACCCCTTCGTATCGGTTTGAATGTAACACAAAGAAATAATGGTACTTCAGAGGGTACTGCAAGAAATGAAATGAAATTTTGAGTTTTACGTCCCACGGTTATGCCGGCTAGGCTAAAGGAGACGGTGATGATGAGTAATGAATAAAATGGTGGAATGAAGAAAGTGGGAGAACCCCGAGAAAACCCACGCACACGGTGTTTGTCCACCACAAAGTTCACTTGGCGGGAGCAGGGTTTGAACCCGAGACCCCTAGCACCAGAGGTGAACGCTCTACCACTGAGCCACCGCGGCCCAAACAGTAAGCGATAGCGAGTTGAATACTGCAAGATTTTTTGTTGCTTCAAACTATTAAAAAACTTTCCAAAGGTCGTAATATGACCCCGTACGATAATTGTAAACAATGCAGGCCCGGAATTGGACCGATTTCTCCCAATCTAGCCCCGCGCTAGAGTGTTATCCAATCCATTCGACAGTGTCGTCTTATAAGCCTAATGGACCCTGTAGAAACCAGTGTGGCCTCTAGGACTAAATATTACAAATAATACATTATAATATATTCTATAAGTAATATACGGGCCGCGGTGGCTCAATGGTAGAGCGTTCACCTCTGGTGCTTGGTGTCCTGGGTTCGATCCCAGCCCCTGCCACGTGAACTTTGTGGTGGACAAACACCGTGTGCGTGGGTTTTCTCGGGGTTCTCCCGTTTCCTCCCACTTTCTTCATTCCACCATTTTATTCATTACTCATCATCACCGTCTCCTTTAGCCTAACCGGCATAAGCGTGGGACGTAAAACTAAAAGATTTCATTTCCTTTTTTTTTATAAGTAATATGTTCTGCTTGCGGGGCCCTCTGCCAAGTGACCATCAGACTGTTAAGTGGCTCTGTTACTTTTGGCTTGTGAAGTACACATATCATGTTGCAATACAAGCACATCCATGGACGTAAATAAGGAAGCGTATGGTCTCTACCTAGAATTCAAATGAATGAATGAATAGTTTGTATTGTTTCTGGAAACAAGCAATATGTTCTAAAGTTGATTTGAGCTGGAAAGTTTAATTCTTTATATTTCCAGCTTCTGTTGTAAAAGTATATATTATAAGTGATATGTGATATGATACCTCCATTAACATCCGGTTGGTATAACCTCAGTGCGATTTCTTTGTATGTTTCTTTCTCCTCTCCCACCCAAAACCAAGACTTATATGCTCTCTCTCTCTCTCTCTCTCTCTCTCTCTAAATATATATATATATATATATATATATATATATATATATATATATATATATATATATCTCCGAATACGTGTTTTTAGTTTCTGCGGAAAAAACTGTGTTGTGACTAAAGTCTCTCCGAAAAAAAAGTAATTATTACCGCAGAAGCGCAGGTAGTTTTCACAGGAAAATACGACACGTATTCTCTCATTTTACGTCTACAATATTTGTGGACATGTTCATTTATTACAGTATATTTCTTTCTGGGCTCGTGGAGTTGAATTTCGTATTTTTAGAAGGGGGGCCCTTTGTCACACTTTTGTTTTTCTGCATAAAATCAAAAACACGTAATCATTTCTTTTCTTTTCTTTTCTTTCTTTCTTTATTTTTGCGTACTGTTCCTACACAAACTATCGTTGCAATTATGTCCAACCATTTTTCCCAGAAAAATACGAAACATCTATTCCTTCGTTTTACGTTTATAGCATCTGTGCACAATATTATTCACTTCGGTTCACTTCTTGCCTTTCGGGACTCAAATTTCAAAATTTTGGGTTGGGGCTTTTGCCCCCTAAAACTGTTTTTCCGCTGAAAAGAAAAAAAACATGCATTCGTTTATTTCATGTGTAATATCTACCTGCTAAATTTTATCAAAATCGGAGTGTTACACTTGGGAAGTGTTACATGTGAGAACAGCAGAGTTGTATGAGAAGAGTCTTTGGGAAATTATACTGTAACTCTGGAGTATGCGACTTTCATCTTATGGTCATCTTACGATTCGATTTCTTTGCTAGCCTCTTTTGTTTTCTCGCAACATACCCGTTCATATAGCAACATTACAGAAAGAGACACAAACGAGTAAATTGACAGAAGCTTCGAATTTGAAATTCCAAAAGGTTGAACCTGTTCATCCTTCCTTGTGGATGGACATTGCAAAAGGATGAGACCATGGTTTCAACTGCATCGAACAAGAGTAGCGAGATGAATTACCGAAGAAGAGGATAAAATGGAAGACGATTAACCTTCAAAGGTGCTTGTTCAACTTATTGATGGATTATTCTCAAGGAAGCACCCGTGGAGTGCACTTTGCGCCCGTAGATTTAGCGCCCACATATAATTTCGTGTACTTAGCGCCCAGAAAATATTTGATGCTTATCAGTGTGCTAGGGTTGACCAAAGAGAGAACTAGTTTATATGTATAAATGTAGTTTCGTACTCAAATCATCTATCCCATCCCCTCTCTTTTGACGACTAAAGAACAAAAATTTTTCACTTGAAAGATCCTGCCTAAGGGGTTTTAAAACTTCCTGCACAATTGTCATGTCACTTTTAAAACCCCTTAGGCAAGTTGAAAGAAATGTGTTCTTTTCTTCCTCTTCTGTTCATCACCGTCAGCTCTAATACTCTGACTTTTCATGTACATCTGTAATTACGTACAATTTAATTACGACTTAAGAGCATTACTATATCACCTATGAGATTTTCATATATGGATGTGAATTCATGTGTCAGCGTTATTTTAAAATTTATATAGTTTTAAATAATAATAATTACACGCACCTTAATGCAAATACTACTGCATGGAAAACAGCAATTATTTATGCACATTGCATAACTTCATTTCCTATCGTAAATACAGGGTGTCAAAAAATTCAAATGCCAAAATTTGCTGGGTAATTCTTTATATCAAATGGGTAATTCTTTATAGAAAATAAAACGTTCTAATGAACATGTATCAAGTGTTATAAGCCGCCCTAAACGCAATCAATCACATTTTAAACCCTAGTTTAAAAATAATGGAACATATCGTAAGTAGTTAAAGAAATTCGGCAAGAAATAGTATTTCCTCTATCTAAATATCCATACAAGGATACACTTTTAACCCTAGGACCACGGGCGGCGATTAGGGTGGGGCAAAGGGGGGCAGTTGCCCCTCCACTTTTTGAAATGACCCATTAATGTATATAGTTTCATTTGGAAATATAAAGTTTTGTATGTATTATTGGTTCATAGAATACAAATGGTGCCATAAAATATTTGCCGTTCCATGAGTAGGCCTACGTATTGGTTATCTTTCCGTGAAGTTAAGAAAGCTACAGAAATTGCGTTTTAAAAATGACACTAAAAATGGCCCAAAAATTAAGCTGTTGGAGCGAGACAATTCGAGCGTACTTTCATTTCATCTTACAAGGGCTCGATATGTTAGTAAGCCGCTCTGGATCTAATTGAGATATCATTTCGCAAGAAAAGAAGTCCTTCACAAGTTATTCTTTAATTGCACAAAAATTGACAGTTCCTAAAACAGTTCTTTTCTTTAAAAAATTGACAGTTCTTTTCTTCTTTCTTATAGTAAGGAATATTTTGATTTGATTTTTTTCAGCTTAACATCCTGTTCAGCAGCGAAGCTATATGAGACGTGAACTTAAACGTAGAGTCCGAACCACGTGAGCTCCCTCCGGGAATTGAACCCAGGTCTCCCACGTCAAAGGTGCGTACGTTAACCGCTTAGCCACGAAGGAGCTCAGTAAGGAATATATAATTTTGCAGTGTAATATACGAGTTTAGGGGTGTACATATACAGTTTTGTTATACAATTAAATTTAGTAAATTCAACATAATTCTAGGTTTTAGGATTATTTTGTATAACTGGAATGTGGAGTGACTAAGTATTGTTGAGTTTTGATGTACCGTATTCCAAGAAAATGAAAACTGTATCTAATGGCAACGAACATGTTTCGGGAAGCTGCAAAAATATTTTTTGAATGTCGTAGCATATGCTTGTAGTATTCACTGTCTTTCTAAGAGTAATAACACATATAATAACATGCGTGGAATTAAAAATATAAGTTGTTCATTAATTTCCAGTTTCAACATAACTTTTGCAGAACAAGCCTTATTATCCATTACTATGATTATTTGATTAATATTATCCTTTCTATTTATTTGGTTTGCAAATTTGTTATTAAATAGGTCCCTAATCTGATCACACAATTTTCCAGACAGAATTTTAAGATACATGATTTTATGATTTTTTGATTTCATGAGCAAGGAATCAGATCTCTTCTTATACCTTCGTTGTATAAGAGTACAAAGAGTTAGTATCTTGTGTTGCTCTTGTCAATTTACGTAACAAAATATGAAACAAGATATACGGTATTTTAACTGAAAAAGATAGTTATACAGTTATACAGCCTTTAGTCTATATAACAGCCTCCTAATAGTTATACAGCCTTTAGTCTAACAAAATGTTACAAGCAACCAGGAAAAGTAACATTGACATACAAATACTATATTCAGATCATGTCTTGCCTCCCCACTTTTAACGTCCAACCGTCGCCACTGCCGAGGACTACCAGGTGGGTCCATTGCACTCGTACGCATACTTTCTTTAATAATTACTAAGGCTTAGTAAGTATTGAGATTCTATGACATTTCCCTGGTTGTGTTCTTGTATTATGTTATTTAAGTATTATTATTATTATTATTATTATTATTATTATTATTATTATTATTATTATTATTATTATTATTATTATTTTTCATTTCCGTGAGTTAAGTGATAGTTTTTAAAATTTATAGCATTGGGTACCGAGTGGGTCCATTAAACTCGAGCCTTAATGAAGAAATATGAGGACAGATTCAGAATAGATTGAGATTGTGGCTCGTAGCGGAGTGAACGTTCTGATAATCTTCTAACTGTCCCAATGAAGTCAGATATAACATATTGCAACTTTGTGTTATTATTTAGTTAGATTGATTTTATTATTTGCGATTTTGCTTATTTTAGTAGCAGCTTTTCTTTATTTATTCACTTATATAAGTTCATTGTCAGAAGCATAATAGCTGCTTTTGTCTATCAAACTGTATTAATTTTTCCATTGTATGCAGTTGCGTATCCAGGGGGAGTTTCCCGGGATATAAACTCCCAAGAACCAAAATTTTAAAAAGTTGCTAGAATAAAATCTAAATTTGCGCTTTCAGTCTCCACATTAACAAAAAAAGTTTTCCGGAGTAGGACACTGATCCCCTCCCCCCGAATAGAAATCCTGGCTTTGCCACTGATTGTATGTAAAGTTTTGTTTATTGTTAGTGTGTTTTGATCATTGCACATGGTAGACAAACAGATCACTAACAATACACGTCACTATTGATGGTAGAGGAGGAATATTTTTGGTAAATCAATAAACAATGAAGAAATTGATTCCCGACAGACGATAAGATATTAGCAGACTTATATACAAATGCAACTGAAGTTTCTTGTTCAGGTACCCATATTGAAATGAGACGTTGAGTAGTTTTCTTATCCAGAGGATTGGTTAGAAGTTTGAAGCGTAGCACTTATAGCTAATGCAAAAGCACGTGCTAATGCAAAAAGCAAAACTCCGGAGAAAAGCGATCCTACATGGGCTGCCTCATGTTTTGATGACAACATCGGCGCTATTAGAATACCTGATGATGAACTGTTCCTAATTTGTGAAGTTGCAGATTCTTCACACACTCTGCAATATAATTTTATTCTTACATATAATATGACTGTAGACGAACAATTTCTCATTTTTGGGGTGCGCTGTCTCTTTTGACAATATATTCCCAGTAAGATCACCCATTGCAAAACACAATGCACAGCTATCATGAAGTGGTCACTTCTAGAGCGGAGGAAAAACTCAAAGTTATCATATATTACAACACAACAAAATCACACGTTCACACTAACAATCATATGGCTCGCTGTTAGATTACAAAACAATGAACAAAATGGCCTATGACAGTATTTTACATAACTGATGTAAGTGGACTCAACACTTATGGTATTGTGTCATCAAAGCGTAATTTCAAACGAGAAACACATTTAAAAAGTTTGAAATGCCGTAAATTCTTCATTTCGTCTGGTTAGCAGTTCGCCAACGTTGAGAAAAAATCACGGAGAATGGAAGCTTCCCTGCATACTGAAGAGGAACAGTCTAAGAAATTCTCTCCAGCAAAGAGGGAGCACAAAACAACAACTTTCTGCCGCAAATGCAAGCTACATGAATGTACTGACATGTAACATTTTCGAAGTGTAACACTCCGATTTTGATAAAATTTGGCAGGTAGATATTACACATGAAATAAACGAATACGTGTTTTTTTTCTTTTCTGGGGAAAACTGTTTTAAGGGGTAAAAGCCTCCACCCAAAATTTGGAGAAATTTGAGGTCCGAAAGACAAGAAGAAGTTAGCCGGAGTGAATGAAATTGTGCACCGATATTATAAACGTTAAATGATGGAATATGTGTTTCGTATTTTCCTGGGAAAAATGGTTGGGTGGGGCACAGACCCCTTCAAACCTTTGATCTCGAAATATCAAAAGCGCTAATAACAGTACGTCAAAAATGCCTACTGGACATGGAGAATTGCAACGAAACTGTGTTTACATTTCATCACGACTTATCAAAGTGCTAATTAGTGTAGTGCAAAGTACCTAAAAAGACATGGAGAATTGTAAAACAATTACCTAAGACTAATTAATTTTTAAATTTTGTTACGCAGAAATAAGTTTTCTTCTTGCAAATTTCAATATTATACTTCTGAATAGTGTTTTACTTCATAATAAAATCTTCCTTTTGCAAAAATAAATAAATAAATAATAATAATAATAATAATAATAATAATAATAATAATAATAATAATAATAATAATAATAATAATAGGTTTGTATTTAGTTTTATGTCCCATGGTTTTGCCAGGTAGGCTAAAGAAGACTTGAATTTACTGATTTTAGTGGAATCCGAACCACTTTGGTCATTCAATGCTCTCCCACCAGGAATCGAATCTTGAGCCTCATACGCCAAAGGCTTGCGGTCTTGCCACTAGACCAGCGAGGAAAGATAAAACAAACATATATGGGAATATGTAAATTAAACTCTCAACCAGACGTGGCTAGTGAGGGAAGTCGTAAGCCAAAGCGTTCCAGACAAGTCACACGAACACGAAGTACATACTGCAGCACTTGGGATTGGCGAATTTTTACAGGGAGAATGAGAAAGTCCGATTTCTATAGAATGGTGGACGGATTTGTTTTCCTTCTCTCTGACAAGGGTCAGAAGTGATGGATTACTTACAACAAATCGTACCAGAAGAAACTGAAGAATTCCTAATTTATTTTGATCAACATTACGCATCAGGTAGTCTCTGGAGTATGCGACTTTCATCTTACGTCTTACGATGATCTTACGATTCAATTTCTTTGCTAGCCTCTGTTTCCTCGCAACCTACCCGTTCATATAGCAAAATTACAGAAAGAGACACGAACGAGTAAATTGATAGAAGCTTCGAATTTGAAATTCCAAAAGGTTGAACCTGTCCATCCTTCCTTGTGGATGGACATTACAAAAGGATGAGGCCATGGTTTCAACTGCATCGAACAAGAGCAGCGAGATGAATTACCGAAGAAGAGGATAAAATGGAAGACGACTAGCCTTCAAAGGCGCTTGTTCAACTTAGTGATGGATTATTCTCAAAGAAACACCATACTCGTTCAATATCTGATTGGAATTGATTACTGCATAAGGCTGTAACTTTAGGGTATAATGTTATCCGGTTCGTAGAGCGATTAACTTATTGGTTCGTAAAGCAACGTTCTTTTTATTATAGAACGTTACGTTGTTTTTCAGTGCTTGTAGTGTATGATATCAATTGCTTAACTATATAGATTTATATTACGCATAAAGTTGTGAAATATGTATCAGACTTAATGCAGCTAGCTTGTTAGATGTTTTTTTTTTTTTTTTCTGAAACTGTGTAATACCATATGATAATTTGACTTTTTCTTTTTTGGTATCGAAACCGATGTTGTTTTATAGTCAGAGTTACCATGTCAGGTTTTTACCGGGACAGTCCCGGTTTGAAAGCTCTTGAAATGAAATGAAACCTTGAGTAGGATAGAGAAGACGGTGATTGTATGAATGAAATGGTGGAATGAAGAAAGTGAGAGAAAACGAGAGAACTCCGAGTTTATCCATGCACGCAATGTCTGACTACCACAAAGCCCGTTTGACGCAAGATGGGGTAAAACCAGGGATCACATGAACCAGATGTGAGTGTTTCTACCACTGAACCACCGTGACCTCCATGAAGACTCTTATCCCGGTGTTTCGCCAGTTTACATTTTGTCCCAGTTCTCAGTCGTGAGAATATGTTCACCGTTTTTTGTATGCTTTATCCTCATTGCGGTATTCTAGATTACGTCTGTTTTACATAGTTTTCACATTAAAAGCTAAATATGTAACCTTAGTTTATAGTACATTTAAATATTGTAGAGCATTGCATACCACGTAGTACAGTTACATACATGCATATATATATATATATATATATATATATATATATATATATATATATATATATATATATATATATATATATATATATAACTACGTTTCTGCGTTTCACCCTTTCCTCCGGAGGTTATGATTCATTGAAGCGTCATAATCAGTGCTATTGGCTGGTCTCTCTGTCTCTCTCTCTCGCTCTCTCTCTCTCCCTCTTCATAACAGTTTTACTTAGTGGACGCTAAGTACACGGAACATGGATGTAAGAAAATAACAGGAATTAACGACCTGTGGAAAGAGTGGTAAAATGAACTGGACATCCCTGATTGTGAGATAAAATCAATGTAAAATTCCTTCTGTGAGCCAGAAACACTGGGCGCTAAGTCTACGGGCGCTACATGCACGGAACCGAAGCACCATACTTGTTCAATATCTGATAGGAATTGATTACTGCATAAGGCTGTAACTTTAGGGTATAATGTGTACAATAAGGTTCGTAGAGCGATTAACTTATTGGTTCGTAAAGTAACGTTCTTTTTATTATAGAACGTTACGTTGTTTTTCAGTGCTTGTAGTGTGATATCAATTGCTTAACTATATACATTTATAATACGCATAAAGTTGTGAAATATGTATCAGACTTAATGCGGCTAGCTTGTTAGATGTTTTTTTTTTTTCTGAAACTGTGTAATACCATATGATAATTTGACTTTTTCTTTTTTGGTATCGAAACCGATGTTGTTATATAGTCAGAGTTACCATATGTCAGGTTTTTACCGGGACAGTCCCGGTTTGAAAGCTCTTGAAATGAAATGAAACCTTGAGTAGGATAGAGAAGACGGTGATTGTGAGAATGAATGAAATGGTGGAATGAAGAAAGTGAGAGAAAACGAGAGAACTCCGAGTTTATCCATGCACGCAGCGTCTGACTACCACAAAGCCCATTTGACGCAAGATGGGATAAAACCAGGGATCCCATGAACCAGATGTGAGTGTTTCTACCACTGAACCACCGTGACCTCCATGAAGACTCTTATCCCGGTGTTTCGCCAGTTTACATTTTGTCCCGGTTCTCAGTCGTGAGAATATGTTCACCGTTTTTTGTATGCCTTATCCTCATTGCGGTATTCTAGATTACGTCTGTTTTACATAGTTTTCACATTAAAAGCTAAATATGTAACCTTAGTTTATAGTACATTTAAGTATTGTAGAGCATTGCATACCACGGAGTACAGTTACATACATACATGCATATATATATAGGCCTATATATATATATATATATATATATATATATATATATATATATATATATATATATATAACTACGTTTCTGCGTTTCACCCTTTCCCCCGGAGGTTATGATTCATTGAAGCGTCATAATCAGTGCTATCTGGTCTCTCTGTCTCTCTCTCTCTCCCCCTCTTCATAACAGTTTTACTTAGTGGACGCTAAGTACACGGAACATGGATGTAAGAAAATAACAGGAATTAACGACCTGTGGAAAGAGTGGTAAAATGAACTGGACATCCCTGATTGTGAGATAAAATCAATATAAAATTCCTTCTGTGAGCCAGAAACACTGGGCGCTAAGTCTACGGGCGCTACATGCACGGAACCGACCAAGCGGGGGATGAAACTCAAGTTTCCCGCACCATTTAGCCACGAGGGAGAGAGTTAGGCTGTATTTTGTGTAATTTAATATATCCATATTTAAAAACGTTCTGTTTAGAAGGAAAAAAATGTAACTAACAGGTGAACAGAATAATTTTTTGTCAAAGTGTAAAAAAATAAAACTGTTGGGTGTAATACTATTCTTTGTTCGTGGAATTTTCCAATGACTCGTTTGAGTTCAGAGGTACTTGTTTGTGTCGCTTCCCATCTCAGGTAGAAATATGTTAATAGTAGCTAGCAGGGATTTGCAGAGGTTTATGCCTTTGTCGGAAATATTTTTAGCGATCTGATTCACATCTCTGCAATTCATTCTTCAATAGTGAGACTGAGACTACCAAATGTGTCACTTTGAGGATAATTCAATTCCTAGAATTTGCCAAGACCAAAGAATTCTGTGAATACAAGTGCTTCGTTTAAAAGTGCGTCCAAGCGTAAAATCATGTGATGCTTGTTTGAATACAGAAATTTCAACAATTAGATATTCATTTGATTAGAAAGCTCGTTCTTATTTTGTTGGATGGAAACAGATACGTTGATCATAAACCACAAAGCAATGAAGGAAAAGAAGGATTATATTTAACTATGTGAAGCTGTCATACATAACAGAGTAAACCTTGGAAGAGGTCTCGCGCTCAATTCTCACTATGATTTTTTTCCCTAGTCCTACCAGTTTACCATTGTTTTAGGTACATCCGTCTTTTCAATTTCCATCTAATCCCGTTCTATTCTGAGAAGTGCAGCCAATGAGTTATTAATTGGATGGCACCAACACGGCATACAACGGCAAATTTTACAAACAGGCTGACAGATTGGGTTTATCTATTTAGAAATAGATCTTAATATTAAACCAGTTGAGAATGCTCGAATAGCATTGCCAGAACAAACTTGAATTATTTTTTTCGAAATTTATATGAAATTGTATATTAAATGTATTTGATTAAATTCAATAGATAATACAATATATATAATTATATTAATATAAATTATAATCGTAATAAAGTAATTAGAAAAATATCATACAAATTGTAGGCAATTAATTAAATGAAAAATATGTAGTTATTTAAATTATTAAAAAGTTTAAATTGAAATAACTAATGACGCAATAATTTTTCGATCAATAACTAGTATTGGTATTAAAGTGACGCTAAAAATGCCTCACTTCTTTTAGATGCTTTTTGATGCTCCATCGAATGGGAGGCTCAAAATTGAAAAATTCGCAAATAACACACACACCAGGGGCGATCGGGGCAGTCCCATCGCAGAAGAGGAAACTTTCTTATTTTACATATATGAATAAAACCTATCCCAGAGTTTAGAGCCCTTAAAAGTAGCAGTATGACAACCCTACCCCCAGAAGTCGGTCCTGGATCCGCCCCTGACACAAACACACACACACACACACACAGACAGAGAGAAAGACATATAGAATTCAATAACGAACTTTTTAAATGAATTAAATGTAGACACCGTAAATTGATAACACTTAGTGTAATCCACTTCATCAAAGTCAGTTATTAGTTGATCAATAATTTTAATTGATCTTAAATTAGGATTATCTTATAAATCACTACTGTTAATGGTTTAATTGAATTGTCAATTTTGTAAGTAAAATCTCATTCTAAGATAATTACGTTAAGTGTAGATCACAACTATCTAGGCCAGCCCACAAGGTGTTTTTAATTGAAATCCTATCCGTTTTCCAAGTACCCAGTTACAAAACTATTAAGTCAATACTGAAAACTAAAAACGAAAATATTTATTGCAATTAAACGATTAACACGATTGGTATTATTGGACGGGAGCACGTTGGCTCAGTGCTACAGCCAATCTCTGGTTTCAGGGGTCACTCGTTCGATCCCAGTAGGCCAAGTGAGTTCGTGGAGGACGATAGCGTATACTTGGGTTTTCTCGGGATTTTCCCGTTTCCTCCCGTTTTATCATTCCACCTATTCTTTCATCATCATTCACTTGCAATTCCATCAGTCTCCTTTAGCCATCGATGGCATAACCGTTGGATGTTAAACTAAAGATTTATTTTTTTAAATTTTATTTTATTTATTTATTTTTCTTTTAAGATTGGTATCTTTGAAAGCGTTTTTAATACAGTGTAAGAATATGCAGCGCACAGTCTTGAAAAGGGAGACTATTTTGGGCGTCCAGTAGGCTTCTTTCTGTGATCTGTTACCCTTCATTATCGACGTTTTTATTTATTTTTTTTCGCTAAATAGGACATTAAAATAGTATGATTTGGTTCTATATCGCAAGTTTTAAAGCTCCCTGACAACTGATATTTAGTCAGCAAAGCATAGGAAAACTTAGAAATAAAGAAGCAAAACTACCTGAAGTATTCGGCTATGGTTCATCTAATCATGGGCGTCGTAACGAGGGGCTTGGGTGGTCGCGTTCTTCCCAGATTTTCGTCACACGTATGTAAGCAAACCAAGAAAATAAAAGCATATATTCAGGGGTGTAGTCGAGAGTATACGAAGGTGTATTGCTCAATCTTAGTCATTTGCGCATACTTTCTGTTTCAAGGCGTGTAGTACTATATTCAAAACTAGCATATATAACCTGTGAAATGTTTAAGACTAGCGTATACTCTGTGAAAATTTTAAGACTATGGTGTACGCCGTGTGAAATTTTAGGACTTGAGCAGGAAGTTTTTGATAGTCTATTATTGCAACACAGCCCCTAGTTATTCGCCTTTGGTGGCCCCGCATCGTGGAGGTTGTGGGGACATTATCTAAGCCTTTGGTCAAGTGACCTTACATTTGGACCTGTCAAGTGACCTTACATTTACATAGATTACTATTGAGATAAGTGGGTAAAACTGCATTCAGGTTTACACCTACAATTTCATGATTCTTAGTGTTCATCCTCCCCAAGGGGAACTTTCGAAGATGTCCTCAATTCTAACTATAGAGAAACGTTCTCACACAACAGAATAAACATAATTTGAAACCGTTCATGATCTATATTTAGAAAAAATAGCACTCTACTAACGTAATTTGCTGTTTTGGAAAATATAAGTTTAACTTATGAATATCTGGGAATCAGTCGATCTGTCTATATTCTGACGTATTAGAGTTAATGTCCCTTTGTTATTCATCACCGATGCCGATGTTAAATGGTGCGTGAATCTATAGTTTATGGTAGGATCCGAACCACCATAATGCGTTCAAACTTCACTCAAGGGAATCGAACCTGAGACTTGCTGCAAAGCAGACATGCTTGCTAGACACTATACTAACTTCCTTTGTATATTTCAATATCATTAACTTTCAGTAATCACCGGTAACCGACCTAAAACCAGAGTCGAAGTCTAAGAGGGAGTTATTGAAAATGTTTAATTATCCTAATTTTTATGTAAATATTTCACTTTAGAATATTAGCGTTTAAATACTCCTCTCCCCCATACAACCATTACACACGCTAATACTATGTAATAAGCAGTAACGACTACATATTATCAGGTGCAACATTTAATCAATCAACATATAACATATAAAGCTTATAAAATTTTAGTTAGTCAGCTGGATTACATCTTATGAAAAAAAGTTGAATAATTTCCACCTTATACGTTAGTTGTTTGACGTAACGTAAGCATGAAGGTAAGCTTAGATCTTTGTTCGAAATTCACATTGAAATGATATTCGCAAAGAATCTTCAGTGGGCTGAATCTCTTTCGTTCCAGGTTGGCTACAAGACTGCGATAATCGTAGGACGTACAAATGAAGATTTTATTCCCCAGTCAGAATTTTTAAACTATCCTATCTCTTCAAGTCAATAATTGTCTGTTTTGCATTATTACTTTTCAACCACAGAGCAAAATAATTCAGTCACTCTACTCCTGTTTTAATGATGTATGGCAGCGTGTAACAAATTGTTGCGAGGTCCTGGGCAAGAAAAGTTTGTGATCGCCCTTTCAGTTTTTAATTGCTAATTATAATAAAATTTCTGGAAATCAATTAATCTACACATTTAATTATTTGTGCTAAAGAAAATAAAGGTTTGTTCTCTTACTTTCCCGTTCCACCATTTCTTTCATCATCATTCACTTGCAATTTCATCCATCTCCTTTAGCAGTTACATAACTCTGGGGCGCTAAACTAAAGATTTCATCTTTTCTTTCATTACTACAATCTTAAAGTTTGCACGTATTAAAGTTTGCACGACATTATTAATTGTTGAATTGGTGGATTTATAAAAGTCAGTGCTAAATCATTTTAGGCTCGATAATCTTTCCAAGGCCCCTGGAGGCGCTAAGCTCTGAGCGTGTCATTTAGGGAGGAACGGTGGCTCAGCAATAGAGAAATTACCTTTGTTCGAAGGGTCGCATGTTCGATTCCCGTCCAAGTAAGTTCGTGGTGGAGGACATCGTGTTCGTGGGTTTTCTGGGGATTCTCCAGTTTCCTACCACATTCTCATTCAACTATTTCTTTCATCATTCACTTCTGTCTCCTTTAGCATTTAGCTTGCATAATCGTGGGATCTTAAAGATTTCATTTTTCATTTGCCTTTACGTATTTGTAGTGTAAGGAATCCTTGAGACAACGTTTGAAAGATATCATTTCATAATTGTGGGAATTACTGAAAATAAACTTTCCAACAATGATAGCTGCCAAAAATGAACCAAGACCAAAGTGATAAAGTGCATAAATTGGCCCCTAGGGTAGTTTCTTAAGACAAAGTTTCATATTTATGGCAATTATTGAAAAAAATTAAAAATTTTAACATTGTTAAGGAGGACAAATGTATCTCTATTAGTGGTGAATATTAACAATATTTGAGCATCGAAATTAACCTTACAAGCACATTGACACATTTCAGTTTATATTTTAAAATACCAATTAACTTAGATCAAGGTGACCAGAATTCTTACTTGCAAAAACGGGACGCATACGAATCAGCGACGGGGGGAGGGGGGGATATATCTGATTTCCAGATTAGCACTGTTTTCAATTTATAAAATACACAAGTAAGAGTGATAACACAGCGTTTCTAACTTAAGTACTACCCAACAATACTTTTAACTACTAATAAACTACTTACCTCATTATTGAATATCTATTATTCTCTACTATATCACTACTTTCACTACATCATCTATAGCGTAATTTTCACTGGCATTTTTGGGATGAATGGATCTTCTTTAAAAGTTCTTTGTTTGCACTTAACAATTTGTAGAAATTGGTACAAGACTGATCAAAATTAATCTTACTGGTCGACAAAAGCTTCCAAAGTATCTGTAAACAGTTGGGTTTTTATCACTTGTTCACAAAGCATTCATGTGCGAGAATACACGTTCTATTGTAGCATTAGTCCCCGGTAAACAGAGAAGGAACTTCACAAGTTTTAGAAGATTTAAGTACGGTACGTTATAAGAACAGAAATGGGAAAATACTTCTACCCAGCAGTTGTCAGGAGATACTTTATTTGAGTTCCACTTAAATGAACCTTTCCAACGAGTATTGGTACGGAAGAGTATAGAGTTTGTATTGACCATTTATATTTTGAATAATAATTACGGGACACCTGGGTCAGTTTTGCTTAAAAACGGGACATTTAGGCGTCCCGTTTGAGAATCAGAAAAATACGGGACAATGATTGAAAAAAGGGACTGTCCCGGCTAAAACGGGACGTCTGGTAACCTTGACTTAGATTCACATTCAAATCAATGAAGTCATTCATGTTATACGTTAGAGTAGTATATATTTCCGAGTGATAATTCAACAATACTGTTCTGAAGTATTTTATTTGTTTGCTGACGGAGTTTCAAAATTAAGCTCTTTAGATCTTTCCCTTTGAATTTGTTCAAATTCCTCAGTTACGCTACATACATCAGGGATGGCCAACGTGTTGAGTGTCAAATTCTGACAGATAGTCCGCGGCAGTCACTCTACCGCCACTCATCAAACCTTGATTTCACCCTCACCCTCATGAGAGCCGCCCTTGTGTGGCTGAATACTTATGCTTGCATCATAGTTCAAGAAACATTTTGAAGTAAAGGCATTGGATACTGTTGATAAATGATATAAACGTCACTATCGACCGAGATCTCCATTGTAACAGTTGTTCCATTTTAGGTGTTCCACAGTAAGTTATACGATGATATGTTTAGTTTCCTTTCTTTAGGACGTATGTTAAGCAAGGGCGGAACCAGGACGGACTTCTGGTGGGGGTGGTGGGTTGTAATACTGCTACTTAGAGCTACTTTTAAGAGCTCCAAACTCTGGGATGCGTTTATTTGCATATATAAAATAAAGAAGTTTCCTCTTCTGGGGGGGAGCGATCGCCCCGATCGCACCCCCTGGATCCGCCACTGACGATAAAGTAATAATTCAATAAATAGGTTGAATAATTGATGCTCTGATCCTCACGAAGGAGGCCCTCTCGAGGCCTCCTCACCCTCAATTACCCTCGCCCTCAATGATATGAGGGCGAGGGTGCGCGAGGGCGAGGAAAAGTTTTGAGCACGAAGGCGAGGGCGAGCGAGGATAATGAACAACTCCTATCGCGAGGACGAGGGTGCGCGAGGGCGAGGACAAGCTTCGATGGCGAGGGCGAGGGTGCGCGAGGGCGAGGACAAGCTTCGACCGCGAGGGTGAGGGTGCGCGAGGGCGAGGGAAAGCTTCGAGGAAAAGGGCGAGGGTGTGCGAGGGCGAGGACAAGCTTCGATGGCGAGGGTGAGGGTGCGCGAGGGCGAGGAAAAGCTTCGACGGCGAGGGCGA
The DNA here is from genome assembly GCF_964235325.1 of Thermobia domestica. NCBI lineage: Eukaryota > Metazoa > Arthropoda > Insecta > Zygentoma > Lepismatidae > Thermobia > Thermobia domestica. The sequence continues at coordinate 273,150,918 of NC_137454.1, read as the reverse complement.
GGGTGCGCGAGGACGAGGACAAGTTTCGGCAGCGAGGGCGAGGGTGCGCGAGGACGAGGAAAAGCTTCGACGGCGAGGGCGAGGGTGCGCGAGGGCGAGGACAAGTTTCGGCAGCGAGGGCGAGGGTGCGCGAGGGCGAGGACAAGCTTCGGCGGCGAGGGCGAGGGTGCGCGAGGGCGAGGACAAGCTTCGACCGCGAGGGTGAGGGCGCGCGAGGGCGATGGACAATTCCATTCGCGAGGGCGAGGGTGAACGAGGGCGAGGGCCAACTGCTACTGCGAGGGCGAGGGTGAGTGAGGTCGAAGTAAAATGAACATCTATGCTACTCACTGACCGTTTCGCCACTACAGGGCCAATTTTGGAAAGTAATCGAAAATGTTGTTGTTCTAGATTTCGGTAAAAATGACTGAAATAATGGAGTGTCAGTGGGTCAATTGGATTAAGATTTTTAAATGGGTTGTGGGTCAACAGGATATGACTCACAGCGACACACAACCCACCGTGACCCATTTGACCAAACAATCCGTTCTGACCCACGCTGACCCACCGAACTACTGTGACTCACCAACCCATTCTGCTCAGTGCATTGTAGACAGCTTCTTCTGAGTACTGGTGAATTTGTCTACGTTTTACTTTCAAGGCCTTCTTTTTCATTTGTTTCTATTGAAGAAAGAACTTCAGGCACTCTTGCAGAACTTTAGGAAATTGATCATATTTGCAATTGTAGTAATAGCAATAGGACTTACTTCTTGACTTTTCAGACAGAGCCTAAGAGTTTTTAGAGGAGCTAACTACTTGTTTTATTTTGAATCACCTATAATGTATGAATTATTATATAAAAATTTAATATAACTATGTATGTGTGATCATCAACATCAAAGTCAACTGAAATTACATTTGGCATATACATAGTTAGGCCCTAATCTCAATATCATTTTTTAAAACTCTCTTTTGTTGGGGGGGGGGGGAGAATTTTCTATATATAGGATTGATTTCTAAAAATAATCGAAAACGATCGATATTAGTTGACTGCCTAATATTGATATTAGGCAGTCCTTGATATGAACCACCGTGACTGCCATGATATAAATTTAACTTCAACTGCTTCTTCAATATTCTTCTTCTTTTTAGTTTTTACTTTCTATAGCTAGAGTCGAGGGTGAAAAAATATGCTGTTCAGAAAATGCAGTTTACAATGCAGTGAGCAGAGTGGGTCATGGTGGGTGATGGGTCGCAGTGGGTCACGGTGGGTGGTGGGTCACATGCTGTTGACCCACGTCCCACTCAGAAAACTCGACCCACCGACCCACTGACCCACTGACCCACTCCAACTCTGGTTAACGTTTCGGCGTTTGGAGTAAACAAGTTCTGCCAGGGGAACTTTTTTCTTGCAAAATATATTTTTATATGTTCATATTTATTATTATTATTAATTACTTTCTTGTATTTTTTCCTACATTATCTTAGATTAGTGACCGCGGTTTAGGATAGATTATGTAAAGTCAAATACGGTTATGTATGTTTACATTTTCGTTTCTTTCTTTCAAAATGCACTCCTATTTTTTCACGTAGTCCAAACGTAGGCATACACCTCTGTATTGATCAACTATAACATTCTAGTGTATGAGTTTATTTGCTTCGGCTCTTCTGAGCTTAAGATGTAAGTAAAAACATATTAAGAACAAATAATAAAGAAACTAAGTCTACCTGATGGATAAAAATAAGAAATTATACAAAATGCAATGAGCTGATCAGTACGATACTGCATATGTACTTTTGGGCCACCCTGTATATTATTAATAATTTATTTCTTGCATTTAATAATAACTAGCTGAAAATAACCACTTTTCGCATGGGTCAGATAAAATATTTATGTAAACAAACTGAACAACGAAACGAAAATATATCGGTAATTTTCTACTACTTTTACATATCGCGGGAAACGCCCCTTGAGACCCCCTGGTTCAAAATTTAAAAAGACGCCTCTGGCTCTCAAGCGATGAGAGCTGTATTTAGAATTCAACGCCTCTGGAAGAATCACCATTCATCTCAGCGACCGTGAAAACTAAGGATTTGATACTAATATAGGTCATTTTGGATTATTTTTACGTGTTTCTGTACATCTCCCCCTCCCGGTGACCCCGGCCCGCACGCAATGGTAGCTGATTTTGAAAGTCATCGCTAATTGAAGTGTCACCATTGATCTCAGTGACCGTGAAAACTATGAATTCGACACAAATATCGGCAATTTTTTAATATTATTACATGTCCCGGTAAACGTCCCCCTCCCCTGAGACCCCTAAATCGATTTTTTTTTAAATAAAAACCACTTGGTCCTGGTCTGGGGCCTGGACAAAAGTATCCGTTATTAAAATTTAGTAACTTTTTGTCAACTCGTCTGATCCCCAGGCCGCACACAGACAGACACACAAGCAAACTCGAACAGATAGAACAAACAGCGTTCTTTCGCATAGAATGTTGTTGCTTCCACCCAGCCTAAGTGCCGGAGGGCTTCTTTTATACGTAAATACGTCTATTGAATCTGCCTCTTCTATCGAAGTAATGGGTCGCGTGTAGTACTAGTATTAGCTATTTTGTTGTTATTGACCTTGAAAAACTAATAAATGGTTTCACATCAAGTCACAAGTCGCTTTGGTCCGTGAAGTTGATATACAGTAGAAATGACCTATGCATTACTCTCCCGTTGTGAAATAGAAATATTATGTTGGTTTTATCTGAACACCCACAAATCTGTTATAGCAAGAGGCCTTTCCACAACTACTTCCAATCTAGATTAAATTTCACGGCTAACGTTTTGAATCATACACAAGAGTATTATTGATATGTTAGTGTTAATAATATTTATGGATCCAAAGACGGGTTTTAAACTACCAAACTGTGCTGTGCATAAAGTCGTAAATCTTATAGAGTGGTTTCATCCGTGTGTCTGTTGACAGATACCAAAGCAAAGACAGAAAGTGAAAAAGAGACAGGGGCGGATCCTAGGGGGGCGATCGGGGCGATCGCCCCCCCCCAGAAGAGGAAACTTTCTTATTTTTTATATATAAATAAAATCCATCCCAGAGTTTGGAACCCTTAAAAGTAGCATTATGACAACCCACCGCCCCCCCAGAAGTCGGTCCTGGATCCGCCCCTGTATAGAGAAATGGTTTTCTGCTATTGATTCTTCATCCAATGAATAGAATAGGTTCCATCTCATCCGTTAACTTTATATTGAACCCAGAAGTGGTTCAAATTAGCAATTTCCGGTTCTAACATTTAACCCATAGATGAAAACGGGAACATACATGAAAACGTTTGTTTTGTTGTTTTTTTTTGTAGACGATTGCGCGTGTATAGGCAACATATCATGGTCATTCACAATCTCTACTAAAATTGAAAATGGTTTAAATTTATTAGTACTTCCGGTTTCAACAACAGTTTCAACTTTCATCGTCATAGCATAAAACGGTAACATAGCGAGAACTGATCTTTGAAAACGAGTTATCATCTAGAGTCAACATCATGGGTACACAAAATATTCTACCGAAATTATAAATGGTTGAAATTTACTATTACTTCCGGTTTCAATTTCCAATTTCCGCCTAATAGAAATAGTAAATGCTTCAAGATGTGGTCTTTTGCAATTAATTCAGTATCCTAAGAATATATTTTATTTCCTCCGTTAACCTTCTACTCAAACCGGAATTGCTTCAAATTAGCCATTTCCGATTTCAACGTTTGTCGATATATAAAGAAAATGATAACGGATAGTGAGAAGTGGTTTCTGCAAACGATTTAGAGTCTAAAGACAAATATCTACAATACTAAATTCGGCCGTAGTTAGAATTTATTATAACTTCTGGTTTCAACGGTTTCAACGTTTATCGCTATAGAATGAAAACGGCAGCAGATAGCTAGAAACAGTTTTAAGCAAACGATTCAGCCTCTCAACAAACATATCGTTACTATCCATATAACTCTACTAAAACTGGAAATTGTTCAAATTTACTAGTACTTCCTATTCCAATACTGTTTTCCGTAGAGCAAAAATGGTAAAAGATATTAAAAAGTGGCTTTTTGCAATCGATTCATCGTCTCAAGAATAGCCTCCTCCATCTCCGTGGCAGCTTTGATCAAAGCAGAATTTGTTAAAATTAGCCATATTCTGTTTGAACGTTCCTCGCCATTGAGCAAAAACAGTAACAGATAGAACATTTTTGTCCAAACGATTTACCGTCTCTAGGCAACATACCATAATTATTATCAACACCCTACCGGAACAGGAAGTGTTTCAAATTACTACTAGTTCCTATTTCAATTCTTTTTTCCATAGATCAAAACAATAGGAGATATCAGGATACTTTTTTTTTTTTACGATCAACAGGAAGTGTTTCAAATCAACTATCATTTCCTATTTCAATTCTTGTTTCTAGGAATCAAAACAATAGAAGATATCAAGATACGGCTTTTTAAAATCAACTCAGGGTCGTAAGGAAATGTTCCTCTAAGAATTCAGCATCCCAAGAATATTTTCCACCAATTCCTATTCAAAACAGAAGTAGCTGAAGTTAGCCAAGCTCGGTTTCAACGTGTATTGCTACATTTTTAATCTATGACTAAGAGTTTCAACTTGTTGCATATATTAGAGGAGTTACCAGTACCAATACCAAACTAAAAGAAGTGAGTATCGTTTCACAGTATGAAACGAAGATTTCCAAACAATATGAATTCAATAGTGAAACTTGAAGTAGTGTTATCATCTGTCACAAAAGAAAATGTACGTTTTTCGCGGGATAGTATGTTTCTATCACCTCTCGATTTAATTAAATGTTTTAAAGGTCCAATCCCTAACCATAAATCGATAAAAGTATTACCTCTCGTTTAGCAGCTCAGACAAGATACGATAGAAATATCGTAAACCTTAATAGAAAGACAAAACAGCTACTTTCTTTTACAAGCTTGAAACTTACGAATATTAGCAGTATATATTTACAGAGTAGGGAGTTTCTGCTACGTTATTCCGTAGATCATTGGATCCGTACAGAACTACCACAGATGCTATGTGAACTTTGTGGTGGACAAATACCGTGTGCGTGGGAGTTTCCGGGGTGGTCCCGCTTCCTCCCACTGTTTTCATTCCACCAATTCATCCCATCCTCATCCATACAGCCTGAGCCGTAGTTACCTAAAGAACGTATGACAAAGTCAAGTACTTGACCTACTAAGTAGAATTTGGTACGCTACCTTTAGACCACGGAGGCCAAAACCGTGAACTGGCGTGCTCATAAGATCAGTGCAATTTGTAGTTATGTTCAATTAGCAAGCCAAATACCAAATGATGTTACATGTTCCTGTATTCTTTATATCATAGTATGATACTACAAATATAACAAAATATTTTGATAAAATAAATCACCAAAACGCCAGGGCGGATTAGGTGTTCCTGGAACGGTGGCTCAGTGATTGAGCGTTCACCACTGGTGGATGGGGTCCCTGGTTCCATCCGAGGTCTCGCCAAATGAAATTTGTGGTGGACAACCACCGTGTGCGGGGGTTCTCGACGTTCTCCCGTTTCCTCCCACTTTATTAATTCCATCATTTCATTTCATTTATTCCACCATCATCACCGTCTCCTTTAGCCTAGCCGGCATACTTGAGGGAGGTAAAGCTCAAAGATTTAATTTGCATTGTTTTGTTTTCGTATTACTAGTAATAGCAGTAGTGGTATTCGCTGTCGTATTAGTAGAGTAATAAGCAGTAGCAGTAGTTGTAATAGTAACAGTAGTAGCAGTGGCGGCAATAGTGGAATTAGCACTAGCATTCGTAATCGCAATAGTAATAATAGTATTAACAGTAGTAGTTGTAGTATTAGTATCACATACGGTGTAGAAGTTTTATATATCTTCTCTGTTACTTGTAATGCATTAATGAGTGTAGTATAAGACTTTTACGTCCATGAGCTGCATTATTGTATAATAAACATGGCTGGACAGAGCAAGCACAAATAACAAATAGAGAGACAGTATAGGGATATAGAAAACAAACCTTGGGTAACTTTTCACACGATTTTCCTATTTGAGAAGGACAATAGACAGTGCAATTTTATGACAACATATTTCTCATTTTCCATTACATATTGAAGGATTGACTTGATTTATCAACTTGGTTGTTCTCAGGCCGGTTACGCCCGGCCCGTTTAGAGCCCGGCTCCTTTGTGCCCGGCCAGTTTAGAGTCCGGCCCATTCTCTGCCCGGCTCGAGATTCGGGCCGGATCGGGTCGAGACGGACACAATACAGATCCATCCGGGTCGTCTTCGGGCCTGGCTTTGCAGGGCTCTGGTCTACAGATACACGGATAAAACCGTTCTATAAGACTTCCAGCATTTATGCACAGCATAGGTTTGAAGGTCATTTCTATATTAACTTCATGAATTAAAGGGAACTTGTATTCCTCGAAAGGCATTTGTTGGTCCTTCAAGGTCAATAGAACAATGAAAAAACTGATACTAGGAGTATTTTAACACTCCACTCACTACAACGATATAACAGAATGCTGCCTCCGGCTGTTAATAAAAGGCCTAACTAGCTGGAACTCGCTAGTACAGGAGCAACGTTATATGCCAAACAACGTTGTACTGTGTAAGAAATGCTAGGGGTTGTTCTGTCTATGTGCGCCGCCTCCTTGGTGTTCCCTGGTTAAAGCACTCACACAAATAATCTTGTCAGGGCGCTGCAGGCAAGATTTTTAGTTTCGAAACATAATAAACATAATAAAATAAATATTTCTCGCTTGACACTATTAAAAAATAAACAATTAAAACATAGAGATGGGAGTTAAAATTTCTAACCTCTAAAACATAATTGATTGTTTCAAATGTGTTTTTGCAAAGGCAACCAAGGAACACAGTAAGATAGTGACTTTATACTTTATGTCCACAACAAAATCCTTGCAGGGGGCGCGGTGGCTCAGTGGTAGAATATTCACCTCTGGTGCTTGGGGTCCCGGGTTCGATCACAGTCCCCGCCAAGTGAACCTTGTGTTGGACAAACACCGTGCTCGTGGGTTTTCTCGGGGCACTCCCGTTTCCTACCACTTTCTTCATTCCACCATTTCATTCATCTCTCATCATCACCGTCTCCTTTAGCCTAACCGACATAACCGTGGGCCGCAAGACTCAAAGATTTCATTTTCAAAATCCTTGCAAGTTCTTTTTGCAATACCATTAAAATTATTTTCTTTTATGATGATATTTTCATTTTAATTTGTATGAATGTAGTATTTTCTTTTAGTAACGTTTGATAATATCACTGCCTCTTGAACTCATTGTGCATCATGTAAGTTGTTGAAAATATACACTAAATACCACGATTATATATGTTGGGAATATGCATTACAGGAATTAAACTTGAACCCGGGTTTCAACCTGTTCCTTTACGTTTAAGTCAGCCGTCTTACCGACTGAGCTAGGACAGTCCCAACTTATCCTTATATTACCGGTATATTTTACTTTATCACAGCACAGCCCTTTATGACAGTGTTCATAAAAGATTTTAACTAAAAAGAAATCAATCAAAAAAAATCGAGACTCCCCTCAAGACATATAACTCGTCCCGCCATTTATATGCACCCACATACATTTTGGAAAGTCGGCGCCGTTGGTTCTATCTATTGTGTTTGAAATCAGTGTTTCTTTCAGAAACTATGTTCCGGGGGGGGCACACTTCGTATTCCGGGGCACTATCGATATCTTTCTATTTTTTATTATATTATAGATGTATTATTTTAATCTCTTCCGGGGGGCACACTCAGAGCTCCGGGCGGGCAGTACCCCTTAAAACACTTCTGGAAAAAGCACTGTTTGAAATACACCTAATCTAATATAAATAAAATAAAAAGTTTGTTTGTGTGTCTGTCTGTCTGTATGCATGTATCTGTGTGCTGCCTGGAGACCAGACAAGAAGACCGAGAGTTACCAAATGTTGATCTTGGGTACCTTGGCCCAGGTTCCGGATCAAGACGAAGCGTTTTTTTTAAATCGAACCAGGAAGTCTCAGGAGACGTTTACAGGGACATGTAAAAGTAGTAGAAGATAACCGATATTAGTGTCGAATTCAAAGTTTTGGCGGTCGCTGAGATCAATGGTGAAACTCCGATTGCATTAACTTCCAAATTAACCCCACTTAGTTTAGCGTCGGGGTACCGGAGATGATAACTGACATGTAAAAATAATCCAAAATGGCCGATATTAATGTCAAATCCAAAGTTTTCGCACTCGCTGAAATCAACGGTGATACTATAGAGGCGTTGACTTCCAAATACAGCCACCATGCGAATAATGGGTTTTTCTGATAGTTATTAACAAATGCAAGAAATAAATTATTAATAATAAATGGGAACAGATAGGAATGCATTTTGAAAGAAAGAAACGAAATTGTAAACATACATAACCATGTCTGACTTTATATAATCTATCCTAAACCACGATCACTAATCTAACAAGAAGAAAGTAGACTTTGGTAAATTAACTTCGGGGTCATTTTTCGCGAGGTAGTATTGCACATTTAAAATATGAATATTTAGGGATGCGCACGAGTCGAGACATGTCTCGAATCTGGACTGAAATTCAAGTTGACACACTTTGTAAAATTCGAGACGAGTCAAGACAAATTTATTTCTCGACTCTAATTTTCGAGCCGAGACACGAGTCGAGTCGAGACTTTGCGTAAAAATCTCGACTCGACTCGAATGTGTCGAAAATCTTTCTATAATTTTTAATATTATTTTGAAGAAAGTATTCAGTCAGAAACAGCCTTGAAACCAATTCCAGTATTTATTACTTTAGAAAGGTACCGAACGCATAAACTTAATGGTTAATCTTTCGAAATCAAGATTTAATTATCAGCTCAATTCCGTTAATTAAAACTAATAATTAATGTCGTGATATTTGATTGTACTTCAAATATAATAATAATAATAATAATAATAATAATAATAATAATAATAATAATAATAATAATAATAATAATAATAATGCTCTGGGGGACATACACGTGAGCATGTATCTAGTATAGCTCGAGCAAGGCACAATGACGGCCGACGCGTATCGCACACTGCTTGCAGACTACGTACACCCCTTGATGACGACCATGTTTCCAAACGGTAGTGGCATTTTTCGACAAAATAATGCACCATGTCACAAGGCCAGGAGTGTGATGCAGTGAACAATGTTCTATATCTGTTGACGATGTGCGAATTACAAGGGGGATGAGGGAAATCCCCATTGGTAATATTATATGCTCCTATAGCCAAAGAAGATTTCCCTCCATGTCAAAGAACTATGTGCTGTGTAATTAAAATGTATGAGTTGTTTTATCTGTTGTGTATGAAATAAATTATTAAAAAATGCAACAAATAAATTATTAACAATACATGTGATCAGATAGGAATGTATTTAGAAAAAAAGAAAAGAAACGGTAAACATACGTAACCGTATTTAACTATACATAATGTGACTAAACTAACCGATGGTAACTAATCTAGAATAATGTAGGAAAGATGCAAGAAAGCAATTAATAATAATAAATATGAATATATAGAAATATATATTGAAATATAAATTGAAATATGAAAGAACAATGTTTCCCAGAAGTAACTTTGTAAATTTAGGATTTAGGATTTAGATTTCTGGGCTTTCGGCATCTGAGACCATTTAACCCGTCACGTTCGAGGGATGACATCTCTAGGCGAACACACTTTCCGGGGAAAGGGAAAGAAAGGAAGTGATCTGAAACCTAAGGTATCACCCTGGCATCTTCCTGGTGTGAATGTGGAAAACCAAGGAAAATCTCATTCAAGGTGACTGGCCTGAAAATCTTTTAAATTTTTCGACCAAGTGCCCCCACCAGGAATCGAACACGGGACCGCCTTCATGTAACCATATAAATGTATGTTTGTCTATTCCATTACATTGCGAATAGGCGAAATTGGAACAATGTTGCATCGGAGTCAGTCAATTAGTTCGAATAAAATCTGTTATTCATAGCACAATCCTTTCGAGGACATTTCCAAGATAGAGGCAGTAACCCACATGGTCGAAAGTAGTGTTTCCACGAGATGAGACGAGAGAAGACTTCAAGCTGTCTAGTCTCGTGAGACGAGACACGAGAAATGTCTCGTCTCGTGGCAACACTAGAGCGGATGAGGCCCACAAAAAGGAGCTGTTATACAAAGTGGTTAAAATTACAGCTTTTAACCACTTTTGTTTGGTTATCAGCACAACACACAACACGACTACAATCTTCCAATCAGTGTTTCTTTCAGAAAAATGTTCCTGGGAGGGTATATTTAGGATTCCGGGGGTACTGCTGGTATTATTCTATTATAGATGTATTATTTTGGTCTCCCTTCGAGGGGTACTCTTAGAGTTCCAGGGGGCAGCACCCCAAAAACATGTCTGGAAGAAACACTGCTTAAAACAACGACTACTTAGTTTCGACCACGGGCGCCCGAAGGGAGGGGGAAGGGGCCCAGCCGCCCTTGCTCACGAAAATATATGTGTAATATAGCAAACAACGTATATTAAATATCAGGCGTAATATACTAATCAAGGTGATGACACCCTTAAAAATTCTTCGGGCGCCAATGGTTTCCAGTAATGAATTATTACGACAGGAATATTTGTCAATATCGTCGGTACAGTCGAAAGGCAAGCCTTCCCCACTTATTCTGAAATCCTTTTTTCAAAACCTCTGGCGCCACTTCAAAATATAAGAAGGCCCATGTGATTTTCTGATTTCAAAAATGACTTTGGTTCGAATAACATCATAAAACAATAAAACGAAACTAAATTTTATTGTCAAACCAGCATCCTTTCAAACTCAGTACAGGAAAAGGCCTACACGTTTCTGTCTTTGTTCGGAACGAGAAAACTCATGAACAATGGTTAGTTGCTGATGAAACTGGCATTAAGAGAACTTGTATTTCTATAAAGGATTTTTATACATAGATATAACCACCAGCCCTCGGAATGAAATTTTCTGAAACACTGATCTTAAAGAATGGTTTAACATTTTACTTGAATCTGGAAGAGTATCACTAAATATTTAAACTTGAACCGGTTGGAAAATAGAAATGAAAGCTGTTTGTAAGAATCGTTTAAAAAATAACTTTAGGTCTTCCTTGTTCTTTTAGGATAGTCCTCATTTGAAATAATAAACGCTGGTATACTTTCGAAGAAAATAATTTATTCCGAGTTAATAAATTTTTAAACAATTTCAAAAACTGTCTTTTCATTTTTGAGATATGAGAAGATACGAGGAATTTCAAGAGACGTCTCGTCTCGTCTCGGAAACGAGACGGGACAAGTAGTCTGTTTCGTCTCGTGTTTCGTATCAAAGGTTTCTGTCTGCTCTCGTGGCAACACTAGTTGAAAGAAAGAAACTAATGAAATCTTTGGGTTTTACGTCCCACGATTATGCCGGTTAGGCTAAAGGAGACGGTGATGATGAGTAATGAATGAAATGGTGGAATGAACAAAGCGGGAAAACGGGAGAACCCCGAGAAAACCCACGCACACGGTGTTTGTCCACCACAAAGTTCAGTTGTCGGGGACTGGGATCGAACCCGGACTCGAAGCACCAAAGTTGAACGCTCTACCACAGAGCCGCCGCGGCCCCAAGAAAAAAACAATTATGTAAAGATACATATATGAGTACACACACACGGATAAAGTAGTCATACATGTATTTTAGTCTTCTGACTACTTAACCCCGACTAATTTAAGATTGCAAGAAAGTAATTATTAAGAAGAAATATAAACATATAGAAACGTATTTTGAAAGGGAAAAAAAGCAAACCGTACCAGCCGTGATATGAATCTGGGTTGCCCACTCAACAAGCAGACACCTTACCAAATTATCTGCGGCAGAACTTGCAATTTGTGGTTTTGAAGCTTTATTTATACTGTGTGTAATACGTAACGACGCTACGGGATGTCATTACTAGTGCGACCACCTCATTCAAGACCCTTTTTGTAAATTGTTTGAGGAAAAAATAGTGATTTCGTAAATCAACAAAACGGATCTTGTATATAGAGGATGTAACTAAAAGGTACGACAAAACTTCATGGGTGGATTCCTTATTGGTAGACAAGCAAAAACGTTCCGATGACCATATATCGGGAAATGCATCGTTCCAGAATTACGGCCTTTAAGCCGACTACTGGTGTGAAATTGTCACATTCTGGTCGCTCCTTAATGTGTCTCAATTTAAACCTCAATATATCAAACTCTGATTAAGATAGGAAGGTAATTTTAGTAGCAACGTGTTCTGCAAAAATTAAGCATTCCGCTGATATGCATTTTATGAGTGTATCCCCAAAAAATGCCATCTCCAAAATGCTGATGCCAAAATCAAACAAAAAACAAGTAATTACCCTCCCATGTCCACCGTGGTACTCCCACCCATACATAAAATATACAGGGTGAGTCAAAAGTCCTTGGACACCTGCATAAGTGAAAATCGACGGGAAAAGTAAAAAGTAATGATGGGAAAAGAGGTTTGATGAGGGGCCGCAACTTTTGAAGTGTATGTCATCTTGAAATCCGCCATGTTGGATTCAAGTCTTTTTTTTAAATGGGAAGGGGGTGTATGACCCATCAAATAACACTAGCTTGAGCTCAGGAATTTAGTGGTGTAATTTGTTTTTCCTATCTAGTACAGTTTAGAAGTTATTAATGTTCAAAGGTGGGAAATTACCTTGATACTGAATGCTACAACACATGTTCTACGTGTTGTCCATTTCGTGCAATGCACAACTGTAGTCCCTTCAACCACTCTGACTGGAGTCTCACACGGAGGAGATGTCTCCTGAAGTTTGGTCACAGGCTTGTTGGATGCGTTCCTCCAGGTGTCACAAATCACGGATTGTCTCAGCATACACTATCTCTTTAAGATGTCCCCATAGATAAAAATCAAGGGGCGTTAAGTCAGGGGATCTGGGCAGCCACTCCACGGGACCACGGCGACCAATTCACTTCCGTGGCAGTTGTTCATCCAACCATTGACAGACACCAAGTCTATAGTGTGGAGGGGTCCATCGTGCTGAAAATAAGATGGGAAAATGCCGTCAGCGTTCAGTGTGGCGGGGAACACAAAGTCCTGCAACAGCATCAGATACTGTGGTACAGTTAAGGTGTTGTAACTGAAAAATGGCCCAATGATACGGGTGTCCCATATGCCACACCAAACCATCACCTTCGCTGGACTATGTTCTCGACTCGGGTCAACCCAGATCGGATTTGCGTCACACCAGTGTCGAAAATTATGTCGATTAACCTCCCCGTTCAAAGTGAGATACGCCTCGTTACTGAACAGTATGCCCTTGACAAACGCAGGATCCAGTTCGTGTTGTTCAGTAGACCACATGCGGAACTCCAACCGGCGATCAGGGTCATCCTCGTTCAGTTTATGTTGCATGTGCAACTTGTAAGGATGCCACTGATTGGTGTGCAATATCCGGATAACGGAGGATTGGCTTATTGGACATGCTAGAGACACAGGACGGGTACTTCGTGTAGGACTTTTCACAAACGACGCAACAACCGCCGTTGCAGTTTCGTCATTGGTGGCAGTCTTTGGTCGCCCACTACGTGCCCTATCTTGAACAGAGCCCGTCTGTCGGAATTTGGTGATCACGTGAGCCACCGTGCTGTGCGATACCGGTTCTCTGTCTGAGTGCCGTCGGTTGTAGTCAGCTGCTATTGTTCGGTAGTTGCGTTCCACTGATATAAGGATGATTTCGATCTTCTGTTCACGTGTCAGACCTATTTTAGATCACCTGAAACAGAGAGAACTGGGTCAGTATCAAGATGATTTCCCACTTTTGAACATTAATAACTTCTAAACTGTACAAGATAGAAAAAAACAAATTACACCACTAAATTTCTGAGCTCAAGCTAGTGTTATTTGATGTGACATACACTTTCCCATTTAAAAAAAGACTTGAATCCAAAATGGCGGATTTCGAGATGGCGGCCATGAATGACATACACTCCAAAAGTTGCAGCCCCTCATCAAACCTCTTTTCCCATCATCACTTTTTACTTTTCCCGTCGATTTTAAAACTTATGCAGGTGTCCAAGACTTTTGACTCACCATATATATATAGGCGGAAAGCATCGTGCTTTAGAAATACATAGATATCAAAAATATCTTCCTAAGTTAATTAGGGTCTGAGTTATTGAGGTTTAAATTGAGTCACATTAAGGAGCGACCAGAATATGACTATTTCCACCATTAGGCGGCTCAATACCCTTAACTCTGTAATGATACATTTCCCGACATATGGTCATATGAACGATTTTGCTTGTCTACCCATAAGGAATCCACCTCTGAAATTTTGCCCTACCCTTTTTGTTACACCCTGTATATATGTGTGTTGGTGCAACAATAAGTTCCCAAGAATATAGATTTATTCATTTTTGATTTTAATCTACACAACAAATGCTTTTTATGAAAGCAAGGAGCCTACGAGTTAAAGATGGTTAAAGACCGTAAATAAAATTGAAGATCTGAATTGCAGAACATCCGAAGTCCACCGGAGTACTTTTTTGTTTTTAGAAGAAAGACAAGAAGATAATACTTAGAATGCTATTCTGTTTAGCTGAAATTATTTTGATTAATTTTTTTAAAAAAAAGGTTTGACTTGGACTTACGTATTATGCAAGTGAATAGCCCTGAAACATAGATGCTAACATAAAAAAGAAAGAAAACGAAAAATACGAAGAAAAAGAGTGGACTTGGGATGTTTTGTAATTCAGGTTTTCAATTCAAACTTCAAAGGGAACTGGGGTAACTCGCAGACAATGGCTGACTTAACACTTTGATAATAGCTGGTGTAATGGCTGGTTTGAGAACACAATTGATATGGCCTCTGTAGCTAAGTAGACTCCCACCCTTCCCCCTCAACATTGGATACGGTAATTAAAAACTTATTTAGAATTTGATTGTTGATTCCAGTATATTTCAAGCATCACTTCTCGGAATCTGGGCCTGTGATATGTCGATATATCGCTATAATCGATATCTATATTATCATATATCAACATTCGATATCGCAAATATATGAACATGAATATAATCATTCCAAATTTTCGATATCGATATTCGGGGAGTGGGGATGTGAGGTATAAAGGTCCCCTAAGATTTGCGATGAATGAAGAAATTAAACTTACTTTTTGCAAGATTGTTTTCTAATCATAATATCTTTATTACCAAACATTGCAATGTAAATACATCCACTTGCAAATTTGCAATATTATATGATGTAATTTCTTAGGCGCTAGAACTTTTTTGTTCCCTGAAGAAAGAAACAAAAAATCACGTGGAAAAGGAAGTACTTCGAACTTTGAACTAGAATTTACCGTAAGAAAGTTTTTTGTTTCTCTTCCTTGGAGATTTCCATCCCTTTTGGCCTTTGGGACCGCTAATTGACAAAAGATGCACACATGATCACTATATGCATTTATGCTCTGAGGCAGAGTCAGAGATTTAGAAAAGGAAACGACTTTTTAATAATAATAATAATAATAATAATAATAATAATAATAATAATTATTATTATTATTATTATTATTATTATTATTATAACAATGGGGTTTACAACTAGGGTCTTGCCTCTTTATCTTGCAAGGGAAGGCCGCAAGTCCGCTACGCCACTGGTGTCCCCTATTCTGTGTTTGTCTCTTTTTCGTTTCGTGTAGATATTTGTTTTTGTGCTGTTAGGCTTTCATATGAAACTTTTATATTATGTAACTTTTTCTTTTTATGAGTTTCTTTTTTTGGGTGGTCGGGGCGAAGGAGAGAAATGCTTTCTTCTGATATCTGTTTCTTACCATTCATCTTGTTCGAACTGCTTAAATAAGTCATTTTGTAACTTTTGATGTCATCCAACTCCATCACAATAATAAAATTGTCATTCTTAACAATTTGTTTTATTCCCTTATTTGCATTTTGGCACACTGATATATTTGTAACAAAATTGAGGTTTTGTCCAACGCCTTTCGAATTCGCAACCAACCCAACCGCTCAGTTTTTTGGGTTGCCTGCTATTGCAGGAAAAGGAGAATTGCAGGTGGTAATGCACTTTTGGAGTCGTGTATACATAAATGTTAGTTCTTCTGCCAAACGAAGGTCATAATTCACCTCATTTTAGACTATTACAGCATGTGATTTGCAATTGAAAAATCATAATCTCACTACGCTTCTTATCAAATATTACCATGTATGGTTTGTTGTAGTGCATGTAGTCTGTTTTTTTTAATCTTTCGTCATTATCCGTGTCTAATTGTAATATATATCCATAAGATATAAGTTGAAAATAGTGCTTAACATAATTTATATACGTACTGTCCTTAACGCAGATTTTACTTGCCATTTTTCGTCTACATCAGTGCGAGTGGAAGAACTCTTAGTTCTACGTGTGGGTTTTAAATCTCAGTACAACAAAAATTCTGCTATATTAAGCGCACGAGAATTGAAATTCTTGTCCAATGAGATATCAGACAAGGAAGATGGCATTAGCTCAACGTGCCCCTGAAATGACAGTGTCTCGTCAAAATTACTTTAGAACTTCTGTTATCGTAACAGTATTTTGGAATGATTTATTAATCTTGCTAGCGTTGTGTCTGACGTTGAGTTAATCCTCCAGCAAATTTCGTGGCCGTAATTTGAAGGTTCCTTGAGTTGTTAATTTCTTTAATCTTCTGATACCGTATTTGCCTCCAGGGCTTCCATCTGAGTATAGTGATGTGGAAATTTTTCATAGAAAAGATGACCAGTTGCGTGAGAAAACGAAGCATTAATTTAATAGCTTTCAAATAAAGTTTCTAGTCCCTTTGGATGAATTGCAATACGATTAGGACCTTCCCTATATACTGCACCCAAAGTTTACCGTTCGGATAAGGTCAGCGTCTTAATTTTGAAGTTTCCTATTATGGTTTTTGTCATGCAATTACATTTTCTTGTAAATGTTGCATATTGATTTTCTCATCCAGACAAAGTTCAATAAGATCCAAGATCCTAGATTTAGTCATCTCCTCCGAGGGTTGTAACTGTTTTCATAAACACATGTAAGGGTCGCGATCAAAGTCTAGGGTGCAACAGGTGTCCAATAATTCAAGGGTTTTATTTCGAGGTGTCCGGTAAGGCTAAAAGGCTTATGCCGGCTTACGTCCGTCTTACAATGCTGCGAAAGTCAGAAATCAGAAGTGGACATCAGCGTGTAAACCTTAATTCGTATTAGCTTAGAGCTATTTAAAAAATTCAACAATGAATCGGAATCCGCAATATCTTGTGTTGTGTACGTAGGTCTTAGAAACGAAGCAGTAGTGTCTTTAATCTTGCTAGCGTTGTGTCTGACGTTGAGTTAAGCCACCAACAAATTTCGAGGCCTTATTGTGAAGGTTCCTTGAGTTGTTAATTTCTTTAATCTTCTGATACCGTATTTGCCTCCAGGGCTTCCATCTGAGTCTAGAAGTTTGTTCTCAATGATGTTGAGTAGGCATGGACATTCAAAATTTTCACTAATGTCATATGTACAGGATACCCGAAAGTTCTTTTATACCATTTCCTGACGATGTATGCAATGATGCCTAGAAACTACTTAAGTGGACACCTCCTAAGGGTACAACTTGTGACAGTTAAGAAATTTTTTGAGCTGCAGGAATGATTTGAGACCTTTCCAGTACAATGGCTGATCTAATGTGTTTTCACAAGTGCTGTGTTCATTTTACTTGCACTTATTTGCTGTATGCGGAAGAGTAGAATATATAGTATTAGCAGTTGATGTTGAAATAATGAAGAAATAAAGAGGCAATACACTGCTTATATGAAAAGGAGAGGTGTGTATCTCACCGCTACACAATCGTTGTGACGAACCTCTCACAAGATGAATAGCTATCCAAACGTTGTTCGAGACTATGAAATCGAGACGCGAGATGCGAGTGAGGATAAGGACAGTATTGACACACAAAGAAAATGAATATATAGCATTAGAGGGAAAGTGGACGACTGAATGAATAAATGAGATACGATATCTTATCAAGACAATTCTACGGTGAAATAAGATTACTTTTGAATTAAAGCACTTGGTTATGCAGAATTTTCTAAAAGAGACATGTGAAATAAATGACTTTTTCTGCTCTTCAAATTAGTGGCATTTAGTTACTAATCAAAGCATACAGTGAGCTTATATGGAAAGATTATTTGATTAGCCCACTGATTGGTTGCTTTGTCATGTCGAGTGTTACTAAGTAGGTAGCGAACACTGGAAAGACTATATCTTTAATATATTCCAACTAACCGTCAAGGGAAGATCTCAAAATAACCAAAAATCATTTCTCTTTTTGTTTCATGGATCAGATCAGCGGTCTCAGACCCAAAGTAAGACTGGTTCGGAGGATAGAATATAATGGGTTTCATAGCAAGTTTTTCATTATGCAATCGGGAAGATTTTAATAATGATAGGCCGGAACCTAATGAATCCTACACAACTCTATGTAAGTTCTAGTAATCAGCAATGAAGCTAATTAAATGCATATTTGATAGTCTCGTGTGTTAACACACAGGAAACTGATTAATATATCCGTAAGAACACAACTCTTTGGATTAAACAGATTCTATCAGGCTAACGATTAAGAACAAGGTGAGTGCGTTATGGGTGATAAGTAGATTTCATCAGCAGGAAGCACTCTCAGAAAGTATTGTAGTGTTTATAAACGGGAAGTATAGCAATTGCTTGATTATCAATGATAAATTAATCCTTCTGTTTTTTACGTTTGGTATCACTTTTTTCACCACAACGGCTCACCTAAAACGATCCTCTGAACGTTCCCAAAGCTATATGACTGTGATACCCTCGTCTTATTAAAGGGAGACTTAAATCCACAGTTTTTTAAATGGTACGCCATTCTATAATGTGAGTTAAGGAGCTATAAAGACACTACTGCTTCGTTTTTAAGACCTACGTACCCAACACAAGATACTGCGGATTCCGATTCATTGTTGAATTTTTTAATAGCTCTAAGCAAATACGAATTAAGGTTTAGACGCTGAAGTCCAATACTGATTTCTGACTTTCGCAGCATTGTAAGGAGGACATAAGCCGGCATAAGAATTTTAGCCTTACCGGACCTCGAAATAAAACCCTCGAATTATTGGACACCTGTTGCACCCTAAACCGGTAATTAAAAATCTAACCACCCCGTCCATTTTCTTAATTATTTTTTTACTCACCGCATCAGAGAGATCGATTTAATCTCCAATTAATATCTGTTTACATTCGGTATCACAACATTTTTCAAATCCAAGGGCCCACCTAAAACCGTTGTATTATCTCAATCTTATATGACTGTGCTACCCTCCTCTTATTATAGGGAGAAGTAAATACACCGTTTATAAATGGTATTCATTTGTATAATGTGAGTTAAGGAGCTTTAAAAGCACGACTGTTTTTTTTTTGAAACCTACGTACACAACACAAAATACTGCCGTCTCCGATTAATTGTTGAATTTCTTTACTAACTCTAAGCCGATAGGAATTAAGGAATACATGCCAATGTCCACTGATAATTTCTAAATTACACACTATTGTTAGAAGGAGTCAATCCGGCATAAGCCGTTTAGCCTTACCGGGCACCTCGAAATAGAACCCTCGAATTATTGGCACAGCTGTTGAACTCTAAACCACTAATTAAAAATCGAACATCCCTTCCATTCTCAAAATTACTTCTTTAATCACCGCATCGCTTAGAGATCGATTTATATTTGTCTTCAGACATTATAGAATACTATTATCATGAAGTCAAGCAACATCTCTGCTTCAATTAGTATCTCTACTAATGTTTATATTTTAAGGCGGTTTCTGTTGTTGTGGATGCAGATTACAAAGAGCTTCACAATCTCGGGGATGCCTGTCCTTTCGCAAGTCACCTATCAACTTGTCCGTCAAATAACGCGCTTTCTCTTTACTATACATTATGAGCTCACCTCGATATTCATTCTCTCTCAGCTAAATACTTCTTGTTCCGCACGTCACTAAGTATAACTCGAATATTTCGAATTTGCAAGTCCTATCGACAAAATGACCTGCCGTACTTTTCCCATTTCAACCCGCCAGCTCTCGTCGGTTGTACTGCATGCAAACTGATTCCACTCGTTCTAATCCAAGTATAATGGCGGATCTCGACATTTACTGTTATTATCTTTTTATCTAAATGCATCCTGATATCTACAATTAATATTACGATTATTTCAGCAGAAAGCCACAGTCGGCAGCCTTTTAGATATGCCAAATGAAAGTAATTTTTCAAAAGATTTCACTGTATTACAGCGTGCAAGCTGCAATTGAAAAATCCTATTCTGGCTACACTTCTTTTCATTTATTACTATGTCTGGTTGGTTGTAGTGCATGCTAACTGCTTGCATTCGTTTTGATAAGAGATCAAGACGTATCTCGACATCTCCTCTTAGTATAATATCTGAATGTTTCCGTAACTCGGTAACACAATGTTATCTGAAAACAGTCTGAAGTATAGATCTAAGCACATATCTTTGTTTCGACTTTCTTCTTGCCAATGTTAACGGCTCTTAGTTGGACTGTGCAAGGAATGTACCCTAGGCAGTTTGCCATGTTATTCTGCTATATGCAACGATCATCTATGCAGATTTCTACAGACGATTTAGTGCTCTGTTTTTGTAAAGTAATTTACTTGGTGATCTAGGATAGCTTGGTCATCGATTATGAATATGCTCGCATACATACCAGGCCAATGGACAGTCTGCTTCAGTGTTAGAGATTAGTACACTTCGTAAGCCTCAACTGCTGGCGATTAATCTGGTTAATTTTGTGGACAAGCTTTCTGCTCTTGAGAGGATAGCTTTGACTCGATGGACAGTACACGCATGCTCTATTCACGTCAGCGAGATAAGGTAGTGTTGATTTTAATAAATAAGATTACAGAAATACTTCTTGTTGATCATTCCGTCTCAGATATGAAAGGTTTCAAAAAGCTAATATAGTTGGTGCACTAATTTGCTACAGAGGGAAGCTTACCAGAACTTTACTCACCGGTGAGAAATCGTTTAGATAATCAAGAAATTCAAATCCTGCAATAAGTTTAATAAGAGGGTGCGATATGGTAGTCAGAGCCCTGCACGGGCGAGCGTGCCCTGTTCGGCCCGGTGCCCGGCCCGACCCGTTTCAAGTAATATCAAAATGGACTGGCCCCCAACCGGGCCGGGCACATTTAGGGCAGAATCGCTCCGAACCGGGCCGGACACATATCAGGCCGATCGGGCCGGCCCGGATACTCTGGAAAACATTTCGGAAATTAATGTTGTCAGCCTATTTGTATTTTTTATGTCCTCCACTACCTCCATTTTTCCCGTGTTTGTACGGTCTTACTGTCAGTCTATGTTAATCGTAATGTGTTTGGGAAACTGACTCTTTATTAAAGACTGCGATGTACTGGTAATACTACTACTATTACTACTTTTATTACTACTATTACTACTTCTACTATTACTACTACGACCACAGCTAATATTACTACAACTACTATGACTTCGCGTCAGAGTTGACATGTCTGGTGGTACCAAATTTACTTTCTAAGTACACAATACAATGGAGAAATGCTAGTTACTATATCCGGTCTGCGTTGAATGTTAACCGATGCTTGATCTACGACGGAGAACAGTGGCTCAGTAGAAAAAACACTCACATCTGGTGCTAGACGTCGTCGGATCAATCCCTACTCATGCTATGTGAGCTTTGTTGTGGACGTGTGCGTGGGAGTTTCTGGGTTGGTCCTGCTACCTCCTACTGTTTTCTTTCCATCAATTCATCCCATCATCATCCATATAGCCTGAGCCGTAGTTACCTAAA
Organism: Thermobia domestica; assembly: GCF_964235325.1. Lineage (NCBI taxonomy): Eukaryota > Metazoa > Arthropoda > Insecta > Zygentoma > Lepismatidae > Thermobia > Thermobia domestica. Next base: position 273,128,971 of record NC_137454.1, on the reverse strand, counting down.
GAACGGATGATAAAGTCAAGTACTTGACCTAGTAAGTAGAATTTGATACGCTACAATTGGACCACGGAGGGCAAAACCATGAACTGGCGTGCTCATAAGATTAGTGCAATTTGTAGTAATGTTCAATTAGCAATGCAAATATCGAATGGTGTTACATCTTCATGTATTGTTTATAGTATGATGCTACAAATATAAAAAAAATATTATGAAGAAATAAATCACCAAGTCGCCAGGGTGGATTAGGTGTTCCTGGAACGGTGGCTCTGTGGTTGAGCGTCACCTCTGGTGTATGGTGTCCCTGGTTTGATCCGAGCTCTCGCCAAGTGAACTTTATGGTGGACCAACACCGTTTGGTAGATTCGCGGCGTTCTCCTGTTTCCTTCCACTTTATTTATTCCACTATTTCATTTATTTCTCATCACCATCGTCTCCTCTAGGCTAGTTGGCATAACTTGGAACCACCTACCAAGAAGAATAAACTAATGGATTGGGAAGATAGACATTCAGTCTCTGGTGAATTTGATGATGACGTAGACATCTACCACAACATGTCATCATGTGTAAAAGAATTACATATACTCCAGTGGTGGAAGCAACAAGAACAAACATTACTAAAATATTGTAAATTAGCGCGTCAGTATCTCTTCATCCCTGCTTCTAGTTCGTCTACTGAAAGAGTTTTTAGTACTCAGGAAAGGAGAAATGCTCTAAAGGCTGAAACTGTTGACTCTGTTTCCGTGCTATTCGATGCGTACGTTGTCATACAGTAAAGCGATGTTCGTTTCGCTCTATTGGTTTTTTAGGAAACTTTATAATTTCATTTTCTTAATATCAACTATCTCTTCTATTATATGTAATGTTAAGGCCATCTTAGGGATCTCAAACCATCTTAGGAAATCTCAAAAACCATCTTAGGGAATCTCAAATTAAGACGGTTACATTTTCCGAACCGTTAACTTTGGCTGCAGTTAAACCTGAAAGATATAAGACTTCCTAGGCTCACTTTCCACATCTAGGAGCAGAATCAATGAATTTTCTTCCTTAGTAATAGTGTTCGAGTACTTCCTCGTCTCGGTGCCCAAAGAAAGTAATAGATACTGCTATTAACTTTCGATTAGCCTGAAAGTTAAACTTGCGTGTATAAAAAATTTCGCGGCGTCTTTTGCAACCTTGACTGACTTCATCAAGCTGCTATATTGATAACGCTAGGTATCTATCACACTAATCTTAAGGCTATAGAACCTTAAAGTCTTTCTGACTCTCACGGTTCATCTTGCACTACAGACTGCCATATCGCACACTCTTATTAAGCTTATTGGAGGATTTGAATTTCTCGATCCTCTAAACGTATTTTTGATAGCTGATATCTATACATTTTTCATTCAGGGGACTTTTGAGGTATTTTTCGTTGAACAATGATATGTGTGGATTTTGTTTTGATTTATTGCCTCGCATTCCGTCATATAGCTCTGTTATTTTCTTGTTACTAACCGTTCTAGGAAAACTTCATCGGTCCTGGAGTCGGGGTGATTTTTTTCATTTTAGTTTTTTTTATTAATATTTTAGCATCGAATTATAAAGAATACAAGAACATGTAATATGATTTGGAATCTGATGTGTTAATTGAACATTACTACAAATTGCGTTATTCTTATGTACACGCCAGTTCATGGTTTCGCCCTCCGTGGTCTAAAGGTAGTGGAACAAATTCTAATTAGTAGATCAAGGACTTACCTTTCTCATACGTTCTTTAGGCAATTACGGCTCAAAACGTATGGATGATGATGTATGAATTGGTAGAATGAAGACAGTGGACGAAAACGGGCCAATCCTAAAACTCCCACGCTCACGATGTTTGTCCACCACAAAGCTCACATAACGCGAGGAGGGATCGATCCGACGACCTCTAGCTCCAGATGTGAATGCTTTACCTAGTGAGCCACCGTTGCCACTCGTCAAGTATCTGTACGCATTCAAGGCAGACTGGCCATAATAACTAGTATTTCTTCGATTTTTTCTGTACTTAGATTGTAAAGTATGTACCACCAGACATGTCAACTCTGACGCGAAGTCGTAGTAGTTGTAGTAGTAGAAGTAGTAGTAATAATAATAATAATAATAATAATAATAATAATAATAATAATAATAATAGAAATAATAATAATAATAATAATAATAATAACAAAAGTAATGATAATAGTAATAGTAATAATAGCAGTAGCAGTAGTAATAAGAGTAGTAAAGGGTTATTTTCCCAAAGACATTACGATTAACACAGGCTGCCAACATTAGTTTCCGATCCGTCTTTTACAGTTTTCGGGCCGTGTCGGGCAGGCCCAACTCGGCCCGGTTTTTGCTCGGTCCGGAATGTGCCCGGCCCGTCTCGACCCGGCTCGGAACGAAATATGCCCTGCCCGGTTAGAGCCCGGCTCGAGATTCGGGGCGGGACGGGTCGAGCCGGGCACAGAATTGGTAGTGCAAGATAAACCGTGCGAGTCAGAAAGATTTTAAGGTTCTATAGCCTGGAGATTAGTGTGATAAATACGTAACGTTATCCATGTAGTATCTTGATGAAGTGAGTCAAGGTTGCAAAAGACGCCTCGAAATTTTTTATAGACGCAAGTTAGCTTTCAGGCTAATCGAAAGTTAATAGCAAGCAGTATCTATTACTTTCTTTGGGCATCGAGACGAGCAAGAACTCGAACACTATTACTAAGGGAGAAAATTCGGGGTTTCTGCTACAAGATATAGAAAGTGAGTCTCGGAAATTTTATATCTTTCACGTGGTCTTAACTGAAAATCTCCCAATGTATCCTAAGTACAAAAAAAATTGGTCATTTGATAACTTTGTTGGCGTCTCTGTTCTACACCTGTTCTACCAGGCTTGTATAACTTCTTTGTATCGCGAAACGCTGATTTACACCGCTAACTTTAATAATTCATCGGCCGGACTTATCTCACAGGCCAAGAGACACTGAGTGATCATTCAGTGTCTGATAAAGTGGAAGAATATATATCAAATAGGCCTGTTGCAGCGTGGGACACAAAACCAGCAAGTACATGATACTTTTCCTTCTGATAGATCGCTATCTCTACTTTCATGTCCCAAAGTGGCAAAAGTTTCGAATAAAAAATTAGGCAGATATTTTTTAAAATAACCTTTATTTTGTGCCGGACACAGGGATTTAATAATTTAAAAATTCCCTCGTATCGAAAGTGTTAAGCCGTTGTCAATCACATATATGCTCTCTACAGCTGTTGTTCGTCATCATCTATATCAGATTGTCTTCCGATCCGCCATTTGTACATGAACTCCCTTGGTAGAATGCAGAAAAAATTGTTTACTTGATATTGGCTCTTCTGCACTTATATGTGGCTCGTTCACAATCCTATCTAGCAATCAGTTTTTATCTACAGGTAAGGTTATCCGGCTGGAACCGATGGTAGCTGTGTGGGTCAAGGAATTCGCATATCCTCTTTCGCACACAAACCTCAGTCGATTGGGTTCATGCTTGGGGTCATTTCGCTCCTGGACTTGGAGATACATCCGAATTGAATGCTGCACACCTGCCGTGCTAGTAGGGTAAAAGGTGGCCATATTGAAGCTTTGTAACTACTTCTTTGTTATACCTGGTATGCTTATACCATGAAAAACATGTGTCCTTCTGCATACAGTCATTTTCAACCGTAAATTCCTGGCAATTTGCGACAAATGCTTTGTTTCACTGTATTGTAAAATATTTCAGTAATTAACCATTAGGAAGAGTCTAAGTTATTTTAAACAATCTTTTGGTCCTATATATTGGAATTGTAAATGTCTTACAAATTACAACAAATCTGTACTTTTACATTATTCTTTACGGCAATTCATTTCATTTTTAGGTAAATAAGTAACAAACGATTACCAAGAGTGTGCTGCATTTTCCAGTCCTTTTAATTGTAAATATCTGACAATTTATAAAAATTTCGAGTTGTGTGTTCGGGCGGGCATTTGTTTGTAATCAACTTGAGTTCGGACTACTGTTCGGATTTCTCTTCTCGGTGGTGCTGCCAGTAAGTATTCACCTGAGACCTTAATTTCCCTGAATAGCATGATGAAGGACCTCGCCAAGAAGGGGTTACAAATTGTATCCAAATCGCTAGTCGGTCTAAATAATGAGAATTGGATTGGAGAATTGGGGATTAGCACTGGGGGAAAAGTTGCTTGGATAGTCCCACGTAAATATCCAGTTGCTGCGCCAAACAATCCTGAAGAGTTAAGATGAATTTTTAGCCAATAAAATAGTCTCGAAGGTAGAATACTATTCGCTTTTTCACGAAGCTTTGCAGCCCTTGTAAACAATGCAGACGACAGTGTGTAAATGTTGCCAACTAACAGACTAGAAAGTTTATAGAAAACCTCGAGCTAACAAATTAAGAAACAAACCGAAGAGCGGGAGATTGAAAATGAAATGGCATGGACTTCTGATATATTACCAAGATGCATTTTCTTTCTCCTGAATCTTTGAAGTAGTATATAAATATAGACACAGAACACTAGGAAACATGGCTGCCCGCAGCGGGGAAGGGGGAAAGGGGATGTTGCCTCCCTGGGTTTTAAAAGGTTTTTGGAAGTGCATGTCAAGACATACTAATTTGCTTACACTTAATATATTCATATTAAATACTATAGTATCTGGTATTATATATTATTTAGTGTAGTTAAAAAGCATACGCGCGTAAATAACTGTTGTTTTACTTGATGTATTATGTGACCTCGTGTATAAAAAATATTGTGTAGTCGCGACTGAGTTTGTGTGTCGGTCTTTTGCCCTCCCCTGGAATCGGTATTTTACCCCCTTCAAAAAGTCCTGCGGATGTCCATGCCTGGAAGCCGGGCTGAACAATCTCTTAAATTTTCCCTGTAACTGCAAATCATGGCTAATCGTGGTTGACCATAAATCCTCGTCCTTTGATATCAGGGAGTTCGCATAAATGGTTCAAAATATTCAATCTATCACTACTAAATTTTATTTAGCCTGCCCATAGCGTCAAGGGATAACATGGAAAATTAGAATCAGAGCTATTGGATCTTACTATGTTCTCTAGTCCCTGTTGTCTTACTATGTTTATTAGCTTGACTAGCAGATCTAATAAAACATATGCTCTTTACTCCTGCCCATTTCAAGACTGTTTCGGATCACTACGTGACTCTCAAGTAGAGGCAAGAGAACATGTGGATCAAATAATTGTTCATTAAAAAAAAAAAGCGAAAGAGTTTATTTATTGAATATATTACAATTTTAGTATCCCTTGAAGATTTTTTCAGATATTTTGTTACTCCTGAGAACGGACAATCATTCTTGCGACTCTTAAATGTTCATTTAACCCTTAACGTACCAAGCCTAACTCGTCAACGTTGTTTACCAAGCTAGGGGTCTTCTGGGGACCCCAAGTATTATTTTAATTTCTCAACATAGTATTGCAACTCAAATTATTATTTTTTGGATGTCTAAAAGCATACCTAAGTTAAATGAGCATTGTTAACATCAAATATTATGTTTACTTGAGGAATATTCAGTTTTTGTACAATTTTATACTTTTGTGTTTGTAAATCTGAAATACAAGTTTAACAATGGAGCTTTTACATTTTCAAGTGTTTTTATTTTTTGTATTTTTTTTAACGAACGCATCGTTGATCTAATTATGTAATAGATAGTATATCCCAACCGCATGCAGGACACTTACAAAAATCGAGAATAAATTGATTCTTATAGTTGCAGCAGTATCACCAAATATAACCCTCTCTCTGGGGTCCCTAGAGGAGGACCCCGCTTGGTACCGTATGTTAAGAGTTAAACCCGATCGTTTCTTTTAATCGCTATGCGAATTATAACCAGGGGTAAAAGTGTGGGGGAACGCGGGAGAACGCCATCCCCGACCTCGAAAAAATATGTACGGCGTCCCCCAGTTCCTAAAAAAAATTAAAATGGGCAAGGATAGGCGGGGGGACGGCGAGACGTCATGCCGCTTGCTACCGCCCCCCTACCTTTTCAGATCCACTTTTACCCCAGATTATAACATACAGAATTAAAATCAGACGTTACGCTACTTCGAATCGGTGATATAGCTTTTATCTTTCTTTCTTACTTATCTTTAAAATAATAGGCCTACAACCTTTTATATCCAATTATCCGAAGTATGATGCATTTAATATATTAAATAGAAATTTAGTACAAGGGCTCAGTTTTTCTTTTGGGTAACATAATGGACATTTGCAGCCCAGTTCTCTGAAACTAAATAAACAGTCTGACTACGATTTAAAAAAAAAAAAAGAAAAACGAAATTAACCACTGACAATTTCGAGCGACTAAAGCGAGCAACACTGACAATGAGCCAAATGACCATTATTCTTCCATAAGAAAATAGTTCCCAAGAAATTCCACTTGTTCAACCTAGGTAGCAATTATTGTATTTTTAAATCACATTAAGAACATTTTAGTTTCAATTAAAAGCACATCTCTACATGTGGATTGTTATCTTACACAAAAAAATTAAATTTAACAAGAAAACAGCCACAACCACTGACAAATACGCAGAGCGCGCGCTATAGTTGATGATCGTCATGCAGGCAGGAAGGTTACCAGTGAAGGATTACATGCACGTGCAGAAGCAGAAATATTGCGGGAAACAGACGAAGCATTTTCTCCTGCACAAATCACTGAATACTCGTGCGCGGAGTGATACAAATTGAGTTACGCGGTTTGTTTTTGAACAGTGCAAAGGTACGTGAAAAAGCGAGTAGTTGGAGGGCGCGTATATAACTGACAGGTCGCACAAGGTATTTGAACAACAGACGTCACTAGTTGGGGGCTAACCGTAAGAAAACGTCCTTCGCCGACAAATAGCTTGTGCCCCTTAACACAGTCAGATTTAATTCCCGACGCAACGACCGTGGTGGCGGCAAACAATGCAGTGGTCAACTGAAGAGTGTTCGTAGTTCAATCTAATAATCACTCAGTTAACTCACCTGTATGCATATACAAACAGAATGTGGAAAATAATTTATGTTAATTCTAGTCCACTGGCTACGATGCACGGGACATTGCGATAACTCGGACACCAGAAAGTACAGATAAGGAACTGCAAAAGCAATGTGACTGGCGTCACTCAGGTCACTCCAAAATCTGGTCAGCTAGTAATTCTGTAAATGATTAAAGAAGTCACTTAATTCTAACTGGAGAATATATACTTTCAATAATGATGTCAGAGGGACCAACAACAGTCTGCATCACCGAAGCACTCTTTTACTCCATTCAATGGACTAGCTTTTTAATTGTGTATATATGATACTTTACGACAATTCCATTCTTGCATTAGATTCTGAAATATGTCGGAAACTACCGATCAGCAAGAATGTTCTTCACCTTGAAAATACTCCTTTCGTTCTGAGGAGATTCGTTTTCAAAGACAAATATGCTACAATTTGTTACAATAACGTTATTATTCATTTAATTTTAAATATGAAAGTAATTAACAAATAGAAATTGTTTGCTTCACATTTGAAACAGTCTCTTCTCTTACTGAATAACCACTTTTCTATTGTAAATATCTGACCATTTACGACGTTTTCGCTCTATAAATCAATTCTTTAATATATAGAAAACTACAGACCAGCAAAAACTTACTTCAGCTTAAACTTTCCTTTGGCCCTTCTAAATTGACCCACATTTCAATTTAAATATGACAAATTAAGAGAATACAGTTAATTCATTTTATTCTTAATAGTGTCAGTATCTAGCGAAAAACTAACGCCATCCTCATCTTCCAAACACTCCTTTCGCCTCGCAACCGTTTAGTTTTAGAATCTCCTAAAAAGAAGCAAAGTTTAACTCTCTTAATAAAGAACAATGCTTCGATATGCGGTACACGCAAAGACTCCATGTACATTTTTATCGAAGATGGCGAAAGAATGAAAGCTCTATTACACGTAGATCGCTGTTGCTTTCAACTTATTGCGTTAAGTTTTATACGACATAAGGACAATCAATACGTACTGCTCAGATTTTCTTCCTTTGCGACTGAACCAAGCTGCTTTTCACTCAGGAGGCCACGAAGCTCAAAATTTTCCGTAACAGTTATATTACACTTATGGTCGTAAGCTTGTAAAGGAATCATATGCAGCTTACTAGACTGAAACTCTAATAGGAGTTTTTTAGGTAATTTGGTACGAGATTACCTTATAGACTCAGGCACGCTTCTCTTGGCCTGTGAGAGAAGTCCGGCCGATGAATTTATGAAACTAGCGGTTTAAGGAATTGATTTGCGATACAAAGTAATTATACAGCCATGGTAGAACAGGTGTAGAAAACAGAAAACAACAAAATTATCAATTGACAGAGTTTATTTTCGTACTTAGGTGACATTGGGAGATTTTCAGTTAAATACACCTGAAAGACATAAAACTTCCTATGTTCACTTTCCACATCTTCCAGCAAAAGCCCTGAATTTTCTCCCATAGTAATAGTCTTCGAGTACTTGCTCGTCCCGATGCCAAAATAAAGTAATAGATAGATACAGCTATAAACTTTCGCTTAGCTTGTAAGTTTAACTTGTGTGTATAAAAAATTTCGAGTCGTCTTTTGCAACCTTGACTCACTTCATGAAGCTGCTATATTAAGAACACAACGAATCCATCACACTAATCTTCAGGCAATAGAACCTTAAAGTCTTTCTGACTCGCACGGTTCATTTTCCACTACAGAGTTCCATACCGCACACTCTTATTAAGCTTATTGCAGGATTTGAATTTCTCGATCTTCTAAACGTTTTCACACCGGTGAGTAAATTTCTGCTAAGCTTCCCCTCTGTAGCAGATTAGTTCATCATCTTTATTAGGTTTATGACACCTTTCATATATGAGACGAAATGATTAACAAGAAGAATTTTTGTAATCTTATTTATTAAATTCAACACTACCTCATTTAGCTGACTTGAATAGAGTTTGCGTGTCCTGTCCATCGACTCAAAGGTATCTTTTCAAGAGCAGAAAGCTACACCACAAAATGTACCCGATTAATCGCCAGTAGTTGAGGCTTACGAAGTGCAGTCATATCTAACACTGAACCAGACTGTCATTTGACCTGGTATGTATGCGAGCATATCCATCTCCGTTGACCAGAGCCATCCTAGATCACGAAGTAAATTCCTTTACAAAAATAGAAAAATAAAATCGTCTGTACAATTCTGAATAGATGATCGCTGCATATAGCAGAATATCATGGCAAACTGCCTAGAGTACATTCTTAGCACAGTCCAGCTAAGAGCCGTTAACATTGGTAAGAAGAAAATCGTTACTTCATCGTTACTTCATCCTTTTTTTTAGAGAACATTGTATTACCAAGTTACAGAAACATTCAAATGGTCTATTAAGAGGAGATGTCGAGATACGTGTTGTTCTCTTATCAAAGAGAATGCAATCAGTTATCATATTCTACAATCAACCAGACATAGAAGCGTAGTGAGATTCGGATTTTTCAATTGCAACTTACACGCTGTAATTGACTAAAATCTGTTGAAAAATTACTTTCATATGGCAAAAGATTTAAGGTTTATCTACAAGGCAGCCGACTGTGGCTTTCTGCAGAAATAATGGTATTACTAAATGTAGATATCAGGATGCATTTAGATAAAAAGATAATAACAGTATATGACGAGATCCGCCATATCTCCGTGTGAATTTCTTCAATATTTCAACATCAAGAACTAATACTAAATACTCTTCTGCATACAGTAAAAAACTGCAAGAAAATTGAAAAAAGCACATGCGTTATGCATTACATCAGCCATTATACTGGAAAGGTGTTCAAATGGTACCACAGCTGAAGAAATTTCTGAACGGTCCAGTGTTGTAACGCTTTTTGAAGGTTTGCAGTTAGTAATTACTAAGCACGATTAGATACATGCTTAGTGTATGTATCCAAAGGTATAGAAGAACTAGAATAGTCCTTCATTAAGCACTATTCGATAATCATATCAAATGGATTCCCTCAAAAGTGCCTTCTTTTCTGCTAATTGTGAATGTTCCTTTTGTTGTTAATTTCTCGTAATCTTCTGATGCCCTATACTGCAGCCAAAGTTAACCATTCGGAAAATGTCACCTTCTTAATTTTGAGATTACCTAATATGGTTTTTATCATGCAGTTTCATTTGGTTGTAAATGTTGCATATAGATTTCCTCATCAAGAAATTGTTGAATAAGATAGCAGATCCTAAATTTTATCTCCTCCGAGGGTTGTAAATGTCTTCAAAACCACACGTAGAGGTCCCGGAGCTAAGTCTAGAAGTGAGTTCTTCTTGATTTTGAGTAGGCATTGTCATTCAGCATTTTCACTAAATTTGTAACACAAGATACTGCGGCGTCCGATTCATTGTTGAATTTCTTTACTAGCTCTAAGCCAATAGGAATTAAGTAATACATGGCGACGTCCATTGCTGATTTATAAATTTCACAAAATTTTTAGACTGACATAGGCCTCCATAAGCCCTTTAGCTTTACCGGACATCTCGAAATAGAACCCTTGAATTACTGGCACGCCTATTGCACCCTGAACCAGTAATCAAAAGTCGAACATCCCCGTCCATCCTCAATATTATTTCTTTAATCACCGCATCACTTAGAGATCGATTTCAACTCTAATTATTATCTTTTTGATACACTGTGGAATGCTATTACAATGCTGTGAAATTTAGAAGTCAGCAGTGGACATCGGCATCTATTCCTTAATTCCTAATGACTTAAAGCTAGTAAAGGAATTCAACAATGAATCCGAAGGCGTAAAATCTTGAGTTGTGTATCTAGGTGTTAAGACGAAGCAATAGTGCTTTTAGAGCTCTCTAACTCCCATTATACAATGGCATACCATGTAAAAAACTGTGGATTTACTTCTGCCTTTTTAGGACGAGGGTATCACAGACGTATAGCTTTGTAAACGAACAGCGGATTGTTTTGGGTGGACCCTTGGAATTGAAAAATGTTGGGATAGCAAATGTAAAAAACAAGTATTAATTTATCAATGTTATTCATGCAATAACTATACTCCCCATCTATATTCAACTACAAAATTATTTGAGAGGGTTTCTGCTGAAGAAATCTACTTAGGACTCATATCGCTCACACCTATTTCTTAATTGTTATTCTGACACCCATAACGCTTTCACCTGGTTCTTGTTCTTTAGCCTGATGAAAACTTTTTAATCCAACGAATTGTGTTCTTACGGATATATTATTTATAGAAAGTCTCCTGTGTGTTAACACTCGAGGCTATTAAATAGGTATTTAATTAGCGTCCTTGATGCTCACTAGGGTTTACACACTTATTTGTGGAGGATTCACTAGGTTCCGGTCTATCATTAATTATATTTTCCCGATTGTATCCTGTAAAACCTGCTATGGAACCCATGATATTCTAATCTCAAAGGAGCAGCCTTACTTTGGGCCTGAGACCGGTTATCTCATCGATGAGCGAAAAAAAGAATCGATTTTAGATTCTTTTGAGATCTTCTCTTACACGGTTAGGTAGAAATTATTTACGGTATAATCAGTCATGTGTTCGCTACCAACTTAGTAACACTGGTCATCACAAAGCAACCTTTTCATAAAGCTCACTGTATGCTTTGATTAGTAACTAAGTGCCACACATTTCATAGAACAGAAAAGGTCATTAATTTCAGAAGTTTCTTGAAAATTCTCCATATCCAAGCTCTTGAATGAGATCAGTGTAGCATTGTCTTGATAAGAATATCGTATCACATTTCGTCATTCTGACTTCCTCCTTCCCTCTAACGATATACACTCATGTTCTTGGTGTGTCAATGCTGTCTTATTTGGAAGATTTAATCAAATCTTCACTCGCATCTCGCGTCACGATTTCCTATTCTCAAACAACCTTTAGATAGCTATTCAACTTGTGAATGTTTCGCCTCAACGATTCTGTAAAGGTGAGGTACACACCTCTCCTTTTCATATAAGCAGTGTAGTGCCTCTTTATTTCTTCAATATTTGAACATCAAGTACTAATACTATATATTATTCTCTTTCGCATACACTAAAAATGTGCAAGAAAAGTGAAGAAAGTACTTGACTTGTGTAATCACATTAGATCAGCCATTATACTGGAAAGGTCTCAAATGGTACCTGCAGCTGAAGAAATTTTTGAACTGTCCAAACTTGTACCGATTTTAGAAGGTTTCCACTTCAGTAGTTTGTAGGCATGATTGGATAGATTATGTGAGGAATTGGTATAGAGGAACTTTCGAGTATCCTGTACACTATGATAACATTAGTGAAAATTCTGAATGTCCATGCCTGTACAACATCATTGAGAATTCACTTCTAGACTTAGCTCGGCGACGCTTACATGTGTTTATGGAAACATTTACAATCCTCGGAGAATATGCCTAAATCTAGGATCTTGGATCTTATTGAACAATGTCTGGATGAGGAAATCAATACGCAACATTTACAAGAAAATGAAACTGCATGACAAAAACCATTTTAGGGAACCTAAAAATTAAGACGGTCACCTTATCCGAACCGGCAAAATTTGGCTAGTGTATATAGAGAAGGTCATAATCGTATTGCAATTCATCCAAAGGGACTAGAATGAACAGGAAACTAGAAATTTTATTTGAAGGCTATTAAATTAGCGCTTCCGTTTTCTCAAGCAGCTGGTCTTAATTGATCAGTGCTTAATGAAGGCCGCGAAATTTTCTGGAGGATTAACTCAACGTCAGACAACGTTAGCAAGATTAATAAATCATTCCAAAATACTATTACGATAACAAAAGTTCTAAAGTACTTTTGAGGAGACACTTTGTCATCTCAGCGGCACTTTGAGCTAATGCCACCTTCCATGTGTGATAATATCTCATTGCACAAGAATGTCAATCCGCCAGCGCTCAATGTAAACAATTCTTTGTTGTACTGAGAAATAAAACTAACACGTAGAAGGAAAAGTTCTTCTACACGCAGTGGTGTAGACGAAAAATGGCAAGCAAAATCTGCTTTAAGTACAGTACGTATATAAATTATGTTAAGCTCTATTTTCAACTTATATCTTAAGGATATATATTACAATTAGACACGGAAGGTGACGAAAGGTTACAAAAAAAATAGTGAAGTATTCCAACGATTGAATTTAAGTCTGCCATTGAAGCAACGTCAATTCTATCACGGTTCTTGAGAAACTTGGAGATTAATACTAGACTACTTCAAATGATGCAAGAAGTTTTCGATGGATAAAGGTAGACGTATATGGACAGAAATAAAGGTAGAAATTACAGACGGGATATAGATCATTAGAGTGATATGGAAAGATTATTTGATTAGCCCACAGTTTGGTTGTCTTGTGATGAACAGTGTTATTAAGTAGGTAGCGAACACATGACTGACTACACCGTCAATATTTTCCCACTAACCGTCTAAGGGAAGATCACAAAAGAACCTAAAATCGATTCTTTATTTGTCTCAAGGATCAGATCACCAGTCTCAGCGCAAAACTAACGAACCTTCGGAGGTTGGAATGTAATGGGTTCAATAACAAGTTTTTTTAGTACGCAATCGTGAAAATATTATTAATGATAGACTCGAACCTAGTGAATACTACACTACTCTGTATGTACGCCTCAGTGAGCAGCAAGGACTATAATTAAATTCATATTTGATAGCCTCGAGTGTTAACACACAGGAGACTTTCTTTAAACAATATATCCGTAAGAACACAACTCCTTGGAGTAAACAGTTACTATCAAGCTAACGATCAAGAACATGGTGTGGCGTTATGGGTGCTAAGTAGATTTTTCAGCAGGAAGCAATCTCAAATAGTATTGTAGTTGCATATAAAGGCGAAATATAGCAATTGCTTGAATATCATTGATAAATTAATAAGTATGTTTTTTACATTTGGAATCACAACAGTCCCAACAGAATTCAGTCCCAAGCGCCCACCTAAAAAAAACGATGAAAAGACACATTCGGGAAGTATTCCAACGATCGAATTTAAGTCTGCCATTGAAGCATCACAATTCAATCACGGTTCTTGAGACGGCTTCAATTGATGCAAGAAGTTTTCGAAGGATAAAGGTAGCTGTATATGGACAGGAATAATAAAAGAAATTACAAACAGGATATATAAATATTGTATCCGTAAAAACACAACTCTTTGAATTAAACAGTTTCTATCAGACTAACGATCAAGAACAAGGTGAGAGCGTTATACGTGCTAAGTAGATTTCTTCAGCAGGAAGAACTTTCAAATAGTTTTGTAGCTGCATATAAACGGGAAGTATAGCAATTGTTGATTATCATTGATAAATTAATACTTATGTATCACAACATTTGGTACCACAACATTTTTCAATACCAAAGATCCACCTAAAACAAACCGCAGGACGTTCTGAAAGCTATACGACTGTGATTCCCTCGTCTTATTAAAGGGAGAAATAAATCCACGGTTTTCAAGGAGCTATAAAAGCACTGTTGCTTCGTTTTTCAGACCTAAGTACGCAACACAAACTACTGCGGCCTCCGATTAATTGTTGAAATTTTTTACTAGCTCTAAGCCAGTAGAAATTAAAGAATACATGACGATGTCCACTGATGATTTCAATTTACACACCACTGTAAAAAGGAGTTAATCCGGCATAAGCCGTTTAGCCTTACCGGGCACCTCGAAATAGAACCTTCTAATTATTGGCACGCCTGTTGCATTCCAAACCACTATTTAAACATCGAACATCCCCGTACATCTCAAAATTATATCAAAATACACCGCAACACTTAAAGATCGATTAATATCTCTCGTCAGAGAATGTAGAATACTATTACAATGAAGACAAGTATCATCTCGACTTCAATTAGTACCTCCGCTAATGTTATCCCTTTAAGGCGATTACTGTCGTTGTGGATGCAGATTACAAAAAGCCTCACAAGCTCGGGGATGCCTGCCCTTTAGCAAGTGACCTATCAACTTGTCCATCAAATAACGCGCTTTCTCTTTACTATACCTTATGAGCTCACCTCGATATTCTTTTTCTCTCAGCTAAAGACTTTTTTTCCGCACCTCACTAAGTTTAAACTCGAATTTGCAAGTCCTAACGACAATATGACCTGCCGTACTTTCCCATTCAACCCGCCCGCTCTCGTCGGTTGTACTGCATGCAAACTGATTCCACTCGTTCTAATGCAAGTATCATGGCGGATCTAGACTTTTACTGTTATTGTTCTTTTTTTTTATCTAAATGCATCGTGATATCTACAATTAGTAATACATTTATTTCTGCAGAAAGCCACAGTCGGCAGGCTTATAGAGATGTCAAATGAGAGTATATTTTCAAAAGATTTTAGTGTATTACAGCGTGTAAGTTCAATTATAAATCCTAATCGGACTACGTTTCTTTTCAAATATTACTATGTCTGGTTAGTTGTAGTGCATGCTAACTGCTTGCATTCGTTTTTATGAAGGTACACCACGTGTCTCGACAACTCCCCTTAGTATAATATTGAATCTTTCTGTAACTTGGTAATAACTTGTTCTCTGAAAACAGTCACAAGTATAGATCTAAGCACATATCTGTGTTTCGACTTTCTTATCGCCAAAGTTAAAGTCTCTTAGCTGGACAGTGCCACGAATGTATTCTAGGCAGTTTGCCATGATATTCCGCTATTATCAGCGATCATCTATGCAGAATTCTATAGACGATTTAGTGCTTCTATTTTTGGAAAGTAATTTACTTGGTGATCTAGGATTGCTCTGGTCAACGGTTATGGATATGCTCGCATACATACCAGGTGAAATTATAGTTGGTTCATTGTTAGAGATCAGTACACTTCGTAAGCCTCAACTGCTGGCGATTAATCGGGTACATTTTGTGGAGTAGCTTTCTGCTCTTGAGAACATAATTCTGATTCGATGGCCGGGACACGCAATCTCTATTCACGTCAGCGAGATAATGTAGGGTTGGAGTTAATAAATAAGATTACAGAAATACTTGTTGTTGATCATTCCGTCTTTGATATGAAAGGTGTCAAAAAGCTAGTACAGTTGGTGCACTCATCTGCAAGAGAGGGGAAGCATAGCAGAACTTTACTCACCGGTGAGAAAACGTTTAGAAAATCTAGAAATTCAAATCCTCCAATTAGCTTAATAAGAGTGTGAATTATGCCAGCGAAAATAGCGCTTAACATAATTTTATTCGTCCTTAAAGCAGATTTGTGTCGCCATTATTGTCCACACCATTGCGTGTTGCATATTGATTACGTAATCGAGACATTGTTGAATAAGATCTCAGATCCTAGATTTTCTCATATCCTCCGACGGTTGTAAATGTCTTCATAACCACACGTAATGGTCCCGGAGCAAAGTCTAGATAGAGTTCTCAATGATCTTGATTAGGCGTGGTTATTGATTATTTCTACTAATGTTGCCATAGTGTACAGGATACCCAAAAGTTCTCTTATACCATTTCCTGACATAATGTATCCAATCGTTTCTAGAAATTACTTAACTTGAAGCCTCCTAAAGGCGGTACAACTTTGGACCGTTAAAAAATTTCATTAGCTGCAGGTCCGATTTGAACACCTTTTCAGTATAATGGCTGATGTAATGTCATAACGCATGTGCTTTGTTTTCTCTTCTTGCACTTATTCACTGTATGCGGAAGAATAGAATATATAGTATTAGCACTTGATGTTGAAACATTGAAGAAATAAAGAGGCAATACACTGCTTATATGAAAAGGACAGGTGTGTATCTCAGCATTACACAATCGTTGTGGCGAAGCTTTCACAAGATGTATAGCTATTCAAAGGTTGTTTGAGAATAAAAAATCGAGACGCGAGTTGCGAGTGAGGATTTGATTAAATCTTCCGAGTAAGACAGCATTCAAACACCAAGAAATTGAGTGTATTCCATTAAAGGGAAGAGGATGTCAGAATGACGAAATGTGATACAATATTCTTATCAAGACAATGCTACCGTGATATCAGTTTACTTTTTCAGTCAAGAACTCAGATATGAATGTTTTCATCAAGAGACTTCTGAAATAAATGACTTTTTCTGATCTATCAAATGTGTGGCACTGGAAAGATTATTGGTTAGACCACTGGACTGACTATACCGTAAATATTTTCCACCTAACCGTCTAAGGGAAGATCTCAAAGGAACCTAAAATCGATTTTATATTTGTCTCATCGATGAGATCACCGGGGCCAGACCCAAAGTAAGGCTGCTTCGATGGTTAGAATATAATGGGTTTCATAGAAAGTTTGTCATTATGCAATCAGAAAAATATTATTAATGATAGACCGGAACCTCGTGAATCCTACACAACTCTGTGTGTAAGCCCTAGTGAGCAGCATGGACGCTAAGTAGCCATGGAAAGTGCCGAAAGAGAAAAAAGAGCTTTGGGGTAATATCTGCAACGATCAAATATAATTCTCCATTGAAGCCACGACAATTCAATCACAGTCCTTGAGGAAGTTGGAGATCAATACTAAAGGGATCAAAATTTACAAACAGTTTTCGAACGAATAGAGGTAGCTGTATATGGACAACAGTAATAGAAAAAACTAGAAACGGGAAATCTGTAGCTGTTTTTGGGTGGATTCAGATCTTTTAAGCAATTTGGTAGACTTGATGAGCAGTTGCTGATTGTCTTGTAGCCACATACAAACACAACTGATAGGAAATGCTACAAATTAATAAATATAAATAAAATTTTTAGTGTCATTAAAGATTGGTTTAACTTTTTTCATGATGCAACAGTCTGTGACACGAACTCTGCTATACTCAGGACCGAATAGTTTGCAGCCTTCAAGTTCCTTCAAAAAGAAAGGTTCTGAAAGTTAGAGTCTTCTACGAACCAAATGTGAATCCTGACAAAGTGATACCGTTAGAAATTCTTTATTCGCTTGTATGGAGATGGAAAAATGCCCTCCCTGGTATAAGCCATATCAGATATAACAAGAAAGTAGTAACAAAGCTTCAGTATGGCCACTTTTCCCATTACTAACACAGCAGCTGTGCAGCATTCAATTCGGAAGTACCTCCAATTCCATGAACGCAATTGTCTAAATATGAACCCAATCGAGGGAGGTGGTGTGTTAAAGAGGATATGCAAATTCCAAGGACTTACACAGCTACCATCAGCTCCAACCAGATAATCTTACCTGTAGATAAAAGGGAACTGAAAGATAGGATTGTGAACGAGCCACACGTTAGTGTAAAAGAGCCGATATGAAGTTTTCAGGCGAACTCTGCATTCTGCCAAGGGAGTTCGTGTTTGAATGGCAGGTCGGAAGATCACGAACAACAGCTGTAAATATAAATATGTCATTGACAACGGTTAATTGTTGATCCAATCACTTAGATTAATATTTTGTGATATCGACTCCGCCTTATAGACCTAAAATAATAGAGATGAAGACTATCTTGATGAAACTTTAATTGAAGGTGTAAGGACAATGTAAATTTTTTGGAATCATTTAACACGAGCTGCTTTGGAATCATTTAACACGAGCATATCCATGGCCATTCACCAGAGCCATCGTAGATTACCAAGTAAATTCCTCTACAAAAATAGAAGCACCAAATCGTCTGTAGAATTCTGCTTAGGTGTTCGCTGCATATAGCGGAAAATTATGGCCAGCCTAGTGTGCATTTTTTTGTAGAGCCGTTAACATTGGCAAGAAAGTCGAAATACACAGATATGTGCCTAGATCTATTTTTGAGACTGTTTTCAGAAAACATAGTATTACCAAGATACCGAAACGTTCAGATAACATTTTACTAAGAGAAGATGTCGAGATACTTGTTGTTCTCTTTTCATAACGAATGCAAGCAGCACTACTACTAACCATACATAATAATATTTGATAAGAAGCGCAGAGAGCAAGCAAGCGCCCACAAATCGTCTGTAGAATTCTGCATAGATGATCGCTGCATATAGCGGAATATTATGGCAAACGGCCTAGAGTACATTCCTTGGAAAGTCCAGCTAAGAGCCGTTAACATTGGCAAGAAGTTAGATGAAACACTGAGATAGATCATCTAACTTCTTGATCTATACTTCAGACTGTTTTCAGAGAACATTGTATGACGAAGGTACAGAAACAGTCTGATATTTTACTAAGAGTGTAGTGAGATTAGGATTTTTCAACTGCTACTTACAAGGTAACTTTAAAATTTGTTGGAAAATTATTTTCATTTGCCAAAAGATTTAAGATTTATCTACACAGCTGCCGACTGTGGTTTTCTGCAGTAATAATGTATTATTAATTGTACATAAAATAATAATAAGAGTAGATGTCGAGATCCGCCATGATACTTGTATTTGAACGAGTGGAACCAGTTTGCATGCAGTACAACCGACGAGAGCGGGCGGATTGAATGGGATAAGTGCGGCAGCTCATATTGATCTTAGGACTTGCAAATTCGAAATATTCAAGTTTAAACCCTCTGACGTGTGGAACAAGAAGCCTTTGGCTGAGAAAGAATGAATATCACGGTGAGCTCATAAGGTGTAGTAAAGAGAAAGCGCGTTAAAATGATGGTCAAGTTAGTGGGTCTCTTGTGAGAGGACAAGCATTCCCGAGCTTGTAAAGCTTTTTGTGATCTGCATCCAGAACAATAGAAATCGCCTTGAAATGACAACATTAGCAGAGATACTTATTGAAGCAGAGATGATACTTGACTTCATTATAATAGTATTCCAGAATGTCTGAAGACAAATATTAATCGATCTGTAAGTGATGCGGTGATTAAAGAAATAATTTTGAGAATGGACGGGGATGTTCGATTTTTAATTAATGGTTTAAAGAGCAACAGGTGTGCCAATAATTCGAGGGTTCTATTTCGAGGTGCTTGGTAAGACTAAACGGCTTATGCCGGATTAACTCCTTCTTACAATGCTGTGTAATTTAGAAGTTATCAGTGGACATTGGCATGTATTCCTTAATTCCTATCTGCTTAGAGCTAGTAAAGAAATTCAACAATTAATCGGAGGCCGCAGTAATTTGTGTTGTGTACGTAAGTTTAAAAACAAAGTAGTAATGCTTTTAAAGCTGCTTTACTCACATTATACAATGGCGTACTATTTATAAACCGTGAATTTACTTCTCCCTATAATAAGACGAAGGTATCACAGTCATATAGCATTGAGAAAATACAGCGGTTTTATTTGAGTTCTTGGGATTGAAAAATGTTGTGATACCAAATGTAATAATCATAAGTATTAAGCCTGTTTAATCCAAAGAGTTGTGTTCTTACGGATACAATATTTATAGAAATTCTCCTGTGTGTAAAAACACGAGGCTATCAAGTATGCATTTAATTAGCGTCCTTGCAGCTTACAAGGGCTTACATACAGAGCTGTGTAGTATTGAGTAGGTTTCGGTCTATCATTAATAATATTTTCACAATTGCACAATGATAAAAACTTGATATGGAACCCATTATATCTAACTTCTGGAGCAGGCTTACTTTGGGTCTGAGACCCGTGATCTGATCGATGAGACAAATATAGAATCGATTTTAGGTTCTTTTGAGATCTTCCCTTAGACGGTTAGGTGGAAAATATTAACGGTAAGACTGTGTTCGCTACCAAATTAGTAACACTGGTCATCACAAAGCAACCAAACTGTGGGCTAATAAAATAATCTTTTCATATAATCTCATTGTATGCTTTGATTAATAATCTCATTGTATGCTTTGATTAGTAGAACCAAGTGTTACAGTTATGGGTGCTAAGTAAATTTCTTCAGCAGGTAACATTCTCAAACAATATTGTAGTTGTATAAAAACAGGAAGTATACAGCTTTCCATGTCTAATTGTAATTTATATCCATAACATATAAGGTGAAAATAGAGTTTAACATGATTTAATTTGTACTTAACGCAGAATTGAGTTGCCATTTTTAGTCCACATCATTGCGTGTGGAAGAACTCTTCTACGTGTGGGTTTTAAAACACATGACAATACACACTCAATATTTACCTCAGTCGAATTGACATTCTTGCGCATTTAGATATTATCACACAAGGAAGGTGGCATTAGCTTAACGTGTCGCCCTGAGGATAAACTGATGCCACCAAAAGTCCTGTAGAACTTCGTTATCGTAACAATATTTGGAATGAAGGATTAATCTTGCTAACGTTGTGTCTGACGTTGAGTTAATCCCCCAGAAAATATCCTTTCCTTCATTAAGCACTATTCGATAATCATATCACTTGGAACTTGGTTCAAGATGGCCTCTTTTTCTGCTAATTGTGAATGTTCCCTGTGTTGTTAATTTCTTGTAATCTTCTGATACCGTATACTGCAGCCAAAGTTTCGGAAAATTTCACCGTCTCAATTTTGAGATTTCCTAATATGGTTTTTGTCATGCAGTTACATTTTGTAGTAAATGTTGCACATAGATTTCCTCATCCAGACGTTGTTGTATAAGATCGCTGATCCTAGATTTTGTCATTTTGTCGACGGTTGTAAATGTCTTCATAACCCCATGTAGAGGTCCCCGAGCAAAGTCTAGAAGTGAGTTCTCAATGATCTTGAGTAGGCATGGCGATTCAGCATTTTCAGTAAATTTGTCATAGTGTACAGGTTACACCAAAGTTCTTTTATACCATTTCCTGACTTCCTGTATCCACTCGTGGTTAGTAATTACTTAATTGCAAACCACCTAAAAACGTTAAAACACTGGACCTTTCAGAAATTTCTTCGGCTCTGGTTCGATTTGGATACCTTTCCAGTATAATGGCTGATGTAATGTCATAACGCATGTGCTTTTTTCTATTATCTTGCAGTTTTTTACTGTATGCAGAAGAGTATTTAGCACTAGTACTTGATGTTGAAATATTGAAGAAATTCAGAGGAACCACACTGCTTATATCAAAAGAAGAGGTCTGAATCTCAACATTACACAATTGTTGTTTCGAAGCTTTCACAAGTAGAAAAACTATCCAAAGGATGTTTGAGAATATGAAATCGAGACGGCATTGACACACCAAGAACATGAGTGTATGGCATTAGAGGGAAAGTGGGTGTCAGAGTGAAGAAACGATACGAAATTCTTATCAAGACAATGCTACTGACATATAATATTATTTTTACATTCAAGAACTTGGTTATAGAGAATTTTCATCAACAGACATCTGAAATAAATGACCCTTTCTTCTCTATAAAATGTGTAGCACTTAGTTACTAATCAAAGCATACAATGAGATTATATGAAGAGATAATTTGATTAGCCCACAGTTTGGTTGCTTTGTGATGGCCTGTGTTACTAATTTGGTAGGGAAAACAGGACTAACGTAAATATTTTTACCTAACC
This sequence comes from Thermobia domestica, assembly GCF_964235325.1. Lineage (NCBI taxonomy): Eukaryota > Metazoa > Arthropoda > Insecta > Zygentoma > Lepismatidae > Thermobia > Thermobia domestica. The sequence continues at coordinate 273,106,602 of NC_137454.1, read as the reverse complement.
GACTAAGGGAAGATCTCAAAAGAACCAAAATCGATTCTATATTTGTCTCATCGATCAGATCACCGGTCTCAGTCCCAAAGTAAGTCTGCTTCGGAAGTTAGAATATAATGGGTTCCATATCAAGTTTTTATCATTATGCATTCGTGAAAATAATATTAATAATAGACCGGAACCTAGTGAACCCTACACAGCTCTGTATGTAAGCCCTAATAAGCCCTAATAAGCATACTTGATAGCCTAGAGTTTTAACACACAGGAGAATTTCTTTAAATATTGTATCCGTAAGAACACACATTCTTTGGATTAAACAGTTTACATCAGGCTCACGATAAAGAACAAGGTGAGAGCGTTAGGGGAGTTAAGTAGATTTCTTCAGCAGGAAGCACTCTCAAATAGTATTGTAGTTGCATATAAACGGGAAGTATAGCAATTGCTTGATTATCATTGATAAATTAATACTTATGTTTTTTACATTTGGTATCACAACATGTCATCATGTGTAAGAGAACTAGATATACTGCAGTGGTGGAAGCAACAAGAACAAACATTACCAAAAGTGTGTAAATTAGCACGACAGTATCTCGTCATCCCTGCTTCTAGTGCGTCTACTGAAAGAGCTTTTAGTACTACAGGCTATATAGCTTTGGAGCGGAGAAATTGATTTAATGATTTATTGACATCAGGCACAGGCCTAATTAGAGTGTTACTTAGTATATACGAATTAAAATTATTTGGGTAATAAAACTATTGGTAATAATTACATTCGCCTTAAATAAATAATAGAATTCTTAAAACTACTTACACCCGTGCCAGTACATTAAGGTTGAAATTTTCTTTAACTAACTTGTTGTAGGTTGCACTAATTCTCCATATAGGAGATCTGCTTAAGACTTTTGTTTTTGCTGTAAAAAAAATGTATTTTTCGATGGAGTACGCAATTTAGCGGATGGTACGTGGATACATACTTGGTAGTTAAGTTCAGGATATTCTATTTTGCCATGAAAGAGCTTGTGTAAAAGTGATAAATTAATATTTCTTCTCCTTAGTTCTAATGTTTCAAATTTAAAATTTTCAACAAATTTAATGTAGCTTTCAAATTTCGGGTAGACTTTTGATTTCTTAAGTGTAAGAATCCTTAAAAACTTATTTTGAGTACGCTCAATCAAGAATGACTATTTCTGTATATTAGGGTTCCATATATTACTACAATATTCTAATTTCGACCTGATGTATGCATAATACAGTACAATTAAAGTTTGGTGATTTTGGAAATTTTTACGGACAATAAATAGTATATCCAAGATTTTTGTAGGCTTATTTGCAAATAGTTTCAATACGTTGAATAAAGGATAGTTTTGAAGGGAAAAAAAACTCCCAAGTCCCGACTTTCTCGTATGTTCTTTAGGTAATTACGGCTCAGGAATTGATGGAATGAAGACAGTGGACGAAAACGGGGTAATCCGAAAACTGCCACTCTCAGGGTGTTTGTTTACCACAAAGCTAACATAACACGAGGAAGGATCGAACCGACGACCTCTAGCATCAGATGTGAGTGCTTTACCTACTGAGCTACCGTTGCCCCTCGTCAAGCATCTGTTCGCATTCTACACAGACTGATTATAATTAGTATTTCTTTGATTTTTTCTGTACTTAGATTGTAAAGTATGTACCACCAGACATGTCAACTCTGAAGCGAAGTCGTAGCAGGTATGCTAGCAGAAGTATTATTAGTAGTAGTAATAGTAGTAATAGTATGAGTAATAATAATAATAATAGGAGTAGCAGTAGTAGTAATAATAAGGGTAGTTGCAATTCAGTACTTTACAGTTTTGAATAAAGAGTTAATTCCAGAAACACATTACGATTAACACAGGCTGTCAACATTAGTTTCCGATCCGTCTTTCACAGAGTTTGGGCAATGCCGGGCCGACCCGGTTCGGCCCAATATGTTCCCTGCCCGGTTCGACTCGAAAGGAGCCCGGCCCGTTTCGGCCCGAAAGGTGCACCGCCCGATTCGGCCCGGAATGTGCCCGGCCCGGTTAGAGCCCGGCTCGAGATTCGGACCGGGTGGGCCGGGCCGGGTCGTGCCGCGCAAAGAATTCAGATCTATCCGGACTGGGCCTAGGTTTGATTGGCTCTGGTTTAAACCCACTGACATGCGTAATAAAAAGTCTTTAGCTGAGAAAGAATGAATATCACGGTGAGTTCATAAGGTATAGTAAAGAGAAAGCGCGTTAAAATGATGGACAAGTTGATGGGTCACTTGCGATAGGGCAGGCATCCCCGAGCTGGTGAACCTTTATGTAATATGCATCTGCAAAGTCAGAAATCAACTTAAAATTTGTACATTAGCTGAGATGACTCTTGTCTTCATTGTGATAGTATTCTACAATGTCTGTAATGAAATATTAATAAGAGAAGCGATGGTTAGAGAAATAATTTTGAAAATCGACGGGGATGTGCGATTATTAATTAGTGGTTTAGTGTACAACAGGCGTGCCAATAATTCGAGGGTTCTATTTCGAGGTGTCCGGTAAGGCTCAACGTCTTAACCCGCCTTATGTCCGGCGATGTAATGCGATGTAATGTAATGTAATGCATATGGATAACGTAAAGTAATGCATATTGTAATGTGATCCCTCCTTAACACGGTAGGAGACGTGCCCTTGGCTATGTCTACTTAATATCATTGAGAACTCATTTCTAGAATTTGGTCCGCGACCTTTCCATGTGGTTATGGACATTTACAACCGTCGGAGGAGATGACAAAATTTAAGAGCTGCGATCTTAATCGACAATGTCTGGATGATCAAATCAATATACAACATTTACAAGAAAATGAAACTACATGACAAAAACTATATGGAGGAAATGTAAAAATTAAGACGGTGACCCTTTCCGAACTGGTAAACTTTGGTTAAGGTACAGAGGTCAGAATCTTATTGATATTCTTCCACAGGGACTAGATCGAAAACGGGACTAGAAACTTGATTTGTAAGCAATTAAATTAATGCTTCCGTTTTCACGCGCAGCTAGATATCGTTTCTATGCAAAATTTGCAAATCACTATACTCAGCAGTTGGAAACCTTGGAAAAACCTACGGTATCAGTGGATCACAAGAAATAACAACTTAAGGAACATTCACAATTCGCAGAATAAGTGGCCTTCTTGAGCGAAAGTCCAAGTGATATGATTATCGAACAGTGCTTAATGAAAGGCACGAAATTTTCTTTGGGATTAACTCAACGTGAGACACAGCGTTAGCAACATTATTCCTTCAATTCCAAATACTGTTACGATAAGTTCCACAGGACTTTTGTGGGCATCAGTTTATCATCAGGGCGACAAGTTCAGCTAATGCCAACTTCCCTGTGTGATAATGTATCAATGCGCAAGAATGTCAATTCGACTGCGGTGAATATTGCGGAGTCTCTATTGTCTTGTGTTTTAAAACCCACACGTAGAAAGAAGAGTAATTCTACACGTAATGGTGTGGACTAAAAAGGTCAACTCAAATCTGCGTTAAGTACGTATATAATTTATGCTAAACTTTATTTTCACCTTATATTTTATGGATATATATTACAATTATGGATATAAATTAAATTACGATCGTACTTGATTCTGAAATTGAAGCTACGACAATTCAATCAATGTTCTTGAGAAACTTTGAGATCAATACTAGACGGCTTTCGAAGGAGCAAAGGCAGTTGTATATGGACAAGAGTATTAGAAGAAACTAGAAACGGGAAATCTGTTGCTGCTGGTTGGTGTGATTCAGATCTTTTATGAATCTTGGTAGAAGACTTCATGAGCAGTTTCTGATTCTCTTATAGCCACATAGAAGCAGAACTGATAGGAAGTTCTACCAAATTATTAAATTTATTGAAACTTTAGCGTCATTAAAAGATTGCTTTCACTTTTTTCATGATGCAGCAGGCTTTGACACGACCTCAGCTATACTCAGGACTGAATAGTTGGCTGCCTTCAAGTTCCATCACAAAGAAAAAAAATCTGCAGATAGTCACGGTCTTCAATCAATTAAATGTTAATCCTGACAAATGGTTAGGTTAGACATTTCTTTATTCACCTGCATGGAGACGGAAAAATGTTTCCTGGTATAAGCCATATCAGATATATCAAGGAAGTAGTTAGAAAGCTGCACTTTTCCCATTACTAAAACAGCAGCTGTGCAGCATTCTATTCGGAAGTACCTCTAACTTCAGGAGCGAAATGATCTAAGACTAAACCGAATCGAAAGAGGTTGGTCTGTTGACCCACACACCTACCATCAGCTCCAGCCAGATTGCCTGTAGATAAAAAGCGACTACAAGATAGGATTGTGAACGAGGCACATACTCTTGTAAAACAGCCGATATGAAATATTCAAGGTTTTGTGCATTCTGCCAAGAGCATTCATGTAGAAATGGCAGATCGGAAGATAATCTGATATAGATGATAACGAACAACAGCTGTAAAAAACCAATAAGTCATTGACAACGGATTAATTGTTGATCCAATCAGTTTTGATTATTATTTTGTGATATCGTCCCCGCCTTATAGACCTAAATAAATGGACAGAAAGACGATCTTGATTAAACCTTAAATGAAGGTGTAAATAAAAGCTATAAAACATAAAGGTGATGTATTCTTCTGTTTAGTTATTTTGGAATCTTTTAACCCGATCTGCATTGGTACCCGAAGAGAAAAAGAAACCGTAGCAGGACACGTTTAAGATATTGACCAAAAACCAGTTCATTTAGATATCACATTCGCGTACTAAAGTATCATTCAATTGTACGTTAATAAGAATTGTTTATTGTTTGATTGTTTATATGTTAAGATGTTCAACAGCAGATGATTGACTCCGAGGATTGACTGCAAGGACACTTAAAATTGTGTAACTGCCGTTTAGGTTTCGCCTCGCCTACAAGGAAGTAAAGTTTAACACTCTTAATAAAGAAGTATGTTTGTATAGTCCATACATGCAAACAGTCCATGTACATTTTTATCCAAGAGGGCGTACGAATAAAAGCTCTACTACACGTCGATTTCAGTTGGTTTATTCTTATTGACCTAGCTTTTATACGACACAAGGTTAATCAATCCTTACTGCACAGCACCTTGTTCATGTGCGACTATTCCAAGCTGCTTTACAGAAAGAAGGCCTAGAAAGCTTAACAATTTTCCGTAAAAGTTTTAACACTAATTGTCGTAAGCTTATTAGAATTCATAAGCAGATTATTGGCCTGAAACTCTATTAGGAGATTACCTGTAGACACAGGCCCGCTTCTCTTGGCCTGTGACACAAGACCGTACGGTGATTTTTTCAAGCTAGCGGTTTAAAGCAGTGATTCGCGATACAAAAAAGGTATACAGGCATCGTAGAACAGGTGTAGAACACAGACATCAACAAAATTAAAAATTGACAGAATTTTCACATTTGGAGATTTTCACTTAGTACACCTGAAAGATATAAAACTTCATAGGCCAACTTTCCACATCTTGGAGCAGAATCAATGAATTTTCTTCCTTCGTAATACTGTTCGAGTACTTCCTCATCTCGGTGCCCAAAGAAAGTAATAGATACTGCCATCACTTTCGCTTAGCCTGAGAGTTAAACTTGCGTCTATAAAAAATTCGATGCGTCTTTTGCAACTTTGACTCACTTCGTTAAGATGATATAATGATAACGCTACGTATCATTCACACTAATCTTCAGGCTATCTAACCTTAAAGTCCATTTGACTTGCACGGTTCAACTTGCACTACAGACTGCCATATCGCACAATCTTATTAAGCTTACTGGAGGATTTCAATTTCTCGATCTTCTAGACGTTTTCCCACCGAAGAGTACAGTTCTGGTAAGCTTCCCCTCAGTAGCAGATTAGTGCACCAACTGATTAGTTTTTTGACACATTTCATATCTGAGACGGAACGATCAACAAGAAGAATATCTCTAATCTTATTTATTAAATTCAACACTACCTTAATTCGCTGACGTGAATAGAGCTTGCGTGTCTTTCCGTCGTCTCAAAGGTGTGTTCTCAAGAGCAGAAAGCAACTCCACAAAATGTACCAGATTAATCGCCAGTACTTGAGGCTTAAGAATTGTACTCATATCTAACACTTTACCTGACTTTGTTTTGGCCTGGTATGAATGCGAGCACATCCATGGCCGTTGACCAGAGCCATCCTAGATCACCAAGTAAATTCCTTTACAAAAATAGGAGCACCAAATCGTCTGTAGAATTCTACATAGATGACAGCTGCATATAGTGGAATATCATGGCAAACTGCCTAGAGTACATTCCTTGCACAGTCCAACTAAGAGCAGTTAACATTGGCAAGAAGAAAATCGAAAAACACTGATATGTGCTTAGATCTTATCTTCAGACTGTTTTCAGAGAACTTTACATTACCAAGTTATAGAAAGTTTTAGATCTTTTATTAGGGGGAAATTTCGAGATACGTGTTGTTCACTTATCATAACGAACGCAAGCAGTTAGAATGCGCTAGAACCAACCATACATAATAAAATTTGATAAGAAGCGTAGAGAGATTAGGATTTTTCAATTGCAACTTAAACGCTGTAATACTCTAAAATTTGTTGAAAAATTACTTTCATATGGCAAAAGATTTAAGGTTTATCTACAAGGATGCCGACTGTGGTTTTCTGCAGAAATTATGGTATTAGTAATTGTAAATATCAGGATGCAATTAGATAAAAAGATAATAGCAGTACATGTCGAAGTTAGCCATGATACTTGTATTAGAACGAGTGGAATCAGTTTGCATGCAGTACAATCGACTTGAGAGGGTGGGTTCAAATGGGAAAAGTACGACAGCTCATATTGTCCTTAGGACTTGCAAATTCGAAATATTCGAGTTTAAAACTAGTGACGTGGGGAACAATGAGTCTTTAGCTTAGAAACACTGAAAATCACGGTGATCTTATAACGTATAGTATAGAAAACGCGTTAAAATGGTGGACAAGTTGATGGGTCACTTGATTGTGCAGACATCCCCGAGCTTGTGAAGCTTTTTCTATTATTCATCTGCAACACCAGAAATCACCTTAAAATGAGACCGTTAGCAGAAATTTCACCTGATTTCGTTGTAATAAAATTCTACAGTGTATCAAAAAGATAATAATTAGTTTAATTAGTTAATCTCTAAGTGATGCGTTTATAAAAGAAATAATATTGAGGATGGACGAGGATGTTCGATATTTAATTAGTGGTTCAGGGTGCAAAAGGCGTTCCAATAATTCTAGGTTTCTATTTCGAGGTGTCCGGTAAGGCTAAAGAACCTATGGAGGCTTATGTCAGTCTAAAAGTTTTGTGAAATTTAGAAATCAGCAATTGATGTC